>NC_066367.1:24827500-27492500 GCF_013377495.2 Cygnus atratus
GTTGTTCAACATTCATCAAAGACCAGGACGAAGGAACAGAGTGCACCCTCAGCACGTTTGCTGACAACGCCAAGCTCATGAGGCCTGGTGAGGCCGCACCTGGAGTATTGTGTCCAGTTCTGGGCTCCCCAGTACAAGAGGGACATAGAACTACTTCAGCGAGTCCAGAGGAGGACTACTAAGATGATTATAGGCCTGGAACTTGCCGTACCAGCACAGGCTGAGAGAACTGGGCCTGTTTAGCCTGGAAAAGAGAAGACTGAGGGGAGACCTCATCAACGCGTATAAATATCTGAGGGGAGGATGTCGAGAGGATGGAGCTGGTCTCTTTTCAGTTTTGCCCAGCAACAGGATGAGAGGCAACGGGCACAAACTAAAGAACAGGAGGTTCCAGGCTGAATATGAGGGCGCACTTCTTTACTGTGAGGGTGACACAACACAGGTTTCCCAGAGAGGTTGTGGAGTCTCCTTCTCTGGAGATACTCAAAACCCGCCTGGATGCCGCCATCTTGCGCAACGTACTCGAGGTGATCCTGCTTGGCAGGGGGGTGGACTAGATGATCTTAAAAGGTCCCTTCCAACCTCGGCCATTCTGTGATTCTGTGATTAATTATTTTAATCACCACACTCATGTCCATCAGTTCAATGAGGAATCACCCATGAATTTCCATAAACACCCTGAAGAAAAAAGTATATCAATGTTTCTGGCACTAGTTGGGTAGTTGCCGTATGTCTGAGTTCTTTTAATCTTCTATTTTGCTAGTTTATATTCTTTACTTCAGCAAAATTTAAAGAGGACTTCATGTGTTTTCTTCTTATAGTGATCTTCCTGTTTTAACATTTTCAAAGCAAAAAAATAATAATAATAATGAAGCTGTCCCAAAATCCTTCCAGAAAACCTTTTTTTTTTGACAAGATAACTAAATTCACAACACGGTTTTACTCAGTTCAGCACAGTTTCAGTGCAAATGTAGTAATACCTGAAAACAATTTACACATTGGGAGAGCACAGATGTTGAATATGCACCTCTGCTACAGTACTCTTAATAACACAGTACTGTAATTACATTTTCAGCCTGAGTAAGCGTAATTGCTTTCTATGCTGTTTTCAGGTCTGTTTATTCAGTTAACAAAACTGAATATATGTGGAATGCTAACATATTAGCCTGTGCGAAACCTGGCTGAGGCACTGTCTGTCCTTTACAACCTACATACAGGGTTGTTTTAAGGGAAGATTTGGCACTAGCTGGAGAGCAAAGGCCTGATATATGCCAAACGTCAGCAGTTCCCTTTGACTTTCCACCACCCCGCTTAACATTTGTGCTGCTAAGGCCGAGCTGAGGCCGTAAGGCACTTTTATGAGACACTTTTCCTTCAGGGGGCGCTGCGCACCCCTCAAAGCTCGTTCCTCGGGGTATTTTGTGGGCGCACACAGCCCCCACCCGGCAGGACGTGCTGCCAAAGTTGCCCTAAATGCCCAGCGGGCGCCCCGAGGGGCACCCCCGGCTGCGTGAGTCGCTCTGCTGCCCCCAGCCGGCCGCCGGCGGTTCTGAGGCGAGCGGCGGGGCGGGGCCGCGAAGCCCTTCAGCAGAGGGCGGGCCCGCGGCGCGGCCACACCCCAATGGCCGCCTCCGCTTCTCCATTGGCTTCTCCGCCGCCCTTCTCCGCCAATCCCCGCGCAGACCCTCCCCTCACAGACCCTCCCTCCCTCCTTCCCGCGCCCGAGAAGCGGCCGGGCGGGGCGGGGCTAACGCTCCTTAGGCCCCGCCCCTCGGCCAACGGCCGGGCCAGGGGCCGGGGCCATGGCGAGGGTGGGCGCTGCGCGGCCATGCAAGGTGCGGGCGGGAGCCGGGGCCGTCCCGTCACGGCACGGGGCTCGGGACCCTCAGGGAGAGTGGGCGGGGGTGTCCTGCTGAGGGCCCTACGGGGAGCGCTGCTTTCGGGCAGCCCTTCCCCGTTGTGGAGGTGTTCCGTGAAAATGAAAGCACGGTTCTGTACTCGGCAGGTGCTGTCCTCTGGGAGGCACGCGGGAGCAGCGAAGGTACCGAGTGGAAGGAAGCGGTAAGGCTCGAGTCAGGGTTGGTGTCTGAGCTTGAGTGCGTGAGCGTCTGGGGGCCTTGTACCTGCTGTACCTATCAACCAGCCAGAAATCCTGTGTGTGTATCAATAAAGGTGCCTGGCTCGAAGGCAGTGCAACCAGGTCCTGAGCAGCCTGTGGACAGACAGACCCAACCTGAGCAGAAGGCTTGCCTGGGGAAATACAGCCTTAACTCTGTCTATACGTTGTGTTTATGAAAGACTGAATCCATATAGTTACTAGTCTCGTATAAGTGTTAGGACTAAATTCTCCTTGGATGTAAGTTGTTAATATCTGTTCAACACTTTTGCTGCAGCAGTAGAGTTTGCAAAAAGAAAAAAGTATTTGTTTATATATTGTATGATATCGTTTGTATATATATATAATACATATGTACATATCATATTGAATGGCCTGGGTTGGAAGGGAGCTCAAAGACCATCCAGTTCCAACCCCCTGCCATAGGCAGGGCTGCTACCCGCTACATCAGGTTGCTCAGGGCCTCGTCCAACCTGGTCTTGAACACCTCCAGGGATGGGGCATCCACAACCTCTCTGGGCAAAAATTAATCTGTTGACAAAAGAATTTTTAGTTTGCTGTTATTGAATAAAAGTAACTTTTTACTTTGTATGCAAAGGAGGTAATATGAATAGTGAATTTAACTCTTTCAGGTTTGGATTAAGAAAAGAATGTCATCCTGATGTGGAGGCTGGACACTCTCTCTATTCCACTGATTCTGATGACCAGGTAGTCAAGTGACTTTTTAATACAGTCATCTATGTCATCTAGAGAGAATGGAAGCTGGAATACCTGGAAAAAAAACCTCAACACATTAATTTAGATACTACTGCATCTCAACTAGAAATAGCTCCTGCAAAACCAGCAAGAGGGTCTGTACTGCATGTTGCAGATGCATGCAAGTTGGCTTTGTGTGCATTTTGACTATTGACAGAGCTTGTTAAGGCACAACATACATTTTGCAAACATAATTATGCTGTTTTTGCTGCCAGAACTATAGGTATGTTTGTTAGGTTGTGTGCCAGAAAGAATGAGTTGCATGCTGCAGCAATATTTTCTGTGCAGTGCTGAGTCAATTATTTCCGAACTGAAAGTATGCTGTAGCTAATAGCTTAACTGTACCTGGAAATAACAATAAAAAAAACCCACACACCTGCAATTACCGAAACAAATGGACAAGCATGCAACAACACAATGTATGTATTTTTTTCAAAAATTGCATGTTTGCTAATTTTCATATAGTTGTAAAGTAATACATGGGAAATCAAGCATTTTTGCTGATGATCAGTTGTTTTTTCAGGTAATAGTGGGGAACAGTCTTCTCTAAAATGGTGCCTTGTTTTACTGATACTCATTTTCTGACCACAGTATTCTTTGTGCAGGTTGATACTATTCATAATGGACTTGACCGTTGTGCAACTTTACTGAAGAATATATTACAAAATGAGGCTACAGGTTGTACCTTTTGAAAATTTAAGTTACATTTTTAGTTTTTATAGTACTGTTTTGGTTTGTTTTGTTGACCAGCTTTTGTTTAAAATAATAATAGGAAGGGAGACTAACCATAAACAAACTGGGAAAACAACTTCTGTTAAATTTACTTCCAAGCCTTCACTAACCAAAGCGAGTACATCCAATAAGAAAGGGCTGAAAAAGAACATTACTGCTGCACACATCCGAAAAGAAATTGGTAAGCAGATTTTCTGGGGCATGCTTTTTTCTCAAACAATAATGAGAGACTCCTGAACCTCTTGAGGAGATGTAATAAGGCTTCAGATAACTGTATTTTGTTGTAGGTTGATCCAGGGCTAGATCTGCAAAGGATATAGACATTACTCATTACCTTTGGAAACCTTAAATGCTTTAGCAATTACTGAAACTCTCAGATGTTTGAGCTTCATGTAGAAAAAAGAAAGTTAGGTGGGTTTACAAATACCAGCATCATAAGAGTTTAGCCATTAGGAAATACAAAAAAGGATGATAATATGATAATACCCATGCCGCATTTCTCTTGGAGAGTGAAGTGTTACTGTGCTTAGTCTCTGTTTAGGATACAGAGCTATAAATTGTCTAGGAGTTAGTCATCTAGCTATGCTTTTCTTATAGATCAGTTTTTAGAAACAGGAAAGTATTGGAATACATAATAGCAATTCAAATGGTTTAGGGTCCAGAGCACTGGAATGGATAGCAAGTCAAAGTGCTCTAGGCTGAGTCACTGTTACTTGAAATAATTCATGTTTTTATTAGCATTTCTTCCTCTCTCCACTCCATTTCTTTTTTGTGATTTCTAATCCATTAGGCAGGTGGGACCTGTGAACTTGGTATATAGCAGAATGACTCTTCTGTCAATTATAGAAGATGGGCACCTAGTTCATGTCTTTCCAGCACTGGAAGAATATGTAATTTTAATTATACCCAACACGAGAAAATTATATTTGGAGAGTGCTTGGTATGGGTTATTTCCAGTAGCCTAAAGGTTTAGGAAACAGCTTAGCAGAGATGTTACGAGTAGCGTTTTAGAACTTTATATAGGATTAAATCTCTTTGCTTCTTTCAAGGACAGCAGTCTATCCAACTGGGTTAGTTTGCTCTATCTAGGGGAAAAAAAAAAAACAACACTAAGATGAATTAATTTGCTGCTCATTAAATCTGACTAGGATCTTACGCCATAAGATCTTTTATATGTCAAAGGAACCTACCAGTGTGCCTGATGACACAATGTGTTTGTGTAGGTCAAGATCTTCAACTTCAACTGAGTTTTTTGATCTTTTTCTCTAGTGCAAATATCAAATAAGAAACTTGCCTCATCTACCACACCATCTGCGGAGAAAGAACTTTCCAGTGCGCAACAGAATCAGCCGGTTCCACCAATTCATATGCCTTGCAGTCAACAGTCTCCTGTGATGCATCAGAAACTGTGTGAACGTTTGCAAACTCAGATGTCTCTGGTAACTGGCCAGCCACCGCAGAACAATAACCAAATTCCTACTGTAACTCCTTTTCCTACCTCAGATCATGGTTAGTAGGACTATTAATGTAGGGCTTGCTATTTTACTCTGAGTTTTGTGCAGAATTGCCCTGATCTATGAAACCATTGTTTTACTTCAGGATATCAAAATGTTACAGCATTTAATTATCGACTACCTACCTCCACAGCAGATCCGTCCCTACAGTGTGCAGCTAATCCCTTATCTACTCAATCAGTAAGTAAAAGTTTTATTTGAACTATTAATAAGCATTTTAAATGAGCAATAACTATTTATTTATACATTTATTTGTGTTTTTTTTTATTGGTCTTATGTAATTTGTTTCCTTAAGAAAAAAATGTACATATTTCAACCTATACTGATGAACAGAATAAATAATGACAGGAAATACTGCTATTTAAAATGTTTTATACATAGACACCGATGAATGAAATTGGAGGCATTACAAATGGCTGATTGTTTCTCTGTGGTGATTGTTTCTCTGTGGTGAATTCTGTAATAGACAACAGGCATGAAAAGTGCAGGGAATTATTCATTACTGTTAATAATTATATACTCAGTCATGTGTATTCGGGTCACTAAACAATTCCTGATTAAAGAAATCATCTGATATGTACCTTTTCCCCACCAATGATCAACTTGCATATTTCTTCAGATACTATGTTGTATCTTAGAGCCATATTTTAAACGGCTTGTGTGTTTCAGGGCATAAAATAAAACTAATGGAGAGTACCAACTGCCACCTTGGGAAATTGTATGTGCTTGCACCTTGAGACTGTAAGACTGTAGACTTATCTTCCATCTGCAGGCAGTCCATGTATAGTTAGTGCTAACCCTGACTCTTTAAAAATTTGTCAACTTAAAATATTGAAATGTAACAGCATTGTCCTTTTTTTTTTCTTTTTTCTTTTTTCTTGTTCTGGTTTGCTTTCAAGGCATGTGTACTTACAAAGCAAAAAACAACAGCAACAAAAATGCTGCTGAGGTTTTTTTCTTCGATAACAACTGAGAATGACTGTGCTTTATGTTATCTATAATATTTAAGGTAAAGATAATGTAAACCAGATTTACACATGAATTATTCAGAGTATGCTGGAAAATTTATGCAATTAAGGAGTTTGAGATGTAGGTATTTTTATAAAATGCAAAGAATGACCAAGACCACAGTGAGTGAGACAAGGTTGTTGTTGTTGTTGTGTTTTAAACATTTGAAAAACCTCCATGTTAATTTTCTGTTCAATATGGATCTTCTTCATGCAGGATGTTCCTGTAAATAGTGGCAATGAATACGTGGCACAGACAAGAGGAACTGTGGCTTTCCCTGTAGTTTCTAATTCTACTACTCCACAAACGCAGTCTGCCAGTGCTCTTCCTGGTGTGATGCCCTGTATAGCATCAGATGCATCACGTAACTCTACGGTGCCTACATTCACCCCATCATCTATTGGCAGAGAGATGACCCCAAGCCATGAGCAGCAGCGTAAAGAAGCAGATTTGATAAGATGCATACAAGCTCACCTGTCCCTGTTACAATTGCATGAAATCACAAATGGCAGGACTGATCAGAAGCACTGTCATCATTGTCCAGCAACACAAAATGTCTCAATGAACAGGGAGGAGGACACTTTTGAAGAACTTAGTGAAGAAGACGACTTGAATGTACTTGATGTAGCCCCAGTGAGAGATACAAGTTGCCAGAGAAGTTTTGTAAGGAAAGATCTAAAACAGAGACAGGAAAGCCCAGAAAAAACAGCCCATAAGGTTAAGACAGTGAAATACCTCTTGGGAGAGCTCCGAGCACTGATAACAGATCAAGGTAAGACATGCTCATTTTGCAGTAGAGTGATTATGTAAAAATAACAGAAAAACTGCATAAAATGAGCAAGCACTTCATTTTCAGGAAGGTGTGTGACATCTCGGATTGGTTTTCCACAACTTTAAGTCCTTTGTGTTTCACTGTGGAGAAGAATTAAGTTATTTTTTGGAGTATTTTAACATCATTGTAACAGCTAGGATAAAGATAGCTCTCATTTCATATACAGTGTTTTCCCCTCAGAAAGAGAGCGGTGTATACAGATTGCAACAGCAATCCCACCAAGGTTAGTTAGATAGGATTTATCAAGATCCAAAAGTGTAGTTCTCGTAGTCAAGCTTTAAAGTTTTAAATAAATAAAGATAGGTGGTCAGAATAAATCGGGTTTTCTTTAAATGTAGATTAGATACTATTGCATCAATTTGATTGTCCCATTACAGGTTTTTCTGTGTCTTTTTCCCTGCCTTCTGCAGATGATTCAGAGATGTTAAGGTTGATGAATGAAATTGAAGACTGCATATCATTGCTCCCAGCTGTAGTGGGAAGTACAAATGTACAAACCGAAATAGCACTAGCTTTACAGCCTCTCAGAAGTGAAAATGCGCAGCTGCGTAGGTTAGTAACTGTTTGGTGATTCTGTATTTACAGCAAAACCACCTAAAGTATTCTTAATTGGTCTGTTCTAAATTGCACGTTTTAGCATTGTTGTGTTCTAAGTGTTGTGGCCCTTTCATCTTTGTCTATATTATATATTATCAAGTGTGTTGGTAAGGCTTTGTTTAATTAATGCGTAGCCACTGAAGCAAGATGTCAGTTAATACTGGTGTTTTATTAGCATCAGTTACATCAAGACTGGGACTTTGTCTAGATGGGATCAGCATATCATCTTGTCTGAAAACTACAGTATTAACATAATTGGTTTGCTCTTTATTCCTTTTGTAGTGTATTCTTAGATGTAGAAATAACTCTCATTTCAGGGGAGCTTTCAGTTACATAACTGGGTAACACTTCACTTCAGAGCAGAGGGAAATATGTTTACCAGACTTTGTAAAGGGTCTTTTGTGTTGAAGAAAGATTGGAATGCAAGAAAAATACATTAATAAAACTTTCTCATATTTCTAAAATATTGTGACATTTTATTCTTACCAAACTAATTTAAAATGCATTGTTTTGGGACTTATTTTGAACTTTCTAACTATGCACTTTTTCACGATTCACATTTAGGAGACTAAGAATATTAAACCAGCAACTCAGGGAACGAGAGAGAAATGAGAAGACATCTGGACAGAGCTGCAACTATGAATGTAAAGTACTAATAGATAACGATGTTTATTAGGAGCATTTTTGTTAAGGCTTTGTTTAAAGAGATACACATAATAAAGATACAGATCTATAAATAAAAAATAACACTACATACTTTGGCCTTTAGTGACAACTGAACTAAGCGTTGAGGATCTAGTCACGCAACTGCATTTGTATGGCTTGTTGTGACTGCTTAGGTTCCAGGGACATGAAGGGTTCAGCTCCAGAACAGATTATTTTACCTTATGTCCTCTTACAATGAGAGTGACAATTAGCTAAGAAGAAAGCTTGCAGTTTATCTCCCTGCCCCCCCCCAAAAAAAATTTATCTGTAACCAAAATTATGAGCATTTTGTAAAAACAGTTCAGTGTATAAGTCCAAACTGTACCACACAAGACACTTAACTTCATATGTTTTACTTTTGGTAGTAGTTTCTTTGCAGTCCTTGAACATGATGCTCCAGACTCAATTGAAAGAATCATTGAAAGGCCTTGAGTCGCTGCAGGCTAAAAATGAAGAGCTACTTAAAATAATAGAAAATCAGAAGGAAGAAAATAAACATCTTACAAAAGATATTCAAGATAAAGAAAAGGAATTGCTTGAAAACAAACAGCAATATGATATTCATTCTACCAAGCTCAAGATTGGTAAGTGTTTTGAAATTGTTCTTCTTTTGGTGTTTTAAAATTTGAAAAATTTTAAAATTCTTCTTGGTATTTTAGAGGTGGAGGAGGCATTAGCAAATGTGAAGAGCCTTCAGTTTAACCTGGAAGCTTCTGAGAAGGAAAATAAGATTTTGGGCATAACATTACGCCAGCGTGACGCAGAAGTTAACAGACTACGTGAGTTAACCAGGTACTGTTGGCTAAGTGTTATTTTGGCCTCTTGACCTCACTTTTTTTTTTTTCTCCGTACTTTAAGTTATTGTAATCTTTAGTGCTACACCAGTATCTTTGAGGTAGGCTAAAGCCTCTCTTGGTGCATACTGTTTGCTACCATAGTGCTACAACTGTATTAAAACAGAGTTGTCTTGTTCCATGATGTTAGTCAAAGTGCAATGCTACCTGAGGTAACTTGTGCAAAGTCTTAACTCTTGTAGCAGACTGCAAGTAAGGAGCTGGTTGGGTAGTGCATGGACCTGAAAACCTACTGATACTTCCCTTGAAGCCATAGAATTAGGAAGTTAACTTTTGAACTGAATTAAGGAGGGATTTCTCTTTCCCCTTAGAAAATCAGAAATCAAACTCTTATGAAAAGAACTGGCAGAAAGATCAGTCTTCAAGTCTCCCACAGCGAGCTCTTCTTGTGGAAATGAGCAGTCCCTCATCTAATTGTACATACACTTGAATTAGATTATGCTTAAGTTTTAATGAAGGGTGAGGGTGGGAACTCTTAGATCCCCTGAAGGAATGTTGAATTACTCACCAATTTTTTTAAAAAATGTTACTGTGAATTTATTTCATCATCGTGTTCTATGAATCTGGTGACAAGCTGAGAGGCTCACAAATGTTTTTAAACATCCAGAGTCGTGTGTGCATAAAATTTGTGTGGACATGATGTGCGGAGGAAGATAAACTGTCATCTGTCTTGTTTTTAGGTGATATTGATTGAAATGGTGGAGTGTTTTTAATCATTATTTATATCTTTAGTAGACATTCAGATACATTATGCTTTTCTGTAGCTGTTAAATACTGACCACCAGATGGTAGTATAATGATGTCTTATTATTGCATGTTTATATAAATATGCTGGATAATATATATATTAGGATTAAGTGTTCATTTTTTGATACAGAAAACAGAAAATTAGAAAATTTGATTATTTTTTTTCTTTAGAAGCAATAGAATAATTTGGAAGAACTTTCTCTGATATAGAAACGACTATCAAAATGCTTTATAATAGTTTCTTGACATCTATTTATTTTGTAGTACTCAAAGCAGGTAAATCAGGAATAATCTGAATAACTTCAGTGTGTTGTGCTAGGTGCATTTCTCTGAGGCGAAGAATGAAATTGAAGGAACTTGCAATTGGTTCACATCTATATTAGTATTTTATGTATGTAGAAAGAATTATGTATGTAGAAAGAATTGTAATTTAGCTGTCATCCGGTAAATCTGATTTCATTTTTATATAAAAGTTTTTGAAAAATAGTTGCCGAAAATATAGTTAACCTGCTGCATTTATCTTATCTTAACAGAGCTTTGCAGGGCAGTATGGCCAAACTTCTGTCAGACCTCACAGCAGACAACATTAAACCCAGATCTGAAAAAGGTCTCTCAAAGTCCCTTTTGGAAGACTATGAGAAACAGATGCAGCCTGATCCATTTCCTGGGAGTACTTCAGTAATGACTTACCTTAAAAAATTAGAAATGGATCATATTTTGACAGATACAGAACTTCAATTTTCAAATAAAAACAGAGAATTGCAAATGCTAAATCTAGCCTATGAAAAGTTTGCTGCTGAAGAAAATAATATAAAACATACATTCTCAGAAGAAAGAGCATCGGCTTCCAGAATATTGCCAACCTTAGTGAAGCAAGATGCAGAAACAGGTAGTGATTCTGGGACTTTAGTAGATGAACAAAGCAAGTTGGATGAGACTGTTTACATTCCATTGACTAGCAGTGCCTCTAAAAAACAGGTCGTCTCTGGGAGAACTGATGGACTACACGATACTAGAGGGGCTTGTAAGATGTTAGACTTCAACTGTGAGCTGTCAAACTCTTTGCAGCAGAATAGATGTGAAGTGTCAAAGGATCCAACTATTCTGGATAAATTAAGAGCTGGGTACAGCATGAAAAAGACTATGGAAAACACACTTGAAGTTACAGGAGATAAGGTGAAACCACGAGACAAAGTCCAAGTGAAGCCAAAAGGCGCTCCAAGTGGAGCTGCAAAAGACTGTACAGACAAACCAGGCCAAATTCAGCCACATGTTCCAATGCCATTTCAGAAAGAGTTTCCTAAGAAACGAGGCAATGAAGTAACTGATACTAGTTTTATTTCATTTGATGATATATCAGGGAAGTCTGAATGGAGTGCATCCTCTTTTTCAACATTTACTTCTCGAGATGAAGAGGACTTTAAGAATGGCTTAGCAGCATTGGATGCCAATATAGCTAGGTTACAAAGAACTCTGCAAAATACCATTATGAAACAATGACTCAGGAAACAAAATAGGATGTGCTTGTTCAGATAATTGAGTGTTTTTTTTTTTTCTGACGTGTATTAATAAGTATGGTACTGATAGTAGTATTTGTATTTTTTGTATGAATTGAGTTCCTAGCTGTTTAAATTATGAATTGAATTTGTTCCTCATTAAATTATGGTGCTGCTTCCCTTGAAGCGTGTAACTTCAAATAACTGGCATAAATTCATTTTTTTAAAATTGATGACTTAGGTTTATACCCTTTAACTGCAAAATCTAATTCTTAGCACAGCCTTTGATAACTAATAAATTAATGCACTGTTGGCAGTATTTTTTCCTATTAAATGATAAAAGTACACAATTGTTTTCTGTGCTTTCCTAAAGTAGAAGGAACAGCATTAAGAGATGCATTTGAAGTCAACTGTAAATGTGATAAAATTAAGAGAAATTTTGATTTAATAGTAATTTGACATGTATAAAATAAGATGCCTAGTTATTTCCCTTGTTTTTGACTTTCCGTTTTCAGAAGTTAACTCTTTGTTCTGGTTTACAATGAGAGTGCAAAGTGTTATCATCAAAGAAATGGGTGGGCAGGATTTCTTTTTCAGCTGCACTGTTTTTGAGCCAAGCCGGGTTTAGACCCATTATAATCCAGTAATAAAGTGGGAATTTAACTGATGAAAGTGGAGCTGCTTTGAACTTAAAAAAAAAAAAAAAAAAAAAAAAACCTTCTGCCTTGACTAGATAGTTCTCTTCACGTATTTTTTATTATTATTTTTAAAGGTGAATTTAAGGGCAGAAGTCTTAAACTTTCCTTTATTGAATTGTTTTCTTCCCTGAAGATCAGTTGCAAGGTATCATAAACGGGCAAGAGGTTCCACAGGTAAATGCCAGGGAAGAGCTAACTACCAAGCAGCTGTGCAGCAGCATTGGGGGGTTAAAACTAATGTGTCAGGATAAACAAATAAATGCAGACATCATATGGGATTTGCAGTATATGGTAGATCCTGTAAAACACATGAAGTAGCCCTTTTTCACTCATTATTGGGTAAGACTCAATTTTCACTTTTGAGAATTGTATTTGAAAGAATAAGGGGAGAGTCCAAAACCTTCAGAGTTCTGTTTTGCTTTACAGTTCTGTTTAAGGTCATAGTTTTTACAGATGATTGTTTGTTTCTTTTTTTATCTTGAATGTAGTACCAGTGCATAAGCACCAAACACACTGGTGCTAAGAAACAGGAGCAGTAACAGGCTTCAGTTAACATAAAAAAGAAGAATTAGGCATTATTTAGAGCTGGCAAACCAGAACAGTTAGCAAAGCACTAGAATACACAGAATAGTTGTTGAGGTGTCAAATATCTACTGGGCATAAATAGAGTAAATAGAGTCTGGGCTGAGTCATGCAATTTGGCTTATACAGGAATGGGAGCAGAGCAGAGTCGTTCCAGTCCCTCATTCTCCTTGATAGGTATTTCCAGATCTCGATGTCAAGAATATGGATCAGGAAATATTTGAAGTTGAGATACAGAGAGTGTGTGTTACTGCTACTGTTCTGTTCCTCTTGCACACATAACAGCTCTGAAACAGTGTTTTTTCACAGCTCATGGTTTATCAGGGAAAGCATCTTTGGAAATGGAACAGCACTATAAAGACCTGAATTTAAGACCTCTTTTTCTGTAATGTTTGTGGTTGTGTTGTTTTGTTTTCCCTAGAACCTGGTGCTGGCCTTTTCCTTTATGTTTCTTTGTAGGATACAGGTATCACTTTCTAGCACTTTGAAGTTTTTCTTTCCATGGTTAGTTACTTGAATGAACATGTTTTAAAGTTGGTGTGCTAACCATGCATACGTTGTGCTGTGTAGAAGTTCTGAGGTTATTTTAGTTACTGGTAACTGGGCAATCAGAAGGTATGAAGACAATGCATACTAGAAAAAAAAAAAAAGCCAATTGGCACTCCAACTTCGAAAAAGGAAAGTTAGACTAAATAGTGACTTCAGTGATTTAGAATGCTTTTAAGGCTTGGCCTGAAAATCTTAGTACTCTCTACGCTACTTGTGCTCAGATTCAAAATAAGGTTGATGGTATGAAAGCTAACATGTTTTAATTAAATATTTACAAGCAGTTTCAGAGAAGAAGCAAAGCAAGATTTAAGCTATGATTATAGCATAGATTAAAGAGAAGCTACAATAAATTCTAGTCTTCAAAACTCACAAGAAGGCTGACAAAACATTGCAAATTATTTGTTACTACACATATTAAGCCAGTTTTCTTCTTACAGTTACTCCTTTTGAAGGAGGATATTTGTCCTGGCCAAAGATAATCTGCATAAAGCAGCCATGGTGTCAAGATGCCTGAGCATGGTATTCTTACATTTTCATTCACTTTTGTCTCAATGCGGAGGATGTTACACCATCTTGTTTGTGTCCTACTCATCCTTACAAAATTAGTTTTATCAAAGCAAGAGATTGCTGCAAAAAGTTTTTAGGGCAGTGAGATGCGAGCAGATTTTTAATGTCCTCTTAGAGGGGGAGAAGGTAAGAAGAAATAGGAGGAAAGATTTTTCTTTAATAAAATTCTTTTGATTTTTTACTGAGCTGTGTCAATCAAAGCTATAAGAATTTAAATGAACTATAAAATTTCCTATATATAGTCATTCATTAATTTGCAGCATTGTGGAAGCAAAAGCTGGCAAGATCAAATATGCAGTTCCTTAAAAGGCGAGAGTGGTTCAACAGAAAACAAGTAATGATAATATTTCTTACAAGCTCTTTATTTAATGAGTGTTATGTATAATAAAACACCAAATTAAAAACACTTCCAGAATTTGCATGTCGTAGAAGCATTTTGACCACTCTAGTGTCATAGCCTGAGAAGTACACAGCAAGGAAGAGCCCAAGTAACTGGGTAGAGAGATTTGTCTTTGCTGGCTAAACCTGCTTGAGTTATTTCTTCACATTTTCCCTAATAACAAGGAGCAAATCACAATGAACATCACCTTTATTAACACCAGTTCTTGGAAGGTTGGAGCAGTTCATACTGTAGTACGTACCAGTGCGCTTCAGCAGTAACAGAGGTGCAGTCCTCTCCACACTGCTTTGGGGAGCTTTTAAGTCTGATCCCACTGGTGGCATTACCTGGTTAGATTCCAACACCAAACACTGTTTCCCCACCACTCACAGTTACGGTTGTTAAAAACCGTAACTTTTTATTTGAAAGCAGGATTGAATTTTAACTTCTGTAAGTCCAACATCCATACCAACTGCTCCAAGAAGAGCGATATAGTCTGTTGAATTGGGTTTTTGAGCACAATCCAACAGAGGGAGACAGTCATGAGAGAGGAGTCAAAATGTATTTGTGACAATTCCAGCCCCATTTCTGTCCCAGGCTTTGTTAAGAACGCTTCGGGATAGCTTGGAAGAGGTAAAGAATAAAGTAATTAATTGGACTGTAGTGTCAACTACACAGGTCACTTTTGTGTGGCACATGAAATTTTGCTGTTGTCTCTAAGAAAAAAAAAAAAAGTAGTATTTAAATTCAGGCAGATTTATTGTCTAGTTTGAAAAGCGCAGACCTCCCTCAGAGCTGAAGGATCAGACAAAGGACAACCAGCTGTGATGCTTCAGTTTTTGTAGCCAGAAGACAATGTTTGAATGAGGAAGGTGAAGGGTACCATAAACAGCCCTGAGATAACACAGAGACCTCAAAAGGAACCAGCACTTCTGTGTCTGAAGGCCTGTCCTTCCACACCTGCTGTTTTACTGCGATCGTGGGAAAGCCAGCTTAAGATTTTCTTCCATGGTATTGTATATAGTTACAAAATAAGTTATTTTATAATCTAATTTAAGAGGTTAAGAAGATTTACAATTGAAATTTATGATGCCAAGTTGAGCAGAGTGCAACTAGTTGGGCTGAGCAGTTACAGTCACAGGTAGCGTGCTGATCATATAGCCAAACAAGTGTTCAGCACAACACTCCAGCTTGGCCAGGATGGCTGGTTTCAGGTTATGTCCGCCACTGTATCAGCCTCCAAATATAAAGGATATGTGAAATGTGTGTATTCAACATTAAATCATTGTTCTGTTCTACATTCAGGAATAGCTACTGCGAAACACCTCTCCGCTTCCAAGGATTAGTTTACAAGGAACAGTTCAGCAACTGCAATTTTAGCCATTGTGTAGCCTCCTCTAGATTTATGTCAGCACAAAGAGACAAGATACAGGGGTTTCATTTTTATGGAGCATATACTGTGAAGTTGACAGCTGCACTTTCCAGAGACATGAAAAGGAAAGGAACTCTTGAAATATGCTTTGCCAAGCTCTTATCAGTAAATTTCCCCTTATGCACCCTCTTCCATATGGAAAAGTAAATGGATAGGGCAAAACTCCAGCGTCCAGCATACCTGAGTTTAAGCCTTTTGTAATTCCCTGCTCTGATGTCCTGGGTGATGAGCGTCTATAACTCAGTGTCTCATTCAGAGAACCGGGGAATGGTGATAGCTCCCTGCAGACACGGAGGATTGCTGCCTTACCACTGTGTGCAAGCCTCTCCAAGTCTGCATAAGAAACAAAGATGTCTTACTTGCTGAAGTGAAGCCAGTGCTACTTCTGTATGTGTAAATAAACAGCCTGGGACACCAGCCCTGGTCAAGTGGCAACATCATTCAGCTCTGTCCAGAAGGAGAGTTTCACAGCTCATGATACATTTTGCAAAGTAACAGTGGTTGCTACTAGTATCTCAAGCACCTTACTTAAATCATTGGTTTATACAGTCATCCTTAATAAACATTATTTTTTATTTATTTATTTATTTATTTTTTCCCTAAGAAGGTAAAGAAACACATCCCTGGTTAGAATCTGAGGGCTAGAAAAACAAATTCAGGAGGGAAAAATAAATGAAATAAAATTTTAAAAAATCTTAGATTTAGTCACTTCAATGATCTCCCCAAACAAGGCAGAGGAATATTCAAGTCTGAATGGGTTTTGATGGTTACGTGCTGCCCTGGTGAGCTCTGTCTTGCTATACAGTGAACAGCCAAAATGCCTGTTAAAAACATATTTGCTCAGCTGCTTTCCATAACTTCTTGGAGCAACTATCTGGAAGTACTGGGTGAATACATCCAAGGACAATGCTGGACCAGCTGGGACAGTTCTGCACACCCACCACTGTGCCAGAACCAGAATGTCCAAAAACTGAGAACGTTAAGTCACCTCAAGGGCATTAAAGCCAAACACAGATTTGGCTCTTAACCATCCTGGGCAGATCAGGCTGCCACATTAACGACCTGTTTCCAGTTAAGCTCAGGCAGGCCATCTCAAGTCATTCTTGATCAAGACTGAGTCAAATTGTGTTAGAGATTAGTGTCTGCCTTCCCCAAAGTTCAGTAAATTCCTTCAGTAATTTCATTGCACAGCCAAGTCCTTGAGTCAGTTTTTCTTCAGCCAGATTCAGGGATATTCAGTAGTCTTTGGTTACATAAGTGAATCAGGGATTTTGCCTGCAAAGCCTCAGGTGCAGGGGACTCAAACAGTAGACGTGGTCTCACTGCTGAGCTTACCCCAGGCTGTCAGCTTTACGGTGGGATTGAGGGTGACAGTAACCAGCCAGGAGCCTGAACAGAACATAGCCTTTCTCCCAGCCTCCAATCAGTATTACATTTGAACAGATCTTTCTTCAGAATAAAGAATAGTTTATGCTTTTTTTTTTTAATAACTTAAAAGAAAAATGATGGTTGTACCAATGTGTACACATATGGTATACAGACACACATTGTCCATAAGCTGTGAAATCTTTTTGGTAGGGAAGAAATCAGATTTCCCAGTTTTCGGTCTTTGGATTTCTTTTAAATGGTGAAAACGGACCCTATTTCTACAGTCTGTAATGTTTTTCAGAAGTGCAGTCACTGTAGATCTTTTCATCTGTTACTGCAGTGTAGGCAAGGGAGAGATACCTCTGTAAGTAGTCCACACCTTCAGTTATTGGCAATTCTCCATGATTCTTGCCAGGAGGCCTCAAAGGTCTTCCTGGTATACTACAGTGCAGTTGTGAGGAGAGCAATATTCACTAGATTATCTTTGTGCAGATGTGAGTTAGTCAGTCCACATAGTCATGTACTGATTTCCCTTCAGAAATTTAACAGAAGTGCCACACTTACCTGGTGATCTTTTTTCAGTAATGAAATCGTATGTAAACAGGATGGTGTCAAATGTGAATTGTAAATCTACACAGCTGCTGCATTCATACTTAAATGCATCTTCAGTGAAAGCTTGCACATGATGTTTGAAGAACAAACACCAAGATGAAAACCAAATCCTCTGCTTATCAGGACACAAAGTGGAGAGTATTATCCCATGGGTTCTCCAGTCCTACCCTCAAATGTTGGTCCTGGCCACATACAACACTTCACTCCTCATGCACAGCCTTGCTGCAATGCCTGGTCATGAGGCACACCATCAGGATTACAGGTTCACCAGCACTGAGACATGCTGATAATCTCCTTTTTGCACCCTTGAGAACATCCTTTACTGGTGTTCTCTACACTATACTCCAAAGACAGTGTAAAAACTGGTACTTCACTGACCAGAAAAAGAGCAGCCTAAGCTGTAGCTAGAGCGTAGCAGCCATCTGTGCTGAAGCTCACATTATGTGGTTTATGGCCCTTAAAGTATTTGCATGTCTAAAGACTACTTAGAAGTAGTATTTCTTTTAAGACTCCTGGTTTTGTTCAAGCCTGTGATGAATTCTGGCTACCTCCATGCTGCAATAACACAGCCAAAACATATATTTTCTTACTGTCTCCTCCCAGATTCTGTTCTCTATTTAGAAGCTAGCAGTGATGGTTTTGGACTCGCAATTATGGTATTAAGCTAAGTGTAAAATATTTTTCTTGGTATAAAGTAGAATATAAATAGCTTTAATATCAGTTTCAGGTTCTCTTTATTCCTTAGGGAATGCCAGTTCTCTCTCAGACCGAATCCCAGAACTAAGATCATCCCAACATCACCCCTACCCCAGCACCCTCTTTCCAAGAAACACAAACGGAGCAGGGCCAAGAGCTCTGCTCTGCCCCCCAGGACTTCAGACAGACAACACAGTAGTATTGCTCTGCGAAGATCTTCGGCCTTCATCCCCCTTCCCTCCCAACCTGCAGAGATGCAGCAGTTCATCATGATATTGGGCTCTATCCAGCACTAGTGTTGCCTCCAGCCTAAGTTGGTGTTTCTATTCAAAGAATTTTTCACCATGGCATTTTTATATCTTCCACTGACCCCTGCACCTGAGTTTGAAATTAAAGGGCTAGTGATTTTCATTTTCATTTTCTGTAGCACAAGCACATGGGAATGTTGCCACCGATTCCAGGTTTTAAACCAGGAATGTCTGTGCGACAACTGGAGCTTCCCTAAGTCATGAAGCTAGAATTTCAGTGATTACTGTCACAGCAGCCATTGACTAAGGAGTTATATGGTCAGATCAGATTTTGAAGTGAGTTCTTTCAAGAGTACTTGCTATTTTTCCTTTGAAAAGACATCATCACTCAATCCCATCTGCTTGGTGTACCATATCCTGAGCAAACACTGGCATTTGCCTGTTTGAGCTTCCTAGTTGAGTTCTTCCCAGGAACATTCCTGAAGAAGGTCCTGCAGCCACCACTACGTTGTTAAGAAGCCTTTAAAAGTCCCACCTGAAGGTGTTGCCAACAGCTACCTTCCCGCTGTAAGAGCAGGCAGCAATGCCAACCGCAATTTCATGGTTGCATATGGACCCATCACATTAATGCAATGTTTTCACCGAATCCACACCTCAGGGTTAAACACTTCCTGACATGCCATCACTATCTTTATTTCACTTTAGTCTCTGCCATCCAATAGCCCAGCTCCAATCCTCACACGAGGATTAAGATCATCCCTGTTAAAGCACTGCTTGGACAGCCAGGCTCAGGGCACACTGAGGACAGCAGAGCCTCTCTCCTAGCAGCTGGCTGGGGCATCGAGAGGAGGAAACACCACCACAAACCAGCTGAGGAGCCTCAGACACCCTTCTTGCAGACCGTCTTGAGCCATGTGTGGAAGAACTGCTATTGTTAGTGCCACTCAAGAAATATTCTAGGGAGTGTGTAATTGTTTACACACAGATTCTTTTATCGAGACTTAATTAACTGCAGTCACAACACATGTTCACTATTAATATTTTAAATTACTGAGATGGTTTTAAAATCTATTCTATCGGCCTTCTTAGAAACTTCCACCAAATGTTCCAAAAGTGGTAGGACAGTCCTCTGCTTGCAGCGCTAGCCCCTTCTTGCACAAAGGTCTTGAAGTATGATCTTGCATGGCTTCTACATTTCATGCTTATGACAGAACAAAAGGGACCATTTCTAAACGTTATCTGATGGTGATCCAATTTTCTTCCTTTGTAAACAGCTCCGGGCATTTCTAAAAAAAAATAAAATGTTTTTTACCCAGCTACAACAAACGTTGTTGTCATTCACCCTAACTGCAGAAAGTGGTTACTTTGGATTTGGCCGCATCTTTCAAACACAGTTTCAACAGTCATTTTATCCAGCAGAAGAAGCCACAATGAGAAACATTTTGCTTCTAAAATCCAGAGACCATTTATAAAAGTCTAGACATTTATCCTAGTCAGCATCTTCAGCTGGATCCCCTTTACTGAAGTAACAGAGCAGCAGCTTCTTCACCTTTTAAATAGAAATCTACTTAGTCCAATTCAAATGTACTAGGATTCCTTATACAAAGGCCTGGGAGGACTGCAAACGAAAGTAATTTTGCACTGTTTTTGGGGTTTGTTGAAAAATCAGTCAGTGCTCCAAAAACTATCAGGAAAAAAAATTATCCTTTTGAAGATTACATTACAGGCTTGCAAGAAGATTCATTACTTGGGTCACAAGGCTTGAAGCTGATCATTCTCAGCCTATGCTCTAGACAGTCTGGCTGTGCAGTACGCCTAGTCATTAAAGATTTCATGTTTGTGGTTTTGCAGAATTTTCTAAAGAAGTTATTCTGACATTTTAAGGAGACATTGACTAGCCTGGTTGTTCCCATCCACCTCTTGCAAATATTGGCATTTAAATCAAGATTATAATTCATGCATTCTTTCTGTGCATTGTTACACTTATGGTTGATCAAATCTGGTAACATCATTCCATTAACATTGAGAACACTTTTGTAGGTTTCTTCATCTAATCTGTGTGGCTTTATGCTTATATATTAAAGCCTCTCCTTTTCCTTCCTGCCATAATTCTCTCCTTGCATATATTGTATCAGGCATGGTTCTGCTCCCATATTCCTTCCAATGCAACCTTTATTGGAATAAGAGTCTACCTTGGTTACCCACTGGAGGAAACAAATTCTTACCATAATGGCATCTGAATGTCTGTGGGTAGTTTATTATAAATCATGGCTCTAACTTCTGGGGACACTGCATTTCCAAGCCAAGTTCCCCAAAGAATGCTCATAAAAGTGAGTGCTCTTGAGATCAGCTTAAGTATCTGGGCTCCAAGCCTGTGGAGGCACTCTGTGTCTGTTTTAGAATCAGGATCTATATTCCTCAGATTATGCAGTTCTTGCACTACGTAATAGAGAAACTAACAGCTGAAGGGGTGCTTTATCTAAGCTTGCACTTGTTCTTCCCACTCCATCCATAATCAATAAAAAATTGCAACATTCTCATGCTTCAGTCGCAATGTATTTAACTAAGGCTACCACTGATATAGGGAATATTAGGACTACTGTTAGAGGGGTATCCAGATTTGAATGAAAAGCATTTATTTCCATATTTTCTTAAAAATCAATCAAGCAAACAAATGACGACAACAACAACAAAAAAAACATTACCCTTTTCAGGTATGCACTAGCTATAACCTACATCTAGTAATAGAAGACCAGTTTTGAGGAAATACTGTAAAAATCACACATGCAGTGTGGCATCACTATTACAAGCCAGAGGGCTTCATTTTTATTTTTTATGAAGGTGAAATCTTTGCTTTTATCACCACTTATTCTATTGGTGGATAAAGACAAACATAAATTGTTAACCTAACTCTGATGGCAGGGATATGATCTGTGCAAAGCTACATGCATTTTAACAGTGAGAGTAAAATGAGCAGTTGCCTCGTGTTTCAAAACTAAGCTGTATTATCGTATTTCTAAAGAGGCTTTGTATGTAACATAAAATACAACTTTTCACTAGAGTATATTTTTTCCAATGTAGCAAAGGCTTTAGAGATTAAGCAAAGATCTAAGTAATACAGAACAAGTAATTGAATAAATGTTAAAATTCTTATCTGTGAAACAAGCCAAGAAAACATAAGAAAGCTTTAACTACAGCACGTAATTTCTAGACCCTACACCTTCACTTTTCTGCTTACCATTTGACTATCCCTACTAAATAAGACCTAGAGTACTGAACTTGGGTTTATTTGTTGAGATAAAACACAAAACACTTCAACTTTACCACATTCACCACCGAACACATTCTGTTTTGACCGGCGAATGCCAATGTAGTTGAATGGTCCCAGTAGTTAGCACTTAGGAACAGCTCCTGACAACTTTATATTATTTGCATGTTCCTACTTGAATGTTCCCACTATTTCTAATTAGTCTGGACAAGGAGTCATTAAACTTCTTGCTAAGCTCCTGTTTTCATCTGGATTTTTCATAGTACTTTTTTCCTTAAGCAATTGCATGTTTTGTTTGACAGTGGGACTCTGCCAGCTATTTTTGACCTGAGCTTTGGACAAATCTGCAGGAAATCATGCTTTTCTACTTCTAGTACTAGCAGAGATACTTGAATTTTGCTTATTTATTTTCTTTTCAACATAGTTATATGTTTTGGGGAAAGAGAAGCTTCTTAAAATATACCCTATGTCACTGAAGAAGGTGTGAGTTGGCAGATGATGGTCCTGGCATCCAAGGAGACGTTCCCCTGTAGAGTTGGAGCTGCCCTGGGAATAGTCCTTCTCCTGTACTTCTGCTGAGCAATAATGCTGGACCTGCTGCCTGCACCATTAGATTTCATATGAAATTTTCCTGAAGAGGTCAAAGGGCAGACCATAAGTTTTATAAAATATACATGCACTTAATAATTCTTATGGTATATGATTTTTGAAGCTTTGTAGCTGTTCTGGTATCATTCTGATCACCTGAAATGTTAATTAAGCATGAATGCATGTTCTAAAGGTTGTAAGGTAAGATAATACTCATTAGATACACCTATCTAGGAATACAATCTCTTCCCTCATTGCTCAAGGAAAGGGCATGGGCCCAGCTTATTACAGGTACAGTGAATGGCAGTGAAAGTCAGGCTGGGACTAAAAAGATTTGAGTGAAAAGAGAGAAAGAGAGAAAAAAATCAGATGAGAGAGGGAGAACATTTCTATCTTAGTTTCTGTGCAATCAACAGGAGCAGACATCTGGCTGGTTAGATAATCTCCCTCCATTTCCAGGATGGTTGAGTCATTGAAACATCTAAGGGAGCACTTTGCAGCTAGGTATCACCAGAATTTATATTCTATTACTTTTAGGCTTCTCCTAAAATTTTAAAAATTTATTTTGAGTCATTGCTAGAATGCTTTTGTTTTCTTTTTAAGCATGTCTGGTCCTATGAAGGATTGCAGTTAGCTCTAGAAGGCATGAGGTATGCTGTTTCTGTGGAAACATCAAATCTAATTAAAATGGTAGTGAAGATATAATGCCCTTGGGTGCCTGCAACCCAAGGCATATCTGGGATGCTGGGAGATGGGATAATTTCCCGTCAATCTGTAAAGGTCTTTTTGATGACTAGTGGCATCATCTTCCAAGACACAGAGAAGCCAGATGTTAATAATGCCCTCTAGCAAGGCCCAGAAAGCATAGAGAGAGCCAGTGACACCAGGAAGCACTAGATCACCGTCTGTGGCGTAATGACCACAAGGACACCAGGGTTCTTTTAGGATCAGTAACTGCTACTACTTTATCGATGACATAACTTCAACTCTCTCTTATTGAGGGCATAACTTTAGTCTCCCTTACTGAGGACAGGCTCCCTTCTTATACTATTCGCCCCACAGCAGTACTTTTCCACTAACTATTCATCGGTCAACAACTTTGCCCGGCAACAGCAAACACACAGCTAAACTCTTTACATTCTTGATGGCCTCATCGTTAAGAGTCCGATGTTATCACCAATCATGGGGCTTGTCGACCCCACAGCCACACTCCCACAACCATCATCTAACACCATTTAAATATTAACTGTTAAAGACTGTTCATCTGCTCTATTACGCCAGATTTACACAAATTGCTGAACAAATGAATCCCTTTCCTCATCAGTCAGGTTCCAGTCCCTACCCAACTTCACCATAGGAGTGAATGAAGTGCCCAGAGCTGAACACAGTGCTCTGGAGGGATACAGCCATCCCAGCAGCATAGAGCCAACCAGCTCTATCTTTGCAGCCACATTCCACCTGCCTGGCAGGAACTTCTCCCTGCTACTCCTTTTGTGCTGCATCTTTCTTGTTGTCGTGGCACATTGCAAACTACCATTCTTTACATTGTTCCTCAAAACAGCGGGGCTTTCCAGGCTTCTTTCTACCTCTTAATAAGACATTTTTTTTTCTCTTAGGTATTTTGATTTAGATTTTCCAAAACTAAATTTTCCTTCTTTTATTGCTTTTTAGATCTGTTTCTAATCACTTGGCATTATTTTTACTCCACTTGGCAAATATTCCCAATGTACTGTAAATTAATGTATTGTAAATTTAAGATTTAATTATTTTTCTGTTTTCTCTCCTTCCAAATTTTTTTTAGATGTTGGTTTTGGCCTCAGCATCAAAGCTTCTATATTTACTGTCAAACTTTCAGATTAACTGTATTGTCCCTACACAACTTATGGTATATCCTGAACTGTAAGTTTGAATTTTGTATGCACTAACACAATGTATAACAAAACTAGAGAAGTTCTTAACACCCATACAGGGAGCTAATTGGGTTTGGAATTCTTTTAACCTTTTGGCCTCAATGCTTTCAGGCATTTGTGCCTTGAAAGCTGTTTATATTCTGGGATAATAAGCATTATTTCATTCTGTTGTAAATACGTTGCCCTGAAGTTTCAGTTGCTATTCCATAGTCTCATAATGGCAGACACAATAACAGGACAACCTGATAGGCTTTCTTTGGTACCATACATCATTTTACAATCCTAGTGTCCCTTCTTATTTACCTTCTCTCTAAACTGCACACATGCATAGCCACATTAAAAGCAGACGACGTTACCTGCCTTAAAATAATAAAAATTGTCATTCAGCTTTATTGGAGCCAAATGAGTTCTGGACAAAGCTTATGACTCAGATAAAGATTCCGTGTTAAGAGGAAATGGGCTTTCCAAGAGCAGCTATAGAGTCTAAAGCCTCAGGTAAATTTAGGTTAATAACAGTCAATCTGTTAATACTTCACCAGTTCTCAGTATAGAATGAAAGCAGATTTCTTTTTGTGGTTTTAGCATGTTATATTTGGTCAATTGTTGTTTTCAACCTTTCATTAAATTTGCCTTAATGAGATTAACTTACTACAAACCATAGTTCCATGAATTGATTAATTAATTCACATGTTCTGTTCTTTAGACATTTAACTAATTATTTTGAAATCTCTCAGGAAAAAAAAAATCTATTGCATTGGAAAAAATGTTAAAGCTTTTATTGTGAGACTTGTTGCAAATCATTTAGCACTTGAATGCCTCTACTGATGAATGGGAATCTGATCTGAGTTGGAGTCTCCAGCTTACTCTGTTAATTAATTAAGGCCATTTTTCTGTGAAGTCAACATGATTAATCATATTGGTATGAGACTAAAAGACTGCAAACTAGACTGTTTTAGAAGATGGGGAATACATATAGAGGAAAAGACTGTCAGTCTTGTAGTCCTGAAAGTCTAGAAAAATTGCCAAGGAATAGCGTAACCAGTTATTATTAGAACTTCCATTTAGAAGCAGGGAAATTGAGACATAGAGAGATGCCCAAATCCAATTATATTGTAAATCCATAATAAAGAAATTAAAATTTTCTTGAGCTGTGTAGATGTGGTGAAAACATTTCACTTTGATGTGACTGACTTACTCCAACTTCCAATTTTCAGCTAACCTGAGAGACATATTTATGCTACCAATGAACACATGCTCCAGGATAAAAGCAAGATATACAACATATAAAGATGTCAAACAGCTCCAGTTCAAAATAAAATTCTGGCAACAAAATTAATTGGCCGAGGGATTTTTTCTGCAGTTTATTTTGCAGGTAGATTTTGTAGTCCTTTTTGGTTGTTTTTAACCCCAGTGTTGAGGATGATTTAGGGTGAAATGACTGCACTGTTTGAGCTGAAGTAGGAATGATTTCCAACTTAGATGTATTTACAGAAATATGGCTGGTAGTAAACCTCCCTCTTTTTCATTAAAGGATAAAAATATAACTGTATTTTGTAACACCTACAAAAGCTATGGGAATTGACAAGTCTGGAGACATTCTATTTAAGTCTGGAAATGTCCATTCCTCTTCCGTTTCTCACGCCTTCTAGAATTTGCAGGTGGACAGCACAGTTGTTCTTTCAGTCTGAGAAGGCGGCCCCTGAGGGTGCTAAATCAGAACTACTAGTGAGTTAAGCAGCCTGAGCAATAATCTGATGTAAGAATAATTAAGATGCATCAGAAATGCATTTAAATTTAAAAACAAACAATAAGAAAAAAAAATCTGCATAAAAATCTTCAAGAGACATGGATAAACTTTAGCGTGTAAAAATAGATAACTGAGAGTGGGAGAAACACTGAACCTTATTTGTTGTACAAGCATACTTATAAATAGCTTAATATTAACATAATTCACCTGGATTTCACACCTTTAATATTGCCTCATTTGGGGCCTTTTGTTACTTCATTTTTACAGCTGGACATTTTGCAGTACTCCAGTAGAAACATCCATCCTGATGGGATGACATCAGAGGTCTGGGGATGTAAGCAAGCTGTGGTTTGTACATATCTGAAACTGTGGGAAAAGCTTGAAAATAGTGTTCATTGGAAGAACGTGCCTGTTAAGATATTTATGCGTCAATCCTTTATTTCTGCAGTTCACCAAAACTATGACGCTCTTTGAGCTGTCGCAGCTATCAATCTTCAAATACCTCAAGCTCATTCAAAACAATTGTTTTTGAAAATAATAATCAGAGTTGACATCTGCATTGCAATGACATCTTGGTCTGTTTTGAAGGTCAGAGAGGCAAGCTAGCAGCCTTTCTCCAGATTTCTGCTTAATGGCTAAATATTGCCTTAGTGCTGAAGACAGTCACACTCATTCACTCAGACACACATGTATATTTTTATATGTATGCATCAAGGAAAAAAAAATACAGCCACAATATTATTTGAAAAGACTTGAATATTTTGTTAATCCTTATGGTGGAATAACAGAACATTAGTCACCATTTTCAGTATCAAGAGCACTTCCAGAAATGAAATCCACAAAGTACACACTTTCACCAGAGTCAAATTCCAGCTTCTCCAGCAGGGGTATATACTGGAAGTCTTAATGAATGCCAGGTACAAAATATCTACCCACAGCTGCCTTCCTTTCCCTGCTAACAGCTTGTGTTGGAGCAGCATCAAAGCTGGCTACAAGCATAGCAAATATATGCACCTGCATAGAGTAATTACCAAAGCTAATGCCAGTATATATTAGCTTCAGTGGCCCTGTGGAAAAAAAAAAAAAAGTATGGATTAATTCATGGCATTCAGCTTATTATAACTGTCTCACTACACGTCCAGTTGTTATGAGCACTAATAAAGCAATATCCATCTTTGTTCCTTTTTTTTTTATGTCTGATGATGGAGTCCTTCAGCCATGACATTGGAGTATGCTTCAAAGCTACCCCTTTGTCTGATTTTCTCCTTTTTTTTTTTTTTTCATTGCAAGCTCAGCATTAGTTTGCAGGTTACTGCCTATTCCCTGCCAGCACACATACCCCTGTTGATCGATGTGCACCTCTGATATAATATGTACTTTTAAATATCTGATTATGTGTTTCTTCCTCATCATCCTGGTTAACCCTCAAAAGACAATTTAGATATCTCTTCTAAAAATCAAAATGAATTTCAAAATCAGTGCTGTGTGCACTGGATATCAATCTAATGGGAATTAAATTTAGGCACTCCTAATTTTGGCGAATATTGTCCTATGCTGGAATAAATCTGGAAACACAGAAATGGAAAAACTGCTACTTCTGTAACCATTCTCTTGAGCTGCCCCCAAAACCACTTAAAATTATTTTTATTGTGAAACTTTTTTTTTCTGTGAAAATGAAGTAAAGATAAAAATAAATTCGAGCTCTCATACGTTGCCTGCTCTGCATGTGCCTGTTTAGTCTAGACTGTGAACAATGAGAACCAGACACCATCTGAAATGTTAATTTAGTTTATTAAGGAAACAAGGCTTATATGATCCCAGTATCTGTGTCCCCTTAATGACTTTTGAACTCTGTCTGATTCAAGCTAATGTGAGAAGTGGGGGAACAACAAGCTAATTAAGCTGTTACAAGTTTCATGCAAGTTAGAAGCTGGATAGAAGAGAGCAAGCTATAAATGCTCCAAAAGTCTGCTGCAAGAATGCACGTATACTCTGAGATCAAAAGAATCCATACAGGCGAGATGTCTGATAAATCTCTACAGGAAAAAAAAAAAAAAAGAAACTGAAATTACAATTGCTCAAGAGCTCAAGATACTCAAGAGAGACAAACAGCAAGCCGTGCTTTGTTCATCTGGTGCCCTGTGAATCAGGCTGTTAATCTGCTGAACAACAGCAATGCATCCTGCGATGCTGGTGCCTGACAGAGATCAGATTGTCCTGGTGCTGGGCTGAGGATCAGCTGCTGGGGCTGGGGTTGGGGCTGGCAGAGCTGGCACAGCTCAGTACAGCTGCCAAGCTGCATAAATGTTGTCTGAAAACAGTGTTTACCATATGTGTGCTCATTTGCATTTGGCTTCCAAAAGTGGAGGAACTACAAGGGCATAAAACAGCTCTGACAAAAGTAGCTCTTTCAGTCAGAAGTGAGCTGAACATCCAATGTGTCACCTAGGGCTGCAGGGAAAAGAGATGCTAACTTTGATGTCTACAGATTCTCTGCTGCAAGGTAGACGGTAAATTTATCTTCAACAACCTCTATTTTAGCATGGGTGAAAGGAAAGAGCAGAAATGGTATTGGGAGACTGTCCCTGGCACCACAACTCATAGTGATGCTGGACCAGAAGAGCAGTGGTGGGTGAGAGTGCACACAGGTGTGGTATATTCTGCACAGAGCATGTGGGGTGGGGCCAGGATGGCCAGCAGAGAGATCTGAGAAGAAACGAGCGCATTTCTCTCCTGGCACTATGTGCTCCTCTGGGCTGTTACTCATTTCTTGCTGAGTCTGTCCCATTTCAGCTCAAAAGTTCAGGGACACTCTGAAGGCTTTCTGCACTTAGCTCGAGGGTGAACACGTGGTGAAGTCAGCTGTTTTCTTTCCACTGCCCTCCTCGGGGAGCCCTGCCCTGGTTGCAGCAGAGAAGGGAACCCTTCTGAGGCTGGGGGAGAAGGGCTGGGTGGGGCAAGAACCCAGCTGTACCTTCGCTAGTGGGGCTGTCCCAGGCTGGCAGGCACGTAGAGAAGTTCAGCAGCCCAAAGAAAGTTGTTTCCCAAGTGTCACATTAAAAATGCAGCTGTCTGCTCTGCAACTGCTAACGGCTTAGTAATAGAGCTTGTGCAGCAAGCTCCGATCATCGTTATTTTCTGGTAGATGGAGCTCACTGCTTCCTTCTGCCAGCCACTTGCTGGTTTGGAAGTTGTCTAGATGGGGAATTATTGTATTCAGGATAGAGTTAATTCGTTCTATATTCTCAGTGAAAACTAAGCTCAGCTGCACTCTGCCCTGCCAGGCTCCGAAGCTCCCAGCTGCTGCGGCAGCGGGCAGCAGAGGGCGGGCAGCTCTGGCTCTCTGGTTCTGGGTGCTCCGGCTCTTTGGCTCCCCAGATCCCAGGGCTCTGGTTCTACCCTTCGCTAGGGGCTCCTGCACAGTGGTGGCCTGGTTGGAGGGGAATTTTCTGAAAGAGGCTGCCCTCAGCGTAACTCTCACCTGTTACACTTTAGATCCGTCTCCTCTGGTGAGTGGGAGATGCTGACAGCGGAAGGATGTATTAACTGGGTGGTTGGTGATACGGAGTGTGGCTGTTGTAATTACCTATTGCGGGGGCAAAGAAGGAATAAGAACTTGCCCTGAGCAGTGCTCAGTCCTGCGCCCTGGCTCCAGGAGTCCCTTAACTGTCCCTGGGGAGGGAAGGGATAGGGTGGCTTTTGTAAGGAACAAAATTTAAGCCAGCACAAATTACTCTTCTGTATCCATTTCTAAGTTTTATCAGATGGGCAGTGGCCAACATTTGTTTAAGAAAAAATCCCAGCACAAGGCTGGATTATAGACGTGACTGCCATGGAACACATTGGGATCAGAACTAGTGTGAGAAAGTCCCTGGACACCAACAGCACTCAGTTTTCAAGCTGAGCTGGCTGCCTTTCTTTGTAAGCACACCCCATATCCTATAGCATTCCTGTACAAATGCTTGTACCTGGAGCATCACCCCAGAGGCTGTGAGGGTAACAGATCCTAATTTAGCACCCCTAGGTTTCAAAGGAATCACAGACTTGTTTCCCAACTGGAAAAATTTCCCCTGTGCTGACTGAACTTCTTGTTGTGCAAAGTAAGTTCGAGCAAGTTCTAGATTTTGAGTGAAGAGAAGCAGGCACCAAAATGTTCTCTATTACCTTTTCGTATTATTATTACTATTCCTCATTTCCAGCAACTGAAATGCTGTTTATATCCCTGCCTGTGTGCCAACATTTTTAAATAGTTTCTTGGTTTTCCTGTGAGCAAGTGGAGGCCCTCGTGTTTGGTCTCAAAGTTCTTTCTCCTTCAATCCCAGTGGATTATAATGTGTATGAATAAAATACACAAATGTATAACATAAAGATGCTTCTGAGAACGTTGTGTCTGGTAAAGCAGAAGGTCTGACTTTGGGCAATTGGTTCTTTGTATTGCAGAAGGCCTGGAAGTCCTGCTGGGTGATGTATTTTCACAGATCTTTATCAGAAAAGCCCTCACCACAGGAGGAGCAGAGGAGCCCACAGTGTTTCTCCTGTACTGCAGCCTAGAAGCAGAACCTGCCTGTGAATGGCCTCTTGAACGTGGGCCACTGAGCTAGGAGAAGTGGCCAGGCTGTAACTGCCTTTGTTCTCCCAAAACTTTCTTGTAGCTTAATTTCCCCCAGAGAATATCTTGACACTTATGAATAGGACTGATTAATTCTTGACTTCTGCTGGTTGATGGTAGACCTGGTAACGGCATGTGCTGTCTTTAGGGGTGTTATGACTGTCTGATTCGCTCTGTGAATGATACTGGTGGCAGTGTTTGGACAGGGGAGTGCCACTCACTGCACGAGGAAAGGCACCATAAGAATACAGTGAGAAGGCAGACCTTGGCTTAAAACAAATGAGACTTCCTCTTCCTACAGCAAGAAAAGCAGGAAATGTTTTTAAAGATATTTTAAAGAAAAACTTGATCCTGCAAAAGGAAGTAGGGGGTCCAAAATATGAAGTCAGTGAGAATTTTGCAAGGGGAGGAGTCTCCAGGTGGAACGTAATCTTCTGACCTGCTCTTTGGGTTTAGGACCTCTTTGCGTCTATGTATGCGTTTGCTCACTGGCTACATGCTTTTAAATACTGTGGTAGGAAGAGAAGTTGGTTTGAAGCAAACATATAAAATGTTCATGGTCTTGTGTAATTCTTGGTATGTTGACAGAGCAGTAATGAAAGGCTGTTTCAGCTGACCAATTGGAATATAAATGGAGAATGTGCATGTGGTAAGGAGATCTGCATTCGATTACTATCTTACCACAGACTGGCTGCAGACAAGACAATTCTTCTGTGCCTCAGTTCCCTAATTCTGAAACAATGATGTTCCTTTGTCTGGCTTGTCTACTTAGATGAGATGCTCCTTAAGGCAGTGATTGTCTCTTAAAATGTTTTTTTGTTTTACCAGCTAATTCAAAGCAGCTCTGATTATCTGAGTGCTACTGGAATTCTATTGCTCCTAATCGGATGAAGTGGTTAATTAGTCATTTGTTATCTCTGGATTTCATTTCTGTTTTCTTTATTTAATCTTGGCAAAAAAATGCTTTATTCTTAGATAATAACATCGTATGGTATTTTTGGCAAACCATTCTATGTGATGTCTTTGTTTCTCTTTAAACTCATTGCATCGAAATTCAAGAATATCAGCAATGGTAGTACAAATTCCCATACCAGACCATGCAGACTGTTGTGTGCTTTTTTGTTGTTGTTGATTTTCTCTCAAACTAAGACATTTTGCTATAAGCAAACACCTGTGATTACCTCCACAGTGCTGTTTCATTGCCAGTTAGCATCTGGTGCATGAAGATAGGCTGATGTTGCCAGATTAAACTTGAGATGCCAAAATGTCACTAGCCTAGGTAAATTTTATTGCAGTCTCTTCACATGTGTGTTATTCGCATTAAAACTATCGCTTTGGCGCAGAAGCCACTGGACCTAACTTAAAAATATTTGACCATATAACAAGGAGACGTAACAGTCACTGGAAGCACTTCCAACTTGGGATATTTAATTAGACCTTCTGACTGAAAATTCTTGTGATCATCAGAAGATCAACATTCCAACATATTCCTGGTTGTGTTTATTAAATATTCCCTTTTTTGGTCCTGAGTGTGAATGTTTGGAAAAATGTTAAGTTAATACAACCCACTTGACTTCACTGGCACATTTCACAAAAGAAGGAGGAAAAAAATGTAGAAGCCACCAAAAACTAAAGGGTTCTTGCTTTGGAGAAAAACAAAGTTTAAGCCAATGCAACAGACAGGCTGGAACTCCTCCACAGCTTTAAAAGGAAAAGACTATTGAAGACTCTTCACAAAGCTCCTTTGCTTCCTTTGAATAAAAGAGGAACCAGAACACTTAACACTGTGTAAAACACATTTCTTTCAGAGAAGCCAGCTTTATCTTAAAGCCCTAGCTAGTTAATCTATACAAATTCATTTTTTAGCTTGAAGTCTCAGAAATTTGACACACCACAGGGACTTCAAGTTTTTAGTCTGGATGGAATTTGCTGACAATACTCTCAGCTAGGGCTCTGATATAACGGGATTAGTTTCTCTCATTATGTTTGGTAAAAATAAATGTTTTCTCTCTTGGGGAAAAAGACGAAAGGGGAACAAGTGAAGAAAACATTTGCTTTCTTTCTCCCTAGATCTCTGCATGGTATCTTGAGACACATGTTCCACATAAGAATGATGTGCAGACAGTCATTTTGACAGTGGCTGGGAAATCCTCTGTGAAGCCACAAGCCCACAAGATGCATGTTTACACCTGCTCAACAAGGGAGGTCTAGCTATAAATCCAGAAACCTAGGTATAGTTACAGTGGAATGGGGGTTGGCTTCCAAAATGTAGGTGGTCAGTTTTTTCTGTGGAACTTCTGCTGTGGGTGGCTGGAAATCCCAAATGTGGCCGTGGTCAGGTATGCGTTGCATTTCCAGACAACTCTAACATCCTCTTGCATTTCCTCTGTTTGGGTATTGGTTGATAATCACAATAGAATTTCCTGGCAAAAACTTTTGCTTTACAAATGCTGTGTTACTCTCCTGTAAGTGTTGAAGTTGCTTACTACAAGCTTTGTCAAACAACAATCTGATTGCCATGAATTAGGCAACCTTCAAATATACTACCTGAATATATTACTTTTAATTCTTCAGTGTAACGGATTTGTGTTATAGAAGACTTAGGAACAGTTGTTTCTTTCTTGCCCAAGGGTAAGACTGATTATGTGCATGTTGCTCTTAAACTTCATATTTAAAAAAAAAAAAAGAAAAAGGCAAGAATATTGTACATCTCTGTAATCATGCTGTAGCCATGTAGCCATTACCACTGCTTCTTTCTTTAGGCTAGAAACTGAGATTAGAGACTGAAGGTTGTAATAAAAGTAAATTATACTCTGTAGCTAGCTTGGCTGTTCTCTGTATGGAATGGGCACTAACTCAACTCTGTGTAATGGATGCTCTCTAGTTCTGGACCATTACTTGTGCAGAACATAAGTATGCTCTGGTAGAAATTGTTAATAAGCATACTTGCTGATTTTCCTCCAGCCGCCAATTCATCTCAGAACCTCCCCATCAATTCGAACTCACTTTGGCTGAAGTGAGACCTTCAGGGGGAAAAAAAATAAAGAAAAAAAAAAAGCTGTAGTCTTCCACATATGTGCAGTTACTGCCCGTTTCCATTCTGTGAAGAAAAGGGTAAAGTTAGCTGCATGATGTAGAGTGGTTGTGTTGCCTTCCTATTGCCTTTATATTGATCTGTGCATTCGTAGGGTCAATCTAGACTCAGTCAGCACCTGTTTCTGAATGAGTTTTTGTGTAACACACAGTAACCGTTCCCTTTATCCATCACCTGGCTTGCATGAATACCAGTCGCGCTCCGTTAATGGCTTTAAATCAGCAGGGGCCAGTAGTAGTTAATGTTTTTAATGCTTTTAGTGTATGAAAGTGGAACTAATCTGCTACCACCAGTGGCTTTATAAGAATGATGGTGAAGAATTCTTGCAGTCTGACAAGATATTTGGCCTGCTAGTTTGAACAGAAATGTCAGGTTTTAACACAAGTTTTACATTTTAGTTTCTACTAAAATTAGTGAAATTACCAGCTTTTCCTTGTTTATGCCTTTTGCTTATACATTATTCCAACCTCTAAGTACAAGGGACTAAAACATCTGATGAGTTTCCAAACCTGTAATTTCCCCCAACAGCCAAATGCTTACAGCCCTGTTAACTTTTTCCAGCAAACCTAAATTTGTAAAGACTCAAATACCTGTATATTTCACCAGATGGGCACACACTTCTTTTGTGGTGTTTTGCTGACAGATCTAATTCATTTTTTTTCCTGCTTTTGAGCTGAGTGAACTGATGCTGGTCTAAACATTATATGTCAGTGTTAGCGCTGCATTGTGCTTGACCTAGTGGGCCTGACCTCTTGGCTTCCTGCCTCCTTAGCTACTCAATCTCTGCAGCACGAAACACAAAGGTTCTCAATGCCTTCGACATATGCAGTCAGCAAAGACACGAGCAGGATGGGGGATAATAATTTAGTCTGCCTGCAGATTTGGGAAGATATTATAGTGACTTTTAAAAGATTACCTTCTAGTCTCAAGAGGCTAGAAGCTGTATTGCTTTTTAAAATGAGTGCTTACACCCTGCAAAAATAGGCCCCTGCATTCCAGGAAGAGAAAAGAAAGAATTAGTTCTGGAAAATGGATGAACGTGTTCCTTCCCAACAAAGTTATTTCCTCAGCGTCTTCAATTCTACCAGTTTCTCTTGTTAATAAGGGTTGTATCAAGAACTACTACTATACTTAATTTCTGAAGCAGAAGTTTGAGTGAGAAAGAAACACATATAAAATTGCAGTTGTGGTTAGGCACCTTATGAACTTCTTGCTGAAAGGAGCCTAAAAGACTTTACTGTATGACTTCAAGTGAGAGAATGAATCAGGAAGAAAGCACAAGGCAAAGGAGAGAGAGGTTATCTTTGCTCCCTTTACACAGCTCTGCTCTTTGAGCTCCTAATTATCTGATAATCATCTGAGCCTGTAACAGCCTCAGTAACTCACTTTTCCAAACACTTCAGCTGGGTAACTTCAACCTTCATTTGTTTCCTGTGACTTGCCCTACAGAAGCTATATAAGCTCTCTGAGGGTTTCACTGGTTACAGCCCTGGCTTGTAAGCTACGGAAATCTAAATGTAGGTCAAGATGAGTTGAAATCTTTTAAATACAGTCAGCCACTGCTTCTTAAACATATCCCTGGAGCAGCTGCATGAAGAATGTTTACAATTAAAAAAAAAAAACAAAAAAACCTCAAGTAGCCAGTTGAGAATGCACTCCTGTTCTAGCCAGCAACATTCATTAAATGTGATATGTGAATAATACGTTATTTTGAGCTTGACCTGACTTAGGATCAGTACATACAGAAGTGGCTCTATTGACTTGCTGCTCCTGTACCTCCTGGAGGACCCTCAGAATGAAGGCCCAGCCTGAAGTTAAATGGCCCTAGCAAGGATGCTGGGGAGATACTATGACAGGATGTGAGGTGTTACCTCATCCTGGTTTCTAGTAGGATGGGACATCCCCCATTTTTTTTTTTTTTATACTTCTTGATTTGACTCGTGCAAACAAAATAACAGGAGGGGAAAAAGGAGCGAGAGAGAGAGAAATATGTGAGTGAGTTCTGCTGAGCATGAGTCAATCCCTTGAAACCCAGCAGGGGCACCGTCTGCTCTCCTTATGGAGCTCGGTGGCTTTCATCCCGATTCAAGTGTCTCCTACTCCTCCCTCCCAGCTGAAGGCAGATGTGGGTTCACTGGCAACAGTGGGCCTTGTTCTTTGTGAGGCCTGAGCAATCATTTTAAATTGAAAGCAGAGACAGTGATGTTATTACAAGATTGTCTAGAGCAGCGATTCTCAACTGGTAAGACGTGTACATTCACAGAAAAGGAGTTTCATGAAGCCTAGACTAGAAATCAGCAGAGAAAAGCATGAGTATGATGCAGAGCAGCATCTTCTCAGAGCTCATGCTTAAAAATATTGAGAAGAAACTTTATCAAAACATGTTGCCAGCACAGACTTCGGTCAGCTATGACGTGGAAAAGGTCAAAGCGAGCTCATGGGAGGCTCTACAAGGGTTTATTAGGGGTTTGTGTCCTTTCCTAATTTTAATGGCAAATAATCATTTATCTGCAGAAAGAAAACAATTGCATAAGATGTGCCTCTTTATAAAATAGCTGACGTGCCCATGACATGCACGTGTATTGCCATTTGCAACAGGGGAGGAGGATCAACTATAGACAGTCTCACACTTCAGCAGGGATCAGGGATTTATGTCTATTTGCTTGCTTTGCTCTAAAGGGAAACATATCTGTACAGTCTGAGATATGTCACTACTGTGCACTAAGGAGGAAAAAAAAGCCTAGATGTAAAAGCCTGGCTTTACAGATATTCTTAAAATTTCCTTGAAACCTCTTTGTGATTTTACCAAGGTATAAATCTGATGAGGGAGGTTCAACAGAGACAGTGAGAACTGAGGTATTCGGAAACTCTGGAAATAAAGACACTTCTCTTTAGAACTCTTCTCAGTCATTCAAGTTTGAAAAAGAGAAAAAAAAAGTCCCAGGAACCTTTAAAACAGCGAAAGCCTCTTGTCTTCTCAGCAGATAGTCAATTTAAGGGAATAAAGGGTAAGAAAAGCATCATTGCCAGCACACAATTTCCTCCTAGCAATTCCTCCTCATTCACTCAGTTTCTACTCCACTTGGAAGAATCTAAAGAGATGGCTACAGCTCTTCATAGACTCATACCGGTAGATGTTTTCACCCTTGGCAGAGGTTGTGCTCAGTAAGACAGATGATGTACCAGGAAAAAGCAGCATCTTGTCCTGTCTCCTACTCAGGTTGCAGGACATGTACATCCTCTATCAGTGGCTGAAAAAAAATCACCTCAGGATCAAAATGAAAAACATTGAGGTCTCTGTCAATTTAAAGCTCCTATCACTAATGCAGCAAATTGCAGCTTTGCTGTGACTTTCTTATCTTGTCCATGTTTTTCTGAGTTGTCCGCTGTTTAGCAGAAAAAGAGATGGGGTGGGGGCAAGAATTAGAGCCTGTGGTTTGCTCCATGGCCCCTAGAGGCGTTTCAGAGCCCAGTCCTCTGCAGCTTGTGCCTTCCCTTTTCCGTAGCAGCTAGGAACCATTTTTGGGATACCTAGCAGCATTTTGATGGCAGCACAGAAGAATACAAGGTGACGGAAAGGTGAGGCTTTATCCCTAGAACCTGGGCTTTCAGTGCATCTATCCCCACGTGTTTGTATTATCTCACTATAAATTCATTTCAGGTGAAAAGTCAGGTGTTTTTTAAAATGAGTAAGTAAAAACCTTTAAAAGTACTGGAATATGAAGTGGTTTAAGTTTGCCACTTACTTGGCTTTCCTTGTCCCTCTTCTTCAGGGTCTCTCATTCCACCTTAGGGAGCAGAAGTAAGGTCTTGGTGTGTAGGAGGTTCCATTTTGTCCCCATCTCACATCTGTTCTTCTTCGGCACTACTTTAGCACTTGATATAATTAACAGTGAAGTGTTTATCAAACCAACCCCCCCACCCCAGGTCTGGACACCCCAGGCTGGTGCACCAGCCCCAGCCAGGCCCTAGGGGTGAGGTGGGGAGGCAAAGCCCCCTGTGTGCCAGGGAGGGCACCCCATTGCTGGCACGTACACACTCCATGCACACCCACACACCCCTGTAAACCCCTCAGGCATCCTCTCCACGTCCCACACAGCCCTTCCCATGCAGCTTCTGTGTGTGCCATTCGCCCCCTGGATATGCATCCTGTACCTATTCCACGGGCACCCCAAAACTGCTCTGGATGCCTCCCACCCACGAACGCCCTGCCTGTACCCCAGCGCACACCTTGCGCAGCCAGACACACCCCTGCGCCCTCTTCGGCACCGCTCAGCACCCCATGACACCCCTCAGCACCCCTTCCCTGCCGCTCCCTGCCCGTCCCCGGCACCGATGCGGAGCTGCCGGGAGCCTCACCGACCGCAGCCTCTATCGCCTCCGGGCACCGCTTCCCCCCGGGATGGGGGGAACACAACGGGGGGGTTGCGGGCGAGCGGGGCGCCGGGGAGGGACCGGGTGGCTGTTCCCGGTGCCGAGCCGCGGAGGGGAAGCCCGGGGGTGGGGGGACGCCGGGCATCGCCGGGTGAAAGCAGCCCGGGGGTGTCGGAGGTAGGCGGGGAGGAGGAGGCAGACCTGCCCCTCCGCGGGGAGCGGGCAGGCAGATGCCGGGCTGGGAGCGGCGGAGCCGCGGGACCCCGGCGGGTGGGGGCTCGGAGCGGCTGCCGCCCACCCCCCCGGCTTCTCCCGGGGGGCTGCCGCTGGGAGAAGCGCTCACCTCGGGCTCCCCTCCCCGGGGCACGCTGAGCAGGGAGCGGGCGAGCCGGGCTGTAAGTACTGGGCATCTTTTGTGCGGGGTTTGGAGCAGTTCTGTCGTTCCCCGGTGGCAGGTAGCGGGGGCTCGGGCAGGAGAAGCGTTTGCAGGCGAGGCTGCGAGGGTCGGTTCTCGGGCTCTGCTTGGTCTGAGGAGCCTTGCAAATGCCAGGGTGCCTGTGTGGAGGCACGCTGAAATGTTGCTGCACCACGCATCTAGGTCTCTCGTGCTTCAGACAAAACGTGTTGGGCTTCCTTTTTTTCCTCCCCCCCTTTTCTTTTCTATTTTTTTAAATTTCTGCTCCTCTCACAGTACTCTGTACCATGTCACACAACTCTCTTACTGTCTCAGGAAAGGATAAATCCCGGTGACACCACTAAAGTGCAATGTGTGAGGATGAGGGAAGGAGATGAAAGCTTTAAATCATTAACTTGGGAGAGCGGAGGAGGTGGAATCACTTCTCTGCATGCTGCCTTCACACTATAGAGCAATGTGCTTTTGGGGACTGTTTTGCCATAAAAATAAAATAAATGCTTTGCCGTTTTACACTCTTTCCTGTATGTGCACATCTGGATACTGGCCTGGCACTGCTCCCTGCGCTCAGGCTAGAAGGGGGTGGCATAGCTGGGGCTGGAGATTGGGGACAAAAAGACAGGGAACCTTCCCTTCCTTTGCAGCTTAAAGATGCTTTTTAGCCCCAGCCCACTTTTCTGCAGAGCAAATCCATAGGGATAATTCTCCCAGATTTGGGAAGCAGAATCAAGTGTTTTGAAGCCCAGATTATGCTCTCCGTAAATGGAATGGCTGAAAGGATGAATGCAAATACCTGGCTCCACAAATCTTACTTCAGATGTTCCCAAGTATTGAGCCCTATGGAGGGTGAGCAAGGAGTTGCATGACATGCAGACGGTGTGTTCCCTACTAAGACACCCCACACACCCCCCAGATGATGCCCTCTCTTACTGGAGTGCTGGAAATACCATTTCCGTCAGTGACGCTATTAGGGAAGGAGTCGTTCCTCTCACATTTTAAATCCCAAACTGAGGGACTGTCTCCCTCCCCCTACTTCCTTCACACGTCTTTATTTTTTCCTAATGACTTGCATTATTATTTGCCAAATATGGCATGCATCTTCCTGTGAAACTTCATATTTGCTGAGATGTTCCTGGAACTAGGCTCTTACAGTGCACTTTAGGAGTCTTCTGTTTTTAAACCAGAATTGTATATTTACTAATAACTGTCAGATGGCATGAACTGGTAATTTTAATCTATCATATATCCACAGCATTTTGTGGTTCTTCATGATGCAGTTCTTGAGTAGTGACACAGGCTAGCAGCTATCTGAGCTGTAGTTTTGGTATATGGTGCTCGTTGTAACACGTCTCCGTAATACATCTATGCTGCACTCATCCTTAGCACTTTGCATTCCAGCCCGGCAGGACAAGTGTTCTAACGCCAGAAGTCATCGGAGTGACTTTGTTAGTTGTAGGAGGAGTATTTTAACCACCAGAGGAGCAGCCACGTACCGTGCTGATGTGCGGTATGTTAATGGTATTTAACCTCTTTAGGGAGACATGAACAGAAGAACATGCCTGGTTTGACATATATCACAGCTAGGATTTTCTATAAATGTGGGAGGCTCACACTAGTTAATATCACTGACCCAATTTTTATTGGTCTTGTAGGGAAATCTTAAAAGGTCTGCTGCAAAGGAAGTTAGAAATCTGATACTCTGCCGTTGCAAGCATCTCTCCATAACTTCAGTTGCCTTGCTACGTGGTACAAAAGAGGATGAAGGAAATAAATCAGTGAAGTTCTGTTGATTTGCTTGTATAATGTTGAAAGTAAATTTATTAAGTTTGGAATAAGCAGTGATTACACATTGTCATTTGTTTAAGTTAAATTGTATAGATGCATGATTTTTCGCTGGTTTTTGGTCTGTTATTCTATTCTGCCTCCTTCTCCTTTAAGACCATAAGGACTTCCTCTGGGTGATGATCCTGTTTTTACAGTCAATCAAAATCCATTCCGATATCCTTATGCAGGCCAAAAACACTGTATTAGACTACAAACCAACAGTTACAAATTACTTTCAGAGCCCTCCTAAAACAAAATGCAGATGTAAATACAGTTCAGAGCTGCTTCATGTGCTACGCCTTAAAGTTGTGGATGTCTAAATCTGGAAAGTGTGCTCAGAAGCTCTCTTTGTGACAATCATGCAGGCAGATGGATGAAGTTTCTGGTAGGACCTCTGGAGAACAGGGAGCCACAGTCTGTGGTGGCTGGACTCTCCTGTGCGCTTTGGGTTCAGAGCTGAGCATAGGCTGGAACTGACCCTGAACCATTTAATCCTGATTTTGCAGAAAGAGTCATCTCCTTTTTAAGAATTTGTCAAATTCATACTAAAACATGCTGGAGTTATTTGCTTTTGCCCTGTTCAGAGCTGTACTCAATAGTTTTCCCAAACTGTATTCCACAGGTATGAGTTAGGAGGTTTGTAACAAAGATAATGGTGGTGTTCATTTTTTATTTATTTATTTATTTTCCATGGCTGCTTAATATCCTCTTCTGTCTTTGTTGCTAAATTATTCATTTCTAACCTCCCTGTGGAAAGTAGGATGTCCTTTCTCTGATTGTTCTTGCAAGGTGTAGCTACACCTGTTGCAGCAGATATTGATTATTTATTTATTTATTTACCTACAATATTTTTCTTAGCCCAAATGACCACAGTGGCATCCAGAGTCCCAGACAGGATCTTAGCAAGCCTTGCACAGCTGCCTTAATCCCCTTCACTGGTGGATATCAGTCTGTGATGTACATTAGGATTACATGTGCTATTTGGACTTTATCATTGCATGACAGAGAAGAGAGATGATTATAGTGCTTTGTGGTGATGAACAGGATTTATTAGTGAAACCAGATGGATCCAGGTAGGACAGACTCTGGACTTTTTTTTTTTTATAAGCCAGCCCTCTGCCAAATTTAATGTTATCTAAATTGTCTGTGATTACAGTATATGTTTTGCTAAAATCTGTATCTTTTCTGAGCAATTGTAAGGGGTCTTTTGAAAGTGCTACAGCAAGGTCTGTCTCTAATAACGTCTTCATTAAGCTTCTCTACAAACAGAAGACTGTACTAATTGCCAGGCTAACATGCTATTTGGCTCTGTGAACAAGCTACTGAACACTAACTTATGAATGGAAACTTGAAAGGATCATTTGCAACCTGCTACATGAAAGAAATACCAAAATGAAATGAAAATATGCTTGTATCTCTGTTGCTGATGCTGCTGCTATTAAAGAACTGGAAACAGAAAACTGATTAGAGTGCCACTTTAATTTTCCAGGGAGACCTGACTGATTTCATAAATGTTTTTTGCCTCCTGAGTTGCAGCAGCTGCTCCCTATATAAAAGCTAGAAATAACTGGTTCTTCTTTAGTAAGAATGAAAGGAGAATTGAGCTCTATACAAATGAGGAGATTAGAGATCCATGAGGCATATACCCATTTAATGCTGCTGGAGACTAAACACACTAGAATAATCTTAACTCTCACTTCTGGTGAGCAGAAATTCTAAGAAAAAAAATTTCCTTTAGTGACTTATTAACAAAGGCTTTTCAGGTTTACTGGGATTTATCATGTGAGCCTAATCTACCTTTTGTTCATCCTGTTGGCAGGCTTTAAAATTTAAAAGGGTCTGCAGAAACTCCTCCCCCAAAACTCCTTATTTAATTAAAGAGGCTTGGTGCATTATTTACCTTTGAGTCTTCCATCTATGTGGGAACAATGAGTTGGCATTAACGTATTGTAAAATATTTGTAAATGCTGCATTATAAGCAGAGGCAGGGAAAAAAAAACAGAAACTTTGACTATAACTTCAAGTTTGCAACCACTTAAACAGGCTCATTCAGAATGTCTGGAAACAGGGCCACTCCTACATATGTACTAAATATAAATACAGGTGTGTAACTCCACAGCAGATTTCCCTTCTTCTGTAGGTGATTTAAGAGCCTGGATGCAAGTCACTCTGTTTGTTTCTAAGGGAGCTCTCCAGATTGTTTGGATGCGTAGATCAGGCCTTGCACACAATGGTATTTTATATGTTTTTGCTTTGGTAGCTTAGCAAGGACTCATAGCTATAGTTCTCTCACTGTTTCCCCAGTTTCTCCTCCTCCCCCACTCCATTCACTGCTGTAGCTGTGAGCATCAAGTTGCAGATAAAACGACTTCTGAGAGAGCAACGGGATGCAGCTCTTGCCAAAGGCAATTAAGTGCTTAGGATTACAGTGTGCTTTACAAAGTGTGTTCTCGCTGAATCCCTTTCCTCTTCTGCTTGCTGGCACAAAGCACTTTCTTGGCACTTATCTTTGTTATAATGAGTCTGAGCATCACTGAACTTCACTACAGTGTGTCAGCTCTCTCAATCAGTCCAGCAAGCTGCAGTGTCTTGTGTTTTGAGGACAGTCTTGCTGGTGATTCTTCACTAAGAGTCAGCTTGACCTCGTCACCTCTGCTGTAATTGGATTAAATTTACTCACTTGCCAAAAGCACGTCCAGTTTATAGCACATTTATTCTTTAGGCTGAAGTGCTGTTTGTATGCACAGCATTCTTAGCATCAAAGGCATTTCTAGGGCCTGTGTGATGCAGCTGATGTGCTCAGGATTCAGAATCCTGAAGGATGTTTTCAGTAATTTGCTTCTTCCAGAAAGGATTAAAACAGACCATATATTCTGTTTGAACATCAAAGATATAATCTATGGGAGAAAGAAGAGATGCTGTAGTTGCCAGTGATGTGCATCTTTTATCTTCTTTTCTCGTAAAATGTCACAAGTTATTGAGAGCCCACAGGTGGTCTGAAGCTGCGGCCTTCAGGCTGAGGGAAGCGTGTGATGGTAAGTGCTGTTTTTGCACACCCAGTGCAATGTATTTTTAATTGCTGCACAACAGATTAAGATCATCACTCTGGATTATCCTTTTACTGCTTTTTCTGCTATTCTACAGCTCTCTTGTGTTTTGGGGCATTTGCAGAGCAGCAGGATGATATCTGAACAGACAGGTGTGTCCAAAATAATACAGGGACTGTGTAGTCGAGGACAATCTGACCACCAGACCTGTAGCTTCATCCCAAGAAGTTTTATGTACTCTCTAGAACAGTGCAATCCAGCTTCTGGTGGGAAAGACAGCCAAATAACAAAAATTACTATCCTGATTGTTAACCTCAGCAAAATAATAAGGGACAAGTCAGTGACAGGGAGACCAAGGACCAAGTGAGTTGCCAATGCTCTCACAAAGAGGGTCAGGATTTGAGTGGCTAGAGAGAGGCACAGGTTAGTACTTGGTCTGGTCTAGGCACTTTCTGAAATGTCCCTAATAACAAAAGGATTTGGAGAATTAGCTGTTCTTATCTGCCTGGCAGTATTGTGAGTTTTCTGTCTGCTTCTAAGGCTTAGCAGAGTTATATTTTGAAGACAGCTTTGGTCACAAGAGCTGCAGCTACCAGCTCTCTAGTTCGGATCAGGACATTTTATTTCAAGGTGATGCTTTTCTCTGAAGTGCTATGAACTGATGAATACTCATGGTGCAAAGCATTAACTGATAAACAAACTGGGACATGGACATGAGGCTTTCGCTATCTACTAAGTGACAGTCAAAATATCATTTACTGAGTAAATGTGCAGTACAAATAACAGGATGCTGAATTCAATATCCCACTCTAAAAGGTCTGTAGTTGTTCAATCATGTTTTCTGCACTGTTAACTCTTAGGAAGTTGATCAACTCTTAATGAAATATGTATATAATTCCATAAACTCCTTATAATGATGTAAGCAGTTTGTTAAATACTGAAGTAAAAGTATTGGGTTTTCTTTTATTTTATGTCATGTATTTGGAATCAATGTAATATTTAAAAATAAAATAAAAAATCACTGACCATGTTGCCTGAACAAGGATTAACAGCCTGACTCTGAAAAAAGTTGGACTCAGTGGTCTTTGTGTGTTCCTTCCAACTCAGGAGATTCTGTGATTCTGAGAACAAATGTGAGGGCGTGTTCAGTAAGAAACACTTATAAAGTCCAAGTCAGGGAACTACTGTCAATATGGTCTTATACTCATTTGTGTCAAAAGGAGAGTTACAGAACACAAGCAATCAGCAGACTGTGTTTAAAATATACATGAAAGAAAAATTTGGAAAAATTAATAAATATATAAAGCCTTCTTTACTCAGGTTATTTACTCTCAATCTTTTTTATGGCCATAAGTTTCCCTTTCCTTTGGTGGAAGAAGAGAAATATATTATGTAAATGCTTCCTGTCTGAACATGTTGCTGGGCCTCCACATCACTGGTTCAAGTCCAGCCCAGCTCTGGAGGTGAGAAACCCTTTATATCTATTTTATGAAGTGTAAGTTTGGTCTTTGTTGTGGGTTAGATCAGTGGGATCCATTCATGTACACGCAGCCTTCCTTTAAACACCCCCGTTCTGGCTGTGGTGGCCTCAGGTATCTCCTGCAGAGCCTGTGAGACCATCGCACAGGGAGCCCTGGCTTTGAAATGTAACAGCTGGTTTATGGGCATCTCACCCCCAGCTTCAGAGCAGTGCCATTCCTCTGACCTCAACGGAGCTGCAGCATTCATGGTTTTCAGTAACATGGGGGTTAAACTGGGCCTATATTCTTTTAACTGGTCTATTTAGCAGCTCTTTTCCATACGCAGTCTCCATGCCAGTGACAGGAGCTTCCTGGAACTGACAGGAGACACAAAAGGCTCTCTTCTCTAAATCACTGGACCTTAAGGATATTGAAAGGATGTTACAACAAGCCTCATAATACACCATTGTCAGGCTCTCTCTGAAGATGCCTGCGGTGGTATCGTACCCCTAAGCTTTCCAGAGGGGGTGTGATGACCCCAAATGGCAGAAAATAGAAGAGTAATGGTTTGGGTGGCTGTAAGGAATTTTATGGCACTGCTTCCCTGGGCTGTAACTTGAAACCAGCTGGAGGCAGTTGCTGCTGACTGAACTCGTATCAGTAAGAGGCAAGCAAATATATGAGCATGCATCAAGCAGTTTTTTTAGGAAGAGATCCTGGCTTATGTGTCTGTGCATGCCTGGATGCATCTTTCTCACAGACAAGGGAGTGGTGAAAGATGCTTTGTTTCTTCTTCATTTCCCTTTCTTCTTCCTACTCTTTTCCCTGTTCCTCCTCAGTACAGAAATTTTACATGTTGCTGTGAAAATGTCCATGCTCATGAGTGGAGTGAACACATTTGAATGGAAGATGGCTGCTGATTTTTGAAGTCCAAAAGCCAGCATTCCTGGGGGGCCACAGGGTGTGCGCTGTGCCGTTCCCTGGTCAGGGATGTGCCCAAACAGCACGTTGTACTCTTGTTGGAGAGTTTGTGGCAAGACAACTCTGTGTTGCTGGAAAGAAGGCTCGAGTCAGGGAATTTTGAATTTTATTTATTATTTTTTGCCAATCAATACAGTGTTGAGCATCTCCAAAGCTGGAGACTGCACATCCTCTCTGGATGACTGCTACTAGACCACCCTCATGCTGACGGACATTTTGGCTCCACGGTTGGGCTCTGGTGTCTTTTCCCCACTGGGTTGCCCCAGTGCCAGAGCCCACCAGAACCAGCCGGAAACAGTTTGGAGCAGATCACAGCCTCCACCCTGGCACACAAACCTGCCCCTTACAGTGTTGTGTGTGAGAGAGGTGAATAAAGAGGGAACTGAGGGGTGGCAGTGAGTATCCAGTGAGGGAATCCCCTCAAGCTGAGGGTCATGTGAGGTGGCAGGGACTTGTCTTGCCCTGAAGACATGGCTGGCCTGAGCACGTGCCTGAGCAGGCTCAGAAGCAGTCCCTCCATTTTGCCTCAGCCCTGATTTGTTGGACCAAAATTTTATTTCAACTGGTGGGGAGTTTTGCTCAAGATATGAGTTCAAGTCAACCTGAACATGGCATTTGTACTGGGCTACTCACTGATAAATGCTTCAGGAGCTTCAAATGCTTCTAAATTTAGTCAGCTGAGGTATTGCTCCTTCGTTTTACCTCAGCTTGTGCCAATATCTAGTTCATCTCAGATGACTTGTAAACCATTTAGGTCTCATTCAATCTATTTAGTTCTTATCTGCTACGAAACTCAGAAGTTATACTCCTTCTCCAAGGCATTTCCAAGCTATAGCTGGGGACTTTGAAGGATGGAGACCAAATCAGCTGTCCTGGTTAGCCTGAACAGAAGTGGAGGCTCAGCTCCTGACTGGACCACACAGACATCCAGAAAGTGAGTTTGTACAGATTAATGACTTGCATGGCATCTTGACAGCCAGGACAGAAAGCCAGGGATGTTCAAATAGTTTTCCAGGTAAAATAATTTGGACCTTTCTCCACATGTGGTCTTGACCTTAGATTTAATGTAATATTCTTTAACTGCAATCTCTTTACCACTTTATCCCTTGTGTTTTGTCTGAGGTGGCAAAAAGTAAACATGAATGTGTAAGTATATTTAGTACTTGGCATTACAGTGTACCCTTTAGGGACACTGTTTTGTTGTTTCTCAAAATAACATCTCTTGGATTTGTTTTTCTCTAACTCTGTAGTTTGCTTGACAGCTAAGGTAACCTGCTTTGAGCTTGGTGTGGTCGCTCATCAGCGTGTGGGCACTGTGAAGGATCCTGAATGTATGGGATGCACCGTATATTACACTAGAGACGCATGGTTATTGATATCGGTGTAAGAAACTGTAGTAACATAGCTTACTTCTCACAAAATTAAAAAGGATATAAATGCCAATGGTGTTTCTTGTCTCTTCACGCCCATTATCTGTCTTGTGATGAATGGAATTCTCTATAAAACTTTCCAGTGCTCATTCCTTTCTGGCTGGTTTTATTACAACCACAAAATTTTGAGATAGATTAAGTCAAGACCAGACACAAGAGAGATCTTTGTCTAATATTTGATCTGTGTAGCATTCAGATAATTTTTTCCAAAGAATCAAAAAAAAATTTCTTTTAAAACTGTAGGAGTTAAAAATAATGAGGAAATAAATTGAACCTCAAAACAAAAGCTCTATTGTCCTGAAGACAAACTCACTATAATAGCACTTCTTGTGAGGTATTTTTTCTGTCTGTCCTTATATTTCACTTACAAGACAGGAAATACAGCTTTGCTGATTAAATATCTTTATAAGATAAAAATAACTTACTGTCTTCAAAGATGATATTATTAAACAGCTACTTAAAGAGGTACAGTATTCTTAGATTCTTGAACAGCTACTGTTTGAGATCACTTCTCTCCCTGCCTTTCCACTTCTCACAGTTCTTGTGTTAACAATGTTAGGATATATACCCATTTAGTCCTTTAACTGTATATTTATGGACCTGTTGTTCAGGAGTTTGTTTAATCCCTTTTTGAACCTATGGACACCCTTTGGCTTTACTGCCTCCCATGAAAGCAAGTTCCAGAAGCTTGTAACCTGCTGTGTTAGCAAATATTCTCTATTTAGATGGGTATACTGTAATATTCAGTAAGTACAGCCTCATTCCAGCATTGTGGGATTTGGAAAATAACTGTTCTGCATTCGGTCATTTTTTGTGTGTGCGTGTGTGTTGCCTAGCAGGTAGCCTTTATAGCTTTCTCTGGTTTGGGTTGTTCCATATACCTAGAAGTGTCTTTTGCACTGGATATGGATCTAAAATGATGATCAGTAGTGTGGAAATAATCTATTAAAATTGAGAGGCACAAAGTTGTTTGGGGAACTAATGGAACTACATGTATTCCATTTTGCATACACATGGTATATGCAGTGATGTACAAATCTTTGTATTTGTACACATTCTAGCCCAGGGTTTCATAAAATTTAACTCCCCTGCTCTTAAGACATCCAGAAAGAGCCTTGCTCTTTCAATTTTTCAGACAGAAAAAACCTGAAGGAGGGATGCTCTGAGGTTATTTGAGAGGTCTCAGTAGGCACATTTACAAGAGCTGGAGTGTGTTTATATTCATTTCTGTGCAGTTACCAGAAGATTGTCCTTCTTCCATAAAGCATGTGCAAGCATTTGAAGAAGTCATGTAGAAAGTTTGTATATTCTCTACAGATGCACTCTGAAGAGCTGCTCTTCTTACAGGCACATTCCAGCATTGATAGGAGATATGCAAACAAATTATTGTTAATTAATATTGCTTAGCTAGTCAAAGAAAACAATAACCAATAACACCTACATAGATGGATAGTCTAGTGCTGTGTTCTCTGCGCTGTATGCATTTTTCTGGACCATGTCCTGTCCACTGCTTTTGCAATCACCTTACATTCTATAAATAGTCTCACCTAAATCTGCAGAGCTTGTCTTTTTGAGTCTTTACTTAACCTGTGAGTACTGGACCAGTCTTTCTTCAGATCCAGCTACATGTTTGTGCTTTCCTGTTGAAGGCCTTGGATCCAAGCCTACTACATGTCTGTCTGGAGCAGAGAGCTGTTGGAAACGTACATGCTGTCTCTGTGTGAGCCTGGGGCAGTGATGTGTATAGATGACTTTGTTGATGAGTTGCAGGAGTTCCCCATCACACCAGCAACTAAAAAATGAAGAAGAGTTGTATACTTTAAAAGTTACTGAAAAAAAAAAAAAAAAAGAAAAAAAGTGAAATTGTCCAGAGCAATTTCTTCATCAAAGCTGACTGGAATAACATCTGTGGTGAAAACCTGTATCTCATCATTTCATTGTAATATGTGCAAGGGAAATGATGTTAAGTGAAACAGTTGCCTGTCATAAAGGGGAAGTGGGCTTCATGATGCAGAGTACTTGCAGTTGTGTCTGATGAATCCATTCTCATGAATGATTTCTCATCAAATGAAATTTCAGTGGCTGTCAGGAACTTTTGTGATCATTGGCCTCTGTGGACCTATTAGGCTATGGATTTATTCTCAGTGCTAGGCTTCAGAAGGATTTTCCTTGTTATCTAGATATCATTTTTTATTTTACAGTCAGACTTGTGTGTTTATGTGGCTAACCTAGCCACACTTCACTAGTCTGATATTTAGGTATTGATAATTTCAATAACATAATCATTATGTTTTTTCTAACTGTAAAATACCTTCTTTAATGTGAATTATTTGTAGGATTTCTACTAGAATGTTTTTCAAATGCTATGGTCAAATACATAGTTCTTATTGCCTTCATCACTAGATTTTAAAACACTTTACAGAGAAGGATCAGAAGGGAAGGAGCTTGAAAGGACTTCTCTAAGGCCTGAAAAAAGGTAAGCAATGTGATTCTTCTGAGTCCATATCTGAATGCAAAATTGTTTTACTCTAGCTAAAATTGATTTAGTAGTTCAGTGAGTAAATTCTGTGAGTGGTACGCTTGCATTACCTATAATAGGCTTAGTCTAGGTTTACCTTAATGTACTGAGGGGGTGGGATGAGCAGAGGCATCGCTTTTAAATGCAAGTGTACACGCTTGAATGTTCGACTTTCATCAAAATTTTAGGTTCTTACCTTTAAAATATATGCTTCATATGCAAAATTTTTGTGACTCATTGGAGAATTATTGTTGTAGTGTGGAACATATTTTTGGGTCAATTTTTGTTCCTAGTTCTCTGTGAGTCTCTAAGATTTTGCCCTGGTCTTGCAATATTATTAACTCTGTTGGCTCAGCTGGATTAATTAGCTCAAAAATATGTACTTAATAAAAAATAATAATTTCATCCACATTAAGAGATTTGATGTAAAAATAGTTTTCAGAGGTAAACTCTGATTTCTAATTATCCGTAGCTATTCCACCCCATTTGAAGACCAAGAAGATTTTAGATGCTTACAAACCAAGCATGAAACTATTACTAGCTACCATTCCCAGTTTATACCTTGAAAAATAAATAAGATTTTTAAATCACCCTTTAAAACTATTACGTTTATTCCCTGTTTCTTGCCCCCTCCATATGACAAAGTTATTCACTCTTCTCCATCCTCAAATGAGAGAACTCGAATGTGCTTTATTGAAAAACTGCTCTGCAAAGTTTCCAGGTTTATAGGAGGCAGAACAACTTCTGGAAACTAAAAAATGAGCTTATGAGAAAAATAAAAAGCTTTGGTGAACTGTTTGACAAATATTGAATCTCAGCTTGTGAAAACAAAGCCAGAATTTAGGTTCACTGTCAGGACATGATGCAGTTATTTTGAACAGTTCTGGTTAACTTCATTTCAGAACAAGGGCTGACTGCTCCCTTTTGCATTATGCAGTTACATAGTACAACGATTAACTTTGAGTTGTGTTATGCTGGCTGTTGTGCAAACACTGAGGAAGACCTTGTCACTGCCCCCAAAGAGCTTTGTGCAAGATAATGAACAGCTTGCTTCCAGTGAGGTGATTTTTATTTTTATTGTAAATTGGAGAACTCCACTGAACTCATAAAAATTGCATCTTTTTGATTTCTGTGTTTCTTTAATCTAGATGGATTTGCTGTCTTTCTGCTCTTACTCCTTGCTTTTCAGAAGCCAGTGTCTTTTCATTAGTCTTGTAATATGTTCTTTAACTTCTGTTGTTTAAACATATCATCCACAAAAACACCTTTTTTTTTTTTATTCAAAAGAGAATGAAAGGGGACCAACATCATAGGCAATCGCATGCAACACTTTTTTTTTTTTTCCTCTCTGATTTGTAACCTTTCCTCATGCTTTAGAAGAAATTCACTCTGAAATTTAGATTTCTGCAGCTTCAGTTTCCAGCCCCTGGATTTTGATATGACTTTCTCCAAGATAACTTTCAAACCTGAGACGACTGGTCTTTTCCCTCAGAAAGTACTTCGCTTTCTGTGGTAAAAAACCTTGTAAGCATTTTAAAATGATCTTTGTACTTTTTTGTTGTTGTTTTTGTTGTTTATATTAAACATTTATATAAGTATATATTTTTTCTACTCTCCAGTTTATTGTCATAGCCCATTTAATTCTCTCCAGACTGTTTCAATGCCCTTTTAAGGGATTATCTGGGTAACTCCACTGTTAAAGCAGAAGTCTATGCCTTTTTCTGGCTTATGTGTGAAAGGACTTTTTTCCTTCAGCAAGGCAGTAGATGTTTTCCATTACATGTATGTGCGTCAAATAAACTGGGAGGCCTTGCTTGCACTTCGAAGTTGTCTGAATTGGTGAATTTTAACCCAAACACTAGAAGAAAAATACTAATGCTGGATGTTTTCTAAAGGAAAAATAGGAAGAAAACAAAGAAGGGGAAGAACAACTAACTAGACCCTGGGGATTGATCTTGACTCTGCCTTATTACCGCAGCTTTATCCTTTCCAGTTCTTCAAGATGCTGGCAGTTACTGAACTCTGACCTGATTAATGCATTGGATTGATGCCTGTAGATTGTGGTAGTGATATTGCTTCCATCTGGTTTCCTGGCAGGCAGATTGGCAACAAGTTGTCATCTTTGTGGTCATGAAGGGGAATAGTATAGATTTTTTTCTTTTTTTATGGAGCTTGTCTCAGCAAATAAATACCAGTCGTTGGGTCCATTTCTCTGAAAAACAGTAGCCTTGTGGTAAACTGAATTCTGTAGATTTATTGGAGTCTATAGAGTAATACAGTAAAAGGATGTGATATCTATATTGCTACCAGAGACTTAAAACCCCATAATACCTGCTGCTCCTTCAGTCAGCAGGGAGCTGGCTTTTGAAGCTACGTGTATCTTGTGCATGCGGAATGTATGGGATAATCCTAGACATGTTTCTTGGGCAAATACTGGATTTCATAGGACTTAATTCAGAGACTTGAGTTCAGTCAATGCAGCAGGCCACAGCTGTTAGAAATTGTTTGGGCACCGCTGTTCAGGAATTATCTTTCTGTATTTTGTGTTTCATGTAGGTAGAAAATATCAGTTTCAGTATAGATAGTATAGATGTGAGAGGGTTAAATTGAGTTGCCTACAGTATCCAGTGGGTCAAAATATATGACTGAACTGTATCTTCTGGCCTTGCACCCTAAAACTTTTTGACACCACTTCAGTATCCTAACCACTTTTTTGTGCTGCCAAGAAATTGCTTCTTTTTAGTGACGACATTGTTTTGTTTGCATGATGGCTGCATGTACAGCTGGTTCCATTTAACCCACAAGGCTGAAATGGTTTGTGAAGCAGCTTCTTATTTTTATTGTTAAAGCAAAGATTAGCCTCTAATCTCCTTTTCCTTACAAGGGGATTTATGCAATTTATCAATATATAAAGTGGAGACTCATTGGGCAGAAGAATCAGATGGAAGACTGAGAATATCACAACTCAGTTACTCCTTCAGGTCTGAGTTCTTTTAATCCTAGAAAAATGCTACTCTTCTGTGAAGGGAGAGGAGCAGGACTCAGTGGGAAGTCTCTATTTGTAGGCTATGTTGTTTCACCATCACTAACTCATTTTAAAACTAGTTCAAGCATATCTGCATGAGTTGTATGCTGTGCAAACAGAAGTGCACATATGTTTAATGCATCATAACTCGTATGGAATAAGATGGAAAATTCCTTAGATTTTTTTCCTTCCACCTTCATTATATTAATGTTCCACGCCACAAACACATAAATATATGTTCCTACCTGTGATCATGTTTGGGCACAATATTTTTCTTCCTTTCTCATCTGTTGATCTCTTTTGATGAGAGAAGAGATGAAGATGGAATGAGATGATATATTTTGCTGACCTCAGGACCCAGTGTGCTCCCTGCAACTTGCACAGAAAGTGGGTTTCTTGGAAGGTGGATTCTGTAGTTCTGAAATGTTATTGCATGTATTTTAACATATAAGCTAGAGAGAACATTGCACTGTTGCTCTTTTACCACTGGAAGAGAGAGAGATGATAAACTGTTACAGGACAAAAAGCTTTGGCTAGAGTTTCAAACTTTAATAACAGTTTTTGTTGCAAGGAAGCTCTGAAATTGCAGTGGTTCTGAGCCAGACCGTGCTATAAATCCATGAAGTTAGAGAGAACTTGCTAGTAATGTTCTCTGAGGCCGAGATTTCTGACAGAAAATGTGGTTCCTATTGCAATGTGCCTCCTCATTCCAAAACAACTGGCAGCTGGTTCTACTACTACTTGTGCCAACAAGGCTTTAACTCTGTTTTTCTCTTAATCATCATATTAATTTTCTTCTAGCCCATGAAGCAGAGACTACCACTTATGCACAAATTTAACGGTGGGTTTAAACTTGCTGTGGCCTCTAGGTCGGTAGTATGCAATGTAGCAGGGAGGGGCTGATGGTTTTGGAAATGCTCCAGTTACCTATTTCACTTAAATTCGGTTTGTGTCCTCATTAGCTTCACTACTGAGTCCTACCTGCTTCCATCTGCAACCAGGCCAGTAAAAATGCCATAGGAATTTGAAATAATGCATAACAGACACAACAGGAGAAAGACAACTCATTCTGCCATGGTTCTAAACCAACTAAATCCCTAATACGTGATTTGTGTCTTGGGTGTATCTGGCCAAATGCTCCCATGCAGTAATTAATGGCAACTGTCTGGTGAGCAATCTCTAGTGGAATAATCACTAAAACTTTCTGTGAGAAAGCTCTTGAGGAAAATCAGTCTTCCAAGTTCATTTCACCACTTCAGTTGTTTTCTGGGGACCCACAGCAGCCTGAAGAGTACAGAAGCAACCAATGTCTTTCTCTCCATATTAATTCCATTCTGTAATCCAAACTAGAGCAAATACATATCAATGTCATTGTCTAGTGCCTTCCATAGCAGGAGAAACTACTCCAAAAAGGATTCATTGCTATAGATGTTTAGGGAGGGGAGGGGAGCACCTTGGCTTAGTCTGCCTAAACCAAGGAAATCTGAAATAGATACTTATGTTCCTAGCTTAATTGTTAAAGTTGTGGGCAGGGAGGAAGGAAGGGAAGTGTATTCAGTGGTATGAGGCTAGAGGCAAATTGCCCACATCTGCCCTCAGATATGTAAGCACAACTTTCAGTAATTTCAGAGGGAAGAGCACGACATAATGAAAGGATAACGAGGTACACGGAAGTATCCAACTCTGGTACTATCCTCACAGGGAATGAGACCCAGTGGTGCAGGAGGGCCTGTCCTACCGTTTTTTTTAAATAGCTGTGTCATACAACCTCTTTCACACTCTGATCTTTAAGTGCAATTAAGTTTCTTTCTTTAATTGGAAGTTGCTTCTTTACCATACTTGTGAGCATTCCTCTGATTTTTAAACTAAATATGTTCCCTGTTTATTTTTTACCTATGATTTTTCTGTCTTTGGCTATCTCAGAGACATCTCTGGTAATCTCTTGTTGCTCAGAGTTGTATTTTTTTTTTCGTTGTTGTTTTGTTTTGTTTTGTTTTGGTCTGGTAGCTATTAAAAGTATGCTATGTAAGTAAAAAGTGGGGCTAAAACCCAACTGTGTAGGAATCTAATATGAGTGAGACACAGAATGAACCAGTAGGCTACTTATACATGGAAGGCAACCTGGTTAGATTGCAAGACTGACACGTTTGGGTGTAGGCCTGTTCCTCTCCAAAGGCACAGCTGAACTCTTGCTGTGGTCCTTTACCACCTGAGGAAGAGGAGGTTGAAGGCACTAATGGCCTTATGCATAGGGTTCCTGGAAGTGCATTGGTGGCAAGAAAATAAAGTAGCATGCTACAGATTCATTTTATATCCCAGGTCCCTTGAAATCAGCATTGTGTTTAGTCTTTACAAGGGCAAGATACGATGATGTGGAGTAGTAGCTGCCAGAGAAGATTTATGAGGAATGATTAATTTGAGAATGTGATGGGGGGGGTGGGAGAGAAAACAAAATATTTCACTTTGTGCCAGATCTGGTAGTTCCTAAAAATAAATAATAAGAAGAGCCACCAGTGCACTTGAGATGAAGCTCAAATATATGTATATTTTTTGGCCTCTACCTTTCTTTCTTTGTGTAGCAGCACTTTTCAGAACTACCTATGTTCTCTTGAACATCAGCGGAATTTAGCATATCAGTATCTGAGGAGCTCTCCAAAAAATGTGTTCTCTATGAACCATGCTGCTTTTGTAATGACTCTGCAGGGATTAATGCTGTATTTGGGATCAAGGAGCTTACCTGCTCTGCCATGGTTCTCCTGGATATGGGCTGAAATAGAACTGCAAATTTCTGATGAGTGTGGAAATGGGAAAGGAAGCTGCTGTCCCATGGTTAAATGCATGGAAAATGATGTGAATTTGATTTCTTTTTTGGATTGAAGACCTTGAAGCACAGCTAAAGTTTGCTTAGGTGTGCAGGTCCTCTTCTTGGTCATACCTCAAACTTGTTCCTCAGCAAGCTAAAATAAACTATGTAAGGATCAGGAAGAATATACTTCAGAATTTATCAGTGTCTGTCATGTTTTACACCTCACAGAAGTTACTACGTGTTATATTATGATAAGAGTAAAGGAAATTTCCATTAACAGTAGTGACAGTGTGACAGAAATGAAATGGCTTGCTGTGAGATTCCAAAGAGCCCTTCTGATTTCTGTGTGAAACAGTAACTGAAACCAGGTGAATATTGCTTGTGAATTGTGCTGCTCCTGCCTCCATCAGCTTGCCTAATGAAGGTCCAGAAATAATGGAGTTAAAAGAAAAAGAGAGGGAATATTTGAATTTTATGCTTTCTTTCCAATTTACCTTTTCTTAAAGCATCAATATATTTCAAGTTGCTTTGTCTCAGTGGAAGTCATATAGAGGTTTTGATTAGTTCATTGTGAAGCTTGTTTGGATAGTTGATCACAATTGCCTTGGTATTTATACCAGCTCTTCTTGGGATCTCTGATAGCCACAGCATGGCTTGGGCCGCTGTGTTACCCTCTTTTCAGCCAACTCAGAAGATCAAAAGTAGTAAGCTAATAAAATACAATTCTTTTATGACTCCTATTTTTCTCTTCCCAAAACTCTCATGCAAGCTGGTAAGACTCCTCCTTCTTCCCCCACACTGGGAAGTACCAGGAACTTCACATAAGTAGGATGCCTCTTCTAGTCTTGCTTTAAATTGCAGTCATGAGCAGCATTACAAAAACTCTAAGGCTAAATAATGCTTGGCTCATATCTGCTTAGGTGGAGGATTATAGCATATGCTTCACTTACTACTGCAGAGGCTACAGCAGTTGCTTAGTTTGCAAAACCACTACTATCCCTCTTGCCTATGCGCTAGATCTGGGTGCAGTGAGGGTAAACCCAGATTTTCCCTTTTTCACTTACGTAAAGTGGCCCTGAAGCTTCACAGCTCCCCTTCTGTTCCCTGTTCCCCAAAAGTATTCTAATATTTGGAATTTGTAAACACGGGATTTGGGATTCCATGTGCATCTGGAAATGATAAACTGTTGGTATTACAGAGATGTAACCCTTTATACCTCTAACCTAAGAATTCTCCAGAGAGAACTTTCAGGCACATCTGATGTAGATACAGGAAGATTCCTAGCAGCTAAAAGCAAAATGAAAAAGTTGCTGTAGAATGAGTGGAATTTTCATTGAAAACAATGTCATTGGGAAGGGTTGGGGGGTGAAAATTATAGAGTCTGGCAATAAATACAGCCATAATAATTTGAGCTAGGAACTGAAGAGACGAAACAAACAAAACTTGTCAGGCAGCATTAGTGGAGGAGAGAACCTTTTGCAAGGGATGGGGTAGTGGAAAACAAAAACCAAACCACAAAACCCAAGACCCCTAACAGAATCTTTGATTAGTTGAGGTTCAGTGAATGGCTTTGTTAAAAACTCAAGAAAAGAATTTAAATAGAGAAGTCCTGATAAAGGTGCAGGGCATCGCAGCCCTGTTTCCATAGTGACATTGTTCAAACAGAGGCTTAAAGGAACATGAATACCATTGCAGCTGAGCTCTATAGAAGATACCAGCCTTCCAGTGCAGATTCTGGCCATAGTTTGTTTCATGTTTTTTCCCCTCTAGATGGATATGGAAAAAAAAAAAAGTGTTGGGAAAAAAACAAGAGTTTAGACAAATAAATGTCTTGACAGACTACTGCTTCCTTCTGGCTCCAGCTTTCTACTTTTTACATACCCTCTCCACTCATTTTTACTTTGACTGTTGGAGGTATTAAAAATTGCATTTGACTGTTGTTTAAAAGAAAAAAAAAAAAAGACCTCCCCCCCACACACTTGCCTATACTGAAGCAAACAAGACTTTACACCAAGTGAAATTAAAATATGCATGTTCCTTCATGTCTGTATTTACTCTCCTTTGACAAGAAGATGGAGTCAAATCATTTACTCAAAAGTGGTCTTGGTGTAAGTGTAACATAGTAGATTTACTCTTTCATGTTTCCCACTTTTCTAATCATTCTATATCCTTTCAGAAATTCACCAAGAATCACCTTTTTCATAATTGTTGCTTTTCTCTTTGAAAAGCAGGTTCAAGGTCTGGGTAGAAAAAAAGATGTTTCCTGTTACAAATATTTTGGTGTTGGAGTTCTTCCTTCCCCTTTTCTTCTCCAAATTGCCATTTTGTAGATTTTTCTTAGCTAAGTGTACTTTGAAAATAAGTACAAAGCCTTAACTTCTAGCTGTATTTTGCATTTTGTATTTTTAGGTTGAAAGCAAACCAGTCATGTCTCTGTCTAAATTATGATGTACTTCCTTAACAACATTCTTTATTTGAATAAAACTTGAGCAGTTCTTGGACTTGCTTTAGCTTTTTAGTATAGGCTGAATAATGCAACCAATTAGGAAGAGAAATTGATGAATAAAGGTTGGGTGGAAGAACTGTATCTGCTTCTTTAGCAGCTCGACTTCAGTGCATAGGAGACTGGGGCAGTATGAAAATGCTGATTTTTATGAGAATGGCCAGGTTTAGACAACTCTTACTTAGATCTGAGCAGCTTCTTATTTTGCATGGATCAGCTGGTGCTCATCATTACTGTGACTATTCTTACCAGTGTTTGAAACCATATGAAGTCATTGGAGTTGCACCAATCTGGATTTGATCACTAGCCTGTTTTCATCTAAAACACAGAATCATAGAATATCCCGAGTTGGAAGGGACCCATAAGGATCATCAAGTCCAACTCCTGGCACTGCACAGGTCTGCCCAAAAGTTTAGACCATGTGACTAAGTGCACAGTCCAATCTCTTCTTAAATTCAGACAGGCTTGGTGCAGTGACTACTTCACTGGGGAGCCTGTTCCAGTGTGCGACCACCCTCTCGGTGAAGAACCTCTTCCTGATGTCCAGCCTAAACTTCCCCTGCTTCAGCTTCACACCGTTCCCTCGGGTCCTGTCACTGGTGATAACAGAGAATAGGTCACCTGCCTCTCCACTCCCCCTCGCGAGGAAGTTGTAGACTGCGATGAGGTCCCCCCTCAGCCTCCTCTTCTCCAGGCTGAACAGGCCCAGTGACCTCAGTCGCTCCTCATACGTCTTACCCTGTAGGCCCTTCACCATCTTCGTCGCCCTCCTCTGGACACTTTCCAACAGTTTAATGTCCTTTTTGTACTGTGGTGCCCAGAACTGCACACAGTACTCGAGGTGAGGCCGCACCAGCGCAGAGTAGAGCGGGACAATCACTTCCCTCGACCGACTAGCAATGTCGTGCTTGATGCACCCCAGGATACAGTTGGCCCTCCTGGCTGCCAGGGCACGCTGCTGGCTCATATTCAACTTGCAGTCAACCACAACCCCCAGATCCTTCTCTGCAGGGCTGCTCTCCAGCGTCTCATCGCCCAGTCTGTATGTATAGCCAGGGTTGCCCCATCCCAGGTGCAGGACCCGGCACTTGCTTTTGTTAAACTTCATGTGGTTGGTGATCGCCCAGCTCTCCAATCTGTCCAGATCTCTCTGCAAGGCCTTTCCACCCTCATCCGAGCCCACAACTCCTCCAAGTTTCGTGTCGTCGGCAAATTTGCTCAGAACACCTTCTAGTCCTACATCCAAATCATTTATAAAAACATTGAAGAGGACTGGCCCTAAAATGGAGCCTTAAGGGACCCCACTAGTGACCATGTGTGACCAAACACAAGTAGTTTGAAGTGGAAACACTATTTACTCATTGAATCCATTGACCTTTAGTGTTAGGGAGAATTACCTAGGGAAGGATTTCAGCTTCAGTGAGGTGGATGGATATTTTTTCCCCAAATTGACCAGTTGGCTCAAAACTTCACCTTTAAACTGATTTGAATGCATATTGCAATGTATTAATTTTCTGTATGTTGATTCAATAGCTGTTTTATAAAAACATATCCCAAAGGTGCTCAGAAGCAGAGAGAAGAAAAATAATTGTGAAAATGCAGTGTCTTGGCATGAATATGCTAAGTTTAAACATACTATTCTAGTTAGACTTTGTGTTTGTTATTGTTAAGGAAACAGGCTAGTACAAATGTCCTGTAAAAGCATAAATATGGGTATCTAAAAAACTGCGATGATGACAATGAACTTGGGAGAGAGTTCATTTTAAAATAGGTGTTTCTGCAGAATATTCTGTTTATACTTTGTAATGAGAGCTGCTTTTACATATTTCTTGCTTTATTTTTCTCTCAGTCATAACCCTTCTGGCCAGCCAAAGAACAGAGAATATGCATTAAATACTTCCTCTTTTCCACCTCCCACCCCTACCTTAGGAGAAAAAAAGCGTACATCAAAATTTCTGATTTCAACAGTGGACTGGAAATTACCAGAGCGAAAGGCACCAGAGATACCAGGCACCAGAGCAAAAGTTATTCCTCTTCTAAAAGCATGGAAGCAAAATGTCACACTTCTAACTAAATTCATCTTTTAATGGGAAGTGGTGTTTTATACCATACTATCTTATACCATCTTATTTTCTTTAATATAAATTTAAATGTAAAATGAATGGGAAACTGAACATTTACTCCTCAGTCTCTCTTCCCTTTCAAAGAGATTTCACTCTGAAGTGTCTCCTACTGAGGTGGGAGATTTTCAAATATTTAATATGTAGTATAGCTACTGAGCTGTCTTACCTCTGTACAGCACAGAATTGCCTTACTTAGAAAAAAATTATCAATACATATTATACGTCTTTTCAGTCTGAAGGGTGGTTATAGAATCAGAAATGGAAGCTGTAGGAAATACTGTTCCCAACATTGTTCAGCATTGTTATCCGCAGAGCAGATGTTGTGACAAAATAAGCCTCTAAACTGGAAGACAGTACGTATTGACACACTGTGATGGAGTTTCGTTCTACAAGGTCCTTGAGAAACTTGATGGTTGAGCCAAAATAAATCATGTGGTGTTTGACAAAGAGTGCAAAGTTCCTGAACAGAGTTGTTTGCTCCCCTCAGCTTGGCTTGGGGGTGAGTGCCTGGGAATGTCACATCCAGCTTTTGGGCCCCATCTCAGCAAGCTGTCAAGAAAGTGGAGATGGTCGAGGGGAAGGTGGTTAAAGGCCTGGCGTGCACAGAATCTCAGAATGGTTTGGGTTGGAAGAGACTTCAAAGACCACCCAGTTCCAACCTCCTGCCATGGGCAGCGACACCTCCCATAAGACCAGAATGACCAAAGCCCCATCCAGCCTGGCCTTGGATACTTCCAGGGATGGGACATCCACAACTGCATGCCTATAAGGAGAGAATGGAGAAGCTGGACTTCTTTAATCTGATGAAGAAGAGGCTCAGGGGCAGTCAGATAGCAGCTTACCTCTACTTGAAGGGGAGTTACAAATAAACAGCCAAGCTTTTCTCAGTGGTAGCAGATGGAAAAACAAAGGGCAGTGACCACACGTTGAAGCTTGGGTGGTTAACACTGAGCCCGAGGAAAACCTTCCTCACTAGGAGAGTAGTGCAGGACTATAATCAGTCACCCAGAAATTTTTCTGGCATCTCTGTTTGTGGAGGTAGTCAAGGCTTGACTAGAAAAAGCTGTAGCTGATCTGGTCTGGTGGTGGTGGTGGTTCAGCTTCAAGTGGGATGTTGGATTAGGGTTGTCTAGAGATCCCTTTCACCCAACATTTCTGGAACTCTGTTGTTATGTTATCAGTTTATTAGCTTTCCTTCTTTCATCCATTTGTACAGCATCCCTGGGTAAAATAAAGACCTCTTATAGCATCTCCCAAATAGATGAAATCTTTCTCTGTCTGGAGTCCTGGTTCATAGTTTAAAATTTTGGACAGCTCATTCCGCTTAAAGCATGTGAAGCTGTCTCTGTCAGCCTTGTTCTGAACTTTCTTGGATCTCAGCAAACAATGGCAAGTTTTGGTTATAATTTCCTTGTTTTTATTCATTTATTTATTTTCCTGATCTAAAAAGCCATCTCTATCCATCTTCCATGGAAACGATAATGTCCTATATCTCTTAATCTACTGCTATATATTGTCAGCCTAAGGATGCATGTTCTTAAAACTCCGCACGGTAGCTGCAAAATATCTGCCTAGAATATAAAAGTCCAATACTCCTGAATTTAAATATCATGAAAGCACGTGCATTTTTAAAAGCAGTAAACTCATTTAATGTTGTGTTCCTCACTGCAGCACATCTTTTTCTTGGAAGTCCTCTTTTAGAGGGAATATGGTTGCATTTAAACTCTCTGTCTGCCTTGTAGAACTGCCACAGCAATTTACTTCTCTAATAACTGAGTAATTTCTGTTTGAACGTGAAACAAACATTATGTTTTAGACTGGCATTAAAAGAAATAGAACTCGGGTTATCTCTCTCTGGAGCTTATATCAGTGCTTTGTTACTGTCAGCTTGGATCTGCGAAGGCAAACGCTTGTGAAGAAAATGCGTATTGAATCTTATAATTACACCTGTAATGTGTTGTGAAAGTCTGTGACTAAGTGAGTTACGCCTGAAATATCCTAAATGGTGCTTTAGGTTAGCTTTCTGTACAGCTAGAATCACAGAATTCCTAGTCTGTCTGAACAGACTTATTGTCACAAGCACTGCAGCTGGGCTTTGACTACGCCTTCTGTTGTTCTCCAGGCCAGGAAGGTTTCCTGACACAATTCTTGTTTTGATAGATTACTTATGCATGTATGGACAGTTCCACTGGCAGTGCAATTCATCCAGGGTGCCTTCTGTACCTTTTGGGTTTTGGAGACACGTACTGGAATGCTGAGCATGACGAGCACATTGCAGTGTGCTCGTTTTAAGGCCAGTCACTCCTATGACAAAAACAGTATGCCTTTTACTTTGAAGTACCTCTTAGTGCACTGAAGGAAGTTACACTGAATCCTTTTCTTTTTTAAATTCCAAGTAGGTAGTATTGAAAGAAAGATTTCTTTATAAAGACACGAGTGACAATGCAAAGAAAAATCATACTTATCTGTCAAAACAAATCAAAAATGCTTCTCTAGCTAACAAGCAATGAGTGTTACACTATGATTCTGAAAATACAGTTCTATGTGCAGGAGGAACTGGTTTTGATGGAGCTTGTCGGTTTTAGCTCTGTCGTGTCTGGGATTTATTTGAGCTTGTCAGGTCATCTGATTATCTAATAGGAGGTAATTTTGCCTCTCTTTGCTGGTACCTAGATGGCTTTTGCCTCTTTTTATATGCTGTTGTCACTTTTTGGTGCAATCATCTGCATTTTACTATCCTATTATCAAATTATTAGCTTACTGAGCGGTAGGATTTTCTATCCTATCTATCCTGAATATTGCAGAAAGTGTATTTTATATGAGCACATCAACTGACTTCTGAAACACAAAAAGGTAGGTTTGGATTGTTTACTGAAGCATCCTAGTGGATGCTTGAGATGAGTTTACTTGAGATGATAAATTATGATTTTGGAATGACAGAACTACAGCCACTCTATTTTGTTCTTAACAAAGAATTCAAGGAATATTGCGACATTCGTCTAGAATGTATTTCTAAGACAGCATGTAGACAGGGACATTTGAAAAGTCATGTCTTAGATTTGAGAGAGATCTTCAAGGAAATCTAAATTCCTGTCCTTTTGAATGTAATGTGACTTTATTTTATTTTCTGTCCTAATCCATCTCTCCCTGTGCTTGGGTGAATGCTAGAGTTAGAAAAAAAAGGAAAAAGTATATGAGAACAGGTGAATGAGCAGGAGAATGTTGTCATTGGTAGCAGCTGACACTTAAGGAGTGGATCCTAGATCCCTCAAGACTAAAGATTAAAAACTTGATCACATTGCTGTACAAATATTAACAGATGCAGCTCCTGGCCTGAGGAGTTTCCACCTAGAAACACTGAGTTGCAATCCTTTTACGAGCAAAGAGATGAAGAACTCAGTTCTGGAAAGATGAGGTACCTTGCCAAAGGTCACTGTAGTCAGCCCTTCTCATGCACACTGACAGTGGCCCAACTCATGTCTTCAGAGTCCAGGGCATTCCTGCCAAACCATGCTTAGCTTTCCCTAATGTTTTCTAACAGTCTAGTCAACAAAGTAGAAAGTTAATTACCACAGAGCTGGTAGAGACCTTCCCTGTGTTACAGAGGGTGCATGTGAACATACCCTATTCCTAGAATAAAACTATAGTTCTATCTTCCAACAGCCTCTGGAAATAATTTTCTCTCACATGGTACTCGGGCGAGCAGTATTCAGCCAGTGGATTTGGTAACTTAGGAGCACCATAAGCCATTTATTGTTTTTGAACCTAGCGCTGGATGTACAGAACCTGGAAGCTCTCTCAGCGGGTGAGCAAAAAGCAAGCCTTCCCAAGTACCTTTTGAAGTACATATGGAACTTTTTTTTTTTTGAATGCATTGATATCGATTAATCTTTGTCAGAATTAACAGTGAAGAAATTAGGATCTTTCTTATGCTTCCAAAGGAGTCTACATTAATTTTGTCTGCTCTGGTTGCTTAAAATGAGAAAATAAATAAAGCCGTGCCATGAGGGAAAACTATTAAATACAATGAATAATTTTGCAAAGGAAGTGTCATACTGTGAGATCTGACACTAGAGTCTTTTTCTTTTGTTTGGGGGGTATATTTATGTTCTCCCCTCCCATCCTTAGTCACCCTTCTACTTCTAAGTGATATGGAAAATGTTGGTGCCAAAAAATAACTGGATGAAATATTGATAAATGTGGGAATCACTTACATAGAACAGAGGCAAATTAGAAGGCAGCTGGTTTTCATCTCTTCTGTTAACTTGGGAGCAGGGGGGAGATTGAAGAATTGAGGCTATTGATTTATATCCCCATATCATGCCCTTGAAGAAGGGAAAAGCGAGTGCTGAGAGTGAGAATCAAGTACACAGCATTTCTTCAGGCTTCTCTTTATTATGGATTGGCTTTTAACAAATGGAGGGAATGTTCTTTGCAGCTCTTTTTCCCTGCTGTATGTCAAATGTCATAAGTGCTAGGGATGATATGAGACAAATTCATGGTATGCTTTATTCCCAAAGCAACTTTCTACTTAAAAACCTTTATTAAAAGTGGACTGAGTATTCTCTGAGAAGCTGTGGTGCTGAACACAATGTCTGTGTTTATTCTAGATTGGCTGTCATAGGGGCGTCGTGGTAATTAGTACAATTGAGGATTCAAGGATCCACATGCAATAATTTAATGGAGAATGGAATTAGAATTCTTATGTATAACGAGGAATGGAATTAGAATTCTTATGTATAACAAGTGATCTTGGCATTGTAATAGATGGTTGTTTCAAATATCCACTCAGGGGTGACCAAAAGAGGAAGTTAGGAATTATAATACAGAATAAAACAGAAATAATTTCTCTGTCATTATCAAAATTTATATCTGTGGCTCTGACTGTAACTCAGAAAGACATGATAGAACTGAGTAGGATTCCAAGATGGGCAGAAAAATCAGAGGTATGGAATGACATGCATAGGACCAGAGAGTAAAACTAGGGTTCTTTAGCTTGGAAAAATGTTGGTTGGAGGCTGAAGATGTCATAAATCCAGAAATGGTGTGGAGAAGGTAAACAAGGAATAATAATTCATAGCCTCACTTGAATAAAGAAGGCACAAATCAGTAAAACTCAGGCAATAAGCTTGAAAGAAAAGTCTTGTTTAATTAAATAATTTTAATACAAGGCGTGTGCAATTGCTTGTGGAACTCACCACAGTAAAATGTCTTGAAGGCCAAAGTGGGTTCAGGAAAAGGTTAAATTCATAGAGGTTAACCTCAGGGACTATGTAACATGATGGTCCGGCTTCTTAAGTCCATAAATTGCTGATTGCCAGAAGCCAGGAAGGTGTATTTGGGAAAGAATTGCTGTAGGATTACTCTGGCTTTGTGTTCTTTCCCAAGGCATGCATTACTGATGGTCACTGGAGATAGGATATGCATAAGAATGAGACACTGGGGCATTTTCATGGCTTTCTTTCCAGTATCTCTAGCTGACTGACTCCATTTGTAGACAAGATACTTCGGTAACATTCCACCTAATGATCAAACTGCATCCTTATATTTATTCTCTACACCTCTGTTCATACACCAAGGCATACAGTAGCCCTATCTGCCATGGCATCATCCAGGAACTTCTAAGTCATTTATTCAGTGTGACTCCATGTATTTCATCAGAGCAACTGCCTGTGAGGTGCTGATCCCAATTCGGTTTTGTCATTTGTGTAGCGTCTAGATGCTCATTTCCACTTCACTTGCTACTACTTTAATTGTCTTGGAAGCCTTTTCCATTATATCCACTTCTCTTTATTGAAGTTATTCACAGCTGTTATCTAGTTAATTTAGCTGTTGCTTTCCTAGTTGGAACCCACACTTCTTTCCAGCCCCTGTCTGTCCACTTTTGCTTTTCAGTATTTTTTTCTCTGAAATAATGGGGGGGGGTATTTCCTACTTTTGTCATGGAAAGGATGGAAGTGTGGCACTCGGGTTCGTGTTTGTTGTGAGTGTCTGAGGGAAGCGACACTGTAAACTGTTTGCTCTGTAAATCTCCTTTGACAAGTGACCGACAATTGTTTTTCACATGGGCAAAACGCACATGGGATTTTGTTTTTCAGGACTTTGCTTGTTTAATCCTGTAACTGCCGTGAGTGAAGTTCAGGTCAATGTCAGTGTCACATCAGTGGTGTGTGAGCCAGCACAGTGAAGCTGCAGGGGCCCACTGGTTTGTTAACCTCTGTAGTAGTGTGCTCAGAAAGTGTGTATACTTTTGCTGCTGTCCCAGAGACTGGGAGTGGGAACTTGGAATTTTCCCACTACAATCAATAGGAAACAAGCAAGTACTGAGGAATGAGAATTGCTTTCCTTTCTGGTACCTGGCTTGTTGCCTATTTTTGTGATTTATGTAGTATTCCAGCTTTCACACCCCTCCAGGGGTGCAGAGGTGACTGCTTTCTTCCCTGGCAATGCATATTAAAATACAGTTTGCATGCAGTGTGAACGTATGCAGCCCTGGGTGTGCCATCTTCAGGGAGCTGAGGAGGTTTTTATGCCTTTCTGAGAAGGATGTCTTGTTGACAAAACTGTCCTGAGGGAAAGCAAAGAGCTGTGTCTCAAACACAAGATTTAAATAAATGAAGCACGCTTCTTTAAAGAGAACTAGCTAAAGGTTGAAGGTTAGACAAATATAACAGTCATACCCTACTTTCTCTGACCAGAAGATTTCAAACTAGCTTTCAGGCTCTTGTAGTTGTGAAGAAACCTTTTGAAGTGTGACCAACACGTAACTGCTGCAGCCATAGCCACCTGAGTTGGCAGGCAGCCTGAAACAATAAGCCTTGAGGTGTGAATTCCTCTCATTCATTCAATGGGTGGCTAATTCAAGTGGCATCAATACGACTTTAAAGGTGAACCTTAACCGTTCCATTGTGTATCAGAGCAGCTAGAAAAATGGAAGGGGTGTGTGATGAAGGTGAGTGGCATTGTGCTGGGCAGTCTTTTAACACTTGGCTTCTGAGTATCTGTGCAGCACAGGTCTGCTCAATTAAAGATATATTAGTTATAGATGAGTGGAGATAAACAGTGGAAAGCATGAAGTAAATAAAGAGAAAGGGAAAAATAGACTTTTGTCATAAAATTTCAACTGGAGTTAGTCATGCATTTGCATGCTGGCAGTCTCATGCTCACTGAAATATTCTGCACCCTTACAATGCAGAAATGTTTGCGTGCTTGCTGGATTTGGGGTTGGTACCTATCAAATCAAAGGGGGAAGAGACTAAGTGTGCTTCCTACCTGATGTGAGTAGATTTTTTAGATAGGGATGTGCATGTTATATTTTGTTGCTGGCAGAAGTAAATAGTACATTTATATTTTTCATTTAGTGCAAAAAGATTGGTTTGAGGGGGAGAGTGCTGTAGGTATGTAGTCTAGCTCAGGAAGAATTGACACGTTCTATTAAAAATGGTTTTGTGATCATCTGTGTTAGAGAACACAGAAGAAATTTACTGTATGAGCTTCTACTTCAAAGCAGCTCCAGCTGCTAAATAACAGTCTTGAAAGGCAGAGATGCAGTTAAAAATCTCCTTTTTATTTCTCTATATCAAACATGGCTTAATTGCTCTGATGAGATTATTAATATTTTCAAATTGCTCTATAGTTAAAGGACTTTGGTGCCATAGTTTGGGAAAAAGACTGCTAGCCTCAAAGTGCTATAGACTGGAATTAAGTCAAATGTTACGAAAGTAGAAAAGTAAAGCAATAAAGCCTTCTGAGACGTGTTGTGGATAGGAAGAACTCTCGGATTAGCATGGAAGTCAGTTCTATAGAAGCCAGGAGCAGACAGACCTTGGAAACTGTTAGTGATAAGGAAATACTAATTTGAATATTTATAGTTAGTTATAGCAAAGTCCTTCTCAGGCTGTGTCCTCCCCTTACAGGAGCTTCTTGACAGCAGATTCTCTTTGTCCATTTGGACATTTAATGATAAAATAGATTTTTGCCAAGAAGCCTGGAAGATCAAACAGCAGAGCTAGTCCAGAAACATTTTGCTGAACAAAATAATCTTAATTCACTTCACTGGGTCTCGTATGGGCCTGTAGTTGCCTCAGAAAGCTTGAACCATTTGGGGGTTTGAATTGTTCTGGATACTCATTAAGCATTGACCTTTAAAAATCATGCTGCAGGCTTTTCCATCCTGGCTTAATGGGTTTGTTAACACGTGTCCTACCTTTTGTTTAGAAACTCTTAAACACTGTGAAAGAAGCACTGCAGTTTTCATCTGTTGGTAGAGTTATGTCAGAGCCACCTTAAGTCTGCCTGGTTTCACACTCTGCCTTGAGTCATTACTTTCCCTGGTGTATCACATGTACTTTCCAAAGTAAGGGGCCAAATGCTGTGGAACTTATTGGAAAGGTTTAAAGTCTTTGACCTGTACTACGTTCCACTTATTCCTGTTTTTCTTAGACTCTCTACAATTGGTAATTCCATTCAGTCCTTCCCATATCCTTCTAATCGAATCCCTCCTAGATCTTTTTCCATTCTGCTGCTTTTGGAGACTTCTGGACTTGTTGCCACAAACTCCTAAACTGGTTTGTTTTCATGCCTTGTAAGCGTTATAAAATTTTTCGGTATCCAATAGCTGCCCAGGCCTTTAAACTGGTGCTGTATCTACTACTGCCCTAATTGATGCTGCTCACCTTGTACTGTTAAAGCTGCGTCCCACTTCAATGATGGCCACACTCCAAGGCTGGGTGTAACAAATCACATAAAAAAGCTGCAATACCTGGAAAGCAGCTTGGGACAAATGGACACATGAGTGTGTCCGATACCGATGCCAGTGTTCCTGGAGGCCTTACTGTCTCCCCAGTAAAACAGGTCCAGAGGTTGGCTTTGTTTCCCTATGGCTGAATTCAGCCAAGATCATTCCTATCCAGCTTCTTAAGTGACTTGAAAACACTGAAATGAATTGTTTTAAACTCTAATATGTAATTTCTGTTACTGAGAAGGATGCATTCACTGCCAGCATGGTACTGGTGCTGAAAGTGGATTACATTAGACTTTTGTTTGAAATCAATTGAGCTTACAACTCCACTTCAAAGTCTTTACAGCTTTAAAATAGAGCCAGCAGAAACTGTTTAACAAGTCAATGTTGTCCTGGGATTTGCATTGTTCTATCTTTAGTTGTGAGAAGGAAAGACTTAATTTTTCTGTACTTTCACTTCACCCAGGGAGTGTTGCAGAACAATAAGCAGCCTATTCAGTTTTGCCTTACCACTGGTTTGCTAGGATTTGCCTAGACGCAGATGTCTCTTTATGCAATGAATTGTAACTCCTCCAGTGTTTCCGAGTGCTCTCACTTGAAAGCCTGATTTATTGTTAGATCATGCTGTCCTTTTGGATTATTTCACTTTCGAAAACTTTAGATATGATGAAGAATACCTTAAAAAGTTGTTTATGGAACAGTGGAGCCTTTTAGATTTCGCACATTAACTTCGTGCTCCAATTACACAAAGAGCAGCACGTTTTTTCAATGACCAAGGGAAAACAAAAGCAATAGTTTAAATTGTGAATGCTACCCTGCCATTTCAAATTCATAAATTTCTCAATCACTGTATGTGTTCTAATGAAACCAACAAACCAGGAAGCCTTAGCTTAAACATGAATTACATCTTTTGAGGTAGGGGACCATTTTTCATAAAGTAAGGGTTTCTTTTTAACCTCTGCACAATGAAAAGACTTTTGTTAATGTAATCAGGCAGAAGGAGAAGCAGAAAGTGAGTGGGTGAGTCCCATTGTTTCACTAAATATTTGTCTTTGCTCTCTCATTTGTGGATCAAGCAGTGAGGAAGCTGAAGGAAGCAACAAGGTGCCCCTTACCTTAGTAAAATGCTCCATCAATCTTGGTCTGCTTTTCAACCCTTCCTTGGTCTGTGTTGTTCCAACTCAGGTGTAAAAACTTCCTTCTTTTTCAAGGGCCGCTCACCTAGAAGATGAAATGAAATGTCAGCTCTGTGGAAATGAAGATAATAGCTGTTTCATTTTTAGGACTAAGGTGGTTTAATTTCTGGTTTGAGGAGGAAGCGTAGGCACTGGGGTAGTTCTAGAGTCTGTCAAAAATACAGTAGATAACAAAGAGCAATATGCATTCAAATAATGTTTGGTGTGCTGAGCATGCAGATTTTTCTGTGTCTCTGCCACAGAAGGATCCCCAGATAGTTCTGGACTCCCCTTGCCTCTTTCCTCTCAAGGGCAAGAAAATGGGGAGACATATGCATATGTTCATTCCATGAAAAAAAACTTTCAAATGCACAGTTCAAAATACGTGGAACTCCAAGGTTCATAGCTGGTGTGAGCACCAGGCAGAGCCTGAAGTGGCATCTCCCACAGTCTCTGAATGCCTGTGAATACCTGGATTCTGACTCATTTGGGGTAAGTCAAGGCTGGTTTTGTACCTTCTACCTTTGACTGGAAATGGCTTGCATCAGACTGACCTGCATTTTCCCATGAAATGCTTTAGCTGTGACAAAGGAACTGTTTTCTTGAATTACTTTGCCAGAAAAATCCTCATTCGCTCCTGTTCCATTAATATCTCTTTTTCTAGAGGAACACAAAGAGACCTTGGCTGTCCAGTTCTTACATGTGGTATCTCTGACACCTAACATAAGGCTCTGTCTTGCCGCACAAATTGAAACAAAGTTTGAGTAACCTGGTAGCATGAAGTGCTAAAACTTTGGACAGCCCCTGGCAGTTGCTGCTCAGAGCTTCCTTGTTCATATAGCAAACACACAAAGCACAAGTGATGGGACTGAACAGATCTTGGTGTGTGTGTGGAAGTGACAGATAATGGGTAAGGCAGTGTGCCTCCCTCTCTAGCTGTCGTTTCTACAAAGCATCCACAGGAATTTGTTTCATCACTTGTTTTGCAGTACTGCCAAAGGCAAAGAAGCAACTAAATATCAAGTGAGCAAAGCCTGAATTAGATTTTGTACTCTGATTCTTTATCTAATGATTTTAATGTCTCTGCGTTCTAGGATAGATAAGATTGATGCTAAGACTGGAGGTTGTGACTAATACTTATTTTTGCATTCCCTGAAGATTTGTGAAAAGGAAAGAGGAAAGGAAGGGAGAAGAAAAAAGTAATAAACCCAGGCCTTGTGCTTAAATCTTAGAAGAACATGCTATCACAAAATGGCTTTGAATGAATAATAACTGGTATTTACACATAGTTTCTTCTGTTGGAGGGCAATTTGCATCCTAACGCAAGCTCTTCATTATAAATACTGGTTTCCCAGTGCTGGTACAGCAGACACATCACTGCCTCACGCTGCCAAGCACTGTGGTTTTTCAGAAGGAAGAAAAGAGCTTAATGCTATTTGTTCAACCCAGCCAGAGATCTACTGTTTATAATCTGAAATATCATAAAATGTGTTTTCAATTACCTCGTGCATATTTTTAAAGAATTAAATTTCCATCAAAGGATTTTGTGAGCTGTTTGATCGCACTGTGTCTAAAGAGCCCAATCTGACTGGAGATAATTTTGTCTGAACGCATATGGCCCAATTGTAACAAATGTGCCTTTTCAGTGTCTATGACTTTAAGAGAAATCAGACAGTTTATTAGTGAGAGATGAGGATGGTGGGGGGCTAATTCCAGTGTTAGCTGTGAAATGAGGAGCTAAGGACTGGAGGTGTAAAGTGACTATGGTTCTTTGTGCTCTATGGCTGACTTAAGCTTTTCTTTTCCCACTGTGTTAATCTGGATATAGTATTCAGTTTTCCAGACATCTCTAAGTGTGAGACAGAGCCCTACCCTACTGTGAGAACCTGGAAACAAAAGATATAGTATTTTTTTGTTGCACAGTTTCTTTGCAATAAATTTCGATACACAAAGCAAAGATAAAAGAAAGAGAAAGAAAAATGAAATGGTTTTATCCAGAAATGGTGTCAGATGTTTGAATTCCTGCTACCTGCTTGTTCTGCCTGCTAGGTCATGTTGTCTTTCCAGTGTCAGGCTTGAAAGAGTGTAATGATGGAATTCAGATTTTTGTTGCTCCTAGATGGGAACTGCAATATTTAAACTAGAAAAGAAAGGAAAAATGTGGGAAGAGCACACCTTTTCTTGCTGTAGTAGTGCCTCTTACACCAAGAAACACCTGGAAAAATTAGCTTAAGTCTTAAGAGTGATAATTAGTCCAGTGGATTAGCATGGTCATGTTGCTATTTTAGCTTTGAACTGGCCTGGATATGTCTATAGGATATTGTACTGCCCTGATTAGGCTTATGCTAAATGTAAGAACACCTTTCCCATTCTATTAAAGGAGCTGCTATACCTACTTAATCAACACACCTATTTGGAAACAACTCTCCTACTGAAGTCCAGCATGTATTTTTGCTTTTGATCTCTGTTCCTGTCATGATTTGTTCTTAAGGAATCCTGATATGAAAGTGGAGTTTTTCTTGCACATTTTGCTTCTTCCCAGCACTTACGGCCCACCTGAAATCCAGGTTTTGTTTCAGTTCAACTGAAGATTGGGTAGCTGTTGCTATGTCTACCTACTAATTCACAGTCCTTTCAGAAAGATAAATTTATCTGCATTTAACTAATTAATAAAAACACATGCTATGCCAAATTAAATTGAAATTAAATTGGGAACATTTGAGTACTTGTGTTTGTGTGGTGGCCTTTGATCGGTCTTCTGCTGACATTGTAATTATTATTTAGGAAATGCCTGTGATTTCACAAATAGATGTCACATGGAAAATAAGCAGCAGAAGGTGAAGCCTTAAAAAGAGCCTTTCTATGCAGATGTCATCCAAACTAAGGAGAGGGAAAGAGAAAGACAGACGCTCTGTACAGCAACACCAGTTGTATCTAAACAGAAAGGGGCCTATTTTTCCTAAGTTTCCAGCTAGTGATAGTACAGGCAGTAATGAGATACAGAACTGCTTTCCATCTTGCCCTGCCAATTTAGCTCCAACAAAGGTGCCAAATAAGTTTCCATTTTGAGTTTTTCAGTAGAAAACAGCTTTAGCAAAATCCCTGCTCTTTTTTCTGTTGAAACTTTCTTTCCCAGTTTGTGATATTTGCTACCTGTCTGAGTGTCATTAGCATGAAGCAATGGAAGATTTGTACGAATGATATGTATGGAAAATCCCTAAATCATTCACTGTCTGTTTCTTAGTATTGCTGGAAGAGAAAATAGTGATATCTCTAGGGATGGTTTTTCTATCAGCTGGACCTTCGCTAATGTGATTAACAGGCTAAATGCTCAAAATAAATCCATCGCTGGCATCAGTTATATTAGAGGTGAATTTTATTCGCTTGTTAATACATCACTAAAAAAACAATGTTAGTTTCTGAGAGCCAGTGAAAGAATGGATCAAATTCATTATTTATTTTTATCCATACGGAGTTTCAGATTAGTATTCTTATATGATACGTATGAAAATGTTACTCCATCGTGACCTTCACTTTGACTGAAATTGTATGGGAAATTTCCTCATGTCAGAAGCACCTTGACTGCAGTATACCACGTTCTGATTCTGGGTGAGTGGTTAATTGTAAGGACTCATTGACACCATGCAAGCCTCAGTGGGGCAGAGCTTGTGGTTGGTTTTGGTTTTGGTTTTGCTTGGTTTCGTTTTCCTTATTGTTTTTGTTTGTTTTGTTTTGTTTCTGTTTTCATTCTTTTTTTTTTTACGTCAATAATATAAGGAGAGTAGGCTTATTATATGTGCTAATCTGAATTTTATTGCAAGGCAGAATCTTGTTAACAGTCACTTGTTAGATCAAAAATATGGGAGCAGAGCATGGGTCAGAAGATGGGCTGTTACATCTGACAAAGCCTAGCTTTGGAAAGGTTTGGGGGCTAGTACTGGATAAACAAAGAAATAAGGACTCATTGTGATGCTGTAGACGAGAAGTTTGATTAAACGCTTACTGAGATGTAGAGGAGGAAAAAAAAAAACATTAAGGAGAAGGAGAGGTGAGGTGTTACTTTTCAGAGACTGTTATACATTTACTATCCAATACTAGTAGCCACACTTCACGGAAGAGGCTGAAATTGGAAAGGGTTCAGGAAATAGATAAAAGAATGAGTCATTTTCTGGAAAAATGCCTTGAAACCAGAGACTAAAGAAACTCAGTCCATGTAGCTTTTCAAAAGGATAAAACGTGACTCTTATTGGTTCTAATTGTACCTACCTGGATAGGAGGTTACTTGTGGTGGAATGAGAATCAGAGGCTGGAAGCTGAAGGAGAGCTTAATTCCCTTAGAAGTGAGATGCCAAAATGCTGAACCACCTTTAAAGTAAATAAACAATAATAATAATCTGGATTTAGAGACATTTTAGGGTGACTGGATGTCTTCTACAGAGCATCTTAAATAAGAGGAGGAATTCTTGCATGATTTCTTTGGTCTGTGTCCCACTAAGCTCAGACAATATGATTGGAATAATCTCCTTTGACTTTGAACTCAGTAAAACTTCTCAGTTGCCAGTTTGAATTCAGTTCAAACTTCCAGTTTGTGGTCCTGTTTATAGTCTATCTGAAGACCTATTTAGAAGATAATTAGTGTTGTCTTATTTTTGGAGGACAGATAACTGTTAAAAAGCATCTTTATAACTGGTGCCAAGGGAAAGCCTCATTAGAGCCTGTGTGACTTTGGTAGTTCTCTATTGTTACCATATTGCTTTAACTCTGGAGTTGCAGCTGGCTGTCTTCCCATAAACCATTTTGAAGACTCGTACTTAAATGAAGGCTGGAATCTCTGTTCATTTGTACCGTAAAGCTAGCACAGGTAAATTAGGGAAAAAACTGGAGTATACAGCCAGCCTTAGAGCACACAAACAGGTAAAGGTTTTGTGCTCTAATCCCACTTCTGTGGTTTTTGAGAATTCACTTGGGCCGAAAATGTTACGAATGAGTGAGCACAAGTGTGTGTGTCTGCCCAGAGCACGCTCAAGTGTGAGGCTTGTGTCAGTAGAAGCAAGCAAAGGTTGTGTGCATTTGTGTGAAACTGAGACGTAGGGAGAGCTTGAGCTTTAACAAAGGTGATTTGGGTTATTTTGTCCACTGTAGCTGTGACTTCAAAAAACATAAAAAAATAGTAATTTGACTAAAGAGAGCCACAATGAGCAGCTGGATTGTATTACTGTTAGGTGTGTCAGCCACAGGAAGGCCTGCTGTCTCCTTCTGTCAGGGCTATGGGAAAACTGGCAGTCTCTGAGAATGCCTCACTTCTCAGCTCATACGCAAACTGAAACCCAAAAGAAGAATAAGCTTGCTTTATCCTCAGTCTGTCTGAGGAGCCAGCTACTGATAATGAAAACATGTATGGTATTGCACAAGGACAATGACTTCTCTTAAGAGTTGTTTGAAATCTCTTAAGGAGAGTTGCCACCGTTACAGGTGAGCCCATACAGTACCTAACTAGAACGTATTGATCCAAGTTTGAGAGAAAAAGCTGAAAAGCAATCATGGTTTATTAAGCAAAATTGTCAAGAGTACTAGCACAGTATTTCCACCATGGAGTGAAAAATTGGCTTGTGCGAGCGTTTTTTGTGTAAACACATTCTTTTTTCAAGTAACCTTATTTCATGAGTTTGTGTTTATTCCAAAATACGCAAATCATCCTGGGTGAAAGCTATAAACTTTATCTTATTTGTTTTGTTTGGAAATGGCATTGGCCTCTCTCAGACCAATAGAAAATGAATAGCTATAGTGACTGGCACAGTAGAGAGGAATTTAGGTTTAGGTTATAGGCTGCAGTTACCAAAATACATGGGAGTGTATTTTCCTGGGCTTTCCATGGAACAAATCATCGTCATAAAGGTAACAGATGCTCTTCTGTGTATACTGTAAGTCTCTACGACTCCCTCTTCTTGCAGATTTTTTTTTTTTGTCTTTTGAAAATACCCAGAGAGAAGGGGTCATATGACATGAAATATGTCTACGATTCTATGAATAGGTTTCATAATTTTATTAATTAATTGAACGATTTCCACCAAGAAGTAAGGGGGAACTCCTCTTGCCTGAGCCAGCTTGCAGGACTGGAAAACCCCAACTCGGTTCTTACATGGAAAAGATAAGAGAATTTCTGCTGTATTCCATATGTTCTTGAGACAGTTGTACTAACAGTTTGAAGATTGATTAGCAAAGACTAGGCTAATTATTGCAACTTTCTGTAGGCAGTCTTTTGTTTCTAATAAATGGCAATACCTTCAAAAAGTCTCCTGTGTATCAGTCAGTAGCACACTCTCTTGCTGCCTGTTTAAACAATTGTGGTTTCAGTCATATACCTGTTGTCCAAATCTCTTACCCTCAGTATTTGCAAATTTGCAGTAATGTGTAGAGGATAGTCTGTTTCTGGCCAAGGTGCTTACTTTTTTACCATACAGGTTATCTGTATTGTATTTGTGCTGTCTTGCCTGTTTTCTCTGTAAAGTTCCAGGTGTAGCAGCCATAGCTACATCTAACCTGAGCCCAGGCATTACCAAGGAAAAGAGGAAGCTGTTAGCTCTGAATGGGGTATGATAGACTAGCTGACTAGACTAACTGAGATTCAACTTATTAACAAAGCACAAAACCAGTCTAGGTTTGAGCTAGGGGCAAAGAGAATGGCTGAAGCGCTGGGATACAACTGTAGCGCATTATCTGTGGGTATGGCAATGCACTGTTTTGGATATCTTGGAATTTAGAGACATTGGAGGAGGAAGAATTTCTTGCTTGGTCAGGTTTACTGTTAAAAATGGAAAATGCGTTTCACTGCACAGATCATCTTCAGTGAAGAAATTAAATATTTCTTTGGGGAAGTGAGTGTAGAAGGAAATAATTTTTGACTTACTGAAAATCTTATAGGGACCAGAAGTGGATCAGGGTTGTTTCTTTATGGGGAATGGCGTATATTTTTGCTTTGCATGGCTCAGCTCTGATTAATTTTAATACTGCTTAAAGGAAAGATCAATATATTTTATGTGATTAGACTTGCCTTACCCTCCTCTTGCCCCCTAAAAATCCCATCAGTACAACATAAAGCTACTGGCTCCCCTTAAGAGGCTACGTTCAAGGAACTATACTTCTGCAAACAGCTGATGCAAGTTACTGTAATACTTCCATTCCACTCTTGTGAATGTCTGCTTCTCAAGTGGATTCAAAAATCCTGAAAGAATTTTAGATAAACATGACTATATTATGAAGTCTATAAAAGAAGAAGCAATTAACCATTTATGAGAATTAAATACACAAATTCTGGACCATTTCTTTCTCTGCAAATTGTGTAGTCTTATCAGCTTTCAAGCTACTGAAGGATTTGAGGTTCTTTTTCTTCCTCTTATGACTAAAAGTTACAGCCTTCTTCTAGTTAAAGGGATGTCAATGACTGCATTTTCAATTACTGTGTTTTCCAGCGTTCATGTGTCTGGACCTCTAAATAATGTATGTATAAAACTCCTGAAGGCAGTAGCCCTGTTCCCATAAATGCATTAATTCAGTACAGTTTGAATCTTCAGTCCTTTAACGGGTGGTGAATTAAGCTTGCAATGAATTTCCATTTTTCCTATTATTGGGTGATGTCATTGCAGACATAAAGAAAGAAAATGAATATAGCTGGAGCAGCTAAAATTCACAAGAGCAGATGATGTTAATTTTTTTGGTTTTGATTAAAAGTTCATTCTAGAGAAGTATATTTTTCCAATACTTAGCTAGTGAGAAGTTGGGAGCTGAAAAGACCTGGTCATAAGCAGGTATTGCTTAATCTATTTTCCCTGCTTGTTGATGCTGCAGTACTTCCACTACAGAGCCAATCTTTTGAGGACCCCCCACAGAATCAAAAGCAGAGATTTAGATCCTCCATGAGCTGGAAAATCTTGATTTCTTTGTGGTTTAATAAAGCCAGTTTGTGTTACAGTGACAAATCTGCTTTTTCAGCATGAAGCAATATAGCAGTTATAGTGAGTGAGCGCAAGTGAAGATGGCTCCTGTTGGTATTTGGAAGAAATTACATAGATCAGTGTTACATATCTCCTTTTCTGTCTCTACAGATTAGAAATGTATAATGTACCAAGAACTGTTGTTTAGCTTAGTCAATATTTTCTAATGCCATTAAGGCAGGAGATGTATTGGTGCAGAGCTGTCAATGGCAGCTTTATTTTATTTTATTATTTTATTTTATTTTATTTTATTTTATTCTTGTGATGTGGGGATGGGTGTCTAGTGGAATCGATCACACTAGACAACTAGGGTGTCTAGTGGAATCTATCCAGTACAGAGTGTTGGGTTGAAAATGACAGTTAAACCACTTATTAGGATGGTAAATTAGTACACTAAAGCTGATCTTGTTTGCTCTTCTTTGTAAGACAGACATTCATAGGTGCTGCTTTTCCTTACTAGTTTGTGTTAGTGACCTCTGTAAAATAAACTACAACAATTAAATTTAAATCTGGCTTTTAAGACACAAGAGGTGAATGCACTGCAAAAGTTCTTGTCCCAGCTTGGCTGACAGGTGAAGACTGTTTACTGCATGTATTACTTGTTGCTATTGCACTTGGCTCAACTCAAGAGAAGCTGCTATACTGTGGCTATTTTGCTTCTCAATGTGATCAGAAAGAAAAGTCAAACCACAGAAAGCAGATGATTGTATGAGATGCATTAACAGGAAAATTGGCTGTCCTGGGAAGAATTTACAGCTGCAAATCTATCTCACGTCTTGAATTTCTTACTCAGATTCACTTAAGGAAGGGTTTATCCTTTCAAGCACATTGATTTTGAGTACTACATATGTAGTTGTAGTTGTATGTCTTCTTTATCGATGACTAAGTTTGCCTCTGAAGTATTTTTAAAACACTAGAATCTTCATCTTGTTAAATAGTTTTTAGTTGTTGAGCTTCTGATGTAATAGTAAACATACGGCCAAATTATAATGTCCTCTGTGGCTGGGAAACATATTTCCTTGTAAATCATAACTAAAAAAGTGACCCGCGGAAGCAAAAAAAGAAATAGGAAGGAGACAGAGAAAAGATAAACCCAGGTAATATGCAAGCACAGGTTTCCTTATACTCTTTGGACTTGGGAATTCAGGTTGGCACGTCTTTTGACCAGTGGCATTCTAAAGATTTCTTTTTAGTGCTTCAACTAGACTGAAAATTTGCCTGATAATTTGTTTTATTGTTTGTAAACAGTACAAAACCCATTTCACCCCGTGCATGAACTGAGTAGCTTTGAGCAGGTGTCTTGCTCAGTCATACTCATGTGCTGAGATTTTATCAGATGACTATTCCTGAGCCTTAGACCTATTAGCAGTGCCCCCAGTCTGTTTTAGTGGTTCTCTTCATGCCCTGTAAGTTCAGAATCAATTAGCATTGCTGTTTAAGCTTTGGTTTTCCCCACTGTTTAACTCAATAACAAAACTATTGCAAAGGATTCAGCTCTGTCAGATGCCAATAATCGTCTGCATCTTAGGACTTCACAGGGCTATGTCTGTTCCAATCAAAAATTGTAACAAGATATTGTTTCCTTTTTCTGTTGTTGTTGCTGTTTGATTTTTATTTTTCTTTTCATTTTCTTTATGTGTGTGCATACTTATTTATCTAAACAGATTGACCAAGTTCATAGAGACCTTTCCGTATGTGCAAGCAACAAAGTTTACAACAGAGTCCTTAAGGAAAAGAACAGGCATTAATTAGGATTAGCATTCAGGTTTATGGTAGTTTCTTTTACACAACAGCAATCTTCACCTTGTCAGAACACTAAAGACATCAAACAGTTATTTTACTGTCTTGTAAGTTTTTGTCTCTAACAGATCTTTTGGGCTCAGATGATTTCAGTCTTCCATGCAGCAGATATAGCAGCCCTGTATGAGAGGGGTTAAAACATGGCCAGCACTTGAATCTAAAGAAAGTAGCAGTTAAAATACACGTAGCATGGGGCACTCTGGCAAAAAGAAAGCCCACAAAAATCCTGTTTTTTTCTCCCTAGAAGACTTATAAGGTCCCACAGAACCTTCCCAAAGAGAATTTAAAATATTTTTTTAATGCAGCAAGACATCAGAAAAGTTATCAGTAGCTGTTTTTTTTAAATCTGTGGCAGAAAGGCAAAGAGAACTTGAACAATAAAAACAAAATGAAAATCCTCTAGTCTTCCAAAACAATTGCTACTCTTAGGGGAAAAACAGCAACAACAACAACAATCAAAACAAAACCAACAAAATTTGAGATGTATGCAATTGTTTCATCAAATACTCTTCCAACAATCTCTAGTTACCACAAGAATTAAAGTTTCTCAAAAGGCATGATCAAAAGTCTGTTAAATCAGGGAACCCATTTAGTTCAACAGAGACTAGATATGAGGGATTAAACCAGTTTTAAGTCAAAGATTAAATACTAAAGTTAAGTAAGAAGTAAGTCATTAGACATCCAGTTTTGACTGCTTGTTTTAAACTTGCAGCCCTTGATGATGTGAAGGGCTGTTTTTCTTGACAAAATTCATGCTTGGGGTGTAATTAAAAAGAAAAAAGCCCTCAGCTTATCTGCATTTCTGAAAAAAAAAAAAGAAAAAAGAAAAAAAAGTAGAGAACAAGTCAGGCCCTAATACTGCAAACGCTAATTTTCATGATTCATTTGGTACAGAAGTGAAATCATATTGAACTTGGTTAAAACTTTCTGTGCAAGCTTCAATGTTGTTTACTGTTACAAAAGCTTCCCAGAGAAGCTCTGAGGAACCTTAGCAAGCCAAGGCAGTGATGGTCAGGATTGCTAGACAAGTAGCCTGTAGATGGGCACTTGACTTTTGATTCCTTCTAACTACTGAGATATCTATTTCCTCCTCAAACATAAGAATATTTGTTTGCCATTTGACCTTTAGGAAGTTGGCATTATCTAGCCCTGGTCTGTCAGAAAGCTAGGCAGCCTTTTAGAGGAGGTGGTTAGTGATCTAGAGTCTTGATTTAAGCTGTGTTAACCTATTTGTTACCTACTGCCTGGCTTGTAGTACTACAGTGTATGTGGGCGTGAAGCCATCAGTCCTTAGGTTACTGCAGGAAGTGGAAAACACTGAAGCGTGTGTCCTGCAAGACAGGCTACTATGAAAAAATCATACTTGTATATAACTATATAGAAAAACTGTCTGCTCTAACATTCTTCCTGAGCAGCAAACATCACTGAGATCTTGTAATTACAGCAGTGGCAAAACAAAGAATAAAACCTACGAGTCCTGATCTAACTGATGGATGGTCCTCAGTCATTCAGCAGCATGTCATTTCAAGACTAGCAGTCACAATTGCCACTTCGCATAAATGTAAAGTGAGTAATTATGGGTGCCCTAAATCCCCTTAGCCTTCCAACTGGATAGTATTTAACTTTGTCATAATAATTTAATACTGTAGATAGCAGCTGCTTTATGTAGATAGCTGCTGTATTATATTCATGTGATCCTGGAAAAATACAAAACACAGGTGTCCTCCATCTTCTCTATCCCTATTCTAGTTTGGAAAAGCATCATTTGAAATATCTTCAGGGCAGTGAATTTCTGTTTGTTCATTTTCTTCTCCACTCTATAGAAAGGATAATCTTCCCTGAGACAAAAAGCTAACTACTGGCGTAACAACACTTAATGACCAATACCTGAAAATTTCTCTTGTGGTAGCTGAGGGACCTTCTAGCCAAAACTTGCTCTGAATCTTGATATATTTTTTTTTTCTTCAAAAATCAGCTATTTCAGTTTTTCTAGTTTAGTTCATTATCCTTTCTGGATAATGCAAAATATATATACTGGATCTGGGGAAGTTTTTATTTAACAGCTAAACCACAAAATTTCCTCTGCTATAGCAAGTGCTCTTGGCAAATAAGCACCTGCTTACTCAACAGGTCTGCCTCTGGCCTCTTCAAAGTCTTATCTGCTAATTTTCACCCACTAGAAAAGTATTTTGGTGCTCTTCTCTCATCTCTTCAAGATCATCCTAAGAGGAAATCTGTCAGCCATCACTAGTGGTGCTTTATATAAAAAGTTTTTAAGCTTATAAAAGAGACAGGTAGGAGAAGCACAATTGGCCCTTTTTCATAATAGGCCCTTGAAGATTTGAGGTTGGTGCCTGGAAATCCAGTGTGACTGTAGTTCATGTCTCTGTTCGATGTACGAAAAGATAGCCCTGCTGCTCCCTGACATCTGTTACTTTCCTGGGCTGCCCTGAGGCAGTGGGGTATTGCTGAGTGTTGATATTTCCATTATTCCCTTCTTGCTTCTAAATCCCTTTGATCATTGGATCCACATGGCTGAATGCAAGTGGAATTAATATCACTTTAAGCCTCCAGGCTCATTCAATTTAGCATGTCTCTTCCTTCATATGCATTCAATATAAGAGCCTCCTGTTGAACTGAAAACAAATACAGTGCATTTGTCTGCTTAATTCATTTTACAAGCTTCGAAGACTCTGTGCTGCTGTTCCCCAGCTAACATATGTTTTAAAAAATAATAATAATGACAGAAGGTTAGATTCATTCTTCTGTGGCTTTGTGTGGCACAGGAGCAAAACAGTCACTTGCTGAATTGGACCAGTAGATTTTCAGCTGAAAAACAATTATTGTGACTACAGCAGCAAGAATCTCAACAGCTTCATGCATACAGGCTCAGCATGGATCTGTTTTGTCCTGTTTCTGCTTGATGTGGGTTTGCAGTAAGCTTGGGTTTCAAATGCAGACAAAAGCCAATACTGTGGAACGAAAAACTTGCTGTGATTAGGGATGGCAATGGTAACTGAAATGTTTGCCAACCTCAGGAAATTGGAATAAGTTTTAGACTTACAAGAAACCCTTTCAAGTTGGGTAATTTTCTTTAGTTCAAGTTTTGTTGTAAGGATGTCTAATCGTGATATCAGAAACCCGTAGAAATTGTTTTCCTAAAGGTTTTCTCCCAGCTCTCTTTTCATGCATAGCACCAATAAAGCCAGAACAGTGTCTGTTTTTCCAGCACAGGAGCAGCCACCTCTTTGTAGAAAGCAGTTAATAATTGTTTCAGATATCTCATGGGCTTAGATAATAGTGCTGGGAAAAGCTGCTCTTGACTGTTTTGCTAACAAATCAATTCTTACTTGGAGTTCTGCTGTTATTTGGAGCCTGCTGTTATTTGTTCTTGCTGTAATTTCATATCCAAAACTTTAAAATAGAAAATTGGGCAGTTCTGAGTCTTTTTAATATGTCTTGACTCTTTTTTTTTTTTTTTTCTCCCCTCATTCCTCAAGAAGGGAATTAGTTTTGACTTTGTGTCCATGACTCTGTGCATTAGAAATACCAATGCTCTGTTGAACATGCAGTGCAATATCATCTTCTAGGATCCTAGAAAAGCTTATTTCATTGTCATTTATTGGGCGAATCATTCTGATGTACCCTGTAGAACCAACCAAATAAAATTGCTGGCTCTGATCACTTGGGTTGCAACATCCTCTAAACAAAACTGCATCTGGCCACACACTTTAAAGCGTCAGACTTGATTGTGTTCTTCGCTTTAACGACAAAGCATAAAGCTGCAGCAGGTACCTCATAACAACTTGTGTAATTTCTATAATCTCTTTTATAGCCATCCTACATTTCTGAATGTCTATAAAGCTGCTTGCTAAGAGTTTCTTAAGTATAAATTCTTTGGCTGCTATTCCTAGTCATACAAAGTTGGCATGAATGGCACTTACAGTGCAAATAACAAAGATGATTAGAACGTGAAGACAGGCTCTACTGTCTTCTTGCAGCAGGGTTTGGATATCAAGTTGTCAAATGTACTTCAAAAAAAAAACAACTCTCATAGCCATCTCGAAGATGAATAGCATTCTTTCACTAATCAGGAGGTGCATTAAGAGAATGGAGACAGGAAAAGATCACAAACTGAGAGAGAATCAAGATCAGAAGCAGAATTTGGAAGCTTGGACTCCCTGTCCACTATTCAGATTACTAGATCTTCTGTGGAATTTGCCTAGATTACTCTACTTAGGGGTTATCTATTAAAGCAATGAAAAGGATGCTTTGAAATGTCTCTACCATGTGAAAACAGGACTGTGCTATTTAATCTAAAGAAGAAAAATCTTGTTAGCTACTCTATCTCTGGTTTCAGATAACTTAGTCATTCTGAATATGAGGCTGTTGCCTCAGAGGCAGAAATCATCCTTTGTCCTGTACCTCACCAGGCAGATTCCTAGAGGCTGTTTTTTCCTGCCAGATAAGAAATAGAATAAATAATGCCAGGTCATTGTGATTGCAGATCTCACAGAACTGTAGTACTGTAGTTCATGATTAATGGGTTTACATTGAGCTGCCAAAACTTTTACAGAAGATGTGCTACCAGATCCCCAGCCAGTGTACACTGGTTCACTTTTGTGACCCTATGAAAATATAATGATTTGTACCAGCTGCAAACTTAGCTTCTTACCCTAAGAGATTCCCATCCCTTATGAAAACATGACAATAGCAATCCAAAAAAAAAAAAAAAAAAAAGCTTTATTTACCTGTGTTTGTCTGGCTTCTGTGCTTTACCTTTAATTTTAAATAGTGTAGTGCACTGTAAGGTATTTATTGTTTCAGTAATAAGTAGTAGTGTCTGTAGAATATGCATCCAGCAGTGATGTCACTGGAACATTGCATCTCTGCTGTGGAAGGATGGAAAAGACAGGAGGAGTCAGTAGATGATCTCACAGTGATGCAAGGAATCAAGAAGGTATTAAGGAAAATAACCTTTAAGCTGAATCATGCACACCCTGGAGGAGAAAAAAAATAATCCTTCAGAAAGCAGAAGATGAGCTTTTCAACAGAGTTCAACAGATTGAGTACTGCTGTGAGGAAGTGCAGAGGAAGAAGCAGATGGTAAACATGGGAAAGGCACAACTTCCTAGATCAGTTCTTGTTCAGCTGTTTAAGAACTGAAGAAAACACTATTTCACAGAGCCCAAGGCCAGCAATAGAACTGGGTCCTGCTTCTTCTCTGGACTTTCTCTATGTCTTCACTAAAGTCATTGAGAGTTCAGATATGCAGCTAAAAGATGCATCGGAGAGATGTAGCTGATGAGGCAGGGGGACACCTATAAACCTAACATAGCTGTGGCTTCATTGGAGTAGCCAGAGGTGAGATACTGTGAAAAATTGCCTAAGCAGAAACACAGGTGAATAGATCATTTAATAATTAACTGAATATTTTGCAACACTGGAGAGGAAGGTGGAGATATATCGACAGGGAAGAGGTCCTTGGCCGCTGGGAACAGTAGCAAAGGATTGGATTTGTGGGAAAAGTATTTGAGGCATCAGAGAACTTTTCCTGTGCTGTAGCATGTAACATTCTTCCCAGCACTGGCTGCTGGGCAATACAAGCTCTGATACTGTGGCAAGCCAGGAACTCCACTGCCAGCCTAGGATGTGCTGAGCAAAAAGATCTTTGTGCCTTCACTACCATCTTAGCTTCCTATTTTGTGGACCCCAGAGATAGTCAGTGAGAGATTTGTATATGCTGATACTTGTCAGAATATTGTCATATTGATTTGGAGTTGTGGTACACACATCTAGTCTGTATATTCATATGGTCTTATTTTTCTTAATTAACTTATATTTCTCTCTCCTTCACAACTAGATTTCCCAGAACCTATACTTGATATTTAAATAATAAAAATAATAATAAAAAAAATTCTCATTCTGACTCCCTTAGGTACAACGCAGTTTTCTTCCTTTTATTTATTTTTTTTTCCCCTAGGAAAAAAGTGCATATTTAAGTGCTTGATTTCTCTTCATAAGTGTTTGTTCTCACAAAATTCTTTCAGCAATCAATTATTTTGCATGTGATTTTGAGGACATCTTTTAAAACTCAAACCCAAGCATTCCAAGATCAGCAGACTTGGATATGTATCACATGAGGTGCAAATATTCCAGGAATTTCCTCCGCAAGACCAGTGAACTTTCTGTTTGTGTACCTTTGCAGTTTTCAGTGCTATCATTTCTGCTCCCTGTTTACTGGTTCTTGATATGGATTATCCTTTTAACTGTCTTTTATTGGAAATGACTGTCTCTCTTTTAAAAACCTACACAAGAAAAGAAGTCGTCTTGTGCTACTGATCAAACCACCCTTTCCTAGAATTGTGTCTATGTTGCATCTGGAGGTCCACTGGGAAAGGCAATTTTCTGTCCTTCTCCCTTACCCTCATAGTAATGGTTTCTAGACTAGGGGATTTTTATCTGAAAGGGGATTTTTGGGGTTTGCAGAACCCTGATTCCAGTTTGATGCTGTGTGTAATAGTTTCTTAGGGTGACTTTCTGGGTTTTCCTGACACAGGAGAACAGACTCTGCATATGGGGAAAAATGGTGTGGATTTTATTGATGTTTTCTCAAACCTTCTCCACAAGCTTTACAAAATTCCTTGAACTTTTATAATCCCATTACTACTAAACAAAGTTCAGGTTTCCCATTTCTTTTGTTATTTCCAGGTTAATTAGAACCTTTCACAGACACCTAGAACTGAGGCTTACTGTCACTTTTAATGTGTTCTTATTTTGTAAACTTAGTCAATTTTTTGACTGATAAATGGTCCTCCAAGGCACATCTGGTTTAGAGCTTCTGTGCAGAGTTTAGAAGTGTGCCCAGTTCTAAACTGGCCTTCAGACTGCAGAGTTCTGTAATGAGCACAAGTCTCCTGGCCGGTGCTTGTAAATGAAGAGCTTGCCTTGGGCCTCCTTCCCTCTTCAGGTGCCACTAAAGGAACTGGCAGTCTTTCTACTGCCTTTGGTGAAACTGAAGTGAGTCAATGTTATTTTGTCTAGTGTTTACCTCAGATACATTACTTCTGAAATAAAATATGTGCTCAGGAAGACAAAAAAAAGAGAGAGAAAAAAAACAAACTAGGTTGGGTTTTACTTTCTGTCCTCCTTGGCAGAAATAGATTGTGAGAATAAATTTGATGGAGAGAGATTAAATTTTAATCTTGGTTAAGGATTCAATATGTTATTCTGCTAAGTGTAAGTATCTCAGTGTGGTGGTGGGGAGGGGTAATTTAAGGAGAAGAGAGGGATGCTTCTCTTAATCTATCATTAAAGAAGAAATCCCTGAAAGAAAAAGGAAATGGAGAGAATAGAGAAAACATGAACAATTTTTATATATAGAAGAGAGATACAAAAAAGGTAATGTGATGTGAAGTGCCAGTTGCTTTTGAAGAACAAACTTTTTTTTCCTTTTTGAAAAATATCCTTAAATGTTGTATCTTAGAAAAGTGAATAATACATTTCTCTGTTTCTAATATCAATGTTTCACATTTTTATTCACATCTGTATAAACACTTGTATAATTGGTGTCTGTCTGACCTGTTCATTTTCAGTATTGGCATTCAGAGCAGTTTGGTGGATGTTTATATAAAGGAGAATTGCCCTAAACTGGCAACTAGACAAATTAAGTGAGTAACTGTATCCTGATATTAGTTCAATTAAAGACAAGATTCAGCAGTGGAGCCATTGTGACTCTCAGCCACACTGCCAGTTCAGCTGAAAATTAGTTGGCCTTTGAAAGTCTTCATCCCATGTTCTTTTTTCTCTCTCCCTGTGACCAAACTCTTCTCCCCACCTCAGTGATTTTCTGCATCCTCAGAATTGTCTTTAATTTAATCTCCTGTCAATTTCCTTCTTATTCCTGATTTTTTTTTTTTAATCTCAGTCCTTCCTTTTCTTCTCTGTTCTCTCCTTGCCACACATCCTTTCTGCCTGGAAGTGGCACGAAGAGGTATCTACCTCCTATCTTTTGCTGCCAGTGAGGAGAGCTTATGCCCATTACTCTCAATGTGATAGATAAGTTGAGGTAACAAACAGGATCAAGCATCTGCTGAACATCTTCATCAGGACATTGCAGTGATAAACCTTGCTCCACCTGGGCCTTTTAAAGGGGAGTGGGAAAGTTTGTGCTTTGTGATCATGATGGAAGAATTTTGATTTTATTATTTATACCACTTTTTTCCCTCCTTAAAGAGTAAAGGTTGATATGTTCATTGAGCATTGATACAATGTAAAGAGGGGTTAAGTTCTGGATGGGGCCCAGATCTCCTGACAAGACCATCCTAATGAAATTCCATTGCAGAAGAAGGAAAATGGGCCCTTCTTGGGCTTGTCTTCCAGCGGGAAGCAGAGCAGTCAGGACAGACTTGGATCTCAGACTGAATCCAACCAGTCTTCTGCTCATACCAGCCCCACTGAAATGTGAAGGGGCTCCAAACCACTGTTTCACATATGAATCTCTTTTACGTACACTTTTAAGATGATAGCTTCAAGACCATGCAATGTGTGCTTTTGTGGAACACAGCTGAATAAATCTGTTGTAATCTGTATAATTTACTGCATCTATCTGATTTGCAAGCCCAGTAAGTATGTAAAAGAGTTTTTTTATACAGTAAGGTGTTTGAATGTAACAGGGCAGCTTCTTTATGTTGGAAATGGGAACAGTCTTTAAAGGCACTAATTTCTTTGCCTTCATGTCTACATGTCTCAAATGAAAATTGTATTTGCTTATTATCAGAAATGGACATTTGGCTGAGATTTGCAAACCGGCGCTTAAGTAAGATTAATCCAAATTCCTTCTGTCTCCCTCCTTCTTGTAAGCCCTTCAATGTTAATGATTTATATATTGATATTGTTGTGGTTTTCATAGGCTGATTTTTTTTCACCTTATAACAGTTGTTTCTTTTCAGTTTTATAGTGTTCTCTACAGAGTAATAGTTGTCTTGCTGGCCCATATCCAGCATGTGAAAGTCCTATATTATATTCCAAATTTAACATTAGTTGTCAGCTGACTCACAGAGTCATGGGATTGGAAGGGACTTCAGAAGGCCATTCAGTCTTTCCCATGTCCAAGGCTAAATCAATTGTACATGTCATTCCTGACAGACATTTGTATGGCTTCCAGCACTGAAAACTCCACAGACTCCTTAAGCAATCTCTTCCAGGTCTGCTTCAATTCTTAAACATTTTCCTTAATGTCTAAATTGATTCTTCCCTGGTACAATTAAAAGCTTATGACTTCTGTTCTTATTTCCCATTGAGAATTATTTTTTCTTCATTTTCTTTGCAGCAAGCTGTTAAGTGTTTCAATATAATTACCAGCTTAACTTCTGCACTTAGTGGGGCCCAATTGGGGAATTTCTCCACACAAGAATTTATAAAAACCTATGACAATTTTTATTTGCTAGTTTTAAAACTCTCTAGCTGGTTCAAGCTTTGAGTGCAGCATGCAGTGTTGGATATGGAACCTAACCAGCTCCAAGAAGAGCAGGTGGGTGGCTTCAGTGTTAGAAGCTGCTCTTGTTTGGTTACATCATTGCTAAAACCTGTACAGTAGAGGTAAAGTAGAAAAGAAGTCTCCAGCTCAAATGATGCATATAGGGGCTCACATTTCATCATATAAGGACTGCTTTAATTTTTTCATAATCTCTGGTATAGCTCTCTTTGAGATGGCACTCTTGAAGCTTTTACTTCTTTTCTTTCTATGAAAAGAGACAAGAAAAAGGCCATAGGAAGCTGTCCTGTTCCTGATAAGTAATGTGGGTGAAAGAACGTTGTGGACCAACCAGGAGTTTGTTCTCTCCAGTACACGTTGCTTTATCCTGAAGTTGTGAGGGCTGTCATCCCTGTAGAAAGATATCTTCTGCAATCTAACAGAGATGTTCTTGTCAAGCCTGCAATTGGCTGGCTTTCTGGAGCATCTTGCAGCAGTAAGTTCTGCATGTAATTTAGGTGCTTTTATGAAATAAAACCAACTGCCTCTTTGGTAATTAAAATTAAAAAAAAATAAAAATTGTCATTGTATAGCCCATCTCACATCTAGGCTATAACTTTTTCACTAAGGTAGTGTTTTTATTTGCTTTATGGTGCCAAATACGTCGTGAAAGATCGACGTGTAACAGATGATTTTTGGAGAATTCTGGCTTGCATACATGAACAAAACTGCAGTTTCCAGAAAAAATAAACTTGTGGGAGAGCTTATGGGCCAGATTTTGTGCTGACAGTTAATGGGACTTCATAGAATGGAAGGCAGCACAGAATCTGGCCTTGTACAAAGTATCTCAGCATGAAGAACCAGTGGCTCTTTCAAACGAAGAACCTAATTCCTTTAGTATTAAGTATTTGCAGCATAATTTGAAACTTAGTGGTGTTTATTCATGGCCCAGTCTACATCTGGCTGAAGTGAACAGGTTTCTTTCCAATGCTACCCCGGGGTTCACACACCTCAGCCAGTACAGTGCATGTGTTCATTTTCCCAAATGGCATAGAACTTGGCAGACTTGGGTCTCTTTTTCATTTTTGAGTTCTGGCTGTATTTGAAACTAAATCACAAAGCAAAATGTGGAGGCTAAATATTCTGTGCTTTATGAACCACAAATCTTCCATGACTCACCTTTCATGCAACTTTATGGCCCTACTGGCTTGGAAATGGGCAACAGCAATTGGCCACCTGCAGCATCACCATCAAGGAAAGTTAATCTTGTGGTTACTCTTTGAAAAGTGGAACCTGAAAGAAAAATAATTAAAAAAAAAAAAAAAGAGAAGACAACTTATGCGAAACCAGTAGTTTACAGCAAATGTTCTACCACCACTAAGACATTGCAAAAACATGACTTTTACTATGAATCTTCTTTTATTTAAATCAAATGGTAAAGCAAGAATAATCAGGAGAAAATAATCTTAGCTTCTTTTAGGTTGCCTGTCTTGACATGTTTCATGAAGTATCTCAAACGAAATGTTCACTTCCCAAGTTCTGTCCCTTGTTGCTGTATAGTACTAGGCAAGTCAATAAGCTCTTGCTTTTGTCTTTTTTTTTTCCAAGCTAGCTTATTATTTAAAACTTATAAAACTTGTCCTATGCTAGCTTCATCTAAAATTAAACTTTTTAGTTTTGCTAAGAGTCTTTCTGAACCATGCACTCAGAAAATGGGAACTACGAAATAAATAGATTTTATCTTTCTTATTAAAAGATTTATTTTTGTATTCAGTCCTTGGAGTTTTGACATCTTGATTTTATTTTTTTTAAAATTTGTTTGTAAGTACCTTTACAAACATAAGAAGTTGTGCTTTTAACTTGGAAAATGGTTGGTTTAGTCTTGCGGTGGAGAGAGGTTTTGCTCTAATTTGGGATAGAGAAGATTTTTTGAAACATACAGCTGGCTCTCAAAACAGCTGCTTAAAACTGTCTCCAGAAAACTTCAGTCTTTGCTGTGGTTCCCCTTCCAACCCAGGAGTTTTAGTGCCAGTGCTTGTCGTGGTGCGTTTCTCTTTTGGTTTGGACCCATGAGTCTGTGGCTTCACTGCCTGCTCCCCATTCAAACCAGATTGCTTTTCATTTGCCAGTGTATCCCATCAGGTTTGTCTTTGTGGGTAGATGGACAAGAAGGAGTTACCTCTCCATGTCGCAAGCTGGCTTTTGTCCCAACTCCAGAACAGCTACAGTTGTTTTGAATTTTTAGAAAGTGATGGCGTTTTGCAGGTGTGTATCGTGAACACGGGAATGAATTAACTTTCTTCCCTGGAAGCCCTCCTCATGGATTTGGCCAGTGACTGTGGAGTGGGAGTTAGATATCTGAAGTACAGCCTGAAGACTGAAGGCAATGTGTTCCTAAACAGACTGGGAGTTTAAATACTGCTCTCCTTAAAGGTGTCACAAGCTCTGTACTGTTTGAATAGTGAAAGGAGATTTTCCTTAAATACTAGGTAGGGTTCTATGTTCCCCTGAGATAATGAGTCCAGTTTTGCCCTTACCACTTTCCTTCTTCCAAAAATAGGATAGTAGTCCAATGTCCTGCTGTTCAGTGATCAAGGTCATTTCCGCACCCAGAAACATCCCTGAATTTTGGAAGATCTTTGACTTATCTCATGCATGTTTCTATCATCAACACCAACTTCTACCAGTTCTTTTCTGTACTTGTGAAACAAATTATGTAAGGTGAAAATTAAATGTAAAGATTCATTGGCAAGATGATGACTGGCAAAATCTTTTTCTTCAGAAATTGTACCAAGTGCTTGCTCAGCAAATCCTGAAAATTCTTTCTTAAGGACCACAAAAGATATCTTTAGAAATTTGTTCTTTTATGACACCGGTTATCAATGATGAAATTCAGATTTAGACTTTCAGTCCAAACCTTTCCAAGTCTAATGTGTTACATTTTGGTATATACTGAGTATTAGAAATGATCCTTATAGAAAAAATAGTAGAACTTCATTGACAGTGATCTGCTGCTTAGTACACTGAAAACCTTTCTGTAGGTCTTACCTTTTTTTCTTTTTTTCTTTTTATGTTGCTTGTAAACTAGAACTGTAGCAGGTTTTGAAGTCATATTGAATTACCCTCCCCAATGTTCTTCTATAGGAAGCCACTTTGGAATCAGTAAGAACAAGCCCAGCTTGCATCCCATTTGCCATCTGTGTTTCCCTCTGGCTTCAATCTGTTGCTATAAAATAATTCATAGGTATGGGTGCTTTACTGAACCTGCCCAATGCATGTCATATTTAGTTGCTCATATTTCTTCTAAGATAACAGCTGCAAAGTTGTATTTCTTATGGTCTGTCTTGATTTACAGCTCCTTAATCTGATGTTTCAAATTAAACATTTTTGAGTCTTAAAATGCCATTGCATTCTTTTAAGTTGCATGTCCAGCTGCTTGTAATGTGTATCTTTTTTTTTTTCTTTTCTTAAATTTTAATGTTCAGTGGTTATGGAATAACTGGATTATGTAGCCTGTCTGTTTATAATCAAGATAAATATATGTTATCAAAGGTACATATCCCTTTCTCTCTTCATATGGTTTTCCGTATCATTCCTTATACCTGAAATACCTTCTGCAGCTACTTTAATATAGCAATAAACCATTAAGGTGTGATTGTACAAAAGCAGATATCACAGCTCTTGTTAGATGTAGTTTGTTTCAGCGACATGACTACTGACAGTAGGTGAAGTTAGATGTCTGTACAAGTCAGGTATCCACAGCTCAGTGGGCCTGGGATGGTCAAGTACCCTAAACAGAACTGTTAAATTGAGGAAAATTAGAGCATGGTTACAACTGGCAGTATCTGCAAGAAACACGCATCCTTGCTAGTGATTTTCTGGCTAAGCAGCACAAATTGATGGACAAGGAGGTTGTGGTTTTCTTTTTGTTTGGAAAAAACATGTGAGTGTTATTTGTTGTTTTTTTTTTTCTTTCCTTTTATGGTTTATATAAGTAATTAAGGATGTTTGACTACCAGCCTTCTAGTGCTCTGATAATCTTTATGTAAGTAAATGTCAATTAGCATCATCTTGAATTATTCTCTTTCACAAGATCAGGATGAAATTCCTCACACAGCAGTGTGATCGTATCATGGAAATGATTGCAGGATAAAGCCCATGCTGCAACAGATATGCAAATCTAAAAGAAGGACCAAATTTGTTGATTAGATAGACAGATTCTCTTAACCCTTATCTGGTAAAAGTGGTTCAGTTCTCTGTGTCATGCAAACCATATGACAGTATCTTTTTGTCTCTTTTACGGACTTTCCAACAAAGAGGGCTGCTTTTAGGTTAATTATTAAATAATAAGTCACATGGGGTTAGCCACTTTTACTTACGGACACTTCTACAGTAGTTGTGATTCACATATTCCATAAAAGCTGATGAACTAACCCTTGAAGCAGCCCTGAAAAAATAGGTCGGAATTGTCATTGTTCTTACAGGGATGCCCAAGACACAGTAAAATAAAGGAAATCTTCCACAAAACACCACCGTTGTTTTTGTTTGGTTTTGTTTCATCTTTGTCATGAAAGCAAGTAGATAAAGAGAAGATCTGGGAGAAGGAAGAAAGAAAATGACCTAGCTTCATTTCAGAAAGTTCCTACTGTACTTAATAGTTCAAGCTCTCCACCACAGTCTCACATACATACATCTTCTTTAGAGCTGACAATATTTCAGTCTTTAAAGCAGCCTGGAGAACATTGTTGTGTCTGAAATACCATACATGGGCTGCAATAGTATTTTGTTAAAATGAGCACCTGGAAGAGTTTGAACCTGTTCTGTCCTTTTTCTGATGTACCACCAAGATTCTTGCTGATGCAAAGCCACACAGCTGACTTGCTGAGTGTGAAATACAAGGCACTGAAATAATCGGATTTGAAGACCTTGCTTACTTCTGGGAAAGTCTTTGACATAATGGTCCCAAATGAAATTGCAACTTGGATTTTTTTAGGCTCAATGAAGTGACAGCAAAGCTTTTGCACAAATCACAAATTGGCCTGTAATTCCCATTTGTGTAGGACAGTTACACAAATGCACTTTGCGGGAACATACTCAGGGATTTTACATGCATGGTGTTGCCAAAACTTAAGCTTGCAAAATTTTTGGAACATGGAGTTGTGTGTGAAGGTTTGGCATCTAATCCTGTTCCTACTGGCAAGGCTAATAGTTGCTATTGAATTTTACTAGGAAAATGATTGGGCATTCTAGGGTCTGGGTTGAAAACACCCTGAATATCTTTATGATGAAAAGGCTTTTCTAGAGGTTGGGTAGGCAGGGAACCAGGGAGAATAAGATGGTCATTTATGTATGAGGCAATGGAAGAAGAAACTCCAGTCGAGTTGAGACAGGACTGATACAAGGAGAGGCTGCCTAGAACATGGCTGTGATTGGTGGGGTTATGAATTCCTTGCTTTCTGTTCCAATTCTGCCTCTTCTTGCCTGCTAAATCCACACATGACTTTATCACCTGAATTGCTTTGCTGGACCTCTGTGGTTTATCATTCTCCCTGCATACCGTTTCTTGGGTACCATTGGCTGAGAGAAGACAGGATACTGCCTTATGTGCTCTTGTAAGGTAAGACTGAAAAGATAGACACAAGTCGGCTGCAAAAATTCATTTCTGTAGTTCTGGGGAGAGTGTGTTCAGACTTGTATAGGTGTATGGTAACCACATTTTAGTCCTTGTGCCAAAGAAAGAAACTGTAAGAGAGGAAATAAGGTGTGTGAACAGAGGAAGCTGTCAAGCAGGTTCTGAAATACTGAAGGTTTTAAAGCATAAGGGATGACATTTAGTCCCTAGCAAAACTGTTGAATTCAGTGATCTGTGTAAGGGAGTAAATTTTACCTAGTGTTTTAAAATGCATGCATTTTGAAAACATCACCCCATTGGTTAATTAAAAAAAAATAAAAATCTATAATGAGATCCAGCTTCCTGTAAATTACAGTAATTTTGTGCCCCCCCCCCCCCCCCCCCCCCCTTTTTCTGGCTATGCTATTTATATAGTCCTGTTACTGTAGCCTGACTCCCACCCTCTAATATAGTTATCCTCATAGCACTTCTTTGCGGTAAGGAAGTAAATAATCCCCACTTCACAAATGGGGAGCCATGGCAAAAGAGAGGCTTAGTGACTCGCCTGAGGTCATGCAGGCAGTCCCATTACAGAGCAGGGAATTCAACCACAGCTCCCAAAGAGCAGACAAATGCTCCAACCCCTGGGCTGGCCTTTTGCTCCTATTTTTAAAGAGCTCAAAAGACAGTGTCCAGATTTCAGAGATGGTTCAGAGGTTATTGAGGGCAGTCTGGCTAAAATAACAGAAAAGCTGGAGCAAGAAAAAATGTGCTGCTTACGTTGCACTAAGCAGAGTTGCAATATCAGTAAGTCCAATAAAGGCTTTTCAACTGGCAGCTCTGGTTTCCTCTCATTTGCACACACTCGCTCTCTAATACGCACACACGCCCTCTCTGCAACTCATTTTTCTTCTGCCTTGGAGGAAGGACTTGGTAAAAGGAAATTAGTATAATTAAATGGTTATGTAGGGAGCTGATGGTAAGTATTTACATATATAAACTCAGTGGATGAGAAAAACTATGAGATGGATTTCTCAGTGTTTGCTTTTTTGGGTTTATTTTTGTGAGCAGAGTATTGAGTGACAGAGATTTGTTCCCAGAAGAAAATGCTTGAAACACATTAGTCTGCTTTGGTATTAGAAAGATTAGAGGGCACACTGTGAGAATTTGTAAGGATTTATGTGCTTTTTAGAAAGGATTAAGAATAAAAAAAATCCAGATTAGAGATGCTGTCTAACCACATCACTAGCCTGCAAGCCAACATTTGCATGCTGGTTTTCTTTTATGTTTTATACCACAATGTTTGTATTGCAACTTCAGTTACAGTTGGTTTTGTTTAAAGACCATAGGTGTGCACAGTATGTGAAATGAAATGTTATGAGTTCATGCAGCATCTTTGAAATCTTATTCAGCAGCAAGCTTGCTAAGAAAAAGATCTTAGGGAGAGGCTCATTCTAGAAAGTTCCTTACATAAAAGAAGACCAGTTAGATGTGTTCCATAGTTTTTAAGTGCCTGCATTTTTTTCCTGCCTATCAAATTTTAAGCTTGAATAAGATTTGTTTTTTGGAACACTATTTCCTTGAAATATTTGGACATAGTGGTTCCATATTAACACCAGACCGCACAACATGGATTTATTTATTTGTTTGGGAACATAATTGTTAAACATCCTCTAAGCTGAAAAAATAGTTCCTAATTATTTGCTAGAAACATCTTCAGCATACACAGCTAATTAAAGTCAGACTGCTAAATGTGGATGATTAGAGGCTTATGTTGCTAGAAAACTGCTTGTGCTGACTTGAGATAATATGCATTGGTAAATTCAATCCTTTTTAGACATTTTATTTATAAAAGCATAAATCCACACAAGATGTCCTTATGCAGAAGACTAGCTATTACTTTATTTTATACATTACAGTCCCACTATAAAGTTAGGCATCAATTTGTTGACAATTTCTGGCATGTTACCAACATGCAAAAGAAATGTAACCTGACCAGTACAAATGCCCATATTAGTTGCCCTACTCTGCTTCTTTCTCCCAACTCTGATTCTTTTTTCTTCCCTTTCCCTTTCCTTTTATCTTTCCCTTTCCCTTTCTTTCTTTTTTTTTTTTTTTAAATCCACATAGTGTAGAGCTTAATTGAATAACCAGACAAATCAGTGGAAAAATGTTGTTGGAGTTTAGTTCAGTCTTTTCTTCAGATGATCTCTCCAGCCAGAGGACTTTTGTCCAATGCAGTCCATACATACTTGAGCACGTTGGTGCTTGAAGGATGAGCATATGTTGGATGAAGCTTGCTTTCCAAGCATGTGCTGGTGGCTTTCCTTCATATACTTATTGAATCTGGTCTCACAGCATAACCCCATGGGGAGGTTTCTGTGTGTGAGCAGGTGTCCTGCCTAACAAGGTTCCTTAAAGATGCCCTGCATAAGCAGTGCATTGTACATAGGGGCAGATACTTCTTGAACATTTTGGACCCTAGAGAATTGTCCTGTGAACATCTGCAGTGCATGTGGTCTTCTCTCTTAGTTGTTTCGGCCATTTTAATGGCATTTGCCAAAATGGAGTTCCATTTACATAGGTGAATATCAAGCTTGAATTGGATTCCGGGTGATTTAGATTTTTCAACTGCTGTTGCAGTTTTAATTTTTTAACACGGTTTAGGGAGTATATGCTTTTTTGCTGTTTTGTTTTGTGTTGCTTGTTGGTGGTTTTGTTTGTTTGTTTGTTTGTTTTTCAAATTCTCTGCAAAGTTGATACAGATATGTGTAGAACGATAAGTTTTATTAGTGGTTTGTTATGGAATCAAACGTATTAGCGTCTTCAGATTGGAGAAAATTTTCATCATACCTGTATTATACCTGGCACATCGTTACTATTGCAAATGGCCAGAAAATTTTAATTGTAGGTTTGTGTTGGCAGACTGATTTGCTGTTTAAGAGCTAGAGAGACATCACTGATTTCACAGCTAGAGGGACATTGCAGATTTGGCATTGATAGGATAAGGAAATGGGTAGCTTAGCAGAGGAGAACATTTGGGAAGAAAATCTGAAGACTGAGTAGTAAGTTGAGCATGTTGAAAAGTCAAGATCGTTTGTGAAAAGAGAAATTAAAGAAAGCACTTTTTGAAGGAGAACAGAAGAAAAGAGAATGAGAAATACAATTTAGGATGAAAGCCAACTCAGAAAATGTAGGCAGATACAAAATTATCAGTGTCAAATACCAAAAGTGATAAAAGATCAGTTGATATTTATAGTAATTAGTGATTTGAAAAATGTGTGTTCTTTATCTACAAAGAAAAATCAATCTAAAAAAAAAATTGCTGACAGATACTAGCTTGGTAGGAATCAGTTTACAGCTGTGGAATTAATGGAAAGTCTGCTGGGATAAATTATAGTTTTATCTGAGAACTGAGTTTGGAGCATTGTCCTTAACGAAAGAACAGTTAATTGAATGAATACTTCTCTCAAGCTTTCGGTTGTTCATTGGAGTAACTACAGCTGGGAGAGACAGTCATTCTCTGTCTCTTAGGGTGCTACATTGACTTGTTAGAAAAGAAGGAAGTCTACGATTTCATCGCTGTTGCCTGCGGAATACAAGCAGTTTTTTCCCAATTAAAGTTATGTTATGATTTCATATGGTTTCTGTGATAAATCAGGGTAAAATTCTTTCTTTCTTTCTTTCTTTCTTTTTATATTTTGAAGAGTTATTTACACTAGAAAGGGAGACTTAAGTTGAGTTCTCAAGTGACTGGCTGCCAGTACACAGATTCTCTGCAAGATTAGCTCTTGGGTAATTTCTTACAGGTTAAAACTTTGCATCATGGTTAGAGTCATCTTTATTCCATTCACATGTTGGTCTAAGCATTTCGATCATTAAAAATGCTAGAGGGCTTTCTTGTTTCTTTTGCATGCTGGTATACAGAAATGTTACCTTAACACCATTCCAGAAGAAATCCAAAGCCCATGTCACCTAGATTCTTAGAAAGACTGAGGAAGGAGTTTTAAAGTACTTTTAGAAAATCTGTGTACATACATAATTTAACTGATATCTTGGAAATATTTGCCTTCTAAACCATGGTTTCTAAGAGGTGCATACTGTGAACAAGAAAGCTCTGTGGTTCCTTCATCTTAGAACAAAACAACCTTTGGAGGTGCCTCTTTCTCTCTGTTGACTGTGAAGGAGCCAAAACTTGTAGCTTAGGTTAGCCATCCGACTTCCAGACTAGTAACTTCCAAGAGAGGAGCTCCCCTCTTAAACTGTTTTTTAACAATGAAGAGGTGTTTCTTGAGATTGTCACACTGTATGTTTATTGAACATGTCAGGTGTGCTGTATGGAAGTATTATGTTCTCAGACTGGCTTTCAGAAGCACACATGACAGCAGAGTATACGTCGTAATAGAAATAAATGAGGTTTGTGTTCCTAAATTGTCTAGTCAGTTTTGAAAAATGCTCTTCTCAGCCTCTGTACTCAGAGAAAAGCTGGAGGTTTTCAGAAAGAGTTGCAAGGGAAAACTCATGGAATAGGTTCTGTTGTTGGTTGCAGAAGCTGCAAATATGCAGTGGTCTTGAGATCAAAAAGACTGTTGCAAGGCCAGTGTTCTTCATAGGTTCAACATGATCTATTGGTTAGTCAAGCCATTTCTCAGTTTTATTCTTTGTTAAACTTGTCTATTAAATAGACATTTTACAGAGCGGCTTCTAATTTATGCAGACGATTCAAGAAATTAGCAGGAGGGTGAGCGTCTATTTCTTTTTTTTCTGGAAAACCTCAGCTTTTACTTTTTAACAAATATAATAGTGTTTTTTCCTTTTTTTCCTTTTTTTTTTTTTTTTTTTTTGCTTTCTTTAGGGAAGTATGAGGTGTGTAGCAGAAGAATCACCTCTGAAGCAGATATCTATAATGAGATTTCTTAAGTGACAGTTTTGTAGCAAGAAATTTGGTGCTATTTTACTAGTCTATGTGCTGTAGAAGGATTTGCAGTAAAGCAGAGACTTAGAATTTCAGCAAAAGTATCTGTTATGTACTAGCAGTACTTTGGAGGGAGATATCCAGATATTTCTTAAGATCTTGAAAGCACGATATGAAAAATCAGATTTTCCACATTCCCACTCACAAGTTAACTCCAGTGCAAACAGAGGTCTCTTGGTCTCTTTATTTCATAAGACTTATTTAACACTGGCTCTGCTTTTGAGACTTATTGATTTTGGTGTATTCCAGGCCAGGAAAATCAAAGTCATATTGCAAAAATATCCTCCTGAAGTAAGTTATTACAATTTAATGCAGTTGTAAAGGATGACTCCTTGGTTAAGGAGCTGGCCTGGGACTGGAGGGTTCAAAGTGAGTTCAGTTCAAGGCTGTGACCCTGTAACAACTGTAGGCACACCAGGAAATCTTCTTGGGTCTCAGCTCCCCACCCAAAAAATAGCACTTTTTTCTTCAGGCTGAAGACTCTATGTATATGCATATAGCATACATACAGAACAATCTGCTTCTGATCTGGTTCTTAGCTGCAACTGTAAGTAATTAATGGTCATAAATTCTACACTACCCTTTGTGTTTCTCTTTTACAGTCCACATCATGGGGGATGTGAAACTGGTGACAACTACTCGAGTATCCAAAACCTCCCTGACACTCAGCCCCTCAGTTCCTGCTGAAGCACCAGCATTTACTCTTCCTCCTCGGAATATCCGGGTGCAGCTGGGAGCCACTGCAAGATTTGAGGGAAAGGTAAGAAATGGAGATGGTGGAGGGCTTCTTTGTTTGGTTGCACCTTTTCCTGAGGCTACCTCATAGTCTGCAAAGCTAGTGAAATTGCCTCTTCAATATGGGACGTTTACTTAAGAAGAATACACCAGTGTTTCCATTCCTGAGAGGGCAGGAGTGTGACAGGTCTGTTTCTGAGTAGAGGAGAGTGTTGCAAAACCTGACAGTGTGCTGAGCTAACCTAGATGAGCATGCTAGGCACTGAGCTAAGTATCAGTGGAAAACTGCCTCAGGAGCTGTCTCTAATCAGAGAGCACATGTTCTCCTACTGCATATCGATCTCCATGCTTCCCAAAGTTGCCTATTTCTGAAGCTTTACGTGTAGAACAAAGCTAACTGTGTTACATGTGCTTCTTGGTAGTTAAGCTATGAATCTGTACAAGAGAGTTGCGACTTTTTTGTATCTGCACCACCTGCCATACATGTAGCTAATCTGAAAGGAAAAAGCATTTTCAGAGGACAGACTGGCAGAGCGTGGGCATATGTCGATCCCATGTTCTCTCCTTCACCTCACAACTGAGGCACTGAATTGTCCTTACCAGCATCCATATTCTTTTCATGCTTCAACCCTGGTATGGCCTCTTACTTGTTCTGTTTATCTTCCTTTCTTCTCCCTTGATCCAAATCTTTCTCCTGGGGCTGTCAGTTTTCCCTCTTAGCCCTTTCAGCTTCCTCCTGTCCATGTCATGCTCTGATTGAGTGCTGACAGCTATATCATCAAACTGAATGCAGTTCTAATCTTTGAAGTGGTGGGATTTCCCTGATAGAGGCAGGAAACTGCAACTTTACGATAACAAAAGAAAAGGCTAAAAGGAATTTGGGAAATTTATAACTTCTGAAACTAACTTAAACAGAGGGCCAGTAGAGGGCATCTGATATATATCTTATTTATTTATGCAAAAAAAGATGGCATGTTACTACTTTATTTATGTGATACCTGTGTACAATACTATTCTAACCACAACTGGTTCTTCCAGACAGCACCGCAACTAGCAATAACAGTACAGTGAAATGAAAGTTGAATTCTGTGATGTTGCTAAGTTTTAGTTTTACATTTCTTATGTTTCCTAATTAAAGACTCAAGTAGGGTATTTCCAATTTTTCATTCACTCTGCAGACTTTTTATTATTTGTCAAAAGAAAACAGTGGTAAAATTGACTGTCTTACAAGTTAGAGTGCCATCACTGTTTTGAATATTTTTTTCAGACCTAGCTTTAAAATATTAGTTCTTCAAAGATATCCATCCCCTTTTTAGAGTTGTTTTGAACATGGGAAGGGTAAACTACACAGGGTTTTTAGTAGCTTGGGTGAAATACACAAATTCAATACTAATTAAACTTAACGACTTAAGTTCCTTGAAGGAATGAAGGTTTGATGGAAGTTCTGGATTGAACCTCTTGACGAAAATCTAAATTCCATTTCTGCTTTTTTGCTATATGAAAATGGCTGAATCTTTTAATTTTCTGTCTTTAAAATGCAGATGATAATATACTGACTGAATGCATGTCAAATAGATGAAGTAAACCTGTATTGCTTAAAGTGCTTTATTAAGTGCTGAGCATTGAGACTACAGCTTTGTTGAAATACATATGAGATCTGCAATTACTTTGTGGCAGATAGACTGCCTTATGTTGTATTCCATGGCTCGGCAAGCCAAGATAGGTAATTACAGCCACTGTCTTTGGCACTTCAGCCTCTTGCTGTGCACTGAGTATTGTCTGGTATTTGCTTAGTGCAGCTTTGTTTTGCCTCTCTCAGCTAATGCAGCTGAGAAGCATACAACACAGCTGTAGACATAAAACAGCCAATCTTTATCATTGTGCATTAGTTCCAAATTCCCTGGAATCAACTCTAGTTGGAGGCTGAGATACAAGCTTGCAAATCCGGGGGAGGGAGAACAACCTACATTATAATAATTGGAAATACAGAGTAATACAAGCACAGCATGTTCTCCTTACTATCTTGTGCAAGAAAAACAAGTTTTATAATGATTATACCACCTATAAAAATTGAGTTTGTGTGATCTGTTGTTTATAATGTAATGTGCTTGGGGAGCTTGTGTTTGGTTCTGTTGTTTATAACTGCTGGGTCCAAATGAATGTCTTACTGTGTTCCTGGTCTAGTAACATGGACGGGAGAGGGGGGACACAATGCCACAGTTTGGAAGGACACCGTCATTTAATAGCTGCAGTCCTTCTAGATTGCAGCCTCAGAGCTCATATCATCTGGGACCATCTTTAGCTACTTTGTAGAATGTAGTTTCTTCCATTACTTCAACGTTCCAGAGGTTCAGAAGGACAGAAATTAATATGATTTAGTAATAGAGGTAGCTACTGAACATACTTAGTTTTTTCTATCCTGGAAAATAAGCTACAGATGTTATGAGGGTCTGTTGCTGATACTCTGCTTCATCACATAGTATAAATATTAAACTAGACTTAGGCTAAAGAAAAATAAAAAGTTTTAAAAATGGCTAGACAGGAGATTTTCTTCAAAGAGTTCCTCTGCAGTGGAATCTGTCTTATCAGAAAGAACAAACATTTTGAGAATCCGAGACAGGATATAAATCTGTTATTGTGATGATCCTGTACTTTGACTAAGTGAACAAGAAAGAGGGAGCACTGGAGTCAAACCTTTTGCTTTTCTTTCCAACAGCATGTAAGACAAATTGTGTGAAATGGCAATTGAAGATCAAGGAGAGAGTAGAAATTGAGAAATAGCCCATAAATGTAGGAAACAGGAAGTGGAAAGGAATTGGAATTGCCATTAACATTAATATATTTTTTCTGTTCCTCTCACTACCACCCTGGTTTTCTTGCTAAAATCTCAGCAAGTTTATCTATGTCTGACTGCAAATCTCAGTTTCCTAATGTGATCTCAGGGTAAAATGTTAGCTTATCAACTTGCAAGTGCATGAACATGATGTTGGCCTGGAAATCTGACTGAGGGTTGGAACCACTTAGGCTAAAACAAGGTTACCTTCCCTAGGCACTCCCCTAACCTCTGCTGCATGGACACCTAAGTTGTTCATCAGTCAGTTGCTGAGGTGCTTGGTGGGGAAATCTTCCCAGATTATTTTGAAATTGTGTTGTAGGTTCGCAATTTGTTAGAAATTGATTGACAGGCAGATCTCCATTGCATGTCTTATGTGAGATGAACAGCTCAGGGAAGTAACCCCTGCCTTGTGCTAAGGCATTCTACCTTGTCTGTCAGTACTTTTTAAGATACTTTTGGAAAAGGAGAGCATGCCAAAATGTTACCAGGCTCTGTTTTAAGCTGTTTGTTTCTCTGATGGAGAAACTGGAATCACTGGAATATTTATGAATGCTTTGCAATATTGAATAATTTTTGTGTATCTTTCTAATGCAGCTGTATGTCACTGGATGAACTGTAGAACTTAGCAGTTATTTGAATGTTGCCCTGAGTCTACTCTACTTCTGCTTATGGTGTAGGTGGAAGCAGAGTAACTATGTGACTAGCTGCCCATACATAATTTTGCTGAACTTAAACAGCAACAGACTGAGCACATCAAAATTATAGCATGAACACTTCTTGTTCTTTACTCTAACGTCACTGAGTGTCAAGCAGTAAAAATTGACAAGTCAGTTTCCAACAAATCTTTCCCTGTCCAGAGTGATATTAACCTCTGCATTTGCTTGCTGCTAGCAGTTAATTCAACCTGCTTTGGCTGCATGTATGTATAATTTTTGAGGGTAATATTGATGGTCATTAATTTTACGAGCCTAAAGAATACTTGTGCTACAGCTCTGCTTGAGAGGAACAGCCAAATGTCATGCTACAGACCACAGACTGATTGCCTAGGGGTCAGGAAAGAATTTTTCTCCTTGGATAAAGCATTGCACAATTGGCAACAGTGCAGTGTGGGTTGTTTTTCTGCTTCATGTGAACCATCATATATGGTCCATTGCCAGAACCAAGTTGTCAAAGTACTAAATCTAGTCTGGTATTCTAATCTGGGGAAGCTAGAAGTCATGTATTGACAGATGTAGTTCAGAGTTTGTGCAGATGTTGGGGTATGTAGTTCAGAGCTTGATGTCCACCGAGTAGTTATTGTCCTGCTGTTCCCATTCCATCCACCCTCAAATAAAGGAATTGAATGGTAAACATTAAGACTAGCCAGGTTAATGTCAAATCCTGCCCGTGGTTAACATTCTTTCTTGTTTTCCTTCTGTCATTCTTCTTCTGCAACACCCAACCTGTGTCTGTTTGTTTGAATCATAGTTAAGGCCAATGATATGTGTGAACTTGCCAATGTCTGAGCTGCTTTTGCTGCTGCTGGCTGCACAGGTACTCTTTGAAACATGTAGCCTGAGGAAATTGTCTGAGATCAGGCAGGGAGAAACAAGAGGCAATGGAGAAAATGACTGCCTTCTAAGGGAAAAACTGAGATCTAACCAACCTGTTATGTTCTGGCTGCTGTACCAGCTTTTCATGGCAAAACCTTTGTCATTTGCCCTTTGCTTTGGACTTGAGCTGCAAACACGTGTTCCATTTTCAAGTTTCAGTCAGCAGACACTCCAGAAGTATGCCTTAATTACATTGTATGTCTGGATTTGAGATGGCAGAATCTGAAATGAGAGAAGCCCACATCATGACAGAAGATGATGACATGGCATAAAATCCTTTGCTGTTGGCATGAGATGTTTTCTGTTACAAAGCATACCAGGCAGCTAATTGCATGAAGCTGCCAGTGGTTTTGGATCTGTACTTCCTGGAGGGGTGACTGTTCTAAGCTCTATGAGGAAGAAACTCAGGAAAGATCCATGCTTTTATGGGAGACGGCTGCCCTGCTGGGAAGTGGTTAAAGTGGGATTCAGTCACAATTGTTTTCCCATATGGCATTATCTGCATACAGAATTATTCGAAGACACTTCATCAAATGATACAAGCACCCGTGTGTGGGACACCTATTTTTGCTTATTTTTCCTTCTTTCCTTTCCTTTTCCTTCTTTGCTTTCCTTTCTTCTTTCCTTGCTTATTTTTCCTTCAGGAAAACCTGCAGAGGTAGGAGTTACTGCTCAAGAAATTTCTTGATTTTGGACAGTTGTGGTGCTGTTAGCTCCAATTCTGTCTCTCAATCTCTTCAGCTCAGAAATTCACTCCTTACCTGTCTGCCTGTCACATATGGCCATCATGTTTATATTCAGGAATTTCCAGATATTGGTACATAATGATTCTCTGTTTAGTATGTGTGCAGTGTGTCCAACGATTCCCAAAGTACTGGACGTAGTCCACTGTCCCTTGCAATTGGTCTGTTCACGTGCTGAAGCAACAGCCAAAACCCCTGGATATTTGGCAGCTCAGTTTGGTCAGACCTTTTGCAGAGTTGTTCCAAGCTGCCAGACATTCAGAAATCCTAGACAACGTTAAATATTCTGAAATTCCACCCAGACAAAATTTCTAAGCAGGAAAGAGGCCATGATGGGGGAAGACTGGATATACAGTATCCCTACCCTCAATTGCCATTTTTCAGCACAATGTTGATTTTGTGTGTGTGTGTGTAATTGAGACTGCTTTCAGTAACCCACCACCCCCAAATTATGGAAGAAATGTGCTATTTGCCACTATCATATATATTATTCTGTTTGCTTTCTATCTCCTTGCCCATCTTAATTGTTTATCTAGAATAATTTGTGAACAGGAGCTACTCTGTGCAATGGCAGGAAGACTGGCTCCCGTTCTTGGTTGACTTGTTGGAAATTACTGTAAAGGAACATAAAAATCAGGGTGTTTGTTTGTTTGTTTTTGTTTTTAATAATAATAATGAAACTAGTAAGGATGACTTTAGAGCCCTTCAACTAATTTACATATGAGCTAGAGAGAATCTCTGATTTTGTGTTGTATCTACATAAACAAACATTGTTTTAACTGAAGCCAGAACATGCATTTGTGCTGCTCTTGGCCAGTAACTTTTCTTTCTGTCTTTACTTTAACATGCTCCCAATTGTTTTGGATTTTTAGATGGATGCAATTAAAATCCCATGAGGAACAAGACAATAAAAATCGTGTGATTTAATTGAATCTACCTGCTCCCAGTTTGAGATGAGGGGAAGGGAGAACAACAAACTTTTGATTCTGGGAATTTTATTGTAGATATCTGTTTTGGGATCACCCACTACTGTTATGTGTTATCGGAATGCATGGCTTTGGATCAGCTAAGAAAGGCAAGTGTGGTTATTTAAGGATTTACCCATAAGAATATGCTTAGGGTTGATCTTGAAGACAGTAGAGTTCTTCGGTAGGGACTTCTGAGCTTGCCATTTTTCTGTAGTCCTTAAACAAAAATCAGAGAAGCAGTCAGTATAATTCTTCTTATTTCTCTTGTCCCATGACGGTTAATTGTGAATCTCTCAAATTTCAGTTAAGTTTAATTAGATTTTTCAATTCTGCTTTTAATTTGAAAAATAACATCATCTTTTCCAGGCTAGTCTCCTTCCCTCTTCTGAGCTAGTTCATGTCTTTGTTGTGGTCAACTCCATTGGCAATAACGCTCATCATGTAGTGTTGTGCTTCCTTATTTAAATAAATGTTTCAGTCTCACTGCTGGAGGAAGCTGCTTGGTGTAACAAGCAGGCTCAAAGAGCACAAGTTGGGGCAGGTAGGAGAAAACCTTTAAGGTGAACTGGTATGACCTATAGTATGAAGGAACCAGGTAAATTATATCAATATAAAAGGATAATCTACTGTAAAGCAGCCTGTAGACTCTTACTATGTCCTTCTTTTTCTGAGACTTCAGTCTCAGTAAAATGCTCTGAATTCTTCCTCAGAGAGTATTTCTTGTGAAAATGATATCCTGGACGGATAACATGGAACCATTGAACAGCAGTGACTCTGCTGATGCTGCTGCCAACAGGTATGAAAATGTACTAACCATGGCACTTTGACTTCAGAGCAAATTTACTGCTACGGATTTTACCTGAGTTTAAATATATTTAATTCCTGAGTGCTCAGTGCTCTTTCCTCCTTCAAGGTAGGGAAATAGTTATACTGATTTCACAGAATAGAGACCAGATCTGCAAGCAGGCTTGAAGAAAATTTTGATGTACACTAGGTAGTAATTTCAAGAAAAATGTCTTCACTATCCTGTAAGCTCTTTGTGTCTATAAACTTCTTTTTCTACTAAAATAAATAAATAAATAAATTTTCTAGTTGATTAAGGTTTTACTTCCATAGGTGTTCAGTTCAGTTTTCAATGTTCAGTCTGTAGGATGTTATCAATACATCGTTAGAGGTTACTGAATCTCTAGTGTGTGCCTGAAATAGCACATATTTCTGTGCCATAGCTGCCAGAGCTCACTGCATAGTGTCTGGGGACAAACCTGCCTTCATCATGGTTTTTAAGCCCAAAGAAATCCCAGTTCATAGTTCAATATCACATGTGAATATACTGTAATCTATATGTACTTCTCTCATGTGGAGGAAATAACCTCTGGAAGAGGAGAGATGTTGACACATTGGGGTAGTGCTTGATGAGGAGGAGATGCTGCCACTGTTATTGCTGTCAGAGGTTATGTGTGAAAGCTCTCTGCACTAGTAGGAGCTGGAAAATCGAGGTATTCCACTGACTTGTCATCCCTGAGATAACCAGTCAAGTATAAGGGTCTTGAATTGTTGAATCAAGGCCCAAATATATTGAATTTATACTAGGAAATCTGACAGAAGTTATTGTCTGTCAGTAACTGCCTTTTTTTTTTTTTTGGTTATGTTGGATGGAACTTTCTCTAATTCTTTATGATACAGGATGGAATATGACCGGCTTCTTCAGTGACCAATTTCCCAAGGACCTCATTTCCAAGTTTCTGCATTTAGTTACTGAATATGGAATTAGAGATGTTCCTGGAATCAGGGCCTTCAAATTCCTGTGAATTTAACTCCCAGTGACTTCTCCAAGGCTTGCTACAAATCAGAGGAAGAGCAGGGAATTAAATCATTCTTCTTGACTCACAAGTTATTAATCTGACATCTGGGCTACCCTTCCCACATTAAGGATGTGTTATACTGAGATTCTAGAGATGATCTAGGCTCTTTTGCTTTTCTTCTTCAAAGGGCTTGTAGGACTATGCATGATTATGCATGAGAGTGAACACCCAGAACCGTTACATTAAAACAAAAATAAAAATCTTTTTCTAGACTTTCTGGTGATGAAGATAGTCTTATTCTCTGTAAATCAATGCATTGCTGTAAACCTGCAGCCAGACAGAACAAAGCAATCCTTGTCTTCAAAAAAGCTTTGCCTAAAGCTGGTGCAAATTCCAAGTCAGCTTTGCATGTCGTTGTTGCTTTATAGAGATTTTTGTAATTCATGTGTGGAATGAGGTGAAATGAGGAAATAATTTTTTTTATCAGTATTTCTGCATTTCCCTTGCTTTTCTGCACCTTTTCACAGTACTTCAGTGAATGTTACTCTATGGAATATATTGCTCGTTACAAGTATAACAGTTGAGCTTAGTGAAATACTATGCTAATATGTAGCATATACAAGAAATTTTCAGTTAAAGATGACAACAATCCTCACATGTGGTCCAAAGAAAATGGGGACTCAAAGAATAACAAATTAAATAATTCTGCTTATGGTCACTTGGCTGTTGGTGACAGAATAATTGATCTTATTTCATCCATTTCTGTGCTTTCCTGACTCATGTTGAATCAATTAGAATGGTAATTTTCTTGTAGCTGTACAGTAGAGTCTCAAATTGTAACTGTGGGGCCTGAGAGGCTGCTGTTCTTTCTAAGTGCCCCGTAATATACAAGCAGGCCTATAGTTATGCTGCAGGTACTATTTTATTGGTTTTGCAAAACTTTAGAATATTAGTGTGATGCATACTAAAAGTTTATAACTTTTAGTAGTATCTGGCATCTTGTATCATTTGTATCACATTCCCATACTCATCAGACAAACAATGAATTAAGAATTTTTTGTTCTGGGAGCACCCTGGAACAAGAGTTAAATATACTTAAGCTTGATTCTTCAGCTTATGTAAGTTCTGGTGTTGCTTTATAAGAGAATAACTCAGCAGTTTGTCTCTGCAGGAAGGCAGATATAAATATTTCATAACAAAGTGATGATAAAAGCCAGGGCACTGGAAGAAAAAATATGATAAAATCTTGGAAATACAAATTAAAGAACTATGGTAAATGGTATTGATTTTTGCTTATTTCATGGTACCACTGAAACAGCATAAATGAATGGGAATCTTACTGTATGTTTGCAGATAGCGTTTAACATGTACATAGGCCAGTCTAGAGTTGGTCCTTTCTCTGATGACCTTTCTAGCTAAAACAACAGAGAAAATAGTTGTTGTTATCCTCTGTGACATTTGTTTGGAGTACTGAAGCATAGTGAGATCTATTGGTTTGTACAAGATCATACAGAAATACATGCCTGGATTCAGCATTGAACTGTGCATTCCAGAAGTTCAGTTCCCATCCACTACCTTAGATGTGATCCTATCCTTCTTGGAGATAAATACTTTCTGATTTTTGAAGAGAAAGTTAAGATTTCCGATAAATAAAAATGTTACCAATATCTAGGTGACTGCTGTTGGATTTAGAGCATCACTCAATGAAAACAGAATAGCAGAAGTAGGTCCTCAGTGCCTTGACACAAAAGCTAGTCTGTATTCATGTTGGGATATGCTAATGGACAGAATTGTAGACAAAGATTTGTCTGCTCAGGAGACTATTACCCACAGGTTTAATGGAAAGCATTAAGTCGGATTTGTTCAATCTCAACAGGAATGCCAGCAACTGCAGTTAAGTGGAGTTCGATTGAAAGCATATGCAGAGTAAGCACTTTTTTCACAACATAAACAAATATAGCTATATTTTGAGTGCACGTGTGTGTTGTTCTTACCAAGATCACAGCACTTTTAGTTTTGAGAGAAAGCATTAAAAAGGAGAGGCAAGCCCGCAAAATTTCTCTTGAACTCAGCAGGTCTGTAAATATTTATTCTGAACTGTTGAGCTAGAAATTCATAGCCACATCAATTTATTTAGTATTTCAGTTAGTAGTTCGAGGATTTTCTCTCTTAAACGGTTGCTGTTCAGCCCTTGATTTTTATTTTTATTTTAAACACAGCAGTTTATATGCTCATACAGTTTAAACTCATACAGTTTGTACTGTATGAGTTATCTCTGCTAAGCTGTTATTAAAAAGTATATATGTTAAGCTTGGGAAGCTTATTTTTTGCAGACGGTTATAGGATAAAAACATCATTGAAAGTTGCTGAGGAGCAGTTTGTAATGGGCTTCTGTATGGATGTCTTAATTATTTAATGCCTAGCAGTAAGTTGCACATTACAGAATAAACAGTGCAAGAAGAAATTCTAGATGTTTAGGCTGTCCAAAGTATTCATATCTTAACAATCCAACATTGCATTTTATTACCAATTTGTCATCTCATCAGTCCTACTTTTTAATGAAATGTAAAACAAATGACATTTCATGCTCATTGTGGTTGCCAGCTCTGCAAAGCAGCATTAACAAAGAAGCAGTACATACAAGTGAGGAGAATTTTTATAACCTCTCCAGACCATTTCCTTTGCCAGCAGCATTCATCACTATCAGCAGACAGACTGTACACGAACATACAACTGTGCAGTTAATTCAGCAACAAAACCCAGTTTTAGCATTTTCTGTGGCCACTGACTGAGTGCTAAATTGCAGGAAAATAATCTTGTGTGGCTGGAAGTTGATAAAGCAGGGGCACATTCATTCAAAGCAAAGACATTTTGCTACCACCTCAGACTACAGATGAGGATTGCTTCCCTTAGTTACAAACTTCAGAGCTCCAAGAATATTGCTGTGTGTTTTGAGTACAGTGAGCACTTATTTTTCTATTAATTTTCAACAGTAGGTCATTCACACTGTTTATATAGATTCCTTACCTACAGATAGCATGTATTGGTATTGCACGTTGGGGAATAGTGTCTCCAAGCCAGGAAGATATGAACATACAAGCAAGCTGTCTTGGTCAGTGGCTTAGCTCCTGTGAGAGGGTTGGGCCACATGTATTTGGTGACATGTAAAATCACTTCACATTATACTAAGATAGAAACTTCACATTGGTAAGAGAAAAAATAATAATCTTTCAGTCTTCCAGAAATAATATGCAATGGAAAAATAGTTTTTGTGTGTGTGTGTTATTGCAGTGAATGATGATGATTGCCTTGAGAAAGGCAAGAAGCAGAGTACATTGTTGTCTTTAAAAAGTGACTGCCAATTCAAAAGCCAAACATCATTGTTATGAAGGGATCATTGCTCTCTGTAGATTATTGATGCAGTTTAGTTTTTTGTTTTGGTTTGTGGTTTTTTGTTTGTTTGTTTTTATTTTTTTGTTTGTTTGTTTGTTTTTGGTATCAGCAGAGTTTTTTGACCTGCTGATGTTGCAGACAAGCTGTTGCTCAGAGTATTTGGATTCCGTAATCAATTCTGTCAGATAAAACAGCTAAATATATATAGTTTTCCTCCAAAGTAGGGACATAAACATTTTGCTTACGGCAGAGTGAAATTTCACCCTGTACATGTCAGGGGGTTTCCTCGTCTATGCACTTGGTCTAAGCAATCTTTTCCACCTTTCTGAGTGGTGACTGCATGGGGGATTCACAACCGAAAGTAAAGATATTTCTCAGGCATTAAAAGCTGACAGGTTTTTGATGTGAAGAGAGGAGACAGTTTCCCAACATTTTGTTTTTCTTGTGTTAAACTACATTGTTTGAGTCTTTCTTCTAGTGCTGCCAAATGAAATTTATGGAAAAAAGTAGCAGCAAACACAGTAAATCAGGCTGTCCCGTTGAAGTGGAAATGAATGAACTGCTCCTGTTCTGACAGCTCTCACATCACAACAAAACTTGGGACTGTTTTTTTAAAACATTGTTTCCTGTAGCAGACATTGCTGCTGTTCTGAAATGAACACTGGTCCTGTCAGGACTCCTGGCATGCTTCTAAACCCATTCACAGACTTAAAGCAGCTGCTTCATTTAGCAATACCTGATAGATATCTTGATTCAGAATCACCAAAAATGGAGAGGAAGAGAAGGATAGGGAATGAGGGCACATTTTAGGAGCTTACTGGGGTATGTGGAGCAATTAGCACAAGCTATTTCCATTCAGCAGCCATGGTTGTTTCTCTTTGAACTCATTTACGTTCTTACTGCATAATCCTAAATGACCCATAACCATGCACACAGATGCGATATTTCTTTGCATTTGGGGCGTTTTAAATTATTCAAACTATTCAGCACCTCATAACGTTTAAAACATATTAAAAGGCCTTGACACCAGTTGGTCCATGGGAAGAAAGCTTCCTCTTTGCAGTTATTTTTTTTCTTCTAAGGAGAGACTCAGAAGCAGAGAAAATTCCCATTAAAATTGATTAGAGTTTCACCCAAAGAAGGCTGCAAAGTTCATCTTCCTTGTTTTGCTTACAGCTCTTGTGCTTTGAGATTTTTTTTGGCCCATTCTGCAGACTATTCTATTTTGCAGAGCTGTATGGCAGTGTTGGAGTTACAGAGAGCTGACCAGGTCCTATCTTACTATGTTGCTCATATTCTCCTGTGGTGGTGAGTTAATTTTCTGTCATTTGTAACACTACTTCACATGTTTCTCATTTTGCTGCAAAGACTGTACCTGTTCTGTCTGGACCATCTTTACTCAATACTGTGCACTTCGATACCTTTATACAACTACATTAACGTGAGGTTGATGGGTTTCACTCATCATCAGAAGAGCAGCTGTTCTGTGCTCCAACTTCAGTTTAGTCCTATTGATCTCTGCAATAGCAAACTTGTTGGCAAGGAGAAAATATGGTCAGATGATTTAATCTAATGTTACTAAATGTACAAAGCTAATTCCTTTATAATGTGAATTTGGCAAAGTCTCTGAGTGTTTCTGTGTCTCAGATGCTCAGCTATGAAGTTAGAGTGACACTTTCCCACACAACAGCTGTGTATTTTGGAACTGAGATCGTCTTCAGTTTGTACATAACTCAGTATCCTGCGCACTCTTCAATCTCCTTGTGATGAAGTACCAGAATTTCACCACTTCGTAGAGACCTTCTCATCTGTATAAAAATGTGCAACTGCAGAAAAGTAGGAGGGAGCCAGGACAGCATATGGTTGGTGTTGGGGTAAATAGCCTAAACTTTCTCCTAGCCTTTATCAAAGGTTTGCGACATCTGACTGCATTTTAATTGTCAAACTGATGTTGTTTTCTTTTTAAGAGGAAACTTTGGAGACTAAAGATAGATCTAAAAAATACAGAGATCCAGTCTGCTTGTAATCCCATTTTAAATTCAGAAAACTTGTACTTAGAGACAAAAAGTTCCAGGTGAGCTATATGGGTGGTTTGTATAAAGCTCTCCTCATGTTCTTAATAGCTACAGGTCATCTGGCTACAATGTGGGGGAAGTAGAAAGACATATGTTGCTTATGGTAGAATGATTTATTAAAGCTTCATCAGAAAAGCATCGCCACTCTGGGATTGCAACACCTGTGTGAAAATGCCTCCGTTAGTGTAATAGAGGTTTATAGCCTCAGTTCCACTGACTGACGTTACAGATATATAGAAACTTTATCTTCTGTATGGAGTGTCTGCTTATTGGAAAGGGCAAAGGCCAACTTAATAGTGTTCCCTATTTCATCTGAATGATGTTTCAGGTTATTTGGGGACTGCCAAAAGCATCCAATAACACTATTACTTTAAACACATTAAGATTAAATTAATTATTTAAATGAAATAAAACTTAATTTAGGAAAAGCATCTAAGCATATGATTAACACCACAAGATTTGAGTAAGGCTTAAGCATATTCTGAAGAACTGCGTTAGCTGGGGCTGATGTCTGAACTTAGGAATTAAATAAACTGAAAGCAGCTTGAACACCCATTACAGCTCTGAAATTCTACTTGAGTCCTTCAGAAATAATTCAGGACAGACGGACTCATAGATGTTATGGTACCTGGGAAAGCATTGCCTCATTCAAATAGCTATATATGGTGACTGAGCACAAAGCCAATACTCCATGCATCTTTGGGAACCCTCCATGATGAATTTTACAAAAATAGTAATAATAAAAAATAAATATAGAAGACAGAAGAAGAAATTATCTGCAGCTGCTGTCTGCTTTTCAGTTAGCAGACCATGTCTTCTATGGATAAGTCATAAATTCTTCCCTGCTTGGAGAGCCACAAATGCTGATTCTCCCGAAGAACTGTGCTGGTGTGTGTAGTGTTCAGCTCCTTTGTAATCTGTAAAATGGAGTTGAATAGCAAAATGACAAAACTTGTAGATAATGCAGAACTCCTAAAGAGAGTCAAAGGGAAAACTGGTGGGGAACCATCTGCAAAAGGATTTCATTCTGTTTAGTGCATGGACTATAAACAGCAAATGCCACTTGGCGTTGATGAGTACAGAGCAGAAAAAGTAATATATACTTAGTTCAATTTTTATTAGCTATTACCCCTGAAAAGAGAGATCTCACCCTGAACAGCTCTCTGATTAATCAGCTCAAGGTGGTAAAAATAACAAATAGAATATTTAAAAAAAGAAAAACAAACAAACAAAAAAAACACCCTACTATGTCAATCTAGAAATCTGTGGGTTTTCACTTTTTGAATGCTACATGTAGTTCTGATCTTTCCCTATCTCAGTCTAGAAAAGAGAAAATTTGACAAAGATTATCAGAAGTATTTCACGGTGTCAGGGATGGAATAAGCACAAAAGCATGTCAGAAAGTTATTCTTCCATGTGATCAAATCATTCCACGCTTTCTAGGATGGAGGGACTTTTTGCCAAGGTGCTGCACAAACCCTTGCAGTTTGCCAGACAGCCAAATGAAACTCTAAGGAAGGATCTCTCACATGAAAATTTACACTCCTTTAATTTTTACTTTCCCCTATCCTCTGTCTTACCTGAATTCTGTAATTGCATTCTATGATCTAGAGATTAGACCCAGGGTCCACAATCTGAACTCTCTACATATAGGTTTACGATATTATAATGTTTTTAGTGGATTTATAAAATAGTTGGTACAGCAGTCAAAATGAGCCAGAAGTGTTTAGCATTCACTATAGTGTTTCAAGTCAATGAAAACTATACTGTACTCAGCATCTTATGAAATTGGGCCATGGGTTTTTTGATGGGATTTGGAAGAGATAAAGATCATACAGTACACTAACAAGTGCATTGAAACAATGATTTTAAAGGAAAAGCTTTTAATAAATAGGAAGAGAGTGCTAAGTCTCTTTTTACCTTCTGGGTCTCCTTTGAATATTATGAATTGCATCTTCAGGTGATTCCTCCTCATCTCTCATCAGGGCAAAGGGTACAATGACAAAGCTTGAAGACTCTCTCATGTTATTGCAGTATCATATTAAATTTCTGCTCGAGACTAAAAGACTATGAGTTTTCCTCCACTCCCAATGTTAACATTAGCAATATCAAGGCGTCCAACTAGGCAAAACATCTTTTCATTGCCCTAAATGGGAATCAAGTAAAATATGTATAGTTTGAAACTTCTAAAGGTGAAATCTTGAGAAGGAATTTAATATAGTTTTATTCTTTCTACTTTTGATTCTTTATTAGTAGTAGTAGTATTGGTTTTGAAGCTTTTTTTCCTCCTCTCTCTCTCTCTCTCTCTCTCTCTTCAAGACAGTAGTCTGAATTTTTGTTTTGTCATGGTTCTCTCCCTTCTCCAACCCATTTGGGAGAAGAACCAGAAAACTGCACACACCAGTCATGAAGACTGATGTCTTCAGACTAGCATTCCAGTAAAGGTTATGGCCGAAGAACTAATTTATGAAGGCTGTATGCATATAGAACAAGAAAACTAAACACCAGATGTAATGTAAGTGTTCAGCTCTTAAAAAAAAAAAAAAAAAAAAACACTTTACAGAAAGACCATTATTGTTTCTTGTAGGTACTACAGATAATGCTTTGAAGTGAGCTATGTTCAGTCCTAGTAACATATTCCGGTTTTGTTTTAAATGAGGCAATTGTAATTCTAGACTGCTCATTTGAAGAAGTAAGAGACGCAAAGTTATTTGCTTTGTTTGCAAGGTTGTAGCTAAGTCCCCAAATATTTAACATTTTCATGTTTAACTTTGCCAGGCAGGTTCTCTGTTCTAGAAGTAAGTTTTTAAAATGGATAAACTATTCTTGATATGTGGTTTGTGTGTATTTAAACTCTCAGAAGGAGCTTAACAATGTATCATGTCCACTCTCCTTTATCAAGAACATATGCTGTTCATTTGTTATGGCAAACTGCAGTCAGAACCTGACAGAAACACTGTTACAAGTCTTGCAAAAAAACTGTGCTGGCCAGAACCATATTTCCCATCTGCACTAATCCCAAAAAATTACATAAAAATATATCACCTCTTAGATGAGGTCATATTCATGGTGTTCATATTGTAATCTCCACAGGTTTGTACTATTTTTCTCCTAAGATTGACGTTAAGAGTTCACATGAGTATAAACTAATAAAACTAGAAGTAGCTTTTTTTTTTTTTTTTCTTGTTACAGAACAAGCTGGACAGAGCACGTACTGTGGTGTGTCCCATTCTTAGCATCCTCTGCTAAGTCTGCTCTCAAGTACTTGATTCCCTTCATAAGTCTTTAGGTCAAGATCCAAACCCAGAAAATCTTGGCTCTTGATTGAAGGCAGACAGAGTACACTGGCTAGAGTCTAATGACTATGGGAAACTTTTTTTTGTAAGCCTTAGGATGAGCCTTTTGTGGGATGAGCCACATCCACAGAACAACTATTACTGTCTAGATTGAATATCTTGGGGCTGCAGGACGGCCCTGTATTGCCTTTAGCTGTATGAATTTCAGATGAGCGCATCTAATACATAACTTGCAATAAAGTGAATAATTGTCAATTCTGGTGATACCTAAATGTTGGAAGAAGAGGTATGCTATACTTTCTCTGCCATATTTCAAGTGTCAGTGTTATACACTGTTAATTCCTTTATCTACACTATTTTGAATAGAGTTACAATTACAGAATTTGTCATGCTACCCAATCACGTTCCTTCTGATGCTTTGTTGATACAATCTGATGGATTTAAGTTTTGCAAAAGGGACAGTTTATGTCCCGCTAGTAATGACTGTTTGCTAAGCCAAGTCCTTTCTTTTCTGTGTTAGACTTTTGTTTGCAGGCTGCAGAATAAAGATCAAAGTTTGTCAGATACTCTGAATGGTTTTCCACACCTCCCTTGAGTCTCCTCCTGGTGTGACGTCTAATGATCTGTCCAAAGCACACTTTTTGGAAAAGCTCAATGGTAACAGCAGGCACATATAGGTGAAGCTATCTTGTTTCTAACCCTTTATAACTTCCGATCTCTACAGGCCTTTTCTTGAGTTGTAGTTCCCAGAAATGGCCAATTTCTGGTTGAAGGCAGGCATGGGACAGAGGACAGACTGCAAACCCTTCTTAAAAAGTTACTCATTCTGTGGTATTCTTTAATGTTAAGATAGGAAACTAGCCAAATAAGCAAGAAAAATACTGTTCTTCTGAAGGAGTTAATTGCTGTCAGACATCATCTACCAACCCAATGGCCAGTTTCTCTTACAGCATTCTCTGAGCAGTTTTGTTTGTGTAAGTCCCTTTTTTCCTGCAGAAGGAATGACTAGATCACTAGAAATACCAAAAAAAAAAAAAAAAAAAAAAAAGATAAAATGAGTTAATACATGGTAAACATGAATGATATGACTGTTCAAAGTGATACTAATGTCACACATGGCAAGAAGAAAACCAGCCAATGGTTACAATGATTACAAACCAACGATTACACTTCAACCATTTGCAGTGGCTTTTTGTAATTTCATGTACATGATCTTATAGTCATGGTCTCTTCCAGCCCTGTTTCCCATTATTCTTCATTCATTTTTTCTCAAGGCAGAGTCAACTTCATAGTCTCATTCCTGATAGGTGTTTGTCAAACTGTCCTTACAGGCCCACAATTATGGCAACCTTCCAGTGATAAAAGTCTATTGCTTGCCCTCTCCACCATATATGTGAAAACAGTTTATTGTCATCTTCTTTGCAGGTACCTTTATGCATTAGGAAACATTTCTCATTACTGTCCTTCTTGTTATACTAATTACCCTAGTTACCCGGTTCAGTGCAAACTGTGTTTTCATGTCGTTTTGATGCTCCAAACATTTTTGTCTAACTATAAATACATTTGCTGCCCTACTAACCATCAGTGTTTTTAACAAATTCTTTCTCTGTGTAGCAATGAATGAAGTGTAGGCTCTGTGCACCAGTTTTAATAGCCTCAAGGACTGCATATTCCTAGAAGTTTCAAGGCATGTGGAAAAGTCCATTTTTGCATAGCTCTTTATCATTGAACATTTTAATTTAAAAAAAAAAAAAATTCTCTTAGAAGTATATTTTATATTTTTCTCTCTGAATTATAAATGGGCAGTTATGGTAAAGAGTTTTTCTCAATAAGAATGAGGTGTTAAAAGCAGTGTCACCTAGGTGCAGAAGCAGCAAATCTGCAGACTGTAAGTTGTTAAATACCACCTACCATACACTGTCATTCTTTAACAGCCTACAGAGGGGACATACCTCAAAAAGCAGGTAGGCACGCAAATTGGGTAGAAAGCTACATTTTAAATAGCATGCAAAGTATGAAAAATTGAACAGAAAATATTTGTCTTTCAAAGATAAATTCAAAATTAATTGTTCTTCAGATGGATTGAACTATCTTAATAAAACCAATTCTTTTATTCAATGATTGAATTGTTTACCTACAATGGTCTTAACTCTGGATTTTGTGGAAATGAAGGCAAAAGCAATCTACAGAGGTAGTGGCACAAGTGAACACTGTGCTGACAGAATCTGGTGTAATACATATGATGTATTTTGGAGGGATTTTGCCATCCAAGACAGTCTTTTGGTAGATGTTTTCTTCTTGGTCTCACTGTCTGTGTTTTGCTGTAACCTTGAGCAGCATTACATAAATTTATCTAGACCTTAACATTAAGAACTGAACATGTCAGCCAGTATAATGCATGTAACACTTGAATATGTCAGGCGGTATTCACCAGCCTTTCCAAAAGCCTTACGGAGCTATAGTCACAATGAGTAACTCAGCAATAACACACACCCCATCAAGGTTTCACAGTTGCTTACACTTCAGGTTTTTGCTATTTCTGGCTGACTCTTTTCAAGTGCTCTGCATTTGCATTCATTGTTCACCTTGCTGGAGGCAGTGACAGCTATTACAAAGTAGGATCTGACTTGGAAGTTAAAAGCATGAGCCAAAAGAGTGCATCAGATTACCCGAATCTGCTACTGCAACTGTGACACATTTAAGCAGGCAAATTTATGGGTTTTTGGAATTGATATATAAGCAGCTGTTTTATGGAGCATAGATACAGGCCAAGTTTTAGAAAAAATTTCCTGCACCTTAGAACAGTCAGGGAAAAGGGTTACTGAATATATTTGGCCTTGGCTGTCACCGAATGCCTTTAGGTTTGCGACAATGGAGCCTAGTTTGTAGCAGAACATTTTTTAATAATACTGCCTTTTAGTGGATAGCTTCAATGGATTTGTTGTATTTATTCTTCTCATTTTTTTCCTTTGGGAACCTGGTGCCATCCCTTTTCAATGACATTCCCCCAGACCTGGATGCAGACTGAATCTTAGCTCTGGAAGTTTCACAAGGCAACAGGTTTTCTCTCAGCTTTTTCCACTTGCTGTGTTGATGCATGAAGCAGGAGACCTGTTTTACCTTAGCAGACTTTTCCAACCATCTTTTACAAGACTCTAAGTAGTTGATGGGTCCAGACAAAAACTCAAAGCTTACAGCAGATATTTGCTGCTCACCATCAATTTTCCACTTGTTAGTGTTCCGCAGGTAAAGAAAAACTGTAGCCTCACTGGGACTGGCAATGCTCACACAGACCAAGCTGTAAATAAAGGTTATAGCCTTCTGCTGCTGGGCATTAAATAAGCAGATAAATTTCTCTTTGCTGTGGATTTATTCAAGGCAGATGTTTTTAGTGAGCTCTGGAAAGGTTGGGAAGGAATATAAAATCTGCTGCAGTTCTGGAATTGATCCATTAGGATCAAAACCTAGTAACGAGTGATACATTTAAGGGTCCCTGACACTTTTATGGCAGGACTATGTATTTCAGAGCAGGCTGGCTCAGTTTGAAAGACATTCCAAACCCAAACCTGAAATAAATTCTTGCAACAGAGCAATTCAGTAAACTTCTGTTTTCCCCTTATTTCATTTTTGACAAAATATGAAAGAAAAATAAAATCAGATTTTGCGAATAGAATGATTCAACCTTTTGAAAAGAAATGGCATGCTGATCATCTGGGTTTGTAATTTTCTGGGTGGTATTTCCTCAGTGTAGAGGTGTGGATAAACAACATAGCACAGACTTAACAAGAATGAAATAAACACACACAGAAGAAATGGAAAAATACTTCATGTAGGCTTCGCTATTTGATACTGGAAGGGCGTGTATAATTGTCTACCTGAATTTGAAGAGTCAGGTAAAAATGGCCTTGTCTGGTCCAAGAAGGACTTAAGAATATGATAAAACAATAAGGAAAATGGAAGTAAGATGCTTCCCATTGCTTCAACCCCAATAGTTCCCTGGCATAAGGGGTGGAAGGTTTGTGCTTAGGTCCTTTGAAGTTCGATGGAACAGTACATCATAAAAAACACCAGAAGGAATGATTGCAAACTCAAAAAAGTAGTAAATGGATGAAGTAATGTGCAATTGATGACTTGTATTCACAGGGCAGAATCTCAGCAGCTGTAACCAGTGGTTAGACTACCATTAGATAAGCTGATGTGACATAATGCACTGAAAAGGTGGTTCTCTCTTCACACCAATACAAGTGCTACGCTTACTTTACTGTATCCTTAAAATAGGAATTTCAAAGAAATTTTGCCTCATATATTTCAAATTCAAAGAAAGCTTAACTTAATATAAAATAAAACAGAAATGAGAGGTAGAAACTCAATTCTAATCTGTTTTCTGGCTTTGGGTAGCTCAATCTAAAATTAGAAGATAGGCAAGAGGGCATCAACAAGGTAATGGTTAAAAACAGTTTTCTGGTACAAGTCACATTCTGTACCAATGAACACATTATCAACTCACAAAAGCTATGCTACTGCAAAAAAAAATAATCATATTGATGTTTCACAAACTTCTTATGGTGAAAATTAGATGTGCTGAGAAAGATACCCTTCCTGGGAGCTTGGTCTCTGATTAAGCACTAAAACAATGTGCTACAGTAATGTTAGAGGGCAATATCATATGGGAGCTGATGTTTTTCAGAAAGCACAGGAAAGAAAAGGCATGGGCACAAAATGCTTTAAAAAATGCTGTGGTAGTTTTAAACAGTAAATGACCCCCAGTTGTGCAGGGATCCACAATGCGTTCATCCTAGAACACGGCTCTTGCTGAGGTAAAGATAGAAAGAACCTGAGAAGTTTGTACTAGAAGTGGAAAGTTTATTCACCTTACTCAGCATATTCATGCTCTTGGCAAGCATTACTGTCCTCTCTATATACATATTAAGTAATGCCAGGAAGAAGGGGTAGCCACATCACTGGCAAAATTAATTTTTCTGAACTGATACCGAAGGAATTAAAGGAAAGAGAAAAATTTCTGACAGCTGTAGCTTAAGCTCAGACAGATGAGAAGCCCAGCTGGAGTGAGGTGGGGCTGGATTAAAAATGAAAGGTTTTGAAAGAAGAGAACATAAGAGTGGGTAAGGCTGGTTGGCTAAGGACTGTAATTTGGAAAGTAAATGCTGCGCAGATAGAAGAAAGCAGAGCTGAAAGGCTGATTTGAAGCTGAGAGGAGACTGCTGGGAGGAATTTGGACTAGCCACAACCCAGCCTTCTTCAAATCAAGACGGGTCATCAATATTTTGCCCACCTGGAGGTTGAAGGGACTTCCTGTTCAGTTGCCAAGATTTGACAATGTAGTTCAATATACAGCATTGCTACTTTCCCAGTGAGCAAACACAGCCGCAACGATTACTCATTTCAGTTCATCTTGATCCACTCAGTTGCTTCATGACATTTAGGCAAAGCATCAAAGAGTTGGACGATGGAGAGCTAACATATCAGAGTGGGGGGAATAGGAAAAAAAGGGGGAAAAATGTAATCAGAGGTTGCTATGACAACAGGGGAAGTGTGCTAACAGTTAACACATACTAAACCAACCTTCAAAGTGGATGGCATCTCTCGTAAAGCAGAGGAAGAACCTTTGCCTGAGGAGTTAATTTGTTAGTGGAAAAGTATATGTCTGTTTTTTCCATCTTTTTATGAAAGGAAGGCATGGGTCCGCAGCAGGTTTCAACAGCTTAATTGAAATCAGTAACTGTTCTCGGTTATGCCAACTGAGAATCTCTCTGCAAATCTGAGGGTATCATTAATACCGTAGCAGGCAAGGATATATTAACATGGTTACTGTTTAATGAGCATAGGATTGCTTTGTTTTGTTGAATTCTCCTCTTTGGGTGACTAAGAGACCACAAAGCTCCTTAAATGTAGCAGTGTGTTTGTGTGAATATAACTACGTCTTTATTGTCCACATGTCACCATAACATGAGAACGACCCCTAATGACACTTTCTTAAATGCTTTATGTCCTGCTTTTAAGGATCAAGACAAAAGGTGGCACGTGCCTGCCTGTATATAGGCTGGAGTCACTACATCTCAGCACATACAGGTTTACAAAACAAGCCTAATCCCTGGCAACCATATCAGAAATGTTTGGTCTAGATACCTTGCAGTCTTGCATACTTAGAGATATAATAGCATTTCTGCCCTTGAGTCTCTGAGCAATGAGAACCCAGGTGTGAGGATTCTTCGTTAGTACCTCACCATGCTTCTGGAGGCAAACCGTTCTAGTGGGAAACTTTTGCATATCTATCTGCCTCACTAGTCTTATGATTTTAACAGTCTGACTTATGCAAGAGTTTCTTCATTTCATTATGTTCTGCCATTTGGCTTGCAAAGAGTATGTGTTTAACAGCTTGTGTGTCAAGAACTTTCCACTGCATTGCTAAATGTCCAACATTTCTTCCTAATACCATCATCTGTTATGTTTGCCTTCTTTCTCTGATCTCTCTCACATCTTTCCAGGTCAGAGGCTACCCCGAACCTCACATCACATGGTACAGAAATGGGCATCCTGTCCCAGAAGGAGACCATTATGTTGTGGACCACAGCATTCGGGGGATATTCAGCTTGGTAATCAAAGATGTGCAAGAAAGCGATGGTGGTAAATATACCTGTGAAGCTGCAAATGATGGTGGGGTTCGTCAAGTGACTGTGGAACTGACAGTGGAAGGTAAGAGGATACTTATACTGTTATTTCAGTGATTATAGAGTTTAATTAAATGAACAAGGTGTGTGAAACTGCCTGTCTGGTTAAGATCACAACCGTACGTACATGCTTTCTCATTGGTGCAAGAGTAATATTCATTAATTGTATTGCTGTTGTCGCTGGAAGAGTAATGTGACATGTCTGGAAGACAGAAATCCCTTTTTCATAGCCACAACTCTAACATGGGTGTAGGTCCTAGTCCAAGTGCTGTGGTGGTATCAACAGCCTTCCCATTTCCACATATAAACTACTTATTTTCTTAACTTTTTGGTACTGTTCCCATCCTGGCTTTATTTATGGACAGTTCTTCTTGGGGCTTTAAGAGGAACTAATATTGCTTTAGATCCCTTTTGAAGGTTGCCCATGCTGTTAGCTGAATGCTCATGTTAACATGAGGGGTCATCTTTGCTGCTTTTTTTCTGGTCTGCTCTATGGCTACACATTTTCACTTACCAGCATATCCAGTCTAAGGCTCAGTGGGCTAATAAAATTAAGTTTTATCACTAAATAAATATCTTCAAAACAGGAGCCATCCATATTAAGATCAAGCTTCAGTTTTGCGATTTTTTTGTAGAACAATGTGTGACTCCCAGCTGAAACTGATGGAGTTGTTTCTGCTGAAGCCATGTATGACTCCTAAATTTCAGCTTGTAAAACAGTTGGTTAGCTTTAGTTAGACTCACTCTTTCAGAGGTATTCATTGTGTTACTAGTGCTGTTTCTGACCTCCCGTTGTGTTAAGCTCTACTACAGGACCTGCACCACCAGTACTGCACTGTCATGTTCCTTAGGGACCACGCAGTATAAGCAAGAAGGGGGATGAGGGAGCAAGCACAGAGGGCTGATGTGCACTTCTCCAATAGAGATAGAACCCCAGCAGGGGCATAAAGGCATAAGCCTGTTCTGCCTGTACTCCTGAGATATGGGAGCAGATATTGGCTGACATCTGTTAGACTTCTAGGACGGAGCTAGTGCAAATAAAACAGGTAGAGCTGGCATTTGTCTGTACCTGTTAGCTTAGACCACATACAACACATCTCATCAGACCCTTATGTATTGTTGCCCTGCCTTTCCCAGATAAATCTCACCGTTTAAGATGTTTTGCAGGGAAATACATGACTATAGCTACATAAAGTAGGTGTACACCTTCAGATGTGTAAGGCATTGGTAACAAAAGACCACATCTTAAAGACACTGCTATAAGCTTTGCAATTTTGATGGAATCCTCCACTTAGAACAAAAATAAAAGCCTGGAAAGTTAAGATTTTCTCTCAGACAGTAAAAATTATGGCAAGCTTGGATGTTTCACAATGTATCAGGCAGGCACACTGGGGCAATAGGTGTCGAGTTCTGCCTGTACGCTTCCATTTGCTAAGTTGCACACCTGGTTGTAATTGCATGTTTATCGTCGCATGGAAACGTCTAAGATCAAACCCAGGAATTTTTAAGAGAAAATATGCATATTAGATTGCTGCAAATTCCAAATCTTAAATGTAAAGAGTGACACAGAACCAGTGAATTATGGAAATCAAATGTATTTCTTCTCTCTTAGCTATTTGGTTATGTCAGAGATCTGCTGAATATCAGAGTGTTTCAGGTCACAACTTTGCATTGAATTCCTGAAGCACAGCAAAAATTGACAGCAGGCTTGAAGCAATCAACATTTGGATATATTCTGAGTCAAAATCTCTTACACACATCCTCAGAGTACATACTGAAATATGCATGTGTCTGGAAGGATAGTTACTGCCTTCTGTTTTAAAAATTATGCAAAATATTTTTTTTCCCTAGTTTAAAACTGTCTGAGAAACAACTTGTATGGAGGTGGAGTTTTTTAAAAGTGTTTTTATATCAGTTATTCTGATATAAAGGCTTTGCTACAGTTTAAAAACAATGCCATGGTATTTCCTAATGACTGAATTTCCCAGAGTTTAATTACAGTGGTCTTTATTCTAATAAATATGCATCAAGACAGCAAAGCACAGGTATTTTGTTTTTCAGCAAAGACCTATGTAGGGCTGACTGCTACCTGAAAAAAATGATGGACTGAAACACAGTCTAGTCTTTCCATCTTGCGTGACTGTCCTATCTGAGAGTTAATGTAAATTCTTATGAAGTGCTAGAACAATGTGTTTTTTCACAGCCATCAGAGTAGTTTGTTTTGTGCTGCTACTCTGAATCTATCCCAGGCCACTAGCCATTTTTTTCTGAGCCGAAGCTAACAGGAATGCTGTGTGCAGTAGATGGCGCTGAGCTTACATGACTTCGTACACATCTGTCTATTGCTCACCAGTAAGCAAGAGGAACTTTAGAGCTTAAAAGAGAATGATTTTTTTAAGAAAAGGTATTCCTGGGCTAGTACAGGAATAATAATTGGGAGGAAGGGAGGAAGGAAGGAAGGAAGGAAAAAACCAATACCTCTTTCAGAGTCCAAATAGTTTTTACGCTATCTAATTTGAGTTAGTGCTGCACTGTAGAAATTAGGCGCTGTCATACATTTTTTTAAAACAGTTTTTTTCATGAACAGTCTGCAGTGTTGTTACTACTGAGGCCAAGGGCTAGATGCTAACTCTTCTGAAACCTGTTTTTGAAATTGGAGAGCCTAAATTTGGACTATGGGTGACATAACCTTATGTTGCAAGTGTTGCATTCCTCCTTTACTTTTGAAACCTGAAGAAATGCATGTTTTACATAGCCTTTAGTACCTGTAATTCCCAATGTTATTGACAACAATTCTTACTTCCTATTTTTCTGTCTTGTTCTCACAGGAAACTCCTTGAAGAAATACAGCCTGCCATCCAGTGCTAAAACCCCTGGGTAAGAAATCCAGTGGCTTTGATATTGTTTAACAGACACAAATACGTTTTGGTGGGGAACAAGTAAAATGACTGTTCCTAAAGAGTATGCACTTCTCTTTTCATCTGCCTTTTGCATCTTTTCTTTAGCTCTGATTCACTCTGAGGGCCAGATAAAATGCGTTGAATTCTTGTACAGTTCTCAGTAATTCCTCACTGGAAACGTGTCCCCAAAGGTCCTTGCCTGTGCAAGAATGAGGGAAATGGAGGAAAGAAAAGTCTGGTAGTTAATGACTCAGTTCTGCACAGCATGACATTGGAATAGAATAACTGGTTGGCATGATTGCTCACACTTGTGAAATGGGAATAACAAGGATGGCTGGGCTCACAGAGGCAGGGCAAGCCTAACTTCATCGATTCAAAGCCCTTAGCTCCTGTAGAGCTGAGTGCCAGCTACAGCAACATCTGAAAACAAACAAACAAACATTTGTGAAGTCAAGTGTGTTAAGTCCAAATCTCCATTTTTCCCAAGTGGAATAGATACCATGAGAATTGCTCTGTCAGGAAAATGTTCGAGGCTGTCGGGAAGGCATAAGTGGTTTGATAGAGCTACTGCTCCTTCATAACAGGAATTCAGATGGCTGAAAAGAGAGCTTTCTCTTTCTATCTGTGCTGCAGTTTTGCACCCTTCTGTCTCTGTTCTCTGAAATCCAGAAATCCTTTCCTGCATCTTCCATGACCTGTCAGGCATCTTTTAAAGCTAGAACAAGTGCTACTTTTAGAATGTTTAGTAACAAATAAAATCAACTGAAATCATAATTCACATATAATTTAAATATTTCCAAGTAACACAGTATGCATACTGTAGGCTGGAGGAAAGACTTGTTCTGTTTTGGTGTAACTGTTATGAAGAACTGGTTGATTGGATGATCTACTCTGACCTGACCTGGCACAAAGAGCCTTCTTCCTGTTCTTTACACGTAGCTTGAGGAAGACAGCATTAAAAGCTATCAGTTATTTAATTCTGCAATGAAGTGTTTTCCATTTTAGCTTATTACGGTCACTCTTCTCTCCCAAGCATTTTTACTGATCCTCTTCTCTGTGTAAATTCTTTCATCACAGTCTCATCTCTTTCATAGAAAGCTCAGGTTGCCTATATGGCAGCCGTCATGTCTTGGCAGCACCTTGGATTAAGGCAATAAGGTATCTGTTAGTATCTGACACCTGGTAGAAATGGTGAGGTACTGATACATCTCTCTTGCATGCGGTAAATAGCCATCTGGAAAAGGACTTGAAAGTGATTGAGTTTGCTTGAAATTAGAGCGTTTTTTTTGTTTTGTTTTTTTTTTTGTTGTTGTTGTTTTTTAAAAAAAAGGAAGGAAGAAGAAATTACCATTTGCCATCTCCTAATGTGTGTCTTTGTTGTACCAGGGCCTTAGAGCAAAGAATGCAAGCGTTACCTTCCACATTAACATTCCTGAAGTTGCACTTTTTTTTTTTCTTGCTGTAGTACTGTTTGATGTTTTATGCTTTATGGCTGTCTAACTGAGGTTTTTAGATTGCAGTCACTGTTGTCACTTTAGTTTCATTCCAGCTGTGCCATCCAAGAAGAACTGGGCCCTTGCGCTTAAGAGACATTCACTGCCGTTTGGATGGGTGTACTTTGTTTTTGTGCCCTTTCCATGTTTGCTTTGGAAACATTGTAGTGAATGAGATTCCAAACAGAAGCCTTCCCTTAACCAAAAGTCTTTACCAGGACATGTCAGAAATGTTGCAAAAACAAATTGATGATTCATAAACAGAAACTACTGTGTCATTGCACTGAATGTTAAACAAAGTACATGATAAAGAACAGTGAACAACTATGTACAACTAATCAGGAGACAATTAAGAAACAGAAAAGGGTAAAAACTATATGTATGCAGTGTTTCCTGTCATTTAGTTTGTCCAGCTCTGCTTATAGGCAACTCACGTGGAGATCCCTGTATACTGGATGAGGGTACATAGCATTATACTCTGCTAATGCTATCCTCATTCACTGCATGAGGAGTCAAGAGCAGCCATCACAAGCATTTGCATTTCTTCAGTTGGCCAAAAAAAATAGTGTATGGCTGAAAATCTGGTAACTACAATGTTGGTTACTGTTTATTATATATCCTTGTTGGCAGACCACCAGTTTAAAATGCTTCCTGAATTGTGCTTTAACCATGACGACTTCTAGTAGTTCTTCTGTAACACCAGGATTTTGATTCCCTTTTTAGAGGAAGACTTACTGTTCCTCCTGTGGAGCATAGGCCAAGCATCTGGGGAGAGAGTCCACCCAAGTTTGCTACAAAACCCAATAGAGTTGTTGTGCGTGAAGGCCAAACAGGCAAATTCTCATGTAAAATAACAGGACGACCTCAGCCTCAAGTAACTTGGTATAAGGTATGAATTCCCATTAAATTAATTTTTTCTTTCTGTTCTGATTTTTTTTTTTACTTGGAAGAATGATATGCATTTGATACTGCATATGGCAAATGATCATGGCAAGAATTTATGTACAAGGAGGGCCATATTCTTCCTCATTTTCATGTGGAATAAATCCACAAAAGATGTTAGTGTTTCTTCTGAGTATAAAGTTCTATCATAAAAATAGCAAGTATGAGATATACTTGCCCCAAAACCTTGCACACCAGATAAGAGAAATAGGGAAGGGATGGGAAATATGATTATCACAATCTCTGTTTTATAGAGAAGGTCTGCAGGGATTTAATGCTTTGGCTGAGATTAGAGAGGAGTCTCTTACAGCTTTGAAAATTACAACTCTGTTTCCCAAGTTCTATGTCAGTGCCTCAATCACAAACCGCCCTTTCTCTTTCACTTGCACTAGGTTTCACCTGTACATTAGAATTAAGATGTCTGCAAAGAAATGAAATTGAATTGGAAAGAAAACTAACAGCTTAGGAACTATCAGACATGATTATTTTTTGGCATGCACAATTGTTTTTTGCAAATTAAAAGAAAAAGTCTAAGATAAACAACTGTTTGACTGATTCAGTGTGATCTCTGCTGAAACACTGGTAGCTGAAAAGAGTCTGACATAGAATGTAAAGGAGACCTGAGCTGTCAACTTCAGATCTTCATTAAAATGGGGAATTGTGAGCATATATAAAATACAAAAATACACATATTTATATAAAAATAAGCAACACTTAAAATTCATTAGACTATTAAAAAAACACTGAAGGCTTAGGTCCTACTGCCCCCTTTGGGCATATGCAAGATCTCCAAACACTTTCTTGGTAGTTAGGAGAGAGTGTTCAGATGATAATTAAATATTTCACTGATTAGGCCCTTTGTTTTCTGGAACTATTATTATTTTAGAGAATTGCTATTACTTTCTTTAATTTGGAAGAACAAATATTGTGATTGCTCTATTGGCATCCTGCTCCCCTTCAACCTTCATGAACCAATTGCCTTATGCATTGGTGTCAAGAGAAATGGAAATGTGGCAGCTTTTCCCAGAGCTTTTAATTTTTTCTAATGTCTGCAGGTTTTCTGGGGGAAAAAAAAAAAAGAAGGCAGAAAACTGCTTGTAGGGCAGGGACATGCTTCCTACTCATTGCCTGCTTCACTCCAGACTTATTCTTGTTCTCTGTTATACAAGAATGCTGTTACTTCTCAGAAAACAAGCAACCTTGTTCTGTGGAAGCACTTACTAAGAACATCTCCATCAGTTGGCAGCTCTGCCTAGAATCTGCTTCCCTCTCTGGCTGCCATCAGTTCTCTTGGGCCCTCTGGCTCTTGAGGCAGTCTGCAGTGCAGCTGCTCCACAGCTGCAACAGTCTGATTTCAGTCCCACCAGACTCACTTAGGCTTTCCAGCCATGCAGCTCAGTGCAAAACAAGATATGTCATTCAGTTCTCTTTGTTCAGGGCTATGTGGTAAACAGCAGCTTGGATAAACACTTTGGTACTTCATACACTGTTTTGCAGTTTGGTAGAGGTTATTTTACGTATTTTGCCATTCACTGTTAGCTTCTTTACCCTATGATTCCATAATCTGACATTCCTCCTCTAATCAACTGAACTAAGTATGTGACATTTTTGTTACTAGCAGCTCTATGAGTCCTGTTCATGTTTCCGTCCTTAAAAAACAAATTTTGACTCTCACAGGTCTGCATATATTATTCAGTAAAATACCATAGCTGTGTTGTTCAGAGGTTCACTAGTCACACCGTTGCTGGCCTGCAGACACCCTGTCACTCTTGAACTTTTCCTCAGTTCATCGCTACAATGTTTTGGTTGAGTTGGGTTTATTTAGGCTTTCATAATATTAATTTAGCACCTATTTTGAGCAGTGTAAAGCTTTCTTTCAATAATTCATGTGCTCTGTAAAGTAAAAATGTGTTGTTGCTCTGTATCAGAGTTTTACTGGCAGGTTGTTGTGAAGCATGTTTTTATACCTTTATTCATAAGGCATGACTCAAAAGGTAATCATGTGTGTGCTTTGGCTAGCTGAAAACAAGCTCAAGCCCACAATACTTCAGGTCACATCAGGATGGCACTGCAGAGTCCTGCTGAGTGGCAGGTGTATCAGCCCTGCCTCAGCACCATGGAAATGAGCTTATGTGACAACTGGACCACATCCGGCTAGCACAGAGCCAACACATGGACAAATTAAAACTGCACATTTCAGAACTAATGAATAAGTTCTTGTGTAAATCTCTTACTCTGCTTATTTTTTTTCTTCAGCCTTTTCTTACTTAAGTTGCAAAGAACAGAAGCTTATACAATATCGTTACCAAACCCCTGCTGTGAATCAGCTTTTTGGGTTTACAGGACTTACAGCACCCAGAGAGCAGCAAGTTCACAGAGACTGCAGGAACTACAGTGTCTGAAAACACTGTAGAGTTCCCAGAACTTTTACTGACCAGTACCTTACAAATCCTGGAGGAAGCACATTTTTTCCTTCCTAAACTTGGAATAGGAAAAGTTGTGGTGCCTGATAGCAAGGAACTCCTCTTTAATGGCTGATGTTGAAGCAGAGGCAAATTTGCTCACAAATTGAGGTGTTGGTCAATTTAAAATAGAAGGGAATTTAAAAGCAAATAAATAGTTGTTCTGATTGTCTGATCTATGTAAAAGCACAGAACTAAATATATTTTCCTGCCTTAAAGTCACATGTTTTGATTCACCTCCACTGTAGCCCTTTGAAAGAAACTCCACTTTATTTTAAATTTTGGAGGTGTAGGAGAATGCATCAAATTTGCAAGTAAATTGTATTAATATTCTACACTTCTCACTATTCCTGGCTTCAGACTTTTTAATTATTGGATTGCATAATATCCTGATGTGGTAGACTAAGGAGCACTCTAATATTAAACATCTTTTTTAGATAAGTTTAAACCTTCATGAAGTTTAGTTCTTTTGTGACAGAAGTAATAAAGTCCAAGTTGGCTTTCTCCCATCTATATTTTCTTTTCTAATGGCTTGTTTTGGTCATGAGGGCTCTGTTAGAGAATGCTTAAATCCAGACCCACCTTCTGCTGGTCTCCACAAAGGATCTGTGTTGCAGCAGTGCCTCCTCAAGGCACAGTTAATACCTTCTGCTACCCTCACCTGGCCATTGATAAGGTCCTCTCATGCAGAAATTTTCCAGTTCCTGAAGAGATACAGCATAAAGGAGCTATTGAATAATGGAGAAATACTCCTCAGGCTGGAAGTCGCTACTTAATGTGGTGTTTGATTTCCCGGGAATGAATATGAACGGAAAAGTGGTTTGAGCCAACATACAACAAAAGAAAATATTTGTAAGGATGTGGATATGGTAAATAACGAAAAAGCAAAACCAAACTGAAATGTGTGGATGGCAAAATGCAAAGAGAAACAGCCTCTTGCAGTTATGAATTAAAGAACTTTTGGGCACTTTTTTTTTATATCATCCAGATATTTTTCACTGAAGGTATTGGGCTGAAAGATAGGAGAAAGACATTTTTACCTGATGCTTTACCAAAAAAAAAAAATGGTTTCTCCCCTTTTCCTACCAACAGCTCTCTGTCTCATGGTGTCTTGTGATATTTGCAGGGTGATATTCAGTTGCAGCAAAATGAGCGTTTCAACATGTTTGAGAAAACAGGCATCCAGTTCTTGGAAATCCAAAATGCTCGGCTTGCTGATGCAGGAATTTACATATGCACAGTGGTGAACAGTGCTGGGAAGGCATCTGTGTCTGCAGAGCTCACCGTCCAAGGTACAGTAAAGACAAATACACAGGAGAACACAAAAGAACCGCTGTCATTGCTTTGAAAAATCTTTGGTTGTGTTTTCAATATAAGCATTTACTTTTTTTCATTTTACTCTCTCTTCATTAGATGGTACTGTGATAGCTTGGAGCATGCTACAGCTGAAAACATTGTGTTGGCTTAATGGCAATCAACAGTCTAATTGCTTCTTTGTAATGACTTTCTATAAAATGAGCTTTCCATTTTTACTGTGGTTTTGATCTTCATATATTTTGAAGATAGAATTTAACTTCGGCTAGGAACTTTGCATTTGTAATTCTAAACAGTAATTAATTTTGTATTTATTGAATAACAGCACTGGATGCATATTTATACCAACTATCTTTTGGGAAAAAAAAATTGTATCTGTATTTGTAGAACTAGGAAAGTAAAGTACAGGAGCATAACTTTAAACTGTAAGAGATAAAAAGAAGTTTAATGAGATTAAAATTCAGGCTTCTCAACTCCAAAGTCCACTCCGTCTCTGTCCCTACTGTTAAAGAAAATAATGTATTTGTATAAATACTTCAGGATGTTCTATTCCATATATGCTTTACCATATAACAGTTCAATTTGCAGTTTGATGATTCTTACGGTACCCTTTACATTAGCCTCAAAATCATAAAGCCTTCAGCAACCACACTAAAGAGGAATTTCATCAGTCAGTGGGTAAACAGCTGGCTTAACAGTTGCTGAACCCAATGAAATAATTAAATCAACAGCTGCTGTCTTTACCTGCAGTCACAAGATCAATAAGGTTACATGCGCCCCCAGCAGTGAAATTTTTGGTGAGTGTTGTCATTCTGTAAGATAACAAGAACATAAATAACACGTGGGTTTCCATTTGGGATTCTCAGAACCACAGCTAGCCTTTACCACTAAAAGCTGTGTGTTGTTTTTTTTTTTTCTTGTTTTTTTTTTTTTTTATCTGTAAGTTCCAATCCGATGAGGCCATTATAGAAAGTTTCTATGGGTTGCCTGTTCAACTAATGTTTCATAGAAAAGGCCATAAAGTTCACTAAGCCCTTTTTTTAACATGAAACTTGATAGTTACTCGCTCTCCCTGAACTTGTGAGCTTTCTGTTATGTAATGGGTACATCTGCCCTGAGAGATGATGCAGAACTGGGGTCACAAAGTCAGATGTGGTATATGTTTGCTTCAGATGCTGACCACATCTCTGAATAATGCACGCGTTCTTTCTTGGATTAGTACAGGTCAGTAAAAAGGGCACTCTCTTACAATGTACTTTACTAACTGGATGATTCCACTTACCGAACCACAATAATATAATATCTAAGTCTTTCATTATCAATTAAATTAGGTAGTAGGAATTGCTGCAAAATGCTAGCAGAAAATCAAGTGTTCAAAATCAAGTTCAGAATTACTGAATTTTCTTTTATAGCCATGCGGTCTCTTATCTCTACAATCTTGCTCCAAGAGCTTCATTTTTTTCCCCAGCTTTCTAAAGTGGTAAGAGGAGAGGGAAGGGAAAAATGTTCTTTTAATTAGCAATGTTGCATGGCTTTGTTTTTTCTGCAACTGGTAGTTATTCAGCTTTCTCTTCAACATTTATTCAGTCTCTTTTTAGCTTTAATTTTTATATGAAGAATTTCAGTTACAGTTTAATGACAGGTTTATGGGTTATTACTGACAGGTCAACTGTCAACTTTAATCTGACCAAGAGAAAACAAACTGCATACCACAGTTTTAACTATGGAAAAAATAGAGAGATGTGGTTGGTACTTGATCTGGAGTAGTATTTCTGTCATTCTCCTGCTGCCCCCAAGGGAATCAAATACTATCAAGGACTGGGAGAATGCATAGAGGCTTAAATACATATGACCTAAGAGACTGACTATGGGCAAATATGTGCTCGCTTATATCAATAATGAGGTAACTTGGCAACCCAGTGTAGCTTAGCCCAGGTTTCCTGGTAATGTTTCAAAGTGAAGAAACACTGTTTTAAACAGGGGACCACTGCAATTTCATTGTAGGCATGCTCAGTGGTATTACTGGTGGTTTGTCTTTCACCCACTTCTGCATGCTCTTTGGAGTTCCCATAGGACTTGATGAGCTGCTTCTCAGGTGGAACCTCTTCTTTACTTCTGTTCTCCAACACAGAGTCTTTGAGATTCACAGTTCTCAAAGGACTTGAGAACTTACTTGACCTAGAAATGTCTCAAAATGGACTAAGACCTCTGTGTTTCAGCTGAGCCATTTGGTGTATTCTATATAAATTCTAGACATGGTGGTAGTCAATCTTGACTTCAAAGGACTGAAAATGTGTAGAGTGAAATTTCTTAAGTATGTTCTTCACTTATAATCTTTGAAATTTATGGGAGTGTGCATGGTATTGTACATATAAGGTACCTGTTCTTTTCTTTTTCTATTTCAGGTCCAGACAAGACTGACACATACACTCAGCCACTATGGTATGTTTTTACTAGACTTCTTTCTCGGTATATACCAAGGTTCCTTCTCAGCACTAATTTTGACATTTACTGCATGAGCCTTCCTCACAAAGTGATCAATCTTTTTGGGTCAGTCTGTATTTGGAAGTCAGACAATGTGTACTTGGAATGAGATAGTGCCAATATCAGGTCTCCTGGTAGTATGAAATAGTTGGTAGAACTGCTGTCAAAATTCAGAATGCTGGTCTGGTTCAGGAAAGCAAAATTTAGATGACTTTATGCTCACAGTTTCCATGTAGCCAACAAGTTGTATAATCTGAACAAGAGCTATGTGAGGACACTCACATATACTCTGTACCAATTGGTCAATTTTTTATTTTTTTTTTTCATCAAAACCCTAAGTATCAAGTAAGTACTGGGCAGGCTGTTCTTTGCTGTCAAAAGTAAAATACGCTATGGCCATAGTCTTTGATATTGTTTGAAAATAGACTACAAAAGTAAGGGTGAAGTAATAAGTAATAAAAAAAAATATTTATTTTAGGACATTATCAAGATAATTAAAATTAAATGACTATGAATTTTAAGAAATCATTTTGTAAAATGACTTTAATTTAGGAACAGAAAATGCTGAAATGAAATGCTCTATGCTGCCTGTGTAAGACACTTTAATGAAGGCCATTTGCTTTACAGTCTTCAGGATGTTAAATCTGTCCTCACGTGCCATGGATGGCATTTCAAAAGTACATGTTTACGTTGTCCTGACTCTATGTCAGTTGCAAAGTGGATCTGAAAATGCTGTGCTACCTTGTTTAACGTTTGTGTGATTTTTAGGAACATAGTTTAAAATAAGTTTAGTGTGATTCTCTACAGCCGGAATTCCCAATGTACTGGGTTCTTCACAGTATTTTTGCCTCCTCCATTGTTTACTCACAAATGAAGGATATTTCATAAAATGTAAAAATCTTACAGTTGTAACTGTAAATCTTGTGTGCATTATTTCTATATTGCCTTTAACTCTGGCTGAAGAAAGTACCACCATAAATATCCTGAATCTCCCTGGGAGAATAAGTCAATGACACAAAACATAGCAAAGTAGAGCTGGGTTAGAAATGACTTTTAGAATTTCATATGTTCCATTTCTGCCTTGGAAAAATAATTATGCTTTTGGAGGTGTGAGACAGACACAGTACTCTACAGGTAGCAGCTTAGGGGTCAGGGCAGTCAACTTCAATGTAGGAAACTTAAATTCAAGTCCCTCAAGTTCTGACCAGCAGATCCATCACAGTTCTGAGAAACTCTTCCTAATAAAATCATAGATGATATTTTTACATCCATTCAATTGATTTTTTTTTTTACTACACCCCTTTTCCCTCCTCTAGTATTCTGCCAAATTTACTGATGAGTTCCCTTTTGAAATCACCTAAGTTATAAGACACCATAATTAGAAATAGTAAATTCACTGCATAATTTACATTTTAATTTCACCTTAAGGAGCTATTTTACGTGGCATTTTGAGCTATAATTACATGTAGCCTCAATTTATTAAAACATGTCATAGTGTTACACTATGGATATTCCAGGAACTCATGTAATTACTCTCTAGCAGCATATTCAAGGCTAGTGTCTGACTCACAAAACATGTGTTACAGCCTGAGCAGAGGATTTGTACCCAGAAACTCCTCAGCTGAGACAGTGTTTGAGCACTGATCACATTTAATGAGTAATTTCACTTTACCTCTTTCATCCCTGTTTTTAATCTGTCTGAGGGAAAGAGCAGTGCTTGTCACTCACATAACTAAAGGCAAATTGATCTTCCTCCTAAGTGCTTGGACATTTATATCATTGCTGATAATAATAATTAGTCTTTATACAGAGTCATATATCTGTAAACTTATCTTCCTTCAGCATGCCGTCAAAACCAACATTTGCTCTTAAAGCTGCTGAAAACTCAGATTTCAAACAGGCAGCTAGCAATGGGATTGCCAAAGAGCTCAAATCTAGCAGCACTGAACTCATGATTGAAACCAAAGACAGGGTGTCAGCAAAGAAAGAGGCCTTTTACATCTCCAGAGAAGCCAAAGAGAGTAATCAAGTACAGAACCAAGAAGTCAATGCAGTATCTCTTCAAGAACCTAAAGGAGGAACAAAGGGATCTCAGGTCTTGCAGAAAACTTCAAGCACCATCACACTACAGCCCATCAAAGTGCAACCAGAACCAAAGGCAGAACCCCAGACCACTTTCATCAGGCAGGGTGAAGACAGGAAAAGGACTGTGCAACCCCTGATGACAACTCAGCAAACCCCATCTCTGACAGGACAAGTAGGTCCAAGGAGTAGAGAAGCAGAAAATAGAGCTGGAGCCCGGAAGACTGTAATGGAGGAGAAGAGGGACCCTTTGGGAATTCCTCCTCAGTTTGAAAGCCGCCCAGAGAGCCTGGAAGCATCAGAAGGACAGGAGATTAAATTCAAGAGCAAAGGTAAAGGGATGAAAGGTATCAGAGCCCTGGGGTTAGTCAGGTTACCCTTCTGTGTGCAGAAGTAGGGAAGCTCTTCCTCCTTCACTGCAAGTTGCCCTGCTCATAAAGCATTTCAGAAATAGATGGTGAATTTCATGTTATTTCCACAGTAATCTGCTGTGGAAAAGATCAGGTAAGAAACTGCAATCAGTCTCTATATTTCCATTTGGGAATCTACTATTGCCCCTCATATTTGGTTGGCTCAGTGATGATCTGAGTGCTTCCTAACAGCTGAAATGAAAAGGTCAAAATTAAAATGGTGTTTAAGAGTTTTCTCCACAGTTTGGCCAGGTTTCAACCTCTCGAAAGAGTAGTGAAGGCTGTATCTTGCTGAATCCAAGAAGAATGTTTAGAACACTTTTTTTTTTTTCTTTTAATTACAATTTTAGTAGAAGATTATTTGTAAGCTTTTTTTTTTTTTTTCAAGTTTGCACTCTAAAATGCTCCTAAAAGTGAGAGAGAAATTGTTTTTTTATGTCTCTAGCTCTCTCTTCTCTAGGTTGTGCAGTCCCAGAATGAACAACCACAGTAATTGTTTCAGTGGTAGGAACCGTGGGTTGTGAAGTACTGATAAGTACTCAGAGAAGCCAACTGAGCAGGATAGGAAGGAATGGCAGAAATACCTTTTTCTTCTCTAATATCTCTCATCTAATATCACATTTTTTGTGTGTGACTTGTTAGAGGAACAATTTTCAGACAGAAGTGCTGTGGTTTTTCAGGTTACCAAGCATTTTTTATTTTAAAGTTGGACTGGCTGAAAGGTTTTGGAACATCAGGAATATCAGACTGTCTTTTGAAGATAGTGTATTACTGACTCATTAAGGTTTATATAATCATGTACATGTAAATTATACCTAATTTATACTAAAGCAAATAATGGAATTACACTAATACCTGTTCATAAAAATTCAAAGACCTGATGGTTTAGTTTCAGGGAAACCAAAACCAAATGTGGAGTGGTTCAAAGAGGGTGCACCTATTAAAGCTGGAGAAAGTATCCAAATATATGAAGAAGACGGAGTTCATTGCCTATGGTTAAAGAAAACCTGCTTGGGGGACAGTGGATCTTACAGCTGTGCAGCTTTCAACCCCAAAGGCCAGACTTCCACCAGCTGGTTGTTAACTGTCAAAAGTAAGTAAGCTAGTGTGAGCCCATCTGCACTTTGAAAACTGTGGCTGGTCTTTACTGTGTTGCCAAAGGGTGGTGACTGAAAAATTCCTGTTAGAATTTCTCAGTAAAGTTTAATTCTGATTCCTAGTTTTGTCACTGATGTGGTGTGGGATAGCTGACAAGCCACTTTCTGCATCAGTTTCCACTCTGACCTTTTGTTTTTGTTGTTTGTATAACTAAAACCCTCTCATCACATGCTTTGCACCCAGGGAGGTCTGTTCCCCATTGGAGTTTTCTATTAATGTTTGTATTTGATACAGTTTGCCAAAGATTTTGTTGTTGTTCTGCATGTAGTTCTCTTGGAGTTGCTTAGCATTTCTGCAGGACACTGCATATCTGAAATGTTTTGCAAGCACAAACTGATCCTGTGCAGTAGAGCAAGTAAGAAGAAAAGTGAAGGAATGAGGATTGCATGCTGCCAAATTCAAGCATAGCTTCCAGTAAAAAATTATTTTGAGCTTGAAGGCACTGTCTTACTGGTCTTACTGAAAGATTTTTTTTTTTGCCTTTTAGTAAATCCTGTCCTCATTTCTAAGCGTTTCACCTGGTTTTAGGTTTTCTCCTGGAGCTATGATCATGTTTATGCAAATTTCTCTATTTGCTGTGCCTGAGGTTAAAGAAGGATACTCAAGATACTCTCACTTTCCATCTTATGAGACACCTGTAAACTGCATCCTTAATTCACCCTGTTTCACTGCCAACCAGGGGAAACTGGGGAGAAACTGGAAGAATACAGACAATCATAGAGAAGAATTTTCCTTCTTATTCTTTGCACTGAGCTCTCTGGCAATATGTTGCATACCCTTCTAGTAATTGGCTGCAACTGGTGAAATCTGGAGCAGAAAACAACCACCTAAGAAACAGCTTGAAGGCTGGCAATGCTTGCTTTGTAGATTATGAAAGAACCCCTTATTTCACACCAGTTCACACTCAAAATGATTTATGTTTCCCAATAAAATATTTCACTGTGGTTTTGATTTTTTTTTTTCTGGTTGGCACAGGATGAATCTGTTAGCCCAGCCATGCCACCTAACCCTACCTAGAAAAGTCACTAAGTGGTAAAGGTCATTTTGTCAATTTGGGTTAAAGGAACTGTTTTCATTTTGGTTTTAAGGGCCTAAAGTTGAAGAGGTTGCTCCATGCTTTTCCAGTGTCTTGAAAGGATGCACTGTGAGTGAAGGGCAAGACTTTGTGCTGCAGTGCTGTGTAGGAGGCATACCTGTGCCTCAGATCACATGGCTTCTCAATGGTAAGGAACCCCCTGGTCTGCAATATGTGCATGCACCCACTTACATTCACAGTCTCAAATGCCACTCTGATCAGTACATAGCACGGCTGTGAATACTGCACTCTAACTCACCATAATATAATACACTAGAACCTTCGAAGAAAATCACTTTATATTCAGATAGTAAACAAGAAGGATAGTGGTTTTTTGTTTGTTTGTTTGTTTTCCTGTCTTACTGCAGTTTTCCAGTATGTCCAGGAGGGGACTCTAGTGACAACATTGTATGCAGATGGTTTTCCTGGGTTTCGTTAAATGAAGTTTTCACCGTGCTGCAACAAAATCTGTGTTGCTACTGTATGCTGAATCCCGTGCTACCTCCACTCCTTTGGTATGAGCCTCTGCTTGGAGAGTAGCAGAGATCCCATGATCCCACGGGAGAAATAAGTCCTAAGCAAAATAAGTACCTTATCACCTTCTAGGGTTGGAAGGAAATCTATGCCAGATTCCACTCATCTTTCAGCTGGGCAGGTCATAACCGTTTTTAGCATCCAGATGCCTAAGATAACAAAATCACAGCTTTTCTCATTGCTTGTCTACTAGGAAGATGTTCCTTGAGATCCCAGGTCTGCACAGGAATGCCTATAAAAAGTTGATTAAAAAAAGGATACATAATTTTTTATTTTATTTTATCAGGCTCTATAAACTCCTCCCATGTTCTTATTAAACAACTGAACATGGAAGCTTCCTTAACAGTCCCCTCTTGATATCAGAGTTGGACCCAAACTTCAGTATTTTGCTTAGATTTCAAATGATTTCAGAGATCCAAGGACTACATGCTTTGACTAAGGTCTCTTTCAGTTTAGAGTCATGTCTATTAAACACCAGACAGATTTATTCAGCTTAACCCTCAAGCACCTCTGTTATTCCTGAAGTGCAATTGATTTTTTGCAGACTCCCCCAGACTATTTATCTTTGTGTGTGTGTGATTTAAAGACAAAGAGTAGCATGCTTTGCCATAAAGCTGTTTCCTCTAGGATTGTTTTAAAATGAATTATTTGTACATGATCTCTGCTTTTCTTAAGTTGTTCGGAGTAAATGGGATAACTCAAAAAGGTGGCAGGGCAAATGAACCATGACCTTGAGATCAGTATGTTCCCACAGCCTGGCCTGTTCTCCTTCCCAATAGCTCCACGTCTAGAATAGAAAGGCCACCGCTTTATTTACAGCATGAAACATGTGAATGAAAGCTCAGACATACTCCCATTGGAAAGCATTTGTTTCTCTGAAGACTATTTTACAGTTCCAGCTTTGCAGACTGGGGTAGACTCACTGTGGCAATTAAATAATTGTGTCTTGAAGCACAGAGGGGACAACTCCTATGCATGGGGTCAACCTTTTCAGCTTCATGTTCCAAGGGTATCCCATGCCCTATGCAGTTCCCTTAGTCATTGAATGATGTAGCTACACCTAGCTGTCATCCACATCACAAAGAGCATCTTCCTGTCTCAAACGACTTCAAATTGTGTGTTACACTTTATCAGGAACAGAGATAACGTCTCCATCGATGTAACCATGCTATCCAGAAAGACATCGTCTCCTGAAAAAATGTAGCCTAGAGGTCAATAAACCACAGGTTTCTGTAGGCTTCCAGTATGCACTGCGCTCGCCTGCCATTTTTCAATATGTTTGTTCTGCTTTGACCTTCCTCTTTTGAACTCAGCTGAGTCTGCGCCTGTTCAGGTATAACAATGTTTTTATTGCATCCAAGCTTCTAACTGCAATTGTATCAGTATCACAAAGAGGCATAAGCATGGTGGTTTTTTTCAGGTAGCTGGAATTTAAACCATTTATGATTCTGTAGGTGAAAGCTAGCTCTGCTCTTAAATAAAAAGACAGTGATGATTCTGAGTAACAGTAGCACAACAAACTATTACAATAATAAAAATTAGGGACATCATTATTTTAAAGATATACGTACACTTCTTTTATTAAAGACTCCTATAATATACCATTATATTTTAATGTTTTCCTGTCTTGCATCTGATTGTGATGCATAACAGTTTGTATACCATTTTGATACAAACTTGAATGGATTATAAACAGTAGTTTAATGCTGCTAATTCCATATACACTCCTAGGGTCGTTATTCTACCTGACAATCAAATTGGATATAGCGATCTTTGAAAGCAAACTTTTCTTTCCTGTCTACAAGCTAGCTAGATACTACAAACCACTCATCTTTATAGCCATAACCAAATAAAGGAGAAAAGTGTGTTTTCAAAAAATAAAAAATAAAAAATAAAAAATAAAGTGTTAGAATCTGCTGTCCATGCTTGGAATATAAGGCCTCTTCAGTTCATAAGTGGTAGACTGCTGCAGAGAAAAATGTAGTCTGCCCAGAGCAATTGCACAACTGTTTGAAATATAGCACTTTTTATATGGGACAGGATGTGCAGAGTTCACAAGAAAATATCAAATGCAAATTGTCTTCCAAGTGTGACAACAATAATGGATTATTTTTTTCGAAAGGACTAGTGGGAAAAATATGTACATCTAGATGAAATAATGTGTGCAAAGCCCAAGTTTAGCAAATCATAAGAGAACAGGGGAAAAAAAAAAAAAAAAAGAGTCTAGGCTGGCCAGCCCTTGATACCAAGCAGCATGTATGCTGCCCAGTTTGCCTCCGAGGAACCAACAATACCTGAGAACTAAAAGATTTACAACAGCTCGTTACATACAAGTACTACGTTTATATACTGACTGTTTTTACCAGTTGTGACTGCATGCAAATTTAAAATATTTTCCAAGCCATACATAGATTGACCTCTCTTTTTAGGGCAACCAAGCCAAAACAATAGATGATGTAAGTGGCGCATTGTCAATAATTACTTCTTAGAACCTGTAAGGGCAAGGAGTTACTTCCACATTCATCCAAGTTTAGCTCCTACTCTTCTCTGCAGCTTTACCATCCTCAATTTCATTTTTATACTTTTTCCAGGCCTATTATAATGATTTAAATATTTTTTTCCAACTTTTTAAAGACAGTTCTTTTGTCTTTTGCTCTAATTCTGCATATTAAATTAAATTTCCCCCTGAATCTTCACCAATTTACTTCATTTTTTAAAAAAATTCTCTGAAAATAAACTTTTTTTGGTTTAGTTCTGGCCTCACCAAAATTTCAATTTCAATTTATTTTAGCTTCTTTAAATGCTTTACTGGTAACTTCTTTTTAATTTGTAAGGATAAGGCCCATTTCACTTTATTTCAAATATATCCTTTTTCTTATTTTTTTTTCCGAAGTTAAATTGAACATCTTTTTTATTTAAAAACAATAATAATAAACATATTAATTTAAAAACAGTATGATCACAACTTGAAGCAGAACAATTCTCTGAGTAGTGTTTTGTTTTAGGATAGCTTTATGATCTGTCCAGAAAGCTTTTAATAAATGGGCCAGGGGAAAATTTCCTTTCTTCTGGCATAACATGCCAGCAGTAAGGTATTTTTTGTTATTGTTTCTACTGCCAAGCTGTCATGGAGATTTGACTGTTCTGCCTCTAGAGAAGGCAACATTTCACTGCTGGGAGAGTTGTTTTTATTAGATCAAAATATAAGAACAATGGATATAACTTAGAATCTTGCTGTAGGTTATTCCTCAGAGCAGAAATATTTTCATTTGTTTGCTGGGGTCTAATGAAAAGGCAGAATGGTGAATAATGCTAAAAAAAAAAATAATGGTTTCATTGAGTTGGAGTCAGAAATGGGATGCCCTGACAAATTTTGATTTGAGGACATGGTAAAGGAGGCCCCATTTTCTTTTTCCACACAGAACATTTATCGTATTCATTTGTTTATTTATGACCAAAAAAAAAAAAAAAGTCCAGTTTTAACAATGCAGCTTTTGTTCTGAATGTATTTCTGACCTGGTTATCATCATAGCATCATTAGGCACCATTTATAGTTTCAGGGTCAGAATCCCAGACAGGATCCCTGACAGGTTTGACACCCTACAGTCAGACCAGGAAGGCAGTCCAACACCCCATGCCCTCTTACAGAAAGCTTTCTTTGCTTGAGCTTCAGTTCTGTGTGTACGTATTTGAATGTAATGGTATTCCTGTATGCAAAAATATTGATTGGAATTAATAGTTACAACAGCCCGTGTAACTGAGTGAAAGGGATCTCAAAGGAACTAGCAATAAGAATATGTGATCTGTGATCTGCGAAGAACGAGAGGTGAGTTTATTCTAAAATCAGAGTCTTCTGGGCAGTTGATTAAATGTTTGCCCCAGTTTTTCATGCTGTAGAAAATCTGCTAATTTAACAAAGAGATAACTTTAAAGAGAAAAAAAGGGAATGAGATTATCTACCCAGGCATTATATAGTATTTTTTAAATATTGGATCATGCTGATTTGGGTGCATCTATGCATTTCCAAATTAAACTTCATATGCGGATAAATAATGCATAGATAATAACTGTCTTCTGCTAATGTTGGAAATCAGAGATGAGAGAAAAACCTGTATCATCATTTAATTTATCCTGCTGATAGTGCGGAGATGGTTTTTAGAATCCCCAGAGGTTTTTTTCCCAAATGTTTTTAAATGACTTTGGCAATTAAATCAATTTTGATCTTTCCTTTTGACCATTATCTCCCAAGTGACAGATGTCTTTGATACAGCCCTGCACAATTTCTCTGCAGTTTCAGCATCCTCTCAGATGACCTTAGTTTCTCTTCCAGCATGGTGTTTATGCAGATATCAGGCCCTCTTAAGCATTGCATACACTGGGAAAGCAACCAATGATGAGTCGGTACTGGAAAATATTTAATATGGGGAAAACAGATTGCAGAAGCATTTCAGAAAGTAAGGCTGAGATTGATGATAGTTCCCGAAACAATAGCAAGGCGACTTAAACCAGTCTACACTAACATTTAAGCATGTTCCATACCAATTCAAGGAACCAGTTTCTTAAAATGAACTTCTTTAACAGTCGTGTCACTGTAGACCAGACTGTACCTGTCTGCTAGCAGACTATACATACTTTAGTGTAGATTGAATGCCTGGTAGATCAGCCTCTTGGCTCCATCCTAGACTTTGCTGCCTCTCTTGGAATGTCTTCCACTGCAAAGTACTTAATTTAAGGGGCTTCAAGTGCTTCATCATGCCCTTTTGTACATCTGGACGGTAATACCAGTATCTTTTTTTCAGGCAAAGTGCTATTAGATGGAGGCAATGTCTAAGTAAACACACAAGACATTTATTCTCTTATTTGCCTGAGAGAGAATCTCTTCAAAACACAAAGATAAACCTTCTTCCTCTTATTGCTATCAAAGGTGGCACCCAATAAACCTAATGAATGGTGAGATTTGTCTGAAGACCATATTCTGCTTTGTGCTTGGGATGCTTCTGTTTGTAGTCACTAGAGAGCAGGGGCCGTGCATTCTAATATACTGACTGCTGTTAGGCATCCAAATTTCACTGAAAGCAAGAAGTGTTTTTGAAACATATGGCTGATGTATTAAGATAATTGTCTCCCTTTCTGTCTGCAGAACAGCCAATTCAGTATGCCCATTCCACTTTTGAAGATGGAGTTGCAAAACTGACTGTCCAAGATGCCTTACCAGAAGATGATGGCATTTATACCTGTCTGGCTGAAAACAACACAGGACAGGCATCATGCAGTGCTCAGGTCACTGTCAAAGGTGAATACTCAGCTTCGTGTAATTACAGCGGTGGTATCTGCCATAATCGTTTAAAAACAAACAAAAAACATTAGATCATTAATGAAGGTAATTGTAAATGTATTCTTAGCTCTTCTCTGCAGGCTTGGTTTTCTCCTCTTTGGAGGTGTGTGAAACTTAGATGTTTATGGACTTTGAAAAGTAAAGTTATATGTATGTTGCTTAAAAGGGTATTAATGTTCTGATATTACCAAGAGTGGCTTAATGTGGTAGAGAGCAGTTAAGCTAAGGTTTGGAAGAATTGTATCAGTGTAGGAAAGGACTGTCTCTGCTGAAAGAAAAGAGTGCAATATCACCAGTGTCACCCATCAGGAAGAAAGTGCTGTGATGAGAAGGCAGCTGCCACCCCTTTTGCTTGAACAGAGTTCTCTCAGAGAACAGGGCCAGAGACTGCAATTATGATGGCAAATGTCACTGTTCAGCTACCAGGAGTTATGAGAGGGAAAAATAACTCCGAGAAGGTATGTGTTAGCTAATTGGAGGAAGTACATCTCCGAATGAGCAAAATTTTGGTAGTGTAAGTACCAGAAGAAGGACGTAGTGAGCAATTGAGATGATCTGTCATCTTTGAAATCTAGGAGCATCTTCTTTGCAAATATCAATATTTTGATACCCTCAGTGGTGACTTGACATATTTCATTTGTCCATGAATGACATAATTCTGCACTATGATCTGGACAAACCCAATCTAAAACAACAGAGATCTCATCTTGTCAGAATCCCGTGGATAAATTGAACAGTGAGAGGTAGTATCAATCAGTATTATTTTTGTTATTCTTATAATCTCATGTGGTATCAGGTTATACAGTTGTTTTGTTTTATGGCTGCAGATGATCAGATTCCACCTCCCTCTGCACTCAAGACTGTATTTAGTATTTATCATCTGCAAATTATTTTTTTCCCAAAGTTATAAAAGTTTGCCACTGCCTGTCCAACAGATGGATGAGTGACAGCTGCCAAGGGAAGTATTCCATTTGTCTAGGACCAAGTAATGCCTGCAGCAAATTAGTGCATATATCTTAGTGGGAAATGTATCCTGATTCCTGGGATCCCTGGATTTGTCTTGGTTTGCCAATGTTCTGTGGTGTTTGTCTTCAGCACTTCAGTGATAGGTCTGCACCTATTCAGTCTATGTGAATCCACTTAAAAATCTAGGCAAGCTGAAAAATGAAAACAGAGTAATTGTGGTAAATCTGCGAGTTAATTTCTTGATTACAGAATTGGAAATGCAGTACCTACCCTACCCCCTCAAAGAAGGCATGAAGTAAGAAAACATTGACTTCAAATAATCCTGAAACTAATATGTTCTCTAATATGTTCTCAAAGCTGCCATTTATAATTTCTCTGAAGCATTTTATCTGCATTAGCTAAGGGGCAATTGAGAGAACTGCACCTCAAGGGAGCAGTCTTTGACATGGGACCTGCTGATTCTTCACTGGGACACAGAATCGAAAAAGACAGCCCCTTTCTCACTAATAATTTCTGAGTTATTTTAGGGTTGACATGCGATGCTAATGCACTTAGTGACCTAGCCTTTCCCTAGGTTTCTGTACTTTTCTGAGCTATTTCAGGCTACTTAGGCACCGTTGCACTGACTTGGATTCCTCTTATACTTTGGCTAGTCTGGGGCTCAAAAACTGCAATGCTACAGCTACTCTACTATGGGGAGTTAGTTCCTCTGTTCCGCATCCCGTTCTGTTTTCTGAGAGTCATGGAGTGTGGAGGGACAAAGAGGAGCAGAATTAACAACATGCGTGACAGGCATGTGTTTAAAGTTTTTACAGCCTTAGCTCTCCTCTCCACTTCCTCCCTAAAAGTCATTATGTCCTTATTGCTGTGAGGATTAGAATAACTTTCCCCAACACTCAGATCAATGCAGATTTGCCTGACAGAAATAGTACCAAATTTAAAATTGTGATTTCCAAATCTCTTATCTTTTCATATATTTCCATCAGATCCTCTAGTAAACATTTACTGGCTCTAGGCTTCTTTGAGACCCCGAATGCTGCAGCTAAGGCTTCTCAAAAATGCTTGGCTTTTGCAGGCAGATTACAGCAGGAAATCCATGTACATGCAGGAAGAGAGAAAACTTCATAAATCCTCTCCTGACCAGACACTGATTAGTGGGAAAAAGTCTGTACAAGCTGTTTCTGAATTCTAACTCATCTCTTCCCTTTTGTCTCCCAGATGATTTAAGGTTTTCAGGTTTTATGGAGCGTTCAGTTTGTTCGTTCATTGCTAGAGCAATATTTTCCTTTTGTACCTGAAATGTAATTTGTATTTAATCTAAGACAGAATTAATCTTCTTGACATATTATCAATATCAGACCAGTGTCAGAAATCATCTTCCTTCCAAATCATCACTCTTGGCTTTATTGTTATTTACAATTGTCTTTTTCTTCCTTATTACTGAGCAGGATAAATTCTGCCTTGTGGCCAGCAACCTCAGTCCTTCCTTGGTTTTATATGAAAAAAGCTGAAGGCATTTAGCCATTTGTAAGAGGCTTTTGGCATCTTGTTGCAAAAGTCCCACACTTCTTATGGATGGTGTATTAAGAAATGTACTGGTCTTAAAAATTAAACAAATTCAAACTAATCACTCTTGTGAAGATCACTTAAAGGCAGGGCACTAAAGGGACACTAGGTAGTCTCCGAAGAAAGTAAGTTAATCAAGGTGAAGCTAATTCTGGTCTTGTGAAAGGCTAAGTAGACTAAATTGAATCCTGACAGTTGTCTTCTCTGTGATGGTGGTTTCTTAAAGCTGTAATGTAGGTTAGAGATGAGCTCCAGAGAACGAGCGGCACTTTTTTGAAAAACCAGGCTAGAAAATATCTTCACCATCAGAATGTTTTCTAACTGAATTCTCCAGTGAGCAGGGTGCACTGGATGAAATGCTAGATTCTAATGCAAGAAAACCTAAGAGGTAAGAAACAGTCCAGATTACTCAAACATTGTGACAGACCTCCCTGTTCCCGTAACAGTATCATTTGTCACTCTGAAAATGTTAGATTTTTTTCTGCACTCAGACTTAATACATCATTTTCCATACACAGCAAAATCAAAGTTTGAGAAGCTTTGGGGCTGATGTGCAAGTTTTTCTGTAAGCTTTTAACTTCTGTATAAATGACTGAGTTCTTGCTGTTATTGTAAATTAGTCAACATTTAATACTACAATTTTCCAGATGTTTTGCGATATGAAAATAAGTATCCAAGCCATTTTCTAAATATACCATGCATCTCATTAAAAATAATAAAAAAAAAAAAAATCCCAGGTTCTTAACAGGCAGATGTAGGGTAAATTCAGGTCACCTGAAATGTATTTTCAGTGATTATATACTGACGGTGAGAGTAGACACTGAAGTTGAATATTAATATTACTCAGCCTTTTGCCAAGGTCTTTGACCTTTTAAACTAACTTTTTATGAATAGAAAAATGTGCCGAGGAGAGGTTAATTGACTTGGCTGTACATATAATGACTCAGTTATAGTGCTTTGCTGTAGCTGTGACAGTTGAAGTATATGGACAAGATGACAAGTGGTAATAACTGGTATAGTTGGAATTAAGGCCAACTCCGAGGCACAGCAGCTGTTCTTCAGGTCTGCCTCATACCTCAGATAAGCCTTCTGATATGTAATTGTCTCTGTCAGTTAACTATTCACTGACAAGGAACCATAAGTGAGACCTACCTGTAGCAAAGATGTGTCAAAGGGATATTTAACCACCTGACATTCACACCAATTCCTGGGTGTGCTATACAAGATTACAAGGGTGAGGGAGAGCAGGAGGAGGGATGGGACAAATGATGGGATCAATCTATTATTGTTCTGTACCAAATTAATACTGTGTGTAGAAGGCTTTTGTTCTTTTGCAAAAAGGGTGTGCATGTAAGAGAGGCAGTTATTTCCTTTTTCCAGTGTATCAAGCTGGAGTGCTTGTTACACGAGGGCCAGGAGAATATATTATATATTATATAATATATTATATATATTATACCAGGAGAATGTCCTTCTGTCTTACAGTTCTGCCCAGCTGTAGATGACAAACAAAACATCTGACCTACCGCAGCTCTTCTTTCATCATGTGGACTTCCTGAGCCACCTCATGCCAAGCAGAAGCAGCATTGATTTTAAGAGGGAGTGCACAAAGCCTGGCTGGCAATAGCAGTAGCACATGCTTGGAGCTAGGATAGTCCAGTGGGCTCTGGTGCTCTGCAGCCACCCAGAACTGTTTTGCTGATGCTGGCATTTTGTGCACTGCTTTCTTGAACAGAGGCCTAATGCTGCCTCCCTCAGTGAGCAAACACTATTCAGCAAATGCTGCTGCTTCTGCTCATTGGCTCTTGACCTCATTTCTTCCTCCCTGCCAACACTGCACTTTCCTGATTTCACACCTGTTCCTCTTTCTCCCCAGCCACTTTCAGTTCACAGGGTTGTGGGTTTTTTTTGTTATTTTTTGTAGTGCAGCCTCCCCAGCATAAATATCTACGTAGGGAAGCTAGTAGCCCTTGTAATCTGATTACTGTAGTCATTCATTGATCATTGGACAAGCAGATTAGAGTCACCTGAAAGCCTGTTAACGTCCCTGCTCTAGTAACCAGTTTATCTGAGCAGTGAAGGGAGATGTTATGTGGAAAACCAGTTTATTTTGTTCCTGTCACTTTTCTGTCTGGTGTGAGCGGGACTGTAAAATATAAGCAGGTTGAAGAAAGGCTTTCAGGTAGGAGTCTTTTCTTCCACTCATTAGAGACACTGTCTTTAGGTCATGGGTTATTTTCCTTTCTATCTCAGAATGATCTCTCACAGATAGTCATCTTCTAAAGAAAGTAATCACTGCGATAAGCAACCTCTCTTTGAATCCTTAACCGAGAGGCTACAGCTTTGTTTCTCAAATATTTCTGCCTAAGGTAAGTGAAGTGTGATGTCTTACTTGTCAAGAGTGATGAAATAGTTGTGACAGTTTTTCAAAGCCAGTATTTATTGAAAATAATTTGCTGTATTTGAAGCATAACATAAATATAAAGGACTATAGAAGACTTTCCAAAATGCATGACTCTAGTCTTGTTAAATGTCCAGAAGGCATTCCAGACCAGTAGCCTGGTGGAACTGCTTGGCTATGTAAGAACTGGTTCAGAGCACTAAATGAAAGCAAGGTTTTTTTGTTACTACATTGAAAGGTCAGAGGTAAGCTGTTGTAAGCAGAGCTAATATTAGCAATCAAAGAAACTCTGTTCCAGTGCTTTCAAAAGTGTCCTAAAATTCTTGGTCCAGCACTATGCGTGGGTCAGTAACAGCTGTAATCCTCGTAAGACTGAGCTGCTTTTTTTAATAAATTGCCTTCTTTCAGAACCTCAAGACCAAACATGAAGAACAATGCTGGCTAGAGACCAAAAATGAGGGACAAAAGCAAAACATGTGTGGAAGCTTTTAATGATATAGGATTTGTGCCATCAATACAAAGTTCTCTAAAGACAGCTTCTTGATATAAGCCATTTCCAGAAAAAGGGGAACCAAATTTGGATGCAAATGAGGGATGAGTGATTGCAGAATGAGTGAAAGTTAAATGGCAGGAATTGTATGAATTTTTTTATAAATGAAAAACAAAGCTGACAGAAAAAAAAAATAATTTCAAAAGAAAAACAACAACAACAAGAAAACCCCCTACATCTGATGGTGTTCTCAACTGCGAACATTTAACTATTGTATACCAGAATGACAGAAAACAGATGGTTTTGTTAACAGTCTTAGGAAAGGTCCTGTGTTGGTCCAGGGGTAAACTCCCAATCTGGATTGCCAAATTCTACGATGTTCTAGCTTTAACTGAAAAGTGGAAGTTGTCAAAAAACATATAAAGCCTGTTAACTGAATATACACCTGAGTAATTTTGAAAGCATGGATATGACATTACCCCAAAGAATGTTTCCAAAAGCAGCTGATATGGATTAGCTAGTGCGAATTCAGTCAGGCATCAAATTATCTTATTGAATTAGGTTGACTGTAAAACCTTACAGAAATCATTGTTGTGCAGGAGATTTGAGGTAGGCAAGCTGTGGGAAGTGAAGAAGCCCTAATCAAAATTAATGGCTGACAGTTAATACAGTTAGGAGTGGGTGTTTTTTTGTTTGTTTTTGTTGGTTTGGAGGAAAATGGACTTGGTTTCTAACAGTAAGATCATTTCTATCTGCATTCATTTTCTGGACTTTCTCCTAATTTTTCATGTGGTTAGGAATTTACCCAGTTTATTTTACTTCTATGAATCATATTCCAACCTAGCTTCTCTGAACTTCCTTACCATGCATATTAGAGTAACATGAATTTATCAAAGCAGAGTCCTTTTTTGTATATATTGCTAAACAAATGAAGAAGAGCAAACATATTTTAGTCACTTTTGTACCATCAGTCATGACTACGTCATATAGAGTACTCGCCAATGAAAAACTTAGTCTGCAGACTGGTTATGTACCAGTTAAAATTACTATATACCCAAGAACATCACAGGTAAAATGGCCAAGTGCTAGAAGCAACCTGTTATAACAGGTAAGCTTTTCATATCTAGTGCCTCATACTTAGGCAGAGAGAGAGATACAGATGGAAGTGCACCTGTAAGTTTAATGTTTACCTTTAAACTACAAATCAAAAAGTGGAATACATCGTTAACCAAGCAGTTTCCCAAATTGTGAATTAAAATCTTAGGGGCATTATAGACAGCCTCTAAGGATATATCTGTGCCTTCTCTTCTCACTGTTTAAGGCAATTTGTACTTCTGTTAGTGTGAAGTTTTGTCCCTTTCTATTTATGTCTCTTGGATTTGGTAGCAGAAGTGTTGGCCGTATTTTAGAAGCCTCTTGATTACCTTGCATTACCCGCTGATGTAAAACATATATACAAATAAGCATATATATGCTCCAGTGCAAAAATCTCATAGAAGTTTTACTTACAGAAGGAAAATTCTTGCATAAGCAGAAGAGTATAGCCAACGGTTAGGGAAAAGCAGAGGGCGTCAGTGTCCAGTAAGATTTTTGTCATGTATCCAAGAAAATAATCATTAAAAAATGTCTCTCAGTCAAAGGACTCAGTGGACAAAAGAGATTGGTTTGAGAGGAGGGTGATGTGCTTGTTTGAGTATAAATGAGAAAACTTTTGTGAATAGCATTATCAATAGTCTAGGGAAATGGGACAACCACAAAAAGATTTATGATTGTATAAGCAAGGGATATTCAGCATGTGCAGAGAGAGAAGAACTATAAAGGGGAAAAATGAAGAATTACTTTATGAACAGCACTATGCAGGGGGAAAAGTAGGGTTATAGGGAGAGGAAGGCCAAAGTAAGATGAAAAGGGGAGATGAGTTTGCCTCAGGGGAACATTTGTGTTTGATTTAGGTGACTACAGATAAATCTGGAAATTTTAAGTACATAAGCTGGAGTGTATAAGGCCAAGTAAGGATGGTGAACTCTTGAAGGTATATTTTTTCAGTTTAGTCTTAAAAATTTATCAATGTGTTCTTTAAGCATCTTACTGGGTTACAGTATAGATTCTAGTATTAGTATGCTAGGTTATTATGGACACCCAAATTGAAAACAAAGCTCCTCTGAGTAAACTGACCAAACAAGTCAGACTCTCAGGAATTCCATTTTCATTCTCATTTCTTTCATAGTGCTACTAATTTTCTGAAGGAAAACTAAACAGAACAGCAACAACAACAAAAAATAATATTCTTTGTCCTTAATCTTTGCTCCCAGATGAGAACATGAAGAGGGTAAGGTTTCTTTCCTATGTGCCAAGTCCAACCTAGCTGTTGGCAGGGCATTTCCACTAGGCATAAATGCTCGTATGCTGCTTAGACCCATCTTGCTTTCTGCCCTGTCTCAGTCAAAGGCAAATACCGACCTTGGAGAGCAGATGTCGTGAAACTCGACTGTTGTGGACAGATAGTAGTGAGAAATATCCCATCCTTATCCTACTACAAAAATGTCATTTCTTACCGAGTCAAGAAGAATTAGCAACAAACCTCTCCCTACAAACACAGGGCTCCATGCTGAATATTAGCAGGTCCTGCCTTGTCCTCAATAATTTTGCAAGTCTATGCAGTTCTCTTGCCTTAAAAGGCAGAATTGACCACATAACAGAAGCAGCATAACAGGATTTGTAGTATGAACATTTGGGTTGCAAAATGTACCTATCTAGGCATACACACTGCTCTAACACCTGTTTTCACTCTTCTTTGTAAAATGTAATTTTGTCAAACAATGATACTTTTAGAGGTATAAGGTTTTGATTTTAGAAATTGGAAAAATGTGTGATACAGAAAAGTTTAAGCACTTTAACACAGGTTACTGTGTAAGTCCTAATGAGCAAGTCATTTCTTTGAAGTAGAGGAAAGGAACAGAAGGCAGGAACTTCATGTAGCTGTATATGATTGGAGGTTTCCATATGGCTTCATTTTAGTCAGACCTTGCCTTGACTAGAGTTCCACGGACACACTTTGCCTTTTTTTCAGGATAATGTCTTCGTTTTCTGTTTTGTTTTGTTTTCCAATATGAATTCATCAAGAAGAGACAACTGACCACAAACAAAGCCATACTACAACTTTGTTGCTGATGTGGATTTATCTGGGGAGGGAAGGGCTAATGGGGCTTTAACTCTTTATTAATGCCATCCTTGGGGACACTTGCACTTTATGTGACTGTTGTTCCTGTTGTGCTTCCATTCCATTTCTGCTCATACAGAGCCCATGCTTTTTCTAATGATCAAAGTGGTATCTCAGTACTTCAATATGCATTGCAATTAAGCTAAATTCTACCTGTGTGGCCAAAGAGAAATTGACACTGGACATGCAAAGGTGAAATTCTGCCTCAGCTGGATGCACATTTTTTGCTACAGAGCTAACCTGCATTGATCACACATATACGAATCACCTTTTCTGCAGTTCTCCATGTCAGACTGGTATAATTGCATTTGCAGCAATGCTATATTAGTGCAGATATTGGAGTGAATTTCTAGTGGACTAGCTAATGTTGGGGAATTTATTAGCAGAGGGCCAGCTGAGCTGCTGTATAAATGCATTTGGTAGATGCACACACTCTCAGGCCTTCCATGGAGTTGTTGTCTGTGACAGTGACAAAAGAGCAGCAATCACTTGACGTAAATAGCTCACGAACAGGGTTAGTCATTAGTAAGGCAGATGGTTCTGAAGGCAAAAGCAAACAGCTCTTTGACTGCAAAAACTTCCAGTGAGACTGTCACTGCGGATTTGGTCTACTGACTGTGAAGCGCTCTGCAGTGAAACCAGCTGGCTACTTTGTAGTCCCCTGCAGAATAAATGGAGAGTTTTGACCACGTTTCTCACAAATAATGGGTCTTACTTGTATTGTCAGCCTTTTGATAGTAGGATTTCTGGAGTGACATCTCTTTCAAATGCTGTGGGCTGCAGAAGAAACTGAATAGACAAAGCAGAGGTTAAAATGCTGAAGACCTGGTGACATCCCATACAGAGGGAAAGACTCAAAGAAGAAAGAATGTACACAGAGCTGCAGGAGAGGCTGGATGACTATCCTGCAGTACTGCAGTAAAATAAATAGATTGCCAGGCTGGATAAAGTGGAACTCAGTTTCCTTTGTATATCCCTAACCACCCTGGCTAATACAGGCTTAGGGCATTGTTAGTCTGGGGTTAATATTTCTGTGTAATGCATGCAGGACATAGCATCCAGTCGGTAACTACAAAGCATCTCCCAAGGATATTTAAGCCTTGTCTTCCACGTACAAAACCCAATTACAACTGCAGAAATAGATGATGGGAGTTAGATATGTGAAAAACACTGCTAGGTCATTAAATGTCTAGTTCTCATGACCAAAGTTTGCAAAATGGCATACCAACCTGAGATCTTTAATAAAGGAGAAATGTCCCTGCATATCTCAAGTGTATAGAGGTCTCATTTTTTTTTAATGCAAGTATAAACCAAGTTTGCGATTCCTGGAAAACTTGCAGAGCATATTTTTACGCTATCACTTCAAGTCTGAGACAGATGAGATGAGTGTCCTAATATCAATTTTCTGCCTTGTAAAAAACAAAACAAAACAAAAAAAACAACTAATAACAGTAACAACATTATTTTTTTGAGATGATAGCATTGTTAACGTGAGATCTGGTAACAGCTGGATTTATTTACACTGAAAATATTTAGAGAGGTGAAACTCCTTTCAAAATGTCTGGTTTATCTGGCCAGGCTACTTTACAGCTTTGGCTGTATGTATATGTGTGAATCTGAGGTTTTCTTTGAAAGATTTTAGTGAAATCTGCTGCTTCTCTCTCTGAGCTCGCTCACATGGAGAGCTCTTTGAGTTAAGCATTCCCCTCAGCTCAGTTGACATATTAGCCTCTGAGCCAAAATGATATTTAAACACCATAAATGGTAAATGTTGTTGAGGCAGTCCTTTCGCACGGCTCACGCTAGGCATTATTTGGCAGTTAACCATGTGATTCTGGCAAACAGATTCCTTGAGTATAATTAAATCTCTCATAAGACTAAACAGCGTGTTTGCAGTGTTCTGAACATAATGCAGCAAACTTTCTATTATTTGCGTGTCCCTGACCTCTAACCAGTTGTAACCCTGATCCTCTGCAGCTGAGTTATTGCATTGATGGTGTATATGTTCAGGGCTGTAGCTGACCCTGCACGAGCAGAGGGTTGGGCTAGACAGTCTCCAGAGATCCCTTCCGACCTCTACTTTTCTGTTATTCTGTGCAGTGTGAAGCGTGCTGAAGTCCTGATATTTCAACAGGAGATGTCAGCATTCTGCAGCTCATATTAATAAGTCTTCAGTACCTCTGGGCAGGCAAACAAGCAAGAAAATTTCTTAGAATAGACAATGTCCATAAAACGTTAACTGTTTTATCTAGAGGCCAGGTAGAACCCAAATTCAGTCTTTGGAAATCTTAAAGTTTGTGTCCTTATCTGGACTTTCTGCTTCACTCTAGCTTCAATAGCAAATCTAGGAATTACAGTGCTGTAGTGAGGCTATTGACTCATTTTTTCCTTCTGTGTGCATAAATTTATCTTTTACCTTAATAAGTAAGTACTTGCAGGTATATGTGTACGGTACAACTGATTTGTAGTGGGCTAACTTCAGAGCAGCATGAATATTCTACTGACTTTTTCTTTTATGTATACACCTTCAACGCAATAACCCACCTCTGCTTATCATTCTACGGTATAAATGTTTCAAGTTCTCTTCAAGCACCAAGTTCTGATTCACTAGGTCCAGGTTTTAAAAAATTCAAGTGTATTTTGGCTCGGGCCCACAGCCAACATTAATATTAGTCTTGCAATAATTTCCTGTCTGCAGATATGTGGAGGTTAAATTGATGCAAAGTATTTTTGAAATTGTGGCTTAAGAGAAGACAAAGAATAGAAAAGCATTTTTTCACCTTAAATTTCTATTAATAGAGGTTAATAAATAGATGTCTGATATTGTAGATGTAGAGGGATTAATTTACTATTGATTGCACAAACACAGGAGAGCAGTGTAAGAGATGAATGGAAAGTTTTGTATCTGAAGCAATGTATCTCTTTACCATTGCCTTCCAAATATGCTGAGAATCCATCTTTATGTTTAAAAATAATAATATTAACTGGAAGCATTTGAATTCTCCTTAATCTCTGTGGATTTAATGCACTAAATGTTTTGTTTTTCTTTAAACACAGATTTGAATGCTTATTAGAGTGTCTTTCTAATAAAAAATGAACCCTTGGGGGTAAGGCGATACTGTGGGAAAAGCCTTTATTACACTTGCTTTGTAGAAAAACATATGTGGGTATATAAGGTAGTCTTTAAATGCCTTGCTTACTATTTCTGGTCTTCCAGGCTAAGTACCAAGCTCTTTTGAGTGGCAGATGTGGAGTGTCTTGTTTGTTTCCCACTGAGCTGTGCATCTTATTACTTGACATTTTCCAACATTCATGCATATTAAAACCTGAGGAAAGGCAAAAAACATAGGAAACATGTAAGTGAGATCATTGTGGTGGGCTTTTAAATCTATCATCTTGTGTAATGCCTTATCAAAAGCTTGTTGAAATGACAAGACACCGCAGCTCTTCAGAGACTGCCCCAGATGGGCTTATGCATTATGCCAGACCACAGCTCTGTGCAAAGAGCTGTTAGACTTCTTGAGCCCGTAATTTTAGTGGAACCTTTGAGAACTCAGTGCTCTATAATCAGGCTTTGAGAAAATCGCAGTATTTTTTGTATTATCTTGCCTGATTTGACCTGCGTGAAACCAATAGTTGTGCTTAAAAATTGTGACTTTTTATAAGCTACTGCAAACTAAATTAGTTGCGGTCTGAAAACAAGTCATTGAAATGTACCTGTGTTTTATCAAGCCCACGCTATCTAGTGCTTTCTGATGTTTCTCACAAATTGCTTTGGCATGATCCGCGTAGGGTGAACTCCCTGCAGCAGCAGAAGCTGACTGGGGAAAGGAAGAGGAGGGAGACAGTTAGCTACTCAGGGTAGAAATTTTTGTGGTCACTATGACGGTATTGTTATGTGTTAACTCTTATATTCCTTCTTTTCGTTCTTAAAGGTAAACCTACTCCTAATTGGAAACAATAAGAAGTAAGAGTGGTGGGGGAGATGTTAAATGGCTGTGGGTGATTAGAGTGCGTTAACATAATAGGAAGAGATCAGATCTCCTCTATTTCACATCCAGTTGATTAAGCTTGAGGGTGGGTAGGCATATAGCAAAGTCATGCCCTCAATGCCAATGTCAGACAATTTTCTTTAGATTCTGGATTTTCTTTTTGGTGCCATGTGTGATATATTTTTATTGTTTGCAGTTTTGGCTGCAAAAATACCCCCACGGTATTGTAAAAGAGGATGTGCTCTTTTTGGTTTTGTGTTGTTTTGTTGTTGTTGTTTTGTTTTTTCAGTCAGAAACATAGTGGCTAGCAGTACCTGAGCTTGGAGTAGTACTGGTGCTTTCTTCTTTCTCTTCCTCCTGCTCTGGGCTCTGCAGCCAGGTGAATGTTGTCTGCAGCTCAGTGAGTGAGTAGTGTCTCTCTTTTCCCAAGTACCCTCCAAAATCAAGTTGATTTCTCTTTTTCCAAATGATCTGTAAAATTTAAGAAAAGGTTAGGTACATTAATATAAGCTGTGAAAATGTATTACTGCTACCTCATGGTAAAACTGTGAAATGTTAAAGCCTTTGTCAGAGGAGCACTGAGTCACTGCATGCTGCTATGTAATAAATTAACAGCTAAAAGCATTTACAAGCCTCAGAATTTGAAAATAGTTAAGATTCAGACCTTGTAATTTGCCCTTTGAGTGATTGCATCTGTCCCTTCTGAGAAAATGAAGTGATTTTAGACTAAGACTAAACAAAACTAACTTATCTAAAACTAACTCTGATGTTTTGAGTAAAACATCTGCTAAAAACTAAAGTTGTCAGTAAATCAATTGGTTTGTATTGTTTGTTTGTTTTATTGTGTTTGTTTTTTTCCTAAATCTAGAATTCTACAATACCAGATCTTAAGGAAGAATTGTTACATGAAATGAGCCCCTATGCTTTCTTAATGAACAAATAGTGTTTAGGGACTAGAATTTAAACATTTTTATTTGTTGCTACCAGATGAAAAAATTGTAGACAATTTCGGTGATATTCTGCCTAAATGATTTGGTAGGATAAACATAGGCTACTGACCAACATGTACTATTGAACAACAGTAGCATAAAATCAGATATTCTATTTAAATATATATATATAAAAAATAAAAGGTAAAAGTAGAATGCTTTTGAAGAAAGCCTGTTCAAGTTGCTATGGAGTCAGTCTTTTAGTCTTATATTTATTCCATCCTGGATGTCAAACATTTGAAAAGGAATACAGGTAGTCTTAGCCATGACCAAGCCTCTAATTTCCAATGTGATGCTGACTTGGGTGTAATTTATAACTGCTTAGACATTTTTGAGCTTTTAGACGCAGAAGATTACATATCTGTTGCTGAAGAAATGCCTTCACTGTTCCAATGCTCCAAAGAACATCAGCAATAGAAAGGGAACCATTTTTATTCCTGCTCTGTAACAGGTATTGAGAAATTATGTAGTACTTAAAGGACTGGACTAAATCAAACAGTGTACAAAGGTAGGAATGTCTCCAGAAAGGGTATGATACACAAAGTTGCCTTTGTTTCTGTCCCTGAGGTGATCCTCAGGTTTTCAATATCTCAGACTTAAGAGCGATTATTAATGTTCCTCTGTGTAATTATATTCAGTTTCCCCTGAAACTTAAAATGAAATAAGACTTCCATCTCTTTTTCACCTTATATGGATTTCTGCTTCCCCTGACAGGTCTGTTTCTGTTTAAGGTACAAAGGGATTTTCTGCAGTGCATTGGAGTAGTGAAGGAATATGTGCTAGTATTGCTTAGTCTGGTAGTTGTAAGTAGAAGTTTCCCTGAGTAAACAGCACAAAACCTAGGAATATGGTGAACCACGATGGTTTATTAGTGCAGATGGGTTTGACCCAACTTCACATGCATTTTCTGTACAGCATCAGTACCCACAAGCAGGTACTATAGGACGCACGAAAACTGATGAACGTGGTTTAAAATCAAGCTTTTCAGACTACAAAGTCCATAACACCGAGCCCTGAGTGAGTCTCAGTCAGGTCCCATATTTCCATTCTCACATGCATCAAAGTCTTGCTGCTCAGTGCCAGGAAAAGATCAACATAAGCCAGCAGGACAAGACTTTGGCTAGAAAAACCTTTAGTAGAGAAGAGGAAAAACTTCCTCTCCAAGCAGCTTCCAAATTTACATACAGCTCAAATAGCCCTGGGAGAAGCTTAACTTTTGGCCTCCGGGAAGTTCAGTGGACTTGCTCAGTTAAGTGCTTTCAGCTTATTCCTATTGTAGGAATATCTGTTTTTTTCCAGTCTGACACTTTGTGTTACTGTAATACTGTTTTGGATGATCTTGATATACCTTTGAAAATGTTGAGGGTAGAAATAAGCAAAATGAAGTTATTTTCATGTATGGACAGAAACTAGGGTTGGCATTTTAAAGGTAAGACGTAAGAAGTCTGAACTCAAGCTAAACAAAACAAAAAGTGTATCCAAGTGACCGATAAATATTTATGACTTCCTACCTTTGGTCATGATCACTACTTCGTCTCCAAAAGTGTCTTAGCTCAGGTTTTCAGAGCAGAAGTATCTTTCCTGGTCTAGTGCACCATATAGGACACAGTTAAATGACCTTGCGTCATTGTCTCTTAATACAAGGTGGAGAAAAACACTGCAGGTACTGGAAATGTATCACAGCTAGATTTATTTTTAAGAGTCACTAAGTTAACTCCAGCACTAGTCACTTGATTATATAGCCTCAAGAGAAAAGAAAAAAGCCCCAATCCAACAATTTGTTTCATGCTGTGTGTTGATAACTTCAGGTTTCAGACTTTCCCATCATCAATCAGTTGGCTAAGTGTAACACACAAGAGGAGTATGGTAAACTTTTCAGCTGTTCTCAAATCCATTTGACATTGACCGTCTAACTGACTAACTGGTTTCTAGTTTCATACAGTGGCAAATCCTATATTCATGTGAGTTTAAATTTTTAAATACTCAATGAGAGTAGCAGCTTGTAACTTATTTTAAGATTTTTATGTGAATTTTGCACTGGTTAAAGGTATTGATTTGTTGTTTACAAGTTATTGGTCTTTGTTATTTTTTCTTTTTGTACCTGAGCCTATGTACTTGGGGGAAATGACTGCAAACTTCTTTGTGATATTCAATCATATGTGTTAATAATGACTTAGGAAGGTATCTGCAGGAAAGACAGTTCAATTCTGATTTCCTGTCTTCCTGCTTGGAGTACTGGCAGAAAAAACAGCTGTATTGGAGTGGCTTCAGTGATGTTGCCTTGTGAGAACTGAAACGAGACCACTCACTTCAAATCAGTTTGAACCTAACATCAAAGCTTGTAATGAAAATTGCAGTAAGAGATCACTTCTGTTCTCTTCTTGACTTCACAGAAAAGAAGAGCAGCAAGAAGGCAGAAAGTGCACAGGCTGTCAAGTTAAACAAGACTTTTGCACCCATCTTCCTTAAAGGCCTGACTGACCTCAAGGTCATGGATGGAAGTCAAGTGATAATGACAGTGGAGGTATCAGGTATGTAGACATAGAACAGTATTATTTAAACATTTTCAGTCCTGCTGCACTTTTTGCCATTCTCCTCTTCTTCTAGCAGGTGTCTTTGTATTTGAAAATAATATTTCAAGGAACTAGTTTTTAAAAAGTGAAAACTAGGATTGTCTAGTCTGTTCTTCAGGGTGCATGAACATTGTTCGGACCTGTACAAGTGTTTCTTTACTGGAATAATTGTCAGGTCATTATCAAGTCCTGATGAACTAATACTAAATCTCAGAGGACTTGTAATAGCCTTTGTTTTGAACAGGGCAAGACTGAATTCCTGTCAGCTGGGGTAGGATTAGCACTGCAGAAGAGAGCAGTCCTGGTATGAACTTTGGTAATAGAAACCCTTGACAGCTACCTTAGTGGTAACTAGAAATCATTTCCCCTCCCTATTGTATACATGCTTCCATTATTCATTTGCATTTTAACTCTAATAAGACAGACTTAGAACTGTTCTACATTGCACAGCATCAGCAGAGTTAGTGAAATTCCTGAAAGTTTTGCAGATGCCATTGCAGACAGGTGGCAGAAAACAGCCAAACTTGGTCATTTTCTTAATTAGAATGTGGTGGGTTTTTTTTGCTTGGTTGGTTGGTTGTTTTTTTTTTTTTTTTTTTTTTGTGTATGTCTCTAATTTTTGTTCTTTGCTGTTTTTCAGCTAACCCACCTCCTGAAATTATCTGGCTGCACAATGGGAAAGAAATCCAGGAGACAGAGGATTTCCATTTTGAGAAGAAAGGCAATGAGTACAGTCTGTACATCCAGGAAGTATTTCCTGAAGACACAGGCAAATACACCTGTGAAGCCTGGAATGAATTAGGAGAAACTCAAACGCAGGCTACATTAACGGTACAAGGTATAACATTGTTCTTCACCTTAGGAAATGCAAAAAGGAAATAATTCTAATGTGCTGGAGGACTGTCTATTTAAAGCAGATGAGTGTTTATAAGGTCTGTTGTGAAGGATACTAGGAGTTTTCAGTCTCTGCATCTGAATTAAAAAGGATATTGAGCAGAAGCAACTTTAAAAAAATGATTTCACTCTGGAACATTATGTTACTATTTCAAAAATGCATTCCTGAGTCCTATTCCTAGGGACAGTGCAAAACTTCTGCTAAATGCAGCTTCAGATTATAATTACGAGGCTTACTTAGCTATGGACTTAATGTAAACCATTTAATGATGTTTTTCTTTCTAATTAAAGCACTGACTATTTGGAAAAGCTGTCTAGGAGCCAGGTATTTTAGCATTAGCGGGTGAGGAACACATGATTTCTGCAATTTGAGAACCGCATGCAGAAAATTTGGCTTTGAATCTCCATGTATGATGTAAATCCCACAGTAAACACTGAAGTACCTCCAAACTTACCATGATTTGGGTATTCACTACCTTCATGACACTAGACTTTATCTAATCTTGCTGTAAGCCAACTATTTTCCCATAGTCATTACTTCAAATAATTGGAGATTGACAGGAAGCTTTCATTATTTTTAGTATAAAGATTCTTAACTCCAGGATTTCAGCGAGCTGTGCCTTAAGGGGTGGGTCTGTAGTCTGTTGTCATTGTCTGCTCTGAATTCAGACCTTCCCTGAGGTCTAGCATCAGAGTCAGCATTATATCTTAAATGCAATTTTATGCAATTCCTAATGATTTATTACATGATTTCTGAACTAAACAGCAGAGTAATGTTAGTTGCCCTTAAAGCTATTCCTATCCGTATTCTCTACAGACAAATGTTCAAGATTCCTTTTAGGGCAACTTTAAAGTCCCTTTGTTTTGCCCTTAATACAAGTTTGGATTGAGCCAGTAAAGTGCCAAGCAAATGATTAATTTTAGTACTAACACAAGTGACTTCCAAAATTAAAGCCTGGTTTATTTTCAGCTTAAAAACTTACACCCTGTATGTTCAAAACAAATTTGTTTTTCTTTTTTTGCTACACCTGAAATTAATTTCAAGCTTGGCATTTTCTCCTGACTGTAAATTCTGTTTGTAAACTACAGAACCTCAGGATGGTATTCAGCCCTGGTTCATTAGCAAACCAAGATCAGTGACGGCAGCTCCTGGGCAAAATGTCCTTATATCCTGTGCCATTGCTGGAGATCCTTTCCCCACCGTTCACTGGTTTAAAGATGGGCAAGAAATATTGCCAGGAAAAGGGTGTGAAATCCTGCAAAATGAAGATATCTTCACACTGATTTTGAGGAATGTGCAGTCTCGACATGCAGGGCAATATGAAATTCAGCTCAGGTATGTTTGCTGTGAAGTTTATTCCATTGGACCAATTAGTTATATTTACCCTCAAGCTGAAGTTCCCACCTGAACAAAAGTATTCCCTTCTATCTGCACAAAACAGTAGAGTACTAGAGGAACTAAATATTTTGGAGGGATTAAAAGATCTAATCAAACAACAAGAGGAAACACAAGAGAGAAGGACAACACAGTATACAGTTTCTTTGGGGATCTTGAAAAACAAAGCTTTGTAGCACCAGTATGGGAAGTGACTTAGGTTTCTAGCAAGGGAAAACACAAAGAGCATCTTGATTTTTGAGTTATTGTTTATCATTTTTAGCATTTCTCTGGATATTTGTAAGGATGTCTGCTTTCCATGAAACAGCCTGAGCAGGAAGGGCCATTCCACAAGATATATATGGTTCATACATTTAAGAGGAGAAAGTGCTCCCCTGCCATTTTGGAAATGTTTGAAATTTATACAGATATTGGAGTCTCCTTTTTTTTTCATATCTTTGAAACGAGGCACCTTAATGCTTTGAGCACCTTGCCAGTCCTACAAAATTTGGAAGAGTTAGTTGTTTTTAAATTTATTTTATTTATTTTCTGGTAAAATAGCTGTTCTTTAAATCAAACATCAGATTTGCTACTGCTTTCTTTCTAGAAGGTGCTGTAATGTTTTTCCACTTCTAATGGTGAGGGTTGGACTTAATAACGTATTTCCTGTGAGGTTTTAGAAAACCAAATGTACAACTTTAAACTGATATTATCATTCTCTGCTATTTATTGTGCATAGGTATATCACCTTACTTGACTAATATTCGTGACCTTTTATATTAAAATGTATCTGACCATCATGGACAATTGAATCTATTACCCTGGAAGAAAATCTGCTCTGCTCTGCATGCTACTTTTTTAGGCCTGGCTGGCTTGTCCAGTAGACAGTTTAGCCAGATACAGCCCAATATCACAAAACATTACCATTACAGTTCCTCATCACTTACACTTGCCTGCTTTATTCTGTGTTTTTTTTTCTTTTTTTTTTTAAGCTATAAAAAAGTTACCTTTGCTTCATATCCTTCAGACTAGTATGAAATTCGAAAACTGAGTTGTGTTTTATTTTCTTGTAAATAAATTACTCTTGTCTTCCTAACCTATGGGAGGGGTAATATATTTAACCCATTTAGCCCCTAAACAATGAATTTAATTTTGTATAATTACTGTTTATTTTCCAACCTGTGTCAGAAATGGAATAAAGTTATTGTCACAATGATGGACGTGTTACTGTATACATATCTAGTCCTAAGGTATGTTTCCATGGGCTACTACAGACAGCCACAAACTAGCCTCTGTATATTTTGGTATTGTTAGTCAGACAAGGTAATCACTTTTCACCAGAACAGGGAGCTTTAGAAAAGTGTAGCTGTTTTAATTTCAAGTCTTATTACTAACACTTATGTAGGTAGAACCATATGCAACATGAACTTTTTGCAAATAAGCTCTTCAGTAGATTTAGACCCTTTCTACTATTTGCAATAATTTGTGAACTGACTCGCTACAGAAGAATTGGCTTGTTCACAATAAGCTAAGGTGGTCAAGCGCATGCATAAAACTGATTTGTAAAGGTTATGTCTACATACATCCTTGCATCTAAGAAAAGTCTCTTTGGAGATCAGTAGTGTTTCTAATACTCAATACGGGATTAACACTGGTGGGACTAGAAACAGTTCAATTGCATTAAGGTTGCTAACCTTGCTAACAGGATAGAGCAAATCAAACTGTGAGCATTGCTACCTTCTACTTGTATGTGTGTTGGTGGTTTCACTTGAACTAAAAGAGGATGAGATATTTCAGCAAAACTTCATGCATGGAAGGAGGAAAAAGAAAGAGATGAACAAAGGAGTACCAAGAAGGCTTTGTGTAGGACTTTGATGTGGCTGTCTTGAACAAGGTTGACAATGATTCAGTGTAGCTGATGATCACCCTGGCCAAATTCATCAATGAAGACACTTGTCAAAGTGGAGAGAATGTTATGACTGTACAATAGAACAGGCAGTATGCTTAGATAAGAAATTATTTCATAAAATTATTGGAAGATAATTTCTTGGGGGGTGGGAAGAAGTAAAGCAGTAGCTAGAAGAAAACACAGCTGATTACATACTAGTTTCAGTTATTCCCTAATCCCTTTATGAGACAAATAGCAGGGGATCCCACAAAGATCAGTGCACTCATGTTTTTTTCTAATCCATAAGGACTAAAGCTGTGTTGGAATTAGAGCCAGGGGAATGCTGATACCTCTTTTTATCCTGCTCTCATCTGTAAAAATTCTGCTACTGTTCAGCGAACAGAAAGCTTTTAGGCAATTGCTTATTGCTTATGAATAACAGAGAAGTAACTGCCTCAGGAATATTCCAGGAGCCAAATGTCAGCTGTATAACTTCATTTTTGCAGCAGAGCTAAAATAATTTTCAACAGCAAATAATCTTGTCTAAATAGCTGTAGAACTGCTTGCATTTGTCTTGAAGACTTGATTGAGAATTGTTTATATATTCAGGAGCAGTCTTAACAGTACCTGAGAGTAGGAGAGCTGAGTTTAGTGTCTTTCTCTCAAGAACTCCTACAAAGTCCATTAAAAATGTGGAATAACCAAGAAACCACAAGTCAATTCAGAGAAGAATTTATACAGAAATTAACAATACACAGTGGGCTATTTTTAAACATAATCGTTTTCTCTTCAAATGAAATCTGCAACTCCTTTTCATGTATTAATTTTAGAAATATGTTGCATAGCTGCTTTCAGAGAGTCATTCCTTCTCCAACTCCTTTACTTAGTCTGGGCATAGTTTCATACCAGTGTTAATTGTTTTCCAGTTTGTTTTCTCCATTATTCTTAAGCCCTAAATGCTGTCCTAGTATCTCCACATCTTTTGTGTTGGCTTCCCACAAACTAAAACTCTGGTTTCTAAAAGTTGTGTGTAATATAGGATTTTCCTAGTTCATTCTTTTTTCATCAGAGTGAACTGACAAGGGTGTGTGGCCCAGCATTATCCCAATGTGATCCATCAATGACTACTGGTTGGCTTTCTCTCTTTCCCTCCCTCAGCATCATTCAGGATATGTTCTTGCTTTGTCTTTTTCTGTATAGCGAACTACTAAGTCTGACTTCCAAGAGGGTTGTCATTTTAGCTGCTCCTGGTCCTTGTTTTAAACCTACACAGACCTCTTACTCCTATACACTTCCATTTTTCATTTCAACTGTCTTAATAATGTTCCATTGAGCCTGTTATTGCTCAGGCCTCCAGAAATGGTGTTGCATTAAAAAAAAAAAAAAAAAAAAAAAAGATTCATGCACAGCTTTCTTTTATCTATTGAAATTTGAACATGTCAGCCTACCAAATGCCTGCCATACAGTTGAAGGACAAGAAATTGGTCAGAGTCTCCATGAAACCATCACAATTGAAATGGGAAATAGCAATCTGTTTTTATGCAGAAAACCACAGAAATCTTTTTCTCCTCCTGTCCACTGCATCCTTCTAATGATGCTAGCATGTGTACCCTTTTGTCCCAGTGTGTTTTTCCCATGTTCTTTTAGTCAGTGTATACATTGTAAGTACAAAGATAAGCAAAGAAAATGGGAGTACTGAACTGAGACTGAGGTTGTTGAACAAAACCATTGTCTTTATAACGCCACAGGCAACACTAGAGATTTTAGAAATCCTCCTGCAGTTCCTTAAACAAATCATCTGCCTCGTTAACCTTTGTCTTCTCAGAAGCTTAGTATTTCTCTTCTCCCCATCCATCACCTTCCATAAAAGCTTGGTTAATGTTGAATAACCGTATTTAGAGATTTTGATAATGTGAATAAAATCAGAGGTAAACATTCATCTTATAAATCACTGGTACCTCAAATACTCTGTATTTCAGGTTATATAAAAAGTAGTTGTCAGATTACATTCCTTTACACCACAGTAAATATGGCTCTGTCTTTGTGTAAAATACTGTTTTCAAACCTTGCTATCAACACATTGTCTATTTTTAGAAAAAGAAACCATGACCTATTCCCATTCCATTCTCCTTCTCAATACCCTAAAATGCAAATAAAATGAGTAGTCTTTCATATGTTAAAAAAAAAAAAAAAAAGGCATTTTTGCCAAGACTTAAAGTGAGGCAAGTCAGTGGATTCTCTTTGAAGTCAGTAGATCTGGTCTGTGTTATGTCAGCTAAATTGGTGACCCAGTAGATTAGTTGTGTTCTTTGGGGTGAAAACTTCATGGAGCTTTTTTGTTTGTTTGTTTCTTTTTGGGCTTTCTACCTCTATAAGTAACTCACAAAAGTATTGCAAAACCTCATTCTGAGGCTTTACAGTTACCTGAAAACACCAGCTATAGCTAGGGATCAACTAATTTACTATTCTCTGTTCATTCTCAAACAATGTAATTTACTTTGCAATACTTGTTTCACACTTCATAGGTCAGTAAGAATTTTCAGTGTGTCCTCATGTTGTAATTAACAGTGCATACTTTTTTTTCCTCTTCCTCTGGAGAGTGACTCCTAGGGACACAGAGACAATAAGTCCCATCTAAGATTCAGTGGAAATATTTGAGTAGATTCTGCCAAGAAACTAGTATTTCAAGATACTTTGAACATAAAAGCCGTTCGAGGGAAAACTGATCCCACAATAGGAGAGGGAGCTATTTTTAAGATTGCTTCAGGCCTTGCAGCTGAGGCTTTATTTTTTTTGTTTTGTTATGTTTTGTTTTTTGTTTGTTTGTTTGTTTTATTCCTTGACATTTTAAAGTTAAATCCTGTGCATGGGCATTATACAGAACAATCCTACAAAATTCAAACTTTCAGACAAATCTTCGTAACTACTAAGCATAACTTTTATTTATGTCTTACATTTTATTCCACATTAACAGAGCCACTGAGATTTGTCTTTGGCCAGGGTTTTGTTGATAAAATCCTAACACAGAGAATCTCATGATGCAGAATATTGTTATTGCCAAGACTCAAAACAGCAGAGACCTGAAAGACTTGCAGTAGTGCATGTGTACCACAAAGCTCTATTTTTTTTCTAACTGTCCCTATGTATCTTGCCTTGCCTAGATTCTGAAATTGCATAAATATTTACAAAGTTTCCAGAATTATTCTTGATTGAATTTAGCATCTAAATCATCCAATCCCTCTTAATTTTTCTTGGCTTTGTTCACTTTTTCCATCTTGTGGTCTTGAAGGTGGGTCAATGTAAGTTACTTCACTTTTTTAGACTCTGCAACTGAATTCAGAAGACAAAATTATGTTGTCCCTTCTCCTAATACCAGTAACTAAACTCCCTCTGATTTCACTGGAAAGCAGGATTTAACCTGAGAAAGTTATGCTTTTGAACAGGGACATGATGAATAAGAGTCAGACTCAAGGTTTGTATCCAGTGGTCTACTTTTCAGCCATTCACTTGAATCAGAAACCGTAACTAAGATCAAAAAACTACCTTGTGAATCATTTGTCCATCTAGGTACTTCTACTGTTGCCAGAATTTGTATGTGTTTCCCAAGGTTTTAAAAATAGAGAGAACAAAATGCTCTCCTGCTTTCTTGCTCCCTCCTTTATTTTCCAAACCCTGTGAAAAAATAGCTTAGTCTAGAAAGGTCTACTTTGCCTTCCTTATTTGCTTCTTTGCACATGCAAAAACTTGGCAGAGGGAAAGGTGCCCTGCAGAAGTGGGTCCTGAAGAAATGCCATTATTCTTCACAGTGGTCAGGGTCGCTCCAGTACCCCTAGATTCCTCTCTTGGGAGAGTGCTGTGTCTGTTAGTTTAACCTCTCCCACTGGTGACATAATTCTTGTGGGCAAATATTTTTGCCATACAGTCATGACAGAAGCTGAGCAGTGGTGCCTCCCTATTTGATGAATGCTATGAAATGTCTGTACTTCAGCTTGCATGATCTCTTCTCCTTTGTCAGCTTTGGATTGCTTTTAAGTCCTTAAGAGAGAGTAGTTGGGCTCTAGGAGACTTATGGGAGGTATCTTAGGGTAAATGAGTATCCTGTTAACAGCCCAGCATTACTTAAGCAGTTTCAGAGTGCTTCCACTTATCTTAAAAGCTTTTGAGAATAAGGGAAAAGAAAAAAAAATCATGAATTTTCAATATCTGCAAAAGGCAGCATTTTGCAATGAATTTGGGCATTGTTTGAAGACAACATTGGTATTTTGCCATCATTCAATGCCAATCAGTATGTTGGGAGGAAGTGACACATGCACTTCTTTCTATTTATCTTGCTTCCGAATGGAGGTCAAATATAAGAGGAAGTAAGAATGGCAGATCTCCAGCATAGAACTGACTTAAATGCTCCCTGCACTGACTTGGCTCCTGTCTTGCCATTTGGACAGTTTCTGTTTGGTACTTGGATGTTCTCTAGCCTTTTGTATTGAAGGAAGTTAGGGTTATAGCTTTGAGGGCTGTTCAAATGGATTGCCATCGCTAACAGTTTCTAGTGTACATAGTCGGCATTTTTGGAGGTATGAAATGTTGAAAGTATTTCTGTGACTTCTTGTTGTTAAGGTCTTAAGGTCAAATAAGGTGTATTCCTACCAGCAAGTCCTTAACTTTGCAGTCCAGTAACTTTGGTCAGCCTCCGCAGTTTCTTCTTGGTTTTAAAGGCTTGATTTTCACACTGTGCTGATCCATTGTTTGATTATCTAAAGCAACAGAAAGCAAGGGAAATCTGTCTGAAAAGGTGATGGCACTAACTGCTATTATAAAAGTATAACTTTTTGCTGCAATTGTGTTAATACACTTGCATACTGTGTGACTCCATTGAAAGTTGCAAATGGGTGAAATTGTAGCTTAGTCACCCAAACAGAACAATACCTAGGAATGCATTTCTCTGGGCTATTTAAAAACAAGCCAATCAGTATGTTTATGGTAAATTAACAGAAAGGCACTCCCAAGTCCATGTTTTAAACCTCAGGGCAAAATAGTCTTAAAGGTGCTCTTATCTAGCAAGAGTCTTTTGAAAGGTGATCAGAGTTGGGAAAAACTGCCTCTCTTTCCTTCCTCTCCCCCAGTTCACATGTCTTTTGCTATGTACAAGAAATGTTTTCAATAATAAAAAATATTTTTGTTTAAAAAGAAAAATCATCTAGGAGTTTGCATTAGTTTGCACAGTCCTAGCTTATATTTGTTCGCTTATATTGGGAAGAACGAAAGTGTTCTCATTATTGAAAAATATCTCCAATCCTTAATCACTTTAAAGTAGTAACTCTGTGCGTTTTTAATAGTATTTCAGGGAAGTAGTGGCAGCAATTACAGAGCTGCTGTCTTGGGAGTTAAATTTTGCTTTTGGCATCTTCTGTGTTAAGCGGAGAAGAGCTGTTTGGGGCTAGAAGAATGATATATATCTGTGGGAGGGAGTGTGCAGTGGGGGTGGGGGGAGCGCTTTGATGAATTCTTTAATGGGAGCCCTTTTCAGAAGGCATCCATGGTATTCCTCTGCAAAAGGAAGAATAAGTACTCAGCACCATATATGGTGACACTTTTATGTTTTTTAATATAAACATGCACAGACTGGAGCAATCCATGTAGATGGGATTTGCTGATTGGTTGGGCTGTGGGGGAGGGAAGGAAATGAGACCCTGCTTTTAATATCTTAACATTAGGAAACTTAAGAGCTTGGGCTTGAATAAATAAACAGTAGGCAGAGTTGGAAAGTTTTTCAACTTTGCAAAATAACCCCCTTCTCTGCCTCGATTTTCCAGCTTTTGTATTTGTTTTCCTTTAGCTTGTTTGTTTGCAGCTGTTTCATTCTGTAAATTGCTTTGATTTTTGTTCGTGGAGTATGTTGTTCCCAGTGTAGACAGTCACAAATCAGGAAAAGCTATTTGAGATAGCTTGGCTCCAAGTATAAGGGGAACAGCTCCACTCAGTCAACCACCACAATGCTGCCCTGTTTTTGAGCTGTTTAGTGCAATACCCAGTCACTTAGCTCAGGTAAGTTACAGTCTTGGAGGGAGAAACCTCTTCTTTTCTGATTTCACTTAAACATTTCAGGAACCAAGTTGGAGAATGCAGCTGCCAGGTGTCTCTGATGCTGCGAGAGAGTTCAGCTTCCAGAGCAGAAATGCTCAGAGAGTGAGTATTTTTCCCAGGGACTTGCATGGGTGGGTTCTATTTTTTGCTCCGTTAATTCCCTGCCCTTACGGACCCAGGCTGGCTGCTGTTCAATCTAATCCCCAAATGTGACCCAACAAATTGTTTTCATCATACAGGCTAAGCACATTGTACCAAGCCAGAGTAGAGAAGATCTTTTTTTGTTTGTGCCCTTATATGGACCCTGAAGTCATCATTGATGCAATAAACTAATGGAGCGTGCTCCTCTAATCAACCTCCCCTTCTATAAACACATTTTGTTCCTGCTCTGAGATTGTTCCCTGACATTTTTAAACCAGCCCCTTTCCTGGCTGTCTCTTTCTTTTCTTTTTCGGATCATAGTGGGAGGGAATCAGCCAGCTCTGGAGAGCGAAGAGATGGTGGAGATCATGGTACACTAACATTTGGTAGAACAAGTGGCTTCAGAAAGAGCAGCGGTGAAACCAGAGCAGCTGAGGAAGAGCAGGAAGACGTCCGGGGTGTGCTGAAGAGGCGAGTGGAAACTCGGGAACACACAGAGGAGAGCCTGAGGCAACAGGAAGCTGAGCAGCTTGATTTCCGTGACATTTTAGGCAAGAAAGTCAGCACCAAAAGTTTTTCTGAGGAGGAACTGAAAGAAATCCCAGCCGAGCAAATGGACTTCCGAGCAAACCTGCAGCGGCAGGTCAAGCCCAAGACCTTGTCAGAAGAGGAAAGGAAAGTTCATGCTCCTCAACAGGTGGACTTCCGCTCTGTGCTGGCCAAGAAGGGCACCCCAAAAACCCCAGTGCCAGAGAAGGTGCCACCTCCTAAACCAGCTGTCACAGATTTCAGGTCTGTGCTGGGTGCAAAGAAAAAGCCACCTGCAGAGAATGGCAATGCTGGCACCCCAGCACCAAATGCCCGCACCAATTCTGAAGCCCAGAATGCCACCCCCAATTCTGAAGCCCCTGTTGCCAAACCAGCAGTGAAAAAAGAAGAAAAGAATGACAGGAACTGTGAACATGGGTGCACCGTGGTGGATGGTGGAATAATTGGGAAAAAAGCTGAAAACAAACCAGCAGCAAGCAAACCACCACCAAGCAAGCCAACACCAAGCAAAGGAACAGCACCCTCTTTTACTGAGAAGCTTCAGGATGCTAAAATAGTAGATGGTGAAAAATTGGTCTTACAATGTCGGATTTCGTCGGATCCCCCTGCAGCTGTCACCTGGACTCTGGACAGCAAAACCATCAAATCATCAAAGTCCATTGTCATCTCCCAAGAAGGTAAATCAATTGAATTACAAGCCAGCTGTGTGACACACTGTTATATCTGACTCTTGATTAATAATATTAAGTTTGTTAAAGATAATGCAATACTTTATTTAAGTCCTGTGCCAGTAACTGATTCCAGATGCAACTTTCTTGTTATTTCAGTGGAGTACACAAGGAACAGTATGTTTGACATTTCTTGCAGATTCTCCTTTAACAGCCTGCAGATGTAATTTTTATAAAGTTGAACTTCTTGCGTTTTTAAATGCTGTTTACATTGCTGATGCTGTTTAAGGAGCTGGTACATGACGTTTATTTAAGCTGAACTTTAAGGATTTAGAAGATGGAAAACAGGAAAATATTATTGCTGGTTTACAAATTCTGATTTAATTCTTTTGTATGTTTAATATTTCAGGTTTTTTATTGCATTAAGAAACACAGAAGCAAAGAGGGGTAGTGTTATAGAAGGAAATTACTACAAGTTTAAATTGCATGTTTAAGATCAGAGTTCAGAATTGACTTCTAGTGTATTTAGTGTCCCCCCACAGAAGTTTTTGTTGTCCTTACAGACACTGAAGTACTTGTCCACCAATGGCATGATGACTTTTAACTAATTTCAAAACAGGATAGAGTTTGGTAAAAGTCCTCAGAGAGAACATTTACTGTTATCAAATTGAGTGTTTATTCTTTATATTCCATATTCTGAGTAATCAAAATCCACTATATTGGTTTTGTATGAAATAATATTGCATTTAGATAAAGTATATTTGCCTTGTGCAAAAACATAGGTAGGATAACTGATAATACAGATAGTCTTCCGTACTTCATATTCATTTCATAAAACACTGAAGGAGTTATAGGGAGAATGACATTGTCTTACACATTGTCAAGCTATGATTCTTACTATGCATGTGAACTCTTATTTTTTTTTTTTAATATACAGGGGTCCACATTCTTAATTGTGAATCGTGCTTCATTTAATCTAGAGCATTTGCAGTGTTATTACATGAAAATCAAATGAACACACATGAGGGTTCACCACAACCAGTGAATTCTTAAGCAGTGATCCAAGCATTGAAATATGAGGATTCTTTAAAGTAGATGCAGTCAGAATCATTGTTTTCTTCACAAAAGAAAAGAAAATTACCTGAGTACTATATTAAGGGGATAACAATGTAAGCAGATGGGGAGTGGGAAATGATAGCAGGTGCACTGTGTCTGGATAACTGTCATGTACATGAGAAAAAGTTGACTGGAGGAAATGACATCCTTGTGAAAAGGGCTGATGGGATCAGAAGGTAGGAAACTGCAGTTTAATAAACATTACAGTGGAAGAAGCCCATATAGCAAGGTTTCATGACTTTTCTTGGAGTTGCACAGAGTGAAAAGAAATTGTGCACATCAAAGTTTCACATGTCCTCTCAAAGTATGCTAGATAGAAAGCATCTCTATTAGACAGAAATAATCCAGTTCTGAGCTGTGGGGGAGCCTCCTAGAGTGCCAAAGCTTCAGTGATGTGGTGCTGCAGAAAACTCTTTTCTGGACTAAAAGAAGCTGAGTAATTGACTGTTAACAATCCCTGAACTCATATTTGCTTTATAAAATGGTACTTTGACTGCCCAAAGAGGTTGTAGTGTTTCCCTCCTTGGAGGTATTCAAAAGCTGTCTGGATATGGTGCTGAGCAACCTGTTCTAGGTTGCTCTGCTTGAGCAGGGGGTTGGACCAGAAGACATCCAAAGGTCCCTCCCAACCTCTACCTTTCTGTGAAAGTCCAGTAGAGTTGGATTCATTGTATTGGAGTATAGTGAAGTGAGAGTGACGTACATACATGCTCTGCCACCTGCCTGAGCAGGGTTACGTGACATGTCCCACCCAGTTTGCCTGGACTAGGTGACGCTCCTGGATCATGGCACAGAGCTGGCATTTTGTCAGAATGTCCCGCTGTAGCAGTGCTTTCCATTGAGGTAAAGAATGAAGGTCACCACTGGATGAGGAATCCATTGTTTCAGGATGTTCTTGTTTTTTCACACCGTGAAGTAACTATCCTTATGTTTGAGTTTTACCTGCATTATTGCACTATTATCTTGCTTAGGTAATCAGTATTGCCTGTGCTTAGAAGTTATGCTGTCTTTTGCACATATTTGCAGAGGCTCTTAGAAAGAAATACTACACAGGGAAGTAAATGCTGTGGTTTTCTCCTTTAATGGAAAGAAACAGAAAGAAGGTTACAAGTATTTTTATTAACCTTACTGCATACCTTCTGGTACACTGAAGGGATGCATTGCACGATGGTCAGTTTCGTTTTTTTTTCAGCCAGTACCTGCCAACTTTGACACCTGGAGAAGGACACGTTGCTGCTCTTCTGCTGTGAAATGCTTTAATGACAGCTGTTAAGAAGTTAACTACATATGCATGATTCTTAAAGTAATTTTCAGTTTTCTCAGAAGTTGATTTTCTGTTTTCCCCTAATTAGGAGCATGTAAATAGTTGAAGTAACCAAGAGAGAAGAAGGAATAATTAGAGCTACAGACTAGAACTGAGAAATAACAAGTTCACGATGAGTATCAAGAAATATTTCTTGATAGAGAAACTCTTCGTATGGGTTAGTCTCACAGGAAGTGTTTGGAGCAGCTTTAAACAGAGAGCAACAATAAAACTGGATGCAGTGCTCAGCAGACCAGTACCAAAATCCCACATTCTGTGTTTTGCCCAGAACACTGCAAAGGCAGCTTGGTCAGGCCCACAGGCATCATATCCTTCAGCAAAAGTGCCTTTGGCCAACCTTGGAGCAGCATTTAATGGGCTCTGCAGATAATCCCCTACAGTCATCTCAGCTGAAAGAAGGCTGAGTCTGGACGAAGGAAAGAAGTTCAGAGCAAATGGACCTAGCTCACATTAATGGGCTTAGGTCGTGCAGTCATTTTTTATTTTTTCAGTATGATCTTACTCCTCTTGTGTTCAACACCAAAATCCGCAATGAAAATGGGACTGTGTGTGTTCCTAGCTATTTCTCCTGGTTCTGTGCTGCCATGAAGTTTCATGGTGACTACTGGCTCATATATTGAAAATGCTGTATGTACATTTTCCAGAGTTATCTCACAGACAAAGAATGGCTTACTTATGCTTAGTCAGATGGATACTGGAAAACCTTCTATCAAAAGCAAGAGATCTCTATTTCCTTATTATAGTACAAGCCCATCTTAGTTGTGGGCCAGTGGCCCACAAACTGTTCAATATAAGTAACACGTGAACCTTGGCAGAATGCCATGTATTTGTTCTTTGGAAATGAAATTAACCCTCTCTGTCATTGCCAGAAAGCCAGAAGTAGTGGTTTAGTGATCTGTTGGTGTCAAATATATTGTGTATATAAATGCATGAGATCTTGTTTCAGAAACACACCCACCTGATAAAACAAGTAGCATATTTGTCCAAGGACAGACTTCAAAATATACTTGTGCGTAACAAGTTCACTGGATAGGAGAGGTAACTTCTCCTTTTACGTACTTACTCACAGAAAGCAACTTTCCCTGGCATATTTTTCCTAACTGATCCTAAGGCCCTTTACCTGTTAAAAACAACTTCTATTCATGTCTCCTCTGTGTTTGAAAAGGCTGACACTGCATTGACTGTCCAAAGCAGGTTATCCATTATAGGGCAGAAGGGGGGGATGTTAGCCCCAAATCTTTGCCATCAGAAGCACAAATTAAAACACCAGTTGGAATAATCATTGAATTTTAAGGTCTTCAGGGAATGAAAAAATACATTCTGCTCCAAAAAAGACTTTCATATTCAGGCACACTATGTGGTATTTGTGTAGTACTTAATCTAGGATTTGCAATGTACTCAATATTCTTGGATAAAATTTAAATTAGCAATTAGAAGTCAGAATATAGGCAGCATTATACCGAATGTTACATTCACAACATGTCTAAGAACAATCTCATTTCTTACATTTTCCATTTCAATTATTAATAGTGACTTATTTCCCTTCCAAATCATGAACATTGGTACTTGTTTCCCCATTTCTTTTAATAATTCCCCACATCGTATTCTGTAGGTTGATTGGCATGTGTGATTTGTTGCTTAGAGTATCATTTTTATGACAAAGTGAGCTCTTACACTATTTTCCTTTTACAACTGGTAGGATTTTAGTAAGGGTTTGATTTTATTTTTCTTCTTTTAAACACTTGTCAGAGTTGTTTATCCTGTTTGTGGAGGAAGGCACTAATGTGTTTTTTTGTTGTTGTTTGTTTTTGTTTTGTTTTGTTTTTTTGCCTGTGAAATCTCAAAATAAATTGTGAGACAAACACAAAGGAGCATACTCATAACTTAAAGCTTCGTGCGTATATATGGACAGGTTAGATGGCGTGTGGTTAAGAGGCAATTGTTTTCAATATGAGAGAATGCTCTTTTGTTTGAAGTTATGGGGGGCTTTTTGTTTGAAAAGAAAAAGGTTTTAAGAAGGCTGTAGCAGACATTACAGTGGAGTTAGACATATAAGGACTGAGTAGAACAAACTTCCTCACACGGTGAACTCTGTGGAGCAGGAACCATTTTGTTTTAGATTTGTATAGTACTTGGCAGAGTACTGGCCTGTGCTAGTGTCCTAATGTAACTCACTCTTGGATAGAAAAAAATAGATAGAAAATTTTTGCATGGTTACAAAAACTATTGTAGAAGACACCAGTGAAAGGTATTTGGAAGCTGGCATTCTTGCTAGACTGGAGAACTGAGATGAACGATGAATATAAGTACAAATTGGCAAATTTGCCATTTTGTTAAACCACCTTGTTATGCTTTTTTGGGCTAGATTTAGTACTGTGTGACTATATAGATTGAGGAGGAACTATTTAATCCAGCCTTGAATGGCAGCAACAATGTAGGTTAGAAAATGCCCAGTTTGTATTGCTTTGTGTAAGACACAAATATTTTTTTTCTGTGTCTTGGCAGCCTGAAGAGTTGGTAATCCTGTTAGCAGTAATGCCTTAACAACTTTCTCGTGACTTAATATTACTCCTGTCTTCCTATCAATTATTCATGTTTATGTCATTCTAACTAGGATCTGCCATGACTTTTTTGATTTATTTTTTTTAATTAACTTTTAGCAAGAGTTTGGTGTGTAATTAACACAATTCTGTGTACTGCTGAAAGTAGCTGGAACCTGCAGCTTTAAAAGCTTCTTCATAAAGCTTAAGTCTAGGGCAACAGTCTGAGCATCAGTTCTGACACAACTCCATGTTTGTCAAATGCCACAAAATTTCCCTCTGTACTGTCATTTTTGTCTGAAGTTTCCTGTATTCTAGGTATGTAGTGTATATTTAAATACAATGAAAGAGATGAATTTGCTATCATCTCTGTTAATTTATTGCAATGGCTAATTATTCATATTAGTACTTTGCTTTTAAATCAAGAAACAAGGAAATATCTTATTTCTTACTTGACTGTATCTGGTTTCTGCTTCCATATATTAGTTTCCTTCCTTCGCTAAGCTAAAGAGCCTGTTTGTACTTGATATAATGGCTTTCATTCTGTAATCAAGACAGCTCTCCTAATTCTCTTATTTTTAAGACTTGACATGTAAAGCTCTTATAATTTTCTCTCTATAATGCACTTTATCTAGGCCTTAGTGGTTTGGGGTTTGGGTTTTTTTGTTTGTTTGTTTTTGTTTTGGGGTGGGTTTTTCTTTGTCTTTTTAATACTCCTCTTCAGTTGCTGCTTGTTGGTTTGTTATCTGGTTTAGAAAACAGCCAGCAGCACTGTATCTCAGCATCAGTATCAGTGAGATGGAGATCCTACTGCTGTGCTTGCTGGAGATCATTGGTTCTCTTTCTACCTCATAACAGTGGAGCTCATGTTTGTTACTTCCGTGTTAAACCTTTAAATCTTATGGCAGTAGAGCATCCCTTACCATCCATGGCTATGTTATTTGTCACTCCAATAAGCCCCATTTTCTTTGAGTGAATAGGACTCGGATAAAAAAGTAAATGAGACTGTTTATGTGAACTGCCCTGTTTTCTATATCTTTCTCCTCTTTTCCCTTTCCAATAGTTTTTTGATCATCTGTAAGCTTATCAACATTTAATTTGTGAACACTTCTATATCACAGATTAAGATATTGAATAGCTGTGGTCCTTGTCTGATCACAGAGGAAGTCCACCAGAAACATACCAAGTGATGACTTCCTATTGTCAGCTGTTTCCTGAGATCCTTATTTTGGCAGCTCTAACTCTGCCTCTGCGAACGTCATTAATATATTAATATGGCGTTCACTACAAGCAGAAATGTGAGACAATAAAAATATTTCGGCAGAGACAAATTACCTATGTACAGGTACATTTCAGTTAAATGTGTAATCTCATAAAGGATGAAAATAGGTTTCTCGTGTTGCTTTCCTTACAACTCTATCAATTAACAATAATTAAATTTGACTCTTTTTCTTCTCTGAAACTCCTGTGAGTTTTTCACTACTTTGGCTGTTGTCATCCTAATTGTAGTCAGTAGTTTCCAGGTCAAGCCACTTGCCATTTTAAAACATGACTGGGACATTAGCACATATTTGCACTTTCCTGCACAATTTGAGATTAATTAGAAAATTAACACCAGTGGACCAAAGAGTTCTTCAACAAATTTATTATGACTCCTAGGCACAGCTTCTCATGACCTAGTATTTGTTAATACTGCTAAATACTCCATATTACCTCTTTGTCCCATGGGATATAAACGAGAAAGACATAGTAACTTCACTTTGCATCACAGACAGGAGTCAGGAGTTAATCCAGCTAGATGCCAGAGCAGGGAATAAGATGCAGGAGCTGTTTTTTGTTGGTTTGTGTATTTGTTTTATATCTGAAGTTCACTCTCTGCAGAGTATCATGGAAAGAATGCAGAAGCCTAGAGATATTTTAAACTGGTTTGTACTATTTCTGAGTAAGTCAGAAAATCCTTTAATAGCTCAAAATGCAAGGGAAAGGCTTTATGTCTCTAAACCAGAGCCCCTAGTAAACTGTCAGCTTCTGTGGCTGCTAAGGTCTTTTCTAGAGCTACACCATTCTGCTAACTGGAAGATCCAACTATTAATGTTTACTCTAACCCTGCACTTCATGGCAGTGTTTTAAAGATTGACAGTGGGCTGGTTCCTAAAAGAAAAAGAGGAGAAAAGGAGGAAATTAATTGCAAATTCTTTTAGTTGATTGGGATTTGCAAAGTGCCATGATTCAGATTTCCAACTGGAGTAACTAGTCTGGGTTTTCTTACATTTATGAGAAAAATAAGCTCATTTCAGGTCACAAAGCGTTTTTGCAGAGGAAATACCAAATACTTCATTGAAAGACATTTGGTCCTCCAGCCCCAGGAATCAGCTGGAGCTCTAGCTCACAGAACATACATTCTGGGGACTTTCCTGTCCTTATTAAATCTTGTTGAGTTTTGCCTGGTTTTTGGTTTTGTGCTTTTTGTTATTTTTGTTTATTTGTTTTCTTGTTGCTGTCTTTTTATCCTGGTTTTCCAAGAAAAGAGGTTTCTACAACCATGCTGTCAGTGTCCCCTTGTCCCCCTGACCCAGCCCGGCAAATGCTTTTGTGAACCATGGGTCAATTTCACACTAAGTTCTAGTAGTCCACGGTTTCATAAATAGTAGTGGCTAAATAAAGGAGAATGACTCTAATTATTTCATTTCCCTTCACTCCTCCACTGAGGGCAGAATACTACCATCACATCTGGTGGTAGCCACAAGCCCAGCAAACCCTATGTCCTTTGTACGTGCTGTCCTGGTGTAGCTGCTGGGGATTATGAAGGAGTGAAGGGAAATAGGATACAGATTATTGCTGCAGGGTTCTTGAAGTCAGGAGATAAAGGTTAAACCTTGAAAAATCATGTTTCCTTCATTCTCCACTCATGAGCATTCTGTTTCCAGTGGAATAAGCCAAATGCAGCTTCAATCAGACCCTGCCACATGGCTTGGCCAATGCTGGATTATAAAATCACAGCTAACAGACCATTGAACACACGTGGCAAGTAGAAGATCATCATGAGATTTGCTAGGATTAGCTTCTAGATTTTAGTCTAACTTTGGGGAAGGTCTTCTTGTTAAGGTGGGATGTTTCTGTTTGTGTGTGCTGCATAAGGAAGTGTGTCTCATAAGGCGTTAACTTATGCTGCTGCAGAATGCTGTATGGTCAGCAATGCAACAGCATGAATGGTGAGGCATGGTCCTATGTCACACAAGTCTTCAGTGAGCTCATTAACGTACAGGCAAGTAAGGGCTTTTGAGCAGCTAGAAACCTCCAGCAGAAACTAAAGTACATGCTGCTTTGTTCTAGTCCCTTAAAGATTCAGTTATGCTTACAAGCCAGGCTCCTTCCCTGCAGTAAGATGGCCAGAAATCTTCCTCATAGTTATGTGTTCCATAGTCTATGTTCTTTGGCAGCGGCATTTTTAGGTTCTAAGGTGTGATCTTTTCTAAGCACATTGTATAGATTTACACAAATTCTTAGACCATAAGTTATCTTTTGTTTACCCTCCAATTTTCTCTAAACAGCAGAGACACCTGAATTTATATTTGCTGGATGCCTGCAAGAATACTTTGCTAATGTCCCTCCTCCATTTGGAACAGGGCTGCAGCTCGTGACATTTTTGGCTCAGCCTGACTCATGAAGATGAGTTGACTCAGGGAAGGCACATGGCTTTTCTCTTCACCCTGTGGGTGACTGAGCACAGCCCATCTGAGTGAGGGGTCAGTGCTCCTCTTCTGAGAGAGTTTTTATGTCATTTCTCAGGGGAAAATTAGCACTATTTAGAGCTTCTTGATTTTGTGGAGAATGAGGACGACAGAAACATTCAATTCTTTCTAACCCATGTGTGTCTGACAAAGCAAATTTGTTGAGAACTGTCTGAGTGTGTTTTTTTTAAAGATTTGCCTTGAACTATAACAACCAATTTTGCAATGAGAGAAAATCTGAATGTCAAAAGTATAGTTACCATATCAGAACTGAGATCTGGTCTCCAAGAGGAGCCATTAAACTCCCAAAGTTCTTCTGACAGCAGAGTGAATCGGCTCCTTTCCAAGGATTAGTGTCACGTGTGACCATGCCATCTCCCACATCACAAGTGATATATTTGATGGTGAGCCTGGGATCAGGCACTCTGGAATGTAGAAGGCGGCTCCCAGGTAACATAGAAAAAAAGATGGAAAATGGCAAGAGAATTTCTTTGTGTCTCAAGACACAGGGAAAAGATTTAAGAAAGATCATCTGTCTGCTCTTGCTGTTAATTAGGAGAGATTGAGAAAGGTAAATGGAGGAAGAAGGGAAGGGAAGATATTCCTGTGGTGGAAATAGCTGGAGAGTCGAGGCATTCTGGGCAAGATAACAACAATGGCTCAGGCTGTGTTTAGAGTACGGACCAGGCTTTCTAGTGAGGAAGGAAGAAAGCAAGACCACGCTTTACTCTCTTAATGAGGGATATTTGGAAGGGAAAGTCTGGAGTGCTTTAAGTGGGGTTTTCCCTGAGAAGCAAAGTGCTTTGTTCCAAGCAATGCAAGTGAATGTAAGGAATTAGGTGAACCACAGTTCTCCTTCCTTGTCCCCCAACCAGTGGGAACAACTTCTGTTTTGGTTCACAGAGTTTTATTTTTTAAGAGGAAATGTATTTCCCTTGGGTCATACCAAGCTTCCCTTGGTAACTACAGAACTTATGTCGCATCCTGTTTCTGCAAACCCAGTAAAGTCAGATTTGGCTTTTTTGTTTGAAATGGAATGGGGAATTTGTTGCAGTGACAAATTCGATTGCCAATTATATGTTGGACTTCTTAACATTATAATATTAGTCACTCATTCTTTGAGAAATTCAAGCAGAAAGAAAATGGCTCTCAGTGCCATTTTTAAACTTGGGCAGGAAGCTGGAGCTTTACTTTCATAGACGCCCATGGGAGAGCTAGAGATAAGGCTGAATCAAATCTTATAGATGGTCAGTTTATAGAAGTGCTCTTATTTATAGTCCTGCATTACTAGTGCTTTTGAGAAAAAAACATCGAAGTGAGGACTTCTTTTCCCTACTACAAGACAAAGAACAGTAGCAGAGATTCTGCTTTTCATTTTCTCTGCCCCTATCCATTAACCACTTGAGCACTGCAGGGACAGCTTTGAGAATCATGGGGAACAGTGATACGATTCAACATATCTATCCTCCATTTGCTTGTATTTCTGCATTAATAAGGTTCCAATTCCACTGCTGAATTTTTAAGGTCAAAACATCCGTTTTTTTCTGGCAGTGAAGATCAACTGTAGGAAAGGATTGGATTATTTCATGCATTCTGTTTCTTAGCAGCACTGAGCTTTTAGTGAACTGCAACATGATGTTCATTTGGTCTCTCCTTTGCATTAGGGACACTGTGTTCACTTACCATTGAGAAGGTCATGCCTGAAGATGGAGGCGAATACAAATGCATAGCAGAGAATGCAGCAGGAAAAGCTGAATGTGCTTGCAAAGTGATGGTGGAAGGTAAGTACTTTACTACATACAGGAAAATCATCCTTCCTTGAACTTCCTCCTTCCCTCCCTTTCTCTCTCAACGCCAGCCTTTATGAACCACTTACACAAAAAGTAACTCTGCCCACTTCCCTCCTGCGCTTTTTGGTCCGTACAATAATTCAGTGGGTACCATAAAGGAGCATGAGCAGAGAGACAGTACAGAACCAAGGACTCTCACTGCTTTGTAGAATAATCTACATGCTCCTGCTGCCTACTACTTTTCTAAAGGATTTTAGAGCAGTAAATTGAATCCATGAGGATTTGCTTCTGATCTATATACATTCTTTAAAAGTGTGTAAGAATTCCATGTGGGAGGCTGGCTACCAGTCTGTCTCAGGTCTGCTATGTATGGCATGTTTCTCTGTCTAGAACTTCTCAATTCTTTGTATTCAGTGACATCCGGTCCTTTGTTTTTCCTAGTGAAAGGGAGGTGATACAAACAAATTAGTAGCTCAACTGCCCTTGTATGCCGTAGTCTTAGAAAATGGATAATTTGCTAGCTGAGGGATGCCATTGTATATCCCATATCTATGACTGGCAGAGGGGATGGCTGATATTTTTAAATTTGAATCGTGATCTAAAACAACTCATATTGCTTTCCTATCATTCAGTCTGCTGTCAGCATCCCAGATGATGATTTTTAGACTCAAGAAGTAATCTTGAATTTCATTATATTCCTTTTGTCCCTATGGACTCTAACTACCTGTGAGAAATATTTGACTTAAGTTGTCAAAGTAGATCAGGGACAAATATATAGAATCTTAAGTGTCTAAGCTCAGACCTAACACAGCGTTCTGCCCTTAATTGTTTGCTAGGTGGTTCTGTCTTCCACCAATAACTTTTTAGAGTAACCAAGTTTCATGCTCTGGTACCTGGAGATAGGTGACTGAAATGGGTGGTTCCATGTTTATTCTATCTTTTTTCCACTAACTAATTTTTTAAACAGTTGTCTATATCCTATGGGATACACATTGAAGAGAGCATGTATTGACTCTCAGATGCTGGTGGAGTCCACAGTGCTGAGTTGTTGCTGGATTTGGGCTGTGCAATCATGAGAATAATACAATATTTATATCAAACTTTAGTCCTATGGTGTCCCTTCTACCATCCTCTTTAGGAAATGTACTAATGTGTACTATTTTCTTGGAAAGACTTAAACATACAGAAGAAATGCTACTTTTCAACGTGTCTTCATCTCTGTGTATGTCACATAGACAAAGGAATAGAAGAAACACATGAAAGATACTATTTCGGATGAAATGATGCTTCAAAGATGCCTTTACTTCACTCTCCCTGCCATGTCAAAAGCAGCTTTATGCAAACTGTACTTTATTTAATCAAAGTAGGCCCATCAGCTTTGATGGCACGTCTTTCCTAGTTGCTTTCTCAGGTTCTCAGTGCAGCTGCTTCCACTGAGGGATTCTTCTTCTCTGCTCTCTCTTCCTTTAGGAATGCAACACTCTCCAGCAAGTCTGTGCAGAAAATGTTGCTTAAAAAACTAAAAGCCGGCAATTTCCTCTAACCTTGCAGAAAGATACAAAACAAAGCAATGTTAACAGACAGCTCTTTCGTTATTGTTTTTTAAATAGAATTTATATTTTGTTTGTTTTGATTGCAGATAGTTCAGCCACAAAGACCCCAAAGCCTACTGAGAAGAAGACCAAGAAGCCTAAGACCACACTTCCCCCTGTGCTGTCAACAGAGAGTAGTAAGTGACAGTGATTTTAATTACTTCCTTTTCACTGGAAAGAAAAGACAACTTTGGGTTCTGTGGTTATTCCCTTCTGTTTGCAGGCATAGTCTCAGAAACTTGTGCTGCTTCTTTAACCCTTGAACATAAGGCATGTGAAATGCATTTTTGCCTTGTTAGGGATTAGAAGTAAGAACTGAAACTGTGAGTTCAGACCTAGCCCACTCAGTTTTCTGTAATGATGCCATAAACACATATTTCTTTCTCACTGCCTCCCAAAGATGGCATAAATTCTCAAGTAGTGTTGTGTCCTGTGTAGACAATATACTGTCTTACCATTGATAGGTAAGGTATCTTTACTGAAACATCTCTTTAAGTGATTTTTTTTTTCCATGAGTGTGGGGAGTGGTTTGTTGAATTTTACATTCTTTTTTTCAAGCTTAAATGCTTTACTTGTTTTTAATATGTCTTGAAATAACAAATCAGCCAGAAATTCCTATGTTTGCTACTCTGCATATATGCGTTTCATTAAGAGGAAACTTTAAATGGTAAAGAAAGCACGATAATGTCACTGTTTAGAAATTCCTAATACCACTACTATTTTTGAAATGAAGTGTTCATAGTATACAAATGTCTACTTAAATCAGAAACTGGACTTTGAAAGTTCTGTATCTTAGATGTCCACCATGTGAGTTCCTAAAAAAGATGTAAAGACAGAGTTTTAATGGAAATTTGAAATATTTAATCCAGCTGTCTGAAAGAAAAAAACAAAAAACATATATATAATCTGACATTCTAGCACAGAACATTTTCAGCTGCTTCCAGCAGGATTCAGTGTGATTTTGTACTGATTGATGATCACAGGTTATAACTGTTCTTCTGGAATTGATGTCTTATGTAGACCTGTGCCCTGGGCTACAGCTGTTTTTGTTTCTTAATTTCTGGCTGAGCATTACTTTTCCCTTCCAGCAGTCATTTAGGAGTGTGGGAAGGGTCACACCAACATACTCCACTTCTGTACCTCATCTTGAAACACTGTAAATTGCAGAAATTAAGAAAAAACTTTTTTTTTTTATTTTTCTTGGGTATGAAAGAAAGTTTAAAGCCATCTAAAGTTCCACAAGATAATGTTTTGAATATCATTTTCTGTGCACACAAACTCAATGCATTTCACAGAATCACAGAATGGTTGAGGTTAGAAGGGACCTCCAGAGGTTACCTGGTCCAAGCCCCCTGCGCAGGCAAGGACAACTAGAGCAGGTTGCCCAGGACCATGTGTCAGCAGCTTTTGATGATCTCCAAAGAGATCTCTACAATCTCTCTGGGCAACCTGTCCCAGCACTCAGTCACCCACATAGTAAAGGAGTGCGTCCTGTTGTTCAGAGGGAACCTGCTGTTTTTTGTTTTGTGCTCATTGCCTGTTTTTCTGTCCCTGGGCACCACTGAAAAGAGCCTGGCTGCATGTTCTTTGCATCTTCCCTTCAGGCTGAATGAAGGTTATACACATTGATAAGATCCCACCTGAGCCTCCTCTTCTCCAGACTGAACAGTCCCAACTCCCCCAGCCTCTCCTCATAGGAGAGGTGCTCCAGTCCCTTAATCATTTTGGTGGCCCTATGTTGGGCTCTCTCTAGTATGTCCATGTCTCTCTTGTACTGGGGGGCCAGAAGTGGACACAGTACTCCACAACACCAGGTATAGCAGAAGGATCACCTCCTTTGATCTGCTGATGATACTTTACCTATTGCAGCCAAGAATACTATTAGTCTTCTTAGCAGCAAGGGCACGTTGCTAACTCATATTCAACTTGGTGTCCACCAGGACTCCTAGGTCCTTTTCTGCAAAGTTGCTTTCCAGCAGGTTGGCCCCTACCATGAACTGGTTGGTGCCTGGGGGTGGGTAGTTCCTCCCCAAGTGTAGGACTTTGCACTTCTCCTTGTTTGAACTTTATTAGATTCTTGTCAGCCCACCTCTCCAGCCCATCCAGCTCCCTCTGGATGGCAGCATGGCACTCTGGTGAATCAGCCACTCTCCCCAGTTTCCTCTCATCTTCTCAGCAGTGTTATCAATTGCAGCTTCCCCAGGAGAAAGCGAGAGTGGGAATTAAATCTAAATACACGTATGTATGACCTGATCCACATCCTGCTGGAATCATTGATTGTCTTGCTGTTTATGTTAGTGGAAATTAGATATAGGAAGTAAAATGGAAGCTCATAATTCTGTACTCAGTAATAACTGGGAAACAAACATTGAAATAATGGTGATTTGTTTTCTTAAGAATGCTCTGTGGCATGTTATATCAGTGTATAAAGTTCTTGAAATTCCGATAAGCTTTTTATTCAAAATGTCTTTAATACATGTTTTACGTTGTACTGAAAGCATCAAGATAACCAGGCAGAATGTTGGGCTTCAGAAGAGCTTTCGGAAAACTTTGGAAAAATGCATATTTAATATTAAAAGGATTTGGCTGCAGAGATTCCACAGGTGTCTTTTAACATCTCGGTCTCAGACTCTGGAGGGCTGTGGGTATTTATCTGTCTGAAATGAGCATTATATTTGTCAGTGGCAAAATATACAAAACTGATCCAGTAGACTTCATATTTTCAATATAAACTGAAATCCCTTCCAGAAGTAGAGAATTTAAAGTTCCTTACCTGAAAGAGAATGCACTTAACAAGTCAGGTATTTTTGCATCCTTATGGTACCATTTCTCTACAAAAGAAGGTTACTAAATAGTGACTGTGAAAAAAGATGTCCCAATCTAAGAAGGAGATAATTTTTTTTTTACTATGTCCTCTTATAGACTTTGTTGCCACATCAACTCACCAGCAGTCCTACTGACAAGTACAGCGTAAGGAAAGACATGGAAGTAGAGAACAAAAATTCCTGATAATGCTACTGAATAAATTCTGTATTTTGAATAGATATTTCAGTTCCAACCCTCCCACCCCAGCTTCTCTGAATGGATGTTGGAGAACTAAAGAAATTACACAGCAGAGATTAACTAGACTGGGAGTATTTAGTGCAAAAAGGTGGCAGTGAAAAGGGGTATGATAAAATGATGAGCAACACTGATGTTTAGTGCTGAGCCTAACTGAGCATGGAAATCAGCAAGAAATGCCATTTCTTGTTGAATTCAGAAGTGATATACCTTTAAATTCAGAGTACATTTTTTCCATCACAAAGTGTAAATGGTTTGTTTTATTTACCCTTCCTGGATTGATAGGATTCAATTCTATTAAGTCACAACAGTATATACTGTGCGAGGTATAAAAACTATATAATCTCTGTCATCTTAAGAAATACTTCTCAGGAAAAAATATTCCATATTCTTCATTTTCTGTAAGAAAGTACAAGTCAATTTGTGGTGAGCAGCTATGTCAACCTTTTCACCCTTCAGATAAATTATAAGTGATCCCAAGATTTTTGCCCTAGTAGGAACCTTCAGGGAATCTTACAGAAAGTAGTTCATTTTTGTTCCTGAAAGCAAAGATCAGTACATTTCTTTTTCTGAAGGTGAATGAATGCTTCTGGCATCTGTAGATGCAGATCTGTAGGGTTAATCTGTAGCTGTAGATTCTAATCTGTAGAAATTTTCTCACTGTGAGAATAGCTGCTGTCCCATTGACTCCTTCTGACAATGTTATTTTATTATTGGAATTTTGGGTTTTCTAAGCTACAGAAATCCAATAGTAAATCTAAATTGGGGTGTTAACTCTTTTGAAATGCTATACGTACTAGACTGTCATTTAGAATAAGCAGTTACTCTCAGAAAAGCATCTATGAAGACAGCTTTGTAACGTTCAATATTTTAAAAGATCTCTGAGTGGATCCTTGCAGTGTTTACATGCAGAAAGATTGTTCTTATGTTAGCAAATTAGCAAAATTTGAATGCATTTTTTTGTTAAAAATTCGTATTCTATCACCAGAATTTAGTAATGATTATGAATCTGTTGCATTTAGCAAATCTGAAATGCTAAATAGAATAAATAATAACGTTTTTGAGAAAAACAAACAGATTCAGGTTTGAATCTGAATGAAATCAATATCAATCCTGAGAAAGAATGGAGGAAGGATGTCTTTTTTTTCTCGTGTCAGAACCAGTTCATTCTACACTGACTTTGCTGACTTAGGCTTTGTCACTTGTATGAATGTGAAATGCTGCTGACAAATGTGCTGAAAAAGCTGATGTGAGATGCTAGGTGAATGTGAAATGCTACTGAGAATAATAAGTGTTGTGTTTCCTCTACACGGATACAAAAGACTAGAAGAGACAGTGGAAAATTGGAACCTTTCATTATTTATCATACTTCATACTCCATGCTACACCAGTACAATAAGTGAATAGTGTAAGAGTTTTCTAGCTTGACATAACCCTGCAGCAGAAGTGTTAAGCTAAAATCCTCACCACTTGAATATTTCTCTAGGGAGCTCCAAAATCACCTGATGTAAAGGGATTTGGGAACTCATTTCCCATTGAAATTAGAAGTTACTTCAAAGGAGACTTAAAGGGAGTTACTTATTTAAATTACCAAGACCACTTTGCAAAATTTTCAGTGGTCATTAAATAAATGTTTTTGGCCCAACAGACTGGAAAAATAGAAGTGCTGCTTGAGACTTTTAAGAGTAAATAATGATTTGATGGTTTATAAATAAATAATTATCTTTTTTTTTTTTTTAAAAAAAAGGAAAGAAAAAAATAAACTTTTACTACTCTATACCTCCTAAAATTTTGTGGTATTTTATGTTCTTAAGCTGAAGAACTGAAACAGCAGCAAAACACAGGTTGAGCAATTAGCCCAAGAGCAGGAACATTCACTTGCAGGTCTGGAACTCAGCTTTCTTGGTGCTTGATCTTGTGATTAGTTTGCACACCATCCACAGAATGTTTTGTTTTTTTTTAAACATCCCAAAAATTTACATAAATCATGATTTTTTTAAAAGCTAGATTTTTTTCAAAGTGTGTGTTTCTTTGGTGGTTGGGGTTTTTTGGTTGGTTGGTTTTTGTGTTGGTTTGGTTTTAGGATTCACTTTGTGAAAAGGCATATTACGACAGTTAGAGGCTATTTCTTAAACTTCACCAGGGCTCAGCAGTGCAACATAACTTTACTATAGTAGGAAGAAACTGTACCCCAGTCATTGCTACTGAGAAAAGAATTGGCTTTCATGCTTTAGAAAATAACCCTCCTAAATCTAAGCATCAGATAAAAGTGCCTACTGTTTTTTGAGAGCTAATTCATAGCACTACTTCCAGTAAATATTAAGAGGTGACAACTATCACCTGTCAAAATCACTGGTATGAAAATCTAACAGGATACCCTGGATTCCCTCATTTGAGTTGTTTAACCCACTGTTCTCAATACCCAAACCACATACATTAGAGGAATGCTCCAGCACATGCTTTGATGGCACAAGCATAAGTTCTTCTGCTTTTCTGTGAATAAAGTTACATCAAAGGAAGGAACTTCTTCCACACACCTCCAAGTAAAGGGGCCCAAGATACATTATTTAACAGTATTTGGCATCTTGCTGATATAAATCTTTTATATCAGCTACTATATAAATCTTTTTGATTTCATGTCAAATACATTTTGGTTAAGTAATGATGCATTCTTTTGCTGACAGTTGTTAATAAAATGTCTCCACTGACACTTTCCAGATTTAATCCTCTGAAAGGCTGCATTGTTATCTTACCAGGTCTGATTTCTCAACAGTGTTGATACTTGAATTCAGGCTGAACAGTGGCATCCCTGGAACAGGGTTATAAATACAAATACGTCAAAGAGGACTTCTTAGCATATTACATATTCATTGCCATCGTGTCTGTGTGCTTGGGGGTGGAGGGGGGATTTTAAGAGTTTTAATTACCATGAAGAAATTATGAGTCAGTGGCCAAATGATTAGCTCGCAGTCCTGTTATCTGCTCTTCAGTAAACAATCTTGTCAGAGAAATCCAAATCTGCAAGCACCATTTTAAGAAAACGTTACATTTAAAATTTAAGTTTGATGAGGTTTTGGTTGATTTCCATTCCATCAATATAATATGGAACATGGCATGGATGAACATAAAATGTTTCTAAATTTTACTGTCATATCAGATTGTTTTCTCCTCAGTATAAAACTTGCCTCTTTCTAGGGGAAGAACTGAGTTGCTAAGGAAGTAACTAATCAGGTCAGAGTTGTTCTCTTAATTGTACAAATAAGACAGTACTGAGTAGCAACTGTGGTCTGGCAACTGTGCTGTTGCTGCTGTCTTCTTTGGTCCCTAGCATAGCCTGAGATGCTTTTTAGGGCTCAATGAGGCTCTTTAAACCAGTTCTCTCAGTCCCATTCATTTCCCAGAAGGTTCGTGCTGTTCAAGTTCTGACTGTTGCAAGAAGAACCAAGATGTTTTCTGCCCAGTGCATGTGAAGTACCTAGATCTCTACTCAGTGTGTTGAAACAATATGAGTTTCAGTGCCTGAGAAGTCTCTTACCAAAATTTTTCAAGGAAAAAAATCAATATGTCAATAAGCATATGTAAATAAAATTGCCGTGAACTGTTATTAAGACGTAGATTTTTTTTTCAAATTCTAAACAATGAGAGGTGCTGAATGCATTCTTCAGAATTAGGGTCCAAGGCTGAATAACCGTGGCACAAGTCCTTCCAACCAAACTGGCTGAAATAACAAGACAGTGTTAAGAATTAACTTGGGTTACTATGAAGGCTGGTTGCTTCCCTTGATGAAAAGAAAATTCAGTTACAGTACCTGTAGAGGAGCAATGGAGAAATACTAATGTATTGTGTAAGTCACTTTTCCATGATGCCCAGTCCAGCACTGTTAGATAATGTCAGGTATGCATTTTGAATCTCTTCCAGGTTACTTTACAGCTCACACCGTGCTGACATTTTCTGAGTTAAATATTGGCATGAGACAATATTTTCCATGTGTTTTTCATACAGTCCACCCTACATAGCTGTATGTTGACAGAAGAAGACAGAAATGTTTATTGACTGTCTCATGCAGAGAAAAATGAGTGTAGCTTTTGCAACATGGCCTTGAACTGAAGAGATGCCATGCGCTGTTACTTCCCAGTTAAGTCATTAACTAGAAATTGCAGATCTTTGGTAGGTAATAGAAACATTGACCAAAGTTTCTTTTCTCCAAAAGGGACCTAAATCCGTTGGATTAATAAATGTGCAAAAGCACAGAACACTTAGTTTTTCCCACTGAAATCATTTGGAGCTCCTGAATATCTAAATGGCCTGAAGTCTTTTTCCTTCCTAACAGACTGGGTAGCAGGCTGTTCATACACAATTGCTGTTCATACACAATTGAGCACAGCATTTTAGCAGTTAATTCTAGATGTTCTTGCAGGACATGAGAAACGCAAAAATGTAACCTATATTTAAGAAACTAATGTAGTTGTCTTGCTCCCATCGAAACTTTTAGTGGAATTCACAAGACTAGATTGTTTGTAAGCTCTGTTTGATACTGGATCTCTTCTGTGTTACTCAGATTTGCTTTAACTGCAGAAATTGCTCAAGGAGAGTGCTGACAAACAGCTAAAGAATTGTTTTTTCCTCCAGCTGAGCTGTTTTAAAATACTAAATTACTTTCAGTGTAGTATTCTGCATTGCAGAAGCTCTGAGTGTGCTAGTATATGCTAGCTCTTTCTTGACTGGAATGCAGTAGTGAATATTTCCTGGAACTTTTTTCCCCTAATGGAGGAGGAGGCTGGATTTTTTTTCAATTAGAGGACAATCTCTGCATGATTTAGAAGCTAAATATGGGATGTTGCAACAAAATGTCAGTTGTTTTTAATGAGAAAAATAAAAGCCACTAAAAACCAAACTGAAGCACGCAAACTGAAATGACTGTCTTGTACGGCATTTAGTTTTCTAATTTCCTCATGTCATCAAATTTAATCAGAGTTGTTCTCTATTTTATTGTATTTAGATAATAAATAGTTATTTGGAAACAGAATGAGGAATTTACTTCTTGAGAAGCAATTGAGTGGAACTGTTCAACTTTCAAACCTAGAAAAAGTGTTCAGGCTACTGGTTGTGGTACATTGTTAGTGTTGGTTTCCTCTGTAGGAATTAGCACAGATTCATGAGAGTATGAATAAATTGGTAAGTAATGATGCATTGTCTTTTAGTACAATTTTAGTCATCATCTTCCTCTTATCTCAGCTTGTCTGTGTTAAGTAATACTTGTAACAAGTTTTTGTACCAGCAAGGAAGCCTGTGATAGAAGCAAGGTTAGAACTGAATAAGTCATTGCCTTAACTGTGAGACCAAGCTTTTTATTCTTCTGTACTTTTAGGTCTCAGTCATACTATGCTTTCTAGCATCAGAAGTGGTAGAGAAGATTCAGAAAACTGTCACCTTTGCTATCAGACCCTGATGTCTGTCCCTAGGGTCAGAATGAGATTACACCGTGATTCATTTACATGTGGGAGACAGAGACCTCTTAAAGTCACATCCCACATACATTGATGTGAGGTGGAGAAGACAGAGCAGAGACTTGAGTCTGTGTTTTCTGTCTCCTTTATATATGTTCTCGTTTCTGTGATATCTAATACATTATAGACATGACTTCTTTTTTCAGTGTCTCTTTAAGGAAACTCTCAAAAAAAAAAAAAATTTAGCTCCTCTCAGAAGGCAAAATCTTGAAAAGTTTTGCGTGATTGGAAAATGGTTTCCTGTGTGACTATAGTATTAGAGTATGACATTGGCCCTTCTACCTTGAACTAAAATGAGACTGTTACACAAGAAGACAGAAGCAGAGAAATGTCTTGCTCCTTATGTTTAACAGTTAGATATATACTGTGCTTGTTTCACAGCTGCTGAAGTCCATCCCTCTACAAGATATGCATATAACTTTAGACATGTCCCTAAAGAAAGACAGTAGGAATTATGAACTGGTTAGAAATGCTGTCTTGAGAACTGATGTTTTTTTTCAGACTGTTACAGACTTTTACTTCATGCTTTATGAAAGCAAGTTGTGCAGAGAGCCATTTCAGGGGAGGACTATGACTATTTTTAGTCAAATTCCAAAAAAGGGAAACAAAAAAGAAAGACAGAGGCTTCTGAACATATCTGCTCTCATGAATTCAACATCAGGGCAAAGAACTTCACAACCAAATGTCCCACAGCTATCAGCCTGTATGGAATCTTTCCCTTTTTTAGTGTATGTCCCCCCCAGACACAAGCTGTCTAAGAGGCAAACCTGCCTATAAAGTTATGTAAATACCAGCCTTGTGATGTTTACATTAAATCATTTCTAGAAGGCAGATTCATTTAAGGAGGCAATATTATGTCCTTTTTCTTCCAGACTGGTTTTCAGCTTCAGCCTATTTTAATATAAATATCAAAAGAGAGACAAACTCTCTTTTTTAAAAAAAGCAGCAGAAGCAGACTTGCACTAACATTTCCAAGAGACTTAAATATTTTAATGAAAACAATCATTTGACCTTGTCAACTTTGATTAATCTTATTAGATTCTTTCAATGTCTCCAGCAGCTTTTGAAATAAAAGCTGCTTTTCAAAAGATGCATGAGGTGAGCTGGGATTCTTAAGGAACATCTAAGAACAGTAGAGTGTACACAAGCAGCCAAAAAAGTCAGCTTCAGGGAAGTAGTGATGTATCCTACTCATTCCCTTCCACACTGCCCCTGCCTTTCATTCTGCTCAGGGCTATTTGTGTCTGCAAAACAGGATATTCAGCCAGACCGTCCAGCAACCCTTTGCAGTCTCCATGGTTTGATGAAGTCCAGTGACAGTCTGCATATCCTCAGTTAAGTTAATGTAATGTCCTGATGGGTAAAAATGAAAGATTAAACAAAAATGTTTTATTTACTTATAGAAAGTATTGTCCTAGCTGAATAAGGTGGTGGGGTTGTGTTATTTGCTTTGCTGCTACAGAAATCTGCATTGAGGTGAGAGCCTTTTAAACCATCTTAAACATAGCCTTTATTTTTTCCAGGACTAGGAGGGACACCATGCATTTATTCCATTTATAGGATAAAGTAATACCCAGTGGTTCACTGTACGTCCTTGCCTATACCGAATCATTGTTCTTTAAAAGCGATAAATCAAATGTTACCGATTGTAGTTGTGAATGAACAAATTATGTTATTGAGGTCCCTTCTGTGATGAACTGGATAGTTGATAGTAAGCAGGGAAAAGTGAGAGTGGTATCTGAGTATACAGACATCTGTTCCGTGTATGTGTTGTGCAAAGGCAGAGAGTGACATTGTCAGCCAGGTGAAAGAAAAACCTTGAGATATTAAGAGTCAGAGTGAAATATGAACATTCATAGAATAAGATGACTCCACCAGAACCTTGCCTGTTAACTAAGATACTGCACCAAATATGCTGCAAAGACCAAGAGGTAAAAGCTGAGTGAAAATCATGTGGGATTAAGGAATTTGGTTTTCCTCCTATTTGTCTCCAGTGATATTTCTGAAAAACAAAAATAGTGTCTGCAACCCAAGATGTCATTTGACAAATGGTACTTTTTACTCATCGCTGATGTGCTTTGTTCATACCAAGCTTAATGGAATATGAAAATAGCTGAATTCATGACGTTGCTTTAACTAGTATTAAAAGCCATTATAATTCTAAGGATATACTAAGCAACTATTCCATTCTCTGTTTAGAGAAGAGAATCTGAAGTCTGCAGCACATGAAAAAATATTTGCATGTTATTAAATCATATAACTGAGTTTCCATGGGATTATACATCTAATGCATAACTAATGGATTACTTTCATTAATGGGGATGTTTAACAGTTGATGATGGGCTAGATTCTCCAGCCCTTCCAAGTGGCACCTGATATATAAGTAGTTTCAACCACATAACTGTAACTATAGCCTGAAATAAATGAGCTCGAAGTGTGACCATGCAATGTTAAAGAGGAGAACTGCTTTGAAAATACCGTTTGTCACTTTTGCTCGTACAGCTTGGGCAGGAAAGAGGAGCTGGAAATATATATGCTGTCACTTACTATAGCAGCCAGGGGATTGTCAGCCAGTTAATGGACCAAAAAGTAATGGGTCCCTTCAATGAGCAATAGTGCTCTTCGAAGGCCTCTATTTAAAAAGAGTTAAATCCACAAGGAAGATATGGTCCAGTTATACTGGGATAAAATCCCCAGAAGCACTAATCTAAACTTTTAACTGTTATGTTGAGCTGACAGTCACTGAAGAACGGCATCCTTGGGAGATAGACAAGTCTTCTTTTTTGACTCAGCCATAAGTACTGCAAGAATATCCTACCTCTCCATTTTAGCATTTCTGGTTCCAACAAAATCAATAAAGACAGAGCATATGAAAGCTAAGCATACCTTGAAAGAAAATCACTATGAAATGGAATATTTTATAAGAAGGTGACAACAACTTCTATATTCAGAGCATAGTGAAACATTCCCCAGAATGTACTGGATAGACACTGGTGTTGACAGCTAAACCATGACTTATTAAAGCATTTGGTCTTTTAATAACCTATAGCACATCAGTTGTTATTTCTAGCAACTCTAAAACTAAAATCCAAGTCTTCACAACTGTCTGTGACACTAGAGCCCCATGATGGGTTCATTTCTCATGGCTCCACAGGGCATCAGATGATATGTTACCTGGGTATCATGCACAGCTTGTAGTTTGCAAGTAGCAACGGAAGTTAAAATAACATTCACTCTTTATTGCTTTGGTGGGGGTTTTGGTATCCCCGTTTTGTTTTGGTTTTAGTTCCTCATTGTCTTCTGACTTTGAAGTATTTTAAACAATGATCCAAATAATTCAAACCTTTTGACACTGTTATGGCTACCGCTAGGCACCTATGTAGATGCTGCCAAATATTCAGAATCACTTAGCAGATATTACCTCCATTGCAGGCATCAATATCTCAATAGCCTGGCTACTCAATCAAGCTGCCTAGTTGAGTACAAGAAAATAAGAAACGTCCTTTCAGAGCAGAGGCCATCCTCTGACAAGGATGCTTAGGATAGCAGATAAAAAGAGAGTGCTTTAAAAGGAATTATTTCTTCCACTTCTGGAATTCAGTGGTTTAAAAGCATCCAGACTGTTACATTTAATGGCCACCACTAGACATAACTCCTATGAATCTGTCCTTTTGAACCTTTCTGTGTTTCTGACCTGCAAAACATTGTCTGTGAACCTAACTTGCGCATGCTACATTTAAAAACACTTCTTTTGTTTCTTTCAGAACTGTTCCCTGGTACTTTAATTGGATAGCCCCTAGGTCTTTTTTCCGAGAAATAGTGAATGGTCATTTTCTACATATCTGTCTTCTCAACCATTTTGTAATTACCATTCACAATTTTGTAGAACATTGTCTTCCTGATATATAGATGCCCAGGTGTCAAATACTGGGCCATACTTTTGGATGCCATGACCCTTTCTTTTGTGAATACTTGAAAAAGTTGTCCCTGCCTAGGGAAGAAGATGTGGCAGAGGAGTGATACGAGTATTTACTGCCTGTATATGTCTGTTTCTTTACTAGCTCACAAATTGCATGATTAGTATGTGGTGTTCACTGCTTTAGTTTTAAATGAGCTCATTCAGCATTGATTATGCTTGAAGTTTGAGCAGATATTCAATATGAGTTGGATCTTGGCCTTGTGTTTTTACCTCGTGAAACTGCTATGAGGAATGGAGTATGACAGACTATGGGATATGGGCAGCAGATTTCTTTGACTCTTTTAAAAGTTACCATTTCAACAGTGAAAATTCTGAGGATCATTCAACATATCAGAAGTGTTTTTTGAAAGTGTTTTTAATTCTTGAGTTTTATATGCTGCAAGATCATAGATTTCCAAATGCCAACAAAGAATCACTATGAATGTAAGCAGTTTATTTGCTACCTTCCAAAACTCACCTTTGACTTAACTTTATTTGTATTTTTTTATTAGGTGAAGCAACAGTGAAGAAGAAACCAGCTCCAAAGACTCCTCCAAAAGCAGGTAATCATTTTCACGTATCACCTACTTGGAATAAATAATAAACCAATACTGTTTTACAGAACAGGCAATGCATTTCTAAGTACAGCCGTTTACCTACTGAATTTATCATACATGTGTTATTAAATGGCAAGTATGAGGATCTGTGAGGACAAAAATGAAAGCTGAGTCCAGTTTTCAAACTTGTTCATCAAGTTACACGTGGTTAAAACTTCAATTATGAGCATGCAAAAAAGTAATTATCAAATAAATTATAGCAAGATCCTATAGCATGTCAGTATTGTAACTCTTGCCCATTTTTCTATCCACAACACAGTTTAGCCTTCAGTGAGAAGTGTTTTAATATGTATCACAGAATGCCACATCTGCGTGAGTAGGTACCACAAAGAAGCTGATAAACCATACGTTTCCTCTTAACTGGCATTATTGTAACTTGTTTGTGTGTTTGCATTCTCCTAGGAAAAGCTATATTTAAAGCTATCCAGAATGTTCCTTTGTAAGAAACTGCTTTCAGTGTCCTAAAACTTTGACAGGCTTTTTGACTATTCAAGCTGTTTTCTCTGGCAGATGTGTGCCTCAGCCTAATTTCTTTCAGATACTTTCAAAACAAAACAAAGCAACAACAACAACAAAAAAGCTTTTCTAAGGAAAACAAACCACTTTGTTTTACTGACATTGAAAAGAAAATAAAAGCACTGTTTTCATGCCCAGTAGCCCTGTGCTTTGGACGGGAACGTTACATTTGGCAATGAAGTCATTCTAGTGTTAGGGACTCCCTTTTAATATTTCTGTCAAAATATCTTTATATCTGCCGTCCCTCACCCAAAAATATTTTTTTACCATGCTGCTCCTGTAAAGCAACTGAAAAGGTTTAACCCTGGAGTTGTCAAGAATGTGATATTTCTGGCATCTGTCCCTAGCAGTTGCCAGGGGCCTGTCACACTCAGCATCACAATTGAGAGGCAGGAAATGGCACTAATTGAAAAAGAGAGGTTCTGCCATCTAACCGTACCCAGATGATGAGAAGGAAGAGGAGGAGAAATACCTGTTTCCAACGTGGAGGAATAAGAATGGGACTGCAAGACTGAAAAGACTGCAATACACAAACAAAAGGATGTAACATTGCTCATAGGAGAATTGAATATGATGAAGAAAAAGTTGATTTCCTTCCTTACCTCTATAATAGATGTCCCACGTGATGCTCACCTGGGCATTCTAGAAAGAATATTTAAAGGCAGCTGTTGAATTTTAGATTTTATGAATGCTGTTGATGACATTAGGGAGTAGGTTTGCAGACCCTTTCGTCATGTGCAAATTGAGATGAAGTTAGCTGGGGCCCTTCAAAAATACAAAGTGAAGAAGAATCCTACAGCAAAACATTTTGTAAACTGTTTGGAATTGATGGTAGGTTTTGACAGTTTCCACCTTCAGATTTCTGTATCTTGGTCTTGTGTGAGCAGCTTCTGATGTGTAGATTGTTACTGCTTCACTACAGTAGAATTAAAAATGTCCACAGTGTTGTTTCATTGCAAGCAACAGATAAGTGCCAGTCTGTATTTCAAATGGCACTCTGAAACTGTTGAACCGAAACATGTGTTTTGAATTTTAAGAAAAATAGAAAGTCTAGTTACATAAACGGATTTTTTTTTAATTATTTTTTTTTTTATTTTGGTCAGCTACTCCTCCTCAGATTACTCAGTTCCCAGAAGACAGAAAAGTCCGTGCTGGTGAATCAGTGGAATTGTTCGCCAAGGTGGTAGGAACAGCACCCATAACTTGCACCTGGATGAAGTTCCGTAAGCAGGTAAATTGTTTTCTGTTCTGTTTTAACAATCATAAAAAATATAGCTGGACAAGAACTCCAACAACCCATCTTGTCAATCTCCTTTCTCCAGGGACTGGCAGTATCCATGTCATTCCTGTCATATGTTTTCTTCACCTCTGCTGAAAACATTACAGTGATGGAGATTTCACAGCCTCCATTGACAACCTACTGCAGCGCCTAAATATCCATAACGTTAGAAATTCTTTTCCTAATGCCAAACCTAAATCTTTCTTGCTACAGTTTAAACCCATTGCTGTGTGTTCTCTCCCCTAAAAGTAATGACTGTTCCTTTGAGAAAAGCCTTAGACCATGTAATTAAAATATAGTTGATGCAAAGGATGTAGTATCTGAAAGATATTTTTCACAGGAAATGTTTCTGTCCTTTAGAAACAATCTTTTCTTCATTGATGCTAGTTCTAAAGCTATGTCAGAGGGGCAAAATACCATGTAGAAAACTTGAATGAAATATCTTAAAACACAAAGGTCACACTGCAAGACATATCAGCAACTGTGCTGCCCTCATTCCCTGGATTTAAAGTTCTTTCTACTTGAATTACTTTCCTTGTATTGTATTGCATATGTCCATAAAGGCAGCTTATAAAAAGAGTTTCTTTAATGAGTAATTAAAACACTTTAAACCAAACAATCCAATATGCAAGTACAAGTTGGAAGATGAAGTGCCATGTTAAGACAGAGCAAATGTAAATATGTACTGTAGCTGCTATTGTGTTTATTTCATTCTGAATTTGTTATGCACTCTATAGAACATAAATAAAAACAGCTCCTTCTACAAGGAAGTTTATATTCTAAATCCAGATGGGTCAGCATTTAATTGAAAAAGTTCTAAACAGTTTGCCAGTCCAAAGGGTATTCTAGCTTCCTTCTTTGCTAAGCCTAAATAACTTATTTTAGGGGAGAGAGTGTTTTTGTTTTCATTTCCCTGAACTCTCAAATTTCCTTAAAATTCTTTAATTTAGAGACTGGAATTAAAAAGCGGTCTACTCATTTCCACAAATATAGGCCTCAGAAGTGACACTGAGTTCCCCATTTGGCTGAGATCTGTCTTGGCGCATGGATAAAATGTACCCTTCAAAAGTGAGTTGCTGGTATGTGCAGGTTTCTGAGTTCATCAGTGAATACAACAGTCCTATTTGTGTAAATTTCAAGATTTTTACATACAAAGTGAAAGTGCAAACTGAGACCAGTACCTAATACTACCCCTATCAGATCTCTGGTTCAACAGTTTTTTTCATTTGTAAAAGGATGGTAAAAGTAACCATCTTTATTATTTCTTTTTTAATTATTTACTGTGAGACAATCTAAAGGCTTGCAAAATTGTAAAATCAGATGGAGGATAATTTTTTTAGATGGGTCAGGATGGCAGGTGAATGGTAGATGATGGTAGAAAAGATGAAGCCTCAGGAAGGTTAATAAACACTGTAGGAGGACAAGTGAGGGTAGCAGTCTTTCACTCATTGAATTAAATGGGAAGCCAATTACTATGTGCTGCATTATAATAGCCAATAGTAACAGCCAATTACTATTACTGTGCTGCACTATTATTTTGCTTTCTTTTTCACTTATACTTCATCACACCTTGTTTTTATCCTGAATTTCTTCCTCCTCTATACATGTGGTTGATTTCAACTCTATTCCATTCCCAGTCCTAACAGTGAAAAGCACCCAAGTATTCTTATAACTTTCCTGTGGACTATTTGTTGTAGTTACCTGAGCAAAGCCAGTGAGCGTTGAATTCCAATTTCAGCCCTTCCACTGTGTACAGCAGTGAGCAGGAGGGATTCATCCTCTCTATGTCCTTCCTCACATTTCCTCAGGTACAAGAGAGCCACTGTAGCCTCCATCAGGTATATTCTGGACAACTATCTTTTGCTGGAAGAAAGGGAATGTCACCAAGTTATGAGCCATACAGTTGTACATGATTGCAATCTAGTGGAGTGATGCTGGAGCCATGCTTAGCTAGAAAACTGAGAAAGCCTTTGAAAGCTTCTTCTATTGTTAGCTGAGTAACAAAGTCTGTTGTTTAACCTTTCCAATCGTTGTAGACTCTTAACTACGACCAGTGATTCTGTTTTGGGAACGTAGGAATCTATCTTCCTGTTGTCTACACCCATTGCAATGGGTATATAATGCATATCCAGTTCTACTAGACTGCTTTTTTATTACTATTATCCTTTGACTAGTTCTAATGAAGCAAAACATATAAACCAGTACAGAATCTCAGAAGAATGAAGTACATGGGGAAGAAAACAACTTTCAGAAAAATTTAAACTCTAATCCTATATAATCCCATTTACTAACTTTCTATAGCAATTACTGTAGGAGCCACTTTCTCAGGTTACTTTTGGGCATATAGTAATGTGCATGTTCCATCTCAGATGAGGAGAAAGCAGGGTAGGTCCTGATCTTAGCCTTGTAATTCCTTATTCTCTGAATATATGTGACAAGATAAGCCAAACTAAATAGCCTTCATTTTTAATGAAATTCTGAGAATGAGTTGGAAGAGTCACATATCTAAAAAGGAAGTGGTGGGAGGAACGAGGGCATTGACATTGTTGTCTGTTTCATAAGAACACAGAGTACAACTTCTATAATTGCAATGTAGCATTATGAGGTTTTAAAATAATCTTTCATGTCTCAAGTTAATACTGATTAAAATCTAAGTCTCCTTGGCCATTTATGCTATGACAGCTTAGTTTCAATTAAAAGCTAGTTCACAATGTGCCTATGGTGTTCAGCTGCGATTTTAAGTTTGGGCTCTCCAGAAAATAAAAATGCCTTAGGAAGGCTAAATCTGATGTTTGTACTTCTCTCTGCACAGCTGTACCATTACATCTCCATTTCAGGCAACATCTTCAATTGCTCAAAACAATGAAACTGTTGCCCTGATTTATATGGAAGTACAGAATAAGGCTGGTTGAGACAAGAGGGTAAAAGTCATAGCTATGGATGACTTGCACATTCAGCTTCTGAAAGGAATGGCAAATGAATTATGGTATTTAGAGCTAAACCCTTGTGACACTGTGGTCACTGTGAGTTAGTTATGTGAGACCAAATTTTGTTCTTTTGCCAACTAGACAGTGTACACTTTAAGCCTGTCAAAGGGGTCATAGAAAGTGGAGATCCTGTTCCTTAGTGGAGTCCCACCAGAAACAAGGATCCTTGTTTCTCTTGCAGGACTGGAGCAATTGTAATGTTCCACTGCATTTCTAGATGTCTCATGTTGATTACACTCTTTATCAGCTGCACATAATTCACTGTTGTGATAGAGTTATCTGCAGATGACTATCATTATGCTGACCTTGTGTTGTAATTTAAGCGCTTTCATGTATAGAGGTACAGCAATTTCTCCTGTAAGATCTTTTTTTTTCTTTTCATCTTGACAGATTCAAGAAAATGAATATATCAAAATTGAGAATGCTGAAAACAGCAGCAAGCTAACAATATCATCAACGAAGCAGGAACACTGTGGATGTTACACACTAGTTGTAGAGAACAAACTTGGCAGCAGACAAGCACAAGTCAACCTTACAGTTGTTGGTGAGTCCATAATAATAATTTAGATATATAATTATGCTAGACAACAATCTACATTCACTTTATAATATATATGATGATATGCAAAATTAAATGAAATTATCAGATAAGTTAAGAAGACTGAAAAAAAAAAAACCCTAAAATTATCTGGACTGTATAGCGGCATTGTAATAACCACTGTAAGTAACTTCAGTAGGGTTATAATGTGTTTTATTTTCCAAAATTACTAACTATAGATGGAGGTGTAAAATAGCCCAGACTTTATAAAAACACAAGAAAAAAAAGGTCATGTCTCCAATTTTGGTTAGATACCACTATAGTCCATCTCTTCACATTTAACATTTGTAGCATCGAGATATTTGCTAGACTGCAAATTTTAAAACTGCTATTTCAAGAAGGCCTGAGATGACTCCTCTTAGACTGTAAATTTGAAAACATCCTGTTGCTTGGGGGAGGGAGGTATTATCCTTCTAAATGAAATTCCTACCGTTGTCTACTTGTTTTATAGTGACAGAAAGCATCGGACAGAGGCAGTCTGTTATGAATATGGAGCCCTTTACATTTGGAACATTAGACACATGTATTTTTAAATACACATCTAAACTATGGAAGAATCACTTAAAGCATAATAAAGTTTCAAAAAGACTTGTCAGATGACAACTTCAGAGCACCAGGTTTGTTGCAGCAGGCTGTGGGTATCTACAGATAATTTTGGACTGGTAGACAGTTTCAGTATATATGCATATATAACTGCTTGAGTATTAGAGAAAACCTAGAGCTGTGACATCTAGCTTTGAAAAGGCCAACGAACCCACCTTGGCATGGATGCACTGCAAATGGTTTCCAGGGAAATCTAAGAAATGTCCATAGGCAAAGAGGGAGATCTGTTCAAAACATTAGTCTGCATCCTTCTGTTCCTAGGCTCTGGTCTCTGTGGCCTGTGGAGGGGTCTTGACATGAAGACCCCCTCTACTGCGGGAGTGAAGAGCATGCCCAGGCATTTGGACAAATTCTAGTTCAAAAAGCAAAGCTTCATCCTAGTGATGCAGTCATAACTGCATTGGCTCTGCTGCCCTTACAGATATGTGGGCTAGTGAGTAAAGCAAGTGTGTATAATGCCAAAGGCAAAAATCGGACTTCAATGAAATCCATGGCAAAACACCAGTAACACAAGTTGGACTGGAAATCCATTTCAGTGATCCAAAGAATAACATGCAAAGTTGAATGAGTAGAATCACACTTCCAAGTACAATGGCCACTACAAAAGAGTGAATGTCGTCGGTTGCGTCCTGTTGTGCGTATCGTCAATACAAGTCTCCTGATTATTTAAATTATTTTTTGTCTAATCTGTGGCACTGGTTGCAGTTAAAAGATAACAGTGAATGCATATAAATATCAAGCAGATGCCAACAATGTGCCATAGAATGCAAGAATAGATCATAGATAAATCATATTATTCCTTCCAACAGTAGATTGTACAAATCAGAAGTGTAGCTAGGTTAAAAATGAAACCCTTGAAAAATTAATCCTCAAATAACTGTTCTATATATTGTTCTAACTACTGCTTTTGTGTCCAAAGTCTCAACACAGCTGTCTAGCAGCTAGAGGTAAGGCAGGAGACAATCTCTTTACATTTCCCCTTTTATCACTCCTTCCTAGGCAACTGCTGCAGTCTGTTAACTGTAACAGGTTATTCGGCAAGATGGATTTTTTCTAGCTGAACCAGGCCAACAGTTCCTATGATCTTGTCATTATGTGATCCTTGCCTCATTATTATATGTCACTGTTTCATGTCTATTGGAATTAATTGGCTTGAAAATCTTTGAATTCTATAACCTTATAAAGCTACATCTCAGCCTCCTGCTTTGCTTTTTCATAAGTGAGAAATGTGCCAGAGAACAGTGGGATTCCCAGAGATGCTTTCGGGAGAGTTGGGTGAAGAATCCTTACAATGTGCTGGAGTTTGCCATGCATTTTGGCTGATGACAAGCTATCTGTTTCCAACTGAAAAGAATAAATTCCCTCTTGTAAAATTGCCAGGCTCTTCAGTGAGACATCTCGCTGATGTCAGCACTGCCAAAGGCATTACAAAGCCTCAAGATTTCTAGTTTGCTCCATATGCTTTTTAACGATAGATTCTTCTATGTGGGTCCTCAAAAATGTGGGAAAAGGGGGCAAAAAAAATGTCTTCCGTCTAGGGAGTAGGTTTGAATCTCACTACTGAGATAAAATCCCTCACCCCATTTGCACCTTAAAAGGTTGGAAGATGTTGTCTTTTCTCCAGAGCCTGCTCAAGTCAGGATAGGGAAGATGTACTTCTCTAAATACGCAAAACGTGAGAACTCAGTCTACCAAAGCTCATCCTTAGTCCTAAATTCTCACCTGTCCATTCTCTCTGCTCTGTCCAAAGTACTGGGAAGAAACTTGCTCTCCCTGCCCTGATCCCCCATTCATAACAAGGGTTTGTGGAGAAAGCCCTGGTGCTAGAACTGAGTCAGCTATTTATAAAAAGAACTATAACTCTGTGAGAGCTGCCTCCCTATCAGTTCACCAATGAAAGGCACATCTGTGTGTATGCTCTGTGTGCAAAACATTGCTGACTGACCACAGTCCACAATTAGTCTTGAATGTGTTGAGGAAAACTACAGATACAGAATATCTGCTCTCTGGAGGAGTGTGTCTGAGCTGACCTAGAGCTATGTCTCAAAGGTCTAAGTAATGGGTTTCTCTATTCTGAGTTTCAGCAAATCAAATGCATTTGTTAAAATATAAAATTAAATAAATAGGAAAATAAAGAAGTATTTATTTTATTATTACTTTTACAACCATGTGAGTTGCAAAGTCTTCATGGTGATGGGCAAGTTTGCCACGTGAAAGACTCCAATACATGTTTCCCAAATTAAATTTGGACTGTAACACATGACAGGGAGCAGGCTGCCCAGAAAAGTTGTGCAGTCTCCATCCTTAGAGGCATTCAAGTTCAGACTGGATAAACATCTGAACAACCTGGTCTGGCCTTGTAACTGACACTGCTTTGAGCAGAACCTTCCTGAGGATATTTAAGACCGTCCTGGATCTTCCTTTTTCAGTTAGGAAAGTAAAAGTGGGAAAAGAAGTACTTGAAAGAATTCCAACTGTATTCTAAGGATTTTTTTCCTTTACAATTTTAATGAATATCTATGAGCAAAATGTCCATTAAACTCAGCCTCCAGTGTAATCTGTTTGCAGTCCACACACCAGATGCAGAGATATCTAGTCAAGTTAGTGAAGACCCTTGTTAATTGTTTGACAGGATGGTGTGATGATGAGTACACAGGACTGAGCCACCAGGATGGAGTCTTGAGTTTAACATTGCTTTATTGCGTACCTTTGTGCCTGTATAAGCACTAATGATGCTGGGAGACCTGCAGTAGAAGGAGAAGACATCCAAGTTAAGCAATATCTTCTCTTAAAGGATAGACGGTTTCCAAAATGTCCATGTTGAGTTCTGTATTGTTAAGATTGGCTCTCTCAAATAAGCAATTTCATTAGCTGAATGATCTCTCTAGGGAGATTTTTTGCAACATGTTTCTGCTCCAAATCCAAATCAGCCTGATGTGGGACTGAGCTAATGATTTACGGCAGATGCTGTGTCAGATTAAAGTGGACTTTTGTTGCCAAAGCTATATTAAATGAGCCAGTGGTGAGCTGAGTGTGAAATAGGACTGATTTAGGAAAGGTAGAGCCCTCACTCTACAGTGATAGCATGGAATATTCATTCCTTCTGTGCCATTTACTGGCTGTATATGTGTAAATATATCAAATTGCCATTTCTGAACATTTTAGGTCTGTGACAGGAATACCCTATACTTTTGAAAAGGAACTTGGTCTTCATACTGGCTATAGCTGGGTACTATGACAAAGAGTCAAAAGAATAACAGAGTATTCAACAAGGAGAATGTGGCACTAAAGAAGTGGTCTATTCTGCAGCTGTGCTGCAAGCTTCTTTCATGATTTTGGGCTAACTGCTCAATGTTTCCATGCCTATAATACAGGGGTATTCTGATGTTCAACACGGTTTGATGAGTACTTTTTGATATCAGCAACTTTTTTTTTTTAATACAGAGTTAAAAGCACATGTACTGCCTACCTGTGGCAGTTTGATCAACTTTATAAATCCTTTAAATCTGTGTTGTTTCTGGTGTAGTTGTAGTATTGCATAAAAAAAAAAAACAAAACAGGATGATGATCAGTGAGCTGTAAGATAGATACATATGCAGAAGAATAGGAGCAATATTATTATACCCTGAAAAGCTCAAATATTATTATTGTATATTTATTATGCTAAGCAGTTGTGCACATAACGTGTACTTTGTGTCCTTGTGCACTGTTGAACAGTGATAAACCAAATACTTAACTATACTTATATTTAAGCACGTTGCATGCAGGCATGTAGTATAATATGAATTCATTAAGTAATACCCGCTCCTCTGAATGACATTATAATTCTGTACTTGGTTTGTGATGGAGAGGTTGCATTCTGGGACAAAACTATTATTTCCATGCCTTTAGCAGAACCTGTATGAGCAGAGTCTTTCCAAGCAAAAATGAGAAAATTGAGAATTAGCTGGAGAATAAGATCAACACTAACTCCAGCAGTCATTGAATATAATGGTAGGATTGCTGATTGTTTATATAAAGGAGTTGGTCCTGGTTCAGCAAGTGACATAGATGCATGCTACATTAGCATTACTTCTTTGCCCTTATTTTGTATTATAAGGAAATGTAGTAGCGTAATCAACAGTTAACAGTGGCACTATCAGTGTTTTTGTGAGTGTCTGAGAGGTCTGGCTCGGTGCTAGCGGCTCAGACTGAGTGGATCCAGTGGTGATTAGAAACTGTTATCCATCTGGAAAAGAAGAGAACACTTCTACGGACAACACTGCAGCTCAGAAGTGCTAACATGACTGCTTCTGAAACTTATTTCATCTTCTTTTGAGGAGCACCAGATTATATCTTGCAGTAGCCATGTGATTCCCTGTTTACATCTAGGGTCTGAGAATGCAGTGAATTTCCTAAGAATATGTGGGTGGACTTGGCCTCTAACCTTTAGCCTTTTAAATTCCTTTGGATTGCTGAAGGATTTTTGTTACCAGTTTTCTGGTTAAAGGGCAACTAGACTGACAGTTAAGGAAGAGATGTCTTCTCTTACTGTTTTTGTTTCTGTTGTTGTAGTTTAAGAGTGCTGTGACCCCCACTGTCAGTCTCCCCTCTAATGTTTGGTGGCCAAACTCTGCATCCACATCTAAACTAACTTATCACAGCAAGATAATAATGTATAGAGGAAAAACAGCTTACATTGCCTTATCCATCAGTGCCGGCACACTGATGAAGCTTTATTCCTTGAAGGGCCATCTAGTTTCAATGTCATTTCTGTTAAGAGAAATTATAGTAGAACTCTGCCTAGTTATTTTTCCTCATAGTTGCCTTCATCTTTCTTCTGGTGAAGAAAAGGAAATATTACAGCAGTATTTCTCACAACAAACTTCCTGTATTTTACCTGCTGTTAAATGCCAGGAATGTCTTACTTCCTAAGGAATAATTCATCATGACTCCAGTTCTGCACATGAGCACGGTGTTCCTAGGACCTGAACTCACACCATCAGGGACTTGGAATCAGCTTACAGTCTCACCAGGACAAGTCCTAAAACTTAACTCTGCCTTTCAGGAGACAGGTATCAGAGGCCTAATTCAACCAGTTATCAAACCAGTTGCCTAACATGTAGCACATGAGTAATCTGAATAGCTTGTTGATTCAGGCACAGGAACAGATGGTTTAGGAAAAGGGCTCCTGAGAATGCATTATATATTTGTTTGTTCCATTAGGCCTGTGGCAGAAGGAGATGTTCTTGTGCTGAGGGCATTTGCGTAGGAGTGGTGAGATCTGGTTTCATTCCCAATTCCATTCTCCTGTGTGTCCTTGGGCAAGGTCATTTTACTCTTTTATGCCTTGGTTACCCCACTGGCAAAGGGGGAAAAACAGCACAAAGTGGTGCTGTGGGCCTTCAATGTTCACGAGCTATTTTACCTGCAGGTCTCAAAAATGCAGATTTTAAACAACAGTTTTATGTCAGCGTTGTGGGGAGGGATCATACTTTGAGGAGGCTAGCACGAGTCTGCTGTGTGTATTAAAAGGGACGGGTGGATTTCAAACTCTACCAGAGCTGCAGGTGTGGAAGTCCCCTGAGCTAACTAACCTTGGCCATATAGTCCTTGGCTCCTGATGGGGAGGCTGCTTCATTAGCAGAAAAATTCTGTTCATTTCATCTTCACTTGTGTTATTTTGAGGGAGAGTGCACACATTCTTTTCTACTTTACTTTTATGCTAAACCTATGGTGCAATAACACCCAGAAGGGCATTAGCGGGTGTAAAGGGGTGCAAAGGGGTAATAATCTCTCTACTCACAGCACTCCTGTCCCTTGGAAAAAAAAAAAAAAAAAAAAGCTGCAGGGCATAGTTTTCCGAGCACAGCAGAGAGGTCTGCCATGACCCTAAGCCCTGTCAGCAATAATGCAGGGTTCAGTTATGGCCTTTTATGGTTTCGCTTCTCTCCTGCTGATGAATTTCAAATGAAGGCTTTGCCAGTGCTGTCGGCATGGACAGTGTTCAACTGGCTTTTGCAGCATATTAAATACCTTCTCTGGCTAAACAGCCCGTGGGATGGAATTAAATTGTTTCTTTCTGTCTGTTCTTTATCTGGCAGACAAATATCACAATAGCTAATAATAGTGTTATACAGTAATACGATAACTGGATTTAGAAAGAAACCAAACCAATTTTGAGAACAGATAAAGACAACTACTTCAGAGACATTGCTTCAGTGCTGTCTCTGTTGCTGAAATAACTTTTTTTTTTCAGGGCCAATGGTTATATAGTTCTGTTTTCAGAGGCTTTCTACTGCAACAGCATTGCTGCTTAAAGCACTGCCGGAGCCATGCAAGCTCTGAATGTGCAGCAAAGCCTTGGAGCCTTACTTTGGCTCAGGCTGACCGTCCCATCAAGTAGCAGAACGATTGCTGTTTCCCTGCGCTCTGAGTTAGATAAGGAGAATGCTGCCTTTTTTGGTCTCCTGGAATGGTGCTTGTGTTCTGCAGACTCTGTAAACTGAGCAGTGCTAAGAGGCCAATGAGGTCTGCATAGCACGGTTTCAGATTTTGTGGGAGTCCTGTATGAGCTGGGGTTTGCTACCTATACAGAAGGAGAGAGAGTCTCTTATCAGGAGGAATTTGGGGTTACAGACCACTGAAAAAGGCAAGGACCTCAAGACAAATCTGTTTCTTAAATAACAGTTTCTTAAATATTTTTTTTCTTAAATATTTTTTAAATATGTTTCTTAAATACTGTGCATGCTTATGCTTTACACTTCTCAGAGTGTACAAATAAAAATTAATTAAAGGCTACTCCAGGGTGTATATCAAAACCTGTTTACCAAAATATCTCTGAGAATTTGTCTGAGGAGGGAGTGCAGCTGAATGCAATTTGAGTAAACAAGAAGTGCATGTTTCAATCCCGGTATGGCCTTAAATGTGGCTTATACATTTCATGCGAGTCCAGCTCATGACTTTACCATCTGCCCTAATGAAAGTATGTCACAAAGAATAAACTGGAACCTGACCTCCTTGGTCTGGGGTAGCAGTAATTTATGTCTCCGTTTGTTGGGAAGTACCTTCTTTCCTAATCTGTGCCAAGTTTGCTGGAGCACAAAGGGAGAAAAGCAGTCGAGTCCCCTTTCACATCACTTCCACTATCCTCTTACTCCCCTGTGCTTGGTGAATAGTACTACATGAAGCAGCTGCTGCTCCTTCCCCTGTGCCATTAGTGTCAGTGGCTTTACGCAGTCTCTATGCTGCTGTGCAGAATAGTCCCTGCAGCAGGCTGGAGGCCAAGTTAGCTGATTGCCCGTCTCCTTTGCCTGCAGCTGGGCTTTGTGAGGCACCTCAGGGCAACCCTACTCTTATTCCTAAAGAGATTACCTGTGGAGCTTTGTGCTCGAGTCCCCCTTAGCATTTAGCTATCCAACCTGCAACTACTTTGTTAGCCTTTGCTAACTATTAGGCAAAGAAGGTGATCATGCATCCTAGTAAAAGAGGTATAAGTACTGCCTGCTACGAAGGGGGTGTAGCTTGTAGGAATCTGGGCAAATTCAGTAGGACTATGTGGACACAGCCAATTTGACCAGGACAATCTAGAGTATCATAAAGCATATCATAAAGCATAGCTAAATCTTTATTTTGGTGTTATAGTCATTCTGTAAATTAGTCAAGACTGAAACACCCCTGGTTTTGTATAGATAAGACATCTTAGGATAGAGAACATACATGTTTTCTTTTGCTGCATCCAGTAGTGAAGCTGAAGTTAGAGACTGACATTTAAAATGAATTGTTCCCCCTACCATTAGAGTCCTATGGAAGTGTTCACATGGAGCAATGTTATCTTGGAATGCACTCACTTCCTTGTAGATCATATTTTGGCTTGTGGCTATGGTTTGGTATGGGACAGCAAGAACAAAATTGTGGTCCAGTGAAGCTATATAAAATCCTTGCAATATATGCCTAAGTGTGAAGCACGCGTTTGTAAAAGACTGCACATGATATACAAATGAAACATTGAAGATGGGCAGCTCAAGGACGTGAATGATATGCTAAACACTAAAACAGAAGGACAAAATAGAGAACCATGCTGGAGCTTCTGCAGCCCTCCTCAACCCACTGGATATTTTTATTGGAAGCAGTTAATTGTGCTGATAGAGATTTCATATTCCAGAAGGGAATGCAGTTTGGCAAAATGTCCTAGCTTTCAATACAGACAGATGAATAAAGGGTAACCTTTAAAATCCCCACGGAATAAACTATTGAGAAACAAAACAGACACATGGAGAGACCATCTGTAAATTCTCTGAATGTGCAGAGCTGTAAAATACCATCCAGTCTGATATCAAATAATTTCTAAGCGTGGTAAAATGGTATATACACATCTGTCATATTAAGAAAGAGCAAAGATTAAGCTTTCTTTCTTGTTTATGATCTTCCATAGCAGCTACTACCCCAGTATTTATACATTGAGCAGATCTGCAAGCAGCAGCACTTGGTAGGCTTCAAACAAAAATGTGCATCTTTCTGGCTTGAGCAAGTCCAGCCGGGGTTACAGGTTCACTTATTTTCTTACTGGGAAAATATATATATATATTAGAAATGTAGAAATATTCCCAAGACTGACAGATATTAGACTAAAGTCATGCAGCATTTTCTTGACAGCTAATGTACATGAATGTTTTCTCTCTAGTGATCACATACCTTAAAAGCCTTGCTTTATGTAAGCTATGCTGGTCTAAAGGGTTGCCATATCCAGGTGAGTCACGGAAAGTTTAGGCAACTGTTAAAGCATGCCCAGAGTTTCATTTGGAAACAGCAGAGTGTTAAAAGTCAGCAAAGAAGTCACTGTATTCTCATGTCCTGCTGTGCTCTGCAAAGACTGAAGCACATGAGTTCTTTTCTCCTTCACATTAAAATTCAGTGTATAGCTCTAGCCAGAAGCTGTCAGATGTATGGATCTCTATAACCTCATCTTCCCTCTGAAATGAAGGTTTTAGTATTAGAGCAAGCTACTTTTTCTTTTTTTTTAAATAAACCCATAGTGCCCACGTTTAGCTGTGTGCATGGCAGATGTCAGAGAATCTGCACTAGTTTGACAAATCTGAACAGATGCCTCTGGAGTGTGATAGACTACTGGCTCTTCAAAGTATTTTCCCCTTGCTATCAGCAACTGCTCTTTTCTGTTTGGATTTAGGATAAGTCAGCTCTTACTTATCCAAGTGCTTATATGTGCATCCTGAGATGGTGCAATGATGATTATATAGGAGGAAAGTATGACACACAGCTAAATGTTCTTCTGAACAGATTTTGAAGAGGACAGAGGCAATATCATTCCCCATGAGGTCTCAATGCATAATAATTTGTAGTGAAAAGTAGTTGGCTGTCATTGCTACTTGACTGAAAACATATAATGCATGTGTGCCATGTAAACGGTTCTCTGGAGCCTGGTGCCGTATTGCACAAGGGTGGTGAAATTGTGAGTGATGTGAGCACTGACCTCTTGCTTCTTGCCACCCCAAGGAGTCTGGGGCATGACTACTGCTCTTCAGGCACCAGGAGCCTGAGATACTGTTCTTATCTTTGCTACAATCTTTCTTTCTAATCTTGGACCTCTTTCTAATCATTTAACTTCTCTGTTATTCAGTCTGTGATACCTTAAACTACAAATTTATGCTTGTTAGTAGTCCCTTTGATTTTGCCAGAGAATGAGACCAGTAAAAAGTGACAACTAAGCATGGCAGTAAGCCATTCCAGAGGTTAAGGACACCTATTTTGTTTAACAAAAGATGTACAGTATAATGATGACTCCTAGTGGAATGGTGTTTTAAGTGTTGCCAAATTGAATGCAGATAAACCCACTCTCTGGCAGCCTATCTCTCTTCTGCCTGGGCATTCTCACATTGAAGGCAGCAACAAACCCTTGGTGCTCAACTCTCTTCCTCTCTCCCAATCTTTTCCCTCATACTTAAATGTTCTATTCATACAACTCCTAACATGTTTAAGTTGGGGCAGAGGTGGATATTCAGTGACAACTGCAAATGAGTTTTCTCAGAGAAATCATTGGTCAGTGGAACTCTGTAGAAAGAGATGGCCCTGTTCCAGATGGTGAGCTGTCTTGATCCTACCCCATTTTCCCCCTTTATGAGTAAAACCATGGCACTCAGAAGGAGAGGTCTCTCTGTCCAAGAACTAAAGTTGGGCTTCTGGCAAACTGTGGCCACTTCTGTCTGCTAAGTGATTTTCCTAGGGATGATAATTTCAGTCTGGAGAGACAACTGATATAGTCTACCACAGTAAGGCTTTGATCAAAGTCCATAGCAGTTTTCACCAACTTTTGGATGATTTTATTTCTCAGAAAGTTGCCAGACCAGCCAAAAATACAGCCACTCTGCCTTTCTTAAGGAAAAAGTGATAATGTCCATTATCAGTTTTAACCAGCAAAAGGGGACAGGATTTTATCAGTCAGTGTCTAATGCAACCGCTGTAGCATCTCACACTTGCTATCCTTTTATTTTCATCTTCTCTCATTTTATTCCATCCTGTGCTTTCTCATTCAGCCTTTAGTCACTAGTTCACCCAGATCAACATCATCATTATTTTGTAGGTTTTTCCAGATTAACTCTGAGAGGATTATTCCCAGGGAAGACATCTAGTTCCCTTTAAAGTCTTTAAAAGCGCTTAAGTTCATAATTCTTTTTTTTTAATCAGTTATTTTTTTTTAGAAGCCAGCATTCTTCTGTCTTAGGAGAACATTCATTTCAGTGACTAGTCAATGATTAAAATTAATTTTGAAAAAGTCATATAACTTCAAGGTTTCTGTATTGTGCCAGACATTTGTATAGTTGGTTGCTCATCTACACACCAGGTTCTGATGATATTGGCTTTTTTTTTTTAACCAAAAAATGCACCAGACTTCCAAAGTCTGCTCACATAAAACTCAAGATATGTGTTTCTATGTCAACATACTGGTTTGGGTATCTCTGATACCCAGGTATAGCTGGATAAGTGGTGCATAGAGGCTATGAAATGTTAGCAGGGGCCTTGAATTATGGAAGCAGAAGAAGGGAGCTTGGGGAATAGTGTCACAGCTATGGTGACTGTTAGAGGGTAACCCTCTAAGGAAGTTCATCAAGGAGAGGTTTGCACTACTGTGGGAGATTTGATTTCAGCACTTGCCAGCATAGTTGTGACTGGTTTTAGTCTCAATGGTTTCTGTAATGATAGCTGTGAAGGGCATTAGGCTTCAGAACAGCTTAGCAGGATGCCCAAGGACTGAACAGCCCATGCTGAGGCCCATGTGGGATTGGCATCTGCGTTTGCTAATTCAGGTATGTCTGCCTGTGCTACAGCTGTATTCTTACTCTAGTACAAACCTCTGAAGCAGAACAATAGCATGGAAGGAAAATGGTTGTTAGCTAGGGCAAGTAATACCTTAACAGAAGTCCTACCTCTTACCCTTCCAATTTCATCTAGTGTGCTTTGCATCTGTATTTTGCAGATAAACCAGACCCACCTGCTGGAACACCTTGTGCATCAGACATACGGAGTTCCTCCCTCACTCTTTCATGGTATGGCTCCTCTTACGATGGTGGAAGTGCAGTGCAGTCCTACACCGTGGAGATCTGGAACTCAGTGGACAACAAATGGACAGACCTCACTACCTGCCGCAGCACGTCTTTCAATGTGCAGGACCTGCAGGCTGATCGGGAATACAAATTCCGCGTGCGAGCTGCTAACGTGTATGGCATCAGTGAGCCCAGTCAAGAATCCGAGCTGGTCAAAGTTGGAGAGAAACAAGAAGGTTAGTTTTTAAAAGAAATGTCTAAGTTTAATTAAATCATAACAGTTCCCCAGTAGGGTCAGGCAGCTTTGCCACACTCCTTCGCGTGTGCTTCTGTGCAATGAATGCTTAAGCTGGCTGTAAGCATGCTGAAGTCCCTTTGCAGCTTCATGTAGGTGTCTGTGCTTATGTTTTCCATGCATCAATTGTGGAAACTTGGCTTCAGGAATCCCTAAAACCTGCCTTGTGAAAGCAACCAATAAGTTGACTTCTGGCTTGCTCCATGCATGCTGGCTGACAGACTTCTGTTGTTCAGCACACAGGTAAAGGGAGATAAAATATTTCACACGTTACCCATTCAGACCTTGCCCAACTGTGAAATTATGTTTGGTGGCTTACCTGAAACATACTGGGGAATTCATTTCACTTTATAGTGGACATACCATAGAAAACCAAGCCAAAAACACTATCCCAAATTTGCTTTTGGAAAAAGCAAATGAGCTTGCTGCCAGTCAAGCACTGAATACACAGCAGAAATTGAATTAGCCTCTCATACTAGACATGATTTCTGTGCTTCAGATCCCAGCATGGTAAAGCACCTCAGTCCTGTTGCCCCTAATACACCTGATCTTGTGAAATTGTGACTTGTATCCTGCTTAGCATGTTGGGTTTGCAGCATTGTATGGGTGCTAAAAATATTTTTTAGAGTTTTTGATTCCAGGTGCAATGCATGTAAAATATTTTTCAGTATGTTTTTCCTCTTGTCTGCTTAACATCTTCTCAATTAGGCTAATGGGAAGAGTTGAAGCATTTTAGAAATGATTGTAAATTGTTACAAATGTTTTAAACACACACAAAGAAAATCAATATTATTCTTTTTAAAAACAGGTTTTGAGTACAGATTTCTGTGCCCACCCACATCTACCTACTGTGCAAGGATCACTTTGATATTCCTACCACACTGAAAATCCCAGAACCAAATTTTCAGCACCAAAATTATGTATTTTGCCATGTTTCCTGTCTTTGGAGAGTGGACTGTGTGTTGTATCTCTCCCTCCTTATCTTTATATGCAGAGCTTTAGTGTTTTAAATGTCTCACATAGTCCTTGTGATGTTATCTTTCATTGCCACAGCAAGACAAAATGATAGCAAAATGGTGCAGCACCACAAAGCTGTGTAAGCTTCTCAACAGTCATTTCCAAGCACAAGGAAATCATACTCCAAGTGTTTTAAAGATTTAGAAACTGATGTAAATCAAAATGCAACTTCTCTTCAAAGGGAGAAAAATAATGTTAAGAGTAGTAATAAAATTGAAAGAAAGCTAGGCGGTATTGGCTTTTCGTAGTAGAATTCCCTGTGTTTGAATGCCCTCTTTCTTTAGTTGCAGGATGAACACCTTCTAGAGCTGGGGACCTGACCTGTTCCTAGATTTGCTTTTCCTAGAGCAAGCGCTACTTGTACTGGACAAAAGCAAACAAGCTATTTTTCTTTTTAAGTCTGACAGTTTTCTTACATAGATTTAAAACAAAGAGTCTATAGAGCAAATGAATCATTGTGATACAAATTTTTAACAGTCAAAAAGTTTCTTTGGGTGAAAAGAAAATGCATTTTGTTTGCAGGAGGGTGGGTTGTCTTTGTGCTCGCAGTTCCAGGGCTTCTAGCTTTCTGTTCTTGATACTGCAGCTAGCGTGAAGAAAGGGCAAGTCATATAAAGTGTGATTTTTCAAGTGCGTGAGTGTAGCTGGTGCCTTAATTGAAGGCAGTGGAAAATGCACATGTTCAGCACTTCTGAAAGTCAGGACATTAAACTGTCATCTATGTAAACACTTAGCTGAGTAACAGGGGATTTTTCCATTACTGCCAGGAAGAGTGATTACTGATTTTCATACTGAGGTGGCCGTTACATATCAGCAATCTCAATCTCAATAAAATTCTAGCAAAGAAAGGCATGGGTAACTTTTCAAAGTGAATTTCAAGAAAACAGCTACTAAAATAAGGTAGTAAATCACAAGAGATTAAAGAAGACATTGCCGTGTTTGAGGAAATCTTTTTACCATTAACACACTTCTGAGAAAGGTTTTAGCACAGCTATGCAGAGCTTACAAAGCTCAGATATATTCTATTTAGTTAATTTAGACTTCCAGTTGTGAACCAAAATGTTTCAAGTTCATGTCTTAAGTATAGTGTCGCTGCAGAACAGGGAACTGACTTCTTTGTCTGTCTAATCACCGTTTGGCAGACCTTAACTACTGGCAGTGTGGCTGGGATCAGCTCCCTTAGGCAGCCCTTAAAAGGGGAGGAAAATGTGATGTGCTTTATGCAAGTGTGGTTTCTAGCTGAGGAAGATCTGAGGACAGCTACGCCTGCATGGGGAGGGCTCGCTTCCCTCCCTGCTCTTCTGGTAAATGACTGCAAACCAGCGAGTCTGTTTTGGGACATACAAGGGTTGCAAATCCTGCAGAAAGAGAGGAGGACTTTAGTAACAGATTATATTTACTTGATTGGCTTTGCTACCAGAATACATATGCAGGGTTATGTCTTGAATATAAAAAGGTGATGCCTGCATCAGATCAGTTACCTGCGCTCCCTTCATCTTTCTTTCTATTTTCTTGTCCACTACTGCACTTAACTCTATACTCTAAGGCAAATAAAGGTGTCCAGAGTAATGTGTTAATGTTCCATAACGTGAATTGGTTGACACAGTGGGGATAAATCATTCGATTAGGCTTGCACTCTATGATGAAAAAGTGCAGCTTTGGCAGCTACAGGGAAATTCGTACAGGTCCCCGTGAAACTGCCTTTGCAGCTGCTCAAATTACTGGTCATAGCCAGAGGTCTTAGGAGCAAGTCCAAGCAGTGTAAGTAATATATAGCAACATTCCAGCTACCACCCCTTTGCCTCATACCTGCAGGCAACATAGGGAATAACACACAAACTGGTGCTACTGACAGTTCATTCACATGAGAATAAAAAATTAAAATCAGAACACTCAGGCCAGCTTCCAATCTGCCTTGTGTCATGGGGCTTGCTTACACCTCTGCATGCCTTTGAATAGTCCTGCAGAACTGAGTCTCCATTTGGACATCTTTGCTTTCAAAGTTCCATGCTCAGGAAGGTGTACACTCTCCAAATTTTCTAGTCATCTTGAGTCTGAAAAATGCATCTCTATGCTTTGCAGGAAATCTTTTCATCTATAAGCATGCTTTAATTTTAGGTTTGCAATTGCAAAAATGCATCAAAAAGCCAGAAAAGGATTTGTCAATGAACCAGAAGTGTAGCTATTGATTTTAATATTTTTAATTTATTTTCTATTCCATTAAGGCTTTCCTAAAGCAATTTATTAGATGATTTTGAATTGATTCAGTATGCTCATGTTTCTACTAGGGAGGTAAAGTAGCCAAACACTGTAAAACACATGAACTAGATTTATCAAGAAATGGTGACTGAAGTTTGACTATGTAGTTATTAGAGATGAAAAAGTGGTGAAGAGATTTTAATTATGGAGTTAATACACAAAATCCCTGACTGGTTTTGCTGCTTAGCCATAAGGGTCTACCAGTTACCCATGTTACTGTGAATAATTTGACTGCTTTATGTGAGTCCAATATCCTATTTAATGCATTATTCATGTCTTGATTTTCTTTACAGAAGAACTCAAAGAAGAGGAAGCGGAGCTATCTGATGATGGTAAGAATTTCATATTTTAATCAGGAAAAAATAAAAGCTATGTTTTTATTTCATGTTCTATGGAGGTTTTAATCACGGTCCTCACTCCTTATTTGTAGAAGGGAAAGAAACAGAGATTGAATATCGGACAGTTACTATCAACACTGAACAAAAAGTTTCAGATGTCTATAATATTGAAGAAAGACTGGGATCGTAAGTACTATACTGTGCTTTTAAAGACACATTGCTTTCCAGGCTACTAAGAAATTACAAGGCTAGCAAAAAAAAAAAAAAAAAAGAGGAACACACTGTGCACTTGCATTTCCATTATATCCATTAGTGGTTACAAGATTATCCTGCCCACAGGCTAAAATCTCTGTTGACAGTGGTTATAATCCCAAGAGCATTAATAGTATTGCTCAGAGAAGGTCAGCGATTAGCCTGGCTGTTTCTCACTGCTCAAACTCGTGGTTATGTGAATTGCATGCCATGATAATCTTTGAGCAATTTGTGCTGCTGGTGGTGCTGAAGGGCAGAGGATCATGTACGGTTCTCTTAACAGAGCTGGCATTTATCCTTCTGCTGGCTAAGTGTGTCATAGAGGTGCAATTGTACATACACAATGAAGTGAATTGAAAGTATTGAAGACTCTATCATTCAGGTTCTGATTTCATCTACATCCTGACATTTCACTTCAAACCTGAGATGTTTCCTACCTTCTGCTTCTACATAGGTGTATGGCCTATGGAAAACTGTATGGAGACAAACTTGAGTCACATGAACTAAAGAGTGCTAGGTGTCCCTTTTTTGAACCCTCTTGTATAAAAAATGTTAATTGTAAAATTGGGGTCTCTCTAAATATGGTAGTCATCAAAATTTCTTGCAGATTACTCTTCACAAAATCAGTACAGAACAGTACTCGATATGATGATTTTTTTTTAATTTCAGATAGTGTGGTTGCACTGGCATATTTAGTAAAATTTTGTTAGTCTTTGTGGACCATGCATTGTAAAAACATTTTATGGAAATAGATGTATGTTTTCAGGGGCAAATTTGGACAAGTCTTTAGGCTTGTTGAAAAGAAGACTGGAAAAGTGTGGGCAGGAAAATTTTTCAAAGCATATTCAGCTAAGGAAAAAGAAAACATAAGGGATGAAATCAGCATCATGAACTGTCTACATCATCCAAAACTCGTCCAATGTGTAGATGCCTTTGAAGAAAAAGCCAACATCGTTATGGTCTTGGAAATGTAAGTATAAAACGGATCATGCTAACAAAGCTAATAAAGTTGGAAATAATTGTGCATAGAAAAGTAGCAACTTACCTAGATAAGGGTGACTGACAGAAGCTTCAGAGTCTGCAAGGTTTCACACCTTGTAAGTTTTTCCAGTCATTCATCCAAGCTGTTTAAACTGTGTAAGTAAATCTGTGATGTCTTTCTTTAAAATCAGTGACAATGTGTTGCAGACTTCATTATCTATTTCATTTGGTTTTTAATCTAGTACGTGTGGTGCTTTTCTGCAGCTCACTCTTCTATTGCCAACTTGGGAGGGGAGAGAAAAAAAGTTAGTTGCAATTTGGCTTGTTTTTAGAACCAAAAATGTGCTTAAGGAGGAGAAAAAACATTTTTCTTTAGGAAGTTCTAAACAGATATTGAATAAGCTTGTGTCAAATTTCACCTAAACACTGACCAGTTATCTCTTGCAAAGAACTGTATGTGGATGAAGAATAGGCTATAGAGGAGAAAGATATACTTGCAAATGCAAACCTTAAAGCTATATTACAACAAAATAGTTGAATTTCCATGAAAAAATCACCCAGGGAAATTTATAGTATCCAAGAGGTATTGAGAACACTTGTTCACATCAAGGGCAATATCCAGTTTTTATATTTTTAAGAGACCTTAAAAAGGGATTAGTCTGATGAGTTTTTCCTGCAACAACATAAACACTCCGATTGTAAAACACTTATTTTTAGTAATGGAGATCCATCTAAGAAATATTCACAGGTCAGCACAGTGAATGCTCCAAATCTAGACCAGTAGATGCAGAAAGATGGTTTACACTGTAACCCATTTGTATTTTTGTTTCCAAATTTGTATTCCAAAACTGTAAATTTTGTTTCCATATTCGTATTTTTTGTTTCAAAAAACAATAAAATAAAATCTAGTTAAACATGACTTGATCTGCCCTTAATATCAAGACAGATTCTGTGTCAAGGTCCAGGTGTCGCAGTTGTAGAAGGGGATTTCTCATCTCCCTGAAAGTCATTACACTCTTTATCACAAGATTTACAATTGAGTAAAGCTGGATTTGAAGACAGCCTAGGTTGCTTTCATGTACTTGCTGAGTAAGCTAGCAATAGATATCTTCACCTCACAAAAACTGCTTTGGGCTATTAACTCCACACCACTGTGGGAAGGAGAAGAAAAGCGCCTTAAGCAGTGCTATAAAGCATCTCACAGGGCTGGAACTTAGGCATTGAAGATAGATTTTTTTTTTTCTTCGTGAAAAGAGAAAGTTGAGAACATGTTCATACACTAAAATTCATTATAAGAAAAGTATCTGCACACTGAGGAGTGGAAAGTAGTGGTCAGACGTCAGAAACACTGAGAATGAGCATGCATAACCAACGTGATGTTTGCATCATGCGTAATGCACCTGCTTAGTGTGAATCCCATACTTGCGGCAGTAGCAGCTGGAAAGAAAAGGAAATCCTGATCTGTGCTGATGTGTTTTCCCAAAAAGTTACATCAGCCACTGTGCTGCTGCCACATCTAGACAGCTGCACTTTAATGGGCTGTCTGCTGCAAGGAGAAGCCGTTTTTTTGCTGGCTGGAACTGCTGAACAAGAAATAGGTTGTTAGGAGCAAAAGAGACTTTATCTATTACCTTGCTTTCTTGGCATTTGCCTAGATTATGTGAAAGCTGCTATTGCACTGGCATATTTCAGAGACTGAAATGCCGTTATACAACCTTGGTACTTATGTGCAAGACGGTGCTTTTATTTTTAGATTCAGAAGTTGAACAAGCTGATGATGGTAAGGGAAGGGAGCCCTACTTAGCTTGGAATTGGAAGCTGGCAGACCTAATGGAAAACAAGGAAATGTATAAAGAGGTTTGAATATCATAGGGCTTTACACTCCATTAGTTCCCCTCTGCAAACAAAGGGTGTTTATTAAAAAATATATATACAAAAATACAAACAAACTTAAAGTAGTTTTGCTAACCAGTCTAATTAGGATGTGATTTTGGTGGCTACACTGGGTTTTGAAACCCCACATGGAAATTTCCACAGCGTTAAGAGCCATAGGAGGAGGAGTTCTTAAAGGAGCATGCAGGCAGGCGATAGCCATCAGTCCCTGCTCTGGAGCAGGTCTGGGCAGCGAGATGCTTCCGTGACACCTTCATGTCAGATGGTTTAGTGGCCTCTGCACTGTCACTGTCCCCAGGTGACACAGTTACAGCATGGCAACTGCACCAGTATTGTTTAGAAAGGCACCAATGGATCGTTTCTGTTTTATCTATTAAGCTAATATTTCTTTGCATGTCAGGGAAATTGTGGCAAGTACTTTCAAAAATTCTTCGTATCCAAGCTATTCTTTTTATTCCTACCAGAGTCTAAATAAGTGGATTTTAAATAAATCAAGCTCATCTGCCATTAGTCCTCTGCTAAACCAGATGTTAGCAGTGACTGGAATTTAGCAGCTCCCCCTTGCACTCACAGTGGACCTTTTGATGAGGAGCACCTTTGGATTTTTCTTCCTGATATTAATCCTGAATTTTTCATTTTAATTTTATTCCTACATCTTTCTTACAAGCTTTTAAACTTTGCCCAGCAATTCTTCTCTCGTTTTGCAATTTGTCATACCACTATTTTGCATTGTTTGATTTTATATATATAATAAATTTAGGGTTTTTTCTGGTCATTCATTTTTAATTAAATGCTATAGTGATTCAATCATCTGATGTGCTCTTCCCTGAAAACCTTCTTATCTACTACCATTTGTTAGAAGTCGGGGCAAATCTCAGGCATTTCCTTTGCAGATATAATACAGGATCTGTTCCAAAATAAGTATCTCATTGGAAAAGGAGCTTAAAAAACAGTAGCATGTTGTGAACAGTATTCAGCATTGGGAGCTAAGTGCCTTAAAGTACATTTTTACATACTTCAGATAGTCAGTTTATTTTGACATAGATAAGAAAATTATTGTGTTGAAAATTAAGATTATTAAAGCAAAATTGCAGCAGTCAACTCTGCATGTCACCATTTATTTGGTATGATTTAAGTTGACACAAGTCTCTAAGGTTTTGTCTTTGTTTCAAAGGAAGATTTATCAAAATGCAGGGAGTATTTGCTTGGGCGGCTCCATGGTAGAGTTTTCTCACTGTTCTTCCATGACCAAAATATTAAAATCAAATATTTTAAGTGTGTTTTCTCTGACTCTGTAGAGAAGAATATTTCCCTCACATTGACCTGATTAGACGTTTAATTCTGAGACAGCTGTGACTGTGTGAAGAAAGCCTGCAGAAGCAGGTCCTGCTGTGTGTATGCAGGACCAAATCTGCATTGGTTCGGTTCAGCTTCCTAACCTGTGAAAAATTAACCTGCATTTCACTCAGGATATAAATGGAAAAATTTGCATTCTATAAATGCAATTGCAGTTTAATGGTGTTTCCAGAGTGTCTGGGGGTCCTAAGGTAAAAACAGCATGCAGATGCATTAACAGTAATTCATTTCAAAATTGTATGCTAAAAAGTGGTGCTTGAGACAATGGTACAATTTCTGGAAAACTTTCTCTTTAAGGATCTAAAAAATATGTCAGTTTTCTGTTAAAAATACATCCATGTTAACAGTCAAAAAGGAATCCATACTTTTTAGTATCAGGATGATAATCATTTGGAATTGCATATTAAGCAATATATATTTTTTTTTGCATATAGATGTTTTCATAAACACATCCATACAAGTTAATGTCTTACTGCAGTAACAAAATACTTGATCCCATGCTCATCAGAGCTGTTTTTTCAATAGCTATCACCATATTATTGGCTTTATGTTACAAATGTGCTCTAATCCAATGCAACCTCTGAATGTGTCAAGTGTGTGCTGTTCTTTCTATTTCCATGTTAACAGGAAACTGCAGTAGCATCTATGACTATATATTTTCTGAAATCTTGTAGCCAAAGCAACAGATGTGTCCAGAACTCCAGATGTTTCAATTTCAGTAGAGGATATGAGGGGTATAATCCTATATCTGACAACTTGCAAACATTGCAAGGCCATTTTTCACTTGCGTGTTTTCTTTCTGTAACTGAAATTACATTTGGCAATAAGCATGAATGCTGCAAAATCTTAAGCCATATAAAGACCATGAAACGTTTCAATTAGAGCAGATTTCTAATAGCAAATCTGCTCTAAACACCCCTTGCTCCCTTCTGTATCAGTCATTCATCTGCTACATCCAAAAACATAGTTCCCATCTTTGGATACGAACAGATGAAACAGTTGGTGATTACTCAGAATTAAAAAAAAAATAAAAAGAAATGCATTTTGTTTTATTGAATCTATGTGAACTGTCCCACTTTAGTTCCACAGAGAGTCCAATCCAGGAGATTCTACCCTGGAAAGACTACTTATTTCACATCTTAAATGAGCATAAAAATGGAATTGACCTACAAGGAGTGTGGTGATGGTTCAGCTAAAAATACCAGCACTGAAAGAGTAGTGGATTATATTGCCCTGCCATAGCTAAGGGGGAAATTCCCACTGAGCTCACTTGGGTCAGAAATTTACCCTTTGAGTTTTCCATTCCAATTAAACATATTGTTTGAATTCTTCCTTCTGCAGACATTCTTTGTCACCCTCAGCCTCCCTTCTTCCCAAATGCCTTTTTGCTAATCTACTAAAAGTTTTGTCCTTTTCTACGACCCGTCCCATACTTTGGGATCATACTCTTGCTCCACACTTTTTTCCCCTCCTATCCTGTATTGTAGTTTTCTTGATTTCTAAATTATGTTATCTGCACTTGTGTAGTAATGGATCATAGAAAGGAAGGAAGCAGTGAGAAACATCAGTTTGGAGTCTGGAGTGGTGGCATGGACACGTCAGAGGTGTGACAACCACATTGCACACAATTGACAGCCAGGTGCAGGTGGCTGAACGATAAAGGATAATGACATTAAAAAATGTAGATTGTATCCTGGAGTGACTACTGCAAGCTTGAAATACTTGGATTTGTGTAAAGGAAATAGTTTGATTACTCTCAAAATGAAAATGGTACAGAAGCCCTCTTTTTTCTGTCTTTCCTAGGGTTTCAGGAGGAGAACTCTTTGAACGAATTATTGATGAAGACTTTGAACTGACAGAGAGAGAATGCATTAAATATATGAGACAGATTTCAGAAGGAGTTCAGTACATCCATAAGCAGGGTATTGTGCACTTGGATTTGAAGCCAGAAAATATTATGTGTGTCAACAAGACTGGTACAAGTATCAAACTCATTGACTTTGGACTTGCAAGAAGATTAGGTAATGACTTTTCTATTTCAGTATGATATGGGGAAAGGGACAGGACAAGCATTAAATCATACTTACCATTATATTCTTCCATATAAAAGAGTAAACAGACATGTTTTATACAAATAAGTATGAAATTAGGAAAAAATAGAAAAGGGGAAAATAAGACATTCCAGAGAGAGAGAAGGGCACCTCATCTTTGACAGTTTGCAGAAAGTAGCTATTTTTTTTCCGTGGCCATAGTATATCTGTAGATTGCAAGGTAAAATACACAAAAGTACGAATATTAACAAATATTACTTTTACTATGAGAAACTGTAAAACACTAACTTTCTAACTCTAAGAAATGGAACAAAACCTCAACCTGCATGAGTAGTATTACAAATATTTGAAACTTTTTTAACAGCAGAATTTATGGTGAAGTTCTTGAAGACTTCCAAGTATGGATAGTTACACTGAATTTACACCTACCTATTAGTGTTCTCGTTTCCCATCCTAACTAGTAACGTATTGTTGTATACGTAAAATATAGGAGGAATTCTATAAAGAGGTGTGTTTTGGTCATGATCAAAATGACTAATAAAATAATACTACTTAAAATATCACAATGGAAAAAAAAAAAAGTTCCATTTGACAAGCTCCTCCTCATCCTAAGGTGTTTTTAGTTGTTTCTTTTCATTCATTCTGGACTAAATTTTCCAGAATGATCTGCAATCTGAAAGCCAAAGACCATGGAGGGTTCTTCTTTTCATATTGCTCACTGTCAGCTCAGCTTTAGAAGGCAGCCCTCCAGTTGTGTTTGTTCAGTGTTAAACAATGCCAAAATCACACACTGATCTTTTTTAATCCTGCACTTTCACAAGAGAGAAAATAATAATAATTCCAAGGATTAAAAGGAGCTAAAACACTTTATGAAGATGTTACACTGGCTGAGCTGAGATTTGTCACTCTTGCCATTAAATTGATTAGAACAACTCTGCATAAAGTTGCCTACAGCTATATTCTTAGTTATAATCTTTCCCCTTCACTCTTTAAACAAAATTATAATTAATACTTATTAAAAAATAGAACATTTTCGTAAGAGTAAATTTTGAAATTGAAACCTGTTCTTTATTACCTGCTATATGCTGCTCATCCTACTTCTTTTGATAAGTAACAGACTACAACATACTCAAGAATATGATTTTACTAAAACAAACCAAAAAATGGTATGTTGAACAAGTAGGGAAAAACAAATCTGCTTTTCAGATTTCAGATATTCAACTTGAATGAATTTTGCATGAATCTCATTCACAACATTACATGAGTCTTGGAACTAAGAGATATAAGCGTTTATTTCATTCATTAAAAAAAAAGAGTGGCGCACCATTTATGTTCCTTCACCAGTGGTGAGATTTTTGTTACCAGCTGTGTTAAAGACTTCATCCCAGGATGTTCCAGCTGTCAACCTGGAAAACTATAGTTTTACTGCTGAAGTGAGTGGATTTCAACAGCAACAGACAGGCATGTAACAACAAAACACCTTTTCATAGAAATTTCTTCAGCTACCTTCATAACTTGACACCCTGGTTAAACCCACATTCAGCAAAAGGAAGATCCTGTTTCCAGGGGCTCGTTCATACCCATTAGGTTTTCCATTTTTCTGTTAATGTAGAGGCACGGCTGTATATTGCAAAGCTGATACCAGTTTGTGAGCTGCTACCGTCAAATCGTATGTGGCAAATCTCTAACCTGTATATAATTTTTTTTTTTTAATGTAGAAAGATGAGAGCTATGGGCACTGAACCTGATTTTGGTTTTACAATGCTGTACATTCATTTGGCTAATTGCTAATTCTTGCAAAGTTACACTGTAGGTAATTGCTGTTTCTTTCACCAGCCTGCTGTTCTGGACAATTCAGGGTGTGTGGCATTTCCATAGCAAGAGAATGTGCCCTCCCGTTCCATGCCCCTAATGTTCCATTTGCTAAAACAATTTTTACTACATGACCTCTTTTTGCTAATTGTCTTACATGGAGAACTGACAGCACATTCCTCCATTTGTATTCCTTCAAGCCTTGTGATTTTGAAATTGACTGTCAAATTCACTTTGATGGAATAGATGTGGGATTAGGAGCCCTTGTACTGTGTCCGTGTCCCTGATGCAGCAGATACCTCTCAAGCAAGGGACTGCCAAAGGGAGCAGTGACTGATTTTGCATTTCAGCTTCTGAGATTTATTTGTAATTTTTTTTGTAACTAACGCAAACTGATGGTTCTAAATATTCATTGTTTCAATCAGTTTTAGAGAAAATAGAATCAGCTCCTTCTGCCGTCATTTGCTGCAGCTAATTAGTTTTCTTATACTGTCAGGAAATACCAAAGCCGCAGTGGGATATTTTCCTGACCTTTTTTGGTGTGCTGAGGAACACATGTAGAAAATTGTTTAAGATAAACTTCTCGAGGAGAAGAGAACGGGTTTTGAGTACTGTAAAGATATTTTTTTATTAATCAGTTGACTATACACAGTGCCGGCAACAGTTTCCAGCTAGCCTGTCAGCTTTCTGTCTGCACTAAGTGATATCCAAACACAGATCCTACTGTGTACCAAGCTTGTAAACATCTGGGTAAAGATTTGACATATTACTGCATAGAAAAGGTCTTATTCTTTTCTTTTTTTCTTTTATACACAGAAAATGCTGTATCAGTTCTTTCACTTTGTATGCTTGCACTCAAATGCCATGTTTTCAAAAAACATTTCTCTGACCTATGGGCAGCACATTTCATACACCAGCCTTTTGCATACACAGTGGCTCATAGTAGTTTACACAGTGCACAGAAAAGCTTCCAAACTTGGATGTGAAAATCTGAGCCTGAGATTTGGACGATCACGATGAAGCTTTTAGAAAATAGGCTCTTTGTGACAAATTTTGGTAATTTTTCATAAGGACAGGTGGAAAAAAAATGTGGGTGCTGACCTTAGAAAAAAGGCAACAGGGAAAATGGTATCTTAGGCTTCCTAGTTGTTTTTGGAAAGGAAGGGGGATCTCTCATTGCCACTATGGAGAAGACATCGTCTTCATTCTAGCTAAATCAGTTTAGGTTGGATCTTTTTGTTGTAGGAAGGCTCTGGTTTCATGAGTATAGGGATGCTGTGAAATATCTTTTGCATGTGATTTTTAAAGGCTAATCAGATGTCTGGCAGGAAGGATCTTGTTGTTGGTGAACTTGCATGGGGAGAACAAAGTGAATTCCTGGGGACTGCTCCCAGGCTTTCATCTGTTTCTGTCCCTAGAAAAGGGTTCTCTCTGCATAGCAGAGAGTCTCTGAAAGCAGGGATTACATGTGAAAATGAGGTTTCCACAATTAATTTATTATCATCACATTTGAGCAGTGCAAAAAGTGTTTCACAACATTTAAAATGAGAAACTGGCACAATTGTGAATGAATTCACTATGGTAGTGCCTAAATTTCTTGCAAGCATACTGTGCAATCCTGAGGGAAGTTCTTAACCCCATATATCCTTCAATTTTCATGTTGTAAGCTGGGGATTTACATAAATCAAAAGAGTACTAGCATAGATGCATGATTACATTTTATGAAATGACTAAACAGTTTTCAGTGGAGGTAACTGTAAATGCATCATCAGAATTTGGATAAGCATTTATGCTGCAAAATAAAGTAATGGAAGTTCGAGTCAATAAAAATGTTCTGTACTGATTCAGTGTTGTGGACAAACAACTTTTATTGTAGTCTTCTCCAAACTTTGACCTGCTGTTTTGTTGTTTTTTTCAAGCTTTTCTCTTGATTACAGAGCTGGAAATCTGTGCATGTGGTTACCTTAGCAGAAGCAGGATTGGAATCTGTTACATCTGTTTTTCTTCCCATTCATATCTGCTTTGTTTAGATGGTAATCTCTTTGGGAGAGGGATGGTTCCTCCCTCTATCATTGTACTGTGCCTAATCTGGATGCTACTCTTGCACAAAAGATAAGCACAATGCAATGTGTCTCACTTAAGGCAAATACTGATTGTTCAAGCACATGTGCAGACTGGACACGAGTATCTCAACCTAAATCCAAGCTTGTTTGAAGTCAGAAACAATTTATCTCCTGACATTTTTCTACTTTTATAACACTTTTTTTTTTTTTTAATTGGGGCTGGTTTTTTTTTCCCCTATCCCTAACCTATTCCTTATAGTTTCCTTCCTGCCTGCCCTTGCTTATTCTTTTCCTCTTCTTCCTATCCTATTTAGAATAACCATCAAAGAAATTGAGCCTATTGAGATTTATCTAGTATCTTCTTAGTGAATTACATTGTGTTTCACACTATCAGTAAAAATTAGACATATCACTCCTAGTTGCATACTGGTAGCATAAACTGGTAATGTTAGATTCTATATAGGTTCTTATTCTACCTTCATCACTGCATTTTCCAGTAGAGTAGTACCGGTGGGTCAGCACAAGAAAGATAAAGACAAAGTTCCCATGTCCTATGACCTGATTCTTTTAGTTCATATTGCTAGCAGTAGCTTGGTTGTGGATCATTTTCGAAGCATCCACAAGCAGAGCCAAATGTAAGATATCTCCCCTTTTTTCACCACTTTGGGGCTCCAGAGGTATGCTTGTAGTCAAGTCTGGTTTTCAGAGCAGGCTCAAACCCACTTTTATTGATAAGGTAGTGATCCATTAGGTGCGTCATCTTCTTGTTTTCCTGTTTCACCTCCTACCTGTGACACTTCAATTAAGAGACAATGTGACCCAGTATTGATTCTCTTTCCTGTTTAACTTATAAAAATGTGTTGGATTGAAATAGATATTTCTTATTATTATAACTTTATCATTACTGTATCTCTACCATAAAATACAGATCCCTGAGCTTTAATAAATCTTGGATAATTTGTGAAAACTCCTTTCTAACCCTGGAATCCTGAAATGCTCTTGTGAAACTGCTTATAGCGATGGAGGCTCAAACACTCGTGTACTTCAGAACATCCAAACCTAATTAAACAGTAAAAGTTGTCTTCTTTCTTAGTCCTGGTGTTGTGCAAACTCCTTGCAATAGCAACCTTCTTAGCATGTGCCTTGTACTGTGTGGTAAAGGATGCTTAACATGTCATTCTTTTTTACTATTCACGTGTCAGCTGAGAAAATAGCAGTTCAGGCATGATTTATTTTTTTCAGGTAAGAATCTTTAACAAAACCACAAATATGAGAGCAAAAGTGGTTTTTCTGTGGTTGGAGAATAACTGTTTTTAAATCCTGCATGCAGCAGTTAACAGTTTTCTCTTTCATTCTTCACAGAAAGTGCAGGTTCTCTGAAAGTTCTCTTTGGGACACCTGAGTTTGTGGCTCCAGAAGTTATAAACTATGAACCTATTGGATATGAAACAGATATGTGGAGTATAGGAGTTATCTGCTACATCTTGTGAGTACCTTTACTATTTGTGACCCAAATCCCGACAGTTTATGAACACGTGAAGTTTCCATCAACTCGTGTTCTCCGTGTTCTCCAATTTTCTTTTTTCTCTCTTTTTTTTTTTTTTGTATTCTATTACAGCCTCCATCATGATTAATAAAAATTCTCTGTTCTCTAAAGGGTGTAACTGTTGAACCGCAGAATTAGCAGTTCTGGAAATTTAGCCATTTAGTGATACACATCCTACATCATAAACCAGCAACACTTCATCTCATTTAAAGGACAATGTGACAGTATTTTATTATTAACTTCAAACTATTATTCCTCCAAGCTGTTTAAGAAAAATGGTTGGCCATGTGCTAAATATCTTCCCATTCTTTTATTCTCAAGAGAGACAATTTTTGTGAAATTTGGGGGTCTTCTTATTCAGGGTACATCCCCAGCAGGACAGACTAAAATACTCCAGCATTACTGTATCTGTTCACGGTGCATTTTCATTTATTATTAAATGCAAACTACTAGATAAATACATTTTATAAGTAGCATGGATCAACCTCATGGAAATACTTTACAGGAAGGTTGGTGTGTATTTGGTGTGATCTTTATATGTGATTTGATAACATGTGATTATGAACTTCAGTGGGCTTAGAGAAATGTATATGGAAATAGCATCTCCCAGGTCTCACGCCTAGTACATCAGTCGATCTTCCTCCAACTGTGACTTAAAAAACATCATGCCATATAAACAAATGAAATGGGAAACTCAATTTGGAGCACGGTTCTTTTTCCCTCACTGCAGTTTCAATATTCAGTAAACAGGAGATCTACTTTTCACTTGTTCTTTTAAAAGGCTTCTGTTGATGCTTTACTTTGTTCTGTAAAAGAACCCCCCCCCTCCCTGGCCAGCCTTGTCCCTGGCAGCTGGCAATGCGGAGGTGTTTGCCTCGCCTTTACTCAGTGTGTCTGCGATTCTGCTTGCCTTGTCAGCCTATTTTTGTTCTCATATCCTTCTCATTTCCAAACTAAGCAAAATCATTTTCTCTCTAACCCTGTGCAAAATCTACTGCATCAACTTTCTTACTCCCAGCAAAGACTCTGAATGTTTCTGTTATTTAATTTGTATGGGAAGCGTGCTACACTTTTCAAGGTCACTTTGCTCTGCCAGTTTATTTACAGGACTTTATTTTCCATTCACTTCCAGCATTTTTTTTTCTGGATCTTGAAAGCTAGTTTGGATCATTCTGTAGTTCAAATAATTTAGACCACACAAGCTGTACTCAGAAGACGAATCCATTTATTTCTCTAGTTTCTGAGGCCTCCTGAGTTACAGAGCACTGGAAAAGTGGTGCAGAGATCCCAGACTGCCTGCATGGCTATGGAAAAATCACCAGTGAAATCAATGCTGCATTGCCCTCTAGAGGCCTTTTACCCGTTAAGGAACAAAACATTCACAGGAGACACGCACATTTGAGGGTTTAACGTCTTTTGCTGTCATCTGTTACCAAAGTATATGATGAGGTTTGTGTACTTGCAGTATAAGAAGGTAATCTCTTGTGTGAAATGCCAGACAAGCACAGCAGAAGTCACTGGCAGCAGCTGTGTGTCTTCCTAAGTCGTGCAGCCAGGGCTGCTGCTCCTGTATGCTACCGGTGGGTCACACCGTCATCGTCTAAGTAGGCAAGGCAAAGGGAGCAGGTGAAACAGAGAGAGAAAAGGTGAAATGTCTTGCCGAAGGTCAGTCTGCTGGCAGTGGCAGGACTGCAACTTCCCGGTTCTTCTGTGGCACCAGAAGCAAGGTATTTGGATGCTGTAATGTTCAGCTGATGGGACCGGGGTGGTTACACCTGATCCGATGTGCCTTGTGAAATACATTGTGAAATAACTTGTTTGCTAACGTGTTTAAGCTTGTTTAAATCCTAATGAGGGGAAACTAACATTTTCCAAATGCAATGAAAATCATCTCATTTTCGATGCATAACTATTGTCACAATAATGATCAGCAGTAGTAATCAGCATTTGTTTCTTGCCATCAGAATAAAGTAACAGAAGTCAGGGGAGACCTGTGAGTCATCACTTGGACTTTCCCTCCCCACCCCAGAGTGACAGGCTCCAAATCTGTCTTCACATCCTTAAAGTCCAGCTATTTTTGCAGACTTATAACTGTGAGCTATGATCCAAAAGGGACCATCACATCACCATTACAGAATGCAAATAAAAGTCACGGAGAATTGGATCTCTCATTAGTTGTAACTCTGCTTTCCTGTTTTGATTGTAAGCTCAGAATTGCCAAATCTCATTCACGAAGTGTGAGACTCACTCCCTTGCTGTCTGCCTCACATACCATCTCCGGGCTTGTAACTTAGCATTTACATCCTCCCTCTTCCTGATGTGGTGAGTGGGGTCATGAAGGAAGAAGTGACCACTGCTGCGGCACTGGACCTAAGGACAAGTCTACTACAGGTAGCTAACAGCCCAAAGCTGCTGCTATGTCCATCATATGCCTTAAGTGAAGCTGCAGGAGGCATTGCATGACTTGACAACACCTCTTTCCTGGTAGGATTCAAGAGAGTTGAGAGATCTGTAAGCAGCCTAGAGAGAAATGTGTTCTTGGTATGTCCTGCACAACAAGAAATACAACCCAGGCTCCACAGAGAGCTACTGAAGAGATCTCTGGGGGTGAAGGGTCTTCCCTACAGAAGAACTAATGGGTAGGATGTATCCTCAAGTAAGAAACAGAGTGAAATCACTCCTTCAAGACCCTTCAGGAAAACCTCTCTCCTTCTGCCATGCAGGCATAAATACAGACACTGCACTCTGCTGGGTTGCTGCATGTCTTCCTTACAGCATGATTCACTTAATCCTACAACTAATGGTACCCTTTCCACATTTCTAAGCTATGCATTAAATCCTCTTAATCTTTCTGGATAGCTCATTTAGTTCTCTCTCTTCATCACTCTCTGTTCTTCCTTAAATTTCCCTATTTGTATTCTCCACCTCATGCTTTTTATCTTCCACTTTTATCTTGCTCTCTGTCCTGTTCTGCATCACAGTACTGTCCCACATATTTAAGTTGATATACTGTCTTTGAAGTAACAGGCCACAAATATTATAGCTTGCGTATATCATCTCTGTTTATGTCTATTTAAGCGTTTCTTTTTGCGTTTGCAATAACCTTTATCTAGTGAAGGTTAAAACCTCCTGAATTCTTTCCAGCACTTTCTGTCCAATTTATTTTGCTAAATTTGTTTGTTGTGTGGTGTTTTTTTTTTTTCTATTTCTAGTTCTTTTCCAGTGATACATTTGGATAGCCAGTAGTTCCAATATTTAGTAATCTGAAGCAACTTCTAAATTCTATTTTATTTCGGGACTTCGATAAGGCACGGCACTCTCTGCTGACTTGCATTCGGCTCTATGTCATATTAAAATTTTAAGCCTTGTTAATATAAAGATGAGAGAGCATCCCTTGTTCTTTCAATAAAGCAAGTTAAGAGGCCTTTGATGTTACAATTCTACTGCTCAAAAGGAAATTAATACTTTGGTCAGTGGCACTAGCAAGGTGTGATTGCGCATTAATCCACTGGGCACGTAAACGAAGGATGAGAGCAGAGTACTCACCCGGCTTCAGCAATGAGCTGTATTCGTTTACGTGGGGCTCAGTGGTCCATTTCTTCCCTGGGATGACTGGTGCAGGCATGAGTCAGCCCTCAGATACAGAAAAAATTGTTTTGTATGGTGGATGCATGTCTCCAACAAAGTAGAGTGAGTCTATTTATTTGTTTTATTTCACTTGTAAAAGAATTAAATTACTACATGCTCTCCAGGGTGACGTTATTATCATCTCTGCCTTAATGGGCTTATGTAGCATGACCTGCACAGTTTTATCAGAACAAGATAGAAGTTCTCTTCATACTGAAATTCGTTACTTTTTTCATTAATGCAATGCAAAAACAGTAAGGAGGAGCTCAGTGTCAGCAGCTGCTGCTGCTGCAGTCACTGCTTGCAGAGGAACGCTCAGAGTCTGACTTTTTGGGACATGCAGCAAGCTCATCTTTCCTGGATTATTGACAGTCTTAATGCACAGAATTCCAAGTGAAATGCTGTGGTGTTCGTTACACAGGCAGTAAGACTGGTGACTACATTGGCCCCTTTTGATCTTAACATTTCTAAACCTGCCCTGAGAGCTTCATTAGAACAGACCAATAAATGTTAACGATCATCCAGAGGATAAAATATCTTTCTTCTTTATTTAGAAGTGGAAACCGTGAAAGACTTTTTAAACAAATGGTTCTTACCACGCCAGGAAGATGCCTGGTTAAGTAGCTGGAAAAATGTTTTCAGTAAACAACTTGCTTCTTGTCTAATAGTAACTTCACAGTGTAAGCTCAGTATTAATTTTCTGGAGAGGTAGCTCATCTTTATCACTTAGCTGCAGCATTCCAAAAAGAAATTGTTTCCATAATCTGTCAAAAGAGTTGCTGGGCTATTATTACTTTAAATGGCCATTAAGAAACGAACAACCAAGACTTAGGTCAGTGAGATCTGTGATAAAGATAAGAATTTCTGGGTATAACCTACATTAGTTGCTTTGTTTTTTTTGTGGTTTTGTTTATTTTTTTACTTTCTGTACACAGGGACCTAGTTCTCCTTACAAGTTTTTTCATGACAAAGAAACTGATTCACAGTGTAAAACTGTGGTAGAGAGAGATTATTTTCACCTTATAAATTTGGCACAGCACATACAGAAATACAAAAATACGTTCATTGAAAGCTTGGAATGGGTACTGTTACACTGGTGTTTGGAATGGCAAAGCGAGCGGCAGCTTAATGGGAACAAACCTGACAATTTACAAAATGCATGGAATGGGTCAATCCTACAAAAGCAATTAAGATTTTAGCAGATAATCCTGTCATGCAATACTTAAAAAAAAAAAAAAAAGAAAAAAAGCCAAACAAAACAACTCAAGTTTCTTGTTAACCTCTTTAATCTTCTGTTTATCCTCATCCCTCAAAAGATGTGTGACACGCATTCCCTTTGCCCTGAAAGCTAGATGTCTCTATAAACCCTGCATCTGCAATATCAGCGTGGAGCAATGGGCAATATCTGCAGCAGTCTCTTTAGCATGAAAGTGATCTCTCAATACAGCAGCTTTAATCTCTGGAAATAGGCCAAACTATTATTGTAGCACAAGAGCTGCATAATACTATTTGTGGTAATACTATGCAAAGCTCACGTTTGCCATCCTTCAACAAAGTGTTGAAGGGAAACGGGATTGTTCTTGCTCTGCCTACGCAAGTGTTTCCTCTGGAAGTTGAACAGCGTGAAAATAGAAGACGTGCATCCCCTAAATTGATAATGAATTAAAGAAATACCTCACAAACCTGTCATTTGTATAAATTGTGAGCTCTTTTGTAAGCCACTGAATTGCTTGAAAGATTATTGTGCTTACTGCATAGTCAAAAAAGAGACAACTTAAAATCAATATCTAGAAGACAAAATCTAGACTTGTGATATGGATGAGATCTTTTCACCTCCTAAAACATTATGGAGAATGATGGTCCATTACTACAAACAGGAAAATGCTTAAATGTTTGAGTGGGGAGAGATTTAAGGCTTTGCAGGAGTGCTTTGCAGATTCCAGGACAGAGCTTTTGCATCAGCACCTGACCTGGCCGGGACTGCTGATGTGCATGAGGGCACAACAGAGTCCTTCTCATTCTGCAGTGGCTACACCAGCTCGCCAGTGCTGTCAGGCATAAAACTTCTCCTGGCAAACTGTAAGTGTCAAAGACAGAGAACAGTTATGGGAAAGTAGGCTGGTTTTGTGAGCATTTTTTTTCGTGTGTGTGTGTGTTAATCTTTCAGCTTTCTGCAATTTATGCCTACTATACGTTCATAAATGGGTTATGCCACCTTCTACATTTATTAAGGCAGGCTTCACTGTTGTGTTTGAATGCACCCCATATAATGGAAAACAAGACAGCAGATTCCTTCTATTTTGATTTACCTTCTTCTGCCGGAGAAAAAAAAACAACCTGTTATCTTCATCTCATGTATTATTGCTAGCAAATTTCTGAGGTATACGTATACGACTCTGCACTCCACAGTACTGCACACAGCTTCCAGAAATGGTAAAAGATTTTGTATCTGCTTTGCCTGAGACTTCAAAGAGTGTCTTCCTGCTTTGCCTATAGAAGTATAATCCATAAGAACAAATTCTGAATGAGATTTTGAATGTAATTAGTAACAAAATAGTAGCAAAATAACTTCACTGGAGATTATATTAATCTTATTAATCTAATAGCTCACTTTATTTGATCCCAATCTCTTTTTTTACCAATCTGTTCTGTGATATTCAGTGGCTTCGCAATATTTTTCCATACAATATTTTCGGAACACTAATAAGTTCCATTTATTTTTCCAAGGGAAAAAAACAAAACAAAACTAAAAAATACTGTTGAAATGTAACTGGTTGTTTAAGAGAGTGGTTTACATGATTGTACAGAGAAAGGAAATAAAGTCTGTAAAATTTCGTGAAGAATAGGTTATTATGTAAATTGCATGCCAGGGAGAAGACCTGGAAAACTGTATAGCTTGCAGTTCCAAGGAATAAAGCAACCTTTCACCTGAAATTTTTTACTGAAAGGGTGATATATACGGATATCAGAAGTATCTGGATGCACAAAGACACAGTATAATAAACAACAAAGCTAAACGAGGGAAAGATACTCTGCAAAAATGACACCATGATGTTCTGTAATTGCCTTTCACTTGCAATTTATCAGTTACATTGAGTTAAAAGCCTTGGAAGCTCAACTTATGTTATAAAAGAATATTATTTCCATTTCATGCATCATCATGACTGACTGAGAACATAAAGGCCAAAATACTTCTGGGTGCATCTGCATAACTCTAGAGCCTGCAGTGATGTAGGACTCTTTTATCTAGCAATATAATTTGCGGGTGGGAGAGGGCTGTATGTGGTTTTGTTTACAAAATAGCCCCTTGAATGTCCTGATTTCATGCAGCATCTTTCTTCCTGGGTTCTCTCTGCAGAAATAAATGGAATAAAATGTACAGAAACCTGTATTTGATGGTAAGGGTAGGAAGGTCACTCTGAAAACACACACACACACACACACACACACGAAAGATACTAACTGAATTTGGCGTGAAATTTGCAGTATTATTTACGCAGAACTACACAAGTCACTTAAAATCTGGTATGCTCCACTTTCACCTAGTTCTAGTTCACTCCTCAAAAATCTTGGGAAGAGAGAAAGAAGCAGAAACATTTTCCTTTCAGTTTTGCAGTCAATTCTAGTTTCCTCCCCACATGACTATCTGTAGTGAGCTTTGTGTCTTTTTTATTAAAAAGAAAGGGGGGGTGAAGGGAGCTTTTACTGACAGAGCTCTGCAGGACATCGGAACTGTCACGCATTATTTTAATTTCCTCCATTTGCAAAATGTCACTGTTTGTTTTGTGCCTGTCTGTCTGTTCTGCCCCCAGGGTCAGCGGGCTTTCTCCTTTCATGGGAGACAACGACAACGAAACCCTGGCCAACGTAACCTCAGCAACGTGGGACTTCGATGATGAGGCTTTTGATGAAATCTCTGATGATGCCAAGGACTTTATCAGCAATCTACTGAAGAAAGATATGAAGTAAAGCTGTTGGACTTGATACACTCTCTGTTTGCATTTAGCTGAACTTGCTATTCTTGTTTCCCCCCGCTGTGAACCTCCACATCGCCGCAGGCACCTCTGGCAATACTTTATAAGGAGCTCCGCGTGCCCGCCTGTCTGTGTGTGCAGCTCCCATTTAGTTTACAGCACAGGGGCTCAATGGAGGGCTTACTTTAAATCGTCTGCACGTTCTGCTTTTGCTTTCCCTCAGGCAAGACGCAGCCTGAGGCTTTGTGTGCCTCCTCGTCCCTTTACTGTAGCATGACCACCCTGTAAGAACTGCAGATTCTGCATGAAATGCTCTGTCTTGATCTGAATGGGCTGCAGTTTCGCTCAGTTTAGCTTGTGTGTTGCTTTTTGAATGCGGTGCCTCTGAGTACCACAGCTTTCCTACAAATCTAGGAATTGGGCAAGAAAGAAAAAAAAAAATCAGAGTTGGAAACCCTGTGTACAGCACACAAACAAAGGAACAAACCAAGGAGAGGAAACATTCTTCCAATGAGTTTGCAATCGGATAGATAGAGAACAGAGGGTTACTTGTGTGTGTATCACGAACAAAATGGAGAATGGGTGTGGCTTGGTCAGAGAATTGGATGTTTCTTTTTTTATTTTTTTTTTTATGTTTAGTGCTGCAGGGAAGGAGGATATTAAGTGGTGGGAAAGGGGAAGTTTCCATAAGCGAAGGAAAGGAGATCTGGGACAGGGCAGGCAGCTGGATCATTGCCATTGAGGCTCTGTTGTATATGTTCCATGCCTAAAACATATGGCTTTTCATGCTTTGTTTTATAATGTTTTATTCACAGACAAAAATGTACAGCTCTCTCTCTCTCTCTCTCTCTCAAAAAAAAAAAAAAAGGAAAAAAAAAGAAAAGAAAGAAAATCACAGAAATTGAGAAAGTGAGTTTGGGAAGAGAGCATGGCTGGGAAAGCAGTGCCACGTGATCTACATTGCTAAATTTAGGAAACAGAAAATCAGCTCTGAGAAAAGAGAGAGAGAAATAATGTTAAAGCAGCTACCGTTAATGGCAACACTGACTAGTCTTTTTATGTAAAAACAGGAGTCGCTTAAATTGTACTCAATGTCTTCAGCATCCATGGCTGCAAAAAGACACCAAAAACATGGAAGCCAAAAAACTTTCCAAAGATAGGATGAAGAAATATATGGCCAGAAGAAAATGGCAGGTAATGAAGAGGATATACAAGTGGGCTTGTTATCCTAATAAGTCTCTGTATTTCTAATGTTTGTGATTCCAAGAAACACGTCGTGCCAGGCAGTTTCTGCTGCAAGGGGAAACTCCCATGCGGGCAGTGTGTGAATGCAGTGAGCAGGTTTGGTGCCTATGGGCGAGCAGGAGGAGGGTGCACGGCTGCACACATGTAACACGTGAATCCATGTCAGGCTACTGGAAGGCACAGGAGTCGCGAGCCCAAGAGTAGATTTGCCTGTGCTTCTGGGGGTCTGACTGCCTTTCCTCCCTGCCCGCTCTGTGCTGCTGAGGGCCAGGGGTATATGTTACCCTTAAGAAATCTGAACACTGTAGTAAAAGCTTATCCACCTGGCCTGTCTAAAGATAACTTCATTTTGAGGTAGCTTCATTCTCCTAAACCAGTAGCTCCTGTCCTGTTGAGGCACCAAGCTCAGGATTCAGTCAGACTGGTTTAACAAATTTATTTGACCTATCTGGTGTCCACGTCTTCTTTTTTCTTAATGCCGGAACTGTCGTAGCAGGTCCATCTGTGCCATTCTGATAGCTGGGGTAGCTGATACATAAAATGCTGGATCCAGTTTTTTGATTCCCTACAAAATACTAATTTATGTAAATCTACCTTATATTTCCTCTTACATTATATTTTACGTGTTTCTTAGGAGCTTATGCAAGCTGTACAAAAATACACACATCCATACTGGACGCAATGTAGTTTGTGTGTATTTTAGTATCCCGGTGGTTGATTCTCGAGCCTGTCAGAGGTCTGCTTCCATCATGCAGATGGTACTTTCTCATCCGTTTCATATTAGCTGCTTGCTCATTCTTGATGAAACTCAGTCCAGCCCATAAGGCTATCGAGAAACCCGTCCTCCTCCAGAACTAAGTTCCAGTTAAACAGTACATAGCTTTTTTGCTGGCTGTCCTCTTGCACAGTGCTTCTTATCCTCAGCTAACAGAGACATTCATTTAGGTATGAGTTCATCAGGGGAAGTTTATATCTGCAACTAAATTTGGTAATTCAGACCAGCCTGCTCTGTCTCTCCTAAAACATCAGAGCTATATATAAGCAGTTTGTCCAACAATTCCAGTGCGGTTTGCAGAGATCCCAGCTAATTTGTCCGAAGCACCATTGTTACAGAAAATCACATGCTTTTTGGATTGGATTGATCAGAAGCCTTTTGTGTTATGTCTTAGAAAACAGGCCATGCTGTCCGAGCAATAGGAAGACTGTCATCCATGGCAATGATTTCTGGTATGAGTGGGAGGAAGGCCTCTGGGAGCTCGCCTACCAGCCCGATAAATGCAGACAAACTAGAGAATGAAGGTAAGCACCTTCCTGCACCACCTTTTTACCTCTCCATGAATTGTACTAAAACTTTCAGCAAAATGCTAGAGACCAATCATCGAGGAGGTTATTTCTGCTCTCTCTCTTTCCGTTGTTACCTTTTTCTTTTTTTTTTTTTTAATATATTTTTATCTATCAAAAAGTCATTGTTCTTGTATTCTGCTACTCAAAATGCCCCAGTGTAAGTACTGGCAGTAAATTGTTCTCTTTTTAAAGGCAAGGAATTAAGGCAGATTTGTCAGCTGCGCTTTGTATCAGTTTGGGAATGTGTGTTTATATAAAGATTGCAGTGATGTATTAGCTTCTCATGCAAGCGAGCAAGCAGTAAAGTATTAACACTTGCTGTAACCAAGAGCTGTACTGGGGCTTAACCATGCCTCTCAGACAGGAGTATTTCAAAAAACAAAAGTAAATAAATAAACAAGTAAAAATACAAATAATGTGCCTACATTATTCCCCTAAATCCCCACTTGAAATGTGGATTTGTGGTGTATATCGATCAGAGGTGCAGATGCTTGGACACTTCTGGAAATCAAGTCGGTCATCCTGCCATACTCGCACAGATTGCGGGGGGCCTGGTCCAAGTTGAAGTACTTTACCCCTCTGATGAGCAGAAGTCTGGATTTGCATACAAGCAAATTCAAGGAAAAAAAAAAAAAAAGATTATTCATAGCATGGTGGCCTGCATGTTGATTTCATTCTATTTATGGTCTGAATAGTTGTTCAGTTGTGAAAGACTGGCACAGAACTAAGCAATTAATGTCCTGACTGTCCCATCAGCCTTGAAGAATTAAGTGAAATGAAATAAAAGATGCTTTCATTACCATAAAAATGCAATGCATCTTTTGAGAACATCCCCTGTAAAACAACTAACTACCTTTTCACTCTCCTCCAGATGCTTTTCTTGAAGAAGTGGCTGAGGAAAAGCCCCATGTAAAGCCATATTTCACTAAAACAATCCTCGACATAGAGGTTGTGGAAGGAAGTGCTGCTAGATTTTGACTGCAAAATTGAAGGTACATTCAATTAGCATATTTCTTTTTCTTTCTTTCTTTTTCCCTGCCAGCTTTCTGCATTGTGCTGTAGTTTAGCTCTTTTTTCCCTGTGTTATTGTTGTGTTGGTGTCATTTTGGTTTACCAATATCTGCATGTCACAGCATGGATGTGTTGTAGTAACAGAACTTACTGGGAGCAGCATGGGCTTGTTCTGTGCTTGCCATAGAGCAGAAGCCTCCAAGAGTCTACATGTGAGTCACTAATTTACAATACCAAGTGGGAGCAGTAGGATGATTTTTGAGGGTGAAAACAATTAAAAAGAAAATGAAAAAAAAAGATGCAATGTAGTGCTGTAAGTTGCAAGAGTTACTCTTAGAGACTGATAACCAGAAACTAAGAAGAAGTAGGGAGTCATTGTCTGAAATGAAAGACAAGTTTCAGGTGACATTAAGATGACTTTAAGCTATGCATGCATTGTGTTAAAGGCAACGAAGTCCCTAAATGTATTTGCAGAAGTAATAATATAATTGTGCTCGTTACCAAAGTCGCAGCTAGAAAACAGCATGTGTTTGTTGTTGTTGTTGTTTTAACTTGCAAGTTCAAGAAAGAAAATTCAGACTGGAATATGCAGATAGAACAAGTTTATGAGAAGACTCCTAAGGAACTTCGCTTGGTCAGCCTAATAGCCTGAAGGCTGACTGCTAGCATTTCTATTGCAATGAGATTGAAGTTCCTATGTTACAGCTGTTGACAAAAACTGGAGATTAGGAAGAGAAGTGCTGTTAAAACAAAATGGATAGGGTTGGTACCATACTGCATGCGTTAAAAATTAGATAATTTCTAATTTTAAAATTAGTTTCAGAACCTGCTTCACTGACCTTCTGCTTGTTTCTGTGCTCCTAATCTCTTTCACTGCCTGTGTTTCCTACCTCACAGCGGAGATGTGAGGATGGATTATTGGTGCTGATGGATGCTCAGCGTGAGGGGTATGTGCCTAAGTACTGCATGGAATAAAATGGGTGGATGTTTGGAACTGCTGATGTTCTAGACTTTCCAGTGCATCTCTGTAATGGTCGTTGTGCATTAGGGATTCCTGCACTTTATTTCTGTTCAGCGGGAAGTCACCCTCTCGTCACAGTCCAGGACTTGGCTGAGATGAGCCTTCAGTTTGCTACACCAGCCAAGAGTACTGTATAAGGGATTGTTCTTCAGCATGTACTGTACAGCCCTGCTCCGGGTGCTTCGAGTACAGCAGAGCCATTTGCTTCACACAAGGCTCGGAAACTCCCTCCGAGCTGCATAATTAAAATGCTTTCTTAGACTCCCTTGTTTATCCTAACAAAGACAAATGAGAAATGCGAGTTCCATGGTCACCTCACAGGACAGGCTGGTTTGTAAGGAACACATTAGGAGGAGGAAAATTCAGAACAGCTGCAACAAAGCAACCTGAGAAGTATTCTGAATTGTAGTTGTAGCCCAAAACACCATACTCTTTACACTCTAAATCTCAGTGTTGGGAGCTTCAGGTCCCACAAAAGCTACACCATAAGGTAAGCCTCACACACGCTATTAAGAGTCCCTTTCTACGTACAAAAAGCTGCCTGTGGACATTGAAAAACTGATGGAAAGTGGTATCTAAATAGTACCTCAGAGCTAACTTTCCAAAAAAAAAAAAAGCCTCAGATCATTTGCATTTATTTTACACTGAATTCAGTGAAATATCTGTGTATCAGCATATTGGCATATCCACACACAGATGTGAAATTGGAGCTTAAAGTAATTACAGATGAGTTAATACTCGTTTATTGCAATTGCTGGTCTCTCTCCACTATTGCAGGCTACCCTGACCCTGAGGTAATGTGGTTCAAAGACGATCAGCCTGTCAAGGAGTCCCGTCACTTTCAGATAGATTATGATGAGGATGGGAACTGTTCTTTGACTATTTCTGAAGTATGTGGGGACGATGATGCCAAATACACCTGCAAAGCTGTTAACAGCCTTGGGGAAGCAACATGCACCGCAGAACTCCTTGTGGAAACAATGGGAAAAGAAGGAGAAGGAGAAGGAGAAGAAGATGAAGAGGAGGAGGAAGAATGAAACAAGGCTCAAAGAAAAAAAAAATGATAAAAATATATTTAAAGACTCTCCTTATAAGGCTCAGAAAACCAAGTTATCAAAAGCACCTTGTGTGATACATAGGTCTTTGGGGGGTTGTTTTTTCAGCATGATCAGTTGATACCTGTTTGCTTTATGTATGGGCATTAATTGAAATCAGCAGGCAATCTAAGTTGCTAGCATGATTGGATTTACTTTAAGCAAGTCATCAAGTAAGTTGCCCAGTCTATTTTAAAATTCGAACGTATGGAAAACAAGTTACAATTATATTCTGATCTTCTTAAAGAAAAGAATATGGTAACTGAGCTCATTGCTCTATAACATCACTTTCCTCAGCCAAAACTGCAGCTAAGTTGGCTCCCTAAGGTTTACTTTACAAGGAATCATTGCCAGACATGCAGTGAATCTCTCCAGTCCAAAGAAACACGCTGCTCCCAGAGCAGTAGCTTCTATAAGGGAAGGTCTGATATAGCCAGCATTGCAATTTCTATGCTGGTATGATGCATTCTGCATTTGTTTTAAATGTAATTTCATTGTCCTAACTTCAGACACATATACTGCCCTTTCTCGGTGTGCTGTTGGTGCAGTTCTAATCTTATCAACTTTCCCTTATAGAACTTGTCACCTCAGCGCAGTTACAGCTGCCGACTTAAGAAACAGACTGAAAGACTGCAAAGACAGAATATTTTCTGTTGCTCTGGTCAGTTTAATATTGATTTATGATTCATATATATGCTGCTGTGAGACGTATGTTATTGCACAATCAGTGGCTTCGATGTGCATGTGAGTGAATGGAAGCACAGGTTAGTTAAAAATTCACTTGCATTTGTTTGGCAATTGCAAAACAGATTTCAACTGATGGTAAGCTGGAAACTCCCATAGATTTTTGGAGTAGCCAAAAAAGACAGTAGTCTGGATTAAAACTCCTTTATACTTAGCAGTTTCCAAAGAATCTTAACCTATATAGAACCTTATTTGTACCTTATGAGCTTGACTGTCTTGTTTTCGTCTTGAACCTGCACCAGTAAGGCTGTTGCCTTTTTTTAAAATGCAGAAAAAAAATGAAACAAAAAAATCCCAAACCCTGCATTGTTTTTTTTTTTTTTCTCAGAAATTGTTAATGCACTCAAGACTTAATAACTTTGCTTTCCTTTCACAGTATTGGCACTTTTTAATTTTTTTTGTTGCTGTTGCTCAGAGGTAATATCAGCGGCTGAAAGGTGATATGCATAATCCAGAAAGTGTCTTATATCTATGTATCATTCCAAAAGTGAATCTTTTTCTTTTCCACTTTGTGTGTAAAGTGCAACCATTTGCATTTCAAAGGTTACCTCTTTAAAAAAAAATACCTTAAATCCTCACAATTAAGTAGTCAGTGTACTTTATTACAGATGTGTACAATATCAACCTTAGGTTGTTTGATATTACCTAGTTGTGTATGTGTTTCATATGATTTGCTCTTCTACATTCAAAGCTCAACTAATGTGGATGACACAATGGTTTTTAATTGCTTTACTCTTTGTTGCTAAGTTCAGATTGCCAGCATGTCTTTTCCTTTTCAATTGATAAAGATCTCTTGTTATACTAAACACAGTATTGCCACAATTCCTTATACAGAAAGGTTTTAATCTGATTTAGAGCATACAGAGCTTTTCTCACGTTTTTAAATGTTTTAGGCAACAATGGGGTGTATTTTGTACCTTAATAAAAATATGCTAATGTTTTCCCTGTTTGTTAAACCATCAGAATTGCAAAGATGAGAACCCTACGGCTGTAGTTACTCACAGTTCCTAAATAAATAATACCACAAAGCATGCTACTTGTATACTCTATTGCAGGCGTCACTGCGGTCACATTGGCTAAGCAAACCAACAGCAGTGGTCTTTTCCTATTCTGTCTTGAGACCTGCCTGGCACAAAAACTGATGAGGTGGCAACAGTGAAACTTGCTTGGTCTTTGCGGTGCTGCTGCGCTTCTCCTGTCCCCTCAGCACAGGCGAGCGCTGCAGGGAGGCTGCTCCGTCCCAGTGCCATCAGGTGCAGCATGGAGCTGGCACGACTTACAGCTGCGTGCTCTGCCATGCGTCTCCAGCCTCATCGCGTGGTCACAAGTGTAAACGTGGATGGGACACCATGGCAGCCCCGGTTTTCTCTTACAGTTGAGAATTCCTGATGACAGGGAAATGTACAGTTCAGAAAGACTGCAAGCGCAAGAGGGAAAAAAAAAAAAAAAAAAGCATTAGGAAAGGATAAACAGGTGCATATTTATACCAGTGTTCCTAGGAACTATAAAGATGAAGGTATTTAACACCTTTGCTTACGCTGCCTTTATGCAAACCTTTCAACACACAGTCCGAGGCAGCATGGGCCATGCAGGACAACACACAAATTCCCTAAAGCAAAGGTTGTGAAACATCTGCTTGTAGCAACACGTTTCTTGAGCAAACCTTCAGCCCTTGAAACAGTAATCTTTGCAAGATGGACTCTACCATCTTGTGAATGTACTTGAATGTACTTAACTTTATTCACTGGCTGCTGGTTTCCACTCAGATAGTCACATTTATAAAGCAGTAAAAGACACGGGTTTGATAGACCTAGGCATGGCAAGGTCTGTAGGATCATGTACTGGGTATCAACATCCACAAACAATATTGGTGATACTGCACATATTTTTCCCTTCGCTCTCCTCATTTAATAGTCCTTCAGCAGCCTACAGGCTATAAACTGCCTCTTTTTCCCCAAGGACATAATGCGCTTGCCATCCTTCTGTTGCCGCCTGTTAACATCCCTTCTAGTCTGCAGGAAAAAATGAACTGCAAAAATGGTGTGATACATATCTAATTCAACTTTGAGCAATTGATTCCAACTTGTATTTAACCTTGATTTTCATTTTCTGTTTGAAGAATAGGAGAAAGACTATTCTATTTTAACTGAAGAAGGATATTTTATGTACTTGAAACCATGTCTAATTTTGCCAGCCATCCTAATTGGTCTAATAAAGGGTATTACCTCTTCCTACAAACCTCGTCTTGTTTGTATAATGTTCACAGAGAGCCACACTTGGGGTGTGGTGGGGTTGAAACAATCCCGAACAGGAGAGGTTAGGTGAGAAACTGCACAAGTTAGACCACTTAATTCTTTTTGTATTTCTTTTGTTTAAAATTCAGTCTTCTTAAGAGGCATTGAAAATTTGGGACTGGCCATCACTAGTTGGGTTTCTGGATTTACAGAAGCCTAATTGACTTAATTACAGGCCTGTCCAACCATCTAAGCATCCAGAGCATATTTCTGGTCAATCAAGAGACATTTATAAATTGTATGCAAGGTATGCAAAGATTTCCATGTTGCTTTCTCTTTGCTCACAAGGAAGGCAGAACAGGACTACACAGCTTTCTCATCTGAAGTGATTATCAGGCTTTGAAAACATAGATTTATTTTTTTTAGTTGCATATATGAATAATGAATGACTCGCTTCTCTTAAAATTTCTTGGAATGTTTATTGGGAAGGTTCAGAGTACTGCACTAAAAAATTACTGTCTGAAAATGAAATTCTCATGAATCATCTTTGAATTATTAAGCCACACTGACTGCAAGGGATGTGCACATAACAACACAGATTTATTATAACAAGTACTTATGTGAAAACAGAATTTTCTAGGAGAGGGAGGGATGCTTATGTTGTTATTTTGAACTGGACTTAAACGAACTGCACCATGACCAAAAGGAAAAATAAACTGAGAATTGTTCCTGGAAGTTGAGAGAGAACTCCACAAAATATTTACACTTTGTGTAGAAAAGAAAAAAAAAATTTATTTTCATCTTTTCGTTTTAACTCTATGGAAAAAATAGTTCTAGTTACAGCTGCCCTAAAAATGGTGCCTGAATTTGTGCTACTATCAAAGCAACGTTATCTGGGTTTCTGCTATTGCACAGAACTTCATCAGAAAATGAGCTAAAGCCTTGGCTGTGCTCTGCTTCGGCAGCTTGCTGACCTATAAAAATGCTGAAAACCCACAAAACACCCCAAAGACAACCTCAATTTGAGAACTATTAATTTCTCTGAGGAAATTACAAACCTATTTCGTCCTGCTGGAGTGAGAGCACAGGGGGTATTTTTAACCTTTGAAGATGCGACTGAAAGGGGAAGGGGGGGTGGGCTGTGGGGACACCTCAGTGCCCGCAGGGCGAAGAGGGGCTGTGGGGACACCTCAGTCCCCTTAGGGGGACTTGGAAATACCCCCTGGGGGCCCAAGGGGAAGCTCCTCCCTCCTCAGGGCGGCTGCGGGCCTGGCCGGGCCGGGGCGGGCCGGGCCGGGGGCGGTGACGGGGCGGCCCTGCCCTCCCTGCCCTCCTCTAAGATGGCGGCGGCGGCGCCGCGGAGGCCCCGCCTCGCCGTACGCTGAGAGCGGGTGGAGGCCGCGGGAGCGCCGCAACATGGCGGCGGCTGGCGGCGGCGGCAGCCGGGCGGATAACGGCTACGGCAGCCAGCAGCCGCGGCGAAGGAAGGGCCCGGGCGCGCTAGCCACGGCCTACCTCGTTATTTACAACGTGGTGATGACGGCGGGGTAAGAGCCGGGCGGGGAGCGGGGGCTCGCCGGGGCCGGGGCAGCAGCGCCCGCTTGCTGCCGGGCTCCCCTCGGCGCCCGCCCGCTGCCCCTGCGAAACTTCCCCGGGGCCGGCAGCGGCTCGGGGTCCCCCGGCGCCTGGATCCCCCCCGACATCCGGGGGCTGGAACGGGGCCGGGGGGGGGAGCCCTGGCGGGGCGAGGCGGGCGTCCGAGGTCCCCCGGCTCCCCCTCCGTCTCCCCCGGTCACCCGGCGGCCCCCCGGCCGCCTCTCGTCCCCCACGAGGTGCCGGCCCTGCCGGGCTCCGTGTGTGTAGCGGGGGGACATGGGCAGCGGTGGGTGCGCCCCTGGGCACAGCGACAGAAGCTGCAGCGTGCTCACATTGGGCTGAAGGAGACTTTTGTTATTATTATTATATATTTTTTTTTAAGAAGCTGTAGAGTGTTACTGGGACCTGGATGAAAATAATTCTTTTGGGAAGTTGAGGATATTTGGGTGGTAGGAGGAGGAAGAAGCCTTAGAGGGGATCCTGGATGAGCCAGTTCCCCGCTGGGTAAGGCCCGGTGGGTGAGGCGTCAGGCAGGAGGACTGGTCTTGCATCTGTGGGGCAAGACTGGTGCAGAATTAGTGCAGGTAAGGCTGGCGGTTGGACTCGGCGATACTTATCTTAGCTGCTGACGGTTGGTGCTATTTCAGCTTATAAAGTCCTTGTACTTGTGAGGAACAAAGGTAACCCACGGGGGAGATCGCAATTCTTGCAAGGTGCTTGTTACACATTGCCCAGTAGGTGCCTTGCTGCGAAATGGAACTGCTGGGAAGACCCGTGGCCCTGTACGGTATTTGCAGGGTGTTTTGCTTAAAGGGGGAATGGTAATTACCCACCAGTTTGATATGATTTAATCATCTTTCTTTTTTTTTTTTTTTTCTTTCAAGCAGAAATATTTAATTACCTGAACAGTAAAACACAATACTGGCAGTCAGGAGCTCTCTGCTTTTCGGTTTTCGTGATATCCCTGCACAGTGTTAACAAGTTAACCTCTCTGAGTTGTTGTTAGAACTAAAAGCACCTGCTTGTTGGCGTACTGATACTTAATTCACTTATCTTTATAAAAGATCTCAAGAACCTGATACAGAAATTGTAGTAGAAATAGGTTTTCTTAAACATCATGAACTTTATATCATGGCGCGCAAGCTCCTGGTTGTGTGAAACTTCTGCAAAAGAAAAATAAAATCCAGGTGTTGGAAACTAGAATCAAATAACATAAATCTGTACTTCAGTTCCGGTTGCCACGTAAATCTTGGTTGTGATGTTACTTGTTTTCCTGATTTATACCAAACTTCCTAGAAAAGTCCAGTCTGGTGAGATGTGACACTTCAGCGTGAGCTGCTGCTTCTGGAAATATGTATGGTTAGATGATATCTGCAATTTGGGGAGCTACCAGAGAATTCCTGTGATGAGTGTTCACGTCTCTGCATTGTCACTCACTGCCGTTCTTTTGGGGCAGGTCACTGAGGGCTCTGACTGATAACTTGGTTTCAAATAAACAAGGATTTTTGTACTTCCCTGGCTACTGTTGAAATTTGGCAATACACAACATCGACCACAGAAAAAAAAATACGTATTTTCTTCTAAAAACTTCATAATAAGGTAGTTTTTCAGGGGTTGTTTGACAGAAGCTCAATTCTTCATATAAGATTGACACACAGGTGATGGCAGTAATGAGTTACTGTCCCCATGTCAATCAGAGTGCTCAGGCTCAGTTCCCCAGACAGCACTGCCTTGGAAAGAGAGCGGTGAAATGAAAGCACAAAAAATTCTGAGGTGCCCAGATGATAAAAGTGATGCTGCAAAAGCACGTAGCAGGTTTGTCATGCAGTGGTATGCAATAAAGCATATGTTCTAAAATCTTAGTTGTTGGCTTTATTTTAAATGGATGAAGTGACAATCGAAAATCTCCGTGCAATTATATTTACTTTGCCTTTATCTTGACTTAGCTGAAGTGAGTGTATTGACTCTAAAAATAATTGGTCTTATTTCTGATTTTATTCTGTAGAGCACGTAGTGTATGGATTCTTGGTAATACGACAGATTTTGCAAGAGTAAAACAGTACAGAAAGTATATATACCCGTGGATCTCTAAATGAAGCCGCACACACTTCTTAGTTCACGTGTGGGTGGGTGTTTTCTTTCAGAAAATGGACCCTGGTGTCTTACAGCAGGGAATAACCAGTGCTGCAGTGGTTCTCAGCTGTACTTGGTGGGTTTGCTGACCATGGTTCAGTACATTGAGCTGAAGAAAGGGCAGTGTCTTTCTTCTCTTACATTTAGTCAGTTTGTTATTTGCCTGTCACAGCATGGCAGTGCAGTTATGCTTGACGTGGCAGAGGCAGTTCTTTCTGGAGACATAGATGGAGAATAGAAATTATTTCTTAAAAAGTGTGGTTGGCTGAAATCACTGGGTGATAGGGATGGGGGCTCGCTGTTAGTTAGTGTGTAAATGTTTGGTAAGCTGCTTCAACGTGTGATCATGTGTCTTATGTTCAGCCAAGTACAATAACTGACTAGGACTTTTAGGTAGAAGTAGCTGATGGTGGTATATACAATGAATTTTGAATGGATTTCACTCAGCAAGATAGTTCTTAACATAATAACTTTTGAATTTGCAAGAGTTTGTGTTACCATGCTGAGCAAAGAGTGCTCTGAGTTACAGGTTTCATTGTCCACATCTTCAGTGGGTGGTTGCTGAGAGTCAAAGTACACTTCTCCCCTTTTCAGGTTCATTTTCTCTGTAGCTTTGCCATATTCTCTCTTTGCATAAACAAAGCAGAACTTCAGTGAACTTTGCACATTTTTTTTATTTAAACTAAGGCATTAAACTAGTGTCCTGAGCATGAAGTTTGCTTATCAAGTCTGAGCAGCTGAAAGTATTTAAAAAAGAAGTGTGTATTCCATATTCATTTTCCATAATTGGGATTAATCAAAGAGTATAAAAGTCTAGTTTAAAGTCTATATCCATGGCAGTTTTTATTTAGTGACACACCAACTACAGTTGGTCTATCAGGTAGAATTTAGTGTGTAGGTCACAGAAAGCTGCAAGAATTAACTTCTCGCTTAGCCTGCATGTGACAGTGGTGCCTTTTCCTGCCCTTCTAAACTGCTCACCAGGTTTCTTTTTTATTTGATCTTACTGCACTCACCTACTTCTATTTCATTTTCCATAGTCGTAGAGGGAGAACTGTGTAAGAAATGCAGAAGCAGGACAGAGGTACTGAAAGCTTTGACACCAGGTAGGCACATCCTTTAACTTTGTGCAGATTCATGATTTGATGTGTATTAATTGCTCTTTGAAGGACAGTAATTTACTGGGGAGGGTGGAGAAGACGAGCAAGGGGCCGGAGCCCTTGCCTGAGAACAGTTGGCTGCAGGTGCCAACAAGCACTGCTATCTTGTGCAACCTGAGAAGTTTCTCAACAAACAGGGAAGGTTAGGAAAAATAGAGAAACTGACAGATACGAACAGGACAATGAACATGCTGTGAGCTCTTATTCCAGAAGAGAGACATTCAGTATTGCAAGGGACAGTGGTTGATCCTGCAGTGCTTCCTGCTTTATGCTGCACTGAGGTCCAAATAAGAAATTCATCCGATTCTTTGTAAACAGGAGTTACTTGGCAAGCGTCTGTCTTCTGGTTTCACAAAACAGCTTTAACAGAAACAGCTTTTTACTACCACCAAAAGGAGAGCTTGTTCCTTGCTCCCCATCTCTCTTCCCACTCCTGTTGCTTGTCTTTCATGTGCATCTTCTGAGAAGTCCAGGCAGAAATGAAATAGCTTTTTTGCAGTCCTACTAACAAGCATTGTTATAAGCACAAACTGGGATGCCAGCGTTGCTTGTTATTGAAAATCTGCACTTTACAGTATATTTCAAACAACAAAGTATTACATTTGGGACAATATTTGTAAGCGCATCATAATACTTAATTACCAGGGACCGTGAAGAAATTCCTTTGGAAAACCACAGCTGCAGATTTTTTCAAAGGGTAAAAAGTTGTTGTGTACTTAGGAGACTCTCTGTATGCCTGCAGACACTTCCAGTGAGGTGCACGGCTGTTAGCAGAGGCACTTGGTGACTGCTAGCACAAGCTTTGTGCCAGCGCTTCTGGGTTTGGCAGGAGGTGGAGGTGAGGTAGGGCGGCATGAGGAGTAGGTGAGGTCAGCGCGGGAACAGCAGAGTCTGTGAGAAGTTGGGGAGCTGCCGGCAGGGATTTCCCTTCATCAAGCTCTTCTGCCTGTGTTTGCCACAAGCAATTGGAAACTGAAGTTAACTGGAGATGCTAATTTCAGGTGGAAGGGTATTTGAGCAGAGCGTAGCCACCTTAGTTCTGTGGCTTGTCCGGGACTTAAAACGGTTGCTTTCTGAGTCTTGTTTGCTTTTATGTCACAGTTCTTTAAGTTACGGAGTGGCAGGAGATCCTACAGTAGATGGTTTTGTGTTTTGAATAAACAACGTCTGATGCCAATCTTATTTAAAATGTCGTGAGTACCCTTCATAACTTAACTAAATACAGCTTACTGAAAAATAAATCCAGGCAATAAAGATATTGGTATCATGCTGGTGCTGTAAGATGTCTAAAAATCAATATTTAACTTTGGTAAATTTGCAGAGAATCCAAATATTGAATGTTTTCGGTGTTGCAGAGAGTAGGGAAAAAGTTCCTATCTTTCAAAGCAGTTATATATCTGTTGCCTTCCCACATATTGAAAGAGACGTTATGGGTTTCTTTGTGTTTATGCTCTACTTAATGTCTCCTTATCTCAGACTTTTTTCCTCTCTTTCAGATGGCTTGTTATTGCAGTTGGTCTAGTTCGAGCATACCTGGCTAAAGGTAGCTACCATAGCCTGTACTACTCAATAGAAAAGCCCCTGAAATTCTTCCAAACTGGAGCTTTGCTTGAGGTAGGTGTAGTTGTCTTCCCCAGAGGTACTTATATTTTTGTGAGTGTTTTGTGTAGCAGAAATAAGGCAGCCTTTGAACGGTACTTTCTAGGTACCATGTTTTTCATTAGCATTTGTAGGGTAATTGAAGGTAAATATAACTCAAGAAGTAAGTTCAGCACTTGTGTGACATATTTCCTTTTACCAAGCAGTGAAGGAGCTTACTGACTGCTATTTAGCTTGGGCAGCAGAGCTAAATAGTAAGCTTAATCTTTGAGGTATAAATATTGAGTCGTAAGCTCTTGCAATAGAACTAAATGTATTTCTAAATTGCTTCATTTGAAATGTTAGTAATTTGATTTTTTTTTTTTTTGTTCTAGATTCTGCACTGTGCATTTGGTAAGCCTGCAAACTTTCAGTTTTATTCATAGAAAACTGTACTTTTAGTGGTATATCAGCACTAAAAAATGTTATGGTCTGTGAATTTTCAGGTTTAATTCTTACATAACCCCCTAATTTTTGCTTGAAGCACATTCCACTTTTTTTACTAAATTTGACAAGTCAGAAAAAGGAAAATACAACAGCTTTTAATCAGTTGACGTTCTATTTTTTTATCTAGATCCTTCCAACATTACAAATTGCAGCAGTTTATAAATGTTTTATAGTAGATTATGACTCTCCATTCTCTGCATGCTATAATCTTCTGTACCAAGCTGTCTTTCCTCAAATCCTACTTCTAGCTGCAAGTAATTTAAATTCTAATGAAAATGACAGCTCAAGCACATAAACTTTGCCTATGTCCATAGCACATAAGCATGTGCTATGAAATTGGGAAGGGGGAAGCCACTATTTATCCCAGATTTCACTGTGCTTTAGTGGAACTGTTTGTGAGAACTAGAATCACTTAAGACTTGAGTTGACAATTCTCGTTAGCCTACTACTGCAAGGCCTGGTAGGTTGGTGGCAGGCACTTAGCTGTGTGTTGGTAGCAGTGTCATGAATCAGTTAACCTGAAGAGTCTCATGTTTGAGTGACAGAGTTGCGTTTTGTCTGGTTTGTTAGTCCTTACAAGTAGTGAATATTTTGGCCTCAGCATTTGGATTGTTTGTTTGCAGAACACGTGATGTAGAAATATCTGCAAGATCAAAGCCCCTGTGCTTTAATAGGGAGCAGTGCCTGTCTGCGCCTTGGCTTTAGCTCTGAATTTTTCTGAACCCAGCCTTCATGAAGAGACAGTTTTATGTTTCGGTGGTTGGTCTTGTGGTTTTACATATAAGTGTCTGAGCTCCCATCTAGATGTTACTAGCTGCTATTTGAAGAATAAGATAGCATTAAGGTTCCTAAAGCCACAGCTACAGACCTGTTATTTTTCACGTATAATGCAATCCATCTAAATACTAGATGTATTTAGGTGTATTACTAGGTGTAACCGGTAAGCTCATACTGATTTTCTGTTTCAAAGATTTTACTGAATAATTATATGCAGTAGTTGGGAAACTTAAAACATTTTCATACATTTGCCAGCAGAGGGCAGTGTAATTCTGTATTTGATACAGTAGTTCTTGCCTTCTTCCATAATTAGATTACTCTGAAAATGTTATCTTACAAAGGGCAGTTTGCAGACTATGCGCAGGTCATACCAAGAAATGAGGGATCAGATGCTCTTCAAATTAATGTAAAGCCTGCTTAGTATAAACCTGTTGGTGTACAGAGATACCTACAGTTTAGGTGAAGGAAAAGCACGTGCTACTACTGACTCTCAAGCAACTTGAGTTTTCTGAACATTCTTAAAATATTTGTCTGCCCAGTAAATGTTTGATCCTCTCCAGAGTTTCACTTCGTCTCTTCTATCTTGGAAGTGATGTTTCCACTGTAAATAAATTATTTTCAAATGTCTTCTACTCAGTTTGTTTCAATTAATTGTAAGTAGTATACAAGATTTTGTGAGCACTCCTGTTAGTTTAACTAAGCAGAAAATAGCTGTGTGCATTGGTCTTTGGTGGATGTTCTAACACAGACCTTGACATTAAGCATCTAAATATACAGCCATTGCAATCACTTCAGAAAAGCAGAGGCATTAGCTATTAAAACAAATACAACTGTCATGAATAGGAATTTATCATATAGTTGCCTGTGCTGCCAAGGTGGTCCTTTTGATCCCATTTTATTTTACTAAATCTCAGTTATTGTTTTTTTTACCTGAATAAGCCATACTTAGTTTAAAAAACAAAATAAAACAAAAAAAAAATTTTTGACAGATTTTGAAGTCCTATTTAACAACCTGTCAAGAAGTTGTTAAATCTCAGGCTCCTGGGCCAAAAAAATTGCTAATAAAATGTTCTTTTACCACGCTAAAGCTAATGCAGAAGCACAAGAGCTCCCATGTCTTGCTGTTTTCTTAAGCTAAACTTGTGCGCAGATCTTAACTCTAAGAAGTAGAGTATAAGAATTCTCTTGGATTATCTTTTCTGTACTCTCTAGAATATATGTCCATGCAATTGAATAGTAGAAGTAGTTGTGTGTTGCTGCCTTCCAGGCTGCTGCAGAGCAGGAAACAAGCTGACTGTACCAGCTTGTCTGTGTGCAATGTTAATAATCCTGGCTGAGTTGAAATGAGGTGTGGATCCATTTAGCCCATGTTATCCTCAGTCACACAAGTTAATGCTAGTGATGAGAGCTATTAGCGGAATGTTGCAACATGTTATGCCTTTATAACTGTATTCTTTTGCTTTCCCTAACTTTTTTTTTTTTTTATAAAAAGTACTACTTATAACTGCCCATGGAGGTTTTTTTTCTGTCAGTGGAAGTATTTGTCAGCTAAATGAAATGAGGTTCTCTTACACAGCTGGATACACTGCTGCTTGTCTGCTGTGATGCTGTTTCTGGATACTACGATGGCTGGTTCCAGACTTTGGAGGAATGTTCTAGGTATTACGGAGGGGAGGAAAAGAGTCTTCCTGACTCTGTTAAAAGTTTCTATGTAGGGAGAAGCAGGAAACTTGCAGATTGCTTTGCCCCTGGAGCTGTTATTCTCTTTCGACAGGAAAAACTGAGCAATGACAGATGGTTGTGCATACCAGCATAACTTTTCTCTCTACGTCTTTTCAGTAGAATCTGAATCGTTAGCATCTGTGAGATACATTCTTCAAAACATGAAGATTGATAGGGGAATGTTTCTAACAAGCACGGTTGAGAACGTAACTTTGGCATGTGGAGAAGGAGAGCTTTACACGGAGAGAGGATGCATTGTGTAGTACAGACACCAAGTGGAGAGATGGAAGGTCAAGCAAATGGAAAGGGAACATTCAGTTCCTTGACTTGTGTAGCAGACAGAACCCAAGCGCATGAATAGCACTGATAGCACGGGAGAGCTTCTGTCTGGAGGAACTTGGTAAGAAAAGAGGTGATAGGAGTCCCCAAAATGAAGAAGCTGTAGTGGGAGGGGTCGTGAAGGGAATGGAGAAAAGCAAGAAAGCTTTGATAAGTACAAGCCCAACCTACAGGATCGCTACAGTACCAGCCGTCGTACCACAGTGGTGCTTACTGGTAGCCCTTTGTTAAGCTGGTGTTGACGCTGGTCAACTTTGAATTATCCTGTCTAGTTAGGAAGGATAGAAGAGCTCCACCTTTAAGCTATGCGTACCACCTGGTCTCAGCTGGGATCCTCCTGGGAGACAACTTGTCGGACTTAGAGGATTTTCTGCTGGAGGTGGGAGGCTTAGTCCAGGACCTGGGAGAGGTGTGGGCAAAGCTTGCTTGGTGCTTGCTTCGGGACCAGAGAGCCTTCTGTCTGCCAAGACCTGCTCCAGCATGTGCAGTGTTAAGTAACTGGTGACATGCTTTTAAAGATGCCGAATTTAAAACTGTCTGTTGGATGCCTTTTTAATGCAATTAGTAAATAATTAGAGGCGAATAGAGGTTACATAAATCACAGCTAGCGAATTCGCGAATCACTGAACTAGATCTCATGTTTTTGGCTTAGGCTGGCGTTGTCTTGGCCATAACAAAAAATCTTGTCTTACTGTGTGGTAATCTCGGATGGTTCCTACAGAGTCTTTTTGGCTTGTTTAGAGATTCATTTTCAAGAGCATCAGGTTATTTTGTTTAGGAAGGGATGATACAAACCATATAAAAGAAAAGGTATTGTAGGTGTGAGCCTCTAATGAGCTCAGATTGTGGGATTTTATGGCACCCCCTCTTGTGTTGTCTCAGTAACACAAATTCTGCCTTGATGTTTTATAATCAGAAATCAGGTTATGAACAATGCATTATAAAATCAAAGAAAACTATACAGTTTTTTCTATTTTCTCTGAAAAAAATGATTAAACATAGTGACTGAAATTAATTCTAATAAAACTTGCTTTTAGCTTTTCTTATTCTTCGTTTTTCTTCCACTTCCTAACTTTTTCTTGTTTCTGAGACTGTTGTGCTGCTTGCTGTGGTTTGCATTTGTTTTAGAACACACTTGTTACAGTATTTTAGCAGTTACAACTGCTCTTGCATTTGTCTTCATCGTGCTGCTGGAAGAAAACAAAACTTTGTGCTGTAGAGTTTAGATGTTTTGTGTAATCTTGCAATCTAAAACTACTGCTCTGTCTCATACCTGGGTGTGTAAGACCCTTTAAAAGTCAGTTTAATTGGCACCTCCGAACTTGCTCAGAAGAGCCAGTTAAATCTGCTTCTTTGAGAAAAATATTTAAATTGTTTCTGTACCTATCAGTGCATGAACTATTCCTTGTTTTTGTTTTGTTTTTAAAAGTTTTATTCCCAGGGAGGAATTATAATTGTATCTAGCAGAATATGGGGTAGGACTTCGTTTCTTCAAAGCAGTTGTATTTTTTTGTTTGCTGTTTTGGGGGATACACAGTGCAAAACATCTCAATTGTTTTTACCTTTTAAATCATGATAATTAAGAGAATCTTGAATATTTTAATTAAACAGGTTTTATTTGAGAGATGGAGTTAGCTTCAATCAAATAGCTTTTGGGATACGTTCAGTTGTTTTATGTATTCGTGATATGATTTCAACAAGGCTAATTGCTTTTATTTGCATTTTGATATACAAAGTCCCAGTCAGGGGATTGCATTGTCTTAGGCTTTGTAAACACACCATGGGACGGACTTCATACACTCAAATTAAAAAACGTCTTTCCTTCCAAAAAGTTCAAGTGACTGGACCTTGGCTTAGCTGTACTTTATTTCACCACCCACATCCCAATGGTCAGGGATCTTTACTAACTCCAAAATATCTTCCAGGCATTGTTCCCTCTTCTGTTGTTCTGACTGCTTTCCAAGTGATGTCAAGGGTTTTCCTGACCTGGGCAGTAACACATAGTGTAAAAGAGGTAAGTTAAGCTACAAAATAGATTGCAAAAAATAATTATCCATGCTGAAAAGCAATTGATGATTGCTGTTTCATTTTCCTCAAAATGTCTTCTGTTGTATCGCAACATGTGAAATGTCATGAGTCTGTGTGGATCAAAGGAAATAACAATAAATCTGACATCGTCTCTTCTGGATAATCAAATAGATTGAGTTATGAGTTTCTTGCTGTAAGACAACTAGCTCCTGAATAGCCTTTGTAGTCTGTACTGAAAGCTGAGCAGGAGGTTCCCAGTATGTAATCTGGACCCCAGAATTTGGGACAGAATTCTTGTGTTGATCTCACTAGTGCCATATTCAATAGCAAAATGTCCTCACCGTCCCTGTCTGTACTCTATGATTTGCTGTCTGTATCACAGTATGTGGAAGCTCCCCCTTAAACGATTGTCCAGGAAAACGAATGTTTTCCCTCATCACTTTTCCAGGATAATTTTCCCTCTGTCCTTTATTAATCTTTCTTGCATTCAAGCGTAAGTGGGTTTGGGGTTCTTCGTTATTGTATGCCGTAACAAATATTGCTGTACTTTACCAAATGTCTGCAGAATCTTCTGGAAGCAATCTTACCTGAAAATTATTCCCAACTGACAGCTGTTTTAATATCTGAACATGCCTTAATTGAAATAGATAATGCTGACTGACTTCATATTATCTGAATACCTTGCAGTAGCTCACATATGCTGCATCTTTGCTGTTACTTTAGCCAGTTGATCCTTTGTCTCATTAAGGAAAGAAATTACTCTTGATGTCAGTGTGGCTGACTAAGTGATAGTCTTCTAGTGATAGTCTTCTACATATAAAAGATATTTTGTCACTTGACATGGAGAATGTCTTAAAGAGCTTGTGTCATTGCCAAGTCTTCAAGGAAGCTGCTGTGTCTTCATTACTCCAACACCTGTTACCAGAATGTCCACCCATAGGTGGAGTAATACAAGTCACTGTAGTTCCTAATAATTAACTGCCCTTTCTAATATTATAATGCCTGTTCATGTGGAGCCGTAGTTTTGTGCTATTCCTCAAGTATGAATGTTATTTCTCTCAGCAAACTTAAAATCTTGTAAATATTTATCTTCCGACAGATTTTACTTTTGGTGCAAATAAAAGAACTCTGGTCCCTGTCAGTTCAGTGGGGATAAATGCTAGGTTCTGAACAAAAAGGGTATAATTCCAAGACACTGTATATTAAATACAAACGTAAAGTATTTTAAAGAAATATGTCTGTAATTGTGCTTGTTGCCTGTATAATGTTGGAGTACCTGGTGCTTCAAAACCAGCAATAATCAGTTTTTATGAATTGCCTCCTGGCTTGAAGTAATCCAAAATGTTAAAGACTGAATGACCTAGATTAAAAGAATTCCATGTGTTATCTGGAAGACATCAAAGGGAAGTCTGTAAAATGATTGTGGGTTAGATTTTTTTAAACCTGTGCCCACATTCTCACCAGAAAAAGAACAGCAAAATGGGAGAATAAACAAGAAAGTTTAGCCTAACTAATTCAGTTTTTAATAAGGATTATTCCAACATTATTGCATGTTTGTTTTTCCTCTCACACTTACATGGTCTTTTGGTTAAATTCTTAAGAAGAGACTGTCTTATGTGTTAAACTTTTTTAATGTCTCAAAGTGGGCATAAGAATGATGAGGAATGCTGTGATGAGTTTTTCACCTCTGACTTAGTGGTAATAAATCTCACCCCACCTTCACCCCACGCAGAGAGCATGCAGTCTCACCTGAGGAGATGTATTTAAAGTGTCACAAGTGTTCTACTTTTTCTAAAGGGCTGTCTGCACAAGTGAGCTCCATGCTGAAGTCCAGGATAAAATTCTCACACAGCTTTATGGAACTTGTAAGCTATGCAGTTGCATGATGAGGTTCTTGTAAAATAAAACTCAATTTTCCTCTTTAACTTTTTGAGTGAGAGTTGTTCAATATATTGCTTTTCCAGACTGCTTTCATATATAACGTGGTTAAAAGAAGAAAAATCTGGATTGCATCCCTCCTTTCTGTCAGAATACACTTCTAGATACGTGATGTGATTTGAAGCATGCTTCTTGCCACTAACATGTTTGTGCTTTTTGTTTACTTTAGTGCTGATGTGTTGTTAAATTCAACATGAAAGTATCTATTATAAATGTTAAAGCATGGCAAATGTTAAAGCACTGGACAATTCTCGGAGTTGCAATGAGATTTTCTCTTGCCTCCACAATATAAGTAGCTGTTGGCTTACTGGAGAAGGGTCTGGCATGTAATACAGTACTCGTAGTCCAGAAAATACTGTTTTGTCATTATATTGGAAAGCAATTGGTTTGGTGAATTTTGCTACTTCTCCTACAAAGGAGGGAAAAGAATGAGGAGCGAAGGGCTAGAAGAAAGTAGGCATAGGAGAACAGAAGGTGCCCTTCAGATCGAAATTCTCTCTTTGAATTTATGTGAACAGTGAGATCATGTGGTGACATCGTAGCGGGCCTTTGTGGAGTTCAGTGTGACACCCAGTTCTGGTAGATAATTAAAAGAGGTACTAGCAGTGGTTTAAAGTTTATCAAATCGGGTGCAGGTACAATGATAAGTAGCGTATGTATTTAGAGGAACCTTTATAGAACACAGTCGAAAGGCATGGTGTAACAACATACAGCTTACTGAGCAGATCATTAAGACTCCAGCATCTGCTGCGGTGAACTTGACGATCGTAAACATACTTAAATTAAAAATATAAGAGAACAGTAATTTTTATCATTTAAGATTGAGTTGTAGTAAAAGAAGTCCCCAGTGGAAGGTTCGGAACTCTGAATGGGTTAGTTGACAGGCCTAAATCATCACTGCTTTACATCTGTGCAAAATTTGAGTAATTCTGTACAATGCAAATGTCTTTCAGGACCCTTTATACCTACTGTGAAGTTTTTTTTTTTAATTGATGTGCACACAGAACCCAAGCTTTGGAGGGAGATGTGCTGTTTATCATTATTGTTGCATACTGATGCTGTTTGTACTCATCTGCACTGGATTGCTTCATGATGTGTTTAGCAGAAATTCTCTGTAATTTCTCAGTTACTCTTAATATGGAGAAATCTATAGAATTTCTGTGTTTATGGTATTTTAAATGTTTCAAACCTTGCTCAGCTTTAAGATAGCTTTTCATGCATCAGGAGAACAGTAAAAGCCTCTCAGGCTTTATTTTGACGGTTCCCAACTCATCTTTGTATCTTAAAAGGCTATTAATCCCTTATATTTTAACACAGATTATCTTGTTTTCATAGTCATGAGACAAAATAAAATATATTCAAGACCATCCTTGATACATTGGTTTGAAACACATACTAAAAAAATTATACCCATGGTATGACTCACCCTAATTAAGGCAGTTGGACAATAAGTTGTATATGGAGTGTAAAATGTGCTTTGACTTTGCCTAACACCACTTTCAAAGACTGGGATGAAAAGGTGGAGGAAGAGTTCTGAGGCATTACTGGGATTTGTGGTTTGAAAAGTCTGCTGCTTGTTGGCTGTGCTGTGCAATGATGTTATAAATGCAGCATTAGCAGGGCCTAAATGAGTAAGGCTCTTGAGAGACTGCTTTGTAAATCAGTTCCCAAGGGGTTGATAACGTGCATCTCAGACATCTTTATTTGAAGTATTGAGAAATTCAGTCCTCAAAGAGAAGCTCTAATGGTGACAGTCTTCTGACAGATCTGCTAATATGTAAGAAACATGCTCTTTAATGACGAACTTTGGAATGTAGATAAAATATGATGATAAAGTCCATAGCAGTCTTCTGTTCCTCGCTGCACAGGTTTGGAGTGTTTGAAAAATGTATAGGTCGCTCTTATACTGGGAACCGGTGTTTGTTTTTGTAATTTTTTCATTAAGCAGGGACACAAGCAGTAAAGTCACAGTCTGTGATTCCTAGTCAAGTGACCTTAACAGGGGTTAGCTCTGTTTATTTTTTTTAAATGGTGTGAACTATTTTAGTAGTTTCCAAATACAGTTCAAGTATTAACGTAGATGGGAAAGACTAGACTTGAGAAAGCAATGTTGCAAGTTCTGTGGTAGAACTGGATTGTAACTGCCAGGTTTTCTTCTTCTATGTGCATCATTCACTGTTAGCATCCCATTTTTTTTGTTCTTGGTCATGTCCTTGGGTGCTCCCTCAAGCTACACATTTTTGTTTGTTGGTTCTACTGACTTCCATAGTTAGGGGTGGGTGTCAACATACGGATCAAAGTCTGTGATGCATAAGCTTAGATGAACTCAGAAGCTGCTACTCCTGATTTGACCAGAAGATGCAGCTCTGGAGTGCTTGTGAAGCATGTTGCTCCTTGGGAACAGCGGCATCTGTGAAGTGATGCTACCAGGCTGAGAAGTAGGTCTTGTTTGTAAAGCAGGGTCAGGATCCTTTTCTAGATACTGTAGCAGTGTAAAAATAGATTTGGTCTCTTCTCAGGAAATCTTCAAATAAATCTTGGATATTGTTCTTTTATGGTGATATAAGGGAGATTAATATATATGGAAGTTATATAGTTTCACAGAGTTTCAAGTGAAAAAGAACAAGGCATGTTTGCCGCAAAAAGAGATGAAAGTGACTTGAATTGCTATACGCAGCAGAAAATGGCGTAACAGTAACTCTACGTTACAGGATTCCCAAGAGTTTTGTACAATTCTTTCTGGGTTTAGTAGTCTGACACAAAGTTTTTTTTATGGGTAATCATTATGAGCTTTTTTACACACAAATGTATGGCCAGTCCCCTCCTCTGAAAAGGTTTCTGCTTGCCCCTATAATTTCTTGTTCCTTTGTTTGTACATGTACTTTGCCCAAGATGAATAGGGTGTACCACCCACACCTACTGACTTCCTTTTCCCTTTTTTCAAGAGTTGGAGGCAAAAAAGAAAATGCAGCCCCTTGTGGTTGAGCTTTTTCTTCCCACGGTCCACTGAATTTGGGCTCAAGGTGCTCTCACAGCTGAGAATTCACAACATGCTTCTGTTGGGTGGCGGGGGGGGCTGCATAAAAAATCGTGTGTTTACTCTCAGGAGTTTGTCATGCAGGTATGTGACCCCGTATGCTTCTTCATAACTGCTGTTCTATCTGAAACTTAAACCTCATAATTATGCTCCCAAATGTAATAGTTCATTTTTAAATTCATGCTTTTGAAGGTTCATCTTCAAAACACGAAGAAAGTAAAAGCTGTTTCAGTAATGTGCTTCTGGAATACAAGCTCTAAGAGGTGTAAAGCAGTGAACCAAAACAATGCCTTGAATATAACCAACATCAGAAAAACAATGCTGCGTGCAGTAAGCAGAAAGAGGAGCAGGGAACAGCGAAGCAGGTAGTTAGTTGTAAAGCTTGCCTGAGGTGACACAACCTGAGCTTCTGGTTCTTCTCTCCTCCAAGCCTGCATCCTGCTGTTAGCTGTCTTGCTGCTGCTCAGAATTAAGACCCAGTTTCTCAAGTGAGAGAGGGAAGCAGTTCTCCTCGTACTCAGAAATAGCACTGACTAGGAGCAGAGTGTAAAGTCTAAACCAGATCTCGAGTGTTAGCATCCTCTCTGCTTCCCGCACCAGAAAACAATGATAGGACCGAAGCAGAACCTGGTACTGTATAGGAGTAGGAAGTGTTATGGGTTGTTCTCGGTATTTCAGGGGTTTCTTGCACTAATTTGCATTGCACAGAATGAGAGATCTTGAGTTTTCTGATCATCAGAGCTATTCTTAAGCCAACTAGAAAAATACAGAGCATAATGAGAAGGGTTTTTTGCAATTGTTACTAATGTTGCTTTTATGCTTTTTCTTGGAGTCTGTTATCTAAAATGATGCAGTAAAGCAGCCCCTGGGAATTAATTTCTTTGGGGTGTTTAGATCTGGTGAGTAACTAGTAACATTTGCATTCATATTGAACCTTTTGCTTCTCTCTTGCAGGTACAAACAGAAGATAGTGTCCTGTTGTTTGTAGTGGCCTGGACAATCACTGAGATAATCCGTTACTCTTTTTATACCTTTAGCTTGTTAAACCATCTCCCTTATCTCATAAAATGGGCCAGGTAGGTGGCACAATAGAAATCATAGCCTTTAAAGCACTATTTTAACATGGATATTTACCTTGTAAAATAGTTTTGGTACAAAAAGTTAAATTCTGTCCTGGGGTAATTGCCCCACTTATAAATGTGACGTCCTATCTTCTTTCCAGCAGATTTCTGTGTTACAAATCTATTAAATGTAAGCTGAGAGTACTTTGCTAAATGGTACTGAGTTCTGGCAAAGTGATTGTGTTTGTCGGACACTAACACTTAACAGTAAGGGATGGCAGTAAATAAACTGATACTTAACAGTAACCCTTCGATGTAAGGGTTGTACCTTAGATTGGTGAAAAGTTGGTGAACACATTGATTAATACTGACTGTTTGGCCCTATTTTGATAATATGACCTCTGCCAAAGAGTTCAGAAGCCAAAGTAACAAGCATGGGGGAGAGGAGAGGGAGGAAACAGTTGTAAAAATAGCTTTCAGATCCTCAAAGATAATCTTTAAATAATTCAAACTGGTTGCTGACTTCAATATTCTTGTGTTGCAGTAATGTTCACACCTAATGTTCACATGCTCTAATCAAATAAAAGCTAAGAATTTAAGATTTGAATATCTATAACTTAACAAATACTTTGTCAGTTTGTCAGAGCTTTTAATCCTTTCCTTAAATGTTTTGTTCTAGGTACACGTTGTTTATAGTATTGTATCCAATGGGAGTCTCTGGTGAATTGCTCACAATATATGCTGCGTTACCCTTTGTCAGGCAGTCTGGCTTGTATTCCATTAGTTTACCTAACAAGTACAATTTTTCTTTTGACTACTATACATTCCTGATCCTGGTTATGATCTCGTACATTCCAAGTAAGTACAAGTTTGATTTTTTAAACATTAAAAACAGTATCAGGAAAAGCTAACCGTTGGGGGATTTGCATATATACAACTAATGTTGCAAAATAAATTTTGAAAACTATTTAGAGAAGTCAAAACTGCAGGAGTTGCTTTCTACAAACACTTGTAATATAGTAATATTTTTCCCCTCTTATACTTGGAATATAAAAATAAATGTAGTATTTGGCAAATGTTGACTTTTTTTACTCAATTATGGACTTTCATGAGAACAGGGTTAAAACAGCTTCTTAAAATTTGGTTCATTATCAGGTGTAAGAACATTGCTTTTGCAGTAACAGCTAGCAAGGCATTTCTGTTGAATTAACTTGAATCGATGTTATCTTTGGTTGGTATTTCTTTACATGCTATGAAGATTTGGCTTTGCTGCTTAGAAACAGGGATTAGGAACGCACCAGCCTTCAAACAATTTAGATGTGCAAATAGACATCTAACATGCAGAATGATGTAGTGACTATGTTGCTGCTGGTAGCTGTCTCTGTAGCTGTCTTTATATGAACCTTGTTTTTATAGAATGAAAAAATCATATTCTAAGATTTAAATTTCAGCAGTGTGGCTGTCTGTAATAAGCGCTTACTCTTTCAGTGAACCATCTTGTAATGCTGACATCAAGATTCATAAGTTTTTCCAGCTGTTACAAATGCATGAAAAGGGTTTTTAATATCTGCTCGTCTCCTTCTTCCAAAAACATTGATATTACTAACTCCAAGGAGCCAGAATAATATCTTTTGTTCCAGTGAAAATAAACACGAGTATTAATTACCTCTTGTGGGGTGGCTAGATCACAGCTGACAGGCCACACAGAAGGGAAGCAGATAGAACCTAGATAATTTTAGCCCTGTTTCGCCTTTAAAATTGCAGTCTCTCAGTTGAAATATTTTGTGATTCATTATCATTTGTGGGATGTGTAACTTCGATGCAGTCTTTTTTTTTTTAAATCATTTTTGTGAATTGGTATCTTAACTCCACGTACCAACTGTTTGGATTCAATTGGTCTTAGGTACCTTTTCACATGAAGGTATTCTGTGTTGTTCCACAGGTACAAGAAAAGCAATGATCATTACATTCATTGATTATACCATAGGTCAGTTATTCATTCATAAAAGCTACCTATTCAGGGGGGTTGTCGTCTTAACCCACAGAAGATCTTGCAAATTTTGGGAAAGTTAGCATCACAAAGAAAGCAAGCTTTAAAAACTGTTGCTAAAATTTGAGATTAACATTCTTGATAGTTGCATTTTACCATTTATCTGACTTTAAATATTTAATTTAGTACCTATCTGTCAAAATTGACATCTTGCCAGAAAGGATGTCATTCAGTTTTTTGCATATAGATTTCAACTACTTAGACTTCTAACAGGAGTCTTGTGGCTCTGTATTCTGTTATGGTCCTGGACAACTATATTAACTACTTAACGCTGGTGGAGTGAAATCAAATGAAATGCAGGCTTGGGGGAAACAATCAGGAGACGAAATACTGGGTAAAGAAAGCCAAAAGAGAAAACAGTAACCTAAAATTTAATCAAATAGTTTTTGGTTGGCCTACATATACTACAAACACTACTGTAACTGATGTCATGTAGGCTGATGCTTGTTTAATTTTCAGAGGGTTCACAAAGATGGAAGTTTAGTCTCTCATGGGAAATTTAGCTTTTGTTGTTTGTTTTCCATTCCCTCCTTTATTCTTCTGCAAACATACTGTGTAATGTAGTCTTAGAAGGAAACAAGCTTTACATGGAGGATAGAGAGAGATGAAAGAGGCACCAGTTTGCATAAAGTTTGTTAGATTCTGCGAAAGGGACGCTAGAATTATAAGTGAAATCTGGAAAAGTCATTCTTCTGGAAGGACTTTCATTCCTCATGGTGCTCTTTTTCCTCCCTGCAACATTTTTTTTATTCTGTGTGTACAGTTCAGGAAACTTTGTCATCCCACTTACACCTGCAGAAGTATAAGAGGGTTTTTCGCCGCCTTTGCCTAAAAATGACATTGCTCTAGCAAAAATTAAATAGTACCTGAAGTCTAAGGGCAATATTGCTTGTTCTTAAGACAGAAGATGATTAGAGCAGAAAGTGAATAGGCATATTTCCTTTTAACAGAATTGGTGACCTTGAGTGTGACTGTGTGTATTACACTGACACAGAAGCCTGACTTAATACTTCACTTGTTTTCTCTTCAGTCTTTCCCCAGCTCTATTTTCATATGCTACATCAGAGGCGAAAGGTGCTTTCCCACACTGAAGAACACAAGAAGTCGGAGTAATTCCAGCTCTTTCAGAACTTTTCAAACATCAAAATGCTGCAGATTTTCAATACCAAGCGTATTTATAACGAATATACCAAGATAAACTAAGTCAGAGGTAAAAGACCAATAATTTAGCAAGAATAACCAATAAATCTGATTTCACTGAAATTCTACGATGTAAAACATGCAAATAACTTTCAGCTTGCAGTGCTCCAGAAAACTTCTAAACTTTATATGGCTTGGCAGGTAGCCTTTTACTTTTCCTTAAGTGATGTGCTAAAATGGTTTTAATTTACAACTAAATGCCTGAAGGTTACAGTATGAGTGATGAAATTGTATCCACTAAATGCTTGAATTGGGATTATATCGCTGATACCTCCTCTTTTTTTGAAGTTTTTGACTGCATGCCAGAAAGTGTATGTATTGCTGTGGAAGCAAACAGTATGCTCTGGAATGCTTTAGGATTTTGTCAGAGACTCCAGTGGAGAATGTAATCTGGGCAGTGTTTGAATTTAGAAAGGTAGGTTATGTATTTAAAAGGTGATGAGAACAAGAACAGGAAAGCAATTACGGGAAATGAGGGGAATGTGGTTTGTTAGGAATTTAAACAGTAGGGTGTCTGACCAGAGTGTGTTCTTTGAAGATCTTGTTTAAGCTGATTACTCAAATGCTTGTTAATTCAGAGGCTATAATGCTTATCTGAAACATTAAAACTCTAAATGCTGCAGCCCTGGATACTTTATTGAATACTAAAAACATAAAAAATACTAACTGTAATATTTCTAGTGATATCAGTAATTAAACAATATAAGGAGGCAGGTCACCCAGAAAGAGGTGCAGTTCTCCCTTTTTGACTTTAAATTATCATCTCTAATCATTGTCCACTATTTCAGTGGTACTTATCTTTCAGTGCTAAGAACTATTTGGTCTACTGTGGAATCATTTGAGGGCTTTGTTCCTCAACATGACTTTTCGTAAGTGACTAATGTGTATCGCTTTGGCACATCCAAACAGGTGCTTCCAGGCACTCGGCTTCTGAAACGTTGCAAAAAAAACCTGAATCATAAGTTTTTAGTTCTTTTTTTTTGAAAGCATATTATCTCATGTGTTACATTCTGCTTTTGCAGATTGGACAAGCTTTTCCTCATCTGCTCTTCTGAAAGAGCAGAAGAGCTTAGAAAGGTAGATTTTCCAAGGTCTTTGCTTTGGGTTCTCAGGCTAAACCTTGGGAAGGTAAAGCAGAAAATGAAAGGAGTGAGAAAGCCGTGTGGTGAAGCAGATTCCACTAACGCTGTGTGAACAGTGGCCCAATTTATGAACAGACTGTACTGGGAGGGGGTGAGAAATGGAAGGGACAAAGGGGCCAGGGAGATGAATGGACATCCAAGCAAAGGCAAAAGGAAATGTAGCTAATGGTCTTTGCTCTGTCATGTATTGAAAACGAAGCAGTACTGACCTTACCCGAATAGAGCCACTAGACAGCAAAACAAGGGCTTCTCTGACTTCCCTCTTGTAACATCGTGATTTAGTGCATAAATCAGGTGTGACCAGGATACCTGCAATACTAGTCTTGTGTTATGCCTGCCAGCACCTACCTCCCCCTGGACACGATCCATATCTGTGTCCCAATTATTTGTGCTCCCAGTTCTCCCTAAACATAGGGCAGTAAGTACTAAGTGCACTGCGTCTCTGTCCTAGTACTGGAGGAGAGCTGCATTTACAATACTCTTCTTTTTATATTTGTCAGAGCTATATTTGAAAAAAAAAACCTGTATTTTTCAGCAACTTCTTTTGGCTCCATCAAAAAGTCTGACTGAATATCCCTAGCACTCAGTAATGTGTAACACCTTGCGTGTTCAACACAAATGGGTCTGGTGTAGGCAGGGAGAGGGTAAGAGACAGTAACGATCTTAGCTTCTATGTTAAACTTTTTGCAGACAGTTGTTGGCAGTAATCAAAAATACTGTAGCAACATGCAACCTCAGAGTGCTTTTTGCCTTCAAAGATGCAACAATTCAAATTCATTTCTGTTGGGCTATCTTTGTTCTGGTTATCTGTGAGAAATGTTGCATTATACATAACTCATTGCTCAAAAGTGTAAACTTCCACCTCTGAACAAAATATATTTTGCTTGTACACGCTCTAAAAGAGGTTAGTGGCAGCATTTCTGAAGAATGCCATCTAAAAGATCTGACTTCATGATGTACTCGGGTTACTGGATGTTGTGGATGCTTAGCTCCTGAAGGTTTTGTTTGATTCTGTGCCTACATACAAGATTTGGATTCAAGTTTGTAGTTCCACTCTGCAGAAGAAATGTGTAATAATTCTGTATGAAACAAACTCTATTGATGGAATGGTGTACAGATCTGTAGTAGGTAGCACGGGCACTACAGAGAAGCAGGGAGAGCTGCCAATAGGGAGAAGGTTTGTACCACCAGCCTCTTTACTGAGTAAGCTTTATTATGAAATAGTTAATTGAAAATATTAATTGGCCATTAGCTTTTTAAAGAAAAAGGAGTTCCTTTTTCTTCTAAAAGAAAAATTAAAGGAAGTTACTTTGATAGTTGGAAATCTTGTCCAAAAAGTAATTAAAGAAACCGTATCTTCTGAAGTATGAAACATTTAGTATATACAAGAATTCTAGCACTTCAGCTTACAGTGCTTTTTCAAGTTAAGTTTCCATGGAAATCACTGGAAGGTGATCCTGAGTAAGAACTGTAGTGCAATTCCCTAATATTGCTGGGGTTTTTCCTAATGCTGACTTTGATCAAATGTGTTTTTTTTCTTCTCATAAAATATGAACAAATTTCCCCTTTTCTGTCACTGAAATTGTAATGTGGTATGTGAACTTTATAATAAAAGCGTTGATTAGTACTCTCTTTCACAAATCTAGAAGTTTTTTTTCCCACAAACTATTTACTTGGCTTGCATGTTTTCTGTGAGCATAACCAAACCGCTGCAGCAGACGTTTTCTGCCTTGGTAGTCTTTGGGTTGCGTGCACTCTTGCAGTTGACAACACTTTGTTCTGCCATGCCAGCTTTGACCATGTCAGTCATTACCTTCTAAAAGACCAAGGTTCTTACCAGTGTATAGTTTACAACTGGAATTGTAGAAATGTTCATATTGTAAATTACAGTAAGATGCAGACTACGGTAAATTGTAATTTTTCACAATGTGATGTTTCTATCCAAGTTTTTTTATTTATCACTAGAAAGGTTGGCATTTGTGTGGACCAATCTGCAGTGTCATTTTAAAACCTATTTTTCATCTTAAAATTTTCATGAGTATACATCAAATCATGTGCTTTGATGTATATTTGTTGGTGAAATTTGGGTGAAAACTATATACAGTCATTTTTGTATTTTTTTCTATGTTGTGAAGAATAAAATTGTAATTTTATAAGTCTGATTCACTAAGATTATTATAAGTTAAATGTATTTTTTGTATATTTAGGAATCTGGTATTACCTGGAGCTCTGAAAGGTTAAGCAAAGACTTTTTATGCATGTTTGAAAGATATTTCTACTTGACAATGCGGTGAAATGGTTTGTATGCGAAAATACTAGTCTGTGTTGTTGCCTTGTGAAATTGATTCTGTGTTCTCTGCCTGGATTTGGTCTACTGACCAGTGATACTAATTGCTATAATCCAAATAAAATAATTCCAAACAAAATATGCTGTACTGTCACTGTTTAGGGAACAAAAGTAGATGCTTGGCAAATGTGGATTAGGGCTGTATTTTTATTTGTCTGATATAAGCTGTACTTTGCAATTTCGATGTTTTAGGGGCATACACAACTTTTCAAGCACAAACAAAAGACACGTTCTAAAATTAGTACTGTTACAAGTGCTCTGCTTTTCACTTTTGAAAGATCATAACACGTTAACTGACTCTGTTAACGTTCAAATTTACAACTTCCTGAAGGATCCTCAATAGAATGCCAGCTCTTTGTTCTGCTGTTATCTGTGCTCTAGATGGTGATGGTTTTCTACAGAAACAAAATCTTTGGAGTATTCTAAATATAATGGAATGCTTAACTAACGCGACAGAATATTTCAGAGTTGATTTACTAAATATAGTATGTCTGCTACCACAGCAACGTTCTTAGCATTTTTAACACTTCCTGAGAGAGATTTACATACTGTGTCTAGATTCCATTAATGCTCATAAATAACAAGTTATAATCCTCTAACAGGAACTGAGTAGCAGTTGCAGAGTGCATGCTATTATTCTAGGCATATGCTTGTCATAAGATTACACAACTACAATGATTTTTTTGTTTTACTGCAGAAGGGATGAAATAATGTTGTCATAACCAGCATCAGCACATTTTACACATGATAGCTGTGACTTGGCGCTACTGTGTAATTAAACATTTCTTTGGAATGTAATGCTGTGAAGAGTGGTGCTGAGCTCCATTTGTGTCTTCGAATAACTATTACTAGTTATGTTTCCTCTTTGCATTTTGAAAACAGTACATGAGGAAACAATTTTTGTTGCCGAGGGCAGCATTAAAAAGTCTGAAAAGGATAAGAATTCTGTGTTCCTAAGTAAATTAACTTTACAATAGCTTTTAAGGCTCATCTTAAAGCACTGGCAGTTCCAAACATAAGATGTGAGGGATGATCTCTGCTGGTGTGTTCGGTGTAAAATAGAGAGGTGTGAATTTGTGTGATTCAGTTTTATTTGGAATGGACTGAACATATCTAGAGAGTTGGGAGTGATTGATTGATTCAAGCCACCTGACTGCCTGGACATTCAATATCCAGTGGCTTTTAAATTCCGCTTCCTGTCTCCTAAACGAATACTCTTCCATACTTGTCAGAATTCTGGTATTGTGGTATAAGAGAGAGGGTTAAAAGTTTCTGTGGTGGTTTTTGAAGGCTATCCTGAAGCAGTTGAAATTATAAATTCAGATAGAAAATTTAAAATGCTTCTAATCTTGGTCACTGATTTCTAAAAATAATACTTTCCTTTACAGATGAAAATAAATAAATAAAAATAAAGCCCTTTTTATGTTTTCACAAATTAACTTGGGATTAGTATTTTCAGAGGTATGTTTTTCTCTTTGATGTGCGGGCATTATCGATGTTAACAAAAGATGTTATTGTCAACATATTTAATTTTTCTAGTCCAAAGTAGATGCATGTTATTTCAATCCTGCCCCCATAAAAGTAAATACACAATGCTTAAATACTTGCATGTCTATTTATACTTGCCAAAGCACAAACCGTAAGGTCTCATGACAAACTCCTGCTCTTTAGATGAAATTAATTCAGCCTAGTTTGTACAAAGAAATTTGATGTCATACCCAATATGACTTAGAGATGTTTGTACTGGGAAATTCATTATTGAAAGTCTGCAGAGGCTTATTTTGCTGAAATGTGAACACCGAGTTGCATTTTCTCCTGTCTTTTGACTCACTACTTCAGACAGTCTGCACAGACTTCTGCAAACCATCTGTAGCTGTTATTTAGGCACTGTTAAAATATATAAATATCACTTACAGCAAGCCTATGTTAAAAACACTCTTTGCAAGTTTAGGTGCTCCAACTAGAGAATCATAGCTGCTGTGTAATCCCAAATGTATGCCTAACCAAAAAAAAAAAGCCATTGGGGGATGATGCAGAAATTGGAGGGCGTTCCAGTCAGCTGAATACAAGGTTGCTTTAAGAAATCAGTTTGCTTTCGAGTTAAAGGTCTCTTCAGGTAAAATACAACAGCCTCTCTTGCTGGATAAAAACAAAAAATACTGAGTGCTGGGCTTCTCTGCTAGATGGCATTCTTGATACAAGTACAAGATGGAAGAAGAGGAGAGGTACTGGATACAGAGCTATTACTGAGTTTCCAAGAAACATTGCTGGGAAAATTTCAAGCTTGTCCTCCCTTTTTTTTCCTTTGGTGTCCAGTAGTTTTTTTTATTATTTTTAAAATAAAATAATAAACTGGGGGTGGGGGGGGAAATAGCATTAAATGGAAGTGCTGAGATGCTTCTCTGGTGGTGTGCTGATGACATGGAGTCCCTTTCATTCTACAGTAAGCATTTATTGCATGTTTGTGATCGTGGGGAATAGCGTGCATGGCTTAGGTGCTGTTTTAGTCCTCTGTTCCTGTGTATAAAGTACTTTCAGGAAAACTACTGTACTGACTATTAAATGTTTCCTTATTCAGCTTTTCTGTGCAATTTAAACTGTTCTAGAAGTGTTTTTCCTCTGATTAGAATACTGCCTTTCTACAGCAACGGAGCTGAATTGGAGAAATGCTCGTATTTAGCTGAATAAAAGTAGTTGAAACTAATATTTACAGATGCATTTGTGAACGCTATTTACTTTCTCATTGTTCATAGCGTGGGAAAGTGTTGTTTCAGTAGAACAAAGACTGCAGAATACAGTATACAGGACAGAATACTGTCAATATAGCAAGGATCAAGTTCACTTGAGAAAGTAACATTCTTAAATCCTCATGCTGACATAATGATGTTAGTTACAGCGTGCCACTATTTTACTATATGTGCTTACTGGGGTTGCCTTGCCAGACAGCAAGAGTAGTTGCTTCAACTGTTCTGAAGTTAGAAAGCTAAACCAGCAGAAAAGGCCTTTTTTGCATCTGCAAGAAAATGGCTGTTGAAAGTCAGGCATCATGGGTTAGTTTACTTAGCAAGGATTAGAAATTAATAATACTGTCAAAGCCCTACCACAAGTAAATTATGCAATCTGAAGATAACTGCTTTGTTTTTTCAAAAGCACTATCATATCAAAGGATATAGGGAAATCTGCTCTAGGAATATAGGTGCATACAAATGTGGGGCAGACATAAACAGACATAAACATTCAAGGGTCAGTGTGATCCAGTTTCCTGGTGACGCATGACTGCAGATCGGGCCATAGCTTGCCAGATTTTGAAGAAATAAATAGCTGATAGATGTAAATACATATATATCATTGATGTTAAAAATCATATGATTTAGTTTTTCTCAGTTCTAAGTTTAAAACTGATACTTGTTTGCATATTGAACTGTCACCGGAATCCTATTACATGAATTCTTAAGAATAAAAGTACTGTACAATATACTGACACCTGCCCATTGCAGTTGTATAATTTGGAACAATTTCTGAACAGAATAGTGTCTGTATATTGTTGTTCAAACCTGTGCTTCATGATGAAAACAGGCTAGGTAAACATTCTTTTTTCCAGCCCATTTACCTATTCTTGACATAAAGTAGAGTCAATGAACAGTACTGGCCACATTAGAAAGAAGGGTAGAGGTCTCGGAGAAATTCCTACAGCTTGAGTCTGTGCTTATCTTCAGACCACCCACAATATGTTCTAATCTCATGCCCAAATAAATGAGGAGGGGGGCATACACAGTTAAGATGAAAACATTTGAGACTAACTTTCATTAGTCATCTTGTACAGAGAACACTGCTTTTTCATCCACGGTCTTTTTTTCCACCCTTTTATATATCAATGACAGCTTCTTCAATTTCAGTATTTCATGTCTCTGTATTGGATTCTCTTATTAGCTCTGGGTTTCAGAGGACTATTTTGGACTATGCCGAGATAGTCAGTGGAAGGACCAAGACCATGTTTTATAATGGCTTCACTAAATTAGAGAGCATAGATAATTCAGAGTTCTGGATTTAACACTTGCATGAATCACGAAGGCCTCAGAAAGTGAAATGTGCACTGTGTGGTCTGAGGCCAGTACCTAGATGTTATTCCCCATTCTAAGTAAATAATGCAAAGAAAGAATGCTAATGTTTGTCTACTGCACCTGTTGTAATAATAACAGGGTAAAATATGTTTGTATACTGATTTATGAGGCTACATTTAAAATCAGAATGTATGTGAACTCTGTGTTGAAGAACTTTAGATCTGTGCTTCATTTATATGACTGTACTTGGTTCTCTCTCATCTTCCCTGGAGAGTCTTGTGGAGTTGATATTCTAGTAATTTTGTGGTAGCATTCTCTCAATCTACTATATGCCTGCTGTCATTTAGGTGTATTTTAAAGCAGAGAAACAATGGCTGAAGGAGGGAGAAGCCCAAACAGGTAGGGTTCTATTTTGATCCAGAATTTGATTAAATTGTGATGGAGGGAACCTAATGGAATTTCGCTCCCCATCCTCACCCTACCTCCTCCCTCATCCCCCCCACCTCCCAAAAAACAAAAACCAGCTTTTATGATTGGCTGAATAGAATTTGGGAAGGCTGGGCTAGGATGCAAGGTGAAACATTAGCTTTTCTAGATAAGAAGTTTCTTTGCTTCAACATTACACAGTAGTGATATTTGTGCTTGTTAATCTCTTTAAACAGGGTGAAAAGCTATAGGTGAGCTCTCTTATTATAATTTGTACCTTAATATTACGATATTGTACTAGTTAGCTTTCTTATACTGCGTTTCCAAGATATGAGATACTAAAAATCTTAAATGCCTACTTTTAGGCGTTCATGTTAATGTATGTGTGGTATCTTGCATCTTTTGTGTCACAGCACTGTGTCCTCATTAGTGCCCGATTAACTGGCTCTTCTCTTTGCTTCTAATACAGAATCCTTATTGTTTTCTCAAGTCTACAGGTTCCTTGAAAACTTTCCTCCAGGTGCTCCTTTACCTTTCTTTTAACTCACCACCTCATATCTACCTACCTGTTTTTAAAGTTACAAACTTTAGGCTGAAGACTTTTCTCCCCTCTGGCAAGGATGAAGGTTGAAAGCTAAGGAATTTTTTTAAAAATACAACTTTGACATATTCAGCTTTAACATCGATTTTTGTAACCTAAATAAGCAGAATGATCACTAGGTCAAATAAAATGACATAGTATAGAAACACAAACGATGCATTATAATTGAAATGCTCAGTTTCTCTTACCTGTGGAAGTAAACTTTCTGGAGAAGGGGCTGTAGCTTAGTGTGCAGTGAAATCCTCACGGGGACTGAGGCTTCTAGAGGCTGTTGTGGTGTAAAAACTAAATAGGACCTGACTTACTCCCAGTGGTGAAACACGGGAACCTCAAAACTATTTGTCCCATTACCTGAGCAATGCTCTGTTGATACCCAGAACTGGAGGTTGTCAGATGTAGGTGGATCAGGTAGAGGCCTGCTTCTGACCCATACCTCCTTAGTCGTTTTCTGTCATGTGGAATTACTTTGAAACTTGTCGAGAGCCATCCTTCTCCCTCCACTTTGTTTTACAGTTGCAATTTTTTTTTGAAAAAGTGAGATTTTTTTCCTAGTGGTTTGGAAAGACCTCCAAAAGGGGGCTTTGTGCACAGAGCAGGACCCGTCCCGCCTCACAGCGCCCTGGAGCATCCTTTCTCTGTCCGTCCCCAGCCCAGTGGCCGACCAGAGCGTTCCCGAGCCCGGTGTCCCTCCAGCAGTGGCAGTGCTGTGGGACAGCCCCAAAATGGTGCACTGCTCCCCAAGGAAGGGGTTATTTATAAAAAACAGCTCCTGTCAGGGAGGGAATCGTGAGGGCAACCTGTAGCACAGCACCTGACAGGCCCGTGCCACGTCGGTGAGCATCACTGTGAGAACTGCGTGCGCTTTTTTGGGGGTGAAAACCGTTTATCCGTGCGTTTATGACAAGGGAAGAGGCCGTGAGGCAGCGCCTCGTCAGGATGGGGTGGGAGGGTGCTCAGGCAGCGCCTCGCCCTCCCGCGGCACCGAAAGGGTTAAACCTCCTCCCTCCTCCCGCGTTCATTGGCGGGCCGGCCGGCGGCGGCGCCCAATGGAGGCGTGCGGCGGCGGGGGGCGCGCCAATGGGGGCCGGCGGGGGGCGGGGCGGGGGCCGGCGCGGCCGGCGCCCGGTTGAATGGGGAGTACAAAGGGGCGCGGGGCGGGCGGGCCGGGCTGTGCCCGTCCCTATCCCGGTCCCCGTCCTGGTCTCGGTCCCCATCGCGGTCCCGGCCGTGCCGCTGCGGGCGGGCGTGCCTAGCCCTCCCCTCCCTGCTTTTTTTTTTTTCTTTCCCTCCCTTTTTCTCCTTTTTTTTTTTTCTTTTTTTCTTTTTTTTTTTTTTTTTTTTTTTTCCCAGCTTTGCCTGCTGTATGTGCATGAGCATTGCGGCTGCCGCCCGCCCTGCCGTGCAGCCGGGGCTGCTCCGGCCTCGCCTCGCCTCCCAGCGGCGGAGCAGCGCCGCCGCCAGCGCCAGCAGCAGGAGCAGCAGCACCACCCGTCGCGGGCAGGCTCCCCCCGGGCAGGGGATGCTCCCGCCGCCCGCCGCGGCCCCGGGAGCCCGAGCCTGAGCCTGAGCCTCGCCGCCTTCCCCGCGGGGCGGCCGCCGCCGCCGCCCGCCCGCCTGCCCCGTGCCCGGCCCCCAGAGGCGGGTGCCCGGGGCCGGCGCGGCGCGGCGAGCTGCCATGCGGCTCCCCCGCCGAGCACCGAGCCCCCTGCGGCCGCCCCGCAGCGGCTGAGGGCGCCCTGCCCCGAGGAGGGGCCCCCCGGGTCCGCTCCGTCGCCCCCCGGCCCCCCTCCGCCGCCCCCCGGGTGTGGAAGCAGCGGGGCCGCCGATGGAGCCGGCGCTGCCCTGACGTCCCCACTCGGGATGCCCCGGCTCTAGGGGACGCTGCGGAGACTTTGGGGTTTTTGGTTGTTTTTTTTTTTCTTTTTTTTTTTTTTCCCCTCTTTCCACATCGACTTCCCCATCGACTTCCCCATCTTTTTCTTTCCTTTGTTTTGTTTTGGGGTTTTGTCCCCTCTGGTCATCCCTTTTGGTGTGGGGGAGCCCCCTGCCTGCTGCCCCTTCCCACAGGGCATGTCCCGGTCCAACAGTGTCAGCCCCCCGGGCTTCGGTGGCCCTGTGCCCTGGGCGGGCACTGAGCAGCACCGCTCGGCCTGGGGCGAAGCAGAGGCCAGGGCCAATGGCTACTCCTACCCACCGCCTCCGAACCGGTCCTCGGGCAAGAAGGCCTCCCGCATGGCGAGCAGGTGGCGGAGCGAGGAAGACTACGAGCCTCAGGCGAGCCGGAGCCGCGGGGAGAGTGGCTGCAGGATGATGAGCTTTAGGTCCAAATCCGCCTGGCAGGAACACGGTGACGAAAGCCGACGTCACCGGTCCCGCCACCAGCCCGGCGGTGATTCCCCCGCTGCCCCCAACAATGCCAGCCCCCGGCAGCTGGGGGAGCAGGGGGAGGTACGGCCCCGGTCCGTGGAGCTGGGGCTGGAGGAGAGACGCATCAAGGCCAAGATCGAGGAGCTGGAGGAGGAGGACGGGGACGAGGGGGGCTCCGAGGCGGCCTTCTCCATGGGCAGCTGTTGCAGCAGCCTGCTGCAGATCTTCAGGTCCAAGAAGTTCCAGTCGGAGAAACTGGAGCGCCTCTATCAGCGCTACTTCTTCCGACTCAACCAGAGCAGCCTCACCATGCTCATGGCCGTGCTGGTGCTGGTCTGCGTGGTCATGCTGATCTTCCATGCTGTGCACGGCCGCTATGAGGTATCCTATGTCGTGGTGCTCTCTCTGGCCATCCTGCTGATGGTGGTGCTGTGCATGGTGTGCAACCGCAACGACTTCCACCAGGACCACATGTGGTTGGCGTGCTACTCTGTCATCCTGGTCATCCTGGCTGTGCAAGTGGTAGGGGTTCTGCTGGTGTGGCCCAGGAGCGCCTCGGAGGGCATCTGGTGGACCGTCTTCTTCATCTACAGCATCTACACGCTACTGCCAGTGCGGATGAGGGCCGCGGTCATCAGCGGGGTGGTGCTGTCCGCCATCCACCTGGCCGTCTCCCTCAAGATCAACGCAGAGGATAAGTTCCTCCTAAAGCAGGTAGGCGAGCCCTCAGCCTGTTCATTCGTGTGCGCGCTTGGCAGCCCCGAACTGCCCTGGAAGAGCGAGGACGGTGGGTTTGGCTCTGTCCCCAGCCCTGAGTGACCTGCTGCTCGCTGGGATGTTGTGCTGTCTGGCGGTACCCTCTGCCCTTTTTTTTAATAGCTGTGTGTTTCCTCAGTGCTGGTGTCTCTAAGGCTCTAAACATTTAGGAAACCTGTCCGAGGGTTTTCCAATGCCCGCTGTTGTGGCGCACGGCCGGACAGCCCCTGGTGCCCTTCAGCTGTGTTTAGTGTCAACAGCTCTGTGCTGCATGCACCTGTGGCACGGTGTCCCGCAGGCTGCCGGGTCACCAGGAAACAAACATGTGGAAAGTCTCGTGATTTCTGTCGGGTAGAGGCTATCCTCGTGTGTAACTCCAGGGGCTAAATTCACATCAGCGCAGGGCTTGCTGAGGCATCGGGGAGCGTGCTCCAAGGAAACGTTGAATAAGCTTTTGGTTTACCAGGAAGGTGTTTGCTCTGAGATGTGCTGGAAATGTCGACGGTGAGGAAGCCCAGAGTTCATGTGCAGCTAGCAAAAAGTAAAGATGTATAAAAGCAGATGATTATTTAGCCGTGATATCATATTTAACTGGAGCAGCTCAGTTCACAGGGACAATAAGACTACTGCTGAATGCATTACGGTGCAATTTTTAATTACTATATCTGTATAAACAACAGCAATACAAGGTGCCACTCTTCTTTACAAAGCAAAGCAAGTGGCCGTGGGGGTCACACGCTACCAGCTCCATAGGCACCATGGTGATCCCAGAACCAGCAACTGAAAACGTAGCAATGTGATAATCACCAGCCCTCTAAGGAGCAGGGGTCTGAGCAAGCAGGAATCTGTTGCAGCCAGCCTGGATGCTCGTGTATTTGTTAGCACCAGGAGTTCAGTAGCCTACCGACCTGTCACATCACACAAAATTCAGCCTCGTGCTTGCAGCGCCTGCCTCTAGCCTGACCGTGAAGTTGCTTTGAGTTCCACCGATTGCAGTGTCAGGAAAAGTTCTAGGGTTTATTTCCCCCCCATCAATAAAACTCCAGTATGCTCAGGCTGTCACTACTTTGCTGTACAAAATATCCCTTGAAATTATTACTGCATTCCCCCCCAGCTTGCTCCCTATTCTCTTCTCCCCCCGTCCCTGCCCAGTTAAGCCTGCTTGGACAGTTTCTGGCTTTGTTCTTAGCTTGTTACAGATATTTTTATAAACTGCACATGGCATATTTTTCTTATGCTTGATATAAATGGCTTTTTGTGCATTTCCAGCAGAGCATACGCTGTAAACGGGACTGTTACTGTTTTTCTGCTTGACTTGGAAAAGTTTGCTAATGCCAGAAATTGCTCACCATCACTCTGGTCCCACAAAGCCTTGTGCATGCTCTTCCCTGCATACACTGAGACTTGTCCTCTTGAATTCAGTATATTCAGAGACCGTGTTCTTACATAGGAAGGCAAAATGATGATGAAGGCCAAAAGACTTAATCTGTTACAAGTTGATTTTTGAGGGTAGTGATGAGCGCATAACGTATTTTTACTGTGGGAAGTATTGGTAACTGTATCTTAATGGGAAGGAGCCTCATTTGATCAATTCCCTCAGTGGAGAATTTGGGATGTTTACAGCTCAGGATTGCTAGACTAGCTCCCTCCTCCCAGCACAGCAGGTTTATTTGTAAGAGGCTGAGCACGTGAATAAATGTGAACTTGTTGAAGGTAAAAGCACGGGCAGGAGGGGATGGTGCAGTGTTCACAGATCTGTGTGCCACAGTTGTGTTCCCTTTTGTGCCAAAACTGGGCTTTACTGCAGCTTCAGAAAAGTGTTTAGTTGATGAGGAATATCTTAGGACTCCTCTTACTTTGTTTTCAAAGACAACATCTCTCTCCACGTTGCACTTCTTCCTACTTACCCCAAGTGCCGGTCTCTATCTTACTGTGGTCTCTGCTGGCACAGCTCTGCTGAATCCAGCGGGGCTGCACAAGGCCAAGAATCAAGATTCCTTGCACATTTGCGTATGAACGTGAGCTGCTATCTCTGGCTGATAGAAAAATCTGTTCCTACAGAGCACATTGCCTCACAGCTACGAGCAGGCCTTTCTCACTGGGGCTGCGTTTGTTGCCATGGAAATGTGGCGTGTTCAGCTCTGCCCCACTGAAGCACATAAGCCCTATTTTTCCCTTCAGACTCATATGGGTGAAGGTGGATGAAGGCCGGCTAAAATCGAGAGGAGAGGGTTAAGTTGTCTTCAGTGGCTGCACTCCGACAGTCACATCATCCTGGGTTTTGTGGAGCAGAAGTGGATACGAATGCATCTGTGACTGCGTGACCAGATGGTTCTTTATCCATAGCATTCGCAGGAGAATGGCTGTTTGGGATGTGCGTCCCCCAACCTCTTCTTGTCATGGCATTTTTAACCATAGTACTTCAGCAAGTTATTCTTTGTGAGGGCTTGTTTTCCTTTAATCTTCTCCCAGGTGCTTCCAAGCAAGGAAAAATCAGACACTCTATAATTCAAATCTCAACCAGGGTGACTCTTGCATAGACTTCTGCGCGCTTTTATGAAGCTCAGGGACCCTGTTAAAAGCCTTGCTGCTTCTCTTGAGAAAGAGGGTGAAATTCTTGGTTGTCGGTCCCTTTTGGGAGAAAGGCAACTTGCTGGATTCCCTCTCTGAGGATGCACGATTTTATTTGTCTGAATGGCCTTGCTCCTAGCACTCCTGGACTTCTCTGTCACCAGATGTTGTGGTCTGTGGTGATGCTAGTCAGGCTGGTGTCTTTAAAGGCAGAGCCCTCCTCATCCGTTGCTTCAGGAAAGGATTAAGGCACACCACTGTTTCTGAATTGGTAAAGTGGCAGGAATAAAGGTAGCTGTGATTGTTCCCTCTCAGCTGAGCTGCTTTTTAACAATTCTGGGGTCAACGGACTTTGAAAGGCAGCCCTGGCTTCTGCCTGTTGACTGGAGGAGTCTGGGGCCTGCCTTTCAAATGAGCAGCCTGACTACCCCTGGCAAAAGCAGCGGGTGTATGTGTTCCCTCCATGAGTCTGATTGGGTACAGACGATGATCCTGACTTCATGAACTAATGTTGGACTGGAACAAAACATGACGATTAGTGTGAATTATTGCATTAGTTTCAAAAGTTATCCCTGCTGAGTGAGGGGATAAGAAGAAATTGTTTGAGAACTTACCTCCAAAGACTGCTGCTGGAAGCAGAACATACTGAATGTCTGACAATCCTCCAACTACAAATCTTGATCACTTACAGGTTTTTGTGTACCTGGGATCAATTAATTCCAGAAGGACTGGGTTTGGATTCACTGGGGAGGGGATGACTGCATTTGTCTTCAGGTTTGTGTCCTTGTGTTATTTTGGGAAAGATGGGGGTTACAAATGTGTTTCAGTGCACACTGGTCTGTCTTCTCCTCTCTGAATTTATGCTGTATCTTTTTAGACTTTTCCATGTGGTGGTTGTGATACGTTTCTGGGCTCTGAAAGTAGTCAACTCCAAGATTCATGTGAGAAGTAAATGCCAATAAAACTGTCAAATACTTACCTGAGAAGGAAACACACTATTTATCAATACATTGTCTTGTATTCACAACAAAGTTGATAATGAGGTTTGTTCCGTGTTCCAGAAGAAACAGACCACCTAACTAATCCGCAAACTCTGCACGGACACATGGGGGGAACTTGCAGCGTATGGGTTGCAGATGCTTCACTGCAGTCATGTGAGTGGACCAGTTGCCCTCAGCACAGCAGGTCTTGAGTAAGTCCTGGCATTTCTGTCAGGCTAGGGGCTAAGGGACAGGGAGTTTCACAACGGAGTTTGTTGGGCTCTGAATCAGAGTTGAAAAGGGATGGGGATGGTGTGTGGGAGGGATGGGGGACCAGGAGTAAAGGATAAGAATGCATATACAAACATCAAACAAACCTGTGGACTGAGGTTAGATTTATTCCTGTTTTCCCATCCAAACCTGTTCTATTGTAACTTTTTGAGGTTCCTTGTTCAAGGATACAGTTAAGGCTTTGTAGTTTATTAACTCAGTGTGAGTGGGTGACTGTTAAGGTACCACAAAAACAGAAGACTGGGAAAGATGTATACAAGTTTTTTTGGGTGTGTGTTTTTTGGGTGGTTTTTTTTTTTGGTCTTGTGTCTGTAACCTCACTGAAAGAGAAACTGAAAACCTAAGATCTCTTTCCTCCCCAAATACTACTGCAAACCTTCTGCAAAGGCTTTCTAATAGCACAGTTGGCTGCAGCTGCCCCAGCACAGGGCTCTTGTTTTTGGCACTCCAATTCAAGGCTCCTGATGTTGAGCTCCTTGTTGCTCGGTCCCTTTCCATATGCCTCCATAATAACAACATCACATGAGTACTCCTCATCCTTCACGTCTGAGAACTGTGTATGTGTTGGCCTTTCTCCATGTCAGTCCATGTTAATGATACACGATTGATCCACAGCTGCACGGTGGCTCTCGAAACTGTGGTGTTTCAGTTTAACCATTTCTAGGAAGATGTTGGTATGAAAATGTGTCTTTTTCCTTTCCCTAGATAAACTGTCACTTCAGTAGAGCTAAAAACATCTTACTGTAATAGGGTATATATACTATATATTTATATATATATATATATAGTATATATATATAAATATATATATATGTATACTTGTGGATATCTTCTAGCATCTCGTAAGGGTGCTTTTCAGATGCAATTCAAATGGCATTCAATGAGAAGCTAGTCACATAGCAGGAGAAGTAGTACTGCGCGTTCCAAATGAGCTGCAGCATGCGTAAGATATGTAGATAATGACTGATTTTGAGACTAACAGATTCTCAGAAGTGTTACCAAGTCACTGTATTGCATTTTCATTGTCTTCTAGTGGCAGTTATTCACAAAGGAGGAGAAATGTGCTATCTGAAATGCAGGTAGATCTGTTTGTCACTTTTTTATTTTTTTAACAGTTGCATGCTGCCTCTTTTACTTTTGTTTGCCTGGAAAATAAATTTGAGTAATGCTTATTTAGGATGTGATCTTACTGTGTGCTTTGCAGCACTTAATGTCCTGTTCTGCATAAACACAGTAGAGCTGCTCGTGCAGGGAGATGTGCTCCAGCAGCACTAGCAACTGAAGGCTGACTGAGCTGTGCTTGGACTGAACTTGGTAAAAATTGACCATTTGAGGCCTTTAGGTCAGGAAAAAAATGGCAACCTGAAACATTCAGTAGCTGTTGTATTGATAATTGCCTTCCCTAGTGTAATTTGCTAACAGAGGTAATTAATTTAATCCCTGAGGTATTGTATATCAATTAGTCTTTATTAGGAATATTGTCGGTATCTCTTGGGAATGACTGTGTTGCTTGAGGTTTATACAGGCATGTCTGCTTCTCTTATCTTCTAAATTACCCTGTGGTCCTGCCACCTCCTAATCTTCCTCCCATGCTTCACTTCCCTCCTTCCCACCACCCTGAATTTTTTTTTTCATTTCACTGTAGCATTCCCCGACACCCATAACTGCTCACGTAACGGTGTTTACCGAGGGCCATGTGCCTAATTTCTCTGCGTTCCTGGTAGGTTCGTCGTCTCAGTAAACTGACCCATTCAACTCGTTTCTCTTGGCCCTGTGGTAGCAGTCGCAGTCCCATGGCTGGCCTGGAACTTGTGAGTTGAATATGAAACTCGGTGGGGGTGATTTGGGTGCCTTGCTGTGCCAGGTGTGCTAATGCTGGCAAAAGGCTTGTCCTGCTGAGCATCTGATGGCTGGAAAAGTCAGGGTGTGCTAGTTTTGTTTCCTTCTGGGGAGGCAAAGATGTTTCAGCAAAACGTCAGCAGATTTCATCGAGGTGCAGGAGGCAGAAGGACAGCTTTGGGTGCTGTAACCCCACAGCGTGGCTGTTGACTTGACCTCATGCATCCTGGGCTGGGGGCTTTGGTTTGAGCCACACATGACCCTATCCGAGTCAGGACCTCTTATTGATGTGGTCTTTTGTTACTAACTGCATTCAGGTGATTTATAAACCTGACCTGCAGTGGAAACAAAATGCTGATTATCCCCATCCTAAAGACTCACTGAGGCTGGTTGTGCCCTCTCAGAGCCGGCGGCAGCACTTCCCAAACGTCCTTACGGTGCTGCTGAGCTCCGGGGTGGAAGAGGACTGGGACTCTACCCAGCTGCATTGTGAACTTTGGACACCAGACAGCTCTCCAGATGTGCTCTCTCTCTCAATTTGGGTTTGATTAGCTAATCTTTCAGTCATGCACCACAGCTCCCTTGGAATCTTTTATGAAAATTGAAACAATTGCTAACTTTTTTGGCCATTTCAGTAGTGGGAACAGTTACGGTCTTTTGGGAATAGCTGGGTTTGTTTTTACATTTTGGTAGTGGGTATTACTCTCATCCTCTCATCAAACCAAAAGACCTTTCCTTCTGTCCTGGCACAAGATACAATGAAAAAAATCTTCAGCAGCAGCTGAAACATCGAGAGGTGAAAATCAAAATTATTTTGACAGTAGCTTCCATGTGTGTGGTAAAGTGGTCCACCCTATAGAAGTTGGTTGCTTCTGAGTGAGAACCTGTGCTTTGAAAAGTTCCTGTCCTCCTCTTTTTTTGACCTTTTTTTTTTTTTTTTTTTTTCCCTGTGCAGGTGGGTGCAGTTCAGAGAAAATACCCGCTTTTGTTTGGGGAGGTGGAAGACAGGGCTCCAAGTTTTGCTACCCTTGGGCAAGGTTTATCTTGCTGTCTGCTTTATACTGTAAGATTTACACGGCACCTTGCATGGGTAATATGTACCCAGAAAATGCAATGCAGACGGAGCTAGAGCGCAGCAGTCTCCCCCCAGCCTTATAGCTGCTCCGAGATTTCATGATGTGCTATATGGCTTTTTTTCATGGCCTGCAGTGGTAGGATAGTGACAACGTGTGTGTTTGTGAGGAATGCAAAAATTCACAGCTTCTGGGAAGTGGGTGGGGTTCCTGTGTAGCTGCTGAGTGACTTTTTTTAATCTCCTGTGAGTCCTGGGTTTTGATGTGGGATGCACTCAGCGTTAGCTCCTTTACTCCTTCTGAAGTCTAGCCTAGCGATCCTAGCTTGTGATAGCTTGCATCCAGGGGATGCTCTTTCTTCTTTTTGTTTTTAAATTGATTATACTTTAAGAAAAACCTTTTTTGTCTTTACCCGAGATGTATCCTCCTCCTGCCAGGAGTTTAAATTGATTCATTATTATGGAGTCCTTAGGCTAGGTAAAAACCCAAGGGGAAATCTCATGTGAGTGAAAAAACACAACCCCAAAGATATTAAAAAGAATTATCTAGTTATGAGGGGGTGTGAGAAAGAGACAAGAATTTTAATATTTGTCTCCTGAACTCCAAGATGTTCTCACCTTATCGTAGAAAAGCTTGAGGTTTCAAGTACTTAATGAGATCACACATAAAATGGCTGTCAGGCCAAGACAAGAGGCAAAATGCTTTTTAGCACCTGTGACTGGACCACTCCCAAGAAGATCTGTACTTGATGTTTTATGATGTTGATGAGCTGCCAGCCTTGCTGCTGGCAGGTAGAGGAATGGCATTGCTGATCAAATCTGCGGCAGAACCTAGCATGGGTTGGTCTTGCTCTGATACTTGGAGCAGTGGACTGAGCACAGTTTAAAGCTCTGCCTTTAGCTTCTGGTTTCAAGCTTGCGTTTGATGATGTGGGAAGCCCTTCTTTCTTCAAAAGCCTGGTGGTTAGACAAGTTTGAGAACTGTTTCAGCCAGACACATTCAGTTTTCCACTGCAAAGGTGATGCATTTACAAGTGAATTTAGAAGAATTCATGGGCAGCTTTGGCATCACCAACAGTATCACTCCTAGCGCCAGGCTTGGCTTGCTGATGAAAAGTAGGATTTTCCTTTCAATGTTAGCTGTAGAATGCTTCATTGTATCATCATGCTTCGTTCTGCAAATAAAATGTTTGTGTGTGCTTCTCTTTATATCTATCATAAGTGATTAATGCAATTGCGATGCATCTTTTGCTCTTTTCCCTAGACATCAAGAACACAAATCACGTTTGTGTGTTTAAGATGTTATCTGGACTGTCTGTCGTAAATAGCATCAGGCAAATCCAGTGTGCACTGTATGGTCAAAGTTTTATGGCTTCTCCTGCTGCATAGCAGCAGAGATGACAGAAGAGAAGTGTGTTTCAAAGCATCCTCAGTCCTGCCCTGGTTTTCCCCCCGTCGCCTTTAGCCAGACTGATTCTTCTGCAGTTTGATGGCTTTTCAGGCGAAATGCTGAACTTTTGCATCTCTTCATGAAAAGTTTTACGCATCCATGCAACGCCCATAAAAGTTTTTACTGTGAATTGGGCTTTTATGGCACTGCAGTGCTTAGCTGCCATGCTCCCTCCTCCTGGGAAACTTTACTTCTGGGGAGCTGAGTTGAGTTGAGGATTAAAGCTGCACTACTGATTTAACATACACATTCCACTAGTATCAGAGTGCATCTTTGTAGACAGTAAACAAAGGACTGTGCTGATGCAACAGAGGAGGAATATAAATGCAGAAAGTTGCTCTTCCCCCCCTCCCAGACATTAGAATTTGATCTCTTAAAGCAGCAAATTACGCAAACTGTTTATTCCTTGAACGTGTTTGCAGCTTGTATAAGACATTCTGTCTCACTTCATAGTCAAAAGAAAAGGCTATGACATTGCTTGCAAGAATCTGTCATAAAACATTTCTAATACAGACAGTTCCCTGGCTGTGTTCTCCCCTTCAGAAAAAGCCGTGGCTCCTTCCCTTTATTCCCTTCTCTAGACTAAATGTTACAAGCACTGATTTCTGTGTACCTCAGAAGCTGGAAACTGAATTCTTAGAGCTAGCACTGTGGTAAGGGACTACTCAAATCAGTATTTCTAAAAACAGTAGTTTGCCAGTCAGCCCACAGATGACAGAGCTGCTCAGACATGCTTGCTGAGTGATGAATTCTTTCCATTTGCTGGGAGGTACCCGACAGCAGCTTTGTCTGTGTTCTTGCTTAATGTATGGGGATTTATGCACAGAATTACAACACAAATGGGTGGACCAAGGAATACATTATTAATGAAGATGTTTCCAACTGAATGGGATTTCTTTTTTTTCAGGCAGGTGGTTACTAGTAAGCTCACAGAGGAAAGGAAGCGATGCTGTGTGGTGCCTGCAAAGGAAGATGCTATGCATTGCCGTGGGAGACTGTGTAATTAAAATGTCATTCTAGCTCTTTAAAAGCTAACTGCAGTCTTTAAAACCGTTAAGCAGGAGGGAGGTTACTAGTGTGGGAACGGCTGTTCTGCAGTGAGCTCGCTGATGGCGAGGCCGGGAAGGACTACCGACGCTGCTTAGCGCAGCTCGGTGACTGATTCTTCTCTTACGCTTACTGACTTCTGTTCAGATGGCATGGAAAATCATTTTAATGCAGAACGCACAGTATTTGCCAGCTGAAGAAGGAATCAGCAACAGTCTCTGAACTGAAGGTGAACCGAACCTCTGCTTCCCCCACCTTAGTAAGACAGGTTTATAACGCCCTGTGGTGGAACATATTGGGGGTATTTTCCTACTTCGGGTGGCATCGTCTGCCTGAAACATAACACAGATGGTCGTGTTAGTTTGTGAAGGGGCTCTGACATCATGCCCAGATTTCATACTGGGTAATTACGTTCTTGCCTTTGTAACTGTTGTTGAATATGGCATTTTTCTTTGCTGCATTTCTGTTCTCGACTCTTTAACAGTACATGAAAGCACCATCATGTAGCTACTGCTCATATGTGGGGTATCTGAGAAATTTGCAAGGTTGTTGAAAAGCCAGAATAAAATGAGGGACTAGAGCTCAGGCTTGTGTCTTCTTAGTCATGTTAGTGTGCTGGAGCAAGTGCCATCCCACTGCTATGACAGATGCACTGGCAGTTTTTGAAAGCTGCAGAACTGGAGATGATATGGTTGAAGGATGCCTCTGGAGGTCAGCTACACCATCCTAATCCATCAAGACAAGACTAAGTCAGCCTAAACTGTTTGTGGCAGGTACTGATCACATATTCATCCAAAAAACACCCGTCCTTTGTATCCCTGCTTTTTGGAGTCATGAAGGTGCCGATATGCTTTTTTGGTTTTGTGCTTGTTTTAAGCAAACAAGCAAGCACAGCCCTGCATAGGCTACGATGAGCAGGTAGTAGAGATGCCCATGATCGTAGCTCTGTGGCTGCTTGTAGCTGAAACTGGCTCTTAGCTTCCTCGTTTCGCTTTCTTTAGTTCCCACCCCACCCCAAGCCTGCCGCTCTCTCTCTGTCACAAATAGTACATTTATATGACATCTGGCACATAAATGAGGTGGTCCTGAAAGTGCTGCAGTACCAGCAAAAAGCTTGATGCTCAGCTCCTCTCACAGGTGACTTCCCTTTCATCCTGTAGTCCTCCTCAGCTGGTGGAACAGGCATCCTTAGTTAACTACGTTCCTGACCTGTTAGCACTTCAGGGCTGCTCCAGGGGCTCTTAGGAGTGTGTGCTTTTTGCAGCCACTGTCGAAATGGCTGTGAACAAATACTTGAGGAAGTATTTCCTGAAAGTGTTTTCATCTCTCATTGGATAGAGTTTGGAGACTGCAATTTTCCCTTCTAAACTAATGTAGATAATGATCTGGCTGTAGTCATGACACTGAAGGTTTGTCCAAGTAGTGATGCCCCGGAAAAGTAGCCATAGGTGGATTAGTTAAGCCACAAAAAAATACTACATAGAAACTGTTGTCCACTGCTGAAATCACCTTATTCAACTATTGTAGATGCAAATGGACCCAGTTAATTTAATTCACTTCCAGAGGGAATGCAAACTAAATAAAGTCACGCTCATTAAGAGGAGTGTTCACACAGGTTTAAATAATCTTCTTCAATTTATTTTGATGAACTTTTCTGAGCAGACAAATCTTTACCATAATTTCTCCAGGGTAAGATTGGAGGTTGTGTAAGACAGGAGTACTTCATAATATTGGCTTAGAAAACGGCATATATGAGCAACGCACAGTTAGAAGAGTGTCTCCCTCTGTGCTTGCCCCTTGGTGTGGGATCCTAGGTTGCCAAACTGTGAAGTGGCAGCCAGTGATGCTGTTCTGGGTCTCACTTTGGAGAAGCTCCCCTGGTTTCCATGAGCTCTTCCTCTGCTTAAGCCACTTACAGCCCTGCACGTACTGTTCACCCAGTGCCTTGCTGCAACGTGAGTGTATCTGCTGCGTGTAAAACCTGAGGGGCTGACAGCCCCCCTGCCAAACCTCCTGCTGGGGATGGGTGGAGAAGAGTCGTGCTCCATTCAGGTGGGTGGCATGGTAACTTTGGCTTGGTGGCCAGTGGGTCAGGATGGAGTGGGAGAAAGTGACAATGTCCTTTCAGTAGAGAGGAAAAAGCCCGAAAGGTGCCTTCTGCACAAGCAGGGGTCTTAGGTAGAGCTGCAGTTTCCTGGGCTGAGTTAAAGAGCTTTTGAATCTTAATGACCAGGCTACCTACTTCTCCCTCTGTTATTGCCTGTCCCTGCCAGATCTAATAGGAATCTCACCCCTGTTCTAACCATACCCTAAATCCTTATTGCCTTGTCTAGTTTGTATTTAGCACCAGAAGAAATGAATGGGAATCTAAATGTGTTCTGCCAGTCACCAAAAATACCTTTTTCCCTCTGGCTGCTTGGGAATTGCCTTAAACTCCCCTCAGGGCTTTTCTGTATGAAGGGACAGCTAGTGACTGATTTACACTGATCAGTCTTCACCTTTCTGAAAGGCATCTGTCTTACACCAGCCACCCTGCAGTGCACACCTTTCAGAGGGGTGCTGGTGGGAGATGTCTGCAGTGTCTCTAGTCTCTCCCCAGCCTGACTCCTCTGTAGGTCCTGGGGAAAAACAATAATAAAATAAATAAATAAGAAAGAAGAAATACTGTAAAAACTTAGTGGTGAGAGGTGCATTTTCCTCTTCTTCACCCACATGGCAAAGGATTACTGAGATTTGGGTCTTGCAGAGTTTTGGTTGCATGTCCTGTAGCAGCAGTGCTTGCCAAAGAGACTATCAAACTCAGTAACTGAAACGTTTTTGCCCCCATCGTAGTTTCAGTCCAGCTCAGCTGAACTTAATTTAGTCCATTTATTTGGACTAAAATAGTCTGGGAGGTGCACATATGCACCTGAGCTGGCAGAAAGGCAGCTGGTCATCATGTAGTGAGAAAGTGATGTCAAGGAGCCAGGAGCAGACACACATGCAGCTGAAGGAGGCTGAGAATAACTGGTTGAAAGCTTCCTCTTCAGTCTCTAATAAATTTCAATGGATAATTTTATGAAAAAAAAAAAAAGACATTGCCCCAATTCCCTCCATTTTGCTTTGGTAGGAATCGAGTGTGTGGTTGAGAGCATGACCCAACAAGTACTGTTTTGGAAGCCTCACATACTGCATGGGATTAGAGTAGTGCCTGCTCCCTTGCATTTCACGTGAGGGCAATTAGTGCACGTGCATGGCAATTAGTGCTGCAAATGAAGTCGACACTGCTGTATTCTGCCTCTTTAATGGCTTGCTTTCCTCCTCTGCCAAAAGAGCAACCAGGCAGTCTCAAAGGAACCTGCTGCCTTCTGATATTTAATTTGCTTCAGGCTTACCTTGGCATCTGCCTCTTTCTTCTGCTGCCCAGCCTGGCCCACCTGCCTGTTCCTGCTACCAGCACTGGAGAGAAGCACCACACATTTCTGGAAAATCAGGCTGTGACTTGCACACCATGCTGCAGTCCTCCAGCCCTGTGTCTCCCCGGCGTGTTTTTGTCATTCTCCATTTCTGGCCTGTTCTCAGCACAACGCTGGGGTGGTTTCTGATGAGCTGCACTGGAAGTGGTGTCACTGAGCAGGGAGACATGCAGGTGGGAAGTTGCAGAACAATTTGCCTCTTTTTCATGTAGGTATCGTGGTGATGAGGACCTTAAATTACATGTGGCATGCAGCATTCATTTGTGATATGTTACTATCTGAAGCGTACGTATCCTGCAGTATAGTTGGATTGTGTATAAACTCTATCTGTATATCTATCCGTGTCTTAACTGGAACATTAAGTGCTCCAAAAGATTTTTAAAACAAGAGACTGGATGGGAAAAGGTCTGGCAAATAAACATGTGGATGAGTACCCACCAACTATAGGAAAAGCTGGGTGTTAAAATACTAGAAAAGACTTCTCAAGCTGCTGACAGTGGGAGGAGGGCATGGGAGCACAGGTGGAGCACGTGAATTTGATCAGGATGTTTTGGTGCAGGCCTCCTTGTATGGCTTTCCTTATTGCAGCAGAGCACCTTGCAACATGGACCACCCATCTAGGTTTGTTTTCTGAATGCCTTACAAGCGATATCTGCACAGTGATTCCTAACATGTCTCTTAATAGGAAGCTGGTAGTTTATGAAACATTTTTTAGATGGAAGTAGGTTTTTTCCACAGGGCAGGATTGGTCTTGGGCAGGAGTATGGAGTAATCAGCTTTGCTTTTGAGTGGATGCTGTAGGCAAGAAGAAAAAGGTTGGCGTTAGTCCCTCCAAAAGAAAAATTACCTTAGAGGACCCCTCCACTGAGGATGGCACACTGGACTAATGGTGCTTCCTTGGGAGCCTTTTTCTTCTGCTCCCCTGATGGTGGAGACAGCTCAAGTGTGGGCCAGTGTTTCTTTCTAAGTAGAACTTGCCTTCACAGGACAACAAGCAAGCTGATGCTTTCTAGATAACGTGGGTCAAGTGCTGCTTTGCTGAGGAAATGGGGAGGATTTTACTTAGCTAGTAGTAATACACAAGTTATTTCCTAACCCTCTTGTGCTGAGAACTTACACTGTTTTTCTGCTATTTCTTTAACATAAGTGAGAATCAAGCCACGATTTTATGTCGTCAGGACTGGTGGCTCAGGTGATTAAAAGCGAAGAGCTCACAAGGGTGTGCAGGCCCATCACTGTGGCTGCCATCAAGGCCAGCTCCAGAACTCCCGAAAAGCAGCTGCCAGAGGCACCCAGTGACTTTTGGGAGCAATGGGGACAGGCAGACAGAAACTGTATATAGACGTGACTGTATATGCCTGCTCTATGAAGTCGTGAACATATGGAGCAGACAGTTGTTTGGGAGGTCTTGTGGGTGGAATATTAACCGCGGTGAAAACAATACCGGAGGAGCATGCATCTACCCTGGCACTTTGCATGCATGTCGTCATGGAATTTCCAAAGATGGCCCTAAACAAAACTGCATTATAGGGGAACAATAACGCATTGTCAGCAGTGGCCAAGGATGCTGGCCTGGCACCTCTTTCCATAACTGTGCCCTAAACTGGTTCTTGTTCACAGTGTTTCTGGGGCTGTTGCATGCACAGCTGTATGTTAGCTTCTGCCTTAAATGGTTTTATAAAACTGTGCTATAGAAAACAGTGTCTGGGCTTTGTTGGGCTATGCTGGCTTGGGGTCAGTGTCTGCATTTGGGATTGTTTAAAAATAGTTACTTTTCCTAAAACCATATTTTTTTTCAGATCACAATAACTTGTCCCAAAAAGAAAAGCATATGGATCCAAGAGATTCTGTTTGAACACCCGCATTCATTAGTGTTTCCTTGCTTCGAGCTTGAGAGACTGTATTTTAGCTACCTTTCATGACTGTGTGCCTGATCCAAGGTTTGTGTTCTGGTTTGATCGAGGTTTGACCAGCCCCTTGAGCAGGCAGAACCCCCTCAAAGCTGGGGCGCTCAAGGAGCGTGGTGAGAACGGTGATCTGGTCCTCCTGGATGGGCATCTGTCTTGATCATAGTGGGGACATTGTACCATGTGAGAGTGGGTTTTAGTACATGTCGAGTGTCTTGATACTTGTCACGGTGAACCCATGGGGTAGCTGGTTTGACCCAGATACTTTTACAGCGCAAGGGAAATGCTTATGGTTTCCTGGAGTCCTTTCCAGTCTCAGTATCTGGGGAGGAGGATACAGTCTGAAGAAGTAATCATCTTGAATTGGTTAACCTGTCAGTGTCCCCAACTGCTCTTTCATATAGTGCTTAGGCACTCTACATGGGATGCCTCAGGCATCTGGAAGCTGAGTTAGCTATAGGCTCCCAAGCGGGTCTTCTGTAATTAGGCCTCTAAAATCACCCTAAACCACATTTTTCATTGACCAAGTGGTGTGAGTCAAGTCGTGCCTCAAGTCACTTCTACAGAATAAATAACAGTCTTGTGGATTTCTGTATTTATTACTGTTTGGTCAAACTTTCAGAGGTAGCTGCTCTTGAATAGGCATAAGCTGCCTGACCAATCTCACGTACCCCAGCAGGCCGATTACTTACGTGATCAGCAGTGCAAATAGGTGTGGTAAAGCAGAAAGGATCCTCACAGAGCCTTTGGCTAGGCTCTGAACAGCACACTTGTGCTAGGAAGGAAAGATAGAGTATACTCAGAGGCTAGGTGTCTGTCAGGTTTTGTTAAAACACATAAATATTCCAAATGGGAATACAGCTTTGAATTTGAATGCTTAGAGAGCAAAAGTGAACAAGCTCCTTGTAAAAATGCTTTGTGTGTTGGCCTGAAGAGGAAGGGCATGGTCTGTGTTGTGCAGATGAAAGGCAAGCACCGAGGGATGCTAACGGTTGGGTTCCAGCTTCTTTTTTGAATGGGTTACAGCTTCTTTGTTGAATTCTGTGCTTGCAGTCCTGCCTGTTTTCTTCACTTCTCCGCATGCCTTTTGCGCTATCCACGGCAAGAGAATGGTGTTGGCAGCGTGATGTTGAGAGAAGGTGGATCTGGGGAGTTAGTCTGCAGGACCTTGGGGAGGGTCGAACTGAAATGGACTGTGAAGGAGAGCCTGTGTATGCGGAGAGAGCAGGCAAGGTGACAGAGGTGTCTTGTGGGCCCCTAGGGAGGTGGTGGGGACAGAGGGCTGGAAATAAAACCAGGAAAATCAGTGGGATGGGGCCTGGAGGTGAGGAGAGGCAGCTGTGAGACATCACTTGAGGTTGTTATTTTTTGGTGTAAATTTGTTGTTATTTTGAAAACAAGGATTGCTTTAGATCTGTACCAGTATTGTTACCCAGACCAACCACTTCTTAAATTTTCTCCTCTCTCTTGAACAAAGAAAACATTACAAAGAACTTGCAATTAAAATGAATTGTGAAGTGTGATTTGGTGCCTGCTGAGCAAAATATCATGAGCTAGCTGAATTAGCAGTCTGGGAGTGTGCTGTGTAGGATGCAGTGAGGCACAGAGCCTCAGCTGTAGCAAAGAGATGGGGCACCAAAATGCTCCAAGTATGCCCAGGCTCTGCTGCCGCCTTGGCAGTGGATATGGCAACAGGCTGGCAGGTAAGGGTTGCTTAAAATTGGCTGAAGGGGACTGCAAAGAAGAGGGGGAGGAGAGAACAAGGGGCTAGAAGAAGCAAAGACAGACTCTGAAGGTGAGACCCAGAACGTCTTGCCATGCATCTTACATAGGGGATAATGCTTTACTGAAGTTTTCTGGTATGCACACGTTGGTCCCCTTTTTCATGTGCAACTTGTCCATAGCAAACAGCTCTCAGCTGGAACTGACAATAGAAAAATTGTAGGAAACTTTCACCAAACAACTCACTGGTAGGTCTGCCTCCTGTTTTGTTCCTGAGCTTTTCTGTTTTAAAAGAACCAGCTGCTGTGTAGCTGTAAACATAGCAGACTTTGCTAGCAAGTTTTGTCTTTGGAGGGTCAGCATCCATCCAATGCAAACTGCTGTCGGGCTCGTTTGTCCTGCCTCCACATTGCCACCAGCACCACTCCTTCCAGGCTCAACTAAGTCTGCAGGTCACAGCTTCCCACCGCGTGGTGATGGTGTGATGCCCACGCAGAATGGCTGGAAGCAGACAGAGCCGTGGATGGAGGAAGCTGGTGTGTCACACCATCCCGCGGGATGTTAGTGCGGCTCTGACGGTGAAGCAGGCTCAGCAGCTGAGTGGGTGCATTTCAGTTTCTCTTTGCAGGATATTTTACAGGGTCTACTCATCAGGAGATCTTATCTTCATCAGGCAAAGCAGAGCACTGTGCACAATCCTGCTTGTCTCTGTGTGCCTTGTCCAGTGGCACAGGTCATCAGTTAAGTGAAGAAGTGGTTTTCCTAGGGGATGGGGTCTTACGTTATAAGCATATTCTAATGTTGGACATCTTTTGATGTTGCGTATGTTCGGCTTAATACGACTTTTTTCTTATGCTTTTGTTGAAGGCATATTTTACCTTTCAGAGCTTCTTCCACAAGGGAAACGTGTAGACTGACAGGGCTAGGTGGAGAGAAAGAGAGATGCTGAGGACTGAAGGAGTAAAAACTTTGTTCATTACTGCAGGGAACACTGAGGGGGGTTGCTGGAGGAAGTGCTGATAGTGGGCATGCTGTACCAGGTGCAATTTCTTCTTAGCAGAAAAGAAATCTTCTGGCTTGGTTTAATGCACGGTATGATCCTGTATAGCCTGGCACAGCTACCAAAAGAAGCATTTGTTGTGGCAACACAGTTATCTTTGTGGCATGTGGATGCCCAAAGCTGGGAACTGACAGGATTTGAAATTACCTGGGGAAGGGGAAGGAAAGGAGGACACTTGTAAATAGTGCAGGGGAAGGCAGGACAAGTAGCAAGCTGATTAGTGCTTGTGGGGGTGAAATTGTGTGTGAGTTCAGTGTGGGTGAAACAGGCCAGAGCACAGCTCTTGAAGGGCTTATTTCTGGTTTAATGCATCCAACAAATGTGCCCTGAGCTGGACCTCATTGGAGTAAAAGAGGAGAAAGCAGCTGGCACATCTGCTGTTAACCAACTGTCCAAATCACAGGGCTGACAGCCTGCGGGGCCCAAGTCATGCCTGAGAGATGTTTTGAATCTCTCATCTCTAGCAACTCAATGTATCGATATCATCTTTGTTAAACCGATGAGGAAATTAATGCATGTTTGTAGAGACCATACCACAAGCGATATGAGGAGCAACTAGTTAATGTTTAGTGAAGTTCTTATGAAGATGAGGAGTGGTATACAAGCCCCGTTCTGACTGTCTCAAGGTTACTCTTGAAAGAAAAATGCTGTTTTAGAGGAAGCTGTTGTCACTGTGATTGCAGTAAGCCTAAAATATAGCTGTACATTCATCCATTGCCTGGCTGACTATATATAGCATTACAAGAGCATGTCGGGTAGAGATGTATATCCCTATAAGCTGGAGAGATGTAAGTCAGGTGAATGAAGCCAGGAGAAAAGCCTACCTAAAAAGCATGCTGAGCTAAGTGACTCAGATGGCAGCATGCCCCAAAGGAAACTTTCAGTGAGGGTGATTCATTAGCAGTCAAACACTCCTTTTTGTTTTCCTGCCCTGCTATGTTTACATTTTGAAATGTGTGCACATCTCACTGAAATGGCCTTGCTAGCTAAAGTGTTCCTCTAAATGGGAGAAAGGAAGATTTTGTGTTTAATGTTTGATCGGCTCTGAGGCTTGGACTACAAACAAAAGCTGTATTTAGCAGGATTCATGTATATAGTCTGTTAGGTACTGCTAACATCTTATGCTGATAGCATCATGGTGTTTTGGGCTGTGATTTAGCCCTGCCTAAGGAGACCCTGAAGTTTCAGGCCTAGATAGCTGTCTTATGTGTGCAAAAGGGGGAGACCTCGAATTTGTCAGATTCCACACACATCCCAACTTGTTTAGAGTGTGTTAAGACATCGTAATACTTGTGAGCCCTCCTGCATCCAGAAATCCCACTGAAAGCAAGGGAAACGTCCCACCAAGGGGGAATCCCACTGAAACCAAGGGGGTGTGCTGGTCCTGTGAGCTACATGGGCTGCTGTGACCCACGCTGTGTCCTGGGGGAGAGCTGCTGTCCCTTGCAGCAGTAGTGAAGCTCTGCTTTCTGCGTGGCAGTGCTGGCTGTATGCTGTGTCATGCTTGCGAGGCTCCTGCTGGTACTGTGCAAATAGGATGAGGTTTCCTGCATCAGTGTTGTGCTGGCAACAGCCACCAGCTCCTGATTCAGTTAAATCCAGGCATGATGCGGGCAGATTGGTAGTTGTGATTTACAGGGCTCTGCTGGAATAGAAAGCCTGTTGTCTATCAACACATTGTCCAGACAGCACAATAAGGCAAGGTAAGCACTAGAAAAACAAGGTCAAAGAGCTAACAATACCATATTGTATTGCCTGACCCTGGACAAGTGGTTTACATGCCTTGCTTCTGCTATTCTGTGTGAAACCAGAGTAGTGCTCGCTTTTATTAAAAAAAAAAAACGCTTTATGGTCTGTGGGTGGAAAGCATTCGTCTGAGTGTGAAGTATTTCTGTTGTAGAAAGAATTAGTCTCATTTGCCTTAGTTTCCTGTTCCCAGGCCTGGTATTCAGGGAGATCACAAATTCCTTTTGAAGATGGAAATCTCTTTGTAGGTGTTCTGAGTTTCATTCATCGCGATCCATCTGGAAATGCATTTTGGAACAATCCGTTTTGTTTGTGGCTTTGCCTGGCTTTGCATTCTCCGAATAGCAGAGTGTGGTTTGGGCTTTATAATGGGATATATGGTCTCTCTGGCTTGGTTCCAGCTCAGGCTGGGAAGGACTGAAAGGAATTACCCTTGGGTCTTTAAGGCAGACCTCTAAGGCAGTAGCAAAACACTAGGTATCTAGCAGCAAAAGCCAGACAAGCAGCCTATGTGGGATGGTTTGGTGGTCGCAGGCAGCCAAAGACACTGCAGAGTGCCTTTCTTGGGGAGGGTCCCAGCAGGCAGATATGGTCGGCAGTGGAGAACCACTTACTGCTTCAAGTCGCTCTTCACAAGTGGCCTCCTGCTCCGTATTGCTGCGGTGGGTTGTCAGCTTCCATGGCATCGTTTTCTTGCTCCTGCTAGTCTGTGACCTTTCTCTGAATTCACAAGCTGTTGCCCAGTCTGCCAGACTGTATGGGAATGGCACGTGTACCTGCCAGGTGAGCCAGCACCTTTTCTTTCTAGGCAATGTGGTGCCTAAAAGAATTGCAAGAATTTAAGCCTGTTAAGCCACAAACTCTCTTAGAAGTTTCTTTTTTTTTTTGCTCCTCAGTGGGACAGGACCAGATATTATAATTAACCAACCCCCTACCTCCCAGCTAGCTTTCCGTTGAGCGTCTGCATTTTTAGATTCCGCCTGTCTGCGGTCCAGCCCCAAGATAGTTAAACGTAATAAATAAATAATGATAAAAATAGTCTCTGAGGACTCGGCAGGCAGCAGGCCAAGGAATCTGGGCATGCTGCCAGCAGCTCTTCCACTGGAAATCTAAAGTTAACGCAGACTACGGGCTTGCATCGCTCTGCTCAAATGATTTTTTTGGGAAAAGTCCCTCTCCCTTCCCCACCTCAAACAGTACCCAGCAGCGTGGGCTTCAGGGTTTCGATACAAACATGAACATGGAGCAAAGGTTGCGGTGTCCATGCTGCCCTGGTGAGGGCTGGAGTAGCAGCAGCAGGGGCAAGGCCTTCAGGCCTTGGCCCGGGGGAGCGGGTCAGCTGCCAGACGCCAGCATAGAGGGGCCTGCCGTTCACGGGGCTGACCCTAAAGCCTACTCGGATTATGTCCCACCCCATTACATCTTAGGGTAGGAGCTGTCACACCGCATGCATTTGTACTCCCATTTCCTATCATGCTGTATATCCGCAGAGTATAGCTCCGGGATCTGAGAGAGATCTACCTGCATCCTAGGCAGGCAGTTACCACTATCAGGAATATCTGGGAAATTATGTATCCTAGGAAATGCGTGCCCTGTGGTGAGGAGCAGCCTGCCAGCAGGTGGGAAGGTTTAGAGTAAAAGAGCTGGGATTCCCCTTTAAGGAGAGGCGAGGGGCCCGGAAGAGTGAAGCTTTCCAAACTTATCTGCACGCAGCAATCGGGACAGCTCCTGCAATCGCGCCCAGCACAGAGAAGTCGAAAGTACAACCCTAGACCTGTGCCTCCTCACCCTGCACTGCCGGGAACACTCCCCGCACCAGCCCTGCTTCACTCGAGCCGCTTGATAAATGTTTTAAACTGTCCAGAAGGTTCAGGCTTGCTTTTCTGTAGGCATGTCGCTAACAGAGCGATTGCAGGAGGAACTGGTAGCAGCCGGGTTCAACGCTGGCTCCCACACGCTTTAAAACCCCTAAGTGTGGGATAATCAAACATCCCCAGATTGCCACACACCTGCAGCGTGGAAATTCCAGCAAAGGCTGGTTTGGGGTATAGTGCCTTTGTTTTGCAGGCAAGGTTGGGCACGGTGTCAATTTTGTTCCCAGCTTTAACATCCGTATTAATGAAGTGTGACCTCGAGACCTGGCAAGGTAGCGAAGATAAATGCGCTTTTCAGATTTGGTGCTGTGCAAGCCAGTCCCTGTGGATGTGCCTGTTGGTGGTCTCACCTGGAGCTGGGAGCATAAAGTAGCTGTTCACAGCAGGGGGGAGTGGGCAGCAGGTGATGGAGAGGGGATACCTGAAATACCTCTGGCCCCAACCCCAGGGACAGTCTCCAGTAGCACAGGATAAATAGTGAGAGGAAATCCCCTTGAAAATCTGAGACATCTGCTCCATTTCGGGCTCTCTGAACTGGGAAGCTATCACACACCAATCCTCCTGTCCAGGGCTTTGGAGTGCAGGATTCGGGCTTTCCCTGCTATCGTGAGCTGAAGAACCTCTAGAGGGGCACCTCCAAGGAAGATCTGTGATTCTATACAGGCTAGAATTATGGTTCTCTTTTATTTGCAGTTATTTTTCCCCTAATTCTGCACTTTTACCTAATTCTACACTGTGCCTGCTTTTATTGATCTGCCCACTTTTTTTTATAGAAGCCTGCCGGTCCATGGCAGAGGTTAAAGTGGACTCTGAGTAAGACTTCACTGCTTGGTCTTTCTGAGGCAAATGAGTCAAACTAGAGCAGCTCTAAAGAGTCAGCAACCCAAGATGTGTGGGGAGAGGCCAGTAAGTAAAGGGCCTCTGGGATGCTTATACTGTCAGCTACCAAATTTAGAGAGGGAATTTCCTAGCAGTTGCAGCAAACCAGCACCACTCATGCAAAATGCAGATGCAGAAAGAAAATCAATGGCTTTAGATACATCCCTGGAGCTTCAGTACATTTGAACTCCATATCCCCTTGCAGGCTGACAAAAAGCAAGTGTTAATTTTGAGCTCTTTGTAAATGCTTTTCTAAAGACAGAACCCTTCATTTTTGTTCTAAAGCTCGAATGTCTGCACTTTTTTTTTTTTCTTTCCCTGGCACCAAATGCACCTACTACGTAAGTGCAAAAGTGAGCCCTCCTTTGGGACAGTGCAGTGTTGATAGGGCTGCTTTCTAGCTGGAGCAAGTCCATGCAGCTGAGAGCTCCAAGTGTGTCTCATCTCAGAGAGACTTTGTCCACAGTAGAAATCCCTTCTTGCCCCGTAGCATTATTGGACCGATTTGTCATGGAAGTATATGAAGTTCTATAACTCTGGTCATGACCCATGACCCCAGACAATGCAGAGGGTGATGGATTTCCTTTGGTTCAGGAGCTGTCCTAGAGGAAATATTTAAATACGAATTCTCAACTGACTAAATTACTTTTTCTGGCTGGCTCTGACTGTATGTGTTGCAGCAGCTCATTCTGGTGTTAATCTGGGCATATAGCAACCCTGCATTCAGGCACTTGTTTCATTTCAGGTAGTTAATAGGTAAGTACTTAGGTTCTGTAGCAGTGACTGCTTCACTTAATAGCTCACTGACTTCAGAGGATTTTGGATAACGCTCACAGTATACACTTACAGTCTCTATTCCCCGCATAGCTGGAATGAAATCCTTTGTGTAGGTGTGGGAGGAAGGGCTATATGGATTTTTATACCCAGATATAAATTAGTTATAGAAGTAGGAAATCACATGAGTAGTTTTGCTGATTCAGTGAAGCCTATCTAGTCTATAAGAGCCTTGAATAAAAATACCCATATATGCCTACATGCCAGGAAGGTCTGGTTCCTGCCAGGTCAGCACGCAGGGCGGTAACGGGGAGATCAGCAGTCTGTCAAGCACAAGACAAAGCAGGCAAACTAATTACATCTTGGCAAAAAAGTGTAATTAGGAAAGAAAGGCCATTGCTTAGGTGGCTGAGTGCCCGTGCCCCTGCAGTGTATCACAGCCCTCTTGGGTGGTGCTCCCTGGAGATTCCCGCTGTGGTTTGGGTCCAAGCACGGGGCCGTCACAGCAGCCCACGCGTGAGTTCTCTCTTCGGCAGAAGACACTTGGAAGCGGGCTAAAGGAAACAGCTTGTTCTGACCTCAGCTCCCTGTGCCTGGTGAAGGTGCAGCTCCCAGAGGTGACGAAGGGCCAGCTAATCCCTGGGATAACCCCAGCAAAACCTGGGCCGCTCTGGGTGTCTTGCTCTTTACAGAACTGTGGTGATCGGCTGCTTGAGCTGCCTCCTTCACTGAGCCAGGTCACCGCTGCTGTGAAGCGAGCTTCAGAGACTGGCAAACACGTTTCAGGTGCAACCGATGACCACTGCCTGTATTTCCACTGACAGATCCCATGTTGTGTTCTTGACGGAGTTGCCACCACTTGCGCTCTTGATTCAGTTAACTTTTTGCCTTATTTCTGTGCTGTTTTTACCATCCCTCCCTCCAAGAGCATGGTCGGTTCTTCCAGCTTGTCTCTTTGCCAAGGTATTGCTGCATACATGGAGAAGGGAGTGCCTTTGCTGTGGCCCATCGCTATTTTTTGTTGTTGTTGCTTCCTGTAGCTCTGACTCCTTCCCTGTAACCAGATATTTTTGGTTGAGACATCCCCTTATCTACTTGCAGTGACAATTTTCTCTGGTTGTCCTTCTCATCCCAGTGTGTCTTCCTGATACCTCCAGCCACCACAATTTTGCATTGTTGGATTTGTTTCTCTGACCATTAGATGGTGGGTAGAGTCCATTGGAACAGGGATGACACCAGAGGTTTTATTTAAATACTTGTGGTTTAATGCCTGGAAAGAGGAACTGTGGCTTACAGTGGATGGGGACATGGGAGACACTGGTTCTCTTGCTGTCTGTCTTACATTCAGTGCAACATTCCTCAGGCATTCCTATCTGCAAGACGAGGGAAATTGTAAAACTTTTTTTCTACTAGTGAAAGTATCGAGTTCTGCTGCGCTTAGGAAAAGAGTCCATTTTATCTTATGATGCGTTGGCAGTGGTGGGAGCGGTCCTTTTTTGCTTAGAAAAGTATGAATTTTAAAGGATCTAAAACGTTGGCAGCTTGCAAAAGGCCGTTAGAATGCTGCAGCATCAAACACCTATTTTTCAGTCAGCTACGTCGTACTAATGAAATAATATCAGAGGTTCAATGAGAGCCTCTGAACATGTGCTTGAAAGCTGCAGGTAAAACTGTTTACCTTTCATTAACTTGTTTAGCTTTTACAAATCACGTGAAACATGAAAGTGTGTCTAAAGAGCAATCCTTTTAGATATGAAATAATGTTTGAGTGTTTAAAAAATAAAGTAGCTTTTAAAAATATTTATGTCGAGGTAAACAAAAAATATTCTTGTAATCTCTTGCTTCTTTCTCTGTGTGTCAAGTTTGCTTTTGTTTTGCATTTGACTTGGCTGTTTCTACTCCAAATTTTTTTGTGTTTTGGCTCTGTTAAATACTTCCTTCTTCAATTAATCTTCACATTGTGAAAGAAGTTTCAAAGCCTACACTCATTCTGAGCATGCTGCGCAATGCTTCCGTCTCATATCAGTGCTCTTCATTTAATACTTGAGGTAGTGTTAACTTTCTTCCAGAGAAATTAAATGAAGTTTGGTAACCCAGCTTTTGCTGTCTGGAAGTTTCTAGAAGATGTTTTGATAAACGTCATCAGCGTTTCATGAAGTCCATGTACCCTCCTCCCATTAGACTTGCTTTGCGGAGAACAAGGAGGGAACTTGTGTGAGGCGCTTCTGGCTGTGGCCATGACACTGACCGAGTTCCTTGTCCTCATTTCACTTTATTTTCCATGTTTGCATTTTGTTTTCCAAATTTATTTTCCATGTTTGTTATCCGGGAGCACTATGGACTGGTAAGAAGTGAGGTGGCAGGTTTCTCTAGAATTTCTGAACATCATTTGAATTTATTTTCTTTGTTGCTGGTGACTTGGACCCCTTTGCCATTCCACCCTCAGGTATTTGTGTATCGCCACCACCACACCGCTGCCTCTCAGTCAGAAGGAACAGTAGTGCAAAGGCAAAATCAAGAGCTAAATTTCACCTGAGAGCACCTCACTGCTGGCTGTGGAGGGATAGGGAAGTGTCTGTAATTCCCCCAGGTTTGTAGGATGGCTTGTCCACTATTGGCCTTGTGGGAGAAGTTGATAACAAGCTAATTAGTAGAAACTGCATTATTAAGAGCCTGTTATTTTTTTTCTTCCTATCTCCTGTATCAAAAATGAAATTCTGAATGATACTTATCAACGTTGTATGTCTTAGTGACCTTTGTTAGAGTGAAAGAAAGATACATGAGGAAATAAATAATTAGAGACTAAGCTAGATCGGTCTTAAAACTGGCGGAAGTCTGTGGTATCAGTAGTTTCTGGTATATTGATCAAAAGGTTCAGACACCAGATTTTCTATGTGTGTAGAGTCTGGTCTGAATGTTTTTGTATAGGATACAGGCAGATGTTAGAGTACTTATTGCAGATGCTGTGCAATAGATTTCCCTCTCAAGCAAGTATGCGTCTTGCATGGGCTTAAGAAGTAAACAGCAGAGGAGTTATTTCAGATTTACACTGATGCATTATGCAAATGTGATCTAGTCCTCTCCTGAAGTCATTAGGAATCTTTCCATTGCCTTTGTAGGAAATCGGGCTACCCCACAGAGCAGAATATTTCCTGTTGAAATTTGCCACCCTTTACTATTTCTGTGGTTCATTAGTTTTCCCGAAGGAGTGATACGCTGCAATGGAGATGGAAATTTGGAACTCTGCTGAATGCCGTAGGTGCCATTTCCCAATTTAGAGCTCCTGTTTTTGGCTCTGTCTGTTAATGGTTGCACATGGATGTAAGTATACCTTAATTGTCCTTTCTATAGTAATCTGTGCCAAAGTAGGCTGACCTGTGGGACCTTCACCTAAAACTACCTACTTAATAAGGCCTTTTTCAGATGAATGGAGCAATTTCAATCAGAAGCAAAGTACTGTCTACACAACAAAACTTACAGGCTTTGGATGGTATCTAGTTCATTTTGTTGACTTTCTGATGCAACTGGCAAATGTATTTGTTGTGGATTGTGGTATTTTAATTACTAAGATTCTTAGGACAATGGATAGGAATATTTTAACCCCCAAATATGTAAAATAAGTAAGGAAATATTGGAATAACAGAGCTATTCTTAATGGAAATCTCTCTATTAAATATCTGAATCTGTCCTGTAATGAAGATTTTTAGTGCAGTTGCATTTTTAGGCACCAAATACTGGTGGAAAAAAGAATGGTGGAAAGGTCCTTATATCTCAAGATGAAATCTGATGAACAGCTTGGGTACCTAAGTATTTGTTTGCTCCCCAGAGTGGAATAAGAAGCCCAGATTTAGGCATCTTGGGCTCCTTGTACAAAGAAAGCTGCAGGTTGATGCGGACAAGCAATTGCATGCTGTGAAGACACTTACAGAGCTTTCTGTATTTAAATACCTAATGAAGAGGTACATTTAGGCACTCGCACCAGAGCACAGCGTCCATTCTGAACCACGCACCAATATGTACTCTTTAAAACACAGTCAGGGAGAAGGCAATAACAGCCCAGTGCAGTGGCTCGGGGCAGTGGCCTCCCATCTTTTTTTTCAGCCTGTGAACTTGAGAAAATCCCTTGCTTCCACGGGAACCATGGAAGGAGTTTAAATCTGCTGACTGCAGGCTTATGCTTTCTCTATGTCTTTCCATAGCTCATCAAGGCAAGGGTGCCTAAGAGCCAGAGCAACATCAGATTTAGTAAAATTCCTAAATCTCCTCTTCAATCAGTTTTTACAGGTCTTTCAAAACAGCTTCTCGTTTGTGCAAATACCTCGCACGAGGCACTTTTTCTCATGCACAGGTTGTTTTTTAGGTATCTCTGGTTTCCAGGGAAACTAGCTAGGTTGCTGCCAGCCCAAGTTGTTAGAGGTGAACCCAGAATAACTCTTCAAAAAACAGATTTGTATTTGCATCTTTTCCTAATTCTACTACTTAGGGCAAACTCTAGAATGGATGCGCTGAACTTCATGAACTTTTTGAGATAAATGTTTTTAAACTTCCTCTGCTGGAGGAGGAGCAGTTCCTAAATATCACAGTTGGCAAATTGCTGTCCTTGTGAAAGCGGGATTTGGTGTGAATTTTCTGCAAATACCTCCTTGCAATCAGTTTGAGAAATTTTATTTTGTTCTTTTAAATATTTGACATTAGTCACAGTGCATAAATATCCATTTTAAATGGAAGTATTAAGAAAATTGTGGGAGTCTCTGCTCACGGTAAAAAGAAAAAGCATTCCACCTACATAAATAATTTAAATGTGTTTGGCTTTGAGATTTGTTAGGCTTGGCTTTTACCTGGGATTCCTAGCAGTTAAATATTTATTTTGAAGTATGATGATGGTTTGTATCAACATGGCTCTTAGCTTGTGCTCACTTGTGTGACAGCATGCAGTGCCTTTTACAGAGAGGTTTGTGTCTTCTGCACAGAAATAAAATGTTTTAAATGTACTCATAGTAATGTAGTTTCATCCATGCTAGGGAATTTGCACTGCTTTTCATGAGAGTGGTAGAGCTAGGTACACACCATTGGGATGTTAACAAAGCTTTTATTCCAAGCTATTGACTTTTGAGTTGTTTTTGTTTCAGGAGCAACTGCGTGACCCCGTATTACATTCAAACCTTTGGTGACCCTCTCATGTGATGAGAGAAGAGATCAATGAAACTGCCAGAAAACTATTTGTCGTGTCCTCGGGTTGAGAATCAGTGCAGCAAGCACTGCACATCTCGGTGTTGGTAGGGGCCATTTTCTTAGAAGACCCATTTGCTATCAGGAGAAGGCTGCTAGGATGCTTAGTGTGCTAGCTGAAACCCTCTCCTAACTGTGCTGGTTCTATTTGCGAGGTCACTGAGGTACTAGAAGAATGGAAAGTATCAGAACTAATGCTGTCTTTCCAAAATAATAAAAATAAAAAATAAAAAAGGGTGTGTGTGTTGGCTGGATGCAGGGAGAAGTGTGGGGGAATTGTAGATCCATCAAGCTTCACCTCGCTTCCTGGAAAAATCTGCTAGAATTAATAGCACAGTGTGCAAGCAGCTGGGACATAACGGGGATATGAACAACAGCCAGAGTGGCTTTGCAGAGAACAAATGGCATCTAACCAGTCACACTTCTCTTCTGCTACAGCAGTAAGAGAAATGATAATAACAGTGATAATAATAATAACTCCCTGCATCTTGTAGTTTGGCTTTTGACACTGTCTCATATGACAATCTCAGAAGAAAACTGCATCGAGACTGTGTTTCCCTAATATGGGGTCAAGCAGAAGAGAGAAAAGTGACTGTATATGCTAGTGCAGCTATAAAGGATTTGCTGTCAAATGGAAAGATGCGTTGTGTGAGGGTTTGTAATGTGTTTTTTCCTGGGTCTGCTTCTACTCAATGTCTAGCAGAGGAGATATGCCTATTAAATATGTAGACAACAAAATCCTGGGAAAAACTGGAAGTGTATCTGTACTGGTGGTGATACAGCAGGCCTCTCCTCGAACCTGAGCTGTCCCAGGAACGAGCATTTCCTCTGGCTTTTATCTGTAGGGCTAGGCTGCAGTCACTGCAACCGGTTGCAGTCACTGATGAATCTCTGTTGATTTTGTCCCAGGAAAGAAGTAGAGATTTGGAGCAGAGGTTAGGCAGGCCTGCTTTCTGTCAGGAAGCGAGAGGTGACCTGGAGGTTCCTGAGCTCCTCATTCACCCTGCTCCTTCCACCCTTCACCTCTCCAGAGCAGCGTGTGGCTGATCCATCCGACTTCCCATCTCGTGAGAGAGGGCACATCAAACAGGCTATCCCTACAGGCACAGAAATACAATTGCAATAAATACTTCACACATCTGGTTCTTAACTTTTAATTTTTTTGAAGTTCCAAATTGTTTGGTTTTATTAAACAGTTGGAGGTTTTTTTTTATCTACAGCTGGTCTGGGCAATATGCCTTAATTAAACCGATCTAAGCATCATGGCATGGGCTGCCTGAAACAATTATCATTTCTGGTCACTGACAGTCACCCTTTCTGACAGTTTGATCCTTAAAGCCGTAACTTCAACGGGTACAGAAGAAACCAGTCAAATGCCATATATTTCTTCACACCTTTTACGACAAGCTAGAAATAGCTCTTTCACATGTTGACTTAATATTTGTCAATTTTCTTCAGCATTTGGGGGAAGCACAAACAACAAATACAGATGGGTAAATTAATTTTGCTCTAATTGCCTCCATTCTAATTAGCATATACGAAACAAGATATTGAAAGCAATGCAACACAACAGATTTCTAGGGCATTCTTAAGGGATGGTCTTTGGATTCACAGGCCCAGCTTACAGAGCTGGAGGTGATCTAAAGTATATAATGTTAATATGAATAATCTTGTGCTATTTTTGGTCTAGCTTGCAATGGAAATGAGGCTTAAACAGTCTTTCTCTCTTCCCTCCTTCCTTGCTATAATTTTCAAACCTGCCAGTCAGTTTCAACCAAACATGACAGAGATGCAGCAGCAGCTTCAGATGAAGTTTCATGAACTTAGGCAGGTGGGGGACAGGACGTGCCAGGTATTAGTGCCCATTCAGATAGATGACAACACTGCGAGATTGACCTCTGTCATTTCTGGAGAACCCTTGGAGAAGAGGATGTATCCTAACTGCAGAAAAATCTTGAATCGCCAGCCTCATTAAACTTCAGAGAACCAAACCGTAAATGTATAGGAAGCCGTGTTTATTTCCCCAGTTTATGGAATTGCTGGTTAATGTCTACAGACAGCTGGCTGTACTGCAGAGTCCTCTTTCCATGTTTGCAGAGCTGGGCTTCCTTTGAAATCCAGAAATTATTTGTATGCTGATTTCTTTGTGTCTCATGCAGTGACTCCATGAACTGTGATGGGGCTCCCAGTTGTGCTGTTAGCTCAGAGTGGTGTCCCTAGAGACACTGCTGTTAATGTCTCTGTTTTAGTGATCAAATACCTTCACAGCAGCTTCTTTAGAAGTTATCAGAGGGATTTCTGTGTGGATCGCTTGTTCCCTCAATGCTTATATCTGTTTATTTTTTGTCCGGTCTAGAAGAACTTGAGGAGAAGGTACTGTAGGTGGTGTAGAGGTATTTCTCTGAACCCTTAACGTATAATGTCACGCTATTGTGTTAAAATTGTTCCCATTTTTTTCTTTGTGCAAAAGTTGAAAATGGTACTCCTTTTGTCTTATAGCTCTTTGTGTACCTCAGGAATGAGGTATATTGGAAACATCTGTAATAAAAATTGACATATTTAATAAGTACTGAGTGTAAACGGTTTCATCTTAACAGAGGAGCCTACAGGTGGTAGCAGTTACACCTGAAATAATATATGTACCTTTGCTGCTTCTGTTAGGCTTGGAGGCAATTGTCACTGAGGTTAACGTGGTGCTCTATCCAGCCAAGGGACATCCAGCAGTCACCAACCAAGCTGAGAACGTCGGGCTGATGGACAAGGCCTCCGCATTCACCCAGCTCAGACTCTGGCACATCTCGGAGCACAAGTCTGCTAGGTTTGCCATCCTGAGGGCCTCTGTCCCCAGACCTGTGAAGCTGTCCCGCTTGAGCCAAAATATTTGGTTTGATGGGTTTTACTTCTGGAGCAGGCACCACTAGATGGGGGCAGAAGGCCACGGTGGGTGTGTGATTTCCCTTTCTCTTCCCCCTTGGCCAACCCAAGGAACTCTTACCATTTACTCTGCTTGTGCACCGTAATCATAACATGCCTTCCTTTCTCCCAGAGAAAGGGTGGAGGGAACTACTCAAAGGAGAGAAGGAAACAGCATTAGGATGCCTTGCCTTTCTTTACTGTACGCAATTTTGCGTGGTTGAATGTGATGCAATTACCTAGAGAGCAATAAGCTTTCAACTTTGCCACCTGTAGTTGTTCAGCCTAGATTAGTTGCTGCTGAAAGTTTCTTTTCTCCTCTGATGGCTGCTTGTGGGTATAGGCTACATTTTAGCAGATAACAATTCATACAGAAGACTGATGGCAATAATGAAAGTAAATTGTTCATACTGAGGTCCTAAAAGCTTGGCCCCTGACTTTATTGATAGAGGGAGAAAGCAGAGCATTCATGAAGTGTGGGTAAGAACCTAATAGACTGGCGACTGAACCAGAGATGAGTTTAAAGCAAACCTATATTTATGTATGAAGAAGGTGATGACTGAGTGTGATAGAGAAGAAAAAGGTTGTCCCCATTTCCCAAAATTTGACTATGTTGTTCCCCTAGCTATTTAAATTAGGCATTTGGAGTGTCTTTCACTACAACAAAACCAGATTTTTTTAAGCTTGGAGTATGTCTTTTTCTTTTAAGCCTGGGTGGGGCATATTTATGTACTTGCTGGTTAATATGTAAACTGAGAGGGTGCATGTTGCAAAATTTAACCTCTGTTTACAAAGTAAGGAAAAACAGATGCCGCTTTTGGGGGACAAGCAGGAAGACAAGCTAGCATTGTCCCTGTTAATCTACGTGGAAATGTATTAAAGCAGCAAAACTGGGTAGCTCATAGTGATGCTGTCTTAATGATGCTGCCTTGGCACTTGGACTTTTTCATGCTTCCAGTCAGTGGTGGATCTGGAAAGAGAGTGCTCTGGCTTCAGTTATCTCTGGCTTCAGTTGTGTGTTGCAGCTATTAGTGGCTGGTAGCTCCCCTTATTTGTGTTACTGGTGAGAACAACTAGTAAACAGCACCTTGCTAAATATTACCGATTCTGAATAAATCTTACCCACGGCGTTTTGACTTGCAAAACAGAGGCTGTTGAAGAATGTGTGAGTCAGGCAAGCTGGAAGAAAAAAAAAAAAAAGCCTTCACTTTTGAAATAGATCTGATCATACGATCTAATTAGGGCAGGTCATTCCTTTGGCTTTCTTAATTTCAATGTATGACTGGCTTTTATTTCCTAATAATCTGTCATTTTGTAAGGGTGAGGAATGTGGTAAATGGGACCTCTGAGCTGCCAGCGTGGAAAACATGCAGTAGTGCAGTGAGGTGGCTCTTACATATAAGGGTACTTACACTTTCCTTTGAAATCCAGAAAAAGCACCAGCTCTAGTCCTTGCTGCAAGGTCAATGAAAGCCTAACTGACGAATGTTGTTATCCTTAAGTGTTCCCAGCACTTCCATTTGTTTTTAACTTTGATGGTAGCTTCAGCAAACTGCCTATATAACGATTCTTTGCAGTAAAAGCAGATGAAGGGCATGTCTGTCACTCACGCGGAGAATTGGTGACAGTCCTACAGTTATAAACCACACAGTTATTTATAGGTTTTGATGCTTTGTTTGGTTGCAGATCAAAGTCAATGCATTTTGCATTTGCTTTGTTTAGAACTGTAGAATTATTTTGTAATGCAAGACTTCAACTAAAGACCCTTCTTCACTCTTTTCTGGGTGCTCAGATGTTATGCTGTTTTTAAGGAATTCCCCGCTGTATACTCCAGCTGAGGACAGGACAATCTCCACTAGCCAGCCAAGCAATGCTCTTTTTCCAAGGTCCCTACTAATATCTTCCTGATAACAGCACTTTCTCTCCCTTTGTGAGGAAAAGGTCACAATGGTGGAAATGGTGTGTGTTTGTTCTCTTGTTCCTAAGCCGTGCTCTTCTGTCGTTGTTGTTGTTGCCTCTGACAAGATGGTTGCCAAGCCACTTTGTCATCACCTCTGCATCTTGACAGAACCCAGGAGCTGTCCCAGATAACAATAATATGTCCTTCCAGCTAAACCTGAGTGACTTGATCCAATCCCAGATTTAAGCAGGCCTGACATCTTCTGACCATGTTTATAAGCAGGGTACTTCAACAGGACTCTGCTACAGAAATAGCTACACTTCTCTTGCTAGAAAAAAAATGTTTTATTTTGGTGAAACCAGAGCTTGATGCTGATGGCATAATCAGTAATGAATCTTTGTAATGAGCTCATGCTGTTTATCTGTCTTAAGCTTCTGATATTGCATTGTGCTGCATGTTGAAAGACAACATACTAAACAGAAACTGTCTGCTGAGGCTAGTAGACTAAATTCAGTCAATATAGTTTTGCATTGCATTATGTGTATAGTCACTCTAATTGCGGGAGGAGAAGGAAGAACAATGAGTGAATATAACAAACTAGTGCCATCATTATCGTCTGTTCACATCCCTGTGCTACAGCCAATTACTTTAATGCTAATGGTAAGAGCCTCTTTTGATGCTCTTATCACTCTGCATGCAGTTCCTATGCCCTGACGACTCCCAGCAGTCCATCGAAATGCACGCTGCGTGTGCAGCTTATCGTTTGCTGAAGTCATATCCTTTCCAGTTTTCCTGCTCCTTGCATGTACAATAGTAAAATATATCCATTTTACTTGCATATGGATTCTTGGATTTGTCTGTTTGGCTATTGGTAACTTAAAGCTCTGTAAAAATGGTATTTCAGAAGCTTCCTTGTGTATCTCAATCAGGACAACACAGGGAGATGCTGCTTCCATCCTACTCAGCCACACAGCTCTACTGGTACGCTACCAGATGCTCTAGGTGATTTTATGCTCTTGTGGTTGCTCAGCCATGCTGCCTCCTTACATACAGTTGCTAATCTCAGAGCTATGAGCTGCTTTTAATGACACACTTGTTCTTAGAGATTGATTTTGCTTGGCAGCTGTGTCAAGATGTGGTGCAAATCGTCAGTGCTTACACCAAGCCCTGTTTGTCCCTTTGCTTCTGCTACTACTAACAAGGGAGAAACCGTCTCTGAGATAGGACAGACACACTAAAAAGTCTAAAGAAAATCTAGGTTGTTTTTTACAGACCAATTCTTTTCAAAATCAGTGTATTTGAGACAACCATTTTGGATCCCTTGTTAAGCTTAAGTCTTTCTCTCAACAGCTTGTCAAAATTCAACATCCAGTTGAGTCAGGCTTCTAAAATTGTTTCAGGAGGTTTTAAAGAGATGATCAAATAAGAAGATTTGTACTGGCAAAATGATGAGACAAATATAAATTGAAGCAGGGCAGAGAAGAGAAAATAGTATTCAGTAATGCTTTTCAGTGTTTTTATCTTGGCATCTCATTAAGTAATGTAAATATCCATAGCAATACAGAAGAGTGGAGAGAGAGCTGCCTTTAGAAAATGAAGACGACTCATCACATGCTAGTTTATTACCATCATTCACCAGAACTGCGTGCTTCAGTCCTGATTTTTCAATAGTCTGTGATATTGCAATAACCACATCCCTAGAGAGGAGAGCTGGGTGAGCCTAGACTGAGCTCCAGACTATTCAGATGTTTTGTTCTTAGGAATGAGACCTTGCATCTAGATATCCCACTTCCAGGACAGTGTCTTAACCACGGGACTCTGGTGTCATATTCTGCTTTTCTTCTCCCGTGCTGTTGGACTGCACTTAGGGGGTGGCAGACTCTGTGCAGACCAGCCTGACAGTGCAGTGTACTAGCCTGGGAGGTGGGTATGGCAAACTTCAGTGTTCTTTAACTGAGTAGGACATATAATATATTTTCCTGGCTGAATACTCTAAATCGTTGATTAAAGGTGATCAGGGACAGCATTTTTGTATACCAAATATCTCCTATTAGTGGGATGTAGGTGAATCCCTGTTATGGCATGAGAACCCAGGGTGCCATCTTTCTGAGATACCCAGTTCCCATCAGTGGCTGTGCCAGGAGCCTGAACGTCTGATTCTGCTCTCTGAATTGCCTGAGCCGAGGCTAAGTGCTTATCAAACACGCTGGTCTCTCTTAATGTCAAAGAGGACAGAGGAAGTCCCAGCTGGTGATTACTTACTTGACTTCACTGCCTCATGATGTCACAGACCTCCTGAGGGAATGAGAAGTGCTCTGAAATAATCTCATGTTTAACATCAGGTGGGGAAGATCAGGAATGGCAGATGTGACGTTGCAGTTTGGGCTTTAGGTATGAGTTTGCACACGAGTGTGAGCAGGTGGGCTCCAAGCACTCCAAAGAGGATGGGAAGCACGTGGTCTGAATGGAGGCTTTGTCGGTCCTCTCCCACTGAATGCCTTAGCACCTTGGTTTGTTTCATCTGTGCTTGGGGGAAAACCTGCTTCGTCGGTGGCGTGGGCAGCGTGAGCTGGCGAGTAAGAGTTGCCATAGAAAGACACCTTCCTGGGGGATGACATGGAAACTCAGGCTTTGAGTTTCAGAACAGGCTCTGGCTAAGGACCTGCCACTTGTCTCAAAACCACCTTGGGGAAAAGGAGACTGTTTTTGTTACGATAAATGCACTTAAGAAGCAGCACTTGCTTTTCTCCTACACCTGGATGTTTTAAGTGGACAACAGTCATATTCCTCTCCCAGACTATCCATCCATACTCTGAGTTATCAGTTCTCAGTGGCTGCAATGGAAAGATTATCCTTGGCTTACGGGTGACTTCTCTGTTACCAGATGAGTTGGTGGACTGTTCTTAAAACCTGTCTTTTGCTGGGTGAAGAAATGAGGTTTGTGCAGATCCTTGTTTTGTATGAGTACCTGAAAACTTGAACTGTTAAAGCTGCACAGTCCTTTGGTAAAATTAAGGAATAAATTAGGAATAGCCAAAGTCTGTGTCTTTTGACAATGTGGTTGGCTGAGGAAAAGTTTAATCTTCAGGAACACTTGGGTGCATATGTGAATTACTATTTCTATTCAAAAATAAAATCGTGCATAATCAATGGGCAGCATTTGTGTATCAGAATGGTGTCCAACTTCCCTAGGAAATGTCATCAAATCGGATATTCAGACAATAACTTGGATAACTCCTGCTTGTTAGATAGGTGGAATTCAACTCTTTCTGGAGTATAGCATAATCTCTAATAAGAAGGAATCTGTAGTTACAAAAAGAAACAAGAAAGCTGTGTTGTTTTGACCAACAAGTGGAGGATTGTTCCTCTCCTGCCTATGGGAGTCTTTAATAAAGAAGTAGGAGTATTTGTGATGGCAGGCTGACTGTAGTGAAGCATCACAACATTTTACAGTGGAAAACGTTACTCTTGCAACTCAGTGGTGTTTGGTGAAGCTTGGAAAATAGGATGATGTGGCATTGTCTAGTCACAAGCAAAATGGAAGTCATGATTGCCCTGCTAAGTTTACCGAAGAGCAGCCTTTCTTTTGGTTTGTTGGAAACTGTTCAGGGCCATATCTTCTTTCAGAGGATTCTGCAACCCAGGCAGAGCACTGAAGGGCTGCTGTTCTTGGACAAGCTTTCCCCTGTAGCAAAGCAATTCCACGCTGAAGGTATTCCTGTCTGTCTAGTGGCAGATCCAGAGTCTGTTCTCTGGCAGTGTAAAGAAGCCCCAAGCAAAGCTGCCTTGTGTTGGTCCCCGAGGCAACAGGCAGTAGATAGTGGTCTCTGTTCTGAACATTAGACCCAGGATCTTTTAATACTTTATATTCTGCCATTGGTTTCACCTAACAGACTTTTCTTTTAGCTCACATAAAAGATGCTTGAGACTTTGTTAGCTTCGATATCTGCCTGGTAAAGTTATTATCTTACTGCATGTTGGTAATTTAGATGGCTTGTTGTGGTTGCTGAAGAACATAAATTATTCTGCAAAGCTGCCTCCATAAAAGTAAGTTACATGTGTTGGATGATTCAGAGCTTTACATGATACTAAGAGCAAGTGACATAGGAGGGGCTTGGGAAGTAATTCCTTTCTTCTGGGTTAGAATGTGTCTGGTTGACTTTAAATGATGCTGGTTCATCTTGACATCAAAGGAGGAGTCACTCTGCAGAGGAGAGAGTGGATGCTTGGCAATGCAAAGACATTTTGATCTTTTCCTGTTCCTTCCTAACTCCAAGAACTGTATGTGCAGGCAAACAACAACACTTGGCAAGCTTGGCTATACATATCTCCGTATATTTTATTTTTACACTCTTCTTTTGTGTTCTGTGGATTGTTCATATATGGCAACCAGATCAGTGAGGAGCATGCTGTGTGACTTGTTTACAGGAAAGTATTAAAAAAAAAATCTTAGACCATCCAGTTAGATCAGTCCAATACAAGTCATTAATTTGTCTGGCTCTTTAGCAGCATTTCAGTGTAGGGGCTATCTCTGTGCTAACAGTGTGCTCAAAATCCAGTGACATCTGCTCTCTTCTTTCTTTCCTCCCTGTTGTGCTGCCATAATACAATACAACATGAAAAAGGGATGTGTGCAATTATTAGAGACTTCTGCTTGAGACAGTGAAGGACAAATACTTTCTGCTGCTTGAGTTTCTCTGTTATCTTATGCTCTGAAACAGAACCTCGAATGGGTTTTCTTCTGTGCTGGCACTAAACTGAATGTTCATTTTGTAATGTGTTGGGTTTTAGCCTTGTTTCCATAGGAAACAAGCATATATGATGAAGCTGTTTCTTCATGTTTTTTTTCCTTTCCTCTTCTTTTCTCCTCTCTTTTTTAACCTGTTGTCCAGTAGCAGCCAAACTTTACAGACTGTTAGAGGTCTCGAGAATAACTGCATTACTGCAGATGAGCTTTTTCGTCTAGACACCAGAGAATCTACCCAAGGCAGACCCCTGAGGCGTGGTTCCAACTATGGGAAACGTCTCTTACGCTATGAGTCATTACAGAGCCCAAGATGCAGATTTGCAGAAAACTAGACTTCCTTAATTCCAGGGAATGACACATTTTGTATCCACAGGCAGCACGTCGCTGGTCGTAGCCGAGCCTTATGTTGGGGTGGCATTTCTGTGCAGCACTCCATGGGGTGAGCATCTCCTGCCAGAGACTAGACTGAAAGCCCCTGTTGCCTCCAAGGCTGGGGTCTCAGGATGGCCTCGCGCATCTGTTTGTGCTGCTTCTGTCTTGTTCAAACAAATAAATAAATCTTCCTTTAGCTGTTCTTGCTGTTGACAATCTCTAATTCTTGTTATGACATTTTTATCCTCTGTAAACAAGAAATACAGCCGAACAGTTTTTCAAAGCACAAGCAATCCTAGTTAGACTCCTAGGCTTTACAGCCTCATTTCCATGATGCATAGCCTCCAAGTGATGTCTTTTGGTCTGTTTTTCTGCCACCCCTCCTTTGATATTTTGAATAATTCCTGTGATAGTGAAGTTTTCACCAAGCCATGCTGCCTTCAAGTGTGAGGTATTTCACTGAAAAAGCAAATCTTGCAGTTCAAGTAGAAAAAAGCTGTGGGATATTTTCCCCAGCTTTTTTCTCTAAATAGTCTGTATCTACTGAATTATAAGTAGTTGGAGAGATGTTTTCATTGTACTGTGCTTCAGGCCTAAAATGCTGTGTAAATGTAAGACTTCATGAGCAAAAAAGCTGATGTTGGTGGCATGGTCTAGTAGGGTTCCCATTCGATCAGCATTGCTAGCTCACCGGGGTGCTGGCGTGATAGCAGATCTGTAAGCCAGTGATTAGTGTCTACCAAATACAGTGTAGCTGGGGCTTTAGCTCATGGTGCTGTTCAAACTTAGTATGATCCAACTTAATTTCTTTAGACCTCCCTCCTTGCGTTTCCCACTTCTCCTCTTTGCTTAATTTTGATCTCTGCCTACAGTTGCTTCATCCTCACATCCATTCCACGTTGATCAATCCATTTTCAGCTGTTCCTCCATCCTGGCCACAGTTTCCTTACATGCTAGCTGTGTGAGCTGCACAGCTGCCTCAGGATGTTCTGGCCGTAATGGGATTAAACAGCCTCTGTAGGAGCATAAGCCTCAGTGACGTAGGAACATGAATTTTGAAAGAGAAGACTAGAATGTCAAAAGTGTCTCAAATGTGAGGCTAGCAAAAGTCTGGGACATATTGGAGTTGTGCAGTGGGGAGGTTCCTTGTAGCCTGTTGCACTGTTTCCAAAACACAGACTTAGTTTTTTTCCTTTCTCAGTGAGGCAAGGAAGGTGAAGGAAAGCACACAGAAGCACTTTGTGATCTTCTCTGGTTGGTAACCGTATCAAAGACATCCAAACTTGCTCAATCCTATGATACTTTAATTATGGCATCATTCTGTTACAGAACTCCTAATAAGAGTGGGTATTTAAGAAGTCAGTCCCCCGCCTCAAGGTGAACAGAGTGGGGGAGCAGATTCTGCCTTCCAGCTTCGGTCTGCCCGGACAATGCTGACCACAGCTAAGTCAATCGCATCCCTTTTTTTGTAGGATCGTGCCAATCTCTTGATAGAGCTTTAGGATGAGTCATGGGGTGACGTTCTGCTCTTAGTCCTAAGAGTAGGACGGATGGATTTTTCCCTTCTGCCCTCCTGGTGAGGTCCCTAGCAAAGCTCGGCCTCACTTTCTTGCTGCCCCCTGGTTAAAATCTCTTGCGTGTTTCACTGTGCCTCAGCAGAGATGTCCTGAAATGAGAGTGAAAGAACTCGTGCTACTGCACTGCGTGTATGTGCTTGCACGTGCTCAGCAGGGTAAGCTGGTCATCCTTGCATCACTGGTACAAACAGGTGGTGTTTCTATTTCTGTCCTACCAAAGAAAAAAAAACATTCTTGAGAAGCTTTTCCTTACCTTCTAGTGGGGAATTTGGGGCTCAGAGAGGTCTTGCGACTTCAGTGCTGGTTTTGAGACACAACAGCAGCAGGAGAAAGGCCAAGTGTCTTAACTCGTAGTTTCTCTCCACTTGTTTGCTTAGTGGTGAGCTCTGCTGCTCGTTGTCAGGTTGCATGCCCTCGCTTGAAATTTCATCTTGCTAATGCCTGGCGAACAGCCTTACATTGGGACCTCTGTGCAATTGCAGCCTTCGTGACACCCTTCATGACACCTTGCCAACTGCCTACCCACTTCTTCATAACTACTGTCCTCTCCTGGTGCACATGCAGGTGTTTATTTTCTCTGTGGCTCTGCATCATTATTCAGCTGCTGCAAGCACAGCCTCAGAAAACAGTACGTAGTCTGGTGTAGTGGGAGGACCCACCAAATTATATTATTTAAGCATGAAAAGTTTTTAAATGCGATATTCTTATGCTGGATGAGCTGGGTATTTTTCTCTAGAGTTTTTAATGACTGTATCTTTTGAAGTTTTAATGGGGAACCTGTTCTATATAACAATTAGATTGAAATTTTCAGAGGGAGAAGGTCATGGTTTACTTAAAATGTCAACATCTAAAACACACTGACATTTTGCTTTAGTTTTTGATGAGTATCGCTTTGTGTTTCAGCTTTTGGGGATCTTTTCTTTTAATTTCAGTGTCACTGTGGCTGGCTCTCAGCCAGCTTTGGCAATTTCAAAGGAGTCATTAAGACGAGCATCCTAAAGATAATAAAATTTGGGATAAATTAATAACAACATGGTAAAAAGTTTTTATTGCATAAGGTCTTAGAGTAGCGTATTATTTGCCAGCAGCAAAGTCGGTGCATTGTAGCTTATTCCGAATGATCTTTAATAAAAGGAATGTGAACCCCACAACTGCATGTGTAGCTTATAGGATGGATGTGTGTGGTTTATCCAGTACTTAGAAAGGAGCACCTTTAAGTAATGCTACGTCTTTGTCATCACTTCTTGAGCAAGCTAGTTTGTCCTAGTTCTGTTATATCCTGCTACCATAAGAAAAGAGCAAAAATACAACGTTTTTCTAGAGCCTGAAGACTTCAAAAATGTTCACGTAAAACTGATTTGTATAGATGTAAAACTCGCATGTGCTATTTTGCATCCGGGTGTAAATTTTAGACATTGTTCTGACCACAGAAAGTTGGTAGTATAGAAGCCACAGTCTTTACCTGCGAAAATGTGAGGCTTCTCCATCTCAGCTTCTACAAGGTGCTGCTGGCCATGCTTAGCGAGTAATTATGGAAAAGAAAATGAGAAATGTCTAGGAGCCCACATCACTTTTTGGGGATAAATCAAACATTTATCGGTACTGCTGCTGGGAAAGAGCACTGTGCTTTGCCCTGGGGATGGCGGCGGAGGAGCAGGAGCACTCTGTGCAAGGGGAGCCCCGCATTCAGCTCCAGCATCTCACCTCATCTCGAGGCAGTGTGGGCAGGTTTCCCTGCTTGTGCCAGCATTCAGCCTTGTTCAGCAGCAGCTATCTCTGCACAGTGAAGGGAATGTGCCTGAGGATGATAACAGCTTGTTTGCATATCCAGGGAAAGCTGCACATATTGATTGGGACCAGGTGGGAAAGCCCTGCAAAGATTAAGTCACAGTTTGTCATGGCTATCTTCAGGCTTAGAGTTTTACCTCGTATGTGGCATGTTGTGTGGCTCCAGTGATTCTTGCATAAACTGGGACGTGTACTGATGAATACTCGTGAAAAATATTCAGTCTTAATTAAAGTGGGCCCTAGGTGATAGCTAATTATTGTTGTACTCAGTAAACCATTACAATAAGGAATTACCTTTATGATAAAAGGTGCCTTTTGCTTCCAGCTTGAATATCATGTTCCTCAAATTCTGATCACTGGAGCTTGTTTTGCCTTTATCTGCATGACTAAGAGTGTTGTGGCATCAGCTCTCTTTTTTGTGCATGAACAATTGCCTCCCCATCTTGCTTTTGTTAAGCTGCATAAATGAGCTCCTTATGATCTGTTCTCAAGACCAGATCATTCTAATAATTTATTCCTGAAGCCATTCCAGTCTTTTTTCACCACATTGAAGCACACAAGACACTCGTCAGGGCTGAGATCCTCATAGCAGAGTGGGGAATACTACATTTCCAGGAAAGTCCATATGATTTTTTTTATTATTAGCATTATTTTAATAAATTTCATTCTATCTTCACCCCACTTGGGGAAGATGTCACCTGCATTATCAATTCAGCATACAAATGGGTGTAATGTTGTTGTTTCAGCTGACTGCAGGTTTCTAGACAGTATTTCTTTCTCATCATGGTAAGTTGTTGTTCAATGGGAGCTCTTACAACTTGGAGAAGATACTCGATTTGCTAAACAGCATTATCTGCAGGTCCTTTTCATGCAAGGTTTTGATTCACAGGTGGTTGGGACAGCCCTTACGAGGCACAGTATTGATCTTGGTGAATTTGTGGAACTGTTTAATAGTAAGTCTGTGTGGAGTTATGAGTCCTGTTGGAGAGTTGGAAAAAAATCCTTACAAAAAACTTACCTGTGCATACCCCAGCCTTAGAGTACTGAGCAATAAAAAGCAGTTTAATTTAGGTTTCTAACATAATGTTACAATTGTACTGCTTGGAAAATCTGTGTTAGATTTTTTTTCTGTTCTATTTCTCCCCTTTCCTCTGTTGGCTGGCTGCTGGCAGGTGGTCATTTGAGCCGTGATCTTTATCAAACATGGAAATGTGTGGGTGATTTCCTTTCCAAATGGATTCAGAAGAGAGCTTCCACCTACTCAGAAGTGACAGTCAAATACTTTTATTGGCCTTTGAGTTGCCTGAACTTGCAGCCCCTAGTGGTTTCCCGAATTGCTCTTTGAAACAAAAAGAAAGGCATTAGGATGTTTGCCTAACTAAGTGATTTGAGCAATTGAAGGTGTTTTTGTGCTTCTCCTCCCCCTCTCTGTCCTCTCCCTAAATAAAGGAGCTACTTATCCCACAAGTATATTCCAGGCTTTTAAAGATCTCTGTGGAGTAATAAGAGCCAGCGCTGCCTTTTATGTGTGAAAATAACACAGCAAACAATTGATTCTAAATTAAAGTTTGGAAGAATGAGTCAAATCCCTGTAGAAAAATAACGTGGCTGAAAATGCTTCTTTTGTAACAAGGTGATGTCAGAATTCAGAGTTCTGAGTCAACGAAATTGTCACCGAGTCAACAAAAAGTGCCAGACAAATGTATTGCCTTACCGCTTGGTTGCCCTGCTTCCACTGGAGATGTATTCTTAAAAGCAAAGTACCACCTCCCTCCCCAATGCCGATATTTCTCTTAAAAGAAATTTGTATCTCATTCCAAGCAAGCTTCCAGGCCAGCTAATTGGAATTAATTTCCTAAAGCACAAATATAAATTTTAAAGATGGTGTTGTTCAGGAGAGGCAGGATCCTGCAGGTCTGCTGCTTATTCTGAGAACTGGGAGAAAGGTGTTTCATGTAAAGACAGGGTAAGGAGGATGTTGAGCAGATGGTAAGTGGCAATGCCTTTTTAACAGTTCTGCAAAGGAAGATTAAATCCTGGTTTTATGGGTGAGGGGGGACACAGGCATGGACAAATGAAGCCCTGCAGCAAATGAAGCTTACGTTTGAGATGCCAGATCTGTCTGGTGCTGTTAAAAATGTGTGGCTTCCACTGTTTCAACACTTGATTTTCCCAGGTTTTATTTGCCTAAAAAACTTCACAGATTTTTGACAGTTTTGTTTGTTCAGAAATCATGGTTTTCTATGAATAGGTTAATCTTTCTCCCTTATGTCCACAGTGGTTTTACTTGCTCTCCAGTCAAAATAGTTGCTTTGAAATGCCTTCGTTGCAGTACTTCTTGTTTTTCTGTCGTGTCAAAATACTAGGGAAAGCTCCTGGGCAGTTGCAGAGATAGCTTCATCACACCTAGAGCTGCACAGAAGGCAGAGGATGTGGCTCTTTCAGTCTTATGGAGTTTTGCTACATCTCCAGGATCTTTCTATTGCACATTTCTGTATGGAGAAGACGTCAGGATGAAAAATATGTTCCTCTGGGAGGAAGAAAAATGAACTTTCTGGCACTGAGATAGCATGCCTTTTGCTGCAAAATCTCTCCGCTCTGGATTTAGAGACTGAAATTAATGTCTTCATAATTGGCAAATAAAAATATGAACTCCTTCTTGCAACATTTTTAGATGTAAAAATACTCCTTGTATGGTCATGCTTGCATTCATCTTCTAAGGAAACATGGAAACCATCTCAGTGGTGAACTTGCAGCCCTCTCAGCTCTGACCGGAGGGCTGGTCAGTTCTAACCATCAAGTTCCCGGCTCGACACTGCTCTTGTAGCCACTGTTGACACATGGGTACATGAGGAGGGCGGGCAACACCTGCTGTCAGCTGGTAGGATGGAGAATTCAACTAAAATGCCTCCTGGGGCAGAGCCGATGGCCCTCGCTGGCAGGTGGCTGCGCTGTCCCTGAACTCCATCGCGCATCTGCTCCCAGTGCAATGTGTGAGGTGAGTCTTTTGGCCAGCAGAAGTCACAAAGCAGCCAGTCAGGCTTGTGAGGCGTTGAAAACAAGTCATACGTTTCCTTTTGCAAAGCTTTTTTAAAGCACTTCCTTCCAGGTTGGTGTTGGCTGGGCTCGCCTCAGGACAGGGTGAAGGACATGCATGCTCTACATTGTTTCACGCCTTGGTATTTTATGATACAGCACAAATCACGCTCAGTCCCTACATCCTGACTGCACCCAAAATACATCAGTTGTGGCACTGTATAGATATACACAGGTGTATTTCTCCCCTTGAAGTGACTTGAAGTACCTACAGCAGCATGTTGAGATGTTTCCCTTGCTCAAATTGCATGTTGGAGAGAACATCTGCAGGACTGGACCTTGACATCAGGCCTATGGAGATGTCAAGGACACTACAACACCCCAGTGTCAATTTATTAAAGTATGTGCTTTTCCAAAGTTCAGGCAGCTGAAACAAAAACAAATTGTAGGAAAGGAGTAGGCTGTGTCCGGGTGAATAATGAAAATGTTCTACTTCATTTTTCTTTGAGTGAAGTATACCATTGCTTGCAATTGCTAACCAGCAAAGTTCTTCCAGATTACAATGGGAAGGACGATGCTAAAATTATTAGCAGTGTTAGTGCAACATGTCACTGCTGCTTTGTGATTATATTTTCGTGTACGTTTCTTTCAGGTGACAGTAGGACTTGAATTATACAAATAAGTAGTATCCTTAAGCTATAAAGCATGTGTTATTGGTAATTTTGCTTATCAGCAGAGGACAGTTATGACTTGATTTATTACTTTAACTCAAGTTGTTTGGCAGCAATGTTGAAAGGTACTGTACACACTTGCCAAGCTCCCCGAAATTATGAGTGTTGTAAAACAAATCTCTTCGGTTGCTGAGAGAAATAATTGGAAAATGAAAAGGTCAAAATTACAGTATGAAAAGCTATGAACATATTTTAGTAGGTTTCATGTGCTTTGGTGAACATGTCATTGTGGTATTTGCTTATAAGCCATAAAACAGAACTGGTTCTGGTTGGGAATAATTCACTGTAGTCATTTTGAGAGTAGCTGGTGTATCTCTGAATTTTTACACAGTAAAGCTTTAAACGCACCCAGCGGTGGTTATGGCACTGGGAATGTATGCTTCACTTCAATTCTGAATATAGAAATGGGAGAGGATGGGTGGGAAGAAAAGCACCCTCTGTTATCAATGAATATGGAATTACATGTTGGCTTCTATATGTGCTACCACAACATGTGTATCTTGGTTAAGATCTTCTGTGTTGTCCTTTCATGTGCTGCTCTGTTCTGAATTTTCGGCACTGTGCCCCTAAGTGGAGTAGCTCTTAAAGAATTAACTTGTTAACATGCAGTTAGCTCCTATTGTTTCTTCTCCGAAGCTTACAAAACTGTTTTCTCAAGAGAGCCTAGACTTGAAATTGAAGGCTGTGAAATGTGATTTCTGGCTTATGTAGAGGAATTATTTCCACAGGACGAGTCTCAGTTGAGTGGAGAAGCACTGCGGGCTTCCCTGTGCTGATCAGTAGCATATTCTGCTGGAGGTTGTACTTCTGACAAAAGAGGTTTTACAAGAACAAACCTTTAACTACTGTGCCAGAGTGGATGTCCAAGTGCTCCTCTTGCCAGTGATGCTGAAGTCACGAAGTCTAGGGGATTTACTTGGAAGTGACTTAAGATTCAGTTACTATCAAACCGACCATCAACACCCTCCAAATGCCAACAGTTCTGGTCTTTGAGCCAATGCTGTAGATGTGTGCATGCAGTACTGCAGTGATACAGCTGAAATACTTGACGCAGAAAATGGTCAAATAGATCCGCAGAGATTTTCGTTTCATTCTGCTGCATGGTTTATGTGCTTTTGCTCCTTTCATTTTCCTGTCTCCAACAGGTTTGGTTGTTGAAGGCTGTTTCTAGAGGAATAAGGCAAAATTTACATTCTTTGTCATCGTTGTTTCAGCAAATACACCGTCTTTCATGCATGGTCAGTCCTAACTGATAGCTTCTTGTAGGCACAAAACCATCTGGTAGCAATGAAATGGACTGAAGTGATGAAGGATAGAGGGGAGTCGTTTTGACTGAAGCTGCTGGAGGGCGGCTCTTTACCTGGAAAAGCAGATAACTGACTCCTGTGACTGTCCTTCAAATGAAGCTTGAGGTTTCCTATTACTATCTCATATGTACAGCTGTAAACGGAGCATGTGTCCCCCAAGTGCTGATGGGGAACCTAAAAGGGCCGAGCAGTTCCTGGGAGCCTCCTTAGTGTGGGTAAGCACATGCCAGCATGTGGAGTTGTATTGGGCTATTTTTATCAAAATGATACAGGGAGATAACAGCAGTTATCAGGGAGATCAGAACATGCAGCGATTAAACTTTGGTAGGGAAAAATGCAAAGGAATACCCTATTCCACAAGACAAATTGTTTGCACTTAATGGCCTCTATGTTGCCACGATAGAGATTACAAGGAATAGATGCACACGCCCTTTTCCATTTAAATGCATAAGATGTAAGATTCAGAGGATCAAGACGAATTACTCAGCTCTTTCTACTCGCGTTTCTTTCATTGTAAAATTCACCCAATCTGGAGAAATTTCTGAATAATGTACTGATACAGAGGAGATCTTATAACGGACTCCTCTGTCTTGCTTGACAATTTAATCAGTGCAGCAAGGTTTTTTTAGCCCCTGTTTTTTTTTTTTCTTTTCTGCTGGTGTCTCGCTAGGTTTATATCTGCCACTTTTTACCTGGGGAAACTGTCTCAAAAGCCATTTCTAACATCATGTTTACAAAGGCTCCCTTGGAGGCACGGGGATGTTGGCAGCAGGAAAACAAGCCCGAAACATGGCTGTATCTAGAAACACACCAAACCTGAGATCCTGCCAGCGCACAAACCCACTGGATTTATTGCTTAAGAAAGGAGAATCCTGAATAGGAACAGGAACAAGCATCCGAGGAATGGACTGGCACGCTACTGCCAGGGAATGTGCAAAATCTTGTGGTATAAATTCAGTAGATTTATTTTCTCAACTGCAGTACTGGACTTGATGATTAAACCCTGTCCTCTTTTGAAATGCTATTGTTTGAAACTCTGGATGAAAAGAAAAAAAAAAAAAAAAGCACCTCTGTCCCTACAAGCTTCCTTTCTTGCTTCCATTTTTTCAATGGGAATCTCTCTTGTTTTTACTACCAAAGAAACAAAGTGGATTTTTTCTTGTTTACTTCCTTGTGTGGTGTTATCTCCGCCTGTAGTTTTGGGAGTGTAGCTGAGCTAACTGAGCCTGCGTGGGTGAGACAGAGCATCGAAGAATCCGATACAGAGCTGTCATTTGTTTAAATAGTCCTGACTGTGCCGCAACTTGAAGTCTTTACAGCTGAAGGGGTGTGTCTGTGGAGAGAAGAGCATGTTCCCCGAGCTTTTATAAAATCATTTTTCTGCCTCGGTGCCAAAATTCCTTTCCGAAAGGAGCTTTCCTGGTTTTCACCAGAAGAAAGTGTGAAGTTGTTGTTAATATTTTTATCAATGAAGAGAGCATGAAGATGCTGATGGAGGTGGAGCAGACAAGGACTGAGCGTGGCTCTCCAGGACTGGAGGGATCTCTGGTGGTAGATCTGCCATTGACCCCCTCTGTCATTTTGGACAAGTTACTTGGAAATCTATACCTTTTTTGATTTTACCTATTTAGATAGTGAGTTCCTCAGGCCTTGAATGATGTCAATGTGATGATGTATTAGCTAGGAAAAATTCCTAATGTTGGTTCCGTCTCTTCGTTGAACATAGTATTGATAACTAGTTAGGATCCACAGGTTACTGCAAGAAAGCATCAGAGAGGCAGCATTTGTGTTTTTGGAAGTGTTTTTCAGAAATACTCATTTTTGACCCTGCTCTGCTCCCACTTGAAGGCAAGAGGAGATTTGCCTTTGACCTAAATAGGAGAAGAATTAGGCCATTGGGGAGTGAATTTTAAAATGTTGCTTTTTTGCAAGGCAGAAAGAGTCCTGGTGTGCCTAGAAGACAGCTCTGTGGTGATCTATTGATGTGATGGTATCCTTTTTTTCCTCCCTTAATTTATCTCTTTCTCTTCCCCACCTCTCTAACTAGAATTCAGGGAAATATTCACTAGGTAGCTAAAACCATGGCTTTAAAGAAGCAAGCAAGAAGTACTTGGCAATGCTAATTCCACCCCTCCCCGAGCAGTAGTTGCATTAAGAGTGCAACTTCAGTAAAAGCCATCTCTCCTGTCAGTGTTCTTCTCCTGGTGGCAAAAAATAGACTACTTAAATTTATTCAGTTGGTTGAAATATCTAGTTATAACCTTTTATTGATCTTTTATGTTGCAAACTCATTATCTTGTTTACAATAGGTGAAAGTACAAGCGCATTATGTCGCAGCATGCATCTTGTCTGGTGGGTGTGATACAAGAGCCAACAGATAATCCTGGGGATTCCTAAATGTGTGTGTTTAACATAGCAGAGATGATCAGGAAGAAGTACTTGTTTCTTCACAAACTGCAATTTCTTCACACTGTTTGAAACAAAAATGAGGTGGAGCAGGATCCTTTTTGGGGGCGTGTGTGATAATCTATTTTCTGATAGAGTTTTACAGCATTGCGCAATGCTGTTACAGCTACACAAAGCTTCTTCCAGGATTTGGCAGCTGGGGCTGGAATTTATTGTAATTAATGACTTTTTCTTAATGCCTGTGACATGTATTAGACTGTCCCCTCGGGCAGCTGGAGTTAACTCCGGCGACACAGCAAGGCTGGCACACAGAGGGGCAAGGGAACCGTCTCCAGATGTCTATGACACAGTGTGTGCTAACACTGACCTGCAGCAACGAGCCCTGAAGCTTCAATTTCCAGACCCCCCTCAGTCCTCAGGCAGCATTGCTAACCAGAATGCCAGACTTTTTGGGGGGACAGACAGGCCACCAGAGCGATGCTGGGGATCAGCTGTCTGAGTTATCCTGCAGCGCGTCTGCACAGGGCGCTTGTGATGCCTAATCCAGCCCTAATTCACTTGCTGGGATTTGATATCCTTTTTCCATGTTGTGGAGTCATTTTCTTTCAGAGGAACACGTAAGATAAACACACTTGAAGGAAAGTGCAAGACATTGTTTGTGTTAGGGGTGTTGCCAGCAGTAATACAAGCATATCCATTTCTCTTGACAAAGTGCAGTCTCTCATGGATTTAGCCCGTTTAAAGAACATATTGTGCTGCACAAGCCATTAAAGGTGGAAATCTCATAATGCAAATGACATATGCTACTTTTTAAAGTTTTTTAAAGTTTTCTTGATAATCTCTACCTCTGAAATTTCAAGACTGGAAAGACGGGGGGAAAAAAGTTAAAATCTGGGATTATTGGAGTTTCTGTAGCTCTCTGGATTGTTAATTTGCAACAGTGTGTGCTGTGAATAACTGTCCGCTATATTCAACCAGAGCCTCATTTAATAGAGCTCTGCTCATGTCAGGGGAGTTCAGCCAAACTCCTCGTCCTTTGTGTGTTTTTAGTTAATCTGCACTAAAAGCATCCTTTTCTGTGGCCTACAGTGGGGCTGTTAGCCAGTGTCCTGCTGTGCTATTTCATCCACTACTTGAATGAGTTATTGATCCACAGGTTGGCGTGACGTGATGTAATTGTCCTCAGCTCCTTCGCTCGGCCCTTACAATAGGGACCGGTCACCCTGTGCTAGGAACATGGGAAGTCCCAGGGCGGGCTCGGAAATGCTGATTCAAACCTCGCCGTGTCACCAAACATATCCAGCTAGTTAGGTAGCTGTGGCTTCCAGTAAATTTAGTCTATTGAAAACTCTTGAAGGAGAATAAATTGTGAATATTAAAAAACACAGTTTTGTAAAAAAAAAAAAAAAAAAAAAAAAAATCCTTATTAAGGATTCGCCTTCTGTAGCATCTTTAAAAAGTTTTGGTAGTCTTCTATCTGCATAGCCTACATTAAGCTGGCAACCTCTTTTTTTTTGGGGGGGGGGGGGGGTTGGTTTGGTTTGGTTTTGAATGGACCATTAGAGTTAGTTCCAAATTTGTGAACAGTTTTAATTAAATGTTTCAGGACCTTATTTGTGGAATGGGGGTAATACTTTCTTCAATGAGTATGTTAACAAAGTGTTTTGAAACAGAAACTTTCACAGAACGTAGTCATTGGAAATTAAATTCAGTTTAGTGAGCTTCAATTCTAGCAAGTTCTGAAGCATCCTGTTTTTACTTTGATCCCTGTTGCCCACTTTCCTCTCCTCTGTTGGTCATATATCCATATATATTAAGCTCTAACTTACTGCAGAAGACACTGATGTTATTTTATAATCCTGCAGCGTAATGTAAGATCCTGGCCTGGCTAATGGCTTCTCTGCAAAACACTGATTTGTATTTTACTTGCGGATAGTATTAAGGATCTCTGAAAATTAGGCTGTAAAACATCTGGCTAAATGAATTATTCAGATATGGTCTAACATATCATAAGACATGTCTCTCACTCTTTTAGTCTATCTTCTGACATAATGCTTTTCCATCTGATTTGTGCAGAAGTGTTTCTGATGGGAAGTTTGTGTGGGCTGTGTGATGGGTAGATCTCTGCTGACGGCAGGGGAGAAGGCAATCAAATGCATTACGCATCGAGCAGTAACAGCCGATGATAATACGCCCATCGTAAAAACTGACCAGCTGTTTGCATCAGCAGTGGCATAACAACACCTCGTGATGATAAAGTGTGGGAACACACAGTCCGATGCCACGGAAAGTGCTGGAGGGATGGGTAGTAATGATTGCTGGGTTTAATCTGTGGGGCAGTTGGGATGGATATGGGGACAAAGCAGTTAACTTTGCTTGGAAAGCTATCAAAATAATGAACCCAGCAGGAGTGGTTTGGCCTTGCTGTGCAGATGTTTCATTTGCCATTTGATAAAGAAACTGCCTTCCTGTTCAAAGCAGGGATGATGCTTTCTCAAAAGAAATGAATACCAGGTCTGCTTTGAACTGATGAGCTATTGGAAGCTTCTTCAGCAGAGACTCCTTTCTGGGCGCATGGTTAACTTCACAAGGCAGAGCTATAAGGAAATACATTAACGTGCAGGAAAAAATGCTCCTCAGAGTAACACTTTACTATTTTTACCCTATGAAGATTTCCAGAAAATGCTTAGGAAAAATGAACTTTGTCAAACTTAAGGAGCCCAGAGTAGAGTGGTTAGCTTCAAAGAATATTAGCTTAAAACAGTCCTGTTCCCTGGGACATGAAAGAGATGCTCAATGGTAACTGTGACTATTGCCTTTTTAAAGAGGGTTGAAAGTGGAGGGCAAAGGCTAGTGATGGGTTTGAGTTACCACAAATGAAAGACTGGATTAGAATCTACCCCAAGCATTTTGTATAGCCCACTGTCCAAAACATCATCGGGAAGGAAATGTATTGATAGGAGTGGTTTTCAGCTCCTGTGAGGTTCTTGGTTTTGAGCAGCTTGTTAGTCAGCTGGGCTTCAAAAGCCAAGGAAAGGTCTTGTATAGGAAGCTGGCACAGGAGGGTGAAGAAGGAAGAAAATAAGATTGTGGGAGAAAGGGAAGTCGCTTAAAAAGGACATTTGAAGACGGAGGAAGCAGAAGCTAAGCTTAGTGCAGAGAAATGGGGAAACTAGGAATATGATGAGGAGGGGAGAGTAACCTGATAAAGAGTAGGATCTTACTACTGGTTTTAACTAGCATAAATCTTGTAGTGTGCTGTCCTTTATTCAAGTTCATAAAATGGAGAAGTAGTACCTTTTCAGCTTCTTTTTGTGTATATTCAGGGAGATATTTCCTGAATAAATAAAAGAATAATTGATGTCTCCTTTAAAGCCTCAAACCAGCAAGCAGGAATTTAGCATTGATGTTCCCTTTTTACTGAAAGATTTGTCCTGCATGAAAATAAACAGACCAGTCCAGATTTCACAGGTATTACAAGCCTACCACTTATTTCAGCACAGATTAATCTTTTTAGATCTCTAGTACCTTGAAGGATTTTTTTCACCTCTACAAAGACAATGCCAATCCTATTTTGGTGGCCTATATATTTGGCTGGAACTTAAACTGCATGAATGAGGCCTCTAGAGGAATGAATATATTTTAGGTATCCATTGCTTGTTGTACTGAGTTGCATCATTTATATAGAGAGAAATACTTACAGTTGTTTTGTAGGAATACAATTTTTAGATACCAAAACAACCTAGAAGTCACAAGACCTAAAACCTTTGAAGTTCTCTAAAATAAATGGTGTTCAGAAATAATTTATTAGTTCCTCACTCCTTTTGCACCTTGGTCAGTTTTATATCTTGAATTGAGTTGATTTCATGTATTCAAATATTAGAAATATTGTGCTGCTTGACAGTTTGAATGAGGATGCAAGCTTACAACCTTCTGGAGGTCAAATAGAAGACCCACAGCTGAAATCTCTTACAGTTTCTTGTGGGTCTGTGGTTTTAAAAGCATTCTTCAAAGTGCTTTCATTTTTTATTTTTTTTGATTGATCCACACTGCTAAGGTCAAATATCATCAATCAGTTTTGATATCAAAAGAACTTTTGAACATGAACCAGGCCCCTTTATCTTTCTCATCATAAGTGCCCATTTCTCTCTCTTGTGATGTTTGTGACTTTTAAAGATGAGAGTTTTTGTCTTTTTATTGTTTCGAAAATTATGTTTGATATATTTGAGAAATCAGTTTAACTTTCATTGAGTTGCTGCTCTACTAATCTGGTTAACCATATTTATGTGGGCAAACGACTGTAGTTATATGTTGCATGTAAATGAATTAATATTCAGTTTGGTAGTCAGGGAAAAGTTTTATTTTAAGCTTTGCTACAGAATTTTCTGTTTGACTGGATGACCTCTAGACAAGAAAAATGTTAATGTTATAAAAAAAAAAATCCATCGCTTCATTTAAGAAATATATTTGGAGTAGACTCATTGAGATCAATTTCTAATCCAGATTAAATCCTTAGTACAAATGTACAAATCTCTCTTTCAAGCCTTTGAGCTGGTTGAGATAGCAAAGGTTCATAGGCGACAGTCTCTGAATCTCAAATTATTCAAGGATGGTAACAATTTTGGACAGGTAAAATTCTTGAGCATATGGAAAGAAGCCTTGTTAAAGGCTCACTGGGGGCAAAACTGTCACTGTTCTGCTTAATGGGGGATTTCTAAACACCATATTGTGTCACTTGAGTGCCTCAGGACCCATACTGAAATCTGGGCTTTATATCTTCACTGTCAGCAATATCACAGAGAAAAGCTGTATATGTTTTGGCATATTTACACTTAAAATAAATGAGAAAGAGTATGATAGGCAAAGAGTGAAGTGATTTTCCTGGAGGAGCAAGCAGAGCTAACATTCAGTACTATGTGTTCAGTGCCTAGTCCAGTGCCTTATTGTGGCAGGATTTTTTAATCCAGTGGTGCTTGTGAGGTTCAGAGCCTCCTCAGTTTTGGGAGACCTCTGAAGTCTGTACTTACAGTCTGCTCCTTGTTCCTCAGAACACCTTCTCACGGCCATGGGAGAGCAGGGCTGCTGTTTGAGGGGTTTGCTTGTACTTCTTTCCAAAGGACAGATGGCAGCCAGGCTTATCACAAAAAAAAAAAAACGACTCAGTGACAGCAAAATACATCCAAGTGTGACTTCCAGGTTCTGGTAACAACTAGTTTGGGCTCAGTGGACTTGGAAACCTGATTTCAAGGTGTCCAAATTCTGTATTGAATTAGAGTGAGAATTGAATGTTTCCCTGCCTCAGGACACATAAGGTTTTCTGGGACTGTTCTTACTGTTCCTACTTTTACCCCCGTTAACAATGAATTTTGGTAAGTATATAGCCCAGAAAGGCTATGCTTGGGTAGATTAAGCTTGCATGTATTTTGTCAGATTTGCATAGACAGGTGTGACTATATTCCCTGATGCACATGAATTATAATAGTTTTTAATTGTAGCTTCATGTTGTACTTTGAGTAGTGAACTGAATGAGTCTGAGCATTCAGCATTGTGTTTGTAAATGCCATTTTGTTGGCTCTTTTGGATTAAATCCTTGCCCTTTGACACTACTCTAATCTCAAAGTGCTACAAAGAGCTGTAAATGCCCTAATTCCTTTTGTGGCTGCAGCAGGATCTCTCCAGCATAAAAAATTCAGAAGGCAGCGATTGTGTAGGACATCTATAATCCATAATGCAATATGTCTGAATAGGTCTGAACTTTGGTGTAGCCCGTGGGACATCCTTGCAAGATTACCATAATTTGGAAAGGCTCAAAGGTCTAGGCAGCTAAAGGAGAGGGTGAGCAAGTGTCAACAGGTGACACACAGTCTCTTCAGTTTGTCCTGTCCTTGCACTCTGATTTCTGAGCTGCTCCTCTTTATGGGTGTGGAATGAAATCCTGCCCTTATTTCATTCCCAGAATTAAGTATAATGCTGCAAAATGCCATCAATTTCTGTCTAAAATGGTTGCGAAAGCCTTATCTGTGATAGCAGATAGAGTGCATCACTTAAAAAATTCATCCTGTGCACAGAAAAGATAGGAGTTCATCTTGTGCTAGCAGATTTAAAATGGCTTGTATGACTTCTTCCTATTTAATTAACTTGGTGTTTAAGTGCATATGAGAAATCAAAGTGTTTTTTCTCTGACACAGGGCTTTTTTCTTTTAAGAGCTGGAATATTATTCATGTGATAAGCTGTAACAAATCTGTAATGAGAGAGATGAATATAGAACAGTTCATTACTTTCCTTTAAGAGCACCGATACTGTAGATATTTGTTAATTTAGACTGAAAAATTATTTTTGAGCTGTTTGCAGAGAAGAGCAATGCAATCAATCTTGTGCCTTTGTGCAGGGCATTCCTTTCAAAGTCAGCAGAGCGTCAACACGATACAGTTGGTGCTGGAAAGAAAGCAGGATCCAGCTATTGTGTGTCCATATCTGTATTTTTCCTTCTTCACAGGTAGCAGTTGCAGTCCCTGGAAAAGCCGCTGTATTCATCACACGTGTTGAATGTGCAGCTTGTTGCTTCTCGAAAAGACCATTTCAGTTTTTTTAATGAAAACAGTTTTTTCTTGTGCAGCCAGTGATCACATCGGGTATTGGGGATGGATTCAAAGCCTGCACTCTGTGAAACTTGTAATCTAAACAGTGGCTTGGGAATTTTAGAGGGCTCAGAAGGGCTTTCCCCAGTGAGAGTCTGTGACAAAGCTGTTCAATAATAATTAAGGGATGATGTTAGAGACCCACAGCTAATCTTGACAAGATGGTATTTTTTCCTTCATGCTCTGTGAGCAATTTGAATGCAATTCCTTTTTCCCTTTCAAAAATTATTTTTATTAGCATTTCCAAAATATACTATACAGGAGGCTGTAAACATTACAGGATACCAATCTAGCTGTGGTTTGATACAAACTAAAATTACCATCATCAGCAATCAGCAGGGAGACCATAAAAGGGAAGCAGAGCAAGGTCGAACGTGAGAGATGCTCCAGCCTCTGCTGAGGAGGGAGGATGTGATGGAAGGGATGAGGCACTGGGATTTCATAAGGCTCCAGTGAACGTTTGGAGGGAAGCCAGAAAGACAAAATACTAGCTCTGCTTTAAGGGGAGAATAATTCAGGTGGGATAAGCAGGCAGCGTGTTATGTCAGGAAAGTTAAATCCTTCCATTTTTGAAGTGGACAGAATGATTTAACCTACCAGGACGGGCCTGTGGGAAGGAGTAGTTTGTTGTGAGTCATCTTTGCTTTTCCATTGACCGACCTGATCTCCTGGGCAGGCCTTCTGAGGCTGCTCCGAAGGGCGAGATGTGTGCAGGCGCCCTGTGGATGCCCAGCACCTTGGTACCCGTGGTGCTGCAGCAGGTGGGAGGCTCTGGGGGTCAGGGCTGGCTCCGTGCTGCCCATGGGCCTGATCCTGCCTCCTCAGCAAAGGCAGAGCTGCAAGCCCGAGGCTCTCTAAATCTGCACATTCTGGAGCATCTGTGAGGGCTCCACCTGCCTCTGCGAGGGGAGAAGTTCACTCACACAGGCATTTCTCCTGGGGTATCCAGGGACAAGGTATGACTGGTGACAAGTGGTGGTGGAAGGTAGCACTTCTCATTGCAACAGCAGGCTCTAAGAGGTGACATCTTTCCATAGCCAAAGTTTGAGACCCTCGGATCTGAATGAGGATTTAAAGACCTCTCTTCTGGCATGGGGAGTGGGAGATTCTGTCGTCGTCTTCTTTCCTGTAAAACCAGAGCAAGTTTTTCTGCAAGGGGAAGGTGACCCAAGTAGTTGTTGCCAAAAAAAGACCACTTTGCCAAAGTAATTCTCTCAGTTCATATTCTGAAATGGGTTTTACACTTTAAGACTCTGCCTCACTCCAGAAGAAAGGCTTTGCATAGATAAACCTTCTGAGGGAGAATAACCCTAGAGATACTGAAACTGGAATAACCAAAAAGGTCACAGGAAAGCTAGAAAAGCAAAGGGAACAGGCTGAGACAGCAGTCACTAGCACGAGACACCCAGTGCTCAGTGGAACATATATTGTACCGCTGATGCTTAGACTAGTTTGTACAGTGTCTCTCAAGCATCCTGTAATACGATGATGAGAAAAAAACATAACAATCGATAACACAATTATGTCTCAGCCTGCCATAGGTAACTCATCTTTAACTGCAATTTCATCTCTGTGTGCAGGTGTGCTCACATCCCGCTAGCTGGAGGCTCTGTCCTGGGTGCATGATGAGCGCTCTCTCTTGACTTTGCACTGTTTGCTCACTGGATAGCTCAATGTTCTCAGAGTAGTGGATTTAAGCTCTTTTATTTCTTTTTTTTCTGTATATAGAGAAAGAAGAAGTAAAGAAGGGTAAGAGAAGTATTGGGAGAAGTGTATATAAAATTGGACTTGAGGGATGTTTTCAGGTCATCTGTTTGCTGCTGAATGCTTACTGCTGCTCTTCCAGCCTCCTGAGAAATACGGCTACCCAAAGACCTTTTTCACTGCTGGGCTGCCTCATCACTGCTTAGTTTGTGGCTTTATTTTACTGCACCTGTCAGCCATGCGCCCACCCCTACTCCCACACACAATCACAGATACAAAACGGTTCTGCTAAACAGACCCAGATTGCGTTGCAAACAGACACACTAAAATTACAGTTCAGCACGGCGCAGATGATTTGCAGTTACGGTGCAGTGGTCTGTGATTTAGAGTTACTGTACATGTGTGTTCCTGGAGGGATTTGAGCTGGGGAGCAGTTAGCACACATGTGCTGTCACAGGGAGCTGCGTGCACGCTGAGCTCCTGCTTATGCCAGCTGCCTGGTCCGACGGCCTTCTAGTGTTGTGCCCAGCGTGTGAGGGCAGAATGGTATACAAGCAGCTGGATCCACACCAGTTTCACTTGCCATTTACAGCCAGAAACCCATTGCCAGGCTCTGCCAACATCCCTCCTGATCCCCAGGGAAGAGCCAGGGATTCGAAGAAATAACTTTGTTTTCTGGGTGGTGTGCTCAGGTGGTTGCAGGTAGTAGGATCAAACCCAAAGACACATTACAGAGAGGTTAAAGACCACAACATTACGGAGACAGGGCTAACAACTCACGTTTACTGATGCTCTGTGGTTCCTGACAGGTTTCCAAGGTCAATAGATTAACTTCACACATTTTCTCAAGACCTAGAAGGAATTGCATCTTTAAATTGCATGTGATTGCTGTCAGTTGCAAGGTCGAGCTAGCCTAGAGGAGACTTTAAAACTGCCACTGCCTGTGGATAAGGGGAGCTTATTTTTTAGAGTTGTGAGTATCTTATTTGTTCTTGTTTTTATTTCTTTTTAATTATTATAAAATTTTGTTTACTGTAAGAAAAAATATTCTTATTATTTGTTGTATCAAACACTGATGCCAACAAAAGATAAAAAGTACAACATTTTTGTTAAATATACTCATATTCAGGTGTCCAGAGAAGACTGTCACTGATTCAATATGTTACTTTCAGTCATTAGCCAGAGCTTAAGGAAAAACATCGTTTTCCGTGGTTAAATCTGGTTCTTCTGTGCTTGCGTACTGTGCTGTAGTAATAACATACTAGCTAGGCTGACAATGAAGGCAAGTGATTGACGCTGACAACTTCTGTAGGATGGCTTATAGCAATCTGCACAAGATGTGTTGATGGTTTACTAATGTGAATAGATTTTCTTTAAACACTATAAAACCTTCTAATTAGCTTGTAAATAGAGCACTGCATTTTGAATAAGGGAAACGTTAAATAAAACATAATATTTAAACCAGATTTTATTTCTGGCAATTACCCAGGCTCCAAATATAAATTCTCTTTTTATTAAATTACATTGAGGGCCTATTATTGCTAGCCTTTGTATAGACATGTACTAAGCTATAGTCAGAGAACGACAGGCTAGAGATAACAAGAGCAATGTGTCGAAGGAGGCAGCACTGATAGGGGATTGTTGTGAAATAGAGAAGTTTCGTTAGTATAAAGTAAAGTAGTCCTCGAAGGTTATTGGCATTGCTGCTTGCATTGTGTTTACCTCTCATTATCAGTGAAATTCTGATAGAATTAATTCCCCTCCTTCCCAAATGAAGGTGGCTATAAAAACAGAATAGCTCAGATAATGCTAATTCTTATGGACCATGCCTGGCAGCTGCAGTGTGTTGGCAGCAGGGTTGCATTTGCTTTTCTTCCTACGAGGGAGCTTGTAAACGAACAATCCTTCTAGCAGAGAGCTGGCAATACCTGTGCCCCCGAGAATTCACACGGGAAATACTTGATAGCTAAATGGGGAAGATGGAAGTAAACTGAAGAAGTCAGGTGCACAAGTACATGTGCAAGTCTGGAAATGTAAATGTGGAGGAGGGGACCTGACACTGCTCAGGCTCATTAGATGCTAAAAAATGCTTTCCGAACAACGTGTAGTTTCGTCAGAGGTTTTCAAGAGGAAAAGTCTTAAGAGTAACTTCCAAATGTGTTTCTAACATCGCGTATAAGTAGGATTAATCCCTGTTTCGTGTAAAGCTAAGTGATCTCAGGTCATCACACGGCAATGGTAGTCCAGCCCTCAAATATAAACGTACTTTAAAAAAGCAAGGAAAACAAAGGCCTGGGAGAACCAATTAGGGCAACTGCAAGAAAAACATGAAGAAAATCTTTCCCTGTTAGACAATTGTGTTTCAGGATCTGGGTTGCCACAAGAGAACACAGAGATTGGAAACTGCTTCTGGGATTTTTTGTACCATGGAACTTTCACTGAAAGCAATAGAAGTTTGTTTTGAAGTTCTCATGTCAGAAATGCAGCCTAGTTGGCTTTGCCAATGTGTGCCAAGTGTTTCTGCAGCTAGCACACAGACACTTTCCTCCCTCATCTCTCCCACGAAGAAATGTAAAATTGGGAGAGTATGGTTTTTTGCCTGTGGTCAGTCTGGTGATTGTTCAGTGTCCAGCAGCATGGATATGGTGAGTGGAATTTGTAGATGCGAAAGACCTTTTTTCCTGTGATTGCACTTAGGCAGGTGCAGCCGTTATCCCAGTGAATGATACGGGCTGGAGTCTCTGCACACTCACCATCATTTTCTGGCGTGTCTGTGGCAGTACCTGCCAACTGCTCCACCACTAGGTCTGCAGTGCTGTTAAATAAACACTCCTGTGCTGTATCCTGTGTGGGCTGAGCCAAAGCTTTTTTAGCTGAGCAGTCCCTTTGCAAAATTGTATGCATTCACAGCTCAGCACTTCTCACTCGTGGAGGTAACACCTGTCACTGAATTGTATGTCTAAACAGATGCTTAATTTTTCATTGGAGTAAATACTAACTTAATCCCTGTTTCAGACAGCTCCTACTTACTCTAATGCAGAATAATTTAGGGTTAATGTTACTTGCTTGATTTGAGAATGAAGCGGTTGTTCAAGTTAGGGTGAATAATTCATTTTTTGGAGTTCTTCTAAAGGGTAGATGTTAATATTGTGAAGCTGCAGCTGATGTTACAAAAGCCATTCGCGTTATGAGAACAAATTGCCACTTGGCATGCTGAAAAATTAACCCAATTTACAGCATGGGTGAAGATGAACTCTCTGGCTAAAGCTATATTTAAATCACCAATGAGATAATTATATCTTGGCCTCCCAACACATCCTTATGTGGCACAGATGTGACTGCTTTTTCCTCATAAATGAATTCAGCTCTATCAACTTCTGAACAATTGTTTGTGCTCATTTTTCTAGATACCACTTTTATCTGGAAATATAACAAAAATAAATAAATAATGTGAGACATGAATACATAATGTGCCACCTAAGGATTAAGCAACAAGATAGGCAAAGTAGAACCAATGTAGACTGTTTATTCATGAAAAAAAACTGGGAGAACTGGTTCAAGTCCTATTTCCAAGCAGGATGAGTATCAGTTGTGGGTGCAACTGCTTCTGAACGTAGGAATCTAAGTGGAAACCCCCATCTTTTGCTTTAAATTACCTTGCATGAAAAAGTGAGGTAGTTACGTGGATAAATTAGGGTCACTTCAGTATGATGTTAAATATAAGGCCTATGAGCTCTGTGTCTTTGTCACCATACTTTTGAGCGTGGGGCTTTTATTTTATCCGTTTAAATTACTTGCAGGACCACACAGTGCTATCCCTGAAATTGAGCTGAGCTTTCCTGAGCAAACAAATTATCCACCAAAACAACGTCTTTGTGTTTCTAATGGAGCTGGAGCAAACACATCTCTTTTGTTCCCTTGTTTGTGCATGATCTGTGTAGAAGATGACATCGCAGAGCCAGGCATGCCTTTCATTTGTTAAAATCCAGCCACAAACCAGGCTGCAGAAAGATCCCTGGAAGTGCACACCACCCTGTATATCCTTTTGCCTCCCATCTCCATTTTGGGGGAAAAGGCAGTGCAAGTTTGATATTGCATGCCAGGTGAGAGCCGAGGGGAGGCACGGGCACCCCGTGGCATGGTGTCACCAGGTCCTGCCCAGGAGAGCTGAGCTGTCACTGGTGGTCACAGGATGGAAAGAGAACAAAGAGGGGCAGGGGCATCCCCAGGGAATTGTGTACTGTCCTGAATTTTCCTCTCATCTTTCTTCCCTCAACTCTTTGGTCTCACAGCTGCCCTTCCACAGGTGTCGGTAAGCTTGATGGCCTCCAGGAGTTCCTCAGTACTCAAGTCTTGCCCCTTGCTGAAACTTTCCTCTCTGGCACAAACTGGCTCATATTGAGACCACGGATTTGTCCATTTGCTGAGAAGATAAGAAATTATACTTCCCTGCAGAATGCAATAAGGTTAGATAAACAGATCATCTTCCTGTATGAAAATCAGCCCCATTGGTTTAAGCAAGCTGGGATGCAATTGCAGGGTGAAAAAAAGCTGCTTTGTATTCATAACAGAGTCCAATCCTCCAACTTTTCAATTAAAGAGCACTTTCTATACTCTGCATACCTTCAAACGTGCCTGAGATCCTGTTGTTTAGTTGGTGCTTCCAGGCTGTGTTTGGGGAATGAGTTTTGTGGCACATCATGCATTTGCATCTATAAAAGGTAACTAATCTAAGGTTTTCTGAGAAAGCTTTGGGAAGCTGTGATGCATTAAGGTACTCTTAATCTCCACATGGTGCAACTACATAGTAGCTCTTAGTCACATGCACCTAATTAAATGCTGATTTGTTTTCTGTGTAAGTAGGAAGGTAAAATTGAGCAGAAACTGTTAGTGAACATCTTAAGCTCAAAAGGATGATGAAAACGCAGCTTGTGAGGTGGAGCTGTTGGACTGGTCGCCAGATTTATTCAGTTTTATCTAAGAAGAAAAACAGCATGAGAGATCTCAGTAAATTGCATTTTCTGTTTTGTTTTGAAGTGGTATCTTTACCTCTAAATTGACCTGAGTCTTAAAAAACGATCTGGATATCTGAAGCTAACAATAACAAAGCAATCACTTTGTCAACCTCAACAAAAGGAAAAAAAAATCCTACTTTTGGGTAGGATTCTCATTCTCAACTTGATTATTTGGTTAGAGGTCTTTCAAAAAAGAGAAGACTTATTTCATGCAGGTCCATACCTAATTGAGTGACTGAGTGGCCAGGGAACTTACCTCCCAAACTGAAAAGCAGAGGAGGATGGACTCGGAAAAGAGTTGTTCCCTTCAGTTTTATTAATGGAGGAACAAACACAAGGGCAAAGCGGTATATGTAAGGTCACACCACAAGTCGGTGACAGAACTGAAAATGTCACGCATTTGAGTGTCTTGGTCGCTGCTCCCTCTTGCCTTTGTGGTATAAGGAAACACCTGCCTGTGGCTGGTACATGGAACAGAACTTGCCTTAATGCCTATGCCAGACCGTATTAGAAAGATCATATTAAGGTTTCTTTCTCCTTCATTCGATGCTATGATAACTCTCCTACCTCCTCTCAGCCATAGAGCCCTGGCAATCATTCGTACAAAACTGAGTTTCGTAGTGGTGTTGACTGGTTTTAATCTCTTAGTGCTACTTAGTGACTGCAGGTTAGGAAAAGAATGAATACTCTGTGGTTACCTGTATCGCATTAGGTGTTCCTCCATTAAATGCAGATACCTATTGACTGCAATTGTGGGAAAATCAGATTTCTAAGGTTTCAAGTGCTAGTTCTGAGACCTGCTATTCAGTTGGATATTGGTATAGACTGACACTAAAGGGAATGCTTTGCAGTTCCTAGGTGCCTACCTGTGGGAAATACTGGATCCCAATTTCAGTCATGTGGCCCACTCAAACACGGGAACTTATCTAATAAATAAGGATTAAAAGCATTACTAATGGAGTGAGTTACTGGACAGATTTGGTGGCTGGGTGCCGGAAGTATTCTTTGACCTTGTGAGTGCCCTTTAACTGCTGTGTGCCCATAAAGTAGGCATAATTGCTCTATGCCCATAAAATGGGTATCGGAGCTATCTCACAAGGCTAATTAATGTTGGTAAAGTGCTCTGAGGCCGAGAGATAAAAGGGGTCATAGACTGGTGGTGCTGAATACTGACATCTGTTTATTGATAAAGTAATCTCCCTCAGTTATTGCACTCCTGTCCTATTGTCTAGGATCAGACTGTTTTTTGCTTAATTATTTGCACGTTTGCAGGTCTGGAGACAGATAGTTTGTCTGCTATAAATCACTAGTGATAATTAGTGATACTGAATAATCATTGTTTATAAGGATTCCCTGAAACTGCTTCTTTTTAGGTTTGAATTGTCCATGCGCTTAATTGCAGGCTGGCACGATGAAAAGCTTTTATTGTGATGAGCAACTGGAAGGACAAGCCATCTCTTCTTCCCTCACCAAATGGCTTAGTCAAACGTGTGACATACAGTCCTAAATACACAGGACCCCTTGTGCCATAGACAACCTCTTCCCCTCCCCAAGCACACATTTCCAAGCTTCCAGGTGAACCTTACCAGTTTCCAAATATGATTTGATGCATGTTTAAAGCAGAAGGTTGTGTGGATTTAAATACTTTGTTGATTCTTCCTCTAAGACTTGATGGCCAGAGGAGACTTGCTACTCCCCAATGCAATGAATTTGCCCTAGTTGTCTAGGGGTTCAGAAATGATTAATTTCTTACAATGATGGTCAGATGGGAAAGTTGCAGGCTCCTTCACAGGAACAAGGTGGGAATGTACAAAAAGGCCTATCAAGTTGCATTTCCTTAGCTAGCATTTTAACCCCTTTGATTTCCTCTGGAGGAGCTGTGGTTGGTGTTTAAGCTGAAATTCGATGGTTAAAATAAGAACGGTTTTCCCTGTGCTTTTTCCTCACTTCTTGCATAGCTCTTGCTCTATTATATTTCTGCACCTCCAGCCAGCACCAGCCAGGATCCAGTAGTTCAAAGTGCTGCCTGTTTTCCACAGCTCCCTTCGGTGGCCCCATCAGGTCTCTACTTGCATCGCTTCCAGCTCTGTAGCCATCCTGCTTCAGGGGGATGGCCAGGGGCTCGGAATCTGAAGGCAGATGTATGTCGGTGGTGCCAAAACAAGCAAACAAACAACCCCCCCCCCCAAACCCACAAACGCCAAGTGCTGCAGTCATTCATGTAACAGGATGAAGGGCTCTGGCAGCTCCCATCTGTGGCCAGGAGATTGAAAGGGATCTGCAGACAACCTTTAACTCTGGACAAGCAAATTCTGCTGACAAGTGGTAAAGAAGCTACAGTTAAATGCACAGCAGAACCCAGCAGGCAATGGCAAAAAAGGCAACAGAAGGAAGAAGCTGAGAGAGGCTGAGGCAAGGTGAGAGGAGGAGAAGAGGAGTAAGGGTGAGCTGGTGTCTGTCTGTTAGCAGGCAGAACTGGCAGCACTGTAGCATTTAGAACAGTAAAACTTTCTGATACCCTCAAGGGATCTGAACTAATTCTCCTAGTCCCTGATATGAACTACCAGAGGAAAAGAACCCCGCTGTACAAATAGGGAAAAATTAGTCCCAGCAGTGCCAAGCATCTAAAATTTAACCCAGCATTAATGGGAGCTGCCGGTGCTCAGCACCTCTGCAAGGCAAAACTGCATAGAGCTTCTCCAGCTCACAAAGGGCTTTGGTGGTCATGCTTGCAATAGCCCAAATCATTCTTGCTCCAGTCCATAATAGCTGTCTTCCCTTGGAGTTTCACAGACAAATCTAACACTCCCATAAACCAATTTTTCCATTTAAACTATAGCTGCGGTAGCTGCACATTCCCATCACTGTAATACCTGAATCACAACCTTCAGCTCGCTTCCCTCCATCTCCTTTGGAAGGGAAAAGCCCTGGGTTTGTGTTTGGCACAGCTGAGGCACAGAGAAGCTGAAATGACTCACCTGGAGGCAAAGCCCAGAGTCATCCCCAGCTACTCCAGTGACTGGATTGGAATCAAACTGCTAAAATATCCCATTTGCTTAATCTATCTTCATCTGTTATAAGACATAAAGGCCTGAGAAAGCTGAAGTAAAAGAAGGCAGCCTGTCTTGCACACACCTGGCCTGCTGGCAAAGCAGAGGAGTCAGGCTGTTGGTCTGTGTGCGTGTGTGCGTGCACGCTTGTGTGTGCACTTGCAAGAGCAGAGGGTGAAGTGATCAAAGCAGGAATTGTTTTAGGATCGTTCTGATCACGGTGGATGGGAGATTACAGAACTGCAGGAAGATGTGTTCCCATGGCAACCGAAAGCTGTTTTACCCAGAGGATGCTGTGCCTTTCCTATGGGCCCTTACTACAACTTCTGTGGCCAACATTAAGGGCTCATTAAATCTGAATTGTATTGATCTGGGTGCAGGGATTTTTCAACAAGAGGAGGAAGGGTAACCTGGTCTCTGCTGGCTGTAACAATGCTTGCTGCTGGAAACCACATGATTCTCTGTGGGCATTGGGGTTTTTAGCAATAGAAACGTATTTACAGTACTGTTGTGGGCTGTGCAGCTTATGCATTTCTTTTTGTTTGCTTAGAATATGAAGCAACAACTCAATTGGGGTCTTGTTTGAGCTTGGGAACTTTGCACTATCACCTTTATCTGCTTTGGCATTATGCTTTCAAAACTTCCATGAGTAAAGTAATATTTTGCTGTATATGCACCTAATATTTCAGGATCTCAGCCACAGGGGAATAAAGATTTAGCTATTAGCTCTGAGAATGAGCTCTATACCGCTGTCATGCTGCGTGTCAGATAGCTACCTCCTACCTGAAAAACTCTAGGTAGTGTCGTGTCTCAGTAGCATCCTTATTCTGGAGGCTAGGAACTGGCTGCCCACATGCTTCCCTTTGCAGCCAAGGCCTTCAGCTTTAAACTCTCTCTTGAAGGACAACCATCCCTTCCCAGACCTTAAGCTCCAGGTGGAAGAGCCAGAGAAAGTGGAGCTGCCACTTCTACATGAAGAATCTACTAATGGTGCACTTGTGTATGAAGTGACCTCAGCTACAGTGGAGTTAAACTCGTCTCTAAGCAAGAAACAAGGTGGTAGGAAATATTTCCTCATTTCTGCTGGAGTGTGTCACTTCACAGAAAAGGGAATTATTCTGTTGCACAGTGTTTGAGGGGACTCACCTGGCCCAGGGAAACACAGGGTTCTCATCCCTTTTGTCAGAACTACCCGTTTTCAGTTAAAATTGTTGTTCATTTCTACTGTTTGTTTGTCATTGGCTCTCACTGGGAGACAACATGCTGATTACACACCCCAAAATCAGTCCTTTCCCACTGCCGAAGCACTATGCTGTGCACGGTGGGATCTGATAGTCATTTAGGAGTGCTGAGCTGCAGGTTGCTCTGAAGCAATTCAGAATGCACAGTGAAGATGAATGCCCTCCCCTGCTAAAGCTGGGGGGGGATTTACTTTAATCAGAATTAAATACTTGGAATGCAACCTCAGTCAGGAATGAATTCTTTACAAGGATTCCTCTGGCATCTTTGGCAATGAAGTTGTTCACCTTCTGAATACATTCATTCTAGCATCTGTTTTCCTTCTGCTTTCATTTCTCTCCATCACTGCTGAGACCACATTTATAATGCGACAACTTCCAGTGTTACATTGGTCAAGATCAGTTTTAAGTTAATCTCTCAGGCATTACATCTTATTTTAGGGACTTGTGTTAGAAATCAACTATGTTAGTTCTTTTGAATTTGAATCTTCCAAATACAAGAGCTACGCTTTCACGGTGGTGATACATTTTGCTTTATTTTGTATATACTTTTCCTGTCTGAACGTTTTGTGGAGCCTACACAAAACTAGCCTGTTTGTCTCTCTAGCCTGTCTTGGAAACGGTGACTGGGAGAAGTGGAGCGGACACTTTTGAAAAACTGAAAACTCTTACAAAGCTGTAAAAGGTTTAGTGCAAAACGCTCTCATTTCAAATCTGTCCACCTACCTGAATCTTATCTTTCCAATTTTTTTGAAAATGCAGAGGAGGAACAAATCTCACTTTGATGAAATTGCTTCATCTTGTTCCTTAACCAGCTGAGTAACTCCGTATGCTAAAACTATGCTAGGGAAATATTAAAGCAGAAACAGAAAAAGAACTCAAAAAGTTGACAGTGATTTGTGCAGCCTGGTGCACACGCATTTCTGTGTAGCCTTGAATTATTGATTAGATATTATTTCAGTAATTGATTTTTCTGTTTTACACTGCCCTTAGAGAAACCTGCAAAAATGAAAACATTAATTTGTATCCTCGAAAGAACCTAGTATGTCTTTACTGGCTTTTATGAGGTGATTCAGCCCTTCTACAGCACTGCTGATCTATAGAGATTCAGTGCAGTTGATTTAGTTTATGCTGGTATTTATGAAAGAAGTTGGGGCCTTTCAGTGTTTTTATACATTTATTTCCCCCCTCAAGCAATAGCTCTTGTGCATTTAACCAGATGTTTTTCTTGTACATTTAAACATAGAAGCATTACTATAGTGTCTTGCAAAGCTTTTGTCATGGATTCAAACTTTCAAGCAGCAATAAATTTACCCAAGTGGCTTTTGAATCGTATAGAAATTCTCAGATTGAAGACAATCCAAAAGTATAGCTAGTTACTTTAAATAATCACTGTTTGTACTACATCTGGTAATTTCTGGTCACTCTGTCTCACTATAAGGAAGGAATTAAATTTGGGTTTTAATAAGCATCAGATTCTCAAAGACAAATTAGTTCATTTTAGAAGAGCATCAGAACAGCTATACTGAATCAGAGCAAAGATCTGTCTAATCCAGTATCCTGACTCTGACCATAGCTCGGTCCTTCACTCTCTTTTCCCAAAGCATCTGCTCTTGGTCAGTGCAGAGCAGCATCCCTTCCCGGCTTCTGGCAGTCGGCTCTTTGGGTACTTCTTGAGCCAGAGGTTGTATCTGTGTCTTAATAGCCCTTGATGGACCTTTCTTTCATGAATTTTTCTAATAGCTTTTCTTATAATCCATTTATGCTTTTGGCTTTCAAAACATCCTGTGGCAATGAGTTCCACAACTTAATTATGTAGTGTATAATAAAAAAAAATAAAATAAAATTGGCCCCTCTTGTTTTAAACTATCTGTTTGATCATTTCATTTTGTGCCCCCTATTTCTTACATCATGCGAACAGTTGTTCCTATTCACTCTCTCTATGCTGTTCATGATTTTTGACCATAATCCTATTCTTCTCCACAGTCATCTCTCTTGCAGGCTGAAAAGTCATCCTTTGGATGAATCTCTTCTTGTAAAGAAGCTGTTTTGTACCTCTGTTATTTATATCTTCCTTTTCATGTCTTTTCCTAATTCTTCCAAATCTGTTTTAGAACTGTGCGTAGAACTGAAGATGTGGGCAAAACCTCAGTTATAAGGAGAGAGACGGTATTCGCTGTTCTTTTTGTAATCATCCTTGACATTGTTTTTCCCTTTTACCATCCCTGAGCATTCAGCCTGATGCTTTCAGAGAACTGTGTTATGATTCCAAGATCTCTTTCCTGAGTAATAGTGGGTAACTCTGCATTCACAAACTCAATGGGTTTTATCCACGTACAGCACGTTGCATTTACTGACACTGTATTTCCTAGCATCCCGAAGCAACTTTCTTACTTTATGCTGTTTATAGCATTTATGCTTTCATAATGGGTGGAACTGAGCAAATCATCTGTCTGAAGGATTTTTGCCTTGGTTGTTGCCTGTTTCAAGTAAATTGCAATTGCTTCAAATTCAGATTGTGCCAGGGCTGTACAAAGCAAAGTTGAGAGATAAGGGAGAAAGGAGACAGTAGCTTGAGCAAAGAACCACACTGATCTGCTTAAACTTTTCCAGGTGCCCGAGCTATGCTGGGACTTCTTAAGCAGCCCTGCACTGTGGAAATGTGTCTGTGCCCATATAGAAACTGGCCAGAGAGAAAAGCACTGCTCAGAGCCAGTTTTCCTATCTCAGTTGTAAAGATCACAATTAACAATAGGTAACATTTTTTAAAGATTTTGGCATATATGGGGCCATGGTACAGCCATATACATTCCTTCAATAAAAAGATTAAAAGTGAATGGAGGACTCTTCATGCCATCCTTCACAAAGCTGAGGCAGGAGATGCCAAAGGGGCAGGAAAAGTGATCTGTAAGCAGGACAAAAGGTGCAGAGAGGGACCCTTCTTTCCCCGAGTGCCTGTGTTGCATCCCAGTGCTCTGGCAGGTCTTCATTGTTCTTTAGTCATTTTCTCTTTCCAGTTTCTTTTAAAACAAACCAACCAAAACTAAATACAAAGGTGAAAATCCATTTTACTGGCATATGAAATGCTGAAATTGCAGTATTCCTGAAAATGGAAAGCTTGTGTGCCGTGACTATTTGATGGAAAATATAAAGGCTGAATAGCTTTGGTGAAAATAATAATAATAATAATAAATACATTAAAAGAAAATCCAAATAATCTATTTTCTCTGAAGCACTGGCTTTCCTAGTAGTAAAGCAATAACCAGACTTGGTTCCTTAGAGGCTTGCATGACCATTAGGTATTTAGTATTGAGTAAATATTAGCTTTCATGGTCTGGTGGATTTGTGTCACTGTGTGTGATTATCATTTTTTATTAAGAGTTATCTTTAAACATCTGCGTGATAAATAACTGCAGTGTTATGTCAACTTGTATCTGTCATGTGAGCTCACACACAACCAGAAAGGCAGTCTTTCTTCCATGGCGAATGCACATGTTTTTGATGTTTTTTCTTCCCCAGAGAAACAAGCAGACTCTTGTGCTCGGCAGCTCTGTGTTTATTGTCCTGTTTCTGTATACCAGAGCCTGAAGTGAAGGGAGTGTTTAAAATTATTATTGCTATCTATTAATTTGTTTCTTCACCCATCCCCATTGTTATCCAGAAATAAAAGTTAAGACTTCTTGGGTAGGAGCAGAAGGTATAAGAGGGCGATAGTGACTGTAGATGGGCTTGCTTGGAGACCAAAAGTAAAACTGATGAATGCATAGCTAAACCTGAAACACTCACAAAAGAGATCAGGCAAAAACGTCAGTTAAATACTGACCTGAGGAAATATCTGGCAGAGCCTTCCCTTTTACCTACCTCTCGTCATTTTCAGAGCATCCACTGAAGATAAATTTAAAATCTCTAATTCTGTTTATTGTATGATTTTCTATGTGTGTTTGTGTGTGTGTGTGAAAGTTGGTGTTTGAGAAAATGAGAATGCTTTCATTTCCACTTTTTGGATGGAGAAAAGAAGAGCACATTTAGGCCTGACTGCATGTGAGAACAAAAACAGTTTGCTGTATCCAAGAGTCTTTTGATAGCATATTAGCCAGCTAATCCCTTGTGGATATAACTTGTATTGATCTCATTAATGGACCTCTAACAATGAAACTTCCCAGCTGCAGATGGCTTACATACAAGTGGAAAATATTCAAAAGAGATCTATCTTGTTGACTGTATTCCATTATATTTTAATGTATTATTATATATAAACATAGATGGATATTTTTGAATCCTGTAACCCTTGAATAACTAAACTGAATTTTGATAAACTGGTAGAGGAAATTATTTGTCAAGGAATGCTTTTAGATTATTCCTGAATCACTAAAATTTTAAAATAAAATTGATAAACTTTTAAGTTTACATCTGTGAGGGATGGCACAATTAGTTTGTATTTTAGTCTAGTAAGTATTCAACATATCCTTTGAATATCATCATAATGTGAAATGGAAAAGCATATGTTGAGAACAATTGAAAGAAAAAAAATCAGCATCATTTTGTACTTGAACAGGTCTATATATAGACAATGAATCATTTCACCCACCTCTGCAAAGGAATGTGGCCACTTGCTAGCAATCTATTGCACCACTGTGCAGCAGCTCAGGGCAAGGAACGAGGAGCTTCACGGACAGATGAAATGGGGCTGCATTGCAGGTAGGGTGCAGCTGGACATTTGGCTGACACCTCTCCTTCCTGGTGAGCTCTGCTCTGCCATCGGCAGCACCTGCAGATTTTCCAGGGCACAGCTATAAATCGCTGTCAAAGATGGGTCTTTTCCAGTACCCTGAGCCTCCTGTCCTGTGCCTGCTCTGCTGCGAGTGCACAGGGAAAGCTTGCCACCTGCTAGCAGAGCACTAGCTGCAAACTTCAAGCAGAGGTTTCCCTTCCTTTGCACTGCAAGATCAAAAGCTTCCCAGTCTGAAACTCAGAGTAGATATGTATTTCTTAAAACAAAAACTAAAAGATGAAAGAAATTCTTCATCTTTTGTTGACTGCTTTGTCTCTGATTGCTAGGCCAAGACTTAATTTTGCATGTCGTGCTGACCATCATGTATTTCCTCTGAGTCAAAGTAAATTAGAAAGTTTAGAAAAACACTACTGTTGCAAAAAATAAGATTGTGTGCTCCTGGTCATGCTGATGGAAATACTGAACATGCTTTAATAGCTGATCTAGATTAGATTCACAGCTCTTCATCGTTTTCCTCATATTAGGAAGAAGAAAGACTGATAACATCAGAGTTAATAAGTGGATATGAACACAGTATGGGAGAGAAAGGAAGAAAAGAGTCCTTAAGAGAGGCTTCAGAAAATATTCAGTTACGGAGGAACTTTGGATCCAAGGGTGATTAGCTGCTGCTCCTGATCCACATATTGCAAACATTCCTGTGCATTATCGTAATTCAATACAGAGGAAAGTGTCACCGGGGCAGTACTGTTGGGCACTGAAGGTTAAAGTTAACAAGATGAGCTGTGACTACATTACGGTCTGAAAGTGAATGATGGTTGGTTATTTCAGTTCAAACCACAGACTTGTAGGGAATATTTCTGCCCAAGTGAATTATGTGAAATTATTCACAAGGTTGACAATTATTAGTTGCAGACCTAATTGGAACATCATGGGAGAAATGGAAATTTTTGCAAAAGAGGCTGAGCAGTTTTGTCATTTGTATGCCAGTAAAATGCTTGCACTTTGGGGATCCAAGACTGCATATGTTTAAACGTAAATGAAGCTCTGGTAGCATTGCTGTATTTCTGTAAACAGTTTGTGAATCCCCAGAGCTTCACACTGTATTACTTTTGAATTTTTCCAGTACATTTGTGTATTACTAGAAGCAGATCAGTGCTGTGTTTTGTTCGTAGCCACGTCTGCAGCGTGTGTGCAGCAGGACTAGTAGCTGGGACTCAACTAGGCCCCGGGGTTTCTTTATGCTTTTTTTTTTTCCTGAGGAGAGCAGACTGCACAAAGAGAATGTGATCCCCTCTGGGAGTGGAGCAGAACAGAGGAAACTGGAGACCTGGCAAAAGCAAAACTTGAAAGTCCCCCTGCACCTGCTGGATCTTGAGATACTGCTGGGTTGTGGTTTGAATTTCATCTTTAAAAGAGGGAGAGGATGGAAGCGAGGGGAAACCTGTTTGTAGAAAATATTTTTGGGGTTGTCTTTTGGTCTGAAGTTGTATGTTTTTTATACCTCAGGAGAGGACTGGTCAAATCCTTCCTTGTGCCTGCTTGTTTTCTCTGTAATACCCAGACGCTCCTCAGGGACATGGATCCATCTGTTTTGGGACAGGATGAGGAGGACACAAGCTCTGTATTTCTTAGAGGTGGGAGATGCATTTACCTTCAGCATAGCAGTGCACATGGGATGGGGAGTAACCAGGCCAACTCCTGGTGCTCCTCCTCCTGCCTGGCACTCTTTCTCTTAAGCAGATCTTAGAAACTAGGAAATGCTTTGACAAGCTTTCTGTTTATATTTGGCTTTTTCAGCCTGGTTTTCTGAGGAAACAAGGCTGCGTGATCACACTGTCTGTGAATTCGCCTCACTCCCTCACCAGGACAGATTTAAACTGGCTCACTGGTTTCCACCAAATTTGACAGGGCAGAAGAGGTCTCAAAGGTTACAGAGTTCCCAGAAGTTGCATAAAGGAACATCTGGTCAGAAGAAGGAAACCCAAATTCATGCCCTACTGAGGGGAAGGTAGATGAAAATGAGGGCCAGAAGCAGCAGCTGCTGCCCAGCCTGAACGTGGTGGTGGTGGTGGCCTGGCAGCCATCACTGGGAGCCAGCCCTGGCAGGTCTCTCCTTGCCAGGATGTATGGGAAGGGAAGGAAGTTTGGGAGTACCACAGTAAGAGAAGGGAAGGGAGAGGTACATGTCAGTGCATAAATCCCTCCTTGCATGGCAAAGATGTTTTGGTTCACTCTTCAGCCAGAGACTGTGAGGCCAAGAGCTGGCTGTTTCACTTGGGACAGGAGCCAGGCTGAGACCTACATAGAGTATGTCCCAGTTGCATTTGCAGCCTTCCTCATCAGCATTTCCCATGCCTGTGGTGTCAGGCTGATCCGTGACCTGTCGGTGCCAGTGGGAACAGGGCTTTTGTGACACACCGTGCTCCAGAGGACAGCCCTGGAGACCTAGCCTAGCGTCCTGCCTCACAAATGTGGGTAAGTGCCTGTGCTCACACATGCTTTGCTTTATACAGAGCTTTTAAGAAGCTGAGTTTACTGAAAGTCAGACTTTGGTGCTTAATTCACATGAGGTGCGGCCTTGGGACATGAAGGAGATGGAGGAGAAGTGAGGTTTGTGGTCCTGCTCAGCCACCCCAGCTCCTCGCCTCCTGTCACAATTTAAATCACCAAAACCGAGCCTTCAAAGCAGGAAGTGTGTTAGAGTGGTGGAAAGTGCCCAAATCCAGCCAAGCTCTAATCATTCCCCTGTGTTCACAAGATAAAAATCCTAGCTCATGCAGTGAGGTACCTGTGTCACCTAGCTACCAGTGACATAGGGTAAGTGTATGACAATAACCCAGGTACACAAGACTTCTTTATTTCTGAATTCTGCTGAGCATTGGTGGAATGCAGTTGTATCTTTGCTGTTAATCTGTTCCCGTAACATCTGCTAGAAGATAAAATATTATTCCCTAGGACACAAGACAGTCGCGTGAAAGCCCTGTTTGCATCACAGCTTCCAGCAGAGCGCACGTAAATCTCCGTCATGCGTTCCTGAAAAGCTGAATGTGACGTTGGTGTTTGTTGCCTGTGACTCCCCTGGTGCTGTGAAGTTTGTTCTTGGCAGGCTACGTGCAGATGCATCCTCTTGGGGAAGGCAGATGTGTCCCAAAAAGGCTGTGGTGGTGCAGAAGCAGGGCAAGGCTGTGAGATGGGACCACAGTTTTGTCCCAGGGCTCTCAGCCGTTTGCTTTGAACTTAGCAAAACAACTTCAGTGTGTCTTGTTCTCTAGAAGCAATGCTCCCTTGCTCTGTGTGGGGGACATGGGACCTGGAGCCAAGCACCACCACAGGGAAGCGCCTGAGCAGGAGTGGCACGGTTTCCAGGAGAGGGTGCAGTAGGAGGAAGGCGAGTTTGTAGGAAGTGTTTTGTTTGTTTGTTTGTTTGTTTTTAACAGCTGTGACTTTTAGCAGCTGCTTTCCACCAAATTCTCTCCAAATTGCAAAGACCTGGCAATTGTTTGTGACCAAAGCGATGGAGGGCATCTGTGGCCAGTGCTGCTGGTGGAATCAGCAAAATATTCTCTTCCCTGAAGTTTGAAAATGTTAATGCATTGCTATATACTGTTAGCCCGAGAGGAATGTCTGTTCTTCAGTTTAAGTGCTTTTCTGCAAAAATAAGCAATATGTCTTGTAAGTGAAGTGAGTAACTGAAAAGATTTTCGTCTATGATGAAGCATGGGGTGTAGCATCACTGCAAATTTTTTCCCCAATCTTGTTGAATGCACAGAAAGCTTCCAGAAACAATCATTTATTTTGAAAGTACAAAGTAAAACAACTGTTACTGCAGAATCTTTACAGCTAGTGAGCATCTGCATCTCCCAGTGGCGTAACCTGAAGGTTAAGTTATGGCACTCAAAGCTGACAGATATGGGGAAACAATGATGAATTCTTCTCTGGGGCATGCTTTTTTCTATTCAGCTGTAAAATAGGAATTATATTTACCTAAGTGTTTTAGGACTTTTCTGAGATTAGACATGGGGAAAGCATTTGGAAATCGTTTAATGATAGAAAGCATTGATAAAAGTTTTGTAATAAATTCTTTTTTTTCAGAGATTGTGGTTGATAGTAGAGTAAATCTGGCTATAAATCATCTAATACTTTGATACTCTAGTATCAAAACCCCCATGGCAATGTTGATATGGTAGCTCTACTGTATGTTGCCTGTCCAATGAGAGGTGATGTAGACTCACTTTGTACTGGCAAACTTTCTAGATTGTGCTGTGTCCATCCTTCAGCAGTCACAATGGATTCCACAACATCTGTGAGGTCACAGGTTAGGGTGTACGAAAGCATTTCTAAACTCCTCTGAAGAGATTTTTGATGCAAATTTTAGAATATGAAACATCCTGAAGGTGCTACATGTATGGCATCTTCCCTCAGTGAATTGAACTGCAGTTCATGAGTAGGACTTTTTTCCTTAATGCCTAAGATCACACCAATATAACTGCAGTTGGTTTTGGTACGTTGTGTGCAAATTGTGAAAATTTGCTAGTTCAAGAAACTATAGTGTGAACTCAGCTCTTGAGAGGCACTTCTTCAAAATAATAAAATAGCACAGATAAAATGACAGTATAGGTAGGTAGGAGCCACTGTAAGTGGCTATTGCAGGAACTGGGCACCTTGCTGGGTTTTGGTCCTGTTCTTTGACAGGCATATTCAGTTTGCATTCAGTTTGTATTAATTTAAGGTTTCTGTTACGCTGTTCTGTAAGGTATGTACTTATAATTCCCTTTGTTCCCTTTAGCCAAACCATGTACTGAAGAGTTTCCTCAGGAAGCTTTTCTAGGCATTTGTGTTTCAGGACAACTATAGGAATACACAGAGCTGCTGATGGCAATGGGAGTACACTGAGCGTCCGTTGTATTTGGAATAACTGTAGAGTAGCATAGTAAAAAAACAGGGACACAGCTTGAGTGATCCAAAATGAGATACAGATCTCAAGTCAGCCTATAATTCAATTTTTCTGTCAGTTCATTGTATTTCACAGTAAGAATAGACAGAAGAGAGGGAACACAAAACAGATTTACTTGTAGCTTGACGTTCTATCTGCATACAAACTAAACATGTTAAACTTGGCACACAGTGTGGATTCACTATGTTGTAGCTGCATGGCTTCATAAAAGAGTATTTACAATACATGGTTAGCATTAAATTTACCAAAGCCTCAGTCATCTGGAATATATTCTTCTTTCCACATTAGCAATCCTGAAGTTAAATTTCCCATAAGATTTTTGTTTCTATGCCCTATTAGTTTTATGAGCAGCAAACCAGCTATTGGAGGACTGGTTCCAATTGCTCACTCAAAAATACCTTTGCGTCAGCCTTGCAATCTTGCAGCAGTTCTTGCTGAGCTAGTTTCACCATATCACTAGATCATGTTACTCCAATTTTTTATGATATACATATATATGTGTGTGTAACTAGTATAAACCTTGTAGTAGTCAAGGAATTTTTCTCCCTCCACCATAAGGCTTTTTTTTTTTTTTTTAGCTATTATTAGAAATAATTAATAGCTCTGGGCAGAGCAAAGATGATCCCTGACTCCTGCAAGTAGTCCAGGCAGGAGCTGGTAGTACAAGTAGCATTCTTCTTTACTCAGGTACAATCGGCCTTCCTTGTTACAGGTAATTTTACCATGATAGTATAAGATACAACTTCTAGCATAGATTTTCCTCCTCCTGTTACAGGATCCTGCCCCTTCCAGAACACATTATTATTATTATTATTATTATTATTATTATTATTTATTTCACACAAGGAGAAATTTATCTTCACTGTGATGATATTCTTCCTTTGCCAAGAAAGTAAAAGGTTCACTTTAGAGCCCGTCCACCGAAGAGTATATCAATAAATTTTGTTGTCCAGTTGATAATAATAAACAGCACATCTCTGTCCAGATAGCCTTTCCTGTTTTGTTGCATCATCTGCCTCCTCTGGGAATGTCAGGCTGTTAGATGCTAAAAGGACATTAGCTTCTCAACAACATGCCTACTAAATTTTAAGAGCTGAATTTAAGTATAGACTTCCCTGACTTCCTAGCTGTATTTCTGTAGGCGGATGCAAGTTTACCTCAGGGCAAGGACATACTGAGAGGCCTGTAGAAACTCCAAATAATGTGACAGGCAAGCTCTGGGTTATCTGGTGTACAGTACTTTATTCCTGCAGGTTAAGTTGATGCATTTAGCTCTGGTAGCCATTTGCCTTGATTTCTATCCTATTTGTCCTTAGTTGTATCCAAACAAAACATTCCTGCTCCTCTCCCCTCCTTCTTAAAATTTCTACCAATTTATTTTGTGGTAAATCTCCATGTTTTAGCACTGCTCCTTACAAGCTGCATGGTTAATTTTGCATGTTTTTGCCCTTAGTGTCAGAGTATTACAAGTCAGTCTTTGCGTCTGTGGCTGCCAGCTACAAGGGCTGCTCTGCACGTGGAAGATGGACTATCGTAATCCTTTATAGACAAGGCACGCAGCGAATGAACAAAGGCTTTTTTGGAGCATGTTTTGCAAGTCATTTCTCTCAATGGCAAAGTGAGTTTCTGTTCAGTTGCGCTAAAGGCCACCCCCGTTATGGCACAGAAATTGCTGGTGGCAATTGCGGATGCCAGCTATCATTGTACATTTTCTCCACATCGGTGCGTGTTACCTCAGTGATGCTCAGGCAAATGAAACCTTTCCCCAGCTGCGGAAGATGATTAAATGCAAGGTTGTACAAAGTGCTGTCTGGAAGTGCTCCCCCTAGAAAGAGAACTTTGGGTTCACGTAGGCAATTCATGGCTAATATGGGTCACGCTTGCTGGCTGCAGCGTGGGCAGGGTTTTATTTTTCAAGTGAAATAGCACCATTCTGAGCTGTGTCATTTCAAGAGCTGAGAGTAGTATTCAGGAAGGTTGGTGTAGCTCTGAAGGCTGTTTTCTCAGCCTAATGAGTCAAGAGGGAAGGAGAGAAGTAGGTTTTTCTGGGGGAATTCAGAGCACCTACAACAAAGCTTCAAGTATGAATCACTGTCCAAAACCACATATTCTTCCAAATACACTTGCAATGTTATTTTAGCTTTTCCAAAAGAACCAGACATTGAGAGACTAACAGCAACCTGGATGTGGGCTTTGCTTTTTGCTTCTTTGTTCTTTTTTTTTTCCTTCCCAACAGTCATCTCAGTTTTGTTCTTGAGGCCCTATGGAATCACAAAAATGTAATGTAGCCCTGAGAGGGACTTCAGGAAACTATCTAGCTTCATTTTTCATGTCTGCTTCCCCTTTTCTCTGGCAGAACTAAATATCCTGAGGCCAATCCTGATAGCTGTTTTCCTGTTCTTGAGCATCTTTAGTGGGGATGGTTCCACAAGTATCCCTGGCACATGTTCCCATTCTGAAGTATTCTTACTTTGGGGAAAAAATCCCTAGTGTCTGACCTAAGGAAACCTCCTTTTCTGCAAGTGGAGCCAACTGCTTGTCTTCTGCTCTCTAAATGTGGAGAACAACTAATTGTTGTCTTTAAATATTGTTGTCATTTATGATAAGCCATTGCACTTCAGTCACTTTCCTTTTTTCCTAAACTAATGCAGATCTTTCACCCTCTCCTTTCAGTAGTTATTCCACATCTTTGTTTTCTAGAGAGGATTGCAACACTTTACCCTCCCACTTAGCTGGGTCTTTAATGTTCACTGTAGATTCTCAAAGACATTTGGCAGTGGTTCAAAGATTTGGGATTTGGGGTTGAATTCACTATTGGATTTTATTAGAAATGCCAGCTTGACTACATTTAACCTGCCTTATATTTTTCAGCTGCTTCTTTCCTTATTCTAGTCATTCTTAGAATGGTGTGAAGTTTCTGGTCACAACTAACCCCTTTTTTTTTTTGTGAAGACCTGGAGCCATGAAAGCATAGGATTACTTCAGCCTCTCTCTGTCATGAATTATTTTCTCTTCTTTCTTATTAAGCAGCAGAGCTGTACCTTCCTTCTGATATATTAAAAGAATATTCTCTTTTCATCTTTCATGTCCCCTGGTACTTGTAATGCTCTTTTTGGTATGTAGGTTCCAGTTTTGTCACAGGAGAGCTCTGCATGTTATTTTATATTTATTCTTAGCCATAAGAAGTTGTTTCCATGTCAGACTTTAACTAATTTTTAAACTGCTAATACAACAGCCATCTTCTCTACTGACCCGTTGCCAGCCTCTTGCAAGTTTTCAGTGTGATTCCACTGAGGTTTCTGTTGTAGGAGTCCAACCTACTGGTTCCTGAGTTTACTAAACCCTCTTTAAGTCCATCATTCTCATTCTGTTGCTTTTACTGTTCTCCCCACACACTCTCAGAGTGTTTTCTGATAACATTAATGTCAGTCATCTTCCCTTTCTGAATTCTTGGAGGGTTTTTCCCTGTAAATCAGATTTTTTTACCTAAATTAATCTCCATTGTAATTTTCTCCAGTTTTGAAACCAAAGTCCCACCGTAAGCAATTCTCCTTTGAATAAATGGTCAAGAGGCTAATATTCATTTTATCTAAATGTAGATATTGACAATGGTGGATACCCAGTTTTGACCAGTGCTTCAAGCGGTAAGAGACAGGCACCAGCAGAGCAATGCATCTCCTCTTCGGAGGAAGAAATTCTGCTGGAGGTTTGCAGGTCTGAGGGCAGAGACAGAAGAACAGTTCATGTGGCTGAAAGCCTCTTTTTCTCCTGTGTCAGTCAGTCTAATTAGACATGTTCCCTCAGCTGGCCAACCTTGCCTTGCCTTTGAGGAAGGGCTTCCTTCAGCCCACCTCCAGCAGCCTCAGCCTCTGCCCTTGCCTCTGGGAGGCTGTTGGCTGGATACCCCTGCGAGAAATTCCCTGTGCACATGGTAGCCTGGTCCAGCAGAGGAACTGCTGAAAGCGAAGGAGCTGCTGCTGTAAACTGCGAGACTGAAAACCTGGGCAAAACCTTCTGCCGTTGTCCAGGCAAGGAGAGCGGCCAGTGTTTACCAGCTGCTCTAGTTTACCTAAAGTAGGAGCTAAGTGGTGTTTAAAATGTTAGCTAATTCCTTTCCTAAGCACGCCTGGTCTGGTTTGTTTAGACAAGACTGGCCAATGTCTCCCTTCATTGGAAATGATTAGTCACAACCCAGAAAAACTCATAAACTCAGTTTCTCATAAACTCCTCTTGGTCCCAGAGGGGATCCTCAAACCTTGGTCCAGAACAGGTGGATGGTGCTTACAGTTACCCTTTTAATCTTTTCATGTCAGTTTTGTGGGTTTGGCTTCAGTAGGAATTGTGCATTTTCACTGCCCCTCGATGTTATTTCAGGGTCCTTCACTGCGTAGCTGATGTATGAGAGAACTTCTGAGGGAACTGAAATGTTCAGACATCTCACTGCAGCTTTGGAAGATTTTCAGGCAGCTGGCTTCTTCAGCACCTTCCAAATAACTTACACAAAGAGATTGCTGTTTCCCGGAAGGCTGGTGCTTGTTTTGCTTGAGTTTATATTACTGCATGGGCTGGAGCACATGAAAAATGGGATTTGGGGCCCTAAACCAATGTGGGACCATGGCAGAACATATATGATTGCAGGGAGGGACCTGCCCAAGAACTTCACATTTAAACACTCAGCTAAAAGTTTGGAGTTTTTCAGATTTGCACAAGGATTTGGTTTATTCTACACCTGGTTTGCCATCAGCCTAAATCTCTAGTTTCCTGCTTTTCCACAGCTTCACACAAAAGTAAACACATTATTTTTAGACCAACAATAATTTCCTTATTTTCCTTTACCTTTGAAAAATAGGTAGCGCAGCCTTGACTTGAAACTTTCATCCTCAAAGTATATATCCCCTCTATGTCATGTCTTTCGTTAAACTAACTTTCTTCCTTTCTTCCTTTCCCTTTTTCTTTTGCTTTTTTCAGCTTTGACTGAACATTTATCAAGTGGAGTTGTATGTCACCAGCTATACTGAGCTGGGTCAATAGGGAATGCCTACCTGCAGCATTCTCAATTTTAAGTAAAACTGAAACCCAAAAATGAAATTCTGTTGAAACTGTGAAGTCTTGCTTATGTTGTGTCCTGTGAGCAGAGAACCAGCCTGGGATGCCAGCTAGGTGGGTTTCGTTTCAGTGGTTGCTATTGGCCTGTTGCACCACTACAGGCAACTTTCTTCCCAAACCTTCTTCTTTCATTCCAAAAATGGGGCAAGAGGGGAAACTGTGAAAAGAGCGAAGTGCTCAGAAGCCTTTCTTTGGAAAAGCACTATGTGCAAAACTGGTTATTTACAGTGATATGTCTTTCAATGCCAAAATCAGGAGTTGACTGCAATTTTCCTAAGTCAAAGTCTGCATGTAGTTAAGAGCTCACCACCTTATAGTGAACTCTCGCAGGACTTAAACTTTTTTCTTGACAACAACAGAAACATGAATTTTGGGAGGAGTGGGGGAAATGTTTCCCTGACCCCTACCTTCCTAGCTTACTTGGAAGTGTTTGTGAGATGCTGATGAGAATGTTTCAATAATTTTATGAACATCCCAAGTCATGCCAAATCTGAATGCCTCTCTCTAATTTTTCCCTGCAGCTGCCTCAGCAGGATTTTTGCCTTCTTTTCATCCATCTTTCAGCAAGTGTATTGTGCAAGAGTATGTAAATATCTTTACAGAGAGGGTAGCACAAACTGCACACATGGTACTGTTTAGGCAACTGAGACAGATGGTGCGAGTGTAGTTACAATGAAAACAATTCCTTAAACATGGGTGGGGGAACATTGCACGTCTCTTTGCTCATGTGGAAGCTCTAGCAAGACCTGAGCCTGGGATCGCGGTAATCCCTCAGCTCGGGGCATTGCTGGCAGAAAATTGCGTTATGCAGTTCCAGGTAGCTCAAGTCCCGTACTATTTCCCACCTCAGCAAGGATGCAAGATGAAGAGGTAGTGCTGTCTTGGCTGCTTTTCATTCACATCCCTTCCTATTGTTGGGCTGGCAATAGGCATTTTTATTTACCCTTTCCCAAATGAAAACATGAAACAATGGTGGGATTTGTTTCTCAGGCCTCAGATCCTCTGTTAGTTGACTGCAGTGCTACAAAACACTTTCTGCACTGCAGACGCATGCTGCTTTATGCCCTCTACATGCCTGCGTGAACACCAAGAACCCCTTTTGGAAACAGGAACTGACACCAAAGCTTGCCAAGTCAGACTCCCCCGTAGCATGAGATGGGTTGTGTCCTCCCCATCACTGCCTGCCTCATCCCCTCGCACTATTTTCCTACCTTTCTGTAGCAATGCATTTAATCTGGGGGCTTGGCAATGGGGAAACAGCTGGGGCAAAAGGAAAAGCAGAGAGGGCACGCACTTAGTGGTGATTGTGGTAAATCTGCGCCCAGGCTTTTGTTCGATAGCTCTCCAAGCTGCTCGTCTAGCCCTGGCAGGGTTCCTTGGCTGCCAGGTTTTGGGATGCAGAGGCTCCTCACAGCACCGCTTCGGCTTGCAGCTTCCCCACTCGCTGTCCTGCCCCGGCCGCACAAGAGCACCGCGGCCCTGGCTTCCCAGCTGCTTCCTTGCGGAGCCCCCAGATGACTGCTATGCAGAAATATGCATGACAGACAAGACCTTGCTCAGTCTAGCAGCTGTTGCTAGGGAAGGATGTGACATTTAGTGCTAGTACAGAGGGTCAATTAGATAAGAGCCCTAAGGATAATTTCTGTAATAAGGGGGTTTGGTGGTTTGGAGTCAGGGAGAGAGCTGTAGGAATTATGCAGCTACAACTAATCTGGTTGGGGTGGGATTTTTGTTGGTTTTTTTTTTTTTTTTTTAAACCTTGCCTCAGAGAGCTCACAGTTTCACCAAGACAGATGTTACCACCTTCAGATATTAAAGACATGCTTAATCTCTATGGAGACATTTGCTTCACCTAATGAAATGAGCTGCAGCAATCAATTTCATTCTGCGCCTATTGATCATGTCTGTTTTAGGGAGACAAATACAAGACAACCTTAATTAAGAGGATCTATCTCTTGCTTTAGCAGTGCTTTCCAGCAGGAAGCTTTCACATCTCATATTGTATTTTTTGATAGAAAATCTCCTTCTACTTGAACCAGGATTAAATTGAAATCAGAAGCTTGTATTTCTATCCCCTGTACAGATTTTAAAGGAACAAAATGGTCTGTATTTTTTAAGTACTTAATTCAATTTATTTAGATTTATTATCCCTCAGGAATCGGAAAATCAATAACTTCAGCTGCCAGGTGCACTGTTTATTTATATATATTTTAAGGCTGCAAATGTGGGTGACATCTATCTGTTCTGAATTGAGTGGCTTTCTTTTAAATAAATAAAAAACAAAGGATTATTTTTTCTTTGGCTTTGGCTTGAGGGTAATCTCCCTTGGTCTCTTTCCTTCTTTTCCTGGCCATATTCCAAGTGCTGGTTTCAAACTAGTCTGCCTTTAGCATAGTCATCAAGGAGAGGAGCTTCAGGAAGTCAAAGGGATGTCATCAGTGCTGTTGAGGGAGGTCTAACCCAACAGCAGTCCAATTTGTTAGGTGAGATGTTGGTGCCACTGGTGTAGAACATGCTGCTTTTGCATCTGAGCTCTCAACAGAAGTTAAAACTCTGTTGTGCAGAATGATAAACCTGGGCGCAGGAAAGAGACCTCTCCAAGCTCAGCATATAGCAAAACTGGGAAGAACGCGAAACCTTGTCCTCAGTCCCCTGCACCTCCAAATATATAAAAAAAATATCTTTTTTACCTTTTTTTTTTTTTTTTTTTTTTTACCTTTATGTGTGAGCTGGCAGCTCAGCATTTATAGGGCTTTCTCCTTGCTTTGTTCCAAACTGGTTAAGCTGGGCACAGCGCAGAAACCTGGAGCACCTCTGGCCCACAGGTACAGCGTTTCACTAGGGTTAATAGTCCCTGACTTCGCTAGGGCGCTGAACTGCAGCGAATTCCATCGCAGTGTGCGTTGGAGTCACTTGGATGCGATGAGGCTGCGTGTGGGCGGCCTTAATCCCAGAGCGGTTCTGTAGGAGCAGTGCTTTACCCAAGTGCTCTGGGTTGAAAACTCCTCTTCTTTGCAGCACCGCCTGCCCTGCTGACTTCCTGGTACCTGCATAATGTTAAGGCTCATCCAGAACAGCATCTTCCACTCTTTCAGAGTTTTGCTCCAGGTGCTACTCAGGTCAGGGTCAAAAAGATTTTTTTATTTTTTATTTTTAATTCTGAGCTAAAGTTAGCCAAAGTAGTTTCCTTTTATGGGAAAGCTATGTATGGCAGCTGGGGAAAATGGGTCTTTAACACTTTGCTATAAACAAAGGGAATAATTTGATTCTTCAGTCTTTGAATCCCCACTTTCTGTAATGCTCATACCTGTTTTTGGAGAGTAGTGGTTGAAATAAGTATATGTAGAAATCATCTACTCAAAGCAACAATGCAAGTGCTTTTACTGAACTAACACTGAGAACTTTTTTATGAACAAAGATGCGTTTACGTAAGCTTATCTTTATTTACACGAAGTTCAATAAAGTAAGCAATTTCAATCTATTGATATTTTCCTCCTCCTCCATTCTAGAACATAAACTTGATGTTGTTTGACTTTCTTAGACATTTTTTGCCCCTATAAGGAAGTTCAGCATCTCAAAGCAGTATGCTTTGCTTTGTTTTAGTTCTCTGCTGGATCTCTGGGTGAAGTTTGGTGTCCTTTAGATAGTGCTCAAGATTCAACACACCAGTTTATTTATTTGTAGGAAAATGGTTGTTGCTGGACATCTGCTGCTTGTGGTTCATGCTGGAGTTAATACTGTTCCACTGCTCTGCCTGATTTAGTAATAAATACAGTTTGACCTACATGACTTTGAGAAATGGGACCTATCCAGGACCTTACTGAGAGTGGTATGAAATATTATATGGAGATCTGCACTGGATTTCTAAGTCTTGTGATGATGGATATTGTGAAGCCAGCAAGAGACTGCTGTAATTCAGGGTTCTTACTTCTCTTACTGCTATTTTTCTATGCAGACATTTGGTTGTCACAAAAAACAAACTTTAATGATTCATTAGTTTCGTGATTCAGCCAGTCCCTGTTGGTTCAGTTTAGACTGTACAGATTAAAGGGTCTCAAAGTAAGACCCATTCAGTTGGTCTCAGACAGCTGGGCTGCACAGGAAAGTGTTCTCCAGAATGCTTAGTTTGAGGGAGGGGAACTCTCTGGGGCTTTTCTAATAAACTGAGAGATCTTCTAAGGGCCTGCTGGTGAGACAGGAGCCCATTGTTCTTCCCCATCCCCTCCCTCTGTCTTTGAGCTCATAATTACAATACAAGTAAAGCAAACAAAAAAGCCGTGATTCATACACAAAGGCTTTGGAGAGATGTGTTTGATATCCTCTGAGATATTGATGCTTATATTGTCTTATACATAACAGATTGGAAAATGGTAGTTCTGGCACGTGTCGAAAAGGCAAGGTAGATTTATTCATAGAATTGTATAATGGGAGATGTTAGACCTGGTTAAGTACCAACTTAGATTATTGCTTTCAACCTACTTGAATTTCTACTGGAATTTTGCTTGGAGATCACGCTCTTCACTTCTTCCTCTCTGTTCTCTGTGTAGTTGAGCTGTCTTAGCCTTTTCCAGTGTGTTTGTCTAACGGCATCAGGTTGAGTGTATGTGTACTTCATTTCTGTACTGAGAGCAGCAGTTCCTGTACTGATATCTCTGCAAAGCCTTTGGGATAATGGCATTCTGCTGTTGTGAAATGTTTTCTTGTTTTATTACTGCAGTGATAACATCCTGCATTGCTTTTTCAGTAGCAGTATTGCACCCAAGAGGCAAAGGGTTCATGCTTTAGGAGCACTACTAATTAACACTGGTCTTCTCTTCCTCTTTAAAGTAAGGAAGTAGCATCACTGTTTGATAAACATGAATTTGTGGACGAGTTAAAATTTCCCTTGCAGAATCATCAGAAAAGCTATAGCAGTAAGGGATTCAACCCAGAAGGCAGTCTGTCATTGTATCTATTCATTCCAAAGGGCAGAAAACCTCTTCTTAAATTAATGAATTAGTTACAGTAATATTCACCCATAAACAGCCTTAAGTGTCAAGGGTTTGCTGGTAATTCCAGTGAGCTTGTTACACGGAGGCAACAAACTTACCTTTCCATCCTGAGGTGTAGGAATCTCATAGATGGCAGCAGGGAAAGGAAAGACTTTTGTCCTTCTTAGTAGAAAGCATCAAATCTTTCTGTAGTTCACTTTCATTGCACAGAACAAGATAACTTTAAATTCATGGAAAGAGTTTGTTTTGAATGTGGCTAAGTATCCCGTACTGAAATAAGTGGTGAGCATTTAATAATTTTGAGGTTGGTGGTCAAACATGTTACATTACCCCTTAGTATGCAGTCACAAAGTAGAGTGTGCAAAGGCATTTGACTTGTGAACTCTGCTTACAATCGAGATGTTAGTGCAACTTCAGCTTCCTAACTTGCTGTTTAATGGTTAAATAATGAGAGTGGCATTTGGTTATTGCAATACTGCATTGATTTTTAACCACAGGTTTATTTAAATGGTAATGATTCAGCTTTCCTTTTGAGGAGACTTAGCAGAAAGACCTTGTTCTTTGAGGAAAAATGCAAGTAAGTGGGCATTTTCAGGGCATCTCCATAGCACTGTTTCTGGAAACAAAGCAAAGGAAGCAGCATATGGTATTAAATCTGCAGACTGTTTGACAGTAACCAGTCCCAGGTACTTCAGAGGTCAATTTGCAGAACCCAGAAGAAAGCAGTTAATCTGCCCAAGGAAGTTGCTCCTCTTAAAGCCAATAGCTTGGAGGTTAACATAAACTCCGAAGTGTTAGACACGTAACGCCTCCACTGCTCGCCCTTGCTGTCCTTACAGGACAGTGTTTCTGGACAATCTGACTGTTCTGAGCTTGGTCCAGTTTTCCCTCGAACCCTGATCAGACTTCGGCTTCAATAGTGTCATTAATACTTTGCAATTTTGCAAGCCTTACTGAGGATCTGGTAAACTTTTGAATAACCCATTTCACTTGAATTATGAGATAGAATAGAGGATTCTTATATATGTTCTGCTGATTATTTGCGATTGTACATACTTCTGTCAATCACCTCTTTAGGTTAAGCAGGTCCAGTCTTTCAACATAATTTTGTGAGAAACCCTTCTGCCCTCATGCTTTTTGTCACTGTCATCTGTTTCTGAATCATTTTCAGTTCCTCAGGATCTTATAATGGAGGGAAAACTTTGGGATGCAGTCTACTAGACGAAGGGGAGACACTGACTTGTGGAAGCTTTTGCTACAACTGTATGGAAAGGGAAAGGAAGCACTTATTAATCAGAAGGCATATGGGTTTCCTTATCCATAGACCTGTCCTTAAACCCTCGCTATAAAATTCCCATTTCAGATGCTCTGTGATTAAATACAAAGATCCCAGTGAAGCAGAGTCCTGTCAGAACGCAAATTGCAGGACGAAGATTGCTTTAAGTAGATAAATGACTTCTGGCCTATGAAGGCTTAGGTGTCTGAAGAGATTGCATTTTAGCACTGAACAAAACCAGTGTTATAAATGATGTGGTTAGGAAGACGAGTGTGTTTTTCACTGTAACATGAAACTGGCACATGAAAAACAGCCTGAACATTTAAACTAATAGAGTCATTCTTATTTTCCATGTGTGTCTTATTGTTTCACATCTGTTATGTTTGTGTAATTGACTTTTGTAGTAACTCCGTAATACAAGTAAATTGTCACCAACAAAGCAGATGGGATGAAATTCCTTTTGAATAATGTAATTAAAAAAAATGAGTACAACGTAGGAAGGAGCTAGTACGTTGCTCTCTCTCATAGAGCAGGAACTCATCATCCATGCCAGCCTCTGTTGGCAAAGCACGTGGGTGCTTTTTCTCTTCTTAAGCATTTGATTGTTCTGCTTGGTTTTTCTTTTGATTTTGTTTTAAAAAGCTTCATATGGATGATGATGTTTGAAATTACAGCTATCTCACTGAAATTGGTGGGAGTTTTGGCCTCTTTGAGAACACTGCTGAATTCCATAGTTATACAAGCAAGTGTGCATTTTCCTCTTAATTAGGAAATAAGTGTTTCTAATAAATAAAATGATTTGAGAATTTACTCAGTCTGTTTCGTTCTTCTAGCACAAGCCAACTGAAATGTATAATCCTCAGACGTGCTAATTGATGCACCACGTTTATATGAAACTGTGTCATTTAAAAAGTCGTGCTTATAAGATAATAATTAAAACAGCAAGTTGGAGGGATTAAGTATTTGCTCGTGTCATTTTTGACCTGTCTGAATTATTATGTAACATCTCTGGAGTTTGAGATTTCCCAGTTTCCCTAGCCAATCTATTTCAGTACTTAATTATTTTCACTTTTAAAAAGTTGTGTTTGGTACTTGGAAAAAAAAAAAAAAACAAAAAACTAATGATGATAATTTCCTTTTTATTGTTTGCAATTAACTTCTTGTCTTGGCTAACACAGATATGAAGAACAGATGATTTTCCTTATGATTTTGCAGTAAACCTTCATGTCCCTCTTGCTTCCTTTCTCTTAATCAAGCACCCATAGTACGTACCTACTTACCTGTAGTCATCCTTGTTGTTCCCCTCTTGGAGCAGTGGATGGCAAGTGCTGGGTAGAGTAACAGCATTGCTCCGTGTGGTATGCAGATCATATTCCTGCTTGAATACCTGTCGCAGAATTCCTGTTGTTTTCTTAATACTTGAACTTCATCTCATCTCAACTTCATCTCCACGCACTTTATCTCAACACTTACATGTGATGAAAGTGTTAAATAGGAGTCAACTGTGTCATGTTGTTATGCTTAAAAGGGGGAAAGATATTGAGCTTGGGTGTGTAAACAGGGAACAAATATTTTCCTAATTTAAACGCTATTTCTAACATTACAGTTTTGCTGTGGTTCATATGGGGATCACTAGTAATTACTGACCTTCTCCTATTTAAGTGATAGTTGCCTGTGGCCACTGAGATAAATCAAAGAAACTGCTCATAATTTTGCAAGTGGTTGATTTATCTTGTTGCCTTCTGGAAAAAGCTGAATACTAGGCTTAGCCAGTCTCTTTCAAAGGAAAATCAAATGAGGTTGCAAGTAGAGTGGGAACAATGAAGGAATAAAGAGCTGGTAGGGAAGAAAGCTAGCAAAAATTGTAGCAAACTATGTTTGCGTTGTGTTTTATTAGTTCTGAATTGATTAATAATAATTATAAATAACTGTCTCACAGGGTCTCGTAGTAATGTGGTTTTGTTTACTCTTAATGGGGTTGAGTTAAGCGATGCTTTCAGCAGTGATCTGTGAGTTGTTTTCAGCACATTTTAATGCTTGGCCTAAAAATCTGGATCTTGATTTTGTTGAGCATCAGAAGGTTTTCGTGATGTCATTTGTGGTATCTCAGTATTTATGATGTTTTTGAGATATATTAAACAGGACTTTACAGACCCAGAAGGTACCTAGGCCCTAGTTTATTGACTTCACTGAATCGGAGAGAATGATAGAAACTTAAGATAAAGACTTTTTAATCCAAAGAGAGATCAACTATAAAACTGCCTATAAGTGCTGCTATTGAAGAGATGAGGAAAAGCCATTTCCATCCTTCCGGTCAATTGGATCTTTCCATTTGTGGCCATCTGCTGACATCTAGCATATTCGAATCCACAGCTTAATTTAAGCAATCATTGTCATCTTACACAAACCTGCAAACCATTGGATGCTCTGTCATATGACACTGTCCAAGCAGGAGATGGGGTTGTTGCAGAAGACCTTACAGTTTGCTTCTGTTGAACAGCAGGACAATGCTGGCTGGTGGAATTGTCCTGTAGGCAAATGCGTTATTCATTTAACTAGTCTTGGGAGTTAACGTAATTGAGTTCAGCTAATGTACGTAGGATCCAAATGTCAAAAAGGAATAGATAATAGTTAATAGTCATGTGTTCAGAGTAACTGAAATGTCTTAGGTAAGTTATTTTTATAACATGCCTAAGAAATACAAATGTCAGGTACAGTCCTAATCTTTTTATGGTTTTATAACTCAAGATGCTGAAGACAACTCTGAGTGTCACCATTTCTATCATAAGATTAGTTAATTCTAGGTGATGCAGAGGAAAATGGGACTATTTGTATAGAAAACACAATGAGAACTGGTCTTTTTTTGTGTGTAATGCCAACAAAGAGAAGCATTCTGTGCTATGGCCATAAGGGTCTGAAAAATATAAAAAATTAATGAATAGCTGTTGAACATTTTCCTGGTAAAATGTGTGTGCGCCTTCACATTTTCAGCGAGGATAGCTGTCAGGGAGTCAGTAAAGACTGGAATTCGAGCAAAACAATAGTTTTCTTCTTTCTTGGGTTCTTGGCTGTGGAAAGTGAAGAGACAGTCCCTGATAGCTTCATTTCCTCATTCCACAAGGCATTATGGTTCCCAAGAAGAAGTGCATAGAGGATAGCATACACAGCATCCACAAACATTTTCTAGCTGAAACCCAAGGCACAGAGGCATCAGCTGTGGGATGTGACATAACTTTGTAGTCCATTCCGGGAAGCATCTGCCCAAGTGTGGGAAGCAGCAAGGAGCAGAACAAGGGGAAGCACAAAAACTTTTGCTTGAAAAGTATAACAAATAATGAGGTGAGGGAGTGGATAGGCTGAGGGTGAATAAGACAGGATTGAGCAGATAGGACAGGAAAGGTCAGCCACGAAAGAGAAGCTGAGCTTTTTTTGTGTGCAGTATGGTGAGTGTAAGCATTTTGCTCCATTCCTAGTAAGGGCTGTCAGGCAACCTGCAGTAGTGCTTTGGCCATAAAAGAGGCAGAATTATAATTGTTAAGCCTGAGATGGAGAAGAAGCTGAGGATCCCAGCAGGAAGCCTAGATACACAGGTGGATCTCTTAACAGTAGTGTTTGCAAACATGTCCTAGCATACACTGTCTCGACCTTACAACCTTAAGCATTATAACAAATTCAGTGCAAAGACACTTGAGCTAACTGGATGCAGTCGGGTTGAATGTCACTGACTCAGAATTAGCATGAGTTCAACCTAATAAACTCACTGCATCTTAAACTAGACTTACTATGGTGGCTTTGAACTATGCAGTGCAGGCATATTGTCTGGTGCCAGCAATAGTTCTGGATTGTTGTGTTGTTTATATGGACTTGTCCACCGCCTCACAGGTGTCTTAAAAGAAGAATCAACAACTTAGGGTTTCTGTGCACTGCCATTACTAGAGTAAAACTAAAAATGTTGGTTTTGTGGCAGATGTAAAGGAGATAAATGACTACCTGATATCTGTGGAAAAAAAAGAGTCTTTCATAGTGGCTTATAACTCAGTTAATCATTTTCTTTTGCAACTTCCTAAGCATATTCACTTTAAAACATGTCACACCCACACTACAGTTTCAGGTAGAAAATTGCATAGAAAAATAGATTAACAATAAAACAGAAAGAAATGAAGATGTTCAGACCAATAAAGTTATTGCTTATAACCTTAATAATATTTGCAAATAGCGCTTCTGTATTAGATCTTGTAGAAAATTTACTGTAATGCAAATGTCCTCATTAAGTCTGAAAGATGCAAGAGAAAGAAAACAAAACTATAAATGGATAATTTTAAAAAATAAGGCAGACTTCAAACTTCCCATTAAGGTATTTCTTTAGAATTTCATTAATTCATTTTTCTGTAAAAAATAAAAAATCCCGGTGTAAAACTATTTTGGCACATCTAATATAATATTATTTTCCTAATGAACAGCTCTTCAAATTGAAGTTCATATTGGTAAGCATGTTATCTCTCATATTCTAAGCCAAAAGCCACCAAAAAAGGCTTTCTCCCTTCTTGCCTTCAGGGTGCATCTTGGAATAGAGACCGTGTGGAAGTATTGAAATAGGGCATGTTATATTGTAGATTAAAAGCAGAATTTGAAGCTGAGTTGAGCACGTGTTCAAGCTTCGTAGCACTGCTTGGTTTCAGAGTTATGTACAAATTAGAATCTATACTGCGTACTGGTAAAGCAGCCCAAGAAAAAGGAGTTCAGATCATCTTTCATCTGAGACCAAAACACTTATCAAGATCTCAGCTTCCCAATGAACAGCTGCAGGACTGAAGGCTTTCATGGTTTCTTAGGAGCTGTACAGCCCTGGGATGTGTGCAGAACACACTGTGGTTACAAACCAGGCTCAGAAGCCGAAGTAGTGTGTCATACTGTCATTTTGTAAGGAAAAGGCTTTTAGAACCAGGCAATCCAGTGTAATTTGAAATATGTTACCACTTAAGCAACAAAGCAAAAGCAGACAGGCACTCGCAGTCCTTATTGCTGAACCCGTCTCTGAAATGAAAAGCTTCAGAATACAAAGGGAGATTTACTGAGGAAAAAATCAACTGATGTATGAATTTGAAAGAGATGAGAGAAATAACATGGCCAAAAAAAAATGTCTTGCCCACAGGAGGAGTAGCAGATGTCACTTGTATTGTGGTGAAAATTTTAAGAATATGTTCACTTTTGTCCTTGCTGCCATTCAATGAAGTGGTACGTGCTGATGGACTGACCGGGAGGTGGCTGGGCGCACGTGGTGCTGGCACACCCAAAGACAACACTTGGGCATGAAGAGGATAAAGGAGTAATCCAAGCTTCTCCTCTTGTCATGAAATAGCATCTCAGAGAATATGGGTGGGAACCCTAACTGAAGGATTACTTTAACCATAAGGCCAAGAAACAGGAAACCTTTAGGGATACTTAATTTACTAAATGAATGATTGGCACTTCGGTGGTGGGAAAGAGAATGGGAGGACTGACTGCTCTTTATCCTGTCCTAGTTTTTTGTCCCCAGGTCAGCTTAACACCTGAGGTCAGCATCTGAAAGAATTGTGTTAGTAAGTTCAGCAGAATTTATTGTTTAATGAAGAAAATGTTGTGTATTTTAGCCACTCACATATAGTCTAACCAAGGTTAGCTCCTCACCAAATATGCGTCCATCCTAGGACCCCACTCATCACCAGCTTCCAGAAGATAAGCTTGTTGGGGAAAATAGGTGGTTGAACACCTAGGCTACCTTTATGCCTTTGGTCTGTCCAACTACTGGGAGGTTGAGTGAAGTTTTCAGCACCCAAAGGGTCCTGATAGCAGAGGGCACAGGCGTGACTTAAATATTGGATTGTAAGCATCATTGTTCTCTATTTCTCTGAAGATGTTTGTAAAATTACTCACTGTCATTATTAGTCCTCTTCTCTCTCCAAATTGCTGCTGTTCCTAACTGTAAGATTACTTTGACAATAATACCAAGAAACAGGAAATAAAGATTTAGGAATATTTACTTATTTTGCAAAGTAAGTGAATGATCAGGACTTCAATATTTCATATTATAAGCCACGGACGATATGCATATAATTGGGATAATGGGGTGAAGGAGACATAGCAGAAGTTGAAGATTATAGGGAATTGTAGAGGTTAATGAAGATTAAGGAAGGCTAGGGCAAAATGAGGTGAATGGATGTGGTGGCACATGAAATGAATTTTGTCACAAGCTAGGCACAGAACAAAGAGTAACAAGATTGATTTGTGTGTGTTACAGGATTTTAAATTAAGAACCATCATTTGTGGGTGGAAAAAATATTGTGGGGAATAAAAATATTTATTCCCACAGCTTCCACTGTGGGAAGCTGAATGAACATGCCTGCTCAGTGTGTAGTGGTGATCTAATAGAACATATGCCAGGACTGCAAGGAAGAGTATAGCAAACACTTCCCATTGTTGTTAGCAGGCATTTTCTGTCACTGATCCCTCCTATTTCTGCTGCATCACTATGTAGATAAGTGAAGAAAGTGAACAAAATAATGTTGATCCAATGTTTGGAATATGTTCACTGGTAGGCTGTCCCTTTTTTCTTTATATATATAGAAAAAAAATGCATCAGGCCATAAATTATGGTGAGTGGTGGAGCTTAGGAGAAAGCCTTTTTCTGTACGCAGTTTATCTCCTAATCTATGTTCTGAAGAGTTTCTTGCAGGTTCTGCTGTATCTGTTACCATTCGTTATCAATTACAGGATACTGAATGCAGTAATGGTTGGTCAGATTTGCATTGATTTTTGTATTGATTATCTAGTAACACAGCTTTATGATGCTGCTATTACAAGTATTTTCATATCTGATACAACACAAAATCAATCTGCCTTTTGTTGGTGTTCAGCTGCATCAGCATCGTTTCCCAGTATGAGAAGAAAGAGCAAAGATCTGGGCACTCTGTGCAACGCCTGATATTGCAGGACAGAGTTAGTGACCTCTGGAACCTCAAGCTCAGCTTTGATAAAGCTCTGTTGACAAAGGAGAGGAGCTGACCAAGCAAGTGTTATGGGCTGATTTCTGCATTGCACTACGAGAGCTGTGACTTCTATGAATACATTTCTAACTTAATTCTGACCCTGTTGACACGACAGGCAAATTCCCACCAGCTTCAACAGATGAATGTTAAGTCTTGCATCTACGGCTAATCAGAGCTGAGGGAGACACCTGCTTGATGAATATATTGACGGAGAGTGGAGAGAATTCCATCCAGCTTTCCTCAGCTAATAATAAAGTGGCGTTAGAGAGAGACAGCTGGTAAGGCAGAGGTCTGTGTGATGTAGAATAGTTAAGTAACAATCACAGATCCTAGAAAAACTTGAAATCTAAGGAATAAACTAAATGAGGAAAATCAAAACTGGACCCTATCTGCATGTATTCTTTAGTCAAGAGTAAAAAAACAAACAACCCCCCCAAAAAAAACAACACATGGGGTTTGCATTCAATGTTCTGCAAATTGTGACAAATGCTTTTGGCCTGTTTACATTGGTGCAAATACTGAAGACCCTAACAATTCTAGGGAGAGAAACTGGCAACAAGACCAGAAGCCAATTAAGATAGCTTAGCAATGGCAAGACAATGGTTTTCAGAGGATTTTTGTAGGCAAGTTGAAAGATAACAGCAGACAATGGGCATAAGAGTAACTGATGTGAAACAATCCTATCCCCACAAACTCTGTGTTTGTGTTGGGTGGGGGCTGAGATAATTCCTGACTAGTTCCAAGCAGACCTTATTTTTCTATTAGACTGTAAGTGTGCAGTAACAGGGACCAGGACCTTAATGTAGTGAGGGCTGTGAAAACTCATAACAAAAGATCTTATCTACCCCATCGGAAGGTAAGAGATGAGTACAAAGTAGTGTTAATGCTGCATTTGTTCTTATGTTCTGAACATGCCTATGAGAGCCACTGAATTAATGTGTCAGATTTTTCTGATTTAAGGGTTTCAGTGGGAACTCGCAGAACTGAGAGAAACTGTGCTTCAAAACTCCTGATACAGATAATTTCCTTAAAAGGTTAGCTATAGAAATAGGGCCTGGCTCATGAATCCTTCAGGCTCTTTTTGTATCATCCCACATTAAACAGATAGGAACTTGGGCAGAGAGATAAGAACTTTAATTCTCAAATATGTTAGTCCATTATTTGTGCAGTGCTTAATTTGAGATACAGATTACCTGAAACTCCCGTGGACTGTGGGGTTCCAGCAGGAACAGAACTGACCCAGATGACTTAACGTGGAAAAATAAGATTAGGTAAAAATAACATGAAGTTCCTTCCTGAGATTTGTTTGCAAGCTTTGCTTACTAACTATTCATGCAAATTCCCACTGAAATCCATCCAAGCTTGCATTGCACGAGGCAGAGCAGAATTGCTCAGAAAAGGTAGTAAGTGATGTGAAAATCTAAGCTATATTAGAAAAAAATGTTCCTCGAGGAGAGATGAAATGTGGTGTAGCTTAATGACACTGCTTGTTTGTAAAGATTGCTTCCTGCCCTTTGGCATAAAGTAACCCCTTTGCACGTGCATTTTTCCTTGAGGAGTGGTACTTAAAAAGGCATGTCCAGTTTCCGCTTCTGTAGAAATGTAGTTCTTCTTGCCGTGATTCATGACCACCTGGTTTTAATTTTTTATCCTTAGAAAGCAAGGCACGTTACTAGCTCGCTGTTACAGCTGCTTTTCTACGTAGGTAGCCTTTTTCCTCTCCTGCTACACAATGTGAGGGTAGTTTGGGCTGCAGTTCTCTCTCCTGACTCCAAGGGCTGTCTGCCATCCTTTCTTTTTGGTCTTGATGTCTTCCATAACCCAGGAAAGTTTTCCATAACCCACATGCCTTACTGCTCGTTGTGAAGCTGCCTAACTGATTTGAGACAACTCTCTCTCTTTGATACTCAGCTTTTTTCGTCCATTCCTGTCCATGGATTTTTTTGTGTTTGATTCAAATATTTGCCTCTGCCCTTTTCCCAGCCTGCCTCGGTTCTGACATTTCATCAAGTTTTCACGTCTGTTTTTGGGGATGGATTTATGTGGACTAAATGTTGACAAGATTTTGACAGGTTGGCATATTATGTTCCTTGTGTAAACATGACTGTAATGATCTCTGGCCTGTTTTAAACCAGTGTTCAGAGCTCAAGGGCTGTAAATGAAAGTGAGTCATGGTGGTCTATTGTATGTAAACAGAACAGGAGCTTGATTGATTTCCAAGATCAGTTAACGTGACTTGATTGGGAAGGGTTGCCATGGGAGAAGGAAGGTGATAACAAAAGTAAGCAGCTTGTTTCAAAGCACGATGGCAATCGTAAGCTCTCATCACATGTAGAGTAAAATCTTTAGTAGGGTATTTTTAAGCCTTACCTTAGTCGTGCAATAATGTAAACATTTGTTGGAGTTCTGCCTTGGCTGTGTGAGAAGCAATATTTGCTAGAGAAAAGGGAATAAGGGGCAGGGTCAAATCAGCTATTCCTTGGCACACCACAGCCGAGATGGTGTCTGATGTACCTGCGAGCCTACCAGTCCACTCTTGTTTTTCCTTTCAGATGAATGATCTCTGAGGCAGCCAGGTTTCTGTGATCTCTCAGCAGGGGTTGTGTGGCTTTATGTGTGTGAGGTTTTATGCTTGCTTTGGAAAAGGTTGGCTTTGCATGCCTTCTCTCTCATTTTGGCTAAGTCCCTAGAATAGAAATGTGTCCAGTAAATATTTAATTCCAGGGATGCTGCCAAAAGATTCCATGCTCTGTGATTGCTTCGAGGTTCGTTAGCGTGAATCAATTTTTACTGTTTCTTAGCACTAAATTTACAGAGGCAAAAAAAAAAATAGAAATGGATCTGAGCCGTAATCAAGAACACAAGGAGAGCTGCTGGCCAAGGATTTCTACAGGCACGCAGTGCGGGCAGGCTGTTGGTACCCTGCTACTTCCTAGGAAGGGCACCAGGCTTGCGAGAGCTGAGCGCGACGGCCCACCTGCCTCTGGAGCAGTGGTTCTGCTTCCCTGCTCTGTTCTGTGCTGGGTTGCAGCAGGTATGGCTTTGAAGTGTTACAAACCCCGACTTTCTCCATTGCACTGTGTCATTTGACTACCCACCTAACTGCAGCACGTCTTATTTTGCCTGTCTGAGCATATTTACATAGATAAAAATGGAGCAAGAGAAGAACAGCAGCTGCCAAGGCCTGGTTTAAGTTTAAGACCACCTAGGAACGGATTAAAGGTGAATAACTGTTTTGCCTCGGGACAATGCTTGAGCAGCAGGGGAGAGAGAGAAGGGGAGAAAAGGTGAAAGGAGATATGGAGATGTGGTGGTGCAATTGCCACATCTAAATGTAAGCAACGCTGCAAGTTTTTAGCATGCTCAAATGGAGGGAGGGCTGGAAACGAGAGAAGAAACCCTAAAATAGGCAAGCAGTTGTACGTTACATTGCAAGGAGTTTTAATGGATGCATCACGTTGACAGGATGCCATAGGTCTGAAGAACAGCGAATGCAGATGGATATCTGAGAAAGCAAATTCATCTCAGTGAACTGTCAGGGTGCTCTCAACTGATTTCAGTTGTGATTTCAGTTGATGAATAGAAACCTTGGGCTTAAATCTTGTTTTGCAGTTGTGCACTCTTTCTTCTTAGAGGTAGGGTCTTACCATTTTGACAGCTCTTAAGTCATGCTAGATTTAATTTCATCTCTGCACTCAGCCTTCATCAGTTGGAAAAGACAGAGAAGGAGAACGACTGCGATGCATGAGTCAGTCCAACAGTGACTAAGCTGCTGAAGCGATGTAGCTGTGAAAGACGAGCACAACCCTGGGCTGGATTCAGTGAAGTGCTCCCAGGAGGAGAGGAATTAGTAGCTCTGCCATGCAATGAGTGAGTGAGACCTTGCAGTGCTGGAAGTACTGCACACAGTTCTGCTTAGCCAGGTTTGGGAATTAATTACTTGACGCTAAACATGTAAAAAGAAGGACTTTCCTCTTAGCAAAGGAATGGAGGGTCTATCTTACATAGGGAAAGATTAAAAAAAAAAAAAAGTAGGTTCTTACTTACAAAAAAACTAACACTGAATATTTTAAAATATAATAATTACCCTGTTTCATATTTGTAGACAAACTGAGAAAGGGAGAAGATTGAGTTAAATAGGAGGACAGCGTTCAAACCCCAGATCCCTGTCTGTCCCAAACTCAAGGTGAAGATTAATGTTCCTACTTCTTCAAACCACGTTATTTTAGGATAACTTGGGCTGGCCCTTTCTCAAATAAGTGTCCTTAAGCTAAAGTTCCTTGGTCCTTTAGTTACAAACAGAAATGTATACCTGAGTCGTCACGCCGCGGCACCCGGCTGGCCAGCAGCTAGAAGCAGAGGAATAGCAGCCGAGATCGCTGCTGTGCAGAGCACGCACTCGGGTACGTTTCAAGCTGCTTCACTCGTGCGCAGTCGCTACACAAACAAATTCATCATCTGTCAGCATCATGACAGCATGCTTGCTTGCATACTTACTCAGCAGATTTAGGACTTCTCTAGCTTTGGAACAAGCTTTTCAATTAGTGTACACAACTAAATCCAAGTCCAACGTGGATTATTTAAATACAGGGCTTTTGCTTCCATTTGCCTGTCAATACAAGCGTTAACCCAGCTAGCACAGGCACCCAACTGGAGCCACTTCTGTGCTAGTTTGATGGATAGTATTTATGATCAGTAAGAGATCTGCGTAGTAGAGATGAAAAAAGATAATTAGATTCAAGAGTCGCCTACATAAATCTGTGAAAGATTGCCTGCGACACCGTGGTCCTAGTTTCTATTTCATATTCTCTCCGGGTGTGAGTGGCAGGATGCCTGTGGCACCAGCTTATCGGACCATTTTTAAGGGGACCACATGCTCCATGAAAACAGCAATATTGCATGTGCTGTTGGCAGCAGATCTCTTTCCTCCTACCCCTTCCGCTATCATCCCTCTGATTTGCTATGTTGATGTTCTTTAAAAAAAGAAAAAACACAAAAACTGAAGTCTTAGTCAACTGAAGTCTAATAATATGTACTGTCAGAGCAGCAGCTTTTTTTTTTTCCTCAAGATTTGTCTTTTTAGTACTGTTTTAGGTCACGTTGTGTCATTTTACACCTGTCCAACCTTGTGTAAGGCTTTGTTGGGGTTGTACAAGGACAGGCGTGGGTGGAACTCAGTGTTTAAAACCTTGTATGGCTGTTGACAATGTGTGAGAAGGGAAGAGCCCTCTGCTTCCCAGACCCCAAATTAAGCCTGCAGGGCTGACAGCAAAGCAATTCTTGTAATGGTACATGGAGCTAATTTGTTATGAAATCAGAGAAGCAATAAATTTGGAAAAAAAAAAAAAAACATTCCAAGTTTAGAGTAGTCTGGAGGGAAATTACACTGTGAGCTCTGCACTCTGCTGCTGCTAGCTTGGCATCTGGTAGACCTGGGTAGCGATAGGGTATGGTGGGTTCATCCCCTCACGTTTTCCCTTCCATGATATGGGGGGCATGCAGATTTCTCCACTGCAACTTAAAATCAAGTGAATTCTTGTGTTTGTTTGTTTGTTTGTTTTCCCACCCAGGGTTCTCAGGTGTGCCGCTCATTCACAGCCCAGAGCTGCTAGTTAGCGTGGAGTTGCTGTGATCTTTAAAGAAGGGCAGGCTCAGCTGTTCAGACCCTGACATTTCTTGTCCCTGCGACTCAGGGTGACCTGCTCTGGGCCAGCTGCTCACCGGCAGCAGAGGAAGAGCTCCCTGGCCTCGGCCAGAGCGAACTGAGCTACATCTGTGAGATGTTTTGCAGGCAGATGTGAGCCCCTCCGAGCCAGCGAGCAGCCACGTGGCTGCATCACCCAAGCCCGGAGCTCTGTGTAGGAGGGCTCACAACTATCTCTGGGGCACCCACGTGTCGTCCCGATGGTCTGCATCATCCACAGCACTTGCTTGCTCGTTATGCCTGCGAATAGCCTGCAGATGTACTCGGCACAGGGAGCATGTGCTTTGTGGCAGCACAGCCCTGAGCAAAGTCGGCTGCTCACTTTGCAGCTGAAGTGCAGTGAGGAGGGCTTCAGGCTGCTGAGAGGGGTTGGGCACAGGGCAGCACAGGTTTCCTGTGACCTCTGAACAGTAAGCAACTTGTCTGCAAAATCTAGGCTTCATCAGCGCTTGAGTTTTTAAGGCATTGCCCATGCCAAGCTTTTTCTATACAGGCAGCAGCTGGGAAGTGCTAGTCAAATACAGGGTTTCTGTGCTCCTCTATTCATTGCAGGGCACAATTTTATTCAGCTCTATCGCTGTTTCTGAATTAATGACCAGAAAGAAACAGAGGTCCTGCAGATAGTGTAGGCTATGGGAAATTGCAGCAGTGCTGAGATAACATAGTTGGTACCAGTACATCCTGCTCTCATGCTTTCCAAATTACTTCTGTTAAAATAAACAAATAAAACAAGAAAACTCTGCTGGCCTGGAAACCCTTAGGCACACTTAACTATTTTGTGTTGAAAAATGTAAAGAAAAATTCATTGTCTGCTCGTTATTTTTGCTGTTTCTTTTTAGAAATTGCTTTATAAAAACAACAAAACAGTTTTTATTCATTGTCATAAGCAAATGTGTCTCTGGGGAAGACGAGGCTTGCATGGGAGGAGGAAAGAGTGCTTCACGTTGCCGTTGGAATTGGCCTTCACGGCCAGACTGGGACTCAGCGAGCTGGTTGGGGTTTGGTGTGATAGAGGGGATTCAACACCTTCTCAGTCTTAGAGACAGGTGATGAGAAATAACAGTTCTTTATGCTGCCATAAGTGCATTGATTTCACTTCTTAGAAATTAAGGGTTTAATCTGACTAAACTCCCACTGAAGGAACTAAGCTGGCGTTTGCCCAAGGGACAGGACTGCAGGATTAAATCATGAAGGGCAGTTGCACAGTGTATGCTGCGCCTTCCACCAGCCTTTCCAACCTGCCACGGGTGTGCCATGTAATAAATCAGTATTAAGCTGTTCTCTCTAGGACCAGGACTGGAGCCACATTGTGCTAGATGCTGGGAAGCTGCATGGTAAGAAACTGTGACCTGTTCTGTGAGCATCCTGATGACATGAGAAAGGATATGAAACAAAAACAATCCACAGCCAAGCTCTGGCACGTGGTGATATGAAGTGAGTAGCTGTAGGTTGTGTGGTAGGTCTGCTGCACAGGTGGAAACTGAGCTGAAGTCTCCTGTGCTGTTATTATGTGCTTCAAAAAATTATCTTTCCTTTATTATTTTTGTTCTTCTCACTTGACTGCTCCAATTTATCCCATCAGCTCTTGTGCAGAGAATGGTATAGATGAACCAGCAAGTGTGACTGGGTTGTCCCCTTGTCCCTCAAGACTGCTTGTTCTCAATCCTCTGCTATCCTCAGTAACATAACTAAAGGACTGCAGGTGGCTGGATATTACACTGGCAGGAATGGCAAGCATCCTTGAGTCTGTTTCTTTTGAAGTTAAGCTTTTGTGGATAGCATCTGCATTTATGCAAGATACTTTCATATCCAGGGTTGCATTCATTCCAGTTTAACCTAAAGAAGAGATAGGGCTGCTTTGAAGGCATGGGTCTGCTCAGCCAGTTTTTTCCTTAGCTTCTTTCCTCTCCCTGTGTTCCCATCTTTTTGACGGAGAATTGGGAAGGACGGTGGGCTCTTGCATGCACTGTACCATCTCTCCAGAGAAGCAGCAGTGGCCAAGGAGGTTCAGCACGGCTGCATTGTTTTTAAGTATGCAGGAACAAGAAATCCCCCAAAGTAACTTTTATGTTTGTGCTTGCTGGGCACACCGTAATAAATTAAAAGTTCAGGAATGCCTTGTTCGTGTGCAGCCTGTACCACAACATCATCAGCAAAAGCAAGGAATCAATCTTTCATCAAAGTACATGGTAGCCATGGGGCTCAATCTCTTTTCTGGTGATGTTTTACCCTTCCTTCCCTGTTCCCTCTAACCCTTTGTTTGCTGTATTTGAGGGGCAGCCTGCACCTTGGTCTATGGCTTTGGGTCTTGAAAGGGTTTCGTGAGGCTACATTAGGGATCAGGGAAAGCCAGCAGGTGTCTGCAGTTGAATTCAGGGAGAAGGCATAGCCTGTGCCTTGGAGCCCCTGAGCCTGTGTGTGTGATGCAGAAGCTTCGTGTCTCTTGAAGTCAGTGTGCCAGGCCATGGATTAAAGCTCTGCAGACTTAGTGGGTTGTGACAATTGCACATTGGTGAAGGCACTTTGAAAGGGCTTTCAGACATGTTTTCTGCAAGTGCTGAACTTGATCAAGAGCTGAGACTGGTAGCATGAACTGTGAAGAAAGAGGGGAGAGGGATGTAAGAAATCATCCTTTGTGGCTGGCCATGCGCTGGTGGGATGAGATGGTTCAAACTGGGGTATACTGGTAGTACCTGTAAGACCATGTCTTGCAATCATGGGCTCTGCGCACTCATTTACTCAGGCCACAGCTCTTGTCATACATGTGGGCATTCAAACAGCCATGTTGGAAACTGCATCCCATCTTATTATTATTCTTTCTTTTAAATGTTGTAATTCATCTGAGGGTAAAGAATCACAACAGAATTTGGGACCTCAAAATCTCTGGGACTGCAGGAGTCAGCACTTAAAGGCAGCTTTGCCTCTGGTCGTGGCATCAAGTTCCTTTTGAAGCCTTTGAAGTCGTCAGGGCTGGAGGGAGAAAGCGTTGTGTTGTTTCTTTAAAAAGAAACATGCTTCAGTTATATTTGCAGCTGAGTTTTTAATGGCTGAGAATTAAAGCATGTTTTATTTGGCCTTTGATTTTAGTGCATTTTTCTCCCCTTAGGGGGACTCTAAACCAAGGCACAGCTTGAAACATGGCAGACTGCAGTGCACCGACTTAGCCATCACCAGCATGGTCTTTGGATGCTCTGCGGAGCTCAGCGCTCACGATATGTGCTCCTGCTCTCCCTGGTTTACTTGCCTGGCACCTCTTTGCATGTGCCGTGCCGCAGCTCACACAGCAACAAGTAGCCTGTGGCTGACGTTGTGGCTTGGAGTGAACTGGAGTAAACTTTGTGCATTGGCCCTGGAGACCTTCATTTCTAATCAGCTCCTATTAAATTACTATGAATCTGATAAAGAGAAAGAAGCTCAGTTTAAAAAGGTGCGGATAGGCACTTAATGTGATTTAATGTATGTCTAAATAGTTTAGCTGCTTATCTGCACATCTGGCCTAAATACTTGTGCAAATCTGACCTGTACTGTATTTTAACCATATTGGCACTGGAAGGAGAGAAGGTAGATGATGCAGTTAATAGGTTACAGCTTGATCCCCAGTTGTTCCTGGGATCATCAGGCTTCTTGCTGACTGTGCTGAGTACAAAGAAAAGTACTGGGACAGCGATGGCAGTGGCTAAGCAAAGTGCTCTACACTGCAGGTTTTTCCAGCAGGATTTAGTTCCCTGCCCTGCTGTTTCCACAGAAACCACTGCAGACACAGGTATTAGTCTCCTGAGTAAATGTTTTGAATCCACCTTTAGGCTCATCCTAATTGTTTTGCAAAACTTGTGCTGCATGTATGCCACATGAGGAGGGGTGTGAGAGCCCTCTGACCAGAGAAAATGGAGCGATCTTCTCAGCCCTACATTCGGTGCACCTTGCCTGGTGGAACCTTTAGCACACCACATCAGATGTGTGGCGTGGGCAAAAAGAAAGTCTGAGCAGCACCTTATTTTGTCCTTGTTTCATACTCCCTGCCTGACCACCAGTGTTACTACCTTTGTGTGATCAGCAGGACAACTCGGCTGACTCAGCTCACTCCAGCAAGCAAGAAGACAGGGTAAATTTAATTTATGTGTTTATGTGAATTGAAAGCAGTTTTAAAAGTATCTACAATGAAAACTTTTTAAAGTAGGGGAAGGGGGCATGTAATTTTATTATCAAAATTGGTCTTCAGAGGCTTGTGCTCATGTGGCAGATAAGCTTATGAACATCCTAGCTCCAACTTTCTGGATGATGTTTTCAGTGTCTCTGGAAAAATTCGCAGAATTATACTATTACCTGGTTCATTGACTTTATGTGAATATAGTAGCAATCATTCTGATCCATAATCCTTTGGATACTGAGTACAAACTGCTTCATAGTTTCATTGAGATCATAAAAAATGGCCAGTGAAGTTCCTACAAGTCCTCCTCACACTTGCAGGTGGAAAGTTGTTTCATGCAGAATAGAAATAATTCTCTGATTCTTTTTATGAAGATGCCATTCTTTGGATCACAATGGATTTATTTCTTATTATTTGAGATTTTTACAGCTGTCAAATGTTTCCAGCCCTTCATGTGTTTTGGACCTGGAATCACTTTCTCCTCTCAGAGTTCATAAAGGGAAGAGTGTATGGTTAAGGCAAATTCTTTGTCTTTCAGCATTTCTGACTCCAAGTGACTTAGCAAGAATATTTTGCTTGTTTTTTCCTGCATGGCTGTTCTCACGGAGGCTGAGACAGAGAAGGAACTAGTGAATGCTTTCGTTAAAGTATTGGGCAATTTGGCTCTTGAGAAATCTGTATGCAAATCCTGGCTTTGCCTTTGGTTTCTTCTGTGACCTGGGATAAATTCTTTGCTCTCTCTGTATATATGAAACATGAGGGTAATATCTCTCTCATTTGCAAGGGCGTTATAACAATAGATCTGTAAGTACGTGAGGGGGCGTGGAGGCAGTAAATGTCGTCAAACCAAACTTCTGCCATTTTATCACCACACTTCTATACTGCCGTAAAGAAGGAAGCTGAAAAACAAATGTTTTTTTTTTTACATCTCCTAAAATTCTGACAGTCCATATCTCCCATCTACTTGGTGTACTCAGAGCAGTCGGTTTTGGTTTTGCTGTTTTTTTTTAATTATCAGGGCACAGGTGACAAAGCTTGCAACATTCATTTTGCCTGAGCGTTGCCATGCTTCCTGCATGTGTTTTAACTCTTTAACCTTTTCTTTAACCTTTTCCCCTATCTGTCAATTCCCCCCCCGCCCCCCCCAAATAAAAGCAGTGGAAAACAGTGGAACATTTCTGCTCTGTAAGGTACTTCCCCTCCCTCCCCTTGCTTTCTGTGCATGGGAAGATAGTGGCCTGCAGTGGATTCCCTGCAGCATCTGCGTTATTGCATACACATGCTTGTGACACTTTAATAGTAGCTGTCAGATAACATTAACGTATTGCTGCTACAAATAAATCAAGCAGGGCTACAAGTGAAGAAGTGAGCAAATGAGAAAGGACAGTCTCGTCCACTGCTATCAGACAAGGCCACCAGGAGCATAGTCTGCTCACTTCACCAGAGAAATTGTTGGCTATATAAAGATAAGCTCAGCAGGGACAGCCAGTCCCCAGCCAGAAGCCCTCCTTCCTGTGACTACCCAAAGAGCTCCATCTACCAGTTATTCAGAAAGTGGGGAAGAAGCCTGCTGGGATACCCTTGAAGACCCTCTCTTTTAAGTCCTGAGGACTGACCTCTTTTTGTGAGGAATGATCTCCTGAGAAAGATATGAAGTGTTTAACTGAAAATATTGTTGCTGCAGCAGGGCCTCAAATCTCAGGGTTTCTATCAGGTGGTTTAGCATGGTTGGTGTGCTAAATCCTGTGGCAGCAGGGGACACTGGTTAAAGACTAAGCAGAATACGTTGAACAGGAAGGGAACAGGCTTCACCCTGCAGCCTGAAACCCCTGTCCAGCCTCTAGACCCTCTTTCTAGGAAAGATGTACCTAGTGGAGCTAGCTAGCAGAAATCACTGAGAGGGGTTTTATGGTGCTCTTTACACTTTGGAGAAGTTCGTTAACTTGATACTGCTTGTAAAAGGCTTTTTTATCCACTAGTGCAGATGTTTCCAAACTCAGGAGTGCAAGTTGCACCTGGAATATTGTCCTCATACTGCTTGTAGAGATTATGGAAGTATTTCTTGCATTTGAACACTGTATTAGAAAAATCAGCCAGTGTTAACTTGCTTCCAGCTTAGATTGCTGTACACTTAATGCACTGACTTGTCAGGCTCTGCAGATACACTGGCAGTGAAAGTTTGGCTTTTGAGAGCTGGAATAACGTGGCTGGAAAATTACCGTGTTGGTTCTCCCTCTTTAATGCTTGTTGACATAGTTTGATTAGGTTGTGATAGACTACAAGGAAATATAGATTGTAAACTTAATGTATACCAGACCATTGCCTGGTTCCTGAAAAGCATTCAAGTGTCACTTTGAGTGACTCTATGATTCAGACAAGTCCTTTGCACAGAAAGCTTAGAAAGTTTCAATAAATTTAAAAAAAGCACAAACTTCTTTCAGAAACAGTTGCTTTTACTGTGTGAAGGTGGAAAGTTATTTCTTGCAGATCCAGCTGTGCAAAGTAGCATCAGTACTTTTGTTTAATTTATACATGATTGTCATGTTCTTAAAATTCTCACTGTGACAAGTCTTTTGTATTTCCTTAAACTGGTGAAGGGTTTATTATGCTGAATTTGACAGGTTAATGATCAAGTAGGAAATCACATAACACTTGTTAGAGCAGTTTCTGATGATACAAAATTAACTCTATCCTTTCTACAGGTAAAATCAGAAATTAAATCTAGAGTTTGCAGGTAGGGGAGAGATTGTAGCAGACAAGTACCAAGAAGACTGCATAAGATCAATACTCACACATTCCCTACTTAAGTGTTGTATTTAGTATAGAGAAAGAGATGTAAACCCTCATACAGAAGATTGTAAGTCAATACCTAACTAGTGGGATTTGGGGGGGTGTTGTGTGGGGATAGGTTGTTCTAGTGATAGATTGGCCTAATGCAGGATTTCTTGAAGCATCTTTCTCTGAAGTGTCAGGGTTGGAGTTTGCTCATCTATCAGATGGAGGGATATGTGGTGGTTTGTGTGCTAGTTTGAAAGACTGAGTCTGTTAGAAGTCGACTGCCACCCTGTATTTATTCAGTCATTAGCTTCCTTGCTGGAACTACTATGAAGTGTTGGTTTGAAAGGAAACATTTGTGATTTGGGCATTCCCTTGATAGTATGATGAGGGAAGCGATATTGACAGCAATACTGACATGCCATTGCTAATAATAAGGATAATACTAAAAAGCAGTAAAGCAGTGATCAAAATAAAGGCAGTTGCTTTGGCCAGCATTGTTCTAGATTTGTGCTTGTCATTTTGACAGCAAAAGACCTCACAGCCTGTTTTCAGTCCTCGTATGGGTATGTATTTTAATAACATTTTTTTCCTGCTCAAGCAGAGCAAAGCCAGAACAAGCTGTTCTTCTGGATTCCTGTAGTTCATTTATTCCCAGTGGATTCCAGTGGGAAATAAAATCAACAGCCTCTCCACTTCTGAACAGTGACCCTCACTGCATTTGCTAATACCACTCAGTGTTTGTCTTCATCAAAACTCAGGATATAATTGCTAGACCAGAACATGCAGGAGAACAAGAACTGAGATTTATGAGATTCAAAAAAGTACATGAATTACATTTGATTTTGGGTGCCCAAAGACTGCACCTTACTTCAGGAGCAGCTCATTTGTTTAAACAGCTTTTAAGTATCAAACTTTTTATACAGATAGTTTCAGCTCCTAAAACCACGTCATCAAAGCATCTTAATGAGCTCGTACAAGTTATACACCTGAAAATCTTTGAGTGTGTGGGCTTAGATGCCAAAAATTGATTTCCCTCTGGGTCCAGGAGAAAAAAGATTTTTTTTCTCATCTCCTAGTTACATTTGCATTTGACTTACCTATCACTTTGTGCTGCTTAAATGGATTAGTGACTGAGTCTTGCAGCACAGGAGCTGGAGAGCATTTCCAATAAGTGTACTTTGAAAATGCACAAAATGATTTTAATTCACCTGTTGCAGAGCAATTAAAAGTGGGTTCTGTAACACACGTAGCAAGAAATAGAGGTAATAGCCAGATGACAGAAGGGAAAGGTCAATTTAACAAAATAAAAATGGATAGGATCCCTGTCTAATATCTAGTTGAATAGAGGGTCTCCTAGAAGTGCTAAAATTGTGACTGAATCTTAACCCTCAAGGTCTGGACTGGAACTCCACTTTCTGTATGCCTTGACAAGTCAAGAAGGACTCGAATGCTCAGGCAGGTGGCGGGCCGGCAGTGGGCAGCAGCCGCCATTTTGTCTCCTCCCATTGCAGTGAGAAAGGGGCAAGGGGTAGCAGTGTGTTGTTGGTGCACTGTGGTTCCTTGAATTCTGATTTTTGTGTGGTCCTCTATGGAGCTAGGAGTTGGACTTGATGATCCTTGTGGGTCCCGTCCAGCTCGGGGTATTCTGTGATTCTGTGAATTATACTCAGGTATGCAGACGACAATGTAGTTGGGGGCCTACAGATCAGAGCAAACTGTGGTGGAAAGGGAAGTATATGAAAAAAGGTATTTTCAGAAACATGATAGTTTCTTTAAAAGATAAAATAAAACCTGTATATGGAATTGTCACAACTGTTTTTCCCTTATTATTAGATTCTTCCAAATAGAAAGAAGATCGTAGGACCCTTGATTCCAACAAATAGCTAGACTGAATTTCTGTAAAGCATTCCAAGGTTTGGAAATGTGTAATATCCCTTCAATTCACTGGCTATTAATACAAACAAACAAACAAAAACAACAAAAAACAACCACCCTCCAATTCAGTCATCTTTACTATACAGACAGAGGTAAATGATCACTTAAAGAAAAAAAAATCACGATAGTTATAAAAATTAGCAAAGATAGTTTCAGTGATTAAATAAATTCTATTGTGTGAATAAAATACTTGTGGTGGTGCCAATATTTTATGAGTCTTACCACAAAGTGCTTGACTACTTGAGGTGAAAGGTGGAGAGAGGATTAATTAAATGTTTGTTGGTTCTCTGAAGATTCATGTAGCAATCATACTGTGGGGATGAATTATAGCACATACAGGTAACAACACATCTGTTCATTACAAGCTATTCAATGGTAGAGCTTCTCTTGCTCTGTTTTAAGAAGATCTGACATAGTAGAAATTGTAATGGAGAAACTCTGGTTGTGTCTTGTATCCTTGGGATCCCCCCAGCCCAGCCTGGCTTCAGGCCACAGCACAGTGTTGAAGCAGTATGAGTTCCTTGATCAGTGGCGATTACCACCCATTGAGCAAGTGTCAAGTGTGGGTGTTGAAAAATATTGTGGACATGCCCTTGGTATGTATTGAGAACAGAGGTAAAGGTAATAAATAGTCTGTCACCGTTGTCCATTTGCCTAAAACCTTTCTCATGAAAGGACAAATTCCTGTGTTGTGCATTGCCTTGTTGTGCCTTCATGTGTTGCATTCTTTATCGAGTATTCAGAAGTTTGGCATGGTGAAACAAAATAGTTTAGAGGGACCAAAGGTATTTAATTGCTTAGTGCTTACTGCTGATGAATTATTGTATGAGCTATGTCAAGGAACACTAGAGTACTCAAATAGGTACCTAACATATCTAAGATCGGGAGAGGTGTAGGCTACGTGCCTTTTTAGTCATGAGATAGCATGAAGAAATGTGTGCTGTCTGTTTGATACTACTGTTATAGACGGAGTAGTTAAAAGGGGGCTTGATTGAACATGTTCTGGGTGAAATTTAACTGTAGTTAGGATGAAGCAATTCTGCAGAGCTGAGGAAAAAAATTAGATGCCATGGCATAGGATTGTTCACCTCCCCTGAGGGAATTGCACCTGCTGTTATGAAGATGATTTTCTATGTAGGGGATCTTTGACTGCTTCCAGACACTTTACAAATAGGTATACTTGAGCACATTTTCCATCCGCTTTCAGTCCGAGGACCAACCTTTTTCTCCTTAAAGTGGAAGCTGTTACTGCCAGGTGCATCTTTTGTTCCTTTGATACTGGAGCTGATGTTACACACTCAAACTGAGAAGCAGAAGCGGAGCTGAGAAGGCATGCTTGCAAAAAGGCACTTCATGGTCAACCAAGTTTCTTCACTATTCAGTGTCAGGTACATTAACTTCTGCTTCTAATGATTTTGTTAAGATATTACATTCAATGGTGGACTTAGGACAATGCACTTTTTAAGTCTTTCTTTCTCTACCCTTCCCCTCTCCGAAGAAATCACCCTTCTTACAATAGTTGGGTTAAAGAAAGGAATGGGAAGTCACCCAACATTATATTCCTGTTTCTGCTGTTTTAAATCTCAAATTCCCTTCCTGAATTCCTTTGGATAGATAACTTCTGGCACTCTATTTCCTGTTGTTTAGACCTGATGTATGCATAATTGGATCAAATCATGATTAGATGCTAGCATCTGACCCATATGCAGTGGTAGAAAACAGTGGGGAAGGTAAATACCCTCCTTGGAGTCCAAGTTCAGGTTATTTGCTTGTATCAAATAGGTATTGACAGTCCGATAAAACTCAGTGCTGATTTTCCCAACTAGTTTCTGTTTGAAAGCAGCACAGCTTGTTCTGAACTAATTAAACAGTCATTCATAGCAGAGATCTGCTGGGTGCCGATAATCAGATATACCGATATTACACTGTAAAAATGGTATTTTAAGGGCAAATTGAAGCTGTGAAGTTGGGCGTTCATGCTAGGAAATATGACATATTGCCTACTGAGCCTTGATTGAAGCTGATAAAAATTTGATTGTGAGCTGATGAATGTTATTCAGTATTTAGGTGACCTCTGTAACCTTAGTTCTGTTCCCTCACTAAGGCAGTCCCAGGACAAAAATAGTGTTTAATATCTGTGTGCTCTGCCAGCTAGGTGTTGCAACAGAGGACCATTTGGTTCTCTGCAGACCTGCCATTTGAAGGGGCTGTAAACCTAGTTTGTTATTGAGCAGAATTATTTTACAGATGGAAAAAGCAATGGAAAAAATGAGTTTTGAATTCAAGTTGTAAAAGAAAAATGTGTAATCATCAGAGAAAAAGTGTAAACGTTTGAGCTTCTCTTTTTTTAGTCATAAGTAAAAAAGATACATCTGAGATGGTGTATTTTGTTGCTTGTTTTTTAAGAGTTATATGATACTATTTTCTGTAACTTCTGATGAAAGCATTTTGAGAAGCTTTTCTACTATTTAGGAAAGATATTTGACATTATAGTTCCCAAAAGAATAATTGGTTTATTTTAAAGACTGTCTTGGACACTGCAGTGGATGATAGAAGTCAATGGTAGAGAAGACCCAGTTAAATCTCTTATACATGTCTGTTCTGTTTCTGTTTTCTCCTTGGTTTGCACTGCCTATCTGGAGTTATGACTTTCTTCTTCTGTTTACTGTTATTTTACAAGCGCTGCAGCAGGATGCGTGTTAGAGCATTTGGGCCTTCTGTATACCAGCTGATGTATTCGTTATCATTGCGATCTGTCAAGGACCACCTGCTTTGCCTTTGAAGGGTTATCTCATGTTTGCTCATTATTGATTATCATAAAGCACTAAGAAGTGTTTGATGAGCTAAGATCGTGAAGATTAATTCAGCATTTTCTCTAGCTCTATCTCTCTTAAGTTGATAGAGTTAAACTGATAAGAATAGAGAACTGGATCCAATCAAAAGCTTTTTTATCAAAAGCTACTTGGTAGCTCCCTATTGTATTTAGACCAACAAATGGTATCAGATTACAGTAGTATGCCAAAGAACCAATTTATGATTTCAGACTGCGGGCAGGGAACTGATTACATGCTAGGGCACAGAACTGATCACATGCTAAAATATTTCTCTCCATTTTATGCCATTTTTTAAATTATCATTATCTCTTGATAATTTTTTTTGTTTGTTTGTTTTCACATGGCTCTCATTTCTCAGACATAAAGGCCATAACCGCACCTCATTTTCAGCAGATAGCAAAACTTCTCTCAGCTATATTTTCCTCTTAAAGCAATTACTTGTCCAGTTACCTTCCATGTTCGAAGTATTTTTCATAAACTCATTTTGTTTTCAAGTGTACTAATAAATCTCAGAATAATACAAAATGACGAGTTGTGAAAGGCTTACTAGGCACAGGTACAGTATTCTTGGAAATTAAAAATCTATTGCAACACCAAGACATAATGTTTAAGCAGTGGAGCAACAGATGACGTTCACTGGGAAAGTAGACTGCAAACTGATTTATTCATGATCAGTATTACCCACTCCAGGGAAAGTATCTCTTTGGGATGTATAAAGACAAGTACTGTATATAATATAAAGGAAACAAGTAAGGCTATCCAATGCCATTTAAACTTCAACAGGATTGTTGTATCAGTTTTTGGATACCATACTTTTTGAGAGGCAAGTAGAGAACTACATAGTCCATAGGGTTTCTTAAGTTCCTTACTGTCCTGTTGTTACGTTACAAAAAATTCTGAAATTAAAAGAAAAAAGTCTTCCTCTTTTTTTCTCTATTTCTTCTTCAGATTAGGTTACTTTAAATATTTGTAATTCACTTTTTTTTTCAAAGTCCACTTCTATGATGTACATTATCCTCTTGGGGAGGTCAGTATGACATTAGGTCTATTTTAAGTTCACCTCAGAAAACCTATTCAGCTGCATAATCTCTGGTAATGATCTTTGGGAGAGTAAAAGTACATGCTCAATTACAGACTCAAAATTTTCCACTAGCTAAAGAAATTTGGATTTCTTTTCTTCATATCCTGCCCAATTCTCAGCAGACCCAGCTTATTTCATATGTCAGAATTCAAAGACTCTTCCCAATTGTGCATCTTGAGCAAAATTATGTTGATTTGTTTGTTTCTGTTAAGCATTTGAATTTTTACAGTATTGTAATACCGATATTTCCAGGATATCCGTCTTATACATTTGCCAGCGAGAGCAGAAGGTCCTAGCAAAAATAGCCATCAATTGTAGCATATCTCAGTTCAAGAAGCCAGCTTCTTGCCATTTCATAATGTTTAAAGAAATTAACGATGCAGTCTCGTGGTGTGGGATTTGGAGAATGTTTTCAATACTTATGCCTTGAAAGTATAACTTGAATTGTTTTCCTTCAGATATTGCAAAGCAATTGAAAATGTGCCCTGCACTGCGAAAAGTACATCTAGTAGCAAAGTAACCAAGTTGTTGGAACTATCAGAAAAGAATGAGGTTCATATTGGCTTATTTAAAAATACTAGTTTGGTTTGATCCTGGAATTGTGAAGCTGTGTGTTTGTGTGTATGTTTGGGGGAAAGACAGGATGGGGGACCTGAGAAGAGAATCCAAGGTGGACAGCAGTGAGAGTTACAGTACAAGTGAAGAATTGTAGGTCTAAAAGCAGAGGAAAGAGGGGCTCAATATAGTGAAATAAAGGCAGGCTAAATTATGTTGTGTAATTTGTATTACACACAGCTGGTTGTAAACATTGCTGTTAGGTTGTCTTCCTCTTGTCTGTATAAACAATTCTGAAGAGTCTGTTGGAGCTTCTCTCTAAAATCACTATTGTTTTTCTGTAGACCTTCGAAATTCGGTATGACAAAGCTGAAGGCCAAGGAATGTGCCTTCAAGCTGTCCATTGTGCTCAAATAAAATTTGGTGAGAATTTGTCTACTTATCTTTTTTTTTTTTTTTTTCATTGCTGAAACTCAACCTGTATGCTCAACTGCTTATGAAGCCTGGCTGTAAGACACAACAATGAACCTCAACTTGTATGCGTACCCCCCCCCGATGCAGACACAAGCTTAGCTTAGTGTAACAGCTAGCAAAACAGCACATTGGCTTTTAAAGAAGGGTGTTCAGCTGGGATCCTCTTAAATCCCTCCTAGGTAGGCTTGTACGTTAGCAGGGGTTGTGCACGCTCTGTGCTATCTGTTAGGAGTGCTGCTCCTTTGCCGCGTGTGGTAAAAGTCACTGCTTCAGTTCAAGAGCAAAGACTTAGTGGTTCTTGGTGAGTTTTGTATATTAAAAATGTGTGTTGGGATATGGGTTTATGAGGAAGAAGCCTCGCTGGTGGGAACCTGAAGCAACAGAAGAAGGAAGGGGGTTGTCCTTAAAATGAAAACAACAGAAAATAATCCATCTGTATTCCACTCTTTCTCTCATCTTCTATTTCTTCCCACACAAACAAGCGAAACCAACCTAACTCACCACCACCCAAAAAACACACACTCAACTGCCTGGGAAATAATGATTTTTATATTTTACAGATTGTATTTAGGGCACTCATTTCTGCCTGCTGAGCAATTGGCAAATGCTCTTTTTTCCCAGATAAATAAGACTTTCATGTAACTAGATAAATATTTTTGTTTTCCGAGTGACCTGGAGGTGACGCCTGTGCTTAAATGACTGTGGAAGATAAGGGATGATGCACTGCCTGTGTCTGAGCACAGGGCTCCCAGAGATATTCCCAAAAACACTAAGGACTGGGGTGCGCCGTGTTGGGGAGGCAGAGGGATGTTGATGTTGAGGGATGTAATTTTGCTTATTTATTATGGGCATTTTTTCTCATAGCCACTGGAAGCAGCACAGGTCTTGGGAAACATGCTTCTGTGTGAAGTATGTTTGCTGGCAGCAGGCAGAGCACCCCATGCCAGGAGGATGGAGAGGGCAGGTGGTGGCAGCTGTGGAGGTGACCATGAAGAACTGGGATGGGCTGTGGAGATCTCCTCAGCTGAGATGTTGTGGGAAAATACTGGCTGCCATGTACAACCTGATCCCAACCAAAAAAAAATGCAGAAAAGCAAAGTAGGCAAAGGCCTGCTCCCACCACGGGACAAATCAAAATATGCATTTGCTTGCTGAGTTAGTGTATATTAAATGGAGTTTCATGCTTTTGTCGCTATAGTGGACTAATTTTAACACGGCCTGATAGAAAACCTAAGCATTTGGCTTTCTTCACACCCCCTCCACCAGACAGGAAGGAAATATGATATAGGAGATAAATCAAGCACCTTTCTGGACCTTTCTGGTCACTGATTACAGCTTTCTCTAGCTGCAGAGGCAACAAGGAGAACCTTGAGAGTATAACCAGACTTCTTAATCCAACTTCTGTGCAATTCCAATTTTTTCTATTACACCCCGTGTCTTCTTTTCTCAACAGCTCTCCTGCCTTGGGAGTGGTAGGATTGGCAGGAAGTGTACCCAAAGCCAAACATGCTTAGAATCATTTGCAGGTTTTGCTGGGATGTCAGGGTTTTGCTTAATTTTCTAAAGCTATAGTTATTGTCTAAATTGCCTAAGCAATCATGCATCTGGGCAAATCTTGTAGAGTTATCAAAATTATCATGACTTATATCACGTGTGAAAATGTCCACCCAATGACTGGTGAGAGTCGTGCACAGAAAGACTAGGAGCTTTCATCCACTTCTGGGACCTCAAGGAGATGTACCTCATGTCTGAAGTCCTCTTTGAAGAGCTCCTATTTCAGTGGGCATGAGTTGGTTGCTCAAGCCTTTGACGTGAGATACCTCTGTTGATTGGAAAAAAACGCACGTCCAACACAGTGAATTCATGCACAGCACTGATGTGTTTTCACTAGGCTCAAGTCAGGTGGGCTGGCACGTTAAACCTGCCCAGAGCTGCAGGAGTCCCCCCCTCCATTTCTAGCACGTTTTGCCTCGTGGAGGCTGTCACAGCGCCTGGCGAGAGGTTGGCTTTGAAAGTGGCCAAGTGCACAGCTTGTGCTCAGCTCTCCTGCCAGTGGGCACGTGGTGAGGAGAGGCGTCTGGCTGGCAAGATGCTCAGATAAGGAGCTGGAGGAGACAGCCTAGGTGCAAAGACTTAGCAGAAGTGGCAATTTAAATAATAAGGTAAGGGTTGAATTGTTAATGGGGCAAGGGAAGGGAGAAACGTCCCTGTTCCCTGTTCGTCACGCTTGGCTTGGGGCTGCCAGCTTGCTTCATCCATTCTCCATCAATGTTCCTCACATGACAACTGGCCCTTATTCGTAGCTCACTGAGTTTGTTAAGAGTAAAGATGCATGGAAACTTGGTTGCTGTGGAGATTCAGTGAGGATGGACGATAGGACCTGGGGATCTCCTTCCCTGCTATTTTGTTCCTAGCGGAGAGCAACGCTTCCTCCCTGCCAGGTAGTGCCACCATGCAGAGGATGCTTTGCTGGGATCATGATAGAGTTCCAGGAAAATTTAGACACAGAAATACTTCTTTTAGTTGGTGTTATGCCAAGATGTGGTCAGGACAGTGTATTCTCCTCCTCTGCACCTTATCACTCAGTAACTGAAGAAAATAGGATCTTGCTGAAATCCCAGTGGAAAAATTAATTCCAAAAAAAAAAATAAATGCTGATGAGGAAGTAGAATTTATCAGTTTGATGTAGGAATGTTTCCTGTTGAGCTGCTTACTAAAAATACATTTGTTTGTAATATTTTTGTTCTTTAATAAAATTGTGATTAAAAGTTTTAGTTATAAACACAAATCATAAATACTGTCCTTTATGGTTCTGTATTCCATATGGCAGTGAGGATATCAGCAGGAGGGAGCACATGGAAGGTTTGCAATGACAGCAATCAATAAATGAATGAAAATCTTGTAGGACAGGGTGTGACGTTAAAATTAAGAAAGCAGCAGCAAACATTTGGCTGTCATCTGAAACAACTGGAAGAATTGAAAAATATCAAAATGTTAATTTTTTCCTCTGGATGAGGTATGCAATATATTATGTCTTTACATGCAGGTATGTATTTTAAAGCTGATTTAGATATTAATTTTTTATTCTGAAGACTGAACTTATGTGGGGCAAAATAATTGTTTGTCTTTCCCCTGCGAGAAGAAGAGCATCACATATTGGGGTGGAAAGGTGAGGTGGTCACTGAAATATACAGAATGGGTAGCTTCAGTGTAGTGCTTCTATTGACTGGAATTCTTCAGCAAAGATATTCACAAGCGACATGAGGGTTATTTCAGTGTTTTCAGCCCTGGTACCACTGCTTCACTGTCAAGAAGTAACTTTATGATGAATGTAGAATCTAGATGAAAGGTTGAAGTAGACACCTTGTGCTCCTTGTAGGCTTCCTAAATGGAAGGAATATGCAAAAAGAAGTGTCAAAAGAATTTCTACAAGGAATTTTTTTGTTCTCATCATTAACTGAGTGGATACACTGCCTATCTAGAGCATCACTCTTCAATAAATTCTGCAGATTTTGGATTGCTAAATTACGCCATGACATAGGGAAGCATTTAAATTTTCAGAGCTGGCTTCAGTAGCACTACTCATACATAAAGTGCACTTAGAGAAGTCTTTGGAAGATAGTGGCTATAATCAGTATTCTGTTCTGCTCAAGATCCAAATAAGTGGTTGCTGCGCAGAAGTAGCAGTACAGAGAGGGAAGGCACCATTTAGCAACTTCAGAAAATGTGTTCTGAGACTGGTGTATTGATTTAATCTTTTGTTGTTGCCGTTATTTCAAGGACTCAGTAAAAGTACGTCACATTTAAAATAGTAATAATAATAAAAAACTCTTCTAATTTCTTCACTAGTACTTTTCTTGTTCTTTACTGGCCAAGCATGAGGAGAGGACCACATGACTCTATTTAATTATCTTTTTAGCATAATCTACAAGTTTTCACCTTCTTAGTACTCTGTTAGTTGTAGCTTTGGGAAATGGAAGATGTTGTTGTATATACAGCACAAATACATGAGTAATTAGATCTTGGAGCCAGCTGATGTTGTCTTTCTTTTTAATTTTCATTATGCCTTTGGCTCTGTAGCTGCTTCAGTTTTCTTGTTGTTGTTTGGTTTCAGTTTAGTTTTGGTTTATTATCTTACTAGATAGTCATATATAAAAAGACAATACAGGGTTAATTGCTGTTCAGGGAAAGTGTTTAAAAAACAGTATCAGCTATACCTCATAACAATATTTTTTTCATGTTTGCACTTCTTATTTTTGAAGCTTTAAGTTGTATCCATATGTCCAATTCTGAATCACACACATAGGTGCTATAGAAATACAATTAGAGCTTTTGTACACCATCATATTTTTGTTCTTATATTCTGTTTCAGATACATATTAAAATTTTATAACAATTTTTCATTGTTAAAAAAAGGAACTCTCAAAAGTAAATCTAATTTCAGTGTTTGCCCCTGTAATTAATAGTTGGTCCCCTTGGTCAATTCACTATACAACCACTATAAAAAGTACTCTAGAAACTCAGTTGTTATCTGCTGTTAACCTAGCCGCTGCACCAATAATTGATTTAACAAAAGATTTCTTACTGGATAACTGTTATGAGAACTGAAAAGCAGAGGCAGAGCAGTGAAAAACTCCAGAAAGATGGGATACGTCATTTGTTTCCTCTAGGTAGTTTTCTGTGACTTTTTGATCTGTGTGTGTCATAGAATCATAGAATGGTTTGGGTTGGAAGGGACCATAAAGATGATCTAGTCCCAATTCCCCTGCTATGGGCAGGGATGCTACCCACTAGAGCAGGTTGCTCAAAGCCCCGTCTAACCTGGCCTTAAACACTAGGCGCTTTTCTTCTCCTTGTGGCAGTTTTACTGTCCCACAGTAAAAGCTTGAAAAGAGGGTGTCTGCAAAATGGGACTTCATGAAATATCAAAATATTCTGATTTAAATGAAAAATAAATAGAAAAAAATATTGCTGTGGGGTGTTAGAAACTAGTAGAGAATGGCTCGATGCTGTAATCTCAGAACAGAAATAACCCTGAACCTCTGAAAGAGAAGTTTACCAAAGGAGGGTAACTTGGAAAAAAAAAAAAAAAAAAAGTAAAAAGCTGTGATTATTATAATGAGCTGTGATATTCAGAGGAATATGGCCCGTATTTTCATGGTAGTAACCAGCTTTGTTTTCTCTGGCCTCCGCCAGAGGAGTAAGGAACTAACAAAATTTATCTTGGTGCTATCCCTCTTAAGCATGTTGTTGTCTCTTCATTACATATTGAATAGCAGCTGGTGTTTGAAGAATAATCAAATAGAAAGTAAGGAGAAGCCAGGTGATAATGATTCAAGCTGATATTTCTTTCTGCTTGTGATGGTCTGGAGGACTCTTGGTGATCACTGAACCATCAGTGTTCCTCCTCAGTCTTGCCTGAAATGCCCAAAACATCAATTTTGTAACAATAGAGGCAGACCAGATTTAGCTCTCAATTTTGATTTTGTAATACGAGGTTTTCATAACTCCTAGAACACGTGGAACTAAACTGTTTCCATCTCTCTCTCTCTATTTTTTTCTTCCTTCCATTACCAAGGAAAAAAATATTGAAAACTGTTTCCTGCAAGAGATTCAACAAAAGCCTTACACTGCTCTGGTTGTGAGCTAAAATCAAAGTGACTGTCCACTCTGCTCTGTTGTTTGAGACTGAGAGATCTATTATTTCAGGGGAATGAAGAAGTCACGCTAATTTTTTGAGAAACCCTCCAAGTACTTTTTGTTAGATACTGAATTGCCTGTAAAGAGCTCTGCCTCAGTAACATCAGGATAATAGCATTTCACTGCCACACACAGATGCTCTAAGAGTAAACATATTAGTTTATGAAACACTCAAATATGGCAATAGTGTGTAGGCCAGTTTAATAGCTTATCTAGGATTTATAGGTAAGTGAAGTGGTCTTTTATAAACTATTATTTTTCTAAAATCAGAAAGGCAGGAAACTTCCTAGTTTAAATCTCTGGCTAGGCAGGGGAAGGAAATCAACTCCAAAATAGCCAACTGTATTTTCCCATTGCCTTGAACAGCTCTTCAAGCACAGATTGTCTGAAATAGTTGCCATGATATGTTTTTACTTTTCAGGCCATGGAGCTTAGGGAATCAGTTTTTTAATATCTACATCATTTCTTTCCTCCTGGGACTGAAGCTGGTTACCATAGCAAAATGGCAAGGAAGCTGATAAGCTTGTAGTACCATTTGGCAAACAGGGTACAAATTTATTTTATTAAGACAGCGGACTGTGCAGAAATTGAGATTAGATATTCTTTTTTTTTTTCTGCTTTAATATAGTTTAAAATACTCATGAAGAAAATTATTGAGAACACATATTGAACGAATGCTCTTGCCTACATAACAAGAGTTGCTGCAAATAGTAGGAGCTGCAGTTTTATATCTCTGCAAATTTTTGATACTCTCAACATTACACTCTGATTTCCCTCTTTCCCTCCCTATGGCATCCCTCAAAGGTGCCATACTGTGAATGAAATGAGCTTCTGTTTAACAGAATAGTTACAGGTGTCTGTCTCTTTCTACTTAAAAATTACATTGCCATGTAGTTTTTATTCCCCCTAGACAAAGCATGGTCATCTGTGCCTGTCTTATAAATCAGTCTGAGAAGTCCCTTGGATACACCCACGAAGGATATACCCACAAAGAGCTTGTCTTCAGAACTGAGCTGTTCCTTTTTTTCTGCTCAGTTAACTCCTGAGACATTGCCTGGCATCTAAACCACCCATTGTCTGCTGTTCTGGGTGCAAGAGTTGAGTCACTATTTTGGGGAGTTTGCTTTGGTTTTGCGCTACTAACTCTAAGTGAAATGAAGTCTCGGTTTCTTGGGGTTAAAAAAGAAAACAGAATATTTCCTGAAAGTCATTTGTGCTCTCATCTTTTTCCATTTTGAATATGTGATGCATGCTGTTTTATGTGCACTGACAAATTTTCCATTTACTGTAAAATTAAATAGTTCCAATAGAGAGGATTTGGGAGTCTTGCTGTAATCCAGCTGTGCAAAACATGCTACTTAGCGTTAACCCATTCGATCTCGTACTAACCATCTTGAACTTGGAGAAGTGCTGTTCCCAAGCTGCCAGTAATGCAGCTGTGAAGCAGGAATCAGAGTAATTCCCAGGAAAGCCTACTTCTGCTCCTTTTTTAAGATGTTTCTTCAAGATAATGAGCACTAGTATTTTTTTATACTTTGGAGGGATTTTTCATACTTAAAACCCCACATTTTTGCTCATTATAAGCAAAACAATGTGATGTAGCAGTGGATTAGGGTGCCTGGGCAAGATCTAGGTGGCAGCTGGCTAGTGTCTGATTGGTTTGGGGAAGAGATGTGGGACCTCAGACCTGGGAAGATTCAGACAGTCATAGAAAGAGCTGAGTAAGAAGATAATTGTAAGGGGAATATGTGAGTTTCGGGTCGGGGCTTATTGCATGTGTGTGTGTATGACCTGCGCCTTAGCCCTTTCTCTGTCCCTTGTGTGGACTCTTTGGATGGAGGGAGCAATCTGCAAGGGATGAGAAGTAGTTTCCTCCTTGGAAACCGGTTACCTGCAGATACTTGTAAGTGATACTGATGTTAACCACCCATGGGTATATATATATATACATATATATAACCTGTGGGTCACTGTGTTTTACTGTAATACCTAAGTGTGGGAACTCAGTGCAGGGATGTAGCCCAGAATGCAGCACTTTGATGCGGGAGCTTTGGGTGTTGCCATCTACTGGCAGCCATCCGCCGAGAGAAGTCCCTCAGCAGTAGTTTAACGTATTGCTTCTTTTGAACTGAAAGATGGGATTTTTCTGTGTAAATCCTCTTTCAGGTCAGAGTTGTTAATAAAACAATTTCTGCTGTCCTCTCCGTATGGATGTAGTGAGTCCCAGCGGGCTTCCTCTGAGACACTGTTGCTCTTCGGGATGTTAGTGTGTGACACGGGGACAGCTCCTCTCTCCTGCACAAAACGTGGTCTGGGGAGTCCTGAGCACCCACTGTGAGCTTGGGGCTTGACAGGCACCCACATGGGTGCTGCCTTTCAGAGCCTGGCCCTGTATTTTCAGGGAAGGGGTTGGTCTGGAAATTACTAGTAACAAAGGCAATGGGTATGTTTGAACTCATTGGAGAATAGGCCAAAGATTCCTATTTTTAAGAATATTGCAATTCTAACAGTCTTTTTTTTCCCCTAGAAGAGATGAGAGGTGTTCCAAATAAGTCTGTCCTCGAAGGGAGAGATGGTACAGCTTGTGCAGCTCTCCAGAAGTTGTATTTTGACCTCTGTCAAGGGAAATGTTTATATGATACTGTCAGAAGCTGTTTGAACATTATACATGAACCAAATGCTAGCAATGGGCATGTTTTTTTTCCTTTTTATTAAAAAATGGTTAGGAAATAAAAGAGTTGCAACACTAGTTTTCAGCAGAAGTTATGTGATTGCTTTGTTACAAAACATAATCCATGTGGAAGCAGAAGAGCAGCATAGCTTTTCCCTTGTACTTGTCCAATCCAAATACACACCAGACTTAATAACTCTCTCTGTAGTCATGTTCATAAAAATGTTTAAAATGTACTTTTAACATAAAATTTTGTAACATATTTTTTTTAGAAGAACTAGATATTCCAATTGCTCTTAAACCCTGTGAAAAAAAAACAGCATTTTCCCTTCATTATTTTAAGCACTATTTCAAAACAGTGGTTTAATGTATCTTTGGTATGTTTTCAGGCCAGATATGTAGGTACACGAGCACAGAAATATTTGTGTTCCTCTGTCAGGTCTGTCTTCACGAGTCCTAGCTGCATCTTAGCTGACACAGTAGAAGCATTTTTAGATGGATTTTTGTCATAGTAGTTGCAAGGTACTGGATTACCAAAAGCAAGATTACAGTATTGCTAGTAGAGTTGTATTTTTACAGTGAAGCAATACACAGTGTTAAGAACGTATATTTAAGGCCATATATGGAAGTTTTGTATTTAAAAACTAGAGAAGTGAAATACACTGGAATTAAGAGCTTAAGGTTTAACCATGGCTTGGATCAGAGAGTCATGGAATGGGCTGAGTTCTAGCTGCGCTTTGTTACTGATGGCAGTTTTCCAAAATGTAATCAAGTATTTCTTTTTTTCTTTCTTTTCTCCTTTTTTTTTTCCCTTTTGTTGCAGCTGGTCTCCAATGTTCTCATCTTCTCCTGTACAAACATTGTAGGCGTCTGTACCCACTACCCAGCAGAGGTGTCCCAAAGACAGGCTTTCCAGGAGACGAGGGAATGCATACAAGCCAGGCTGCATTCTCAAAGGGAAAACCAGCAGCAGGTAAGAGCAACAGTGGGAAATAAAAAATGAAATTGCTGAAATGGAATTAGCATGCAAATTGTTCCTGTAGGATTAGATTTGCAGGCCTCTTGCTTGATGACTGATGCAGGCAAGAATAGGCCGATAGGAGACGGCAGGCTTTTTAAAGGCTTGAAAGAGAACTCAGGGAGTATTTCCTCCCCAGTACACTGATGGATTTGTCCACAGACATCAACAAATTCTGTGGACTCTGCTCTGCAGATGAAAATTACATAGTACACAGAGAATGTGCACTGTTTTTTTGCACGCATTGGAGCTGTGTGTTGAACACGGATGCAGTATACAGGCTTCAGGTGGACCCTCTTTGTGAGGACAAAGTGTGGTGTGTTTATCAGCAAAGCCACTACCAACAGGTAAGGCAGGTTTCTGAAGTGAGAGAGGTATAAATTTGGCCACAGAATATACTGTCCCTTGATGCTTCCAGAGAGTCCTCTTCCTGCCTGCTTGCACACCTCTGTGCACCATATAGGCCTCAAGTCAATTCTATTTTATTGAAAAGTAAGTTTCATCAACATGTCCGATGTTTGTGTGCTGCCAGTAAACAGCTTAGTTTTCAAGGGGACCGACCATATTGGCTTCCCTAATTCAGTTGTGGGTTCTGTGGCAATGAACCTCGTCTCCTCAGGATTAGATACGAAAGACCTTTTGGACCAGTGTGACTATTCCTTTGCTAATACACATCTCTAACCCGCAGTATGTCTTGCAGTGGTCTGTCCCGTCCAATTTGAAGGGAATCATGAAATGGGGCTTCCAGTCTTCCCTTGGGAGGTATCCTGGAGCTTGGTTGTGGTTGTGAACTTGGGGAAGAGGTCAGGGGAATGAATCGAGTGGAGCATCTTTGTATCTCTGTAGCAACACAGCTTATTTTTCCCTCATGTCCCAGCCCATCTGCATCTATGGATCCATCTTTTGGCAGCGTTTATGAGGTTCTTCTGTCTGACATACTTGCTCCTTAACCCTTACGGTTATTTTGACAATATATATATGAAAACCAAATTCACAATCACAGCTCTTTTTTCCTTTGTAACAAATGTAGTTTCAGAAAGATGAAACAAGTGGCCAATCCTCCTTTGGCACCTTGAAATGAAGGAAAGAACTGAGCCAAGAGAATACCCTATTTTATTTATTGATTACAGCTCTGTCCTCCCTGCTGAGAGGCTGCCTTTGCATGTCTCAAATGCATGTGCCGTTCTGGATTTAGGAGCTTCTGTGCTGAAGAAAATGAAAAATGTCCTTACAAGTGCAATAGTCTTTGGCCTTTTTTATCTCTCCCTCTTCCCCTCCCCAAAGGTACCATACCGTACAGGAGAAAGCTAGGACATCAGTAAAACACAGGTCAAAGCCAGTCACTAAGTTGTGCCCTCCAGTACATCCAGCAGGAACCGTGGATCCTGGCAGCTGGGGACTCCTAATAAGATTATTTGCTGCTACAGCCTGCACTGACATTGATTTCCAGGTTCAGTTCAGATGCATCCCTATGCATAATGCATCGAGATAATCTTGAGGTAACAGCAGATGCAAATACCAGCAGCTCAGCCCGCGTCTGTGAGAGCTGGTCTCCAAATAGGCATGGAGGGAAAGAGCCCAGCACTCTTATCATCGTTTGCCTGTTTCTGGAGTCCTGACGATGTTCTTGTGTGCTGTTCTCTATTAAAGGCAGGCAGATTATCTCCAGCAAAGGAGTGTATATTTTCCCTTATTAAGCTTCTACTGGCATCCAAAATTAGAAAGAAAGTAAACAGAAATCCAAAGTGTCCAATCCAGAATAGACAATCCTCAATGATTTTATTACTTGAGATAACTTAGGGCAGAATCATAACAGGAATTACTGTACCTTACACAGAATAAAGTAGTAGTGGATGAAAAAAAAATTATTCTCAATAATCTGCAAATATTTAAGATTTGAGTAAAAGAGTGGTTGTCAAGACTGCAGTTTTCCTTCTAGCATTGCTTGTCTTCTGTCTGTGAAGTCATCTTCTTCTTTACATCTCTGCATCACTTAACTTGTGATGAATAGTGTTATTAAACCTGAGGACAAGTGGACAGATGTAGCACACTGAATATTTGTTAATGCTTTGGGGTCATCTTGGGAGAGTATGACATAAACAGTTAAAATTACTGTGTAGTATAGAGTCAGTGTACGGATGTGTGTGTTTTATATATCCACCCACGTATACATATATCCATGTGGATGTATGTAAATAGAGTAGATCTGTATTTTACTCTTTAATCTGTGCCTATTCTAGAGACTAGTGCTTCTTGGTATGCATTTGTTTAATGTATAATTCAGTGGAACTATACTCGCATCGTATTTTGAAGTGAGAATTATATATGAATTTGCTTTTGCTTTTTTTTATCAGGTCAGACTGCTGCCTTGTTAGACTTGTAAAACAGCAGTCCCAGCCACCTCACTTGTACGTAAGTGATTTTACAGTGAGGGCTGCAGTACATTCTAGTCATTACACCAAAATGAAAATTGTACTCTGGTGGAGACTTTAATTTCTGTGCTCCGTTTGAAATAAAACAAAGGGATTTTTTTTGTTGTTTTGAAGGTCTTTTAGCGTGGCTTGTGCCTTACTAAAGCACTTGTTACAGCCTCCTCCTGGTAGTTTCAGAGGTTATTTTCAGTGATCGTGATGCTCCCAGCAAACAGGATGAAAAGAATGTCCAGCTCTGTAACACAGCTCAACCTCCTAATTAGTTGTTACATGAAGGATTGTTCCTGTTGCATGCATTCGTTTCACTTGTTAAGTCTTATTCCCAGTCGGTGATAGTTCAGAGTGGTGTTAGTCTCATGAAGATCTCAACTGTCTTGAAAATATTGGTGGTTTAATCTGGCAAATGCCTGTGGCGTCAGGAAGAGCAGGGGTGAGGGTTCTCAAGCACAAGTTATCCAGAAATCTACGTGAAAATCCCTTGGAGTACTAGTAGAAGAAGCTTACTCCCCCAAACATGTCCCTGCTTTTCAAGCAAGTAAAAAAAAATCATCCTTCACTCTGGTGCGCCCACAGGGAATGTTCCAAACCTGCGGGTGCCCCTGAGCTCCCCGTTGAGCTCTGAGTTATTTAAAGGATGTGTAAAATCACACGTAGAGTAGCAGCTTTCACACATTTGAGGATGCCTATTATAATATGCAAATGACAGCAGTGTATACACCAGTTACCCTGATAAACATACAAAATGTGTTGCGCTTTTACGCTCAAGGAGTACACTAATAGCTGACAGAAGCCTGAGGACACGTGCATGATTCATAATCTTTATATATATATGTGTGTATATATATATATATACATATAAAATTTGGCAGTGTGAATGCTACCACATGCAGTATGCCAGTGAAGGTGAGAGTGCTTTAAAACACAAGTATCTTGTCAGGACTGCTGCAGTTTGGAGCTGGGGAGATAGACATCCCTCCAACACATCTTTTCCTGTGTTATTACTACCTCCTCAGGGACCGGAGGCAAGAATCAATCTCTTTAAGGTACACGTTGAGGGGAAAAAAAGTAAATACTGGGCAATGCTGCAGCCTATAAAATGTCTCAGTGCATGCTGAGTACATATCCAGTGAATCCATCTTCATCTGGTTTTCCGAACGTTTCTCTCTCTCCTTAGAGGAAGAAATAAGTGGGGAACTTTCAGATAAAGCCAGAAATTAGAATCCAGGAATGTGTTTATAACTGAAGTGTGGGCAAGAGGTTTGGTGACGTGAGTAATTAATACAGGAATGCTGACCCCTCTGAGTCAGGGCTGCAGCTTGAGCCCAACTGCTCCCTGTGTTGTTGAGAATTAATGAGCTGTTAGATAAGGTTAGGCACCTTCGTTTATTCTACATTGTGTCTGTGTCGTCAGGAAGGAAGGCCCTTTTCTTCTGCTCACTGCAGGGAAAGAAAAATAATAAAAACAAGAGCGGCGCAAGCTTTTGGGATTCTTCAGCTATTCCAGAGCACTGCTTGCAGGTTGAGCTAGAGTTGAGCCCTGAGGAGATGCTCCCCACCTTCTCCAGCCAGAGCAAAAACTTCCCCTGAACTGCAAAGAGTGTGAGTGGGAATGAAATTAAGGGATTGAACGGTCTGGGCAGAATTTATCAGGTGAGATTCCTGAAATACACAAATGTGTCCCTGGGGTGCATATTACCTGCAGGTTTAAATTCTATAGCCTTTGCATAAAATTGCCACCAAATTTAGAATAATAGCAAGCGCGGGCTTTTGTGTGAGTTTTTAGGAAAATTACCAGAAAGTCATCATTTTGTCATGTAACTAATTTTTGCCTAGCATACAAAACTATATATGGAACGGCTTACAAAATGGTGTTATGAAAGTCACACTGAAGCTATTATCAGTAAATAAAAGTGCAATTTAGTTGTTTCAAGGGAGGGTGAAGAGCAGTGAAATGCTGATGACAGAAGGTGGTTATTGGAAATACTTTTGTAGGTGAGTGGCTGGGTGTACAGGTCTTAATTCAACTGGGCACTAAGAGTGGTTTTAGGTGTAGAAGTATAAAACCGCATTGCATAGTTGGGCTAACTTCTCGTGCTAGTTTTATTGGGGCATTCCTACTGACTTGTTATCTGCCAAGAACAGGTTTGTGCCTGTTGGGGGAATGTGCCTAGATGATCAGATGGGAAAGGAAGGAGTTGTAGAAGGTGCCCAAGGGTGTTGGGGTGTCAGTCCTGTAGGGCTGTGTGAAAGAGGACTTCGTGGTGGTGTGGAGAGGCTGTGGGGAAGGTCAGATGGTATCATTTAGCAGAATCATTCCAGGAACGTGTATGTGCAATTTCTGAGTTGCATGGATCCTTCATTTGCAAGAACTGGCATTAATCACAGGCCCAGTGCAGCTGGGATGAAAAATAATATTTTCCCCTCTAAAATCATTGAATTATTGTTTCAGGGTCAGGACAGAATTGCAGATGCCTTGACAGAGGGTCAACTGCTGGGTTTATGGATGTGGTTTCACTTGGTCGTACTCTTCGCTCCCCAAACTGATGACTTCATTTCTCCCCAGCGCGGAGCAAAGTGTGTTTGTTAACTGGGCAGCAGGTGTTTTAATTGCTTCATCTGTCTGACTCCACAGGAGCGGCTCCTGCTCTCTGTACTTCCTCGACATGTTGCCATGGAGATGAAAGCTGACATTAATGCCAAACAGGAAGATATGATGTTTCATAAAATCTACATCCAGAAGCATGACAATGTCAGGTAAGAAGAGCAGCCTATCTCCCAGCTGCCAGGGGAGGAGGGACCATCCCAGTACTTAGCACTTAAGGCCTGGGAACGAAGATGACAGCAGCACTTAATTCAAAATAAGTGTAAAAGCTCTAAAGTGCCACCAGTTGACTTTTGTAAGTTTGTTTATAGGACGGGAGGAGGATTGCCACAGGTCTGCAACATCTTCGTCTGATAAGCAGCTTTAACTGATCTCTTTCCTTAGCTTCTTTATTTTTTCTCTTTTTCCTTGATTGCATCTCAGTGGCTTTGAAAAGGTGGAATGTTTGAGTTTGGATGTTTTTTTGACAGTAACAAGCACCCTTCTGATAAGCATTGAAGGGATGCAAGTCAAAGATTGACAGCGCTTTCCAGGCAGTGAGTTGCAGAGACCAGCTGAGGTTAAAATCACTTGGAGTAGTCCCTGCCAGTCTGTAATTACAAGCAGGGGGTCCATTATAGTAGCAGCCCTTGGCACCTGCTCAGTCACCAGTCAGCCACCCAAGGCCGTGTCACTCCTTGGTCTGCCTGGATGAGCGGACGAAATGGATGTCTGGTGTCTGGGAAGTGGTGCAGAATCACAGCCAGTCCGTGTTGCTGGGGCAGTCTGTCCCCATGAGCTTCGGCACATCACCAGGTTCCCTGTGTCCACTTCCCAGAGAAGAGGGAATGAACTCATACTTGGTATTGCTGTTGATGTTGCTTGATATCTTCATGGGCTGCAATGAAAAGTAGTTTAACTTAATCTTGACACATTTTAATTCTGCTGTTGTACCTGGCCTCTTTGGGAATGACTTCTGTCTCTGCCAAGCCAGGTCCTGATGCTGTGTAACAGCTCTGTAAGTCTGTAAATACTTCTACTGAGACACGGGGCTGGGGTCGGAGAATCTCTCTCATTCCTCCCTCCCTCTTCCCTTCAAATAAGAGGTTTTCTTGTACACTGCTTGTGTAGCCTTCTCTCTTACGTAGCTTTAAGTATGTTGGTGAATTATATTTTCTGATACTTAGTGCTCAACAAATAAAAGTGGATTTATTGCATCTCCAACATACTGCACCTGCGTAATCTCCAGTAGATGATGCAGTAAAATTCACTTAAAATTCTGAAGCATTTGAAGACTGCAGCAAATTGACATTTCCTTAGTGTTAGCAGTGGAGTAGAGCGGTAATGTACAAGCAGAAAATTGGGAAGAGGGACCTATAGGTTAGGTTTTGATTGTGACTGGGCAAAGTGATAAAGATCCCCTAGCAATACTGAAGACAAAAATGTTATCACCTGTAAAATGCTTTAATGGTTCTGTAATGAAAAATAAAGAATATACGTACAGTAATGAAGGTGAGCGGAAGAGGCCTCCCAGAGTGCCCACAGCAGAATAAGTGTTACAGTAGATGTTTTTTGTCTTTGCATCCGATTTTTCCTTAATAGCACTTGGCGTGTTCAAGTAGGTTTGTAAATTTCTCATGATAGATGGCATTTGTGTATTTTCCTAATAGAGGAATTACTTTTTTTCCCAGTACTTAAAGGTCAGCTTGACATTCAAATTGAATGCAAGTTGTTGGATATGACATGAGATTAATCAGTATGGTATTATATTCTTCCACATTAGTTTCCATATATCATTATTTGCAGGTCTAAAAGTCATTCGGTACAGTCAAATCTTAGTAAAAGTGATTATCTCTTTTGGATGATACTTCTTTGAAATTTTGTTTTAACTATATCACCAAATAAATAAAAACTAATTAAAAATAATATACTAAATTAGCAAATGCACAACAAGCATGGTATTCAATATATGCATATTTTTTTTTCTTCTTTAGTTCCTTCACTCTGCCAGACAATGGCTTCTTGTAGCCTTTACCCATATGTACTGAAAGCAAAGAGAAGGTAACATAGGAACATCTCATCTTCATATACTTTAGGGAAATGAATAACTAAGTATGAATATTGAAAAAGGAAACATGATTTGGAACAAATGACTCATTTCACACTAGGAGTTCAGCATGGAGCCTTTGCTCTTGCCTGGGTGCTCTGAAACCACCTCTGGTGGGAATTTTACTGTGGATGGTTTTGAAGCATTTACATGCACCCGGAAACATGCTGGTGGCAGGGGGTAGTGCCTCCATGATGGGGATTAATGAAGTGGCTGAAGAAAAGCAAGTGCACACATTACTTTTCATGGGGAAATGCTCAAGGGGAGGTTTTTGAGATTAGAACACTCCAAGCAATTTTGTTTTGTTTTTGTCAGTATTCAAAAATGTCATAAGATCTGAGTTTTTATGAGCTAAAGGTTATTGTGTTAAGGCATTTGAGAAGCATGTGAAGTCGACGCAAGGGTGCTGTGCCCAGCCATTGAATCTGGTTTCCTGCTAATGATTTATGAGCAGAAGCATTTCCTTTCAGTTCTCAGAGGTGGGAAAGGTCCGTGTGTGTGCAGAGGTGTGCGTCTCCCTCCACCAGCGGCTGTATGCAACGGTTCTTGTTTCCCACTCTCCCAGGTTAGTTAAAAAGTCAGATTGTAAATGAAAGTATGACGGATGGGAAATTTTGTTCACTGCTGATTTAAACCTTTAAGTTTTCTTTCATAGCACCTTGAGTTCAAGAGCTTTCATTTTTCTGGATGTTCAAGGTGCTCACTGATTTCCCAGTCTGCGTGGAGCCCCTGAGCCTGCCTGGCACTGGTGGTTTCCATCCAGCCGAATTTTGTTCTGTCCCTGTGAGCTCAGGAGGCTCAGGAGCAGAGCCATGCTCTGTTAGCCTGCCTTGACATGCTGTGTGGGAGAAGAAGTTTGCAAAATCCTGTGCCAGACGAGATTAAATATTTTAATTTTCAGGGATGATTGGGCCCGGGCTTTTGGGACCACCTCTAATTGAAATTAAAACAAACTCAAACCACTCTACCAGCAGAAAATGTTACGCTAAAATTATGTCAAGTTGCTGTGTGGTTTTTCTTTCTATTTTGAAATGACCAGTTATTCTGTGATATGCTTGGTTTCAGATATTATAATACACACTTTTTTTCCTTAAAAAACAAAACAAAACTAACTAACATACAAACTATGTAGAAAGATCTCTCCCAGCTGCCAAGAGTAGGCCTGTAAAACACAGACATGATCCTTTCATAAGGGCAGGTCTGCCATGATATTGCTTACTATGTTACATTTATCTTAGGGGTTAGGCTATCTCTATGGGGGAAAGGTGATGTTTTTATGTAGAAGTAAAGTGGCCTGTCTGACCTGAATGGATAAAAGCAAATCTTTTTAGAACCTTATCAGGGCTTCCTGTGAATGAGTTCATAATCTCCTGCTTATTGTTATGGAAAGCAAAGTTCAGAGACTAATTTATCCACAATGAAAATATAATTTCCTGTCATTTTTGGCAGCAAAATTTGCTTCAAGACTACATTCTGAAGAATTTAGGGTGATGAAGAAACTAAGATGAAGAGGTTTGGGGTTAATATTCTCTTTTGAGATGCAAATGAACAGAACCTTTGAATGGGGAATGAAACCGTTTTCCATCCTGATTTATTGAATGAGAATTGACTTTGACAAATGGAGAACCGTAGAGCGTGACATGACCTTTCCCACGTATGTGTGTTAAATATAAAGTCTATTGTCAAATGCAATCAGGAAAGGAGTTCCCAAGACCATATGAGTAATTTTGGGTAAACAAGGTGAGTTATATAAGTAAAGCAGTTCACTTTATCATGAATGAGATTATGTCTGATAGAGAAACCTTAAAATACGCATAGATAATACTGTTTATCTGAAATGCTTCCTAGTCGGAATTTTAAATGTTTTACATTACTGTAGCTATTTATAGTGTCTTGCTGCAGTGATAGTGGCTTTAATGTTATCTAGGTTTGGCCAAATATAGTAATCTCTGTGCTATAAAAGAAGGTTTGAAGTCCTCTGTGAAGGGATCAAGCTTGGCTTTGTCATTGAAATTCCTTTGATGAACTGTTTCAAGCTTATTTTAGGGCTGGCATCCAAGCATGGTGAAAGTGACAGTTTCCTCTTTTCTACCCTTCACGTAATTCTTATGAATCATGTACTCAACAACGTTAACCTGATCTCACGGTTTTCTAAACATCTTGACAACTCAAACCAAACTCTTTGCAGAAATAGAACAGTCCATTTGCTTTCAGCTTTGTAAATGAAACTCATTTTTAATTAGTCTTCTGATCAAATTACGTTCTAACACCAAAAATTCTCCCCTTAAAAATGACCAAACAGTCGCACTTTGGCTGAGTGTCAGGATATTCAGTCGGCCATGTCAGCTAAACCTCTTCATCTTATAGGTGATTTGATGCTTAATTAGTTGGTTATGAAGGGCATTAAATTCTTAGATTGCAAGATGCTATGTAATTGTATGTTATGGTTTGCAATAATTTCAACTAAACAAGCAACCTTCTCCTTCTTCCTGCCACTGTCCTTGCACACAGGACATCCAGTATGAATGTTTCTTGGGGTTAAAGGAGTTTTCAATATAAATAGCAGTATAAGGCTGGGCTCTGATTGCAGCTAGTAGGAGTGCTCCCAGAATAGAGCTGTAACGGGACATACCAGTGCCAAAGCAGTGTGCTGCTTAATGGTGTATTCTGGTTGGTGAGTACAGGCATGAGGATACTTTTCCCAACTTGCTAAAAGAAACATGCCTTTTGAAATGCCAAATGGGTTTACAATGAGGCACGTTCTCTCAAATCCAGGTCAGACATCAGATTGTCTTTGGGGGCAGTTATGCCAATTGGTTTTGTTCAGGAGCTCATCTGGATTCTGTTTTCATACTTTTTTTTTTTTATGAGATGTTATTGAAGCTAAGCAAAAAGCAGTTTCATTTTACCATCTTTAAAAAATAAAACTACATTGTGGAGTGTATAAATTTGTTACAGTTCTTCTCTGGATATTTTCAAAAATTCCCCAAATAACCTTGTTTGAGCCAAAGCTTTAATTTCTAGGCAAAGCCTTGTTGCCAGGGAAGGGCAGCACCAATAATTCTTATATATTTGCTATATAATTAATTTCCTTCCTCATCTTCTCCTCCCTTTTGGGAGAATGAAATATATGGTTTATGTTTGGAGATGAGGAGATCAGCATTAAGTGGAGAGAAGCCTAAAATCAGGTTTCATCCATGCTCTCCCTGCCAGTCACTGAGCTTCCATTTCCTTATGAAATGCTTTCGTGGGTTGCTTGCTTGGTTGGTTCCCAGCATCAAGTCCTAGCAAGAACTTTTGCTGTTTTTCTTCATATGAGGCCTATACCCACATGTAGCAGCAAGTTATTTTTGGAGGTAGGTTGGGGGAAACTGTGTGGGTTTCGTGTGGGTTCAGATGTCCTCCTCATTTAATTGCCATTAGTTCTGGTTCAGGTTGTAGGCTGAGAAAAGTCAGTAGGAGGGAAGTGATCAGCCTTCCCACGCCTTTCCCCAAGTGACAGCAGTGAGTTTTACTTTTTCAGGAACTCTTCTGTTTCTCTGTCAAGAGCCAGCTCTTGGGTACTTCACCTGTGTCTGCCTGGTGTGAATCTTAGCTTTTTAATTTTCCAGAAAATTTAATGATTTTTTTATAAGATAGCAGTAGTTTTTAGGAAATGTCAAAGTCCCTTTCACCCATGGGTGGTGGTGAACTACTTTGCACTTACCACTAAATGCTTGACTCTTCCTAGACAATTTGTTGTTTTTGCGAGGGAAATCAGTGTCTTTTGGAGAAAGGCATTCAAGCTAAAACATGTAAAGAAAGGAATTTTTTTATTTTACAGCCATTATTACATCTGAACTTGACATCAGAGCTATGCAATAAGCTTGGACGTTAATATTCAGGGAGGCATTTCATGCAAATATCACTCCCTCTTTTCAATATGTGTGTTGATGGTTCAGTCCTGAAAACTTTTAAGCTATAAAATAGCGCATGTTTATATATTTTATTGAATCTGCCTCTTTGCATATGTGCACAGCAGCCTCTAAGAAGAACAAATACATGCTAACTTGCTTAAGCATTCATCTGGCTGTCTGCAGATCTGTCTTTTTGAACTGGGAATACACTGTGATCTTGGTCCCTGCTGGGAACCCCTGGTGCCTATAGGGGCATGAGAGTCTTGTACCCTCCAAAGAACAAAACAGATAAATAACTGGTTGCAGGGAACCCCGCTGGATGCATTACTTAAACACATGTGTTGTAATAAAGACAACATCCCAAAAGTGCAGCGTGCCAGGTGACTGCAGATCTGCAGCCACCAGCAAGCCAGCAGCAATTAGGAAGAGCCTGTGATGTATAATTCACACCCTGCTATTCTGAGTGTACACAAGGGTCTGTGAAGTTCACAGGGTGATGGATTGAAGAGTGTTAGATGTTTTAATGATGAAATACTGTGAATAGTAATTTGGAGAGAATAATGAATGTGCCTGCAGAAGTTTACAGAGCAATATTTTAGCTCATCAAGGTTATTTGAATTCTCTTTTTTCTTCAGTAGTACTAGAAACAAATTACATTTTTTTAAAATGCAAGTTTCACTGCTGATTGCCCTGATAGTAAAAACAAATGCATTGAATGTATAGTAAACAGACATATATATTATATATATGTTTATTAAGCAAATCCAACTCCAATCTTCTCTGTTCTGAAGTAACCTTGAGGGAAAAAAAAGTAAAAATCATAAGAGTCATTTCTGACCAAAACTTTACTTTTATAGAGGCTTGGTTATAAAGACTTTGTTAACTTTTACTTAATCACCTACTGCGTCATGTAGTTAACATGCAAAGTGGTTTTAAGAACATTGAGTTTATATAATATTTGAAGAGGTTCTTGTAAAAATCATCCTACCTTTTTGCTTCCTTCTTAAACTATAATGATTGAAAAGCAAAAATCAGTTAAACTTCTTTGTTCTGTAATGCACTGAACTTTGCAAAACTATTTAAAGCACTCCTTTTACAGAAGCTGAAAGAGAAGCACAGTGTTCAATGGGGATGGGTTAACTTCTCTTGTCTGCTACTATGTTCGCACCCCTCAACAATTGTTGCTAATGCATGCATCTGTTTTCACTGGTGTATATATCATTTTTACACTGGATAAATAATGAAGAGCCAAAAGCTGAAACCAATTAGTGGTGAAGAGCTCTTGAGAGGTCTGGTATCCTGTGATTCAGGTTAGTGCATTGCTAACTTGAGTCTGTCCTCCACTCTCTGAAAATAAGAGTGTATTCTTTAAAATTTCAAGTTTTTATTATTTTTGCTTGAAACTTAGAGGTTAAAAAGTTAGGAACAGGCTGGTACTGACTGTGTAAACTGCATGATTTCTTAATGGTGTTTCTATAAGAGACCAGGCTAAGAGCAGGTCGCTTCAGATAGACAGCTAAACAGAAATAAGAAGCAGCCCGAGGACTGCACAGAACAGCAAAGGAGAAAAAAGACCAAAGAGTCTTTTTTGAATTTCACAGGGCATTGGCTTTGTGGAATGATGGAGGTGATTTTTTTAGAAATCTGAGATTTTTCTGTGTCCATTTGTGTTTCTGTTACAAAGACCTTGAAAGATGCACAAAGTTTCAAATGGTGCGATTATTAAGGATTTGCAAGAGCGAATATGTTGTGAGGAATTGGAAATTTGCAAATAATTTTCGTAAACCACAAAGAAATGCCTGCATTATCTCTGCTTGATCAATGATCTTTTTTTTAAAAGTCAGCAAAATACAGGAATATGTGTGTTTTCTTCCCCCATCCTTAGCCAGCAGGAATATTTGTCTGCTGTTGCTGAACACATTTAGCAAGTACCTGAGGCCCTCAAAGGCACCAAAAAATTCTAAGTATGTTGCCATTCCTAGATGAATCCATTAAATACATATGAGGATACTCAGGGTTTGAAATTAGCTCCCTCAACGCCAGGTCTACAGAGCTGGCCCCCAAGACATGGTGCAACGACTCCTTGTGTTGGGTGCTCCACCACGTTCAGCTTCAATCTGTGTGACTATCAGCAAAATATTCTCTCCCACCCTCCTCTGGCAGAAACCACCCCAGTAAATGGCTGGTGACGCAGAAGGCTGGATGACCACAGCTTTGTTCAGCTGTAAGTTCATCTATAAATCCCTGTTCATCCCCTTCAGCTGCTGGAAGCACAACTTGCCCTCCCAAATGAAGAGGAAGGCTGAATGTGTGAGGCAGCTGGGATTTTTTGTTAAAAATGAGATACAATAGAGAGAGTTTTTGTTGATCCACCAACGAAGACAGCTCACTTGTTTATTTGTTGTTGTTTTTTTTCTTTTTTGGTTGTTGTTTTGGGTGCTTTTTTTTAGCTTTAACAAGAATTCTTTGCAGAGTCTGATAAATACATCGGCACTATTTCACACTCGTGGGGAATGCGTTGCTAATAGGACGTTACTAGGACAACCCTCGTTCTTCTGACAAGCACTTAATTTCAGCTATCTCCGAGGCCTGGCAGCCCCATACATCAGTGCTGAATGCAGTAGCAAGTTGGAGAGAGGCATTGTGACATCCTGGGATGTGAAGGAGATGAGAGACATGTCACGGAGCTTGTGGGATATTTGTGTAGCAGGCAAAAATGACAGGAAAGACCAAAAAACCTTGGAAAGCAAGGAGCAAATTTAGCAATTGTTAGAATGGCTGGAGAAAAGGCAATGAGAAAATGGAAAAAAGCCACATACTATTTTAGATAGTGGACGGTTATGTGCCACAGTGGTGCTGGTGGAGAGCCTCCGACCCTGCAAACATGCACACCAACGTGCTGCTGCTTTCTGCAGGGGTTGTTTGCAAAGAATGAGCTAATAAGAATCAACTTGTAGAACAAAGCAAACAAAATTTTGGCTTCTGCTCAGGGGAACTGGAGCAATTCAAGTTACAGATCAGGCCACAACAGGAGCCAAATGGTGATCCATAAAAGTATAATTATTCTGTTTCATTTGGAGCCTTTTGTTCTGGATTAGATTCAAAACTACTGTAAGCTCCTTTGTAAGATTTGTTTTCTTTCCAGGAAAGAGAAAAAGAGGCCTTTTGAGTTAATAGTTCTATTTTGTTTTAATTAAAAAGGAGAAAGAAACCACGTTTTCTGTGCCTTTCTTCCTTGAGAGTCTTGCCTTTTGCAGAGCAGCAGCCTGCAGGTCGCAGTTTAGGATGACAGGTCCGATGTAGGACAAAGTTGTATCATAAAACGTAAATGGTAAGTGAAAATCTGTTTTGAAGATCCAGTGCTCTTTGTCATTTACAGCTGCAAACTGAGTAAAATTTTGTTACGGAAATCAGAAGTGATTACAAATCTCTTGCAAAGCCCACAAAGCCTGAAATTGCAGCTGTGACTTTCCTGCTGAGCTCCTTTTCCTTGGAAGTGCGTAATGATGGAAGGAATAAACTGAAAATGGTGTACTCTCCCAAAGCTTAAAAACAACTGGAAAAAAAAAAGGGGGGAGGAAAAATAGTGTTGGCGAACAACTGTACAAAACTAAAGTTGTGTTTAAGGATGAAATGAGGGATTCTGGGGGGACCTGGGATTCTGAGAACAGCACAGGAGAGTGACAGCGTTTGCTCACACATTGTGAAATGTCATCTCTGCTGAGAATCATACAGGGCTGCGCTTCTGTAATACAGAGTAACACCAAATAACACCAACTTCATTAGCATTTAATAGATCACTGTACTTCACTTACACCTATCCATTCCCTGGTTTATTTAAATGATTTTTTATGTGTTCTTTCATGTCTTTTTAGGTTATTTTATCTGCAGATTTAAGGATCATTTCTAGTGGAAGATCATAAAAGCTGTATTCCGTCAGTCTGTCATGTCCTGCAGCTTTTTATTTTTCTATTATAAATATGAGACCCAGAATTTCTTGGACTACTAATAACTGGACAAATTGTAAGCCATCTCACTGGATAACGCGCACTGCTGGGAAGCACCTCCTTGCATTTTTTAGGGCCTTCCACTCACAAACCCTTGTGTGAGTGTCCACGGCTACTGCTCAGCCCCATGGGGCAGGCTGCGGGTGGCTGCTTCGTTTAATTTGACTTGGTAGAGAGGCTGATGAGAGCTCAGACGTTCCTGGCTCCTGTTGCAGAAGCATCCTAATGAGCAGCCCACGAGGGCTCTGCTCCGGCCAGGCTGCAGAGGAGCAGTGCAGAGGCTGCAAGCGGGGAGCGTGCGCAAACACTCACGCTTTGTGCTGGGAGCCACTCACGATGCTGTGGCTGCAGAGGGACTCAGCGCTAAATCACAGGGTGGAAACCCAGAGAAATTAATGAATTCAGTTGATATTCGGGGTGACAGAAAGTAAAATGCCAAAGTAGTGAGGGCCCGAAGAGACACAAGGGATGAGGCATCCCCTCCTCATCTGGGAGCGCTGAGGCTCGACCCACATGCCTGTGCTGGGTATCCAGGCTAAGTGTCCCCATGTGCAAGAGGGCATCTGAGGCCACATCTTCTAGGAGAACTGCTAACCAAATGGGGAGTCCTCATTTTCTTTTGTGAACTCTCCTTTTTTAATACAAAAGAATGAAACCCTGCAGCAGCATCTTGAATCCCACTGTCCCATGTCACGGGGAGCACCGTAATCAGCAGGGCAGAGCGTGGTGCTGCCTGCCTCTGCCTCTAATTATTCCAAGTATTTTATACATAATGAGCAGCTGCAGCACAAGGTCCTGAGGGCAACCTTGTTTCTTATCCAATATAGCCTGTTGTCCAGTTCAGGCTAGATTCAGGCAGAGAGAAAATCAGACCTGTATTTGCTCACGTCTGTCATGCAGGGGGGTCTTAACAGACAGGTTCCTTGCTTGCCTTCTCTCTCCATTCATTTATATATAGCAGGCTTTTGCAGAATATCAAAGAATACAGGCTGCAAGTCACTTTGTGTGCTCCTGTTCCTTAAACATGTGCTGGTGTGCTGGGGAGTTTTAGCTGGCTGCAATATGGGTTCCCAGCAAAGATTTGGCAAGAGTCATCCAGCAGGCAGCGCGGATGTGGTAGGGATGTTCCTAAATGCGGGACACATCCTTTTCTGCTGTAGCTGCTGACTTAGCCTGAGCCCTGTCTGTATTTCTCAGTAAAAAAAAAAAAAAAAAAAAAAAAAGTCAACTATGCCTGTAAAATGCTAACATGAGGCTCAGACTGAAGTGAAAATTCATCCGCTGGGGTTTTGCAGCTTCCCTAGTCCTTGATTAACCACAGAGTGTGCGAAGCAAGCAGGAGGGGCAGAGGCCAGTGTGATCCTGGGGATGATTTGCTTTTGCGTTTGACCACTGTTAACTTTTGTCCGGTCTGTTTGTAAGGACTCTGCTGACCAGCTGTTGTCAGCAGGATTTTTTTTTCAGTTGCATAAGGACTGGGAAAACAGTCTCCGTCTGACTCTGCCACAGTGAATGGCTTTCAAGTTAAGCCGTGGCTGCAGTTATTGTGCTCTAGCCGTGACACTATAAATAAAGTTATTAACAGCAATATGTAAATGGGTTTCTATTTTTGTCCCCTGTATTGTTTGCAAAATCTAGGGCAGTTATTCAGTAAGAATCATCTGCTGTTTAGCACTGAGCCTACCAGCATTTGATGCTGTGTGGGCTGTTGCTTTTTTTTTTTTTTCCTTCGCCTTTCTTTCTTTCTTTGCACTGGCTTTTAGAATCCAGCTCCTTTGCAAGTTTGTTTGTTGTGGTATATAAGAAATAGAGGAGCTGTGCTAAGCATTTTCAGGCTTCCGGAGAGTGGCTTGGTACTTAAGAATAGAGAATCATCTCTTGATATCTGAACTATAGGAGCATTAAAAACAGCTACACAAACATCAAATACCACAGCTGCTATTTGCCTTAGTGTGCATCTTGCAAATTCCAGTTTGTTCAGACATCTTCAGTTTGTGTTTCCTTCCGCTCCCCTCCCATGGCTCCGGCTCAGGCTGGAGACGCGTGCCCCCCTTGCTGGCGCAGACCCCGCGGGAGGGCACAGTCGCGTTGTTTTAGAAACACTTCCCTACTGTCATGGCTACTCCTAACTGGAAGGGCAAATTATGCTAATCCGAGGCATCTGTTTAGGAACCTGAATGCATCTGTGCTGGGGGACAGCAGCAGTATTGCCTTGCTGACTAGCGGCTACGCTGCACGGCACATCGCAAGCGTGGCTAAGGCACGCCGGCTGAAGACCTGCACACACCATTCAGTGTACCACACAAGGCAGCTTGTTCAAACTTCTTCCTGCTCTGCACATCTATTTAGCTCTGGCTTCCCCGAATCCCCTGCAAAGGAAGCCCCAACCTGCTTGTTCTGCACCTCATTAGCCACAATTTCGGTGCCAGCTGTGCTGGCTTGCAGACAGGCATGTGTCCTCCGAATGCCGTTCGATGCAGTGCTGAGAACAGCCATCCTAGAGCTGAGCCACCAGCAAGCTGTGTCTCCTGTTTCACTCCTAACATGCAGTGGTGATTAGTTTTATGGTATATATATCAGATGAACGTATAGCAGCGGTTTGAGGTTGTGACAGCTGCTATTGTACACTGGACGGATCCTTTCAAACGCCTGGCACTTTATTTCATTTTTTGTTCCTTAATCTTCCAGCCAAAATTGTTCCTACTCTAAAGGCTTAGAAAGTAAGCAGAAGTAAGCTAAACTGGTTTAACATAGATGTAGAAAGAACCAGACCAGTAACTTTCCTCTTATTTTTACACTCTGACATACATTACCATAAATATTTAATAAGTGGTCCCCAGGGTGACTTCCTATGCTATAGAAAAGATCTGGTCAGACTCTATTGATTTTATTGGTATTAGTTCAGTGGTAAACTAATAACTGTTTACAGGAACTTCATTTGGAGATGATATTTTGTGAATATTGAGAGTAGGAAGCAAATGGCTTAGTGAAATATCTTAATGCATTAACACAGAAATGAAATTTTCCAGTGGAAAATGCAAGAGAAAAGCCATTTCTTTATATGCAGATCTATTATTCCAGTGATGGCAATTACAGTAATTCTCTGAAATCAAGTTAAAATTACATGCCTGCTTCATTATGAGAAGAAACCACTGATTGCAAAAATCAAGGGAGATTCGGCTGAAAGTTAAAAAGACATCCACAAGCAGTGGGCAGCCCTGCCTCACCATGCTGCCTGCTGCAGCATCTCAGGGGGAAGGCTTTGTGCAGATGTTCTTGGGATTCACGAGGTCAGGATTCACATTCCCGCTTTGCCACAGTGTTCCCATGTGACTGGCCCCTGTTATCTATCTTCTTTATATACCGTGCTGCTGTCTGGGTGAAATTGTGTGGCGTTGCTTTCGTAGTGCTGGTGAGAGAGTGGAAAGATTTGTGGGGTGCTTGCACACTGTGCTCATGGACCCACATTTGTTTTCTCTGTCTGCACACCCTTCCTCCTAAGTGCCTTTGAGGCTTGATACACACATACACATTTAGTGCCAACATTGCTGCAGGCTGTAATATGTCACATCTTGTGAGCCATGGTCTGTTTGTTTGGGTTTTACACCAACTGGAGTGGGAGTCAATCTCTTTAGTCTGTTTTCTCATTTATATTTGTAAAAAACAAATCTTTTTTTTTTTTTCCATTATTTCCTCATTTTAGCCATTACCTAATGCTGGTTTGTTTGAAGACTTCATGCACTTATGAAGCCCAAGATACAGTGGTCCATTTTATTTTATGGAGAAAGAAATTGGCAGAGGCAGATAAGTGGCCACAAAGTCAAATGACAGGCAGTCAAAGATGAGACTCAAGGTGTCTTGATAGCTTGTATCTTGACCAGCATAATGAAACAAAATTGCTGTAAATGGTGGGGTTTATTTTTGTTTGGTTGGTTTTATTTGCATATGTAATCTAAAGGCCATAATGTAGATTTAAGACTAATTAGCAGGTACAAAATGACATCTATATGCAAAGTATTTGGAATATGAGGTCAGTTAGGGAATGAAGAGGTGCATGAAATTTAATGTTCCATGTTCAGGGATGATCTTTGCATAGAAATATGCAACTTAGTGAGCTCACCTATACTGATTGCCTCAGAAGGGGAAGTTTTTTTACTGCTGATATTGATTGCACAGTATTTCATTATATTTACATAGCTTCTCCACGGCAACTGGAGTCTTCTGTGTCACCAGAAGGAAATGCAGCTATATGTCTGCTCAAGTGTCATTGATCTGTTGTGATGTGATAGTAGACTAATATCACACTATTAAAAAGAAAAGAAAAAAAAAAGAAAAAAAACCTTAAATTTAGATTGGAGCCCCCATAAAGTTGGGAGAAATTTACTCATGACTTGAGCATATCTATTCATTACTGGTTCTTATCAGATAAGAAATATTAATATAGTGCACAATAACCAGATAACAGGTTCAATTTCCTGCAGGGTTTTTTCCTTTTCATTTAATTCTGAAATTACAGCCAATCCCCCTTCTCACTGAACATATCATGTGTTTTATTATTAAATTTATTATCAGTTTTGTTTATTAATTAAGAACAAGATGATCTCTCAATTAATGAGACAAACCATTTTCTTTGGTCAGCCATTTTACCTTTCAGAACCCCTAACAAAGAATTATGTCTTAATTTAAAAGTTCTTTTCCTTTGATGTTGCATTGTTGTTTCTCAGAAAAGTGGCCATTAGGAAGCATTCATGATTAAGTTTCTCTGTATAACTTGGGTTTCTGTTTACAGTCTCACTGATGTCATTTAAAAAACACAAACACTTGATTACATTTAAAAATATAAAAATGAGGAGGCAGCAAGTCAGCTTGTGTTGGCTGTTCCAGAAAGGGTGGTAAGATTCATGTGCCTTTTCTCCAGCAATCAGTTCTCCCAACAAATGGCCGCTTCAGTGTTATCAACCTGGTAAGCTCCGAAACACGAATGGTAATTGCCTGTACAGAAAATCGCATCGCTTGTCTGTTTTCTGCTTATCTGTGAAACATTCTGAGTATTTTTGTACCTAGTCTGTGTCCTTGGAAAAAAAAGCAGATTACTATAGCAAAGGCATAGTTGCTCCTTACTGATGTAAGTTATGGCATTTATAGTGCAGTGTTTTCATTATGTCATCACTTTTCAGAGGAAAAAGTAGAAGACACTCCAACTTACAGACCTGGCAGAATAAATAAATCACCAAAGGACAGGATGCTGTGGAAGTTAGTGGAGGCAGTGAAGAAGTGAGGATATGTTCAAGTGACCACTGCATGCAGAATTCCTGCAGCTTTTTGGGTAGGGAGTGCAGAAGTATCATTATTTTGGTATCCATGATACCAGGGAAAAACAGAATGCAATCTTACCAGGTATGAAGAGCTCATTCTTTCAAAAACAAAGACAAAGAACTGAGTAATATATAACAGAAAACACCCCATACTTGATTCAATACAACTTACTCCATCTCTATCCCTTATGCCTAACCCAATATTTCAAGATACACATGTGAAACTGTTAACTGTCCATGCCAGAACTTAATACTCTGTTGCCTTCTCTGACAACTGACTCACTGATTGCTGGCACACAGCCTCTATGCAATAGAGCATGCTTTATTTAATATTTAAGTTTTGAGTTTTTTCTTTTTCCTGTTGCACTGCTTCTACAACATTGGTCACTCTTGCAAGCAGTCCTCTTGAAGGAGGGCAGGCAGGAACAGCGCCAGACTCCTACAGCTGTGGTGGTAATGGATAGTCCCTTCTTGCAGAACGCTCCTAGCTCTGACTTCCTTCTTGTTGGTTTTTGGCAGGATTTTGACATCAAAAATTGCTCTAAGGCCAGAAAAGAGATTCCGAAAATGCTCACAGCAAAAAGCATGCTTCAAGTTTGAAAAACAGAATATAGCATGACTTCCCCTTTTTGTTTTATATACAGTTGTGAATTTCAGGCTGTCTTGTGAGACAAATGAATCTGAGATTTGTTTTGGTGAGGGTTGGATCCAGCTCCAGTTTGGACAGACCTGCCAGCTAGTTTGCACTGGTCAGGAAGGCCTGGGTGAGTCTGGGCTTGCTCTGAGACAGGGAGAAGATGTGGTCAGAGTCAGCCAGGTCTGAATTGGAGCTAGCATACCCTGCTCTCAGCATGGTTATTTATTCAGCTATACAGTAGATAAGACTCCTTTGCACCAAACTTTTCCTTCCTAAGCTTCCTCAGAGATGGAACGGATTTGGCATCCTTCTCACTTTCGTGTTTTTCCCCTGACCTCAGTGACTGGACATACATTTCTCATTTCCATCAGTTCCTTCTCAGACACTTGAAAAAGTCCCTCCTTAACAACCCCAAATCTCATTTAGGCTGCTTGGATTTTCTTTTCGCTGTTCAGCAGACAGCAGCATGTAATTTGGCTTGTGATGATGGAGTAATAAGATTCCTTCCACTCATCTGAAAGACATCTATAATGTGCTCCACCTATAGTTTGGCGGATAGCCACTGCATATCTTTATTTGTTTTGCCTTTCCCAAATAGTTTTTCTTCCCAACAGGCTATTTATTGCTTCTGTTCCCAGTGAAGAATCAATCTGGTTAAATATAGCCTGATGAAATAGGAAAATCTTTTAACTCAAGATGTTTAGAGGGAGAGGATGGCGAGTTTTTCATGTTTAAAATTAAAAATGAGTACTGAAGCTGCTTAGCAATAAGTAATTTCTGATAATTGGGGTTGCTACTCATGCTTGTAAACTGCAAACCTATGAAGGTCATGGAAAAACTTTTCCCTGTGTGACTGGTGCAGTCTTCCCCTTCTGCTTGGTGATCTCAGAATCTTATTTCCTGCACTGGCAGTGAAGGGCAGACCACAGGTGTCGAGCTGAGGAGCACTGACCATGGTGGAAAATGCCATGCCGTTTTTCTCAGCAGCTCTTGGGAGCATGAGGAGGGCTGGACGCTCTCAGCCCGACATTCCCAGGAGCACACAGCTAAAGCAGACAGCACGAAAACCACAAATGCTGGGAGTTTGTGCTGGTTGTATCCATCTCCCATCTGTGTCCCCCAGGCAGCTCTAACCTCCACTCAGTAATGCTCATCTGAGAGCAAACATTGGAAAATCAAGTAAATGGAGGGTTCTGCAGTTGGTATCTTTGCAAATGAGCCTTGGTCATCCGCAGTGGCTCTGCGGATGGCAGTCCGCACATTACCGCTGATGTCTCCAGAGCCATCTGGTCTCCTGCTTTTATGTCGGTTCTTTCTCTGTCACCAGCTTCAGTCAGTATGGCCTTGCAGAGTGAACTTCTGGAGTATGGAATGTGGTTTTGGTTTACATTTGTGGCTACTTTGGAAGAGCGACAGGGGCTTTCTGCCTTAACTCTTAAGAAAATGGTAAAAAGGCCCACAGTTTTCTGGGCTTTTGTTTTGGTAGGGTTTTTGTGTACATTTCTTCCTGGTTACTTTATTCTCTCTTTCTCTCAAGCATTGCTTTGCTTATCACAGCATTTGTGTATGTACGTGCCTTCTCACCCTCTTGAGCAAGTGGGAGCCAGCATGGCTGGTCCCAAAACAGAGCACTGTCGTGGTGCGTGGCTGAGTCCTGCTTCCCACGGGGGAGCCGTGCCAGCCGATGTGTCACATCGTGCTACGGCTCAGTTACCAGAGGTGATTCCCAACAGTAAACGGATCTTCTGCAAAATGACCATAGAAGTTTAGGAAAGAGAGAGTTTATCTTTTTACTGTTGTTGTGTTGGTTCTTTGTTGTTGTTTTTTCCATGACTGTAAGAAAGGGAAATATTTTAACTTCTGTTCTGTCTGATGTCCTGCTGTTCTGGAGAATGTTTTTGGTATTACTGAGGCTAAGACCTTACCCTGTCGCGTAGACATCCCTAGAGAGCAAGGCTGACGTGCTGTTGAGACATGAGTAAATCTGGAGGTAGCAAGCAGCCTTTGCTGGACCAGTCACTGGGCTGTTCGTCATCACAGTGATCTGTGTGGGCCACTTCGCCGTCCTTACGTGGGCTGTGCTGCCCTTAATGAGGCTTGTGTTGCTTTACCTAGACATGCTGCCCGACTGTGGTCAATTTCTACTGAGTCCTGCATCTGCTGCTGCAGACTTGTCCTCAGTTTGGTTTGGTTTGGTTTGTCCTTTTGTTGTTGCTGCTGTTAGATTCTTGAGGGAAAGAGTGTGATGAGATTTTCTCACTTTCCAGAAGGTGAAATCCTTTGCGTGCATAAGATGTGCATAGAAAAGAGCACACAGAGCATCTCCATGCCATCCCATCCCCATGGGGCTATAGCAAGGAAAGAGAAGACTGGGTGCATCTTGATACCAGATACTCTGAGAACTTCTAGAACTTATCACTGTGCAGAACAACAGCTTTTGGGCTTCCACTGCTGGCAAAGAACTGGCGTAAATGAATGTCCAAGTGCAAAAATTGACTCATTTAGCAAACTGCTCAAGAGATACTCAAAAGCCGTCTACATATGGTTCTGGGCAACTGTCTGTAGATGGCCTTGCTTGAGCAGGGGATTGGACCAAATGATCCCCAGAGGTCCCTTCCCACCTTGGCCATTCTGTGAATCTATGCAAACTTTGGCGTTAGGAGCCTTCTGCTGAGAGTTTTGTCATCTTTACCTCAATACATCCCTCTTTTTCCTTCCTTGTTTGCAGTATCACGTAATAACATGCAACACCAATAGCAGTGGGTGGTGGTGCAGAATAACAGCAGCATTTTTGAGACACCATCCTCACCAATGAGCCTGGTGAATTCACGGACATGGACATGCTGGGTGTATAGCAAATGACTTTCTCTTGTTACACCTTTGCTCATGTAGAAGCTTAGCGAGCTTCTACTTAGTGAGTGATGGTTATTTTGTTATGGTACATTAACTTTTCCTTTTCTTTTTAGGTACCATTCATTGCAGTAAAATACCATGGCTTCTATTCACATGCAGTCGGATGCACTTTGCTGTTTTTATGTCATTAAAGCTCACCGAGTCTGGGGTTTTGTTGTCTCCCATGCAGTGCCTGTGGTGTTCAGTTTCCAGTAACACATGGTGTTTATATTCATGACTGGCATTACCGTTGTGATGGTGATAGGGTTTGTGTTTCTTGCCTTGCTTGATTTATGTTGTGGCTGGCGTGCATGGCACGCACATGTCTTGAAATAGAACACGACTGTTTTTTGTGTTTTTGAATTAAAAGCACTGATGATTTAATTTAGCATTTTGAACAATCCTGCATTTGCAGGGAAACCTGGCTGTGTTGTGTCCCTCCTTTGATAACTCTACTAGCTTCAGATATCTAAGGCTGCACTTCAAAATCACTCTCTGTAGGTGTTTGTGATTTTTAAAAATTTCATGTGAGTTTCCTGCTTCCCACTTTTGGCTTAGCTCTTCCTAATCCTTAGGTTCTTTGCTTTCTGGCAAGATCTGTCCCCTTGCCGTGCTCTTGCTAAGAGCCTCCTTTGCCATCCGTAAGATGCTGCAGTGCTTCTGCCTCGGGGTCTGTTAGCAATGCAGTCACAGCAAGGATTACCTGAATTACAGGAACCAGTTTTAAATGATCTACAGTGGTGGAAGGGGCAGGGGGATGGACCTGGCACAGACATCAAGGGCAGGCAGGCAGCAGGCTGGCCTCTGTGCAGAGGGGAGGATGGCAGGATCTGGAAGCTGCTCGAGCTCCTTTTCATCTTTCCTGTCCAGCAGCCGTGAGCCATATAGGGCAACAGGCACAGAACTCAGCTTGCCTTGTACAGCTATCAAGGCTTGAGCCAGTCCTTGATGGAAATAGGAGCTGAAATAGGAGCTTAGGAAAGTATTCACCTCTACCCTATAACACAATTTGTGGTACTTTTCAACCTAAATTAAATAAAAATAATTTTTGAGAAACCTTGTAAAATGAATGTTAACTCCCCATTTCTTGTCCTGCCTTCCCAGAACTAAGTCATTTTTTGGTCTTTTTTGAGGTCATACCCTGGTTGCTGCTGGCCAAAACCCAAATCAGATGGTAACTCTGAAGTCAGCGATGAAGTGGAAAATATATCAAGAGCTCTGAAGCCATTACAACATTTTAATTACTTGCGAAATGGGTTTTTCCACACAGCAATAGCCTTCCAGATGAAGGGACCGGGACTCTTTGCTGATAATAGTTGCTGAAGCCCAAACTGCAGATTGTGTGGTCAGTCCCTTCCAGTCAGCTTCATTTAATAGTCCTTCTAAACCACTCATTTATCTCATGATATTTTATAGCTGTAAGAATCATTTCATTTGACCTTTTGTTGACCACTGTCATTCACCCCAAATTTTGGCACAGGGAAGGCCAATTACTGGCATTATGCTCCCACCAGCAAGGAAATGCCTTGCCCTCTGAAGACTGACAAATAGTTGGCTTGAGTTGTGCCCTTCGGCACAATCATCCATCACCAGTGTCCTTTAATTTTATTAAAGGACACCTCTCCTCATTGCTGAGGGGAGCTCGAATTGAAAGGCTGAAATGAACTGGGGGCAAGGACCTAAGGGTGGGGGGAAGCTGTGTGGGGAAGGCTTCCTAGGCAAACTGGCCAGACTGGGAGATGTTCCTGCAACCCCACTGTGCATTGAGGGTGTAAGGAAAACGAGTAGGCTGCTTTTTAAAGAAAAGCTCTTACTAAACACAAGATGAAGTTCATGTGCTGTTCTCTGGCAGCTGTTTTAAGAGAAATATTTTGTTTCTAGTTTTTGCTCGGCTGTTGGGTATTTTGCAAGGAGGAGGGTGAATTCCAGGGTCACTGGGGTTAATAACAAAAGGAACAGAAGTGGCACAGCATGGCACCTCTGATCCCCATTCCTCCCTTGTGGGCTGTTAGCAGTGTTGGGAGCGAGAAACCCAGTTGTTGTCTCTGCTGCTGGAGCAGTGCTAGCAGGAGGATGCTCAAGGAACACATGAGGCAGGAGGAGGAAAATGTGATTTGGTGGCTTTCAGAGCTCTTTGTTGGCAGCAGAGGACAGAGAGGCTTCAGGCTGGGTTCCTGTTTGAAAAGGCTGTTTTCTCTGACGGTTGTTTGCTGCTCTTTCTCCAGTCTGCTGCCACAAATGTGTCTCTTCCCTCCCTGTCTTCCATTCCCAGTTCACTGCTCTGTCCCCTGCCATCTCCCACGTGGTCCTTTCGGTCCCTTGATGAGATTCTCTGTCCCCTGCAACCTGTGTGCCAGAAGAGGGACAGTGAGAGCCTAAGAGAGAGCTGCTCAGTGAGAGCAGCATCTTCTGCTGGCTCAGTGGCTTAGGTATGTGCTTGCAGGGCAGATCTTACATCTGTCTCAAACCTGTAAAGGAACAGGCTCAGGTGCTGCAACAGGTACATATGCCAGCTGTCATGGAAGAGGGGAAGGGAATGGACGGTGCTCGGTGCAGGTAGATGCTTCTTGTTAACCACAGGGCACAAAAACTGAGTCATGTGAAGGGCTTACTTAAGATGCAACCAGTTCTGAGCAGGTTTTCATATAAAAATCAAAAGGCACATGCCAGATGAAGCTCTTCCCCTTACAACCAAGCATCATGCCCATGTTCAAGACTGTGAAGAGACTGGATGCATCTAAACGAGTACTTCCAATTCATTCCTTTACTTTAGATAGGCCAAACTTCTTTTTTCTTGACTTCCCTCTCCAAAATGATAAAACTAGCTTTGTTGAAATTATTTCACACGCCCCTCTTTCCTCAAACAAAACACACATCCAGAGAAGCATCTCGTGCAGTACATGTTGGCTTTCTAACAGAGATATCAGAAAATGTTGACTTCCAGATATTGCTACCAGCTCGTGTGCAAAATGCCTTTCTGCATCCCATCACGCAACCTTTCCAGGTTTTATTCTCATAATAAACCCTTCTGTAGTTGCTTATAATTCTAGTTTTCCAAAACTTGTCGAGAGCACTGCATGTGGAACTGCAACCGTGCTGTCCTTGGAAGAGCAAGCTGAGGCTCAAGCCGACGAGATAGCTGCTGAATTTGAAGAGCAATTTGCTGGTCAACTGCAGAGGGTTGCAAGTCTGAGAAAATGTTGTAATCAAGTAGTTTTAATTTGAAAAGGCATAAATCTGTGCGTAGGTTGGCTCCATAGGTCTCTGCTGATTACTCCATTTGCCTAGGTGAAAATATTGCCGCAATTTAACTTCTAGGAATATCTGATCCATTTATCTGGCATAATAGTATCAGTGAAAGGAGGGCAACCTTGGGTCATTTATCCATGTTTATTAGGACACTATGCTGGCACTAATTTTCTGATTCAGGCATGAGGAGGCAGCTCGGTGCCTCCACAAGTGAGGAATTTGCAATTTGTCCCATGCTGGAACAGGAACAAATTCTCATCCCTCTGAATGAATGAGTTTGCACTGGTTTTGTGCACTTTGTATGTTGTGTCTTTTGTGCTGGACACATAGTCCACTCTTAAAAAGTTAGCAGTGGTGTTAAAGAAGCGTTATGTAGAGTTTCAACAAGATACATTTTGTTACTGCCACAAGAGCTGGAGAATTTTCCTCTTTCTACATTTCATCTGAAAACATACTTAAGTTGCTTAGTGAGCGGTACAGACATCTCTAAGATTTCAGTAGGTTTCAAGTGTATTTCTTTAGGAGGTTTACTTCTGTTTGTAAATATGTGAGATGGTGATTTATGTTGTGTGTATTTTGTCAAGTGTTTTTAAAAATGGCAAAGTATATTTTGATTCAGACATCCTTGCATTCCTCTTTTGTGTTTTTCTTGTACATTTTCTCTGCAGTCAGGCTAGCAAAGAAATATTTAATGCAATATGTTTGGTTGATGATTTATGGGAGTTGAAATGTAGAAAAATATGAAAAGCATGCCAGAATTGAAAAGTGTTTCAGTATTTTTGCAAAAAATGCTTGTGAAAATATTTTTGTTGTCTTTCCGTCTTGTCTGAAGATGTTGCAGGGAATTATCACTGAAAACATAGCCTCTGCAATTGCCTAAAACATGTTAAGAGTTCTATTTTACAAAGAGGCAATTTTAAAGTGCTTGTTATTTACACTTTTATTTCTTTTTCTATTCAAGTACAGCTTGATGCAACTTCAGAGAAGATATTTGCTAGCTGAAAAATGTTCTAATAGAAAAAGATATACAACTATAGCTTATGAATTTTATATTTATTTCAATGCATGTGCATATATACATTTTATCTTAGATCTGCATAGACATAATCTGGTGCTTATTTTACTGAACAGCTTCAGATGTATCATAATAACTATGTTTGATTACAAATCAGTGTTTCCAGTGTTGTAATTATCCCTGAGACAGAATTGTTTTCCAGTTAAAAAATGATTAATCGAAATCAAAGAATCATTACTAGTACAAATAATTTTTCAAATCATTCCATGCTGCTTTCAGAGGCCTTTCCTGGCCATTCCTGGGCTGATGCTAGCGATTCAGTGTCCCTGCTGCAATAGCAGAGGTTTCCTCAGTTGGCTGCAGAAAGCCGGGCGATGCCTGGCTGCAGCCGTCCGAGAGGAGCTCCTGAGCCTGTAGGGGTATGTTTATGTAAAGCATCTCAGGGGCTAAAATTAGAGTAGAGAAAATCAGCACAGATTTCCTCCTCCAGTGAATGAAGAGCATTAAAAGCTCACTGGCAGGTCCTCACCTATGTACGGTGGTGAATCGTGGCAGGACACGGCAGCCAGCCCTGCTGTGCCCAAGCCTTCGCCCCAACAGCACGTGGTGCTGTTGTGCCTGGCTTTGCTCACCGAGAGCTTTGTAGGAGTGTGTGTCCACACGTGGTATGGGCAGGGTGCTGCCAGCCCCGGGGCTCAGGTGTGAGCATGAAAGCCCACCACAGAAGCAGGAGTGATAGCTGTGGGAAGCAGGCTAAGTGTATTCACTAGAGAGAGAATTTATCCTGTTGGCTGCGCTTTGGCAGAGGAGGAAGCAGGCAGAGGGATTTTTATGCAGCAGAGTAGAGAAAAGAGCAATGTTATTGAGCTGAGAGATTGAGGAATGTGAAGAAAATGGTAAGTGTTGGCTTTCTGGCTGGGCTAACCTGGTCATTGTGTAGGAGAGCCTGGTTGTTAATAACGATCAGTAGTATTATCACACCACCACTAGCTCCCAATGTACTATACAGTTTCTGGGCACAGGGTTGGGGGGAAGAGAGGATTGTAGGGTTTTCTGGCCCTTTCTAAACTCTGTAGGGGAAGAGGTCATGTCCCTCAGGGCTTTATGTGCAATAGAGGCTGTAACATAGATGGTATTGGGGGTGCTGATCTCCTTGCTCCTGTAGGACTGGGACACCCCTATTTCACACGTCTCCCCATCCCTGGACTTCTACCCCAGATCTTACACAAATATCAGCAACAAATTTTATGACACTTTCATTTTTTTTCTCTTTTTTCCCAAGCATCCTCTTTGCAGACATAGAGGGTTTCACAAGTCTGGCCTCCCAGTGCACTGCTCAGGAGCTGGTCATGACGCTGAACGAGCTCTTTGCCAGATTTGATAAGCTAGCAGCTGTAAGTTTTCTTTTATAATTCTGATATATTTTTTTTCCTGTTGCAAGAATGACATACTGTGCTGGTTCACTGGATTTCTGTAAATATTCACTGCCCTAAAAGGCAAGCTATTACAAGCATGAATATAAGCTGAATATTTCTCTCTCCTTTATTATTACTTTTTCTTTTTCTTTCTTTTTTTTTTTTTTTTTTAAAGGAGAACCACTGTTTACGTATCAAGATCCTGGGTGATTGCTATTACTGTGTGTCCGGGTTGCCAGAAGCAAGAGCTGACCATGCACACTGCTGTGTTGAAATGGGAATGGATATGATAGAGGCCATCTCGTAAGTACCATATTCCCCATGGAGAATTTCAGAACGAATAGCAAGTTAGATCTTCTGTACTTCAGTAGCAAGGTAGCCAAGCCAGGGGACTGATGCCAGCAGAGAGAGAGAACAGCTGGAATGAGAAAACAGAATGCAATAAAGATTTCACAGTAGAAAGACAGACATTTAAGTCCGTTACAGCCACGTGGAGATCAGAGCTCAATCTCCTAAAGAGAAAGGCAAAGGTTACTGTAGTTAGTAGAAGTCTCATTCCCAAAGGAGGATTCCAGTGAATTACAGAAATGTGAAATCAGAGGATTAATAATAACTTCATTAAATTTCAATCACTCTGCACTTATCTGTCTTTAAACCAGCTTTTTACTCACCTGACAATTACCCTGCTGAGGTCTGTCTTCTCTAGTTTAACTAATCCTTAGCCAAGTGTTCTGATAGCAAATGGGTTAGATCCAATGCTTTCTGAATTTAGACAAATTAATTATTGAGGAAAACCACAAGCTTGGTCTGGCACAAACTGAGACAAATCCATGGTGCTTTTTACTTTATTTCTCTTTCCTTACTCATCTTTGGATTTTTCTTTTAAAATCCATTATGAAGATTTGCCTGTTTCTAAGGTCAAACTAACAGTTCTGTATTTGTCCAGACAATCTCTTTCTTTGGAGAGTGACAAACATGAGACCCATATCTAATAATATTACTTGGAGGACCGCACACAATATTGAATATTCTTTGCATCGGATGTAAGCTTTCACATTCCAGTTCTTTAGGAATGCAGGGAAGGGAGATTTATTTCGTCATCATGAATGAATGTGAGTTCAGGCACAAAGTTGAGTGAGCTTTGGATGGTAACTGAGCTGACCTTAGTATCTACACCATCCTTACTGCGCAGAGACTCTGCTTTTTCTTCCCTTCTTTTTTTTTTTTCTTTGTGAAAACAGCTTCTGAAGTACCCATGGTACTAACATGAGAGATTTCTGTGCAGTTCTCCTCTCATTCTGTTCGGTAAATTGATCGAGATTTCACTTCATCTTGATAAAAACTAGAGGTACCTATTTGATGAGCTTGATACAGAACCTCCTTATAATTTGGATTTCTGCAAGGACACAAATAGTCACCCACTTTTCAGCCTCATTTTCTCCACACAAATACATAGTTTGAAGAGCAGCGTTTTCAACTAGGAGACCTCATTCAAAAAGCAGTAAGCAGCAGCATTCCCTTGCTTTGTATACAATGTATGCTGTCAGGGCTTACTACCTCTTCTTTCCTGGTCTAAACTGTTGCTTTGCATTAGTCCCCTTTTGGGCTTTGAATGTAAAATACAAAATAAAAACAGTTGCAAGTAGTCCTTGGAAGTATGCTTTTTCTTCAATGTGAAATACACTTAAGTGGCAGGTGACAAAGTATCTTGTCGAACACAAGAAGCAGTGATTCTTATCAAACCAGCCCTATAAAGAAAATACTACGTACATTAACCAGAAGCGTCTCACTTTCTGCAGGCTTGATGAAATCCATGGACCTTGACAAGTTGCTCTGTAACCCCCACAAGGCTGGGTAACACCTCAGATGTGTAGACTTCATTGATTAACTGCAACCCACCTCACCTTGAAATAAACTGAGCTGAAGTGCACTCAGTGTTTGTTTACAAATAGCTCTTCAGCAGCCTTTAAAACTGGTTTCCCACTTGATGTGCAATGGATGCGTTTAACAATCTTATATCTTATTAAGTCTGGAAGGTGACACTGTTCTGCTTGTCTCTCCGTCCCCCTCTTCCTCCTGCCCTAAGGATCAGGACAAGAAGTTTTACAGTTAAGGTAACAAATATCTACTGAACATTCACCTGCAGGCCTTGCCAACACTGGGCCCTGCTTGTTGGCTCATTTCATCTGTACTCAACCGCAGGGCATGTTATCCCAGATCAGAAAGAGAATCATAGAATCATAGAAGTGCTCGGGTTGGAAAGCACCTTAAAGATCATCTAGCTCCAACGTCTCTGCCATGGGAAGGGACACCACCCACCAGACCAGGTTACCCAGGGCCTCCTCCAACCTGGCCTTGGACAGCTCCAGGAAGGGGCATCCACAGTGTCTCTGGGCAAGCTGTTCCAGTGCCTCACCACCCTCTGAGTGAAGAAATTCCTCCCAACATCTGATCTAAATCTCCCCTCTTTTAGTTTAAAACCATTCCCCCTTGTGCTGTCATTATCTGATTGAGCAAAGAGTCACTCATCTATTTTATAAGTCCCCTTTTAAGCACTGAAAAGCCGCAGTGAGTACCCCCCAGAGCCTTCTCTTCTCCAGGCTGAACATCCCCAGCTCTCTCAGCTTTTCTTCATAGGAGAGGTGCTTCAGCCCCTTGATCATCTTCGTGTCCTTCCTCTGGACCTGTTCTAACAGCCCCACATCCTTCTTGTGCTGGGGGCCCCAGACCTGGATGCAGCACTCCAGGTGGGGCCTCACAAGAGCAGAGCAGAGGGGAACAATCCCCTCCCTCCACCTGCTGGCCATCCATCTGTTGATGCAGCCCGGGATGCAGTTGGCCTTCTGGGCTGCAAGTGCACACTGCTGGCTCATGTCGAGCCTTTCATCCGCCAGAACCCCCAAGTCCTTCTCTGCAGGGCTGCTCTCAGTGAGTTCTTCTCCCAGTCTGTGCTCATCTCTGGGATTGCCCCAACCCAGGTGCAGCACCTAGATAGAATTATATTCATTTTACTGCCAGTATAAATCAACTTAACAAACAAACAAACAAAAAAAACATAAGAAGACTATTCCTTTTGTCTATAAAGGGTAACCAAGCGTGTTTGTTTGCTGCCAAGTCTGACAAAAGTCACCTTCTCATCCACGACCATACTGGGAGAAGTACCCTTGTCTTGTGGCATGGCAGAGGGTGCAGTGGGGTTTGTAGCACTCATGCAGGGTGTTCCTCCTCCCTCCCTAGTGCTGCATGCACGCTTCAGCTGCTGTTGTCCTTGCAAAGCTAATGGCTGCAGCTGCATTTTCACTACTCCAGTTCCTGTTGCTTTCCAAAGTGAAGTGGTCAGAGCTCTTTCAGTTCAGAAGCCTGTGGTGCCTTACCCATATGGAGCTTCCATTCTCTCTGCCAGAGAAGCTTTGCAGCTTGTTAATAAAAATAATGGATGTCACTTCAGCTGGTAGATAATGAACCATAAAAAGATAGGGATTGTAAGGACAAAGGAATTCAAAGCCTAGCTCCTAGCTGTTTCAAAGAGACGTGGTCTTGAACAACTTTAAGGGGCATATTATACTGCAAGGAGTGATCTAGAATCCAGAATTGGTATATCTTTAATCATTCATTTTCATCAATAGCTAAAGCATAAATATTAGATCTGTGTTGATGTTAGGAAGTTAACAGGACTTACGTGTCCAGAGGATGTAATTTAGAAAGGAGTAGATGAACCTGAAGACCAAAAAGATTGAAATCTTTTTACAATGTATGACTTCATGCTTCGAAGTACTAGCAACACAAAGGAAAGGACTGTCCTATGTAATAATGTAGGTGAATTTCCGCATGGAACATGGCCATTCTGGAAATTATGTGACCAGCAATAATGAGAAGCAGAATTGTTCTGATGTCTTCATCAAGACTTTCCCCTACCCACATTCCTGAATGTATTTTCCATGTGAACAACTCTTGAAGTTAACTTTTGCCCTAAAAGGGCAAAACCCACAAAGTATTCCAGCAGTCATTTTGGGAGTAAACAGGGCATCCAAGACCTCATTAAAATCAGAGTTTGAGTATTTGTAGCTGCCTGTTTGGAGTGACTGCAATAGATGTGGTTCTCTGGTTTTGCTGCTCTGACTGCAGCTGTAAACCCCGTTCAAGCTTTCCAACGGCAGTGGGGTATTTCACACAAATATCATATTTCATCTGTGGAACAGTTGATGCATGGTGCCATACAGACAAATTAAGATCTCTGAAATCATTTCCTTTTTCTTTTTGAAACATGCTATTACTCTTAATGATGCTGAGTGCAGGCAGGTTATGTCCAGCTTTGGTACGGAAATCAAAGACCAATGCTTTACTCTTTTCACTGTCCCCAAAGAAAATTTTTTATGAATTTTCAGCTTGGCCATGAGTTCAGAGGACATGCATTTACTCCAAGGGGTCCCCTAATCTAATTACTACTCTGCTTGCTCAGCCAGGCCATCCAAATACAGTGCAGCCTGTCTGGTTTTGTTTTGTTGTCCTGTTATTGTGGATGAGAAGCACTGTGTGTATACATGAATAATTTATAGGTCGTTATGGATTTCTGTATTCTGGGCGCAAGTTTGTGTCACCAACTACAAGTGTGCAGTTCTTAGTGTTATCCTTTTCCTATATCTCTTTTCAGATTAGTCCGGGAGGTGACAGGAGTAAACGTCAACATGAGGGTTGGAATCCACAGCGGGAGAGTTCACTGTGGGGTCTTGGGCCTTAGGAAATGGCAGTTCGATGTGTGGTCAAATGATGTTACATTAGCCAACCACATGGAAGCAGGGGGCAAGGCTGGGTAAGTTGCTTCTTCAGAGCTGTTATGTTAATCCGTGCGTCGTTTTGTGTCTGACACTTCACAGTGAGGTGTGGAAATGGGAGACAGAGGTTCAGGCAGACTGTGTGCCTGCTGCAAAATGAGCTGTGGATATAGCATTTTAAACATATACAGATGTTAGCAAGGTTATTCAGTTCCATGTCTACATGTCTTTGGTTACAGAAAGACTACAAAATCCCAAGACGGGCATATTCTTCTGTGGTAAGAAATGAATTCCTTCTCTGTGAGACAAAGCTGATAGCTGCAGCAGAAAGGAACAGGTGTGTGTGAACACAAGCAGAGCTGGTCATGGTTACAAAGAGATGTGACTGTATGTTAACAGTGCTTGCTGGAGAGCATCCCAGCTATTGCTGGATAATGTGAGAAGCGTTGTTTCAGACCAGCCTTTTGTTTTGAAAGACTCCTTTCAGTGAGCAGAATCCGTTCTTGTTTCACCACTGCATGGACCAGCTGAAGTCTGACTTGCTGCCAAGCTGTCCTGGGGAGATAATTGCTCTACACAACTTTTCATGTCTTCTCTGTTCTGGAAGAAAGTGCAAGACTATGGTACTTGGCAGGATACTTCTACGAGACACTCTTGTACCACAGTGATTAATGCGATGCAATAAAAACGTACATGCTCCAGTATATATTACATGTGTCTGCTGAATAGACATATTCTTGTGAAGGGCCTGTATTTGCCAAAAATACATATATACATATCTGCTGTGTGATAGGGTGAAGTGAATAGAAGAATGAGTGCTTTGTTTCTAAGGAGGTGCTTATAAATAGAGGTGTAACATGCTTCTCTCTTTAAGAAGATGTCCTGCTTCCTCTAAAATAGATGAAACTCCTGTGCCATGTCTGTAAGAGTCATAGCATGGCTAAACAACTTGTTTTTTGTTGCCCGTTTGTTCCAGGACATGGAACCTGTCACTGACACGAACTGATCTTATAGATACATGATAACTTTTCAGAGGCTACAAAACTGTCTTGTCTTTTGTCTCCTTTAAGGCGCATCCACATAACAAAAGCAACCCTGAACTATCTCAATGGAGACTATGAGGTAGAGCTGGGCTTTGGAGGGGAACGCAATGCTTATCTGAAAGAGCACAGTATCGAGACTTTCTTGATTGTACGGTGCAGCCAGAAACGGGTAAGGTCAAACAAACTAATGCAGGTTTTAGATACTTTTAATAACAAGATGATCTCCAACACATCAAAGTAGAGTGAACACCAGCTTTTTTAGATGAATGAGGACTCTGTGTGTGCAAAGCAATTGAATGTCTGACCTTCAGTGGCAAAAACTCCAATTTCACTCTCCTCTTCCTGAACTTTTGCATATGTAGAATGGAGTGTAGCCACCTTCTGCATAAAGTTTCTGCACCAAGTACTTTCTAGTTCTATCAAAAAATCTGTCCTGAGTTATTTTCAAAATCATTTTTAACAATGTTTTTAATGTAGATTTGTGTGGTGGTTTATTTTTTCTATTAATTTTGATACTTGTGCAAGTTCTTTAAGCAACAGATTAAAAACACAGAGATGTTTTCTCCATCAGATTACAAACAGAGTTGGTTTTGTCCATTGGCTCACCATATTGCCATGAACATAAAATTTAGAGCAGTTCTTACCATTAATTTTCAGCCTTTGCTTCTGAAGATGGGAAAATCTGGCCCACTGTAATGATGGATGACCACTGTGACAATGGGATGAGATCATACCCATTGCTATGACACAGGTCAGCCTGCACATAATAAGGCTATAAGGGCACTACTGACTTGAACTTGCATCAAGTCAAACTCAAGCGGACTTCAGCCAATATATCTTCTTTTTATGACGCTGCCAATAACAGAAAATAGGTTGATGTTATTACTAGTTTGTATTCTTTTAAATAGTGGTAGACTTTAATATTAGAAAAGAGCCTTTTTGGTCATCTAATTGAGCCTTCCCAGTAATATTTCTCTAAGTAATTTCTGCACTATAGACACTGCTTTGCTATTCACATTACAGACAAGCATATAAAGGTTGCTCCAAACTGAAAATCATTTAAAATGTTTCTGCATCTAAGACCAATTAAAGCTTCCCACAGCCATAAATATGGCCACCATGAGATTAAATGAGTAAGTATTTGTGACAAGTTCCAATAGCATGGTTGCTATGAATAACTGTAACACCTATACAGAACTACTTTGCTACCATTGCCTCATTTCCTAAGAGAATATAAGCCTCAAATCTCCTTAATAGATATTGTGTAAAAAATCTCCAAGAAAAACCCTTATCATCTGCTAAAGAGAGAAGCTGATGTTTTGGTTTCTATCTGCTCATAAAATAAATCTCATTAACAATTGTCAATCTTCAAAAGAGGATTAGAGCTTGCAGTGCAAGTTTATTGTTTTCTGAGCATCACTGTCTGTCAGTGGACCAGCTGATGTTTATACCTAAACCACTTCCTCATTGCTGGGTACAGTTAAGAACATAAACCAAAATACCCTTATGGTCAGACTCTTATCTCCAGAGGTGGAGAAGCTATATTGACTTGTTAAATCATGCAGTCACTGACTTGTCTGCATGTTCTTGTGGAGAACTTAAGGTTTCTCTGGAGAGAAGAGGAAGACTTAAGGAAACATCAGGATTCTGTTCCTTGCTATTGTAGACAAAACACTCAACAGAGAACCAAACCACTTGGGTTTTGACATAGTTCTTGAACACAGGGCTGTCTTGTGACTGGGAAACTGGACAGAGACTCAAGAGATATGCGGATTCCATTCCAGAATTAGATTTTGGGGAAGTCGCATCTTTGTGCCTTGATTTTTCATGTGTAAAATAAAATGTTCCCTCCCCTTACCCCCCTCTTCATTCCTGCATTCCTTCACTACTTTATCTGTATTTATTACAGCTCTGTTATGCAGTGTAGCCCTTAGCTGAAGTCTCCAGGCACTACTATAATGCTGCTGTAACATGCTGCATCCCAGAGTAGTTAAGAACTGGGACGTGCGCATGGCCTACGTAATTATTGTGCTAAATTGAAACGTAAAGAAATTGCTACCCAAGGTCATAGATCTTCATGTTTAGAGTTTGAGGGGCTCCTGGTTTGCCTGTACTGCTGCAGCTTTCTTGCTCCCATAGCCATTTTCTATCCCTTTGTGAGTAGTTTAAAGTTCACTCCCTCTATGAAAACTCATTTCACATAATAGGAAGATCAGAAGCAAAAAAAGCTTTCTCCCATAGTCAGCTCAGTCTGCCTTGAATATTTTGCTAGATGCTAGGCAAAGTTCTAGCACTTCACTTTTTCCTTCCATTTCTGTTTCATTTTAATGACTTCCTGTAATGTATTTAGCCAGGTTTTCATTTGAGCCTGTTGCAGTAATGACCATAGAGTGTTCACCTAACTTAGTCGTGGATTCCCATGAGTCGTGTCTGGGTTCCTGCCACCCTCAAACATAAGCCACAGGATTTTCTCGCTGTGTATGCCATTGTGATCCCAGCTAGCAGCATCTCTTCTGCTGGAGAAAACATAAATCATGTCTGTCTTTATTTTCTCCCTCTTGGGCCCAGGCAAGGGCAAGGGAAAAATTTCCCATACTCTGTGCTTGTTCTGTTCACATGGCTTTCATCTATCCTGCCCCTTATACCACTGGATGATGAAGGATATTTGTTTAAAATCTTGGCCCTTCCAGGTAGTAGCTTATATCAGGTTCTACTAAGAATGGTTTTTGATGGATGCTTTGGTAGAAGATTGTCCCTTGGATTCTGATTTCTGCAAGGTGATTAAGATATTTTAACGTCTGCTTTGATCAGGCTGCCAGTTGCCTTCGTTTCACAACTGCACTAACTGTATACTTCTTGCAGAGAGTGAAAGGGGTTGTCCATGTGTAGTAGACCAGTAAATGAGTCTGCTCCCAGCTTCAAAACAACATTATTTGTTCTTCAGTTCAAGCAGTACAAACTCATGCCTGAGAGCCTTAGACGAAAACCCTGCTGTTAGTTCCGGGGTGATCAGGTACATCTGCATCATGCTTTGCAATTCTGATGCCTTTTCAGAAGCACAAACTGCTTAGTTGCAATTGGCATTGAGATAGTTCTTTCATCTTAAATGATGTTACTTTCTGAAACACCGACCTTTTGAAGCTGATATTTCTCATGCTTGGTCTCTGGATTTAGTAGAGCATGAATTTTAAACAGCTGTCACATCTGCACATTCTAATAAGATTGGTCAGTGGGGAAATACTGTTATTGACTTTGGATAGATATTAATACCTTAAGGTAGCAGTGAATAGAGCAATGTTTTTTTTATATACATATGGGCCATCAGATCTTTTTTCCTAATTCTTTCTCTTATATGTACTGAGAAAATTACGTTGAAATGCTGAATGAATGAATACAATTATTAATATATATGTAAAGAAATGAATTAAAGAATACAAAAAAAAATGGGAGCAGAAATACAGTTTAATTAAAGGTATATGCTAGAGGATCTAACTCGTGGTGAGGGTGATTTACATTATCCCAAGAGCAAATGCACAGGTGACCCGATTTACTGCCTGAGCTATTTCCCAGTTCACACAGGCAGTTTTAAATTACCCGAATACCTGGTCCATCAGTCCCAAATGTTGTCCAAACCCAACAATCTCGGGAGTTCCAGTGAATGCATAAAATGTAACAGCATTTATTGTCATACCCTTTCTGATTACTGTTGCCAAGGGGAGTCATAACTTTGAATTTCCTGTATTTTTTTGTTTTTACTGTTTCAGCCATGAAATTAGTTCATCATGTTAATGCCATTTCCTTGGCACAGAGTAAATGGGAGGAACATTTATCCAGTATTTTGGTTCCATGAACTCAGACTAACTCCTTCTTTGAAAATAGCTTTTTTCCTTCTTAAGGATGCTGTTAACTAGAGTATATTTATTTGAGATTTAGGAAAAAAATGCCCACATTTTGATCACTTAGGCTTTAAATAACATCCCTAGAGATGGAAATGTAGTCCTTGATTTCCTTCTGATACACAGAAGGGTTGCTTTCTATTGAAAGAGAATAAACTGCAAAATTTTGAAATCCAGTCTGTTTAGGTTTCCCTTTCCTCATCTCTATTTGCAGATGTTTTCACGTTTCTGTTTGCACTCTCTTCTGATGCTCATTCTCTTGTGGGTAAGCACTTCCCCTGTAAAAAGGGTAGTGACAGAACTGCTTCTCAGATAGCCCAGAGCAGGAGTGACTTATTTCATTATTTTCAGTTTCTTAAACTAGCGTTTTGAAGCCCCATCCAACCTGGCCTTGAGCACTTCCAGGGATGGGGCATCCATGGCTTCCCTGGGAAACCTGTTCCAGTGCCTCACCACCCTCATAGTAAAGAATTTCTTCCTTATATCTAATTTAAATCTACTCTTCTTCAATTTAAAGCCATTATGCTGCATCCTGTCACTACATCCCCTGACAAAGAGTCCCTCTCCAGCTTTTCTGTGGGCCCCCTTTAGGTACTGGAAGGCTGCTGTAAGGTCTGCCCTGGAGCCTTCTCTTCTCTGGACTGAAAAATCCCAACTCCCTCAGCCTGTCTGCAGGAGATGTGCTCTGGCTCTCAAGGCTGTCCATGTCCCTCTGGATGGCATCCCTTCCCTCCAGCATGTCGACTGCACCACTCAGCTTGGTGTCATCGGCAAACTTGCTGAGGGTGCGCTCGATCCCACTGCCCATGTTACCAACAAAGACATTCCATAGTGCCAGTCCCAGTACTGACCCCTGAGGAGCACTACTTGTCACTGGTCTCCACCTGGAGACCAATTTCTTAAAACATTAAGAAAAGCAAAGCATGTAAGAAATGCATAAACTACAATGTAGACAGGAACGTGTAACTGGAAAAAATCTCTTTGGCCATCAAATCTACTTCAGTGCTATTTGAGGTAGTGCTGTCTAATATTTCTTTTTTGTTATCTGTCACATACTGCCAGCGCTTCTCTCATTAGCAAAGTCCATCATTGCTGCACTGGTGCCAGATGTGATAAAGAAAAAATTAATAACAAAATCTGCCCTAAGACTAATCACTGAGCAACTCTACCAGTAACTTCCCTCCAGCCTAATATATCTTCACTCAAAGCCATCTGTTGCCCTTTCACTGTAAACCAGCTCTTCACCCAGCTTCTAGTTCCCCAACTATCTTAGCCCCAGTCCCCAGCACAGCACTCTCACAAATATTGTATGGAAAAAACAAGGCCAGTGAGAGCTACTGTACTTTTCCTGTTTAGGAAAGCTTGGATGCTCTCAGGGCTGTTAATTCAAGCCCAGCATTTTCTGCTCTACAGTTCAGTGTCATGATCCCTGACTAAATAGTTATTAAAAGTATCTGTAATCGGAACTGAATCGCAGTTGGCAGTTTTGCAGAAATCTGGGATGGAGGTTGTCCTTCTGCCTTCAGTACATTACATTTAAGTTTTGCTTCCAATTTATGTCATGTTTTCTGTTTCTAACTATATTTTTATGATCCCTGTTCTCTTTTGCCTCGACTGGGGCAGTAGTGACTATCTGAAAAGAGAAACAATTTGTTCCTTCAGTTCTGGAGGAATGTAGATTTTTGAACCTCTGTTACCCTTGGGTGATATAGGGTGATTTATATAGGGTGACTTCTGCCCTTATTCACTATTTTTTTCTCATTTGTTTGTCTATATATTTCTATTGAGCTTAGCACCTTAGCATGAAATAAATACGGGAATTCTCCAAGGAGATCTTTGCCATTTCTCTATTACTGGCTTTGCATCTTCATTCTTTATCTGGAAAGCCAGTGTTTCCAGATAAACAGAGACTTACCAGCTAGAATTACTGCCTATTACCTAGTTTGTCACTGGTTTCTAAACTTAGCCCCAAGGCATTGTAGCAAACTACCTAGCATTACCGAGTACAACTTCATTCTTCTACAAAGTGGTTTGGTTTTATTTGTGTTATACTTCTAAGTTTACCTTGCAGACCGTAGCATTCCTAATGCACAGCTCTGTACCCCACCTCTCCACTTTTTTATATCTGTCCTTCTGCAGTAATGCATTTTATTCAAAACCTTTGTCCTGGTCATTACAGCTGTTCTGTCACATCCCTGCTATTCTTACATTATTCAGTTTAATTATTATCGTGATAAGTGCAAGTTCTTCTTTTGCCTGAGTTTCTGGAGTTTGTATAGGAGCATGTCATTTGGTGGCTATGGACAACTTTCTGCTCTTCTCAGCGATCAGGTGCTGCACTAGTTGATTTGCAGAACCAGCACAACATCAGTTCTAATCACTGATAGAAGCTTTGCTCTCTGAAGGGTGCAGAAGTCTGTGTTTGGTGGAGTGGGAAAGTGGTCTTCATTTAAGGTGAATAGGATTTTAACAACATGTTAGGTTTTACAGTCCACAAAATTGTTAGAAGGCTGGAGAAACGCTTTGCTTTGAACACAAGTGGAAACAAAACATGACTGTCAACTGATGAGCAATACTGCTGACTAAACACTGCACTGAGTGCACACAGTCGGCAAACTGAAAAAATGTTTATTTTTTTTCTAATGCCTTTCAGTTGCAGTAAATATGGGTGTTTCTTTAAACAATAGCAGGTACACAACAGTTTCAGAAAGAATTGTTGATGGTGGCCTTGAAACAGCTCAACAAAACTTTGGCTGTAACTCCTAGAAAAACAATTCTCATTCTTTTCTAAATAGCGTCCTGGAACTCCATCCAGCTGAAGAAACAAAATGGTCATTTAAATGTTGTGCATGTGACTGTACTAAAACATCATCAGTCTAATGTGATGATTCCTCAATTGAACAAATTTAATCACAACTCAGCGGGGTTCCACTCATGTAGATTTATGAAGGCAATGATTGGACCGTGTATTACTGCAAGAAATACCATTCACATGTCAGTACAACTTCAAGACAATTGAAGAAACAATATGTAGCTGAATGAGAAATGTCTGATCCATGCTCAGGCTTCACCGCTTTGTTGTGCTGATAGTGATTGCATATGCTGGAAAATCCAATCATACACTAAAGAAGTAACAGGCATGCTTTATGCAACTGATAATTTTATGAAAATCCCAGCTATTTCTGCACTTCTGCTACAGTATTACTGTAGCTCAGGGTGTGGGAACTGGTGGTGGGAACACAATAAAACCTCTGGGAATAAGATTTACAGGCTCTTTGCGAGTCCAGATTTGAAAAGTTCCCACAACATCTTCTGGAGCATAGCCACTCTGAATCTGAAAAACAGGCTGCTGTCAGAAACTTTTGCACCTGCTCCTGTTGTTGGTAGTACCTGTAATGAGAAGAACTGAAAGGCATTGTCTGTTCCTTTTCTTTATTCTTCTTTCCTGTTTTGTTATGTTTTAGGTAGCAGTGTGTGCAAGTTGTCCTCATGCTAGGGAGGACAGTTAGCCAGGAAGAAACAGAGTAGGGATCCTCTTAAATTTCCGTACAGGAGCTGTGATCCTTCTCATTCTTCATTTTGAGAGTTTGTTACTATCATCACCCATTGAACAAGTGATTTTCCAGAAAATAAATTAGCTCAACTTTTAAAAATGTCAGGTTTAAAAAAATGTTTTTGAATAAGTATTGATGTTAACAACAAAGTCCTACCATTCAAGATAATAAAGTAGCATACCATATAATGTTAGAAAGCAAAAAATCCACTATTTCTATATACGTGTGTTTTAATCTGATTGGAAATATTGCTGGTATGCAGTTCACAGCCGTTCAGGTAAAGAATTAAACCTTCTTAAGGGGGTGGGGGAAATACTGCCAGACTGCACGTAGCCATGGAGAAGTTATGGTGCCTGACCTCAAGATTAGAAACAATCTCAGAAGTATGTATTTACCTATTTGTTCCGACCTTCCCTCAACCCAGACGTGCCAATATACATGTATGAGGTCTTTTATTCCCTTCAGATTAATTAAGTGATTGGCATGAAGTAAAAGTAATGTTTCAGAGTCAACCCACACTAGAAGCAGGTAGTAGGGTCACTCACTGGTCAAGAAGGTTTAGTACATCTGCTTGAATTTTTGGCTTTAAGGGTTTGCTCAAATTCTAAGCAAATTTTCTAGACCATGGGCAAAAATCTACTGAATGTACCTTTTATCATCTTCTGGTGTAAAGGTATGTGTAACATAACTAAATGGCTTTGCTTTTATAGGTCCCCAGACTAGTTTTAGTGTCTGCACTTCTTGATTGCTTCTGGTTGAAAACCCTTCACCAATTTGTAATAGAATAGATTGGCAGTGTCACATCTATTAGTGAAGACAATGTATATTTGCATATAGATAATGAAACTCTATTTTCTACCAGTTTTCTGGCATCATATCATATAAAAAGGAATTATAACTATGAAAAAAAATCTGTAACTGAAAAAAACACAGAAAGTGCTGCAAATGATTGCAGACACTATTAAGTGTAATGACTTTTAAAAAACAAAACCTCAAACCAAATCAAGTCAAATCCGGACATCAGTGTTGCATCATACACGTGTATTTTTAGAAACATTTATAGTGCTGCTCTCCTGGAGGTCATCCAGCGGCGCTGTCATGATTGCTCATGTGCAGTTCGGCTGGTGCCAAGCAATGGAGCTTTCAGCACTCTCAGACGAGGCAGTGGTGGGTTTGATGTGGGGAGGAAGCAGTGTGGGAGGCACTTGTAGCCCTGGGGACAGGCGGTGTGGGATCATGTCGGGCTGTCCCCAGCAAACATCCACCAGCAGAGCTCGTATCTCCTTTGGGTTTGCTCCCACGGTGCCACAGCGACTCCTTGGTGCTTTTTTAGTGACTCAGATGGCTGCTAGCAGGGCACTGAGTTTCCATGAGATGCTACGTCAGTCATTCTGCCTGGGTGGGAAGAGATCTTCGCTGGCAGCCCAGGGCTGCAGTGACCACTGCTTGTCACCATCACGGTTGTCCCGCACAGGGCTCCTGTCACGAGTGTCCCCAGCTGGTGGCCATGAAGCCTGCAGGACTACCTGCCCAGGAATATTTGGTGCCTGCCGGGTGAGCTTGCAGTCTCCTGGGGAATGTGTCATCAGAGTTGTCTCTTCTTTGCAAGAAAGAGATGATGAGTTCCCATGCTTGTCAATCAGGCAGCTTTCCCCAGCACTGACTTTAAACAGTTTTTTTTTTCCTTTCTTTAAAAAAAATAAATAAATTTAAGGCAGCATAACACTTGACATTTAACTCTCTGGTTTCCATGGAAATAACACCAGGTATTTTGCAAACTCCTGACAGGTACAAGTTACAGTGAATAGCAAGGTATCAAAATAAATAGATAGGGAAAGCAGATTCCAGGCAAAAACAGCTGCAGACCAACCTGTATTGTCATGCAAGACTTAAGTGAAAATTCTAAGTTTAAAACAACTGATTCTTTCTTGTTAAATTATCCAGTTGTCTGAACACTTTCTGAAACCCCAAATTAACTATTTCATGTAAATTTTTTGGCAATCACATGGAAGCAGTAATTCTCTTGAAATAGGCTCACTCTCTCAAGTAGTAAGCAGACAGGTTTTAGCCATTCATGCTATCCAAATTGTCAAACTCTACAGAATTTATCTCTGTTTAAGTAAGGACGTGATAATTGCTGCACTTCTGTGCTCTTTCAGTTGTTATTGAACTTGAACGAAACCTTTCAGGCAGGTAGTCTACAAGCTTTGCAGTAAGATCCAGATACAACCAAGATTCAAAACCATCTCCAATAACATACCCAAAGACCTTGTCCAAACTTTAGGAAAGTTGTGCCAATGACAAAATTTGCAGCTATCGTCAGGGCGGAGGAGACCATTTTGTTACACTGTGCAATAGTATTGTCCATAGCAGTTACACAGTTAAGTTGTTTATGAGATTTACATGCTCTCCCTGGCATTTCTGAGACGATGCTCTCTTCCTGCAAGTACGGAAAGTGCCTTGCTTGCACCTATTGAGATGGGTGTTCGTTATTCCCAGAGCTTCAAGGTTCCTGTTCTTTAACCAGATCATTCTGCATGTTGTTTCTCTTGCAGACGCGACAATCTTTTTTTTTTTTTGAGGACACTTTTTGTAGCTTGAAAGTGCAATTTCATATCTGAAATTATTTGGTTTATTAAAAAGAAAATAGATACCTCTGTTTTGGAATGCCCTCTCTGTCTGCACAGGTTCTGGTGGCTATTCGAAACAAGAAAAGGAGTAATTAAGTAAAATAATGGGCTCCATTTAAGGTAAGTATTCTAAAAATTTTCGCCACATAGTTGTACATGGGGAAAAAGAAATATTGAGCTGGGCCTGCTCATGATCAGCAGCCATTTCACAGAGTTCAAGGTGCAAAACCAACAGCTGGCATGAGAGGTCAGAAGGGAGAGGTACTTGGAGGATGACTGCCTTGTACATGTTTCAAAATTTCGTCTGCATTTCTCTCTCGTGTGTATTTCAGAAAGATGAGAAAGCCACAATAGCCAAGATGAACCGCCAGCGCACTAACTCCATCAGCCATAACCCGCCACACTGGGGTGTCGACAGGCCCTTTTATAACCACCTCGGAGCTCACCAGGTCTCCAAGGAGATGAAGAGAATGGTAATGCCTTGCTTTATGGACATTAATGTCTTTTCTTCTCGATACAGCATTATATAACCCTCCCTGCTTTGTCTGAAGGTTTTTGCAGCCCTCAGGGCATTTTCCAAATGGGGGAAGTAAATTCTTTTTTGACTACAGAAGTAATAATAATTGGTACATCTGGAGGTGAGTGATTGTGAGATGAGGTGCAGGGTTGTTTGGAAGGAGAAGGGAGGCTGAATGGCACAAAGAAGGCTCTTTTGTCTGACTTGTACCCCGTTCTGAAAACTCATCCAGGCTGTTTGAGAAGATGTGATTAGCTACAAAAATTGCTCAGTAACCCAAGCATTCAAATGGCAGATGACATACATTTCTATTAGTTCATAACAGACTTCATCACCTGCAAAGGTTCCTTATTTTGATTATAACAGGCAGATGCTGTGCACCTTCTCTAAGCTATGTGCCAGCATACACTTGTGAGTCTCCAGGAATCATGCCACTGCATTTAGCTCTTGAGAATATGTTATAACGTACATGGATTAATTGGCCTAAGGTATCAGGAATCTTCATTTCATAATTATACCCTTCATTCCTTCTAAATTAAAATGAACGATAGCCAGTTACCAACACAATTGGGCTGAGAGCACTTTTGTGGTTTATTTTACATAAAGTTAGAGATGATATCTTTGTTGTCTGCAATAAAGACGAATAAAAGAGAGTTTCTATTATAAAGAAGGCTATTAATAATAATAAAAGTATTTAGCACCTATGTAATAATTTACATGGGTATGCAGATTGTTCTATGAGGTTACTAATCTTTAGATGAAGTTTTAAACAAATGAATTCCTTTTAACATTCTATATGTCAGGGTAATTTAGGACAAAATTAAAATATATTTACCTTGGTTACACATGGATATGTCTGTCAGATTGGTAATGTCAAAGCTGTTTGAGGACTGCAAACCACATTCTGTTAGTCATTCTGTATACACGATATACAGCTGCATATCCAGCTCTTGGAATAGAGTTCGGGGATTTTTTTGTGTTCCCTCTGTGGTTCATATGGGCATGACTAAAAGTCCTTCTGCAAAGAGTTCATCCTGCTGTTTTGGCCCTTCATACACAGTCAGAAGTGTATATTTGTTGCCCAAAGTCAAAGTTTTGCTACAGGTCACCAAAGGCTTACAGAACTTTTTAACATGATGCTCACAAACACAGCTTAAAATTTTTGGCATAGCTAAAGGCAACTGCATATGGTGTCTTATAATGGGAAATGCTGGCAGATTTATTAATAGTTGGTGCTAATATTATTCAATCATAATATTATTTTACAGTGCTAAACTAAATTTCTTAATCTCCATAGTAATATTTCTTTCATTTTTCAGATCTTCAAATTAGGGTTTCTGACATAAGCGTACAGATCTGTGGAACTGTGCACTTTTTATGTGGGCTTTTCAATAGGTTGCACTCAATAGGCATGACATTATTAGAAGAGCCTAATCACCCTAGCACATAATTATAATTATAAGTTTCTTTGAATAGCTTTTAAGGAGTTCTTGCATCCTCCTGTTCAGAAACAAGGTGTAAGCATGCCAAATGGTATTATGCTTCTTGGTGTTAATTACAGTTTGCGATGTCTAGCTGGTTGTTCCGTTGGAAAAAACATAATTATTTATTGAAATACCAAGCTGAGTCCTAAAAACTTCACTGCCCTTCACTTTTAAGAGGAAAGGATTCACTTTTTTTTTTTTCGTCTTCTTATTTTGAACCTTTCTTGTAACGGTATTTACCTTTTTATAAATTCAGCAGCTCAGAAAATCTTTTCCACTCAATTTGCTTCTATACTGCCTCTTGTAGCAAGCTCTCTTTTGAGAGGCTGATTTTGTCTGTGTTGTTTGTGTCATGCTATTTTCTGAAAACCAATTTAAACCTGTTTCAGATGTATTGTACTTATTTTCAGATAAAATTTCTGTTGTTCTTGTGGAACATTTTTTAAAATCTATTATTTACAGTATTTCCCACTGCTGTATCTCTGAGCTGCTTTAGTCAAAACAAAAACAAGCTGCTCTCCGTGGACTAGAGACCATTTTAATACCTGCTAGATGGACATCTTATTGATTATATCAGAGGAGCAATTTCTTCTTCTCCTCTCTCAACTCTTTCTCTCTCTCTCTGTTAACTTTTGATATAAATGAGCATTTCCTTGCACCACACAGCTTTGCACAGTACTTTATTTGTATGCCGTCTCTAACATTGTCTTATGTGGATGCTGTGTGTGCTTAAATGCATACACAGTGCACACTGTCTCAATGCACATGCACACTGCAAGCTGCCTGCTTAGAAGTACAGAATACAGACAGACAGAAGGGGAGCAGAACTACAAAGGCTTTTTTCAGCCTTCCTCTGGGATGGCATGTCATTGATCTCAGTAAGCCGCACCAGCTTTCAAAGCTCCTGAAAATGTTCTCGTTCCACTTCACCCACCTACCTCCCAGCCCTCTTGTATGTCATTATACGTAGCCTTGTCTCTCGAAAACCACGGGTATGCAAGGCTGAGTTAGTCAAAGCAGTAAGCCAAAGGCAAGCAGTGCAGCATTGCCTTCCACTTTAAAACCTGGAGCTCCTTAGCCCTGTAACATCAAAACAAGTGTTTGTAAGTGTGGTCGTGAGCTAGTACTCTGTCAGGTGCAGGGTGATTTTGCTGTGATGTGCAGTTACGTTATATTGATACGTCAATATACATACATTTGTGTATAGGGAATAAAATGGATGGTTACAAAGGACATAATTGTTTGCCACAAGACTTAGAACGTTGCATTATGAAGGCAACCATATTTCCAGGAAAAAAAAAAAGAGTCAGTTTTCTGTGGTACTACTTAGAATTCCCCAAAAGAGAATATTAAAGTTCCCTGAATAGCATTTTTGGGAGGAATCTGTTTTATTTAAAAGAAAACAGAGTTATTTTGTCTTTCTTTCTTTCCTTTGAACACTGGCTCTGGTAGCTCTCGGTACTCTGAGGATTTATTAGTAGTTTGGGAGGAGACAGATTCACATCAAAGGTAGCTGCCTGCTCCTTTTTTTCCCCCTCTTTTGTCATGGCATTTTGACATGCTGCCGAGAGTGGGCATGGGCACGGCATCACACCGAGGTGGGGTCTGGCAGGGTTCAGGGGTGGGCACCCTGCCATCGGCCCCTGCTTCTCTCCGTGTTATGGCTTGGAGCTTAACCTCTGCTGGGTTCAGCTGACTTCAGTTGTTCCCCTGGGCACACAGGACTTTATCCAGGCACCCGCACACACATATAAATAGCAGAAAATATCAAACACATGTCCGCGCAGCAATAATCTAAACCATTCTGGAAAACTGGACTTATTTCCCTAGTCCTACCCTAGCTAGCTGGTGCCCAAGTCAGCTGAGGTCGCAGAAGCGCGAGCTCATCCTCTCTTAGCCAGCAGTCTCCCCATCTCCCGATGCCCTGGTTTGCTCCCAGATCTCTCTTTCCCCTTCCATCACTGGGCGGTGGCTCTGTTGCCCCGCCGAGCCTCCAGGGAGGCAGCACGCAGGAGGCACCAGGGTTGCCCCTTCTGCACTGTTCATGTTGTACACAGGGGAACAGAGCTCCCACAAATCTCCCTACACCAGCCACATGTTCCCCACTGTTTCTCTGGCCCAGTTTGTAATTGCAAAATGTTGAGAAGTAGACTGACTTCAAAGCATTTGAGTGCACAGGTATATTTATAGCTATAACAATATTTATACGTTAAAGAAATACTTTGCTTTTCCCAGTATAGACCTCAGACTGCTTTTATAAATATTGATGAATTTTAGACTTCTGGAAATAATGCTTGTGCCTCAGTTTTCATCAGCAATACAAAACTATGTAAAAAAAGAAAAAAATGGGGATTGTAGTAGACTGTAAATTGAAAGAGGTTTGTTGTAAACAATGATCAAAAGGCAAATATCGATACCTTCCAAAACGACAGGGCTGTTCTAGATGACAGATGATTCTCCTCAGTGTTAGTAAGGCCATAGCTGGAAACCCATGCGCAGTTTGGGATTACAATCCTGTAGGAGAATGTGGATGAACTGGAGATAGTCCAGTGGAGAGAATTACAAATGAGGAGAGTTTCAGCAGTATGACCTGTGCGGAAGGGCTGAAGTCTGAAGCATTAGGTTTGTTTAGTCTAGAAAGGAGAACACTGAGGAGGAACAAAAGTCTTCAGATACACGAAGGCTTGCTTGTAAGGACAGGATATAATGATAAAACATTCTCCATGTCTGCAAAGTACAGGATGAAAAATAGTCATCTTAATTGGTTGCAAGGAAGATCTAAGTAAAGAAAAAACGTAGATACAAGGAATAGACTATATAAGGAGCTTGTGAAACTCCTGGTTTTGCTGAAAACATTTTATTTCCTTCAAGGCTTTTCAGTCTGGAGGGTCATAAAACATTTTACAAATACAAAAACAACAAGAAAAATCAATATTGATATATGAAATAAGAACGAGAATTCATAGGGCATAAACAATAGAAGATACATTTAAATATTTTATGAAGTTTCCGGTCTAGGCTGCACCAACCTTTGAGGCATCTATCTCCATCTTTGGACAGGAGCCAGCTATACCCACATTTCTGACAAATATTTGCCCAGCCCTTGTTTAAAAACCTGAAAGGATGGAAATCCCACAGTTGTGCTGAGCATCCTTGTCAATGTTTTGATTATTTTTCTTGATCTTCACTTCAGATTCTCTCACTTTAGTTTTAAAACATGGTGCTGTATAGACTATTCATGTAGATAGAGACCAGTTTAATTTTCTCCTCTTTGTAGTTACTTTTTCTGTATTCTTGCTCCTCTCTGAGCACTCACCATTTCATGGATAGCAGGCAGTGCCTGCACTGAGCCCCATACTCCTACTGAGGTTTTACTCATGCTGCCCAGAAGACATGGGTCATTTTAGAGGCCTTACAGCCAGAGCTGCTCTCCTTATGTCCTGGCAGGAGTTTTGCCTCCTCTGCAACAGCACAGGAGAGTCCAGTAGAAACCCTGGCAAACTGAGTGCATCGTCTTGTTAGGGTTACCCAGGGCTGTAAGATTTGCCCAGGTCCTTCAGCCATATGATTCTTACCTCAGAATTGGTCTTATCTTTTATCAGGCATCCATTTTGGTATGGATCATCCATCCCAGTCAGCAGAGATCAGCACTTCAGCCTCCCAGTTGAGGGAGCGCCCCCAACACAGGTGGCAAATCGGCCAGCTAAAACTGCCACAGCCAAATTCTGTCTGGCTTCCCAAAACCAGAAGCATTAGTTGTGCCTCGAGGTCTGGTCAGCCATGCAAAGCCCTGATGTTGTTTCTGTCATACAGCTGTTGTATTTATTTTACACTGGCTGGCATGGCCAAGCAGCTTAGCTTGTTCCACTGATACATGCCATTGGGAAGGTTTGCTTCAGAAACAGGTACCTCTGAGTCCTTGTAATCCAACGAGAGCAGAGTGCTAATAGGATTCCTGAGCCTGGTTGTAGGTGCCTGGCAGATTTCCTTTTATTTTTTCAGCTGGTGGAAAGGTCTAACATCAGGAAGTTTAGGAACAGAAAGAGGAAACCCTGAAGATCAGCGATGCTGATTTCAGTCTGAGCATGTTTCTGTCATGAGCCTGCATAAGACTTATGAAGCATTTAATTTGCAATGAAATAGTGTATGAGCTCAGCGCTAGTTACAAAGTAAAACAGAAGTGAAATTAAATAGAGTTTATGCAATGTGTGGGAAACATGACTGCATGCAGATGTTAAAAATGTGAGGCGAGGTTAAAAAGTGCATCCTGGGAATGGCTGGAGCAGTAAAGAACAAGCTCTGCTTTCAGGTGGGCATGGCCTGATGCCTCGTGGCACCATCCAGAGCTCTGTGCAGTCTCCTGCACGATACTTGACTGCTTGTGTGGTGTTTACTTTCTAATGAAGCATCACTTGTCTACAAGCCTGGTCATTCAAGCATAAAATATATTTTTTTTGTACTATTCACCCTGTCTTAAGCCAAGCAGCTCTCTGCATGTTGAATCACAAATACAGCTCACTTCCACCCTTTGTTGTCCCCAGGTTGCCCTTACAATAGGTTTTCTTGTTACTTGGAAATGAAAATTGGGAAACAGGTGCATCAGAGGAACAAACGCTATACCTGGTTTTGTGCCAAGTATATTGATTAAACATCAGAAATGATCAAAAATGTAAAATAAAAGTCAGTGGGGCAAGTTTTCCTCAGTCAGTAGTGCAGCCCCATCAAAGAGAAGTGGATTTGACTCCATGAATGAGGCACACAGGGCTCGCCCTCCTTCTAAAGGTTTTCATTTAGCTTGGGGTCACTATTATTCTCTTTTCCAGCAATCATCTGCTAAATCTGGTAACAGCAACATTGACGTCAGCAGAGTTGGACGAGGGCACCCAATGGAGAATTTGACCCACTATTTTTTTGGTGCTACTGTAATATTCAGAACCCCCCAAACTCCTGTAATCAAGTAGGGAGAAACTCTAATGCAATCCACTGCGCTGTAATCCCCATCCACTGATACAGACCTGGAGGAAATTGTTAATCTAGTCTGGGTTTTCTGTAGTCAATATGTTTAGATAGCTGACAAACAGCAAGGGGAGGAATCCCATCCCACAGTTATGCTGTATAATTGCTTTGGCACTTCTGAAAAGAGGATTTGTCTGATTCAAATGTTCCGTGTGATCTCACATAAATGAGTGGGAGCCATATAAAGCATTGTACGTTGCTCAAGTTGTCAGAGGCTTTGTACAGTTTTGTGTCCTCATCTGCAAACTTAAATTTTATTCCAGTTGATCAGGGCTTGCAATCGTCCCTGATTAATTTTTTTTAAAGAGGGGTAAGAGTCAGCAATCTGCAACTGCTGATCTGCAGCTGCATTTGTAAAATTTAGGTAGAGTTTAATATTTGCATGCAAGTCTTGCACTGATAACTTTCCCACCATCATGTACCCTGTTCTAGAGTAAAATGTAATCATACAGGAAAAGGCAGCTTGGGTCAAGACACTACTGAAAAGAGTCATTCAGTCTTTCAGTCCTGCTAAATTAAGCCTGCAGAAAGAAAGATACTCATTTGTATTTATGCAAGGAACACTTCCTCTGAAGTTAGTGGCAGCTCAGCACAGGTGGACATTGGAGATGAAGTTGTGGCAGGTCAGCAGCTTTGGGTCTGGTGTTCAGAGGTGGTGAGCAGATATGGTTGGCACCGGTGGGTGACTTTGGTTAAGGCTGGTTACGTTTGGATACTGTTTGTCTATGTCTGTGCATCTGATTAGAAGGCTATTCAACAGTAATTTCTGTAGGTTTTTGTTGTTTGTCATCATTTGGAGTGTACAGATGAAAGGACAGAGATTAAGGAGCCAGGAACTAAGTCAGAGCATTTCTACGACTACCTGTTTTTATGTCTTTTCTGTCTTGCAAGGTGTGGTAACTGTTCACAAGTGAGGCACAGAACCATGTACCATTTCACTTGAAAATGTATCCTTGACCTGTAGAAATTTGGATTCAGACACAAAACTGGAAAGTGTGAGCAACCTGCACTTCTCCAAGGTGTGAGTTCAGAGCCAGAAGTTGATTAAAATTCAGGTGGGAAAACCTATTTCAAAGCTACAATTTATGTTCTAGAGAGTTTAAATCTGATGGGACAAATAAATCCTTGCAGTTGGTCAGGTCCAGTCCGACTGCCATGGGCTGTGTACCAAATCATCTCTTCAGCAGAACAAAGTGAAGTGTTTCACCATCTGTGAGCAGTGCAGAGGAATGAAAGTCTATTTATCAAATGGGGTGGGATGCAGAAAGGGAGCACTTCAGCTTTCCTTTTCAGTACTCATTAGTCTATGTTCCAGCTATAGCAGACACACTCATCATATCTGTTTCATAAACTGGTTTTGTGCCAGTTTGTTGTTCTGCACTTAGATGCTTGTTAAATACCCTTCTCATCAGACTGTGTATTTTATGTGCCAGTTCTTTCTGGACTCAGGTATAGAAATTGCATTATTTCTGGCTTGAGTGCTTTAAAGTCCTTCAGTTTTGTTTCTGCACTTACACCTAACAGCATCTGTCTTCCTAGCCTTGCCTTGTTGACCACAGGGACAAAGGCAGAATGTAAAACAGTACTGAAAACAGAGGTGAATAATTAGTTTTGCAGCAGAGCCATACCAGGTTTGTTTTTAACTACATCCACTCTGTGCCTGTCTGTCTCCTTTTGTGTTTTCCATGGTCACTGTCAATGTGAAGCACCTGTGATTTTTAATTGGCCTGACCTCTTACAAACCTCATTTTGTCCCTAATCTTCTTGACCATAAGTCTAAAGTTCTTTTGATTTCTGCTTTAAAATCATGTAAGTCCCATTTATTTGGGTCTTTGTGCTAGAGATGAGCAAAGGGCAAGCAAAATTAGTTTCTCTGACATTTTTGCCCTTATGATCTTTGCTGGAGTTGCCAACAAAGCTTTTAAGATGGAATCCATGCGATCCAACTACGTTGCCATTAAGAAGGTCATAGAGCTCATCAGCCCCTCTACTATCTTATTTTCGGAGCTAAATGAAAAGTGAAAAGGATGTAAAATCTATTCCACTTCTCTTTGCATATTTACAATATGTTAATAATTACATCTAATGTTCTCAAAGTTAGAATTATTATTTCTAATGGTTCTTGATTCGAAGCATTATGGTATAGCAGTCAGCTTGTCATGGCTTTGACAAACACTTTATCATTCTATTTAAGGAATCTGTATTAATCTTCAAAGAAAAGGGTTTAGTTAATTTAGAAGTCAAGCAGAGAGACAGAAGTCATATGAGCTTTTAGTGCAATAGATATTCATAAAATGTCCCTCATAAAATTGTAGACCTTTGGGACAGATGCAGTAATATAACATTCCCTCTTTTTTTCCTTCTGCATGTCTACTCCCACTGAGGATGGTCATTAAAAGCAAGTGCTTGTAAATTCAGAGCCACCTGACCTGCCATAAAATGTTTGTTTTTTAAGAATCCCATGTAGAAGAGAAGAAAGAGCAGGGCTGTTCGTTGGTAGGTACTATTGCCTGCGAGGGAGCTGATTCAGCTAATATTAGGTTAATATTCCTGAATTCAGAAAGACAACTGTCTTAGTCTCAGAGCACTTATTAAATGCTTTTACCTTTACATTTGCAATCTAATGGCAGAATAATGCAGCCTCCTGGGGGAAGGGGAAAAATTCCAGTATCAGGGACATTTAAAATGTCATTGAATAAAAATTGCATGAGATCCTATATACAGAAGTCCATTAGCATGGCACTGTGATAAGACCCATCTCATGCCTTAGGTTTCCTTCTAGAGAAAAGGAATTCTGGCCTTAAGAAGGGCTACTCCGTCACCATGGTTGTGGAGCTATTTCTGAACTCCTGTGAACTCACATCTGTCTGATTCTTGAAGCCATCACCACTATTGCCATTTTCATTCCTGCTGACAGTTCCCAGCCTTTTCTTCATAGCACCCTGGAAAGCCATCGGCACTGCTTCAGCTTGCTGGGCACAGGTCCATGAGCAATCAAGAGGGGATTTACATACTTTACTCCAGGAATTGGCTTCTTCTCTTCCTACCCTCTTACTCCCTCTCTCCTACATGGTAGGCACCTGATATTTATTGGCTATTTTTCCTGGGCATTCAGGTTTCCGTATATGTGTGTGCAGAAATGCCAATCTTGGCATACCCTTGGTGAGCTCAAAGCCTGCTCCATACCCGCACAGGCTGGGTACAGCACTGCCCAGCACAGCTGCCCAGCCTCCAGCAACAGCACAGACAGAAGAGGTCAGGGCTGCTTGCAGCAGCGACCCCCATTATTTTACTTTCCTGCTTGAGCTCCTTTACATGGAGAAGTTTCTGCACATGTGATGGAGCTCCATGCAGAGATACCTAAGCAAGGTCGGGGGAATTATTCCAGCAGTGGAGGCAAACCAATGGTGTGAGCATGGCTGGCCGTGCAGGATGGGAAGGGGAGGAAAGCTGTACCTAGTGTCTGTGCTGCTTTGCCTGTCTTGAGGAACTTGTGATTTGTGGTCATTTTTCTACTATACCATGAGTGTGTTAATTCTTAGGAACAAAGACAAATCCACGTAGCCCATATTTCAAGATTGCAAGATTGACTATGCTTAGTGCAAATCCTGTGTATAACAGACCATTCCAATTCATGCAAGCAGCCCTATGCTAAGCTAAAGGACTTTAATTGGAGCAAAGCATCCAAGACATCAAGAAATAAAACTGTTTGCTAGCTGTGGAAAAGAGAAAAGACCAGTGTGCCATTAGTGCCCAAGCCTCTTGCAAGGGGAAGGAAATAATTTAAGTGACTATTTTCAAATGATTCTTATGGACCAAGCATGCCCACAAAGCAGGAGGAGGTACAAACACATTAACCAGAGCCCAGGGGGAAATTTCCTTCCCAACCCGAAACACACGAGCAGCATGACGCTGTGTGTGCGATATCTCCTCTGCTTAAAAGGATTCTTAGTGTGCAGTTGAGAGACTGATGCTTCAGTGGACAGGGAAAAAAATCCTTGGTCAAAACCAGATGCTTGAGACATTTTTTTGCTGTATCCTAGCAAAGTGTTTCAATGCAAATAAAAAAGATCTCCTGTGATAAAATATCAGTTTTTAAGAAGCTGTGTTTGTTTTTTGGTTTTTATGTTTTTTGGTTTTTGGTTTTGTTTTGTGGTGTTTTTTTTTTCTTCCTAAAATAATCTTGCAGACCTTTCTGCATAGCAATTCCATTTTTGGAAATTCTGCTCAAAGAGACTTTCTCATGAAATGGGAACATTTGAAGTGAATCATTTAATTTGCTTAACTTAAAGAGGTTCCTATTACATTTAATTTTAAGCTGATTCTCTCTAATTAAAGTTCAAGTCACTCTTAAATATTTAGCCTTGTTAGATGAAGATCCAGGAAAGAAAATGTAATAATCTTTTCCTTTTCCTCTTTTGCTTTACCTGAAATATGCTTATTGTGAGTTTTTAGTTTTGAAACACCAATTTTGTTTCAGCTGCCAACTTGAGTAACTTCCAAGCTTCCAACTTTAAAGCGTAATTTAGTATTTTAAATTGAAGAACTAGATCAATTAATTCTGTATTATTTTAGAAACTTTCCTTACAACAGTTTTGCTGGCAGAAAGAAGCATGGGAGAATTAAATTAATGTTGATTAAATGATCACTCATATAAATGACCAGCTAAACATACAGCCTACATGTATTTTCATACTTGAGATATTGTGAAATATTGGCATTTTTTGAGAATAAGTTTGCTGAGGTTTCTTTGTAAATTGACCTGTTGGCCTGTATCCTCAAACATATGCATCTAGAAGGCAGGAGTTTGAGATCTGTATTTAGTTTCAGGGCTTCAGTAGAATGAACAGTTTCTTAGCTGTCCATGAAAATCAGACCATTTTAGGGGACGCTCCAACTGCAGTCAGTCATCTAGTTCCCATGTGGATAAGCTAGAAAATGTGAACTTGATGGCTATCTAATAAGCACGTACTGTCTGTTTCCACATCAGTTCTCTCCCCCTCATTTGTTGGCTGGTAGCTATCCATCATCTGATGATTTTCTTATTTTTTTCAGCCTAACTGCCTATGACACCGGACAAATTACTGAGCATTTCGTCTCCATGATTAATCAGTGAGCTTTTGTTTTTGGCACTGTGTTACAGCATTGCTTAGTGGATAAATAAATAAATAAATCAGATATTCAGACGACTGTAAAACGATTAAAAAAAAAAAGACACAACAAAAAGTTGAATGATCCCTTCATCACTGTTTAATGTGAAATCAAAAGTACATGTTTTGTTTGGCTTGGATAAGTGCACATGCTAACATTGAATCAACATCACTGTTTCCTTCTTCCCACTGCACTTTAATCCACTGGTGGTTAGTATGCGGGACTGAGAAACTTCCTTCAGCTGAATTTCAGAAGGGTTAAGTTGGAGTTGCAGTTTCTATTTCGAAATGTGGTTTTCATTTGAAACTGAGGATGTAAAAATGGGCATTGCTCTCAGTGAATCGCAGTCCTGCTTGTTGACCTTAGGGACCAGAGCCATTTTTACCCCTTGCTGAGCTGATGTCATTCAGGGACATTGTTGGATTTATTTCTGCCCGTCGCCATAATGCCACAGCACTACTCGTTGCAAGGGCAAAATCTGTTCTCCTTTATGGAGAGGTTGATGTTCTTGTTTCTGATGGTGTCATACAAGGCAGCTGCACAAAAACTTCTGCCCAAATGGTTTTACTTGTGGTTATGCACCGTCAAGACAAACCTCGGTTTGCTCCCCCCAGCGTGGGAGAGGTGCAGGTCCAGCAGCTGGAACATCTTCACATGCTCTGAGCGGTTTGGGCCTGAGGTCTCAGGGAGGAAAACAAAAGGAATGTTACATATCTCCCAGCTACATTTGTTTTATGTTTTGGAACACAAGGTACAAATCCCATGCCTGTGTATTTGACCCTGCGTGTTAAATATACAACTTTTCTTAAATTCACTTAAATTTAAGGCAAGATATCAAAGGGCAGATTTTGTCTCAGCCAATGCAAAATATCCATTTTCATGGCATTGGGTCTATTAGGTATGATAATGCTAAACATGTAAAACTGTGCCTCCATACGTATTTTTCTCTGAGGCCTTCCAGCCACTTAAACTACGAGTGACCTTTAAATACACACACTTGCTCAGTTCAGGTGGCCCTGAAGGAATTATGAACATTTGGGCTATTGCAAAAATTATAAATAATTCCTGCAGTCTTATTCAAGAAAACACATTTTGTGTGTGAATGTAGTGAGGGGAGATGGAAGGAGACACCTTAAGGTTCCCACTGAAGAAATGAAAAGCAAAATGCATCCAGCTCCCGTAGCCGAGTCCCGACACAAAAAGGTGCAATTCTGTTGAATGAAATAGTTGTCCCATGTTATCAAGCCTGAGTTTTGTCTCTCAAATAATGTGTGCCAGCAGTCAGCTGAAGCATTCCCCTTATCTTCACTTCCATTCATTTATATCTGAGGCCATGCATTCTTTCTAAAACTGTTCTGTCTGCCTGACGACATGGCAGCACAAAACATTACCATGGGTTGGTAAGGCTCTCCATCCATGGCTAACAAGTGAACACTGAAAACTCTTCTCCAAAATGCCGTTCTCAGGCATACTTTGTGTTCTTAAGGTGTCTGTTTCCTAACCATTGTATCCTTTTCCTTTCTTTCAGGGTTTTGAGGACCCCAAGGACAAGTAAGCAAATTTACTTCTGTCATATTCTGTTAATGTTTGCAGATTGTGTGTTTTTTTTTCCTCATATTAAAAAGGACAAAAATTAATGCCCAGCAGCCAAGAATAATGCCTGGACTCCCCAGTGGCTTCTCCTGGAGGGACAGCCAGTCTGAGGACATGGGTTTGACTGTGGATTCAGAGCTGCCACTGCCTCCTAACATTTATTCATTTGTGTGGTTCTAACTGGCATTTGTGATCGAAACACTTTTGCTGCTCTTGCCCTGCCACCACCCACTATCCTTTAGTATTTGCTGTTTTGACAATATCCCAAGAACAAAGTCTTCATGTACAGGATGTCTAAAAATACTGAATGTCTCCAGTAAAAACAAATTATTTATCTATTAAATGGCATATATAGTTCCTGTTTCATATATATATGTCTAATTATTACATATTACTTATTTCTACATATAAAAATAAACTCAGAGATGACAGCTTATTTTAAAGGGCAAATTCATACTTTCATGCTCTAAAATGCAAACATATAAAAGCAGCATTTTCATTTTTTTTTTATACAGAACTTTAAAAAATGGCAAAGATAATTTAACAGGAGTGGTGTTTTGTTGTAAAAAAACCTACTTTTGGAGAAAAAAAAAAAAAGGTCACTTTCTAACTTCCATAGTTGAACGTAGCAAAAAGATTTCTTGTAGTGAAGGTATCTGTAATGATTTCACATTCATTTCTACTGAATGGCATTAATGTGAGCTTGCTCAGGGTGAGACAGGTGACAGTAAAGGAGACTGATGTCTGAAAGATGTTGCTCTTGCTCCTGATCGTGTTTCTCAGGCTGCCAGTCAGGACTCAGCAGCTCCCTGTCCGTTTGGTCAGCTGAATGCTTCTGTGGGCCCTAAGTCATCTACCTTTGGGAAAATTCAGATTATGATGGCAGAGCACTGATAGCAACTCCATAAAAGGAAATGGATGTGATAAGATTGAACATGGCAATACTAGGAATCATTCTCTCCTTCCCTTGCCCTTCACTGCAAACTCAATTTAGTAACATTTAGCTCTGTGCACCCTGGGATGTTTTGCCGGTGGTACAAGGTGCCTAGGAAGAGTCTTACATCCATATCTGCTGTGAACTCAGTTGGTATTAGGTATACTTTGGAGAGAAAAGATCTAACAGATTACAAAAAAATAATCCTTAGGAATACAGAAATTTTAAGTATTCCTCATGAAATAGGATCTATCCTTATAGTTTGTGCAAGAGATCATAAATTCCCCTGCCTCAGTGTTGGCCCACAGATGAGTCACTCAGCGAGAGAGGAACGACACCTCCACAGGTGCTCCAAGGACTGTCATGTCTGTCCTCCATCCTGCAGTTTGCAAAGGTTACTTGAGCTGTTATGGCCAATAGTTAAGCGCTGGAAAGGATTACTCTGTATTTACCGTGCTGATTCAGTGTGACCCAATTTTGTGGTACAGATTGCAGGCTTTTTGCCATTCTGCTCAGCACCAAAAGAAGCTCCTAATTGCCTCAGATTCTCTTGATCCAGCAGTCTGTTTAATTTAGGGACAAAGTTTTGGAGAAAAAAACAAACAAACAAAAAAAACACCAACAACAAAAACTCTAGAAGGAAATGTTGGAAATGTTCATGGTGACATTGTCTAAAATCAGATGGCTAAACCATGTCAAGCATTCAGTCCAGTGCCTTCACATGCAGAAACACAGCTCTTCTCTGACAGCAAAGATGAGGCACCACACATCTCTGAAAACAGGTCCTGACAGTTACATGCCTAAATGCAGATTTAGTTATTGAATCTAGGCATGAAGCATTTAAAATTATGGCATACATGTAGTTTTGGCACTGGTTGCACTCTTCATTTGCAGAAAGTAACCGAATCAGCAGAATGTTTTTGGATTACTCCGAAGCCAGCATCTCTGGGTTAATTGCTGGCTTTCACAAGTGCAAGCAGAGTGCAAAAGCTGCTCCGAGCTCTGTTCGTGCTGTTCCTGTCCCATGCAACCATTTTCTGTTGGCTGCATTTAGAGAGATCTCAGCAGTGTTTTTAAGAGGTCTTTCTGAAAGTTTCACAGGGGCCTGAAATCCCTGCTTTTCCCCCACACACTATCAATATATCAATAAGCATCTCAACATACGAATCTCATTTGTCTATGGCAGTACCTCAGCTCTGACTTACAGGCACTGCCTCCAGGGCTCTCCTTAGCATGGGAAAAAATTGTCTTTTGATTTAAAACGTGCAATTATGAAGATGTACCCAAACTTTCTGTACAGTAGTTAGTTGGGGTACAACAGGCAGAGTGCTTGGCTGCAGAGCCATCCCAGAAGCTAGGTATGTGTAGGTGATCAGGCTTCCCTGCAGTTTGTGCGAGTGTGACTGCCTCATGATAAGTGTCCCAGCAAGGTCACTTAAAACCTGTAGACATGCTTCTATATAAGCTGCAACCACAGAAGTCATTGTAGTATGAGAAATACCCTCCGCAGTATAAGAACCTATTACAGAACTGGAGACAGACAAAGCCAAAACCCCAGCAGACAATTTTTTCTCCTCTTCATGTCTTCCTGACTGATGCTGTTGAACTGGAGCTCAAAATGTGACTGAGGTTCACCAAGATGCTGAGCTGACTCTTTTGTTCCACTTCTGGGGGAAAATGTATTGCCTCTCTCACATGTGGTATGAAAAGACTAAATGTGAATGGCCCACATGTGTAAATAGCTCGCAGGATCTTGGAAGACATTCTGTAAATACAAAGCCTAATAATTTCCTTGCTCATTTTTATTAGTCCAGAAGACAGACTTGTGAGGACTGAATGAAAATAAGCAGCCTCTTCTTGAGTGCTTAAGCAGATGTGCTTCCTCTGAGGAAGCATCTAGAAGTAAATTGAATTTCCTGTCCTTCTAGGGACAAAACTACGTTTTAATTTCAAAGCAGAATATATGACCTTCAAGGAATTAAATAACTCTAGAGTCCAAAAATAAAAACAACTCTGGATGAGGTGCTGTTGTGTGGCCACTGATGGGACGCCAATGCGGCCTAGCTGTGGTGCCAGCACTTCAGCTCGCAGGTTGGGCAGGGGCAGGAGGGCAACAGGCCCATGGGCCTGGTCTGCCTTTCTCTTGGTGAGAAGTATGCGGCAGAGTAGGGACACAGAGTGACACTACAAGTCTGGCTCCATTCTGTAAAAAGCCTTTGGAGAGCCTTTCCTCTGAAAAGGGGTCCTTAACCCCGAGCACAAAGTTACGTCCTGGTTTGCAAGCCACTGCAGCACAGCCTTGGGCATTGCGTCCTGTCCTGCAGCACAAACAAACCCCCAGAAAAAAAAAGCAGTGCAGCTTCCCATCTTGCTTGTCAGACCCTGGGACTTTTCTCCAGAGTGCCAAAGGTGAAGGTCACACAACATGAGCTAGGAGCTGCATTCCCATCATGGGATTTGCACACAGAAATAGTTATCCATTGGAATATGCCCCCGCGCAACTTCTGTGTCCTTGGCAATCCTGTAAGCAGAGCAGAAAAACAGCACTTCAGGATCAGCTTTTAATTTCTGCCTGTGGCTAGTTTTAAGGCAGGCCATTAAAGTGACAGCATCAAGTCATAAAAATCCTGTTAGATTTAAGAACTAGAGATTTTTGGGAAGTGCTTCAGGTTTCATGATACTCAGTGTGGAATGCCTCAGGGCAATTAAGTTTTCGGTGTTATTTTTTTTCAACAGTTTTTGAAAATCAGCCTCATTTTTCTGAAGCTGTAGCTGAGTATCGAAAATAAACTGGTGCTAAAGATTATAAGCAATTTAAAATTCTTTTCCACATATTTGGAAAGCAGAACCTAATTTATGTTGTATTTTCTTTTGCTACCTTTTTCCTATCTCAAGTGAATTAAGTAAATATCTTATAAACAGGAAATTTCATCTGGTTTATGTTTCTCTTATTCATATATAACTGCATAAAAGGGAGGCAGTGAGTAGTCAGGCCACATTTTTTCCTATGTTTGTTCTGTGAACAACTTTTTTCTCAAAAGTGGACAATTGTTCAAGTTCAGAAATATTCACAGACGTATTTATAGAAATTATTATTGAGAAGCAGTGAATGTGACTGGTTACATAGATTATTTTGCCAGTTCAGGCAATAACAGATAGGACAGCAGGGAAATGCAGGGAAGAATAAGTCCAAGGACTAGCAGAGGGAAACTACTGCCTGATTTTGAGAAGGAAGGACAGAAAAGAGACTCCAAAGCAAGAAAACAGCTCCCTGATGGATGTAGTACAGAAAATAAAAACAAAAAACCAAATAAATCCTTTCGCTGGTGGACTGGCAATGAGCTCCACAGCTGGTATAATTTTCCTCTCAGCTCATAATCCATTTTCCAGCTCAAAGTTGTCATAAGCAAAATGCCATTAACCTACAGTTTGTTATACAGTAAGATGATAACATGTGGTGAAGAAGGGGCAATTATCTTGTCCTCTTATGTTCTTTTTTTTTCACATCCTCAGGAATACACAGGAAAGTATGAACCCAGAAGATGAAGTGGATGAGTTTCTGGGCCGGGCCATCGATGCCAGAAGTATTGATCGGTTACGCTCTGAGCATGTGCGCAAGTTTCTCTTAACATTCAGGGAGCCTGACCTGGAGAAAAAGGTAATGCTGGCTAATATTGCAACTTGTCAGTCAGGCTTGCCGTGAGTTTTAATTTTCCTGCATAAGGTCAAGCTTTCATATCTATAGATTAAGTAAGGTTTTAGGTGTTGGACATGGGACTGTGGTCTTAAAAATTCTGTGCTTCATCATGGAAGCCATAATATACGCATCCGTAGAAAGCCACAGTCATCTGCAGGGAGCACTGGGCAGGAAAACACATGACTATGCAGTGATGAGCTGTAAAGGGAATACAGAATAAACCAGATTTGTTCCTCTGTTCTTTAGGCATCCAAACTGAGCTTGCAGTCACCCCTTATCTCCTTCAAGTCACTGGAGGAACCTGCTTCAGCCTGCCTGAGATCTGACTCACCTCTGGAGGGTCTTTTCCCTGCCACCCAGGGAGCCCCAGCTGCTACTGAGGTTCACTGGGATGCAATCCATACTCTCTTTCTCCTTGGGAACCAATTTTAAGCAACAATTAGAGTTCTCTTTCTCATACAGATTTGGAAGAGCAGAGTAGCAGACCTGGGGCTCCTGAATAGCTCATTGCTTCCTGATTTTATTCAGATATCTTTGTGTTGTAAGGCAAAGATCTTTTCACTTTCTGCATCTATCTAATAGAGACAACATCAGCTGTGGTAGGCAGTGAAGTTAAATTCAGTTAATTCCAGGGGCACCTGGCTGCTACTATTAAGGCTACCATATGAACGGTTGTTTTTAATTGCCCAAAGAAAGCTAAAGTTTACATTTTTATTTTTCCTTTTTTTTTTTAATCCAAGTCCTTGGGATACTTGAGCGATATTCAGGTTAAACTCACCATTTTATGGATAAATCTTCAGTAATTAAGTTTGCACTAATCATTTCATTATTTTATTTATAAATACTCTTTCAATGACAAGAATTGCAACCTACTGCAAAAGCAGACTTTTTACGGATTTATAGCTGTTCAATGAATCTGCGTGGGATTGAATACAAGCACAAGCATGTAATTTACCCCCACTCCTCCCCTTCAATTTTATAGCTGAAAACTGCTAGGGAAATTAGTGGTTCACCTGTTCTGAGCACCTTTTATTTCTTGGTTCAAACATTGAGACCGTCTGTACTGAGAACCATGCTTCAAGCTAAATAAAGCATCTTTGGGAATCGGATGCAGCTCCCATGTGACTGATATGTTGGCAAGTAGTTGGAGTGAGTGACTGTGTGAATACTGCAGCATCCTTGCACTATCATTAGAATGAGCCAAGCTGTCTGGACAAAAAAAAAAAAAAAAAAAAGGTTTTCTCATTAGCAACATTCATCCCTGTTGGTAGAAACTTCCCATGAAAGAAGTTTATGTCTGATGATGGTCACCTGGTATCCTGGTCCCACTTAATCTGTTTCTGTTCCTCGTGTCCAAGGATCAAGTTGTGAATCCTGTCTCCATCCAGCTGTGTGGGTTTGTTCCCTGGCTTTTGGAGCCCTGTAAGGGTTCAAGCCCTTACAGCTTGTGCAGAGAGAAAGGGAGTTTGTAATGTTGGTCTTTTCCTACCAACAGTGCTTTCCAAGGACCTAAATGGAAGCCAAGAACGAAGTTTTTGTTGGGAAAAGGCAGTCAGCCAAATTTCTCACTAACATAACATTGCTTGCTTTTTTTGCAGTACTCCAAGCAGGTGGATGACAGGTTTGGAGCCTACGTGGCTTGTGCCTCCCTAGTCTTCCTCTTCATCTGCTTTGTTCAAATCATAATCGTGCCACAGTGAGTATCTTTTCATCCCTTTGCTCCCATCTGCTCCCCTCCTGTATTCTGGCCTACTTTTCTTTGTTTTTTTTCTTGAGAGCTCAGAGCACCAAGGAGAAAGGAAAATGCTTAAATAATTCATGTTCAAGTGATGCGTGGTGCTTATTCTTTTCACTCATTTCTAGTGCATATTAAACTTCCTCACTGGCACGTGAAGATTTCTGTTTTGCTAATGTGATTCCTCTTACCATTTACCTTCATCTTAGGAAATTCATTTCAGCACGTTTATAAGCCTGTGGAAAACAAATATCACTAAGCTGGAAGGATTGCCTACTAAGACATAATATGCATTCACAACATGAAGCTAGTCTGTCCTCTTATCTAAATGCAGTAGGACAGAGAGGTGAAAAGGCCATCACAGCCTCCTTGCTCAGAGTGCTGAGGTCTCAGGGTCTACTTCAAAGGTGATGTATAACCTGTTGTGCATTTATTCTTCTGGACTCAGACTAGCAATGCAAGAAGAAAGGTACAGAAGGCTACATGTGCCTAAGCTTTGGGTAGTTCATCCAGGGTTTAAGGGATGCAGTCATTTCTTTGCCCAGGCAAGAGAGGGACTGGAGTGGAATAAGCTCCTCGGGGCTGTGGGGCACAGTGCTGTTGGACCACTGCAGTGTATTCCTGTGTCTGAAAGGCACAGTGTAACCCACTGGATCTCTTCCAGAAGTGAGCTCTGCAGCCATGGTATTTCTTCTCAAAGAGCTCATAAAAAATTTCTTGAAATTAAAGCACATTGGTATTTCCTGTGCTCTCATCTAGTAGCAATAATATATCATTCACTGAGCACTGCTGTGTTGGAAATAAATTCAGAGTTAGTCATTTTTAATCTGAAGGACAATATCTCAGAAGCTCTAACAATGCTCCAAATTCATCCTCATTACAAGAAGACAAAAATTGTTTAAAGAGAGTTCCAGTACTATTGTCTGTCATTACAACTGCTCTCTGCTTCTGTTCACACTGCAGTTCTTTTCAGAGTAGAGATTGGTTAGTGCCATTCAGATGAGATATTCAGAAGGTCATAGAAATAGTGCGTGGTCTGATGTTTGAGGTCATTCACTCTCCCAGGCAAGAGGACATTCACTTCTGCTCACAGAAGTATTGGATCAGCAATAACATCAGTACAAATGCACTGTGTAAACAGACAGCTCCACTTTGGGAATCTAGAGGTTCAAAACTGAAACCAGATAAATTCCAGCAATTAATGCTAATGGCCAAAAATATTCTTTGAGAGTTTGGCCTCTTTAGTAATGAGGCTTGCACTTTGGATCTGGTGACTGGATATTACAGCCTGGAGTTCGCACATGCAGAGGCCCTCTACCAGCCTTTGTTGTACTCATCAAACTCCCTAAGCAGCCACCAAACTGTCTCCATAAAACCCAGTTTAACATTTAAATGACAACTTGACAGTTTCTGATCTGCAGCAACCATATGGCTGACTCTTTTGTATTATGCAGGAGCCAATCCCTCATGGCAGTGTGGTATAAATGTCACACTGCTCCATCTCCTTCGTCATGGCCCGTAAGGGGGTGGTTATTTATTTATTTAATTATTTTGGTAAGTTTTTTAGCGTTGTAAGGTAGCTTGGCCAAAGATAATTGGGTTAGAGAGTAAATAAAATTTCGTGTTTTAACTGCAGGTCAGATACACTTTTCCTCAACTTTTGGTTTGTTTTTCTCGATATTTCAGTCGCATAGTTTTGGTCTTCCATTGAAGGTAACAGATAGATAAGCAGCAACAGAAACCACAGGAGTGTATGTGTCACCATCAGGGCTTCATCAAAGACACAATGTGGAATTCGAATCTGACACTAGAGACAAAATGGCAGTGGTAATTTATGATGATAAAGAGGAATAGCTTTAATGAATTTCACAAAGGTTCAAACAGTGAATTAGCAAGTACAATTATCTTAGTAGTCATGAGAGAACACAGAGACCAGCTGGCTTTGGTGTGGTTAGCCTTAATGTCACGTTGCAAGAACACTTCCTTTAAATTATGAACAAGGCAAACTCCTGGGAGGGGGCCTGTCCTTTCATACTGAGACCAATCACTGTGAAATTGTTGTTGAATATCTTCATGATCAAAACACATCAAAATGCATAGTACAAAGTTGGCCCTGGAGTCCTGTTTGTACTTCAAAGTTGAGAGGAACAGAGAAAACAGAAGAACGTCTCAAGCTGACCAGGCTAAAGCTGTTTTCCCTGTCTGTCCTCATGCCATGGTTGCTTCCATCCCATACACAGGACAGAGCGCAGTCATGGCAAGAATGGTTAGCTATCCCCACCAAGCTTTTCCTTTGTGCGTTCCCTCATAAAGAGCACCAGGTATCCCAGCAGTTCCTGAGGTACAAATAAAGGGCACAAATAAGAGGGTTTCATCAGCTTGACATGAAACGTGCCTCCCCTGCAGATTTCACATGCACTCAGCCTCACTGCAGTGTGCAGCACGCTTTCCTTCCCGGGGTGCCCTGCCCACAGCCATCCAGGGCTGACCCATCATAACAGATTGTTCCATCAACTCCTCAGGCATGGGAGATATTTCTCAATCCCTCTGCTGTCACCCTGGCAGGAAGGTGATTGCTGTAAAAGATACAGCATTCTCTGCTCTGCAGCCTGTGTGAGTAATTCAAATAGGGCAGAGTATCTGTTGGTATTCAAGGCACCTCATATCTCCTACTGCTATCCTAATTGGAAAGCCTGTGCAGTGTGTCATAGCTTGTACAAATGTCATAGTCTTGAGAGCAGAGCTGTAACTCTTCTATATGATGTGCATTAAAAAGAAACCTCCTTGCTTTCAGCTCTACATTTATGCTGGGTTTTTACCTGACCTGTTTCCTGATCCTGACCACAGTGGTGTTTGTTTCGGTCATTTACTCCTGTGTAAAGGTGAGTAACGTGGTTTCTTTGTAAAGTCCTTTGCCAAATCTAAGTGGTTCAGTAATCTGTTTCTTCAGCTAACATAGCATGTTTTGTTAGCCACCCTATCCACACTGTGTGACAAGGGTTACAGAAAAAGCCTTTGATAAGACAGAACGAACTGCAAACAGATGTTAGGGTTGGCATCTCTTTAGCTCAGCAAGCAGTAATCACTCTGTGGATCTGCATGTCTATTAAGTCCCCTGCAGGCACTCTCATATTGATATAAGAAGAACACATTTCCCAATGTGGAACAAAACACTGACCATTCGTTTCCTCCCTGTAAACTTCCTGCGGCGTAGCCTGTGTACTGTCCCCTGCTGCATATGCATGTTTGGGTAGGCAGATTATCAGAAGCAGAATATCATCATGGAAAAATGTCCTGAGGGGAAGTAAAAGCCATAAACATATATAACTTTATCAGCCATTCTCAGATGACTATACAGAGCTTCCAGCATTTAGTGAGCTCTTTCTTGTAGCTGGTTTTGATAAGCAGAGAAATATGTTGTGTGAAATCTGAAATTATACTAATTATTCTTGGCATTCTGCGGCAAAATGGCCATCAGTACTTTGGAAAGGGTGATGTGCTCATCTTTTTCACACAAAGGTATTTGTATTAAAATGCTCGTGCTAGTTGATTGTATCTGCTGTTTTGGGGTTACTTCCATTCCACGCATGGAGATTCCATACATTCCAGTGTCTGAACCTGGAAAACATACAGATTCAGGCACCTCAGCACAAGCTCACCTTTGTTACTCAGAGCTTGGAATAAAATAGCTCAAAAGCATTAATTTTTCTGCAGAAGAAACGGGTAACGGATTATGTCAGACAGATGATTTGCCTCCTTTTAGTTATCTTCTCTGTGCCATTTTTAATAGTTGAAGGTGGGTGCTTTTGACAGCCTTACACCTTTCACATCTTTATGACTTTTGAAATTTAGATTTAAAGAATTAAGCTTTGCCCTCTCATTTAATAAGAGCTGAGAAAGAAGCTTTAGGTTATATTTGAACTTAACAGCTCATGGGGCTTCCCTTGGGCTCACGACAATTTTAAAGGAGCCACGTACAGCATCTCATGAGTCCTGCTTGTTTACCATCAATGAGACAAGTCAGAGATAACAGTGCTAATAGGAAGGCTTGGGTCCCTTGAGCTGAGAAATGGTATCCACTGATGTCGGGTTATATTTGGTGTGTCCATTACGTGTGAAGGTGCTATTGAGCGTCATTACTTTATAAACTGTGCAGAGCTGTGCTGGAGCCTATTTACACTGCAGTGTCACAGGCAGCAACATCCCAACACACTGCCAGCCAGGCAGAGCCAGACCAGCACACCAGCTCACCTGTGGTGCTGTGCAATTACTGGGGCAAGAGCTGTAGCAGACCCAGACCTCTGAAGGATTCGAGGTGGCTGACTGCCACCAGGCAGATTTCAAAGCGCACGGTTGTTTGTCACACACTGGCTTTTACAAGCTTAGACTGCTTCCATGTACTGACAGCAGCACTCACTTCTGGCATGATTCAAAGGTTTGACTTTGCTTTGGAGCTTTTTGGTTTATTTAATATTATTACTGATCTTAACGATGAATTTAAAAGGCACATAGCATTCTTCAGTCCCCGTGACCGTGAGGGATGTTCAGTCTTGCTTTCTTTGCCTTGACCTTCCAAGTTCCTGTAGAAGAAGTCTGTTCACTGGTGCCTGCAACCAGTTTTAGTCTGCCTTTGCCTCAGTGGGCAGGCTTTGGAAACACAAGACATCCAAATGAATTCAGACTAATATCAGAATTTAACAGGATTTTATGAAGTGTTCTGAAGTGTCTTCAGCATTCTGTCCTGGGCTCACAAGGTGCTTTTGTATAACAGTGAGATCAGTGCCTTATATGCACAAATTGCAAATGTTGAAAACAGAGAGCCTTCTAGCTCCAGTACCTTTTTGATTACCACATTTTAGTGCTCCAAATTAGCCTTGGCTGACAACATCTGATTATGAGATGGCTTTTTTAGGGGACAGGTACTTCTGCTGTATGGTTGCGTTGTCAGCTACCTGTATGTTGGCAGCAGTTCCCAGCAGTTGCAGCCTACTTCTGTCACTGAAGATTTTGGTGTTTCACATCAGAGTTTTTTAATCAGCGTGTTTACCCAGCCCCTGGTTAAGGGGCATTACTTTATTCCTGTACTCCACATTGCTTCAGGAAGCCTTTTTACAAATACACACAAGGAAGGCAGGTGCTTTTACAGAACCTTTAGATAAAATTTTAAGACACAGAGATGTCAGCAGTATTTGTTTTGTTTCACACTCGGATGTGGGATAGGAAAGCATGTATTTTACATACCAGTGGTTTCTTCCATACAAAGTTGGAAAGCAGGTGTCCTCCTCAGGATAACAGCATAAGCATAACTTTTGCCTGTTTGCTGTGCTGTTACATGATAAGTGACTCTTTTTCCTTCCTTCCTTGTTTTGGCCTCTCCAACTCAGGCTTTGACAGTGGCCAGCAGGCTCTTTCAGGACAGCTTGATCATGTTCTATTTTCTTTTGCTGTCATTATTATCTTCTACTATAAAATTCTCCACGGACTAGAAGTTGATCCTGAACCTGCCAATGCAGCCAGCTTGGCTTTCCAAGTTTCTTCAGCTGTAATAAACAAGAGAGTTCCAGTTCTTCACTTTGATACTCCATGAAGACTTGGCCACCGTGAGATGGAGTTCCTTCCCAACAGAGTCTAAGGTCATGGGAACCAGGGTCCCTTTGCAAATACTCCACTGTCAGACATCTGTTTTGCTGCTAACTTATCAAGTTTGTGTTTCTTCTTAAAATCCTGAACTCCTGGTATATAAACTGCTGCGTGGAATTTAACTTCTTGCATGTTCCTGGGAGCACGTATGAGAGAAATTTCAAGTTATCCCTTAGTCTCTTTCGGAGAGTAAGATAGGATTTTGCGACTGTGGTTTTGCATAGGTACAGTTTGCCTACTTGTTCCTCTGTCTCCGAAGGCTGCACTAGAAGCTCCTAGTTATTTTTTTTTCTTCTAAGGCAAGGGAAAAATACTTCTGAAAACTGTACTTTTTTATAGACTAATAAATCTCTGTGAAATAAGTTACATAAATGGACTTGCAACATCAAGTTGCCTGGAGATATTGTCTTTTACTCCAGAAGCATCTTAATGTACTTCAAAATGACTCAAAGGCTTTTATTACAAATTGAAAAATCAGAACTTAAAGACCTCCAATTTTTTTTCGTCTCACAGAACAACAGCAATTATCTAAGCAGTTTTCCATGTCCACAATATATCTTAAGAAGATGAAAAGGACAAATATTACTCTTCTGTCTGTGATCAGCTGTTACTGCAAAGTACAGTTTTTATTTAATGTATTTTTGTCATGCAAATGAATGGATGATGTGGATCGTTTTCAATGTAGCACTAGTACTTGTTGCTTTTTAAATTTGGATGTTCACCCGTACAACAGTGCCTGATTTCCTCTTCTGTATTCACTGTGTACTTGGATGCTCTCTCCTGTGGGAACTTAGGTCTTCCTGCAGCATTTATGCATTTCAGTGTACAATGAACTGGAATTGACTAGAGAGCCCAGTTTCCTTTTTCCCACTGTGGTTATTTTTCCTGACGTGGGGATTTTAAGAGGGCTAACAAGTGGTCTCAAGTTTCTGTGGCAACCCAAATGTGAATCTTGGATAGCCAAATGACAGAGTCCCCAGAATCACACTTCCCTTCCATGACATTTCCCAGGAGATGCATGTGCATGCTCAGAGGTGCCATTTCATCAGACCCTCCTCCCTTGTATCATTCTTCACTCAGGCAAGATTTGAGCTGTATTAACAGGAGTAAATGATGCTGGACAGTACAAAACCAGAGGGCTGACCAGCAACAGGGAACAGATTTTCAGTATACTATAACATCCTGATTGTTCTACTTCTTTTACTAGGACAGCAGGATTCCTTTTTTTCACTGGAGAATGGGAGGAAAAGTCATCCACTTTTCTTTTCTTTTTTGTTTTTCTCTTTTTGTCTTTTTTGGGACTGTTATACCCCTGACTTGTGGATGCTCTTATGGAAGGAGTGTTGCTAGAGCAGAGCTGACCTGTCAGAGCTGAGACAGGTTCCCCGTTTCTACCACAGAAGTCCTCCAGACTGCAAGTGTCCTGGTTGCTGGATCTGCCTCTGTAAAATGGGGAGAGGTTACAGAGTTACAGAGCCTTCATGAAGGCTGTTCCTAAGGCAGAGACTGCTCAGATGTGCGGCACAGCTGTGCTGCTGTGCTGTCCATTGCAATCCTAACCTCCTATGGTTTCTGGCATTCGTTACCTCCTCAGGACTTTTTCCATCTGCACTTGTTTACTAACCTACGATTTTCCCTATTTTGCCTAATCTTGGTAATGAGAACCAAGATTAATACAAAGAAAACATGCTTTCATTAGACTTTAAGTGTCTTCCACTGATAGCTTTGCTTGATATCTCAGGCTTGGTTCAAAGTCAGGCTTTTTTTGGGATCATTGGCAGCAGGGGCTTGAGCCAAGATCCACAGCAAAGTGCTCCTGAGTTTTATTTAGGTGCCTGATTTCCCAGAGATTACAGAAGGAGGCTGCCTGAGCCTGAAGGATTGTATAAGTTTTCAGTGAATTTCAATCAATTCTCAACCAGTGCAAATAAGTTAGGACCCCAATTTCCCCTTTCCACCCTGCTATCCCAAACAGAGACTTGCCCTGTCCTCCCTCCTGAAGTTCACTGGGTTTCTATACATGCACTGGTGAAATTGGCTCCTTAAACTCTCACCATGTCGGCCTCTCTTTCCCTCTGTAAAAGTCACCAGCTAATCAGTGCTTCAGTCACTCTAACGCTTCGTAATTACGTTGTAGGGTCGCTGTGTGGGAAGCTATGCATTGACAAAATGTTGCATCTCTGAAGATGTAAGAGTGAAGGATAAAAGGGAAAAGCAGGACTTTTAATAGAAACATTAGTCATAGTTAAATTGCAGTGCCGTGTCGCTGTGCTTCTAGCTTCTTTGTGTCTCTAAAAATACCCTCTAGTGGCTAGGTTATTCATGCGGTGTGCGGGTACGGAAAGGAGAGTTGGATTCTGGAAAACTTTGGCAGTCCTCAGCAGAGCCCCTGTCCCTGGCGCTGTGGCAGAGAGGGGAAAGGCTCTGCAGGGCTGATGCTCTCCGGTCAAAGAGTGGCTGCGCTCAAGGATGTTCTGTGTCCACCTCTCGCTGCTCCAGCCCTCAGTTGTGTGTTGGATTGCTGGTGTCGAATAAAGAGGAGTTTGTTTCAGTGTCTTCTGGACTTCTCTGGTAACTGATGCAGATCAAGGAGGCCTCGTCGATGCTGAGGTGTGACCCTTGCTGCAAAGCACTCCTGGTTAGTCTAGCTTTAATGCAGAGCCTGTTTCTACCTAGGGTACAGTACAGCACCTGAAAGCAAAGAGTGCTGCAGGAGTACGGTTAGAAGGCAATTAGAAGAAATCTAACTTTGATAATAGCTAATCTCTGGTACAGACTATTTAGGGAAGCTCTGTGATTGCCCTTACCAGAGGTTATTTTTAGCCCTCTGTGTCTGTGGTGCCGAGTGTTGCAGATGAGACGAGGCCAGCTGGTTTCTCCAGTGAGGGTGTAACACAGCACGAAGCTGGCCAAGACTTTTTAAATGTGTTTCTGAAACGGCACCGGAAAGTGCTGTGATATTGCTTCTTCATCAAAGGGATATAACACATTTTTTTCATTTCTGCTTTTAAAAAAATTTAATTCAGTAATTTACAAGCTCCAGCTCCTTGTTACTTCAGTTACAGGTGGTTGTGGTTTGCTTCTCACAGCAGGATGAGTGCAGTCCTGTGAACAGTGCTATCTCGGCTCACAAACTGAGATCAGGCAGAAGCCTTTCCACTAGGAAGGAATAAATAGATTTGGCCACAAAGCTGTCACGTTCCTGCTCGCCTTTGTCCCAAAGCTGCCATCCCTACAGCCATTCTCTGACCCCTGTGCAGCATCCACTCAGACATTGCACTGGAGGATGTGGGCAGTTTAAATGCAAGTTGTAATCTGTAAAATAAGCAATGATTTTACATGTTTAGATAATCTTTTTTTTTTTCTTCCACACCCAGCTTTTCCCAGCTCCACTCCAGACTCTTTCTAGGAAGATTGTACAGTCCAGGACCAATAGTACCTTAGTTGGAGTCTTTGCCATTATCCTGGTTTTTCTATCTGCCTTTGTCAACATGGTATGTGCATTATTTCCCTTAACCCACTCAGTTCTTTACAGTTTTCTTATTAGTGCTCTGCAGCGTTATAACCCTTACAACCACTGGGTTTAATGTAATCCTGCCTAATGCTTACAGCATCTGAGGTCAGTCCCCTTTTGCTTTTTGGGCACAGAAAGGAAATGGGAGCCAGGCAGCTGCATACCTGTAGCCCATTATATGCCTGGTACTCATTTGTGCCCGTGTTCTTTTCTGATTCTTTAAATGCTCCTGCTACAAGTACATAAACCATGCCTGAAACGCACCCCAGCATGCAGGGCCAGCACGAGGCCTATGCGTCATTTAACTCCCACAGTACTGAGTGGGACTTAAGTGTTGCGTGGGCTTTGCACTGGCTGTCTGCACAGTACTGAATCTTGCTCCGAGTGTAGTAATCACTTAACAGGGACTGTAAAGGCTTTGCTTTAAGTTGCACTTCTGGGACTGGGGTGGTTTTGCTTCACATTCAAACACCACTGCTGATTTCAGACTCAGAGGGAGACCGGCTGTTTTCTAGGTCCCCGTGGCTGCTGGTTTCTCATTTGCACAAATGGCTTCAAGGCTGAATGCATTTTAAAGAAACCACTTTAACATTCTATACCCTGCATACATCTATTTCAATTTTTAAGAGAGGGAGAAAAAAGAGAAAGAGAGAGAGAGAGATGGTCCCAGGACTTGGGGGTAGCTACAAAGATTTCTCATGACTCTGCTTTCAGTTACAGCCTCAGCTGAGGCAATGCTGACTTGCACTGGAATGGAAAGGTTTAACACCTGAAATCAGATCACTATGTTCTCTTGCCTAAGCTTCCCTATTTGCATTGTGGAGATTTAGGAACAGTTTTGTGCTCTGTGGAGGTACTTGTATAGGAGGTGCCAGCTCAGTGGCGTTGGCACCCCACTGCCTTCACCCACAGCACACCTGCAAAGAGCTGGTGTGGGTTGCTGAGGCACCACACAGAAGAAACTTATTTTTCTGTATAATGTCTGATTCTCTGCAATTGTGAATTGCTTTTTGTAAAAATTTGCAAAATGGACAAATGGAACAGCACATGGAGATCAGAATGGGGCTCTACTGCTTCCTCAATATAACATAAAACCTTGAGTGAGCCTTGCCAGTAAAGTGTTTCCTGTACAAGGATCCACTGCAGAAGTGTTAGGGACTTCAAGACGGCAGATGAAAGTTACCAGTTCAGAAATTCCTATCAGTAGAAATGCACCAGGACCTTATCACAGAAAATTGAATGTGTTTGTACATATCTACAATCCCTCTGCCTGTAAGCTTTTAGGCATAAAATTGTTCACAAAAGTTGAACACCAAACTAGCTTTCTAGTGTGCACAACCTGGGTCTTATTAATTATTATTTTGGGAGAGAAAAGCACAGCCATTGCACATCCAATAAAACATAGGTTGGTAGTTTCATTTTACACGTTGATTAATTCCCCTGCTACAGCCATTTTCAAGAGGCTTTTTAATTGTTAGAAACTATTTGATTTTATTCTCCTTGTCTGTGCCTTTAATACCATCTTTTTCTTCAGTTCATGTGCAGCACTGTGGATCTTGCCAGCTGCATGGCTGCAGAATACAACATCACTCCTGACCGGGTGGACATATGCCTTATCAGCAATCTGACTTCCAACTACAGCCTGGGCACGTTGCAGGGGTTCTGTGACAGTCCTTTGCCTAACTGCAATTTTCCAGAGGTATTGCTTGAAAAAAATGGGCTTCAGAGCTTCATCTGAGAAGGGGCTATAAAACTGTGTGATAAATCTTGGTTGTTCAGAGGAAAGGAGGTTGCTCCTGACTGATGTTATAAGGCTGACACAGGCCACTATTCACAAACTTAGGTGGCTGAAGTTGTTATCAGGAGTCCGCAGCCACATTTAAGTTCCTTCAGGGTTGAATAATTGGTAGGCTTTTATAATTGTTTTTAATGGCAAAAAGCAAATACATTTTACACAGTGGTAGAATACGTTGCCAAAATAATCATCCTTTTGCATGGCTATTCAAGACTTTTCTGTGAGTTTATGTGTCACGGCCACTCTGTGTGTTGTCTACTGCAAATGGAAAAGTGAGGGGAAAAATCTCGCTAGCATGCAGGCAGAATTTATGGCAAAACCATTTGGATTTATGGTATATTTTTTTCAGATTTATGGCCGATCTGTAGCCATACAGGTGTCCAAGGTGCTGCTGAAAGCCCTGGTATCCCACTGAATTAGTTTCAATTTTATCTGATGGGAATATTTCCACAGTCTGATTCAGTGAGGTTTTCGAGACCACCATTACCGTGACTTTCAACCCCTCACAAGCACCTGGTGTGTCCGCAGAAAGACCCAGGAGCAAAATCTGGCACAGTGGAAAACTGGAAATAGCCTGCACTCATCAGAATGTGGTGAGGAGTGCTAGTTCAGAACAAGAGGGACTATAATCAATGGGGACCAGCCATTTTGCATGCAGAGAATGTTATCACAGCATCGAGCCAGCTCCTGCTGTTCAATGGGCGAAGGAGGGAGGAGTCCCTCCCCGTTGCTCTGCCGGGCAGATGTTGGAGCTGGTACAGGAGGTGCCTGTTGCTCCCAGTGTGCTTTCAGAGGTGGGGGGATCCTACCTCTCCGCCACAAGGAACACCCACACATTTTCTAGACACTGAAGAGTCAAATAACAAGCTGTACACGTGATTTTTCTCAAATTGAATATATCAGCAATTAACTATTAATAAATGAGCTCAGAACATGAGCATATTTATTCTTCAACCAGGATTTGCTTTTAACTGAAAAGATGGATACAGTTGTTAGGCCACAAATAGGCCTGTCTGGACAGAGTGGAAACTTACAGCTTCATGGATTTGATAGCTGGAAGGCGATGAGGTGGATAACATACCTCCTTGGTTTTACATCTATAGCAGCTTTCCCAGGAGCAATACACAGCACTCGCAACCTGCAATCACATTGAAAAGCACTGGCATGGTAAACATTCAGCTATCAGATTGGCAGAAGTTCATACCCTGGTGACTGCTAAAGCAAGGTGTGGCAGCAGGCTGAGCTACCACACATACACACGCTGGTTCTGCAGCTGCTGGCAGAAAAAAAATGATCACGGTGTTGGGCATTGGTAGAAGCACGTCCAGCCCGTATTTTGCGAATGGGTTCAGTGTGTCACATCAGCAGGGGCAATACTTTCCATTTGGCCTCAAGTGGATGTCTGTAAGTCCTGACAGGGTGAATTCTTAATACCCCTGGTCCTGTGTAATGTGTAGTACACAGATTTGGGACCAGAATTTGACTTCAAAACATGGAGTATTCCAAAATAACTGGATGGGGCTTTCTGCTAATTTAACAGCCACGTCCAGGGTGAGCCTACACCACAACCTTATGTCTATAGTTGTGAGCCCTACACCTCTTGAGTGTAAAGAAAATAATGCCTGATAAGGAATGCTAGATTTGATCTCTCCATCAGTTCAGATTTAACACTTAAATCTCCTGCAGTGTTGGAGGATCCCACAAGCAGAACTAAGTCTACGTGTTCATTGAGCCCAACCACATGACTCCCAATCCCTTTCTATCCCTCTGTTTAGTTTCCTTTGTTTTCAGTTTTGATTTATCCAGCTGACATTCATCTCTCTTCTGTTTTTTCCCCCTTTTTGTCTTTATACAGTACTTTACCTACAGTGTCTTATTGAGTCTCCTGGCCTGCTCTGTGTTCCTTCAGATCAGCTGTATTGGAAAACTGATCCTTATGTTATTCATTGAATTTATATATGTTCTCATTGTGGAAGTGCCAGGGGTGAACCTTTTTGACAATGCAGATCTCCTGGTTACAGCTAACACCTAGTAAGTGCCTTTCACTTCTGAAATCTTCACCTAATTTCTTTCACCCAGTGATTTCAGTGTGACATTAGGTGGATGAGCGTGCCAAGGCCATGGTGCAAGCAAGGGAAGTGCATGGTACCAGGGCAGGCAGGCTGTAAATTAAAGTCTGTCTATGCTGCTCTCCACCTCTGAAGATTAGGAGATCACAGGTCTCTTTAAGACCTTTTTATTCTGGAACTTGACTAATGAACCTTCTATTAATAACAAAATATAACTGCAATCAGAGTGGATCTGTGTTTTTTTTTTCTTCCAGAAATGGGGAGCTGCAGTTAGTCATTCTCACTTCTTCTGGTAATACACTCTCAATATAGAAATGTTTTTTTTTCTCAAAAAAAGAAAATTCCCCTACAAATTTGAGGTGGCTCAGGAATGTAGTAATGAACCACTGAGATATTTGGACCTCTGTTGTAGTGCACCCGAAAAATGTATTTGGCATTTGGCTAGTGATCTCCTTACTGCTCTTGGACATGTGTCTACATTTGAAAAGCTGGCATCACAGCACAATTCCCCACTGAGGGACCTGGGCTAAGAGGGAGTGTCCAGCTACCTTTTCACTTACAAAAGGTAGGTTGTCTTCACCAGGTCACATATTAATCATGATTGCAACATCCATCCACTGACATGGATACACCTCTCCTGGAACTCATGTCGGGGAGGTAAACTAGGCACATTCATAAACACTCCCTCCTCCACTAGTTTCATTTCTCACTGGGAGTTTGCATTGGTGTGTTAACTACTTTTTCTTGATGATTTCCCCTCTTAGGCAACAATTGTGCTCAAGTGTGGGTAGAACATGAATTTAAATCACACCAAAGTATTTGCACAGACACTGAGATGGTAAGATTTAATGGTAAAGATTTGGTAAGCAAGGGGATAACCCAGTAGGGCAATTGTAACATTCTTTTTGTAATTGTAACATTTCCAATCCTGATGGTTTAAAGGCCAATTTAGGTGAAACATCTGTAAGGACTGTACCTATGGTTGCTCCTGTCTTGAGACAGGAGGGTGGTTGAGGATATGCCCCTGGCCCTGTGCTGTTTTGTATGTTATGAAGTAGCTGATGCAATTGCTCAAATTTCTTGATGTTCATTAAACCCTACTGGCTGGATGCACCTGGTTACTTCTGTCCTTCATATAAATATTCCATGATTTTTAACATTCCTATGTATGCATTAATAATTAATGAATGTATGGCTTTTATATCCATTGGCAGTAATCACTTAAATTATTTTGTTAACTCACGCAAATGAAATTGTGTAGGAAACCCGCTGGAGCTTTCTGTAGGGGTATGGGGAGAATGAGGTTTCCCTTCCTTTTTTGCAGATGGTGTGTATTCCAACAGTGAAAGCTATTTATCATTTTCTAACACAATTAGAGAAATAAAAGCATTTTATATCCCAAATATCATTTCATTCTTGTAAGTCAATCACTAAGTGAAATTACAGCACTTAGTAGTATAATTTACGTCACTCCACAATCAAAATGTCAGTAATAAAGTGGAGAAGGTTAGCAGGTTTTCCCAGAAATAACTTTCTGTGGCGCTATATTCTCTCTCATTAAATGGTATTTGTTTTGTCCTGAGAGCTCCACGGACTGCTTTTTAATGCCTCAAAGTCTGGCAGTCCATTTGTGCATTGCGCAGGATGGGAGCTCAGCATGTAACACAGAGTTCAGAGATGTACCTTATTGTCCAGCTGATATTAAAAAAAAAACACATGACCTCATACTACTTTAATTGGGTGCCCGTTGTAGCGACATAATTACTGTCTGCTCTGTAGTCATTATGGTGCTCTGACTAATTAGAAGTGATGCAGATGTCACTTCACACTTCTGTGTACAAACCAATGCAGCATGCAAGCAACTGAAAGGCTGATTGTAACATGTTGGGATTGGGTAGACTTGGCTGTAGTGACACACCAGCACGGTGACACATGAAGTGTAACTGGATGCACAGAGCTTCTACTGTCTTACCTTTTCCCCACGCAGGAGATAAATGCATTGGTTTTAAAGACGTGATGGACCAGTGTGGTCTTCTCAGTTGGGTTTCTGCATAGCGGAGCCTAAAAAGCTTTGTCCAGCAATTTGTTCATCAAGCCCGGAGATGCTGTTGTCCTATAGGAGCTGTCCCCAAAGTCAGCCACTCTTCCTGCTCAAAAAGTGCATTTAATGTTGAACAGGAATGTATTTAGCAAGTTTTTTGCTATTTTATCTTCCAGTAATTAAAGAGCTATCTGCTACTGGAAACGTCTGTCCCACGGGGAGCAGTGCAACTCCCATTATTGCTTGCATTGGGCATTTTCAGTTATCCAAAGCTTTTGTATAAATGCTGGGTTTGCTGCATTTTACAGTCTGTGTTACTGCTGAGGATTTTAGAGCAAGCATAGCACCAACAGTGAGCAGCAGGCCCAGCAAAAAAGGTCAGATCTGCCCCATCTTGTCATAGACTGAGTGATAATGAGGCAGTCAGTCACCCTTGGCCAGGCAGTGATTTAGGAGAGCAGGGGACTCATGCTGCATGCAGTAAGTGTCTCCAGCTCCGACTAGCTCCATCCTTTAGCGTGGGAGTTGCTGGCCCCAGGGCTCCCAGCCTGGGTCCAGAGCCAGACACAACCTGGGCTTTGCTACGTGGTCAGTGCTGGAGCCGGCCAGGAGGCCTCGCAATAGATCATGTGCAAGACAACACGGGTTGCAAAATCTGTGTCAGAAGAAATTCCATGCTCAGAGATGAAAAAAATGTCTTGGAGCAAACAAGGTTAGAGAGCAACTATGGTTTTATTTTTTAGTTTTATGCTCAGTTAGGCTCCCTCGGCTGTTTCAGTTTTGATCATTTCTGGCTCTGACACTGTAGAGAGAGAAAACTCTGGTCTGATGCTCTTCGGACAAACGTGAGTTTCCCAAGGTAAAGATGGTAGTAGCCTGCAAAGCCACAAGTCAGTGACAATACGGTAATTTTACTGCTGATTTCTTTCTTTCCATTTAAACAGTATTTTAAAAGATACATATACGAGGTTTTCAGTCACCTAATACTCCGCCCACACTCGAGAAGAAACCAGCAGCATTAAGCAATCAATCGGTCGGGAACTCAGCCAACTACTACCTACCAGAAAGCTCTTTTCCATCCTTTCACTGTAAGAAAAGCACACCCTCCATCTTCAGCAGCTCTGCTTCATAGGAGCCCTTTGCAGTGTAGTGAATAGTAACAGCAGTCTGCCTAAGGGTTTTCTTCAGTGCACTTGTGTGCAGTACCCATAGCTAGGTGCAGCACTGGAGATGAGCAACTTGCAGAAGAAGGGGATAGTGCCAGAGGTAAAGGAGCTAGGCATGCCTCCGGCTTACAATGTATGGGGAAGAGGGCAGCTAACCCTCACAAGATGTTAACCAAAAGCTTCCTTCTTTAGATCAATTATTTTCTGCCTGACCTAATGAAGTAGTAACAGATGCACAAACATTTGCTAAGTATCGCACACTGACATTCAAATCCCAAATGATTCTCTGACTCTCATTGCTCCTTAGATGTTTTAACTAAATTAACCATGTTGCACCATCACTCTGGATCTTCAGCATAGCTCAGACGACCTTTTTTCTCCCCCAATCTTTTTGCTCTTTTCCATTTTAAAAGGGCTATAGCCCCGCACAGCGTTAGAGGTGCCACATTGCAGAGGTACTCTTGCATTAGGTACAGAAGGACGAGTGCTCGAGGAAGCACACCGCTCTACTAACCTTGTCTGTGTTTTTTTGTTTTCTTTTCTTTTCTTTTTTGCAGCGTGTCAGCAAATGCAACGTTACCATGGTGAGTCACTTTGGCATGACGTATTTTTATGGGTCTTTGTCAGAAGGGATTTTCTGTTCACAAGGTGTGGTATCAGCATGTTGATTCACCAGTGGTGCCTGGTACTTGTGTATGCACTGCTGTGATCCGGTGCAATACAGTACATATACCCGAAGTGGATTGGGTATTGCCCTTTTGTCTAAATAGCTCCTCTCAGAGCATCCTTTCCTGTGGGAACTTGCTTTGCAGAGTGTCTCATAGATCTTGTAGTTACAAATTAAAGGTTTTATCACAATGATATTTTCATACTGTAAAACTGTAATTCAGACAATTTTTATTTACTTGCTTGTCACAAGGGTTGGGAATGTATCTTAATGTTCTTTTCAGCTTTTAGATTTTTTATAAGACAAAAGTCATTAAAAAGTGTCTAATTAGCGAAGTAGGAAGTGTAGAACAGTTCCAGACTTTGGAGGCTGGGGAAGGCAAGGCAAGAGACACAGTAAATACAATCTAAAGAACTGTCAGCATTTCACTTTTGCCAAGCATAGCACATATGGCTATTCTCTTGAAAGTGGCTTTTACATTGATGTTAACCCACTTTAAGAAGTTGGATTAAATTTCTGATTTTGAAGTCCAGCTTCAGAAACCAGCACCTGTAAGTCAAAGTCCTAAGCTTATTTCAGGTATTGTTTTCCCTTTACCAACATGGTCTACAGAGGGAAGGAAAAAAAGCCTTTTCTTCAGTGGTTAGTTAGCCTTAAAGTGAGGACGGGGGAGTGTGCTGTGTTCCTCCACGCTAAGAATAACTGGGAAATTCTGCTCTTTTGTTGGCTGCAGCTCTCCAGTGATGACACGAGTCGCGCTGAAGATTGTCACCCCTGTCATCATTACAGTCTTTGTCCTGGCACTGTACTTGCATGCCCAGCAAGTGGAATCCACTGCAAGGCTTGATTTCCTCTGGAAACTCCAGGTTAGTGGGTGTTTGCTGTGTTGGAGGAATACACAGTCTTTGGTGTTAGCCTAAAACTATTGCGTTATTCACTATCAAGTTTCAGTGTTATAAAATGGCCTTTGAATTTAATCTGAACCTGGCACATAACTGGGCGTACCAGTAATGTTCCTTTCTCCTTTTGTACTTTTCATTCTGAGTGCCTCTCATCCTGGTTATTCAATTTAACCCTTTGTTTCCTTGTAAGTGCACTTAGGATGGTCCCTGCAATAAAAGATCATAGATCTGAAGATCTTGGTTAACAAACTCAGGCACCTGAGCCTGTCACTGTTGCAGGAACCTGTAATATAACACAATCTGCAAATGTAAGAAGCTCATATTTGCGGTTGATTTGCTTCCCAGAGTTCAGTCAACTTTAGTTTGCTGTGTTTAGAGGTATGAAAGATTCACAGATGCAGTTTCATTCACCATCTTGTTAAGCAGTGAGAACTGGCTTCATGTCCAATCTTCGTTAAGCCCCTAGGCAGCGGCACTGGGTAACCAACATGGTACAGACGATGCCTCTCTTTGCTTCCATTGCTGGGTTCAGCATTAATATTTTTACTACGTGTGCCCATGAGTGATGTTAGGGTGTCCTATGTGATTCTCAAGTAAACAGGACAGGTCTCAGCTCTGCCCATGACTCATAGCTGGGAAACCACAGGACTGCAGGTTTTCTATAGATTTTTTTACCTTCTGGACAGTAGGACATCTTTCTAATAATAGGTCTCGGTGGTTTGAGTAAGAGGCACTGAGGAAGAACCAATTAATTAAAGCTCCTTGGGAAGCAGATAAACATTGTTATCCTCATTTATAAATGGCAAAGCAACGGTGGAGATGAGCTCACTTGCCTGTTCCAGGTTTGTGCTCAGCTGGACGAAGCATATTGTTTCCCCAGGCAGAGCCAGATGTTTTCATTGTTCTGGCTGGACATACCTTCTGAAAGGTCCTTCTTCACTTAACCTCCAGTTTCAAATGTCCTGTTTTAGAAGCCAGCAAAGTCATAAAATGCTTTGCAACTATTGCTTGGCTCTTTGCCACCATGTGGGTAAGGGATGTTGGGGAGGTAATCCCTTCTGTGATGGCTGTTGCGGATGGCTAAGCTGTGTTTGTCCATGCCAGCGTCCAAAAGAGCCAGGACATTCTGCCCTTTTTTTAACTCCAGCTCTCCAGCAATGACAAGAGGCACTGGAAAAATAATAATAATAATAATGATAGAAGAAAATCCATTTCAAAATGTTATACGTTGTTAGGGGAATTTTGACTGCTGCCTCTGCTGAAGCTGATCATGCTGTACACAGGGTGCTCTCCAGGGCTCCCATAAGCCAAATCACCCTACGTGTCCTCTGTACCAGTTGTGCAGTCTCCAGCTGTTGCCTGACCCGTGTTTGTCCCTTGCTCTTTGCTCAGAAATATTCAAAATGGCAAAAAGTAAAACAAGGAGAAAAATACTGCAACCATCAGGTAATTGGGGAGAGAAAAGTTATCAATACCCGCACCTCTATGCTCCTCCTGAAGCCTTATGTGCTTGTCTAGGAAAGCCAGCTATGTCTGTTCATGGGTGGTAGGACTGTAGTGGAGTTCCCCAGAAGGAACAGACCTTGTAGAGATTACCTGATTCAGTGCCTAGAAATGTAGCAAAAATGGATTTTGGTGTTATTCTGTCTGCCTGTAGGGAGCCCCTTTGGCTTTTATATACACATGCGCACAAAGACAAACATCTTCCACTGCAAAACACGTTCCTGCGTCTCTCTGCCTCTGCCCTTGTTTGCTGTTCCCCCACTTTCCTCCATTTCTGTCCTCCCTGCAAGTTCACATTCAGCTTTTTTTCTTTCCTCTAGAGCAGTTACATGCAGAATAAGCATGTCACTCTTTCTCCCTCCTAAACCAGGCCACTGAAGAGAAAGAAGAAATGGAGGAACTGCAGGCCTATAACAGACGTCTCCTCCACAACATTTTGCCAAAGGACGTGGCAGCCCATTTCCTAGCTCAGGAGCGGCGAAATGATGAACTGTACTACCAGTCCTGCGAGTGTGTGGCTGTCATGTTCGCCTCCATAAGCAACTTTTCAGAGTTTTATGTGGAACTGGAGGCCAACAATGAGGGGGTGGAGTGTCTGAGACTGCTCAATGAGATCATTGCCGATTTTGATGAAGTAAGTCACTGAAAATCCGTGTGGCTAGAGCAAACGGGTTCAATGAGTTTATTTGGGCTTTGCTGAACTTATGAAGGAAGGTGGCTTATTGAATCCTTGCGCCATGTTTCATTTCTCCCCATTCTAGAAGTCTTAATTCTTTTTTTCATTTCACTGCCTTTTCCCTCCTCTGTCCCCTTTCCTTCTGTACTTTGAGTAATGCAGACTGTCTAGAGTTTTGTAGTGCTTATACCAAGAGAGGACACTTGGCAAGGACATTAACAGCATGTATGTGTCTGACTATTCAGTTTCTTTGCACTTCTCATGTGTAACAGATAATAAGTGAAGACCAATTTCGGCAGCTGGAGAAGATCAAAACGATTGGCAGTACATACATGGCTGCATCAGGCCTCAATGACTCCACTTACGACAAGGAAGGGAAGACACATATCAAAGCTCTGGCTGATTTTGCCATGAGGTTAATGGACCAAATGAAATACATTAATGAACATTCATTCAACAACTTCCAGATGAAGATAGGTAATGTCACTGCATTTATGGGATTGAATATCAGTAGCGGTCATTCTGAGCTGGGGATCTCACAGAGAGAGAAAAACGTAGAGGTTACCTTAGCTGTGTAATTATGTTAATTGTTCTGTACCCAGTGACAGAAAAATAACAGTCTGCCTGCTCGGGCCGCTGTGAAATGTCAGAGCAGTGCTGTTAAGGCAGCAGTGTTATTAGCAAAGCTCCCTGGAGAACCAGGAGCAGTTGGGCAACTGACTTTGGTGCAGAGACGCTCATCATGGCATGGTCACACACAGTGGTTCTGCCTGGGCCCATTTCACCTGTGATGTGCTCCACTGCCCACATCCCCAGTGGTCCCAGGCTCTGCCGTTCAACAGCTGGTGTTGGGCATTAGGCTGTCATTCAAATCAGGAAATAGAAAGAGACGGGAAAGTAGAAGGAGATGAAAAGGTGAGGATGTCGAGTGTGGGGTTCGCACTTGAAGGCTGTCGGTATGTTGCAGTGCCCATCTCACATCCACCTGGCATCGCAGAGTGTGCTGACATCCAAGTGAGCAGTTAGCTTGGCAACAGAGTGGCAAATAACACTTACCCTGCTATCTGGTACTGGAAAATAGCTGTGGATTGAGCAGCTGCAGCAAGTGCTGCCAGTCAGACAGTCATAACTGATAAAAGAAGCCAACTATTCTTTAAAGTTTCTTTCCCTGCAGTTGGCAACAACTTTGTGTGTCAGGGTAAAGAACAGCTAGAACTGATGCACCTCAGGACTTTTTGTTGTCTGAAAAATAACTTGCCTCACGCTTCATGTGGTTCATGTGTGATGGATCTGAGCATTGTGGGATTTCTTCCCTACTTCTAGGCCTCAATATTGGTCCTGTGGTAGCTGGGGTGATAGGAGCACGTAAGCCCCAGTACGACATATGGGGAAACACGGTGAATGTAGCCAGCCGAATGGACAGTACAGGGGTGCCTGACAGGATTCAGGTAAGGAAATCACTGGAAAACAAACTTACACTGCTTGTATCACTTACGGCTTCTGGAATGTATTTAGAACTGGAATTTTAGTTTAATTTTATTCCTTTAGGTCATATATTTATTTACACAGCACTGAAAGAAAAGGAAACTGGGGAATGCTAGTAGTAGCATCAAGTTGTGCCTTTTAATTTTGACCACCATATTAACCTTGGGTCAAAAACTTGCTGTTTAGTTCTGTAAGTGTTGAGCTGAGCTTCCTTCCCTGAGCGCAATGGCGATGGGCACACCGTCCTGCTGGGATGCTTACCCACTCACGCTGGTGGCTTTGCTGTGAGGCTACATGCAAGGTGTGGGTTGTTTTCTTTTCCAAGGACTCGTGTCAATGTATTTCTGTATGTCACTTCTCTGTTCACAGTGCCATCTGTGTTGTGAGGCTAGCAAGGAGCTAGACGTCAGTGGAATGAGAATATAACACTGAAGAGTGAGAACAGTTAAATAGGTTAATGGAACCTGTCTTGTAATCAAACATCTCCTTGGCGTTCAGGCAGTCACCTTTCCATTGATTCAGTTTCGCTGTCCTGCTTTTGCTGAGCCAAGGCCCACACTTACAGATTGTCATTCCCTGGGAAAATACTGAAGGGATGTAAAAATAATGAGTAACTGAGGTTAAAAATCCAAGAGGGGAAGCCATGCCATTTCTATCCAAGTAATCTGTCAGTTAACTGGATCAATATTTATCCAACATCCTTTAAACTTTCCCACAAGACAGTCCCTGAACAACTTTCATTTGAGTTAAGCAAATCAGTACAACAACACGACAGCAGTAGGAAGCCAGAACTGGAAATATTTAAAACCTCCTGAAAAAGGATGAGAAATTACAAAGTCAGAAAGGCTTCACCATAGAAGCGAGAGGATTTAACAAAAATTTGCTGCTGTTTTTATGTTGCCCATTTGCTAGTGAAGTACTTAGAGTTTGTGTTTATGAGTGACTCAGACAAGACAGAACTGGACTTTCCCAAGATTTTTCTTCAGTTATTTTTTGGTTGTTTTTGTTTGTTTGTTGTTGTTGTTTGGTTGGTTTTTGTTTGTTTGTTTTTGCTTTTGAATAGCATCTGCTGTAACAGCCAGATACTGGGAAACTGAGAGAAGAGTAAGAGTCTATGATGGACCTGTCAGTGGGTCTAACTTCAAGCACTTTGAGTGCTATATTTCAAAAGCTTGGGGTGAGGTTAGTTAAGCTGCTTGATAGGATTTTGCAAATTAGGTAGCTGGGAGGAATGATTTACCCAAAAGTTTGGTTTTGTTTTCTTAGGCTCCAGAAAATACTGTGCTACACCTAGCTGCCTCATTAGGCCCTGAACAGCTCATGAAATCCGGCCTTTAACACTCCGTTATTCTGCAGCGTAATTATTTTTGAATGGCATCTGCCATGGCATGCTGGCTAGTGTTCAGTTCTTTGGCTCTTTCTCATTGCCTGCTACCTTCTCCTCCATAAAACAGCCCCCTGAATGACTCCTGAATTATACATCCACTATGTAAATTTTTAAAGCCATTTCTGAGGACTTTTAAAATATTTTAACTGATTTTCCTACTACCTCTCCAGTGTAATGAGTGCATCTGAGTATCCTGAACTACCAGGTACATTTTTTAAAATGTGACTCATTTCTTTCTTTTTATACTGTGACCTCCTCGAAAAATACGGTTCTCTTCAAATACCGTACCCTGTGTGGCTTCTGTAGTTTCTCAACTTCAAAAGTTGGTTTGTTTTGTAACTTGTGCCAATTCTTTAGTTAGTGATTGATATGAAAAAGTCATCTCAGGAACAAAACAATTGATCCTACTTTAATTTTACCTGTGGACTACTCCAGAAGCAAATGAAAAGACCGCGTGGAAAGCATGACAAGCGTATGCTTATTCTTGTTTATTTTGCAGGTAACCACAGACATGTACCAGGTTTTAGCAGCCAACAACTACCAGCTGGAATATCGAGGGGTCATTAAGGTCAAAGGCAAAGGAGAAATGACCACCTACTTTCTAAATGAAGGGCCTCCGGTCAGTTAGCGCCAATTGCAGCATCGCTCAGAGATGGAATTCGCATTACAGATTGTGAACCGGAGAAGAATCACTTTTCGGCAGTGAATCTTACAAATGCAACGCAGCTGAAATTTCACACAGTGACTCTAGAGCTGGTGTCAGCAAACTCTTTGGCCACCTATCATGAAATGCAATCAAAAGAAACCATCTTCAATTTGTTCCTGGCTGAGTGCTAAATCAACCAAAGATGTGTACTACGGCGTTCACAGATAAGACAAGAATTTGGAATTTTTAAAAAAGGCTGCTACCACAGGATGATACAAGAAGCTATTTAAGTATTTATTGATGCAACACAACATTTACTTGGTTGAAGGAATGTATGATTCACTACAAAGCATTATTTTGGAATGGATTTGCACTGCCATAATGTTTCCATCCCATACTGCCAGCTATTTGAAGTGTACCACTGTGCTTTTATTAGCTGTTTTGAATGGGCTTTCAAAATTGATACCCACCATTGCAACACACAAAAAGGCCTTTTAGAATGGCATCATTAATGTTTTAGTGTGAAAAGACGTTATAGCTCTGGCCTTCTCTTTCCCCTTCTTTTACATGGCTAAATGACTGCTCTTTTGAGTGGAGCTGGCACATCTTGCGAAGGGGAACATCAGGATAAAGAAAGATGGATCTACAAACGTATTTATTAAAAAGTCTTCTGTGCTCTTCTTTGGTATATATCAGTTTACATGGGAAAGACTAGATGTAAACAAGAGACGTTGGGGGGGAAGGGAACTCCCCTGAAATTTGTTGTGTTTTTTTTTTTTTGTATTTTTTATTTTGTAATATTGAAAACATGGAGATCTAACAGAAATACCAAATTCTATATTTTGTAAATTATATATAAATTAGAAGGCAGGCTGTCCACACCAAGGTGTGTTGGGAGGTGTATATAACCTGTTAGACTTTTGTGTAGTTTTTTGTGCATAATACTCTGAACACAGACTTGGCAGTTTTCAGATTATCACTATACAATCAAACAACAACAGGTGAGTTTCCAGGCTGGATCAGATGCATTTTAAAAAGAAAATCCAGAAAAATCTACAACCCCAAAGAGGGAGAAAAAAAAAGATAGTCACACAGTTGTTCAATGCAGCATTCGTATAGAGGGTGGCATCTTAACAAATGGAAACAGGACCTACTAATTTTAGCTAATGAGACTGTATCTGTCAAGCAAGTTAAAAAGCTCTGAGCAAATCTTCTAATTAACTGTAATAGGAACTCTTATAAGAAAAAAGAAAAAAAGATTATTTGAACTTTTCTTTTAAAAAAAGCATTTTTCAGAGCTGGATTAATAGAATCCTGACAATATGAGAGTTGTCTGATATTGTAACTGCCATTTGACATTACAAAAAACTATGTACTGCAGCATCAAGTTGACTTTCCTGTAGTGAGCACTTAGTTAAACCGAGTCACATATTTTCAGTTTTGAGGAGTTAGGCAATCTTCAAAAAGAGGTTTTGATGGCAAATGTGTGTATGAGGTGAGAGACCTTAAAATACAGTGCCACTGATATCGTGTTGGACATCTTTATCACTAGTGGGGGTTTATGAATAGTTCACTGTTACCATTTATGTACCTTTTTTAGCTATTAAAGAAGAATCCCTTGATATTTTATTAAAAAAGAAAAGAATTTAAAAACTATATTTTTTATATTCTATGAGGGGAGAGTTTTGATATTGAATTTGGCTAGCACTAAAAGTGACTCCAATCTTTTGACGTTTAATAAAGTTCTTTTCCACTCTTCTCAGGGCAGAATTATTGTAGTACTAACAGCTTAATGATTGCACTGTGGTGGTAATTTATTTTTTTTCCTACTTGACAACAAGAACAAGTGAAAATCCATGGGCCTGTCTTAATTAATTTGCCATATTGCTAAGCATAACCCTAGCATTAAGCCATTTAAGCACGAGCTTAAATGGCATTGCCCCTTGCCTTCCCCCCTCCACTAGGAAACATCTCTGAAAAGTATAGTATATTGACTTCTGTAAAACTGCCAAGTCTGCCCTTGTACTATACTTTTGCTCCTTTACATCCCTCCTGGTTTGCAAAATACTTAAGTTGCATCACACCATTTCGCATTTCTTCCCCATTCCACCCCTTTTATTCCCTCACTGAGTTCCATTACCTCCCTGCCATAAATTCATTTTTAGGTTTGCTTTCTGCTTTATGAAAGTCTGCAGTCTTCTTAACTTTTGATTCATCTTATGAAGTTGTGTTGTCAATGAAATTTCAAGTCCCCAGTATCTCTAGCTGTGATTGTTGACAGTGTGTCATGATCATTTCAAGGGGTATTCACACACTCTTTACTCTGGATCTTGCAAAAACGGATACAGTTATGATTTCCCATGGAAATTGAAATCTATTTAAGTAATTTAACTATATTAAACACTGTTTCACTGGTAAAGTGTCTCTGTTTTATTTTAGATGCAGCTGGCTAGTGAGGAGATCAGGTGGAAGTTGTGTAGATACACCCAGTTTGCACACAGAAAGTCAGCTCTTGGCTAGCACTGGATGCCCCCTGGGACCACACCAGTACTACGCAGAACCCAGTTACAGCTCCTCAAGCTCTCACCTGCATAGTGAACACCCCCAGCTTCCCTCTCATGCATGTCTGCTGTGTACCTGCTTATTTTGAAACATCAGCCTCAGGACACTCCTGACAAATCCACACTGTAGCACTAGGGATAGCTGAGGGGAAAAAAAAAAAAAGTAATTTTGTGTGCTCCTGAGGATAGTAGCACTTCTGGTTTGAGCATACGTGGAGGGGGCTAAAAAGAGCATTCAAAATTGGCTTAGGACAAAAATCGCCAAGTCTGCCAGCTAAACCTAAAAGCACTGCTTGGACTGGGGTGGGGGGAGATATCAGAGAGCTAGCTTAGGATGCAGTCTGAAACGGGCCAATTTTGCAGATACTAGCTAAAAACAAACCAAAACAAACAAATTTCCATTCTCTTGACCCTTTCTGTTACGAGTTTTTCAACTGACAGAGACACAGCACCTTACTCAGGGGAGGCAGAGCAGCTTTTTCTGCCACCTGGCAGCCAGCGGGCAGGCGGCTTCCTGCAGAGAGATTTATGGTTTCCTTCTTGTCCCTGAGCACCTCACCATCCCCTTACGTCCCACTTTCCCCCGGAGCTCTGCTTTCAGTGTGGTGGGCAGGCCCTGCTACACCTGCTGGGTCCAGCTGAGAGCTGCCAGAAGAGCACTGAGAGCGAGGCGGCCTCGAGGCCTGGCAGCAGCTGGCCCCAGACCGTGCTGTAAACGCACTTCCAGACACAAACACCTACTGCCACCTGTTGGTAACAAACCCGTGCAGCCTCAGCCGGGTGGCAGCTTACAGGTAAGCAAAAATAAAGCTTATAGATGAGCAAAATCAATCGCTGGGTTGGCCAGGTGGCGTGTTGCCATCCAACCCACACGGCCACAGCAGAGCAGACGGCAGGGGCCCAACTGCTGCCTGCTAGGTGCTCCGATGCTGCTCCTCATTATGAGGGCACCACTGAAAGGCCCACGTGAGGCCTCCCAACCAAACCTCAAACTCCTTTCCCCCGCGTGGCACAGCCCCGGAGCCCAAGTTCCCACAGAAACCACTGCTCACACACACTTGGTGCTCTCCTGTACTGGGAGGGACCACTGCCATTGGATTGGAAATGAAATAGGGGCTGAGGGACACCCTGCCTCTCTGGCCCTGCTCAGGCAGAGGCCCTGTGCCTGAGGGACAGGAGAGGACAACGGGAACTGGGCATCCAGCAGCATGCAGGGGGCTCTCCTTCCACTAAATTCCACAGAAAAGTCAACCCCCAGCAGCCTTGTGCGATTCAAACTATAATCATGTTGCTCAAGACAGCATTCATCGCCTGTAAATTCATCTCTACAAGTCTAACTCTCGCATCTGGTCATACCAGCAGGGAAGCGCTGAACTAGAAGGTTCTCCAAATGCTGGATTTTTACAAGCAAACAGGAAACCCTGGGAATTTTCATAGTTTCACCTCTAACCTGGTCTGGCACATCTTGTTTCTCATCTTATGCAAAATTTCAGCAAGTCCTGATATTACTGGCATGCTAAAGCCCTGTTTTTAGCACATAGTAATATCAAGTGATGAAGAAGAGCCGTCTTTACCAAACACACACTAACCTGTCATTGTGAGGAGGGATTTTTATCAGTGCTGTAAAAACAAGCACAGAAACAAAGACACAACTGTCCTCTATTGCACCAACAGCAGCATTTGTTCATTTTACCTGCTAGTCAGCAGTTAGCTTAATGCCAGCGTAACCGGAATGGAAGCATGCCTCCACACGTTGTGGAAAGCTTTCAGTCCTCAAAAAGGCATCTTTAGAAACAGGAGGAAGAGAAGGAGTCTCAGAATACAAACAAGATTATCTGCTGACATATAAACCAAAAACGATACAACGGAAAAGCCTTCGTCTGCACAACAGCAGGAGTTGAAAGCGAAGCAGTACTTCAGGGGTTCAGAAAATAGCTTCCCTGCCTATTGAGCGGGGCAAAGTGAAAGGACAGACAGGACTCTTCTAGACTTTGTAAGCAAGATAAAGTCTGTTTTTATACCTAAAAGTAAATATTCATACTTTTCGTTGACTTAAAATGAAGGACTGCTTTTCACCTTTTCTGGTGACCAGCATTCATGGAGGTGCATTAAAAGGGAAGGCAAGCAAACCTCCCTGTGCTAAGCAAAGGCTGATTTCTGTTCGTTTGGATCTTTAAGGTATTTGTGGTTTAAACATCCCGAAGACTTGTATGCTTGCATCCATACCTCCTCTTTGTCTCTTCCCCACTTTCCTAGTTCCCAAAACAATATCAGACCATGTTCACAAATGCATTTTTTTCCACTGGCTCAAAGTGGGAGGAAAGAGGCTTAGCTGCAAAGCACGTTTTCTGCAACACCAATTCTGGAGGCAGCACGCCCGGGTATCTTCATGGTCTTGCTCTCAAACACAGGTCTCAGAAACAAGACATTATGAAGAACGTAATACAACTTCTTCCGTTCACTTTGGATTACAATTTCATTCTCTAATTCTTCTTAGTTTTACCTTATTTTCTTGACTAAAACTACCTTTTGAAAAACTCTAGCTTCTTTCTTCTTGGTCACAATCTGACGAAATAGCTGACTGAACCACACACCACATTTTGATACAAAGTACCCCAGGAAACTTGTCTGGAGCAACACTTCGGAGCACAGCAAAACTCCGCCAGTCCCCAAATCTGACACCACAAGCAGCATGACAACCTACTAAAGCCTTTTTTTTTTCCTTCTTTTTCTCAAGATTTGAGTGAATCCTCACATTACTCCAGGTCACACAGAAACCCACCTATAACCATCTATTTGTGTATTATGGAGCATCACAAATAACCATCACCTAACTGCCACAAATAAGGCCAGTGTAACCGATGCCGGTAGTATACTGCTGCTACTCTGTGTTGTAAATCTTAGGTGTTTGCTGTTTGTTCACAAACTTCAGGAGTGTATGACGGTTCTTTTGAACACAAGTCTCACTCAAAGAGGTTCTATCCCAGCACAAAACAGCCTAAAGCCAGAAAAAAATGAACAATATTCCCGTTAGTTTTTTAGTTTAAGCTAATCAGACTGATTTATTATTTTCCTGTCAGCACTTGTTTATTTCAGGTTTCAGCTAATCATTCACCCATTTCTAAAAGTATATAAAAAGAACAATAGTCCAACAAGTACAAGTTGCTCCAATTTACTCACCAGTCCATTTCCTTCCAACCTTTTCGCAGTTCAAACAGAGGAAGTGTGCAAAAGTCCTGGGTTAAGTGGCAGAACTTTCTGGACAATTACTAAAAAGAAACCCTGCCCACACAGATCACTTTCAAAAGATAATTAATAGAAAATCATGGTGAAAAAATGTGCAAGTATTTATGCCACTAGATGGAGGGCCACAGGTGCCAAAAAGCTGATCCCCAGAAACAAGGAGTTTCCAGGTTATGTCTTAATTAAGAAAACATTCATGCATATGTCAATGTGAAACAAAACATTCCCAAATGTAGTAGCTTACATATTCCAAATCTCGTTTGCTAATATGCAATAGCATTTTTTTTATTTATTTTTTTTTTTTATTAATTTACCCTATCCTCTACTGCCTCACAAAGGCAAAACTCATTTTGGAACTGAAGAGCTTACATGATATGCAGGACACATACTCTATACATTCCTTCCATGGCCATACTTTTGAGTGAAGCGTTTTCGTGCCACCAGTGAAATTCCCCAATCTCAGTCTCCCTGCAACATATATTTCACTGCATGATATGACCCTTTTTATCCTCCAGTTCTGTATGCTTTTGTGTCCTTGGTTGTTCTTTAAAAAAAAAAAAAAAAAAAAAAAGTTTAACCATCAAGTGAAAAATGTCCACAGGCATCTTACATTGCTTTATTAAAAAAAAAAAAAAAAAGAAAAAAGAAAAAGGAACAAAACCAAAAAGCGCCATCCAGACAGCTTCTTCTTTTGGAGAACAGCTTTACATTCCTGAGAGTATCTGTTGGAACAAGACTGCCTCTAAGTGTTCCAGGACTTGTCAGACATTGTAATCAGGGGACTTTCCCTGTGGTTGTCGCAGTCGAATTTGTAACGTAGAAAATGCTCCCACAGTCACATGAAAGAAGAGCTGCCACAGGTTGCGCAGTTCATACAGGTACATGTTACACAGGCAAATTAGCCCAAAAGTCAGGAAAGATTTGGCATTCCTCCAGCCCGTGTAATACACAAACAGGTAACACTGTCAGGAGGAAAGAAGAAACCATATTACTGCATGGAAAACAACTTCCACCACCAAAATGTCTCTGGTCATTAAGAAATTAAAAACAAAGTAAAACGCTAAATTAAACTTGTAAGAACAGTGTCAATTTAGCAGTTATGGAAGGGTGAAAGTACCTGACATCAACAACAATTCTCTCATAATAATTGATTAAAAGCTGCAATAACGAGTGACCCATGATAAAGGGAAGTGGATGTTCCTGGCAAACGCTGGTCAAAAATACACTCTTTGATCCACCTGAGCAACAGAAGAAGAAGCAAGAGCCAGTGTTAAGTCCTCTTCAGATGAAGGAGCGGGGAGAACAGGGAAAACACCAGGGCCCTGCAATGGGGAATACTCAGCACAAGGCAATCCTCCAGCTGCAAACCCAGCATCCTGCCAGAGTTAATCAGAGGATTAACTGGTGGATGCAGACAAGTCCACACACATCCACTGCCCTTCCTCGGGTGGTACAAAATGGATCACGTTTTGAGAGAAATGCATAACAACTCTGCTTAACTCTACTGTGTTTAAAGCGTCCGTTTCTGCACACTGTGGTGTAATACGGAACATGAGGACTGCCCCCAGTTTCCTACCCTTTACCTTCTTACTACTGCAAGAGGAAATCTGCTCAAGTCTCTTGCCTCAGTTTTCTTTTCATCTCTAAAAGGACAGAGCTGTCCTGTACTTTCTAGCAATTTCCATCTGCCAAAGAAAGCTCTTACTGTGCTTCCAGGTAGATAACATCACTTGGGCTTACTTTGTAATCCAAATCTGCTCCCAGAGAGTATATAACTGTTCTCACACAAATTTTTAACAGCATTCATCATCAGACTATGTAAGTGTTCTTCTTAAGCATTTGCTATCTTTTATTAGTGTTCAAGAAATTCTACTTAACTTATTTTAATATTTTATGTTCCTCAAAAACTGCCAAGGCATTGAACACTTTCAGCCAAACGATACAATTTATTGGGGTTACTTTATGGAAAACCTGCAGACATGAAATGTAAGCACAAAATATAAGATAGGAGAAGGAGATAGTGGAAAGTGGCTGAAAGATTTGAAAATGAAAGAGATGCACGATAACGTATGAAGTAGAGGAGAATTACTGCTTGTAGTGACTAGGTATTACTGTATTTGCTTCAAACCCTTCCAAATAAAAGGAGCAGTAAAGCATTTGGTCAGACGGTTAGATCCACTTAAACTAGGAAACTACTGCTTTAAGGAAACAATATAATCTCCATTGCTTGAGAGTTCTGCAGACAAACTACACTGTATCACTCAATCAACTAACTGAAAAAAAATGTCAGCAACAGCAAGTGTATCGTATGAGTCTACAGTATGATATTTTATGATCAATGCATTAAAATAGAGCAGAAATTATTTTGATAACCACTCTATTCAAGTATCTGTGACATTTACGAAAGAACGATGACATTTATGCATGACTGAGTGATGTTTCTAAACGAGTGAATTATGCAAGCACAAGAATGCACCTGGTACAAACAAGCCGCTGTTCCAAGAAAAAATGCAATAACATAGCTGAAATCTTCACCTTCATTCTGTGAAAGTAAAACAAAAAGCAATCACAGATGTTTTCCAATGTTTCATTGAACATATACCAAACACATACAGCATGAAAGTTATTCATTATTACATGTTAAAATAGTCTTACAGAGAGGTTTATAAGAATCCCTATAATAGGCTAATCCAAAGAAATTAGCACTCATCATTGCTTATTTATCTCTAATAAACCACTGTGATCTGGAACCTGATCTGAAATCATGAAAATGTTTATTCACAGCAGATAACTAACACTGAGATTTTCAGAAGCCTTAGAAGAATCCTAGCTCTAACACTGGAGACCTACCTTCTGCAGATGACTCTGAAAATTAACTGCCTTTGATATCAACTTTGTAGAACTGTGCCTTCCTGCAGCTTCACAAAATGGAAACAAAGCAAAAGGGAAACAAACTGGCCACTAGGGTGTGGTAAAATTCTACACAGAAAATAATGCAGGCACCTTTGCCTCAGTGGAAATGAGAGCAAACAAAACATAAATTTATATCAGATTATTAGAAAATTCAGTTTTCTTGAAGGAAAATATGGAAAAAGTTGCTTGAAGTGATAGAACTTTCCATTGTGTTTTAAAACAAAAAACAAAACAAAAAAAAACATTACTTCCAACTTACTCAAACAGGTTGCTTTTCAGTTCCTTTATATCTAAGCAGAATAAACCTACACACTCGGTGATATTCTAACTGCATTTCAAACAAATACATGCAACGGTCAAAAACTTTCCCAGGCCAACAATGGGTACGGTACTCATGCCAATGTCCCCCCTTGCCAGCAGATTTCACTTTGGGAAGAAGGCAATCCATTCGGAGCTACAACTTGTTTCTGCTCAGCGTGTTCAGTGTGAAGCATTTCCGCTTACAATGCTGACTAGAGAAAAGTCGGTACGTCTGCACCTAAAACTTACCGGCACAATGCAGTACATTCCTAAGCCACACACACGTGCAATGGCAGTGAGGCAGAGATAATACTTGCTGCAGTATAGCTACACCATCATAACAGAGTTTTTCTAACACCTAAGTAAAATACTGATTATAAAGGGAACAGTAATTCAGGAGAGAAGTTTTTGAATGACTTTTCAGAAGAAGTTTAATTAATCATATTTTGGATTATTTCTATTTTAGAAAAACCCATAAGATATAAAGTAAGCTTTATGGATTTTTGGTGTGCATCATTTGTCAGAAAGAAGGAAAAAAAACTCTTCCATCTGTACTGCCATCTATTACCTCCAGATGCAACAGCATACAGCATAAAATGAATTGACTGCCCTATCATCAGTCAAACACATTAATCTAACATCTGCATACCCTTCTGCAGCTGATTTTCTTTTTTTTTAAGAACAAAAACCAAGTTATAGAACCATTAAAGAAAGTCACAGAATTCTGTTCAGTATTATTCCTACAAGAGGGTACTTTAAATTCTATCCTATTTATAAACTGAGAAAAACGTGCGTAACAGAAAATCGTAACTAGGAATAATGTAAAGATATGTTCACTATTTCTTTCGTTTTTTTTTGTTGTTTTTTTTTTTGAAAAAACAGAAGCCTCCACATTGAACGCTTTCATTAACCTTGCTCTACTATTCATTAGTCTTCAGGAGATGCTGAGACATCAAAGAATAATTTTTATTAAATCTTTACACATTTCCGTACCTATGTAAACTACTGGAATAAAGGTCATCTTCTTTACCCTTCTTCCATGCAAATTCCATTAGCTAGCAAACCCATTGCAGTCCTCGTCTTTGTTTTATACAAAAATACTTGTTGACGAAGGAGGAAGATATCCCTTCTCTTTCTGAAAACCTCCATGGAATTTTTAGTTTCTACAGCCATCAGCACAACAGTATAAACCTGTTTAACGTTAAGTAAATCTTTTTCATAGTAACATACACAAGCATTCTGTGCATAGAAAGAAACTGAAGGTCCATAAGGAGGGTAAAAGCAGAGTTCAGGTAAGTAAATAAATGTTTGAAGGTTAGGGGTGGTACTTTTGTTTTTTTGTTTTGTGTTGTTTGGAAACAAGAAATCACCCAACAGTTTCTCTCACGTTGATCCTTTCAGAACAGAGTGAAATAAGCACTCTGTCTAAGAAGGTTTACTAAGAACAAATAAGCAGAAAAAAAGTATTTCTAAAAAAGGATTTTCCTAAATCTCTTTAAAGATCCCTTCTTCACAGACCTTAACAAACATGTGGCCAGATTTTCAACAGTTCCCATCATTTCTCAGAACTGTTTTTAAATAATATCTATTAAAATTGTTTCATATCCTGGCATAACTTTAGAGAAAAGAGCAAGATGTTCACATAATCACTGCTGCCAAGGTACCTAGGGAGGGAGTCGGACACCCACCTTCCACTGCTTTTGCAACTTGCAGCCTTAACGAATGATGCATCAGTCTCAAGAAGGATACCTAGATTATACGCAGGAAGAGTTTCACTAACAAAGGTCTGACCTCACAGACAGTATTTGTGAAAATAAAACTGGCAAGACTCAGCTCATATAGCAAGCACTTCTAAGATAACAGTGTAACTATGATGATGCAGAACTCCTAAATTCATAAACATGATACAATACCTGCAGGAGACTTTCTATGGCATGAAAGCCACGAATTAAGTTCAAAGCCCCACATAACAGACTAAGTACAAATGAGACGATCCCTGGCAGAGTGACAGGTTCCAGACGCTGATGAGGAGCTGCAAATCGAAAGATCAAAAAAAGATATCAGAAGTCAAAGCAATATCTTTAGAAATACAGAAAAATATCAAATCTCATTTTTTCCAGTGTCTTCTATTTCAAGAGGTAACTGAAGCAAACCCTGAAACAAAATTTTGTTTCTTAAAGAAGAAACATTTTAAATATATCAACACCAAGTTTGGAAAGGAATTAAAGCATGTTTTTCTTCAATGCATAACTGTCTTATTACATTTAATCTAACTCAATACATCCAATTTATTCAGTAGGGTCCTGAAAGCTGCTTAAAAGCACCAGGAAATCAATGGCAAATGATGCACTTGCTGGTGAAATTTGTCCACAATTAGTAGCCAGGTAATAAGTCACATACTTAAGAGCTCCTCTCACAACCTCCATTTTTCTTAACACTAATGCATTAGAAGAATTATCAAGACTTATTTAGATTGCTCACTGAATGGAACACTATGAGGTAAAGCCTATTACATTCCCCTAACTTTAAAAAAAAAATACAGCCAATGAGTACTACCAAAGAAGACTGCTCTGAAACTACAGCTAATACCAATCTTAGATCCTTGTACAGACCTTCCAGATGCTGCTTAGAAGTCTCTCACAAAATATGTTAAAATTAAAAACATACTTTCTTTGTACAGAACTCCTTCAGGCTTATCTAGGGTCACAAGAACATAACAGTTGCTTATGTTGCTCATTACTGTCCCTTTCCATAATTAATAACAGAGAGAAAATATGAAAAAACAATGCAAAACTCTAAACAGTCCAAGCAACACTGGGAAAACAACAGGACTACTGAACCATACTTAAATCACTCTTCAAATCAACGAAGTATAAAGATATGAACAATGACGTTAATGAACTGTAACATTAATAGAGAGGGGGGTGTCAATCCTGGCTGTATGCACTGAACAGATCCAGGAAAAAGGCCTTCCAGTTTATGAAGTTACAGAAACTAAACAAACAAAAAAAAAATGACAAAAGCTATTTCACACTGATACGCAGGCAGGGCTGTCCGATTACCAGTGTGCAGTAACTTAGAAATAAAACAAAATGAGTTCAGTTAGCTCATTTGTGCTGTATTTAATAATGAACTTAGGGGAACATTACTAGGAACAATCACTCCGTTACAGTTATATATGGTATGTGCATACCACTCAGCAAAGGAGAAACTTTCAAGTCTAGCCAACAGAGTGGGTAGTAATATCCAGAGAGAGTTCTTTTCAAGGATGGAAAGAAGCAATGACAGTGAAGAATTACACAAGTATTAGCGGACTTGCTAAAAAGACAGTCACATTCAAGACACTATTATTCAACAGCATCTAAAATCTGAAGATCTGAAGAAGGAGGAAAGTGCAAACCTCTCATAATGCACAGCCCATGGATGGTGAGTTTCTACAGCAATTCAAGGAAGGGAGTGGATAACTGAACAGAGAGATGCATGGGAAGGAACAAACCTTTCAAAACAGCATGCAATAGATGATTAAAGGTACGTACGGTACCGCTTAGAAGATTCTACTCCTGTAAACAATATAAATATCTTCACACTTTTCTTTTCCTAATTTTCCAGAATCTCTAGTACTCTTAAATAGTAAATATTGAAATTTAAGTTATTTCTACACTGTTTAATAGCACCTAGAATTCTCAGGATCAAGGCCCTGGCAGTACAGATAGGGCACCCTAGCAATTTTGTTTCTCATTTTTAGTTTTCAGTCTTCTAAAGGAATCCTTAGGAATAAGCGATGTAATTAGGACGATACCGCAGTAAAGAGATCCTATTAAAAATATATACCTGCACAAAATTAAGCTGATTTCTTATATGAAAGACTTTAGCAAATGTTTAGCTTTACAATTGCAATTTCCACTGTGAAGTGAGTGGCATTGGTATGTGCCTGCCCAGGATAAGCAAGGATTTGGGAAGTTTCAAGTTTTCTGGCATGCTGGGAAACATGTAAATGTGGGCCTCAAACTGATTCAGAGCATTCACTTAATACCACAAACCTTAAACCCTACTAAAGTTTTACCCCAGTTAAAAACCACACAATGCCACATGCACCTCCGACATGTGGTAAATTAAAGTTTAAAAAAAAAAATTCAAGACCACTGAAATGAATGTCAAAAGTTTACATGAAATTGCTATCACTGACCTCATACACAAAGCACTTATTTTAGAGAATAGTTCCTTCAGACACCACAGCTCTTTGGAACTTCACCTTCACAGATGCTTCCTAAAGCAATGCCCCTCTCTCCAGCTGCTCTAACTCATCGCACTACGCTCTTAGCTTTTGTCACTGGATCTCACCGGGCAGAAACAATCAAAATTTTGATAAATATTAAGAGATCAAAAAAAAAAAAAAAGAGGATTATGTTAAGTGCTCATCTTGTTTTGCCTATTTTCATGTGGTTATTTTTCCCTTCAATAACCTGTCCATTGAATAGGCCCTTTTTATGCTTTAAGAACACCAAAATGAAAAACTTTTTTTTTTAAAGAAATAATGTCAAAAGAAAGATTAATTCTAGCACTCTGCATCTGTGACATTTAAGGATACAAATATGAAAGTCTGAAACCTACCTGCAGATATTTTACCAGTCCCCTTATACTCTGCTGCAGATAGATGTGCAAACCCATTAGCTGAGCCAAGTTCTGACAGGGAAATTTGATAAGGTGGCCTCAGTTTGATTTCTGTCTGCATGTCAGCAAGATTCATCTTTGTTGACAAAGAACGCGTGTTGTTGTATCTCTGTTTGGTCCTCTGAATGAAATTATCTGTGTAAAATTTAAAATAAAAGTTATAACTCTATGGACGTGGGTTAATTAAGTAATCTTAAACCATGCAGCTTTATGTACTACATACTTCACAAATTTAAATACACTGTTTGAAACGATTACATTTATCTTGGAACATTCTAATACCATTTCTGTTTTGTGACTAATATATCATGTGCTACTTTATTCTACAGTCAAAAAATCAAGCTCTAGAAATCTAATTACTTAATAACTGTGAATAAACTAATAACCTTTCACTGCATGAGACTGAATGAACTGCTAATACAATGGATTTACTGCACTTATTCTGGCTTTTCTGATAGGTTAGTAAATATCCTTATGAAAAAATCAACTGCATTCAAGTATAAACTTACTTTGGCATGAAATGTGACTGCAAAATATTCAGGCTGAGAAAATATAATATCATACTATACAAATATAAAGACTGCAGTAGACCTATATTCTATATTAACAGCTAGTAAAACAAAGGCATACAAAAAGGATTGAAAGAAATATTTATAAGGAAGACAATGTCATACAAAAATTGTTAATAATGGACTGACTGAATTACAGGAACTAACTAAACAGAGTTATTTCCTTTATATTAGTTTTATATATATTATAATTTCCTCTACAACTGCAGTTTGTTTTAGTCTAATGCATTTTATAAGAATACTTAAAATAACTGTGTAGTATTAAAGCAACAGATATTAATAGAATCCATAACAGCTGTTATCTGGTATACATGAGATTAGCTGTATTTGGAGCTTGCATAACAGAGGACTAAATGCCTCAGTATATCCTAAGACAAATAAAAATCTCTCCCTTTCATGTACTGAACAAAAACTGCAGCACACCTAAGAGGCAACATGAAATTGCAGTCTTTTACTTCAGAAACTAATGAAGCTCAATGTCTTTACAGGTTACGTATTTCAACAGGTATGAAGTCAAACTGTTCCATGTATTAATAACTAGGTGAAGCCAAACTCCAGATTTGGTCACACAAGGCTTAAACAAAAACCTACCTGAATAAACAGAAAGACTATAAACAAGTTCGGATAAAACTCTAGTAGCCTAATTCAATGTCCAAAGAAGTATATTTTTATTGACCCTAATGGGAGTTAATTAAGATTCTAAATCCACCTGAAGTACAGCTATAAACTGCCTCGCACAGTTTTGTTTTGTGTACGTTAAGTTGCACATCTATTTAAATATTCATTTATCTTAGTATGAGAACAGACATGAAAGGAAATCAGGTCTTTACCAAACTCTATAAAACAGTACGGTCTGACAGCAGTATTTGTCTTCATCATGTTGTAGGTAGTGATGAACTCTTTCTGAAGCTCATCCAGGAAGCAGAAAGCCAGGACACTGGGATAATTTTCAGTGCACAACATCATGTAACTTACTCCCAGAGAACTGATAAAACTGTAATTGAGAAAAAAAATAATCAAAATTTCAAATCTAAATCTGGGTAACGCATACCTTCACTAGTCTGATCTCGTATTCTGTAATCAGAAAAGCAAAAAACTGTTGTGGGGTAGCAAAGAATTAACAATTAACTGAAAAGTCAAATGGTATTCTAGCAGAAGATTAATTTAGTTTTAGTCAAAAAGCAAAAGCTTATCTTCAGAGAGCAGGGAGGGGCAGGTGGTTCTTGTTAAAATACGTTAGGACAACACAAAACTGATCCAAAAAGTAACAAACAACTGATTCTCCAGAGAGAGCAAGGATGACCAGAGATGGCAAATACAAAATCAGAATTTAATACACATAACCCTACTGTGTTTAGGCAATTCATTAGACTTCACTTTTTCATGACGCATATTCAAATTTCTTCAAGATCTTGACATATAAAACTTACACTATTAAAAATACTTAAAGGTAAGTCATAAACACCTCTTGATTAAGCCTTATATCTCATTCTCCAAAGCTTTTTTTTAATCCAATCAGTTTACAAGCCAACAACAGGTGAGGCTTAAAAAGATTAACTATTGACTTTCTTCAATAACAGTTCCGCATTTTACAGATAATTAAAGGAATGATGCAACACATTAATGTATTACAGGAAATATTTACTTTTTGTTCCTTTCTTATACAAAGAGAACCTACATTTGTGCTGTGTTCGTACCTGCAATGTGGAAGTATAACATAAATTCAGAGCAGTACTGATACTACGTACACAGTTTGTAATGTCTTTACTCTTGTTTACAGAATGATCATATGACATGATGTTTAAACAAGAAAATGCGGATGATAGTTGGGAACTTATTTTTAAAATAAATCAAGCGTTCAGCCTTGGAAACCTCAACTCATCTTAAAACATCAAAACAACAAATGGAAATAACTAGAAGTTACTATTCAACAACCAGGTAAAACACACGGCTATTGACCATGATTTCTTGTAATGAGCACTGAAAGACTAGCAGGCAAGAATACAGAAAACATTAATTTCAAGCATGAAAATCAAATTAAAAAGTCTACTAAAACAAAGGGACGCACAATTTCTTGCAACTGATCCGTCAGCATACTTTGAAACTGCTTTTCCAAGAATGCTCTTGCACTGACACAAGGAATCAAAGAAACATTGACTGGCAAGGTTTAGTCCGTGCTGGCCCTGACCCTGAGCAATGGAGGACACTCACACATACATATGGGATATGACAGACACTTGCATCTCACATGGGAGATGGAGAAGGCTGAGGAGAAAACCTTCCGGGACCACGGAAAGGTGGGAGAACAAGATGAATAGTTTGGCTGAGAATAGAAAATCACAGCATGTTTTTAACCAAACTCACATCAACGTATTTGATTTAGATTCAGACTCCACATGCTGCCAGTCAGGATAAAAAAAACTGTTGACACAACCAAGGCATGAAAAGGTAGGAAGACACAAAAAGGAAGATGCACAACTCGTTGCCTCTACTGAGAGCACAGTATGAAATAATTATCATGTTACGCTTCTTTTTTAGGTTATGTTTTCTCCGAAATCAACAGAAATCCTGAAGTTACAACAGAAGCTCTGTAGGGCCTAATTCCATAACAACATACACATGAGGTTTCAAAAATACTGGGTTATAAGTGTATTTGGGTAATTTTTAAATTTGTGTAGACTAAAAAGAGAAAACAAATACTAGTTGAACTAGCATGAAGAATAGGAAGTCTGACGATTTGCATGTGAAAAACAACTTTGAAATTAATAAAAATGCTTCTAGTAGGTCAACAACTTCAGTATTTATAAAAACGTTGTCTATTTCAAACTAGAATTTTCACTGAAGTATGGCTAGGCTTCAATCTCTCTACAAATTCTCAATTTTTAACTTCTGATACACAACTACTGCCAAGAATTACTCTTTCTTCGATTAATCATTTCTATCGTACAACTGTTAACTTTAAACTACAGACAGATATAAACACGGATATTACAAATACATAAAAGAGAAGTCTTACTTTATATTATAGTGCCCAGTTTTCAAAGTACATCTATCAGGAAGCTGAGAAAGTTTCTTTGAGAGCATTTTAAAATACTTTCTACATTCTTGCACTCCTGTGCTTTGATCGTAATCAGTAGATGCAGACAGTGGGAGTCCATCCCTCACACGGACCACAGAGGCAGATAAAATCATAGACATTGCCAACAGAGTTAATGACAACCTAAACAAAATAAATAAAATAAACTTAGAAATATAGTTGAATCAGAATTGAAGTAAAACTAAAAACAAAGGAGTTAACTGTGATTAACCAACCTGTGCCAACTGTATACTGGCTGGAGCCTAAAATGGGACACATGGACAATTTTCAAACTTAACTCAGATTAAAGCCCTAACAAAATAGGATCCATTAGTCTATGCGAAACACAAAGTAGCAGCAAATCTAGTGTCACATTTTCAAATATGTATTTTTTAATCTGAATTACCATAAATCCTGGGTGATACACTATTATTTAGCCTTAGCACTACTGTACTTACATTCTTCATGACGTCTTTTTTTTAATTTTTTTTTTGTTTTTAAACGAGACAGCAATTACATGCAAACAAACAAGAACAATAGCTGGAGAGGAAAAACATTTACTACAAAGAAATACCAAATGGAAAATTTATACAGCTCCTGATCAAGTAACAGTGTTGATGTTCTTTCAGTGAAACTGTATTACTGCTTAAGTATTTTGACAAACAGAGACCTCGGCAACTTTTATACTATCAAATAAGAAATCACGGAATCCAGACAGCAAGAAATGTAATCCAGCTCTCCTAAATTACAACAGAATTTCTTAAACATGAGATGTTTCATTTTTATCTGGTTCTCCCTCTTTAAATCTGCAAAATGTGTCTATCAGTATTACACAAATACTGGGCAGGTTGAAACGGCACTTGCAAAGCCTATGTGCTTTTCCAGTATTTATCATTTTCAAAGCATAACAAATAAAACTTTGTGAAATCTAGCCTCCTAAAGAAAAAAAAAAAAGTGTATTTAAACATTTCCCACACAAAAGGCGAAAAATTCTAGCAAGCATTTAACAGCATAAACACCTAGCCTGTAGACAGTCTTTCAAGACAGAAGACACGTTTAAAACTTTCAAGTTCTTCAAATCTTATGTTAAAACAAAACACCCAAAAGTTTAGCAAGACGAGCTCTATGTAGATTATTTTAAGAGGCTGATTACTCTGACAAGTGGGCGAACTGCTAGAATCTATATGAAGCCAACAGCAAACACTTCCTTACACAACTTCTATCACTGCTCTACTGACTCCTACCACTTACTACACCTATCACTTCAGAAATTATGAAAAAAATAGTTTTTGCCTCCCTCAGATGATGCTCCTGAAGTTTCATATAGTCATAAAATGAAACAGAAAACAGATTTATGAATACAGCTGAAATATGCTTTAGCGCACAATACTGACGTGTTTATAGCACCTTTCAAACCACGACATTAACGGCGCTTTACAAGCCCTAGCAACTCAAGGACTGTATTCTGAAACTTCGGAATCCAACTTTTCCCCAAATAGCACTGCCTCGTCATAAAAGAAAGGAAATAGCTGTTTTTCCCCCGAACTCTCCCCTCTCTGATTTCCCACCCCCCAAAGGTTATACATAGGGATACTTACTAAATAATAATCGATAGTCAGTTTTTTCAAGTACATTTACAGCTCAGAAAGACACACGTACTAATTCCATGTTGTAATTTCTGATTTAAGAAACTCAGCTTCATCAGCAAACTTCAACCTGCTCTGAGATGCAACAAGTCCGCTGAGTAAGTTCCAAATGAACACCCTTCTGTTTCTACTTCCACAGCATATCAGCCTTCCACCAAATTCATAACAGCGGCACAAGTCACCATTGCCTGTAGTCTTCTGAGTGCCTTGGGGCTTTTATAAGGTATGCTTGTCCTTCACCGCATCCCTAGAGAATTCCCTGTTGTACAAAACGCTTTGATCAGCAGGATAACCAACAAAAAGCAGCCAAACGGAAGACACAACACCTTCAGGACTTCCTAGAGGTAAGCACTCTGGAAATTTAACCTGCAGTCCTATAAACTTTTACCTATCTGTGTTTAAGTTCACGCGCACACGCCCAGCAGGACAATTCACATGGAACACACACAGCACCTATTTTCTTAATTACACCGCTAACCGTACAACCACGGCAGCAGCTCCAGAGCATGACAAAATTGCAGAGGAGCTCTCCACAGCAGCAGTTCTCAGACAATAACCACTTCTACCACTTGGGGCCCAATTCTGGGAGGGAATTCTGGGAGCTACATCAATATAAACATAAGAACAGGAACGTGAGAGTAAAGTTTAGAATTCCCCTCATTAACTTACTTGCACAAAATGGAATTTCATGAATCTGCATTTCCTCTGACGAAGCAACTAACTTCATTAGCACCTAACATGAAGAAAGGAACATAACTCCATGTCCTATTTCAGGAACAGGTAGCGAGTATGACAGCACTGCAGAAGAATCTCGGAATCCTGTTGCCTGCTCTCAGAAGGAAAAATATTGTTCTGGTCACTTCTTAAATGATCTCGATCATTACAGTTCATGTTGAGCTATCTGATGAGATAAGAACAAACAGAAAAAAAAATAATGAATGTATTTACTGCCTAACAACATTCTTAAGCTCTTTTTGTGAGGTCATTCTTACAGGAAAGGCCTGAACACACCCCGAGGAGATTATTCGGATGTACTCAAGCGATGAAAAAAAATTAAATAGAATAACAGAAATATTTAAGTGTTTCTACATTCCTTAAGAGAAGCTAGGGAATCTCCATTACTTCAGCCACTTACAATGGGAACAAACATGTATCCATTTGCACAGTATGCTACTAACTTAAATAACGTAGCCTTTTGACTCTGAATCCTACCATTCACCTCATACACTAAGTTTAATAAATTTATAATCCACCCCAATTAGAAACCCAAACACTTCAGGAAGGTAACACCACACAACCATACCTATATTTCCACAGCATTCAGATTCTCAGTGTTCAGTCTAACATCAGTTGTTTTACAGTTAGGGACGAGGAATATGTCACTACCAACGGGATATACGCATGGGCAACAAGGCGAACAATAAGGACCGCTTCAGACCCCCTTCCCATAAATATTTGCATAAATATAGAAAATAAATACTTAATTTCTTCCAAACTCACATTTAGAGAAATTACTTTTCTAGAGAAGACAGGCCACCATTAAAACCTACCGGTTCTCTTCATGTACTATGAAATCACACAAGGGAAAAATCCTGTCTGTCTTAACACTAACGGATAACCAGCTTCTCTTACTGTCATTTAAAAAAAACCCACCCTGTGAAGAGATATAGTTCTTTCTCAGCCTCCTTAAAGCAGAATCAGAAAGGTACCCAAGAAGTGAAGTTAATGACAGAAATACGACTTTGGTTTCAAGATCACATGTATGTACACAGATATGTAGTACGTACACTGTAACAGAACATTCAGTCTCACTTGAAAATGCGTTCATATAGAAAAAAAGCTTACCAAATCTTCAAAAAGAAAAAGCTACTTTACTCAGTTCTCAGAACAACAGCACTTCACACAAGGCATCAACAGGTAAACTGACACAGAGCTTGAATAAAGAGCTTTAAAGATATGGGACTGGTTTTAGAACTAAATTTAAATGTTTTTTTAATCATCTATTCAAAACTGCAGATATTAACTCACCCTAACATTACAAATTCCATAGTTTTTCCTCAAAAAAAGCCTATACCCTTTGAACACTTGAAGATTACACTCCCACCACCACAAGTGGCCTACAAATCCATCACAGGTACAGAGAAATGAAGAGGGACTGGGTTTGCTACCATGTTCTGTGCAAGAACTGAGCGAACGAGCAGTGCTAGGCTCACAGGTAACCTACACGGTTCTTCACAAACCATGCAGTTAGCCAGAGGAACTGCTCGCCGCAGAACACTGCTGATGCCAAAATGCTATGCAAATTCAAGAGGCAACTGGAAAAGTTCACAACTACACAGGTTATTGAAACTAAGCCACTTCCCCTCGCACGGGGAGATTCTGAGCCCCAGCAACCGACAGGGAGAGTTTGGTACAGAAGCATCCCTCTGCGCTTGTCCTGTTCTTACCTTTGCCTGTGTGCATCTGCTTCTGGCAAGTCTACTGATTTGCCCTCACACCAACACTCAACGGCCCTTCCTGCAAATGGAAATTGGCAAAACTCAAGAAAAAGAAAGACACGGAGGAGCCTGGCCCCAGGCAGGAAGGAAAGAAGCCGACTGGCCTGCCTGGTGCTGTTCCAGAACGGTCCAATATAACACACGTCAGCCTCCACTGCTCTCACAAACAGGAGCTGCCACGTGTGGCTGCAGCTTCATTTCTTCCCATGAGACGGATGATGGAAAACAGAGCTTGTCTTACCATGACTTTTTTTTAAAGAGAGATGCAATTATTATCTAGTTTATCTGCGTGTCATGGTGGCACTTGGTCCCGAGGCAGCATCTGTAAAAGCCTTAGGAAGAGTATATATAGCAGTACTGCTAATAAATTGATCTTCCAATTAGTGATCTGATAATAATTACCTTACACTTATCCGAGGTCTCCTTGTAACTTCTCAGGAGAAGGCAATCACCTCCATTTGATCTAAAAACCAGCCCAGATCCACAGATACCCCACAGACACTGCAAGCAGCCCTCGAGCCACAACAAGCCTCCCCTCCTGCCCTGACAGCCCCCAGCACCCCCACAACCGAGGCGCTTCTTGCCAGCACGCCGCCTCCCGCGACACCTACCCCCCGCACCACACAAGCGGGCACGGTCCCCGCGTTTCCTCCAGGCCCTCAGGGCAGCCCCAGGCACCTCACGGGCGGCAGCCTTCACCCCCCTAGCACCCAGCCCGCCTAACGACACCCACCGCGACCGGCCCCCGCCACCTCAACCCAGCCTGGCCGGGCAGCGGAGGGCTGCAGGGGCCAGGGAAGCCGGGCCAGGCCTTACCGGGCCGTACCGGGCCGGGCCAGGCCGCACCAGGCCCCGCAGGCCCCGAGCAGGCCCCGTTGCCTAGCAACAGCGGCAGGCCCCGCGGGCAGCCTCACCGGAGCGCCGTGGCGGCGGCCGCTGCCGCGCTGCACGCTGGGTACCGGCCACGTCCGCCGGCGGCGGGAGCGCCGCTCACGTGACGCCCGCGCGGCCCCGCCATTGCTCCGCGGCCGCGGCTCCCCGGGGCGGGGCTGGGGGCGTTGCCATGGCGACGCGCCGGGGCCGGGCCCGGGCCTGCGCGGGGTGGATGGGGCCTGGGGCGGCCCCGCCTGGCGGGGCTGGCCCTGCACAGGGCGGGCGTGGGGTCTGCGAGGTGCCGTCCAGCCCGAACCGTCCTGGGGCTGTGTTGTGCTCTTCGTGTGTCACCGTGCAATAAAGCCGTGGTTTCCACTCAGTTTAATAAAGGCTTGTGGGACGTGGCACTGCTTGGCACTGTGTGGTTCGTGAGGTGCGCCCTCCCAACGGAGTGGCTGACGTGGCTGCGGGGCAGGGAGAAGCGACACAAGTATCACCAGTGCTCCTTTTGCTCATTCCCAGTCAAATAACAGTCAAATGACTCTGAATGACGATACGAAAATGGAAAATCCCATTACCAATCCTAAAGTGAGACTCCTATTTTAAAGCTTTCCTCACCAACACAAGAACATTTTTCTCCATTACTCTTTATTGTTACTGTTTCCCTGCCATATCATGCAGTTTTAGTCTGCCAACTCAGATCTCCAGGGGAAGCAGCCTGTTTCCTTGCTAACACCCTTTAAGTTCCCCGTCCACTGCTGGTTGAGCTGTACAAGTGGCTGCAGCACCGCATAGTGCCAGGTATAGGCACCGTGCCTCACGCTCTGGGCTTTCTGGTTCTGCTCAGCCTCACTCCGGAGCAAGGTGGCCAGCAGGGCAGCACCAAAACACACGAACACTCTCCAAATTCAAGTCTGCCTTCTCTAGGCAGCGTCACTTGTAAGTGGACACCCACAGCAACCCCAGGTGCCAGTGCTGTGGTAAAACCATCTCTCACCTCGGTCTTGAGGCAGGCGGTGTGAGCCCGGTGCCCAGTGCTGTGGTAAAATGGCTCCATGAGCAGCCTGCCATACATTGCTTGTGTTGCAGCTTATTTGAAGTTAGTATCTTGGCCTACCAGGAAGAAACGGTGTCCCTGCTGGGCTTTTGTAGAGCTCAGCACAGGAACATCTCAATCCTGACTGAGGAGGCACAACTGCAGTGTATGTTAGGAAGATAATACACTAATCTAAATAATTTCTAGAGAGTCCTTATCCTGTACAAACAGAGTGCAGAGCATTACAAGCTGCTACACAATTTAACAGGGTATGATAGCATCTACCAAATGCTGAGAAGTAGTGATTGCTTAATTAGAGGCTGCCGAAAGGTCTGTGATAAGTGCATACGTGTGTCACTTTAATATTTCTAGTTCTTGTGAACTGTTTGTCTTTCAACCCTAAAATTCTCCTGACCATTTGTAAATGCTTTGAAGGCAAAATGACAAGCATTTTACATTTATACAAAAAGAACTTAAAAAATTATATACACATCTATTAGTTAATACTTACACATTCTAGGGGAAAAAAAAGGTAATGTTCTTTATTTTCAGGTGAACCTGGCCCCAGAAGGTTCAACAAATTTCACAAGGTCACTGAGGGAGGCAGTGGCAGAGTCAGAAGTGAAGTTACAGCTCGAGTGCTTCCAATTCTCACAGTGAACTTAAATCATACCTGTTATTTAAGAATTTGCATGGCTAACAAGCCAGATACATTTTAAATATCTTTTTTTTCTTGTCCCACTGGCTCCCCTAAGACAATGAAGCAGTAAAACATTGTTGGAGGGTACCACACAGGGAATAAATTAGGGAAAGCTGAAGCAAGAGATAAAAGTAAGATTTGTAAGAAGTAAATCCAGTCAGTACAAAGGCAAGTCAAGTGAAGGAATGTAGGTGTTGGGAAAGGAGGAGAGAGAAAGAGATTAAGAGGAGCACAAAAGTGGATATGGACAGCACCAGAGGTTGAAGAGAAGTGGTGCCAGGTACATCCCTGTGGTGTCAAAATCCTCAGAGATGGCAGTGAGGAGCCTTTTCATGGGTGCAGCAAAATAACAAAGCTTGTGATTGCTTAATGTGCCATCAGCCAGCTGGAGATAAAAACAACAGCCGAGACAAGTTAGGATGGGATTTTTCTCACCGAAATTGCCCATTGTGAAGCTGTTTGTTGCTTTTGCCCCTCAGTCACCACAGGGGGAGCCAAGAGGAGCAGCCTCATTTATCCACTGGGGTTTTGGATGACTAGAGGTAGGGAGGATAAACTCGCGGGCTCTCTATACAGTGTTTAAGCATGGTTTCTAAATAAGGTTTCCCAGAGAGAAAATACCCAACCTGAGGAGATGGCAATGGTTGTGCTGCAGTGATGGAGTCACAGGAGAGGCACAGAGGCCAAAGGACCCTTAAAGGTCACTCAGAAAATTCTACCTCAGCTTTCTTTGTAGCAAATTAAACTATTAAAAACCCAGTGGGTGTGGAATATACCAGATCTCTGATCCACTTTGTAACCCATTTTTATGGGGAAAAGTTCTACCATATTCCTTAGCCTTCTCTGATTTAGACTAATCAAATCCAAAGCCTTTCATCTTTTCCTAAAACTTATGTTTACCAAACATCCTTATAATTCTGTTGCTCCTTTCTCTGGACCTTGCCAACTTTTTCTATATCTTTCTTAAAGTTTGGTGCTTGAAGCTGGGGATTTAGCTGGAAACCAGACTAATAATGCAATAGTGTGCTTCCCATTTCTTCTACAGAAATGCCAATTCTCATGAAAACACAGATATATCAAATCAGTGTCTGTTAGTTTATGTTCAGTGCAGCCCAACTTCATCACGAGTGCTTAAAACTCTGAATCAGGCTCCTGACATCACGACATGGGCTAAGAACGCATGATATTCTAACAGCTTTGCACTTTAAAAAAAACTACATCTGATTTGAAAGGTTTTAGACAAGTTAATCACATGAGCTAAGATTATATTAGTTCAAATGACTAATAAGAAATTAGAAAAATTAATACCAAAGCCATTGCTTTCCAGGCTTATGAACTGCTCTTGCTAACAGAAGTGCGAGCAAGGTCATGAAAACTATCAGCAGAATCTCCAGTTTCCTTGCTTCTGTTTCCTTGCTTCTGTTTTAAATGCTTCTCCACTGATTCAGACTTAAGGGCCTGTGCTGGGCACAAGAGTTTCTTTCACGCAACAATAGTGTTTAATTCTCAAGGGCTTTACAAGTCTGAGGCCACCTCGTAACGTCACATAAAGTATCTCAAAGGTAATAAATGCAGATGATAGAACAAAATAGCGTTATCCCAATGGCCCTTGTTGCAGTAGGCCCCAGCATGATCTCCTGCATAAAGAACATCATATTTCTGAAAAGTAATCTTCATGCTGCATCTCAATTAGTTTGAAAAGCAGCATGTTGTTAATGCATTTTTATTTACAAGGCCATCAGCACTTTGGGCTTAAGAAATAACACGAGTGAGCTTTTCTGATGATCACGTCCCAAGCCATTCCTACAGTAATGATCTCTCTTTGGGGCTTTTCTACTTTATTCCCTGTCTGGTAGAAGAAGCTGATCTGGAAAGCCACATGAATATACTCCTAGTAACATATAATCCCTTTAGTTCCCTACATGACTGTAACCGAACACATTGCAGACTTTGTATTTAAATATTTTCACATGACGGAAAGTCCTTCCAAGCTGATCACTTAATGAGGCCAAATATTTCATTAGGTGCCATTTAAACAATTATAATAAATAAGAATATTATTATTTGCTAGTAAAATTGTGCCATAAACACTCTTGTTTATATTCAAGGAACTCTTAGTCCCTAAAGAAATTTGTCTTTATGATAATAGCTACAACAAACTTACTCGAGTAGGAAATAAACACATATGGCTTTGTAATCCACAGTTAGGATGTTCTATTTGAAATTTAATTCAGAAGGATATAAAGGTTTCTTAGGACTGAAAGGATTATTAGGGACTGTAATATCTAATATGATTATAAGATAGAGGTGGTAGCTCACTGTAACAGAAACTCGGTAAGACACAGGAATATACTAAGGCATAGGCCCACAAGGACCTTCTGGGTTATCAAATCCAGTCCCCGGTTACTACAGGCAACTGGATCAAATAATCTATTTAATACATTTTGTGAGCTTCATGCTAAAACTAGGTATGTTTTTTGTGCCACAATTTGGTACTGGGCTGACGTGGCAAGGGTTTGGTAGTGGGGGGCTGCAGGGGTGGCCTGTGTGAGCAGAGCCCAGCAGCTGCCCCATGTTACATAAGGGCCAGCTCCAGCTGCTCCAAAGGGACACGCTGCTGGCCAGAGCCGAGCTATGAGTGACACTGGTTGGGCCTCTGGGAGAGCAGTTAAGAAAGGGGAGAAAAAAAATGCCGTGCAACAGCAGCTGGGAGAGAGAGGAGTGAGAAATGTGAGAGGAGCAGCCCTGCAGGCCCCAGGGTCAGTGCAGCAGGAGGGCAGGAGGTGCTCCAGGCACCCGAGCAGAAGTTCCCCTGCGGCCTGTGGAGAGGCCCACGGTGGACAGGTGGATGTGGCCTGAAAGAGATCTGCAGCCCATAGAGAGGAGCCTGCGCCGCTCAAGGGGAGGAGGTAGAAGAGGGTGGATGGGGGGAAGGTGTTTGTAGTTTTCTTTTAGTTTCTCACTGCTCTCGTTTGTTAGAAATAGGCAATAAATTATAAACTCCCTATGCTGAGTCTGTTTTGCCCACGATGGTAATTTGTGAATGATCTCCCTGTCCTTATCTCAACCCTTGAGCCCTTCCCATTGTATTTTCTGCCCCTCTTCCTTAGATGTGGGAGTGAGAGAGTGGTTGTGGTGGAGTTCAGCTGCCCAGCTGGGCGAAACCACCACAAATTTTTACATGCTCAGGTGAATAAACAACACAGAATTCACAGCACAAGTTATTTGTGGTAATTTATATCCACTTGTTCTTACACCAAGGTTGCCCCCTAGTTTTAGTATTTCCCTTACCAGAGGTATTTAAGAGAGATCAAACCTCATACCAACCATCAGCTGCCAGGCTAAACGAGCACAGTACACACACTTCCATTTCCTAAGAAGTTCTCCAGTGCCCTGTCATCTCAGCAGCTCTTTTTCTGTACCAGCTTCAGTAAGAATCCAACTTTCTTTAATACGGGTGATCATGGTTGCGTATTATCCCAAAGTCTTTCTGTGGTCCTATACAAGGGCATTCATACTCCCCTTTCTCTGCTGGAGATGTCTCTCCTACCACGTTTTAGGGTTTCGGTTGCCTTTTCCATCCCCACACCACATTGGGGCAAAGAGAAATCTTTCTGCATTGTTGCTGGTTTCCTGCAGGAGTTTTTCTGCTGTCAGCTCTCTGACCTCTCGTGTCACCTCACTCACAGGGACATTTGGTTCTTGCTGTATGGAGTTGCAAACCTTCCCTGCACTGATGAAACGTCATAACTCGTGACTTCAATAAATTTTAATTATCAGACACCTCTGTTTTCCACATTGCCACTAGGGAAATATTAAATAATTATGAGTCCTAGGAACTCCAGATAACTCCCTTTCAACACAGCTCAGCTTCTCTTCTTCTAGCACCCTGCATGCCTTGTGGGTGCTCTAAAAATCTCGGACTTTTCCAGGTAGGGGATGTAATTTTACACACAGCTCCTAATCAGCTACTTTACTGAAGTCTGGACACCCGGATTTTCCTTCTTTGTCTAGCTAATTAGTTACTATATCAAAGACAGCTATTGAGCTAGTTTGGTATTATCTAGCCTTAGTAAATGCCAATTCCATTTTATTCAGTTTTCCATTAACTGCCCTGACTCCTACATTTCTCTCCTACCAGTCATTTCTAAAGCCAGGCATAAAACATTGATGTACACAAAACAAAATACATTGTGCTTTTTGAATGAAATTCATGTTTTATTTGTCTTCAGAATAGATTATTTATTTACATCAATTTGTATTTTTGACTAGCAGGTACGCTTGAGCAGTGATTGTAAACATACTGGATGCCTTGCTGTATTCACTGGCAGAAATGCATACGCATCCTTTTTACTTTATTCTTAACATTGCTAGTAACAATTTTTAAAAGGATCAGAATACAAATTCAGCAGGCTGCTCCAATGGAACTAGGCCTCATATAAAATAAGAGCCTTTTCCCTAGCAGGTCGGTAGTCCAACTCAAAAATGATGCATGTTGCAGAAAACCAGAGAACAAAGCGTGCAGTAACGTGACTTGTAAGGTGATGACAGGTATAAGGCATGAAAGAAATACAAGTTTTGGAGAAACAGGGAAAAGCGAAGGAGGATTTGGCCCAGAGGTACCGACTGATTGTTCCAGATAGAGATAAATTACACATGGTATTGTTGTCTTTGTGCTTCATTTTTATTTTTAATTATGTTGTGTGCAGTACACAAATTGAAAGAACTGGTAAGAAACTAAATCGAGACTTGAATTTCAAGTCCAGCACTGACCCACAGACTCTGTGTGTCCTTGGGCAAAATGTTTTTTTTTTTCCCCTCTCTCACTGCCTCATCTGTAAAACAGAGATAACACCACTTCTTTTTTTCCAACCTGACTATTTACATAATAAAAGCCTTTCCATGCATGACAGTCTCTTATATATTTGTACAGCATCTAGCATAATGAGGACCTAGATCTTGGGACTACAATACAAGCAATACACAACAATTAAGATTACACATCTATCCAAAATAAACCTAATGCACTTAATACTATGGTACCTCACTGGAGAGAGGCGACTATTACACAGTGAACTCTACTTCTGCAGTCCCTCTTTTTGTTCTGCTCTCTCACCTAAAGAAGGCTTTGGCAGAGAAGTAGATTTTATGAACAGAAGGAGTTATCCTTCTGATATGTTCTGATATGTTACTATCTCCTGCAGAGGTGATGGACCCATAAGTCCTAAGGGACCTCTGCTGGGAGTTCGGCAGCATCATGCAGAGGCTCTGTATTTCTGCAGCAGCTCTCCCATGGCTCCCTGCATCAGGGAAGATCTACCTCAAAGGCAACTTGCTCCACTCTGGAAAGGGAAAAAAGGCCTCAGCCCAAATTGTCTTCTCCACATTGTCACTGGGGAAGACCACATCACCTCTGCAGGCCAGCCCAAGCACAGCTGCCCTTGCTCTCATTCTTGTAAGCAACCCCTAGGCTGTTAAAAGAGGTCTTGGCAAATTCTGGGGATGCAATAGGAAATGTTGGACCTGATTGTCCTGTTCTATGCTCAGAGAGTGGGGTACATGAGTAAAGTGTCCCTCACCAGCAACGTGGATGCTATAGGAGGGTATCGTTTATTATTATGATGCACGTTTTCCTAGGAAGTCTTATCCTATACACAGCAGTTTATGCTCAGCTTGGAGAAAGTTGGCTTCCCACAGCAGAGTTGTTGGAAAGAGACAAGAGGAAAACACTGCAACTGTGATTCCTGACATGACAGAAATATGGCGTGAGGAGAAAAAGCACCCAACCTCACACAGCTGTGAGGGAGAGCTATTGCTAGCCAGTCACTGGATATTTTACCCAGCAAAAGTTCTGAGATTTTACCTCATTTCACCTCAGCCCCTACTTGTTCAGCAGACCTGTCCATCCCTGTGTGCCCCCTTGCCCTCTCAACTGTCAAGAGACCCGCACCAGGGTAACAGAGACCCCCCAAGAGCCCCAGACCACCCCACTGCTCTCAGCACCACCACCACCTACACAGCCTGCAGAACCCCTGCCTATGGGACAGGGGAAGCTCTTTCCCCATCGCCTGCATGGCCAGAAGATAATGCCAAAACCTTGCTCTCGGCAGAGATCCAGCTGGGCCTGTGCTGGGATTCCCCTGCACACCGAGAGGAACTCGAGGGGAGGGCGCCTTGCTGCCCTGCGCTGGCAGGCCCGGGCCTACAAGCCTGGCTGGCTCTGCAGCTACTTGGCGCCACAAGAAGTAAAAACACGCGTAAATTAGAAGCTCTTCAGGCCAATCTTCTTGTTTTGTCCCAGCGTAACTGACTGAGGGCACTTAATGTCTGCAGCAGTAAATCCAGCCTCCCCCTGTGCAGGTGACAATTTTTTAGTGCCGCCCATGTGTGGGCAGATACACGGCTGCATTCATTTAATTGGGTAAGGCTGCTCTGGCTGAAAATACATTCTTAAAAAAAAAGTCGTTTCAGTTTTTTCTCTTCTTTCTCTTCCCAAGTTTGTCACAAAAAAAAAAAAAGACAAGAAAAGTGATGGCAACTGGGTTATTAATAATACATAGTTAGCAACTGATTAATTTGGTTTCATGTGCTGTGCAAGGAAGACTGCACTGTTAGGGCTATTGTTTTATGGGAACTGAGACCAGATATCATATGTCTTTTACAAATGTTAGGCACAAAATTAAACACCCACACATACTAAAGGACCATCAACACGGTGGGAAGAATTATTAATTTTGCAAGCAGAAAGGTGACAAAGCAGAGGAGTGATAAATGCTCTAGATAGATCCAGAGCTCCAATTTAATGCACACGATAAGGTCCTCTTTTCACAAGTAAAGTCTCCAACTCCCGCCGTGTTTTATACTTCTCCATCATTTAGCTGTGCACATATTTGGCATTTAGAGTGTGACGGATTTACACATTTGCTACCAAATGAGCTGCAAGAGCTAATCAGCTCACGCAGAATTGCACATATTAATGAAGAAGGCTCTTCTGCATGCCTGCGATGTAGACACCCACTTAACTGGGGCACCAGAGACTAATTTGAAAAGATTTTGTTCACGTAGAAGCCTTTTTCTTATGATGAATGCTTGAAGGGAATTGTGTTGTAGACAGGGAGGGAGCAGTATCCGCAACATCTGACTAACTGGTACTCATTACTGAGTGATTCAAGAGCAGTAGGAAGGATAAATTATTAGTGGCCAAAATCTAATGAGAATAATTAGCACTGTGATGCTTTCCAAGCAGGCACGCACAAACTGTTCCTTAAGGAGCATCATCCCCTGCAAGAGAGGCAAGTACTCTGGGCAGAAGGACAGAGGAGTTCCAGGGCAGGAATCTCACAAACCAAGGACCAATTCATGCAGCCAAGTGGTAACACCTAGACATCCTCCTGCGTTAAATTACAAGTTGGCATTGGAGCAACGACTGCCTAAATCTGGGGCTGACACCTTTTTTTTCCCCCCAATGACCTCAGAAACAGCTACAGCAGGCTGATGAGTGCACAGAGTTTACAGTTCAGCTTTACTCCTCAGAAACTACGGCCTGGAAATCGCTGCTTTAGATATTGCCTTGTTTTTTGCAACATTGCATCATATCCACACACAGTACCTGCCAGAGCCTTGGCAAGAGCGGGGGCAGTCAGGGCTGCTTCGCAGGGAGTATTCCAGCAGCACTGGGGCAGGCGTTCCAGGAGTCGTGCTTGCCAGCAGATAAAACGGTACTTGGAGTCATTTCCTCTGTAGAAACACCCAGGTACCCTCCTTTCTCAATCAGTAAATAAAAGCAGGAGGCACAGAGAAAGCAGAGCATCTTCTCATGACATGCCAAAGAAAATAACAGGAGGCGTTTGGGTTTCCAATCAGTTATGTACACAACTGGATTAGCCAAAGGGCCGTGCACCCGAGGCTCTGCGCTGCTTCTGCCTGCTTCCAGCGGAGCCGTGAAGCACTCACTGATGCTGGGCTGCCAAAGGCAAAGGAAATGCCAGCATTTGGCCCCAGTGCTCAGCACCTGCTGATAAAAGCTAATTTTTTCCCTCTCTCAGTTTCCAGAATTTACTCCCGCAAATCCCAGTGTAACATTACAGACCCAATCACACTGAAGTAAGCCTATTAAATTAAAATGAGGTGCACGTGGACAACAGTCCCTGCTCCACTGAGCATCGTTCTGACTGAATGGCTTGTTTCATAGTTTGTAAAACGCAGTTGGCAGGGGTTTAGTATTATTCTAGGAAATCTATAAAAGCAACATTTTTTTTTTCTCTTAACATAACACTATCAAGAATATGGAGAGCAATTTTGCTTTTTATTTTTTAAAGTAGACTATGAAAACACCTGTAGACTGAGTCACCACGTCTTGAATTTTCTTTTGAAAAGCTGTAAATCTTCAAAAGTAGAACCAACCATGAAGCAATTCCATCAGAAAGGAGACTCTGTCTGAAGCATTCTCTTAAAGCTTACTCATAATAGGAGTTGCATCTCCCTTATTACTCCCAAATTAAATGCTGTAAGAACATAAACCTTGCCCCTGTAATCTTTGACCATTAATATGAATCCAGCTTAGTGGATGGCTATTGAGAGGAATTTAAGTCAGCAAAATTTCAGGGGCTAATTTGGGCTGAGTGGGAGTAGAGAGAGAAATTCCCAAGGCTGTTTTATGCAACTGCAACTAGTTAGGAGGGTTTGGGGTGGGGGGTAGGGTGGTGTCAATGGGGATATCAGATTCAGAATGCAATTTTACAGGAGGAAGAAAGAGGAAATAGAGATTTGCTAGATTGCTTTTTCTTGATTCAGACTAGAAAGCAAGTCTCTTCTAGTCTCTCCTCTAGGAGTTGCTCTAGTTTCAGCAAATGACATGCTTATTGGGTCAGGGTTAGATGGATAACCCTGTAAAACAGCACAGACCAAAGCATCTGCTTGGGTTGCAGTGGGCTACGATACAACCCTGTGCTCAAACTTGGGGCTCCAACCTGGGTCTCACATACCCCAGTGTATTCACACTCCGGGGATGTTGTCCGGGCTCCCTTTCCCCTCCTGTGTTGGATGAAACAAATCCAACATCTCAGGCACTTTCATTAGATAGAAGAACCACCTCCTTATGCAGCTCCTACTAGCCTGCACAAAAATTTGGTCCTGCTACCTTTAGTAACTTGGTCTGACTACAAAACAGGTCAAGCACAAACCAGTGGGGTATTTACATCTCACTTAACCCTCTGAGGAACAAAACAGGGTACAATGCTTGCTCAACTTCTCTGCTGGTGTACATGTACCCTTCCTCAACAAGATTTTATCTGTTTAGGGTTAACTGTGTAGCAGATATCAAACACCCCTTAAAAGGCTGAAAGGCCAAACCGGTAACTGCAAGAGCAGAACCTCTGATTCACTGCAACCCATTTGTTATCAGCAATTAAATTTCTTGCTGATAAATGATTCATGATTTGAAAGATCAGATTACTCATTTTTAACCACAGCAGAAATTCCCATGTGCTTATGAATGGCTAAGCTATGCATCCACCACGACTGCCTGGAAAGTCTGAATGTCTGTTTGAACAGTTGGCCATTTTACCCAGAATAAGAGCTCTTATATGCAAGATACTTCTTATTCACAGTTCATAGAAAAAAAAAATCAATTTCATCTTAATTTGACCAAAACAAATATAAACAAGCTGACTTCACTACTAAATACAAGCACTGAACATTTTCTTTACTGGAGGCAACAGAATTACAACAGAGTAACTGAGATTCAAACCCGGCCTGTTAATTAAACAGCCTTGAAAGTAAAGCTCCTAGATCATAGCATAATCTAGTTCACATTAACTAAGACTCCTGTCAGCCATTTGATGTAATTGTTTACGGTATTCAGAACTGGATTTAAAAAAAAATCAGACTATAAACCAGATGAGTCGTGACCCTGTAACAGAAGTTAATGTATTCTCAAATACTTTATATCTGTGCATTAACACATGATTAGCCAAGAAAAAAAAACAAAAGCTTGAGTCCAAGAAGTAACTGACAAAAGACCAAAGGGAAAAACAAAAATCCTTATATTTAATTTTATTATGGTATAACCAGCTGTAAGGAATTACTTGTCTGAAGCACAGTGTGCAATTGTCCTATCCTAAACGTTTACGAAAGCCTGTAATTCAGAATGATCCTGAAAAGTGATATCACTATTGGCAAGCTATGATTTCATTGATTTATTTTTTGTCTTTAAAAGAAGTCTGCATTTCTCGGCAATTAGCACAAACATAGCAACAGCCTACAGCTCAAGCATTTCTGGAGGCTATTTGCCTTCCTTAGTGCCAGCTGCTTTGACTCAGATCAAAAAAAAACTGCAGTAAGTTCTGAACTATCATACTTGATAGACTACTAGTAAGCAAAGGAATTAAAGGAATTCCTGTTTCGAATCAAATGGCATCAATATACATTACTTCTTAAATGGAGGGCAAAACACATGCTACCAAACATGAGGATAGCTCGAAAGAGAGAACTATCATGACCTTCTCCAAAAGCACTGAACACAACATGAAGCAACTATGCTAACACAAAAGAAAAAAAAGTCAGAGACTTAATAAATTAAGCTACTTTCACACTAGGATATTATGTACTACCAGGCAGCTGATTTTTTTTTTTTTTTTTGAGTGAAGAGACTCATCAGGTGCCTAGTAAGAGAACATACTTGGCACAGCTCCATCAGTGTTTAAATTTATATCATAGTTAACAAGCTGGCAACCATACGAGGCCAATCAGGCTGCTGGTATTCCAGATTACTCACTAATGTCTTCAGCAGCTTAACAAACACCAACCATACAATGCCATTAACTGGACAAGAGAGAGGACGAAACTGCACGAGGAATGGAGGTGAGCTGCCATCCACCACCCTAAGCAGCACTGCGCTGAGCTGTCCATTAACATGGCCTTCACCAAGCCTCCAAACTAGCAAAAGACAATGAGACAGGCAGCTTGAGGAGCAAAAGGGAGATGTCAGAGCCAAGGCACGGTACCTCACTGTAAAAAGCTCTTCTGTGCACCTGCTGAGTGCCCAGGTGGACAGACGCCGATCCCCGCAGAGCTGGGCACCCCGCAGTGCCACCCAGCACAGCCGGGCACCAGGCTGCCCGCAGCAAGACGAGGTGGTGAGGTGGGCAATCCAAGTTGAACAAGGCTGATTAACAATAAAAGTAATTATCTTTTTTAAATTTATTTTTCATTCAAAGTGAATCACAACTTCCTGCCCTTCCTTCTTCCCTCCTGTGAAGACATAAGTACCTCCAGATCAATGTCTTTTTTTTTTTTTTTTAAAGCATCAAGTGTAACACAACTGCTGCTGCTGCTAATACAGTTTTTACAGTGATGATTTTGGCTAAGAGATTGTTTATGCAATTCCTTAACAAACAAAAAGGAAATCTCCAACATACAAAAGCAGATAAACTTTTGGAGTGTAAACATTAATATACATAATTACTGCATTATCAGAAGTATTATGCGTTTATCAAAGCTGTTCAACATAACACTTTCCAACAAATATTTCATACGGCCCAATCATAATTTTTAAGGGAGGCTGTATACCCTACAAGGGTAACTGTCTACCCCTCGAAGGTAATCACTCCTACCTTACAGAGGCATTTGGCAGTATTGATGCCAGAAAAAGGCAGCTTAGTTTAATTTTACCCATGCTGTGTAGATTTTTGATACTTGGCTTAATTAACTCAATACATTCTACAAAGGTATGTAAACAGTCCTGATAGCGAGATTTAAATGAAATCAACAGATCTGGACTGGTCAATGTCAACGTCTTCATTAATTCAAATACCTTATTTATCCCTGAGCACCTTAACATTGTTTCCCCAAATCTCACTGAAGAACATGTAACTATTTCACAAGAATGTAAAACTGCATTTGGATAATCTGTGTCTTACAAGTCCCACTATCCTTTGCTGGTTTTTAAAAAAAAAAGTGTTCTCCCCTACCTCCCCCCCCCTTTTTTTTTTTTAACATGTACTGCAATACCTTTAAAAAAAATCACCCTATCAAACAACACCTACAGACACACTACAGACTACAAAAATATTGCATAGGAGTGTCAGTGGGCATAGTCTCACAACATGAGAGAAAATGCTAAGTTTTCTTTAAAACATTACGGCAACGTTCTAGTTTTTTTTTCCTTTTAAAAATCTTGTAGTTTCACTTTATTTCAAAATTGTACAAAATGGCCATGGCTGTTTATAAAAAAAAGTCTCTGTCTTGAGAATATGTGAAGTCTCAGGTGCATTAACAAAAGACCTGGAACGATTCACAGTGCAGCGGAAAGCTTCTTTTGAGGCAGACGTTACAACTCATCCTTCTTCTTTCCTACTCTCTCGTGGTCTCTTTCTCTAAGGGTTCGCATGAAAGTGGTGAATCCAGACTCCTGTTTTTGAAAAAAAAAAAAAAAAAAAAACAGAAAAACATGGGTCTTTTAAAAAAAATCCACAATCAAAACTATGCATCAAGACCACTTTTAGCTTATGCATGGAAATTGGCAGAAAATCAACTATGGACCAGTTACTGCTTCTGCACTGCCTCCTCAGGCAGTACTCTGGTCCAGCACTGCCCTGCTGAAACGCAAGGGGAAAAATAACCAACACAGATTCCACATTCCAGCATTTTTCATGAGAAACTGTGAAGAGATGGGGCCACAAGGAGAAAGGCCCTAAAACTCAGATGACAAGGTAAAATCTGTCCCCAGAAATGCCACCTATGCCTTTTTGTTGAAAACGCTCAGACACGCTTTATTTGTATGCACATGTATTTGTGGCATTTTGAAAGCTGTTATTGGATCATTTGTTGGCTGTATACACATTCGCCGCTGTTCCTCATCGCATAATAGTTTTGCTAATGATTCACACATCCAGATGAAGGGAATTACATTTTTTCAAGTTACTATCAAAATTATGGTCAAACATTGAAATCTGAATGCCTAGACCTTTGTATTTTAACAACTTAAAACTTCTGATTTTCTGAAGCTGTTGAATGCCTTCTTTTGCAAGGTAAAAGGTGGTTCAAAAGGTGTTGTAACTGAAACAGATGTGTGAACAGACCTGGAAACTCCACGAAAAGCACTGTGCAAAGCACTGCCTCCGATGTTACCACCATAGTAGATAACTAAACCTAACTGGATCCTGCAGAAGAGCATGGGACTGAGGAGAGGTGGAAAGGGAACAAGGGAACACAGCTGTCAGCACCAGAGAGATTGCAATGTTCTTGTTGGGTAATTTAATTTTACCCAATAAAGGGTTGGCTGCACGCAAAAGATTAGTCAGTCCACTTTCCAGCACGGGCATAATCACCTCCCAACTGTTGTGGCCTCAGACCACTCCTGTCTTGCTAAATTCTTTTTTTTTTTTTTTTTTTTTTTTTTTAATCAGCCACCACAGATCCCTCCTTTCATATATCATTTCCATACACGTGGGTAAGAAATACGAGGAAGATTATGGCTAAAATTTTACTTAATTGTTGGCTACTGCACCCATCTTTACTTTTAAGAAAAGATCCACAATCTGAACGAAAGGCAGTATCCATAACAACGCCTGGATCAGCTCCATAAAATGGTCATTACTGTGGTCCTAATGCTGGAAAAAACAAGGAGGTGAAGCTCCATGAAGAATTCTCTAAGATCCTGACTGACAAACAACCTCAGAATTTGGCTTTTTTTTTTTTCCCTTCATGCTGCTCTATAATTTGGTGAGCTGTAACAGCAGCAATGACTTTCATGCAGGCTCTTGTAGCAAAACCACTGGATAGCTTGAAGTCCCCAAGTTTTTTTTCTTGTAGACCCTAGCTTCTCTCAGCAATCAATCACTGCTGAGCAATAACCTCCCTCCAGAAGCTCACGACAAAGACGACATGCAAATAATTAGATGGCTCCCTTATTTTGAGGCATTTTACAACCACAGAAGGCATTATGCTATTTCTGCCCATTGCACTCATAGCATATAATTAGCTGGCCACAGCAGGACAAAAGAATGAAACTTCAGTCCATGGGCTAGATGGCACAATTGGTCTTTCCATCCTGAGTTCCAGGAGTGAATCTGATTCAGTGAGAAAGAGACATTTAGCTTCCCTTGGTCTCCAAAGGACAGTTTTGTCCCTGCTACAAAAATGAATGGTCTGTCACCGTTTGGCAGCCTAGTGGAACTGAAGTATGTTTAGAGTGTATGCATGATCCAGATCCAGAACTGACAGGAGCGAGATCTGTATTTTCTGGCATTTCTGCACCTAGCTGCAGCCCATGTAATAAATCCCTTGCTTTCACTCAGTCCAAATTCACTTGCAGACTTCAGCTTAAAGAATAAAATATGTAACAAAGCATTACCAAATCTACTCCATTTTCCTCTTCTCACATTCCTAAAATAGACCAAGTACATTCGTAATACAGAGATGTACAGGGGCGTGGTACGCAATGATTCATCCATGTAAGTTAGTAACAGAAGCAGTTAAATATCCTTTCAGTAAGATAAAAATTTGCCCTGCAGTATTCATTTGCGAGGCAGTACTGGCAGAGGAGACCTTCCTCCCTTTATCAGGTGATGACTCCTGCTTTTACTCACCCCTCTTTCTCCCGTATATTTTTCCACAAATTTCCCATAGTTGTAATAGTTGAAGGTGGGGTAGCCATCAACTCCCTCCTGCTTGCACAGGTCATGATTCTGTTCTTTGGCACAGTCCACTGCAGCGTAGGCGATCTGAAATGCAAGAGATCAGCGTGAGGCAGCAGAAGACAAAGGAAGACTCCACTTCACAGTCACGGTGCTGCTGCAGCTTAGACCTAACGCTGGGAGAGACCTACGTCTTCTGCCAAAAATGCAACTGCTGTTGTGGTGGCTCAGCTGTGCAGGAAGATCAGAGGGTCATCACTGGGTCACACCACACAAAGAGGAAAGCAGAAGTTGCTTCCTCCCGGCACAACACTGCAGTGCCTGTGCAGCATCTGGCCCACACGGCTGCGAGGTGGGTTCAGCTCCCAGCACACAGCATCACCTTCCTGGCCTCCTCGCGAAGCTCTGCGCTAGACTCCAAGCAGGAAATCCAGAGAGTGCATTAGTTAAACCAAAATGAAGTCCAAGCATGGTGGTCACAGTGCTGTCACACTGCAGGACTTTAAGTGTTAAGTAATGAACAGCGACAGGGTGACACCGATAACCGTAAGGACCCACCTAACCCAACCTCCTTTCTGTGACACGACCAGTGCCTGGAAACATTACCTCTGCTGGTCATGGACAACCACGGAAGCTCACTCTCACAAGCTATTAAGATTTGTGATTTTTATCCCAAATAGCTTTCATGAACCCTGTTCAGTTCTTCCAAGGACAATGGGGATAGGGGAGAGGCCAAAGGGTTGTCTACTGAGCAGTGCCTGTAGAGAAGTAGGTTGCTTACTTTTGCAATCCCTGCCTGGCTTCATCTGTTCTCTTTCCTGTCTTTTTTTTTGCCCCTCTTTTGATGTAGGGGCACGGTATGCTCTGCACAGCCATTAGCAAAGTGGGCTTTAATTCCTTTTGAAACCTCTAGATGCTACTGTCACACAAACCAACCGTCGGGAGGAAGCAGCCTGCTCGCAGCAGAGCAACACCCTCCTCCCCTGCCTGCCTCAGGAGAGCGCAGGGAAGTGCAACCCCAGAGCGTCAGCTCGGGCTAACCCTAGTTTAGAGCATTTGACATTTGGAACCTGAACCTGTGAAGTACTGAGAATGGGCTGTACTTAACATTTTTGATGTTAAAACAAAATGCAATTCACAGGCTTTTATTTCAAGCAGCAGAGCCCTCTGCTGTCATTTCACACTGGCTGCTCGGTGAGTGGCAGTTCTGGCTCCGAACGAACGCACGCTGCTGCTATGCAGGCTTGCCTTCACAGCCCTGTTATGGGCTTTGCTGAAGAGCAAGCAGTTTTAAGTATAAGCTATGGAAACAAAAAAACAACACAACAAATTAGAAGAAGAATTTTTGCAACTGTGGGTTACAATGTATCAAGTACTAATTTCATAGCAGCCACATCTCATCTTCAAATTTTCATTACACGTGCCATTTTCAAACATCTGAGCAAAATACCTTTTGCTTGCATGACTCTAGGGATGCAGTAAAACTGTTCTTCCATAATTAAAAGATCACTTAATGCCCTCCAGTTTCATGGTGACACCGTCAAAACGAGAAGACCCGATCTCGTTAACCTAGCAGCAATTGAAGAGACTGGCAAAGCCAACTTCAGGTAATTTGCTTTGGCTTTGAAAGCCTGATAAGACAATGTTCAGTAGGATCTCACTTGGGTCTATCTTCAGATGGGAGACACTACATAAAGTGTGCAATATTCCTAAATAATTTGTTTTCCTTTTTTAAACTTGAATAAGACTATTAACAGAAACTCTCAAGAGTCCTGCTTCTATGAACACACCTTTTTTTTTTTTCCTTGTAAACAGAGAGACTCCTACTCATTCAGGGCCAGTTAAAACAAACAGTTAGGAATAACACACTGCAAAAGAGTTTCATCTAAGTATTTATGTCTTCCTGACCTCAGCAGTCAGCCAAAATTTAGAGCCCTGTTCGCTACTTCTGTGTAAAGGAAAACTCACAATGGAGACAAACATTTATTTGATGTCACAGTATTAATTTACAAAAAATACTAGAAGTCTTAATTCACTGAAAGCAGGAAGAATAACTACTATTTTTTTTTCCAACTGCTCTAAATATCACATAGGGAGAGACTAGAGCCAGAAAAAGTGGCAGGTATATCTGCACTCATCCAGATCTTCATAGTCAGTCTGAGACATGGAACTGTCAATGACTGATGATGCATCTGTTCTTAGTTAAAACCTTGGAGATTAGGAAAACTAGGTTTTAGTAGACTGGAAGTTATACTGTACCTCCCTGGAATCATCTAGGCCAGCTTTGGTTGGAGGAAAGAGCCCAACTTCCTTTACAAAAGGCTTTTGGTGAGAATAACCTGCAGTGAGGAGACAGCACGGTGGAGGAATGCAGTTCTATAAACCACTTTTAACCTTGTTCAGCACACATTTATTTATTGCCTCAAACCAGATGACTGATGGGCTACAAGGAGGTGGCTTCTGAAAGAAATGCTTAGTGGTCTGATTGAGATACAGCTCTCCTCTACAGCACGTGGAAGTCTAAGCTGCTCCATCTGTGTGCATTTGTCATACACTGAAGTAAGGCACAAAGATCCCAGTCTAAGTCTGGCTGCAACAGTCACGTTACCCTAACACTATGCCTTAACTCTACAGACCTAACAGCAAGGGACGTGTACACCTAGAGTAGCATTTGGAGAATACGTCCATGGTCTGTCATTCTCTGGAGCACTCCTGATGCAAGCTCCCACAAAACCCCATGGACTTGCTGCTGCTCCTACAAACGTTGTTTTGAGCCCAGCTCTTCAGATCATGCATTCCCGTTCAGTTATTTTTACAGCCAGTGAGAGAAGAGAAATGGAAATTTTCAGGAGACTTGTAACTCATACAGACCTGCACAAAATTTCAGAGAGACGCATCTAATTCCCAAGACTGCATCCTGGGGCTGGATTTCAAATGCCTGCTGCCAACAGAAGCTGAGTAAGAGTACTTAGGAAAGCTTGAGTGATTACTTTAGAGTGGAAATGTTAAGACAGCCTAAATATAGAGGTTGCTACCATCTCTATGCACTCATTACCATAGCATCACACTCCTAATTGTCTTGCCTGTCTCACAGAGGAAGATCAAATATAGTGCACTGCAAAAAGAGAAAAGTAATGCTGGAAACCACTTGTAGCAAACCACACTTCTGGACCGAGAACCAATTCCATTCTATCAATTTCAGACAAGTGAACTCCACAACATACCAGAACATCAGCAGACAGAACTGATGCCCCTTGCTTCATCCTGGTTGTGTTTTCATGGGCTGTGAATATTAAACTCCATTTCTGACAGAGTAGTCTACTACAGCAGTTCTCAGTTAGGGTGAATCACCGCTACACTGAAGTATTGCACATAGAAAGCAGCAGCCCACAAAAAGGAAGTCTTTGCTTGAGTTCTGGCCTAAGCGAGCAGTCATACATTGCGGGGATGTTTTCTTCTCCTCAATCTTACAGACAATGAGTTTTTCTGTATCATTAAAGAAAGACACTGAGTCAGGAAAAACAACCACCCTAAAAACTTCTACCAAGAACTGTTTCAAGACTTCAACACCATTCTCAGAAATGATGTTCAAATACAACTGCCAGCAGCCTGCTTACATTACAGTTCACTGGAAAACAAAGGGTAGAAAACCCAATATGCTTTGCCTTGTAAAAACGACTGTATTTAACCAGAAATTTCAGACAGATTAAACATAAGACATCCCTGATATGTATCCAGGAACCAAGACACTTGGCATCATCTCTCATGAATTACGAGGAAAAAAAAAATGTGAAAAATCTGTGAGCAAGAAACTCACCAGCAAGAGCTGGTGTAAGACTTAGGTGTATGTATGTTCATCATGGAAGAAAAAAATCCAGTGTAACAGCTTTCAGAAGACAGGATCGATTTTATGGAGGTTTGATTGTTAGGGCTAAAATTTAATTGCTTGAGCTTTCCTAACTTTCCTATAGCCAGAGGGAGAAATTCACTAAAAAACATTTTGAAATATAGAAGAAAAGCCCACTGCTTTATCTGCAACATGCACAAAATTCCCCGGGGTTATGGATTCTCTATAACCCAAAGCTGCACTGCCTTAAATATTGGCAACACGTCATTATACAGAAGTTCTCTCTCCAGAGACAATGCTGTTCAGGTTTACCACCATCCTGTTCAGTAACTGTAGCAGAAACAAAACAGTTATTGAATGAAAAGGAAGTCAATCAGAGGACTGCAGACCTCAGAGGAAATTCCCTGGAATACATCTAGTTTTCTTGATGTTGTTGGTAGTTCCTCACAACTAGCATGTAGCTTATAATAATTAATACCACCAGGTTAGTATGCATAACAGTAACAACATCGGGTTAGTATGCATTTGTCCTTTATTCCAGAGTCAGTATAGTTTAGCACCGTAGCAACATCTGGGACTGGAAAATACCTTTATCTTAAAAGAAAAGTCCCACAGCAACGTTTTATGGTTTTATCAAAGAAGTAGAAGCTTAATTGTAGAGTTGCAAACTGAACTCTGCACTGAATTGAATGTGAGTAATGTACAACTAGCTCTAAAGAGCTCTTTAAAAAGGAAGCGAGCATGGCATACTATTCAGATGAAGTGGTCTGATCAGGAATGCTGACCTGTTGCAAAAATCAGAACTTTCATTTAGGTGCTTAAGTAGAAGAGGAGTTCTGCTGAAAATGTGACCACTGATCTCTTCATGCTTCAAATGTAACAGAAGGATGATGCCTTTTTTTTCCCCCTCCATGCAAGTATCAGAAGAGAAAGGACGATTTGCAGCACCATCTAATCAGGCAACAGCCAGCAGAGTTGCCTTCCAACAGAATTATGAAAGCAACTTTTTGTTCTAGAGGGATCTTGCAGCTAAGAAACAAGATTACATCTAGTGGTTCAAACAGATTTGTAGAAAATTGAAAGTGGGATCCCTTGACCTCCCAGGTAACTCCTCCTTTCTATTCTTAAACCCCTTTCCTTTTAACAGTTTGTCTCCCAGCCATCACACAATGGTATAGTAAAAATATCTTCTGCAATCCCAGCCTCTCTCCTGCTAAAATATGTACTGCCATACACTGCTTTATTGATTCAATGAAATAAATCTCTGCTGGAGCTAATATTGACTTTTGTTATGAAAATGGAAGCGAATAACTAACTGAATATTGATTCAGTTAGTTATATTGAAAGGAATGATATATGATAAGCTTAAAAAAATTAAAATAAATGTAAGATTGCAGCATGGAAAAGAATGCTACTAAGCAATGGCTTTAAAGTATAGTCAATTCCAGATGACACTTACCTGATTATGAAAAAAAGTCTGTTGTTGCCAAATGTCTTAAAAGCACCTATGAGTAAGACAGATGCACATTCTTCTCTACGATTACTCCATGGGTTTCTATTTATATTACCTGTTCTGGATCCTAACAGCAGTTATGAACTAGCCTGCTAAAGCTTGTTGAGATTCAGCTGCCGTTTTCAATGCAAATGGCCTTGCAAATGGATGATTCATTATTAGAGGTCCTGATGTACCACAGCAGCATTACCATGGCTGCAATTCATCAGCTATTCTCAAAGCAGGCCTATTTGCAAAGGGAAGATCCATTAGTAGTCACCAAGATGTACAACGCTAACATTGCCATATTTAATGAGCCTAATTAAAAAGAAATTCAACACATCCTTTTTAAGTAAAGACAGATCAAATTCTTGGCTAAATTCAAATATTAACTCATTCGGATAACTCTATACACTGGTTTAGTAGGTATCATGATGCTGAACCATGGTTCAAACCTAAAAACATGGCAACAAAGCCCATGCATGATACATACTGGGGACTTACCAGTTTCCCTGTAACTTGCAGCTCCCTGCTAGCACACCAACTCAGGAGCTGCAGTCTTTCCATCAATCTCTGCTACTGCTGTTTCTATACAAACTCACTAGATTCCAGCTGCAGTTCTCTGATCTAGGTCAATGCATTTGTACATGAACTGCCTTTTGTGAAACTGGAGAAGATTGGTCAAACAGCAGCCCCTCTGGGGGAGTTCCAGAGATTTGTTACTGAGAGAGTTTGAGGAGTCAATAGCTTTCCTTCAGCTAAACCCAGCTGGAGCATCACAAATCAATTCCTTCAAGCTGAACTTTAGGATTAGCCAAAAGGCAGATCGCAGATTTTTTGAAGATTTAGCTGGTGCTCTTTCAAGAGTCTCTGGAGAAGTTAGTGCACGTGCCTTCCTGCTCTTTGGTCTGTTCAGCAAAGTGACAATACTCACATTTGCATCTTCTGATGTACACGGTCATTGCCAAAACTCTGACTGCGAAGCACAGGCCAAAGGCTTTCCCCTAGCAGCTGTATGCAAAGGCCACAGCTCCCCAAGGCAAGAATGTTCCAGATGGCTGGTGTTTTGTTGATTTTTCTTTTCTTCCTTTCTTTTTAAATAGCTGAAAGCAATATGTTAACTGATTCACTGGACGAGCCTCTCCACTCATCTGGTCTCATAGCACTGAATGCCCCCGGATACACAAAGCCACGCAGACACACTGAGTTATGCCAGAGCCCTCCTTGGTTACACCCAGAACTGTTCTGCCACAACAGCTGTCCCAGGCCAGCACACAGGCTCCATGTTTCTGCTGAAACCACCAGCAGTGATGTGGCCAACAAGAATTGACATTTGGGGCCAATGTTCTGAGCACTGCGTTTTAAAACTCTGACTCCAGCAGCGCAGATGATGAAAAAAGTACAGAGTGTTGCACGCATCCCTACGGGGGGGCTCCTGCGCCAAAACTGCCCTGTTCCTGTGAATATGGAGAGCCAGAGACACGGTTTAAACAGCTTCAAGTTTTGCTTGTCTTCAAAATTCCCATGTAAAGACTCAAAGTTTCCCAAAGGACACCTGTTAAGATACCATTTATAACCATTCACAGCTGGAGTGATTTGATTTTTCTTTGGCTTCTGCAGAATTGAATGTTTAATTAAAGGACCACCCCTACTGACAAGAAGATAGGGTTTAAATGCTACCATCCTCAGCTAAAGTTAAAAAAAAAAAACTTTCTCCAGGGGAAGGAAAAAAAAGCTACTATTACAGATTGAAAATGAAATTTAGTAATCTTTCCATGAAAGAAAAAACTTCTTCCCTCCTCTTTAAGCATTTATTTCTGAGAAATTTTAAGCCCTACGGAACTAGAAATTAAAGAAATTTTAAAGCTCAGCCGGTTTGAAATACGGGAATATGCCTAGTGCTGCTTATGGGAAGAGGAGGCATGTGCCCTTCTGAAGTTTTAAACAGGTTTATTTTCTTTTCCACAAGGACAAAAACTGGCAGCAAGAAACACCTTGACAGGTTATGGCTGTATGCAATTAAATAGTGTTCCTTAGATAATCAATCCCTGGCACTTTCATAAGTCACTAGGGTGGAATAACATCGTTTTCCCTAACTGCACACACCTCTTCGAAACTGTACCAGCCTTAATATTCCCTGCTGGCTCTCCTGTTCCAACTCATTACATTTTATACTTCCCCACTTCAGCCTTAAACTGAAATCAAGAACTGCAACCGTCAATCACTGCTCTGCTCCGAGTCCTTTCTTAACCTGTGGTCTGAACTGGAAGTTTCACAAGCCTGCATTTACCACCGTCGTGATGTCCAATAAATTGCACGATGGTTCAGATCGGTTGCCAATACATCCTTCAGCTTTAAGAAGCAACTTCCACATTGTTTGGTACATCTGCTTCATCTCCTCTAAGTGAAATTGTAATGAACGTAGGAAAGAGCAGTTCTATTTAGAACTGCCAAGAAAGTAGAAAAACAAGGGTACATTCTTAGAGATCTCAGGAACAAACAGGTAACCAAAAGGCATCTGAATACACAAATTTACAGCAGTAAGAGAACTGAAAGCTGAACAACTTTTAAACCTTCCATGTACAACCCGTGCCTGAGGGTGTGGGGGACTTCTCATGGGATGCATTCAGTGATACAGGAATGATTTGTTTCTTGACAATCTGATGCCCCTTGTGCGAGTTACAGAAGAGACAGGAGGAAAAGAAAAAAACACCATAGAAATTCTTTCCTTGTGGTAGCAGGCAAATTAATAGGGGTATAACTGTTTCAGAATTACCTCTTCATTTCCCTATTAATTTGAAATCTTTTTCATGCCACAGCACAACACAAAGCAATCATGGTGTTAGAACAAATACTGAGATCAGAATGAAACACAGTTTAGTCAAAGATAATAAGTGCCTAAGCAGGTTTTCAAGTAGTTAGCTGGTTAAGTCCAGTGGCTTTTTTTTTTTTTTTTTTAATCCCAGACATGTATACAGTCAGTTAAAATGGCTCAGCTGATTCACATAAATTTACTGGCATGCTTCAACCATGAGATGAACTTTCAAGGCAGAAGCATGAGGGTCCTAGAAGGGCACAATATCCTGGACTCAAGCCAGCCAACCAACAGAAATATATTACTAATCTTTGCTTGCATAAGTATGATTGAGGTTCTCAGGACTGTCACAATACTTATGGTTTCTCTGCATGCACCCTGTTTATGCCTGACAAAAGTTGAAGGGGAATGGAGAAGTCATAAGTTATCTTTTACTAATCTTCCACTAAGAAATAACATGCTTTGCTTCACAGAAAAGAATTCTTGCACAAAGAATTAACCAGAAAAGACAACAAAAACGCAGAGAACAAATGTAACTCCATTTGACCAGAACGATGTAACCCATAAGATGCAGAGACATTTCTATTAGCTTAACATCAATTTTATCTGCAAGCCTATCACCTGATCAATAAGCAAAGCCTGCAAAGCACAAACAGTGGGAAAAGTTCTTAAATATCTCAGAAATGATTAACAGCAAGTTACCTTTCGATCTTCTTTAAAGACTTCAGCGGCAGTTGTAAAATGTGGAATGGCATTTTTACAGTGTGGGCACCCTGTTTGACACACGAAGAAAAAGACAGCATAAATGTTAGTTGTAAATAAGATACTGTGACAAACTCAAGACACAGAGGTGAGCTAGGGGAAAGTTTGTGTTAAAAATAATTCTAGACTAGAGTTCTCCAGTTGTGGGATGAGCAGAGCAGGACTAGGCATCTGTAGACCATGTGTCTCAGCTACATAGACTCAAGCATGCATTTAAAATTCTTCCAACTGCAAGCAACACAAGCAGATATTTACATTTAAGTGACATCCCATATAGGGACCAGGGGCTGGTTCCTACAACCAGTCACTTAAGAGCATTGAAAGATCACTAACCACAAACAGACAAACCATTTCCACGCTGTTGTACTTCCTCATGGGTATTACCACATTGGCTGTTACTGCCGTTGCCACAGATGCAGCTACATTTGGAGATAGGAATAAAGACAATGCAGTGGTGAACAGGAGGAGGCTGGAGTTTGGAAAGGAAGTTGCTGGAATAAAAATTCCATATTAAAAAAACAGGAGGAGCATTTCGACACGTTTGGGAATTGCCTTTGTTAGAGCCAAGGCATTGGGATCACAAGGGAGGGGAAGAAGAGCAAATCCAGCAGGCAACACGTCTTCACATATGGAGAGCAGAGTCCTGGCTTAGGATGACTACTGCTGGCCTTCCTCAACTCTCTTTCCACCCTACCACAAAAAGGACAACCCCAGAAGACTTTTAGACAGTGTGGAAGAACCCTAAAGCGTTGTGTGGGAGCCTGGCTGACACTTGGTGGTACCACAGCCATGTTGCACAAAGGGCCAGTTCATCCCCTGGTTAAACGTACACTAAATATACTCAAACATTTCAAAGAACACGTACCAAGAGGAACAGGAACTGCCTTCTTGATTCAAGATTCAGACTGGAGTGCTCTTAATTCAGAAGCTATGTTTATTGTCTGATTAATCTAAGCTACTCACAAAATATCAATACTAAGGCTTTGAAAAAAGTACCCGCATTTGTGACTATTTTTTTCCAAGTGTAGCATAAAGAAGTTGTTGCCAAGCAAACATTCAGGTCACTTTTTCTGCTCAGATGCAGGAAAAAAAGGAATGGATGCACTTCTCTCAAACCCATATAACTAAGAAAGCACAAGAGTTCATCGTGGTATTATTTCTGGATAAGAACAGAACAAAACAGATGAATTGCTCACAAGCTTCAATTATAGCTTATGGTGCTGTTGTTCGTCACTGTAAAACACTGGTAAATAAGCGGCTGAGTTGCTTTTTAGTCAGGGCTGAACAAATACCCTCTGAGGCTCAAAGCCACTGTCTCAAACTGTACTCACTCTTTTGGGTGACAAGAAAAACAGCATCTATGCATAAACTGTGCATCGCTTCTCACAAAGGAAAAACTGCACGCTCCTTTCATCTTGAGCAAAAGGCAATTTCATTCCTTAGATGCACTGCTTTTAATTTTTCTTCTTCTTCAGAATGGGATGTGTGTAAACGCCACCGAGAGTTTATGCAGTAACAGCACCAAAAAGTCAAAGGAAAATTTCCTGGGAAACTGAGGCATTTCTTCAAATCCACCTCACCGGCCTCAAACTCTTTATGCAACATGACGGCAGTCTGTCTGAAGGCAGCTGTGTTTCCGTGGGAGACAGTGCACATCCTCCACAGCTTGCAAACTATTAACTTTCTTGAGCAGTTTGACATTAGTCAGGGAGAAAACAGTCAAGAAAGAAAAGGAAGAGGAGGATATTAGTGCCCCAGGCTGCCAGGCACTGCTCCCATGTCCATAAGCCCACGTCAGTGACCCATTTTCTCTCCCACCATTTGCCTGTCCTGTCTGCCTGAGACTGACAAGCCTTCAGGTCAAACCTGTCTCTTGACACATCTTGGCTAATGTCCTGTACTGTGGGGTGAAAGCCTTGGTTGGCCCGTTAACATTGCTGTGCAGAAATAAATCAGAACTGGTGACACTATCTAAAAATAATTTCAGAGTCAAAAAACATGAAAATCAGACAGCCCTAGAACAGGAACACTCGCTGCAATCTACACGTTCACATGCTGTAGTTTACTGGAAAGCAAGGTACCCAGCTGTTGCACTATAACATAGACTCCTAAGAACTTGAAACTTTTCAGGTCCCCCTTTCTGCTCATCATCTTGAGCTTGGAATTTAAATTTCACCAAACAGCAACTTTCAAACTCTTAGTAAAAGATATTTCTTTTATTGTGATACATCAGTAGATGTTGTTCCCACCTCGTGGGTGCTGGACCTGTTGAGGATGGGGCTTTTGATAAGGACTCACTCTAAGCTCCCTCTAAGGTTGCAGCAGTAACAGCTCTCCATGAGCCACGCTCTTCTAGAAGACTGGAACATGAAATGACAAATAAGCATAGTCTTTCAGACCCAGAAATCAGCTGTTAAAATGCAAGCTGCCCTTTTACAGGGGCCAACATACAGCTGGTAAGAAAGCCTGTGTGGAAGTTTAGTTGGTGACTGCCCAGAGAAGTGTCAGATGTTCAATGTCCCTTCCGCCCTGGTGAGTGCTGCTTCATGGAGTTCAATAGGTGGCATCAAGAAGGGCTATGAGCATCATTCTCTGCAAAGATGCACACTTAAGCGGCCAAAAAGGAGCATCCAATTATCCAGACTGTTACATTTTTTTGAAAAAGGTAGGCAAAACAAAACATGCCTTGAGGCTACAGTCAACAGCACCATACAGAGGAGATGAGTGCCATGTAATTCAAAAAAAAATATCTATGCTTACAGTTTTCATTTCCTCTTTTTGTAATCGTCTCATCTTCCCACTCTAATACTAAAGGAAAAAAAAAAGTTACCTTCATCTACTGATCTGAAGCTCCATCCCTCTTCTCCACTCCCTTCTCTTCTCTCTTGGCCCAACCTGCTTTCTTTACTGCACAGTGCTTGCAAAACGAAAACACAACCATATGGCTTTTGGCGGAGCTAACTCCAAGTCCAGTAGGCATTTTGTTAGCCTTGGACATCCATCCATGGAACAGATGTGAATATCGTGTTGAATTCCCAAGGAGCTTCAAGGAGTCACCACAAAAAGGGGGAAGGAGCATATCATATGGAATAGCAGAACTTCATCTGTTACAACTTAGAAGGATTGCCAAATGTAGCAAACACTTGGAAGCCACCCAACCCAGTCATTCTATTTAAAGCACACATGCCAAAAAAAATAAAAGCAGAGGTTGATGTCTTCATTTTGACAGACGGAAAACTTGTTCTCCCCATTCCCTTTTCACACCCACTATCACACATTTATTTTAAGTGTTAACACTATCTTCCAGATTTGAAAGTGAAAAGAAAGGAAATGCACTGAGCACTGTACACGAGGATAGGAAAGCGTGTGGACTCCTTAGAAAGGATTTTCCAGATGGGCTGTAGCGGAAAGAGATTAAACTGGTGGCATCTGAAGGTGTGGGTAAGGTGTCAAGAATCAAAAGGTCCTACCCCCTTCTCAGTAGTATTTATAGGACAATAAGGCACTACAGACTATAGAATAGGAAGATTTATTACATTTTACTTAATTAATTTGGGTGCTACAGTAGAAGCACAGGCTTCCTACAAGGCCGAGAGGTGGATTTTCAATTGATCAGCATTGGAAATAGCACATCTGGCAGCAGAGACCTCTAACATCGGTGCAGGGCTTTGCTTTACCCATTTCTGTATTCTTTTCTACATCATTATCAAATTTGATCTCAACAGGGTTAACAGCACACACGAACTGAGCAGTAATTTCCTGTGCGACTTGAGAAATCTATAAGAAATCTGCTCCTGGAACATCCACCCCTTTGATGGGATCCCAGCATTGGTGCTTAAAACTTCTAACCGCTTCTGAAAACCTTGAGCTAACTTCATTTCCTACTGCTCGAACACACTTGCATCACCTAGCAGGCAAGCAAGAAAGCTCCAAGTCTAATGCACATGCAGTAGCATGTGTTAAGGCTGTTCTCTGTTCCTGATCGGCAAATGACACGTTATTACAACTCTGTCCAAACTCTGTGCTCAAAATCTTGCACTCTAGAGGCCCTTCCACACAGCCACAGCGCTATCTGCTCTGCCTGACCACTGGAGCCCGCCAGGAGGATGAGACTGCCTGTTAAACCACACATCCGTGGATCCACGCGAGAACACCTGCAACAGAGGGACTCCTCCATTTCTCTTTGCCTTTGTACTACCAAGCTAAAATCTTACATAAACCAAGCATTTTCTACAGTTTATTTTTTCATCAGTATTCATGCTGTCAAGTTGGTCTGGGAAGACACTGCAGTACAGTCACATGGGCACCGTCACATCGCTGACCTCAAAAACCAAGCAGTTCTCGATAGATCTGGTACATGAAAAATACAGCTTCTGTAGGTAAAAATTCAAGAGGAATGGCTGATGAGTGGCAAACAAGGGAAATCAAGCAGGCAAGCAGCTTTTATGCAGACCCATAGTCACTGAGGGGCTGGCACAGGAGCCAGATTAAATCTCTAATTAGTGAGACATTTAAAAGAAAGCTAGCGCTTTTCTGGGGAGATGAAGGGGGAAACATACAACCCAGCTTATTTTGTGCTGGCTGAATTTGCTGATAGCAGGAACATGGTACAGTGTAGTTTGTGTGTATTTGAGGAAAGAACGAGCGAGCTGGATGTGGTTTGTGGACACAGAGGTGCTGGAGAAACCAGCACAAGCAGGATTAATCCTCGTGGAAACACAGGCTAGAGGACTCTGAAGAAATGAATGACCACAGGGTTGAGCTGGATGCTGTTTCCAACACGATGTCACAAGAAGTTGGCAACTGATGCAAAACCAAGACATTGCATAGAAAACAGAAAAATGTACCAAGTGCTCATGTTACCTTGCAAACTTTTTTTTCTTAAAAAGCAGACTGAGGAAAAACAATATAAAATCATTTGTCAGCTAAGGTAAGAAACACACGAAACTGATATTAAAAAACAGTGCACACTACCCCAGATATAAGAGTAATCAGGCATATGTTGTAGTAATTCAGTAAAACCCCAGACATAATATCCTGTATGCACAACTGTAAACATTTCCCATAATTGCAGGGTCCCACGGGATGCAGGTGGAAGGCAAAGAGACTTTCAAAGCAATCAAACAATCAAGTGAATAACCTACATATCATTATTAGATTCAAATGGAGAATTTTTCATTGGCAGGGTTTCTCTTTTTAACCAAGTGAATTGTTTAGAGATGACAAGGTAAAAAAAATTAGAGAGTCTTAAAGCTCCAATGTATTAAGGTATTAGGACCAGATGACAATTATAAAGATGTCTCCTGACTAGTGCGTGAAGCAGATGCACCCTGTCGGACAATAGTCACCTTATTAAATTTAAAATAAAACGATATGAAATTTTCAGAATTGCCTAAAGGAAGCAAGTTCTGCTTCCATAAGATGCAGGTTTCCACTTGCTTAAATATGAAAAAGGTCCTTGAAGTTACTTCATGCTTTTTTAAATTTGAAACTACAAAGGGCGGTAATACAATACAACCTCTCTACAGCTGAGCAGTACAAGGTTAATTCAGTTTCCTTAGAGTGGAAGCCGTATTAGCATAGCACATAGAAGAAAGGTGAAGCTGTTTTTAATGAATATAAATCAAAAGCTAACAATTTGTACAAAACAGATAAAGGAAGCAAATGGACATCAAAGCAGTATCTACAGTCAGCAGAGGTAATAATGATGTTTTAAATATATAAGGGGCTTTAAACGTATTAGAAGCAAAAGAATCCAAAACAATACTAGCAATAGCTTTGAAAGAAAATGATGGAGTTGTCAGAAGAAACTTTATTGAATGTGTAAATGAAAATATTAAGTAGGTGTGGAGAAGGCCCCTATGCCTAGAACCACCTAACTGCTGCCTGCAGTTCTCGGTCCACAAATCAAGAACTGAGTTCAAAGGCACATTTCATGGGAAAGGGAGTCAAGAAACTCAAGTGAGTCAATAGCTGAAATCCAAAGATTAAGAAGTGACAGAAATCTAGACGAATCAGCCCAGTTTTCACTCTAAAAAGCTATTCAAAAGCTGGTTGCCATAGGCTATGTAACTTCCAGAGCCGGCTGGGAGCAGAAGCTGGTCAAATTCAGACAAGAAACATTCCCCATCACCAGTGATTTTTCATTTGAAAGGGAATTTTCTAAGAGAGTTGTTTTTGCGTGGTGGTTCTCTACCTTAGCAGACCACAGCCTGTCCTTGACTCGCACTGCTGAGCTGAAGCCACTACAAAGGCAGGATGGTTTTGCTGTCCTGGTATGAGTCTCCTGCATGGCTGGCAGCTGCAGTGCCACACAGGGCAGGTGAGGATGTTGGTCCCTGCTGACCCTGACCAGAGCATCCCAACCAAAGTGGCTCTACCAGCACAGATAGGGTGCTTTGCCTTCAGACAGGACTATACTGTACTTTTTGCCCACCATTAATACATAACGATGTATAATCCTGCCAATGTTGTCTGTGCACGTGCTTTTAGCATCTTGTACGTAATAAAACCTGACAAGTACAGTCACAAGCTAGGTGCATATATTTTACGTGAGATTTTTCAAAAAGAGTTTAAACATGCCTACATTTTAATGTTGTAGACTTTCCTTATCAAACATGGCAACTTCAACTGTCAGTATTTTCAGAGCAAAGTCCTGACCGACTCCTTAGAGAAGATCTGAAAGCCCAGTGACATGTGAGAGACCGTGGCATTTGTGCTGTCTGTGCTCTGTCCTCAGCAAGAGGAAGGGCTCCTCTCCCCCTTCAGCATCTCTCAATGAATGATCTCGAACGCATCAATTAATTACGCTTCAAATTGCCCCTAGGAGAAAAAGACATGATTATCCCCCTCCTTCATTACACCCAAGGTTAAATGGAGTCAGGAAGAGGTTAAGTGACTCTCGGGGTCCGCAATCCTGCCTGACAGGAGCACGGCTGCAAGGGGCTGACTCCATTCATGCCCCTGCAAAAGCATCGGGGCCTCGGCGGGCTCAGCATGCGGCAGGATGGCACCCTCAGCGTGCGAGGTGCAGAGCGTGGAATGACTTTCTGACTCCCTGTCTCCGTTCGAAATTATCGCCGGCTAAAATAACAGGGGGAGATAGTGCCCTCCGTTATTGGTTTTCAAATGACTGCTATTCTAAGCAAGAGAAAGCAGCACATTGTGCAGCTATCAAAGGAAACCCAGGAGCTTGTAGATTGCACAGCAAAGCAAAGCCTGTTTCCACTTCAGGAGTTCCGAGTGATTAGCCAGAATTAAAACAAGAATATTACTTGGTCAATCAAGGAAAGGCAGGCCATGGGCAGTAATTGCACAGATAAGAGCTGAAAATGGATATACTGCTTAAACTAACACAATTTGTGTAGCTACACAAGTTATTGAAATCACAGGCAGATTTGAGAAAGGCATTTGGAGATGTTACTGAAAGGTTAATTTGCTTTTGTTCCTCCGGTAGAAAAGTGGAGGGCCTTCTAATTGAATATCTGGAACCAAAGCTCATTTTACAACATGACCTGACACATAGCATAATCATATTTCCAAGACAGAAGGTATTAATAATTGAGAGGGATTTGTCCTTTGATATGAAAAAGGTCATGAGGTTTTCATTTAAGCATCAGGTCGACCAGGGCTCGCCTCATTACTCCTAACCATGACAGGCAGCCTACTACTGATTCCACAACATGTGGTGGGGTTTTTGTTTGTTTGCCTGTTTGTTTTCCTAACCTATTTGAACAATTACTTTGTCAACTTTAAAGGGACTTCCTATTCTGCTCTGGGCTTTGAAGGAAGCTTCTAGAGGATTTAAATATAGTTGACTCTCCTTTAGGGTACTGTTTTTATAAGATCTCTTAAAACATTTTTTTCAAACCAATTTCCTATGATTTTCTGAGAGAAAGAGGGGATTTACAAGAAAAGGAAAATGCGCACAGAGGTGAGAGTTGAGAACTCCCGAGTAGCATCCCTGGCTCTGCTGTCACCACAGTGCTCTCAGACAAGTTTCAGTTTCTGTATCTTCAGTTTTGGAAATGTGTATCTGGCACAATTATACCTACCTCCCATGGCTGCTGCAGGGATACGTTAGTTGCTAGCACAGCCCCATGGAGTCAAGAAGCACTGTGCTAACACCAGAGATCGTTGTATCTACTCCTGGTGCAAAAGATGCAGTTCCCTCCTGCAGACGACAACAGGCACCCAGCTTATTACTGAAAGCTTACAGGAGCTAGAGGGCCAATTTACTTCAGTGCCTTTGAGCATCTTGGACAAAAACACCACTTCTCCACAGCAGCACTGCACTTGTTTGCCTCTCAGCCATTTGGCATAGGAATGATACACCCTTAAGCGCTCTGCAGCTGCATGCTTACAGTAGAAACTCCTCCTGCTGGTTTCCACAGTCCTGTGTGGTTAAACTTCCACCTGGTGTGAAAGCAGCTGAGAAATCACCTACTGCTTGCTGAACTGCATTAACCCTTGAAGGATATTTGGTCAGTTTGTATATGGTGTGCACTGAATTAGCACCCAGCTTTACCTATGTGTTTGCTCTGCAGCACTTTGAGGTATACAGAGGAGAACAGGGACACATAAAACCAAACCTTTGGAAACCACAGCCTTAGAAATGACTTTGCCGCCACTGCAGTTGCTCATCAGAACAGGCCAAGCTGCAAAGGTAAGAACTGGGGAGAGGTTCAGTGCAAAACCCTTGGACTGTTTTACCCACTGCAGAAGACAAGGATACGACTGGCTGCGGTGAATCACTAATGATGACAGCAATTAGCATACAGCACCAAGCAATCCCTTAAGAGGGAAAGCTGCACAGTGAGCCAGAAAAGGCTGAAGATCAGTAGCTACATCCAGAACACAACTACTGTGTCAGTTCCAGGAGACCTGGATTTCTAGATAAGGTCCATCACCGCCCCACGTGGCACCAAAGCAGACAACAGCAGTGGTAAGGCTGCAGTTTTGGAACCAAACATTAGCCTCGGTTAATTACAAACACAGCTAAAGTATAAAAGCATATGAAATAATTCTGCCATCTAACATGCCAGTGAACGCACTTGGTACTCCGAAAGCAAACCGCTCTGAGCTGGCAGCGGTCTGGCAGAGCAGCAGGGGAGGCCGAGCTTCTTCACACCACGCCATCACGGTTGCACTGAGCGAGGCTCAAAACCAGCCCCCCTTGCGACCACGTTGCATCACCAGCAAAAGCGTCTGTCTTACTGGAAGCGCATTTGACAACAACGCACCAGGGTGGGTGGCACAGCTGGAGGTGAATGTCTCCTGGTGCACCCCGGGCAGGCTGTACGTGGCCTTGCACCACTACGGCTGTGCCCGCCTGCGGGAGAGCTTCACAGGGCAAGGGGATGCGCTCCAAATCCTCCTCCCTTTCTCACCAGCCTGAACCATTCAGACACCAGTAATATTCTTCGCACCAATTCAAGCAGCTGTAACATCGTAGGATTGCTACAGATTTAAAACACAAATCCTGTTTTATAAAACAAGGGGAACTGGACAACCCAGATAAATTAAGGATTAATGGCCCAGCTCCACGACAGCCTGCTCCGAACACTAGCCACAGCTACGTGCAGCCCAGTGAAGTGCCCCAACTCATGTTTTAAGAGCAGTTACAAAAGTGTTCTCTCTCACTAATTAAGAGCCTTGACACGAACACTGGGGCTAAGAGCAGTTCTGACAGCCTGATTGCAGAGACCACTCTATAAATTCACCCTTTATCAAAACCAGCCTGCTGATGGGCCCCTGTTGCGTCAGCACTATTTGCACCGCCAGGAATGCACCTCGCTAACGTGAGTCTGTAGCAGGAGCACCACTACTGCAGGAGGAAAGTGTTCCTGGCAGAGCCGACGTATTGAAATTCTGCAATGCCAGCCCACGCAGGATTTGAAGCCTCATTATCAGAGGGCCCAGGCCTCGCTCCTGCCTCAGTCAACAACCAGAAAATCCTTCCTGCAAGGGTTTTTGCCTTGAAACGGATTCTTTCTGTTCAGCATGTTTTTAATATTTTTGATAGCTTAAGCTTCATTTACAAACACGCACATTTTGTTCAGACTCTGGTACGACCTCCTAATGAAAACTTAACAAGATGTGCTTGCAAACGATGGGAAAGCCACTTGGTGAGAGCCACGCAGAGGCTATCACAGGGCACTGGACGCATCTGTGCTGCCCTGCTCAGTGCATTTGGTCCTTGTCAACCCAACCGCTGAGTATTTCAGCCGCCGTGCGTACTTCACACAGAACCACGCCACCCGGCTCTGCCCGGTGCTGAGACCCAAACCTTCCTGTGCAAGGGCAGAGATAAGGAGCAGCCAGCTTTGTCCCAGCTTACTTCAAAAAAGGGTAGAGAGGAAAAGGAACCATTACTGCTTTCTTAAGAACAGCTTTTTGAAAGCAGCTCAAGCCACAGGAGCAAGGAGACAGGAGCGGGCTGTTAGCATTAATGGCCAAAACCCGCTCTGTGCGACCCAGTCTGGCAAGGAGCCTCAGCTAAGGGCTTTTCTGCCATGCATGTTCCTCAGCATAAAACTTGGGCAGAAGAAACTGGGAAGTTTATTTGTGAAGAGACAGAGGAGCATACCAGGATACAGAAACAGAGCAGCAGGATTATCAGTATTTTGAACAAAGCCTGCGGGTAAAATTAATGCAAGTTTGCTGTAGCCTTCAGCTTTTTATGCACTGCTGATGAGATGCACAGGGACAGGCAGGACTGATTTACAGTCAGAACCAAAAACCTTGCTCCCTATCCAATTTCCTACTGCTAGGTGGCCAGGGGACAACCCATCAGACAGCGATGATGCCTCACGGTCAGATTCCTGCTTCAACTGGAAGCCAAAGGACGTTTCTGTTGCACACCAGAACAATACCCCGGTGCCACCTCCCAGTAGCAACTTAGAACAATGCCCACCTTTTAACAAAAACCAACAACAACAAAAAAACTTATAAACATCACAGACTCTTCTGTGATTTCATCAAGTGCAAAATAGAGTAAGCACTCTCATTCATTTCTTCCAGTCCTAAAAGAAAAAGCTTTTTTAAAAAAGTGAAGAGCCAGGGAGGCTGCTGATGTGTTTTAATTGCATCTCCATTTGTCACTGCACAGCCGCTAACTCAATACAATACAAAAATACCTCATTAAAGTCATCCTCGGTACCGTTTATTTGGAGGTGTTCTTTGCGTAACCCCTGTGGGTCAGGCTTCACCAGAGAATAACCTTTTCCAGCTGACAAAAGTAATTTCCAGTGAAGAAAAGTTTCACCACTGAACAAAGAAGCAAAACCAGAAATCAGCTCCCAGCAAAGTATTTATTAAAAATATTCATTCTGTGAACCCTGTTGAGTCCCACAAATTGAGGCCATTTGGCAAGTTAATAACATTGGCAACTGCTGCCCTTACAAGCCATTAAAAGGGAGCGTTTTTTCCCCTATTATTTCTCATTGCTGCCAAAAGTCTTCTTTGTTTTGTTTAAGAACACCTACCTTTTGTTTTTTAAAAAATTAGGAATGGAATGAATGTGCTCAGCACCAAGCCCTTCCCCTTAAAAAGGGATGATGTTAAAAAAAATAAAAATAAATAAAAGCAACCTCCCCCTCTCGCTCTGTCTTCCCCATCATTTGGATGTTATTGATGCTTTATTACAGACACCTCCTGCTCCTGACAGAGTTGATTCATTTTTGTAGTCTATTTGGAAGCAACTATCTCGACCACTGAACAACAGGAGCATGTTTGCACGTGTTGGTCTCTAATTCTTAAAAGCCACCACTGGACAGCTATTGCTTTGTACCAGAATTGGGGTGGGAGGTGTGTGTAATAAGCCTTGCCTGTTTAGAGAGAATCAGAAGTACATGGGAAGACAAAACCAGAAAAAAAAACAACAAAACAATGAAAAAATGCCATCTTTACACTTCAATCTCCAGTGTTACTGCCCCTGGAAATACGGCACTGCTGAGGTCCAAAGGCACTTCTGGAGATCACCTAGTCCAAGCCCCCTGCACAAAACAGGGTCAACTAGATCAGGTTGCCCATCTACGGAGTCTGCATCCCCTGCTCTGAATTGTTGCTAAAAGAGCAGTAAAGGCCTAACCTAAGTTTGAAGGAACATCATCCAAGAAAAGCTAAAAGCTTGATGGTCACGTCCCTAAATTATGGCAGCAGAGAGGCACATTAAATCCCAGGGATGAGCAAAGAGCAAGAGAGAACCATGCAAGGTTTGCTTAGAGAATGTGATGGTCAATAATTTGGTATGGGTCTGCTTGGCAAGAAATTTCATGTAGTTCTGCAAAGGCTTTTCCAGACAAAAGTCTGGGTTAAATTCACAGTGCCTTCCTGAGGAACAATCTGTGTGTTCCTGTTTCACTGCAATATGCTTACCTAGCTTCACTCCATCTTCAAGATTCAATCACATTTTTTTTCGCTAATTCAGTTTGAGTCATGCAGCAAAAACATCTCCAACTGAGAAGACACTTTATTTACTGGAACTTCATTGCCCTTTGTGACTCTGACAACTAATCAACAACCAACTGCTTCTATTTTGCACCATTTTCAGTGCTATAGTAGGAGGAGGTTAAAATTTAATGCATTGGCAAAGTCAAATCTCAATTATCCAGGGTAACGGAGTAGGGAGAGCTCACGTAAAAGTAAAAAATGCAGATAAAATACATTCGGATAAGCTATACGAACAAAAAATGAGGACGTATGAAGAACTGTCCCAGATGAAAAGCAATCCGGGAAGCAGCACTGATCCAAACTGGTCAGTCTAAAACGCTAGGCAATTATTGGTGCAACTCTTGAAACCAGCTCTGGGCATAGAGCACCGACACGCAGCTAGTGTCCTTCTGGGTGTCTGCTGAGCTAGGCTGGATCTATTCTTGTTAGTTTGGCTCTTTGGCTCAGATCCTGATTTGGTCCACATCCCCCAAATCCTGATCATCCACATACTGTGTGCACACCAAACCACACTCGGACTAGCTGTCTCCTCTCCCCATTTCTGAACCAAGCTAACCGGTTACAAAAGGAAACCTGGAATAGCCAGTGGTACCCAGTACTCCGAGGGCTGGTCTACAGAGACAAAATAGACACAGATCCCATAAGGCCTCCCTGAACACCCCTTCAATGCTCATTCAACAACCCTACCGCTTTTAAATTCTCAAACCCTTCATGCCAGCCTCCTGGACATGACATAAATCTGTTGCATCACGCTTCACTTCAGCAGGCTATATCATTCCCTTCCTCTTATTTCAGAGGTTTTGAACTTGATAAGGGGAGATGTAATGACAATTAAATCTTAGGTCCACAAGGACCCCCAAAGAGTCCAGAGAAGAGCTGGGCCAGGTGCCATGCAGCACAGATGCCAGCAGCCCCCTCCAAATGCCAGCTGTCAAGCCTGCGTGGTGTGGTGGCCACAGAGGGTACAAACCTACCCAGTGGACAGCAGGATGAAGATCAGGTCCAAGACAGTTACAAGCAGCATTAGCTTTTCTCCAGCCGGCACTTCTGTCACCAGTTAGTAATGAAGACCTGCCCTTACAGCTGCCTCCCGCCCCTAACGAGTCGCTGCAGTGCACAGGAACACCACTGGGGAGGAATAGGAGCGTGAAATCATGGGCATCATTCTTTGCAAGTGTCAAGTTCACAGAAGTAGATTTTTTTTCCCCCAGTACTTTCAAGAGTTTTGATTCACATTCTTAGTCCTTAAAATATTCCACAGGCACCGGGAATAACCTTTATGCTTTACTCCATCACCCTGAAAATGGGTGATGAGTTCCCCATCTTTTCCATGTGGATGTAGCAGTCGTCTTTTCCAGAGCTAAATCACTGTGAAGCACTGTTCAGTACCATTAAAGCATCGTTCAGCTCAGTCCAGACTTATCTATAGAGCAGTAGATTGATGGCTCTCCTATACATATTAACTAATTTGCACGAGAAGTTGCCACAGAAAAGCCAGATCTCATTTTAATTTGCATGTAAGATATATATCTGTGGCCTTTGCCTAAAGGTTTGTCACTCCAGCTGAAAGCTTTACAAAGGTTAGAATATTCAACTTTCTGCTTTAAATTCTAATGACAGATGAGAGATACATTTCTTAGCATAAATATTTATATATAAACATACTTTATATATGCATGTATACACACACCCCCAGCCTTAAAATATCCCAGCATATGTGTAAGTGTAACAAATACTGCCACGGAGTCACAAGTGAATGGAGTAACATACTGTGAGTCGGCACTGACCCGAGATGTGGATCTGAATAGAAACAGAAAATTATTTGATTTAATGTGGCCTGGCAATTTTAGCAGGGCTCCTTCTGCACTAAAATAAGCAAGTTAAGACTAATTGGCAATGTAAGCTCCAAGAGGTCTCAAGATTGAGAAAACGGTAAACAAAACCCAATCTATCAAATTTAGCACATTATCACTGTAGAAAATCAGAAAAATAGAATGATTTGTACTGTTCTGTTGCATTAATAATTATTTCACAGAAAACGGATTTAAAATACTCATCTGTTACTTCCCCCTGCACCCACCAAAGGGCAGGCTTGCTGCACTCCATTTGTGTGGGCGCTTTGTATTTTGCACATGGGCGCTTCCACGTTTACTGAGAACACGTCCACCAAATCAGAAGCTATGCATGACCCACATACCAACAATGCAACAGCAACGCTGGCTTAAGAGTTGTGCTAAGTCTAGAAGTAGTTTCAGTTAACACTGCTCCGTCTTGTATACAGGTAGTCTCACGCAGCACTGTGTCCGAAACAGTGCAAGAAGAATATGTATGAAGGCAGCCTCAAAGGACCAGTCTTGCATCATGCAGACCTTGCTTTTACAGCCCATTCCTACAGGCACGGACAGGCTGACCTTTGCTCACCACAGCCTGCAAACAGCGGTGTCACAATTTGCCCATCAGGCGAGTTGTCTCATCCTTTCAACTCTGAGAGCTATGTACTCTTCGCACGTATTGTCTTTGGTTTAAACATGTACTTAAAAAAAAGACTACGAACTTAATGCCTTAAAGAAAAGCAACTTACAAACAAAAGAGAAGAGCTCTCTCTTTCACAGAAAGCCAAGATGGCAAACTCCTAAATCTCACCATTTCACATGCAATCATTTGATTTTAAAGTTACAATTTACTCTTAACCAGTTGAGATCCATGAATCACAAATTCCTGGCACATGGGCAATTTTTAGTCAATAGATGGTAGGAACTGGAGTTGAGAAAGGATTAAGTCCCTTTTCCTTTCCTTTTACCATCTTCCAGAAATCTCCCTTCTGAATTCTACCCCTCCCTTCTCTCCACACACACATCCAGCAGGAGCCCCAAAGCATTCATGTCTAATTTTCTAACAGAAAAGCAAAATAAAGGGCTGCCTCACTAAGCATTAAGGACCTGAGCTTTTTCTCCCTTTCTGGAAAATACCTTCAGTTCTGTGGGAACAAGTTGGTAATGCTTATCTGAAGGTAATATGTGAATTGCAGGGCTGGCCATCTGATAGGGAAGAATTTTTCTTGCGTACTGCAGAGCTGAGTCACTGTGCTATAAAAGCAAATTAATACTACCTGACACTGAGTGCCAGGACTATCTTCTCCCTTTGGCAAACCCTTAAAAGTTCAGCACCTGTACCGACTCTGCCTGCCTCTGGGACAATAGAGGAAGCTGGAAGAGGTGAGTTTGCTAGCTGCAGCAATACCACGAGAATCACAGGCATATCTAAAGACAAATGGTGCCTAGAAATGGCATGTGCCTACAGAAGCCATCTAATAGGAAGGGGGAGGAGTGTATGTGTAGCATTTCTCTTTCATTCACCTAACTTACAAAGGGCTTGATTCAAAACATTGCTAGAAATATTGTTAGGAGCTTCAAAAAGAAAGCATGCATGTGATTCATGCAAAATAATCTGGAAGGATGAAAGTCCATATTCTAAGTAGCGATTTAAACGTAGACTTATTATGGACAAAATTTATTCCATCAAAATTTGTTCTCTTCCTCTGGGGGGTGATTCCTCCTACACCACTATATCAATTTCACTACTGAAGTGCTGCACTAATGGGCCAGGCTCTCTGTGCCCATTGTCCTGCTATAACGGATCACATTTTGTTATGCGGACCATAAAATACAGCAGAAGAAAATAAATCCGTTTCGTTTTTGTTCCCCTGCCTGCTTTGTCTGCATTAACACAAGAACTCTTTAAATAAACCCTGCATAATGTTTTGTTTCCAGTTTATAGAGATACATACAATAGTGCCCCATGCAGTTATATTTGGAATCAGTTCTTTACCCTCACAAAACCTGAGGACAGTGAGGGAATTAATTTAGGAGTTCATAAACTGTAGGGTTTATAAAACTCAACCACATGGAGTGGTGTTTACTCACATGGCGCGTAGAACATGACAAGGGTGTGCTTCTTCTTCTTCAAGGACTCCCTGAAGTCTTCTCCAGCAAGATGGATAACACTAGTCTGTTTTTCTTCCCATGCAGGCTCAGGTGGAGGTGGTGCTTCAGGACTAGAAAAGGAATGGAATGAGATTAGTCTGAGAATGTTTCTGGAAGCATGCAAAAGGCCATCACATCCTGTTTAGTACTCTGAGGGAACCAAGGTGGAGCAATCCATCAGGGTGCCTGGGCAGCAGGAAAACACGCTCAGTATTTCCAATACCAGGTAATAACAAAAATGTGCGTTAATTTCTAAAACTCAGTAAAAATATAATTTAAACGATCTCACTGAAGCATATGAATAGGAATGCAGAACAAAGATCTCCTACATTACATCCAACATCTGGCTGAAAAGAACATTGCTTCTAATATCACTGTGTCATCCGTAGGCATGAATTGAGAACAGCAAGCAGGTGGAATCAAAAGGCAACCAATGTAGGACAGCGTCTTCCATTCAAACATCCTTTTTGTACTCTTTATTGCCATCACACAAACTTCTATAAAGAATTTCATGACCTTCTCTTGAATTCAGATATTAAAGCCAGGATGCAATAATCAGCATCATTCCACTTGGAAGACCGGGGGGGACTGAACTGGAATATTTTACCTTGATAAAGCGAATGTCAGGTTTCAATTATGACTGCACATACTGACTAGATCAGAGCAATCCTGCACATCCAGAGCACCTCTAACAAAACTTCTGCTATTCACCAGCTCACAGACTTCTCTCAGACTCATTAAATTCATTCCTGCTGTATCTTAAATAGTGATTACTTATATAAAATCATCAGAATGGAGCCATGATATAAAGACCTTCATATGTCACCCTGGTAATAAATTAGCTTTTCAGACTTTCCTGTCACTTTGAATGACACATTTTAAGTTGTATCAGGTACATAAAAACTAAGTGAAGAAAATCTAAATTTTTAAAGTTCTTCTCAAGGTCAGTTGGTGGATATCCATCATATTTCCATCGATATCGATTTGCCAGTTGTTAACGATAGAATTAGGGCAGCTGATCTGAATTTTCACATGCACACAGTCAGTGTGAGCTATCATCGATTACAGTTACAGCCAGAGGTGTGAGTTCATCTCACACAGACCTCCTCATGCTACCCAGATACTGGTAACAATATCATGTGGCAGCACGGACTACAGACAGCACAAACAAACCAGGCAGCAGAGCTGAAACTCGTGCTGCTGCGACTAGACCACTCACTGGGATAGGTTTTCACAAGCTGAAATTTTATCTCCAGCCTGCACCCCACATATGTCCCTATTTCCATCAGCTTCAGTGGAGCTGTCGCAATTTTATCTCAAGTCAGCAAACAAGCATCTTACACCATTGCACTTCAAGCTGGGAGAGCATCTAGCAGTTACGCTAGGGGACAAGAAGTCTGTATTGCCCCTGTGTTACTGGCTACCGAAGGCGGTAGGCAGAAATCTTCCAGAGGCACAGGTGGATCTGGAAAGGATGAACAACCTCTTCCTCCCTGCTTACTCCACTGCCAATACAAATAGATGGTCTCAACCTGAGTGTTTAACCCAATAAAAATTACACACTTTTCAAAATACCCCAGCAAACTGGTGGAACTAGGACAGTGATTTAACATCCGCTACTGACACAGCAACTTGAAGCTGAGTAAGCAAGGAGGCCAAGGGGGTACTGTGTGTAAATGTAGGATACAGATAAAAACTTCCCAACATGTGACAAAAGATGCTGCCAGGCCAAACTTATTACTTGATTTGAAGCAGTCAGATACAATCCCCTTCCCCCCCACCAAATAGGAGTTGGAAAAATTAAACTTGCATTCCTCATGCCATCTGCACTTAATGATTAAATGACTACACAAAGGACAGACACTGCTTTTTTCAGTGAATAGTGCAGAAAATATATTTGGCTTCACTACTTAAAAGAAATACATATTTTACTCCAAAATATTTAGAGAGAATTGTACCAGCAATTTTCTTCTTTGAAATGAAATTATTTTCATCGTACGTCAAATTCTGCATATTTTAGCGCACCACCCAAGGAAAGCAGGGAAGTGCAGACAAAGGTGCTGTTTCAGTTGGTCTGCGTGCCTTTCTTTCAGCCCCGTGTAGCAGGCAGTCTAGGCATTGGCTCTGAAATGCTGGAAGGAGAAAAGTACAACTACAGAAATTCAGTTACTTACAGTGAAATCTGCTGCTTAGTATGAAGAGGGAACAACAAATGTTCTGTTTATTTTTCAGAGCCATTGCTATTCCTTCTCCGGAGAGAGGCTTAGCATGCATTTGAAAAATATTTATTTTGGGAAAGAATTACCAGGACATCTATGAAAAACCCCACAGCAAATAAAGGATTTGGTGTATTAGAGACCATAATTAACATACACGTTTGTAGGGCTTTGAATACTGGAATTCAATTCGTTTTTGTTAGCAAGGGATTTAGGCAGCCGATAAAGCTAGGTTTTAGGATTTACTTCCTCACAAAGCAGTCTTCAGGAGGCAGTAGCCAGGAACGTGAATACTATCTCAGACCCTCAAAACTTACTTTTGCAGCCAATCAATGATCTTCTTTTTCGTTCTGAGGTGTGGCAGGGTATATTTCTCCTCTCCATCCTTAAAATACTTCAAAGTAGGAAAGCCTGAGATGTGGTATCTTTCTGCCAGTGCCTTGTTGACGGTAGCATCTACTGCTGCAAGGACACCTGGACTCTAAAACAGAGAACATAAAACAGAGAACACTGACTGTAAATCACGGGAACATGTACACACACCTTTGGCAAGAAGCACTGGACTTTGGGGAAATTAATTACTCATGACCTAGGTGCCTTCGTTTTCTCAGGTTCTCAGTATAGATACACAAAAAGACACACAGGCCCGATGCAAAAACAGGAAGGGACATCTTAAGGACTAAATGTAACCAGTGTATTACCCATTCTCCTCCCCTTTCTGAGGAAGATTCCCTGTAGACAATTCTTTGTAATGCTTAAGAGCTGCTCCCAGGAACGGCATTTCCTCCCACAAGTCCATTTCTCCCGAGACAAATAGGCATTGTTAAAGACAAATTTACTTTAAGGCAAATTCATCTTTCCCTACCTCACGGGCATCTACACATGGACCACTTTTACAATCACTTGTAGGATGTGATTCACCTGTTTTGCACATCCCCCTCTCCTTCTCCTTTATGGTTATAAAGGGACTCGATGCCTCCACTGAAGATGTCTAGAGTTTGGGGAGATTAATCCTGCTTCTATTCTTGCATGGTGTACAGAGAGCAAGACTGAATCAATAGCACTAATGCTAATACTTACATTATCAGGTCTCTCCTCTCCAGCTCCATGTTGATGGAGCACTTAAGATGATGCTAATGGAATGATGCAATCATAAAAGCAAGATGCTTGAAAGAGGGATCAACCCCCTTTTTTTTTTCCAAATCTAATTCATAAATAAAAGTCTGTGTTTCTTCATATTCAGTGCCTTTAAATAAGGCAAAAAAAAATCCATTTTGGATTTGATCATATTACGTATAAGGCCTGCAGCAGAATACATAAACATTTTTCGATTTTGTTTTCGTTCAAGACAGAATGTTCTTTCTAAGACTTTGGCAGGGCTCACGCATTAGCGATGAGACTGTACTTTGGAAGCACATTTTGAAGGGTCCTGTGGGAGGATGAGAACAGCTGAATTTGTTGTAGGGATAAAAGTCACTTATTACTCCAGTTATTTATTACTGATTATTAGAAGGATATAATAAAGGAAATTAACTTACATCACTGGCTGCGTGGAGAAACTCTGCAGCCTTCTCATATTCTGGCTTCATTTTCTTACAGTGCCCACACCCTGCCAAAAAAAAATCCAGTTAATTTGTACACTCCATGGTTATTCATTGACCCATCCAGCCTTACCAAAATCCAAAACCATGTGGTAGAGATTTACTAGAACTTAGTATGCATTTGACTTACTTTATTTGCAAAGGCTTACAATGATTTAGGACATTTTCCAAAGCGGTCACTACACTTTGAAGAAAGAAATCTTCACCCAGATCACCTCCCCCCCAGAAAGCACTATGGGCAGTACTTGTCAAGCTCAGCAATTCTAGCATGCTCTTGGATGAGGCGCGACCTCACCCATTTCTGTTTCCAAATCTTTATCTGCAATAAAAATCCGACACAAACTCTCACGTGACTTCCTGACTTTAAGCCGAGGTTTCTACGAGCACAGCTTAATTGAGTCGTGTAATTTGAACTAAACTGCGCTGATAATAAGCCCCGCTTTACAGCAGTGCGGAGCGTCCCTCCAGCAAGGATTTGCACTGATTTAATCACATCAGCATAATTACACCACCACATATGTTCTCGACATAAGCGGGGCCTGTAAAACCAAGATAATGGTGCTTTCTCGCTTGTGCAAGTTCTCCTGAGAGATCTGCCATTACTTCACTGCCGAGTGCTGACATTACAATAAAGTAAAATAAATGAGTGCACGAGAAAAACAGATTTAAAATAAATTATTTGGGTGCAAATTAAAACGGTTTCACCATTTGCTTTCAGGCAAGCTGAGCTTTTGGGACCAGGTGAGGGTCCTGCTGTGATGCATGGGAATGCTGTGCCTTGGGGACAGTCCCCTCCTTGCCCCTCAGTCCTGGCCCAAGGGATGGAGCAGCCAGGATCAACACCCAGCCTTGGCGTGCCGATTGCAAACACGCAGAGCTGGAACCAGGCACACTGCGTGGCCCAACAGGCGCTCTGAGTTTTCTGGCCCCAATGCAATACAACCACTCTGCAAGCCCTCGCCGTGCTTTTTCCTCCTGGTTGCAGCAGCAGCCTGTTTTTCTTTCTTCAGCTGTTATTGCTGGAATGGGCACTTGAAAGCCCAGACTTTGCTGAGCTTTTGAAAGCTGTAACAGAAGATACAGCTAGCAATCTGTTTCAATACAGCTTCGGCACTAGCAGTTCCTGAGGCATACGGACAGAGGGACTGGGACTATTTTTACATCATTGTCTAAAAGAAAAATCAAGCAAGGATGGAATTTGGAACCACTTTGATCCCCACTAACGGGCCGACTGAAAAAGCCAACCAGGCAAAAACCTAAGCCTGAACTCAACCGGCCAAAGACTGCTCACAGCCAAGAAGTGACAGGGCAGCAGGGTGCGACTTCTCTGAGCAAGCAGGAGCCTCTGCAGAGCTCCAAGCACTGCAGCACACCAGGAAACGCTTGCAAGGCATGCTTATAGCTGGGCCGTGGTTGTGGCTGCAGCGCAGAGCAGACAGATTTGAAGAGTGTCCAAATCCCACCTGAGAATTATGCAAATACCCAAACTGTTGATCCCACGCCGAACTCCAGCTCAAACACCAGCTCCAGTCCCCGCTGCCTAGCTGTTTGCACAGTGATCGCCACATTAAAAGCCTCACACTTCTTTTGAGCAAAGCCAATGTTTTATTGTGGTGGGAGCAGCCAAAAAAGGGTCTCAGCTGCAGGATGAAGTTTTGCTTTGGTTTTACACGGCAGTGAGAGCATGTGTGACCAAGCCGGGAACCTGATACAAGAGCTTCAGAGGTAAATTCAGGAAGGAGCTGAAAAAGGCTGAGGAAGAGTCAGTCTCAGCACTGCTCATCTTGGTTAAAGGCACAAAAGAGGCTGGCAAAATGATTTATTTGCCACCCACAGAAAACTTGCAGGCATATGGCTTTCTGGAATGGGCTGACAGTTCCCTTTGACACCTGCCTGAATTGATTTATTTCTCCTTTTCGGAGCAGGAACTTTATTCATTTTGTGCTCTTCTTCACTTCTAAGTAAAGGGCATCTCGAATCACAGCTCAGATACCTGGGAGCTTCACTGAATTAGCTAGCTCAAATTTGTTTGAAAAAAGACTTTTCTGCAGAGGTAAGTTCACCTTGGCAGGCTTTACACTGCGTGTCCTCCAGCCTGAGCAAACTTCATACTGTGCGCTAGATACTGTACCCACACACAATCTACACTATATTCCCCAGTTATTAATATTAGATCTGATCAACCAAAAGCATCAAACAACCTGAGTTCCCACATACCTATGCAGAGAAAAGAAGAAATGAGCTAGGCATACTTTGCTGAGGAAATAAAAAAAATAAATCCAAAGCATCTGAAATTCATGGAAGTATAATTTTAGGGAAAGATATTCAGACTATGAAATATCAGCGTTCTGGGTTCTTTCACAAACATCACACAGATACAGCACTACAGACTTCCATAAAGCTTGCTAACTCATGCTTGAAATAAAGGGAAGGCAGGATCAGGTCTTTAAAGGCACTTAAATGCAAAGTGAAGTCCTCAAATCTTTATCATGCAATGCTTGTTCTATCCCTGGCAGAGGACAGCATGATATGTCAGCCTGGAAAAAAACCCAGCACGTTAAACTGAATCTGAAACAGGGACAACAAATCTCAAGAGCTTCTCCCACGATAAACGACGTTTATCTGGCCATCTTTATGAGAATTTTGGTATTGCGTGCTACAGCCTGCTTCTGCCTACCACGGCAGGGAGGGGGAGAGACGAGTCAGAAGTCAGATCTACACACTGCAAATCAATTCATCTCTCCTATGATTATTTATCCTACCTTTCAATAATCCTGTGAGGATTGCCATTAAATTCTCAAGGCCAATGAAAAAGTCATTTAAATGAATACCAAGGTCACTGCCTCTCTTTTGATTGCCACATTATGTTGTTCAGCAGCAGCTGTATCCCTCTGCGCTAAACTTCTCTAGTTTTAGAGATTCTCTGTTCATAAAACAAATGAGAAAATAACAACCCTACAGGCCCTTAGCCCAGATGCTCCAAAGTGCTGCATAAAGTCAGCTGGGATTGTGGAAGGAAACCCCAGCTTTGTAGTGGGCACCTTTGACAGACGTGCTCTTAAAAGATGCACTGTTGTGTCAAGTGTATACTGACATTAAACCTGAAAGATGAAGCAAGGGAAGCAACTCATTCAGTCCCAGGTGAGACGGGGAAAGCCACAGCCAACACAAGGATGCCCTGCAGCCTATTTTGAACCTCTGTGGGTCAGGGCTGGTGGGAAAACCAAAGGGATAGCAGGGACTTGGAGGCACAGGAGGACCCCCACAGCCTCCTTCTGCTCTCTCAGAGGACAGGGAATTACAAGTCAGTTACCCTCCGTCCTGCAGCAGACACCACCCCTGGGGGCCTGTAGGTCCTGGACACCTCACCTGTCCTCTCGATATCTCATCTGGCTCCACCTGCACAACAGGAGACCCAGGCTGCGGGGTCCAAGTTGCTTGAAAAGGAAAGACCACACAGAGTAAGACTAAAGGAGGAGTGATACAAGAGAGGACGAACAAGTCAAAGCCTACAAATCGGCGCTAGGACTTGCGGTACAAGCCAGGCTCTTGCTAACTGGTTAAAAGAGCTGCCTAAATGAAGCAAGAATTCTGTTTTCCCGGTTTATTTATAATCAATCTTCTCGTTTGCACTGCATAGTCAGGCAGATAAATAGCTCCTTCCCTCAGTGCGGTTGCCATCCCACAGCTCAGCTGCACCCAGGAGGACGGGGGCTGGGGTCTCCACACACACCTCCCTCCAGAAAGCCACCGCAGGGCAGAGGACGGCACTCACCAGCGCTTTGCCCATCGCAGAGCACGACCATACTACAGCGCAGATGGAAAGGCCAAGCGTGGACAGAGCAAGGCTAATGTGCAAGGGCGAGCAGCACACCGACAAAGGGATGGCCACCGACTGCACTGAGCAACCTTTTTTCCCCCTCAAATACATGTGTTTGTTTATAGCAGCCTGTTTGGCATCGCAGCAGAGACGCACGACCAAGCGCAGCTGCTCCAAACATTTTCAGAAGGGAATCAACTCGAACACTTCCGTTGCTAAAACCAAGTTTTGCCTGCAGAGGAGAGGCAGAGAAGCAGCCAAGCGCTCCCAGCTAAGCTCCTGCAAACGCCGTCTTAGTGCTGTCCTCAGAACGTAAAACTCTGCCTCTGTCATTTATTGCTTGCTTCTTTTGAGTTATTATAGCTATACAAATAAACGCTGTGCTTTTGGTCATGTCCTCTCATTTTAACACAACATGGTCTGACGATCTGAAATGTACGTGACAGGCAAGAGATAAATGCCAACATCCCAGCAACTGTGGATAAGGAATTTCTGACATGAAGAACCCTAGAGCCAAATTAAATTGCAAATAAAGATTTCAAAGAATCATTAAATGTCTGCTATCGACAGACTGCTTGGGTACTGTTATCGCGTACCAGCTATTCGTTGTATCATGCCATCTCCACAAACATTTATAGGTGCATACCAAAAATATTTCCATTGGCCTGATGAGAAAACAAATTTGAAGCAGAACGCATGTCCTGCTCTCAGCAAGTGGGTCACCGGCAGTTCAGGCTACACTCAGAGAGGACTTACTGACACCTCCAAGGAAAAATAATTCTCTCAAAAAAAATTCAGATGCACCTTCACTCTAAGTAAATAACGCCAGAGGAAATCCCTTTGATTTCTCCACTCAGCCTCAGAGGAGCAGTGACCTCTCAACACAGCAGAGCAGCCAGCCCTTACACGCACCCTGTTTTTAACTCTGAACCCAAACACCTGTACATATAAAAGCAGGAACATGGTGGGGAGATGCTAACCCTTGGAGCCAGAGCAAGGACACACAGCCCCAGCCCTCTCATCACCTATGTGAGAACACCAGTCTATTCTCTACTGCCTTAAGTTTTTACTACGTAAAGGTTTCTTATACAGTATGTAAGAGAGTAACTCTACAGCCAGACACGAGGCAGCTTATAGCTCTTTTACCACTGTACGAGGGCATAAACTACAACAGCTGCAGATTCCCTTGCATAATTTAGCCGTCTGCATTGCAGACATCTGATGGGAAATCATCCACAAATCCGTCAGGGAGGGAGGGTGCAAACCAAGACGAAAGCAGCTTTTTCTCCCCACAATCACAGGTATGCATTTCAAGCCGTGCTGGTTCCATGTTCACTTACTGGTCCTAACAGTCCACAAAACCTCACCGCCTCGGACCCGGGCCATAAGCAGAGCTCCAGGTTTCTGCTTATTACAACAAATTCACCTTAGGAAAGACCAGGGGCTCAAGAAATTTTACGTATTCTGTTTTCTCCACAGTACTTGCTCTGAGATTTTTTTCACACCTCCAAACCATCCATCTCCTGAACAGCAGCACTGCCCTCCCAGGTAAGAGTCCTGATGCTTTCTTAACAGAGCAGCAGGAGCAGCTTCAACATCTTTAACGTTACATTGAGTTCTAATTTTCACCAGCTGGCTGTGTATGCACGCATACACAAATTCAGACTGCCCCTACCCTGTTACCGTACTCGTAAAGGTAGATTCGATTTGACCAAGCATTATTTTTCTTAGGGATCAATAACAAGCAAACAGCTTCGTGGCTTTACAGGGCTGTAAAAGGTCAGCCTGGAAAAAAAACTCTAAGGAACTAGAAACATGGAATTAGAAGAAAACACTTCATTGGTTTAGGTTAGTGCAGTCGTGCCGCATTTATGCGGCTGCAGCCCAACGCCCCGGCTGCGTGGGCTGTGCAGCTCATCCCGGTGACAGGAGAGCAGCACAGCATCTATCCCCACCGCTGCCACCACCACAAACCTGATCCCACTACGCACAAGCAGAAGAAAGTCCTGGCCTAGAAGCAGCTCTTTGGCCCCGCTCAGCTGGGCCCCAAGGGGACTACAACTCGGTCAGTGCGTGACTGCAGCGGTAGTGACCCCATCTCTGGGGAGCACCTCCTGCACGTGCCGCAGAGCACGCACGGGAGGCACGGATGTCCCGGTGCAGAGCTGTCAGCACTCAGAAAAACGGAGTGGCTCAGCCTGGATCACTAGCAGGCGATTCATGTGGATACCAGCGAACTCCTGATCAGCCACGTGAGCCTGGTACACGGGGATGCACACTGAGCGAGCTGAGCCTCAGCTCCGTATTTGACTGCCTTGGTTGCAGAGGTAAAAGCATTTGAAATCCGACTCTTGATCATCTTTTTTTCCACGCTGACATAATTATTTCCCTCAGCATCACCGAAACTGCTCAGCAGAAGATTCGTAATGGCATTTTTTTAGACAGTTAAAGTACAAGTTGGTGTGTTCTTTTTTCCTCTAAAAAGACAATCAGACCACTGCATTACATTAAGATAAATCAGACCAAACTGGTAAGAGTTTAACCAAGCTCCAGGAACCCCCTTTTGCATTGGTGCCATTCTCCCAGCTCCAGCAGAAGGGCTGCCTCCAGCCAGCAACAGGCCTCAGCGGAGGGAACTCAGAGCAGAGGAGGCTGAAACACCACCCGGTCCCACAGGCTGCCTCCACGGGGCTTCGAGGAAGATAACTCTTGAGACCTCCTGCATAAAACATGCTTCTACCCTCATTTCTGATCACACCAGAGCACATCTTTTGACATAAAAGCTCTGGGGAATGGGCAGATGTTCTCTAAAGCTAACTCCAGCCACAAGCTGCTACCTCCCAGGGGCACCTAAGAGTGGAGCAGGACAGGAGATTTCTGCTCCATCTGGCTCCCAGAGTCATCTCTCAGGGCTACATGGAGCCCTGGCTGAGCTGGGCTCCTGAAGTTAACCTTTGAAAAATATACCCCCATCTTCCACAGCACAGACTCCAGCACGAGCTCAGGAAAGCTCTTTAAGCTAATCGCTGTCTTTATTTAACATAAAAAGCCCAGCAACAAAAATTGCACGGTTCCTCATTTCCATCCCAAATCTGGCTTCAGCTTCCAGCTATTGGAGATTATGCTGCAAGCATAGAGCCTCTTCCTCAAAACCATGCTGCACCTGGTAAAAAAAAAAAAAAAAAAAAAAAACTGTTGGGAGACAATGGTGCCTCCTACCATCCCTCTTAGGTGGGAAAAGAAGTGAAGGAAGGTGGATCAGCTGGCACTGGGAGATATGAATTACACTTCCTACAGCAGCTTGGAGGAACATTGCCCTGAGTAGGTGTTGAAAATTAATCTTCCCCTATTGCAATATGAAAGAGGGAGACAACAGCATGGCTGCCTCAAGGTGAAACTGTTGAGAGTTTATGAAAAATACCACCAGAAGGATTCCTTCTCGATTAGACCGTAATTATTCCACTTCCAAGAAAAAATCCCCCCTCTACATTACCAGATCAACAAAATTTTGCCTTGGAAAGGCAGGAGTAGTTGTACTGCTTTCTCTCACACTCTTACCCCACCAGGAAAGGTTTTATACTTTCAATTTAGCAATAAAAATGCCAGAGAACAGAGGTTAGACTGTCCAGCACAGGAAAATAGCATAGCAAGCAGATGACCGCCTAGGATGCAATTAGTATTTAAAAAAAACAGCAAAATGGATGCAAAATTGAGATTTCCCTAGGAAAGGTAATTATATTCCAGAGCACTGAAGATCAAGGGGTTGTGGGTTAAAAAATATGGTCGCGTTGGCTATTACTGAAGTCACCTACAGAAGGCAAGCATCAGGAAAGGATATTACAGACACTTTCTGGCCAAGATCAGAGCAAAAGGAGTTACCAGCTGAGACGCAGTCACCTACTCAGCAGAAGCGTGCTAGAACACTTGCTAACCACAAGCAGGCAGGACCCCAGAAGCCACCTCCACCACCAGCACAACACCTCAACAGCAAAGCACTGGATTCATTTATTGATAACTTAAAGGTGGCACCACTTGCCAAACTCACCCTCTGAAAGGGCACGAGGAGCAGACAGACAGACAAGCAATCTTCCACTGTAGGTTTCTCTGTTCATTATTTGCCCTTTAAAGTAAGTTCCCTACTCTGCCTTTCACAGGATAATAAAAATTGAAGCCATAAAGTATTTAGAAAGATAAACTTGATAATGAAAACTCTGCTGGTAACGATTCAAGCAGCAGAAATATTGTAAGGCCCTTTCCAAATGAGAACCCTGCACCATATATTAAGCTCATCCAGGCAAGGAAATTAATTTATTTCAGAAGAAATAAACCTGACTGCTTAATTCTTAAAACTAATTCCTGCCGTTAACTGGTCATTACAGGTAAGCAAAGTAAACCTATAAAAATAAATTACACTTCGCTCCTATCTGAACTCACCACAAAAACATCAACAGCTTATGAGTACACTGGGGTTAAGTCTGCAGGACAGTCTCATCCCAGCCACACACACAAATGCAGACTTGTCACTGGACTAAGAGGCCAGCTAAAACTATCCAAGTCTTTTAAGAGACCGCTCTGATGAATAAAGAAGCCAACCAAGGCTCGCAGAGCTGGGGAGAGCAGGGTGAGCGTCCTTTGGGCTGCCCCTCGGCTCTCCAGCAGCTGTAGCTACTCCCTTGCAGTTGCCTCGGGAGGACTGTAAGGACTTTTTAGGAGAGAGGGAAGGCAGTAGTAAGGGGAGAAATGAGGCAGCAAATCCCCAAAGAAACTAATGTTCCCTTCACACCACCTGCCACACATTTACAGGAAGATTTTTTTTCTGATTGGAATAGCCTTCGTAAATGCCTTCCCTAATAGAGAGCCTAATTGTTCCATATTAGAGGCTAGCATACAGTGAGGCATTTTGAACAAATCTCACAAAGTTCACAAAAACCATGTGTCTACAGTTCAGCTCCCTTCTTTTCACCTCTACTACCCTCCTGCATAGCACTCTCAAAATACCCACAGCTGCTAGGAGATAAGTTCCTCGAGCTACACACCCTGTCCTCTCCTTCTGTCCCCAGCACCGTGACACAGAGCAGGTCAAGATCCAGCCCAAAGGCAGAGTAGTCACAAACACCCAAAAAGTCTGGTTTCACTGCTCTTTCTATTCTGAAAAGTTCGGTTATTCCCTTCAAGTCCAGGAGCTAATCAGGCTGCAGGCGATCATCTTGGCCCAGCTGTGTGTTCTCCAAGTCACAGCCAAGGTTTCCTAAACTTGGGGACCAAAAGCCTGTTTGTGCTTCTGGTGTGGCACTGCGGAAGACAATCTTACCTCCTCCCTGCTTACCAAGCCTTCGCAGTGCTCAGTTACAACATGCCTTCCCTTCCCCGGCTGTTGCAGCACCGGAGCATCTCACAGTCTGTATGTGGCTGGCTACATAAACTCCCCTGCCAGGTGAAATGTCATCCCCACTTCACAGATTGGAAACAGAGACCAATATTTAGCAACATTCGTCAGAATTGTACAAATCAAAGCAAGTCAAGGAACTAAACTTTTACACCTCCAGGCCAAGGCTATCATTTTTATCACTGGATCATCCTTTTTTTAATGACTTTACCCTGCTCAAAGAGCACAAACTGCTTCAAAAAGGATTTTCTTATATGAACTGCACACCACATTATCAAAAGTCTGACACCAAAGAGACAAAGGAGTCTCTCATTACTGTCCTCACCCTTTTCATTAAGTATCCTATCAAGTTTTACTGCACAACCTAGTTATTAGGATTTTTATACTTTCCATATTCCTATTTATATTAAGTACCACTAAAAACCCATATTGATTTTTATCTTTAATCCCTCAAGAAATGTAGGTGGGATGGTCATTAAAAATTCATGTTGGGTTCTTCACTTTCTTGATTTGCTACATTTTCAAGAACTCATGTTTTAATGTGTGCCTAAAATCTCCACTGAAAATCACTGCTGTAATTACTTTAACGAGGCAGGTCATGGCACTGGGAGGCCACTGGACTGAACTATTTACACATCCCAAGGTTTCTTTTGGTGATACCCAAATATATGCAATATCAAGCTCCATCTTGTTGTAGACTTGCACACTTTTAAGTATTGATGACTCTGGTCTGAATGTCAGTCCCTAATGCTCCGAAATCAACACTCAAAACTTTCTTGCTTCACTGGAAGCAGATTCTGGAGCCAAGAATTTTCCTGTTTTATACAAAGAATTTATCTGTTCCAGGAGCCTACCAGCAAGGCACACAGCTAAGAAGTGCATACATTCAGTGAACAGAAAGTTGGCACAATTTATGCTTGTCCAGGGAAACAGTTTATTATACATGCCATTAAAAATGCATTAAGGCAACATTAAAGTTAGGCACCTAAGGGATGGGAAGAGTCAGGAAATGCTACGCTGAAACTTAAGCACCTCTCTTTTCTTCACCTAGGTATCCAGGCTCTTAAAACTGCAACATTCATCACCCACGTGCCCTCACACAACAATTCAACCTTTCGGTGATTAGGGCACTGTCAAACGCAGCTGGGCTCTGCCTATGAGCTACCTGACAGTTCAGAAAGTGTCTTGTTCAAAGCTTTTTTTAATTGCTCTAAAACCGAGGAGAGCATTTTGCACTGGCTCTAGCAGGAGCAGGACCAAGCCCACAGCACACACCTTGACGCATGCGTCTTGTGCATCATCCCAAGGATGAGTAAATACAGCCATATCAGTTGGATATGGCATCTGTTGCGGTTACAAATACACGGCCCACCTTACACACTACGGGGTTCCAGCAATCATTTCAGCCTGCAGCTAACACAGCACCGAACTGCCTGCCTTCATTTTATTCAGTAACACTGTAATCAGAAGAACTGGCACTATTACTTTTAAAGCCCTGCCCATGCAGAAAGGACAATTTAAAAAGCAGAGTTCATACACGAGGCTGGGCTGTCAAAGCTTACAGAGACCTTTCAGAGACTAAAGGAGACTCCTGACTGAAGCCTACATCCTGGCAAGCTCCTGGCTTCCAGCCCCCTGCCATTTCATAGGGCTACACCACGTTTGGCAAAGCCCGCTCTTCCCTTAACTTTCGCCGAGTAATAAGCCCTGCTCACACAAAGTTATCTTTGACCAAGGATTGATGAAAATTATGCACCTGGGCCCTATTATTGCTGCTCCTGGGAAACCACCTGAGACCCCTCCCTGAGGACACCAGCCAGACACTTTTTTTTTTTTATGAAACACCCAATTTGGCTGGCGCCAAGGCTGAGGTCAGAAGGCAAACCTTCAGTGGTGAACAAGTATTTTCCACCTGAACTAGACCGATTACCATCAACAGAGACAGGTTGAAACTTCTTATGGAAAGATACCACTAGAATATTTCCAATAAATTAAGATGTTTACCTACTGCTTTGCTTCATCCTAGAGGCTGTATGCCTGGAAGCAGATTCCAAAAGCTCTGTATGCAGCCAATGAAAACTGCCACCATTTTATTTTAAAATTCACTAATACGTCGGATATGACAGGGTCAAACAAAAATTAAAGGATATTTCTATCCTTTCCACATTCAGAGCTGTGTTATTTGGATAACCCACATGCCTTTGAATCATGAATTAGCATGGAAAAACTCGAGAAGATTGTATTTACTTATTTTTTATTACATGCAGCACATCCTGTGCTGGAAAGGCTTTTTTTTTTTTTAGGCTACACAGTAAATTAATTCCTCAGCCTTTTCAACCCGTGGCCTTTCTGTTGAGGCTGCCAAGAGAAGTCCCAATTAGCGCTAGCTGCAATGGTGGCTGGCTTCCATGAAGAACTTTCATAAGGCACCAGTGGGGGGCTGAAAAGGAGACTTATTTATTTATAGTTGTAAAACCCAGCTTTAAAAAAAAAGATTTGATTTTCTGTACACATTTTGGTTTTGCTTTAAATATAAAGTGAGCAACAGATTCCCATGTCCTAATCTCACCACGCACAGCAGGAAGAAACAAAACCAAACTCACTGAAACCAATGGCGGTGTGCTGTTGGGGAGACTCTGCTCTTTGGTTGGAAGCTGGAGGCCTTTGTCTTGTATTGGGCTAATTGGTTGGCATTCTTATTAATGAGTCCACAAAGTGGCTTAAAACCTTGTTTTTTAATGCACGGGGAAGGAGGAGGAAAGTGGAGAAGTTGTTTTTCCAAAGCTAAATTGATAAAACAGCTCCCAGTGCAATTAAAAACCTGCACAGATGAATAGTCGGCTTTGGAAAGCACCAACTGTGTAATTTATCAGGCTAGTTTACAAAGGGAGAGAAAATATCTGAGGACGGGAAAGGAATTTCATGGACATTTCAACAACACAAAACTGTATTGAATTTTATCATCTCAAGATTTATTTTTCCCTCCCTTCTATTAAGGGGGAGCAAGAAGAGATAATGTCATAGCTGCATCACCAAAGCACTTTCCATGAGCAAATTAAAGGCGCAGGGGAAAAAAAGCTGCACGTTCCTCGCCTGCCTTTCTTATCAAGGAAAAAAATGAGAGATGGTTCCAACATCCCACTAAGAATACTGACGTTTTCCCTAACCTTACGCACCACAGCTACAGCTTATCTAATGTCTATGAAGAAGTCCTATGAAGAGGGCTGGGTAGAAGACAGTTTCAACATGAACTTAAGCTCATATACAAGGAAGAAATGGTGCACGAAAAATATATTAATAGTTTAATTGTTTAAAATGCTAATGCATATTCACAGGAATAGTAGGGCCAAACAACCTTTTTTTCCTCCTTTGCCTGTGGCGTCAGTACCACACCACAGACTTTATTATGGCCGATGGGGTTTGAGAGGGAGGGGGATAAAAAAAAAAAAAAAGCAGCCATGGAAGGCTACCAACCATCACTCACCAGCAACAGCAACTGCCTACTTAGATCTGCACTTGCTGAACGTACCCACGGAAGCTACAGCTCGTGGTGGCGCCAGGACTTTATTGTACACGAGTCTTCCTGAGCAGGTACGCCTTAAAGTGTTAGCAGTGTCATTTGTGTTAACAAAACATAATGAAAAGTAGCTCTTGTGCATGAAAAGCAGACATTTTTTAGAACCCACTGCTGAACTTGCTTTAATTTCAATACGAGACTTTAAACTCTCTTCAGTAGCATTTGAATTGACTTATCCGTGACTTGGTTAGGGTTATTTTGTGCAAGACTCTGAGATCGTGCTTTGGAGCAAAATGATGGGAAAAATGTAGAATGGGAAATTAACGGTTTTTTATTCTTTTGACAAAACCCAGTCTGAAAGACTGCGAACTGCACTAACTTGGCAAATATTTTGGACAGCATTATTCTAAAAATAGCATTTGACTCAGCAGTTTGACAGGGACAAATGAAAACACAAACAAAGTGCAAAAAAAGGGCTCTTTTGCACTCAAGTGGTTCAGGAACATTTTAAGTCCCAGTGAGCCACTATGTCACTAAAGCATTTAGCAACATTTGACTGGCAGTAGAGCTTAAATTTAGAGACACTCAGAACCCAGCTGTCATCTTGGACAGCTAAATAAATTGATCAGCACGGATAGCAAGAGGCACAAACAGACACGCAGTCCTTATTTTCACTGCTAACAGAACATTATAAGCTACATAGATGCCTTTGTTTATGCCGTGGTACAGCTTTGTTTGGTCTAGTGATGGCATACATAGCTATACCTTTGCTTCGTGTGATACATCCGTTATAGACTCGTGCTATTGAACATGGCCAATCCAAGCAACAACTCCAAAACCTTCAGGGTAAAAGGCCATTTGTTTGCTCTCCTTTTCTATGGTGCTGTGTCAGAGATCCCAGTTCATAGCCCAGGTTTCTTCTGTGTAAAACAGCAACACAAAAATCACTTCAAGACTAGTCACCTTCGCCACATAACGTGACATGAACAGCAATGCTGAGTATAGTCAGGATGGCTGGATGTATCCAGGCTAACAATATGCTTACCACCAGCATTTACAGAATATCAGCAAAATGTCTGGGTAAGAAGGAACACAATGCTTGCTGTGCGTCCTTCTGCACTGGCTGAGGAGGAAGAGTGCCCTCAGACTCTCAGCTGGCTGGGTCGCTGTTTACCTATGCTAAACATTCAGATTTGCTGAACATCCTCTTAAGGGCTTTACAAGGAAGTTTCAGAAGGTTAAAAATCCTACTTCGTGTCCCTAGTGACCTGCAAAACGAGAGCAAGATGAACTCATTCCACCTACACTCACCCATGTGTTTCAGTGCCAGCAGTAGTGATTCAAAGCAGCACATCTTCTATTTAGTGGCTGTACTAAATTATTGTAGAAAAGGTGCAAGGTCTCCGATAGCAAGAGGTGCAAGCTGCATGCTACAGATGCCCCTGATATGTTTAAATCACCTGTAGCTGCTCTAGTTGAACCTAGTTACATACTAGGCTGCACTTAACACAAAATGCTGCAACACTTCTAATTGGGCTACTGAGAGCAACTGATTGTGAATAATTACAGAGTGGTCCTCACGGGTGATCATTAGTAGCCACAGGCATGGAGATCCAACTGGCCACATTCATCACAGTGCCTAATTTTGCAGTTCACAGGTATTTACCATGAGCACATTTGGTTCAACTGCATCTTCAGCACTTGCAGGGGAGGAATAAAAAGCTTCCGTCTTCCCACACATCTTTTAATACTACAGTGTATTAATACATCGGCCATCTGACTATGGAATTGTAATTAAAGCATCACTGAAATAATTCTGCCTCTAGTAAAAGATCTTCGCATGAACACGAGATTTATAACCTGTTATAAAAACTCCAAGTCACGTGTACACTGCATAGGGACATGGCTTTATAAGTCCTTGCTAATTCCAGGCCGATGCTGAAATCCTCTTGCTTATTCTTAGTTACAGAGAAGTATATCCTGAGTTCTGGGCCTATTTTGTAGATGTTTCAAAGAATAAAATAACTAATTTTTAGAAGAAACTCTCACATCCTAAGCCACAAAGAGATGATTTTTTTTTAAATGATGTCCTCCATTTTTACTGTTTCTTTTATTGGAGTAATTATCTCCTTACATTCATAAGGTGACTCCATTAATAAATTTAAGAAGTGCTTAGAGAAGATCTTTTAATCATGGAGAAAACTGTTTATGATAGCTGCCTGTCATTAATCGGTTTGCAAGCCTTGCACTCTCTGCTGAGGTTGCCCATAGAGGATTCTTACAACCACAAAGATCTTTAACACATTTACAAGCTGGATTCTGCAGGTAGGCAGACCACTACCACTTGAATGTAAATAAAATATGTTACACATTACCTATGCCCTAAATATTCGCTTTACATTTAAAATTAAGTTTCTTGGTAAGGAACGTTTTTTGTTTCAGTCCTGAGCAGCTGGAACATGTTATCAGGAGAATGCAACCGCCCAGTTCAGTAACTGATTTACTTTTAAAACAGTATTTGCCAAAGTACTGCTGTACCTTAGCACAGAATGCCCCTCCGTACAAAACACACTCAGCTGCAAGGGCTCCTCCTCTCCAAATGGGTCACATCATGCCTACAATTATATTATCTGTGTTTTCTGAGGATATTAGAAAACAAAAATTAAACAGAGCCCTGTTCAGACTTAAAACTAACTTGAATTTCCTACAAAATTTGAACGTAGCTGCATGTATTTATCTATTTTTAACCTGACTTCCTACAGGAATGTGGTCTACAGAACCAACTTTCGATTCTTCCCTCTCTGCCTCCTTCCAAATAGATTATCAAATTCCTTTGCCCATTTGCGAATTCAAAAAACAACCAAGCTTTCAAATGCTAATAAATCTTTGTAGGTTTAAAGAAATCTGGGGCTATATGGGGAGGATGCTCATCCCAAGCCCTTGCACACAGAGAGGTGACGAAGGGAAATTCAGCAGTTACCTTCCTGACTGGCAGCTGTTGTCCTGCCAAGCCAGAAAGTGTGCAGCTCCAGATGAGCAGCCGCCTGTGCTGTCTCTTGCACAGTGGGGGTGCACGGAAAGCTGGGGGAAGGAAGGATTTGGGTAACGAAGGGTAACTCCTTAGCAAACCAGGTTTCATCAGTTCTGCTATTTGTGTTTTAGTTCTCACACCAGGCGTCCATCTCCGGCCCCACTTTCATTACTACAAATAATCCAGTGAACACAACGACAAAACAGCAGTCACCTGCTTCCGTGGATCAAATCGCTGGATGTTTCATCAGGCAAAGGAAATTCATTACGGTGTTTTCCAAGTGAGTCTTATGAGCAGATCTTAAAATAAAGCATTTAGGTGCTAACTCCTGCTGGTTTAAAGGGAAGCAGGATTTTAGCCTGTGCCAAGACCTTCAGTTTTTCTGCTGTGAGCACGTACCCTCCTGCCTCCAGAGCCCTAACCTTCAAATCTATGCCCATGAAAACAAACATCTCATCCAAGTGCAACTGGCAACACAGCAGCAAGAGAAGACAAGCTGTGTATCATCCAACACAGCAGATCTGAGCCGGAACCTCCAACTGAAGATACAAACAATTGGTAGAACCTGTTACGTAGCTGTAACATGTTGCATCATTAGCAAACAAACTAGTTAATGCAGGTATTAATTTGGAGGGTACAAGATACAGGAGGACAATGTGGCTAGAAGAGCTTTCAGAGGGAAATACCTTAGGGCAACCTACTGCATTTTATTGCTCCAGCTGAAGTCTCAAGTCATCAAAAAAATCAGCCCAATTCATTCTCAGCCAAACTGTAAGTAGTATCACTACCAGCTCTGTATCAGTTTTCAAAGGCCCTGAGGACTTTCTGAATTTAAATAATGTTTTGGCATGCTTCAGTACAATGTTGAATGACCATCACCCCTTGGACTGCCAGAGAACTGTGACAGAGGAGTGAAAGTGAGTCACCCCCGTGATTAAGAGTGGTGCATTTGCAGCTGTGAACAAGGACTTGTGACCTCACAGATCTCAAATGGAGTTGCTGAAACAACCAGAGCTCTGGCTTGAAAGCAAATAACACAGAAGACTAACCAAACATTGACAGTAATCTTGTAAAATTGACAGTAATCTTGTAAAATGACGACTCCTCTATTTAAGCACTATTATGCTCTTTAGTTATACTGTGACTCAGCCTACAAAGTACCTCTTCCAGCAGCATAACTCTATCCTAAACTTGAAACCATCAACTTCACAAACATTTCATGCCTTGTGTGTTTAAGATTCACAGCAAACAAGAGAAGGCTGGACTTTGATTTTATGGTTCTGTGAAACCTACGCAGCAAATTATCATTGGTTTTGTTTGCAAGCATCTGGATCAGGGTACAGAATAGAAAAAGCAAACTCACATGGTGCATGGAACATCACTAGCACAGATGAATGATCTTTTATAAACTTGTCGAAGTCTTCATCAGTCAGGTGATAAACTGCATTTTCCTCATCTGCCCAGGGAGTCTCCGGAGCCTGTGGCTGAGGTGCCTGTGGGCTACAAGACAAAGACACAGCTGAAAAGCAGCTCGTAGGTACTAAGTAGTAATTTTAGCAAGTTGGATTGCAAGGAACCACCTTCATGCAAACGTCCACATAGGTCTGACACACTAACCCTACTGAACAGCTTTAGTAATTCTTCCACTCAGAACTGATAAATGCCAGAAAGTCAGACAGAACTGGACGAGAAAGGAAAAATCCACAAGGAGCTCACAAGGACAGATCAGAAATGGAAGGGGACAGAATGAAGAGATAACCAGGCTGCTTAGTTATTACATTATAAAAATCTGATGTATTTTTCTATTACTCTTTTAGCCTCCTCAGCAGGATGCTTCCTTTCTTACAGCACTCACACTTCGTAGTTCACAGGAGTCATTGCAAATGAAAGAAAAAAGAAGTGAGTAGAAACAGCCAATCTAACCAGTCACCTTGAATACCAACAGAACATTGATTATAGGGCTGACAGGAAGGAGGAGTGGCAATGTTGGCACCATGAGTGAGCTGTGTGCAGTGTACACCACGGCATTTAACCAGGAATGCATGGTTTTACCCTGAACAACCCTGTGACCTGGGGAAGCATCATTGTGTCCTCCCGCGACAGTGGGCTCACAGGCCTGATTCAGCAAAGCTACTCAAACTGCATGCTTAATCTAAAAGATAAGTGACACGCTCCACCGACTTCCCTATGATTGCACATGAGCTTAACCATCTTTGAAGGCTCAGAGCCAGAGAGACTGCTCAAAGACACGCTGGAAAATCTGGAAATTGAACCTCAGTTGCTCTGGACCAGTTCAATTGCTCATCATTCCACTACACAAGTGCTCCTTCCTTTTATCAATGTACATTTATAAGAGATTTTGGCAGATGTGAACTAAACTATGCTAACTGACATTTTATTTATTAAAGCACTGTTCACATAAAGTACACCCAAACACAGGAACATTTGGAGCCAGACTTTGAAGCTACTTTATCCTTGCCAGGTGTAGTAATGAGTTCCAAATATCCCCCCAAATTCCCCAAATTCTTTGGCAAAGTACAAATCTGGATGCAGCCCCATCCCTGGTGAAAGCAGATTTACTATTTTTGATTAAAATGTATTATTGTGTTAGCTGCCTGGAACAAGGAATGGCAAACGGATGATAATTCATTTATTCTGCTTTGCTCACTGCTAGGCTGAAAGCCTAGTTTGATAAAAAGAAATCTGTAGAGAGATACAGATTCAGATAGCAAGTTCTGTTGATGTAAGCAATGGGTCCAATCCAAGAATATTAAGCAATGTATGCAAAGCTGTGATGCACACCTCTGATGCTGCTCGTAGGATAAACAAACCAAAAAACAAACAAAGGTGGGAGCTGCATGAAGCCAAGCAGCCTAAAGGGAAAAAGCGGTAGGTCCCCGTCCATGCAAGTTTACCACCTAAATGGCCCAAGAGACCCACAGTACAGGCGGAGCTGTGACAATTCAGGGGCTGTGTCACAAAGCTACCCAGAGAATCACTGTGCTTGCTGCCAAGCCTGTAAGAAACAGCAATAATCCACAGGTATGCTGGCAGAATGAAGGCTTTCCAGAAAATACCATGACACAATCAATTTGGTAGGGGAGTTGGTTCGAGTAGTTTGAGCATGATGAACATGGACACACTGGCCACAAAGCACCAGAAGAAAGCCGTGTTCAGCAGAGCCTGGCATGACCTATTTCAGCAAGGAATTAGTAAAGCAGGGCACGGGATGTTTATTCAAATGGCCCACTTTAAAATGCTGTGCATGCTAATTAGCCTACACAGGAGTTGGTAAGAAGTACCTCAAAGCCTGGAGGAGACAACAAGCAAAATCTAAAATGTCATTTAAAACTGAGAGAAGGCACATCCAACGCCTGAAGACCAAAAATAGGATGACAGAAGTCTGGAAGAGATATCAAGAGCTAATTGAATTAAGAACAGAGAGCAAGTTCTTGATTTAATTGAGTAGCTAGTTGGTGCTAAGGAAAGGCCCAAGAGAAGTCCACAAAAACTGCGAGACAAACTAAGCAGCTACTGGAGGCAGCAAGAAACTGTCTGGCTTGCCTACCATCCAGATCGATGCAGCTGTGTAAGAAGATGGATTAAAAAAAGAATTGTATGTACAAGATAGCATCTCCTTTGTTAATAATGCTGTGTGTTGGAGTAAGACTGTGATGGTTTCTCTCTATCATCCCATAAAAACATCTGAAACTCCACAAGATAGTAGCCAGTGCCTATTAGGAAGATAAGAGGGGTTAAGTACCTGTAGGCTGATGCATTAGGACACTTCAACATAAGAAAGAAGTGCCTTCACCAACTAACAAATGAAAAGGCGTTGGAACCCTCCAAACTAGTAGCTCTTGCTCTGAGGGAGAAGAATATGAAAAACATCCTTTTCACAGCTTAAGTAATTCTAACCTTTGTTGTTATACTCCGCAGCCCCCTGCCCTAAATCAACACAGATAAACCACTTTCAGCACTTAGCCATGAACATTTAGAGGTCAAAACAACAAGAGGGAGCTAAGAGAAAACAGCTGCCCTTTTGCAGTGTCTAACTTGTGTCCACAAAAAACAGGTCATTTCATGTGGCACAGTGTCTCCTGGATTCTCTTTCAATAGCATATGGACAAGAGCACGTGCATGCACAGTATAAACACACGTTGGTTCTCCTTGGCACGGACACTCTGGCAGTGCCATGCCCCTGCTGCTCAGCACACCTGCTCGGCTGATTGGCATCTCCTATCCGAGCAGCTCCCTGCCTGACTTGTGCAGCTTTGTCTTGGCAGCAGCCTCCACCCTCTCCAACATCACTTCAGAATCACCTCTCATTAAAAGCAACACAGCCTGGGAAACCTGGAACTACACCTGACACTCAGGGAGTGCAGAGACTGAGTATTAAATTTAGGATTTGGTCTTGGTGCCTTGCTACGTCATAGCCTATGCCTGTTTTGTTGTATTTGTGTTTTCAGAAAAGGGAGCCAGCATTCCTCCTCAGAAATGAGAGGACACTGCTCAAGACACCAGAATCACAGGAAATCACAACAGTGATATTAAATTCTAGCTTGAGTTATCTGATGAGAGTTTTAATATTATGCTATTTTGAAATATAGAGTATACATCCTGCAGCTATCTAATTACCACCTTTGGCTTTCCTAAAGCCCCCCCATACCATTTGACTACTTATACTCCTCAGAGTAATGCAATATCATGCATGTAGCAGATTTACCCTCTATATACAGTATTCTGTTTTAATTACAACATCAATTATTGGCAAAATTTAAGTATGCATAATTTCTCAGACATTGCCTTCCTTAAAAGTTGCATTTATTATACAAAACAGGAGTAAGAAGGCTACTACTCAGATCATCTTTTGGGAAACTAATAAACATGCACTGAGCACTAAGTGAGGACAAACAGCTGTCTTTAGCTCTGGACTGCTGGATTATCAGCCAAAGCCCACTGTGGCTTGTTAGCAGAGATTATCATTGGAAAGAGCTTGCAGCTGTTCTGCTTTGCTTCCAGTAGCTCTGTTCACTTGCTGTCACAGCACTGATAGAAAGGCACTGCATATTACAGGGATTATCTGGATATTATGTGGGCAGACAGGGAAAAAACTCACCCCAAACATCTAATGTTTCACACATGGTAGCCAAGAGATAACAACATCCTTGCAGAACTGAAAAGCATAATACAGTACAGGTGATGAAGTCACAGCCTTGCTCTGTGGGCTGATCATCTCCTCAACATTGCTGGAGTTGCCATCTTGATCATTAATTTCTGCAAGGCTGAATGGACTAAATGAAGCTTATGAAAATGAAGATCTCTTCTCTTTGATCCACAGGGCAGTGCATGCTTTCAGTGTTCGTACCTCCTGATGCCAACAGGAACGCTGCTGTCGCTACATTTGTGGGTCCCCGTCTTGAACCACCTAGCCTACTACTGCTGAAGCCCCTGGGCTACCTGCAACCCTTCCCATGTCCCCAGCATAGCCCCACTGGTGCAGTAAAAAATTTATTTTAATCCAGTTTTGCTAAGCCGTATTATCACAATGGTTTGCAACTTACATTGACTTCATTTAAATATTACTTCCTCGGCTGCAACAAAACAAGGGAGGGTTACAAAGGTTCTTCAAAACCCAAGAGCCAAGGGCTGGGCCTTACTGCTAAAGGCAGCAGTCTGGTAATGGACAATCACAGCTCTCTCCAGCTGCTCCACCAGCTTTGACAATGTGCTGATTTGTACCAGCTGAACATCAACTATTTAGAAAAAGGTGTACACAAACACACTTTCTCCTGTCCTCCTCTCTCAACTGCTAGTCCCACAGGCTCATTCAGCCCCCAAAACATTTACAACTGCAAACAGATGTCTTTAGGCAGAACAAGACACTTTCAACACCACTTCAAGTCATAACAGGAAACAAACTTTGTAAAAATGACTAGCAATCTAAGGTGCTAGTTTCTATTGCTTGTCATTGGAAAACACTCTAAATACTCCATCTGAGGGCTAAAGAACTAATGAGAACTGCATACTTGGCACATACATTTTAAATAGAACAACCAAAGTCATACCTTTTGTGAGGTATTAAATTTAGGCACCCAAGATCATTGGAAATTTAAGTTGGCATTTTTAACAAAGCCAAGATCTGTGCATCTGCATTAATTCTGGTCCATAGTCAGTACCCTATTACATATGAAATGCAATTGTAAAACGCAAGGCATGCCTAACGTTTGTTTTTTTAGCATGCAATCTCTCTGTGCTAGTTTAGCCTGTCTCAGAGGGGTAGTTTTGTTTGCTCTTTTGAGCAGAGGGAATGAGGGAGAGATGGCTGATCCTAAACCATTACATTCTGTAAATAATGAAAGGTACATAAAAGGTGGAGTGTATGAAGTTCAGTGCCTTACTTTTTCAGCCAATCTGCTATATCTGCTGCAGTAGCACCATAGTTCTCAAAGTGGAACAGGAACTTTCCTTTCCTATTAAGGCAACAAAACAAGGTTTAGTGCTTGCCCTGAAGATAAGAACATGCAATTATAGTTGAGTGTATGATTTCTTAAATAGTAGCAAAACATAACTGACTCAAAGTAGCAGATTGTAGGATATCCACGGACATTGTATTCTTCCTTTATCCTTTCAAATTCAGCAGAGTAAACATTCATCCCCGCAAGAACCTGAAAAAAACAGAGCATAATTATATTGATTCTTACAATACAGTACCAACATCATGACTTTTAAAGAGCAGTAAAGACAGCTAAACTCTGTGCAGATTCTGATTTCACTCATTGCTGTAAAGCAAGGGTGACTTCATAAAAGGCAATGAAGCGCTTCCAATTTTGACCACGGAAAAACAGAGCAATATTTGAGCCTAGCCCACAGAAAGCACACACCATTCAGCCTGTCATGTACTCCTTGCTCTCGCAGCATCTCCGTTTCCTTTTATTGACCCCCTAACAGAAATACCAGAAGGGAATTCTCCGAATCTCGCTAGTAGTTTAAAATACAAATCTGCAAAGAGAGCACAAGTCCAACTAGAACTCTTTCTTCTTGTGCAAGTACGTGCCTTAGTTCACATGCAAACATTAACAAGGACACAGAGTTCTATCCACATTTTTTGGTTTACAGTCTCAGCTAATGTCCAGAAAGTCTACCTGACCAAGCACTGACTATCCCAGTTCAAAAGCGTGCTTACTGAATGGCAAGGGGGAAAAAATCAGCATTACTTCGATGTAAAACATGCTCCATGAACCCAGGAAATGCCATATGGCATTTATATAGTTTTAATACGTTACCTGACCTGATTGGTAGGGTGTAATGACAGTTGAAACAGCCTGTTCTTACAGATATTGAAAGACAGGCATGGGAGCACAGCAACTTTTCAGGCTCGTGAGTGAAACAAAAAGCTTCCCTTCCCTTTCTTTACCTCTGTCCCAACCCACCCTCCACACCAGCAATCCACCCCAAGCTTCAAGCTCAGGGCTCCTGTGCCCACTCCAACTGTCTTTCAAAGATTTTTTCCAAAGACTTTTGACCTGAAATTTTGAAGATAGGACTAACTCTGAGTTTCTGTGGGTTTGAGATTCACACTGAGGTTGTTCTGCAGTCAAACCTTCAGCCAGCCAGTTGCTGAGATACAACTTCAAGATTAACTTAGTTTTAATGGCATTGACAGCTTAAATCATTTTAGCAGCAGGGTTTTAATCCTAACACCTCCTCCTTCCCCCTCCAAAAACAGGATTTTCTCCTTCCAGCTGAAATATCACATCAGAATTTAATACCAGGTTCCTGACTGCAGCAAACTGCATAGACCAACCAAATGTGCTCGGAGCCAGCATGAAATAAATCTTAAAGCACAAAATCCATGTTTGAAGGTCAACCATTTCTAATAGCGTGCTGGAAAGTCACAAGAAGATGCTTTGTTTTCTCTCACCTATCCTGAGAAAGGATAAAGGAAAGCTACCTCAGAGAGAGGAGTACAGAAATAAGATTTATACTGGCTGGTCACATCTCTTACTTTGAATTTTCCTTGTAATTCTATCAACCAGATTGACTTCATTCATATGAGATACTAAGGCCCAATTCTCCCCTTCCCTTATCTTTTATGTCACCTCTTGAGGATAGGTAAATTCAATAGGCTCAAGATGCAGCAGTTGCTTTACACAGTGAGAACTGGCTTCATTAATTCCCCCCTTTACACCAGCCTACCAGATTTAAGATTTGCCAAGAACTTTCAAAAGACTTATGTTTTACATGAGCATTTCCAGCCATTTCAGAAACGCTGCTACATCTTCAGCCAGATTGCAGTGATTGATCTGAGTCAAGAACATGGATTCATTCTGGTGTTCATACACTGTATGAAGCATAAATGACCAAAAGTCTATTACAATAGGTTTCATTTTTAAAAACAGAAGTTACTGCTTTAGCTGGCCTACAATCACACAATCAAGTACCATCAAGGCTAACAGGGACCATCAAAATATACCTTCTATCCAAAGTCAGGATCCTCCCTCTATACCTAAGCTTCTTCTGCCAGATGTTTAGCTAATTGTCTTTTAGCAAATGACTGAATGACCCTGACTTCAATTGAAGTCCATTACCTCTTGCAATATCCACAGCAAACGCGAAGATCAGTTAATTTCTTTCACCTCTGCAGTGACATTTGACATATTTCCACACTTTACCCGCTCCCCACCAAGCTACCTGTATCTAAATCAACTTTGAACCTTTGCTAGCTGGTCATATCTTCTAGGCTTCTGACTTCCGTTCTCCTGTGACCCTCACCATCTTGCTACTTGATGGAGCAGAACTAGGGGAATCTCTTGTGCTAAGGATAAGATAAACCATCCTCTTCTGATTTGGAGCCACTCTTTTTCTTTTGTGCTAGCGTTAATGGAATAGAAAACCCTAAATTTAACATAATACTGAACCATACAGTCTTCCTCTCAGCAACTACAGCAAGATGGGACCAGTTCCAAAAGACTGTAGCAACCAACGACAGATACAGTTCACCTTTTCATTTTTACGACCTACTAAATAGGCAATACTGTATTTCATTTTCCTGCTATATAATAGCCATAATCACTTTTAACCCTGGCACATCCTGACAGCTAACAACAGGTCTGATTAAAATGCCAAACCTTCAGCTCATCCAAAACAATCAAACTTTCCAGCAATGCCTGATCTGCAGGTCAGCATTGCTCTCAGGCACCCCATGGATAATTTACGATGGGTACAGCAGAGTTAATTTTAGAAATGGCAAACCGTGTACACGTCCCACTCAGGAAGCTAACTAGGTCAGATTTAGATGAACAGATAGATATTTGTGAAAGACACTGGTGACAGTGGCATAACTGGACTTTCCTCTGAAATAAACCTGCACTAAAAACACTGCAAGTGCAAAAAAGCACCTCTGACCGGTGTCAGATCCCTGAGCTGGGCAGGATTAGCCTAAGTCTACCTAAACTCTTTCCTTTCTTTCTTGGAAATTATCAAACTAGAACAGATCTGGAGTTTAAATTCTCTGGTTTGAATTTAATAAAAACAGAACTACATGTGGACAAGGGATAATTGCAGGAAAATAGTGTTTTGCAGCATGCCCTCTCTCTGGCAGTATGTGTGTAGGTGTTTCTTTATGCTTCAAATTCCTGTCCACCCCACACCTCGTGATGGACCTGCTGTGCAGGACAGGAGTGCCTTCCCCCAGAAAACAGCACACCCTCCACAGAAGGGAGAGGAATTTGAATGCTGCCTGGCTGTATGGAAGCACTCTTGAAAATACCTTATTTAGGACATTGTAAACCCCTGAAATCTGAACAACTCCCACTTCTTTCAGCCCTAAGCAAACAAGGATTTAGAGAAAAATTTAGAGGAAACACCTTGAAAAACAACTAGCTGGGAAAACATGGGGGAGTCCGAGTGCTCTCAGTGCTCATGAGATGCACTGACCAGAGCCACCCCAGCAATGTACTTCAGTACTTCATCTTTTCCTCATCACATGCTGCCTCTCCTGAGGAAACTAACTTATAACCCAAGTGATTCAACAGGTAAAATCAGATCAAATCCAGCCAAAGCCATGGAACAACAATCCCATTTCTGTGTCACTCAAGTATTATTGGTATTATATAAATTATACATAGTGTATTACAAAAACATGACTTGAAAAACATCTTCATCTTGCTTAGAGAGATCAATATGCCTTATTAGTACAAACAGGGAACCAAGTTATTGCAGCTGCTGCAAATTGATTTTATTAGGATCAAAACTTGCTTTCATTTTAGCCTGGTATAAATGCTAACTTTGTTGACAAAGCTATAGCAATGCTTATGCATGTAACGCTTATGCTTACTTGTTAGGAGGATGATCAAGACAATGTACAGTAATCCCCCTCCCATGACACTGTGATTCTCCACTGAGCAAGTGGATTAATTATTACTCAGACGGGCATCCATACTTGAGTTGTCTATGGAATATCAAGCCAAAAGGTGATCAAACCCAAAATGGCAAATATTTCTTTATCTTTACAAAAACGAGCTTAAGAAGACTATAAACTCACCAAATAGAAGCTAGACAAAGCAGTGTCAGAGCCCACTTTTCCCTGACAAAAACCACATACTAGATATAAAGGGCAAGTGAGTAAATGCCTCATTATGCTAAGTTTTAATAATAGAAAAAAAAGGAGATAATCCTGAACGAATGTGGAACAGCATCATTCATTTTTGGCTTTGTTTCAACTTGCTTAAAAATTACCCACTTCAATAAATATTTGTGTTTTTAGATATTCAAAAAATAAATTGTTAAAAGGATTTTTTTAAAAAAAGATTCACTTTTTTTTTTTATATAAATCTTATCTTCTCACTTACATATTTACCCTTCAGTTCTGTGGCTGCCTGCTGATAAGACGGCATCATTCTCTTACAAACACCACACCCTGATAAAAAAGAAATTGTGTCAGTAACATGCCAACAACTCCATTCAGACTCTTCTACAGGATCTATGTTCCAAAGCATACCACAATACATGTTTTTATATACAATATTTTTTTAATGAAATTCCTTATTTATTCTACTAAGTAATTATTATATTATTATTTTCTAAGGCTGCTACATCTTGTTATATGCAGCCATTTTTGCTATTTTTTCATGCTGCTCAGCTTCATATTCATTTCTTTTCCTAGTTTTGGAAAGAGCAACACCACTTTATGTTCCTAAGGCTCTGGGCTGAGCTCACAGTGGAATGCAAGATGAAAGAGGTTATGCTCATCAAGCCAAACCAAAAAGCTTTGTGCATTTTGAACGGGCACTCTAGTGACTAAGAAAGTCAGAATATGGTCTTTAATCAGGGGGGAGATGGGGGGTGCACTTCAGATTCATCTCAGTTTAACAGGTCTTTGAAACTCATTTGAGACATCTCCTAAACGTATTAAGCAGACATCAAAAGTTAAGCCATGCTCTGTTAATGGAGAAGGCGATAACTCAGGAGAACCAACAGCCCCTGTAATATACAAGAACTTTATATGCTGAGGAAAAGACAAATAGCGAGTGAGGAAGACTACATGCATAGCTGGAGCACACTAAGAGCTGTTTGATGATGTTCGAGTGCTAAGCAGATTAGCAATAAATCACCCTGTAAGCAGCAGGTTTCACCCCTGCCAAGTAAAATATGTGCATGCACACTGGGAAGGGAGGGACTGCAGACAGCATGAAAGAAAGGAAGCTGCAGCCATGCACTTTGGACACTTAGTACAGAGACTCATGGTCCACCATGGGACAGCAGTCAATACTTTTCTTCTGGTAAAGAGAGAAGAGTTTTGAAAGTATCTTCCATAAAGGAGGAACATATTTTGCAACCACTGGTTTAGGACCACATCAGCGTGCCTGAGAGGAACATTCTTTAATCAGAGGAAAGAGAGCTCGTTTCTGTGGTCTTTCCACCTTTGATCTCTCCACTCAAATTGTCAGTGAGGCTGTTAAATTAGTGCTGCGTCAGATGATGATTTCTTGGTGGGCACAGACCACTCATTTGAGGCCCACTGAACTCTCAACTTCATCCAAACCACTGGAACGGCATCAAAAGATACAAGCTGTTAACACCATCTTCTGGATCCTCTACTTCTGTTGTCTTTAACAGGCCCCAAACTAGTGATCTCCCTCACTTCTCCTCCTGAACCTCTAACCACTCCCTGGACTCTCCCCTGGAGTACAGAGGCATACCAGCCTCGTCCCACAGCCACCAACCACCCCACCATCCTTCCATTCCCATCCCAGCCCTGCCGCTGCCTTGAACTCCTTGCTCCCAAACCCACTGCAGTGGGACCTCTCCTACCCATTAACTTCTGCACTACACTGTTCAGGACTGTCAAGCCATATACGTTCCCATGCAGGCATACAAGAGTAACTCAACTCCTTTTTCTTCCATTCTTTTTTCTTGTATTCTGACTCAAAAGTGAGATTTTTAATTAAACACGTACTAATTTTTCCACTAGGTAACACTTCGATTTTTAAAACCCTGTTTTCAATGACATTTTAAACAGCTCCTTTTTGTCGCCAAATGCGGACCATCTTCTGCAGGAGCCTTCTTTGGCAGAGTTAACTATAAGTAAATCTGAATGCCTGTAAGTATACCTAATTTTTCATATTTAGTGCTGTCTGACTTTATTATATAAGTCCAAAAAGTACAGTGAATGGTCTCCAAATGACAGGTAATATCTTCTAAGGAAAAGGCATGCTTTTACTCTGAGTCGTTTCACCCAGACCAGGCATTCCTGAAATATTAAAGGAACTACATTTAAGTTTGCAGTCGCTTTCATCTCCCTCTGCAATAGTACGTAATGAAAGAGCCCATTTCCTATGAATCTGCCACAATGAATCTAAACCCTCTGCTTCCAGCCAAGCTGAGAAAGAATGCAGCTGTCTTCCCCATGCTTTCCTAGACAAAGGCTCCAACATCCTCTCCTGCCAAAGACCCTCCACCTCACCCCTCACGAGCAAGGAAATGAAGAACTCCCTTTAGTAAACAGCCTGGATTTGCTGCTCCCAGGTATGAACATTAACGCCCATGTCAGAAGACAGCAACCTGCAACTCCAGCTTCCCAAAGTCTGTATTTTAATACAACTGCTGGATGTATTCTGTCTCAAGTAAGTGGAGCAGGAGTAAGAAAAGAAAAGTTGGATAAGAACCAAATCAGAAGGTCTCATGTGTTAAATAAAAGATGAGGGAGTTAAGAATCGTGAAATCAGAGGGGGGAAAAAAAACCTTACAAGTAGGCTTCCTTCACAGCAGTTTAGAAATCAGCAAAAAGTACTACAGCACTGAAGACTAGCAGGTGTTTTGCCACTTCAAAAGACGACAAACTGGAAGGAGGAGGGCTTCTGGGGGAACGGTTCAAAGAAAACGAAGGGCTAGATAAGGCACATTTCAGGAAGAGACTCAGTTGTGAAAAAACAATTATTCATGATACAGGTAAACTGCAACAGCTCTCCGCAGTGGGACGCTCCCTGAGGGGGGCAATTTGCAGGCAGAGCGGGCGTATCGCCCCCCGCCGACACCACGGCGGCCGCAGCCGCTGGCACTCACCACACGCCAGGCCAGGCCGTGCAGGCCCGGCCTGCTGCAGAGCATGAAGGCACCGCGCTGCTGCTAATTTAATTAAGGAAAAAACGTCCTCTGAGTGATGCATCAAGCTAAGTCTTGGGCAATTCTGGCTGTCTTGGTTCTACACAGATGAGACTAAAAAAGGTAGAATGGTGTTTCAGGCAATAATTACCAGAGAAAATACACTCAAACAGCAGATAATCCTGCCACGGGATGCTCATTTTAAAAGAGAAACAAACAGCAAATTGGTAGCAATGCCTCGCATCAATTTCACAACCAGGACAGCGCCAGGAGGCTTTTCCAGCTTAGGTCACACATTCATTCCTTTCTCATGGCTGCCCTGCTTTCCAGCTGAGCAACAACTCCAGCACAACAATATTTTGTTTTCAAGAACTGGAAAGCCTCTTATATGCCTGTCACCACAAAATGCAAAGAAGCAGTTATAAATTTGTAAAATTAAGGAAGAAGCAGTCAACACAATGACGAGATCAGAGCAATGCAGTGTCAAGGTCACAAAAGAAATGCAGCGACTCCAATGTGTTCTTCTCTTTCCTTCCTGCCACCCCACCAATTAAACTCCATTTGTATTCAGGATACTCCTACCAGTGACAACAGAAACAGCCAGGGTGCCTCCTGGATGGTGCAGGAAAAGTATTCCTGCTCTTGACCACTGCACTGTAGTTCCCTCTGCATCCAGTTACTGAGGACAAATAGAGCTTCTTTCAACTCCATGGCCTCCTCTAGAGATCTTCTGTTTGTGTGTAACCACTTGTCTGATGCCATGACCCAAAGCGCAAAAGAAAAGAGCACGTACAATGCTCATTTGCACTTCCAGCTAGAAGCACTGAGGGACTACACCCCCTCAGAAAGCTGCATTAACACTAATGTGCTCAGTGTATCATGCTTCTACCACATTGCAAATCTAGAAAGGACAACACGTAAAAAAAATTACATAAGGTAATCCACCATATGGATTTCAATGATATAGATGGGACAAGATGGCATTAGTAAAGCACAGGTGAGGCTTCCACTCAGCCTCGGACATCTCTCAGTGAAGAAGGGAACAAGAAGCAAAAGGACATGCTGGATTACTTACACGGGGCATAGAACATCATTAGAACGGGTTTGTCTTCCTTCTTCAGAAGCCTTCGCAATTCCTAGCGAACGAACCAAATAAAGTAAAAACAAACTTATACAAAATGGCATCTCTTACTATATGACTAGTGTTAGTCATAGTAACTTTTAAAAGTCAGTATACGTATTAATAGAACATGGGGTCATTTATCTGAGGGAAAACAAGGGTCATACTTCCTAACGGACAACACCTGAGTTTCTTCTGCTTGCTCAATTGTAACTTGAAAGGAGCTGGCAAAACTTCTCATAGACAAATATCCACTAAATATTGAAGACTAGTATCTTTGGTGTTAAGATGTGGAAATTGTACTGCTTGATCAATTTTCAGTTCAGAACCTGTGACTGGAAATGTTTTCTTCCTTGATCCATCCAAAAAATGTATTCTAACTCAAGAAGTCAGACTCAATAATAAACTAAAGTTCAGTTTCCACACTATGAAACCTGGTCAGGGCTATGAGAGGCCATGAGAATAGATTTTTCAGTACCAGCATGGTGGAGAAATGAGATGAAGTTTTCAAATTGAACACAACCCTTGGAAGACTTATAATAGAGTACAGAAGGTGAACATTAAAAATTAATCTTCCTACAAAAACCTGATGTCAAAATAACTGTTTCTAATATTAAAAATGAAAGCTAGAAAATTGAAAAGGCCCTTTACGAAATACCAGCGAGGGTCCAATCAATTAAAGTTTTAAAAATCAATAGGCTAGAAAACTAATATTAAAGACCAAGCTGATCAAGTTAGAGAGAAAATCATGGGGAGCTCTGTGGTGGCACTGGCTTTTTAAGGTAGTTTTATCTTATTTGCTGCTTTCCCACTTGCCATGGTGGATGATTACCGTGCACGGTTAAATCACTCCAGATCTGGAGCCTGTTCCTACCTGCTGCAAAGACTTCCTGAGATGACCTCAGGCACATGAGAGAATCTAAGCTTTAACTTTGACAACCTGCAGTTGTAAGAATAGCATTTTACCTCCTACTTCCCTCCTGCAGCAACTGCATCTTGGAAGCTGCTACACTTCCTGAGACAAACAGGTCTCTTCCACCCCAACATCCACAATGCTTTAATGCTTGCTGTTTAGCTGACAGACTACCACACACAGGCCAGAGGAAGGAGGGAAGCAGGAGACCTTGCTCTGTGGTTATTACAAAACACAGACTTTGTCACGTCACAGCTTGGGTGCTTTAATCTTCCCTTCCAAAAGATATAATGGTGCTTCACTAAGAGTTTAAACAAACACGCACACTCCTCACGTTCCATATATTTATAAAACATACAGAACATTTCTCCAGCTGATGTACCTTTTCACTGTCGATATGCACAATATCTTTGGCTTCGGGATCCTCCTCCCACAGTGGCGCACCTTCTGGATCCTTGAGAAAGGCCACCATGGACTGTAATAAAAAGAAAAAAAAACTTTTAAAGCAAAATGAATGAGAACCATCAGACTCCAATCTCAAATCCATGCTGTCATGTGAACCCTATCCAATTAGAGCCTTTGTTTTTCCATTTTTACACTCATCTGCTATAGTGGAGATGAAAACAAATCTCCTATTGCAGAACCAAGTGATGTACTGTTGTGTACCTTTCTCAGAACTGATATGCCAGCTTACCAGTGCCTGCTTCCACCGTAAAACCGGTGAAAACACGTGGAGGTGGACCAACATACAGACAGAAGCTTCAAGGATCCTTCAGAGAACTCTTTCAATGGTACTAGATCTGTAATACTTCCACAGCTACACTCTGGCTGAGTATAAAAGATTTCTCTTTATGTAGAGGTCAGGTTTCCATGCCCTTCACTGCATCTGAGCAACTTTTGCATCCAATAGGACCAGCTGGAGGGCACACTGTGAACAAAAGCAATGAACTCCAAACTTATAGATCAAATTGCTCATTTGGTCAGAGGAAAAATAATCCACCAGTAGTTTCCCCTATGACCCGTTTACCTAGAAACCGCAGTCAGTGGATTTTTAAGTAGGAGTGTTACAAGCACACATGACAAGAGAAGCAGGAAATATGAGACCCTATGCTTCTGCAGCTCCCACATTTGACAAGCAGAATACTTGTGCAAGCTTACTTTATAACTGCTCTACCTGACAGATGTACAACCAACAATTCCTGTGTTGGCAGATCACAGATATTCTCTTTATCACAAAGAAATAGTTCCTACTGATTCTGATTTCAGACTGAGCCTGAGGGAAACTCCAGCCCTCTGAAGTCAGAGACATTCTCCATGGAATTCAGCAGAGCAGCATTGCCCCCCATTTCCAGCCGTACGTAGGGATGTCAGCTGGATCGTTTATCCTCAGATGTCTGTGCTCTAGGAAATACAACCCTTGTATTTCCATGCTCATTCACAATTCAGATTGACTGCTTTTTCCTTCTCTGTGGCACTGCATGTAGGTACGCATCGAGTCCCTGACAGGAACTCTGCCACACCAGTCACATAGTGAGGTCTGAGCAGAAGGCGCTGATCTCTTCTGTCTGGTGACCAAGCAATAGGAGTCGAGGGAGTGGCATGGAGCTGCACCAGGGGAGGTTCAGGCTGCACTTTAGAAAGAGGTTCTTTACCAAGAGGGAGGTCAGGCTCCTCAGGGAAGTGGTCAAGCACCAAGCCTGCTGGAGTCAAGAAGTATTTGGACAATGCTCTTACATGTGGTTTGATTCTAGGGTGGTACTGCATGGAGCCAGGAACTAGACTCGATGATCCTTGTGGGTCCCTTCCAACTCAGGATATTCTGTGATTTTATGATTCCCTTCACCGTAAGAGTTAAGTGGATGATGCCACAACAGCAGTAAGCAAACTTTACTTGCCATCCAAGCAAAGAAAGTCATGTGAGAGCATTCATTAAAGCCTTTATCAGCCATGGGATATTCTGCCAAACCAGTTCCTGACTGAAGATCAGAGCTGAGTATATGTTAACACACACCAAGAGCATCCATCTTAAAGCCCACCTTTGTAAGCCATCTCCTCAAGAGCAGGTTAGCAGCACACCTGGTGACACTTGTCACTGAAACTGTCCCAAGAAACATTTTTGCCACCTCTCTGCCTTGGGCAGGGCTGCTCTGGTACAAACCCAAACAGCTTATCAACGGATAGCGCAGCTCAGCTCATTTTCCTGCATCTCAACTGGTACTACAAAGCTTGGGAGGATTCAGAGCTTACGGCAGGATTCATTTATGGCATTAATGTTTCTGTCTACTTGCTTAGCTAATATTGAAGAGATTTGTCTGATCACAAGAGGCAGCATGTATTAATCACTAGACAGCAAGCAAAGCACTTAATGTACCCAGTGAGAAGACCTAAGGAGTTAGGTAGTAGTGTTGGGACCACAAACACTTTGAGTAGAAGAAATTTGTTTTCATATGGCATTAGCAGAGAAAGAAGCCAGCTAGAAGAAATTCAAGTAATTTATAATGCAGTTATAGTTGTAAAAAAAAAAAATCCAAAACTAAAGGCATTAGCATCCCAAATGATGCCGTAAGAAGACAATAACATATGGGTAAAGGAGAGAAGGACAAAGCCAGGGAGATATTCCACATTTCCAAACACCTCATCAAGTTCTGCTTGCTCTCAGTCTGCACAGACCTCAAATATATACTGGCTGGGAGGAGAGAGGGGTCAACATTTTAAAAAGCTAATGAGTCCGATTGACTCCGTTAGTTTCAAGAATTCCTACGTGCCAAGTTCAGTGATGTAGAAACAGATGTGGTTAGAGGACGGGGGATTAAAGAGATTTAATTCTTGCAGCCTCTCCCTCTCAGCCAAGAAAGAAAAAAATTAGATGTGTAATGTCTTCTGGCAGGAGCAGGCAGTACGGTGCCTTGCACTCATTACTCCACTCTGTGAAGAGCACTGCCTGCACGCTTTTAAGTGGGAAAGAAAAATCCTCACAAACAAACCATGGTGTTGTCTAATCACAGAAGAGCAGTGGTCCCCAGGCTGCTGGGTTAGAGACCTGAGCAAAGTCCAGGCCATGGCACAGCAGCCCCCATGCTGAAGAACCAGCTACGCTCCTGCCCTGCCGTGATGGGGTCAGGACCTGCTTTGACACTGTGGCCCCGACAGACCCATGCTGGGCTGTAACCTGCTGCCTGAACCCCTGCAACAGCTTTGAACCTCAAACACCAATTCAGCAGAACACAGGATGTGCCTTTGTCCAGCACACACTGCAAGTTTTAATAGCACAATAGCCGGCTATCATTTATGAACTCATTTGTTAACCTGAAAAAAATAAATATGGAAACATCTTTGCACATTTCCCTCCTTTTCAGTAATGCAGTAGAGATGCTTATAAAGAAGCTTCCCATGATTTCATACACACACACCCTCCTACAAGAGGGAACTTGAAAAGGATACAGAGTTTACAGCAGGTCTAATTTATTGGGTTAGTCTATTCCCTTTGCTAGTACTGAACAGATTTATACTTTAAAGAGTTTTTTCAACTTTAGAAAAAGAGTAAAACTCCCCTGTACTTTACCCTCCAGAAAAGGCTTCAAAAAACAAACAGCCTGGATACTGGTCTTACAGCACTACAGTGGATTAGGACACGGCGTGGCTAAAGCAAACAGTTAAGATCAAAAAGCGATCTAACCTCAGGTCTCCAACAGCAACTCACTACAGATAATTGGGGGAAAACTACACTAGTACCATTCTTACATACCATGCATGGTATGGGCTCTCAATTTCTGGCAAAAAAGTAATTAAGTTTATGGACTCTGCACCAGCTGTTGTATTCGCACCTCTGTTTGCTACCAATGGATCTATACTTTACGACTATCTAATACTGCTTCTAAGACTTTTAAATTCTTAGCTTTCAGAACATTTGGCTACAAGTTCCACAACTACGTTTTTTTTTAAACAGACTTGTTTCAAATCAGCTGCCTCAAAATGCCACTTTTTGCACTGAAGTTTTGAGATAAAGCAGGTAATCATTCCATTCTTCAAGCTACTCACAGTTATATAAATACCCGTCATAATCCCCCTCCACTGTTCTTTTTCCAAGCCCAAGAACCCTCAATGTAAATACTCAAGCCACTGATAGTTCTGATCATCCTTACTGCCCTTCTGGTACTTCCATGTCTTTCACTCAGTGGGGCAACCAGAAACATGTACTAGATGCAAGATAAAAGAACCCAGCAGATTCAGATGGTGGAATGACATTTCATTTTCCACCCTCTGCTCCTTCACTAATCATTTGACTTTTTAAACTACTGTTAAGCACTGCGGCAATATTTTCAGGCCATTTTTTGTCCTGGCTGATAATTCAAAACCTAACCTGAGATTACTCCAGCATATTTGGAGCTGTGTCCCCTCCTTCCCTCTCATGTTCATTACCCAACAAGTTCTAGCTTTCATATTGACAAGCCACTTGGTATCATGAGAGCCTTTCCCACCCTTTTAAGTTTGGGTTTGTTTTGTTGTTGTTGTTGGTTTTTTTTTGTTTTTTACATCTATTCCTAAAAAATTTACATCACCAAACTTTGCTACCTTGCTACCCACCCCCTTGACAATATACACAAACAGCTCCGATCCTAACAAAGGTCTCAGCAGCAGGAGGTTCTGAGCACTAATGTCCCCCCACTGTGAACACTGAACTACCCTTCATTCCTCATTTTTCTAGGAGTTAACCGACAAGGACATCTCTGATAATTACATACGGGTTTAGTTACTTCAAGAAATGAAGAGCTTTTCTTAAGATTCTGAGTACACTATCAGCTGGATCAGCCATATCTATGAAATTGCCGATTATTTCAGAAGAATCCTTTTACAGCGATAAAACATTTCCTCTTCAGAGCTCCGTCCATTATTCTCCAAAACATCATATTAATATTTGTGTGTCTGCTGGATACCTGGGAAGGAGATCCGAGTTTTATTGCCACAAGCCTGCTGAGCGATGTGAAACAAATCCTTTAATCTCCCTGTTCTATAGTCTGTCCATTTGTCCATAAAATGGGTACGATACCTGATGTAACTGTATCACTCTGCTGCTTGCTGTTTGTAATGTGCTGGAAAACTTGTCACAAACTCAGCTGAAGGTGAGAAAGAAGTGTCACTGCCTCAACACAAGAAAACAGGGAGAAGTGGTATGGAGGGAGAAATACAGACAACATTAATCATTCTGCTGCTGGCAGCTGTATGAAACAATCACCTGAGTTTTGACCACTGCCCAGCTCTGATGCTCTGCCCAACCCATAAATCATCAGCAGCTGGTTTCACAGGGGCAGTTAAATTAAGAAAGAATAGAGCTCCTGGAGGAAGGGAGCTTCAAAACCCCACTTCTGTCCACATTGGACTCACACTTCCCTGTACACGGGGTCACCCCAGAGCTGCTTCCTTCTCACCAGCTAGAGGCAAATACACCAGTGGGCAAGAGGGAAGGGGAAAACACTCATCACAAAATTGTAACTAAAAGAATAATTCATATAGTTCCTGTTCTGCTATGATTGTGTCTCAGCTGAAACCCTCCTTGGGGCTCTGCAGGTGCCTTCCAGATGATCCTATCTGTAAGGAATTGAGTCACAGCACTAACTCCCAGCTGCAGTATTTTATGGAGAGCAGGAACGATATCTCAACCACTGTTCGAACCACCCACATTGAGGCACCTACCAAGTCTCCATCACCCCACCCATTAAGAGGGAAAAAAAAATCATGGGCATTTCCTCAGTAAGCACAGAAGAAGCCTCAGCCATTTGCTGACTAGGCTAGGTATCTAACATTGCCCTTCTTAGTGCCAGGCAGCATTTCTACTGCAGGAGATGGCAAGGTGCACAGTCCTACTCTCCCCACTTCATGTGAATCCAGCATGTCAACCTCAAGTGCAGGCTGAACAGGTGATTCAAGCCATACAGCATTTCCAAGACAGACTCCTCCATCATCTACTCCACAGCAACTCTGCTGTGGACGGAAGGTAACAGAGCAGGCATGCTTAGGAGTAGCCACTCTGACAGAACTGGGTTCAAAGAGCATCCCACACTAGCTTTCTTCCATCCCAGCCCAGACCCTTGAAGGAAGAAGAAAAGGGAAGTGAGTGTAACCCTGACAGCCTGAATTGACTTCATCAAGCCTCCAACATGACCAATGACTGTGCAGAGTCCAGATTTGCTGGAGAAAGAGGAGGAAGTGAAACTCAAACTGGCATCAGAACTGGACAGAAGATGTTTCTGGAATCCAAATCACCACAGAGCACTCCCAGCATTTCACCAGGGCTTTGCAGAGGAAGGTTGCTCACTTTCAGCATGTTTACAGTACATTTCCCCTGTCACAGAGCTCTACATATTCTTTTTGAGCTGCTCAGGACGCTGGTTGGCCGAGTCCCTTGGGAGGCGGTTCTGAAGGGCAGAGGAGTCCAGGAAGGCTGGGCGCTCCTCAAGAAGGAAATCTTAACGGCACAGGAGCGGTCCGTCCCCACGTGCCCAAAGACGAGCCGGCGTGGAAGAAGACCGGCCTGGCTCAACAGAGAGTTGCGGCTTGTGCTTAGCAGAAAAAAGAGGGTTTATAATCTTTGGAAAAAAGGGCGGGCCGCTGAGGAGGACTACAAGGATGTAGCGAGGCTGTGCAGGGAGAAAATTAGAAAGGCCAAAGCTCATCTGGAGCTCAACCTGGCTACTGCCGTTAAAGACAACAAAAAATCCTTTTACAAATATATCAATGCGAAACGGAGGACTAAGGAGAATCTCCATCCTTTACTGGATGCGAGGGGAAACCTAGTTACTCAGGATGAGGAAAAGGCTGAGGTGCTTAATGCCGCCTTTGCCTCAGTCTTTAGCGGCAATACCGGTTGTTCTCTGGATACCCAGTGCCCTGAGCTGGCGGAAGGGGATGGGGAGCAGGATGTGGCCTTTGCTATTCATGAGGAAATGGTTGGCGACCTGCTAAGGAGCTTGGATGTGCGCAAGTCGATGGGGCCGGATGGGATGCACCCGAGGGTACTGAAAGAACTGGCGGAGGAGCTGGCCGAGCCGCTTTCCATCATTTATCGGCAGTCCTGGCTATCGGGGGAGGTCCCAGTTGACTGGCGGCTAGCCAATGTGACGCCCATCTATAAGAAGGGCCGGAGGGCAGACCCGGGGAACTATAGGCCTGTCAGTTTGACCTCAGTGCCAGGAAAGCTCATGGAGCAGATTATCTTGAGGGTCATCACGCGGCACTTGCAGGGCGAGCAGGCGATCAGGCCCAGTCAGCATGGGTTTATGAAAGGCAGGTCCTGCTTGACGAACCTGATCTCCTTCTATGACAAAGTGACGCGCTTGGTGGATGAGGGAAGGGCTGTGGATGTGGTTTACCTTGACCTCAGTAAGGCTTTTGACACCGTTCCCCACAACATTCTCCTCAAGAAACTGGCTGCTCGGGGCTTGGACTGGCGTACGCTTCGCTGGGTTAGAAACTGGCTGGATAGCCGGGCCCAGAGAGTTGTGGTGAATGGAGTCAAATCTGGTTGGAGGCTGGTCACAAGTGGTGTCCCCCAGGGCTCGGTACTGGGGCCGGTCCTCTTTAATATCTTTATCGATGATCTGGATGAGGGCGTCCAGTGCACCCTCAGTAAGTTTGCAGATGACACCAAGCTAAGTGCGTGTGTCGATCTGCTCGAGGGCAGGAAGGCTCTGCAGGAGGATCTGGATAGGCTGGAGCGATGGGCTGAGGTCAACTGTATGAAGTTCAACAAGGCCAAGTGCCGGGTCCTGCACCTGGGGCGCAACAACCCCAAGCAGAGCTACAGGCTGGGAGATGAGTGGTTGGAAAGCTGCCTGGCCGAGAAGGACCTGGGAGTATTGGTTGATAGTCGGCTGAATATGAGCCAGCAGTGTGCTCAGGTGGCCAAGAAGGCCAACAGCATCCTGGCCTGTATAAGAAGCAGTGTGGCCAGCAGGTCTAGGGAGGTGATTGTCCCCCTGTACTCGGCTCTGGTGAGGCCGCACCTTGAGTACTGTGTTCAGTTTTGGGCCCCTCGCTACAGGAAGGACATGGACGTGCTCGAGCGAGTCCAGAGAAGGGCGACCAAGCTGGTGAGGGGTCTGGAGAACAAGTCTTACGAGGAGCGGCTGAGGGAGCTGGGCTTGTTCAGCCTGGAGAAGAGGAGGCTCAGGGGCGACCTTATCGCTCTCTACAGTTACCTTAAAGGAAGCTGTAGTGAGGTGGGGGTTGGTCTGTTCTCCCACGTGCCTGGTGACAGGACGAGGGGGAATGGGCGAAAGTTGCGACAGGGGAGTTTTAGGTTGGATGTTAGGAAGTACTTCTTTACCGAAAGGGTTATTAAGCATTGGAACGGGCTGCCCAGGGAGGTGGTGGAGTCACCATCCCTGGAGGTCTTTAAAAGACGTTTAGATGTAGAGCTTAGTGATATGGTTTAGTGGAGTACTTAGTGTTAGGTCAGAGGTTGGACTCGATGATCTTGAGGTCTCTTCCAACCTAGAAATCTGTGTCTGTGTTTTCAAATTTCATGTCTTTTTCCTTCCATTGTGCTCACAGAACATTGCTTCCTGTTGTTTTGTGTCAAGATTTGCAGGAAAACAAAGGTCATTTCATCCTTGCTGCACTGTGGACACATCTATAGGGATTGTAGTTCCACGATCAAGCCAAAGATAAGGCCACTCAATTGTTTATAAACACAAGACCTAAAATCCTCAGGGAACTCCCTATCAAAAAGCAGTATCAACTAATACTTTTAGTTATACTGCCATCAATAGCATCTGGTAATCAAAAACAGAAGATTGCTATTTGTTATCAGCTTGAACATTAACTCACATGACAGTTTAACACGGGTTCAATCTTGTTAATAATACACAGCTTTTCTGGATCTGTGCTTGGCAGATGCACGCACACAAAAACCCTTAAGACATTCTGACAGCTGTTTATGAAGATTAACCCCATCCCTTTCATGCCTTTAGCATGAAGTACCACCAACACCTGTTTTTAATCCACAAATGTCTCCCCCATACCTAGCAAAAGAATAATAATCAAGTTTACCTTCAATGTGACAGCTCTGTTATATTCAGTATGAAATGCACCGTCCCTGTTGAACAAGGAGTGGGGAATAGTGTTAACTTACAGTAGCGTTGCTGAAAATCATACAGCTGTTCTCCCTTACTTCTCACTAACTAGAATAACATTATCCTGCCAAAGCCACAGAACTAAGCAGAATTGACACCACAGCAATTTAAGGAGGGGAGGGGTAGGGAAGAGTGAGGATGCAAAAACAATGTCATGCAAACAGGTCTCTAGTAAATAATTCCTCTCTGATGCTTTAACAAGAACATTTCCTAATCTTTGGAGATGCAGCTGCTTGGTATCTCTTACATTTACAATACTCCCACTCCTATTATTTTCTGAAAAAAAATAATCTTACACTCTCACTACACTTGCCTTTCCCCAAGTATATTACAAAGTACTGCCCCAAGTCAGAAAAGAAAGCACAGAGAGGTAAAGCCACTTCCCAAGGCACATGCCAGTAGGCAAGTGACAGAGAAAGCAAGAGATCCAAATCTCAGCCATCAACGCTGTGCGTTGGGTAGTTTTAGTTCACTGGACATCTCTCCCACAAGTCCAGCTCATGTTTTTAATGTATGCTATTCAACAGCAGAGTAAACTTAACTTCTGTTACAACGCATGCTTCCAAACTGAAGAAACCATGAGCAATTTCACATATCAGAGGGCACAGGAGAAACAAGAAGTCCTCATGCAGCAGCAGAACAGAGCTGCAAGGAGAAGGAATAGTCCTAACAGGGGCATCAACAATTAGAAACTACAAATCCCAGCCCAGCACTCACTTATAATGGAGCAATTCCACTCCCTTCTCCTTTGAATTAGGATCTACTTTCATCTTCTTGCATAATTTTCGGCTTTCAGTGTCACTGCAAAAAACACATATTGGAAGAAAAATGGTTACAAGAAAAAGAAATCAAATGCATTCAGTTCTGAAAACTCATTGTACTGCTTCCTCTTCAGTAATTAGTTGCACCTAATGGTTAATTTAGAAGCTGCTCAGCTAAGTTTGTGTGACAAGCATTGTGGAAATCTGCATTAGCCAATTTAATTCTTTGGTTTGCCTGGTCAGGACACAAAGGACTATGTTAAAACCACAATGTCAGGCTCTGACCATCAGAAAAGGAGTCCATTCTAGCATGTCCAAGTACCTCTGAGCTGACCTTCTGTCCACGGGATTAATATAAAATTCAGGAAATCAACTTTCAAGACTGTTACTGTGAGGGTGGTAGCCAAAGAGCACTGTTTGTGAATTTGTGAAAAGATTCAAAGAGAAAAAGCAGGTCAGCTTTTGTATCTTGCAGAAGATAACTCAAAAAGAAGAAACATCTCCATGGCACCTCCAAAATCAGATTGGAAGTGGCCAGCCTTAAAAAGGTCTCACAGAAAATAAAAATCAATCCAGATTTTGGAGCCCCAAACCCAGCAACCCCATCCACAATACGTATGAGGGATGTGGCCTGGGCCCTTACCAGGGAAGCAGGTGGTTTTCGAACTGGAAAAGAGTGAAGTGCTTTCAGCTCACGCCACATTAGGCTGAGTTAAAGAAAAGGGCCACAGGAGAAAACTGCACTGTTGGTTAGGTGGGAGGTAAAGGGTCTTTGTGGAATACGCTGTCCTTAACGACACAAATGCAGATGTAAGTCTGCTTCAAGCTGAAGTGAATGTGAAGTGACCTGGGGAGATGAGTGAAACAGTGGGACTACCAAGAGAAGAGGATGATTCACGCCGATGAAGCTAGTCTTTGCATTGACAAACAGCAAGATTAAAAAGCTTGAAAACTTGTTCCCAGCAGAGGACAACTCATACTTTTTGCACAGATAAATCAATTTAGAAAATGAAAACACTGAAAACCCATCAAGTTTAAACCAATTAGGGATACATTAGAGGCATCAAGATGCAAGGGTCCCACCAAATGAAGTGCTGCTGCCAGCACTGGTGCTAATTCTACCAATGTTCTCCAGCTGCCTTTCTGCAAATGGGAGGAACAACAAACAGTGAGTTTGCAGTGTGCTGAAGATGACAGCACACCTTTGTGGAAACTTCCCAAAAGGTTATTTTTAGATGGAGATAAGGAAGGGGATACCATAGACACGTGCATGGGAATCAGAACGTTAGGCTGAAACTGAAAGGGGTAATTTAAGGAACCAGCAAAGCATGTAACCACCTCACCAGTACGGAGCACTTGCAACCCCCAATTCTAGAGAAGCATGTTTCTCCTAAGAGTGTTACTGATTCATGTCTATCCTATGTTTTCAGATCATAGCCAAAGCCAGTCACTGCAGCCCCTAAACACTTTCTTGGCTTCTCCAGGAGGCTGGAGATCCAAGCCTGAGAAGACAATGATCTTCCTACGGTTTGCTGCTTCTTTTTTATCCCCCAGACTCCAGTGGAAGACGGAGCTAAAACACGTCATCTGTTCACTGAATAACATGAACATCCCTCCTTGCAACCAAACCAGGTTGCAAAACAAGTAACCTGGATTTGGAGTTCGGCCGAGAAAGCCAGACACACCACCAAACCTGGGCCCAGAAATATCCTCTCTTCACTTACCTGCAGTCCTCCAACAGTCCTGTGGGCTAAACGTAGAGGACTCACAGGTCAACAAATCTCAGGAGGAGACACCAGTTTCAGACCCCCCCCTCATCTTGCCCCAGACACAGACCTAGGGGCAGAGACCTATGGCACTGCTGGAGTTAAATGTTTGGCAGTCAGCTTAGGTCAGCCCACATTAAGGTCAGTTAACACTTGTAAATATCCTTCTAGACACTCCCAAAAGCTTCCAGGATATACAGATATTTGTGGCCACCTCAGCCTTGTCAAGACAAACATTAGGTGGTGGTGGAGGTAAACAACTGTAATGCTGAAAACCTGCCTCTAGCAACAGGGTCTGTGACGCCCCAGGATGTGGTGACAATTGTTCTTGCATGGGCAGAGGAGCAAAATGGGTGTCAAGCCAATTCTGTTGCCAGTTCTGCCATCAATACAGTGCAACTTCAAAGAACGCAGAGAAAAATAGGGAATTTTTCCTTGTTTATCAGTTGAGTGAGCCTTTGGATCTCTAGAAAATTTCTGCAATGTTTATAGTTGGAAAGGCTGCAAAATATGACCACTGCAACGTACCTGTAAGCAAGGCACTAGCAACTCCTACCACTCCAATGCCTACCAACTCCTTTCCCGTTTGCATGAGCTTCTATTAAAAAAGGAAAGATAAGAACAGCTGTTTCACTAGAAGGAACAGACTAAGCCTGCCCTGCTTTCAGGATTGCTCCATTTTAGAGATCCCTGTAGCTGCTTGAGTGCACAGCCATTATCACAGGAAAGCAAGCAGCAGTTTGCTCCGGTATGTCTCTTGCTATTTACTGGGCTGATTCTCTGCACCAGTGCATTGGGAGTTTGCTCTGTTTATGCAATCTATCTGCACTGATGCAAGGGATGGAAGAGGAGCAAATTCCCCGAATAGGAAATGTCTAAATATGTATCGGTAATTTTTTTTTCATGCATCAGTGCAGATTCTTGCACATGCCAGACCCACCGATTCAGATGCTATGCTGAAGTTGCTCTGGAAAAGGCAGAAAACGAGACGTGCAGAAACAGCAGAGATGGACCCATTCTACTTTTCCTTCTTCTTTCATTTACAGCCAGACAAAAATAACCTGCAAAGAGCAGCCCTGCTCTGATATCACTTGGTAATGACCATTATCCTTAATACGAGTAAATATCAACACAGATGCAGCCTGCTCTGAGATTCGCCTCCTTTGGATCGCAGCCAACAGCCTCTCTCTGAAGACGAGCTTCTCAGCTCCCACATGGGAGAGGGTAATTAGGACTCCGGTTCTTACAATTTAATTATGCCACTTGAAGAGGCAGTGTAAGAGTTTGTTATAACAACTGAAGCCGGGGGACGGGACACTGATGGACAACAAACAAAATGCCCCCAAAATCAGCCCTCTGCCACCCAGGCCAAGACACTCCAGGTGTTGGCTTGAGGGTGGCTCAGTAACGTGTCCCCAGCAGCTGTCCTTGGCTGCCTCGTGGCATTTCTGTGCAGAGCGATTCAAACTTAGCAGATCCCTGCCGTGCTACTGCTACTAGGGGCCCCGATTTGCCTGCGGGCACTCCTAAAGCTTTATCTCTCTGGAAAACCACCCAAAGCATCACCTTATCTGCAGTATCGCCCGAGGACCCAACCAGCAGCTGCATGGTAGTAAGGTCAAACTTTAAGTGGGGCATCAGCATGGCTTCCCTCCCCTCCCACAGGGACATTCCCCACACTCCCCACTCCTGCAAAACCGAACTGGAGCTTCAAAATACTCCTGGAGAAGCAAAGACACACAGCAGCTTGTATAAAAGGTCTGAGCTGGCCTAAGCAAGGAGTCTAAATAACAAGGACAGCACGCATCGTAGGAACACCTCACCCTCTCCAGGCACATCCCGGTCTCCCCTACTGGTCGGCTTTTCTGTCATTTGGGGTTACGGCAGAGCTGGCAGAAAGCCCCAACAGCAGCACTCCCTGCAAACCTCTGAAGTCCCTTGTCAGTGCTAGCTGGCATGAATAATCGCTTTGCAGGGGCAGCCATCTGCTACCAGGATGGGAGGAGGGTGAGGGGCTTGCTAAGGAGATCTGACCTCCTTTGGATCACAACCAGCGAAGGCAACATCCAACAGGGACGCGTTCCCACAGGCACTCATCAAGAGCGGTGCAGGATGCTCTGCTGCAGGCTGGGGAGCTGCTGGCTCGTGGCCAGAAGGGTGCAGAAGTGGTGAGAAAACCTGGTGGCAGTCCCTGGTGGCAGGAGTTACCCACAGAGAAGCTTTAGCACCAGCCTGGTAAGGTAATTCAGAGAGGGAAAGAACAGAGCAGCTAACAAAGCTAGGCAGGAGGAATACAAAAATTAGTTTGGCTGCACCAGGTCCACACAGATTTCTAAAAACAAAACAAGTCCAATCTGGATAGATCCTGACTAAGGGACAGTGCCTGGAGGTAGCAGCACAAGATACCAACCTTGGGGCAAATTCAGATATTGTCCTGGCAGGTCATGAAGGCAGCAGGGTAAGACCAAACATCTGCAGCACCAGCCTTTCTCACAAGCACAAACAAGACCTTCCCCAGCTCCCTAAATATTGCCTTTATCATGTCCTGCTGGCCTCCGGCTCCTCAGCAAGATGGGAAAACAACCCCACAACCACTGCATCCTCTGGGGAGGAAGGGTCTGGAATGACTGTCAGATGCTCACTCAGCAAATGACAAAAATGCCATCAGAAAGTTGCCATCTCCAGTTGCCGACGTAGCAGCACCGTCTGCGTGTGCTGTGCAGCCACGTCACTCAGATGGTGCTGGCGTCTGCAACGCTTCGTGACGCAGACGGGACCAAATCTTCCTTCTCGCCTGTACCCACGGCATTCCCAGACACCAGAGAAGTGATTAACAAAAACACTGCGGCAGCACTGATTTAAGTAGCAAGGTCAGTTTCTGTGCACGCAACCACACTATCTTGCTCTCCAATCAGCATATTGCATAACCACACGAACCACAGCTCTCACGGTCTGTAGAGCAGATGAAATCTGTTTATCTGTACGTCTCTGAACCAGGGCTCAACAACACTTCTAAGTGATGCTTCAGCAGTCCCTTGCATCAGTTGCACCTGTAGACCCCATCAGGATGGAGGCTCTGCCGTACAGAAACACTGCCACTGTCCCAGCAGCTGGAAGAGATGAGACTGAACAGGTCAGGAGGAGGAGCAGGCAGATATGTAGCAGGGCTGCCCATAAAACAAGCCTTCCAACACTGGAAAAAGCTTTGGAAGGCACCAGTCAAGGCTGTCACCAGGTTATCAGTGCGCTCTCTCACTACTGCCTCTGCTGTTTAATTGCTTTCATTCCCTTACATCGTGGTGAAAAGCAGCATACAGAGAACAATTCCGGTTATAATTTCTGGGCAGTGCAGTTTCAGACTACCCCTCAGAATTGAATTATCAAACAGGGTTTCCCGACCCAATGCACAGCCTTTGCAGTGCCCTCTGGCTATCTTCCAGAGAGTACCCTCTCCAGACAACAGGCTGATGAACATCCCGAGAAAGCAGGGAGTTGAGATCCTGCCAAACAACTAATTGAGCTTCTGACCCAAAACAAAAAAAAAGGCAGCAAAAGGGGTGTCAACGCCAGAAATTTCGACAAGCCGCATAAAAATAAAAACCACGTTTGTACTTGCAAGCCTGATCTGAAAGAGGAAGTCATTAGCAGTCAGTTGTAGCTGGATTTGCTCCTACAGGGTTCAGAAATCAAAAAACACAATTCATTAGCCATTGTGCGTTGGCCAATATGGCATTTTGACTATGCTCCTTCCAATCATCAATCCTAGGCTCCAACAAGGCCATTCACATCACAGCAGCTTGCATACTCTGCTGACCAAATGAAAACAGACCGACGTGCCCAAACCCCCTCCTCTCAGGCTGGGGGCATCGCCTCCGTGCCATCCTCCCTCCTAGTCTGGGGTAGCAGCTGCTACAACCTCTACTTATTGCATCCCCCATTCGTAAGGCTCCTCATATTCTCTAACAATCCCAGACCCTTCTGTATCACTCTTGAGACAGACCTGAAAAAAAAAAAAAAAAAAAGCAAAAATCACTTCTCAGACCATCAGCCTGGCTTGCAAGAGCACTTCTCCAAAGAGCTGTGCTAAGCAGCCAGTGGCCGGTAATGGCTTACATCTACTCGAGCAGAAAACACACACACAGCTCTTGGTGCAGCCAGGCACTTAGATACCATGCTCAGCAGTAGGGTTTAGGAACCTGCAGACAAACAAAATAGGAACAGGACCCAAGAGAGATGGACACAGAAGAAATAAAAACAGGAAGCTTAAAACGTTGGATTTGTCTTTGAAAAGGAAGCAACGCTTTGTCACCGTTCTAGATTCCTTATGGAAATGAACTTACAAAACAAGTAACAAGAGCAGCAGGTTTCCATGGCACAGAACAAATGAGCAGCTAAAACAAGGCGGTAGACGAAAAGCTTGAATCTTTTAAGAGATGGAGAACGCGAAGACCAGAAAGGGAAAACGTGCTGCTGGAAAGAATTAAAGATTCGGATTAGCAGACTGACAGGGCAGTCTCTCTTCTGAATTTGAGGTTTGATTTTCCCCTCCAGAGCACAGCAGAAAGCTCCTTTGTGACCCACAGGGCAATCTTTGGAGCCTTCTGCTCCAAACACTCCCCCTGAAACGTGCCAGGAATGCAAACAGAAAAATCCCTGTGCTGTGGAGACCCAGCACCAGCAGGCATCCAATAAAAATGACTATGCCCATTAGTCAATTAGAGAGACCAAGAATCTATAGAAATGAGATCGAAAAGAAGTCTTTTCCCAAAATTAAAACCCATGAGATTAATTCTCACTAAAAGCAAGAGTGAGCTAAAGAACAGAAAGAACCCCAAGACAAAAAGGTGACAGGTATCATCAAACAAAACCAATTAAGGAAAAAAATTATACAGTGTAAGCTCCAGCCCTGTAGAAAGTCAGTAATAATGAATGTTACTTTCCATGGAAATATAAATTAGTAAGAGGCACTCAGCAGCACACGTACCTGCACAGAAATAAGGTGCACACCTGGCAAAGGAGCTACCAAAGGAACTTCTAGAAATGCAAAACACTTGAACTCTCTTTATAAAGATGAAGCCTTCCTCTTCAGACACGTCCCAGCCATCTCTAACCCTCCTCATCTAGGTGCAGAGGGACACTCTCCTAACCTGGACACAAGAGCACTAACAATGTACCTTTGAATTCATCCTAAAGAATTCATCCTAAATAAAACCACATGAAGGCAGGTTCTGGATGTCCCACCCCCAGGCTCGAGGAAGCTGCAGCGTATCGTACTGTTCCTCTGCCACCTCTTTTATGACTTCTTGCTGCATGATGAGCCTGGAGAGCACGTAGAGGATTTTTGAAATGAAGTAGTAACTGCAGGAAAACCGAGGTAACTTCTCATCAACTCTTAGCTCATTCACTCTTCATTAAAGACTGAAAAATTACAACATTGAAGATTCACAGTTAATCACTGCCTCGAGGCAAAACACGAATCGTGGCACACACACGGGTAGGCTGACACCGCGATAGGAACCCAGACTTGTATGTCCAGGCACTAGAGTGGTTTTCAGCTAAATGCTCTGTATTTCTGAGTTAGTGCAATACCCCAGACTGAACAGGTTTATTATGTTAGGAACCAAGAGCTTACCTAAGGGAAGGTTTTTGAGGATGGAGCAGCACTTCCTGCACGGTCACTCTGACTGTGAAGTAAAATTGCTTTAAGGTGAATTGGCATCAACTGCACAGGGGTTACAGAACAGACGGGAGGAGGAAGGCATTGGAAATCCGTGCTGCAAATGCAGTTTGTCCATATAAATCCCATCCATACAAGGATCCCATTGTCAGTACAACTATGCTTGCAAACCCTTCCTTACGGATACCTGGCGTACCCTCCCCGGCCTGGCTGCGAACGGACTCCTCTTTGCTGGCACAAAGCATCACTTGCCATCCACCACTGCCCTTCACCTTCAGGGCAGCTGAAGTAAAAGGCAGAAATCCAAACACTGCAGACATACTCGGATGGAAGGGGCTACACCAGTGCAAGCATGCTCCTTTCTTCTTTATTTTTCTCTCCCCATTAGGTCTGGTCAATTTTATTTGCAATTTCAAAGCTTTTCATCAGCTTTAAAATTCAACTACGAGAAGGAAGATGAGTAGACTTACTCTCAAATAAATCCTATTTCTGATCGACTTTACGGGAGCGAAGGTAGAAACTAAAGAGCAAAAAGACACTTAATGCCATCTGTACCAGCAGCCTTGTTCCTGAAATTTCTCTCTCCTGTTCCAAGGCATTAAATAAACTAATTTATGATTGTGTATGGGTAAAGCCTTACTATATCAAAGCACTAGGAAGTGAAAAATTTGGGAAGAAAGATTTTATCTAAAAGGCATACAAACACAGAAACTGGGGGCACCCCAGAAAAGATGACTACTTACTAGATTTCGCTCTCTTCTGAGCCAGCAGATGTTTAGATACGTAGCCTCGAAGGGGCCGCTCTACCAGCCAGATTTGGGTGGGATGCTGAGGGGAAACAGCCCACCCCTATGCTAAGTGTCACAGCATTGCAACACTTAAAAATAGCTTTTGGGGAAAGGGACTACGGGAATGACACACAGGACACCAAAGCAGGAAAAGTGGGATTAAAACCAACCAAAAATTAGCCAGACATTTTAACCATATGGTTCTTCCTCTTCCTAGCAGTCTGATGTGCTAAAGCCAAGCACATGCGCTATGACAGCAGATGGGAACCACACAGCTTTGTTTATGTTTGGGACCTACAGCAAAGGGAACCATGCAAGCTTGAGCAGGGAATATTTACCCAGAGCCAAAGAAACGGGTGGTTTTTTGAAAATACCCGTCTACACAACTGGGTAGGAGTTATGCTAAAAATCAAACACGCTCACAAGGAGCGCCACCCATATGCACTGCGTGCCTGGTCTGCAATTCCACAGGGCAGCGAGCAGACACTTTACTCAGGTATTTGATTTTTCATAAGCAACCATGCTAGAAGAACCAGGAGTCCCAGACATGGCTCTCCTCTGTTTGAGAAAACGCCAGCGTCCCTCTGGTTCAGGGCTGCCCCACCAATAGCCTCACATGTTCCCCACTTCTGCCTACCACAGGATTTTACAGTAAGAGCAATTATGCTTTGGACAGAAAGAGCTAATTTCAACCTCTTCTGCTACCTCCCCAAAGCTGCACCTGACCATAACGCATTTTATAAACCTGCCAAACATTTTCCTCTCTTCCACACAGCCAATTTATTTTCCTTCCTCTTCCACAGGCTATTTACACTCTTCCAGATAACTTCAGTCCTTGGCTGCCCCGTGGCCCCTACTGCAAAACCTTCTGAAGAAGAGCAGAGGATAACTTTATACGGATTACTCTTCAAAACCAGATCTCAGAGAATCACAAGACAGGACTGGGTCTTTGTCTGCTTTATAGACGAGCAACAAAAACTGCCTTTCATTCAAGCATTAAGCTCATCTCATTCTGCTCCCACACACATCACTTTGTGCCTTTTACTCACCACCATAAGGATTTGCCAGCAAGAGTTTCTGTTTTTACATAAAACTTTTACCTGAGTACATCTACGCTCAACCCCACTTCTCATATGGCTCAGAAGACGGGGGTTCAGGGAGAGGAGGGACTCTGCAGGATGCAGAGGCTCCGGACCACACGTACGGGACCAGCCTGCCCACGCAGCACACACCAGGTCCACCGCACCCCAACTCACATTTCATTGCAGCTGGATGCGGAGATCACACAGCAGGACAGCACACCTTCTCTTTGCAGGCATCTTAAGCTTTCAGCTCCCTTATGAATCCCTTCCATTTTCAGAACTTCTATCAGCCTGCTACTAAACAGAATTCAATAAATAATCCAGTCCCCGTCTTGCTTACACGCCTACCCAACAGCATCTGAACGTGCTAAATGAGCAGTGCCCATTTGTGCTGCTGTAGCATTTTTCCTTTCGAACTTCTCCAAACTCTTTATAAACATTGACTAATGAATCAGGCAATATTTATCCAACTGCTTGGAAAACAGATACACCTTTTTCTGTTTTAAATGGCACAAATTAATAGCAAGGACTCAATGGCAGAGCCAGGAACAGAAGCTGGGACTCCCAGCTCTTGTAAGAGGGTGTCTCCCTGAGCATGAGTCCCAAAGCACTTGCTCACAAGACCGATCCATCTCTCTGGGACAGTCTGAATCAGATTTATCAATGTGCACTACTGCTCTAGCCATGCTACCAGCTAGCCCAAACTCAGCTAGGGAGCAAGCACTAGGTATTACAAGGAAAAAATAAAAAAATGCAAGGTAGCAGAGAGCTCTGTTTAAACCCACAGCCACAAAAAGCAGCTACCAGGCAGGAGACTGTATCTTACCAGACATTAACAACTCAATATTCTGTCATCTCACACCACCTCCCTTCATACAACATCAAACATCTCAACAAGGAATTCCTAATTAAAACACGGGAAGGTGAGAATAAAACACATTCTTGTCACATCGTTTGTGGGTCTCTTATTCATAATTGAAGTAACTTCATGTTTAATTATGTACAGAGCCACATAGGCTCTCTCTGCACACAGGAGCAAAAAGTGACCGCTACAATGCTGCGAGCAGCCCCCACCTGCCTGTGTGAACCGATTCACAGTGCCTATGCGCGAGGCCCTTAGCTGCAAAATCACACACAGAGGCAATCCCAAGTGCACTGCGTTCCCCACAGCCCAGCTCCTACAAGGCACTTCACCAAGGTAAGCCTCCCCGTGCTGGAAGAGAGGTACCTGGCACGTCCCGGTCCTCTATCACATAAGCTCCAGGGACCTCTGTGATCCTGCTGCAGAGCCACAAAGCGAGTGGCAGCCTCCTGAGACCACCCAACCTGGAACTGAAAGCTCGAGCCTAACCTCTGTCTCAGACCACAGACCCAACCAAAGCTGAGGACGGGGAGCGTGGCTCCCACCCGAGCAGCAGCTCAGGCAGGCAGCCGCAGACCTGCCCGCCCTGCTCTGCTGCACGCGGTGCACAACGCACTGCTGGGACGTGGCAATTAATAACCATTTCCATCAGCGGAGCAATGTGTTCTCTTTCTCCTGAATATGAAGGGAGGAAGGGGAATTATAAGAAATAAAACAAAAAACACCAAACCCACAGCCAATAAAGAGAAGAAAAAGACTGCTGTCACCGCCACAGGGAAGCGGAGACACAAACCACAACTCTGCGTGGATGCCAACCTCGCCAGTGCTTAGATCTGAAGGCAAAGAAGTGCGCTACAGTGGAGTGTGAAGCGCAAAGCCAAAATTCCCTGCTAAATATCGCTGCCAAACAAGCCATTCCTTGTCAATATTTGTAAAACAAATTGAGCCTGGGCTGTAAATATCCCGGCATCTGCATGCAGTTTGCTTCGGCACAAAGACTTGCAGCTAAGCCTCGCAGCATGCTTCTGCTGGGCGAATGACTTGGGCAGCTCTGGCAGGACCCAGCTGCTCCGAGCCCCTCCGACCGGCCCTTCGTGACGAGTGGCAGCCAGCACTCCTGCAGCTCTCTTGTTATTGTTGGGGCGATGCAGGCAGCGGTTTGCAGCCACCTGTATTAAAAGAAGCCGTAATCAAAGGAAAAAAATCTAAAGGAAAAAAAAGTTTAAAAGTCACTAAAAAGCTAAGAGACTGATTTCAGAACGCTCTAGAGGTCTAACAAGCAAACCAACCAAAAAACTTGGTTCAGGCTCAAGCCGTGTGTGTGTGTATCAAGACCTCCTCTGCTACCTGCCGGTCTTCCAGCTCCCCTCATCCACGGGACGAGCTCAAGGACTGTCAGGACAACTCTCCGCTGGCGGCAGAGACAGAAGAAAAATCTCAAGTTTTATTTTAAAAATTTTCATTTTTAAAAAACTCAAGTTTTATTTTACAGCAAAAACACCGCATTTCCCTCCCCATCAAAACCATTTACAAGTTCAGGAGCAGAGACTGAACCATTGAATTAAGTGCCAATACCTGCATGGATTTCAAATGCAAATCCTAAACGCTGAATCTTGCCTTTCCCAACACAGAACTAAAATAAATCCTGGAGATTTATTGCAAGATATTAGCTATTGCTGAGTTGCATTACAGCAGCATCTTGAAGAGCCAAACAGCCTCCTCGTTCCAGGAGCTGCACACACACACCACTTGCACGCACACACACAGAGCAAGCAGCAAGTCCCACAACACAGAGGCAGCCTAAAACAAAGGGGAAATAAGGGACACAAAGGTAAGGTGACCACTCTGCTGTCACAAACAGAGCTGATTAGAGACTAAGGCCAAGAATCCGGCCCACTACTCTATTCAGTAGCCTTCATTATTAACAACCAAAAGCTGCTCATCAGTGCTTTCATTAAAAAAGGAGACTGGCTTTCAGAGACGCACCACATCCCCCTGCAACTTTCCCCTCTTCAGGGTCAACACAATTTATTTGCTGGCTCTTCAGCAGGTGGGAACTGGGACAGGCTTCAGCGACCTCGGAGGAGCAGCCCCGCTTCCTGCCAGCTGATGACTTGGAGTGCTCCCCGCCAGCTGGGCAGAGCTGCAAACGTCTGCGCACTTGGACCAGCCCGGCAGGACGCACACAGACGGCAGGAGCACAGGAGCCCGCGGGAGGGAGAGCTGAGCCGTGGCAGGGGGGACCATGACAGGTTAACCGCCAACAAAAGCGCATTCACTCTGAGTTACCAATGATTTATTCTGGGTCACTGCTGGATGGACAGAGATTGGTTTCTAGAACACGATTTTCAGAGATGACAGATCTGTGCACAGCGCGCAATTTGTTCGCACCCCGGAGATCCACCCAAACGCACAGGTAGCCAGCAACCTGCTCCTCTGCAGAGCAGGAAAGAATTTGCCACCTGCAGGCAAAGCCCTCAAGCTGCAGAGGCAGAGAGGCACTGAGATACACTAACTAAAACCACAGTCAATGTGTTACGGGGCAGAACCGCGTGGAAGGCTTTCAGATCTGCGCCCCAGAAAGCGCACACCTATTCATTTCATTACACCCCACATAGGCAACCACTTACAACGACAAGTTTCCCCGCCTTCACGTTAAATATTGTCATGGCCCTACAAGCACAAAGGAAGTTCTTTAAGAGAAAACACATTTTAGTGAGAAACAGAAATGGGTGGACACTTCAAAACCAAGCAGCCCTACAGCACACGCAACGTTTGCCGTCAGAGCAGAACCGCACCGCCCTCCAGCTGAGGCGTAACGTGGGATTATTCCTCGCCCTGCGTGTGGGAAAGCCGGAGCGGTCAGAGTTTCCACGCTACGTGCCCCCCATGAAAGGCGACGCTGCAGAAGGGGTCCCCAGCCTCAGGCTGAAAGCATGCTGTCACAGAAGAAGTGACAACAGCCATAGGGGAAAACCGATGCCCCACCAACGGCCCGAAGGAAGGCAGAGGACGGTAAGATGTGGGCTCCCTGCGGTTATGAACAAGCTGCACAGAGCGATGTGGGTTCGGTTACAGGCAAAAAGCTTCAGAGCTAGCGAAAATGCTAAGTCAGCAACAAAAGCCAGAAGGGGAGGGCAGGGGGTAAAAAAAAAAAAAAAAAGAAAAACAGCGTGTCACATACCCACAGTCTATCCAGCTTATAGTACCTCGTCCTTTCACCTCCTGGGCCACGCTGGACAGTAACCTGAGCGAGCTTTCCGCAGCAGCAGCTGGAGGAAAAAAAAAATAAATCACCAACAGCATTATTACTGCACATAGAAAACCACAGAGGTGCATTCCTTTGTTCTGAAGCACTGCAGTAACATCATCTCTAATTTGAAGAAACCAGTAAGAAGGGGATCAGTAAAATCTGCTGTAAACTAGAAGGAATGCTGGCTACAGCTGAACTTGGGTGGCTCCTTCCCTCCAAACCCCCCCTCAAACAGCACACTGGAGCTCAGACCTCCATGCGCTCCCTGACCTACATTTGCGGAGCTGTACTGTGTCCTCTCCCACAAACCAGCTTCCATCCCCACACTGCCTTTTTCCTGTGGCTGGGCATTAACTGGTTTCTACCACTAATTAGAGCACCTCATTAAGGACCTTCATCAGCTGTAAGGGCAAGCCATTCAGTGTGCCTGCCTGCCTCAATTCCGTCCCTGAAATACACATTTAACACCGTGCTGCTATTCTCACAATAACCCTTGGAGAACTCGAACCAACAGTCGTGAGGAGCTCAAAACTACGAGCAGAAAGCACCCAGAGAAGACCCTTCCAAAAAAATGGCTGCATAATAAATAGTCAACTGAGATTTTTATAATGTCCTGACGTGATGATTTTGCAAACCATTTCCATTCCAAAACACTCCCATAAATGGTATTAAAAATAAACAGAGAGGAAAAATGGGACAAGAGCTCAGGAAAGAAAGATACAGATTCAAACAAGCATCAATTCCCCCAAAAGTCTAATAAGAGACTGTTTCCTGCCTCGATAAAACAGAAAAAAAATCCTGGAACTACTTTACCTGCTGCTGCTCCACAACCAGTTCACCTAACTGAATTTAAGAACGGCTATACTGGGGCAGATCAAATGTCTACGTAGACCAATAACACGTCTCCAACAGTGGAGAAAATGAAGACCCATGGTTTGAGCAGATGAGGAGAGCCAGCAAGTAGTAATAGTTCCCCTCAAATAATTTCTAAGCCTCCACAATTTTTATCTCAACAATCTCCTGAGCCAGAAAGGGCTTTTTTGTATTCAACAGCCTTTGCTTGGGCCCGATGCCATCAGAGCCTTCAGCCCACTCACATTAGCTCTCAGGAAACTCTCCTGCCCCCAGTGCTCGTAACACTCAGCCGGCACTTCTCTCCAGCACAGGGATGTAGACAGGCGTGGCAATGCTTCCTGGGTACTTACAGCAGAACAGATTGAAGAACTCCATTAAAGAAAGAATGCAAGTTAAACAGACCTGTCCCACAAGACTCACTAGCTGTGCAGCCCTGGCAGGACATCCAGCTGGTAGGATAAACTAAACACCCCCTGTAAACGAGGACATCTCCTGAAACCACTGAATTTTCTGCATGGGATAGGGATACTCATCGAGTCATACTCAGCTGAGAAGCAAAGCCTTTGTTTCAGCAATATAATCGGTTGTTGGCCAATTTCTCATCACAGCTAGGGGATGTATAACTGGGATTAGAATTGCACCTCTATTCTCATATTTTTTTTTTCCTCCCCTTGCCTTTTTTCTTTACTGGGTGACAGTTATGCAAGAACTTGCTAATCGTGCAAGGATCGCTGTGTGAGGAAGAAACATTAATCCCACAGCCAGCTCTGCGGGCAGTGCTTTAGATTGCTAAAACCAACCAATTAAATAATAAAAACAGAAAAAAAAGTCTCCACAACATACTTTTAGAACGATGCCCATAGGACAACATTTATATGATGAGTATCAGAGCCAAAGTGTTCTGGTTGTGCTACTAAAAATGAAAGCAACCACTACTTAAAGTATTAAGCGTAAAAAGAAAAGTTTCCCTTTAAAAAGCTGAGTAATACAGATGTCTTTTTTTTTAATCTAAAGTGTTCCATTCAAAATCAAAAAGCACTAGAAACTCTTTTCTGATTCACTTTAAACCTGTTACTGCAAAACCATTTGCTTGTTCAAGCACTCAGTTTCCCATTATAACAAAGCGCAAATATTTTTGTAACAGAAATTTTCATATATGTCATTTTAACTATCTTAGAACAAGCCTATCTTTACAAAATAAAGTTAATTCTGCACATTTTTGTCTGCGAAGTTCTCTCATATTGGGGGGTAGGCTTGGGTCACCCCATACCGCTCTGATTTGATAAATTCAGAGCAATTCTACCAACGTCATTGCCTCTGAGATAAAACCTCTGCAACAGGTAAGGAAGAGAGTACCCAACCCACCAAGCAAAATATTATCTTGCACCACTTGTCCTGCAGGAAAGTAAAGGAAGCAACACCACCAAAATAACAATGCATCTGAACAGTATTAAAGAAAATGAATTTAGTAATGCCTTTTTTATTTCCCTGCCAGCCAATGATTTCCATGTCCACAACAGCATTCTGCAGTTGCATATGGAGCCTAAGGTTGCTTCTCCATTTTACATGGTGCCACAAAAAAAGAAAGCACCAAAACAAACAAGGTGACAAATGAGAAAAGGTACAGAAGGAGCAGATCACAGCAAAAGGAAGAGCAAACAGACACATACAAGCAAGAGTGAACAACTATGAGAGCCTGAGTTAGAGCAAAGACAGCAAAGAAATTTAAGGGGACAGGTGGCATGACGTTAAAATGAGCCATTTTTCTCCCTCTTACACAAGCAGCTCATTTTTTATTTTTATATTTTGTTCATTAGAGTTGAAAGACAACTGTGGGACATCCAAAGCTGTCAAAAGCAAGGACGGATTGATTTCAGTACTGTAACTATCATTAAGCCTTTCAGTGTCACGAGGAAATCAAAGCTTGCAAACTGCTGCGATAAACACACCAGAAAGCTCTGACTGATGGCTTTTACAAGCAGCCATTTTGGAGACAAAACCAGAAGGTACATTTTTGCCAATATGACAGGGCAATTAGGAGACCAAATTAAGAAGCCTCTTCTATCTTGAAGCATCAGGAGTCTCTGCACTAGAGCAAAGGACACAGGTCCTCATGTGCACACAGATGGTTGCAAACACTTGGTGGGCTGAAAGAGCTGTGACGTTCAGAAAAACAAGAGAACTTACCAGATTTGGAATACAGAGCTAGTACGTTATTTCGTGTCCTGAGAAGCTTCTTAAAATCCTTGTGGTCACTTATTTTTTCGATGAGTGGAGACACCTTCAATGAATACCCAAATGGCGGCAGGAATGCCTACAGAAAAACAACGCGAGAAACATTAGTAACAGCTTCCACACTGAGAAACAAAGCACAAACTGCTTTTGAAATTGCCTTGACCTGTATCACAATCTTGAGATGTGCTGCCTCAAATAAACTACTATATTGATTTGATCAGCAAAAACAAAAAAAAAAAGCCATACACGTGACTTACTGAAACTGGACCAACACCACCCCTGGCAAGCATTCTGATGTGGAAAGATGAGGTAAACACAACGTCAATAAATGTGTTTTCGGTTAAGAAGTCATCCCCTTTACAAGTTTGTTCCTTAGTCAGATAATCAAATGAAAATTCCTATGTAAATTTAATATACTGTAACAAGAGAAGCAGCAAAATACCACTTCGAAAGCCCTCTTGTTCCTAGATCTCCGAATACTTTGAAAACCCAGCCAAGTACTTTCATACTCCACAGAATGCAGAGAGCGCCATGAAAACAAATAACGAACCTAAGCTGACACAGAGCAGACAAATTCTGTTTTTGTTTCCTTTGTCAGTAATTGTGTCCGCATACAGCGCTAACAGCCACCACTAAAAACCCTCTCTCGTCTCAGTTCTGCATCTATACAGAGAAATCATTTCTTTTGTTGCATCCTTTGGTCTATTTAAATCGCGACTGCTCCAGAGCAGAATTTGTCTTTTACCCTGCCATAAAGTAAAACTAGCAAAATACGACCGTAACCTCAGCTGGGGCCTCCGTTGCTCATTTGTACTGCAATAATCTTCAATAATAATAATAATCTTATCCATCAGGCTACGCTGCCTCCCTTCTGCACAGTAATGAATTCATACTAATGGAATGATTATGGGAAGCTTAGCTGGAGAAATTATCTAGTTTACATTCACCTTACAGTAAAACCTTAACACTTAATTGCTTGGCAAAAAGCTTTAGTTCATTTGCCTAACACACACAAGAGGTTCAACGTTTCCTTAATTATGGGACTAATTTTGATCATGTCTCATTCCAACCGGGCTGTAAAATTTGCGTCCAGGGTAGATGGGGAGAAGAGCGAGCCCGTTCCCCTTGCATCCCGTGTATTACAGACTGCTGCATGCAAAAACAAGGCACTAAGCCAACCCAAGCCAGAAGACGCAGCCCCAGGCTTAACATTTCATTACAAATTCAGTTATTTGCAAACACCACGTCACTGAGGCACAGAAACAAAATCTGCACCTACGAGCCATGTTTTGCCAGCGCCAGAAGTTTTTTTCACATGCGGAAAGGGTGAGGAGGCGCAAGGGACCAGCGAGCTAGAAGGGCTGTCACCCTGTCACCCTCGGGGCGGGCTTGGGAATTGGAAGTCACCAGAAGATGAACCTACAATGTAAAATACAAAAGCGCGAGAGGCTGAAGAGGCTTAGGGTGAACAAGTCTCCCCACTGCACAGGCGAGAGTCCCACAGATCCGACGGGCTCCCTGCGAGAAGGGAAAAAGCCAGCACACCGCTACCTTCAGCGCAAACGTCCTCGATGCTTTATTTCAACTGACAGATGCTCATTCTTCTAAATCCAGATGTCCAGAGCTCAACCTTCCTACTTCAGGCTGATGAATGTGAATCATTTGTGTATTTTGTGAGATAAATGCATGGTGCTGTCAATCAGAGTAGACAAATATAGTTGTGCTAAGCGAGGTGAGGCAGCCGTTCACACTCACGCTTCAAAATGATTGTAGGCAGGGGCTTTGCAGGAGGGATTAATCTAACGTGGACTTCTGAGCAGATCTCTTTAATCCTAAATATTTTTAAACACCTTCTCTTCACCCCAACTTTTTGCAGTTATCCAAGTATCCTAAAGTTTTATTTCTATCTTGAGTTACAGAAGGCTAAGCCTAACCTTCACTGAAACCAAGGTTGAACACAGATGGAAAAAGTGAAACCGCAGGCTGTTCCCTCGGTTTAGCAAATCACAGTTAAATAAGGATAAGTAGTTATGAGCTCACTGCTGAGAAGAAAGAATTGGAGTACAAAAAAGCTACAAAGGCCACTTTCAACCTGACACCAAATGGTATTATGAACTTTGTATAAAGCATCCGTACAGCTTTACTGATAGCTTCGAAGCACAAGTATTTCATGTCTTTTCCAGATGGAAATGCTGTTTAGCCAATTTCAGAGATTTTTTTTTTCTTATAATGGCAGAGCTATAAACCTTTTGAAAAATTGGATTCTGGAAACAGTGACAGCTTTAACTACTGCTTTGTCTGTGTTGCCACTAACGGAGAACTCGCTGCGCTGGTGGAACTGCAGGCACTTTGAGGGAGAAGCACATTGCATTGCAAATATCCTCCGTTACTTTGCCCAATCTCTCCCTAGGTATCAATGCACGTTATTCATTTTGCTGCAGTTTAACTACAGCACCCTTCTCTGATGCTCTAGTTTAGAGCAAAACCCACTGTGCATCAGCCCTGCAGAATAAACCATTATCTCCCTTTTAATTAAGATTAATGTTGCAGCCTTTCCTGGGTATAAAAACCAGAGCTGAAGGCATCCAGTTGGGCAGAAATGCCCTGACTGCACATCTAAGGCAGCGGCAGCAATATGGGAGGTTATCAGCTGTGCTGAAAAGTTCACCGCCTTCCAACAAGCATTTGCATCGCGCGGTGTTTGCAAACTGATAAGAATTAAGTAGTTCTATGCTCTCCGGCTTTCTCCTGCTGAAATTAAGAAAAGCCCTCTCCAGGAATAAATAAGAGGCCAGTTTCCCATCAAACCTCCCAAAGAACCTGTGCTGGCAGCTCACAGTGACAAGCAGATATTTTCAGCGGGTGCCAGTCCCAGCCACGGGGCTGATGTGCCCTGCCACGAAGCCGAGGCTGCGACGCTCGTATCAGCGGCTACAACCTCAGCTGGGCTGCAGCAGCCTGAAATGAAGAGGGTGGGGAAACCACCTCATGGAAGCAGTTCTGCACTCCTCGCTGAAAGTCAGCATCACACTTGTGCACAGCCCACAGGCAAAGTGGCAGCGAAGACGAGGCTGATTTGCATGTTCTGCGCCGTACGACTGTAATTGTCAGACATGACTCAGGTAGATTTACTCCAGACGTTCTGCCAGAGTCTGCAGGAGAGCTCATCAGCCAGCCAAAGCGAGCACGCTGCTTTTTGTTTCGATCCAGGGCACAAAAGGAGAATAAGCTCCTATTAAAGAAAGAAGAGGTCAAGAAAGGTGACGGTCCCTCCTGGGCAGGAAGGCTCCTCTCGCACGCAGCAGGAAGTGCTACACTCACACATATGGAACTCTATAAATAAGAAGCCAGCAAAACTTTCTTGTCACTTGAGCATCCTAAAAATTTAAAATTTAGTCACAACCACCACTGAGAAGCTAAGGAAGACTCTAAATGCTTCAAGTAAGAGCCTCCTCAAGCAGCTGCCTATCCCGGTCCCCGTTAAAGCCGAAGACATATTAGGACCAACACATGCAGCATCTGCACCATCCCTCCCCAGGGAGGGTTACGTTGAGAAGAAATTGAGGTAAATACAGAGGAAGGTTTGTTTTATTTCACATTGTGTTCACACGGTGCCTAGCAGAACGGGTCCTCATCCACAGCTGGCTCTGAGCGCCGTCCCCACTGCAACAGTCACCCGATATCCTTGGATGCAGGAAATTTCTTTAAGACTTTCAGAAAAAGGCATACACGAGGCAGGCTGCAAAATCCAGATCTGGTACCACTTCTTGCCTGCATATTTTCCCCAGCTCAAGATTTGAATCAGAACACATTTTCACGGTATTTTGTACTGCATAGGTCACACAGCACGCACGTGGTCGCAGTGCCTAATCCAAGCTGCATCACAGATTCTCAATAAGACGCAGGGGAACCAAACCCCTCGAGACAGCCAGTTCAAAACCGCTGAGATACCGCTATTTGAATACAAGGCACAAAGCCACACGTGCTCTAGCTCCGCCTCTGCTCTTCAAATCAAAGCCTGTATTTAAATATTTAATCTTACCAGCTAGGTGGAAGAAGCCTGAGCAGTCAAAGAGGTGTGATTTCCCTTCTCTTCACCCACTCTCCAGCAGCTCCTTGCAGAGCTGCTGAGCATCCACAAGCGTTGAAGAGCAGCGCCGCGCTCCACAGCCCCGCTCCGAGCTGCTGCCCGAGGCCCATCTGAGCCTTCAGAAACCCAGAGGCAAAGAGAGTTTCAGGCAAATAACTATTTGCTAATTATACTTCCAGGACTGACACTATGGGAGAATGTGCTCATCCCTCAGGCCATGTTTTCTCAAAATCACCAAGGATCTGAGAAAGTCGGGTTTATTTCTCAAGTTCTTACTCTTCGCCGAATCTTATTTGAGAATGAAAAATGGGAATATCTTTTAAGCAGCCATAAGAACATATTTTCATATTTTACATTTATTATTTGAATTAAATTGGATAAATGCTTAACTGCTGTTCCCACAGAACCAAGCTCAATTTATGCCTTGCTCCCCACAAAAGCTTCACAACGGCATGGTCTCTTGCTAAGGACAAGCAGCACACCTGGAGGAGAAGTTTTTATCAACAGCAATGAAAACACAGTTTTAAAAACAAGAAAATACAAATCATAGTTAAGTACGAAGTAACTATCAGAGGAGTAGCACTGTATACTGGACAGAAAAACTATTTCCTATTCTCTTATTTCCAGCTCAAATGCATGAAATATGTACTTCCCTGGACACAAATTATGCATAAAAATTACAAATAGATACGTGGCTGAAACAGTGCTTCAGTGCCTGAATCCATATGTCAACATTCAACTACACTAACACTTGCATGTATAATTAGGTAGACAGTTTGCAGGCTGCTTATCAAGAAGAGCTAGGACTGATGTGAACACCAATTCCAGCGCAACTGCTGCTTGGCAGGAGCAGGGTCTTACACTCAAGCACAATTTCAAACGCCCATTTTCCAGCAACATATTGACTTTGATTTCTGCCTTAGCTTAGTCGCCCACTAATGTCATTCTCATTTTGGGACAACAGCATTCAACCCACCATAAATATGGTCAATGAGTGACCCTGTGCATATGAAACAGATTGTGTCTGACAAGGCAGTTTATGGGAATTTAGCTGAAGACCAGACCTGCCGCAGAATTCCAAGCAGTAACGGAGATCACAAAATTTAATTTCATAGTTCATTTCTCTGGAGGGGGAAGGAACGTTTCACACTCGAAAAAGATGTCTTGCCTGCTACATTAAAATGTGGTGGGGGAAAAAAAAGATAAGAAACCCCAAGAACAAGACCAGACCTCACCTGTCCTTCCCATCTCAGTTCCCAGAACAAAGCCTGTAGCAGGACAGGCACTTCACCTGAGGGTGGGTTCGAAGGCACATCCCTGTCCTGCAGTGGTGCCACTCTGTAAACCCACAGACAAGGCAGCGACACAGCAGGTCCTAGGGTGCAGGTAGAGGGCTCGTACTGAACATAACAGCTCCAAGTTATCTCCAGGTGAGAGCAATAGAAGAACAGATGTGTTGCTCCCTTCCCCCCAGTTTGTTCTAGCTTAAAATACACGATGTTCAAATCCAAAGCTCTCATATTTACAAGAATCACCATTTGACTGCAGATGTTTTATCTTCCTTTTTCATCATACAAACCGCTCTTGACCTTGTGCAATAATTGCTTGCTTTTCACTCAAGCCCTCCCTCCTCTGCTATTTACATTCAGGGCTGTGCTGCTGTGATCACTGAGCCATTTGTAACAAATGTCTTCCAGGATGGATAGTGATAAGCAGGACAGTCCCCTGATTTCATTCATGATTAATATCTAAAATAGCTGTAAAAAAATTTTAATCAAACCAGATGAGGGGAGACAGGGTTCTCTCTTTTACCCAAAGGTACCTCGAGGAAGCCTGCTACGAATTGATTATTTGAAGGAAGGGCAAGAGAAAGGGACACGCTTTGCCCCCCGATTTCAGCGGTCATACCTGAAGCCCCTACAATCCCACTGGGACCACACCACAATCTTTTCCTAAGGACAACCACCAGGGTTCCCATACTGCGGCGTGTTGATGGCCGCCAGCACAGAGGCCACCGGACATCACCTGCGATGGGTCCGAAAAGCCGCTCAGAGGAACGCTCCAGCCAACACAAGCTGCCAGAAGACCGAGAACTTCTGCATGAGGTGACTGACAGCACTCAGGAACCACGTCCTTGCCTGACGGATTCACTTCTGCAGACAGTCCCACTGGACACTTCTGTTCCTTTTCTGTTTATTTCCCCTTGAGCTCCACAGAAGGGCACATTCTTATTCTGTATATAATCCAGATCAATTAATTCTCACCTCAAGCCATACAAGGAATAAAAAAAACAAGAGCTGCTGACGTTTTACTGTGGTGGGTCATGTCTGAAAGAGACAAGTGTCTTATCTTCTGCTCACGAAGGAAGGCAAATTAAAATCCTGACACAGTGTCCTCATATTCTTTAAACTTAGACTGAAGAATGCAACAAATAAGGCATTCAACTTAACGTGGTACTTGCTATGTTCACTTTCCAAATATAGAAGATAGCAAAAATACCATGGCGACGTCAAGATTTGACTAGTCTCTACTGCTCATATTGTTCTTAAACACTGGGTTTTAAGGAACATAAGCTACAGGCATAATAGTCTGTATTAAATGTTGTTGCAAAGCTCCACGTAGCCAATTAATTGTATGGTTTATCTCTGGTTTCCAAATGCTTAGTGAAGGAAAAACCGTGCAACTGTTTGCTAATTAACAACTGACTGTAATAGGGTCAATTACTAATGCTGACAAAGAACTTTCTCCTTATTATGAACACAAAGCTCACTCTCTCCCTTCAAGCCAGGCGATGCTGCAATATATATTAAACAAGCTGTTGATAAAAAAGTATTTCAGGTGTCACTTCTGAACAAGCACATTTAGATAACTTCAGAAACTAAGGGCACGAGGAAAGCATATGCTATAATCCCCCACTAAAAATTGGATTTTGAAGAAGTTTAGAGAACTATCACCTAGCACAAGAAGCAGGTAGAAGATGCTATAAAAGGAAGACAAAGCCACTATTTATGGGACTTAACGAAGAGAGGGCAAAAAATGGCACGTGAAAATCCTTAGCACTTCATAAGGCATTCATTATCTTCAAAGCATTGCACAAATATTAACTAATTAATCCTCACATTTTTCTGCCAGGTGAGAGGCGAATAAGCTTAATTTAAACAGCTGGAGCAAAAGAAGAGATCTGCAAGAGACAAAACAAAGGCAGCGTCTGAGCAAGCCGACGATCCTAGTGCTGTGCACAACCACACGCACATGGTATTCCGTCCCCCAAAAAATGAAGAGGTGGAGAGAAGGAGGCTATCCGCAACCACTCAGCAAATATGCTACAGGACTATGCACCCAAGCAGGCAGGACCCATGGCAGACGCAAAAAGAGATTACCTCTTATTTTCGTTCTGCAAGCACACAAGGCTCAGCGCTCTCCATGAATGCTACCTGCTACTCCCAGCTAGCAAAGCGCCAAAATTTAAGACCTGCTTTGCTATCACCATTTCCTGTGATTCACAAGCTCAAAATGGTGGCAGGATCAAAGTAATCCGTACCTTACTTCCAGAGCAACCCCATCTCCACCAAGGAATTTAAGGCAACGTTAGGTTCTCCTTTTGGTTCCAACCTGCATTGAGTTTTTCCATTCACAGACCTCCAAAAGCAGCTTTGAAGAAAGGTTAGTCTCAGTACCCCCATTTTACTGAAACGGGGGAACTCAAGGAACCACGTCGCTGAAAAGCAAAAGAAACGGTCAACAACAGAACAAACAGCGTTCGTGGCCAAGTGCCAACAGCCCTCAGCAGAAACATCACTGCTGGTGTCCATGCCGTGCTTGCAGCAATGTCCCAATCCTTCTAAAGGGAACGGGAGTTTCGGCACCAATGCCCATGGATTCAAAATGCCAATCCAAAAGGTACGGAGCTGTGTAACAAAACCAGCCCTGAAAGCCAAGGTTTGCGTTGGGTAGGGCATCTGAGGAGATGGAGCACAGCCCATGCCACAAGTTTTATAAAATCTATATTTAAAGAAGAAGCAGACAAAGCAGGAATAGAGGACAGTAAGGGATTTCTCTCTGCAATGCCATTGCTCCAAGTGCAGCGAGGCACTTCCCAAAGCACCACCTGCAGTACAAACAGTAACAGTGAACGAAGAGGCACTCCTCAACTCAAGCCCAAGGGCCACAACATCAAAAAGAGAAGCAGAGAAGCACCCTGCAGCCTGCCTGCAAACCCACCTGAAGCAAAGCCACCACTGAGGCCACCGCAGACACAGCAGGGCTACCTGCAACAGAGTGAGCCATATTCAGCCCCTCCACCTGCCTGGATGCACAGGTCCATGCCCCTGCTCTCTGGGGCACAGCAGCGACATTACCTGGGACCTGTTCAGATTTCAGGCTCAGGAAGCCTGGCACGTTGCCTTAAAAGCTTTCTTTGAAAGCACCGCGCTTGAATGGCACCAGGGCGAGCAGCCTCGTGCTTCCTGAAGGCTGTAACTTGGCCAAGTTCTCTTGACTCAGTTTCTCTGCTCTCACACCACCACGCAGAGCACTAACTGATCTTTGCCACGTCGGCCTGAGATAACATTCAGGCGGTGCTTGCACAGCAAACGTATCCCAGATGTGCAGTCCTGCTGGAAGCAGCGGCTGGCCTCTGGTAGGGAGAGGACACAGCACCTGACACTTTGGAGGAATACAAATCCCCCTCATTGAAGCAAACTCCTTCCCAGCGCCTCCAACAGCATGTTCAGCCCTTCAAGCATGGGATTTAGTCAACCACTCGACAGACCGAAATAGGGAACTCTCTCTGAAGTGAGACCACAATTTCCCTATGACCCTCCAAGTCATTTAAGAAAAAAAACCTTCACGGCAGGCGGAGGTGGCCACAAGTCCTTCCTCGTGCACCACAGATTTGCAGCGATGCAGAAGATAACTGAGCATCTTCCCTTGGAAAACCTTGCAGCATTTTGTTCATCCAGCTTTGCAACTTTACTTCGACAAACGCAGGAAGTCTCACAGAGATAAGGACTTCAATTCTCGGAAGCTGTCTCAAATTTTGGGTCCTGTTTTAAAAATGACCCCTGTATTTTAGGAGCACCAAGCATGCAGAGCTCTAGCCGCTATCCCAGGTGCGCTGCTGGCACTCAACACTTCCAGAAGAAAGAAAAAAAAATAAATCATATTTGGGTACATAAAGAACTAGCTGTGTCAACCTAAACTGTAAACATCAAGAAGGGCAGGGCTACAAAGAAAGACAATGTTCTCATTAACCTCTGTCCCACCAAGCAGCCAGCACTACCTGCACTTCAACTTTGCACACCGAGAACATCCTGATTTAAGCAGCCTCACTGCCTTTGCAAACATTGACTCAAGAAAAAATTAAAAGCAGGTTTTGCAATGTCACAGCTGTAGGCTAGTTTTTTTTTAATCCTGGCATAGAGAGAGTTACATATTTCAAGATGAAAAATCACACCTTCAAGTGCAAGATAATGCAAATTGGAAGAAATAATTTAAACTACTTGTACACAGCAAAGGGGAAAGAATTAGCTGAATCAACAGCTCAATGAAGACATCTGCTCAGCATGCAGCATCACAGAGCAAATAAAATGCTCAGGCAAGTTAAGAAGGGGAAGAGAGAATAATGTGGATAAATTATAATGGCATCATATAATTTCACTGACAATTGCAAGCCTACTCTGCTCGTCTCAAAGGCAACAGGTCCGCAATACAAAAGGTCCAAAGAAGGGTAACTAGAATAGCTAGAAGCAACATATTCACAGGAGGGAAGCCTTATTTCACCTGGAAAAAAAAGATCTCTTCACCTACAAGGAGAACTCACAGCAAAACACTTGCATTAACATAAAATGAATATTACAGTAAATGAAAGTCCTACGGTCTCAGCGGACGCGGAAGGAAACGTTACACATAACTCCCCACATTTATGTCTCTAAAAGGAGGGAAATTCAGTCCACTTGGTGCACAGCACATGCCCAGCGCAGGCAGCACGCTGCCACAAGGACCGCTGAGCCGAGTACCGGGCGCATCGGAGAGGAGGCACAGGCAGGTGGGCTGGGAAAAGGCACTCCAAGACCTCTCCAGCATTTCAGGAAGAGCTCGCCCTGCCCTCAGTTTCACTTTAACTCAATAAATAAATTAGAGAGGGCTCTGTCTGTGCTGTCAGAGTGGGCTCAGAAGGAGGCAGATGCCGTGCAGCACACACAGCATTTCTCCAGCCTCCTGCCGAGCCCCAGAGGAAGGGTACCGGGGGCTCCCCGTCCCGCGGCAAGCAGGGGACAATCACCGATGCCACGCTGGGGCTGTGCCGGCGAGAGATGAGCGCTCCTAGGTCGTGCATTTCAGACCTTGCGTGCTAAGAGAATTCCGGTAATTGCTCATTAATTATTAACCCTATTCGCCCAGGCAGAAGGACGAGCTGTAGCTCACGCCCCGAAGCCAGAGAGGCAGCACCGCTCGGGCTAAGGGGGGCGACCAGAGGGCGACCAGGAGGCGACCAGGACAAGTTCGGCACGGCCGGCAGCCCCCGCGGCCCCGCACCCGGAGCCCCCCTCGCAGCAGCCGGGCTGCGGGAGCCGCACGCTGGGCGGCTGCTGCCCTCGGGCTGCGGGGAGAGGAGGGAAACGGGGAGAAGGGGAGGGAAGGAGGGCGACGAGGGGAAGGGGAGGAGGCGAGGCGAGGCGCAGCAGGGCGATGCACCCCGGCGGCCCCGTCCCGCTCCCAACTTCGCCCAACTCCTCCCGCCGCGGGGCACGGGGACGCCCCCGCGTCCTAGCCCCGTGCCGCCCCGTCCCGTCCAGTCCCGTCACTCACCGCCATGCCCAGCAGCAGCAGCAGCCCCAGCCCCAGCAGCGGGAGCCGCCCGCGGCGCGCAGCCCCCGCGCCCAGCCCCGCCGCAGCCATCGCCGAGCCCCCGCCGCTGCGGGATGCGGCTGCTGCCACGTCTGGCCGCGCGCGCGCGCGCTCCTGCCGCCCCGCCCCGCCGCCCCCGGGGCATGCTGGGGGTTGTAGGCGCGGCGCCCGGGCGCTGCCAGGTCGGCGCTGAGGGGCTTCTGGAACTCCTGCTGGGGGGGGGGAGTCTGGGGAGAGGGGGCGGGTTGTGAGGAGAGGGGGACGAGGGCACGGAAAATAAAGAGAGGGGGACAAGAGTTAAGTGGAAGAGGGGCTAAGGAATGAGGACCTGGTTTCCTCCTCCTCAGCTGTGCCCGCTTGTGAGTGTTAAATCCTGAAGGAGAGTCCTGTGGTCCTCACATGTCTTAAATCCTACAGGAGAGCCCTCCGGTCCTCACACGTCTTAAATCCTAAAGGAGAGCCCTGCGGTCCTCACATGTCTTAAATCCTAAAAGGAGAGCCCTCCTGTCCTCACATCTTAAATCCTAAAGGAGAGCCCTTCAATCCTCTCACGTCTTAAATCCTACAGGAGAGCCCTGTGGTCCTCACGTGTCTTAAATCTTAAGGGAGAGTCCTGCCTTCCTCTCACACCTTAAATCCTAAAGGAGAGTCCTGTGGTCCTCTCACCCTTTAAAACCTAAAGGAGAGCCCTCCGGTCCTCACATGTCTTAAATCCTAAAAGGAGAGCCCTGCAGTCCTCTCACACCTTAAATCCTAAAGGAGAGCCCTGTGGTCCTCACGTCTTAAATGCTAAGGGAGAGTCCTGCCTTCCTCTCACACCTTAAATCCTGAAGGAGAGTCCTGTGGTCCTCTCACCCTTAAAATCTATAGGAGAGCCCTGCGGTCCAACAGTGCTAAACTGCAGGGGAATAAATGCAGGGAGCCTGACCTGGATCGGTAATAAACACAGCGACTCTGACCTGGATCGGTCTGTGTGACCTCCGTTATAACGGCACTGGCTGGCTGCATCCAGGCCAACAACTCAGCCCATGCCCCCGTTCGGCACACGCAGCGTCCCCGCTCTGCCTCGCCACGATATCCCGGCTGTCCTCCAGTAATCTGAGCACCAAGGCGGGTCAGAGGTGTTACAACTGGCTTCCCACAACCAGGCGGGATCCTCACCTACAGCCCAGTGGCCGCGTGAAATTCTTCCTTGGCTCAGAAACATCAAAGAGAAATCAAAGGCGTCTTTTTGAGTCTGATCCTTGCGGCTGGCTGTCGCCTGGGCATTACACCAAGAGGCTGGCTTCAAGGGAGCAATTTGTAGATCCATACAGCTGACTGATCACTTCAAGCGGTGATCATGAAAACTGAACACCGTTGACATTAACAAGTCCCCTGGTGGAGATGTAATTTTGCAAAGCAGAAATACACATCGAGAAAGTTATTACTATGAGCGTTTACACTTTTGTGACATCTTTTGCGGTGGAAACAGTGCACGCTTTCCTCAGTCACAGCTGGCTAACCTTTAGCAAACCATTTCACAGTGCTACACCTCGCTTCCCGTTTGCGGAAGGCCTCGGTTAGCCTGCCTCCAAATGGGGCTGGCAATCCTTAGCTTCACCTAAAAATGCTGGTGAATGCCTGAGCAGGGCAGCGCAGGAACCGTCAGGAGGTTGGGATGAGGAAGGATGCACAGCCAGAGAAAGACTTAGGAGAGGAAAGGAAAGGCAGGAATCTCTTCATCTACAGTGGAAGGACCCAAAACAATAAAATAATCAGCCTACCAGCAAGAGGCTTTGGATTCCCAGTTGAAGCCCATTTCAAACAAGTGATCAAACCTTCCAGGAACAGGCCACCTCTTCCAGACGCTGCTCACCTCCAGATCACTAGCCCCGAGCTGAAAGGCTTCTGCACACAACTACCCTGACTCATCCGGACCTCTAATCTCAGTTGGATATCCAGGTCCTCAAAGACTGAATCCTCCTGTGACTCCTTTGTGTAGGAAACTGTTATATCTTCTGACGCTTCACATCACAGTTACCAGTACCAGGCAATGCAAAAGTAACCTCAGTGTGGTGGATTTTCTGAAAGATTATACAAAAAGAAAAAAAAAGTCCAGTTTGGAAAGCCACAATTCTTATATAGAGAAGAAAATAAAGAGGGTATCTTTGTGACAACTACAGCTTCTTTCTTTCAATTCAGCTCGATATTTTGTGTTGACATGACAGGCATTGCCTGAACTTAAAAGACAAAATCATTGAGCATTTGTCTCAGGTCAAAATAATATATCAAGTATCAGGTCTGGACTGGGCTTGCCAGTGCCAACTACTTAATCAATCCGGTTGTGCATTACTAATGAACTTGTTACAGTGGTATCCGAGTGTGCCACTATCCAGCACGCCAAGTTTTACCTTGTATCTATTTGGCATTAATATCATATTCCACTTGCTTCTTCATGATTATAGTATTTGTATAGGGCACCTCAAATAAATGGGTGTCAGAGCACCCATTTATTCACCACTGAGAGGCAAGAGAGAATTACTGCCCTTGGATTATAGATCAGAAAACAGTAGCAGAGATTATGTGATTTGCCCAGGGCTATAAAACCAGACAGTTTCAGATGAGGTTCGTTTCCAAAGTCTGTCTTGGGACTGCTAATCCTTACTTGTCTGTCTATATTCAAATGTCTATTTTACCAAGGATAAAATACAAAACTGGACTGACAGTAAGTTTGTCTGTAAGGAATTACACCTTCTGTATTTCCTATATGTTGCTCCTTTATTTGACAAGCTTTACTCTTTGTTCTCATTTTAACCTGAGCAAGTCTCTGGCAGTTTCTCACAAAAGGTAAAATGAGTCACCTTTACCACACAAGAAAATGACAGTAGAGCAGACAGAAAAAGACACAAGCACTTTGCAAGCCAAACTGAATCCAGGGGCAATCCAGTATTCTACACTGGGACCCCAAACCACACAGCACCCAAAAGGAAAGGACAATTCCCTCCCTGCCTTAACTGCATCAAGGTCTCCTCCTTCCTTCCAGCACCATCTCTTCCTTTAGTTCAGCTTCAGCCAACTGTTTTTAATCTATGGTCTTATCTCTTATAATTTTTGTGACATCTGTGTCATGGCACTGATTGCATCAGCTGAAAAGAGACATACGAGCTGGTTGCCATCAACAGATTGATGGTATTGAAGCCCTGGGCTCATCACGACCTTTCCTACAGCTCTTCTGCACATGATGAAAAGGAAAAGAGACAGAACTAGCCCTTGCAGGACTTTGCATGGGAGTGGTCTCAGAGAAGAGGCACAGCTGCACAGCGCTTTCCTCTAGCTGATGGCTGTCAGAGGGGAGAGCCTGAAGGCAGCTTTCCACTCCTGCCTCCTCAGCACCTGGAGCGGGGCTGCAGATGCAGTGTATCCGTCACATCAGCTAACAAGTTACACAAAAGATCATTAGCACGCCAAAATGAGGGACACAAAGGTGCAGCTGTAATGTAGAGGATTGTTTCTTAGGCTGAACATTCCAGTTTCATACTTTTGCATAAACTCTTTTTAACACTGTTTTGTTAATGGTGGAAATACATCATGAGTCTCCAGAGACTGCTGTCTGTTACTCTGCTGTAACACGTCTGTGATTTTCACCTGATTCACTCTCTGCAGTGAATGGGGATGGCATGAAGGCAAATCAGGATGGAGTTTAGTTTGAAGGCTCTTAGCCTTAATGCTCTGCAAGGATGCCCTATGCAACCATACCGCTCAGTGTTTCCATTTTCTGCATCACACCCCTTTACATTTCTGAGGTCCTGAAGGACTGTGCATTTTTTGTACAGACCATGCACAGCACAAAGGAGAAATACACATGCTGTGAGCTTTCATGGGAATTTTACTTTTGTACTTTATTGTTGTTGTTACCTTCAGTCTAGAATCAAAGTACTTCTGGACCACAGGTAGACAGATGCTCTTTATATAGGAGAGGAAAAAAAGCAGTAGGTACTGCAGGAGTCAGTTAAAAGTTGTGTACAGATGTTTTCCAAACTTTTCTTCCTAGAATTTTTCCCTTACAGTTTTTATTGCTTTCTTTAACTCTGAGGTCTGCATGCCCCTTTAGGTTTAAGTGGACCTACTGTTAAGAACACTGTCATTTCTTTCACTGAATTTCCAAAACTGGATATAATGTGTTCCTGAGTAGCATAAAAACCTTTATAGTATGGGCACCTTGCTGGCAGGTAGTAGATAATTTATGTCGCTCAGTTACCTGCTGAGAGAATAGTTTAAACAAGATTAAAACAACCATTGGAGTCTAGCTGTTGTGCAGTAACTACAGCAATACTGAGTGTTTCCAAAGTATTGCGGTTGAGATGGTTTTCTAGTGATTTGCAGAAGCTTTATAAAATATTTGCAGGCTGTTTTACCTTGAATGCATCATCAGAAAAGGGTCGAACAATGAGCTTGTGAAGAGAGCTGAGATCTGAATCTGAATTCAGTTCATAGCACAACTACAGGTTTCCTGCATGAGGATTTACATCTCATATGATCTAGCAGGGGCTGACATCTCCACCTGTAAAACAGAAATAGGTGCATTAATGGAGCTTAGCTAACACGCCTTGGATTGTGATGGCACCTACATACCCCAGTAGCAGGGACCCAGCTGGTTATTTTTGAAAAATATAGGTCTTTATCCTGCTGGCAAAATGTTTGTCTTCACTCTGTAAGTTCACATACCGAGACTGATTCTGCCATGCTGCTCAGGGGTAGCCTCACACCAAGGGGTGGCAGTGGAGAAGTAGATGGGGCTTCTTGTGTGAGTGGAGTTATTATGCCTCTGGTCTGAGTACATGAAATATTCATGCATACAGAGGTCTAAATATAAAGGTAAGATTATAAATATATGACCAAAATATTGTTTGGTTGACCAAAATAGTGTTTGCACTAGTGGCCTCAGTCTTCAATGGAGCTGCATCCTTCCACAGTAGCTGAGCATCTGTCTCTATATCGTACACAAAAAATGTATTAGCATTCAACCACCATATATTGTATATTTGCTGCAAACAATGTTCCACTAAAATATTTTTCATACATCTGTCCTATGAGAATATAGCCAATATATGCAATACATACATATTCAGTACTTTTTCCTCTCAGTATGTAGGTATCTATATTTTATATCTACTTTTTCTATACGTGTATATACACACATGCACACGTATACGTGGCATATATTAAATTAAACAGATGCTTTGTGGCAATTTATATCATTATATATAATCATAGTCATTATCCAGTCGATATGTTTTTTTTCTCAATTTTTCAGCTTTCCTGGTATTAGTTTGTGTGATTAAAGTACTGCCTGTGTAAGCTCAAGATCAGCAGATGCAATTAAATGTACGACTGTGCAGTCACTAGTTACTATGTGCAGTAATGCAGACTTTAATGAGAAGGATTTCCTTCCTGACAGACCTCGTCTTTGCAAGGACCACCACTCACAGTCATATGAAAAGAGCTGCGTTGTGATGAAGCTAACATTAAAGAACAACTTTCTGTCAAATCCTTTGGCTTTTTGCAGTTGTGCAGCCAGGGTAGCAATTTAGCAACTCAGTAAGGAATTTACTAGGTCCTTAGGATTTTCTGTCTCTAAACCTCTTTCCTTCCTGCGTACTGCGGCAACTTATCTTTTAGTAGGGAAACACCACTGAGAATGCCGCATGTGAAAAGAGGAGAAGCAGGGAAGCAAGTGGGAATAAAGCCTTGATCCTAAACTCTTTGAAGGTAATGGATTGACTTCAGCAGGCTTTGGCTCAAGCCCCAGCTGTCAGAGAGAAAAGTCAGTAAGGGAAGGAGGAAAACAGTTGAGAAACAAGGAAACAAAGGAGGCAGAGATAAAAAATGCTGAACAAAAAAGGAAGGAAACAGAAAATGTAAAAGGTAGAGTGCTAAGGGAAGTGAGGCAGAGGAGAGCAGTAGTGGACATCACTGAAATGTCAATAGAGAAGAGTGAGAAAAAAGCAACAGCAAACAGCCCATGAAACAGGTTGTTCAGGAAGCAGATTTGCTCCTGCTTTTTCAGCTGGTTGTCCACATAGCACAACTTCCACATTGCCAGGGACTCAGTGTCAGTCATTTCTATACAGTCTTGTTTCTTGCCTCCACTGTAGCAATGAAAAGATTGTTTAAGGTGGGTCTTATAGCCACAAGATTCTCTTGCAGGCTAAGAACAGGAGTTAGAAGACCTAAATTCTGTTTCAGAGCTCTGTCCCAGGGCCCTGGCAACCATTAATAAGTCTATAAAGTATTATTTTTCTCATTTTCTCCTCTTGAAATATTCATAAGCCTGGTGACAGGAGGTTACTCGGCTGCTGTTTGTGAAACAGTGAGATTTACAGACAGTTTCCACTGTGAAACCCTCTGGTAGGGTCTGTGTTGAAAATGGATGTTCCTACTGCAGAGGATCATAGTAAGGTTCAGTTGTTTTCCCAGATCTTCCTTTCAGGATATATTTATTTTACTAAGACAGTTAGCAACACCTCTGTGTGGCTCTTGGTACTGTAATACAATAGTGAAATCCTTGCAGAATTATAACAACACTGAGCAGGAACTCTGCCAGCCAGGTAAATTCCTTCCTACACCTTTATTATCATGGGTATCCACATGCCTACCCTCTCAAAAAGCCTTATCACACGGCTGTTTGCTGAAGCTGAAAAATGATTTTCTCCTCCTGGGGTTCAGCGGGAGACTCTGGAATTGCGGTATGGCCCCGGGACAGGCAGACAACACTGTTCGCTGGGGCCCGGGAGAGGGAGGGGGATCTCCAGGTGACTTCTCCTCCCCTCGCTTCCCTGTGCCCCCAGGAAAAAGCCGAGCAGGAGAGCCAGCCAAAGGCTCCAGCTGGACGTCGCCAAAGCCAGGATCTCTGCACACGCAGGTGACGGTCTGGATTTTGCACTATAGCGTCTTGGCTCTGTCTTCATTTGCGGCTTTCTCGAACTCTCTTGCTCCTACACAATTTTTTCCACTCCTGCCTCGCAGATATCCTCTTATTCTTTTCTCTCCTGGGCTGTCTTTCCCTGTAATATCCATTTCCCAATTACATTTCTTTCCACTTAGCTGACCTCTACATAAGATATTCGCCTCTTCCCTCCAAAGAAAGATGTAGATAAAAAAGTTCCTCTGCTGCTGTCTCCTTGTTCACTATCCTTATGCATTATATCCACTGCTCCATCTCGTGTCTTTCGTGCTACTCAGACCATAAAGTCTTTGAGCCAAAGACTGTCTCTTGCTCTCTTTCTCAAGGGCCTACTTAGTAGGTCAGTCGTTAGGCACATACAGTAAACATCATAAATAATAACGATTTTCAGTTCCTCCTGCAATGATTTTCTCATTGGTCGCGTTTTTGGTTTCTGTATATTCTGGCTTCATCGGCTACACACATAAAAATAGACAAAAGTGGCTTTAGAAACCGGGAGCTTTCTAGCAGCTGGCAGGGTTATCTTGTGGTGAGTGGACCCAGAAACCACACCAGGTACTGAAAGGTTTCTGATACAACCTAATTATTTCAGGTATGATTCTCTTCATTAAATTCAACAGTTCGAGCAGAAATTTTCTATTCTGGGCATCTGCTCCAAGTTTAATTATTTTGGGAAACTTCTGCCAGAATTATTCAGCCATCTCTAAGCATTAGGCTTAGTGGATGAGGTGCCTTAGAAACTCCTGACCACCTTTATTTAGTCTGAAAGCCTCTAATTCCCTCCTCCCTTGGAGCAGGCATCTGGCCTTCATGGTGGAGTCATGCCCTTTGCAGTCTCTGTGAAGAACTGCCCAATTTTCCCAAATTAAGTTCAGATTAAAAAAGCAAACCAAAGCTGTCGTTTGCACACGTGTAAAAGCAAGCGCCTGCGTTCTCAGGGCCCCCATCTCCCACAGCTCCAGCAGGCCAGCCTGCAGCTGCACAGATCGGCTGGGCTGCTTCCCCAGCCTATGCCAGAAATATCAGCCTCTTGCACGGGGGAAACTGGGTGCCTCTAGGCTGAGAAATACCCCCCAGGATCAGGAGAGAACTGGCACACGTCTGTGGGAGGCCAAGGCTGAGCAAGAAATTGCAACTTCAGATCCCCTCTTCCCCCAAATTCTAAGTGCAGAAGGAACAAAGTAGCTCGCTCAAAAGTTGGGAAATGATAGATTAAGGATGTTTGAAAAACTGTATTGGCTTTCTTAAGCATGGCTTGTGAGGTGGAGTTTTTAATTACACAATTACGCTTTTTTATTTCCACAGACTCCCTAACCTGTTTGTTGCGATTGTTGGGAGACTTGTAATTAAAGGCTGGAGATAACTGGAAGGGAAAAGGCAGACCTATCATTAATAAAACATGATCTCTATAACATTGGGCAAACTGCTTAAATGATTTTTTTCCACATCACCCCTAAATGTTGATATCTCTGTTTCTTGGCATCCAGCTTGGTATCTGATCAGATTTGCAGAAATGCTGAGCACTCCTAAGAGAAACTGAGTTCCATCAGAGCAGTGCAGTGAGTACTTACACTGTACAGCTGACTGTTCTGAAATAAAAGGTCTTAGTTAGTTAAAAAGTATGCTCAAATATAGGGAACTCAGCCTTATATTGCCTTGTTTCAGTTCCCCCTTTATCAAGCGAAAGGGCATCCTCTTTTAAGCTACTATAACTGGGAAAACAAACTGCATGAATCACTCCATCTCTTTTGTGAAAAGGGACATGCAAACGACCCTGTGATGAATGTAACTCCCATCAAGGCAAAGTCTGAGTAGCATACCGTAAGGAGGCAAGCATATATGCAAGACGGAGGATAGATTAAAATATGAAGAGCTACACGTGGACTGAGCATCATCTATCCTGTGCACTGAAAGAGGAAGGGGACTGTAGAAAAAAAAAATGCTCAAATGGTAATGGATACCTGTTTTTCTAAGAAAACAATCTTGGAAGAAATGAACAGTGACAAGACAAGAAGGTGTTCAAAAACATCGTGTAAAAATGTGTTAAGGACCTATAAAATGGAGACAATTATACTTTTCCTTGCTAGTGAAGTGTTTTGAGAACTGCTGGTGAAATCTGCTACAAGACTTAATGAATTTTTCTTTTCACAGGAGCTATAAGACCTCGTAGAGTGATTCCAGGATAGCTCAAAGGATACTTCTGAAGGAAACTGCAGTCTAGTTAGTTAATTTCAGGGGTTTTGGAGCAAAATCCACGAGCCATCAAATCCAGTTTCATTTTATGAAGTAACTTGGTGTCATGAGCTTTAGACCCTAGAGACAAGACTACGGATTTGAGGTTATTAGGGTGACATAAGCCAGGATCTGGATTTGGTTTATTTTTTAAACAAGTTGCTTCTTGGCAGCAACCCAGAAAAAAAAACAATATATATATATATAAATAAGAGGAAGGATAGCATGGTAATAAAACAGCAACCAAAACTAGTTCTGTGCAGACTGGAGTCTGTGAAATATAAGACGAGGACAGCACTGAGACACTAATAAGGCATTGTCCAGCTGAACTAGTAAAAAGCAATAGAATGAGGTTTAGTGGAGGCTGACAGGGTCACCTCAAGCTCATTTCCCCGCGTGTGCCGCAGAAGGAATATCGCCAGAACGACCACATTTTTTTCCCCTTCTGTCAGTTGTACAGCAGAAAAACTGAGCACCTGCTGAAGGCGCTTGTCAATGACAAGCAGCAAATGGTAGCAGTAAAAGTGCAAGCCGATGCAGCGAATGTGACCCAAGAAATACAGGCTGACAGTGAAAAATGCTGCAGATTTGAAGTGTGCCATAGCTCTCTGAGTTTATGAAAGCAGTAGATCTGGGCAGCTAGCATGGGAAACAATGACAGGGCACGTGTCTGAGACGTCGCTATGGACAGGCAAAAAATGCAAGGTCCTAAGCATCTCTTAGAAATGGAGTCTTACCACTGCAGTGACAAAAAGTAACCATATTCCCCATTTTTAACCTCCTGTTGCCAAATTCCCAGACCCTGCTCTAAGTCGTCAGCCAGACACGTGGATCCCAGCACTGTCAATACAACCCATACCAGGCCAAGGAGCCACAAGCCTCTGCCTCCCACAGGCATGAGATCTCCCATGTGCGAGCTTTTATCTCGCTTTGCACACAGTTCATGTGAGCTACTTGCCACTCGGAGGAAGAAGGCTACATACCTAGTACATGCCATAAGTACCAGGGCACGGTTGGGTTGTAGCTACTCTGTGTAGGTGAGGATTTGATAGACTAGGTGTTCAGGACCCCCAGAAGTCAGAGGACCCCAGATATTTATTTGAATTGCTTACACTTAAAGCCTCCTCTGGGGGAAACGTGAGCAATCCTGAATTCAGTTAATTTGTCTAAATGAAAAACTACTAAATAACTCCTAGAAAATTTCCCAAGATGAGAGCTATAAGCTATAAGGTCTTGCATTCTGTTGCACTCTCTTTGGGAGAGGAATCCTCTTCATTACAGAGGCTTTCTGATCTGATTTATTGCTCGTGTAATGCAGCTTCATGACAGTAATATGTACTTTCCATTCCCTCTTGATTCAGTCTTGAGATGGTAAAAAAAGACAGAAGCAGGGATGTTCAACTATGTGTGACCTAGGTATTCTTCCTCACCACAATCTCTTGGGTTTGTGCTTTTACCTGTGACATTAATATCTGTTTGGTTGTGTACCCGTAAATGCCAAACTTTTAAGTGGGAAAGGATTTATTTTAATATCTTCTGTTTAAAGTAAGAATCTTAGGGTGAGTATTTTATCCTTATTGATATATAAACATAATTTCTTCATAAGGAACATGGATATATTCAGGTTACATAAATCAAAATACTCAGCCATCTGTACCAGAATAGGGATGGTATGACTTATGTAAAGGAAAACTATGACTCTCAAATCTGCTGGAATTAAAAAAAAAAACAATTTAATTCAAAATATTTTGGTTATATGTTTTTTTAATACTTAAATACTGCAATACTTGTTTAAGTGCAAGCAAGATTGCATAATGAGAGAGCAAAATAAGTCAATTTCTCTGTAATGTTAACAAATGTTTCTTGGTCAAAGCATGTTGTGTAACTTCTGATATGGTTTTGCTATTGTAGTTGTATTTATATACTGTAATAAAATGTCCTTTAAAATTTTCTTATTTTTACATCTATTTATTGTTTTTCTCTTCTCAAAATAATAACACATGGATTTACTGGACAATGTTACTACACTGCCTATTTGGTTTACAATGGCATTTTGACAGATGAATTTGTTAACATAAATATCAGATTTCTTCACCCTTATTACTAATAACACAATGTGTTCAAACTGAGATAATCTGAAAATCCATTTGACCTATCACTTTTGATGGGTTGCTGAGTTCCCGTGCCTTTCCAAGTGCGTGAGGAAAACAGCTTCCTTCCTTGGGAGTCATTTTATGTTTTGTGTAGTAAGCAATGCAGAGGAAATAAAAGTTCTTTGTTTACAAACAACAGAGTCCCATTCAAGTGTTAAACAACTGTTATTATTAATTATTTACATTGTGATAGCTCTGCAGAGACATCATCATGGAGCATAGCTCTATTATGGTAGCTGCTATACAAACACAGATGAAAAAGATTATTATTGCTATTCCTTATGGCATATACACTAAATTGCCCAAGGTAACAATGATTTGTTTATAAAAGGCAGCAAAAGGGCCTGGATTGATCCAAACAAAAAAGCCTAATTGTACTACTAAAACCATTTGTGATATGAAAGAAGGAAACAAAACTAGAAAAGAATGTGCTAGATTAACCTCACATCTGTTTATTGTTAAAACAATAGAGGGATCCGCTATTCGACACTTCAGAAGAGCCATTAAATAAAAAGGCTGGCGAGGAAGACCTAGCTGACTCATTACTTTCGCCAGCTTTGGCTAAAAACTGAACAAGCACTTGTGGCTCTTCCTTCTGGATTTTTTTTCTTTCCCATCTATATCTATTCTATCTTCCTTTTTTTAGCTTTTCTTTAGCAAGGGTTTTGCTGAGTTGGCCAAGATCACAGATCTTGTTGCTATGATGTTAGATAGATTGAAATCCCAGCATTCAAAATCCTGAACCCTATTTAGCCTTTCAGTACTGGTCATGAACACACTTTTGATTCATCTATCCCATCAAATTTAATACAACACCAATGCAGGGAGCTTACAATCTAGAAGCATTATATTAATCTAAAATTATAAAAAGATGCATTCCAATTTTGGACCCAGAGATATTTGAAAGTATTTCTGGTATTATTAAAATCAGCATCAATAAGGATTAGATCCCTCTGAGGATCTAGGTTTAAGAGACTGATGAAGGAAGGCTGCAGTATATTAGGATACTGAAGTCTGTAAAACTACCGGCTAGCATACTAATTACTGGATTACTTTTCTTTCTTCTATTGTATTGCTGTTTCCAGAAAATTTGATTCATCATCGTTGCTTCATTTTCAGTAATATACCAGTTTCGTGGGACGCCAACACAATATACTGAGTTCCTCTGAATTCTCCAGAAGCAACAGCCTCCCACAAAAGCCCACTCCCTTCACAGTGCCCATTTAAGCATGGATTTGCATGTCAGGAGAGCAGTCAGGCATGGCTTTTTCTCTGTGCTTGCTAAATGATACTTAACCTACTGTTCCAGAATCTAGAGAAGATCGTTTTCTCCTCTGGACTTTTTCTGAGAAAAATTGTTTCCTTTCTCTCTAAGAGGGTCTTTTCCATTAAGCTTTTGGGGAAGCAATCTCTGTTAGAATGCATGGTCATGATCATAAATGCATCTCAGCATTGCAGTTCATGTATGAGAATTAGAGGGAACAACCCCTGTCATTTAATCTGATCCACAGGGGGCTGAGAAAGAAGCAGGCAGAAGCAGTGCCTGCTCCATTTATCAGCAGCAAATCTGATGAAAAAGTACAGTTCTAGCCTGTTTTTGGTGGAGAACTGAGCTTTTAACAGAACTAGTTTAATTAGAAATGTTTCTGGTTGGTGGTACTTGTTCTCTGTGGAAAACTGCAGCTGAAACTAATCATAACACTAGCTATTACAATTTTGTAACATTACTAAAGTCTTTCATACACGTCCTATGATTGTCTTACACTCTTCTAATCGCCCTGGGTGCATTGTGGCCATGTCACTGCCGTGACGCACCAATTCCCTTTACAAATAAAATGAAAGAGAAGGGCATGTTGATCTACTTATTCATGACAAGGAACCCAACCTACCATGCAGAATACTGTTTTGCAACTCCTGCACTACAGTTCCCAGGAGGCAACGCAGATATGTTTAGGAATCAAAATATTTTTCTTTTTCACTGCCATTTCAGAATATTCTATCCAAGAAACTCTTCTTAACTGCCAATTTTCCAGGCAGCTCTAACCAAGAATCCTCAATGAGACAATAGAGGAAATAACAGAAGGACCTAGCTAAAAATGACAAAGAAACCTAGGCTTCCAGTTTTCATGTTATCATCTTCTAATGAGTTTATTTTCTATTATGTGAGGTACTTAGGCTGATTCTTCCAAAAAATGGATGTTAATAATGATCAATCTACATTTACTCTGCACATAACCGGAGAGGTTATGATGCATGGCATAATTGCACTGTACTGAATGTTTCCTTTTTACGACTGGCTGCAGAGACTGTAATAGCCTGTTACTCATTTCTAGGTAACAGAGTTCCTCCTTCAGTTTAGGTGGCAGGAATTTTGTGCTTCTGCTGATGAGATTTTCAGGCTTGATTCTGACTGGCAGCTGTAGACAGCTACATTTAATTATCAGACAATCAACATTGTTTTGTCACATTCTCCTTTCAAAATGACCCCAATGTACCTGACAACAATACCATATCAAACAAACCAAAGACGCTCTTGGAAAGGAAGGAGTTTTCCTGAACGCTCTTCACTCTGAGGAAGAATTTATTACATGCTTTATGTGTTCGTACTTCTTTGTTTCATTTTTCTTTCCCCAATACGTTACAAAGAAATCGAGAAGACTCAAGTTTAGATCTGGCATAATTCCAACAGCAGTCTTTCTGTTATTCACCAATTAATTATTTATCTGTTCTCCTAAGAAAGAAAATCAACAGACAAACAAAACCAGGACATATTATGTGTATTTACAAGCTAGGGAAACACAGTAAAGATAAAGGAAAGAAGTGTAAATTTAAAATATTCTTGAAGATAAGACACCAAGGACAAAGCGAAATTTCATTAATGTATTCAAGTACATTGGCCCAAAACCATGCTGGGTATTAATCCAGAGCTCACAAACGAATTTGTTTCACTGTTATTTAAAAACAGAACAAAACCCAGCTCCGGAGCAGTTACAGTGAGCTGACAACCTCCACACAGAGCACAATGTACTGGATTAGACTGAAGAAAACCCATTTAGTTAGATAGCTGCCACCAAAGAAAAAGGATGAGCTCGTAGCTATGGTTTTAGTGCACAACTGAGGAGAGACTGACTGTGAAAATCGTCTCATCTCTCTGGGTCTGTTCCATGAGCAAAATAAATCTATTTTTAACTTTTTGCATTGTGATAACCTTCGGGGAAGACACGTTGTGCCATCATTCGAGACCAAAACAAGGCCTTGGAGAGAAAAAGATGCACCTTTTCTGCCTGAATGACGACCTATGGGGAGCCTAGTCCCACTCACCTCTACCTGGGTGATGGTTCTGACCATTTTAGCCAAAACATGGCTAAATTTTGAAGGGAAGAATGTAGCGATGCAGTTATCTGTGTCAACTGACAAGGGGATGAGCAACATTCACTACAGATGCCCACAGGAGGTGGTGTTGGCAGGGCTGCCCGGCCTCCCTGAGGCAGTGTGGTTGTCTGCCCCCGGTGGGATGCAGCCTGCTGGGCTGTTGGGTGTTAATGCCTTTTCCACCAAAAACTGTGACTTGGATGATCTTCCCTGAGCCTACCTGGCCTGCCCTTTCCCTCAGGACTTGGCGTGGCACCTTGACAGCGCTGGGTGGTGGAGAAGGGAGAGCGACCATCAGTGAGGCTGGCAGAGCTGTGTCCTGCTGCCACATCAGGAGCTCTTCAGGGGCTGTCACCCAGAAGGAGGTAAGGCCTGGAGCCACCAGCTTCAGTCATGTTTGGGACAACAGGGAGATTGTGGTGTTCGGAGCTCCAGATCTAAATGTGTAATTGATTTTGTGCACCCATGAAAGGGTTTCCAGGGTTTTGGGGAAAAACCTTGAGACCATCCCCTCTGAGGGTGATAGGTCTTCAGCACCCCTCACCAGACACAGAAGTGTTTTCATCAGTCATGAAGGGACAGAAAGATGTTGGGGTGCTGCTGGGTGGGGGACAGTGCTGAACACAGCCCCTGAGGTCTGGGGTCCTGAGGGGATCGTCCCTGCTCAGCAGAGCAGCCACTAGAAACCTCAAGCTGAGGGCCGCAGTCAGCACTGAGTGGGCTCCCAGCTGGCCGGGGGAAGGGAGGGAAGATTATTTGCAGGAGGTTTCAGTGTCAGTTTCAGAAAAAGATTTGGGGAAGAAAAAGCAAACTGTGTGGTGTTGTTTCACAAGGAATGCGTGCCAAGGAGCCATAAGAGCTGGTGGCTCTCTGGGGACCAGGGGCTGCCTCAGGCAGCAGAACGTGGCCTCGCCATGGGGAAAACCCCAGCCCTGGGCACCGGGTGGCACCCTGGGGACAGGGACACAGCTTGGTGGGACCCATGGGTGAGGCTGTGGGCAGCTGGAGACCAGTACTGCTGCAGCAAGGACTGAGGGCCCTGGGGTCCTGGAGTGGGGTCCTGGGCTGTGGCCCCAAGGGCTGGTCAGAGCCATTTAGACTTATGAGCGCACTCAGAGCCCTGGCAGTGGACTCTGTGCTACTGCAGTAACTGGAAAAGAGAGGAAATGAAATATCAAGACATTCCAAAAGAGACAGTGTCTGATAAAAATAAGCATTTTTTACTGAGTGTGTGCTTCAGCTGTGTAACATATTGTCACAGGAAGCCACTGAGGCCAAGAACTTAAAGAGATTCCAGAAGGTTTGGTCAGTTATGCTATAGCAAGGCTGTCCACAATTGGCACAATTTACAACAGATTTCAAAGATACTCTAAAGTGTATGCTTCAGGGAAGAATTGAGTATTTCAAGAGAATAATTTGAGATTTAAAGTAGATTAAAAAAGTATACCTAGCAGACTATTGCACTGCCCTCCTAAGGTACCATTAGAGAGGATACTGATCTGAATAGATTGCCAGTTTTACAACATATGACAATTCCTATACTGTACGCTGAGTGAGAGTAGCCTTGAAAAACAACAGTGTGTGACGCTCACAAGATTTTAGCTTTTACAAGAGCTGCAGCAACTTAGCTGCTGACAAGTGAGAGCATATCTGACCTGAGCATCTTTCAATCAGTGAGGTTCTATCCTTCAGAAAATAGGAGTAACCGAGGAAAATGTTATTACTTCCACAAATTAATTAAGGTTTCATGCTCTTTTGCCTGTGCATGGCCTTTTGTTCTCTCTCTCCCCTGCCTTCCCTTTTTAATCTTGCATACATAGAAGACAGGAATCCTTCATCATTTAGGTAGTCGCTTGTACCTATGAACCCAGTCCACTGTTAGGACCTTTCTGATGATGTGAAAAATTGCCTCTGGAAGTGTCAGTATATCAGCACAGCAAACAACAAGCAGGGAGTGGAATCCCATGACAACTCACGTATGAGTTTAGACAAAATCCATGCAAGTGTTACAGCATGTGAACATGGAAAGAGAGCTGCCATTTGTACCAGCTGGCCTGATGCCATTCACAGTTTAAACAGTAGAATGTGGGTCCCCAAAGTACACAGACTACCACTTGTGACCTTAAGGAATTCCTGTGTGAGCCTTAACGAGAAGGTTGACTTTGTTGTGTCATGCTTTTCCCCATAAAGCACACATCTGTGTAAAAGATAATAAGTTATAAACGTGTTTCTTTATGAACTTGTAACTCTTTTCCACCCAGCGAACTGCCCAAACACTTAGGAACTATTGGCATCCCTTTGCCTACCACTGAAATGCAGCCATTTCTGGGCTGCAAAGTAGCGGCTGCTGCAAGATCCACTATTGAACGGATTGAACATTGCTTGTGAATAATACTATCTCCAGCTGAAAATACATGGCAAGTGTAACCAGTGATGTGTGGACTCAGTGATTCTCAGACATTGCCCTGACACAGTTGGTGCCTCTTATCTCTCTATATTCTGTTTTTCCTTGCAGTGTCCCAATCCTTTTCTCACTATTTTTCCAACATACGTTGCAGCTGCCAGAAAAATAGTTGAGCAAAATTGGACTGACTCTAGGAAGCAAATGGGAAACCAAGCTTCCTTCGTCTGCTTTGAGGCAGCCCATCACTCAGCATTCTCTAACCAGAATGTCGTGACTTTAGACTTGTTACTACACACACTTTTTCTCTTGCACACAGACACGTAATTTTCTCTCCAGGTCACTCTGCATGTTGGTTCTCTCCTCCCATTTTTTTGTTGCCTTTTTGTTTTGATCATTGGCTGAAAATTTGCTCCCAGCTGGATTTACAGTAGACACAGAAAGACATCGATGAAGTATGCTTTTATTGCAGGGTCTAGCTGGTTAAGGAAAAAAAAAAAGCATTTGGGAATCTTCAGTGAATCTTGACCTGAGCTCCAAACCGCAGCAAGACATCACATCTCTGAGACCGACAGATGCTTTACCACCGTGACAGCAGCGGTTTGGGAGATTATAGTTTGACAACTGCTGTGTTCTCAGAGTCAGCAAAATTGTCAGCCTGGGAACTGAACTGCTAATTGCCTGAAAGCCTATGCAAAGTCTTGCCTGGTTATTGCTAATCAGAGGAAGAATTAGGGCCAGATTATGCGTGAAAATCTGGATTAAAGTGAACCCAAATTTTTGTAAAATGATGACCTTCTACTGTACTTCACAGCTGGCTCTGACAAAGGATGTGATTATTCTGACCTAGCTTTCAAGCTCTCCCCCAATATTGAGACCTGAATCCAAATCTAACATCATTATCCAGGCTCATCAGCTGAACACCTCTGAGTAACTCTAAGTGGGGATAACGCAAGACACGCAGTCAGGTAGAGGATGTGTGCTTCAGTGCTGATCACTGTAACTTCATGAGCTCTCAGTGTCATCATTTGTAGCAATGTGGCACCAATCTCCAAAGCTTGTTTTGAATCATGCAGTGAAAAATTATTGGTACTTCGGTTGCACAATTTTTTCCCGTGTTATGTCAGGAGCAAATGACAGTTTGAAGTGAGTACTGCTGCTTCAGCTCAGCAGCTGATATGTTTGCTTACCTGATGCAGTGTTTTTTGGCAGTGATTAATGAGAGCTCTCGAGTCAGAGCTTATAACCATGATGAGCATTAACAGGTAAACCCACAAACAGTAAAGGATAAAGCTCCTGAGGGAGGGAAAGGCACTTGCATCTTAGTCTGGCTGCTTATATATTGGTCTCAATCAGATTGTACAGGGGTTGTTACACTTCAGGCCAAGCCTTTTAAAGGTCTAAATACATTTTTCATGAGAATAAATGTTTATAGCCCAAACTGACCCTAGAGAAACTGGTGTCTAACTTCTCTATTTAATCAGGCCCAGGCAGATGATTCATATTGGAATGCTCTTTTTTTTTTTTTCCTGTGGCAAAATCAAACCTGTCTGCAGTATGCTTCTATACAGAAACAAGGAGATGCAGCAATGCCTGCAATATTAACAAATCTGGTGGGTATAATGTCATACATATAATGCTATCTGTTATATAGGGATATTCATGTAAAAATGCCCCTGGTCATTAGTGCATTTAAGCATACGCCTAACTTTAAGCAAGTACTTGAAAACCACTGCTGTTCCTTGAACTTTAATGGGACTTTGGGCCACTGTTCAATTTGATATTTATCTTCCTTGAACACAGGAGGTGGGGTTGCTTGTGACTTTTTTGCTTTGCTGGATCAGGGTTTATAAACTTACAAGTTGATTTCTATCCTAGTCTGTCTAAATATTTCAAGCACATATACAAAAATAAACCTAATCTTCTGCCAATATTCCACCTCTCTGGTCTCATGACAGCCAGGACACAAACCACTGATCTTTCCAATGATCTGGCTTACAAATCTCATTTTAGAAGGTACCAGCAGCTAATCACTCCTTCAGTTGGAATACCTACATTACTGCATCTCTGTTGCATGAGACTAGCTTGGAAAATGAAGTTAGACTTGTACAATAGAAGTAATTTAATACATGATTTAGAACTTTAACCACCTTACTACAAACTAATTTGCATGCCTGCAAACCTTTACTTGTATGAGTAACCCTATGTGTTTTGACGAGGAAGGAATTACTGGTGAGATTTGGCCTGCTGACTGTAGAAATGATAGTATCATAGATCAGTGATACTATTTACATGAAACGTGGCAGTTCCATTCATTGTTCCTGGAAAATCAGGTTTTCTGCCCTTTTTTCCCTTTCTCTACCACTGTTGGATCTTGCATTTTTGAGGAAAGGGAGAGGAGAATCAAACCTCATATGCCAGTCTGTTATTGCAATCTGAGTGTAACATATAGGCAATCAAATAATTGATCACACTTAACCTGGTTACCTACCAACTGAAAGCACAGCTGAGATTTAGGTAGGTCAGTGTTCTAACAAGTGAATTCTTTTGGCCCCTTGACAGAGCTTTAAGCAACTGTATGACTGTCAGACAGGTTGCAATGCTTAGTATTGTACAGAACTGGATCTTATGTTGTAGACTCACAGAAAAAAATGGGTTGGAAGGAACATCTAGCGGTCTGTAGTCCAAACTCCTGCTCAGAGCAGGGCAAGCTTCAAAATCAGATCAGGCTGCTCAGGGTCTTGTTGAGCTTTCAAAACCATCAGGGTTGGAGACTGAACAGCCCCTTTAAGCCCCTGCCGCAGTGATGCGCCCGTCCCACTGCGATGATTTTTTTCCATGTTTCTGAACAGCATTTCCCTCGTTGCAGCTTGTGGCTGTTGCCTCTTGTCCTTTTTCTGTGCGTCTCTGAGAAAAGTCCGGCTCTGTCTTCTCCATAGGATCATGGTAGTGGGAGACTAATTACATACCCTGATGGCCTTCTCTTCTCCAGGCTAACCAGACCCAGTGGCCCCAGCCTCTCTGTGTACATCAGGCGCTCCAGTCCTGTAACTCCCTTCTCTGGGGTCTTTCCAGACGGTCAGTAGCTCTGTTTCTGCTGGCCCTGAGCTCCAGCTGGGGTCGCTTGCAGCCTGGGGTGCTTCAGACTTGGTATGTGCCGTTGTTGAACTTCACATGGTTCTGGCTAGCCGATTCCTCCAGTTGGTTGAGGTCCTTCTGAATGCAAACCCTGCCCTCGAGTGTGGCAGCCACTCCTCCGGCGTAGGTGTCACTGGAGGGCGCGTTGTGTCTCAGCACCCTGGGCCATATGGCACAGCGGTAGGATAACATATTGCCTTAGTCAGCAAGAGAGATTGTTCAGCTTATCTGGCAGGAGTCGGATTCTTAATAACTGTTGACAAGAATTCATGGAATACTTCTGGCCACCAGACTAGGCTGAATATACAGTGTACTTTGCAGTACATGTTCTGTTAATTGGAAAAACATGTAGTCGTATTTTGATTATACATAAGTTTTTATCTAGTGAAGCCATTTCTGACGGATAACCTCGCACGGAAAAGAAACATAAAATGGATAATGAGTAATACATAATTAGCTATATAGAAAAAGTGGTTGGAGTTATCTGAGAAGAAGGATTACAAAAGCACATTGCTAAAGCTCAATACCTGACCCTGCCCGCTCCAACCACCCTGGTCTGCGCTGCTGCAGCTGCGTGCCTGCAGAATCCACTGTGCAGCCTTGTTTGCTTTGCTCTTGTGCCTTACGTTCGAGATGCCACTGCTACACGTTGCGATGGCCAAGCTGGAGGAAGAACATGATGTTGTGCAGAAGGTGTAGGGGTTTTAATTGCTGAAAACACAAAGCAGAAGGCCTCTCTCTCTGCGCACTAGCCCACTCTGCTGCAATCATTTTTCTTTATTGACATCCCTGGCTGTGCCTGTGAGGGGAAGCAGACACTCCCAGCTAGGAAGCAGTGCGGTGCACAGTCTAATGCGACGGCGTTCGTGGCTTTCTGGTAATGTAATGCTTGTGGTATCCTGCGATCTCTTTGCTGAGGTACTGCGAGCAAAAAGGTGGCTGTCTCTTCCAAATTGTTAAACCTGAAACAAGCCGCACGCAGTAGTAACACCCAAACCAACCTCTTCCTGATGTTTAGGTTTACCAGTGACAAGCTAACAGGGAAAATTCATGTGCCACATATTCCTAGCTCCTCTTAGGACAGCTTAGCGCAGGGCCAAGATTCCCATTCACCACAGGACTGCTTCCACCACCCTGCTCCTCACGTGGGAGAGAAGAGCCCACTGTGCCTTAATGAAGTGGGCAGCGAAGAGGGCAGAGAGGGGGAGACCTCCATCCCTTCGTACTTCGCAAGGACGTCTCCCTAGTGTTGGGCCTTCTGTTGCATTGCCAGGCCAGAAAGGGGTGACAAGTCAGAAACGGCCTTTCACCAAGAGGGACCAGGGCTACAACATGTAGATACGAACTGTTCTCCTAGGGCAGGAGGCAGAGCTGTTGGGTTTAGGGTTACATTTCAGGTTTCTTGTTGAGAAATGTCTGAACCTGTGAAGTTGGACCTGCCTGCCTGAGAAGTTGAAACCATGCTTTCCCAAAGCCTATGGAATTGTCTGCGTCAGTCCCAACAGGCCCATTTCTTAAGGGAGGAAAGGCTTTGTCACAACCATTATAGGTGAAGATAGAATACAGTTTCTATTCTAAGTCCTTATTTTAAATATCTGTCTGAAAATCTACAAAATGGAGGCTTGAACTTTAAACTAATTGGCCTCCGCCTAGAGATAAAATTACACTTTTAAAAACAGTTCATATGTCGAATAAGAAGGCTAGAAAAATGTTTCATATTTTTTAAAAAATACGATTTTTTGCTCCTGACCTTTCAGTTTAAACAGCCCTGCAGCCAAAGTGGGTGAGATTTGAAAGTCAATTGGTTTTGATTACAAGCAACTGAATATCACACACGGAGTACGTACAGTATGGATTTTAGTTAAGTTCATTAAAGCATGCAGGTATGGAAGGACACTGCATTAACTGAGTGCTCTGAACTTCTTAAGTCCTCGGAGTGGCTTTCTAGGTCAGGAGTTCAGAATACTGTGGGGGAATTAAAATCTGCTGAATGGATACGCAGTTTCTCCAGTACGTTCACATTGCCAGTACACCAAGAACTGCATTTTCCACACTCGACACCGAGAGTTTCATTATCAAGACATTGCTCGTAACGTAAATAGGTGGAGGAAGGAAAGCTAATACCTTCAAAACCTACTCATATTTAGATCCAGATTTGTCAATAGAGCACATCACATGTTGGATACAGCAGTTTGTTGTATAAGCAGGCCCCTGTAAACCTTTAAAACAGAATAGGGCAAGATACTGCAAAGGCTGTAAAGGGAAATTGCAAGTGTTGAGCTCCTGTTTAAGCTGAATTACCTAATGTTGGGTATGAAGGCAGTGGATAAGCTGGAAACAGTCCTGAATCCACTTTCTATTCAAATCCAGACTTTGTACAGAGTGTTCAATGAGATGTCTTATGTGCCAGACAACATCTCTTTAAATTAAAGTTTAAGTCTAATTGTAAAGGTCCCGATGTCCCCCAAGAAAAAATAATCCCGCATGTATTTACCAAGGAAGTTTTCAGTCCTTCGGGTAATATCTATCTTAGAACACAATAAGGTCTTCAGTGGTAGGTTTTCCACTTCCAGTCTCAAGGCAGAAGTAATTTCTAATAAACACAGCCTGTGGCCCCAGAGCTTGAGTTAGAAGAGGAGAAAAAGCAGTTTCTGATGTGGTATCAAACTTCTTAATGGTGTTGTTCAAGACTAATTTTTCACTGTTCCTTTTATTTGCCAAAAATAGGTGACTGCTGGGCACCGTACACAATGTGGATGCTCAGCGGGCAGTGACAAGTGTCTTGGGTTAACATTCCCTCCTTCTGCTGTACCATGTAGTTAACTCAACCTGGACGTTTGATGAGTCTTTTTCTGCAAACAAGGACCTTCCTCCCCTTGTGAGCCTCGGTGGGAATACTCAGGCCTGCCTCTGTTAACTGTGAGGACATTTGCTGACTTCGCCGTGTCAGGCGACATATGAAAATTGGCAATTAACAGTACCTGTCTTCAGGGCGGAAAACAATTGTATATCACTTATTTGTAGGCAGCAGAGGCTTCAGATAGAGTTCTCTGAAAATGAAGCAGTTGTCCCAATTTAAGCTCATTTCATTTCTTCCCAAAGAAGTGAAATATAGTTGCTGCGGTGATAGTGTCAAGTCATCCCTCTGTATTATTCTATTTGTTCCATCACAGCCTTTCCTCTCCAGGGAGCTCATTTGTATTCTCCTGCTTTCAGGTCATCTGACTCTCACTTTGTGTCATGGATTTAACTTTGCCTTCTCTTTAGTATGAATTAAAATGTTACTGTCGCCACCAGCCTGAGCCTGGAAACCACAACTGTGACTATTTAGCAACCTGTTTTAAATTCAAGAAAAAAAAGCCCTGTACCTAAATATTTAATGGCTAATGGCCACTTGGCTTCAGATCTAGATCTAAATATTCAGGATAATGCTTACTATCACTAGTGCTGCATGCCATTTCGTTTGAGTATTTGCTGATATTGTACTTAGAGAGGCATTTTTTCCCTTTTGAGAACACACCGCGCCGTCTAGAAGCTCCGACCAGCCGCCTGCATCAGCACAAAGTTGCAAAGAACATTTCGCTGCGTCTGGTGTGAGTGTTTTCTTCGTGGCAGCCCTTCTTCTCCCCTTGCAGTGCTCCAGGGAGGTAAAAACCCGTAGGCAGCTACTGAAGTGAGCACCTGAACGCGTGCGCTCTAAATTTAAGCATCGTTTTAAAGTCTTGTCACTGACGTGCGCTCCTTCCCTCGCTCCGTGGGAAATGCTCTGGCCACCTACAGCAAAATTGCTTTTCTAAGGCCACGGCTGCCGCTGCGGAGTCGCGGTCTAGGGATCAAGCGGGGGCGAGCGCTGTCGCCCAGTCTCCGGATGATGAGGCCAGACTCCAGATTTTCCTCCCCATCTCCCCCAAACCCCGTGAGGATTCTCTGAATGCCCGCGGCAGCAGCGTTCAGCAGCCCCGCGCAGCCCGCCCAGCCACAACGGACTGGTTTCATGCAGAACAACGCAGCCTGCCCTACTTCGGCAGGCAAATGCAACACCGGCTGCAATTCGGGGGGCCGTCTTTGGGTGACCTGACCCACCACAAGCCCACCTCCGGCGGCCTCAGCCCCCCCGGACCCCAGCTTTACGCCCGGGCTCAGCAGCGAGCTTCTGCTACCCACCCCGCAGCCCCATACCCTCGCCCAGCTTCGTCCCCCCGGCTGTGCCTGGGGTCTCTGCCCCATTTCACCCAGCCCTCCCAGCACCCTGCAGGCAGCGAGGTGCCCCCCACTACCCCTGGACCCCCCTTTTTTTGCCCTCCCCCCCCGGCAGGGCAGGAGGCTCCGGGCCGGCCGCCAGCCGCGGCTGCAGCCGCATCGGGAGGCACCAGCAGCACCTAGCGGTAAGAGCCGGCCCGGCCCGGCCCGCCCTGCCGAGGTTTAGGATTTGGAGGTGGGAAAAGTTGGTGGGTACAGCTCGCTGGGCCTGCGGCGCCCCGGTTTGAACTTGGCACTTCTTTTTTGAAGAAGCGGGATGGTAGTGCTTTGCATCAGATGGCTGCTACTGAAAGGAGTCAGTAGTTTCCCTGTTGGGGCAGAGGTTCGGAGAGGTCCTGCCGCCTGTCCCAGTTACAGTATCCAGACCGAGAGGCCAAGAAACAGCCCAGGACTTTACTGACACCTTCACTCGGGGGTCTCTGAGCAATGCACATGGCCAGCAGGACTGCCAGCTCTGCAGGGCAAAACAGCAAAACAGGAGAAGGAAAATGCTGGCAGATTTTCGGGCAAACAATCTTTAATAGAAAAGCGCTATCCAGAGATCTTTAAATGATGACAGAGGGTGGACCCCCCCTTAGTTTACCTCATTTCATGCTACTCACTGCTCACCACTCAGTGCCTAATTTGCACGTCTCAGAAGGAAGAAAGGCAGAGCTTTGGGGGGTCTTTTTGGGGTCCTGCTCCCGAGGCCTGGGTGAGCAAAGCACCCGCTCTGCAGCAGGACTGGAGAGGACAAAAAGGAAAAAGGAAAGTCCAGCACGGCCCCGCCACAGCTGTACCGACCTGCGCTTCATCCTGCTCTGAACGCCCGGCCCGCTGTACGTCATTATTTAAAATTTAATTTACTAAATTGAAAGGTATCATCGTGCGTATTAGGGAAACGGATGAGCTCAACAGTTATTTACTATTCACGTCGAAATTAATACAAATACCCCAAGAAGATGCTGTACCAACAAATCGGCGCGGGTTTTTCTGTAGGTCTTCAAAAGAGATGGGGGTGAAAACAGAGGGCAGAGGAGATGCTGTCGTGCCGGGGGCAGCTTGCTCAGCGCCTTTCAGGCTATGCCCGAGTCGAGGCACATCTTTGTATCCGAGTTCTGAGCAGGACACAGAGCCACGCTGCGTTTAGTCTGCACCCGCTCCCTGCCCTCAACTTCCCGGTGCGTCTTTTAACATGGGAATCGGGTTGAAACCGTAAATTATGTACCGACCATTTCAGGCGAACCGTATCCAAAAACGCGTTCCAGCATGAGGGGATGTAGTGATAGTTACTCGATTACAGAACTGAGGAATTAAGACCGGGCAAATAATTACCTCTTGTGTAACGCGTGTCTCCGTGCCGTGGCTTTGACCTGGGGGAGCCCCCTGCCACCCCCGCCGGTGGCCGCGGCGCTGAGGACCCCCGGCGGGGTTCCGCTGGTTTTACAGAGCACCAGTGGCCGGATCCGCGCGGGGAAGAAAAAAAATGAAACAAAATAAAGTAACCCCCGGCTCGTTATGCACGCACCCCCACGCGGCGCCATCACGCAGGCCGCCCTGTCGGAGGATCCGGCAGCGAAATGAAGAGCCGAGGCCCTCAGCCGGCAATTTTCCCCTGCCACCAGATCGCGGGGGCCCGGTGACCAAACTTTGACATCCCCCCCCCCCCCCCCCCCGAAAAAATTTGGGGCCCCCTCCCACCGTCCCCGCCTTCTCCCGCTGCAGCACCCCGCCGCCGAGCGCTGCCGCCCCTCCCCGCGCCTGCCCTGCCCTCGCCCCCTTTCCCCTCTCCTTCCCCCCTCACTCCGCGCCCCCTGCGCTGCCCCGCGGCGCTGGGAGCCCCTCGGCTGCCACCGGGGAGAGCCGGGGCCGCCAGCCCCTAGCTCCCTCCTCCTCCCCTACCTTCTCCTCCTCCTCCTCCGCCTCCTCCTCCTCCTCCTCCTCCCCCCGCTCTCCGATGGCAAGAGTTGGAGCCGCGCTGCTCGCAGCCGCCGGGAAGAGCCGGCGGAGCGCGGGGCAGGACCCGGGGCCCGACTTCGCGGCTCCCCGCTTCGCTGCCGCCGCCTCGCCTCGCATGGCCCGGGCCGGCGCTCCCTGAGCCCGGGGCCGTGGGGCCAGCCGTGGGGCCAGCCGTGGGGCCAGCCGTGGGGCCAGCCGTGGGGCCAGCCGCCGCTCCCCGCCGGCCTCCAGCGGCAGCCGGAGCGCGATGTGCCGCTGAGCCCCGCACCCGGAGCCCGGCCGACAGCCCGTAAGCGCCGCGCCGGGGCCGGGGGAGGGAGGTGGGAGAGCAAACTTCGTGCTGCGGAGGGGGAGAGGGGCCGGGGGACACCCTGCGGGCTGTGGGGGCGCCTTGCGGGCACCTTACGGAGCTTGGGGGCACCTTACGGGGCGCGGGGACACCCTACGAGGTGTGGGGACACCGTACGGGGCTTGGGGATGCTCTGTGGGGTGTAGGGACACCCTACGGAGCATGGGGACACTCTGTGGAGCGTGGGGACATCCAGTGGGGTGTAGGGACGCTCTGTGGGACATGGGGACACTCTGCGGGGCGTCGGGACACCCTGTGGGGACACCCTGTGGGGCACGGGGATACCCTACAGGGTGTGGGGACACTGCAGAGCATGGGGACACCCTACGGGGTTTAGGGACGCTCTGCAGAGTGTGGGGACACCCCACGGGTGTATGTACAACCTGCAGGGCATTGAGACACCCTACGGGGCCCAGGGACTCCCTGCAGGGTGTAAGGGTGCACTCGTGGCCCCACGCTGGGCTGGTCTCGCAGTCCTGGAGCTAGGAGGTGGCCCCGGAGGTGGCTTCGTTCCTCTTTCTGTCCCCTTCTCCAGCACCTTCCCGGCTCTCCCGAAACCCGCTGAGCGGGGCTGTGAGGGAGGGAAGGGGTGCGGTGGTGGGAAGCCGGATGGCTTGGATAGAGGGATATTAAATTATTATTATTTTTTTTTCAGATGGTAATTTGTCTTTGTGGTAGGGGTGGCCCATTAAATTTCAGCTCACGTCCTGATGGAGATCAAAAGCAAAGGGGAGAGGGAGAGGGAAGCAGAGAGCCTTGTGCAGCTCCTTCACTCCGCGTATTGTTAGAAACTTGTGGGGCAGGGGGGGATAAGGGGGATTCCCAGGAACAACCCTAGTGGATCCAGCTCCGACACCCACACCAAAAGTTGGAGATGTGTATTTTCCAACACTGCCATCTGCTCCGCGGTGCTGCCCAGGAGCGTGCTTGCTGTTACGCCTCGGAGGAAACAAACAAAAGGTTTGCTTGCCAAGTCGGTGCTGAACCTGGCTGTTCACGGGCGTTAGGTGGAGTGCAGGGGAGTATCTGTGTCCTGAAGGCTCGCTATCCTCAGCTGGCTCAGGTTAGACTCTTTTTGATAATTTCCTGTCCTAAAAAAAGGTCTCCAAACATGGTAGATGCCAGGTCCTGTTTTTTTTTCTTCCTTTTTTTCCTTCTTCTTGAACTATTTATGTCTGGGTATATCGGTTTGGGATCATAGTAAAGTTTCATTTTTTGTTGTGCAAATGTTCCCTCTCATTACAGAAAATACTTCTCCTAAATTATAGTCTGAGCGGCAAGAGGTTAGCTCTCTTTGCCTCCGGATGGGTTCAGTGGTAGGCTGAGACCCCAAGCTGCCTGCACTGCGAATGAAATAGAACCCAACTAGGCTAAAAGTTATAATGGGCTTTGATTCTCACTGCTGCTTGAGATCAGTGGAGATCCGGGGTGAGCGAAGGCAAGGAGGAGGAGTGCGAGTAGCTGGAACAAGCTACTCACACAGAAAAGTGCTCTCGATTATATGTGTGAGTTGTAAGCACCCAAGGGAGAAAACTGGTCATAAACTGCAGAGAAGAAGGCAATGGGAAAAAGAAAAAACCTGCTGGTGTTTAACCAGATTACTTGGGATTTTTTAACAGAGGTTTTCTTTTTAAACAGCTACTCGAACCATCCGCATCTTTTTCCTTCGTTTTTCTCTCCCTTTCGGGCTCAAACTTTTTCTGTCCAGCTTGGGCTGAGCGCTAAGTTGGCTGTGCACGAGGCAGGCTGCACTAGGGGATCTTTGCGTTTTCAGTGCCGTGGAGGCAATTTCTCCTTTTTCTTTTTCCCTCTCCCTGTATCTTGCCTTCTTTCCTCAAAGAGATTAAGTTTTTGTCCACCCCGCCAGCGACATGTTAATCCTGGAGTCAGGGGGGCACGAGATCCCGCCGCTCAGCACATAGATATTGGCTTTGTTCGGCCCCCAGCCCGTGGGACCGCTGGAGTTGGCAGTGGCTGCCCTCCCTGACCTCCCTCCCTCCCCGCACCGAGCTGGGGCAGCCGGCGAGGAGAAAAGGAGCAAACTCCAGCCGGTGAAAAAGAACAGCCCCGGGAGACAAAGGGCTCCGGCAGGGAGATGCTGGGGGTGTGGGGCTGTGTGGGGAAGGACTTGTAAGGAGGTGGCCCCGTCGGATCCCACAGGCTGGAGGAGGTGGCGTGGGGACGGGTCCGCGAGGAGCCCGCACAGCCCGAGAGGGACCCCATACAGGTGGTGCCGTGGGGCTGTGGTTGTTTGCAGGAAGACGAAGCAAGTGCCCAAGCAAAATGGCTTTGGTAGTCTGGTACGATTGCTGTTTATTCTCCAAACAGAAAGCCGGCTTAGGGGAACGTACACCTGGGCTTTACGGTCTGTGCTTCTCTGTAACTTACCCTGGAGTCAGTCGGAAAAGTCTGCTGGACTTAGGCTGGGACACGCTCAGCCCTTAATGGGGAACACGTCCTTGGAGAGCAGTGGCTGTGTGATGCTAAATGTGGCTCGAACAACACGTCTCTACTTCAGCCAGGCTTAATAATCGCGTGAGCAGTCACGCTAGGGTTAAATAGGACCATCTGCATGAGTATGTTTTGCTGGAAACAACCACACTGCGTGAAAAGTTTCTGTGTGAAGCCTAGGCTGTTGCCTTGCTGTTTGGCAAAAGGGGGCAGTATCAAACAATACCACAAAGAAATCCACTGTGCATCTGCCTCCCTGCCTCGAGAACTGATGCGTGGTGTTTCTGCTGGGACCTTGGAGCTCGGGCTGTTATCCGGAAGCCCTTATTCAGGTGGTTCCTTACACAGACATCAGTGAAGTTAATTGAGTGCGTAAACGAGGCAGGATCAAAGCTGGCGCTCTTTTACTTCAGGGCTGCATCGCTTCCATGTGCTGGCCTGGCCAGGGAAGGCTCGGAAATGTAGGATAACATCGCATGATTTCAGAGCCACTTGGGTTCACGTTCAGGAGGCTGGCAGCAGTAACCCTAGCCTGCTCTTACACCGCTGATTTTAGGGGTGGCGTGGTGAGGCCCTAGGCTTGGAGTGCCGGTCCTATAAATGCCCTTCGAGGAATTGTCATCGCTGCTTTCCTTAGTAAGAAAAGTGAACGTTTTCTCTTCTAAATTTAACTTTGTTTGAGAACTCATTTGCTTCCAGCCGAGAGAAATATATTGATCCAGCATACAAAATACCGCTCTTAGAATGCGTTCAAAAGCCTTTTCACCTTTTATTTATCCGCACGCCTGGAACCATTGGATCACCACCCCCCAGTTAATTTTTTACTGAGCAGTGTTTCAGAGGGTCTCTCGTGGGGAAGCCGTGCTGGGCTCCATCCATGCTGGGTCTCGAGAGCAGCCCGGCCCTGGGAGGGGAGCGGTAAGGGATGGGGGGCGGTAAGGGATGGGGGGCGATAAGGGATGGGGGGCGATAAGGGATGGGGAGCCGGCCGGCACCGCAGCCACATCCCGCTGTCGGAGCAGTGCCCAGCCCCACGGTGCAGGTGCTGCCCGGTGCGAAGGCAGCAGCTGGGTTTGCCCCGGCTCAGAGCATCCCTGACTCCTGGTGTAGGACTGAGGAAGGGCGAGGGAATCGAATGCAGGTAGCGGTGGAGGCGATTCGGGGCCATTCTCCAGGGGTGGAGTTGTTGTCACGGCCTGCTGAGATTGCAAAGTAAGGCCTGGGTGATGGACTTACCTCTTATAGACTGAATGCCGCGAGGGTGAACTGCCGCTCCTGTAGGTTGCATCCTGCTTATTTAGTGCCCTTTTAGGTTGCATCCTTGTTCTTTGTGTTGGTGTTAAACTCCACGGACACAAGCCGTGGGGTACGAGAGTGCTGTCCCTGCTGTGCCTTGAAAGGGGCTGTGTTCGAATAGGAGTGCTGTTGACTTTGAGAATCAAATAACAGTTCTTTGTTAATGCTCTGTTGCTTTTTTTTTTCTTTTTAAGGAGGAAAAACTCACTGAAGAGCATGTGTCTCCTAGTCTTACTGTAGGTCATTGTTCCTCTTCCTTTTACGCTGTGGGCTGCTGACTTCCAGCACTCCCAGAACCAGAACTCATCCCATTTCTGCCCACGGTTGCAATTTTCATTAGTTTCTGTGGTAGCTGTCTGCATACCAGATACGAGGCTTTGACAGGTATTTGAACCTGCAGCTTCTGCGGACAGCGCCTTGCTTGCTGGAGGTTATTCTGCAAGCACGGTTAGCCTCGGTATTTATTTCACCTCTGTTCTCATCGGCGTCCAAAAAATACTGCCTGACAGCCGTTGTTCCTTAGCCCGGGCTCAAAGCGTGCGAGCAGCAGAGCTGGGAAGGCACGAGGGTGGCTCTCAGTATGCAAGGTCTCCTTGACTACAGCACTACGACTCCCAGAGTTACCTCTGCTGCAGCACTCGCACAAAGCTCTCGCTTTTAAGGCCCGTGCAAAAGAGCTCAAAGTGATTTTCCGACGATGAGCGCCTGAGTGGCGGTACTTCGGGTACTGCTGTTACCTAATGTGTATCTACAAAGCACACGGTTCTGTTTTGTGCCAGGCTGCAGTAAGTCTGGCAGGTAATTTGCATGTGAAGGATGTTACCAAGTTACAGCGTATGACTCCAAATTGGTGACGGGGCTATTCATGTGCTTATAATTAGGCATACCCCAAAGCACTGTGTTGGTTAAGGACCGGTATGTCTTTATTTACTTTTTAGTAAGCTTTAAATGAGATCGTAAGTAAACATGCTGATTGCTAGTTTTAATCCTCAAATCAGTTGTGAACACATCGGGAGTTTCTAAGTCATCTGTGTAATTTCGTTGCTTTTCAGTAAGGGGTCATTTGTGGAGAGAGCAGGGGGTATTTTCTTCCCATACGCCTGGTCTTGCAAGGTGCTGCATGTTCTTGGTTCTCATTAACGTTTCTCTGGGAAACAGCATCCTGCACCCTCAGACCCCGATAAACACAGGGCCCTGTGGGTCTCTGCTTTGTGCAGCAGGCAAAATGCTTCGGGGCTTGGTAGTCCCCACATGTAGCGTGCTACACATTAGGCTGTTGCTAAAAGCCATATAAATTGCACCGTGCCGGTTTCAAAGGTTTGACTTCATCCATTGTGCAGCACCGTGTGACCATCTGGGACACAGCAACCTGCGGAGAAGAAGCGCAGTGAGCGGTTTGATCTCGGCCGAGTGCTGCGCTGAACTCAAAGGCTCAGTCACGGCTTCGTATCCACAAGGCAGCCTCAGCAATTGGGAGCAGCGTGTGGGGATCTGGCGCTGCAAAATGGGTCCCCCGGCAGCCTCGAGCCCTCTGTGCTACGGAGGAGAGGATCAGATGGCGAGCTGAGATGCTGTCCGCGCCCCTGCGCAACAGCCAGCCTGAGTCCTGCTTAGGCAGTCTACGAGCCATTTGCAGTTTACGGGTTTGTGGCTTCTGAAGTTTGTGTATTTTGCAGATTGCTCGTGCCATAGCCTTCAAAAACTGTTAGCTTTTAAGGCAAGCAGATGGCTTTAGCAAAATAAATTTGCTGGCACCTGGAACAGGTGGATCTGGAATCAATTTATGCGGTGTAATTTTTTCCACACCCCTTTTGGAATAATTTTATACCCTGGAGCCACCTAAGATGCTTATTATGTAGCCAATAGGGAGCTGCTTCTGTCTGACTACATAAGATTTTACACATCTTTTATAGCTAATGCCGAGATTGAAATGCAAAATTTAGTGCTGGGAGTGCATGCGAATTTGCGAAACTCCCGGGAGAGAATGTGGGTGCATGTATCAGTGAATGAATTATGCTCCTCCATAGACAGAGAGGGCTTTTTTTAGTGGTAACAAATGTCCTGTGTTCAGTGTTTGTCATTTTAAAAGTAGTATTTTTCATTTCAAGTGCGAGCCCCGTACAGGTTACTGATGTAGAGTAAAAATGAAAAAAATACCTTTAACTGCATCTGAAAGGACGACAATCAAAGTTTTGGATGTGGTGCAAAAGTAGGGATGGAGCTGGCGTTTCCAGTACGGCTGTGACAGGTACGAGTGGTTACCTGAGAAGGGAAGGATGCTCTGTGAGAAGGGGAGGATGCTCTCGAGGGGCAGGGAGCAGACCCCGGACGAGGCCTTGGCCACATCCTTGTTCTTGCAACAGAAGCGGGGCCAAGCAGCTCACCTGGCTGGGGAGGTTCCTGGTGACTCCGAAAGGGCTTTGAGCGGGCTCTGGGAACGTCTGCACAACTCAGGTGTTGGATTAGGGACCAAATGTGGGAAGGGTCTGGGGCCAGCCCTCGGAGGGAGGAGGATGCTGCCTGCGGCCGGCCTGCTGTACAGGTCGAATCTCTCTGCTGTGTTTCCTGGCCACGTGGAAGTTGTTTAGCCTGCAGTTTCAGCTAAAGGTTGCTTATTTATCTCCTACAATGCTGATTTACAATAGATCAAAGATTAGCGGGAAAAAAGAGGACGAGAAAGGAAAGGGTAGGAAGTTCACTCTGGATAATTCAGTTTGACAGGCTAATATAGTAAATTCAAGAACGCCGAGCGAGAGGCGCATTTTGGAGCCTGTCTGTATAATGCAGGGAAGGAAAACTTGGCAAGGTCTCAAAAGTTTGTTAGAGTGATTACAGATCCCCCCGCTCTGCCTCACGTTCCTTGCTCGGCTCTCTCTTCCTGATTGAAGGCGACTGTCTGCCAGAGGGAGATTTTCAAACACATGATTTGGACGGGGCAATCAGCCTGCATTTATAAATCACTTAATATTTCACTCTCCGACCTTTTTGGGGTCCGCTCCACATCTGAAGGGCATTTTCATTAAAAATACAAAGCTGAGGCTCGATTCCTGCCTGCGTCCAAGGTGCTCCTCCAGTCTAAGAGAGCTCAGCTTTTGTTGGTAAGTGCAGCCAGAAACCACCTATTTAAAATAAAAGACCATTAGTGGCTTGTGGTAGGATGAAACAGCTGAGAGATACATACTTTATTCAACATGAGCAACATAGGACCATGCACTGTGACTTCGGCTCTGAGCTGCTGTTTGTTACTGATGGAGGGTGCTGTCAAGTAGCATGTAATGCAAGTGATGAGGAATTGCACAGTTCCTGATTTGTGACGATAATTAAGTGATACGAGAGTACAACTCCCCCTCAGTTCTGTTTTGACGACAGTGCGAGGCAGTCAGAAGTAAAAATCATCAGGGAGAGAAACTGAGGCACAGAAGGACTGCGGCCTGGAGCATTTTGTGCTCGTCTGTTAAAGATATCACGAAGCGTAAGGAGGCAGATGGGCGCCAGGTAGGAGGGATTGCCAGGGACTGAAATCAGTAGGAATTAGACTTTGACATCTGTGAAGAGTCAGGTGTTACATGACTTGCTCGAGGTCACACAGTGAGTTAGTGTCAGAGGTAAGGTTACAACCCCTGGAAACGCTTACTCACATCCTTAACTCCAAATATGTAGTTGCATCCTGTGAATTAAATGCTTCGTCTCACTGCTTTCCTGGATCAGAGCTCTGGACTTGTGCCTTCCAAGACTACGCACTTGCTAAACATTGCCAGGAGGTTACCTGGTCCTGCGAATGCTTTACTCACCCGAGAAGTTCAATTCGTTGGGGTGACTGCAGTTGGAGAAAATGATTGCAGGTGCACAACTGGCCCCAACATTTTGCAGATGAAACAGGGATCATTCCTGCATTATGTACTTTCATATATGCACGTGCACACGCATCTATATGGATTGAATTAAAACAAAAGCAAGTGATTAACGTCTTTAAAATTTAACAATTTTCCCCCTTAACCAACAGAAGTTGTTCCCAAGAGAGTAATTTACTACATATCTTCGGTATTTGTACAGGACTGTACATCAGGAATACAAAACATGATGTTGCTAATGCTGTGTGTTCCCTCTAATGGGTCTTTGAAATATTAAAACAACTTATATTTGGAATGAGCTTTGCACACCTTCTTGTCTGTGGTTGCTTTGCAAATCCAGGCTTCACTGCTTCGCTTCAGAAAATTATGAGTTTATTATGCTCCTGGAATGCTAATAGCACTTCATTTTTTCCTCCAAATTTCTTCTTCCTATTTATTTATTGATTCTTCATTTGAGCACAGTTTCACAGATAATGATGATGCTACTGAGAATAACTGGTATGAGTTAATTTTGAGCAGGCTGAAGTTGCTGTGCCATCCTTCTTTGCCAGGAACCTCTCTGTAATATTCATAAGCTGAGGCATCCAGGATGCTGAATTAGTTAAGAAGACGACTGCATAAGATTACTCCCAATGTTATATTTCATTCTTAGATTCATAAAGACAAAGCGTGTCGGGGCTGACAAATCTAAATTTAATTTTTCATTGAAAACCCATTGGCGGATTTGCAGATGGCAGGATTTAGGTAAGCAGTCTCTGATGGTCACTTAGTCTTTACTCGGATGAATCACTTACTGACTTGCGAGTGAACACGTGTGAACCAGAGATTTTAGCATTTCACCCTTTACATTTTACTTTTGTTTCCAGGGATTCCTCCCCATCCGAATCCCTCCTCCCACAGTGATGGATGAGGACTTCAGAAAGTGCTTTCGGTCATTTTCTCTGTCTTCCCTGAGGCCACAGGACTTCCCTGAGCTGATTCACGTTCAAGCTGGTCATTTGTTCTAAACAAGCACCCAATTTTGATTTAAATATTTCTGAAGGAAGAGAACATCCTGCAATTCTTGGTTAAATGTTAAAAATTCAGCGGCCCTCATGGTTATATTGCCTCTTACTTTCTCAGTTGCTAGCTTCTTGGACTTGTTATGCTCTCATCTGGAGAGCAGAGCATCCCATTTGCTTGCGGTGGAAGTACTTGTGAACTGCAATCAAGTCAGCTCTTAATTTCTCTGTGATACTGCAGTATTACACTGGATTCTTCTGTGGTTTTTCAATCCTTATGTCAGCCTGATGGCTCTTCTCTGAACACTTCCTGAGGATGTTAGTGGCCAAAGAAGACGGAGTGATGATGCTGACAGCTGCAGAGACTGGGGGGAACTGGAACAGCACAGATTACAGAGCAGGACTGAGCAGATAGTAGGAAATAAGGACTATATGGCAGATAAAGTTGGAAGGCAAAAAAGAAGCACAGTGGCATACGAAACTCCTGGCATGAGCAGCCTGGTTTAATTTATGCCTGGGGAAGAGCTGGAGTAGCTGTAGTGTTGAAAGACAACAGCATGTTTTTGCTGGCAGAGGAGGATGGCTGGGAGGTGGGCAAGGACTGCAGCAGCAGTAGCGCTTGTAAATCAGAGCAGCGTTGTATCAGAGGAGCTCTCTGTGGGAAAATTTCAAAACATCTGTCTGCACTTTGCTTGGGCATAACCAAACTCTTTCTTTCAGTTCAGTCTGAATTTCTGGAGAGGCAGCCGTTCTGTTCTTGCAAGTGTAAGGTCTGATCCTGCAGAACCAAACCTACTTTTGCAATTTGTGCAAATGCACAAAGTGTGCACAAAGGAGTGCACAAATGAGTAACATCTGAAGTGTTACTCATTTCAGTGAAATGACCTGTAATGAGAATTTACTGGCCTGGGTTCTTGATTGCTATCACAAGGCAAGCACCATTAACTATCCCAAAAGTTACACCAGTGTACGGCTGGGCTGTGCTAACCCTAACTGGGATACTTGTGATCTGAGAGGACTAGAACCTTCCTGTAAGTAACCCGATTTCTGTTCTTAGTTTGGAAAGATGTTATCATTTAATGAAAACTCTTTGTTTTCTGGCAGCGTACTTGGCTATCCATTTGCAAAGCTCTCAAAGGACTTGGACATCTGTGAAAAGTGCAAGAGTTTAATTCTGCTCACAGCTACGCTAGTGCAACCTCAGTGAGGAGCTGCAGTTGTGCTTGACTGATGACTAATAAATAGTGTGAGTCCAGGTACTCGGGGACAAATTTGTACCTCTTTGTCCTTGTTGCACAGGGATGGTGTTGGACCAGAGGCACATTCCGAAATAAGGTGTGCAAGATTATGCTATTGCAAAACCCAGTGCCAAGAAAAGCATTTCCAGTTTTAATTAAAACAAAACCCCAGACAACAAGATCTCTGTTTCTGTTGAATTGTAACCTTCCCAGACGTTTGAGCATGAGATGCAGAAGTAATTGATTAGAAACACAAGTAAAATAATAAGACTTTCTTTTTTTTTTCCAAGTTGATTCAACTGAAAAAGGGGGAAAAAAAAACACCTGAAGATTTTCCCTGTGTCGAGTAAGACTTCTCTTCACATATAGACCAAATGAACTGCTGGAGTGCTTCAGTGAAGTTAGCACAAGGCCCTGAGCCAGTGGGATTATTTACATGGCAGGCTGCTACCTGGTCAAATCCGGGCTTTAAGTACATAGCCTGAAGAACTGGGAATAATCTGATGTCTGCAGTTCGAATGGCCTGAGGTATTTGCAGAAGAGATAATGGCCTGATCCTGCACCAAGGGATATCAGTAGCAAAAATTCCATGTATGTAAGTTAATACTGGATTTCTCTCTTAAGAAAAAAATCAGTACGCACCTTGTAGCTCTTATCGAAGGACTATTTGGATTTGAGATTGGCATACTGCCGAAGTCAGGACTGCATGAGTTGGCCCCAGGTTTTCAACCTGACAGTACCTCTTTAAAATGCAGCAGTATAATTTTGACATCTCTTATTTGTTTTGAATGGCAGAGCTAACATGTCTGTCAGTCACAATGACTTGATAGACGTGATTAAAAGGCAGGGGATCGGGAAAAATGCATGCTTATCACAGCCAACCCTCCCCAGTGAAAAAGTAAGTGGCTCAGTGGCATTTTTGCAATTGAGGTGTAACTGAAAGCATTTTTGGAAATGTACTTTGTAGACTGCTTTGAAATGGTGTTTTCTATTATGACCAGTTTCTGGAACAGATTATCATGATTGTAAGAAGCACTTCAAAGCAGATTGATGTAGGAAGATCTTTCCCTGAAAGCTTTGGCTTCTATGTAAGACAGAAAGCTACAAATGTGTCTGCAATCTGTGTTGTTTCAGCTACAACAGCATTTATTTGATAAAAGTGGGCTGCTATTAATTTCCAAAATGCTACAAAGCACTTTGTATTTTGCTGGTCCCTCTGTTTCACAGAGGGTTTCAAAGGCTGTGTTTCCTTTCTCCCATACCCTCCAAATTTCTGTTTTGTATTTTCTAAGGGCTGAGACTTAAACATTGTAATAAAATACTGAATTGCATCCGATAAACAGTCAGACGCTAATTTAAAGTATCAATGGCCAGACTTCCATAAACAGATCTTGACGCATCATCTGCTCCATTCCCTGACCTTACACAGCTCCACCTCCACCATTCAGCTGCCATCAGCAGTAGCTAAATCTTGGGAGGAATTGGAGAATGCTATCAGATACACTTCAAAAATATATAAATCTCTGAACTTCCACCTACAAGGCAAGCTACATGGCATTTCAGCAAGACTCCCAGAAAACTTTACTTATAGGCTAAGATCTGTACCTGGGGGAACTGAAGTCTTCTACATACGTGCAAACACAGGAGCAATCTGTGCCACAAAAGGCCACTTTCTGGTTGGTATGAAACCAGGTGATAATAACACATTGGAGTGTGGCGACACGCCAGTAAATAATTCTTGGTTTTCAAGGGTATTGAAAAGGGAGGAAGCTCGTGCAGAAAATGAAAGGCAACAGGAAGAAGAAAGATAAGAAGCAACTAGAACTGTTTTACTCCACTATGTTTGGTGCACATGTAGAGGACAGGAAGAAGAAATTAAAAAAAGTTGTCATGTTACTTTGTATCTCCTCCAGCTGGAATATATCAAGCCCATTGCATCACCCTTTACGTGATTCCTAAACAGACAAATTTCCTTTTTACCAGGGAAGAAGCTGAGGGAAAGAGAAGTTGAGTCACTTAGCTCATCGAGGGAGGCAGCGTATGCAAGTCCTGCAGTCACAGTCACTTTTTCTTGCTTGACAGCAGAAGTATGATGAATTATTTGCGTTAAAGCAGAAGAGCCTTGAAGTAGTCCCTCCCCTTTTTGGGAAATTATTCTTTCCTATAAAGCAAGGCCAAATGCTGTGTTGATGGATCTTTTATGAATACTTATGGTAAAGGTTAAAAAATGTGTGATTTTTTTTTTTAATCTACAATGTCATCGAATGACCATTTCTGACACGTAAGTTTGAAATCAAAATATTATGTTGCTTTTCTGTTTCAGTTCTTCCAATAACTAGAGCAATACTCTTTGTATGCTGTAATCCATGGAAATACTCGCCGTATGCTATAATCCGTGGATTCAGTTCAAAGTTGCCATCTTGGTGTCAGAAACCCCACCAAGAACTTGCCTTTACTCTTTCGCTCATGCGGTGCTTGTCACCTTCCAGAGGCTGGGAGTCCGTCTGGTTTCGTAAGGAAAACTGCTGTTGGCAGTGAGACTCCTCCACCCAGCTCATGCTGGAGGTTGTGTCTTTGCCTTCCCGTAGCCACACCGTGCCCGGCGGTCCCCATGTAACGCAGGGATGGAGGGATCTGTCTGGGAGATGTGGGAAATAAATGAAACGACCTTGTTTTTCTTTCTAAAGAAATGCAGATCACTTTTAAACAAGCTTCTAAAGCAGATAACTCTCTGAGCCTTTTCTTACCCTTTCTTTTCTCCAACATAGAAAATTATTCGCCAAGCACCGCTTTTGTCTGTATTTTTAGTGGGCATAAATTTATCTACTTAATACGTAGTTTGCTTCTTGCATCTACACATAATTAAATCATATTTGTTCTTAGAAACTATTCATCTAGTGTAAACCTGCTTCCTGAGTAAATATTCCTTTAATTAGTAGAACAAATAGATTGCGGGATTTGGAGTTGATTATCACAGCATTCCTTTCCCTGATGTCTGCTTCAGATCTGCACAATGGAGAGGTGTGCTAAATACAGCCGGGGAACACAGCAGCAAGCTTTTTTGCAGTTTGAAAATAAATACACCTTCTGAATACTTCACACCTACAGAACCCTTCATTTGGGGATTACAAAGTGCTTCACCATGCTGTGTGGGTATTATTCGTTTCCCTTTTAGAGGAGGATAAACTGAAACGGAGAAATTAAGGCCAGAATGCTACATCCCCGCGTTGTATTAATAGGGGAAGCTGTACCAAGATGTGTATGGTCTCCAGCCAGGCTCAGTGGCTTGGGACCGGGGTGTGCAGGCAGTAGCAGAGCTGAGAGGGGAGTGCAGCCTTCCTGGGTTTTTTATGTTGGGACTGTATGGGGGCAACTCCTGAGAAGTTAGGGGAGAAGTCTGTTTCCTGCGGGAGGAGTGTTTAGGAGTTATCAGCGGCTTCATGTTTTCCTAACTGCAGGGTAAGGAGTTCCTACTAGGGGAGGGCAGATTCTGAGCTCTGACTTGCTCCTGCTGAGTTAATTAGCTTGACTTTAAATCAGTTCCTCTTCTGAGCTGGAGTTGCTTATGTGGGAAAGAGAGGGAAGAAGCCCCAGCCAAATGAGAGCCCCTGGTAAGCACGCAGGTGAACAAGGCTTGTAAATGGCTGTCCTGAGACTGAGCAGAAGAGTGTGTCTGCCAGTGAAATGCCCCTGTTTGGATGTATCCTTAATGAAAGGAAAGGTTTTACTCTGCAGTCAGCAGCCAAAACATCCCTTCTGCTCTTTGAGCGTGGCATGACTTTGCTTCAGGGGTGCAGTGAACAGAGGTGGCATTTGGGGGAGACTCGGCAGTGTCAGAGCTGATGGATGGATGCCGTGAGATCCCGCGTGCATGGGGACAGCTTTTTGTGTCTGCTTGGCTTTGGATGGGGGTAAATTTGTAAAACCATCCCGCCTCACACACATACTGACTTCCAAAAATGCTTTCCTCTTACTGTTCCTGGAGCTATTAGATGTAGCTGAACCTCCTCAGATAATGGACTGTGAAGGAAGGAATATGTTGCTTAAACAAGAACATCTTTAGCAGCTAACAGGGTTAGTTGTTTTTATTTCTCTCCACATATTTACTCCAGCTCTGATAGCTCAAGGGCTCTCCTTCATGGCTCCGAAGGCTTTATTTTAGCAAGACAAGCATCAGCCGACCCGGTAAGCACCTCCTTGTTGGATGTTGGTGGTGATAATGCAGCCCGTGCCTCGTCTCCTAGCTCAGGTGTGCCTACCTGCGTGGTTCTGCAGTGATAACCAGAAGGTGCCTTCCTGTGGTTTGGTGTAATCCTGTTAACCGCAAGAAGATGTTCTCATTGTGTAACACACTATCCACTTGGGAGTTAGCAGGAAATACCTATTGCAATTCAGATTTACATCCTGGATTATTGGGCAATAATTTCCTTGTTGCAGGCAGGTTCTGCCTCCCTCAGAGGTCAGATGGCGCGGGGACGGGAAGTTTAAGCCAGCTCCAAGAGGATGTCTGACAAGAGCTCTTTGCCTCAACTTTCCACCGTGGAAGGGTGTGAGAGAGTACATGGGATCTGTTTTGTTCATTGAGATCAGAAATCCTTCTGGGATGAGAAGTTGCCCCACAAACATCAACGGCACCTTGTGCCGCGCCACTGCACTTCGTGTGGAACCACTACCTGCCTGTGGGACACGAACAGCAGCGGCAATCCGTCTGAAATGCGATGCCCTGTGCTTTAAATGCTTTCGCTTTGTTTTCAGATAACAATCTCTTAGCTCTTTGAGGCATTTAGCAAAAATTGTTTTAGCATGACTGCAGCATCTCAGAGAGCGTTGTGTGTGTTTTCGTGTGGGTAGGAGCCGAAACCATGCGGTGCTGCCGCAGCCGTAGCGCTTTGCTGTGCTGTGGCAGGTAGGATCGATTTTACAGTTAGGTGAGACTGATTTCAAATGTTCCTTTATTGAGTTTATTGGCACCTACAACTAACAGTGTTAAAAGGTTAACTGGTATGCACGTTAAGCTGCACACAGCCCAAAAAATTTGTGTGGAGAATCAAAACAGTAGTCTCCTGTGAATGGTCCCTTCACTCGACAAAATGTCTGTGTGCGTATGTTGAGGCTTGATGAGGTTGTTTAAGATCACTGGATACTGTAATCTTACAGCTTTTCTGTGCCTCTTGTGGATAATATTCCTGGCTGAACGCTGAACTGAAGGAAGGGCAGAGCGGGCTTTTGAGCAGAAAATAGACGGAAGACTTGGAGCATTCCTGAGACGTCTGGGATCCGTGGCTGGCATCGAGTTGTGCTACAGGCCTACTGCGTGAACACGAGCATGTCCCACACATGCTTCATGCTTCCTTACTCAGCCCCTTAGAAAGCAGACGGTACTTCAGAGATGATATGAGGTTTCTCTGGGATTTGTAAAGCTCTGGGAACACCTCGTCTGGGCCAGCTACAGAACTGCAAGTATTGCTATTGCTTGGAGTCAGGTAGTCCTGTGAAAATGTCACCTCCTTTGGTCCACATTAACAGTTAGAAAGGGACAAGAACTGAGCGAGAAAGAGAGATGTGTGCTCTGATTGCTTAAATACCAGTGTGGGAATTAGTAAGTTTTAACTTTTAAACTCATCCCTACCAGCAGCTCACTCTTTGCCTTGGGCAAACGATGGGAATCAGCAACAAGCTCCTCAGTTGAAGTAATAATACATAAGAAAAAGAAGAGAAAAAAAATACATCGTTTTCTAGAGTTGTTGTGGGAATTAATCAGAGATTATTTTAAAGTATTGCCTGAAAAGTGCTACATATTTTAAATGGTTTCCTCTCTCTGCATATTAGTTGTATGCATAGGAGAAAATCAGTCTGAAGCACAGCTCTCGTTTGGTGATTTCGATTTGAAATGACCCTTTCTTTCATCAAAACAACAGAAAGGACAGATGTGTGTTATTAAGAAACAAGATGTTCTCGTTCAAACTGGCAGCATTATCTCTGAAACCCACCCTGCAGGAGCAGTGCTTGCAGAAAAACTAGATTCCCACCAGTTAGCTGCTGCTATCTCTTTCACTCCATGCTCCAAATTACTTGCAGAGCAGCTGGCATTAGCCACCCTTATTTCCTTTGATGCAAGAAGTGTGCTTTTCCCGTTCTCAGATTCCTCCACACCTGTGCTCCCAGTAACAGGCGGTGATCGGCGGTGAGTCACTTGACACGCTCTGTGCCTAGAGTTGGCTTTGCTCCTAGTGACGTGTGCCAGCCCAGGCGGAAAACATAGAAAGAAAAAAACATAGACCCTAAAGGCATGATAAGTTGAATTATTTCCCCTCAGCCCTTCCTTTCCCTTCCCGGACTGGAAATCCAGTTTGCGTATGAAGTTCATGAACTGGAAACAAGCTGCTGACTCTGTGGCTGCTGTTGGCTATGATCCTCCAAACCTCAGCATTCAGACTGAAAGCCAGACCTCTCTGGTACATTAAGGCTCACACACTAGCTTTAATTGTTGAACTTCCTTTCAGGACTAAGAGATTACAAAAGAGTTGCCAAGGCTCTCTTGTCAGTGGTCCGTGTTCCCGTGATACCCTAGCTAACTCGACTTTGAAGTGCTGCAAATGAGGATGTTCTCCTTTCTCTCCTCTACAAGTGCACATTGCAAGGGTCTAACTGCCGCTGAAGTTCCCATCAACTTGATTAGTTGGCACCAGCTTCGATGTGGACTGAAACACCGAGAACAAACCGTGTCTTTAGAACCAGACCTCTAAAAGTTACCCGAGAAGTGACTGTGTTTGTTCCTCCTGAATTTAAAGCCTGTGGATTGGCTACGATCCTCCTGCTATGGACCTGATCCAAAGATCACTGAAATGAAAGAGAGGGAGGGTGTCTTAAAATTCCTTCCCTCGGTTTTGGATCAGGCTGTCTTTTAAAGATACTTGTCCTCTCTTCTAATCTGAACCGAGTATTCTTGAGAGCCATGCATATCTTTTCTATTTCACAAGTTTGTGTGTTTCACTCCCACTGGCATGCCCGGCTCACGGTTCCTCTCATTTCGTATGGCTTGTGGTCTGTACAAGCAGGTTGGTTTTCATTACTGCATCAGACATGGATAGCTACCAAGACTGCATTTTAACAGAAGGTGGAATATATCAGTGTTGTACAACTGAAGCCAGAGCCAACAGCATATTTTACCTTTAAGCTAGCGAGTCTACCAAAGCCAGTATTTTTTTAAGCTAGATGGGGACCGTACATCTGCTGCAGTGCAGCTGGAATACCCGCCAGTAAGGGCAGGGTGCCCTCTCCAGGGGCTGGGTGTATTGCTTTACGGGCTGTCCACCTGCACCGGACGCCTTTCACTTGGCTGCACTGCACCGTGGTCATGGTTGAAAATAAGCAGATTTGTTGTTTAATACCTTTGGCAGTCTTTCAAGGAGATGGAGTGAAAAATTGAGAGCGCACTTGGTTGGCATCCCATTCCCATCAGGAAGGGCTCGCGTAACAACAGGTCCTGAGCTCGGCCTCTCCTGCGGGGGCATTGTACCTGCTGGAGGGAGGGGGACCCCTCGGACGCTATTGTTTCTGGACAGCATCCTGCAGAGAATAATCGTAGTGCCACCACATCTCAGAAAAAGCCTTTCGGCCTTGGCCGCTCTCTTTGGCGAGGCGGATGAGGCAGCGTTTTGCAGCCCGCAGTTATGTGTTCCCGAGGCAGGGAAGTGCTGCCGCGTTGGGTTGGCCTTAAAGGTCATGGTTCTGCTCCGTGCGTGCAGGAGGGAAGGTCTCTTCGGTTTCTCTGTGAGAAACCCCCCAAAGGCAAGAGCAAACTTCAGCTGAATTGTTTCTCTTTTTGGCTCTTTCGGCTGGAAGTGGGCTGAGCTCCAACTCCTCTCATGCTGTTTGCCCTGTAACCTCCGTTCCTTCCCGAGTCCCATCCGCACTGTCAGAAACGGGGCAGGTCCCTTCCTCTGCCCCGGCCTGGGGCTGTAGTGCTTGGACGCGGTCCCCTCAGCTTTCACCCCCAGAGCCGTGCCCAGGCAGCGAGCACGGCTGCTCGCCATTACGCGGCACGCCGCGCCTCCGCCCGGCACGCTGCTCGGGGCGGCGAGGGAGCGAGGAGCTTTCAGCCCAGCCAACCTTGGGCTGAAGTACACAGGCCTCTACTGACATTTTCGGCTGAATGCTAACAGTAGCCGCTGATGAAGCCAAGAATGTGTCTCTTCATGCCACTCGAACGCTGTATCGAGGGCGAGGGCACGATTAGTCATTCAGCAGGCAAACATCTGGTGTTCCGCGTGCCCTGCAGCTCTTCCTACTTAGCAGGCCTCACAGAGGCCCGCCAGAGCTGGGAATGTGTTAATGCAGGCATTTCAGTTTTGTATTTTTAACCACCACCATCAACTTCTGGACTGGCTACAGTTAGCCAGTGTGTTTTAAAAGAAGTAAAAACGTGCTTACTTGTCTGCTTTTTATTTTTAATTCTGTTGTTACAGCAGGGGACGGGTCCCTCACCGGACACGTACCAGCACGGTGCCACTGACTTCCACTTGTCGTGTCCATGCACTCTTCAGTCTTCCCAAGTGAGCAGAGCCCAGGCTCTAAATCTGGCCTGGGAGTTTAGGCACAGTTCTGAGGTGTCTGTTTTCTTTTTGGAATATATGCCTGGGTCTGGAGATGGGTGTCGAAGTATTATGTACAAGACTTTGCAGCTGCTTAAACCCATACAAGTTTTCTACAGTTGCCTGAGGCAAAACTGGTTTGCTCGTGTGGTCTTTTCCAGTTCTGTATTCTTGTATTTCTAGATCCCAGCTCACTCTGGACGGCCAGAACCACTTATCTCTTTAGGAATGTGTGATAGATGAAAAAAAAAGAAACGATTTTCAGAGGGTTTCTAACCACTTAACACTGTCTTTAAGGCTGAATAGGTGTCAGAAAACCAGTGAAAATAAAATATGTCTTTATGCAAATCTCTGCCCCTTTCCTCCCCATGCTTTGTCTTCTGTTCTGAATCCCAGAGTCGCTCTCTGACCACGGGCAAATCCTTCTTTAATCCTTGCAAAACTTCTTCCTTTTGTTCCTTTCTTCTACCCTTGTTTCCTTCATCTTGGGCAATCCATCTGGGCTTTTAAGTGACATCAGGTTTCTTTGTTTTCCACACTTGGTGAAATGCCCTTTTCCAAATGCTTTTCTGTGCAGTACACCTGTAATAGCTGGCTTCTTCCAACTCAGGCACTTCCCTTAGCATATCTGATGTCCCATTGGAAGATAAAACTGCTCACGGTGCCTTTTGTTTGTCTCATGTCTTCCTCCAGAGGCAGCAAAAGACGTGCAATGGGTTTCTAGTCCACTGAGTCTGTAGCTGGTGCAGTGTGTCTTGAAGCTGGAGCCTGAGCTGGAGGTGTGTTACAGCTGCTAGGAATGCAAACAGTGTATGTAGACAGAGCCTGAATTGCCCCAGGTATCTCAGTAGATCTTAATCACAGCCTGTTTTCTTCATCTAGGCATAGCTTTCAAGCAAACCGAGTTTCAGAGAAACATGACAAAACTGCTCCGCTGTTTTGCAAAGTGCAAGCAGAAGTTGTAGTTAAAGTGACCCTCACCATCAGTTGGAAAGTACAACCTCAGGCAAAAAGACTTCACTGCATGCGACTTCAGTAATGGCAAGGTGACAGATACGCATGGAGCACAGGGAGAACTTGCTCTCTCTGTCCGTTGTGTAACGTGTTTTTATGCAGACTAGTAAGCAGAATCGTGGGGGGTCCATTGGCCTTTTGACCAAAGAAGAATCATTAGTAAATCGTAAGCCAATTAGGGTTGGAAAAAAGGTGACAGCCTCTCCAGTTCATCCCTTGCTAATGTGGGGACTGTTCCCTACAGAGCATTTTCTCTTGTTGGCATTAAATGATGGAGCATCTATTGCTTCCCTTGGGAAAGTACACATTCACCATCAGTGAACTCTGTTTAACAGATAGCCTAAACCTTCCTTAGTTTCCTTCCTGTTTCCTGACTAACTCTTCTGAGATTTTTGCACCTTTTGAATATTTGTGGATAGTGCTGTTGTTACCGTATGTCATATCGGTGATCAGTGTATCCTTATCCTTAAGATACGCTCATCTACCACCAAATCCTAGAGGAGCCCTTCCTTTTGGTTGCATCAGATCTGAATGTGGACATAGAGCCAAATGGTTTCAGAGGAAAACCCTCCTTTTTAGACTATCCTTGCCATCATTTGGTTTGATGATTAGACTACCATTTTCTTTTATTTCAGCTCAGTGACCAAGCAGCAATCTGGAATTATACATCATCCTGTTTCATATACTTTATGACTTGGTGTAAATTAAAAATAATCCTTTTTGGAAGCCTGAAATTTTACCAGTGGCCAAAGTTCCAGAGAATCCATTTAGAGGAAAAATACCAGTAAAAGTAAGAGAGGATAAAAAGCATCACTGGCTGTGTCTTTTGGTGTAAATCACATTCATTTCATAAAAGTCTTGAACACATCCCTTAAACTTTAATACCTGAATTTCAAGCCCAGCAGTCAGTGGAGTTTTTAGCACCAGCCAGAGAGTATTCATAGTTGGCAGGCAGATGGTCCTTTCCCCTCTTTTACATTCTTTTAACGCACTAACACTGCCAGTTGGGCATTTGAAAGCCTCATTAATTTTCCTCACTGTTTGGCAATAAGACCTTGCTTGTTCCTTGCTGTCTTCCATTACTGAAACCTGTGCAGTTTTCAGATTGCTCCTACTTGTTGCTTTGATGTGGGGCTGGGTTATTTGCCTTGCTGTGGAACCAAATGGCGGAGATGCTGAGTGATGCAGAAACACGCTGGGATGTGATGTCAAAAACGCAAGTGGTTAGAGTGCAGGGAGGAGAAATTTGGTGCGTGGGTACATCGGGTACAAGGAAGGAATTAGAAATGAGCAAGAAAGGATCATGTCAAGACAATATTGATGTTAGATCCAGCAAGCTCAGAGGAGACTGTAGCTTTCTCTGGTTACAGTTTCTGTGTTTTGATGTTATTAGAGGAACCAATGATGTTTCTTTATACTTTCCTGGAGAAGTCTCAGGTTTCTCTGGAGCTCTGGAAATACGTGATGTGTCTGAAAATACTACTTTTACATAACTGCTTATTTTTCTTTTTTTTTTCCCTTTATTTTCCCACAAGATAAATGCTTTACAGTGTAGCTCTCCTTTATACAGCGAATGTGCAGAAATGGCAGCACAGAGCTGCATGTTGAGTGGTTTCGACTGGCTCCGTATCTCATTATCCAAGTTACAGGATGGATTTTTTTGACTGCCTGCCCTGCAAACTCATTCTGAGACAGATGTGTTAAAAATGCATGTGTCCTTGGTTACCTGGAGAGAGCAGAGGTGCTTTGTAGCTCTGAGTTAAGTTAAACGAACAGAGCCTGTATTATTCATCAAGACAAAATCATTTTCTGAATCTGAAAAAAAAGAAACTGTCTTGTCTGAAAATCATTTATCTGGCCTTGATTTTCCTGAGGGCAGTGAGCAGAAGTCAAGTTTAAAACAGAATAAAACTCTTTTTCTGTGGGATCAACAAAAGTAAATTGCCAGCAGAACCACTTTTGATCAAATAAGTGTCTACTGCAGGAATTGACTGTGCTGCCTGCACAGCACAAAGTTACAACGTGCCTCTGCTCTCCGGTCAGTTAGCACTGCTTCCCTTTTCCTCTTGGCGTGCTTGGTAAATTGAGAAAGATGGATGGGTAAAAGGTTTTGTCTTTCTCATGTGGACTTCTCTAAGGTGAAGAGCTCGCTGCTAGATCAGCAGTATACATCTGACAGCGTGTGTGCAGAGAAACCAGCAGCACTAGGAATTCATGGTAGCAGCACCTCCGCTGATGGCACAGAGAAGTATTGCCCTTATGTCATGGCTTCAAGAGGAGTGATAATATTCTGCAGGTCTTGGCCTGGGGCATGATTGTCTGGGTTCTCCGAAGTGGAGAAGAATCTGATAGAACCAGAACTGCAGGACAGAATTGAGGGTGTTAAATATGATTCATGTGCCGAGCTCCTCTTCCAACGAGGTAGGATGTCACAGGAGTCATTATCTTTAAGGTGAGATGTAATTCTGATATCCGAGCTGTCTTGTCATGGTCAGTATCCATGTCATACCTCAGGTCTCTTTGCTTTTCAGCCCCTAAGTCTTGGACAGATTGCAAATTGGAGCAATTTATATTCTTGCTGCCATGGTGAATTACATAGGAGAATAAATCTCCAGAGAAAAATGTGTTGGGCTTTTGTGTGAGTAGGCACTAAGCAACGTCACCACAGGGACCTGAGGAGCCACGGCTGGGGTAGGGTGGAAACTAACAAAAGGAATATATTGATTGATTCCTCTGAGCTTTTACATCTGCGAGAGAGGGTCTGTGGAGAAATTTCTTCATAGAAAGAGTTAGGAGAATCTGGATCCATATTCACTTTTGGCCTATCGACCACCATTGCCCTCCAAAATTACCCTCCTCAGTCTTCTAACAAATAAGCTCAGCAACCTGCTGATGAGACACGGAACAAAATATTTTTGCCCTAAAAGTTCAGTTGATTCCTTTTAATCCTTGATGCCAATGCTACTGTTACCGTTCTTTCACTGATTCTCTCTATTGTAGTGGTAGGCAGTAAGGTAAACCCAAACCAGATCCAGTGATTAGCTTCCTCCTCAGGAGGAAGAGTTCTTGTTGTTCCCTGTACTCTTCCAGATACCCTATATTTGTGTCTGCACGCAATCCTCTCTAGCATTGCAATTAGTTACAGTATTCCTTATCTTCTCTCCCCAAATATTTGTGCATCTGCATGGTATGTTGTTCAACAGGTGCTGTTTTCCACTCCAGACATGACTTTATTCCTCCGCAGGGAGGAATGGCTCCTGAGGACAGCCCTCAAATACTTCTCTGCTCTGAGTGCAAGGCAGTTCCACCAGCAGTAGTACAAATCTTGCCTCCTTAATAAATCTCAGGCTTATTTTCTTTATTTCTTTCCTGCCAGTCTTCTTCCTCTTTTGTGAACTGTATTACTTGTCACCCGGATTCTTGCAATAGCATTTTGTCTGGCTATTTTCTCCCCTTCGTTGTACAGCAGAATTTAATTGAACTGGATGAAATATACATGAACATGAAGCGGTGATTACTCAGCCCTGCTCCTGTTAATTCACAAATGTAATTTAACAATTTAAAACAAATCTTAACTTCACTCGGTAGTTTTAGCGCATCGATCACTAAATTAATTAGGGCTTTCTAAGTACATCATGCAAGTTGCGCGTCCCACTCCCAAATACATATTCCGTGTGGAATTTATAGGGGTCGGGAAAGCCTCCCTGCGGCAGCTGCCTGCAGCCTGCTGGTGTGACTGCTTACGTTGTGGGACCACAGCCTCAGGAGTTACTCCTTGGTGCCTGGTGCACTGTGCAGTGGAGGCTGCACTCCGATGCATTGTCCTGGCTGGAGACGAGCTGGAATAAGACGTTCCTGCTCCAGCTGTTCCTCTCCAGCATCTCGCTGGAGGTTGTGTAGCTGCCTCGCTTCTCATTTGCAGTGGGCGAGGAGCACTCAGAGTCAGCTGGCGAGTGGTAACGTGCTACCACAAGGTGTGCTGGTGGTTTTTCATTCTCTAGGCTATTTGCTTAGGTTGTTGTTGTTTTAGGTTTTTTTTTGTACCATGTTAAGACTCCTGTTTTTGAAGTCTTTTGTTTTCCTCTGCTCCCTTCCAAACCCTCTGTCCTCAAATCTTGTAGTCTTGATTTAATCTTTTGCCAAGTTGTTTTATTAATTTTTAGATAAATGCCCTTTGGCTCTATCAGGTAAGACAAGATGTAGAAAAACTGTGGTATAGCAACAGTTTATCATTTTGCCCCTGTGTAGTGCCAAGCCCAGTGGCACTGGTTCCCCACAAGGCTGTGGAGTCCCAGGGGCCCCCCAGAGATCACAGAATCACGGCATGGTTTGGGTTGGCAGGGGCCTTACAGCCCACCCGGTTCCACCCCCTGCCATGGGCAGGGACACCTCCCACCAGCCCAGGCTGCCCAAAGCCCCATCCAGCCTGGCCTTGGGCACCTCCAGGGATGGGGCACCCACAGCTTCTGCGGGCAGCCTGTGCCAGGGCCTCACCACCCTCTGGGTAAAGAGTTTTTTCCCTGTATCTAATCCAAACCTTCCCTCTTTCAGTTTAAAACCATTCCCATGTCCTGTCACTACATGCCCTGACAGAGTCCCTCTTCTGCCCTCCTGTAGGCCCCTTTAGGTACCAGCAGGCAGTGCCTCAAGGGCAACAGAGGCGATGCAGGACTGGGATGAAATCTCTGGACTACTGACTCTGCTCCCTGCTCCTGAAAGTAACCATGTTGTGCAGTCCTTAACGTGTCTGGAAAGCCCCACCTTTAGAGCAGCTACGTGTCCTATCCCTCTGTTCTCACTGGAAAAACATTAAATAAACTCAGCCTTCTGACGGTCAGGAATATTTTCTGAGGCGTATTGTAATTCTATTCAGAGATAGCTTATATCACCTTTTTCCTTTATGAACACTTTCTTCTAACCTAAATAGCTCTTTATGCCTGATATATTTATAGTCAGTAATCATCTCCCCTCTCGCCTTTTGTTTTACTAAGCTAAACAATCCAAGCTCATGAGATTCATAAAATGCTTGATAGCATGAGTAACTTTTCCCTGAATATACTCAAGACTGAATTGCTCTTTGGGCCCAGGTAGAACTGAACTGCACAGCACCATTCTTCCTTTCCTACCTCTGCTGGAAGAATGTGTTGTCATACACGCTGTGGTTTCATTTTTCCTCTTAGAAACTATGCCCTGTTAATGGCTCAGGTGATTGTGAATCCAATTAGAAACCCCAGTCTTTATCTTCGTCTTGCTAACCAGTGATATCCACAATATTCCTGCTGGCTTTTAAATCCTGTTCTTGCCCTTTGCATTATTGAACTTCGTCCCGCTCCACACCTCTTACGTCGCATATGATTCCCTCCTGCATCACCAGCATTTCTGAGCCGTGAGTCAGCAGCACCTTCCATTACAACAGGTCTACGAACTTAAAGCGTGGGGAAGTTTGAACGCAGGCTGCCAAGCTGCATGTGTAGCTCCTGCTGAGCGTGCGCCTCATCTGCAGGGAACTCGGGCTGTAATGAAGGCATGGAAGCTGCAGGTGGAAAGTTTTCATCTTTTGCTCTTGGTAGCACACCATACATTTAACTTTGAATGTCTTTAGTTTAATCCCTACCATACACGTCATGTTGGTTTCCACAGTATTGCACGATCCTGTGCTGTGCTCAACTATTTCAGTGTGCACACTCAAGGTACTCACCATCTGTTGAGGTAAACCTGCTTTGCTCAGGACATTATCTCAACAAATGTTTCAAAAGACACATTTCTAGATGTGCCGGTGCAGGACTGTAGCCTAAATCGCTCCTGATTTGACTGTGCTACAGATGCAGTCTGCGTGGGACTGTTTACATGTCCCCGTGTGTGTCGGGTTCGGAGGGCAGCTGCTGCCACTCACTGCCAGTCCATTAAGGAGATGGGGCAGGTCCGATTGACTTCAAAGCAGTGGGACTCCATATGGGTAAAATTTATGCCTGTGGAGCTCCTTACAGGAGCATGATTTCATGCAATATTACTGAATGTACTCATGTAGACATAGGTCGGAAATTCCTTTTATTGGCAAAAGCCGAAGTTGGTCAAATATTGCACTTGTCCAGTCTGCAGCCGGATCCCACTGACCTGGGGGTTACACCAGGGGATCGGGCCGGCCCAGTTAATTTAGCCTTGATGACAGCCATTGTGCCGCTGATCTGTACGATCGGATTGTGTTTGGGTGTTTGAGGGCCTCTGGGGAACCCCACGTGATCCGCTCTGTGAAATTAATTTGATAATGCTCTGCATTGTTTTCCCTCAGCCCGATCGTTCATTCCCTGCTGAAGCTGAGGCACTCAGGGCTGGGTTCATCGTGTTTAGAAACCAGCTACAGTTTTCCATTTACAGGATGTCAGAATCCCTGTGTGGTCTCCCTCTTACAAAAACACAAAGCTCAGAGCCGTGTGCTGAAGGAGGCCTGCCTGAGGTTTCTGCCAGCGAGGAGCACGTTGTCATCCCTCCAGCTTGGAGCAGTGCAGCCCGTAATCGCTGCCCTGTGAAACACGGGCATCCAGCTTCCTTGGAGCTGGCCACGGGCGGACCTGCAGGTGCTCCTTCACGAGGTAACTGATGTGATCCGTGCTGGTGAAACGCAGTCCTGGCAGATTCAGGGGTGAGAGTCCAGTCCCTCCGGCCTGCAGCCTTCCAGCACCGTGCCTGCCTGTTTCAGCTCTGCCAGCTGCAGGCACTGGGCCAGCCCGAGCCCTGGTGCAAGTCCATTAGCATCGGCTCAGTTGCCTGCACCTACCCAAGGCTAACCTCGGCCCACTGTGGTTAAACTTCTCGCAGTATTTCCGCTAAACCCTTTTCTTTATTCACGGGTTTAGAAGCTGGCTGTAAAAGTGTGCTGCATGCTGACATTTGGCATACAGCATGTCCTCGTCCTGGGAGCAAGGATTTTCTTCCTCTGTAAAACAAAACAAAACAAATAGAAAACTCAAAGCCCTCCGAGGAATTCTAGTCTGATTTCCTGAAATAGGAAGGTGTTTGTTTCAAATTCTTTCTTATTCACCTGTGTCTCTGGGGTAGATTTGTGTTAAAGATTATCAAATGCATCCGTATGCAGATACAGAGAATCTGTTCTCATGTGCAACGTCAGCTCATATCGCTTGCTTTGGTAGTTGGGGGGAGATAATCCTTCCAGGAAACGTAAGTACTGCTTAGGGCAGTGTGCCCATAAATCAGAGTCTTCTGCTGACCAGGTAGCTTCTTTGTGCTTCTGTATCCCTCACCTAAGTCAAAGCCACTGCTTCGAGCAAACGTTGCTCTGGTTTTGTCTTCACACAAGGCTTTGAGCCTTGATAAATTTGTTACTCAAACTGAACACACAGGCTTTTATGCGGACAAATTTCAGTTTTAGTGTTTCTTGAGAGTATTTCATTGCAGCTTTGTGTGGCCATCGCCTGTTGGTGACAATCGTGTGGTATGGATACGTCACATGAGAGAGAGTCTGTCGACTGAGTGAGTGGCAGGAGTGCTCAGTAAACAGGAGGGGGCTTGGATGAGTCACTTGTGCAGGCGCTCATGCCAAAGCACATTTACATGAGCATTATGAAACTGCTAGGACTTCCTCTGTGATATGTCCTTGCAGAAGTTTTTGGTTGTTTTTGTTTTTTTTTGCAAATGCAGTCGCTTTCTGGACAACAATAAAATCAGCCTCACAGCTGGTTGTAGAAAAAAAGCACCTGCAGTGTTTGTCAAGAGGAACTTGGTGGAAGGAGTTCAAGTAGAAAGTGAACCTCCCTGGTGCTGCTGCCAGCACCACTGGGCGAGATGAGCTGCGAAGTGGATGCTGTAAGGGCAGACCCTGCTTTCTGCCCTCACGTCTGCCCTGGGATCCGTATGGCTGCAGCAGACCGCACACGGGCGGTTGGGAAACCGAGGCGTGGGAGGGGCGTATTATTAGCATATTTATCTATTTCACAAGGATATGACAAATTTTGAAAGATAGTCATGCTCATGCCTTTTAAACAGCTGTACAGATTTAGGTCGGTACTGTCTCTCAGCTGTTCATTATCTGCTGCTCAGCTGACTGATCATGTAAGTATTCCTAATTTGTTTCAATACAGAGTGAAACAGTTCATTTAATGAAGCTTTTAATTAAGCTGATAGCAAGAAGGGATGGTCAGGTCTTAAAGCACCATTGTTTTCAGCAATATGCAGGACAATGGCAATGATATTTGCAAAAGCCTGCAGAGGAGCAGTGGTAGAAATGATACTTCAGTTCTTATCTTTAAGCTATGTCTTACCTTATATCCTTAGGCTATACTGGTTCTGAAACACGTTATGGACTGCTTTCTCCCTTCTGTCAAAATACAAAGGTCTGGAAAATAGAATCAAATAAAACTGGAAAAAAATGTTCTTGTAAAGTGCAGTCTTACTGGAAATTAAATCCAGACATTGCAGGAAGGCTTTCGATTCTGACTTAACAATGCTCTTGTTCCTTACTGCAGCACTGTTTACATGGCTGATGAAGGAGAAATCCCAATATGCACAGATCCTCTTTTGCAGACTAGAGCACCTTCACAGGTTTATCCAGTGCTTTGCCTTTTTTAGCTCCTAACGCATCAGTCCTGGGGAAGCGTATGTTCATGGGCCTGTTAGCAATAAGGCCTCGTCTGTTTTTTTGTAATGAAAATATCACAGCCCATCTGCTTCTCCAATTGTAGAGCTGTCCTGGTTGGTATCTCACTGGCAGACCGGCTGCGGGGAGCACCACGTACACATTTAGTATTAATTTCATGTATGCTATACAATATAGCACATTTTCACACGCTCCTTTGATAACCCTTATGCTTTAGTTTTCAGTACATCTGGGGTTGGGGAAAAATCAGGCCCTAAGGGCATGCTGACTCTGCTTTTGAAGACTCCGAGCTTTCAGAGGAAGCTAATAGAAGCCATGGGTGCTCAGGACCCCTTAAAGCTAAGCCACAGATTGTGCTGCGCTCGCTCATACCAAATTAATACCTCACTGCAAATAGTTCGCCTTCCTTCAAAGCCGTCATGCATCGAGCACAGCGCTTGGCAGTATGATCAAGCCTTACGGCCAGGTGTAAAGAGAGTGGGAGTAAAGGACCAGGAGCCCTCCGGATGCCCCAGCTCTCCCAGTAAGGGTCTGACCCGTGCCAGCTGCAGGTCTGGTGGCCAGCCGTCTGAGCATACTCTGCTATGTGAAAACCTCTTGGCTCTATGTTAATGCGTATGAAATAATATGTAAACCCTGGTGTTGCCACTGTGATTAGCATTTGTCTCATTTTGGATGAGAAACTCAAAGAAGTTAGCTTTGCTTTTATCTTTAATCAATTTCCCTTTCCAGCTCTGGGTTTTCTTCCTTTTTTGTCTTCCCTCTGCACTCCTGGAATGATTTTTAAATATTTGCACAGAAACAAAAACAAGCGGAATTGTTTGTAGATGTCATCCTTGTAAAGAAAAGCTTGATGTTATTATAAATGTTGGACGAATAACAAGTCTATACTTTAACTTTGAAAGCACTTTGTGATGCTCACTGTGTCATAGAACTGTATTTGTTAAAACAATGCAGCATTTTTCATGGTCTCTGGTTTTTAGTGCTCTACCCTCTATACGTCCTTTACTAAGTCCCGATCATTTTGGTACCTGAGCACAACTGGGGCTTGATGCATTAGATTATTACGGATTTGTATTTCTGCTGTCTGTTAAATATGCACCCTAGTTCAACCTGAAATTATGGCCAAAATGCAGGAATTACAGGTGGTGTTCTGTACCTAGAGTAATTCAGGAGGTCATAATGGCCTAATCTGACTGTAAAATATAATAATCTGTCTAAACCTTTGCAAGTACCCTAAAGTACTGCAAAGTGCAAAATATTATAAACAGAGTGAAGAGCCATCATTAGAGAGGAAATGAAAATAGCCTGGCTTGCCTAGCCTAGCAAAACTGAGGTGGAAAGGGGATATGAGTGTCCATAAATATATCAGGGGGGTTAATAAGAGGGAAGGAAAAGGACTTTTTAAGCTAAAGGACTAGGGTTGCACAGAAGTAGCTCGTATACATCGGTTGTGAATAAATCCAGGCTGGAAACTCACGGGTTCCTGCGCGTTAGAGAAGTGAGGGCCAGGCTTCTGTAACAGCTTTTGAAAGGGGAATATGTTCAACGTGGATCATGGTTGTTTATGAAAGGGATCAGTGATGTGGTTGTGTGTGAGAGCAAGAGACTGGATGACCTGGCAGAGTTCAGTAAAAGAGCACAAACAGCCCGACTTTTGTTGTATGCATTTAAGGGCCCAGTTCAAACCAATGTCAGCAAACCCCAGCAACGGCACCATTCAGATCGTCCTTAGTTTACCCCATTGCACAGATTTCCGTGACTCTGTGGGGGGTGAGATGTTATATGTGAGGTCTTACCTTGCATAAAGTACAACTTGACATTCCCATGGTGGCCAACAGACGCATGGTTGGAAAAGAAGTATGTTCGCCTGCTTGTCACTGCTCAATTTAGACATGACTGGGTATAATAAATCTCTCGAGTTATCTTCCATATGCAGTATTCTGTATCTTATGAATCCCTTGAGTGAAGTTTAATGAGAAAGCAAGGTCACAGAACAATAAGAGAAAATTGCCGCGTTCCAGCTATGAAGACAAAAAGATTGATCCAGTCAATAGCCATTCAAATCAGGGGAAACCTTTACGTTGATTTCAGTGGAAACTGGATCGGAGCCTTAGTGAGTAAATTACTGTCTGGTCTCCATACCGTGAGCGTCTGGTATCGTGATATAACACAATTATATCAGGGAAGACATTTTACTCTTAAATTGCGTTATAAGGCGTAAGAAATAAAAGAAAAAACGATCCCAGTTGGAGCATTCTCCACAATACAAAGGTCATTAATTTTTATCTTCAGCTGTGAAATGTAATTCAGAATCCCATAGAAAATGCACATTGGCATTTCTGATCTCTTCTTTAGGAACAGTCACTTTCCTCCTGAAGAAAGAGCAGCTAATCGCTTTTCTTCGACCAGAAAGGAGAGCTCTGTACATCAGTGCATTCAATCAAATGCTGAATTTTCTTCCTTGGTGCTTTAAACTAAAGGTGGGTCCAAGCTGAAATGTTAGATCCTAAACCTAAGACTCTGGGCAAGTTTCTAGTTTTACAGCTCCTATACCAGGTAATGGCTATCTCAGCTGCCATGTTATTCTCGTTATTCTAGCAAAAAAACCCTAAGACTGGAGCAAGATCCAAAGAGCGGTATTGGTATAGTTGCCCTAAATTGTCAGTACGCTTTTGAACTAGCTGTGACACATGCAAAAACCATGTTCCTGAAGGCCTGCTATGAGCTCCCTTTTCACGATGATGACCTGGGGCTCAGAGCAGGTATCAGAGGCAGAGCCAGAACTGAACCTGGATTGTCTCAATTGCAATATGGAATTGTAAAACCACATGGCAAGTGAAACCATATTGCAATTCTGGACATTTTAGGGATGCTGATTTATTTTCCATTTGGGCAGATTCAACTGTCTCTGCTTCTTCTGCTATTTAAATCAAACCACCACGTCTTCGGGGATGGGACCCTCTCATTAAAACCCAGTTTGGTGCATTAGCGTTTTGTTCCAGGGCCATCCGCAGGGAATAATTGAATCTGACTGTTGTGTTTGTCTGTGCAAACAGACCCCTCGCACTGCAAAGCCTCCACTTAGTATGCGCACACAGCATCGATAGCTTAGCCTGCCCTCCCCGGCACGGCGTATATATGTATCCTGCATGCACTTGCACGCACCTACCTCCAGCTGTGCCGGCAGGTTCATTTTGCACCATTGCTGGGGGCTTTTCAGGGCACACAGAGACAGCACCACGGAGGAGGGAAAGCCGATACTCTTTCTGCTTCACAGCAGGTGCTTGTTAAGTGCTTCACCATTGCTAACTTGCAGATGTAAAAATTTTTGGTGGCTGTGTAAGAAAATACTTGCACCAGTAAGCAGCGTGGGCTGTGCTGGCTGTGCCTCTACTGGCTGGGCACCTGCCCAGAGCTCCCTTAATCCCGAGAGCCATCCGACATCCACCCGCTGTGCCGCTCTGAGCCCCGTGCAATTCGGGGAGCCCGTGTCGTGGGTGCAGTGGGACCTGCAGCTTCCCCAGGCTCCAGCCAGGAGCCTTCAGGCTCCTTCTCGCGCTGCACCCCGATGTGGATGTGTGCATGCCAGAGGGCTTCGGAGCTTTTCCTGTCGCCTGAGCTGAAGTGTCAGGAGGATTCCCTGTGCTGACCGCAGGAGCAGAGGAAACGAGAAGTCCGCGAGTGCCAAAGTTAGGCACACGTTCTCTCTTACTCTTCACAAAGCTGGACGATGTTCCCACGGTGCTGCTGCTTCCCATCTTCCACCCTCCTGAGACAGTTCAGAAAATACAAAGCGATCTTCACCGTTTTCACTGCATTCTCTCCAGCTTGGAAGCGTCAGAGCTGTGTTCCCATGTTCTCTCTGGGCTCTCGCTGTGCTGGGGTTACTGCCCTCTTAGGTCTGCTGCTCGTTTGGCGATGGGAATGCTCCCTGCTGCTGAGTGCAGATGAACTGGGTTAGGATATGCACTGTTTCAACTCAAGTTAAGTGCCCTTCCTCCTTCAGCTCTCCATTTATTGTTGACGTACGGCTTTGCTGGCCCCATTGCACTGAGAGCTCATGTTAAGTTGCTTGTCTGCTCTGACCCCCTAATTCTTCTCCTGGAAAGCAGTGACTCTGCAAACAGTGCCTTTCCTTTCAGGGATGCCCTACGTTCTTCCCTCTAGATCAGCGATCCCCGCATTTGACTAAACTGTATTTATTTATTTTTTGAGTGGAATCAGCTTATAAAGAAGTCTGGAGCTCACCGTACAATTGCCTATACTGTAGGGACCAACTGAATGCATCTGAAGGCAGTTCCTACTTTCTTGGTATTCCTTCACGAGTTTCACTTTTTTGGCTGTGGTCCCAATCTGTTCCTCAAAACCTGAACTCATGCAATCAATATCCATGAACCGAAGTGTTATTATTCCAGGTAAGGGCCTGGCCCCGTGTTTTAGGGCCCTGTTTGGCGTACCTTAGCTCTGCAGATGTCCTCTCTTGTCACTCTTTGTCAAATGTCACTTGTCACCCAGATCAGCTCCGGGCTACTGGGGTCAGACAGCTCGCGCTGTGAGGAGAGCAGAGCAGAAACACTGCTGTGGTCAGAGGTGCACCTTCGAGGTGGGCTGAGCCGAAATGCCAGGCAAGAAGAGACCTGATGAGTATGCAGATTTCAGAGGTGGCTGCTGCTTGCTGTCCCCATATTGGTGAATTTAGCCCTAAACTCTGTAGCTCAGACATGTCTCAGGCAGTTTCAGCAGTGTTGGTAAGGTAGGAGCTTCTTTAGGAGTCAGAGATGAAGTTTTTCTTTCCCTAAACTGGTACAGGGCATACCTGGCAGAGATAACTCACAGGAGCCTCGCTGTTAATACGACCAGAACTGGAACAGATAGGACACATTTGCGAATCAATTCCCGACTTCCCCATGCATGTCTGTCTCCTCTGCCATTTCAGCAGTGTGGTGGAAGCAGATAGTATCCTGAAGCTTTTCTTCATCTCCTCTCACATAAAACATGCGGCATATTATAGATGTCAGATCAGAAGTGCATGCTAGGATATTTTACGCACAAGCTAGCTTGCTCCTCAGGTAGGAGATGTTGAATATAAACCCAGCACATTCAGAAACACCCCTGCAGCAGTTAAAGGGAGTTGAACACAGTAGCTTCCTGAAAGAAAAGCATAGCTGGGGATATCTGGCACTGGCCTGGGACTCAGGAGCTGGGCCACTATTCTGGCTCTGCTGTCAGTTCTTCCTGTGCACAGTTCCCCTGTTTGTAAATACAGACACTTATCTCCTTCAGGAGAGCTTTGCAATCCATTGAAGAAAGTTGTGGGAGAGCTGTAGAAATGAAGAACCCACTGGTGGCTGGAAGAATCTGTAATTTTAGACTTTTGTATTAATATCTAAGCAGGCTTCTGTGCTGGCCCTTTAGTAACACTGCGTTGGGAGTGGGACTTGAGGATATGGACGCTGCACGATGTACACGAGACCCAGCCCTGAGCAGAGGGCAGAGCGCTCCGCGCAGATCAGCTCCTGCCCTCTTGCACTGATTGGGATGCTGCTGCTACAAACTGCTGGTGGGACGGGTACCTCATTAAAGAGAAGAGGCAACAAGTGAGCATCACAGTAATGGGGAAATGGGGAGGTAATTGTAGGAAGGGGGAGCGGGTGAGCAGCCTACATGGTACACGACTGGGTTTCAGCTTCTGGTTTTACTTAAAAAAATCCAGCTCTCTGTGCCTGCGCTTCTGCTTCAATTTAAAACTGATACTCTTTTTTAAACCTCTGTTTATCTTCAGAAACCTATTTCTGCCTGTTTTCATTTAGTTTTTTAAAATTGCTAGTTTAGCCCAGTAAGACTTACCATGGATTTTCTTAAGGGGAAGAAATGGATTCTGCAATTTCAAGCCAATAATGATCTGTTCGTGTACAACATGAAAGAAAGAAATCGAAGGAGTTTTTTGACAAGGAACAGACGTCTCTGTAAAGTAATCTTTTCTAAGCCAACTGTGGAGAGATTTAGCTTTCTGGTGTTTCCCATGAAAACGTGCATAACTCATTGCTGTTCAGCAATTTCAGGTCACTTGACTGGACGTAATTAGCATTCTGTAATGAGCTGGCGAGTCTGCTGATAGTCCTGCCAGGGAAATGTTTAGGAGCCTGCAGAATGTACTTGGTACATCACACGCGATTGTTTGATCCAGGAAGACATTTCTCCTCACCTCACAAGGTTCATTTGATGTATATATGTGGATGTGGAGTGTATATGAGGCGTGGTGCCTTGGAGGAATGTTGCAATATCAAAATTGGTGGTTCACTAACGACCTGCTTCAGGTGTGCTTGAAATACTCCTCTTGGTGATGGCCTAGAAAAGAGAAGCTGACGGTGTAGGATGGGGAGGAGAGAAGCTGGAGCATAGAATAGCTGCGTGTGCCTGTGGGGAGGGTATAAAGCCCTAAATAAGCAAAATAAAAAACGTTGTCGATGCACTGGGAATGATGCGCATTGTTAGAGTGAGCCGCTCCTTGGGAGAGCAGATGTCTTCTTCAGTTCTCATCACTGGAGTTTGGAAAGGATTTCAGGGAAATCCGCTTTAGACTCAGAGAGCAGCATTGCACATGTTCTCTGAAATACTTTCTGACTGTGCGTGTTCAGTACTAGCAATAATTTAGGCCCCAATCCAATACCCACAGAAGCTAATGGGTGTCTTTCCGTTAACTTCTTTTTAATAGAGCAGGCCCATAAAGAGAAGACAAGCGTATTTTTAAGAGCCTGCTAATCTGTGGAGCATGTGTTGCTTTGAATGAAATCCCTTAGCACACTGTGAATGGAAGATTTCCAAAAAAAAAAAAAAAAGTAAATATCCATTTGTAGAAGCTAAGAAACTGTAAAGGCTGAGGAAGGAAAGGTCAGCTGCATTCCAGGCTAAAGACTGAAGATCTTCGTGGGTTTTAATGTGTTTTTTTATGTGTGGGAGTATTGAAGATGCCTCAATATTAATTATATAGGATATAAATTAGTATTAAGAAGAAATCCACCCAAACAAACCCCAAACCTCCTCGCTGTGCCTGAAAATAAATTGCATGAGTGCAAGGAGGCAAGGAGCCAACTTCGTCCGTCCTCATATAGACAAGAGGAAACGAAGGTCTTACCTGCTGTTTCATAATCAACACACCTTTTGTCTCAAATATGTATTCTAAAGGTTTTTATTCCAGAAATTGTTTGTTTTGTGGAATTACTGCGCTGCGTGTTTGCATAACTCTATTTCATATTTATTTTTATTTTTAAAGCCATAATGGCCTATGAGCATCTAGTCTGATAATGTGTTAAAATACAGAACGTAGAATTTCCTAGGCTAATTCCAACTTTAAATCTAATAACATGTGAGAGTGTAGTGGAACATACTAATAAGAAGTTCAAACTTAAGAGTGTGCAAGAAATGGACAACCTATGACACAGACACAGACACAGACACAGATTTCTAGGTTGGAAGAGACCTCAAGATCATCGAGTCCAACCTCCGACCTAACACTAAGTACTCCACTAAACCATATCACTAAGCTGTACATCTAAACGTCTTTTAAAGACCTCCAGGGATGGCGACTCCACCACCTCCCTGGGCAGCCCGTTCCAATGCTTAATAACCCTTTCGGTAAAGAAGTACTTCCTAACATCCAACCTAAAACTCCCCTGTCGCAACTTTCGCCCATTCCCCCTCGTCCTGTCACCAGGCACGTGGGAGAACAGACCAACCCCCACCTCACTACAGCTTCCTTTAAGGTAACTGTAGAGAGCGATAAGGTCGCCCCTGAGCCTCCTCTTTTCCAGGCTGAACAAGCCCAGCTCCCTCAGCCGCTCCTCGTAAGACTTGTTCTCCAGACCCCTCACCAGCTTGGTCGCCCTTCTCTGGACTCGCTCGAGCACGTCCATGTCCTTCCTGTAGCGAGGGGCCCAAAACTGAACACAGTACTCGAGGTGTGGCCTCACCAGAGCCGAGTACAGGGGGACAATCACCTCCCTAGACCTGCTGGCCACACTGCTTCTTATACAGGCCAGGATGCTGTTGGCCTTCTTGGCCACCTGAGCACACTGCTGGCTCATATTCAGCCGACTATCAACCAATACTCCCAGGTCCTTCTCGGCCAGGCAGCTTTCCAGCCACTCATCTCCCAGCCTGTAGCTCTGCTTGGGGTTGTTGCGCCCCAGGTGCAGGACCCGGCACTTGGCCTTGTTGAACTTCATACAGTTGGCCTCAGCCCATCGCTCCAGCCTATCCAGATCCTCCTGCAGAGCCTTCCTGCCCTCGAGCAGATCGACACACGCACTTAGCTTGGTGTCATCTGCAAACTTACTGAGGGTGCACTGGACGCCCTCATCCAGATCATCGATAAAGATATTAAAGAGGACCGGCCCCAGTACCGAGCCCTGGGGGACACCACTTGTGACCAGCCTCCAACCAGATTTGACTCCATTCACCACAACTCTCTGGGCCCGGCTATCCAGCCAGTTTCTAACCCAGCGAAGCGTACGCCAGTCCAAGCCCCGAGCAGCCAGTTTCTTGAGGAGAATGTTGTGGGGAACGGTGTCAAAAGCCTTACTGAGGTCAAGGTAAACCACATCCACAGCCCTTCCCTCATCCACCAAGCGCGTCACTTTGTCATAGAAGGAGATCAGGTTCGTCAAGCAGGACCTGCCTTTCATAAACCCATGCTGACTGGGCCTGATCGCCTGCTCGCCCTGCAAGTGCCGCGTGATGACCCTCAAGATAATCTGCTCCATGAGCTTTCCTGGCACTGAGGTCAAACTGACAGGCCTATAGTTACCCGGGTCTGCCCTCCGGCCCTTCTTATAGATGGGCGTCACATTGGCTAGCCGCCAGTCAACTGGGACCTCCCCCGATAGCCAGGACTGCCGATAAATGATGGAAAGCGGCTCGGCCAGCTCCTCCGCCAGTTCTTTCAGTACCCTCGGGTGCATCCCATCCGGCCCCATCGACTTGCGCACATCCAAGCTCCTTAGCAGGTCGCCAACCATTTCCTCATGAATAGCAAAGGCCACATCCTGCTCCCCATCCCCTTCCGCCAGCTCAGGGCACTGGGTATCCAGAGAACAACTGGTATTGCCGCTAAAGACTGAGGCAAAGGCGGCATTAAGCACCTCAGCCTTTTCTTCATCCTTAGTAACTAGGTTTCCCCTCGCATCCAGTAAAGGATGAAGATTCTCCTTAGTCCTCCGTTTCGCATTGATATATTTGTAAAAGGATTTTTTGTTGTCTTTAACGGCAGTAGCCAGGTTGAGCTCCAGATGAGCTTTGGCCTTTCTAATTTTCTCCCTGCACAGCCTCGCTACATCCTTGTAGTCCTCCTCAGCGGCCCGCCCTTTTTTCCAAAGATTATAAACCCTCTTTTTTCTGCTAAGCACAAGCCGCAACTCTCTGTTGAGCCAGGCCGGTCTTCTTCCACGCCGGCTCGTCTTTGGGCACGTGGGGACAGACCGCTCCTGTGCCGTTAAGATTTCCTTCTTGAGGAGCGCCCAGCCTTCCTGGACTCCTCTGCCCTTCAGAACCGCCTCCCAAGGGACTCGGCCAACCAGCGTCCTGAGCAGCTCAAAGTCAGCCCTCCGGAAGTCCAATACAGCAGTTTTACTGGTCCCCTTCCTGGCCTCGCCAAGAATAGAGAACTTTACCATTTCATGGTCACTCTGTCCAAGACAGTTTCCGACCACCACATCTCCCACCAGTCCTTCTCTGTTTGTGAAGAGAAGGTCTAGCGGGGCACCACCCCTGGTGGGTTCACTGACCAGCTGCGTCAGGAAGCTATCTCCCACGCTCTCCAGAAACCTCCTAGACTGCTTTCTCCGTGCCGTGTTGTGTTTCCAGGATATATCCGGGAAGTTGAAGTCCCCCACGAGGACAAGCGCCGACGATTTTGCAACTTCTGTCAGTTGCCTATAAAACTCCTCATCCGTCTCCTCATCCTGGTTCGGCGGTCTATAACAGACCCCGACCAGGACGCTAGCCTTGCCGGCCTTCCCACGGATCCTAACCCACAGGGATTCAACCTTATCATTCCCAGCCTGGAGTTCCACAACATCAAAAGATTCTCTAATGTAGAGAGCCACGCCACCACCCCCTCTGTGCTGCCTGTCCCTCCTGAAGAGCCGATAGCCAGGCATTGCAGCACTCCAGTCATGGGAGCGGTCCCACCACGTCTCCGTGATGGCAACCAAGTCGTAGCCTTCCTGCTGCACGATGGCTTCCAGCTCCTCCTGTTTGTTACCCATGCTGCGTGCATTAGTGTAGATGCACTTCAGCTGGGCCATCGCCTTCTTCCCCAGCCTAGCCATTGTTTCCCCCGGCACGGCTCCAACAAGCCTTGTTTGAGCCCCGTCCCCCTTCTTGCCTAGTTTAAAGCTCTCTCTATGAGCCCCGCCAGCTCCTGGCCTAGGATCCGTTTTCCTCTTGGAGATAGGGACCCATCTGAGGCCATCAGGCCGGGTGCTGAGTAAAGCTCCCCATGGTGAAAAAACCCAAAACGACGACATGCCAGGTTGAAGTCCTAGGCAAAGAGTAAAGGGTGAAAAGTCTGCTGCTTTCCAGTTTGTTTGTCTAATTTCACCTTCCAGTGCTTTGATCTTGTTATACCTTTGTCTGCCGGATTAAAGAACTGCCTGGGATCAGATACCAGATATTGTCTAGGTACTTACAGACTGTGATCAAATCTCCTCTTAACCTGCTCTTTGATAAGCTAACAAGATTGAATTCTCTAAATCTCCCACAGAAAAGCGTGTTTTCTAGACCATGAATCATTCTCGGGCATTTGTTTGATACTATTGCACCGGTGTGAAATTGGAGGTGTCCAGTGGTGAGTCGAGCTCTGTTGATTTATTTACTTTGTAGAGGCTCTTGTTCTTTGAAAAATCCTAGGCCCCAAGTACGTTCCAAAATGTGACCAGTTCTGCATTTCTGCCAAAGGTAAACAGACAGAAGTCGAGAAGCATCTCCCCCTCTTGTGTAAGTCCACATCTGTAATTGTTTGCACACTTTTAAATGTTTCTTTAGCACTTCAGAGAGGCGGCGATGGTGAAGTAATGTGTACTGATCCCCAAGCAGTGTTTGGGAAACTTCTAAAAGAACCAGAAAATGTTGTGCTTGGCACCAATGTGATATCAATGCCCACGTCATGTTTTTGTCAGATAGGTAACTGAATCACCTGTCTTCATGATCCTGTTGCTACAGAAATCAGTAGGACGTCCTCCACGCTGCACTGGTGGCAGGAGAGCGCCTGAACAGAAGTCATGACTTCCAGCTTCCAACCCCAAATTTCCTAGCTAATGCCAGTTTTAGATCTAGGAATGCAGGTCTGTCCAACCCACGTGTTGAGATGGAGATTAACATTTTAGCTCCTGCCATTTTAGCTCAGTGCCATTCAGTGTGGGGTTTGGAAGCTTAAGCATTCTGAGTGGGGAGAGGGATTAATGGCTTACGGTTTAGCCAGAGAAACATAATACTTGTGTTCCCGAGTATGTTAGGTGGAAAGTAGCTCCTGAAAGGTAGCTCCGCTCCGTTATCTGACCCAAAGAAAGCCAAAGTACAGCGTACACGGTTGTGCTGGTGATTTCCTGGTTGTAAAAAGGAATAAATTAACCCGTGTCAGAGAAGTTATACCAGATTGATAACCAAGTAAATGACAGCAAGTGCTAGCAGAGAGCCTCCCTTTCCTACAGAGGCGGTCCCCGGAGGCTGTTCTTGAAGAGCTCCCTGGGACTCCAAAAGTCAGTAAGTGCTGAAGGCACTCAGCTGTTGGAATTTATGTTACTGAGCATGAGGAGTTCGGTCAAGTCCTTAAAATGCGGTGCAATTGTCTGTGCTACAAGAAGTTTCAGTTCTCTCCCTGTAGGCAGGAACCTGTGTTTTACTACACATGCATGAACATTGTCAAAATGCAGCTATTACCATTGCTAAAACCGTAGTGGAAGGTGTATCGATCCTGCATGAAGAACAGTTGTTTACAGCTGGCAGAAGCGGCTGTGTGCAGAATTCACTGGGGCTGGCACATTAAGCACTGCTCAGCCTGAACGCATGAACTTCAGCCTCCTGCGCTCCGCTTGGGTCTGCTTATATTTCAGATAAGCCACCGGCAGGTTGATGGTTTTAGTGGGATGCAATCTGAAAATCAATGTCCCCGTGTCTGCTTTCACCATTGTGCTCCATTGCTCTTTGTGGTCTTACGTTATTAAAATTACATCAGGTGTGTAGCTGTATTGTATGACTCGGTAGTTGGGACGCAGATAACACTGGGATTATTGGGTCAGACGTATTTATTATCCATTCAGAGAGAGTGGATATCTGATGTGAATTTCTGGAAGTGTCTGAGTTGATTCTGTAAGCTGAGAGCAGCTTCCCCATCATCGGCGGCTGCGTGCAGCCAGTCCTCTGGCTGCCGCTTACCTTCCCTTTATCCCGTGCTCCACTGGAGCGGAAGGAGCACGTAGATTGGAAATGGCTCGTGGTAAGTGTGGGGAGAGGCAAAAACCTGTGGACGGAATCCCGCAGCCACTGACTCCCTGGCAGAGGAAGAGGGGAATGGGTGTTTCTCCATCCTTTGTGCGTGCTGAGTGGGGCCAGCTCTCGGCTTTGGGGTCAGATGCTTTTTTATTGCTGGCACTGATTGAGAGCCTAGGGAGAGGAACATGCGGCCAAAGGAGAAAGCTCCAGATAGTCACGGGCATTGAGCAATTGGGTGTGTTATCATGACCCCTGCTACACCTAACTGTCTTACTGCCTTTTTGCCTTCTCCCAGCCATAATGTCTCTGGATGCTGCCTGTCTTCCTGTGTGCCCTGTGATGGGTGGGACAGCACGTACAGCTCTGCTGGAGCTTGGGAACGGGGTTTGCAGTCACAGATGGGCACAGGCACGGTGCAGGGGCACCATGGGCTCCGAGGTGCCCAGATGAGTCCCAGAGGTGCTTGTTTAGCACCAGAGCCAGGTGATGACACCATTGCGATGCCTTTTTGGGTTAACTAGGCTTCCTGGGAAGCAAGTTGCATTAGCTTGGCAGGGCGGTACGTCGCTCCCAAGTGCCAAACAGCGGTGGTTATGTTGCTCACAAGGCTCAGCCTAGCTGCTGGAGAGCTGCCCTGGGTGTCTGCCTGGCAGTGCGCTGCAGACACCTACCCCTGCGGACGGGGCAGGTTGCAACAGCCTTGTCCTTGTGTGGTGAAGAGAGGGAATCATCCAGGCCAGCTCCACGTGGCTGGACTTGCACAGACGAGTCAAAGCCAGGACAAGCAATCTGGCCTCACTTGGAAGCTGAGTGTGCATGTGGTGGCCCACAGCTTGGGGCCAGCATATAAAAATCCCCAGCCCCTGCGGTCCTCAGTTCACAGGCAGAACCCTGCAGGTTTGATTCAGAGAGACTGCAAGGGGTGAATTGCATTGAATTAACTTCCCCTCCCCAAAAGCCAGCCTCTTCTTGCAGAAAGATGCGGGATTGTCCTGCACCTCTGCTTCTCCACCCAGGTGCCTGCAAGGTTCGGTGCCTTCCAAGTGAGGAGATGTGCTCAGCCAGTGGTTGCTGAAAATCCCTATTGGGATCTGGAACTCGTAGGCATGAAATGTTGAACCCAGGTTCATCTCAAGTCTTGAGAATGTTTTACAAAGCCGTATGCACGTTACTCAATAAAACAGATTGCACCTGGGCAGCCCTTGCAGCTGTACATCAAAGGGATGCACACACGGCCGAGGGGCGGGGGAGCTGGGAGACGTTTCTCTTTAGATTGTTATCTAGGAGATGCTGTTCGCCTCGGCAAGCCTGTGGCTTCCAAGGTTATAGACAGGAGTTTATTTTTTTGCTGCGATCATAAATAGCTTCTGGCTCCTTGGTCTGACTTGTCAGTTCTTCTCCTTGGGGTCAGGTTTGGTCTTTGTCATATGCTTATCTGATTCTTCTCTGGCAAGGTCCAGTTTGCAGCAGCAGCTCTTTTCATCCCCGTCAGTCCCTCAGGAGGACCCTAGCTTCCCAAGGATCCTCTGAGAACCCAGCTGAAGAGAGCTGTTCGATTCCTCAGTTAATTCCAATATCCAGTCTGCTGACTTGTGCTCCTTCCCATGCTTCCTTCAAGATTTTGCTCCTTTCTACTCAGTCCCACCCTTGGGCTGTGTACAAATTGTTACTGACTCTTTCCTTCTCTAGTAGTTTAGCTGAGTTCTCAAAAAAACCACCTTGGTGGTGGTGCCCTGTGGCGGTAGCACTCATCCAGCACAGCTGCCTGTGCTCCTGCACCGGGAATGTTGCCTGCCTGGGGGAGCTCGCAGCGTGGGGAGGCTCCAGGCACCCGTGGTACTGAAAAAAAGGAGGCTCACACGTGCCTGGGGGGAGCCTGAAAGTTGCAGGCAGAGTGAGGAAGCTGACAGTAACAGCGCAAGGTTTATTAGTGTGCCACACACCTGAATGGACATCTCTGTACGCAGCAGTGCCTAAATTCGTTTTGCAAGCGGTAGCATCTAACTTCATTTCGAGGTACCTTGGTTCTGGATTAAGCTTTTGCAGAGTCTCAATTTTCTTCTTTCCCTGACTTGAAATTCCCAAAGCAAAGGGAGCACCTGGAGTGGATGATACTGCAGATGTTAGAGGCCATAAAAGCGTAGGATGTCTGTTTTTTCCCAGCATGGGGTTCGTCAGCAGCTACACATCCAGATATTTCATTTTAAAGTATTAACACATTACATGGATTTGCAGCTCGATTTTCAGTGCAAATATTTTATAAAATATTGAAATTTAACACAGCTCTATATTCTCTGTTATAGGTTGGTTAAACCTCTGAGAGTAGTTTCTTTCTTTATCAAATCCTGCAGAATCCTATTAGTTGCTGAGCTTTAAGATCCAGTAGGCCTTTTCCCCATAAGATCAGCTGAGAAGATGCAACATAAATTCAAAATATTAGCATAGACTTTAGCCTAGGGCTAACACCGTTCCCTGCAAGGATACGGGGCCTTCACTGTACTTACACTAATATTTGTGACATACCCTTTACCCTCGGCTTGAGACTTTGCTTTCCCAATCAACAAACCTGTCTGCTTGAGGCTTATTTGATGAGGCAGTTGATGCATCCTGCTGTGAAAGTAAGCACAGCATTCAAGGGTCATTTGAAGTCCAGCATGCCCAACTGCTTGCTTTAAGACCACTTGAGGAGGGGAGAAAAATTGGAAGAAAACTCTCCAAAGAGGAACTTTGCACCGAATAAGCAATTTGGATGAGATTGTTATGCAGCCGCATGAAGCCGTGGGAAGAGATGACCACACGAGGTTAATTGCGTCTCCCGAGCGTTTCCAGATTTGAAGAAAGAAGGAAAATGTTAAACCCTGCACATTTTCTTTCTCTTGTCTGCCAAGCCCATTAAGAAGCATTTTAGAGGAATCTGCAGCTTTATGGGTTCTTGCAGGCCGTCAGCACGTGTCGGGGGTGAGCAGCAGGGTCCGTGGGACACTCGGGTGCCCGTGGGAGGAGGCAGGAGCAGGACGGCGAGCACCACAATGCTGATGGAGCCACGAGTGGCTCTGGCACGGCAGCAGCCCGTACGTGTGGCTGGGTGAGGGTGGGAAGCAGCAGGGCACTGGGAGAGCACCGCAGCTGCAGCCCCGTGCCCCAGGGGATTTGCTGATGTGTGCTGGGTGCGCAGGTCCGGCCGGGGGCTGAGCACTGAGTCCCAGCCCTGTGAAACTCTGGGGGCTGGCTGAGGCCAGGAGAAGCTTTCTGCTTTGTCTCAGAGCTGGTCGTGCTGGCTCACAGCAGTGAGGTGTCTCTTTTCTACCTTGATTACCTTTTTTTTTTGTTTTCTCTTACCAGGGATATTCCATCTTCTCGTTACTTTGGATAGCAGAGCAGGGATGTTAGACATGATCTCTTTTATCCACTTAGCTAGAAGATAGGAGATTAACACACCCCTTATAATTGGCATCCATTATATCAATAAAAAGAGCAATTAACCTGTTACCCTTGTCTGAAGTTGACAAACCAAGGAAGAAAGTTGCATACAAATTAAAGTTGTCGCCCGGCTAAATGGGATCTATTTCTCAGAAATGGGGAAGTTTCAAAGGCAGTTCGCTGAGATCAAAAGAGAAACTAACCATACAGGGGGCTTGCACCAGGCAGTTTGAAAACCCACCTTCATTGCCCCGCCTATTACTTCATTGCTTGAAGTCTTCTTTCATTATATGATGTAGACTAAATATGTCTTGCTCCTTGAGTTCAGCAGCACGGATGAGCTTCACTCCGTAGCACTTCACACCGTGGGTGAGGTTTGGGAGTCCTGTGGTTGTACACTCCTGTAGGAATCAATGTGGGGGAATCAGAGTGGGTTCTTGGAGGGGATTGTTGCTTCTTTGGCAGAATGTGAGTCAGCAACAGGTAACGTCTACAAGAACATGGCTGGGGGGGTGAGCTGGGCCATTTGGGGTTGCCAGTAGGACAGAAAGCCTCGCCTATCAGCAGTATGCAGCCGCAGCCTCAGGCACGTTGTGATCTTGCCAGATCTTGCATAGGAAGCAATGTTTGAGCAGCCCCAGTCCTAAAGAAAGGCTCTTGGGGTTGGCAGATGATGAATCAGACGAGTTGTTCCCGCTGAGTCGGTCAGAGACAGTGTCACTAGTCCTCCAGAAAAGATACTAAGTGAAGTTTCTGACATTTGAAATCATTAATTATCGCTTGGCACTTTTCAGAAGTGAAGGGGTGCCAGTTCCATTTTGCATGGTTATTTCTTGGCAGATTTAATTGAATAAGAAGTCATGTAGGATTGTCTTCTCCGTACCATTAAACAGAAACTGTGTGCATTAAGCAGTGGCCACAGTGATCTGTAGTCCCAATGCTCCTAAAATTCATCCCCTTTTTCATACATGAACCCTTAATAAATTCAGCTTAGCATTGTGGCCATTGTGCGTAAGGCACCATTATATCCGCTCAGGAAGAAAAGCACTGTAGAAATTCAAGATCCGTATTTTAAAACACCCACTAGGTCTGGATTCTTGCCTTAAACTCTATCTGAAAATAAGCAGAAGTGCCAGACACTGTCTCTTTTGCCCTGCCGCTGGCCCCCTTTCCTTCAGAGCAGATTAGGAACAAATGTGGAACTCACCAGCTCGCTTAAGCACTCCGATGAATTTAAAAGCAAACACAATGATAAAAAATCCACAGGCTTTTTATGCAGTTTTAACTTTCTCCAACTTGTTAGCAACAATGAAGACGTATTGCATGAAATGGAAATGTAATACAGATTTCTTTCTTCATCCTGCTATTAAGATTCTTTGTGATGTCTCTATAGTTAGTGAAAATCAGAGTAATGGGGTAATAGAGGGGAACTATTTACGTATTGTTGGAGGAGATTGACAAACTTTTTTTATCCTCATTGCTATTTCCTCCTGTTTGAGCAAACACATTGCCTTTTTGATGATGTTGTGACTTTTGTCACGCTCTGTGTCTGAGCGTGTTTGTTAATTGGCACCTCTTGGATGAGTCTGTCTGTCAAAATCACACGTGGCACCTGGCTGCGTAATGTAACAAAACACTCGCAATATTTGAAAGAAATGCAGGTTTTAATATCAGTTTCTATAAATAAAGTCTCGTTGTTGACGCGAGATTGATGTGATATGCCTTTAATTAGAAAAATGAAAAGTCTTCTGTGCATTTGCTGCCTGATATTTAAGCTTCAGATATTTAAGCTTCCCAAACCAAGACATAACTTAGGCCCATGAATAACTTTCATTGAAGTTATGGGCCATTATTACCTAGACAGATGCTTAATTTTAAGCATGTGCTTCTTAAATGCTGCAGAAGGTCAGGCCCCACTTTTCTGAGAATTCATCAGACTCTGCTTTCAGACTTTATTGGTGCTCTTATTCCTGTGGACTCGGGAATGTCACTAAGACTGGGATGGACTATTTGGTTTCCATAATATTGCTTTGGCCACAGTCCCGCAGCCCGATCCAGGAGAGTACAAAGTATTATCACAGGAACAGAGGTTTCCTGTATGCTGTGCAAATTTGTAATCCCCTTCCTTCCCTTGTAGAAAGCTAAACTTACATCCAAGAACAAATGAGCATGCAACCGAGTTCATGGAAGAGATCATTCACATCGAAGGAAGGGACCTCTATCAGCATTTGAAGTTTCCCAAATGAATTATGTTGTCTCTTCTAATATGCTGTGCTCCACATTAGTGGCTTTGTGGGTTGCAAGGTATGCCCAGACCTCTTCTTTAACAGCAACGACTGTAAGTAATCCAACACAGAGCCTCCGCTGAAGCCCACTGGTGTCGGTGTAAAGGTCCTTACTGACTGTGGTTTTGATCAGGCCCTTGCTTTCTGCTCAAACCAATGCCTCCTGATGTAGGAGCTGGGGTTGGGAGAGAATAACCGTCCCTTCATGCTGGACGTAGAGGTGGGTTTGGAGCTGTTTTCCTGGGAGGTGTGCATTTCAGAGGGGGACGTATGCCACATTCTTACAGGCGCATACACAATGTGGGAAGGCTGAAGAAGCATGTGGCTGAGCATAGAAATGAAGGATAAAGTGCTTTCCTTGCCCTGGCGAGACTGAGCACACAGACAGAGAAGTGCACACAGACAGAATGAGCCCTTTCATGCGGGGCGTCATGATTTACCGATGCGCCGCCTGCATACCAAGTGCAGCGGCGGCAGGAGCAGGGCGCCGGCCCCCTGGGAGCCCGGGGCAGCCGAAACCCCAACACCTTGCATCCCATGTTCCTTACACCCACATCGTTCCAGTGACTGCATGAATTTACAGCCGGCCTATACCAGCCTGTAGGTGAAGATTTAAGCACCTTCTCGTCTTTTCCCTCTATTTGCAGACTGGTACACGAACGGCTGTGAAGTGATATCAGCAGTTTGCATAGAGAGCGCCAGGCTGTCAGCATGATGTGCTTTGCTCAGGTGTAAATGGCTTCAGTGGCTGAGACACGGCCCCATTCCCTTTAGCATGATGATCACTTCTGTTGCTGTAGCCCCCGCTGGGTCCCATTCTGCTGGTTATTGCGGCGGTACCGAGGAAGGAGCAATCCCTTCGCCGCATCCAGGGCCTGACTCCGATTTCGTGTCCTCCGTGACAGGGTAAACGAGCTGAAGTCAGTGGAGCTGTGCCAGGTGAGGGAGAAGCGAGCAGGGAGCGTGATGGATCTGCCTGCCGAAGGTGCTTTTACGGCTCCCAGGGCTGCGATGTTTGAACGCCTCGCAAACTTTAAGACCACTCCAGTGAGAGAGGGAAGCAGCGCCGTCCCTGCCTAACAGCTGGGGAGCTGAGATACAGTAAGATAAAGTACCTTGGCCAAGGTCGCTCTGGAAGTCTGTCACAGAGCAGGGGCTGCCAAACAAAACCTTGCCAGCTCTCAAGCTGCTGAGAGGGTGGCTGGGCCAGCTTTCCTCCTAGCATGGGGCAAATGGGCTGTCCCTGCCTCTGTCCCACCCCGCCGCGTCTCCCTACCCTCCTTGGGCCACGTTGGCGTGAGCTGCTCCCCAGCAAAAAGGCAAAACCCGGCTTTGGGGATGCTCTCTGGGGTGCAGGCCAGGCTTTATGGTCCTGGGGAGATGGGTGCCAGGTTCCCAGGCACGTGATGATCCCAGGTCAGCACACCGCGGGGCTGCTCTTCACCAGGGTCTGCACCTTCCCCTCACACTGGTATTATTTAGGGTGACTAATCATAATAACAAATTGATTAAGGTTAACTGGATAAAGTCATCTAAGTCATATTTACTGCTAAACTAACTGCCCAGGGAGGTGAATTAATGATCTTTACAGAAACCTTTTATGGTTATTTGGCCACAAGGTGCGATCTGGTTTGATCTTTTATGCAACATAAATCAGTTTAATGGTTAAATCTGTGCAGCTAGCTGTTGAATTTAAATGAGGGCTTTTTAAATGAAGTATGATGCTTTTCCACACACAGAGGGACATTGAGCAGGTGTATATTGCAATTAAATGGGAAAACTTACAATTAGATAATGTTAAGTTTGTGACACCGGCTGACAGAAGCCTGGAGATTCATGGTGAAGGTCCATGATCAATCATTAATTCCTGCCACTGCGGAAGGAGTAAAAATGCAAATGGTCTCAGCTGAGGTCAAAGCAGTGTGGGAGAGCGATGCAGGTCATGCAGCGGATGGCTGCTACCAGCCACTCATTTCGGTAGCCGTGGGTTCAGATGCTCCGTTGTGTCACAGATGGAAATGTGGTGGGCTTAGGAGGCAGCTCTCGGCCTTCCTAGCATTTGGATTTCTTTTGGCAACACCAGGGGAGGTCCGGCAGAGATCAGGGACCTGTTGTAATAGGCAGGCTACAAACACATCCTGGAGATGGCTAAAACATTTGCAGATTTTCTAGGAGGGGAGAAAGCTGAAGAGGTATCAGCAGCTCTCCTGGCACTTTGGCACCGTGCTCCTACGTTGCCTGATGTGGTCACAGCTTCTCCTGCCCCATTCAGGCAGCGGTGCTATCTGTCCCAAAAGCTCACTGTTGAAATCTGGGGAGATGAAGGCTGACAGACCTGTGCTAATGGATCCGAGGTCAGCAGACCAGATCTGGAAACGAAACCAGCGCTTCTGATCCACGGCCTTTTATCCTTTTGCCACAAGACCGCGCTGATGCTGGATCTCCCAGGAATCCTGCCTTTGCCCGAGGATGGAGAAAGGGAGCAGCAGCCAGGACAGCTTAGCCGTGAACTGCTTCTCAGCGGATTTGCTGAACTTGAGCACAGTCTGTTAGACACACCTGTTTACTCAGGTGTTTCCTGAAGAGAGGGAGAAGTGATTGGGGTGTTGATTGAGCACTGGGGAAACCTTGTTTGTAGTTGGGAAGACATGGAGAGGAGTGAATGGCTCCTGTTTGATTGAATTCTTTTCCGAGTGCTCCTGCGTTAATGTTTTACTGATAAAACTTCGGAATGGGCAAAGAGCTGGGGACAGGCGGGGGGGGTGGGCAGGTGACAGGATTCATGGGCACTCCAGGAGGGATTGGTTCAGGGAGCCTGCGACACTTTTCCCCACTCAAGTCAAAGGTGCTGATGGGACACGGTCCTCCTGGTCTCGTCTTGTTGTGGAGCAGAAAATAGCTGGCTGTTCTTCTCTGTAGGGCTTGGTCCCGTTGAGTGGTGGAGCTCAAATGCTTGGTGATTCTGCCAACCCCCCTGCTTGTTTGAACTCCCTGGAGTGCCCCAGGGGAGCAGCACAGAGACATGCTTACGGCTGTGAGCTGGGACTTGGGGCACGTGGCTTTTCCAGTAAGAGCCTTGGCTCTTTTGCCTGCATGACTGTGAGCTTTCTGCGTGTTTCCTGGCCATCTCCCATCATGGAAACCAGAGTCAGTAGCGCAGAGCCCTGGGTAAGTACTGCTTGCAAGCATGAGGATGAAAATGGCTGTGTGAGTGTTATCCTTGCTTGCCATGGGTGTGCATTAAGGCTCCTGCTAGAAGTTGGACAGTCTCCGTAGAAGATCCACCAGTGTGCAGGACCAGAGCATTTGAGGGCTCTTCTTGGGTTAGGGCTTCTCAATCCTGCCAGCTAGTTGGGTTTGTTCCTCTCCTGTAATCCACCTGTGATGAAGTTCTGTCCCAGCAACATCAGTAACAGACGTTTTTAACATTTATAATAAGAATCATTTACATCTTCAAAGCTCTTTGCAAACATAAGCTAATGGAAGAATCATCGTTAACCAAGAAAGGATGGCTTTGTCTTTTTGATTTTTGACTTTTTACAAAAAACACCTGAAATTTGTAAGAAATACAGCTCATACAGGAGTTAAAGGAAAAATCTGTGGATTTCTTTCTTCTTTTCTGGCCAAAACTGTGATTGATGAAGTTTTAATTCCTTTTTTCTTTTTAACTGGCTCAAATCACAAAAGAACAAGAAAAAGAAATTAGCTACCTTCCTCCCAGCCTGCTTCTGGAGTGAATTTGCAGTATTGGAAATTGGATCTGTTTGGATTCTAATGCTTTTACCTTTTCTTTATTACCTTTTTGTACAGAAGAAAATAGAGAACATCAAAAAAAAAATTTAGAGCCATAAAAACCGAACAGGGGGGTTTCTAGATAGTGCCTGAAACTACTTCAGACAACATCTTTTTGTACCACATTAAAATGCAAGTCGGCGTTGTTGCATTAAGTCTCCCACCACTTCGGTGAGGTAAGTAAATATTATGATCCTATTTAACATATGCCTCAAGCCACATAAAAAGCCAAACTGAGACTTGGCATACTTGGATGTAAATCATTAAAATTGCATCTCCTTCAATGAAGGCTGAATTCAGTCCAAAGAGGGAATGTTAGAGCTGGAATTAGACTCAGTCCTCAGCCCGCCTCCTGTACACCAAATTGTGGTTTAACAGCATAGCGGCGTTTAGAAAACCAGACCGATGACTGTGACGGCATTTTGGATTTTCACTACCACGATCATTTCCCTGTTTTTAAATCAAAGCTCTTTGGTTCTCTAGGTCGGGCTCATATAAAGCCCAGTCCTAGGTCTGGCTGCCTTACACCTGGAGTGGGCATTTCCCGGAGCCCTGGTGCTGTATGAAGCTGCTAGCTCAAAACAAAGTTTGAAAACTTGCTTGGATTCAAGTTCAGTCGGTATGATGAGCAGTATAGGATTTCCACAAACGTGCATGGGGGGGCTTGGACTTGTGCAGAAATTGGCAGTAAAGTTTTTAAAGCGTGAAGCAGGGCTGTTGCGGTGAGCTCAGAAAGTGGTTTTGTTTGGAAATAGTCTGTTTTCTGTACAGAGACAGTCTGAGATGGGTGGAGAATACAAAGTGCCAGTTTCTTCCTTTGTTTTCTTAGTCAGGTATTCTATACCATTGCGCTGAGAAACTGGCTGGTTTATTTTTACTGTTGGGACTTTCAGGATTTTGAAACTGGACATTATGCTCACCCTGTGCTGAGCCTGCACTGGTCTTTCAGTAAAATGTATCTATGTTTCAGGCTTGTAATAAAAGCAGAAATCAGAGAAGCTTTGCTTAATTTCCAGATTACTACAGTAGGCTTGTTGATGTGTTTCTAATCTGGGGTTTGTGTGTGAGAAGCGTCTCAATGTGGCAGCCTAATTCTGTCAGCAGAGTGACCCTCATCTGAAATATCTGGCCCTGACAAAAGTCACTCAAGGATGTTTTTTCCAGTCTCTGCTCTGATTTTATGACTTGATTTTATTGATTTGATATTTCAAGTCTGATTTTAAGAATAAGGCTGGTCCATTCTGCTGGAGGAGAGGTGTAGTCACAACTTGCCATAGCCTCCCAGTTTAGGAAGGTCCAAAGCATCTTCTCCTTTTTGTCCCAGTGGTTACGGAGGAAACCAAGAGGTAAGGATTGCCTGGGGACTCTTTCAAAACACACGCAGAGTCTCAGCAGTTACTTGCTTTGGTCGTGCTTTTGGATTTGCCCTGGCAGAGCTGTCCAATTAGGAATAAAAAATAGCATCAGAGCCCAACTGTGGTACCCAAAGAAAGAGATGGATACTGAGCATTCAGCATTGCTCCCAATTAGAGCTGCTATAAAACACGAAGCAGATGCTCTGTGGCAATGCAGGCACTGGTGAGAAGCAAAGCAAGCAGAGGTAAAGCCGCCCTGCCAGGCCCTGTGCCCACCTCTCCGGCTCCCTGCCAGCCACACCGCGGGGAGGGCGCGGGGAGGCGGCCCAAGCAGCTCAGGAGGTGGAAGCAGCTCACAGCTGGGAGAAGGGAGGTCTCTGGCTGTAGCACATCATTAATTGCCAAAAAAGATTACCCACTTGACACTGCTGCTCCACATGCTCGGTCTTCAGCCCTACCTGGCTACATGGTACCGCTCATTTTCTGCTTGTGCTGCAGGAAAGAAACAAACCAGCACCACCGTTTTCCCTTCTGTGCTTTTGAAAGGGGAAGGAGCTCCTTCCCAGGCAGAAAGGGCAGGCCTGGAGAAAAGGGGCTAGCGTGGGACTTAGAGGGTTTGGGTTAATTCTTGCCACTGCCACAGATGGCTCATGTAACCCCAAGCACGTCAGTTAATTTCCATGTCCTTTCATTGCTGCAGTTTTTACTACTCCTGGCTTTTTCCTTTCTTGTCTACTGTATGTGCTGCTCAGGCCACTTGCGGTCTCCTTTTCTTTTGTGCAATACAGCAGCTGAGGCGGTGGGAGGCCACGGGCTGCCGGAAGAATAAAACCCAGGCAACCCCGAGCTGGTTTGGGCTGGGGGCAAATGAAATCTTGTGGTCTCGGTGGCTCCTGCTCTGCTCCCTTTGGGTGCTGGAGTCGGACTTGCGGTTATGCCCAATATTTCCACGTTGATGAGCTGGATGGGGACTCTGTCAGTGCCACGTCATACACATGGCATCGTGAGTGGCTCCGCTGACAGGAGAAGTGTGTGCGTGCTGTGTAAGTTCCTACGGGCCTAGATACCGGAATGAGAAAGGAAATTCCTTTCTCTGAGGCTCCCAGCACCTTTGGTACGATTCAGATGAGCCTAGAGGCTAAGATGAGACGTACAACTCTGTATCACATTCGTATCTAAATCTATAGTCACTGTTTGAGTTCAGCCTCATGCTGAACAGCACAGCAAGAGGCTGGAGGCTCGTAGGGCAGAATTCCTGGGGCGACAAGCCACCCCTGGGCTGGCACCTGAACAAGTATGTCAACAAATCCCCATGTCCTGCTGTGGCTGTGTTTTAACTGGTCTGGTGATGCTAGGTCACCTTTACATGCTGTCGTACCTGTTGAGGCATTGTGGGGCTGTTAGCAATTTGTTGCTGAACACTCGAAACAGAAGAAAGCTCTGCGGGGTGGCATGCTCCCCAGCAAGATGAAGCAGAGCACAGAGGCTCGGAGGAAACAAACAACAACATGAAGAGATGGCCACCGGCCAGGTTTGATGATACAGTTTTTAGGAAATTGCGAGTGTGCACAGACGATTTCTGTTTTCCCTGACACCCTCATGATTATTGTGTCTGCGAGGCATTTGAGCAGAGAGGCACGATGAGAACTGGTATTCAGTCTGCGGGAACAAATGGGAACCTTGTCCTGCTGGGTGACAGCCGCTGTCCTTTTCTGCGGGGGCATGAGGAGCAAACCGCAAGCGGCCCGAGCAAGTGCTGCGAGCGGCTGAAACCGGCCCTATTGGAAAGCCACCGAGAGCTTCTGAGGGGACATCGGAAGGGTTCGTGTGTTTGGTTGAAGTTGGCATTACTTCTGTCCCAGCGCAGATTGGCAATGTCCCCACAGCGCCCGGGGCCCCGAGCAGTGTGATTAACAAGGGAAGTGACTACGTTAACCAGAAGTTACATAAGGAATAATTTACCCCCAGCTGCACACAATAACACTGCTGTAATTCCATCACGGTGCTCCGCTGCCATCAGAAACCGCCCGCCTGAAGTTGTGGCGTCTCGTTAATCCCTGGGGACTCGCAGCCACAGCCCTGAGGCCCCGGGCATGAGTCCTCCCTGTGGGGTTAGCTGGGGGAACTCTGCAGAAGCATCTCGGTGGGTCCAGGCTTGCAGCCAGCCAGCCGAGGGCAGGGGCAGGTGGGGTGGGAGCATGGGGAGCGGGGAGGGAAGGGCCTCGATCCCTTGCTCGGGCCCCTTGGAGCGGTTGCGGCCCCGGGCCTGCTGTGGTGGGACCTGCGCTGACAGCGCACGTGAGAGAGAGGTGGGACGAGGAGGAGCGAGGGAAAGGCCCCTGAGGTGATTTCAGCGAGCCCTCTGGCAGTGTGGCTGTGGGAGGCTGCCATGTATAATAAGGAAGTGATTTGTCTGGGAGTAGTGATTCAGCACGTAAAACTCTCCCTGGCTGACCTCTTCCCCGAGTCCCCAGCTCGGGGTTTTGCCGGCAGTTCCTGGCGGAGGAAGGCCGACCAGGCTCGGCGCTGTGCTGGGAGGAGAGGTCAGGGTGCTGATGCTGAGGCAGCGCTCTCCTGGCGGTGCAGGGGCCGCCTTTCATCCCGGCCCGGTGGAAGGAGGTGGATTTTGCCCTGCTTGGAGACACATTAACCACGGGAACTTTCCTTTCTCCCCAGCCGGCCCGCGGGCTGGCTCTGCGTGTGGCCTCTCCCTGCCAGCCCTCCACCCGGGAGCTGCGTGCCCACAGAGCTGTCAGCCCCTTCCCCTCCGACTTGCGCCAGGCCGCTGCCAGGCCCTGAGTGCGTCTGCTGGTATGTCCCCGAGCGGGTCCCCTCTGGTGGGTGGCCCTGGGAGGGCTGGAGGCTGTGGTGGGAGCTGCCCTGCAGGCACCTGGCGCTGGAGGGTTCAGAGGGGAAATTGGCGTGAGCTTTCTCGAGCCCGCTCCGGACACGAGGGTTGAATCGGTTTTGCTTCCTGGGTGCTCTGGGAGTTCCTTCTGTCCAGAGCTGTGAGTCTCTACCTGACTTGCACAAACGATTACAAACCTGCTGCTTCTGGGGAATTGAGCTGGTTTTATAGGTTGCCAAGCTCTCCCAGCAAGCGCTGTGCATGTTTCCCATTCAGCACTCGCTGCCTGCAGCGCAGAGAGGCAGCGCCTCTGAATCTGCAAATGCCGGCTTTTAAAATAGCAGCACCCATGTGTTCTTCTTCCCCGGCTCCTAATATGCACCCCGACATTTTTGCTGCTTATTCCATCGGAAAGCTTTATAATCTCTTGGGGATGGGGTTCTCTTGCCGCTTGCTTTCTGTGGTTATACCAGTGCAAACTGGACGTGAGGTGTGAGCGGATCAAGACGGGCAGGGGTCTCTGGGCAGCCCGAAGGGGCTGCAGGTCCCTGCCTGCAGCTGCCGTCACGTGTGGAAGGAGCAGCTGTGCTTCTGTGCAGTTCCCTTCCACAGCAGTGCAGCTGTCTCCACATCCAGCCTCGCTCCTTTCCTTTTCATTAGCTGAATGTTGACATGGCCAAGATTCCTGACCCTACAAGTTTTGGGCAGCCTTAACTCTCCATGTGGCTGAAGGCCATCAAATACATACCGCATCTCTTGGGGAGCTGGAAGAGGAACCAAGAGTAATTCGTAGATGGGAGAAGAGACAAGCTCTGCAAAGGAGCGACCGTTCTGCTGCCAGATGGGGCTGGACTGGGCATGCAGGAGGGTTTCAGGGTAAGAAGTTAATGACAGCCTCATCAGACCTTTTCATCTCACGTCCCCTACAGCAGTGGCTTGTGATTATACCTGCTGCTTTGCTGGCAATGTAACCAGCTCAGCATGGGGGCTGCATGTGAACAAGTAATGAGCACGCAGCTAAAAACCCGCCGGTGGGCACCGCGGGCTTAATGACTTCACAGGGTGCAAGGCCAAGGTGCACGGGGCGCCCAGCGCTAACCCTCGGCGAGACTGACGCTCAGCAGTGAAGGAGATGTCAGAAGTTCAAGGCAGTACTCTGCGTTTGTGAATTCACCTTCTGAATGTGGTGCTTTCCAGCTCCTCCAGTGATATCAGCACAAACTATAAGCGAAATAACTCCTTTCCCCGTTATTAGGTGATATCTATTAGCAAACAGCTCATTTTCTGTTCTCTTCCTGGCGGGGACATTTTGGCCATGAGCAGTTTCCAATCTGGCAAGCACGACAAAAGTATTACAGGAAGGGAGAGAAGTCAAGATCCATGGAGGAAATGTTTTTCTCCTTTTCTTGCTGCTTTGAGAATAGCCCCCAAGCAGGATATCTCAGCCAGGAACCGAGCTGTCTCAAGTTGCCTGTTTGTATGTATCAGCCAGTAACAAGCCCACTCCGCGTTTCTGCCTCTTCTCTGGTTTTGGTGGGAATTTGGGGAGGAGCAGGCAGGACTGGGATTCCTGCCTGGGTATCTGCCGGGTCTGACACTGGCCAAGGCCTTGTGCTCTGTGGGGTGCGTGCGTGCATTAGGCTGTCCTTTGGGGACGTCTCACCCCAACTCCTCATATCCAGAGATGGGCTCTGACGTATTTTTGTCACGAGCTTTTGCCTCTCAGCAGCTGCAGTTCGCTGTCCCAGCGCTGGATGTTCTCATTACCAATGTGATTGCCCAACTTGTGCATTGTTCATCCCGTGGCTGCTGACACGGGTGCGTCGCAGCCTGGTGAAACCAATACAGGAGGTAAAACAGGGACTGTAGAGAAAATCAGCAGCTAGCTCAGTCATCATCTTCCTCGCACTGCTGTTGGCATATGCTGCGTAGAACAAATCCTGTAACCTTTCTGTGTCTCGGTTCCTTTCTGTCTAATGAGGACAAATATTAATGGCTCCTGGTGACAGAGGGAGGCTGCTTTCATACTGACAAAGTGCTTTGGTAATCGCAGGTGTTCTGTCAGTGCCACATAATGTTAACCTGCCGTCTGGATGATCAGTGTTTCCTGAAGTCTGGGTGCTGGGAGCTCGGTCTGTGGGCACGGCAAGGCCTGCTGTCTGCTCTGCCCACGTGCTGAACAGGGGACAGCTGAGAAACCGGGAGGTGTCACTGCTGCTGGATGTGACGCCTGGGTCTGCACCGTTACTTTTCAGCCTGGTGCACTTGTGGCACGTGGAGCTGTCGTGGCAAGGACAACAAATAGCTCCACGGGGAGGAGAGGCTCACCTTGCTCATCCCTCTTCCTCTCCCCTTTACCCAGCCCAGGGTCTTTTATGCCACCTGCCCTGTGAGCCCCTGAATCTTCTGCTCTCTGTCCACGGCTTGGGATGGGTGAGTCAAGAAGCCCATCTGCTCAGGCTCTGTGATACTGCTCGTAGCCCCTGGCGCGGTGGGGGGCTTCCTCAGCAGTGTTTAACAATGTGTGGTTCATTAGCACTTATGCCATGACTTTTCCGAGCAGTCTGTAAATGCCACACCGGCCCTTTCTTCATAACGTTCTCCCCATTTCACTGTTGACTTAATTCTTTCAGACCTCATCCCAGAGGAGCTACTGCTCGCTCACTGATGTATAAGGATTTCTTATCCCCTGGCTTTCTCTGGTTTTCATAGCTGGAATATTATTTCCCCTCTTGCCCTGTCCTCCCTAGACACTTAACACCTTATGTTTCATTTATAGTCCCTGTCTGATATTTTCTTTCAGCATTTTGTCTTTCCAGTCTTGTTTTTCTTTCCCAATCTCACTCTTCTATGCAGGAAAATGGAGTTTGGAGTCTTCCTAAATCATCCTGTAAAACGGGGCAGAGCAGCCGCATTCTAGGTGCTGCCTCAAAAATATGCCCACAAGCCTTTCATTCCTCTTTTTCTTTTTAAATATATATTTTAGGGTCACTTGTGGAGGACATGTTTGCAGCGCTGCAGAAGCCTGTTGGTTGCATTTCTGTTGAAAAGCCCAAGACGTTGCCACAAAGCAAGATGTGCAACCACAAAGGAAATGATTCATTTTCCTCCCCCTAAGAGCGTTACAGGAGGTGGTCTTCACAGCAGCCCCTGCAACTGGGGTCTTGTGCAGATAGGAAAGCTGGCGACAGTCACTTAACCAAGGTCACTGGAGGAAATCAGAAGCAGAAGCGGGACAGGGATTGTTGTGATGGTGCCTCCAGGCACGTTCTTGGAAGGCCTTCAGCAGGGTGGTGCTGCCGCCCCGCTGCATGCACACCACGCACCCTTTGCTGCGTCCCGTGGAAGTTGCCAGTGGGCACGGACAGCTAACACATTTCAGGCTGGAAGAGCGGGAGGACTGAGGCATGCCTCTGAGAGACGCATGTATTTATTGTGATGCGTGGTGTGTGTTACCATACATGACACTTAGGGGCATTTTGTGACATGTTCCTTTACGTTGAGTAAAAGATAGTTACTTTTATTCAAGATTCCTGCTGGAAAAGCTTTCTGTGTGCTAGCAGTCAAAGCATGCAAGTAAATTGCCCTAATGTAGTCAGCAAACCATTCCCCCTCACACCCCAATATTGTTATGAGGCATGGTGGCTTTGCACAGGATGGGAAATCCGCGTGGATTGTTTTTAGAACTGATTTGTCACTGTGTGTACAAAACCATCCTGATGCCCCTGACCAGCCAGGTGACGAGGAAGGACCGTGCTTTGCCAGGCTTTGCCTCTCTGGAAGCACAGTTGCACTGCAGCAGCACCAGCACTGGCTCTGCCCTTGGCTAGTGGCCGCCCCTGCACCGCTTGCCGCTCCGCTGCGCTGCGTGGGGGATGCAGGGGGTGTTTGGAGCACCGCAGTGCTGTGGTTGAACCTCCCTCCGTGTGCAAGGAGAGACCTGGGACCTGGGCTGGTCCCTCTGAGGTCACCTTGGCTACTTCTGCTTGTTGCTGCAGCGTCTGTGCAGCCCAGGCTGCTGGTTTGAAGGTGGGAAGCGGGGATGCTGCCGCCCGCTGCCTTTTGTCTTTGGAATTGTGTTACCGAGGGGTGTGTGTACCCTGGGGGGACGCTGCTTTGGTTTGGAAGCCATCCAGAGCATAGGTGCTCTGAACATATGGCACGTGGATTGTTCCTTTCTAAGCATAAATGAAACAAAGCACCACCACTAAGGTGTGAGGTAGAACAGGAGCGCCCGGCAAGTTCGGGTGCTTGGTTTTCACAGCTCAAGCCAGCGTCTGCAGAACATAAAGGGTTAGCTGTTCCAGCAGTAGCATGATTAGGTGCTATGAACACTAATGATCCAAAAAGCTCAGTTTTAGCTTATGTGAGAATTGTATCCAGTGTTTTCATGCCTGTTAACTTTGCAGACAGCAGGTTTCCTACAGGAGCCGAGATCCAGGCAACTACATGAAAAGTTACTGAAAATGCACGTAGCGTCTGCCTAGAGCTGTGGTCTGCAGCGGGAAGTTAGACAAGGTGAGGCTGTAAAAGGCCGGTAATTGTACACAGGAGATGGTTGTGATTGCTTTTGAATGTGGAGCCATTGTCAGGAACACAGAGGAAAAAGCACAGCCTATTTGAGCGCTCTCATCTCAAACTTGTGGCTAAGTGAAGACAGGGAGCGATTTGGGAGTGCTGTGGTCCGTGCATTTTCACCTCTGGGATCTGCAGAAACTTGGGGTTTCGTGCTGCCTTTGGCATGGCTTTGCTCCCCTCTGCCAGATTCCACTAACCCGCAGCCAGCGGTTACGTGTTGGGGGTGGCGTCTACCAGATGCGAATTTGAGGACCAAAAGGAGAGGTTTCAGTAATGTTTGTTTCAAGGCGCTTGAAGATTTTAATTTTGGCTCCCGAAACATAGCTGCCATCCTTTAGCTATTATCAATGGCATTAGAGCTTCACGTAGTAACAGCATCCTGGGATCCATGCGAGAGTGTCAGACTGGCTTGCTGCTACATGAAAAATGTCAAATCTTGCAGCAACTCAGCTCTTCATTTTTGTCTGGTGTTTAGCACTTCGGAATTTGATGCCATCATCTTATCAGAGGGAAAACGTCTCAAATTAGAACTTGCTTTAAACAGATGCTTTGCAGACTCGAGTAAGTACAATTTGTAGGCAAAGCTCAGGGAGAAATTTAGTTGGTGAAGGCATCTAGGTTTATTTACCACGTTTCTGGGACCCTGCTAGCTTTGTACTCCTGCTTCCCATCACTCCTTGAGCTGAACTTTCCCTGCCAGGGGATTCCTCTGGGTTTGCTCTTATGCCCGAGGCTCTGCCCAGCACAGGAGAGCACCGCTGTTATGCTGCCTCTGGGTCGCTCAGGCATTGCCTGTCCCTCGTGCAGCGGTACGAGCACTTCATTCGCTGCTGCGTGTGTGCAAAGAGCTGTAATTACGGCACGTTAAACGAAACAGTATGTAGAGTGTGGGCTAAGCTCTGGATATTTTTAGTCTTTGTTGGCCTTGTCGTGGCCCTCGCTATATTTCTCTGGGAAACAGTTGCTGAGTAGCATCATTTAGCTTGTCCCACATAACTCCGGGCTCTTGGAAAGCTGGAGTTTCCTGCCAGGCTTGAGAGCTCTGGGACTGCTGCTTTCCCATTGGGAACGTGCCCATTTTAGCATATAAGACCTCATGCCTTATTAGTTCTGATGAGTGTTTGGGGTGGAAAGGACCAGACGTTAAGTGTTGTATGGGGGGGTGGGATAAAAACCAAAGGTCGTGAGTTTAAGCGAAGGCCAGGGTATAGGTGACAAAAATCCCCATCACCTTGCTCCTTTTTGCGCTCACTGCTGCCTCAGCTTCCCGGCAGGCAGCTTTGGCCATGACTTGTTTGAAATGCTGGGGTCCGAAATGAGGGCTGATGAACCTGGGGCCTGAGACATCGCTGTCAGGGTCCCTGGAGGATCAGCAGAGGGGAAGATAAGCCCGTGCTGCCTCCAGATGCTGTGCAAAGCTCATCTTTTAGCTCAAACCGGAGAGGATGAAGGTGCGAACTGAGCTCTCTGGCTGAGGCTGTTGTGTTAAGTGCAGCCCCGTGTTCTGCTCTGCCCATTGCTCCGAGTGGTGCTAACCTCTGGCACTTGGTTGAGGCAGACATCTGGGGATGGCGATGCCTTACACTGCTGTAACACAAATAGCTGGGGCTCATCTGGTTTTTGAACCCTTAGTATTCACCCTTTTCCTATCCTGAGAACCAAAAGGGTTTTTTTTGTTGTTGTAACGGGAATTTCATGTAACAACATGGCTCTAGGAGCTGCAGCTTTTAAGAAGAGAAGGTCAGGAGAGACTGTATAAAACCACCATGCTCTACTGCATTACATAAAAATTAAATAATACCATACTTCAGAGACAGGGAGAAGCACTTTTATGGGCTGAGAAAACACACATGAAGTGTAAGCTTTCCATGCAACAGCACGAAAGGTGGGAGCAGGGCTGGGAGCAGAACAGACTTCTTCCGTCTCTGTGCACGGAGAAGGAAAGAAGAGAGCAGCCAACGATCCTGGACATTGAATTCTTCCTCTGCTGGGCAAAATGTTGCACTAGGTAGAGTTACCTGAGTCGTTTGTTTTCTACAGGCATTGCACTCGCTTAGAAAAAGGAGACCTTTATGTATTGTAATTTAATTGGTCGCTTTTAAAACTGCTAAGACTGAGGAGTGAATTTAAGAACGAGTTTTTCGAAGAAAAGCTGCTGGTCCCAAACTTAAGCAAGACTTAGATTAATCGCAGTCTTGTGTGCAAGAGAAGCCATTTGAGAATCCATCAAGTTCATGGGAAAGTGATCTTGGAAGAGCAACAAATAAACGCTGTGACCTTTTGACTCTGCGAGCCCTGGAGCTGTGGTGAGTTTGCAGTCAGGCACTTGGTTCCAGACAGGAATTTTCATTGCTGCAGTGAAGTAAATCACCGTGAGGAGGAGGCCTCACCGGCCCTGTCTGCGTGGAGATATTTTCAGAGCTCTGATTCCCTGCGGGTGCCCCCTCCCTAAGTGACAGCGTAAATGGGAGCCAAATGATAGATCTGCTCTGGAAGCTTGAAATACCAGCATTTTAAACCAGACAATTAATATAGTCCCAGAAACCAGCCTTATCACTGTCGTGGTCTGCAGTGGTGGCTGTGGCCGAATCCCGACAGTACGGGATGGATTTGTCCCCAGAGCAGATGCGGTGGCAGGGCAGAGGGTGCTGCAGCACCCTGTAACAGCACCGTCGCGGTGTGGCACAGGTAGGCACCAGAGGGACTCCGTTCCTATCCACGTCTCCTCAGCACTTTAAAGAAACTAAATTAATGATGGGAAGTAAAACAGCTTTTAGAAAAATCACTGTTTTTCACGAGTATTAATTTAACGATGCTTAGAAGCAAATGCTTTTTAAACCGTATGGTAGGGGAGGGGAGTTTCTCTGCAGTTAAATTGGCTGGTTTGGCTTTTTTGGCTTGGATTTTTGTAGGCTAGCCAGAGCCGTGTCTACCCTGGTTCGGACTCTCATGTCTCGTGTTTTATTTACAGTTAAGCTGCAGTCATCGAACCAAGTGTCATATTGCCAGAGTGGTTCTCAGACCTTGTGAGATCAGGCCTGGAGGGGTTTGAATTGTCTTACAGAGTTTAAAAACTGGGGAAGTGGCTAAAGGTTCTTTCTGGTTTGACTTAGGTATTTTGCCGGGACAGAGGCAAATTTGTTACAGTTCAAATTTTCAGTCTTCTCTCCATCTGTGGTTCCAAATGAACACTGGAAGAAGTTAAGCCTGGTTAAGCCCAGCCAGATTTGTGTCGTGAGGTTGGTTGTGAACCCTGATGGATGCAGTTAGGTGTCAGATACAAGGCTGTTGCTTACGTGGTTTAGTTTAATAAAGCATGAGTTGACATTTCAGCCTTTTCAGGAGCTGCTCGATCTCTCTCCTTTCCCGTTTTTGTGTTGGGTTCAGGCTGTTTGAGAGAACTTGCTTATCCCAGAAACTGCCACCTTTCCCTGGTCTGGATTAAAATTAGCTGAGAAGCTCCCAGATTAGGAGGAGGAAGAGGCAGACAGACTGCGTTGTGTCTCATTTCCTTAGGAACGGGGAAGAGCAGCGGTGTTTGTGTAACTATAGGAACTACGCTTTGGAGAAATGACCAGACAGTGCAAGGCTCGGGATAAAATCGAGAGTTAAAAATGATGGTTTCTCCTGATCAGCCATCATGTACAAGGAAATAAAAAGGGCTGAATACCTCTGAGGCTGCTCAGGGAGACAATATGACCAAGCTGGATGTTTTTTATTCTGCTTGATTGCCTTCCTCACCATTTGAGCTCAGTGTGGCGTGTCGGGGGTATCACGTGAGGAGAGTAAGAGGAGTTTGTGCTCCATGCAGTCATTACAGGTTGTCCATGGAGAATACAGCTAGTACAGCTGTTCTCAGCGTTGCAGCTCCTGCTGGGGGGGTCTTCTGCACCAGCAGGCTCCTCACAGTCGCTCACCGATGCAGCTGTATTAGCAGAAGTCTATAGGGGATGCCCTGCCTTTGTCTTTGCAGTCTGGGTGGGCTCTGCCCTTGTCTTCAGAAAGAGACCACGCACATCAAGCATGCTGAGATCCATTAAAATGAGACCTTTTCCTCTAATGCCGGCAAAATCAGTACTGCTAAAAGGAGAGTCTTGCCCTCATTGTGCCTAAAAGGCTGTTATGGAGCAGCGCGCAGGGCTCAGCTGTGAGTGTTAGAAACCTCTGGAAGAAAATTGCTGCTGCTGCTCTTCCCCTTGGCAGAAGCAGAGCTGTAGGTGTGAGAAAGGCTCTGCTGGGTCGGCTGTAGAAGCATCCTCTCGTTCCTCAGCTCATGCATGCTTGATTCGAACCTGTGAAATGCCCAAGAAACAACAGCTGTAAACTCAGTTCTCCAAAATACTTTGTTTCCCTCTTTTCATCCTTCTCCCATCTGCTCTTTTCTTGTGTTTCTGTCCCTTTGGTGCTGATAAAGACCCCTCATATTCATCCTGTGGATTCTCCTCCCTCTCAGGGATCCGATGAAAAACACAACTGGCATTTGATGTAAATCAGAGTAAGATTTTGCGGATTTTCCCCCTACTTATCACGTTCCAGGCATTAGTATAATAAAGGAGAAGGCAGTGACTCTTCAATTTACATTCCTCAAGGCAGATGCCTTCAGCATGTGTGAAACAGGAGAGGAACGGTCAGTATGGCGGGGCGTGAATGACTAAGCCAGGGCTGAGGGCTGGTCCTTCACCCACCTAGGTGAAGGCAGGGACGTGCCTCACTCCCTTGCCCCCGCGGACCGCCCTCACCGCAGTGATTCACCCTGAGCGCAGCAGCTGGGGAGCAGCCCTGTTCCAGAGCAGGAGACCACAGCTGTGATGCTGGTCTACCACCAGCAACAGAGCGAGGGCTGTGCCAGGGACTTTCTTGCACGCAGCAAAGCCAAACGGGAAGAGCTGGGCTGGCCTGGCTGGCACACAGGGGTGCAGAGGGGCAGAGAAGGGGGATCCTGCCCTCCACTCCACCCTACGCAGTATTTCCTCCCGCTCAGACCCTGCAGGGTGGCCACACACAGCCCGGTGCTCGCTGTTTCTTGCAGCTTTTCTCAGGCAGAGCTGAAGGGGCTGGAGCTGCTGAGCCACACGTTGCTCTCTGGGTCCTGCCGACTGGGAGGGCTGGTGCCAGCCTTTGCTCAGAGCAGATAATGGCTTCCAAAACAGATGTGATTGCACTATTACGATTTTTTTCCAAGTCAAAAATGGCTCTCCGATGATGTAAAATTTTTCCTTCTGATTGTGCTGCGATGGGTATGTGTGCCCATCACACTCCTCTGCTCCCCCAGCTAACCATCCTTTCTGGTGGACAAAGGTTCCTTCATTCATGTATTTGCCATTTTTTGTCTCTTTTAAAAACTCCTTAAATTTCAGTCACTGGGAAAACATTTAACTGCCTTAACATTGCATCATGGGGCTGAGCCTGATTTGTTGGGGCTTTGAGGCCAGACGGCTTTATTAATGACAATGGGTTCCTTTTCAGATAAATTCTCCTTTTCAGAGAACATCTTTCCTAAAGAGTTTCACAGCCGATTATGGACACAAATAACTCATCAGAAAAAGTTAGTGATACTCAGTGCTTGGCAAGCCCTGAATTATTATCCAGTTAATGCCGCGGCACTGTGCACTTCCAGCTGTGTTGCAGTGGCACGCAGACCCCAGCAGCTGGTGCAGAGCTCATCAAATAGCTGTTGAGCATCATCCCTGATTTGTCATAAACCTAAAGGTTCCTCTGGGGAGAGAATGTTATCGCCTGCCACAGCCCGGCTGCACGACAGCGATGCTCCGGCACTGTCGTTATCACGGGGTGATGGTTGTTTGGATTCCTCCCCTTTCTCCTTTTTCCTTTTATTATTTTTCCCTTTTTTTGGGAGAATTGCGCTCACATTATTCATAGCCTTATGCTTCTAAGTGGCTGGTCTGGAAATGCAGTTTGGTGTATGCTTTAGGGCTACCTGCTTCCATTTCTTAATAAGAAGCTGAGTATATATTTAAAAAAAACGTTTAAATGCCTGACAATACCAGGAGGCACAGAATGGAGTTTTTTTGAAGGGCTCGGGTACCTTATCCGTATGGACAGGAATGGAGTTGGAGGTGCAGGTTGTGGGCTGGACAAAAGCCATGCTTTGTGTAGGATTTCAATATTTGCTCTTATTCTGATTAGGGACAAAACTATAAAATTTCAAAGCTGGAAAGGAAATTCTAGGGGAGAGAAAAGCATTAGTTGGGACTCACAGAAACACTTTGTTTTAAGAAATGTTTATTTTCGGATGCATGATACAGAAAATGCTGAAGCAAAACCTTATTTCAGGATATTTTATGTTTCTCAAAGTTTTCCATGTCTGGTTTTGCCATTGGCAGAACTTTTCTGGTTTCCTTCCTTTTTTCCCTTTCAGACACAGCTTCAGCAGAACTGATAGGATTTCCCAAACTGATCAGGGCAAAAATCTTCCAAAGCTTTTCTGACCACCTCACTCTCAGCACTGCTGAAAGCCCTGTGCAGGGATTCACGTGCTCCCTTAGCATCTCAAGGACTTGGAAAACCCAGCCTGGGGTCTGGTGCAGGAGGTGTTCTGCAGATGCAGGAGGTCACAGGGCGGCTGCTGATCCTGGTGGCCCCATCGCTTAAACCCTTGGTGCTTCACGTGTTCCTTGGTGTCATGCAGGTGACGATAAGGCTGCTTTTCCTCCTGGATCCTGCGTTCATCTCAGCAGGGTCCAAGCCATCGCAGCCCCTAATTTCAGAGTCCAACTCTTCAGCTCTGCCAAAACCCCTTCAGGCTTTTAGTTTGGGCACCCCTTGTTAAGTCACCGGTGAGTGGCCCTTGTGCTTGTATAGAAACATTATCAAAGGAGACTTGGAAGTCACTCCTGGCCAAGTCCCAGCTGGCTGTCTCTGAGCGACACCTTGTTTCTCCTTCCGTAAGCTGCACCATAACCCGAAAAGATTTGCCATGATCTGCAACGGGCTGCTCCAGGGGTACCTGGGCACTAGTGACAGGCGAAAGTATTTGTCTGTTTTCCGAGAGAATCGCTCCTTTCATGCCTGTGTTCCTTGTGAAACGTGCCGAGTCAACACGACTGGGCTGCGAACGCCCCAGTGTCTGTGCTCTATAAATATCCTGGGCAGATAGAGAGTGCAGAAAGCAAACAGAACACTTAGGTGGTAAGGACTTTGCTGTCGGACCTGCCAGCTTTGTGTGAGTTGTCGTTGTGACTGTCTGTTATAAACAGGCTGCAAAAAATACTTTCAGCTGCTTGCGATGGAACGGGCAGAGGTGGAGGCTTTGTGTTGGCTCGAACCAGTGAGACGCTTTCGGGCCAGAAATGTTCCTTCTGCTGCCAGCCCCCAGGAGACTTCTTTGGCCTGAAGGCTCGCGTGTAACAGCTTATGTATTAGCCCAATAAAAGATGATCTACCTTGTCTCTCTATCGGTCCATCATCTAAAATGTTGCTGCGGCTAATGGTGGCTCATGTTTGATTTGTACCCAGTGTATTTTAAGGCTGCAAAACTATCTAGCCAGGATAGATGTCTGTCTCAGTGCTGTCCTCTGCCTGTTATTATATATGTTTGTATTAGTGGTGAGCTATCCTGTAGTGTTAGTCAATTTAAATATTGAAAACAAATGTTCTATTTCTCTGCTTTGGGGCTAGGAGTGATTACTTCAGCCTCTTCAGTGTACATGGATCTGCATCTGTTAGAGGTCTCTATTCTATAATGAGCTCAACATACGAACTCAGTTTGCAAATTCATCTGAGAAACGCTAAAATTGGCACCTAGTTCTGGAAGTACCTACGGTGGTAATGCATCCAGGGGTATAAATACCACATTGCTGCGGAATCGCAGTTCTTTAAACTCAGCCACTTGGGTCAACGTCCTTCTGTCTCCTTATTGTTTACAGCCTGATGTTTCGGTGTCACCAGGATACATTATTATGACCCTGGGATTCAAACAGCCCATCGCTGAGGGCTTTTTTTTTAGTAACTTGGCAACGTTATCTAAAGCAAAGCAGACTCTTGAAAATTGGGACATGCCGCAGTACAGAGGGACAATGAAAAGTATTTGTGGCACAGAATATTTCTCAGACGTTTGAAATCTCTGTTATGTCAGTCTTAATCAGAAGAGGAGCGGCTGAAGCAAAAAAAAATAATTTTTTTTTTTGCTGTTTAATGTTTCTGATAAAAAGGGTATTTGCAAATACACCCTTGAAAACGGTATGAGTTTGACCCAATAACCTTAACGAGGTTTATAGTGCTGTTTGTAAATAGGTGTTTAGGGAGATGTAAAATTGTAGATGGTTGACCTGATAAACCACAGTATCATTTTCAGAGCTGGTTAGGTGGGTCGACTGGTCGAATGTTTAGAATCAGTACAGCACATGTAGTACAGATTTGATGAGAACCGTATCGATTTGAGGTGCACGGGAAGCATTTCCATGCAGAACAGATGAGCTGCTGGATTTATTTGTATTCCGAGCTGGGAGCAGGCGGAATTTGCCCAAGGGACCCCTTAGAGTCCTAATGTGAGACGGAGCGAGGCTGTGGGAGGCACTGCCTGTGGGATGCAGCGAATGGGAGCTGCAGCTCTTGGGTTCAGCTCCGGGCTCAACCTGTGTACCCACAGGGGCTGCCTGGGATGGGCTCCGTCAAATGCCCTCCTTTCTAGCCCTTGGCTCCAGGGAGAGCCGCTCCTGGACTCTTGGTGGGGAGGCAGAAGTAGATGCTGCTCTTCGTGGTGCTCTTGACACGCGTCAAGGGGTGAGTCCCCAGCACCGTTTGGGGGCTGCGTGCTGGGTTTGGTGTTTGGGGGCTGCACAGATCGGATACCATCAGCAGCAGAAAGGTTCAGCCTCTCCAGAGCATGGCTTAAATGGGAAACTACATCTCTAGTAAGTGGAGAAGGCAGGTGGAGCCCGGGAAAGCTTGGGACACATTGCTGTGAGTTGCAGAAAAATAACAGGAATTTCACAAAACTGATAGGCAATATGGTGATGAGCCTTTTATGATGAAGTGCCTCACCATATCCAGATCATTTTGAACATTTTGTTTCTTCAAGCCAATGTCAAGATCTTTCTGTATCCTGCAATCTGGAGCTCATTAAGTGCATGACGCATGGAAAACTGTGTTTGCCTCTTAATACTGTAATACTGGGGAAAACAAGTTCTTAACCCCATTTCGTGTCAGACACCTTCTGCATTCCAAATTCAATCCGTCTCATACACGTGTGCTCGCTGTGTCTAGGTGTGAATATGAAAGTCAGGCTCTGTGCAAAAACCTCCCCTCGTCAACACTTGCTTGAAGGTAAAAGAACAAAATACAGAAGCCGCAGCGCTCCATCCACCTGTCACGGCCTGAGAGATGGAAATGCCCCCGTGCTGCCAATGTTACAAACGGGTATTGCTCCGGAGGGAGATATTGAAGGATGCAGTGCATTTCGGAGTTTGTTGTCTGCTTCAAAGTGAGGAGAGAATCAATAATTTGTTAGCCTGTTAGCTGATGGCTTGTCCATGTGCCAGCTCCAGTGCCCTCCAGGAGAAGCTGCCAAAGTGACCGAGGGAGGAAAGCAGGATGTGAATCCCACAAGTCATTTTCCTGAGACTCTTACGTGGGAAACCTTTAGAGCCTCTCAGTAAGGATAGAGACCTTTGCAGGCTCAGTTGCTCTTTGAGCAAAATTCCTTTTGAGGTCAGTACACCCAGTGCTGGAGTCTTTTACCTCGATGGGATTTGAGTGTGTGGGTAAAAGGCATAGGGAGGGCATCAGGACAGAGTACACTGGAAATGTTTTCCTGGGAGGCTGGAAGGAGCCCACCAGGCGTAGGCTCTCCTGGAGTGGGCATACACATGGAGAGAAGGCTCACTTTGTGAAAAATAAACCTTTCTTCTGGCTTCCTCTGGTCATGTAAGCAACAGGTGAGGTTTCTCTTTTCCATGCCCACGGGGGCCCCAGTCCTGTCTCCCTAGGGCGTTGCAGCTCACACTCCCACGTACAGGCATCAGGGGGGTTTTACAGCTGAGACTTTTCCTTCTTTCACATCCTGGAGGGGAAAGAGCCCCCAGGCTGGCAGTCCCTTGAAGCCATAGGTTGTGTCACACATAGGAGCAGGTCAGAGCTGGGGTGCTGATTTCTGCTATCCTCCAGCTACCTGCCCCATATGCCGTCGTAGCAAAACCCCATAAGAGGCCCTTGTCCCTGCTTTGCAAATTATGGGATGCCAGCGATGTCCTCAACAGAGGTTTCCCCTGCCTGTCATTTTTTTCCCCTCTTCCTCTCTGCAAGTTCAAATGTGTCTCCTTTGTAATGGACTCAGCCGAAAGATTGTGCCTCTTTATTAACCTTCAAATAAGGGTCTGCCAGCTGAGGGAAACACAGTTCTGCAGGGCTGGTGGTGTAAAAGTCAATGCTAGTGTCACGCAGCTGTTTAAAATCCTGGAAATGGGGCTGCTGCTTTTTGCTTTTCGTTTGGTTTGAGGCTTTTTTCTTTGTGGTAAAGAGATGTAAGTCGTTCCTTTTCTGCCTTCTGCTGAGTGACTTATAAATGGCCTGTGCAAAGTTGGCTCTAGAAATTACAATCAGAAAAATATATAGACTGTTGCATTGTTTTTATGGATCCCAGTTCATGATATGGGGGAGATTCCATTATAAACTTTCATTCAAAATAAAGGAGGAACACTAAAAATTCTGCTGCTGATCCAGGGAAAGTAAAACTTCGTCAAGGCAACTAACACTGAGCCATCTTATACTTTATTCCCTGCTGTTTATCTAAAGCACATTTCTTACATTCAATAGATTTGTACCTCTGGCAGCTTATATCTCCACGAGTTTAAGAGCCTTTGACTAATGAAGACCAGAGAGATTTCTGCCATGCTGCCACAGCCCCACTGAAGTAATCATTTCCAAGCGGTTTGCTCTCCGGGGGCACATAAGGCCAAAATTAAAAATAACTAGCTAAATAAATAAGTGCCTGTGTACATATACATACATATATTTAGATGTTCAGATTATATTTATATACATATGTATAAGTTTGTTTAGAAAAAGCCTTAGCTCCGAGCAGCTTCAGGGGGCAGAGCGTGCGTACAGCAACACGGTCTGCTAGGTGGGTCTTGGCCGTGTTACAAGCTATTTGCAAATTAATCGTGGAAGAAATCTAAGCTGTCTGATCCTACGGGTGAATAAACGTGTGTGTTTGTGTGAGCGCATGTGCACACATGCAGAAAGGGGCTGCGAGGGAGGCCTGCGCTTAAACTGCTCAGACAAGTTTTATTGCTTCGGCCCACTGGTGCTGGTTTGAAATAGGGGAGCTGATCCTATTAAGGTGGCTCAGAAACGTCTCTCAAAAATGGCTTGTAGGCCCCGGTTCCCACACTCATTTCTTTCCTTGATTCACTTCAAAATCTGCTCCCCTTGGCATTTACACAGAGGCACTGAAGAATGCATTGTCACCCCGTGGTTTTCTGTGACAACAGGTGGTTTGGGGTCTGGGTCAGAGATGGACGTACAGGGAAAGCACACAAGCCAGGAAGTGGCTGTATCAACATTACATGTGGAAAGCGAGAAGGTATATGGATGTGAAAGAATACATCCGAATTAAACAAATATCCACATGAAGGGAGAGGTAGCTCGACTGAAAGGGCTGCAGTGCCCGTGCTGGTGTTGGCCAGGGCCTGACTCCACAACAAGTGGGAGCGCAAACATCCACACCAAATCCTGCGCGCTGGAGCTCAAGGTTCACATTCAGGAGAGCATACACGTTCTTCATCCTGGTTTGGCAGCATGGTCCAGAGCCCATTGTTTCCCTGCAAACCTGGTTGACAGCTCTTAGGAGACTTGGGGCTGTACCAGGGCCCTGTGGGTTTCAGCGGGGCCTAAGTCGCGTAGGGGTGTTCGTGGTGCCACAGGTGCAGAGCCTCTTCTGAGGCCTTCAGTCAGTGTACCCCACATGTGAGAGATGCAGGGCAAAAGCAGCCAGGCTTGTTCATGGACGTTAACAAAACATCTCCTGTTTTAGCGTTATGTGTCTGGGAAGAGCACAGCAGGGCCTGAGGTTTGAAGCTGGGCTTTGTCAGGACAAGAAATCCATTACTGTGCTGTCAGTGAGACCCTGCCTGTGGCGTCGTGCACCAAGATGGTGCTGTCAAATTCGGAAAGTAATCACCAGGGGTAGATGGCAACATTAAAAGAGAGATGCGAGTGGGAATGAATTTAGCCAACTTCATCTAAAGAAGTGTTTAATGGCAGGATGATCATCATAAAGGCCATTTAGTACCAGGAAGAGGAGATGACACATAATACATGTAGTAAGTAGCACAGAGAACAATGAATGCAATTTAATAAAGGGCAAATTCAAACTGGAAATGAGGCTAAACTTTTGGATGGTTCAGGGCAGGCAGAAAGGGAAATCATTTGCTTAATGAGGTAGTTATGACAAACTAGGTAGAAATATTCTGGTTTCCGAATTCAGCAAGCATGGAATTGAATCTTTCCTGTGTGACACAGTGGGTTCGGCCAGGAAGGCCGGCGGTGCTCTGTCAGCCTTGGCCGTCGTGACCATTAGTCGCATTAATAATCCATGTTGGAATAAAGACACTACAGCAGCATCATCATGTGTGGAGGATCCTTCCTTCATCTCTAGCAGTGAAGAAAGAAATCAGTTGGTTTTTTTTGTGGCTTCACAATAAGAAACAAAAAGTTAAGTGTGCTGCGCTTGTACTAGCAGAGATCTGAGGACGGCAGGGAGATTTCCAGCCCCACAGCATTTGTGCCTGGTCACAGCCGTGTTGTGGCGTGGCTGCTGGGGATGTTTCCTAGGGCTGCACGGAACTCGGGTACCTGGCCGCCCCCTGCATTGTAGGGCCAGCTGGATGCCCCCGAGGAATCTCTTCAAACCCCGACTCTTGTATTCCACTCCGGCTGCTGCCTTGAAGCAGAGCTGACCTGATGGCCGGTAGCGATGCAGCGGTTCATCTTAATTAACCACCTACAGGTCTCCCTGCTCCGAATGTGCTCATGCCCTCCTGCCTGCTACGGCTCTTTATTAGGAGCATGTCTGAAAACAGCCTTGCGTCTGTGTTGCTGCGAATGCTTTAGGAAAAAAAAGACCATAAATGCATGCTGCTAGAGCCTCACAGCTGAGTAAAAGTGGACCAAATGTATTGCTGGTGTGAACATAGTGGGATGAGTGAACAGTGCAGGAACCAATACTGGTGTTTGAAGCAGTGAGCCTAGGATGATGAAGAAAAGTGGTAAACAAAAATGTTAATCTCTTTGTGGCGCAAATATACAGTTGATGTTCCTGGCCATATTTTAAATACATTGAAAGGCATGAAGTACCTAATTAATGAGGTTTCATAGGGATCCCAATTAACCACTAATGGTCGCCAACTGCAGTGTCTGAAAATGAAGTGAAATGAGGGGATTCCGTGCGTGGAAGCGGCTTGTATTGTCCAATGCAGCTGATGATCGCTGTGCTTAAGTAACTGAATTCTCGTAAGGATTTGAGCTGCTTGAAAATAAATGCAATTTCTCCAGGACCTTGATAGTGATCAGGAAGTGAATGTAAAACTGTGATCTCATGTAATTTGGAAAGTTAATATAATAATCTGATTGGCAGAGCTTGCTAGGCATCTAACTGTATACTGAAAAGGAAAAAAAAATCTTAAGGTATGGATCTGTGCCAACAGCAATGGAAGTGGAGAAGACAGTAGATTTTATGTCATAAATGATCTGAGATGAAAATGGGTGGTGTCCCAAAGAGAAGTAAAACAGTGTGCTATTTGCGAAGAAAATAGGTCAGTCTAAATAAAAGTGTTGGTTGTTACATGCTACAGTAGATATATGTTGGAGAGCTGGTTGGAAAATTAATTTATTCCTGTAAAAACACAGCTCTTATAGAAGTCTTTCTTTAAGCTTTGAGATTTTCTTTGGAAAAAAATAATGTATTTTGTTTATATATATATGTATATATATATATATATATATATATATATATATATATATATCAGTTTCCATCTACCAGGAAGTTTCAGATGGAAGCCTGGTTTCTGGTCAGTTTTTTTCTCCCCTGTGTAAACACATGCTTGCAGGAATATGTCTGTACTGGTGTGGACGTTCGCTCTACAGCAGAAATGAATCCCTTTTTACAACCCATCATGTTTTGTCTCTTGGTTCTGCTTTGTCCTGGGCTAGATGTATGGGCTTTCCTACCTGTTAGCGACGTGTCCCCATCATGAGTTTCCAAGCTTTGGTTTCCAAGTTTCTGTTCCAGTTGCGGGTTTGTAAGGTGCTCTGATGGCTTATCATTCCAGATCTTCTTTACTCTTTGCAGACAAGCTGAAAATTAGCAATAAAGTGTTTGATGATGTTCGGTGAAAGCCATGACAGAAGTTGCACAAGCAATAAGTGTCAAGGAAAGAAGCCGTAAAGGCTGAGGAAAGGCGATGCAAATTGTCAAGAGCGAGTGCAAGGCGCATTTTTCTGAAATAACTCATCTTTTTGGCTGGGGTCAGAGAACAACAATCTCAGATTTAATCCGTCCCTCGTATGAATCGCTGAAGTTGTTGAATAATAACCCATAAAATGTATATTAGCAGAGTTGTGCCAGGACCCTAGGAAAGGTAACGCTCCCTGGGTGTTTTGTGGGAATGTTTTGGACCTATATAGCACATTACCAGCATTCATCAAGTAATATACAGCACTCTTTGGCTAACTGGGGAAGTTGAGTTGTCAGCAGGAGGTCAGAGAAGATGATCTGTTGGTTCCTTCTTGCCCTAACGTCTCCGAATAACGGCAGTAGATGCCCCTAGCGATGCTCACAGAGTGTGTTTGCACTGAGTTGCAGAAGGCCGTGTGATCAGCATGCCGACAGTCGCCTGCGCTGCTACAGGGTGGAAGTGTGGCTGTTTGAGAATCTGTTGGGAAATTTTATATTGCTTAGGCTGGTGGGTGTCATGTGGCACTAGAAAGCAGAAAGTCGGCTGGCAATGTGCTGCTGGTTGCAGGTCGTTATTTGAGGTATGGATATGTGCATCTCTCTGAATAGCCGGTGCCTTTGTGGCTTAGACTTTTGGCTGAGATGTGGAAGACAAATATTGGAGGCTGCAGTTAAATTAGGCAGCGTGGAGAGTTATACTTCAAGCTTTTAGGCTGGGACGTCGGGTTGGTGCTTGGGGTTCAGATGTCAGGTTGTCTTTCCCTAGAAGGTCTCATTTTTATTCCCATGTGGAATGGGAGAAGCTCTGTGGAATGAGAAAAGTTGTCTGTGCTGCTGAACTATGAGCTTGTTTCCTGTATCTTCACTCCTTTAACTGGGTGTCAGTCGCCTTTTTTTGGTTAGATACCATAGACTAATTCCTGTCTCTGTTCTGGGTCTGTAGTTGAGCAGAGCAGTTCATCACCAAGGGAAAATAAGTCTTTCTTTATAACTGCTTCTCTTCATTTTATCTCAGCTTGTCAGTGTCTGGCAGATTCTCCATCCTTTACGCCATTCCTCTGCAGCTCACTTCACAGAGCAGTCATTAGCACTGCATATAGGGCAGGCTGGGGAAATTCGTTGCTTCCCTGAAGTTTCATTCACTCTTTCTTGGGTTTTCTTTGGACTTTATATTCTTTGTAGGCTGAAAAGGGCTGGGTACTGCTCTGAATCTGGTCTTCACTTTGTATATTCTTAACACTTATAATTACTACTAGACTGGACTGACCTAAAGTGGTATTGTAACTGTGCCTGATGTTTCTGTTCAGAAAACATAATGCTGGCATTTGAATCTCATTTTGTTAAGTTTACTTGTACTGTTTAGAACAATTTGAGGAGATTTACAATTGCTTGTTTTGTAATACAGCCACGAAGAATTAAGGGAAGGCTTTAAAAGTAATCTCTCTTTTCCTCCAGCCAAAGAAACACAGTTTTCATCTATCATCTTATTTAGGGTCAAAGTTTGGCTTCTCTCTTGGTGCACTTGATGGGCATACATAAGTGCTGCATCTGAGTAGTTCGCAGAGGAATTTGGCACTTTGATTTTTAAATGCGGTGCCAAAAGTGCAGAGAGAACAGCGTAGCTTGGTTACAGTGGAGTCTATGCAAATATGGGAATTATATTTTCATGAAAAATGACTATGAGAAGAGAAGACTTAGAAATCAATTGCAATTAAAATTGTAACTGGCTTGGTACTGGAGATGGATAGCTGCTAGCTTTAGATATTTGCTAGCTAGGCAGAAACTCAGAAAATTGTGTTTTCCGAGAGCAGAGATATAGAGGAAAGATGGCTTTATGTTTAAGGCTCTACACTGGGACTCAGCAAATTGACTTCCCTTCCTTTCCTGGCTGCCTTGCAGGATGCCTCTGTAGTCCTGGGGATGATTACAAACTTTTTACCATATGTTTATGCTGTGTCTAAGTGATCTGGAGCCTCGTTTTAGTTGGGGTTCATGAAATTCTAGCCTACCAAATAATATTTACTTATTAGTCTCTACCAGAAAGTAAACATTCTTTGGAAAAACTAAACTGAGTCACGTTTATACTGAACAGGGATTCTGTGCTCTAGGCAGTGATTGATGAAAAATAAGGCCTTCGGAGATGATGACTATATCAGACTGGATGCTCAGACCAGGCATGGGATCATTAAAGTTGTTTCAAAAAATGTTGGGGGGAGGAAGAAGGGAGAAGGGGAGGAGATGCTGACCATGAGGGCCACGGGCTATTTTCCCAAGGTCCCATAACTCAGGAGAGAGGAAGGGCCTGACAGAAGCAGAGAGAGCCTTCCTCAAAGGGGACTTTATAACAACATCAGTGTATTGGCCAAATTCAGGCACACTTCAATATTAATGAAGGATTTTTTTTATTTTTATTTTTTAGATAAATCATCCACAAACGAGTTTATGAGAAAAGTAGAAGGAAGAAGGCCAAAGAGGCATGCCAGAGAAGGAAGCTTGCAGAGTCCAAGGGGTTCAGAGAAGACTGCAGTGGGACTGCCTCTGAGAGGGAGCGTTTACATCACTAATTCTTGAAGGGCTTACCTTCTGGGACTCTGAGCTTGGATTGCTGCCGGAACATTTGTCTGGGACTTGGCCTCTGGGCTGGTGAGTTAGTGATGGAATGATACATGTCTCGTGTGCTGAAACATGATGTTTTCAGGTTGCTCACTGTGAGGAGTTTTGGGCTCTGATCATTCTGTTTCTCCTGCTCCAGTGAGGACAGGATGTGTCATGCAGCAAAGAAGGCAAAGAATCACAAACGTTACATATTGGGTTTTCCAAATGGCTCAGGGCTCTCTTAACACTGTCATCATTGGACTCATTGGGACTTTCTCCCCTGACTGTTGGGAGCAGGGATCTTGTATTCCAGCCTGTAAAGTAGATAGATTTCTGCAATCATTTGGATACAAAACATGTATATATGTCTGCTGCAGTGCAGGGAGATGATGCAGCTGTTGCAGATGCTGTTTAGCGGTAGGAAAGTAGTACATTAGCAAGGTAGGTCAAATTCAGCCCCTAGTTATACCAGTTCAAATGCAGAATAATGCTGTTGGTGTGTTTAGCCAGAATTTGTTGTTAAACAGATACCTTCATTTTGCAGTCACTTGGTACAGGTACATGTGATTGCACTATGGGCAGGGAAGCGATGAATGGAACCTGATTAGTTTGCTCCTAGAATGTATCCCAGAGAAGTAAATAGCATTGCAAAGGGTTAGCTTTGCAATATTGCTTTTCCGCTGTAGCATTACAAGAACGTACTATTTACCATTTGTGCCCAGTTTGTGCTGTCGGAAACTAGGAAAAGTGTCCACTTTGGAAAAGTTGGAGCTTCTGTCTGGAACACAACAAAGCAAAAATTTTAAATTTCCTTACGGAAAATGGATTTTTGATTTTAACAGAAGAATAAAATGGTTCTCTCTGTTTTTGTAGAATGATGGATCCAACATGGAATTTGCCAGAATAACCAATTTGGTCCCATCTTGGTGATTCATTTCCCTTTGGACTGTCTGGCAAAGGCATATAAGTCCACATAAAGTTGTTCCAGGGGAAACAGCAGCTTGGGAGTCCTCTGAAAAAGAGGAGGCATGAAGGAGCCACAGGAGTTGATCTGATGGTTCCATTTGCAGAGAACTGCCTACAGAAGGGTGTTCAGTAATCCCCAGAAATCCCAGATACACAGTTGATATGCTAAGTGTAGGTTTAGCCATCTGACAAGGGAAGTCAGGACCATGGGGCCCATTCCTGCTGCTGCAAGAAGATACGCAGCGAGAGGGACTAAGTTGCACTGTCCCTAGAGAAAAAGGAACAGTTGGGTGCTCTGTATGCTCAGGGCTTGCTCCTCCTGTACCGTGAGCAATCCAGAGGCAGAGGAATGCTGTCTTAATTTAGAGCTGCTTGATTGCATATTGGGGATCCTAGAAGCCCTGTGAATTTGATCTTAAAATCTGCTTGGGCTTCCAGCGCTTAGCTTTGTGGCATGGCTGCTGCAAGCCTGGGGTTGTTGGCTTGGAGCTGCTGGTGCTGGGACAGCGCAAGCCCCGTTACCTGTCTCCCTGGCATGCTGCAGTGCGAGCCGCATGGGTTGCTCAGAGACAAACGGGACAAGCTCAGTTACCTCACACCTCTTTTTAAAAAGACCTGGTAAAACCAAAAGAGTAGACGTGCCAATGGTGACACACCAACTTTTGCTGACAGAAGAGAGTCATGTCAGAAGTGCTGTGGGCAGATCCACTTACAGCGTCCAGGGGCTGGTTTAGAAACAGCGCAACGAGCGAACGTTTCCTCAGCGGGTTTCGCTTCTCTGGTCCTCATTGTTCTGAATGGTGCTCAGCAGCTGTACTCTTTGGAGAAGCAATAGGCATTTTCTTTGACCAGAGATGTTTGCAGCTGTCTCCTGTCTCCCCTTGAACTCTTTTCATATTCATATTTTCATCGCTAATGAGAGTCTTGACTATATGCTAAAAAGATCTTCCATCCCTTCAAATTTCTCTTGGAATAGCTAAAGACAAAAGAAGTAATGAACTAAAGCTCCCTCTGAGTCTTTGACTCATCCAATCACCCAAATTAATCAGTGTTAAAGAGAAGTGTGCTGCTTGGTGTGACCACCCAGGGCGCTCTGTCTGGCTCCACGACTTCGGTTGCTTTGTCTCAGTATCACAGCACGCATACGGTGTGAGATTATGCTCTGTCCTCAGGTGCCCGCCACGCTTACCCGAGGTAATCAAACCAAATGCAGGCGAGTGGCAGCTACAACAGAAAGTAACTTCCAGGCAGCTGTAGGTTTAGTGTAGGCCTTTACGATAAAATTTTCACCTCCAGTGTAAATCCAGCAAAGGAAAGAGTGTATGTAGACGCACACCTGTTGAAAGCAGAATGTTGACCTAAATGTTGTCTTTAGCCCATATCCCCAGCCTGCCTCTGTGACCTCCTATGTACACATGCATGCTCTTGGTGACGGCCTTAAATAAATACTGCTGGCTGCATGTGCAATAGGCAGGAGTGAGAAGTGCCTGGCTCCAGGATGTCCTCAGTAGAAAAATGGCAAACAAGGCAGTTAGCATCTGGGGGCGAGACTGGCCCATAAGTCGGGGTTCCTCTCTTTCCCCCAGCTGTGCCACTAACTTGCTGTAAAACCTTCCCAATCACTCAGGTGATTGAACCTCTGGAGGTTCAATTCTGCTTTGGAAAAGCAGGAACAACGATTCCTTTGAGCTGTGCCTCCATAGCAGTGATTGAGCTGGGCTGACAGGCACCAATGCAGTCTTCAGGGAGTGGCAGCGCTGAGGTTGCTCTAGTGAGCATTTTGTACTAGGGGAAGAATGGATCCTTAACATATTTAATTGATAATCTCTGGGTATGTATACCCCCACTTCTACATTAAATACTCTTAGTCATTTACTGTGTCTTTCCCTCTTTTGTTTATCTCACATTCTCATCAACAGGAGCTTAATTTTAGACCATGATAAAACTTTTTAAGCATACTTTTACTGGATAAAGTCATTAAGAAATCTGCACACTTTTTTTTTTTTTTTTAAATAGTGACCCCATTCTTGCTTTCTGAACTATCTTGCCTTTTTTTAAAAGGGAAGCAATAATGAATTTCCATATGGGCTATACCCTGTAAAAAGATTATCTCCATTTATTCTTTTTATAAAGTTTTCAGAAGGGAAGGCACTGTCCCAATGCACAGAAGCAATTTTTCTTTTCAATGGATCCTGTGACTCAAATCTAAACCTCTGCTCTCAAAGGAACACTTTTCAAATGTTTACTTACTGCTTGATTCCTGATAGGCAGTCTGGAAAAAAATCAGATGAGGTGTTGCTCCTGAAAGTTATACTGCTTTATATTGTTTGAAAGGCAGAGATTGAGCTGATTTGTCTAGCAGCTTGCCTTTTCTCAGCTGGGGGAAAGAGTTCCTTTGTAGCTCAGGCTATTATCAACAGTCCAGTAAAAGTGTTTTATATATATACATAAAAAACATACAACATTTATATAAAGCCTTTCATCTTGGTGGTTCCAAAGTAGTTGAAAATTTGTCAAATTTGTCAACTACTTTCCTCAAAAGTTATCTCTAACTTCAGCACAAAAACAGAGGTATTTCTGTGCTGGCTGAAACTATTTTTGCTACTAATAGCTTATTAAAGTAACCATCAGAGTTGTAACGCACAGATTACAAAATTTTAAAGTAAGAATTTTAGAAACTTTTTCCTAATCATGTAAGAGGATTTAATCAAACATGAAGCTGCTTTCTTGTTACAGTGAGGCTGGGGGTAGCTGGGGCACGAGGTGTGCTGAGCAGGAGAGGATCTGCACTGCATGTTTGTGGTGGGTAACTGGGGAAAAAAAAGATAGATAATACACTGCTGAAGACAGAACCAGGGTCATGGAAAGATCCTCTTTGACAGATGCTTGGTGACAAATTCCTCTTCTGCAGCACAGCTGGAACAGATTGTTGTATATGGGTGAAAACTGCATGAACAAACAGGGATGCCTGTCCCACTCTGCTACCCCCTCACCCATCACGAGCTTGCCAGCAGTGTGCCAAGAGGGGATTTCTGCCTGGGGCTGGTGGTGCTCCTCACAGCCGTTTGCCCTTTACCTCACTGGTGACACCATGACCTTCCTTGGCCGGTGCCTCCATATGAGACTTAAAACTGAGCAGCAATTGCCTCTCCTGGAAGGGCTCTGCCTTCACACGTCCCCCGTGCTCGCTCTGCCTCCGTAAGGCTTTGTCACAGGATCCTCTTGGCTGCTGAACCTTTTCCTTGTGCAAGTCGTTGGCTACCTCACGAGCAAACGTTGCAAGGTGACTAAGGGTTTCGTGATGGGATCCACGGCATAAGCGTGTTAATGGAGTCAAGTGCTATTTATTGGCTCCAGTGTATTTCACTGCGCCCTTGGCGCAGTCGTGCTTCCTGTATGAAACTTGGCTGGAGGAGTCAGAACTGCAAGACATCATCCCAAATTCCAGCTGGGATGTGTAACTTGGCTACATGACACTCTCCCCTCTTTGCCCCCCTTAGCCGCTTCCCATGTTAAATAGTTTCTCAGGACTCCAAGGGGAAGGGGGGATAATCTCCAGGCAAATGATTCTGATAAGTAGGAAAAATGTGTAAATAAAATAGCCATGATTAATAGTAAGAAATTGTCACTTGTCTCACTTGCCTGGAAGTTGTGGCTTGCTGAAATGACAGCCCTTGTCTTGCTGTTGCGGGGTTGGGATGCAGAGAGTGAATGCTGGGGGTGGGATTTATTTGACACATATTTTCAAACTGGAAAAAAAAAAAGTGTGATTTATTTTCTTTTGCTGCAGCCTGCTCCCAATTTTCAGTTTACATTAATAGCTATGGGAACAGCAGTTCTTACTGCCATATACTTTAGCTATTAACACTGTGTCTGGTTTGACAGTGCATCTCTTAAATTTTTTTTATTCCCTTGTGATCATAAAATATGTATCAGCCTTCCTTTTTAATCTCCTTTGGCATGTCCAGCTAGTTAATGTGCATCTTTCCTCCTTTAGAATTTGATTCTTCTAGCGTCATATACTTAACTAGAAGAAGCAACCTCTCCGCTAAAACTTCCTCTTGTTTGTTTGTTTCTTTTTATATATTTATTTTTAATTGGGAACTTTTTTGAATTCATATTTAATGGAATTATTTCTCCAGGAGCCCCTAACAGCCTTCTCCCCGAACATTTGTTTCATTGATATTTTAATTGCTGTAATAATCAGCATTCAGAATAAGAGGTCTTTCCCCTAGCTCAGTAAATCCATACTGGCTGAGTAAAGCATGTCTGTGATTTATGTGCAGATAAACAGCTTTGGATCCTGTCCAATCACTTCATCAGTTTTAATTCGGCTGCCTAATCAGTAGCAAACAGGAGGGTTGGTTTTTTTTTTTTTGCTTTGTTTTGTTTTTTAGCAAGGTGGGGGTTGCTAGTAGAGGGTTTGGCATAGTCCCCAGAATGGCACAGATACTCCCCATTTCTCATCATGTTAGTGTCAAAGTCAGCTCTAACTTTCTGAAAGAGCTTATAAGAAGGGATGAGATGCCAAGGCCTGCCTTTAGGCTTTTGGTGGTATCTAAGGAACCATGCAGATATGCAGTCTGAAAAACAAGTCTGCTCTTATCTCATGATTTATAAAGGACATCCTTTGGATGCCTGAGAAACGTGGAAAGGCTCATATGGAAGCAGATTTTATTTCCTGTGTGTGTTTAGGAGTTGATGCCTTCAAGATTAGTTTCACAGCAATCAGGTTACTGCTGTTGCCGTTTCCTAAAAGGCATGGTGACTTCAGTGCGGTCCGGGAGGTGGAGGTGCCTGAGGGGAGGCAGGGCAGCACCAGAGGGAGGAGGATCATCCTCCCGACCCTTCCCGGTTACATTGGGTAGGAGAGCCAGACCCTGGCATCCCACTGGAATGAGCAACATCCTCTCTCCTCGTGTGTGCTGCTGGCCACGGCGTGGCAGGATGGGGATAAGGCACGGTGCTGCTCGCTGCTCCCATTTTCTTCTCCATTCCCGCCCTGCTGTGCCGCAGGGTGGATGCTTAATGCTTGGTGGCGAACCACTGGGGTTTTGGGGACAAAAGCTGCACGTGCAGCTCTACAAGAGAACAGCTCCTCCTGCAGCTCTGCAGCTGAATAAGGGCAGGGATGGCATGGCCCACTGCCACCTCTGCAACTCCATCCTACGGGGTGCCGTTACATGTGGACTGTGCGCACTGTGCTGTAAAGGCCAGGGTGATCCAGATACATCCAGACTGAGGCTCTTCTAACTTAGGGCTCAGGACCAGAGTTCCTGACCTAATTTTTATCTACCTTAAGCTAAGCAACTGCCTATTAACGTTAAAACATTGGACCATTTACATTATTAGCTGTTGGTGCCATGTGTCCAGAGGTGAAGTGTTCCCTGATTTATAAGCAGCCTCTGAAGGATTACAGAGAACAACCCCATTTTGCTCACCAGATCTAGGGCAAGCAATATCAGCCACAATAATAAAGCTCACGTAAAAAGCTTAGCAAGATTTGAATAGCACACCGAGGCTGCGTGTCTCGGAGCCTTGTTGGTTATCCAGGCTGCCCTCCATTTCCATGGGTAACTGTGCCTGGCCAATTCCCTTACGCTGGGAGACTGCAGGAGATGTTAGATCGCTGTTCTTCTGGATCATTTTCTTCCTCCTTCATAGCAGCCCTTGCTGGTAAGCCAGCGGCAAGCAGGGGAAGCAGTGCTAGGCTGGGTGGCCACCACTGGGCCATTAGGAGACAGGTTCACTGGGAAGGAGAAGACATCAGTGTTGCTGCTGTATCTTGTTGGTGGTTTACATCATTGCCCAAATGAGATCCAACAGCTTTTTTTCCATTTCAGGTTAAACCCCCACAGCTCCATATTTCATCATTACCAAGACGGTAAGGAAAATCCCAACCAGAGCTGTTAAGTTCAAATTTTTTTTTTTTGGCTCAGCCTTAATTTCCTGCACACGCCCATAGCTGCAGGGGCTTTAAATAGAGCTTTGAATCATGAAATTTGGAGAATTAGGCTGGGCTGGAGGGAAGGGCAGTAGTCTGGGTTAGAGGCAGTTTGGGATCGGTTCGCGGTGCAGATGTGCGTGTCCCGAGGGACCTTGGGCGAGGTGTTTAATCCATCTGCCGTGCTGGGTTTTGTCGGTCTGCAAAAGGGCAACAACACCTCCCCGCCTTAAACTGGAGCACGGATAAAACATGTTACGAGAGGGAAGAGATTCAGCTCCTGTGGTGGCTCTGGCACAGCTCCACCTCCACTGCCACAGTGCGTGAAGGTTTTCGGGGATGGCTGTGAGCGGTGTTGGGCCCATCTCCTGCAGGGCCAGGGGAAGGCAGTGTGCTGGTATGGCCTGGGGACCAAATGGCGGCCGCGGCCCTGAGGTGAGGCTGAGGCCCGGCTCGGATGGGGCTTCTTCGGTCTGGATACAGCAACCCAGGCTCCTCAGCTGGGCAGTTTGCTCCTTCAATGTGGGGATGCCCTGCTTTTGGCTGACACAGCGTGGATTCGGAGAGGGAAGTTTGGTCTTGTCTCCTGCTATTTATCTTATCCTACTTCTCACTTGATGACAGCACTATGGAGGGGCTTCCAGGCTTGGCTGAACACAGTCGACAGGTCTGGTTCTTTTAACCCGAGCAGGAGCTGTGAGCACCCTGTTCCTGTTAAAATTAATGTGAAATGAACTTCCAGAGTCCCGAAAGATTAAGACAATCCCGTCTATCGGCTGCTTTAATGGAGAGATAGGAATGGCTTCATGCTGTAACCTGAGAGGGAATTCAAACATCTGACAAGTAATTTCAGGAGAATGCTCAGTTTCTTGCAGATCAAAGGTGAGTTTAGGGAATCCTCTATTCTCTGGCCAGAAGGGAGCTGTTATGTTTAGAATTTGGCAGTTTGCAGCCCAAAAATCCTGCTGGTGATAAAACCCAAGAGTTTCTGCTGTCCAGTGGCTTATGTTTTAGAAGAAACTGCCAGTCCTGTGGGTTTGAGTTCACAGATGCATCTTATTTTCTTACAGCCTGGTATTTTGGGCTCTGATCTGCCACCTGGGGTATCACCAGAAAAAGCATCTCCACTGTTGTCATTTTAGAGTAAGAGAAAACTGGTAATGAGGGCTGAGTCCTTTCGTGAGGTGATCTGTCATCCCTGGCATTCCCATGGGTTTCCCACCTTCAGGATTCATCCCTGGCAGAAGCTGTGGAAACTTTCCCATCTTCAGCCCTTTCCTGTGATTGCTTCCACAGGGAAAGACCAACAGGAGAGGGAAGGAAATAGATAAGGGTGCATACATGTGTCACAGTCTTAAAATGTTTCAAGAAGGGACTGTGGGAGCATTTTCTGGACTAGAAAAATGTGATGAATGAGACTTCTTGTAGAAAACAATTGCTGCAGTCCTCTTGGTGAACTGGGTGACTGGTTCCTCTGTTACTGCACTTTTCAGATGTTGCTACAATTCTGATTTTTCCTTTTCTTTTTCTTCCTTTTTGCAAGAGTCACACTACGTGGAAACCATTGTTCAAGTGCGATTTACCAGGGTGGTGACAGGTCTGCCTGTGGCCTGTCCCTGAGCGTGACACCTTAGCCCCAGGAGTCCTGTGGTATGATACAAGGTTTTGGCACATCAGATTTTAGTTTCCCTGGAAAAACCATTTTGTCTTTTTAGAGCCTCCACTCCTTGTCTGTGATGTAGAGCTAATAGCATGTGCTCCTTCTCAGGAGCACACTGAGGATAAACCCATCTGGTTTGTGAATGCTCAGACGTTGCTGTGATGGAAGCCATGTAAATAACTAGATAAATGATTTCAGTGAGATCGGCTGTCGAGCATAATAGGTAGCAGGGTCAGAGTCTATTCACAGTGAATCATTTCTTACTGGCTGAGTGGGATCTGTGCTCACAAGCCATTGTGCAGAAACGTCCTCTGATTTTTGCTGTCTCTGTCTTTTCCCTGCCTACATGTTCAGCTCCTTGATCTCTTGCCTGGAAGTTCCAGGGAGCAGGGACAGCTGCGTCCAAGGGCTGCACAGAGCTTAGCACCAAGAGTTCAGGCACAGGGTAAGCTTTGGGGCGCTGCCATAATGCTGAGCTAAAAGATCTCTTATTAGAGAACAATCTAGACTTTAGCATACTTTGATATAATTTTTGCCTCTTTACTTTCCTTGGGTTAAGATGGAATTGAGGGTTTTGGACCAGACAGATGGGTGGAAATAATGAAGATAACCTCTGAGATGTGAGTTTCTTGAGCAGATTTGTTCATTTTGTGCTTTGCTGTGGGATCAGCACCCTCAATGTTTCAAAGAGCAGGGATATTGCTCACAGCTAGCATGCTCGCTGTCTGCCCTGCCAGGCTTGCTGTGGGACCTGGGGCAAAACGTGTAGGCAGCATTCACACCTCTTCATCTGGCTGCAGCTCATGGATTGACTTGAATGGTTTAAATAGGTCTTTACTAATCTGGATCTCTGACTACATTGGTGAGTAGTTCTGCTGACAGAACGAAGCATTCAATAAGCTCAGGCAGGGGTGAGTGATAAGGCGAGGAGATGAGTGGTGGAGACAGTAATCTCCCCACGCAGAACGCTGCAGTGGGGAAGAAGGTGTGTGCTCACAGCCTGCATTTCTCACTGGTGCATTTTCCCCTTGGAAACTGGGACAAGAGGATTCCTTGGCTCTCCCGGGAGGATGAAGTGGTCAGTAGTGTGCAGGCAGGGCTGCACAGTTTGTAAGTTAGATTGAGTGTATTGAAATATTAATTGTTTTTACAAACATTTGCTGCTAGCAAATCTGTAGGTTCAGATTTTTGCAGAAAGCAAACATGAAGAAAGAGGATTGCAGCTGAAGCAAGTTTTGAAACAAACTTCAGATGAGCATTAAGGAAAATTTTTACGTTGCTCTGTGGTTAAATTTAAATAATATGTTTGTTACATTTTGTTTCTAAAATAATGTCAAAATTTGAAATTAAATTCTCTTCCCGATCAGAAGACATAATTAGAAATATCCATTGAAGACTTGTTTTCTGATGTTTCCACAGGTTACTAAGGATTTTCCCTGGTGCGTGACTTCGAATATGATACTTCAGTAATGCAGAGGCTGTAAGTATATAATATGATGTTTGCAACCCTTCTTTAACAGCTGTGTTTACACTGTATCTAGATCTTTGATAAACTTTGCTAGACTCTACCTTGCAATGAGCTTGCAAGGAAGTGGCTGGAAGAGGACATGGTTCTAAAATGGACAGTGCCATTTTAGACACTTTGCTTTATGAGCTTAATGTTGTCTTGTTCAAGAATTCCTGTAACGGTTATTTAATTTGCAGGAGGAAAGCCCAAGACATCTGTCTGTATTGCTGGAAATGCCACAAGTAGACAAAAATAAAAATACCATATTAGAGTAGATGAGCAGTGAATAAAATGCAATGATACGTTACCAAAAGCTGGCATGGAGTTGGTTCCCAGGCACAGAACAAAGGCCAAGAACCTTATTTTGCTTGTGATAGCACTAATTAAAAAGGCCTATTAGAAGCTGAATGAATGAAATAGAGGCTGCTGCCCTGATCATGTATTTGTTGGCCATCAGTCACCTGGTGTCAGAGTTGGGTGTCTGAGGAGTCTTATCACAGGGGGAAGCTTTTGTGCAATTCCTGGATTGAATTCCTGGATGTGTGAAAAAGATGCAATTTCTGTCTCTTCCTCAACTGTTCCCATATTGTCCTTGGGTGAATTAGTGAGCTGTGAATTTTGGTAGCGCTTTCCTGAATCCTGCATTGTTTTTCCTAATCAGTTCTCTCAGATCTGCTCAATCTTCATTTAATTCAGTCAGCTACTCAACATCCAAACCATTTGTAATAAAGAGAGTGCTAATTTTTCCTTTTATTTCAATTGTAGTTGATGGTTTTCGGCAGGTGTTATCATATAACTCAATCACCAGCCACTGGAATTTGTAATTTAATCAATAAAGGAGGCCGTTTTTCTCAAGTAGATCAAAAGAGAAAGAGCTCAAGGAAAATGCTCAGTAAAAGGAGAGTGAAGAACAAAACAAAGTGATAGGAACTGTGGTTTGCACTTAATAGCTTCACACCCTGGTGGCTATATCTGCCTGGCAAGCAGCAAGCAAAACAAATACCACTATTTTAGAACTAATGAGTGTAATGATTGTACCTATGCACTCATCTTGCAAAACCTAGAGGGAAAATCGTAGATGTAACTTACACTGCTAAGGCAAGTACCTTGAACCAACTCCACCGGGCTGAATGGTGTTAGCAGCTCTCTGCATGAGCATTAGTGTTTGCACGAGGAGCTTCTTGATATCAAGGGATACACCAGGAAATGAAACTCTGTGCTGTGCCAGATCCTCCAGCCTTTCTGTTCACATCCCTTTGTGTCATTGTGGTTGCTTGGGCAGAGGAGGGCATAGCTGTGGCAACAAGCCACTCTTGATGTACTCACTGAATGGCGCAGAGGTTTGAAGCACAGGGATCTACCTGGCCACAATAAAAGGTGGCTGTGGCTCTGTGTACCTGCTCTGTCTCCTCCCTCTGTCTTTGCTTCCACTGCTTCTGCTACCCCAAAGGAGCGGGTGGTACTGTCAGGATGAGGGGATGGATGTTCATTACCAGCAATGAGAGCTCTCTTGGTTTCACGACGAGGCCCATTTAAGAAGTGCAGTGTCCAGAAGAGTGTCTCTGCCAGTTCTGCTGCAGACCTGAATTTTCTCCCAAACAGGAAGGTTTATTTTGCTCAGCCTCTGGATGTGCCCTTTTCACACTGTCAAGAAGCTTTGCATGAGGCCTGGGAAAGCACCTGTGCTGGGTCACTGCTGGGAACCTGTCCTTGGCTCCTTGAGGAGCCAAGTTTCAGAGGGAGATTGCCTGGACGGGTCTCTAATATCAGGCCTCTGAAAAGTCGCCCATGGTTTTGCTGATAAATAGCTGCTAAGTATTATGGTCTCTGCTTGGCAAAGTCTGCAGAGCTGAAGATGAAACGTATCAAAATTATTCATCCGGAACATGTTAAGGTTTAAAATTACACTAAATCATTTGGTCCTTAAGGGACATAAAATGCTGATTTGTTTACGTCCCTCCCAAAGTTTCATTGCCAGCACTGTAGCCATGTTTACTGCAAAGGAAATGTTGAGTCAGCCATTGAAACATGCATCTTAGGGGATTTTAGAACATTTTTTATTTGAAGCAGACACATGAGTAAAGAAAGGCTTAAGAATACAACATTTGGGGGAATTTTTAACATGATGTGTGGCATTTCTCTCAAAGATTTTAGTACTTCCCTCGAGTGCTACTCTAGATTGAATAAACAGGTATTTAGAGAGTCTTCGGGTGCTTATTTTCAACACGGGTTGCCAAACTTTTCCTGTGGTAGGCACTTAATTTCATAAGACAATAAGGCAATCAACTGATGAAGTCTACAGTGAGTAATCTTTAAAAAGACCACCAGACGCTCTAAAGCAGAAGCTATTGCTTAATTGCAGTAAGAGATTTGTCTCAGGGTTTGTTAAGAGTTGAACATCATGAATTGAAGAATTCCTGGGCAAGTGTGGCAATGAAGGGGCTTGGTTCTCATTTCTCAGCAACTCAGCCTTGTTGCAGCCTGCTGAATTCAAGTCCTGCTCCTGTTCTCTGCAGCTGTAGCAGAAGGAAAAGTTTTGGACAAGAAGAGGGTGAAGTGTGCCAATCAGGCAGCTACAAAATTTATAAAACTGCAACTGGCCAACTTCTGACAAATTACACTCTCTGCCCTTGGAAACTATCAAAGAAACCTGATGTTGACTAATACGAGCAATATTGTAAATTATATTGGTCTATCCTTTTTCATAAGCCTATGTTTAAGTCTATTCCCCAACCTTTCAGCGGTGCCAAAAGATTACCAAACATGCACCATATGATTGCTTATGATTCCTCCTTCCTTCTGGTGCCCACCAAATAATGTCATCAAAGTCAGTGCAGCTCTGCCTGCTGTGTTTGGCCAAATATGAGAGCAGAATTTCTCCCACTGAGTGGCTTAATGTGCTGTATTTGAAGACTGACTTTTTGGAGCAACCAGACTTTGGCTGGCCAAAGCAATCAGTGTTTTGCCGACCCAGGCAGCCTAGGGAACCCAACTGTAAGAAGTGAAAAGCTTCTGATGAGGACTGAGGATGAAAGCTTTTCTCAGGATTGATTTGGCACTCAAGAGCTCAGTGCTTTGCTGAATTGGAGCATCCTCAGAAATGAGCCATGGCACACGCAGACTGCCCCTCTGTCCTTGCCACAACACGGACTTCCTTTTCACCTGAAAAAAAAAAAAAGAGAAAATAAGTAATACAACTTTCAGTGGTATTTTGCACAAATCTTTTCTGCAGAGCAGAATATTTGAGGGGTGGGAATCATGCATGTGCATAGTATATTCAAAATTGTTTACATATATAGTCTTTAATATTTTTCCCCAAATATCCCTTGCTTTTAAAGCGCTAAAACATTTTGAAATCCTTGGCTTGTTTTATTTCTGTCTTGTTCCCAGCACCAAACCACCCATTGCAGTGATTCCACACAGATGAGGCATTTGGAAAAAAAAAAGGATGATTAGGCGCTTTTAGCTCATCTCTTAAAGGACATTGAGTTTTGCTTCCCCTGTTTTTTGAATTCAACAGGGTGCAGAAGGATGGGGTGTCATTTAGCTATTAAAGATTTTTGTTTTCCCGATCATTGTGAAGTAGCATCATTACCACAGGCAAATTACCATGCCTCACTGTGCTGTGTCCATGGCACATTAGAGGCCCTTTCCCGTTGGTAAAGCTGGGTCTATTCTTCTGTAAAACGAGGGGCCCATTGGCAGTTCTTTGGCAAGTTAGACAGAGGGACTATTTAATGAGAAGGAGAGTGGTCTAATAAGGGGGAAGAAATTGAACGTGACAAGTGCAGGGAGAGATAGCAGGAGGCTGATTTATAAATCACTGCGTAATTGGGCCAAAACAGTGATCGGTTTTCACAGGGGTGGGGAAAAAGGAGGCTGCAGTTTTGGGGTAAATGAGCAACGTGATTTTTCCAAAGTGCATTTTAGAAAAGTCAAGCGCTCCGTTCCATTTCTCTTCTGCGCAGTAAGTGCCGTGCTTTCAAACTAATGGAAACTGGTTTGCATTGCTTAATTTTCTTCTTCGAAATGCTGTATTGGTTTTTGGTGCAGGAATTGGACTTCTGCTTGAATATGTCTGGATTTTACAAATAGGTTTTAGTTTAATAAGATGAAACCAATTAACCAGAAAAGTCATTGCCCGTGGATTTTACAAGTGCATAAAAATATATTGCTTTTTCTTGAAACATTTCATCACCCTTTTAAATGTTCCCCTTTCTTCCCTTTGCCACTGGTGGCAAAGCACTGGGCTGAACTTATCCCCTCGTGCCTTTTCCTGAAGACGTCGGTCTCTGGCCCCAGCCATGCCTGTGTGGCGAGGGGGGCTGTGTGTGTGCACATGCATCTGTTTATTTCTGTCTCACTTTGCCCCTGCTGCCGTTCGGTGCAGTTCACTTGTGGCCTGAGGAAAAACAGAGCACGCAAGCTATAAAAAGGTGTTCTTAAAAGGTTGCTTAAAGTGGCACAGGACCCAAGGGCTAATGAGCAATCTCTCAAAACCAGGTGTTAATGCAACCGCTGAAGCTGGTGGAGCAGCAGAGGTGCTGAGGAAGGCGATAGCACCTGGGTGTTATCCCACTGCATCCCTGGGAGAGGAAACATCTCCTGAAACCCCCCAGTGGCCCCTCATCGTGCTGGCTTTGCCTTGTGAGTGAGGGTGGGGACAGGGGCACGCCGTCCCATGACGGCGCGGAGGTCTGTGGAAATGAGGTCTGGTCTCTGCCTGCCTTTGTCTGAGCGGTATTGCTCGTTTAATTACCTCTCAGGATGTTTTACCTCCGTCCTAAGTAACTGAATTGGAGGGAATTTGGCATGAGGCCCCCCCAGCCTCCTGTACCCCTCCATTTGCATCAACTCTGCCTTGGGAGCACTGGGTGACCACAGGACACGGGCGCACACGGAGGAGTTACAGGTTTTCTCTTTCCATTACCTCACCCTCCCCGTTGCCTCCCAGCCTTGCCTTCTGCTGAAATTGCAAAGGATATTAACTTCTGTGAGCTCGCGGGGTGTAACCAGGCCGGCAGCGCCTGGGGATGACATGGTTTTCCCTGCTCCTGTTGGCACTGTGTAAGTGGAGGCATGAAGGGTCTGCTTTAGCCCCTCATAACTTTGCTAGTTTGCTTTAGTTACCAGACCATACAGTGACTAAAGCGTGGCACTTTGGGGTAAAAAAGGGTGTCTGTCCATGTGGCGTATGACACATACAGTTAGCTCTTGCAAACAGGCATCTCCGCTCACACAAGCTTTGCCCAATCCTTCAAGAAAACATCTGTATCATCTGGAAGAACAACAAACACTCATTTTCGGTAATGTGAGCGGCTTTAATTCTCGTCTCCCGCAAGCAGTGGGAGCAGCCTTCAGGGCAGTGCCCTTTTTGCATCCCCGCTTGCATTTAGCAGCGGTTCTCACATTTTAAAAATAAGCGTGGGCACTTTACCAGCAGCCTGACATCGTTATTAATGCTGTGTGTATTTACCGTATAACTGACGGTCGAGCTGAAGGAAATGATTAAGTGGACGATTTTAAAGGAGATACCCCTTCCAGTGGAGTGTGAACTTGCACACAGACCAAACAGTTGCTTCAAGCCCCTCTGGATTTGTGAGAATCTCTTGATCAGCCACACCGAGCTGGGAGTGATGCTCCCCTTTCCAAAAACCCAGACAGCCCAGCACCTCCTTCCAGGAGCTGCTGTGGGAGCAGCATCTGCTGGGCTACGTCCAAGCTCTTCCACCCTGATTTCATTCTCACTTTTTCGGCCTTTGTTGAATCCCTAGGCCGTCCCTCATATTAAAATGACCTTATTCTTTCATTTAAACCTCCTCCCGTCCAAACAAGTGGTACCGACACCAAATAACTGCTTCGTGGTATCCAGTTCTGTCCTGCATTTGTTTTAAAGCTTCCCAGGAACCCTTGGCTACTTCGCGCAAACTGTTAACTTGAGGGCAATAATTTTGTCTGGGTTTTGTCACAGAAATTCAATTAAGGAGGATTATGAACACAGTTGTAGGCCTGTTTCATTTACAGTTGCAAATGAAACCCAGGCCACACACTGATCGTTTATATAGGAACGGAGATGCTGTGTAGCTTGGAGTGGCTGGAGTCAGAGTTACCTGCACGTTCCTTTGTGCAGCTTCACTTATTGCAGAGCGGAGGGGAGGGAGGCTTGCAAAATGAATAAAGAAGTGACAGAAAGGCGGGGAAGAAATCACCAAGGGGAAGGCTGCCCCCGCTGCGTTTCCCTAGGAGGCATGCTTCCCATCTACACATAATAAACTCCATGGGGAATTTCTCCCTCCTTAGAAATCATATCCCGAAGGGTAAGAGGGAGTAGTCCTTTATTTATTTATTTATGGCTAACAAAGAGCAATATTCCGTTCTCCTGGCCTTGGTTTGGCTCCAAGTCCCAGAGCCACTGGGGGCAAGGCATACGGTTTCACTTTTTTCAGTTATATCTGGGTCATGCGAGCCAAGATTTTTATACTTTTTTTTAGCTTTTTGAGTTTTTCTGCAAGCAGCTGAATTCCCCAGGTGGGAAAAGGGAGAGGAGCTGGGAGGGAGGAGAGGACATTTACTAGATTGGAGCCTGGCTGCTGGTGGAAGCGGCATGTTTGTGGGTAATGAAAAAGAAGGGATTTTGATTATTTTGTGGGATGCCTTTTTTAGTTATGAAGGGCAAAACAAAGGCACAACATCTTTTGATGTCCTCTGATGAAATGTCGGTATTTGTAAAGGAGCAATATATCTGAGCTTTGCCTTGTAACAGGAAACTTGGGAATTGCTTTGCACCGCTCAGGAGATGGGTGAAGGGCACGGCACATGGTCATCTCCTCCTTACACGGGCTTCATCCCACAGCTTTGGGTTCTGCCCTCTAACCCTCTGGCAGGACCCCCCCGATTTCCCTGGGGTGCTATGCCTGAAGACGCTGCGGATGTGGCCTCCTGTACGAAGAGGGCTCAGCTCTTAGCTGCTACGTTTTATTCGGAAGGAGTTATCACCACTTCGCAGGCGGGGAAAAGAAGTGCCCGAGGGTGGAAACGCAGCCCCAGCTGAGTCAAGAACAGGAGCAGCCAAGTCGCGGTTCCCCACCCTGACTACCCGAGCTCCCGTTATCCCCTGCTAGTGAGCACCGGAGTGCCTGCCAAGCGGCCGTGCATCGCGCCTTTGATTAAAGCTCTCCTCAAGTACACTCTATTTAACAACTCCTTTTCCTCTCGTTTCTTGCTTTCTTCCTGATCCTGCAATTCCAGGAAGGGTTTTACTGTCCTTACTGTGGTTTCAACTATGTGCCCAAGAGGCTTACTGGATTCTTCCCCAGATCAGGGGAAATAAGCTCTTTTGTTTCTAGCTTTAGATCAGATACTGTTTCCATCCACACACCTCTCTCTATACAGCCTGTTGAAGTCTGAAAGAGAAGCAGGCAGCTTATTAACTCTCAAAATCTTCAGCAAAATTCACTGGAGGTGGTGCAGTGAAGTGTGAATAACATCTACCTTTGCTCCAAAGCCAGGGCAGTTCATCCCAAGGCGAGGGGCTGGTAGAGCTCGTTGTACGTCTCAGCTGTTCGGTGTCAGACCAAACTGGTGCGAGCTGGTGCTGAGAGATCCGGCTTCATCAGCACCGCATTCGTCCTGGCAACACCTGGACGAAAAAAAGGAGAGGCCTCGTATAAAGGATGATCTGCAAGTCTCTTACCTGTGTGGGAACCTCTGCTGAGGGAGTTAGGATGATTTAATTCGGTGCCTGCAGCAGCCCTCAGTCCAGCTGGACGTGACTTTGGAGCAGGTATCACAACCAGACGGATTTGAGGTTCAATAGCCTTGCAAAAGTCAGTCTGTTCACACTGCCACACAGACACTAGGGAAGAAAAAGGACAAGGATCAGAATTTTGCATAACTATAAGATTATTTTTTTACTGCTGAGCTGGACGATCTATCGTAACGCAGTTTTATTGTGTAGCCAGTGAGGGGCCTTATCTGAGGGGCGTTCACACAGGCGACAGGAGCCGACCTTTGGCAGTGCTGCTCTCAGCCCGCTGACGTACCAAGTGCCTCGCTGCCTAGCCTAGCCCAGCTTGCAGGTGAATAAAGTAGGGTGAGATGAATCTCAGCCTACGTGTCAATCACATGTTTTATATTTGGTAAAGCATATAAAAATAGTCCTTCCTTAGCATCTTTCAATCTGTAGGTAGTAGAGCTAGATCCTTAGCCAGCATAAATGAGCCGAACTTGAGTGCTGAAGAGCCGATTTTGATGGAATAACTTCTGCTTTGCTCCAGTTCAAGGGGAATCGAATCTCTGTGGAGTTCTTGGGGGTTTGTTCCAATAGTACCCCTAAACCTCGTACCAAAACCCCAGCCAAGGGACAGAAAGAGAGGCTGTGTCAGGTAGGCATGATGTGATATGATGCCTCCTGTTTTGCATAAATTGATTTAGATTCATGACATCTGGCAGCATTGCCCTCTCAAAGTGTAGTGGAGAAATAATCCATTCAAATCTGCTCTGATGGAGAGTGAAATGTTGTTCATGAGCCTAGTTTAAAAATCGTATCTGAGGCTTTCCCTCCCGTGGCTGCTGACTGCTTTAGCACAAACAATGCACACACGCAGTAGCCATTTCGGCAGTTTCCCTGGAACTTGCTGTACATTTTTAATTAATTCCTTTTTTTTTTTTTAAATTGAAACAAGCTTTGTTTTGTTTACACAGAAGAAAAAATGTGTAGCTGAATCATAAAGCCAGATAAAGTATAGTAAGCATGTGTTGGACCGAGGTCCTTTTCAGACAAATAATGACTTTATCTGCTTATAATGGAAGAATTGAAAGAGATGTGGGAAAGAAAGACTGAAACACACTCGGGAGCTTGTATTTCAGTAATGACGAGGAGGTTGACCGTTAATATGGGAATTAATAACCCTCCAAAGCCACCTCATTTGAGCAGCTGCTGTAGGAACTGGCAGTGCAGAATGCACACACTAATTCTCTTTCAGATCAGCTAAAATTAAATGTTTGTTACAGCTTTATGTACGTTCGCTCTCAGCAGGAGCCGTTTTCCTTCCCTTCAGGCAAGCTCAGAAGAGGAAGAACATTTAACAGCCTCGATCCACCCAGTCTGCGTGCCATATGTATGTGCCGCTGAGCCACGCCGGGCTTGTCAGTGCTGACTGTCCCTGAAAGGTGGAATCAGGGTGGTTGCTAGCAGTTGGTGTCATTACAGGCGCTGGAGCAAATATGCTAATGTTGATCAGAAGGGGAAGGTTGGAAATTGTAAGTAAACAGGGAAGATCCATCGTGCATTTTCACAGATGATAAAAGGCTGACGGTGGCAGTCTGCTTATCAAATAACGACTTACTGAAATAGTCTGTCTTCTCATTAAATTGTTTGCTTTTTATGTTTTCATTTTATTTCATCTGAAGGTGTCTGTTGTGGCTTTTTTGTTGTTGTTGTTTTTGTTTTTTTTTCTTCCCAAACCTGCTATTACTGCCATGGCAAACTGGCTAATTTAGATCATTTCTTCTGTTAATGCTTAAAAGCCGCGCGGAGTGCGGTGTTCTGCTGGCTGATGGAGGGGGACCTCAGCACAAAGCCAACCCCCGTCGTGAAATCTGAGCTTCCTGGAAAATAAATTATAAAATCAATGTAATAATTACAAGTTTGTTCCTTGCAAGATGATACTGCTCGTGGAAGTGTGACTACACATTTCCTTTAGCATAAGCCTGGTGCCGTCAGCTATGCGCAGAGAACGGGGTAGGGTCGATCATTTCTAATCACCAGAGAGAAATAAAATGCAGAAACAAAAATGTTGCTAGCATGATATGACATCGCTGTGCTGAAGGGACCATTCCTTTCATGGCTCAGCGAGGCACCGTGTTCTGTGTTTTTGTTCCCAGGGGAACAAGCTGCTGCTTTCCTCCTCTTCTGAAAAAGTTGGGAAGACAAGAAGCAAAATATTAATAATTGAAAATGCAAGTTGCAGTAATGCCATTTGCATAAGGAATTTGTCTTGACCCATGGAGAATATCCACTGCTAGCTGGAGAACAGATCACCAGAGGAACTGTGGGAGCCTGATGGATCCAGAAGGCTACCTGGCATTAAGCATATTTCTTAAATGAATCTTAATGTGGCTCCCTGGGCTGGTGTTCTCTGTTTGTAGCTTGCCCTTTTTCCTGGTGGGCCTGAGATGCTCTCGAGAGGCTTGGCTCCTCCAGCAGTAACTAGACTTTAGCATGGAGGGAGAGCTTTTTATCACAGGACGCAGGGACAAATCCTTCCTCCTGCAGCATTTGCTTTCAGGTTTAGCAGTCCCAGTGACCTTCACTGAGAAAGTCCTTCCCCAAATGCAGTTTAAAAGTAAGCTGCACAGAGTTCACCCATCTGCTGCAGCAGGGGTCGAGTTGGCTCTACTGAGATTTTAGCTTACAGTTTCAGAAATTATGGTGTTTTTTTGTTTGTTTGTTTTTGGGGGGGTTGTTTGTTAAGCCAGATGCTTATGCTGCAGAACCATACTTCCTTGCTGTTTTGAATGCTGGTGGTACTGAAATATTACTCATAAAGTGCACACACTGTTACGATTCCTGACTTTAACTCTTAGCATATTTATAGGCCTCATTTCCATTTTTTGTGGTCTCATTAACAGAACAGCAATAATAAATTGAAATGTTAATGGGGGATCATTTCACCAACAGCAGAAGGTATTAGCGAACTTGGTAAGATATTTGAAAGGAAAATAACTTTTCAGTAGTGTAATTTTTTTAACCATAGCCCCTGATTGTCTCCTTCCAAACATGTGTAATTGTGGCAGTTTTGACATTATTAAAGTCATTTCATGTGGGCTTTTTAAAGATCAGCTTCCTGGATGTCTTGCACAGTAGATGGACCGTCGGCAGGAAATCCAGTAGGGGCAGCCGTTCTCAAAGTAGAACCGTGAGCAGACTTAGCTGCAGTCACGAAGGTAGCGATAGAAACCCAGCAAGAACCTTACGTCCATGTGAGTTAATAACCTTCGTTAACACAGCGCGAAAGAGTGGTCCTCCTTATAGGAAGTGGGCCACTCACATCCTGTTACGAAGTGCTCGGAGACAATGTTCAGGTATGATCTCGTGTAGGAGTTAAATTCCACAACAGACAAGGAATTGTACCTTACAGGCACAGATTTGTGGAGGGACTCTGAGAAGTCTCTTAACTGCCCGGTATCTCACTTTTCCCACTGGTAAATTGGAGTACTGTTATTTAATGTAATGTAGGAGGGTTTTCAGGCTTGCTCAGGTAATAGCCATGAAGAGTTTAGTGTCTTCTGAGGGGGAAATGTGGCACTGTCCATGGCCTTTCCCAGCGCTATGCCTTGTTGTAGACCTGTGTTGGAGTTATTTACAGCTATAAGGACATTGCTATGTACATGTTTAAAAGCTGAAAGCTAAAATTTGTAACAACAACAACAAAAATTGCTGAAAATTTGCATTCTATCCCCTTGTTCAAGTCTTTTGCTGCTTAAATCTAGAGGGTTTGTTACCAGTGGGTTTTCATCTCTCTGAGAACATCCACGAAGCCTTTATAGATTTTGCTTACCTAGAAAGACAGTAGAAGCTTAGAAGTGTGTTGGCAACTTTTTGCCCGCCCCTCTCTCCCTTTTTGTTAAACAAAGGTTTAAAGGTACTAGAGTGGGTTAAGAATTATGTTTGAACTGGTTGTTTCCCATGAGAGAAGAGAGACTGGCATTTAAACGTGTCATTCAAGCTAATCATAATCAGGAGCCTACTGACCTAGAAACTTCATGTACTCTTGTGAGTACAAGTATGTGCAGTTCTTTGAGAAAATGGAAAAACTGTAATTTTCAAAGGAGAGGCAGGATTGGTCTACTTCTCTCTTCCTTTGTAGATGTCATTCATTAGAAAATGACTTCTGTGCAGTCATTGTCTTGCTTCCACGCAGAGAAACTGCACAAGCATGAGCCCACTGAGCAAAGCACAGGATAAGCAAGTACCTATGGAAGTAAGAAGAAAAATGTCAGTGCAGGGACACTTGAAGCAGTCAAAAAAATAGGAAAAAAAGAGTATATCTGATCTTATTAGTAAATACTCAGAAAACTAACTTTCTAGTATTTTATATATATATATATATTTTTTTCTTGACTAGGGCTTGATCCAAAACTTAACAAAACGAGTGGGAGACTTTCCACTGACGAGCCAGAGTTTCGGGCAGGGACACCTGGTCTCTGTCTCACGGCAACACACTGCTAAGTGCCTCGGGCAGATAAAGATATTTTCAACAGCCAAGGCACTGGCAAAGCAAATTTAATCTGCTCTGGCAGTAATGACTCTTCCACAGGAAGAGGGGTAAACAGTTGCTTTGAGCAATATGACGTGGATATGGATGTGGGTATCACACAAGCACGTGGCAAGGGGTTATGTGTAGAGTAAGGTGACATTTTTATACAGACAAGTGGTCTATATGCTTATTCCAATTTGCTGTGTCGTCTTTTAAGGGTCTCACTCTTCAGCTTAAGTTCTATTAGATTTAATTTCCCCCGTTTTTATGTCATTTAAAGCTCTGTGCGTGCAGATTCGGTTCAGGGATGGAGGTGGAGCACAGCTGGTGGAGTGGGGGAGCAGGGAGGGAGCAGATCTTTCTAAAGCAGCTAAACTTGAAGCCAAAAAAGATACTGCATTTATAATGTTCCCATTCTTCTCAATACTTAACAAGAAAAATGATTGTGTGTGTGTGACGTGAATATTCAGCACAGAGCTTTGGTAGCTGACCGCTCTCTTTTCACAGCCATCCAACCGCACACACATTCCTGGGGGATTACCTCACTGCCAGGCTCCTCGAAGTGTGGGATACGCCGAAGCCGACCAACTGCTAAGCTCCCTTCTGCTCGCTGTGGTGCTGATTTTAGGCAATGACCTTTTAAAGCACAAATCTAAGCCTTCATCTACCCCCAAAATGATTTTTATTTCATCCGCTAGCTAAATGGAAGAGATGCTGGGAGTGGAAACAGGGTAGAGTCAGTAGGTTACGTGTAGAAATTCCTCTCCAAGCTTTCCACTCTTTGGCTCTAAACACTCAACAACTTTCCAGCCAGGGAATGTTTGTCCCTTCCTTCTCTCTCTCTCTCTTTTTTTTTGTGTCCTTCCCTTGTTTTGCATATTCTGACACACTGTTTACTTCAGTCTGCGGCTCCCACTGCTTTGTCTGCTCTCTCTCCATCCCACAATTACACAAATAAATCACTGAGGAAAATTTGCATTTGATGGGAATTTTTAGGTGATATTAAGTTTTATGGGCAGATTATAGTGTATGCAAGTTGGCTTAATTAAAATGAATTTTCATTTGTGACACAGAAGTCTTATTCAGTGCAAGGCTTTTCTTTTCTTTCATCTTTTTTGCTGTGAAACATGCCAGTGGATTTGAAAATGAGAAGATGACAGGTATCAGAAAGCATCATCTCCCTTGTATCAAAATACCTGCTTATGCCAAGCAGAGCAGATCAGCATCATCACAACCCGAACGGTTAATTTATTCCAGGAATTTTTGAAGAGTGGGACCGAATGCCAGGCGGCCAGAGCCCAAGGCCCACGTGTGTTGCAGCTCCATCTAGCTCGCTCTGTCGGTAACTTGTCTCCCTCTGGATGAGAGATGAAGTTTGGCAAAAGAATTTGGATCAGGTGGAAGTTGATGAAAAGCTTGTCCAGTGTTTCCATGCCCTGAAATGCTATAGCAATTGAAAGTGGCTTCCTTCCCCTTACAGCCTTGCTGGATTTGCCTTTGGTGAGTGCAGGGTTTCTCTTGCTACTTGCTGCCCATCCTGGGAGGGGCAGACCCACAGCACTGGTGTGTGGGGGGCTCGGTAGGAGTTCTGCCTTCTTGGCTATTGCTCTGAAGCAAGAATGGCAAGTTACAGTTTGAGATTGCCACACTGATAAATACAAAATAATGATAATAAAGCTGGTGCCTCTCCCCAACGTGTATGAGGCACCGATGAAAGTGCTAGTTTCAATTTATTTATTTTCAGGCTGAAGATTTCCACACTTGCACAGCTCCCTTCGCTGCCGTTCTCCATGCAAAGGGCCCGTGTGCCCCTGAGACTGATACCGCATCTGCTCCTCTGCAAAGACAAAGATAAACTGGTTCATGGTGCGTTGTTATTTCGCTTGCTCTTCAGCATCAGAACAAGCAATAAGAATGCATTTAAGATGTTAATGAAATTAATGAAAGCCAGATCTCGAAAACAGCTGAGATTGTTGACTGTCTCAGGCAGATTTGTACTTCATTTTAATTACAGATGAGCCAGTACCAAAACCCTGATTAGAATTGCTCCATATTTTGGATCCACATCTCTCAGCTTTGCAGTTTGGACTGGTTTCCAGTGTTTAATTTTCCTCCTGTTTTATTTTTCCTCCTGGTTTTACTCCAGGTGTTTTCATGTTTTCATTTTGTCTCAGAGAAAGACTGGCCTCAGAGAAGGACAGGCGACCTGCTGCCTCAAGTCCCGCCGGGACTTCAGAGGCATAGTTTGGTAGCAGGATGTGCTGATACATGCTGGGGGGATGAGGACTAGATTTTGCTTTGATAAACATTTCGGTGACGTCTATGCAGGCGGGTTGCTGCGCCTACTGGCGTTCTGGCAGCTCAGTAAAATAATATGAAAGTCCCCCAGAGGTTAAATGGCAAACATCTTTCTCTCTGGCCTGAAATGGCCGGGGTTCTTGACCAGTCCCCCAGCTGCAAATCTGATTTATGGTTTGTTACCATGCCTTCGCCTGTAACGCTAGAAGATCCCACCGGCGGTGCCGTGTTCTCAGCATGCACCTGTATCAATTTCATCTCAAAATTTATACTTTGATTAAAAAGGAAAGCCTCTTGGAGACAGTGTATTAATAATGAACAAATTCCTTTTTATATCTCCTGGATATACAGGAACCCCGAGCCTCCCCCTGGGGAGAGACGATGATCTGAACAGTCCAGTTAGAAACCTCAGAGGCAGGCAGCACCCGGGAAAGGCTGGCTTATAGTCTGTGTTCTTTCATTGCTGTACTCGAGTCCCAGGAACAGCGTTACTTTGGGCCATAGATATCATGCTCCGCACTTTTAGGGTATGTTGAGAAAAGCACCTGATCACAATGGCTTTAAAAACAGTGATAAAAGAGGGAGAGGAAAAAAATAATTTACATTAAATGCTACAGTGCTTCATTTACACAATATAATAAAAAGCAAATTTTGTGATTCAAGTAATGATTGCAGGTTATTAAACTAAGCCTTAAAGACTTTATAAATGAAAGGCTTTTAATAAGTGATGAACATGGGTGGTGATTTGCACGAAAATAGAGAGAATCTTTATTAGTTTGACACATTTGTTCTCTACCCACCCACTTCCCTGCTACTTTACTTGGTCCCTGGATCGCTCTCACAAAAATGTGAGACAAAGCTTTAGCTGGGAGACTACACGGGAAAGCATCACCTTCGGTTACTGCCAGGGCCTTGAGAATATGGCATTTTGGGGAGGTTCCTGCTGGTCAGAGCAGGGGTTGCGGGGTGGCTAACGCAGGTGGGACTCAGCTCCTGGAGCCAAATCCCGTCACCAGATGGTTCCCGTTTCCGTGTGCGAGAGGTCTCCTGCAAGAAGGAGCAGAGGGCTCACCGAGACGTGGCGTTGCTCTCCCCGGACAGCCGTTCGGTTAGAAAATGGGCATCGGGGCTGCCGGGCAGAGCCGAGCTCTGCTTCCTGAGGGCCTGGCTGAGAGCACGTCGCCATCGGCGGCTGCCTCCTCACTGCCTTGGAGGATCTGGCCCGGGCGGTGCAGGAGCAAGCACCTCTGATGGTCATTTCACCGCTTGTGCATCTTGCCAGGGTTTACTTCTGGCTGTCCTCGGGCTGTGACGCCGAGCAGGGACTTGTGATCCGGTGGGGAGGTGGCAGAGCAGGGGCTGCTGTGCTGCTAGGCCCGAGCGGGCACCCAACCTTCACCCCTTAGGCCAGTAAGGGTGGCTGAGCTCTACCTCTTCGACTTGCCGCTTCCTTTGAGTGGAATGCTCTGCTCTATTTTTGCCTAAATTATTTAAGACTGATGAGGTTTCCAGCCTAGAGGTGGCTGCGTTTCAGTGATGGATGAGTTGATTCTTGTACAGATATAGTAGTCAAGGCACTTTTAAGCATCTTCGTCGTGAAAGGCACAATATAAATGTGAAATATTATTTTGTGCCATGCAGCTGCTCAAGTCTGAAATACGCATTATGTCTCGGTAATACAGACAGTACTTAAGACTGTTAAATTAAACTATTAAAGCCTATAGAAAAAACAGAGACGACAGAGTGCAAATTAAATCTGAATTATCATTAACTTGCTGTGCCAGTAGTTTTCAAACACATTCATACTGACCTGGAAGAGAGCAGGGGGAGTGGAACGACATTCCCACCTCCTAATTGGAGTCATTATCTGGTCTTGCTTACCACGCTGCCCACAACAAGGGCACTGCAGGGACAGCAGTGACACAGGTCGGGCAGAAAGGTGCCCGTGGACCACAAGGGGTGCGTAGGGGTGTCGTCGATGTCCTGCCACCTTTCTGATTCAGAGCCAGGACGTGGCCAGGCAGTCACTTTGCCAGATAGATAGTTTTTAAAGGCGACAAATGACTGCGGGCTCTTTTCTGTGCAGCTGTGCTTGTGAGAAATGCTGGCGTCCCAGGGACGTGCTGCTGCTACCTGCCCTCATCTCTCCACGCTGGCATCCTGGCTTCTTTGGGGGGACTCGTGGTGACATGAGGGTATGTTCTCAGATGCTTTGTCTGGTTCAATTTATATCTAGTTGCAAGTGATGAAATTCTCACAGCTTCCTCTGGAAGTTCATCCCTGCCCCAGTCTCTAATAAACACTGCACGCTGCATTTTTAAATTAAGAGTTTGCCTTTGTTTTCCTCATTTCATTTCTCACGATGGTATCTCCGTGTACCTCTAAAAAATCCCTTTCCATCCTTAATCTTTACAAACGCTTGCAGGCATGTGGGTATCTGTTTGTTGTGAGTCGGGCTCATGCCAATCCGTCAGTTTGCATTTTAGAACATTTTTTGACAGCAGAAAGTGATTAATTTTCAAAGCAGACACAACCTTTTATCTGCAGAAAAGGAAACAAACTTTCCCCCTCTCCTTCGCTGATTGAATCTGGAAATGAATGAATGATACCCGACTCAAATGTGTTTCTAAAATAGTTTTCATTAAATATAATCGGTCACTGCTGATCATCAAAAGTGTCTTGAAGATTGGCCTATATATGTGTGCGGTACTAAAGTCAGAATGAGCTCAGTGATCGATATTCATCCAACATCTTAATCTGCTCAACAGTATTAAATGGATTTTCCTAACGTCCCTGCAAAGCAGGGAAATAATGTAACTCTTGAGTAGAAATATTAAAGCCGGAGGATAAATGTGATGTCCAAAGCAATGCCAAGCAGCTCCTGACTTGTATCTCTGTACCTGTCGTCCTGCTGTTTGTCATCATCAACCGATGCAGTTACAGCTGGGGAAAACTCCCAAGTACGGGCAAGAAAACTGTGCTGTGGAAAAATTGGAGGAAACATCTCAGTCTGCCTTCCCCTCCGTGTGCTTAGGTAGTCCCAGATCTGCCAGCTGCTGGTCACCAGTGCCCGCACCAGGACTAAACCTGAGTGTATGCGCAGATCTAGTTCTGACGATAGCTTGTGGGTTTTGTGTCGGTTCTGTATTTGCTTTGTCAGCTGTTTGGGCTCCTCTGCAGAGGACAGGAACAGATCTCTGTCCTTAAGTCCATCCCTTGCTATACTTCTAAGATATGTTTCCTGCTTTGGTGAGGGGCTAAATCTTGGTCCGTGAGAAACTAAACTCAGACCTGCAAGTCACTTTACATACTGTTGCACTATAAAAATCACATACAGTTAGCTCACTAATGGCTACAGGTCCGTGTTCCTCCCCAGACTTGCCGCAGAACGTCTTTTGGACTTCCCTGCTGTAAAACTGGAGGGTAACTACCGGTGGTAAGTAGTTAGTTAGTTAATTGAGTTACTTAAGGCAAGGCCTGCTGCTCACCATTTGTCTGTGGCTGGGACTTCTGGAGAGATTTGAATGAAAGACCGAGAAGAATCTGAATCATCCAGTCATGCAAATTAAACTATTTCAGTAATATGAGGGCTACTTTTCCTGATCCATAGTAATTGATGAGGCTCATTATATGTTAATATCACTTCTTTTTTTTTTAATCTTACATGTAATTTGCTATAGTGTTGCGGTGTGAAGGTATAATTAAGATTCAGATGGCAATTTCATTCTAGACTGCTCTCTACCGTTGCTTAAATAAAAATTAGCACTTAGGATGATATTTTCTCTAAAGGCAGAAAAAAATATTCTTTCTGATACTTCAGATATAAATCCATTCACCCGTAACCAAATTTTCTAATTGTGAAAAATCACAAAACACTACCTCTTACCATCAAGCATTGCCCTGTGCCCCTTCTGAAAGTGCAGCATCCAGGGTTCAGTTCCCAGATGCACAAAACCTGAGACTCTCGTGGTTGCGGCTGTGACCAGCAATCATTTCTTCCACCCCTACGTTAAGGTTTGTTATCAGTGTGCGTGGTGCTGATGCCTACAGGAGCCAGCCACTCCAAGGTCTGCACGACCAACCTGCTGGTGCTCACTGCCTCGCGTGAACCCACAGGAAATTTCACTGCAATTTTGCCAGGCTTATTATACACGCACAGGGTTCATCTGAGGCTTACGGTGGGCAAAAAAGACAGGCAGTGAGGGCAGGGAAGGCACGTGTGGGTCTGTCTGGGTGCTCGTGTGATCGCTTTGTGCTGGTGCTCCCTTTCTGACCGCTCTGCAGGCTCTGGTGCTACGTGGGACGTGACGACTGCCTCCCAGCTGACTACACACATTAGCGTACGGCGGGGATGTAACTCGCCGTTGACAGGAAAGCTTTGGAACATCATAGCATATGAAAAGAGCAAAATGAAATGTTTCTGTAATATAATGCGAGGACAGACAAATGTGGGTGTACATGAAAACATTCAGGCGAGTCTGCTGACATGGGCGGGAGGAGGGGAAGAAGGGAGTTGCTGTGTTTCTGTAAAGCAAATAAAAGAGTCACCGCTCAGGTGGTAGCAATTTCTGAAGCAGAAGGCAAAATCTCATCTTTTTTTTTTTTTTTTGTAGCAATCTCTTTTTGAAGCAATCGTTTTGTCGCTGTTTCATTTAGGCTGACATCAGGTGCTTTATGAGCTGCATTTCAAAGGTTTTCTCTGCCGGCTGCTTGAAGAGAGCCGGGACCGGCGCGTGGAGCACCGTGCCCTGTATGGTTTGAGCTGCAGGGGCCCGGCAGCGGCGTTGCTCCCTGCGAGGCCCCGTTGCCCTGGGACCCACGTCACCAGGAGCAGAGGGAGAGGTAGAATTGGGCCCTTTCTTCCCTTGCACAAGGACCAAGAGCAGTGGTGGGGCTCAGCCTGAGCTGCGCCCAGCTTCTGGCCAAGCTGTGGCAAGGTGATGGAGCAGGGACACACGAGAGGAAGGAAGAGGTGGGAGTTTGAGTACTTGTGTAGGAGACGAGAGCTTCTTCATCATCCTGCTCTGCAGCGGGGAGCTCTGCGTAAAATCACGGAGCATCTGTGTGGCTCAGTTTCCCCTCCTGTAATTTGGAGGAGATCTTTCCCAAAGCCACTGTGAAAATGATTACATTGCAGCGATGTTGTGCTGAGGGACCATAGGAGTGCCTCAGAGAGACAGCCTTCTGTCTGGCAGATGCTTTAAAGACGGAAAAAGAAATGCAAAGATTTGGCTTCGCTTCGCACCATGTGGAAACGCAGGATGTGTCTTTCAGAAAGGAATTCATCGCCGCGTTGTAGTTTTGAAGGACTGCAAGTGGTGTGGCTCAGACTCTCCCCCGGCGTAACTGCATCTCGTGTGCCGTACGTGATAGCGGGAGGTTTGTGTCGCCTGTCCACGTAGGTAGCAGAGGTGGGAGTGTGCTGTCTCCGCGCCATGTGCTGCACTGTAATGCACGTTTTGGAACCGGGCCTGTTTTTAATGTATTGTACCTTCTCCTCAACGGCTTCCTGTCTAATTCTGTGCGCTAACCCCAAAATGAGCAACCCTCACAGCAGCTGTCAGGGAATTTTTGTAAGTTCTCGACAAAGACCCTCCGAGGAATTTCCTTATTAACCAGCCGAGCTATCAAAAGCACCTTTTCCTGCCAAAAAGGGCAAAAAGCACAGAGATATGAATACATGTTTAGCGAAATCCCGTTGTACTGTAACAAGACCAGGCCCTGGCAGGAAACCTCGCGCTGGTGCCTGCTGCAACGAGAGTCAAAATAATACTCAGCAGTCTGGAGCATGAAACCTTTCTCATCTTCGCTTTGGCCCTTTCCAGGCACGCCGGTACCTGGGGCGTTGCTGGTGGGTACTGCTGCCCCTAGAGCTGAGCTGGGCTGGGGGGGGTTGTAGGGCATCTTGGCAGCCCTTCTTGGACAAACGCTAATTTGGGAGGTTGGGGAGTGTTGTTTCAGCCTTCGGTGCATTTCAGTCTTGGTCTTGGGGAGAGAAAATACCAAACTCCCTTGTAAGATAACAGGTAAGGCTTATCACAAGGTGCGTCTCTAACTTTTGGTCACAGAGTAGACCAGAGCAGGACTTTTTGGCCTGGAAAAGAGATGGACTAAGTGGGCACGTGGTGGAGGTTCAGCAGGCAGGATGCAGGCGAGGACGGAGGAAAGAAGAGGAAGGATTTGGCTCCAGTGAACACATCAAGTCAGTGTTTTGCTTGCTGTGTTGTGTTACAGCTAATCTAAAGGAGCGTTGCTTAGATGATTGCTGTTGGAGGGAAAACGTGTGAGAAGACTTGAGCCGGGGGGGATGGTGGAAGAATTGGCCTAGAAAAGTGCTGGGACAAGGCGTGAGAGAAGCAGAAAGAGGCAGAACTCGCCTTCTTGAGAAGAAGGGAGCAAAATGATCTGATTTGGATCAGAGGATGGCATTAAGGAGAAATACTGGGTCTGAGTGGCAGATGAACTGATCACATGAATTAAGACTATTCATTTCAGTGGTAACATGAAAATGTGCTATCTGCTTTTATTCCATCTCAGCCTGATTTTGGCCATTTTTATTCCGAGTCACTGCCGGAGGGTGTCCTTTAATGCGGCCCTCTTGTACAGAATTCAGGAGCAGGGCTCTTTTCCGGATCTGAGTCTTTCCATTATGTTATTTCTCTCCTAGGAGAGTGAAATTGATTCCCAATAAGGCAGCTGGTTGATTTTTCAGATTCTAGCACTTGCCTATTTGTTTGGTCTTTTGGTTTTCCATTTAACAGGTTGCTCTCCCTGGCCCGCCTGTAAATGACTTCCACCTGGTCTGCGGGGACGGACAGCAGCTCCCCGGCCGGGCTGTTGCCCACTGCACCCCTTCTCCAAGGCTTCCCACCGCGTGGCCGGATACAAAAGCTAATGAAAAGCATCGTGTCTCCCTTCCCTTCTGCAGATTTGATTTTTATTCACTTTGTCCCTGTCTGTCAGGACCGGATGAGTGGAAAAGGAAGGGGAGTCGCTGGAACTCTGACCCGAGTCCACTCTGCTTCACTCTCCCTTATCCCCCTGAGTAAATCGAGCGCTTTTTTCATACCGCTGCATTTTCCTTATGCATTTTTTTTTCCACCCATCGTAGGCTTTTGTTCTTGTTGCCTCGACTCCTTTTGGCGCTGGGAGATCTACAGCCTTGAGGCATTTCCTATTTTAGTGAGGATGTTTGGCAGTATTAAAGATCAAAGCACAATCTAGGCCAACAGCGCAACGCGTACCTTGATATTTCTTGTTTATTCCTGATTAATGTTCACACACTCGAGCCAGCCCATTCCAAGCTAGAACATTTTTTTCTCTGTCTCTGACCATTGCAAACTCTTCCTTTTATGTAGAGGGGAAAATGTGTTTTCCTCCTGCTTTTTCGAGGCACTCGGTAGCAATCCAGAGGCTGGGCTTGGAAGCTGGCTGATAACTTTGCTCGTAACACACAGGGCTGAACAAGACAAAGTCTATTCCCCAGAGCTGCTTTGGTTGTGCAGCACTAGGCATTTGTTTGTGAATGATGCAAATTCTGCGCAGATGAAAAAGTGAGCGTGGCTGCATCTGGTATCCATTGCGATTTTTAAATACTTTTCTGAAGATAACTTTTGTTCAGCAGGAAGCCAGTTATTTGGCACACCGTGTCCTTCTTGTGGGTAGTATGTCCCTACAGGACTCCAGGAGGCTACTGGCAAAACAATTAAGGGTGCATATTTTAAGCAGTGTTTTCGAGAGAGAGTTGCAACTCTCCTTACGTGTTAGGAGAATAGGAGCTGCCATGCCAGGTGAGAATGGCAATCCTTCCTCTCCGATGTGCTGCCAGTGATGGTATTCGATGCTGGATGCTTTAGGGAAGAGGCAAGAAACCACGACGTGGCACAAAGGAGCTTCCTCTTACACCCATCGGAGCAGGCTGCTGCCCTGAAGCGTGACGAGGTAGCTGAGACAGTGACACGTCGCTCGTGGCTGATGTCAGAAGTGAGTTGTCAGTGCTGCAGAACAGGGCAGAGCTGGAAGCAAAGGCAGCTGGTGTGGTGTGGTGTGCCTTGGCCAAGTGTGGTGCCAGGGAAGGTCAGGGTGAGTTGAAGTGGGACGGTGGAAAATCTCAATTTTCGTTACGTTTAGCACATACAAGCCATACAGCCTAGTCCTTGCCTTTAATTGCATAAATTAAATAAATGATTTGTGCAAGCCCATAGGCAGATATTACAATAATGCATGTCGTAATTTGCTTAGCATAAAATAACGCTTTGCTCTTGAGTTCTTACGGTCTATCATGAAGCAGCACAGACTTGTGAGCCTCTGAGCTACCATAGAACCAGAATGAAAAATAGGTGCAGTTTTTCCTCATTACTTAACTAAGCTGATTCTGCTTTCAGCTTTGCTGTTTTCCTCCATAAGAGTGGCTGGGATTCTGCTCTTTTTCCCCATATACTTGAGCCAGCAGGGCGATCGCTCAGTTTGATCTCCTAACAATGTGGGAGACTGGGGCCGTTCGACTTCCTGTAATTTCATGACCTACCACCTACCGAACGGAGAAGTAACACCGAAATGCTGCAGGCTTCAATATGTAGGATGTCAGCATCGGTCTGGAATATCCTGCCTGGAGAGCGTCAGGCGCGAGCACTGCCAACCCTGACATCACCCACCCAGGGAGGCTGCGCCGTGTCAGTTGTTCTGGCAGGTGGTTCCTGGAGAACAAAGAGAGATTAAATATCCCCAAGAATTTTATTCTGCTGCAGAAAACATTAGTAAAAAGAACTTTTGTAGAGGGTTGGTGCGTTACTTGCTGGCTGGCTGGGTAATGACGGGGCGCCGGGTTCCTGGCCGGGTTTGTCAGGGCGGGAGGCAGAGACGTGGCACAGTGGGGAGGGGGGAGGCTCTCGTGCTGAGACGAGGGCTCTTGCTGGAGAAAGGCCTGTGCATGATGCAGGGGCACGGCAGCTTTAGCTGTGGTTCCATGGACACATCCATTTTCCTCCAGCACTGTGGTGTGGCAGCGAATTTCACACCGCTGCCGCAGGCACAAGGAGGACGTCGCTGCCCAGGCAGGTTCGTGGGCGCCGCGATTCCACCTCTTGCTCTCTGCAGAAAGTAATCAGCTTGACTTGGGGGTTGCTTTTCTTCTGTTGTGCTTCAAAGCTTCAGCACATCTCCTGTGTGCAGATATAAAACACTCCCCTGTAGTAAACTGTTAATGCTTGTTGCCCTCTACATTGGACTCTGTGTTCTGGCTTTCCAGGAACTTTGCTGTTTGGGGGATCTGTGTTAGTAAAGCTGCAGCAATGCAGACGACAACTTGTGCTGAATTGCCTGAGACTGAGTAGTAAATCTGGTGACTAACCTGTACTGATGTCTGTGCTGTCCCAGCTCGGCTGCTTTCCTTTCTGGATGTTGCTGGATGCTTTTGTCTAAACTGTGCTGCAAACACTCATAGCTGGATTAGAGTCTGTGGTGGTGGTAGTACCCATCCTTTGCAACCTGTTTTGGGTGCAAAATGATTCTTGAAAATATAAAAAAAGCAGCTTTCAAAATGGAAGGAAAAAGAATAGAACAGAGAAAGAAGAAAAGGAAATGAAAAGAATGTACCCAGATCAGCTGCATGCACAGTTTTTCACCTCTCTCAGAAGAGAATGGTAAATCTTCCTTCCTCTGCAATTCCAAGCTGATGACTTGCTCTGGGATCTCTGATTTACCTGAATATCCTCTCTTATGCTGAAATCAGTCTTTTAATGCTGCTTATGCACTCTACTTGCAGTTGAAAATCCGATGCCATTTTAACATTTCATCTACTGTCTTTAGTCCATTGAACAGAAATAATGGGAAGAAGATAGAGTGATAAAGAAAAACACCAGTGGGAAGTAGAATGAAAACTGATTGATGAGACATAATAGAGTTAAGCAACAGATGTTGAGCACCACTAACTGACTGTCTTATTATATTCTTCCAAAGGCTCATCTCCCCCGACCCTCACAGGCCGAGCGCTTCGGGTGTGTGTACTGCAAGTCAATGCAAATCGGAGGCAAAACATTTGCCCATAGATTTACAAGGAGCTTTGCAGTCAGACAGTGGTGGCATGAATGCCAGCCTGATCTGATCTATTAGTGCGGTTGCGTCTAACCTCCCTAGCCTTTTAAACAGGGAAAAACAGCAGCTCTAAGTGGCTGTGAGGTTTCAATTACATTTACGCCCTAGAGGGACACAGCGGTGACCTGGTGCTGATGGATTTATGAGTATGTTATCTGACAGAAAGGCGGGCTTAAAAACAATTGGTGCAACACATGCTTAGTTATTACATTAAACTACTTCCCTTGGCTTGGACGTCTCTATTTTTCTCCCCTACGCAGGCTCAGGTAGTCCAGGGGATTCCTACCATTGATATGAAGATTATTTTCTCATAGTTGTTGCAGAAATCTAAATCACAACTAAAGTAATTTGAGACATTAAAAAAACCAACACACCAACATTTGAATCATCAGCGTGTTGAGAAGCCTTTTACTTCAGATGCTTTCTTAAAAGCTGAGAGGATTATTTTCTCCGACTAGTCTGTGCAGGAGGATTTCAAAAAGGAAGAGTTAGGTTTTTATGAACACTCTTACATTTAAATCCTTAGAATAGACATGTTTCATTGATATATCGTCTTGTCCGTATTATATCTACAGGAGCTTGGTTTATTTATTTGGAAGCCATAGAAGATTATTCTTGAAAGTTAAGAATTGCTTTCCTTATTGCTCTGGAGCTTTTTATTCTCTTTCGGGACCAATCACTATCAGACAAAGAATTAAATATTGATGGGAAATAATTAAAACAGTTTAAATGGGCTGAAAAATACACAATTGTCATGAGTATGAAAGTGTTCAAATTAAATAATAATATTTCAGCATTCTCTAGTATGTCACAAGCCTACATGTGTACTTTTCAGCAGAAAACAACTGCCATGTGTAACGGCCTCAGTTTTACTGATGTATTCACCGCTAATCTATGTGTGAAGACTACTAAGCATTTTTTAATTAACTTATGTCAAACATCGCATAGCAGTACATCAACGAGAACTTACAAGAAGAACAAATCTCCATTCAGCTCAGATCAATACATGCACATAATTCATTACACCTGTACCGAAATATCCTACCAAGACACCTTAACTCTGACCCATGAGGCTCTGCAGACAGCAGATGTCTATTTTAATAATTATTGCAACAGGGATGAGTAGGAATATACCCTCAGCTGCTCGTGCGCACTGTAGTGCTTAATGGCACCTACCTGTACCGATCTGCTTGCATTGAACTGGGTAAGTTACCTCTTGCAGAGTTGAGAGCTGAGCCAGGTGTTCTGGCTGTACCAGCCCCACTTAACATCCTCTTTGGTGTCGTAACAGCTTGGTGGAAGTGAATGGCAGGGACCTGGGCTTTAGATACATCTGAAGGTGTCTTTTTTCTTCAGCAGACCCTGTTTTTGCCTTTTCAGCTCCTCAGAGCCTGTCTACCACGCAGTGTCAGTGCGTAGCTGCATGCAAGTTTATGAATTTGGATCCTTTCAGCAGCATTAAAGCCCAAATACTCTAAGGCACGTTCTGTAGCTATGCTCCATTCTGCAGGTGGTGTAAGGGTATCTGCAGCCGGAGCAGGGATTCCAGGGCAGATCAGCCCTAAGCTGGGAGGAGCTCCTCACTTGAGTTGGTCAGACTGCAAAACATGACTGGGCTACCCAAGAGAAGGTGGCATTGCATGATTTTATCTTTGTATTCCATTAAAAACTGCATGTTGGGGAAGAAAAGAGCCCCAGTACTACCCATTGCCTAACACATTTGACACCACTGTATCTGTCTTGCTACCACTTTGTCATGGCCATTCGCTTTCTCCTCTAGTGGAGGATGAAGTGGTCAAGTCCTTGACAGTCTCAGCTGGTTCAGCCATTCCTGAGTGCCAACACTGCAGTTCTTGCAGCAGCCTGGGTGCCAACACTGCCAATACTTAGCAAGTGAAGGGCTCTGTGCTTGTGAGTTAGCAGTCCGCTGCCTGGAGCAAGTGACTGAAGAGGTCCGGGCATGGATATTCTGTGATGAGAGCTCACCAGCAGTGCTGCAGCAAGAGGAGGGGAGATGCGAAGAGATCAGACAATTATGTGGGCTTTATCTCCTAGTTGCACAGAAAGGAGTTTGACGTAGCCAACTACTTTGCTGCATAGCAAAATTTTCCTCTTAGCAGTCTGTGCATGGATCAGTCAGGGACATAATGTCTGCTTTCATATTTTTTCCTTATTCCCATTGCCTATCAGGTGGTCACTGAGGTACAAGGACAAGGAAGTTTAAATGTGCAAACAGCCAATAGCGAGCGGCTCTTTCAAAACTCACCGCCTTGGTAGAGCTGTGCCGTAGCAGCATTTCCAGTCCATTTTCTGTAGCTGACCCCGCTGCCAACCCTACTGAAGGAAACAAACCAGCTTGGGACACACAGGAGCATGTACCTTACCCATCCCTACAGCTCTTAGCAGTAGCGTCGTGGTGCATAAGCCAATGGACTGTCTACCTGGTGATGAGGAAGATACGAAGCCTGGGATTTTCACTTTGCTGTTTGGTTCCCATTAGAAACTCGTGTGACCTCCCTGTGGCTGCCAGGTTAGTGGCAATAGCGCATTTTACTGAGCATGTTTGGCAAGGAGAGCTTTTATTTTGTACTTTCCTGTCTGACAGATGGTTTTTGGTTGAAGCAGGGGTGGAAATTCCCCACAGTAGTTACAGGGAGACTTGGCCACATCCACTGGCATTAATTATAATAATTGTCCTTCGTAATTAGCCGCGTGCCAGAGCTGGAGGCACAACATCACGTCTCTGCTGACTCCGTCTGATTTCGGGTCCTTTTGCGGCTTGCTCTCCCACAACTGGGAAGCAGGTTGTTTGGGCTAGAATTAGAGTCGTAGGTAGGCAGCAGCTGCTCTTGAGCTTTTTTATATGCTAGTTGGATGTGTGAGATCAAATTGTTTTTGTTCATTTAGCAGCCTGTTCAATGGAGGGGGAAGAACAACGCGAGCCTCAGTAACTGCTAGCATCCTGTTCTGACAGTGGCTCTGCCTGCGGATGACACTGAAGTTTATTGATGGCTCTAAATGATCCGTTCCTGTTCCACTGCAGAAGTAGGAATCAGCCCTACATGTACCTACTTCTGCAGGGAAACCTTTACTCATTGCGTGTTGTACCAGCCTGTGCAGGTGGCCTTTGGTTTGCCCTGAACTTGGTGTAAGCATTTACTCAGCAAATACAATATTACTGAAATTATGCAGGAATTTTCTGCCTTGTAATTTAAACCTGGAGCTGGCCACACTGCCAAGACTCTTGTATTTAACCTATGAGCCTGTGTACAAAAAGGAGGGCTTTTGTCTGAGCCCCGAACCCTGGTGATGGTGGAGTACCCAGGCATCCCTGCTTCTTTAGCGAGGTCCCACACTATGTGGGTTGGCACGGAGGTAGTCTGAAGCCTAGCAACTTCTCCTAAAAGGATTTCACATCAGTGGGAACAAGGGATTTACAGGGTACCTCTTATGCAGAAGTGATAATCTCCACTAGAAAGCGTGAATACTACAGGTGGGTTACTGCGGCTGGGCTAACACCGGTCGTGTGGAGAGCAAACTTGGGAAGATAGGGCTTACACTGCTTCATTTTCCTCTTAAACTTAATCTTTCACACCACACACAGTCATAACAGGCTACGAAGGGCAGAACCGCGCTGCAGTTCCTACAGCAGCAGGCCTGTAATGTCCTCCACGTGTGTACTGCACTCGGTCGTGTCTGCAGTGCTCCAAATCTTCAGTGTATTTCACCCTGAGATCTCAAAGCATTTCACTAACCCAAGTGACTGAGGTCTTTCGATATGGTGGATGGGCAACGTGAGCACCACATTATCAAAAAGAGAGTTAGTCTTTAGAGAGCTTACAAGAAATTCCCAGGCTGTGCTAAGATTGAAATCCCGAATTGTTGCCTGCCAGTCCTGCCCCTCACCGTCAGATCCACACCAGGGAGCCAGCTGGGAGAAAGGATGTGCTCCTGCTCCTGTCGGTGGCCTCGGACGGAGTTACAAGGGTGCGGGTCTGGCTCCGACAACACTGTGCACAAAGTGGTGTTTCCCATTCAGGATGCGGCACCAACGCGGTATCGAAGTGAAATCCAATTTGTGTCAAGCAGCCTTGACAACATAGGTACGGCACCGACGCCGTAGTGAGTGAACAGGTAACAAACCGTGCTGAGCTTCGAGATGGAGGCTTTCCAGAGACACTCCTATGCAGTATGTTAGGAGCCCTGGATGACAACACGATTAACTTCTCGTTGGCAAACAAAGTTATTCCACTTTGTCTGGAGAGGAAACGCGAGGTGGCTGCCCAGTCGGAATTGCGAAAAGAAATCCATGCTCATTGTGCTCAGCTAGGTCTTTTAGGAATAACAACAAAATCAGTTTCTTTTTCTTTCTGGCTTCACGTCAAGTCAAGGCTGACACCAGGGATGGATCTGACTCGTTGCTCGGCTCAGCCTGGGGATGCGGGAGCAGAACGTGCAGCTTACTCTGGCGCCTAAACCCGAACTTCCCGAGAAAGCGAGAAAATCTGCATTTCCCTCCTGCATCGCGTGCATCAAATGACTTCAGCTTATGATATTGTATTACATTATTAAAGCTAAACTCCAAGGGAGCAGGTGGCCCTGTGATGTTATTTCACCTCCCAAGTCTGTTGGCAAATCTGTCATCTTCACGTCAAGTGAGAATGAATTTTGGTGGCTGCAGTCTGGGGGATTTTCAAAAGCAGGGAGTTAGTAGTGGTAATGGCTATTAACGTTAAATGTTTGCTTTGTGTTCAAAGGAGTTGGCTGTGATGTGTAGTCACACTACACTGTGTCTGTGGTCACTGTAAAGAGAGGAAAAGACGCAGCATTTTCTCTGAAGATCTACAATTACCAAACCATTTTGAAAGTTTGGGAGAGCTGGGATTATCACGCCTCTAAACTGCAGGGGATTTGTCTGTGTCCTAGCATGGAGGGCTATTCTGCGGGCTCAACCCAAGGAGAAGTCATGGACAGGAGCAGGAAATCCTTACTTGGTGCCTGTCTGCACCGTGCGTAGGTTAAACCTGCTCCAAATCGATAAGAAAAATTTGAATAGAAAGAAACCCCATATCCAGTGTTCTCAGTATTCAAGGAAAAAAGAATCTGCATCTCAATCTCATCGTTGTGTTAAAGGAGATGTACTGAATTTGCAGAATGGCTGCAGAAAGTTGTGAATAATGTATGAAAGGGAAAAATTGCTTCCCTGTGCACAGAGAGAATGCAAACAGCTGTGCTGCTTGCTGCGTGCTGGTTGCAGACACCAGCATCGCTGGGGACCCACGGAGAGTGTAGCAAATCCCGAGTTCCCAAGTTGAGTTTCCCCTCCTGCTCTGGCACCAGGCCTTAAAAAAGAGTTTAAAATGACTTTTATTGCTTATAATTAATTTTTGTTCCTTTTCTCTTTTTTTTTCCCTCTTCTATTGGGCAACTGGCCAGATGGAGGGAGGGAGAGGGGGATGAGAAACATACACAAAGAGGCCAAATAAGGGAACGTGAGTCTAAATACATTATAGCTAATGTGTTTTTTTTTCTTTTTAGAGCTCAACCTTCTCTTTTTTGATGTTGTTCTGTGTTTACTGTTAATGAGAGATAAGGATTAATAAGCCTGGCAAAAGCCAGGGTCTTCTGGTGCTACAAACCAAACCTTGATTTCTCTCGCCTCTACGCACCGCTCAGGTATTTGCTGTAACCTACTCTGGTAGGCCAAGTCAGAATCTGGTCAAACACCACATTTGTGCTTCAATGCATCCAGGTCAGACTTGCAGAAGGTTTTTTTTTTGTCTTGATTGCTGCAGGCCAGAAAATGAGACTAGTGCCAAGTTATGTGGCAGCTTTATGGTGGTGGTTAAGGTTTAAGGCCAGCGGGACATTGCACTCTAAAAGGGTCACCAGTCTTTTTCAGAAGGTTATCTGAACTCTCGTCTTTGGAAAAAAAAGGGGAGGGGGGGGAATGAAGACAAGCTCATTATTTACATAGCTTTCATTTAAATTCAGCTTTGAATCCTACAGTCTGAATTTAAACAGATGAGCGAATAGCAAAACACAACTCGAAGAGCTGTCCCTCATTGCCAGGGGAGCCTTTTGTCTGGTGTGGAGAAGAAAACACAGACAATTAGTCATTTTTATGCTTTCAAAGCATTGGTTTGATGGTGCCAAACTTTTTCTTTTTCTTTTCTGAGAGCGAGATCTCGTCTACTTCAGCTATCTGCCACTCTGCTTTATGATGTTTCTAGGGCAACTGGCATCTTCGTGGAGAGCCACCACCCGGCGTTGCCTGCGCTCAGACGGCTGCTCCTGGTGGCTCCTTTCCCTTCAGCACTCGCAGATAGCTCACAGCTCAATGGCCACAGCTCCATTTCTAAAATCACAGCAGCAAAGTTATGGTTATGATTACTTATGAGCACAGGTGAATGATTTCTCGTGTTGGATTTTTGCAAGGCTGATGGTTAGGAAGGCTTCAGCTTTCTCCTCTGTCAGGTTGCTTCATAGGCAAGGGACCTTGACCAAGAATATTCCTTGTAACTCTCTTGAACTTTGCTGGGAGTAACATTAGCTTCACTGCTCTGGAAAAATGGATCTGTCTTGGCCTGGGCTTCTCGTCTGCAGAACAGGAGAGGTGAAAGGGAAGGGCAGTGGGAGGAAGGAGCTCTGGGATGGGGCTGCAGAGCAGGCGACCTTCTTGCTTCTGTCAAAGACTGTGAATCTCAGAAAGCTGGTACAGGGTGATTGGTATTGTAGGACCTGGTCCCGAAAGGAGGGGAGCTGTTTCCTGACTAAAGCAGACGGGAACCTTTGCTCTCCAAGCCCACAGCCTGGGGGGAGTTCAGGGGGATGCTGTGATTGCGTCACTGTTTTAAAACATTTTCTTGTGAAATCTGATCATTTTATCATTCCGTGTAAGCCGTGTGGGTAGTGGTAGAGAGATGCCGAGGGAGCTGCACCGCAGCTGAGCACAGTCAAAACAAGAGGCAGGGAGTTGCGCTGATGTATTCACAGAGACGTTCCCCTGTGCATCAATTTTGTGTTCCAGTGGTGGCTGAAAGCTCTTTGACAGCACTTTTAGTCTGGGGCTTGTGTGTTTGAAAAGCATCTAGCATGTTGGTGGCAGCTATTTAGGAAGCAGTATCCTTCGTTGCCCATTGTTATCCTTCTCCCTGCACTGTTGGCTGTGCAGAGGCCGAACAGCGTTGCTCATTCAGATCACCTCCTGGTTTTCAGGCCAGAATGCCCCAAAGAGGTTTGCTGGCTCAGTGGCTAGCCAAGGGTAAACGGGCACCGTGCTTTCCATCAGACCTCTCTGAGGTGGTAAAGGGGCGAGGAAGTGCAGAGTTTGCTGTTGAAAATAACTGAGAAAGTTACTTTTAATGCTTGCGCTTACAGCTGGAGCCTGTTTGCTAACACCATCCACCCAGCCACTAATGCTTCCCCTTCCCTGATGAGTGTCCATTTTCAGCTGCTGGCTTGGTGCAAGAATATCATGAATAGGATTTTTTATTTATTAGCTGCGGTAATGTGGCACATAGGAGTTGCGTTACGCTGGGCACAGTACAAACACATTTATTTAGACTGGTGTGAAAATAACTAATGAGAAAAGATGGCTGGCCAAAGCTCTAGGCGTCCTGACACCTCGGAATAAAACAATGACATCCCAACAGTGTTTAAAGTGATGATTCCAGCAGAAACTCAGCCAGCTGCTTCCAGAAACTCCTACAGCATACCATTAGCCTTCTCTAAATAGTCCATAAAACAGAAGACCTGACAAATGTTAGGAGATGGTCTTTACCCTGAAGTGTTTACAGTCCAAAGCCTCCATCCTTCAGATAAGTGTCTGCTTATGTGATGATGTCCAGTGAGAAGACGTTGTTACTTGTCTTCTTTAAAATTATGCATGTCTCTGGATGGCAGGAGCAGAAATCAAAGGGGGACGAAAGGAAAACTCTTATTTACTTGAAAAGAAAGAAAAGTTGAAGACTTAAGCTGAAAGGACTTGCCTGAGGCCCTACAGAAAGTCAGTGGCAGAGCCCAGAATAGAAGCCAGATGTTCCAAGTCTGTGACAATCTGCTTTAACAAGAATCTAACGGCGAGATGTTTTCCTTCAAAGTCTGTTTTCACCTCCCTTTTGAATTATCTTTTGGTCCTCTTTTTATTTTTATTTTTTAAAGGATATCTGAAGAATGCCACGGGAGTTTCAAACAAAGATAATGCTTTGAGGAAGCCAAGCTTTGGGGTATTTGCTTGTGTTCTGATTTACTCTGAGCAAGGGGAGCTGCTCTGATTCTAATTCTTAGGCAGGAGCCTCAAAGATTGCGAGAGTCTATAAATATTTGCTTTATTTGCAGTGAAGAGTACAGGAAGTTCTGCATTAGCCTAATTTAGGCTTCAATATAGGCTATTTATGTACTACCTCCTGGGACCACCTCTGATTACTGAAAGAGTGACCTTATTGGAAACCAACAAGTAGGTCTGCGCTTAATTATGAAGGACTCAGAGCGCGCTGCGGAGCCCTAACAAAGGTATTTTTGTGGATGATGTTACGTGTTTTTATTTAACAGCTCAATTTAAGAGAGCTAAAACAGATGGCATACTTGTTACTGCTCTCTGAGAACACCTACAGAAGGACACCGAGATTAACGGAGAGAGGCCAAGACTTATAGGTCAGGAGTGATGGCAAGGATGGGGCTGTCTGGGCTCCCTAATTAACATCTGAAAGCACTAATGAACTGGTCAGCGGGGTCAGGGACAGGTGATGCTGTGTGGAGGGGGAGAAAGAGGGTTTTGTTTGTGCTCTGCGTTTGGAAGAAGTGGTTTAAACGGTTTTGCCTCTTTTTTAACTTTCTGGTAATAGCAGTGACTTAATCTAATCTAAATGTGGTCTTTGGAGAAAATCTGCTCTAGGACTTTTCCAAAATAATTTCCTGGAGGAAAGAAGAATCTCTCCGAGTGAAGTTCAGAGCGATGTCTGAGGAGAGAAATGTAAAAAGCTGACTTATGGGGCAGCAAGTTTATACACGGGAAGATGCTCCTCTGGGGCATTATAGAAAATGATTATAGCAGATTTTGTTCATCAAGGCAAAGTAAGCTAAATCAGATACAAGGCGAAGCCCTTAGGAGGGGGAGGAACGTATTCAATTTAGTGAGGCAACTGTGATAGTAATTAAAGCCCAGATGGAAACCTTTGAATGTGTCTGGCGTCTGTGTATCCGCTGCGTTTTTTCTGTTAACTTGACATTATAAAAGGAGCACCCAAAGAATAAAGAGATGGTGTTTGAAATTTCATCAGTCAAACACTGTCCCAAATTTGATTTATTGTAAACAATCTTCAAAAATGGGTTTGGGTGTATATGATACAGGCAAGGAGTTTTCTCAAGTGGTAATTCACAAAGAGAGAAATTGTACATTATTTGTAGATTTGTCTTTGCTGAAATGCAGTCAGGATTAATCACACCATCCGCCAGCTCTGACTGTGAACCTCTTGTACTTCGGACATATGGATAGAATTTTGCTCTGCTGTTATAAACTCTGAAGCAGAGTGCTGCGCTGTTTACTTTATGAGAAGATATACTGCAAGATTTCAGTTAAAAAAACCCCATACATTAAAATAATTAATATAAAAATCAAGGATTAAAAAGGGAAACGTCGTCCTACTTCTTTTCCTCTAATACACAAGCCAAGAATAAATGATGATATTGTATGGAAACAGTGTTAAAGGGTTAGAAAAATGTAAAGAGTTATTTTTCTATTACTGCTGAATGAAGAGGGGTTGGCTCTAACCCCGCTGCACTGTCGTACTCACAGGGAGCCTCGAGCGTGCCCTGCCTCGTGTTGGAGCCATTGCGTGCATCTGCCTGGAGCAGACAGGCTGCTTCCAGCCCCGGCTCCTCCGCCACACGCACGGCTTGCGCTCTCCTACAGGTGGGCTACGATTTAGCGCTACTGCTCGAGCAGCTGCAGCACCGGAGCTCGTGTGAGCACCCTCCTGGCGTTGCAGCGAGGCTCGGCATGCCCGTGTCGCCCTGCCGCTCGGTGGTGGTGGAGCACCGGGCAGAGTTTGCAGCTCGGAGCAAAGCCAAAGCACGGAGGGGAAGGGGAGATGCTCCTCTTCAGGGGTGCTACGTCGCTGTTTGCCACGGCATCTCCAAACACATACCTAGGGGCTTTTGGGAAAGTCTGAAGCTCCCCAGGCGGGCCTGTTTACGGGCAATTTTGTGATATTAGAGTTGCAGGCAAAACTCTAGTTAAGCATGTGTAATTAGCGGCAATATTAATGGTCTTTAACGATACTAACTCCAGGCACTGGTGTTTTCCCTGAGTTTTCCTTACCTCTGCGCTGATAATGGCTTACATCCTTGTACTAAATCCATGCTGCCAAAGTCCTTATGGTGCTTTCCACTTTAAAAAGTATCTCCATGTGAGCCTATTTCCCCCACGTATGCTGTCAGTCTTCATTATAAGACTTTTTTTTTGCACTGAAGTACATCTTTTGCAGCCTGTATTCTGAAATAACAATAAAAAGCCACTTCTTTAACATACAGAGCTTTCTTTTAATGGAGATTTTTGAAGAGCTCTGCTTTTACTCCACCAATCCGCATCTAGCTGCAAGTGGCTCACTGCCCATTGACAGGAACCCAAAATCCTGCATCCCGTAACTCGTCGGTTTGAGATGGATTAAATTAAGCTTCAGATTTATTTTTTTAATCTTAATTCTACCTCCACCTTTAATATCTGAGGGCACAACAAGCATCCGTGTCTCTGGAAGGCGTTTTTTACATGAGCCAGGTTGCCACCTGCAGCCTTGGAGCCAGAGTCGTGGTGGAGTTGCGCACCTGATGGCTTTCCCATCCGCTTTTCGCTTGTCAGCCTGTAACTTTACTTAAAGACAAACGAATTGTAATTAAAACAATCCTTTTTTATTCCCTAAAACCAACATCCTGTAAAGTTTATAAGACCACTGGCTATATTTATGGCCCCTACACCCCCAAAGGGGGGCCGTGCTGCTTTTGTCTGGGGCTTCATCGCCGCCACGGGAGCAAGGTCTGAACCGTGCATCAATGTTCGTCGGAGGAGACCTGAGAGATTTATAATGGGAAAATGCTGACAGTTTGGTAATTTATTGCCACACTAATGGGCAGCACTGTAGTTCCTGACAGCTCCAGGCCTTTGTTCTCCAGGATAGCTGGTTTCTAATCCACTTGCTTTCCTGGATTCTCCCCCCGCTCTCTGATGAATGGGTTGAGGATGGTGAATTTCTGTATTGCTGCATTTTCCTGAGCTGATTTTACAGCCTTCCACTTGTAGGACTTCTGGTGTTGAAATTTGTAAGGGGTTGCAGGAACTTCACAGCCGAAAGGCCTTTTCACCTAAGTTGCTTTTGTCCTCGATGCTCTTGTGGCCGCGGCCCCACTGGCGCACGTCGCTGCATCCAAAAGAGCGCGCAGCCACCGAGCAGCTCCTACTTCCAACTTGTTTGAGGAGAAGGCTGTGAATCTGCATAATGGCCTCAGACAGAAAGTGCTTTATCTTGGCGAGTTAGTGAGTCAGTTTAGGGGTATTCTATTGGCAAACGCTTTCAGAGAAATTATGCATGGTAAATTAATGAAGGCCGGCAGAGGTATTATGGTGGGTGAATGCACATGCCATTAGAGTCAATGGCTGGCTGAAAAAAGTTAACGGTCATTAAGTGACTGTTAAAAAGACCAGTGGACACAGATTTACTCCCTTGCAGGGCTCGGGCTGGGTTAGGGGAAGACAGAGCTCGCGTTGGCCGCCGGGCCACCGGACAGCCCGGCCTTTGTGCTTCCATCCCCGCCTCCGTTGGCTCCTGCCTCTGGCAGATGTACCAGAGCCCGCGAGAGCCCGCCGTGCGAGCAGGTAAAGCCCCCGTGTCCCTTCTCCTTTCTGGGCACCGCTCGGGGACAGAGCCGAGGCGGGTGGCCCAGGCTAATATTTGAAGACAGCTTCAGGCTCTGCGTGTCTCCAAGGGGGCCCAAAAGGGAGCCCGGCAGCGGGGACGCGGCAGGACAGGGGGTGCTGGTGCCATCCCCTCCGGGGGGGGCCTCTAAAATAAGTCCCTGTGAGTAGTGGGGTGTTACCTCCCCTTCACGTTCAGGTAGCGAGGACATTAGATGGGCGTTGGGACAGACCTGACCGTGAGCCGGCGGTACAGGAAACGGAGCTCTGAGCTCCGGCTGAAAGTTCGGCAGCCTTCTACCATTGCTGGCAATTCAGCTGTGAATTTGCCATATACAAAATATAAGAGACGTGGGCTATTTCCTGGGCACCTGTATTCCCCCCGGGGCCTGTGTCCTTCCCCTTGAGCACTGTCGATTTTTTTTTTCCACATTGTATTTTGAATGCGTTGATTCTGACTGAAATAAAATGCATGGAGAAAATTAATGATTTGATATCTTCTCGCTGCTGCCAAAAGAAATATAAAAGCGTCTTTGATCTGGGGGCTTTAAAAAAGTGAGCCGGACCAGTTACTGATACTTACTTACTGACCTAAGTAAGTGATAAAGCGACTGTGTCGAAGTTTAATTAGTCTTGATCAAGATAGGTTTTTAAGATTTAGAACTGGTGGCCTTTTGAAGAAGAAAGGCTTCGAGTTGTCATTTATGCCACAACATGTCCTTTTATCACACTTTGTATTTCTCCAGCAAGAACGGTTTTTATTTTATAGAAAAAGAGAAATGGCTCATTTGATGGAGATTAGCACGGACAAGCTTACTAATATCTGAAGACTATTTCTCTGTCTTACCTTTTTCTGTATTTCATATCCCACAGAGATTACCTCAGACTGCTGTTGTTAGTCACTGTTATTTATATAAAGATATGTAATGCGTTTGTGCTGGAGGGGTCGTCTGTAACGGGGTATGCAATTTCAGAGTGTAGGGACTGGCAGGAATTACGGTGAAGAATTGCTTCCCAGTGACAGCTTTATCCTGTCTGTAATATGTCATTGCGTGTGACTTTCAATTAATCACGCAATAACAAAACATTGCGTCTGGCGACAGTGGTGCGGCCATTAATATCGAGAAGCAAGTCTCGGCTTTATGAACACAAATGCTGTCGCGGTCCCCTGCCCACTCGTGCACTTTAATCACTTAGTCTCAACGTGGAAGGACCATTTCTCTCTTCCCGTCTCCCCCATCAGCCTCCATTGTGATCTATTAAACTGCAATCCATAACGTCTCGCGTCGCCGTAATGCTCTGATGGTGTGCGGTTTTAAATGATTGCAGGAATTTGACTTTGTCTCACTCTGCCTTGACCTTGGTGTCTTCGGTGCCTTCCCCTCCCTCTGTTTTCAAAGAGGGAGTGAGGAGTTGGGAGAGAAAATAGAAGAGTGACGGCGTGGACTTTGGAGATATTTCATGGGAGGTTTAATGTTGCTCTTTGAGGAAATGGGGGAGATAAAAGGTAAGAGAGAGGCCGTTACTGGAAGACAAAAAGTACAGATTTGCAAATTTTCAGGAGAAAAGGCATCATGCTTTCGAGCATAACTGGCTCCATAGACTGAAGGCTGCCGTGTGCTGGATCTCATTGGTAAGCACAGTGGAAGCCTTGCAGTAATTCTTCCTCTTGCTCAGTCTCCCATTTATAATAAGATTGCTCGGTAATGTATCAATTTAAGTAAAATCCCCAAATCTCATTGTGTTTTACAGCTATATCTATATCCTGAACGGAAACATAAAGAGCCACTTGGGTGCTTTGTGCTTGGGCCACAAAGAAAGAAGGATGCCCTGGTCCCAGCCACCCAGCTGAGTCTGTGTTATTATACCCGACCAAATTCGGGGGTAGAGTCTCATTCCGTGGAAATCTGTGGTCTGTTTCAGTTGTTTCTTTTGGGTTAGTACTCAGGTTTTACACCTTACAAGACAAATGAGAAGGCTGGCAGTAATTAGTGTCAATGCTTTTCTTTTTCCCCCAAGAAGGAGATGAATCTAATTTAAAAAAAATGTTTGGCTGGACAGTGTTGGAAGAATCTCCTGAGCAGTCTGAAAGCTGGTGTACAGCAGAGCACATTATATGAAACAGATGAAATGCCTTTTTGCATCTTTTCCCATGTATTAACACTGTTTGCGAATTTGTGGCACATTTGACCACTTGCCTTGAAAAGCACGCACTGGACGAGGCGTTTGTGTTAGTCGTGGATTGTGACAATGGTGTGTTGGGTGCATGGAGCACTTTCACTTTGCCCAAATATGAAGCAAAAATCTTTGGAATTGTGAGCAGTAACAGCAAGGTTAGGAGCTCCCCGGGGAGATCTTCCTCCTCTGGCTTGCTGAATCTCCCCATTGTCCCTGAATTATCAGCCAGACAACAAAACAATAGGTAAAGGAGGGTTTATCTCAGACGTGGTTGTTCTGGGGTAAGTGGTGTATTACACCACACCATACAAGGTCCTTATTCCCTCTGGGCATTGTGACTTCTGCCAGTTGGCAAGGGTATTGGGTTTGGCTCTTTAATTAACGCTACCCCATCTATCCTGCTGCATTAGCAGTGCATCTGACAAGATGCTGAACTTGCAAAACTGTAAGAAATAAAAGCAATTCCCCTCAAGTAGACTTGAGGGCATTTGGTATCACAAAAGGTGACCTCTTTGGTCATTAGACTGGGCCTGATCCCTGGCAGATGCAAACCAGCACAGCTTCATAAAGCCATTTAATGCCAGGTGTATTAGGATCCTATTGCAGGCAGGAGAGGCTCCAAGAAGGAGGGTATGTAATCAATTTCTCCTCCCCAAATTATTTTTCCAGAATCCCCACAGTATGGTGTTTGAGTAATAGAATAATTTCCTAGCTATTAAGAGCCTGAAAATCAGCAGTAATTAACTTAGTGCAAATTCTTCTCTTCCTCTCCCTCCTCTTTGCTCAAAAAAAACAAACAAACCCCCTTTCTCAGCAGAGGAAATGCAGATGGAAGCGATGTCTTCCGCCTTAGTGAAGTCGCGTACAGACTACATTGCCCCCCCCCCCCCCCTTCAGTTCTGTGAATAACATAATTGCTTTGTTATCCCTCAGGGGATTTGTAGTATTAACATTGGTTAATGACATTAATTCAAGTTTTTACCATTAATAAAATGGCATTGCTTAAAATTAAACATTACATTTCAATTAGTAGTCCATCGAAGACTTTAATAGTCTGGAGCATTAAAGTGATTTTTTTTTAATTTCTTATTAATTTTTTATTGTATCATGCTAATTTCCAAAGAGTGATTGAAAGCCCAGCTGATCCAGCCACCAACCCTATCTGCCATGTTTCTTGAGGGAACTTCTTTCTTTTATGACATTATGCAAAAAGGTCACATTTCCACAAAGCAGGAATCTGTTTCCGTCACCTCCTGAATTCATTATCATCCTTTTTACTTTTTAACATGAGGCACATGATATACAGGCACCCCAGGTGGACATGTTTAAATTAATCTAGTAATAATTGATTCAGAAGAGATTTGGAGGACAGAATTTGCATAAAAGCCATAATGAGAGCAAATCCTCCAAGGCCAGACTGAACAGCTAAGTCCCTGAATAACTTACATCTTCTAAACTAATTTGGTTATATATGCAGTACGAAGGTGTGGGGGCTGGAGCGCCGTGTGATTGGAATTCATTACAAATAATTCATCTGCTCCGGAAAGCCTGGCCTTGCAGTGTGTAAAAACCATATCAGCCCCCAAACGCGCGCTCAGGCCCTGCCTCCTGGAAGCTGACAGTGAGGTTTCTGTCTGAGGGCTTGCTTGGCTTTTCCAAAGCATTTCTGAGGAGCAATGCTGGCACCCCGGGGCTGGAGCACGCCGTTGGCCCGCTGCGTCTCCTGCCCGAGGATGCCTCGTAGAGCGTCCTCCAAGCTGAGGTTTTGGCTGGACATTGGAAATGGCCAAAGAGCTGGGTGTGGGGGATGGTCTCGGCTGTTAGTCTCAGGTATTCATCCCTTCCTTTCCGGCACGGAGATGCTTAGCTAGGTCACAGGGTTTGTATTAAATTTTGCATCACCTTGGTTTCTGGGAATTTAGGGAAAGGGACATCTTACATGGTTGGGACCATACATACTATAGGCTGTTCACGTAAAGTAAATCTGTGGGCAGTGAAAATTACGACTCCAGTTCGTTAAAAGAATGCAGCCAGGGGCTTTTTGAGGGGTCGCTGCTTCACATTCTCTATGCCTAAATATGTTCGAGAAAAGTGCTAAAAGGGTCTTGCTGTGACCCCGTACAGTAATTCCTGTGTTGGGGAGCTCGGATTAGCAGGGAGCACAGAGCCACGCTCCTAGTATCGGATAGGTTTTCGGAGAAAGAGGAAAATTCAGCTCAGCCTTTTCAGAAATTGCTGAACACCGAATATTTTCCGGGGGAAAATTGATGTCGCTGGAATCAGTCCCATTTCGTTTACCCACAGCAGTCAGTAATAACCTGTCTCTTGTGAGCTGCCCGTTCCCGCATTGCTGCCCTCCGGTGCCGCCCGGCAGCCAGGTAGGTCTGGCAGGAGCCCCGCTCCCCTGCAGCACCCCGGGGGAAACGCCAGAGTCGGGGCAGCCCAAGGCAGGGGGAAGAGTTATCGGAGCCAACAGGTAGCTGCTGCTGCGAGAAACAAGAGGAGAGCTGGGCATGGCAGGAGAAAAAAGAGCCTGGCTGACGATTATTATTTTGTCTGTTCGGATTTGGGGCATATATTGGCCGCTTGAATGCCTTCTGGCCAAGGGTTTCCATATGATAAATGGTGCTGCACAGTGCCAGGAAGAAGCTGCAGCAAAACATATTCTTGTCTCCAAGCAGGCTGAAACTCGGGAGCAGCGCTCCAGCAAGGCTTTATTCTCCTGGAGTTACAATGAAGATGTGCGTCTGTGTTATGTGGCAACTGGTAATCACAAGTCTTTGACAAAAACAAGCTGTGGTTTCTCTCTTGCACCGGCAAGCATTAAAAGAGAAAGTTACTCTCACCAGCACGGGAAGGAGCTGCGGGGAGCGCAGAGGTGGCTTGGCTTGTGGCATCGCATCGTCTGCCTCTGACCCTGGTGCGGGGAGGATCTGGGGGATGGAGCACAAGGGGCGAGCGGCAGCAGCGGTGCCAGTGCTGGAGTCTTTAAGCTGGGAAAACAAGGCTTGAGGGAAAATGATGCCTGTATGTTATGGCTGATTCTCAGCTGGGAGGTTGATTGGTGGGATGATTTCATGGCTTGATTTTCCTCTGCTGGAGAGTCAAATTCTAAGATTGCTCCAGCTCAAAGGGTAAATAAGGTTTCTTTTCTAATTTCATCTTAGTGTTTTCCCAGCTGTGCAGCCACAGGGTCACCACAGTGGGCACTACACAGCTTATGGGGGCTGCCTATCTGCTCAATGCAGTCTGTGGACTGCCGTGGTCCCTGGCTTGTCCTCACAGCGTGAAGAGAGAAATCTTGCCAGTTTCCAACCTGCATTAGGTCTGGTACAATTTGGAACCACTGTCACTAACTTCCATACTAAAATCCCATCAGATGTCTCCAGTGGACCCTGTAATTAGAGTTGAATAAAAAGCTAGTGTCAATAAAACAAAGGCTAGTACTCTAGTAGCTCAAAATTCAAGGGCACTTACAGTTTTCCTAATAAACTGTGAGAAAAAAAAAAAAAAAAAAAAGCCCTATATCAGGAGCATTTAGAAGAGTAGGGAAGAGTTTACTTCTTTTCCTGACTACCAGAAACTGGTTGTCATTACTAGTGACTAGTGACCAAAACCAGAGTTTGTCGTGCCTCGGTTTTGCCAGCTGTAAAGCCACAGCTGCAGGTTGGAGGTGCAGGTGGAGCACCCCACGTCTGGAAATCACTGCAGGTATATCAGCCCCTCCAGACTGGTGGTAGGGCCTGTGGCTCTGCTAATTTGCAAAGGTACAAGCCATTCCCACACTGTGCAGGGGGCAACTGGAAGAAAAGCTGCTGCAGTAGTGTTTCTACATATCTAGTGTTGTAGTGTTTCTACAAGCTGTAGGTTTAAGGCATGGGTATGTGGGCTTGGGTACTAAATCTCAAGCCAAAAAGAGCCTGTTGGCAGTAAGGGCTGGTTGCAGTAACTCTGATGCTGAACCGACAGTACCTGCATTACGTAGCTGATCTGCACGTAAACAGCACAGCTGGTCTTTTACATCTGGATTTACAGCAGCCGTGCAGAGGACTCCACATCATGTGTACAGCAAGAACAGAGACTGCAGAGCACTGGGCACGCTCCTCTGCTGCAGGCAGGGCTCTGAAATCGATAACCTGCTGTTGCTGTCCCGGGTGCCCAGGGGATGCCTCACCGCTTGGGCTGCGCGTTGCACTCATTCATCCTGCCCTGTCGATGGAGCATCCAGAGGCCTTGACTGGGAGCCAGGAGCTCCCGAGTCCTAATCCAGGCTGCAGCAAACTTGGGGCTGACTTGCAGTCGGGCTAAGTACCACAGCATCCCTTGCATTCTGCTGTTGTGTAGCTGGCTGTTGCAAATCGGAGCCTTAGCCTTTGTCTCCGTGTTTCACAGATGGAGCACATGAAAAATAACTCCACAGTCGGTCCAGGTCCCAAAAATACCTCTGCTTTGACAGTCTCACAGAGAGGTGAGTCTGTGAGCAACAAACGGAAGGTCTTTCCATCCCTGGTGTAGAGGCAGTCTTCTGGAGAGCGGCAGAAGCCTAACACCAGGGAAATAAATGTGTGTAAGCTTTCGTTGCCAAATCCGATCTTTGGATAAACAGAAGACTTCAGACTCCAAGGCACCTTTTCACAAGTGCTAAATTCATACCCCAAACAAACCCTCCCCAAACCTCTCATGTCTTGATATTATGTGTAGCCTGTAAAAAAGAGATCTAGAGCCCTTTGGGGAGAGCCTCTTGAGGCAGTTGGGGACAAACTCGATGTGTGGTCAGGTTAGTGCTATTCAAAGGCAGGGCTGAGTGTCAGCAGAGCAGGTATTTATTTATGCCCACTGGCCTTGGCAGGAACCCAGCAGCACAGCGTATTTTGCTCTGTTACACAGGCTTTTATTGTTGAATCAGCTTTATTTAATGGCAGCTTTCTATAGTAGGTTCCTGTTCTGGAGGGCCTCCTCCGAAGGTGAGGAAAGTGCTCGGTTTGCAGGACGGTGCTGCCACAAACCTGGTGCTGAGACCAAGCCACCAGGTGGGAGCTGGATGGGGCTCACGGAGTGCACACACCCAGCCACGGGAAGGGCCCTGACACTGACCGACTCTTTTCGGACCGAGCCCTTATTAAAAGAGCTTCGTCTCCGTTACCTGAGCTGAATGAGAACTTCCCGCTGTGTTCTGTGGTTTGGGACCTTGACCAGTCGTAGGTGGGTTTGAACAGCAATTGAAAAACACTCTAGAAATAAAATACCCCAAATTATGCTGTCAGTCTTTTGTGGGATGTAGTCTGAAGAAGATCAAGCTGTAGACTATTACTATTCAGCTCCACTACAGGCTTCATGGGCCCTGAACCAAGCAGCATATTAGGTTAAACTGATTTCTTCTCTGCTGAGTTACCTGAATTATTTATATAGATCTAGATAACAGAAAGGTTGCAACGAAGTGACCTGTATTGTGAGATCTTGATTGTTTTGTTCCTGATATAAAACCTACCGCGATGCTGCGGCGGGTACCGTGCCGGCCGAGAGGCAGGAGCTGGGAGGGTGCCCGGTGGTGAGTGTGGAGCTCCAGTTTCCACCCCGCTGCTGAACTGTAGGGTTTCTTTAAAAGATAACCCTTGGATTAGATGCATGAAGATGTGGTTCTCTCTTCCTGGGGCGCTGTGAGAGCAGGTTCAGTGTGAGACTCTTGGCTGCTGTTGCTGCTGCATTTGTCCCTGAGCACAGGGCACAGGACAGCATGACAAAACCCAGCTCCCGTGTGTTTGCCTCAAAAATAAACGAACGGGCAAAGCTCAGTATGCGAGAGCCCAGTCTGGGGGGCACACGAGAGCTGGCAGGCAGACACGCAGGTGCAGCGAGATGTTTTTCGACTGCGAGGCAGCTCCATGTCCCCAGCACAGGCACTAGAGGCTGAGCCCAGTGACATGGCCAGGGCCAGAGGAAAGGCCGTGCCTTTTCTTCGACAGCGTGCCCAGCCCTTGAGCCAGCCCAAGGAAGGAATTCCTGCTGGAGGGGAGGGCACGGAGCGGCGCAGGGACAAGGGCTGAGGTTTTGTTGGCCTCACAGTTCTGCTTTCTAGGGCAGAGCCGCCTGTGCCAGCCTGTCGTAGCCGCATTGCTGAGCTGCCGTGCTTTAAAATGTTTGTATTTATTTCCTTAATTCTGCCAGTGCTTTTTTGAATACTTCAGTGTTCAACTCTTGCCTCTGCTCTTCTTCTCTCTGGTATCCCATTCTAATAAAATCATAACTGTGCCAATGACAAAAGATCCTGAACGGGAGAATTAATGCTTTTTCAGGAGGTTCCTTTTTTAGCCTTTTTTAAAGGCATCTCTTTTCTTTAAAATGAAAGATGAAGCATTTTCTTTTATCCTTAAACTTTACTGTCACGTTTTATTAAGTCAAAATGATAGTTACAGTCAGAGGAAAGCAGGATATGGATTCCTGGTACAGCCATTTTTAAAGTGCGCTTTGTTTTAAAGCCCTGAAGATTGATTGAAGGTATTTTTCTTTTAGACACGGAGCTTTAGTCAAAGGGGGCCTGATCTGAGTTACCCTCTGTAAATCAGGATTAGTTCCTGCGAAATCGATGGAGTTGCAATGCTACAATACCGGGGGAGCTGGAGAAGCCTCTCGCCCCGAGAGCGAACACAGGGGGGACCGCGGGCACCGCGCTTGGGCAGGGGGCGAAGCCACGAGGCCTAGCAGGATGCAGGCCGATCCTGTCAGGCTGCTGGGAAAAGGAGGCATGTGCCAGTGGGTCTGTGCTTGCAGGGCCGCCGGGGCTGCACATTTCCCCTCGGGTGACACATTGGGCCTGCAGACCTCCCGTGGCCTCCAGGAGGAGCAGCCCTCGGCCCGTCCTGTGCCGCCACAGCGGAGGGAGCCGGGAGCTGAGGGAGCCTGATTTAGGAGACAAGAGGATGGTGGCAGAAGCGGTGCTCTACAAAATGCCTCTCTCTGGAGCGTATTTCACTGGATCCAGCAGAGCCTGAATTTGTTGACCTTTCTGGCGGAGGGCCAGAGGGCTTCAGTGTGCATGGCAGGAGAGGGGGGAGAGAGGCCCCAGCCACCCCAGGGCCTTGGGGCCTCCACCACGGGCTTTCAGGAGGGAGAGGACAGAAAGACTTGGACAGACAATCTTGTTGGACATTTTCATCCCTTTTTTTTTAATGTGTCTGCATTTTGGAGCGGGGAAATAGCCAAGGTGGTAAAGATACATCAAAATGAGCGAATACAGAATGGAAACGATATGTCCTGCCTGGGATTTGAGTTTAACCAGGGATTTCAGCTCTTGTCTCTCATCTGTACTGAAACCTTGACAGCTGATTTCTTGAGCCCTAAGCCATTTTGAGCAGAGAGACTTTAATAAGAACAGCTCTTTTTATAGCATTTAAACTGTGTCTAAATGGCTTAGCACTAGGACAAGTTCCAGCAGCGCAAGCCACAGTGAGCCTGGGCTGCGCTTAGGACGTGCGGTGCTTCAGCAGTCCGGCTGAGGAGGGCTGCTCCTCGGCACCCCGCGGGCTCCAGCCCTCGCAGTGAAAATCTGCAGCTGGGGCAAAATGGGAGGCTTGAGTCTGGCCATCTCCAGCAGAATTAAAACATTTACACTTCATAACTAGCTGCCAGACTCTCCCAGACAGCCACTAGTTTGCTCTTGGCCTACAGTTGATCTCCTCCTGCACACAGCACTTTTTCATATGGTGAGTATGGGTTTTTTGGAAATAAAGTTGCAGCAGCTGGAAATAGCAGTTACTTAGTTAGGGCCTCTCTTAAAATATTCAGAAGAAAATGACCAAGGCAGCCTGAGAAGGGGCAGATTGTAGGAGTAACCGTTTGCAATACTATCTGCTGTCTGAATTTTGTTCAGCCGATGCTCTAGGGCTCTGATTTCTTTTGCCCTTGATCAAGCTGGTATTTACTCGCTGACTCACTGACTCCAGTTCAGGGCTGCACATGGCACAGATTTTGTTTAGTAGATTTGATGGATGTAATTGGATGAAAGAGGTAGCCAAGGAAGGGAGGGATACAAGCTTTTTATGTTTATTTTTCATCTTTCTTTGATCATGTATTTCCACTCCACATCAAGTTCAAAACCATGATTTTCATGCACACTTTGGATTTCCCTATGACAATAAGGAAAAAGAAGATGGAACTTTACCCCAAATGCTGGTTACAGCTTTCTAAGGAATGCTGAAGTCCCTTGGACTGTGGTAAAATCTCCCAGGGAAAGTGGCAGAAATCCAGCTACTTGGCACATTTTACAACTAGTCCAGACAAAACACTAGTAAATGTACTCTGCTTTGGCACAGAATAGGCTGTGGGACATTATGAAGCTTTCTTGTATGTAACTTTTTCTCATTTCATGGCCCTGTTGAGTGCGAGGCTTCAATTTACTCATCTGCTGATTCTAGACCACACAAGGCCCTAGAGGAGCATTGGAGGACTGCGGGGAAGCTCTGCTCTGTGTCCTTGAGCACTGTTATCTAATTTAAAAGTTTCATTCACCTGACTTGAGATCATTATTTGGATGCTTCGTACATGAAAACAGCCATATTGGCTCAGATCAAAAGTCTGCCTAGCTTAGTACCTTATTTCTAGGATTAGCTAATAACAGCTGCACTGGGAGGAGTACAGCACGTGTAAAGTCAGATTTCTGTACCAGTCTCTTCCAGTTTCCAGCAAGGATATCTGATAGTGAAGAAGTCCTCTTGCAATATGCATTTTCCACAACAACCATCTCCTATCTAGGGAAGGTTTGGCTTTGTCTCTTGTGGAACTTTTAGTGGAGCTACAGAAATGCATCTCCCTGGGGTTCACATCTGTGTGCTGTATTTAACTTCTGGATCTATACCGAAAAAATTGTCATTTAAACCAATGGCTGAAAAAATAATCCAATGCTTCATCATCAATAACTTCCATTACAGCGTGACTTGCACAACATCTCCATCATCTGAGATGCCACAGTACCCATTTGTGTATGCCCTGCAGTATGCTTGTGCTTAATGACTAAACGCTGTGCTGGCTTTAGCTTTGAATGATTTCACATCTATAACTTCTGCCAGTCCCATTTTTTAATTTAACATTATATTTGCTGTGTTAAAAACAACAACAACAACAACAACAACAAAAGCAAAGCACAGCTCCATAGTGAAGTGCTGTAGAAATTCCTTTGGAGAAATGGAAGGGGATTTCATACAGCTCTGCATAAAATCTGTATGTATATGGGTCTGGAAAAATTGTGAAATGCTGTAATCTCTCACTCACACTAGTTAGGAAACCAAGTCCCAAGAACTACCCCAAATTCTGAATGCCAATGTTATTTTCAGTCAGTGGTATGCAGCTACTGCAAGGGATATGCATAATGGATGCACTAGCAACTCATCTTTATGCCAGTGTTTAAAATCACAGAGAAATACAGATAAGAATAAAACATAGGCTCCATCTTTCAAACCTGCTGTCTCCCATCGCTGCCGTAAGCACTCTATTATTGGTCCTGTGGTGCCCAAGGACCTTTACAAACTTCTTCCAGCTCCTCGATGTCACAGCATTGTCCCCTGTGTTGGAGTTCGCTCCACGCCACAAGCCTGCCATTGCTTATCAGTGCCTCACGTTACTAGCTCCCAGGCTGCCACTTCAGCTCACTGAAGGTGTTTTGGAGTCTCCTAACAAAAATATAGAGGTATTGGGCACTGCAGGAGTTGACTGTTATGCTCCCTTTATGAATCACTACACCCACAGGAATTGAAAATCTCATTATGTGCGAATTTAATCTGAATCAACTTTATCACTAGGTAAGATTCAAGGATAAAAGACTCCATTTGTTTGAAAACACGTGTTTGCAATAATTGAACAAAGTTACGTAGGAAAATACAATGTGGACATCAATAAGATTAAATTTGGCAATGCAGATTTTCCTAAGCTGCCGCAGCATCTTGGGGAGCTTGTGGCATGGGCTAATTAATCCTCCATCCCCTGCCTCAGGCCCAGTAGGCCCTGGGGAGCTTTTAGAGCTATATCTCTTCTGCTTCTATTGTTGAAAACTGCTCACGTAGAAAAGGCATGATTTGCCCCTCTCCTAGCTGGAGAGAAGAGCTCCTCCTCTTTAGCTGTGGCTCAGCTCTTGTGTCTGGGAGCTCTAGCATCCCACGATAATGCAGGCAATTGACTCGCTTCTCACCATTCTCCCTATTAAGGTCTTAATTTTTATGTTACACCTTAATTAGCACTTTCCTGGCAACACCTTTAAATTGGCTTTTCTTGTTTCAAGACATTTAAAACAGCAGTGGTAAAATGTATAAATCTCCTATTAGAACAGCATTACTTGCACATGTTCTGACGTGCTCTTAGCAATAACACAACATTTAAACATGGACATGTCATGCAGCTGGGGAGTGAGGTGTCCACTGGAGGACACGTTCACACCTGGAGAATTTGTGATTGCATATTGTCACCACTAACCATTGCACACTGGGTACTGTGTGAGGGCATATACCCCAAAGCTACACAGGGATATTTACAAAGCTGTGCACTTCACCTCTCTTTGAAGTTAAAAGCGAAAATACAGTCTTAAATTGGGTCATTTGTTTTTTTGTCATTTTGATATTTTCATGTGTACTTACCACAAGTGGAGTTGGGATGAAAGGGGAACTCCACCCTTCTCTAGCCATGTTACGCACTTTGGATAAGCATTCATCTTTCTGAAAGTGGAATTATTTGTGTTTCAGGTATCCTCCCTGGGCCTACCTTGGAAGCTAGATCTGCGACCGCCCTTCAGTCATGGTTGTTTCAAGATTAAAGGCCATTTCCCTGTCATTGCCAAGCCTTTTTCTTCTTGCTTTTCATCTCTCAGCATCACAGAATGTACCTGAATACTCTGAAGCTGAACATCAGCAGTGTGTCAGGAAAGAACACCCCACAATTGCTTTTGAAGGTAAGAGCTTCTATTCCTGTTTCAAGTTCCAGTAGGATGATCCATTTTGAAGTCCTTCCTGGTGTTGTTATGGATGATAGTTTAGCTGGTGCTTTTCCATACACCTGCTATCCACAGGCCAGTGCAAGTGGGCTGGTGAATCACATTCGCTTTGATGCTTTGCAGGGTTTTCACTCTGAGGTTTCATAGCAGTCACATAATTCAGGCAGCTTAGGGACTACTCGTCTAAGAACCTCCACTTCCAATTCTGCTACAGCCTCCCAGTAACCTTGGGCTGTGTTGAAACTGTATCTCAGTTTCCTTTCTTCTAAATGGATTCAGTAGTGTTTTATATACCTCTCATGGCTGGCTGGATCCAGTTGCATAAAAAGTGGAAAGCGAGAGAGAATTTGGACATCTCTGATTGCAGGAGAAGTAAATCGATTTAAAATCGCAGCAAGTGACTGTCATTTTTTGTTGCCTTTTTTTTTGTGTGTGTGTGTGTTATTTATCACCTCTGCCAGTAGTTTTTCTGTCTTTCACCTGGACACTCAACAAGGTTTTAAGAATGTAAGAGGGAGCCTTTGTACTGCAGTGTCCTGCTGCACCACACAAAAATGTGGGCAATCCTTTTACTGTTCCTTTGTGACTTGGAATTACCCTTGTTCTTATCCCAGTTGTATTTTCCATGAACGTCTGCGTACCCCTAAGTTGCTGTCTGTCCAACCCGTCCATGCACCCACATGGCACTTAGCTCATGATGCTGGTATTAATATTTATTATTTCTGCATTCACCCCAGCCTTGTGCATTAAGCTCCGTATGCCAGCATCATCAGCTGCTGAATCTCCTTGCTAGAAGTGGTTTCCTCCTAAATGTTGAAATATTGATTTTGGTTCCCACTTAAGGCCTTGCAATGCGTCTCTTGTTACATTCTTTGCTAAAGGCAATTAAGTACCTTGCAGTGTGTCTCTAGTTAGGTTCTTTACTAAAGGCAATTTAGCAGTGGTTTTGTGACCTTTGAGATAGGGTTTCCAGGAAGAAAGCAGTCAAAGGCTTCCTTGCTGACCTTTCAGGGTTCTTCTGGAGAGCTTTACTCTTCTTTGGAGAGGAAGAAACTGTTCTCTCTTCATTTGGAAAGTGTAAGAGGTTTCTTGTCTGTTTTCCATTACCTGTGCTTTAAAGGTTTAAATGGATTAAAGTAAATTAACAAAATCTTTAAGCCTACATGATACGGCACTGGCTCTGACCTTGCTCTGGTGGGTAAATAAACCTTGATTTTAATTGCTAAATAAGTCTGGCCATCTGTTAAACCAGGGAGGGTGAAAGGAGAAACCCTTGCGGTTAAAAACGTGTTGGTACTCAGTTGGATATTTAAATAGATCATAGAATGATGAGGATGTTATTGATAAAAAAAATGAGAAAAAGTGCGTGCTCTTCCTATTAGCCAGGAGCACCAAACTTTTTTGAGTTTACAGAATACATGTTTGTGGGATCCAGCACTCAGATAAATCATTCTACAGGGAATATTAGCGTCCTGATTCCTGATTTTGAGGAATAGGTGGGCATTTTTGGCATTCAGTATGTGTACTTCTCTGCAGAAGTGATGGCTATGTAAATACACTCATGAACTGCCAATTTGCTTTGTTTAAATCAGGCAAGATTTTTTCACTCCTCCCCTTTTACTGTTCTCATTCCCTTCCTGCCTTTAATGATAGAAGGCAAAGCCAGTTATGAGTTAATTAGAACTTCCCAATTATAGAAAAGAAAAAAGGATTGGAATTTCATACACATCAAGAAAATGCCCCAGATTATCATAAACCCAAATGATAAGCTCTTAACCCAAGTTAGAGTCATGGTTATTGGTTATCCTCAACACCTGTTTCCTCAGGACTGTTCGTGATACAGCCTAATCCTGTATTCTCTGCTGATGGAAAATACATAGAAATAAAGTTAAAGGCACCTTGTTTCCACTGCACATGGTATTTATGTTCTGTGGAAGAGGGCTCACACCTCCAGGCACATCTCAGTTTGTAACATAATTTACCTTAAAACTGTACCCTGTTCTGACACCAGCACAAGCAGGTTTAGGCTGCAAGGGGGGGACCAGCAGGGAAATTTACATCTTACATGCTGTTGTGGATTGCTCTGAGGATGTCTCTCTGCTTAATTGTGTGCCTTGTGGGCTTCCTGTGGGTCTCCAAATACATCATCCCATGGATCACAACCTGCCATGCAATGGGAGCGCTGAGCCAACAACTGCAAGAGTGACCCCAGCAGCCGCTCTGCTGCTGCTCCTGCTGCCAGGGGAGAGCATTACTTGGCACCAGCAATCTTCAGTGGATGGGTGGCAATAATAAATAAGGCCCCAGACCATTCAGCCATACGGGTTGCATTAATTTACTGTCAGAATGAACAGACTAACAAAACAATTTATGTCACAAAAGAGTCAAAGAGCTTCTTTTTCACAACACTGCTGTCCAGGCTTCCCACTGCAAGACAAAGGGGTTGCTGGAACATGTTTTGAGTTCTCCAGCCTTCAGTTCCCACCTTGCGTATGCTCAGCCTCTCTTTTTATTGTACTTTTCCTCCAGACTATGATATTCTTAACATCCACCCCTGGTGGAGGTCTGCTAGATAATATCCTCATCATGGAAGAATCCAAGTAAAACTCCTTTCTGTCTTCTTTTCTGAGAATTCTCGATTTTCTGTGTGTCGTCTCTTGTTTGCTGTAGCTCACCTGCATGAATCAATGTTCTGTTTGAGCACACATCTCTTTGTATTGCTATGGGAGGGGTAAGAAAGAGAGAATACAGCACATTTAAGCAGAAAGGAGTCTACATATGCAGAAAGGTTTTATTTTAGCTGTGTTTGGACCTGAAGACACATCTGTTGCCTTACAGAGGCCATTCCCCAAACCACCTGCCATTACTTGTGACCTAGAGAAAACGGTCTAGACAAGCCAGGGACCTAAATTCTGGTCCTAAATGTCCTTATTTTGCATGCTCAAGGTCAAAGTTTGCACTGCCAGGTGAGATGGGGGCTGGGAATGGGCTGTGGGCTGAACGGTTTGTCCTAGCAGACCGCATACTGACTGAGGGGGCCAGGTTAAGAATTTGTGCTGTGAGCGCTGTCCTGTGTGTCTGTATGGCACCAAGCTAACACAGGGGTGCTCCAGTTTCTCTGGGGCTTATAAATGATGCTCACTGCACAGCTCACCCACAATAATAACATAACCGGTACGGGCTTTTCATAATTAGATTGTTCTACTCTGTGCTTATAGGAAATCTGGTTAAAGTTTGATTTCCCTTGTTAGATCAATATGAAAATGATCTTTTACTTCCCAGGAGCCTGTTTCTGGGGTCTTATTACCTGTTTGGCTGTGAGTGGGTAGCTACATTAAGGATCTTGCATGCTTGTTTGTTTTTCAGTGGGTTGAGAAATTAGTGAAACAAGTCATAAATATTCTTAGTGCATCCTTCTATATTTATGCATGCATGCACACATGCGTACATGTCCCATTTAAACAAACATTACATCATCCCAGCACAGCTCCAGTGTAGACCACGCTGGTAAGCCTAAAACCAGAGAAAATGTTTCAGGTTCCTTCCAGTTGTGATCATCTTTCTAGTCTTCTCCATGTGTATCTTATAATCAAGAGATCAGTCCCTGCATCGGCGACTGGGCTATGCCCTTGCCATGCAGATGCGTTTCTTAACACGATCGTTATTATACAGCTGCTTCTTAGACATAGAGCTGTGTTAGTCATTAAATTGTTCTTCATTAAAGACTTTTGGAGCTCCCTTTGTAACATGCCCCTTGGGAAAGCCAAAAACATCTTTTGCCATGGCAATACTGTATAAGATCTGTTGTTTCAGGAGCCAGAGCCATGACTGACATGTGCATATAAGTTTGTAATGGGTGGAGAGTTTGGTTTCAGCTTGTTTACCAGGGAAGTGCTTAAAAGTTTGCAAACTCATCTGTGTTATATGAATCACTTGGATGTTCACAGCTCAACTGGAAATGAGTTGTAGACAGGTTTTCACTTGCAGTTCGTACCATTATTTATTTCTCTTTAGTTTTATCCATTAAATTGCTGTGCTCAGAAAAAAAAAAAAAAAAAAGGAAAAAAACAAACTGTGACAGACTCCCAGGTCCTTCTCTGTTCTGTCTGCCAGTGCTTTCTCCCCTGGGTCATGGCAGTTTGTGTAAGCCGAAAGAATATCATTTGTGCTCCCCTGCTTTAGTAATTGCAGCCTTTCTTTGTCCCCAGAAACACCTCAGGTAATCCCATGCTGAAGCATAGGAGAGTGGTGCACTTGGTTAAGTAGCTTATATCCCAGATCTTCTCAGGACTGCAAATCTCAGCTTGGCAGCCTGTATCATCACTGCTGGTGTGAGTTCTGGGCATGCAGCATTTGGCCATTGTCTGCTTCTCAATCTCTGCTAAATGCAGGCAAGTTGTTCTGTCTGTTGCCTCAGGTTTTTAAAATGTATAAGTTTGAGAGTGTTTAAATCTGGGATTTCAGTTCAGACCGACTGTAATTATTGCCTCTTACCAGATGAATGTGATTCAGGTTGCTTGAACGTTGCTTGCTATATATTTTCTCAATATTTTCTTTCTTTAAACAACATTTTATTGAAATGTGGCCAGCTTCAAACTCTGAGATCTGCAGGGAGCAGTTAAGTGTTTGCTTGCTGTATTGAAAGCAAAAGCTGTTTTAACTTTGTGGGCTGAAAGATAATAGGGTATGATTTATTCCTTTTGAAGGTTCCTGATGTTTTACCAAACACCCCCGCTATTTTTGATTTGGTCACTAGTACGTTATTCCCTTTACTGTACATTGATGGAAGGAAAAAAAAACACCACCACCACAAAACACATCAGCATCTGCCCGCTCCAAAAGTCAGCTAAGAAAGCCCCTTAGGAAATTCTGATAAAGATTTAAACTTTTCTTGAGCAAGTGTGATTTTGAGAATCCAAACCAAAACTTTAGGTAACAGTGGATGAAGGTTGTGGGGTGAAGTCTGAGAAGTGTATCTGGCTAAACGCTAAAGGGAAGGCAAATGCATTACGGCTCTTCTAGCTCATAGCCTTGCTGCCCTTGAGTCTCCACACGAGGAGCCCAAACGTAACAAATGATGGAGTGCTGACCGGTAACTGGTGGTATCCTATGCATAAGATTGGGATGCTACAGGAAATTTGACCTTCAGTGCATTTCAGTTTAGATTTTGTTTCCATTAAGCAAGCCTTGTGGCAATTTTCTTTTTAATCTTGAAAAATGGAACTGTGGCAAATGAAGCTGATATTTTCTTCTTTAGGGTTGATTTAGAATTTGTTTAAAAATTATGACTAATAAAGCCATAAATATACAGTGGTTAGGGAAGTAATTTGCTCTCAGGCAAAACTTCTGAAAATTACACCCAACAGCTCTTAATATATTTTTCATTCCGTAATAATAATTATAACAATAATGATGCTAGTTCTTTGCCACTTCCCCATTAACGATGTCCAAGGCACTTCACAAATGAGTGCAATGAAATTTGATTGAAGAAATGATTCAGTGTGCTGTTCCTTCAGGCCTCAAGGAGAAGGGGGGTCTTGGAAGAGTGCCCTTCATTCACAAAAGGCTTTAGACAGAGCGAATCACTGGCAAGCAGGAGAGAAAAGGAAGACTATGGTGGAGCTTCAGGAGGCAAAGGTTTTGGGTAACTCAAATAGAGGAGCAGGGGGAGATGGAGCTTTCATGAGGTATGATAGCTCGGGTGAAGTATCCTCAGTAGCAGGACTGAGTGAGGTGGGCTCACGGTGTGGATGAACAGAACGTCATCAAGGTAGGAGGCATGGACCAAGGGCATGAAAACCTCTGAGCAGCAGCAGAGGAGCTTATTTATATTTTCCAGTGTAAGTGAGACAAGGGGCTCCATGTGCTTGGCCCTTCCTCTGGTACAGTGGTTGAGTGCAGGCCATAGAAGTGGACTGCCTCTCTTCAGATCCCAGACAGCACTGCTTTGGAGAAAGGAAACATTGTGGGAAGCAAAGCAAAGTGCTTATCTTCTTCTGTGTTTCAGTGCAAACAAAAACATGCCTTACAGAGACCTCATTCGCAGTTTTAGAGTTTACTTTGTCTAGTTCCGTAACTGAATAAGCTGTGAGTCAGTGCTATGGCAGACCTCGTTTATTGAGCACGTAAGCTTCTGATGAGTATTAATATATCCTGTTCTCTTAAAACCTTCCATGCACCTTGAAGTCAATGGGATTGTGGACTTGGAACCAAGTGTGTGCTTATGTGCTGAACAAGGCCACAGCCAAAGTGCACAGAACTGAAATATCAAGTCTATGTAATGCTGTTCCTAGGGAGCTCCCTAGGTAGCAACCTTTGGTCCAGCTGGTCAACCTGTTCTTCTAGCATGGCTGAATCAAGTGGATAAGAAATCTACTGTGTTCCTGGGCTTGATATAGGATTATCTGCATGAGAGTCTGTAATCTGTAATGCACAGTGGACTGGGTTAGAGGTTTTTGTGATCATTTCTAGCTTTGGGAGGTGCAGATAAAATCCTGAAGAAACCTTTGTGCTTTGGCCTAAAAACCCTCAGATTTTACATATCACCTATCCTTTCCTTTCTGCTAGCACTGGGCAATCCTTAGAATGTTTTTAATGAGAGTGCTTGAGTTGCAAAATTCCGATTTGTGTTTTATACACGGGGATTGCTCTGTTTCACAGCACATTAATGAAGAGGTGCAGGTCATCAGTGAAATGTGGTCTTTGATAATCCCATACTATTATCAGACAGCTTCCAATTTAAAAACACTGATCCTTATGAGAACAGGTTCATTTCAAAACTCTTTAAGGATTCTACGGCCCCTGCTCTGATTCATTGTTGTAACTGACTCAAGATGGGACCTTTGTCCACAGAAAACAGGAGCCCTCAGAGGTCCAGCTAGCTAAAATGTACAGATTATACATTTGACTTGTTATCTCCAGTTCAGTCTCTGGTGAGCTGGCAAAGAGGGTCAACTTCTGTTCGTCAGAATCAGACACATCTGCTTCTGTGGCAGATCTGCGTACCTGCATGTGAAACTCAAGGAGACTTCAGTCATCATTTCTCTGCCCTCTCTCAATATCCTGCCATGAAATATTCTCAATATTCTCGCCGTGAAAACAGTTGTCTTGAATCTTGCACCATCTCCGTTGGCACAAGTGTCTGATGTAGACATATAAACGTAAGGACAGTGAAAAAAAATTCTGCCTCCAGATGTGGAGGAGGTGGTTTGAACGATGACTGAACGATGACAAAGGAGTGTTTTTTTCCATCAGACCGTAACGGCTGTAGGAGCCAAGATGCAGCTTGCTTTCCTGTCTGAAAAGAGGGATTATACCGATCAGAATGCCACAGGAAGCTGCAAGTGATGCATGAGCACTCACCTTATCGTTCTCAGCGAGGGAGATTGCGTGACAGCTGCAGGGCTCGTCTCGCTAAACAATGGATCACGATACTTAAACGCTGCACCATTCGTAAGAAAACAAGAAAGCTCGGGGGGAGCTAACAGCGGGGCTGTGTGTGGCACTGGTTAGTGTGGTTTCACAAGGTTGTGGTGGGGCACACTCCTGCTGTCTGGCTGTCCTGGGAGTACGGCTCGATTGGACTTCTGCCTGCCCTTCACCATGTGCAGATAGGTGAGAAGAACCCAAGTGAGAGAGGGAGAATGGGCCAAGAGTGGCCTCTCTGGTGGAGCAGAAGTACGGAAGAACTGCAGAAATGTGAAGAAACGGGAATGTGACTCACAGTCCTTTGATCTCCTTCCTTGGGGAACCCCCAGGACAGCATAACAGCGAAATGTCCCTTACTGGGAGTGAGCACCGGTTCGTGCTTGTTATCTGGTGTTTTCTTTATCTGGGATTGAATCCCTGGGTTCTTCCTGACAGACAAGTGTGTTTTTCCAGCTGCTCCATATTAATAATAAAAAAGTAAATAAACAAGCAGTCATAATTGTACTTTTGCAAAAATTAGGTTTGGACTATGTTCTTCTTTCTCCATATTGAAACAATTTAGCAGCACTTGTTTTGAAGAAATGATTGAAATTTAGAAAACAAGAAGTAAATATGCTCAGTATGCATTAGCAGCAGTCAGTGCCTCCTGCACGTTGCGTGCTTTACAGATAATGAGGCGTGGATGGCCTAGCCAGTATCACCAAACCTATTTAACAATTTAAAACCATGAGACGCTAAATGGTTTCATGATTTCCCCAAGACAGAGGACTCCAGCGTTAGCGGTGTTGGGTACTTGGAACCATGCCTACATCTCCAGGTGTCATTTCTCTCTTGGGCGAAAGACACTCAACAGTTCAAGGTCAGTTCAAGGAGGACGTGTAGGCAGTGAAGAGACAGCATAAAATCATCTAGATATGAGGCAATTTTAAATGATATCATGACTTGGTTAATATGATCACTGTGGTTACCTGGGTCTTCAGTTCATTTCTTCCCTTCAGGGTGGTAAGAAGCAAAGCCTCCTTCCTTTGCTTGATAGTTGAGAGATGGGACTGTTCTCTCTTTCATGATACCAAGAGAGAAAGTCTTACTCTTTTTTCTTCCAGTCATTTTCTATCCATGTGCTCTTGGACAGGTTGGAGAGGGCAACACTTGCACTTCTTGGATCTCCTCGAAAGGAAATGGTTCTCTTCACTCAGCAGTCGTGGTGGCACTCGCCACTGGTGGGTTAGCTCATTGTTTCTCTCATCCTGGGAGTCTTGTAGTTGGTTGAGACAGAAAGAATTGAATGAGTGGACAGGAAATGAGGTAGAAACACAGCTGGAAGGTAAAGACTGCTAGAGAAGAAAGCAGGGGTCAGAGGAGTGGTGAATAGTAAGATGGGTAAACTGAGTGAAACCATGAAAATGAGACAGCTGGAAGGATGTCTAAATTGGATTTGGATATTGAGGGCAGAGATAAGGAAACAGCTGGCTATGGGGTTGATCCATTTTATAGAAGGGAGCGTACTCTGCCAGCAGCCTTCGGAGTCCTCATATATATGAGCGGAGATCAGAGATTTAGGAAGGCAATGAAGCTGGATATTGCAGCAGTTGGGATTAGGACACATTTAATGTACAATTAAAGATTTCAACAGCTCAGGTTAAAGAACGAGAGAATACCAGTAATAAGGTGGAGGTGGTGATGGGAAGACAAGACAGCAGGGTGATATGCATGTGTAGGAGGATTTTTGGGGTAAAGCCAGCTTGAGTTTTCTGGCCTCCTGAGTAAAGTTGAGCTCTGAGTGCTGACACATTTGTTTGCTCAGCTCTGCCCGCGCATCAAAAGATTTCTCCTTCCCCAGACAATTTTGCTGAATTGTGGGGTGTTTTTCTGTTGTGGAGCCTTTTTTTCTACATCTCAGCATGGGGTAGGAGTGAAACATTTTCAAAGACTATTGCACTAACCTGTGGTGTGACCTACAACAGAGAGCTAAAATTTAAAATGAGGCTGATATTAAAATATGATTTATTGCCAGTCTAATAAAGATAATGCTGTAAGTTGTCAGTAACTTTTATGCATCATTGGAGGTGTCCACACTTGCTGTGTTTGAGAAGACAGGTGGTAGCATGGGCAGTCATTAGCCTTCTGATCTTTGGTTGCAACCTTGCTTGCTTTGTCACCTATGGGTTCTGGTCGGTGACCCGTACAGAATGGAAACCGCGACCTCACTCGTAGCAGGCTACAGTCTGCTTTGTGGAAAGTGCTCTGAATATTATCTGAGGATAATTGATGCAGAGGATGATCTGACTTTGCAGGCCTTGACAAGCGAATAGATTTAAGATAGTAGGTCTAATTCTGAAAAGGGATCATTTCATCAGCGTATACCAAGAAGACAGCCTGAAACTTTCCCTTACATTACAAAGTGATTTACATCTATCTGTTGGTCATTTGTTGGGATCCAACACTGAGAGTCCTCCAGGCTAGAGGGTAGTCTGGAAAAGATCTAAGTGGTTGGGTACTTGCAAACTGTAGTATCTACCAGTTGCTGAACATGGTTTGTCCTGTGCCAGGGCTGAAATAAATCAAAAGAAGAGAAGATTGTACAGTTACAGAAGTCATGACTGTCATCTGGCCTCCCCATGAATGCTGAAATGCTCAAATACAGAAATTAAATATGCCATAAAGTAGTAAGCTGAGTTAAGAGAACTTTTAAGAGACCATCTTGAGTCAGTAAGGGAAGCGTTCATGTGTGGTCAAGTTAACACTGCACAAAAATAGGTTTGAATGCTGCAGAACAGGTAATTTACTTATGCCCATTGAGTCTGGCAGGATCTCAATTCTGTACATATGCTCTACCTCATTACACAAATCTTTACTGTTGAATCATCTTATTTTTCAGGGGCTTTTCATAATTCATCTGGTTCAGGTTGTATTTTCTGGAATGCAGTGCCTGGAGCTTCCTTCATGTTTAACTTCCCTGTCTTCCTCCCTTAAGGTCTTTTTATGATCTTTGAAGGTTTTCTCGCAGTCCTCCCATTTTTAGCAGGAGACTCGTGTTTCTACATGATAGCACAACTAGTGGCTATACCTGGCACTAGTCATGAGGAGCTATTCCAAAAAAACTCCATGTGTGGACGCCCTTAATGTGTGACTACACTGCTACACAAAAGAATGAAAAGGGCTCATGTGGATGTCCCTGAATTAGCTTTCATCGAGCTAGCTCCCATGAAGATAATGACTTTGCAGCTGGCACTGAGGTATTTGTGTTGAGCTGCAAGCTCTGCCCAAAACACAGGAGAAAGACTTGGATGAGCAATTCAAGCTGAGGTTTTTGCTCATGCAGCCTCACTGGTATTCAAAGCTAGCTCAGATAGGAACGTGGGTGGTTTTTATATGTGGATGTATCCTTACATTGCACAAAGAGTGCTTGGTCCTGTTTTGTTTAGCTTCTTTTGCTCCAGGCTGGGCAGCCCATGCTGAGAATTACTCCAGAAGAGATACTCTTGAAAAACACCGTGGTTAGCCAGGCCCCATCCACCTTGCAATGGCTTTACAATTTCAAGGCACAGGTATTTAACCTCTCTGCTCTTGCGAGGTGTGTGCTGGCTGCACGGAGCTGTTGCAGCCTGCTGGAGAAGGGAGCTACAAGTGGCCTCAAGTGAGATGAAGCAGTACGTGCTGTCCTTCAGGCAGGGAAGTCTCAGCGCAGTGTTTACACACTTCTTCCCTCCAAAACACACAGCATAAGGGTGAGGTGGGGAGCAGCTGGTTTTGAGGAGATGAAGGCTCAAGTATTACCAGGTTTACCACGTCTTTAGAAGCTGATCCAAAACCCATCAAGCTCGGTGGAAAACTGCCAATGATTTGAAGAGCCCCTGGATCAGGCCCTTAAACCCAGCTCCTACAACTCAGCACGCCAGCATACGTGCAGCTGATCCTTGTCCCGCTCCTGCGCTCTCGGGGACCTGGTGCGGAGCAGTGCGCTAGCAGGCTGCAGAGACCACCCTCCGAAATGGCAGAGGGCCTCTTTTCACCTTGTCTTCTGCATGCACGAACGTCCGAGCACAGCTGTGCCTGCAGACGCGCGTTTCCTGCAGAGCCCTGTGCTCTCGCAGCTGGACACCTGAACCACCTTGAGCTGCACTCGGGGAGCTTCAGAGGCACCGAATCAGATGGCTGGCGCTGGGCAGTGTTGGAAGCTATTAAACTGTTGTTTGTCGGTCCTAATGTGGAGGAAGTGAGAGCAGGGATCTTTAACCCCCTGGAAATGATTAGAGATGAGGAGCACAAAGGAGGCCTTGATGAGCATTTCGCCCCTAAGCTATGTGGTTCCCAGCTTTCCGGCTCCTGCTGCCGACATGCAAAGCCAGGGCCTTGGGTTTTAATTTTTCATACTGTTTTTAAACAGATACTTTTGCAAATGTAAACATGCCCCAGCACTGAAGGTTTCCAGCCAAATTAAAGAGTCAGCACTGGAAAAATCAGCCTTCTGAGAAAGGTCAAATACAAGTAAACTCTGGAGTTCATTGGGTCCATATGTGTAAACTTCAGCTAATATGGGATAGGCCCAGGGCAGCACTTACCTTGCATAACTGAGCTTGTTTCAAAATGAAAGGCAAGAACTGTCCTTAGGGATGCCTGTGGTCTGAGCACTAGATTTGAATGTATCGAATGAAAAAAGACCCATGTCCTGGCTTTGTTTCCATTCCACTTTATCCCTTCCCTCTAACAGGAAGAAAGAAGGTTTAGAAGGAGAATGTGCCATTTGGCATTAATTCTGACAACTCACATTTAGGCATTGTTAGCTGAGACCATGCTGGGTTTAATAATCTCCAACTACATGCCTATAAAAGCTTAATTTTGCTATGAGGATGCGTGCCTTGAAGCCTTTAATTTAATAACTGGGAAGGGTTTCTTTATAAGTTGTACCACCTGCAGTAGTAATAGAAATCAAGACACTGCCTCTTATTTCTTGGCTTGATTGACATTTCAGCCAACATGGAAGGATTCAAGCTACCTACTGCCTTTAATTTTTTTTTTTAATTATTTTTACCTGTAATTTGTCAGCGCTTGCCATTAGAAGGATGGACTGGTGAGTGTACCTCTCTGAAGTGAGGAGCTTTTGCTTAGAGCAGATGAAGAAATTTTCTTCCTGCCACCGCACTGTAATAGTGGGTTAGTTAGTAGGAAAAAGTTGGTACGTGAGAAAGCAAAATGACAAGAGAAATTGTGGCCTAAAAGTAGGATCCTTAAAAGGTATCATCGTTATATAGCAATCCCCTAATCCCACCCCCATCAGCCAACAGAAATGCCAGGAGATCTGCAGCACATGTCAGCCAGCTAACCCGCTTGAAAGGTGTTATTGTTGCCGGTTCTGCTGCTTGCCTCAGAAATGTCTCTGCACCTAAAGAGCTACAGGAAAAGAAGACAGAGCCCCATTAGTTAGGAGAATGCCAGAGGTGAAACTGCGGTGCCTCCCTGGTGCTAGTACGTCATTAAGGGTCCCAGAGGAGTGTAGGAGGTGGAGATGCTTGAAGGTTAGGCGGGCTGAGTTATTCCTTAACTCATGCCTTTTCGTTGAAGAGCAGAGGAGGTACACGTGTTGTGTGTGGCTACGTAGCGTGACAGGAATGTTGAGAAGAGCTAGAAGCTTCCAGCTCCAGCTGACAGGGTTTTTATCTGGTGCAGATGGAGGTCTTGTGGTCAGAGAGGCCCTGACAGTGTCAAGTCAGGTGGGACATGGGATCAGGCCCGATGGCCAGCCCAGTGCTATGGGGGCTCAGGAGGTGTATTGAAATGTGGTGGTGTCCAGGGCAAAGCCAGAAGCTACACAGCAAGGTTCTGCCTTGGGAAGCAGTGTAGGACAAGTGGTGTGAAGAGTGGGGGCTTTTATTATATCTGTCTTTTTAAGGTTTTGATAATCAAAGGGCCTGATTAGCTGTCATCCATCCCTGAAAGGAGAAGGGACTTAAGATTGCTCAACAAATATCCCTATGTCAAAGGTTTTATACCGTTTGACATTTGTAATGCTACAGAGCTTGCCAAGACACCAAAGGCCTTACAAACAATGAGATTCCTCATCAGCATTGTCCTCCTGGGGAAAAGAGAAGTCCTGTGGAAAAGAGAACTAATGCCAATACCAAGATAGACACAGACACAGACATAGATTTCTAGGTTGGAAGAGACCTCAAGATCATCGAGTCCAACCTCCGACCTAACACTAAGTACTCCACTAAACCATATCGCTAAGCTCTACATCTAAACGTCTTTTAAAGACCTCCAGGGTTGGTGACTCCACCACCTCCCTGGGCAGCCCGTTCCAATGCTTAATAACCCTTTCGGTAAAGAAGTACTTCCTAACATCCAACCTAAAACTCCCCTGTCGCAACTTTCGCCCATTCCCCCTCGTCCTGTCACCAGGCACGTGGGAGAACAGACCAACCCCCACCTCGCTACAGCCTCCTTTAAGGTAACTGTAGAGAGCGATAAGGTCGCCCCTGAGCCTCCTCTTCTCCAGGCTGAACAAGCCCAGCTCCCTCAGCCGCTCCTCGTAAGACTTGTTCTCCAGACCCCTCACCAGCTTGGTCGCCCTTCTCTGGACTCGCTCGAGCACCTCCATGTCCTTCCTGTAGCGAGGGGCCCAAAACTGAACACAGTACTCGAGGTGCGGCCTCACCAGAGCCGAGTACAGGGGCACAATCACTTCCCTAGACCTGCTGGCCACACTGCTTCTTATACAGGCCAGGATGCTGTTGGCCTTCTTGGCCACCTGAGCACACTGCTGGCTCATATTCAGCCGACTATCAACCAATACTCCCAGGTCCTTCTCGGCCAGGCAGCTTTCCAGCCACTCATCTCCCAGCCTGTAGCTCTGCTTGGGGTTGTTGCGCCCCAGGTGCAGGACCCGGCACTTGGCCTTGTTGAACTTCATACAGTTGGCCTGTTCAAACCTGCCTGCCTTCAGTGCGACTTCTCATCATGGGGGATATAAAATGACAATGGAGCATGTTTTTCCAGAGCTCTTTTGAACGAGTCTAAACTTGGCTGCATCATTGTTATTATGAATCGCTGGGTCACGGCCTGCCTACTGACGTCCCGTTGGCATGAGGCCAGAAGATATTACCTTTCAGGTTCAAGGTTTTGCGCCTTGTGGGTCTTCTGCATCCAGACCTTGACCAATTTGGTCTCATTTGTGCCTTGCTCCCTCAAATATTTGGTATCCTCCATGTATTTAACAGACAGAATAGTTAACAGATGGAACAAATTTCCAAGAGAAGTCCTCACAGTAAAGCTGGATGGCTTTTGGAAGATACATGTTAGTCTATCCCCAGTTATTCCATGCAGCACAGGTGTAAGTTGGGAGGCTGGAATCCTGTGATCTGTGATACACACAAAGTAAAAGTTGGTAACTGTATTGAAATACTGAATTCTGTGAATGCCCTAACATCACATCTGAGAGTACCCTAAAAAATAGTGATTTAACTTTTTCTTTAAGCAGGTATATTTTTCATTAAATCAGGATTATCTGCCGTACATCTCTCAACTGATGTTGTGTTAATAGATGTGGCTTCTGTAAGAGTTTTGTCTCCATGAGAATAGTCAAATCTATTGCTTTGCGTTTAACCTGCCATGTTGTTAAATCCAAGCTGGTTAATAGAGCCAGCTTCAAGCTCGCTCAATTCTCAGCTACCAAGATGCTGTGATGATCCCACCTCCCCATCTTAGTTAAGGAAGGATTTGATTGACAGGGATCCCTGTCAGATGTTAGGTAAAGTGAAACCTGGCACAGAACCTAAAACCTGGAAGAGAAGGTAAAGCCTGTCCTTTGAGCAGCCAGGTCTTGAGTGTAGATCATTTCTACTCTAACCTGGTGTTCAGTCAGTTGACCCCACCTTCTCTTCATGGAGGAGGACAGCAGCTTCCCTTTGCTTAGCAGGGAAGGCCAGGCTACGGAGGTGTTAGGGCAGCCAACCTAGTCCCTTTACACCATTTAAACCTGGCACTGGAAGTGGCTCCCCAGTTTTAACTGAAGTGAAACCAAGCTGCCATTGTCTCCGAAGCCAATGCTGACACTCCATTTTGGATGTGAAAATAACTGCTGAGACAGCCCTGCGTTTATGTACGGTTTTTGCACATTCTGTGGAGAATCAGAATAAATAGAAACCCTTTAAATAGATTATTAATTAACCTTCCCCTGACAGATAACTCGGTAGGAAATCCATTAGTAGATGTCTGGGTGAACTCACTGCTTCTGGAGCAGCTTTATTGTGTTGTGCTTTCTCCTTCTTGTTGCAGATCTGAAGCCCTGGGTTTCGAATTTCACCTATCCAGGTGTGCATGATTTTTCTCAGCTCGCACTGGATGCCAACAGGAACCAGCTCATTGTGGGAGCAAGGTAAAGATAATCTTTTAATTAGCTTTTTAAACTTTTTAAACCAGGGCTGCTGCTCAAGCTCTTTCCCTTCAGGTTCTGGCTTCAGAGGAGAGTGTGTTTCCAGCTTATGTGGCCAGTCTCCCCCTCAAAGAGAAAGCTATAATTTATGTGGAGGGATTTAGACTCTAGTATAATTGCAAAGAAGAGAAAATTACTAGAATTAAAAAAAAAAAAAAGATGCAATCAAAATGACTGGTTAATGAAGCAGAGTGCTGGCATCTCCCTCAGTATCATGAATGTTAGAAGAGTTCTAGTAAATTATTCTGCACCATCACTCTGCCAGAACAGAATCTGGCTTTTTGGTGTATTTGCCATGGGCACACTTTCTGTCTATATTAAGTTCATCTACATGCCTTTGTATAAGCTGCAGTGAGACTTTGGCAGCAAGAGTGATAGCTTTCTTCTCTCTTCTTTTAGAATTCGCTTCGTAGCCTGTTCACTTCATCTCGCTGACATAGTCAAATCCCCACCTAATGCATTTTGGTGCAACTCTGTTGTTCCAACACATCGTATATAATTAGCATATATTTTCCTTTATTTTTAAACATTACTTTTATTTAGGATGCCGTAGGAGAAGGGTAAAAACACAAACACAATATAAGCATAGGCAAGTTCTAACAAATTTAGAGCTGCGTTTGTAACCAGGAAAAAGAACTATGGTTCAGTGAAATAATACGTGTCAGGAGTGGTTGAATCATGAGCCCCCCCAGCAACTATTTTTTATTGCATAATAAACAGATAAGACAACCCAAAAAGAAAGAGCTAAGCATGGCCTAACAAATCAGCCAGCAGCAGCAGTTTAAATATAGTATTTAGAAGCAGGTAACATTGTGGAAGCAGCCTGTGCTGTAGGTGAAAACAGGAAGAGACTGCTTTCTTCCCACCAGTGGACAGGGAGGTGAGGAGCAGGACTGGAAGAAGTCATGGAGTGAACAAGAGAAAGCAAGATGTGTTAGTGGAAGGGGAGTCTTTTTGCTCCAAAGAGACAACTGAAGTGGTATTTAACATAAATTTTCTGTGTTTGTGCACTAAATACTAAAACTTCACTGTCTGACAGAGTTTAAATTGCCAGAGGCCCTCCTGCTTTTCATACAGAAACATTTTGCTCTTCAAGCTGCAGCTTTACCTGCGCTGGAATCTTTAACCAGCCATTATTAATATTTATTACTTCAGAACAGCATTGCTTTGGGGACAGCCGTGAACGGTGCCTTCTGCCAGGCGTTGTACAAACACAGGCCCGTCGCCCTGAGGAATTCACGGTTTACATAATTCGGCTGCACAGCAGGTTTCCTCCTTGCTGTCGGTGACACGCTTCACCCCTGCTCGAACGCTCGCGACACATCCTGGAGGGAAGCTCTGTCTCCACAAGAGTTTGTACAAGTGCGGTTAGACACGAGGCTACAGTATCATTACAAACAGCAGAATGACAGCAAATTTGGCTTCCTGCTGGAAGCACAATATAGTGCGGCGGGTTACTCCAGGCGGAACCAGTGACAAGTATTTATAGAATTTGCTTGCAGAAGTCAGTTTTCATGAGGTATGACCAGCCTGACTGGGAGACTCTCCAAGTTTGATGGTGCCACACGGCTCTGCCGAGCAAGTCTTGATAGAGTTAATGGAGGTGCAGTTTCCCAGGGTGCTTTTTTTTTTTTTTCCTGGGTGTGGGGTAGGTGGGGAGTATGGATCCCTTTCCCTCCTCACCATCTCATTACGTGACATGAGGTGCACGCACATGGGGTGCAGGCAGGGTCCTTGTTCTGCACAGCACCGCAGGTCCTTGGGTGAGCTGTGCTCCTGGAGCTGTGCCAGAGAAATGGGAATGGGAAGTAAAGGCTTTTCTGTTCCCTCCCTCCCTGATAAATCCCCACCTTGTTCTGGACTATTTTTAGGGGTGATTTTTTGAGTCATTAGTTGCTCGTGCACCATCTGCCTGAATTTGCAAATGAAACAATACCTCAAAGAGATAGGAGCTGTCTCTATCCATCTCAACAGGGTGTAATTTATGAAACCTAAATTTAAATGTTAACCATGTTTAAACGTGCTACTGTAGATCATATTAGTAGTAACACCAGCTATTCTGGGGTTGTGGAAGGAGTTTGGGATCAGGGTGGAGTTTATAAGTACTCCCACTTCTCAATTTCCTGGTTAACATCATTCTCTTAGATGATAGCGTTATAAATTATTTCAGACTAGCTCTTTCTGTCTCTATTTAAAAGCCGTATGACCTCACCACAGCAACTCTTAGCTTAGTTCATCCTGCATTTCCAAGCTTCACAGAAAATGCTTCCTGGAAGAAAAGAAGATCCTGGGGCACACAAAGGTTTTTGGTTTGGGGAATTGGACACAGCATGACTGAAACTGTAAGAGGTATTGAGGGCACACTGTGCAGGCAGGGGGCTGGAATAGCACGAGCCGCAGATTTTTAAGCTTTATCGCTATCTGAGAGCCCTCCCCGAATGACTGGTGCTGTCTGAGTGCTAACCAGAGGAGTTTGATAACTCCACTGCACCAAACACCTGCCAAGTCAAAATCCCAGAAACAAAAGAATTAGTTTCAAAAGCCCACCATGGTTTCTAAGCAACGTATTTACTTGTCACATCATTTGTAAAATCCAAACACTTGCAAGTAAGGATATGAATAGTTTAGAACATTGTAAATCTCACACTGCCCATATTATGAGCCACATTTCATTAAGTATAAAAACACACATTTCAAAAATTCATAACCTTCATTTTGACTCATAGCTTGCATGTTTTGTTTTTGTTTAAAATGTAGTGTTAGTATTTTAATGTACTGTTTTTCTTCTCTGAATGAGTGATTGTTTTGAAATATTTGCTGCTTTTTTCAGCTCTTGAGCTTATGTGATTACTATTTGAGCTTATTTTAATGGGAGAAAAAACAATTTTCTAGACCTCATTATTACTGAGAAAAAAAATTGAAAATATGATCTGAACAGCTCAAAAAACAAGACATATAAATCCCCTGTACATTAAAAAAATGATCATTTGGGGAACTCGATTCCTGCTTTTTCTGTGCTAGCTATCTGCAATGCCACTTTGTCCAATTGTCCTGCTTTTTTTTGCAAAACACTTTCTTCTTTTCATCAAGAGTAAGCCTTGAATTTTTCAGACCTGAGAAACCTTCCAAGGCAAAGTCAATAAAGGAGCTGAAATGGAAACTGATTGCAGTCTTGACTATGTAGAAACTTCCATCCCTCTCTAATGGCACGATCAGGAATGCTTATTGTCTTTACTTTCAATCTTTTTCCCATTATTAGATTTCAAATTTAACTCCGTTACACAGCATTTCCAGTGAGCAATTTGCTTTTATTAACTGAGGGTCTGTTCGCTCTACCTAAACATCTGAAATCAAAGATTAATGGTGAGGAAATGGGTGGCAGTTTCTCGCAGATTAGTGTCACATAATGAGCTATAGTTTTGAATTATAGACACGAGTTGTATATATGCCGCCACAGCAGAGGAGCCACAGAAGAGATAATTCTGGTACCAGAACAAAGGCTGGGAGACTGGGACACTGCTCTTTTGTCAGCAGTACAGCTGCTGAATGGACTGGGAAGAACGGCTTGAATGAGCTGCTCTGCAATAAATGGTTTAACAAAGGAGATCGGCTGAATTTCCTAACTCGATGGGCAAGCAAAAGAGACCCGTGTTAAAAAGCGGTGACTTAAGAGATGCAACTGTTTGAACTGAGGGTGTCTGCTTGCTGTAGCTCACGGTCAGACCTCGATGCTGTCAGCAGCAGCCAGGTTGTGGCCCCTTTGCCTGCACCAATGTACCTGTGCTGTGGTAGGGATGCCAGAGGCGGTGTGGCGGGGCGGGAGGAAGCCTCCGTCCCCACTCCTGCAGGATGCCCTGGCTCAACTCTGACATTCTTCCTTTGCCCTTTCCCCCGTCCTTCTTCCCTGCCTTGTCTGTAGCAGAGGCAGGCTGGCTTTCTCTGCTCCCCATGGCAGTGATTTCACCTGCATGCTGGAGAAGCAGTGCTGTGCTCTCTCACCTGTGCTATAGGCAGGGTGCCCTAACCCCGGGGAGGATGGGTTTTGTGTAGCAGTGACATCCCACCACTCCACCTGAGACCCCTAAGTGGCTGGGCAGAGGTGGGAGCCAATAAAGAAATGTTGATATGGAAGACCCTGCTTGGAGTCCAGCCGAAAAGCGTGCTTCACAAGAGCTCCCTGGCCAGGAGAACATAAAAGATTTAAAGGAACGTGGTCGAGACACCATGTGACAATCTGGCACGCCAGCAAGCTGAAAGCAAACAGCTTGGACAACAGGAGGACGGTACCCAAACAAATGGCAGCACAGGGAGTGGCTGGGAAACCCTGGGGGAAACATTTGACTTCTCCCAGAGGGAAGCCGCGGGGGTGTCAGCTCGGGGCAGCAGCCTGCTGGGGCTGCGGATGTGAGAGGCATGGCTATGAGGGCTGGCCACTCGCAGCGAGTGGAGGTGTTGCCGTAGAAAAGCAGCCAGAGAGCGTCACGACCAGAAGTCCTCGTAGTTGTGCCTGCCAAGAGGGCTGTCAGCTCCATCAGGCGATGGGAAAGGATTATCTCTCGGGGCTGTTGCATGGGGAGCTGAAGCTCAGGAGCCCTTGTCACAAATGGCCATGACCAAAAATCTCCTGGAGGCAGAAGGCAGTGAGCAAATGCTGCATCAAGGGACTCGGAGCTGGCATGTGAAGTGCACGCCATTGTGGGCTGCTGGACTTTTCTGCATCAAAGCTACCAAGCTGCTAGGGATGCAAGTCTGGATGCTTTAGCAGGGGGCGATTTTCGTACTTGTTTTAGACCTGAACTGAATGTGCCTGTTAATGTCAAGTAGGTAGGCGTGAGAAAGGAGGTAGGGTTAGTCTGGGGAGCAGAGAAGGCGCTGTAGCACTTACAAAGGTGGTTACAGATCAGGTCAGAAGTTCTGCCTCTAACTGTGGCTGTGAAACACAGTGTTGGAAGGATCGCTTTTGGCTTTGAACAGGAGGCCTTAGGGGGAGCACAGCAGCCTGGGAGCACCCCTTCCTGGCTGGTCTTGCTCCTGACTGCATGAACACAAAACACCTCTGGATCACACCAGCTCAGGAGCTGAAGGCTGAACGGAGGGACTGATATCCCAAAAGAGTTGCTTCAAGTTGCAGCTTGCAGAAATATGGCAAATTGTAAATATAGTCTAAGATCCTCGACCAGCAGGATTGGCATCCTGAGTTTATTGAAACTCTCCGGTGTATGATAGATTAGTCTGTCAGACACCAGCTTTCATGCAGATTTCTGGCTGAACACAGGCTCTTTCCTGCCTGCTTGGCAGAAAGCTCTAGAGCGCTGCAGTAAAACTCTCAAAACCTGTGTCGCTTGGAAAATATCGCTCTTACCCTTGGGCACCTTCAATCCTACCCAGATCTGGACTGCCACTGAAGCCTGAAGAGAGCAAATCTCAGCAGATTGTGCTGCCTGGGCAAAAGGCAGCGTGCAAACCAGGAGGCTGAGCGGCAGAAGGCAGGGCAGAGTGGGTCTGCAGTTCTGGAGCATCAACGTTGGGCTAGACTTTATCAACAACACTTCCTACTGCCAAACAATCAGGGCTTCTGTGAGGTGGAAAAGCACTAATAATTTCACGCTGTAGGTGGGAATCCAAGGCCCAGAGGGATTAAGAGCAAGCCTGCCCTGTGAAAAACACTGTGATATTGAGACACGTGAGTTTATAGTAGATCTCAGAGGTAGTGCAAGCTGCTCTTCGACCAAAGTCTGCACAGCCGCAGAGGTCTCTGCACTGTTCTGCTTAGCTAGTGTGGACATAGCCAAAGTTTTCTGATGGATTTACAGAAAATTTGTGCCAGAGTTTGGATTTGGACCATTTACTGTCGTGTTTCTACCTGGCAGTAGCAAGTACCTGGCACTTGCCCTCAGCCTTGCATCTCCAAAGAAGACATAAGTCTTACAAAATGCTCCAGGAGATCTTCAGCATAGCTGGAGAAGTCCAGGCTCATATAGCATGGAGAGAATAACATGCAAACAAGTTAACATCGGGCACAATCACATGGGCATGGCCAAAGGTTCAGTAGACCACAGGTGTGTCCTGTTACATCCAGGAATGATGTGCCATTCTTCACTGACTGCAGAATTTGACTCGATAGCTTTTCTGAGACAATATGACCGAGATGAGCTCCTGCCATGTTCTGATGGCTCCCATTAGTATCACGCTGTCTTACGTCAGCTTTATCCCCCACCAAGTCACGTTTGGCTGAGAAATTACCTTGCCAGTTGAGGTATTAATGAGGACGTGAGCAAGCAAAGAGCATTATAATGTTTTTGATTATATCCAGATTGTAGGAGGGTAGCTGATAGGGCTGCTGTGAAGAAACCAAAAAAAACCAAATGCCATCCTTTCTCACTCTGATTCTTCGTATCAGACAAAATTAAAGTTGCATCCTTGTATCAGGGGGTGAAGGGAGGCAGGTAACATGGCGGTGTGAGAAAAAAAAGGGGATATCAGTCTGTGAAATCAACAGATACTTTCAAAGGACCATTGATGTCTTTTGAAGAAATTGCCTGACCTGCATGAGAAAGTATACAGCGAAGGTGAGAAACCTGTGATTAGACATTACAGCTAGTTAAATCCATAATTGGGGGTGCACAGTGTCTTTGTGCAGAGAATAAAAATGTGATTTAAAGTGCAGGTTTTAACCTCTCTGGTTGAGCCTGGGATAGTTCAGAGGGAGATTTTCCTCTCTGATATCGTGCCAGAGGAGGTCAGTTCGGCCCTTGTGTAAGTGTGGAGGGGTGAAGCCCCACTGGGATGCGTGGCTCTTTCTTACCTATGGAATTTGCTTTCCTCTGCTGGTCTGCAGGCTGTCTGAATTTGCCATACCCCAGATCTGTGCTGTCCCTGGCTTACCCCTTGGGAAGGAGGGAAAAGGTGTGGACAGGCACGAACGAAAGGATAATTTTCATAGCTTATGGGATTCTGGGAACTTTGGAGCCTGGTTCAAATTTTGTTCAAAGTGTAAGTTTTTTTCTTAGTTAAAACTTGTACATTTGCTTGAGAACACAACATGAACTTTAATTTACTCAAAATAAATCCATCAGAGAAAATGCCACACTGCAGCGCTGCCAGGTTGCTGGGCCTGTCCAATGCACAGGAGAAGTTGCAGCTGCAAGAGAGCAAGGAGACGGCTTTGTTCCTGGTGTCGTACCTGGAGGAGAGGTGACAGCAGCCTCTTGGGTCTGTCGTCTTTGTCAGCAGAGCAAACAATTGGTCCTGCGAATAACCTGGTTCCACACAGCTACTGCCACGAAAGGCAATCCTGGTGCAGTGCAGGCTGGCGGGAAGCATCCTTACACAGCCAGTCACAGGCCTGACACACGAAGTATCTCATATTGCAGATAAAATGAGAATTGGTGGTACCCTATCACAGAAGCAGCCACCCACGAGAGACTCTCTTGCTTTAGTAATACACTGAAAATAATTAAGTTTAAAGATTGCATTTGAGAGCGCGGGGTGCGAGCAAACACAAGGTCAGGATATTTTGGCAAAAGCCTCAGAGGTTTGGACCTAATGTGTTTTACAGCATCAGAGGATGGGACTGCAGAGCCTTTTTCTTAGGCAGTACTGAAAATACTGACTTTTTCTCCGGTTAAGTTGGTGACACGTCAGTTTTGTATGGCAGGGCTTACCACAGCGACTTGCATATCGCTTTATGTCCAGATGTTTAGGTGCTAAAGCCCACTGCTCTGTGCCACTGCAAAGGTATGAAAAACACAGTGAGAAGAAGGGATTGGTTGGCAGTAACTTCATCTCACCAGCCAACTCGATCAGTATTTCCATTTAAGTTGTGTTGAACTCATCCTGAGTTTGAGGAGAGCGTGACAGAGCTGAGCACGCTTGTCAGCCCGAGCAGGCAGGTGGGGGGCCGCCAGGGAGCATCTGAACGATGTTCAGTGCCTCAGAAGAGGAATTTCACGGTTTGGCTTTGGAAAACAGACTGAAGTGATGGGCAAACAGGAGATGAAAGGTCCCCATGCAGCTCGGGGCCACCGTGAGGTGCTGTAAGTGATCTGGGACTCTGCCAGCTGGATGAGAGAGGGACAGAAGAGCTGTCAGGCGCATGTCAGGAGAGAGCTGAGGTGGCGTGTGGGATAATACGTGATGGTCTGAGAGATGGACTCGCTCTTCCAGGAAAACAGGAACAAACCCACACACCAGTTTTGTAAATTTGGCTCGGGTTCCATCTCGAGGGTTTTGAAGACATTTATTGAAACAGAGAGAAAAGTAACAAAAACATTTATGGAAATCAGCCTGCGTTTTACAAGATATGTTCAAACAATATTTTTTTACAAAATCCCCTTCCCAGTTCTCCAAAGCGTGCGAACGCTGCTCCCCTCCAGACCAGAGCTGGTTCAAGGTGCCTGGGAACACGGGACAACGTGCTGCCCCCACGGAGCGGGACCCCACGGGGCAAGGCTGTGCCTCTCCGTCTCCCACCACGGGGCAGAGGAGGGCCAGGGACAGCGGAGCCCGGCTTGCTGCCCCCGCGAGGTGTGTGAGGGGGGACACGGCTGCAGCTCAAGGGCTGAACCCTTCCTGCGATCCCCCCAGCAGCAGCAACAGCCCAGATTTCTGAGGATCGGTGTTGGTCAAGTGTGCCACAGCCGTCCTGTTGTCCTGCATGGTCTGCGGCCACACGCATCTGCCCCTTCTGGCTCCTCCAAGAGCTGGCACAGCATCGAGACTGCACGCGTCTGCGTCACGCACCTGGTGCTGCTACAGCTGGTGGTAGCTCTCCTCCACCGACTGGAATTTGGGGGATTTGATTTTCATCCTTGTTTCTACTGAGAAGTACGAAATGGGCCTCGTGTGCAAACACAGTGGCAACGCAGACACGGTAGCTGTGACCCTAGCTTAATTTGGAAGCTGCTTAATCAGAATGATATGCTGCTTGCATAAGGAGCCTCTTGTAAGAGGATGCTCCTCTAGCTCCGGCTAGATTTATCGCGGAGAAATGTTGCTTTGGGGAAAGCAATTGCTCATACAGCAACTGCATCATATTACTGCATGCCATTTAGTATGGTTCTCTGATGAACATCTATTGATTTTTAAGAAAGAATGATAGACCGGACAAGTTTTCCTTCAATAGAAACAAAATTACTGGTGAATAGGGATCCAGCCTGCGAGAGATGCTGGCTCACCACCTTTTCCCCAGCAGGTGTATACGAGGTCCCTCAAATGAATCTCTCAAGCAGCATTTGCAAAGGGATCGTCAGGTCACACTGGGGCAGGCACTTAATTAACTCCTTCTGAGAGCAAAGGCCAGATCATCCTGCAGGGGCAGGGTTTCTTGGGATGGCCGGCTGTTTCAGAGATGTGGATAACCATCTGAAAAGTTCAGCCACAGCTGGACCTGCGTAGAGATGCTGTGCGGTAATCTAGCGTGAGATTTGGTAGCCAAGAGCCCTGGGCTCTGCTCTCGATTCCATCGCTGCCTTGCTGTGTTCTTTGGAGGTCACTTAACCTTTCTCTGGCTCATTTTCTCCGTTAGTATAAGGGGGGGATGATACTAACCAGCTCGCAGGGAGTCCTGAAGCATGACTAAGCTGTGTTTGTCATGTACTGTGCAAGTACAAAGTACATCTGAGGCCTCCAGGAGCAAAGATGGGAAGAGCTGACAGGAGCTGCTGGCTCCCTGCCCGAGGTTCAGCCCCAGAACTCGGCTCCCAGGGGTACCGGGAGGGAGCACGAGGTTTGTCACATGCATAATTCTGGGTCTTGTTTCGCATTGCCCAAAGGACCCTGCTCTGTTAATTATTTTTCTTATTATCTACGCTGCGACAGTTGAATCCCTCCTGCAGACCTGGCACCTGGTTGCAGCCCAATCGTGGGGAACCCCTTCCCGGAGCACCAGAGCACACCTGAAATCTCCAGCAGCTCACCTGGGCTGTGCTGGGTGCCTTTCAGTGCAGCAATAGCCCCAGAGGAGGAGAGTGACTCTTCACTCAGTCCTCTTTAGCTTTGCCTAAAAGCATTTTTTTAGCATGATCGAACATTGTCAGCTTCTGTGGGCTTTGTTTCTACTTGCAGGACAACTGTGTGCGTGCAGAGAGAGGGGGCTTGAGACAGGCTGGGCTGTAAGGAGGGAGGGGCAAGCTTCTCACATCTGCTGTAAGGTGCTGGAAAGCAGCAACGTGCAAGTGGGTGTACGTAAATTTAGGTGATGCAGACCAGCTGAGATAAGGTAACGTACTGTTGGGCTCTTGTGCTCACGTCAGGGTCCTGAGAGGTGCAGGTGGTGGCCAGCATTAGGGAGCTCGTGGCTCCAGAGTTGCTGGCAGGGGTTGTTGTGAAGCACAGAGGGTTATCTTACCTGCTTGGTGAACGTGGAGGGGGGCAGCGGTGGGAAACGTGAACAAACCTTGCTGATCTTAATACAAATAATAATCTGAAGCTAGAGAAACCTTTCATTTACACCTGTTCATTAGCTGCAGGGAAGGCCCTCCTGATCTACCACAGCTGAACTGAAAAGCATGCTCTTTTTAATTAGAAGGAAGCATCTTTTTGTCATCAGACAGAAGCAGTGCCTGAAAAGAGGGCTCTGCCCAGCACTAGAAACAAGTCCATCCATAGCTTGCATCTGAAGCATGTTGCAGCCCTCATCATTTCAGAACTCCTTAAAGGAAGGGTTTCAGCTTTTCCTCAAGCGCTCTTGTTGTGCAGCATCCCACTGGAAAAGCCTAGTTTGTTTCGGAGCTCTGTTGCGTGGTGGTGTTGTAGACGAAGTACTTTGCCTTCACTGCAAATTGTTTCAAGGCCACGCAACATGTGAACGAGTGCATGGGCATCGCGTTGCAAAGTTCACCCAAGGTGCGCTTGGCTGTAAGAAATAAACACTGACTAAGCAGCTTTGACTTGGGAATGTCGTGGCAAGTGGATTTAAGTGGATATATTCTTCCAGCCTTTAAAATACATCTTAGCTGCTCTCCTGCTGTTCTGGTACGTTTGCTTTGTGGTACCAGGCACAGTGAGCACTTAATCATTTTATAAGGCAGCCAAATACAAATTACAAAGCCAATTAACAAATACTTTCCTCTACAGGATTTATACTGCAGCTTGGCTCTGTCCATAGGCAGACTAGCGTAGAGGGCACTGTTTGAGAAATAAAGTACTTCAGTTTATACCCAATTTCCAAGAGTTTAAATGGCACTTCAGCACAGGCTTAAATGCTGTGCCCCTCTTTTGGGGGTAAGTTATTCTCTCAAGCAGGGCACAGAGTGTGGGACCAGGAGATGAGCTCCTGTTTGAGCTGCAGATATGCTCTGTGATGTCGGCTTGGTTGCTTACTCTGTGCTTTAAATTTAAATGAGAATTAGGTCTCTTTTTCACTCTTCTGTATGTGTTCAGATGGCAAATTTTTCAAGTTTAGGTTGGATAGATTAGGAGGGTCTTTACACCAGCTAACATCATATACCTGAGCTGGGGGCTAACACACTCCCCTGCAATCAGAGGGGCCAGTGAGAGGAGCCACTCTCCGCTTGGTGCTGTAGGCTTCTGCTGGGAATCAGCCTCCAGAGGAGCCACCGCCATCCCACTCTGTGTCTAAGGCAGCAACACCACGGTCTTGGCTGAGACTTCAGGGTATCACTGATTAACATGGACATCTTCAGAAGTGCACAGATGTTATGAGTAATAAGGTTAGTAGTTGTGAGCAACAAAGTTAGTAGCAATAATAATTAGCAATGTGAGGCACCTTACAATGTATATAATAGCGTTTATCCCAGAATACTTAGAAGAGTTTAGCCTTTTGCTCTGGAGATGGCTGAAATGCAGCTGACTCTGGGGTGAAAGAGAGCTTTCGTTGTAAAACCATGGAGTGAAGGTGCGTGACCTTTCCGAACAGAGAGTAAGAGGGTTGTCCTATCCCTCCAGGTTTGTGCACCAGCTTCCTATATGGGCGAAGGAGGTTATTAGAATAGCTGGTTGCGCCAAGCAATTGCTCTTCTGGTGTAGTCCAGAGGGGCTTAATTTAAGAGAGAAAGGAATTAGCCAACATTTACAAGATAAAGTGGGGGAAAAAAAAAGACCAAGGAAGCACCTCATCTATTCATGCAGAGATCTTGGTGTTCTCATATATTTCTTAATGCTACTCTTCCAACTGCTTTAAATTATAGTTCAGCAAGGTATTAAACAGACATAACTTCAAATACGAACAGAAAAAAGACACAAATGGGGCAATTCTAGGTATAATAAACCATGCCTGTCATTCAGAGACCTTGTTCATTCTTGGCCCGAAATTGCATTTAGAATGCAATTCATAACAATGGCACTGTCTTATTCAGCAGATCTTTCCCCTTGGCTTTTCTCTCCTCGTATAGTTTTACAGAACAAGTATGGTTAGAAGAAGGTGTTATTAATTACGGATTAGTCGGTTCTAGCCGGGCAGGTCGGCTGGTGTCTCTGGTAGCCTCGTCTGCCTAAGGGTGTTCATATTGCTGCTGATGGGACGTGAGAAGGATCAAACAAACAAAAAGAAACTGCCAGTGGCTGTGCAGCCACCAGGTAAAGCAAGCTGATGAAAAATGAAGGGAAACCCACCTTGCTGTAAGAAAGCTACAAGGTCAGGTTTAGAGAGGTGAGGTTAGTGGGAAGCTTTTGGAAGATCGTCGTGCTTCTCACATTAATACTGTGTTTCTGCCTGGTTTAGGTGTCAGCCACCGGAGTGATCTCACCACTAATGCTTTGCTCAGGTGCTGCGCAGCAGTCACTGAGAGGACAGAAACTGGCTTTATTTAAATGGACACTAATTCCTGTCTGCATCTGTTTTGGCTGAGTGCAAGGAAAACCGTGTCCTTTAGCTACATCTTTTCCATTAAATATATTTTGGTTGAATTTGCTGTGCAGTACTACTGGGGAAAAAAACTAATATTAAAATTTATTACTCAGTCAAACTGTCCAGCTTTTTACAAGACTGAAACAAGGAGCTGGAATCTGCTGTATGACTTCCAAAATCAATGCATTTAAATAGCATGCTTAACAACAGGATAGCAACTTCAAATCCCTGGTTATGAGAACTTTCTCCTTAGGGTGTTGTAACACTGGAGGCCAGTGACATGCTTAATTTCTGCAGGAGAAGGCTTATATCTCATGATATCTCATGTCCTGGAATTGCATTAGTATTTTGGTGAGAGCAGCATGTGCTTCTAGTCAGATCAGTCACTGGAGGAGAATTTTCCTCCATTTTGAGATTTTAGCTGTATGTAGGCTTAGTGCCTCTGGTCAGCTGCATGCATCTGCAGGGCATAATATTTAAGTCTGTAGCTGATGCCAGAGAGTTAATAACAAATTACCTGGGGAAGTGTGCAGTCCTTAGAGACAGAATAAGGTTTCAGAATATGAAAGAGCTGCTGGATCTCAGGTGATAGGACTAGGACAGAAGACGGAGGTTTTGTGTGTGTATTTTTCTGCATACTTATAGGAGGTATAATAATTACTGATACATTTTGTTCAGATATTGCTAATGGGACTCATTCTTCCCTGGGTAAGCAGTCCCAGTATAGAATAGGACAGAGGTGGTGCAAATCAAAGCTACATTGGCTGAAGATCTGGTACCAAGAGTTTGACTTTCAAGGTCCCTCATCATCCTTGTCCCCACCCATCTTTATTGACAGTCTGCAGTGGTTGAGATCCTTTGATTTATTTATAGAACTGGGTCAAAATATACAGACAACTCTATGATTATGACTTCCATGATATTCAAGTGAGAGATAACAGAAAAAGGAAAAATTGCTCAAGCTTCTTAGTGGTCATTGTGACCCCACATGAATTTCTCATGTGTGGAAGTTTGAGTAACTTTCTTTGCTTGGGCCGAGTGAGCTGCTGACTACAGACTCAAATCAACGCTCTTCAGAAGAGTCCTTAGGACCTTTGCATTACTATAAGAGCTTTCCATTGACTTCTTGACCTCACTGACGTAGGACTTGCACTTGCATTTTTGGTAGGTAGGGGAATGTCTGCAGACTAGCACTTATAGGGTGGGTGAAGCTCCACCACCAAAGCTGCACTTTCTGCTGCTTAAACAGGGCCACCACAAAAACATTGTTCACCTGGTATAATATAAATATGTCTTCTCTGGGAGGTTGCGGTGACAGGGATGTTGGAAAAGGATCACAGCTCTTCACACTGATGAAGATGACAAATGGGGTGCAAAATATGAAGCTAGGTATGGCCAAAAGCCTCAAGCACACAATCAAGTCCATAAGGCTTAATACATGTCAGCTGATTGCTGGTAACTGCATTGTCTTAGCAAGCAAAAATGTGAGATAAAAGCTGTTAACTAAGACTCTTCCATAGATGCTTATGCAAATGTGTCTTCCTCCCTATTTGTGTTGGGATATGAACATGCAGGGAGGGCTGCAGGAGCTCAGCTGATGTGTTGTATCTCATGCTGCAGTGACTTCTGTCAGGAATTCCCTTGCTTTGCCTTTGGAGATGTGATGACAGGAGGATTGGGAGTATCTGCAGTCACTGCCTTGATTTCCCTGCTGGTTTTCTGTGCAGAGAGATTCTGCTGAGAAGTATCTGTCCTCTCCTCCTCCTTTTCCACAAAGTCCATCTGCAAGGATAGGCTTGGGGGGGCATACTGCAGGAGGCAGCTTTGCTCCAGCTGACTTCTATCCAACCCCAGTTTTCTCAGTATGCAGTAAAAAAACATGAACACAGCCCTTACAGGGCTTCAACCAAAGCCCTTTGAGGGTCTTGAAATAGACTCCGTTTTGTTGGGATTTCAATGTGGGCCTCCATTACGAGGTTTGGAGTATTTTACTCCAGACCTGCTCAGAGCTTTGCTAAAAGGCTTACTAAGACAAATGAGCGAGGGACATATTACTATTTTTACATTCTTTGGAGAGAAATTCTAACAGGCCCTTGTTGTCCATAGAAATGGATAACCAAAAACTATTACTTGTGTTTATAACTTCTCCCTCCCTTCTTTTGATAGCCTAACAATTTGTATTTCTGCTTGCTCATGCAGGAACTACCTCTTCAGACTTAGTCTACACAACGTTTCTCTCATTCAGGTATGTTCACTTTTTACTCTCTTGTTTTATTTGACTTGCTAACAATGTTCTGTAGTATTTGACGTATGTTTTCAGAAGCCTGTAGAGAGTAAATTTGCAGAGTGGTGGAGCAGGGAGAGGACAAAGTCAGAACCTAGTGCTTGTTTCCACTCCTGTGATAATGCTGGGGGAAGGCTCTTGTACACTTGCCCATTTGGACAGCGCTCTCTGCTCTTGATTCTTGAGTGTTTGGGTGGTAACAGGATGTGCCAAAAATATGGCACCTTAAAGGAACAAAGCATGTAGTGTAACTGATACAGGCTTAAACAAAACAATCGATAACAATCCTCCTTCATTAGAGGAGATGTTGACAACACGTAGGAAAAGCTTTTACTATTCTTGTCCATCCCCATTTTGAGTCTATGTCGGCCCTCAAGACCATGGACTGCTGAGAAACTGTTCTGCTGAATGCATTGCTAAAACCAGGGCTGGACTTTCAAGCATTCAACAGGCGAAATGGGAAGCAAAATCTATATTAACCATGGCAGAGTGGAGGTAAAGCAGCTGAAGTCTGAAGGGGTTCGCAAATGTCTAGCAGTATTAGGACTTTTCTCCCACTGCACTGAAACTGGAATTGAAAGATGCAGCAAATACGGTTGATGAAAACTCCAATCTTTAAATTAATAAATACCTACGTTCTGGGAAATTTCCTATGTTCTACAGTTGCTAGAGCACCAAGGATGTATTCAGCATTTTTCAGACGGAAGGAAGGGTCTTCTTGCTCTGCCTGGCTATGTAAAGAAGCCATTAGGCTAGCATTGCCAGCTATTCCCATGTGCACAAGCCTTGTGCTGTTAGTAGGGGGTACAAGTATAGATGGAGAGAAGAAAAGATGTTTAATGGTTGTAAAATGCATTGAATCTTCCTTTAAAAGGAAAACAAAGTCCGGAGTTACCAATGACAACAATAAAGAGTTAGAGAAGCTGATACTCCCATTTGGCAGGAGTTTTCCTTTGCAGAGCTGTATTAGCATGACTGGAAGGATTCCAGCGAGCACACAGGAGAGGGAAGTCTCTGTAGTTATGCAAGATGCCATACCTTCTGCAATGCCTGTGATCACACTGCCTGACACAGCCTCTTTTGCTCGTCAGATGAGGGGTCCCCTTTCCACGAAACCCAGTCGTGAATTTCCTTACACACTTCTGAAGTCAGGCTTGGCTCGGGCCCTTTTCAGTGCAGCAAGTTTCCTTTCCTACATGGCAAAAAAATGGGAAGTCTCCTTCTATGGCACTGGAGGATGCTGTGGGATCTCCGGGTTAACATAATGAGCTTAGTTTGCTCCTGCTTTCTGGGTGTATCCGGTCACTTTGCCAAGCCTTTTTGCATGACAAAGAGAGCATGGAATTATGTTGACACACGTGTTGGGAATGATGGAAGCGATTGTTTCCCGACCTAATGGTTGCCTAAGTAGCTGCTTGGCTTGTCTCCATAAAGCACATGATGCAGCTTAGAGGCACCCCCTCCCACCTTCCCCTCGCCGTGCATCATTTTAAAGATCAGATCAGAAAAGGAGACAAGAAATGCAGGGAATTTGCAGTTAGACCTATGGAGAGAGAGAACGCAGTTTAAGAAGTAATCGCAGTGCTAGTTTGGGTTGTTTAGTATCTCCTCTTTGTAGCTAAAATACAGCGTGGATCTCGTCAGACCTGATCTGGGGGTAGTTTTTCTCCTTGAAACTGTGGTCTGATTTATTTCTGCTCATGGGACTTACTCTTCAGGTTGCCAGTGGTGCTGAATCTGCCTCAAGGTGCAGGATTGTGTTGGCAGATATCTGCTCCCTGTTTGTACTACCGTGAGGTGAGGGCAGAAGCATGAGGAGAACAGTTTTTGGAGGCAGCAGGGTGTGCTGGCTGTGGGCAGAGCCTGGAAGCAGGAGGAATACACCTCTCTACAGCAGCGCTGGGCGAAGTTTAAAGCTGGTTTTCACTGAGAGCTCCTGTGCAATCTGCTGTATCCCTAGGCTGTACCATCCCTGGGGAAAAGCCAAGGGCACATTTCAGCCCCACAGCAGTCATGGAAAGGAGAGGAGGCCAGGGGGCTCCTGTGAAGGAGAAGACGCCTAATCAGCTTTTCAGCAAGGGTGGCAACCGCCCCTCGCAGAAGCAATACCCTGGTGCCACCACTTGCTTGCACAGCACATTCAGTACTTCGGGCTGTCATTCTGTAATGGGGAGATTTACTAGCCTGCTCTGCCTAATGCATGTTTTCCATGACGGTTATCTTTTCTTTAACAAGAAAATGAGTATTTCCTGCCATTGAGCAGGTCATAAAGTTTTTCATCATAACATTACTTTATTCAATGCTTTTCAATAGGTATAAATTCTCCTTTTTCGGGATTATAATCCCCTTTATGTCTATTGCATATCACAAGAGCAGTGTTAACTATGTCGTTACTCACTGATTTTAGAGAGCTCCCAGACTTTCAAAGGCTGCTTTTTCCTTCTACCTGTTGAATGACTGTGGGTAGCTTTCATTTAAGCCCAGTGCTATTAAAAAGAGCAAGGGTTCTCCATCAACTTCAAGGATCTTTTTGTGAAACCATCACTCCTGAAAATACGTTTCAGGAGTCTTTAGTTCCAGAAGCTAAAGTTCTGGTATTACGTCTGAGTCTGAGCTGGACTGCCATGAGTATAAATTTGGCTTTGTGATCTCCCCAGAAGAGAACACTGTGGAGCACCATGCAGCCATTCCACAGGGCTGGGGTAGGAAGTTACTGTCTTCGAACTGCAGCAGACTAAAAAGCAATATTTAGCATTATGTGGGCAAGGTACTGCATAAGACCCATGTAAAAAGATAGCATTACCCAGTAGAGCAGTTGTGATTTCAGGGGAGGGGAGGAAGATTTTAGAATGTGTCCGCTTCTGGACTACGTTATACTTTCATAACGGGGTAGCTTCCTTATCTTTCTTAGCTCCCAACTCTTTGTTTTGGGTTTCTTCTCCTGAACTAGATACTTTTATCCCTGCTGTTCTGCTGTGTTCCAAAGCTTGCTCTTGACTTGGAATTTTTCTGTTGGTTCTTCTGAGGTGGTTACTCCAAGAACTGTGGCACCGAGCTTTTACATGAGAACTGGTGAGCAGAACAAGCTCGTTTCCTGGTAGAACAGTTCTCTGGGCTTTTTTTCCCTCTCTTTGTTTCTGAAATGTGTTTCAGCAGTTCCATTTGGGACCTGAGAAACCTTTCACCACTTGAGTGTTATTTGCAAGAAAAACTTTGGTGGTGGTTATTTTTTCTTGTGAGAAAAAAAGTTTGGCTGAATGTCAACATCCAGAAGGGAATTGGGGCCAAGGTATTTTGGGGATCGCTTGTGATTTTGTTTGCCTCGGCCTTTCTTGCCAAAATTGAGGCACATTGTTAGTGAATTTTTGAAAATCAGCATCTTGACATGCCCCAGGTGGGGTATCCAAAAGCACCTGTTAATTTTGGAAACTTTGGCATATAGCATTGAAATTCTTGCAGCGGTAAAAGAAACATAGTTTTAAAATGGATACTGCTGTTAATCTTTTAGCATCTTTTATACAAAATCCATGTAACGTTTCATCTCCATCTTTAAACTCCCCTTTTGTATGCATTATAAGCTCTAAATACTAGACATTTCATAGAACACGTTTTTAAAATGATGTGCACTTGGAGCACATGCTGTTTAATTTATGCATGGGCCTGAAACAAGGTTAGCTCCTAATCTGCAGCTTTCACAGTGAGGCCATAGAAAAGTCTGTTTTATACTGGAGTTTGTAATTAATGGAGTAGGTGGAAGGGTCATTTTAAAAACATAAGCCTTTGAGCAAATTTTAAAAAATGCACAGTGCTGATTAGGTCTTCTTAGCAAGGAATGCTATTCTCTGGTGTGCATTAAAAGCAGGCTACTTGGCAGGCATTTCATAAGTCCCAGTACGGTGCCTACCCCCTGTTCACCCTGATTTTACCTGGAATTTAAATTTCTCAATAGAAATGAGTGGGAAATGATTTTTCCATCTCCAAAACCTTTTCGAGATGCCAAGATATTTTGCACTGTGATGAAAATAAGACTTTTTGACATCTTTGTAAAATCTAAAAGAGAAGGAGGTAGACACATGGTTGCTTGAGATGAAAATATTCTGGGCCAGGTTATTTTCTGAAGTGACTAGAGAGAGGATTTAAATGTGCGTTTTTCTCATCTCAAGTGATTAACTTGGTTTGTTTGGGGCATCTTCCCTTTCCCTTTCCCTTTCCCTTTCCCTTTCCCTTTCCCTTTCCCTTTCCCTTTCCCTTTCCCTTTCCCTTTCCCTTTCCCTTTCCCTTTCCCTTTCCCTTTCCCTTTCCCTTTCCCTTTCCCTTTCCCTTTCCCTTTCCCTTTCCCTTTCCCTTTCCCTTTCCCTTTCCCTTTCCCTTTCCCTTTCCCTTTCCCTTTCCCTTTCCCTTTCCCTTTCCCTTTCCCTTTCCCTTTCCCTTTCCCTTTCCCTTCCTCTGTGACCAAAATTTGCCCTCTGGACCCAAGAGGCCCTTCCAGACTTTCTTCTAATAAGTTTAATAGAAGCTGTTAGGATTTCATAAAATGTTTTGATTCCAATTATTTCTTTTAATGGAAGATCTTTTGTGAAACAGTTTCTAACCAGCCCTTTGATGTTTGTTTACTCACCACTTATGTTATATCAGCTTAATAGTATTTAAAATACTTTATGAGTATTCAGTCCCTTTCTTAAAAATAAACCATATTTTAACAGAATGTGAAAGAATAAAAAAGAGTGTACCTGTTGGAAAACTATTTGGAAGACATGCTATTGCACTTTTTAATTCACGCGGAAATTTTGAGATTAAAACATGTTTTAATAAGCAATCTCATTTTTTGTCCTCTTGAGTGAGAATTAAGTTCAGAAGACAGCGTTGTACTTCTCGGATAGTCTGAATTTGGGATGCTTGCCTGTGGGGTTACGCACTGCCCAGTACCAGCAGAGCTGTCAGCAGCTAGATCTCCAGTTTCCTAACTACAAAACGTCGGGATGCTAAAAAACACATATCAACTCCGAATTGATAAATTGGCAGCACGTACATCTGTATATATGTGTATATATACGTATATACACATATATATATATATGTATATATGTATATACACATATATATAAGTATATACGTATATACACATATATATATACATATATACACATATATATATATATGTGTGTGTGTGTATATATGTATATATGTATATATATATGTAAGCTCTTCTGAGCATGTTATGCAGTCACCAGGGCTAAACTTTATGAATTTTCAGGACTGCTGAAAGTATAAGGCTTAAACCCGAGCTGGAAGTTAGCAACGTGTCTGAGCAGCAGTAGCTCTGAAAGCTTGATGTGAAGCTTGCTGAAATCAATTTCTTTCTGTTGATATCATGGGGTTTTGCAATGGGTGTTTTTCTTCAAACCTAAAATAGGAACGAAATGTTTCCATATGGCCCTGTAGCAGATGAACTGCAGCTCTGTATCCAGTGCATTTCCGGTAGAGACTGTTTTACTCCGGTTTTTCTGCCCTTGCTCTAAGAAGCAGAAACATCTCTGCTACAGAGGGGAGGCTCCCAAAACTGAGCAGCTGCTCCTCGAGTCACACTTCCCTCCCTGCCAGTCCCTGGAGGGCTCTCTGTCTCTGTGGCATAATCACTGGTAAGCCGACAGTGCCTGTCAACAATGTGTAGTTAATAATAATAAAACTTGCCCCTCGGTCCTAAATATGCCACGTAGCAGCAAATGGAACAGCTTCTGTGTTTTACACTTTGAATCCAACAAACCAAGCATTAAATTGTCAGAGAACCGTGGAATGGCTCGGGTTGGAAGGGACCTCAAGGATCATCTGGTTCCCCCGCCCCTGCTCTGGGCAGGGCTGCCACCTACCACATCGGGTTGCCCAAGGCCCCATCCAACCTCACCTCCACAGATGGGATCCACAGCTTCTCTGGGCAACCTGTTCCAGTGCCTCACATCCCCAGATGATGTGGGGCTTGCAGGCCCGACCCGTACTGCTGGCTCGGCCCGCTGGTGGCTGAGGGAAACTTCACATGCCCAGCGCATCTGTGTGCTGTTTGCTCCCTTGTGAGACGGGGATGTAGCACTTCTTCATAGTGCGGTGTGAGTTTTGTCAGTAAAAAGAGGTGAACATGTGGTATTTCACATTTACTTGCAAGCACATCCTTGAGTCAGAGCCATTCCCGTTTTTCAAAATATCCTTTTAAAAATCTAGAGGAAACCATGTGTCGACACGACAGCACGAACCTACGCATGTTCAATAGCAGGCCCAAGTTTGATGAAGGTATTTATCTGTTCAATCTAGTAGTAGTGTCAAGATTATCGTCCAATTTAAAATCTAGTTTGGGAAGTCATTTTGGGAAAGAGTGAGAACACTTTGCCTAGCTTTATGTAGCATGGAGCCACCTGACAGGAGCTCCATTTTGAGATGTTTTGGAATAAGCTGCACTTCTCAGAAGTCATTTTCTTAAAAGCAGTTTATTATTTGTTTCTTGCAGATTCCCAGATACTTCTTTGAATTATGTGGTACATATTCCTAGATAAAACATTTCTTTCTTTATTTTTAGGCCAGTGCAGTTCCCTCATTTAAAAACATAATCAAAACCTCTACAAGAGCAGATGCAGTCTTTAATATGTGGCTCATAGCTGAGTTATGATTGTCACATATTTTATCAGTATGCTACATTTTTTATTAACAGATTAACATATAAATCTATTCATAAATCACCTTCCAAAGCTGCACCTCAAACCTCTCACTCTCAGCCTAGAGGTTTAAAGCAATTCCATAATAAAGCTTATATTGGCTGAACAAACTTTCTGGCAAATTCAGCTTTTTATTCTGATGGTTTCAGGTTCCCAAATCAAATCTATTCCCTGAATACACCCCTCCTTAAAATGACAGATCAAGAGCTAGACTGTAGCTTTCAGGTGCAGTTTTCCCTTCGCAGGATTTATTTAAAAGAGAATTTCTACCCAGAGTGGGAGATGGCAGAAGAAAACCAGGCATGTCAAACAGGGGGTGGCCATGTCTGGAGGCCACACTTCATTCTCCAAGGATGCACTTCTCCAGCTGAGTGAGGACTGCAGGGAACTGTGGTCTTTAAAAGGCTCCGGCATGAGCCACTGGGAACCAGCTTTGTCCTGATGCTACTCATCAGCTGAAATGCAGAGAGCAGGGGAAGCAAATCTCTTGTCACACTCCATGGTGGTGAGTGATTTCTGAACACAACATCCTCTCTGTCTGAGAGAACCCAACTCAGGAGTCCATTTATATCTAGCAAAGCTTTTAAGCCCATGTTTAGCTTTAAATAAATGCCTATTTTCCTTTGAGAATTGTCAAAGTTAAGAACATGCTGCATGCTCCACTGAGTGAGAATAATTTCAATATGTGCATTAATAGATTTGCTAAACTGTCTCAGAGTGCACTGCTTAGTTGTAATCAATACAATTGCCCTTTAAAATGAGTATTTAGGCATTAGGAAGTTCTCATATATATGTTTACATATATATTTATGCATACATGTATATATGTACAAATACACATGAGGATCATACATACATATATAGGGTTGTATAGCATGTATAAAAGGTTCAGGAGCCATAGCTGTTTGCATTCATGCTTGGCACTGAGCAGGGCAGCTTGCTCGGAGTCGGTGAAGGTGAGGGAGACGATTTACGTCCAGAGGGGAACAAGCCTGTTAGGCCCACAGGGGCAGGTGAGGCGTGCAGGAGGACTGTCAGCTGTGGATTGTCAGCCTGCTTTCCCGGAGAATTTGTCAGTTGTCATTACCTCCTTCCCTGCCTCACCTCACTTAAATGCCAAAATTACTACAGGGGTATTGGTCTTTGTCAGCAAATATTATGAGCAGGATTCAGAAACTGAGAATTTAATTAGCTGCTGAAGTCACTTACTGATAACAGTGGCATATTGGGCTCTTTATTTGATAAAACCTTGTCAGGCATTTTATGTATAAGAAATGAAGACTAATGTTCTTATTCCTTGCAACTTACAGTCAGGACCATTAAACATCCTTATACAGAGAAGAAAAAAAAGGAAAATGAGAAAAAGAAATCTCATGGACTTCTCCTTTCTTGACACCAGTGTTGCTTCTGTATCTTTGCCAAATATATTTCTGCTCTTCCATTTGCCCTTGTTTTCTCTGTGGGCAGCTTCTCACTTCGGTGCCCCAGGAGGCTCTCGGAGACCTGCGTGTGCTGGTGCCCGGTCCCCTGCCCTGCCCACGCCTCCATCCGCTGCTGCTGCCAACAAGCCAGCTCTGCGGGACCTCCTGGCAGGCAAAGCAGCCTCTTGTTAGAGGCTGCACCTTAACTAAATCATCATTTATATGAACTGAGTTTAATACGAAAATATTAACATATAAATAATATAAATATTATTTATATTATTATCTATTATTATTTACTGCTTTATTATTTTAGGGATGTGGGGTGTTCTTAGATACGGAAGAGTTTTATTCTCTAGCTGGGAATCCTGGCTTGCCACAAGGCAGAGAAAGCAACTCTACTGCCCCAATTAGGATGGGATTGTTAATTTAAGCTGTAAGAGAGGACAGGTTGAGTGCAGCACCTCTGCCTAGGAGCAGTGGATGTGGCAGCAGTGACCTGTTGAGCTTCACATGCCAACCCAGGGCTCGCCCAGCCAGCTCCCACTTGTGCCCTCGGGAGGGGAGGCGATGCCTCCCGCGGCCTCTCCCCAGTTCAGCGAGCTGAGCTCTGCGGAGGTGCCGAGCAGACAATGGCTGGAGCCCAGCGGAGGAGCTCGGCGAGCTGGGGAGAGGTCCTGGCACCCCATTGCATCTGCTGCGAAGTCAGAAGGGAGAGAAGTCGTTGGTAATACAAGGCACTGCATCTTATAATGCCAACAATGGAGTATCTGGGACAATTACTGCAAAAAAGCATCTTTTATTTATTTTATTTTTTTTTAGACTGAGATACAGGGAAATATCTACATTTTACACTCAAAGCAGAGCTTAAGAGAGATTTAAATGATTCATGCCCTTTGTGCTGACTCTCTGCACAGGATTAAGTTTGACCCTGATAGCATCCAGTCATTTATAATGAGAGCATTAAAAAATCACCATTTATTGATTTGCACCTCTCTAAAAGGACCCATGGATGACCTCATATGTTTCCCTTAAAACCAGCCGTTGAGCTCTTAGAAAAAAAGAAATGAATTATTTTGTAGTAAACACATTTCATGTCAGTGCATGCATTTTTTCCCTGGATAAATAATCCTAGTTTCTCTGTCAGTAACGGTTTAGCCAATGTGTGTTTTACAGCTTCTTTTAAACGTAATGGTTCTGAATGACTAATAGGAAGGGGATTATAGGAGCCGGGAGCTATTCAGCAGTCACTAACATGGACTGCACAGCTGTTACCATTAACCCAGAGCTGAGACGGGAACAGTTTGCTCATCAGTCCCTCAGGACATCGATCCTGTCCCAGCATGGCAGGCACAGCTTCCCTCCATCCTTTGAAAGCCTCGGAGAGCTTTGGCCTCGAAGGTTTTACCTGCCTTCCCCAGGCTGTACCTGTGAAGGAGGGTGAGGAAATCTGGCTGTGGGGTATAAACGGGTTGCTGGGTGCCACCACAGCTTCAACGGTCTAGAGGAACAGTACCTTACAGATATTCTACTGTCAATAAAACACTTCTTTCATCTAAAAGTTACCACGCCATGGTTATATCCGTCTGATATGCTTTTATTGATAACAGGACCAAGTGGAGACTATGCTCTTCTGAGACTGGGGACACCAAGCACGGGGGGTCAGTGGAAAGAGATGTGTAGAAAAATTTTGTATTTCTGTCCATTCTCTACAAAGAGAGCCTAGATAGCATGGACTATTTCAGACAGGAGGCAAAGCATGGCTTGAGTTTTTGAGAGTGTTTTATTTCCTTGGAAGTAAAATAAAAAGGAATAACAGGGCTGCAGCCGTTTGGATAGGCTGCAAGGGTGCCCAAAGAGAAGTGATTTAAGCTTAATTAGGCATGACAAAAAAGTTCTGAAGTTAGCCTGGGAGTGTTAAGAGACAAACTGCAGTTGCCAAAGAGGAGAGGATTTTGATGCATGGGACAGAAAGGAATGATCAATGGTTCATAAATATACTAGTGGTAAACACAGTGACAGGAGAAAAAATGTATGTGGCTAATATAATTGTTACAAATTTAGCAGCTTTTGCTATGAAATCAGTTACCGAGGATTTAAGAACAAGGCTTTTTTTTTTTTCTTTCTTTTTTTTCTTTAAAGACAAGATAAATGTAAAAGCATTGAAAAGCACCAAAAAGGAGTCTGACAGAACAAGCACAAAGAAGTACACTGCGTTAAGCCTGTTGGAGAATCATTTTGTATTCCCCCATCTTAATTATAAGCCGTATTCTCAAAACTCATTTGTAGAAAGCTTGACCTTGGTGGAGGTCAGACACAAACGTGGTGGAAGGGAGGTAAGGGAAGAGACAGGTGGTGGAGGGAATGCAAGGGCAGGACTCGAAGTGGAGAAAATTGGAAAATAAATCCCGTGTTGGCAGGAGCGTGCAAACTGGAGAGCAGAACAGAGGAGCTGGGAGGAAGGAATAAAAGACACTGCATCAGAGTCTCCTTTGCAGGAGAAGGAGCAAATAAATTCCTTGTTGAGCTGAAGCTTGGCAGAGCTCACTACGGCATCAGGTGCTGACGTCTGGTGTTGGAGAAGAGGAGGCAAAAGCAAGGCAAACTGTGACAGACCAAGCAGGGAGTCTGAAGGCATCTGTTCCGCAGCCTTAGGAGGAAGCTAGGTGGATTGATGCTACGCGCAGCAGTGGGGCTCTGGCCACTTAGAGCAGCAGCAGGCGGGAAGTGCTTCCAGCCAAGCCTGGAAGGCGTTAGGTACACCCGAACTTTTGGTGGTGGGATAGGAGAGGGGCAGACAGCCATCTTCCCTAACCCAGCAGTCCAGTTTTCATTTAGACTGTGGAGCATTTCCATTCTGCAGCGATAAAAGAGAGGCTTGAGCACTGATTCTTGGTAAATCAACCGCATTACTTTTATCCAGACTGGCTGCTAGTGCTTCTCCGAGAGAAGCGTTCGATTTTATATTGATCAGGTGCTGAACACAACCACTGCATGTGCTGCTGGTGACGTGATGGCATTTGGAACGTAAAGCCTTTGATCTAGATGTAAAGAAAAGTGGAGATTTGGGTCCTGTCGGCCTTGTCATTTCCCCCCTGACCACTGGAAGTGTTGCTGCATCTCACAGAGGTAAGGCCGTAGATAACTGTAGCCTGCTCAGGGCCTTCCAGTGTATTTAGGACTGGATGGATGTTGGCTTCACACCTAATTGGAATTGCTGCGGAGAGGAGTTGGGGGAAGTGTACAGGGAATTCAGCACTGTTGGTTCTTCACTTTCTCAGTATTTAAGTGTTCCTTGCTGATGGAGCACAGATGGTCTTAGATTAAGGAAAAAACATGCCAGAACTGCAGGCTAGGTTCAGACTGGGGAGTTAAGCTTGACATGAAATAAGCAGAAGGCTGTAATTAGCTTATCAAGAGCATTAGGCACCTGGCGGAAGAAAGCAGGTATGAAATGCGCAATGTAGCTATGGAACAATTAAAAAAGATACTGAAATCTGTTTTACGAAGCATGGGGGTGCTTTTCATTGCTGACTTCCTCTTCCAGCCCAGCCTGGTAGCATCTGAAAAGTTCTACTGATTCTTGGTTATCAATGATTTATCAGAAGTGACATTTTCTGACAGCTTGTGATTGTGAGCACCAAACCTCATAGAAGCCAGAGAGGCTAAAGGTCAAAGTCTAGGTGCATTGCCAAAAACTTTCCTGGAAAGGTTGCACCACACTTGCTTGTGCACCATGTGCGCTCCCTGACTGCAAGTATCAGTCATCTCACTGCTCCCTTCTGTTCTTTCTGCCTGTTTTTTTGCAGCCACCTGATGTCTTTCACCCTAACCCTGGGGTTCAGGCTCAATGGGGCGAGGATTGCCATTTAATTGTAAGCAGAAATGCCCATCAGAGTGCAGCTCAGTGTTCCGTGTGCTACCACAGTATGCGTCCAAACCCTGCTGTCTAGGAACAGGAGTCTGGATTCTTTCTCTAGATCTGGGAAACAAATAGAAATTCAGATATGTATGCTGAATTGAATAGAGAAAGTGCAAAGACTCCTTTTTTCTTAAGCTGAGGACTTAGAATTTGTTTTGCCCATATTCTTGAAGCTAAAAAGCTGTTATTTAAAATGAGGAAGAGCAGAAGGGAAAGTCTGGTTTCATTTTTGGTCCCCATGCAGCTTAGGCTCAGGCAGCATCTCTGTTCTTACCCTGCCTTGCGAAACTTTCCCAGTCTCTCTGGCTTGCTCAAAACTGGCCCTGGCTAATTAAAGTAATCTCAAAGCTTTCCTTTGGTCTCAATAGTGCATCTTTCACTTAATTAAAGATTTCCAGTGCCTTTTTTCCCTTTCGGTTGCACTACAGCAAGCTTAAGTGCACAACCAGAAAAGAATGTTGATAGGGTAAGTTGAATCACATGCACATTTTATTTGTTTAATTGCACACTGCCCCCTTTTTTCAAGCCAAGACGGGATTCAACCCATGCTCAACCTCTTATACGATTTTAATGAGAATATATTGCAGTGTTTGTCATCTGAAAGAGTATTAGGCCCCCACTAATGCAATAGATGTGATTTCCCTAAAGAAAAACAGGAGGCACAGAACAGTGAAAATGTCATCCTGAGTTCTTCATTAGTCTCTTTAATATTGCAAGATGTGCTGATTTTGATTCCTGAATCTCAGCCTAATTGTTGGGAGAATCAGATCCAAATTGGGCATTTCCTCAAACTTATTTTAGCTCCTTCTCAAAGCAAACAAGTAAATGCTGAGCAAGTATTTTCAGTGATGTAACCTGGAGAGGAATAAAGAATGCAAGACTTCCCCACTTTAGAAAGCTGATAATACACAGAGGTTTCACATGTGATTCAGTGATTACATTTTTGATTTGAAGCATATATAGGGAGCTTGCTTTTCATAGATGAACTCTTAATGTGGGTATACAAAAATGCACTCGGTTGACTGTGCAGGATTTGTCCAGTCTGTCTCAGAAGTGGAAAAAAGAAAAGCGTGTACAGTGGAGAACCCTTAACATCTCTACATAGCAGTGAGCTTCAAAGAGACACAATGGCAAAGAAACCCAGAGCAGAAAAATGAAGGAGAATAAAATAGCCTTGCTTGATGCAGAAGTACAAAGGAGACTATAGCCATGGTAAATTGATTTTGTACTGAATATGGGCTGGTCCATTGGGAGGGTTTTTGAACCTCCTATTCCAGAAATCATTGTGCAAAACAGTGAGAGGAGGCTGCTTAGAAGTCTTGTCACATCCATCAGTGGAGCACACAAAGAGGAAGGAGGGATTTAGCTGTGAATGGCGACTCTGCCAGAGAACATAAAGGGGTGGAGATGGACATCTTTTGGCGGTAGAGGGGCCTCGAAGGAGGAATTGTCCCCACTTTACCAAAGGCGACCATTGCTGTGACTCCATTCTTAGTGGCTTCTTAGAAATAGCTTGTTGTACTTTGTTTGTAGCTGCTGAAGAAAAAAAAAATACAAAACCTGTTCTTTACAGAACAATCGGTGCTGGAGGTGTGAGAAAGCGCTGTGTGGTGCCCACCTGGCCAGTGCCAACCACACCTTCACACGCATCAGCTGTACGTGGATTCCTGACCTGTTCTTGACTGCAGTGAATTTTTCTTTAATCATTTCTGACTGAGTATATTTTAACTTCTTTATTTATTTTATTGATGTACCATATAATCTTACATCTTTGTCATCTCCAGTATATTTAGTAAATGTTTGTTGTCATAAGCTATAAACTGAATGTGAGATGGCAAGAAACCAAATTCCACCGTGGATGTTAATTACCCAACATGCTAAAAGTCTCCTCTCAGTTTCTGTATGCTTTTGATCTTCAGTAATAGGAAACACTGTAAGTCATCCTTCACTAACATCTTCTGTGCTGTTTTCCAGTTCTGGGTATTGTCATTCATTCTCAACTGGCTACAGGCGAGAGCTTTAAGGTCTTTTTTCACTTTGCATACCAAATGTCCCCGTTAACTGAGGCTGTCAATTTGCACTTGGCCCTATCCGTGCTTTTGCACACTTAAAAGCAATAGAAATATCCAGTGGATTAAGTTTTCAAAGAGAAGGTGAGTATTCCCATATAGCACTTGCAACTAAATCATTGCCGTGTTAAGCTTTCAAGCTACATGAAGTACATCATCAGCAAAATGAAATCATTGCCGCAGACTGGCATTTTTCTTTACATAGAATGATAAAAATACAAATAGTAGATAGTGGAAACAGAAATCCAGTGCCATCTTTATCTCTGTTCTCCAGAGCTGTATCTTTCTTCCAAAGTAACATCTTGGCATGTTCATCTAGCATTGCTGCATAAATATGTTGCTGTTGGTGTACGCTCAGCATATAGCCACAGCACAGTGTGTATTCCTGTTTCGTTTACCCTTATAGGCAGCGCTGCAATCCGGTCTGTTGCCAAAACCTGTAATTTGGGCATCATCCCTGGCTGCCACGAGCCCTTCAGTCCAGGTATAGCATCTCTTAAGGCACACCCTTAGCTCCCTGTGTGACGAGGTCACCAGTGTCTTTGCACCCTTCCACCCATTTCCCCTTCTCTGGGACAGGAGCTCACTGCTTGCTCGCCAGCAGCCCTGTGTCGCTGGGATGTGCTCCCTGTGCAGGAGGGAGGCTGTGAGAGATTTAAAGCATTTTACTTTGCACTTGAGACAGGACAGAAGTGTGAGCAGAGAGGGTTGCCACGACTGAGGTGATGTGCAGTGGCTCATCAGGCTGGGATAGCTGGATCAAAGGCAGAAGAGCTTGCCTGCGAGGAGGCTGAGCCCCAGTTCTGGCAGGGGCCAGTCCAGACGTGCGCGCAGTTAGAGAACATAAGGTGGGAGGACAGGCTCGTCTCTAAACCAGTGAGGCTTAGGAGTGAAAACAGTCAGTCCTGGAAGCTCCCCTCCCCATCCGAGGGGTGCAGATGTACACCATTGTTGTCATCCTTGTGCAGCTGGGGATCCGGGGCTGAGGAACTGGAGACTATTGATACTGCATTTCTCATGGCTCAGGATGTGGTAAGAGTCTGTGAGATACAGGGGAACATGAACACCAAAAAATGGTGTCCTTTGGAACTGAGCTAAGACCTGTTGTTAAAATGAGAAAGCCCTTCTTTCTGATGAGTTTTGCCTTCCTTACTGTGCCAGAGCGTGGCATCCCCTTCTGTTCTGGTGTAGGGTGATGGTGTTCAGCAATCTATGAACGCTGGGCCAAAATCCATCACAGGACAGTAAGAGCCTGATGTTTGTTCACAGAGAAAAGATCCGATTCTGAGATTAAGGTTATGGGAACTGGGACCCACTGATTTTTTTGCCTGTTTGCCAGCCTTTGTCCTGTGAGCGTTACATTTTGAGGCCTTCCCAGATGGTTGTGGCCCAGCCACTCCAGCAGAGCCACGCAGCTGGGCCCAGCTGTTGATGTGCATGTTGGGTACTTCATTTAAACTAAACTTAGAGCTTGAGTTTTACTGCAGCCTGAAGGCTCTCAGATCACTTAAGGGAAATCAATTAATTTGATAAAACACCGAGCAATTCCCTTCATCCAAGTCCCGCCCATGCAAATTGACCAAATCCTTCGGCCATCCCTCATACCCGTCACTGCACGCAGTGGTGACCTGCAACGTGCGTAGTGCACGATGAAGCAGAACTATTTATTGAAGCTTGCCATTATGTCATTTTGGTATTAGTTATCTGTTTATCAGGCATGTTTATCACAGTTTTAATAAATTACCTGTGTTGGAGCTTCAGAAATGGCCTCTAGGGTATTAAGCTCCTGTGCTCTATTATTAAGAAGTTGGATTTCAATAAGTTATTATTTATAGAGCGCTGTAAATGTGCCTTGTCCTTGAGAGACAAAAGCCAATGCTTCAAAAAGGAATTTCACTTTCCACACTTTTAGACTGAGGCCACAGGTCTTTATGGAGAAGTCCTGGAGGATTTAATAGGGAAGAAGTAACTAAAGTGATGTAGAAATGTTTTTTACAATATGCTTAATAGAAACCTAAGTTAAACAAGAACCTTTTCATGAATTTTTTGGACCCAGCCTGTAGAAATGACTTTCAGAGAGCTTTTTATTTCTTAGTGCTATAAGACTCAGTGCTTACCAATTTCTTTGAAATGCTGTAGAATTTGCCTGGGGGAGGGTAGATTAACACTGGTGCTGTCTTCTGTGGAGACTGCAAGGTATATAGAAACAGAGAAATAAACTTAAATATGGATTTGTCATTATCAGCAAGAATTCTATGGGTTGCATTTTAGAGGTACAATACATGTTTATCAGCATGGATGAGAAGGCTAAGGCTGACATCACATAGGGAAATAAAGCGGCCTCTGAATTGTCATTGCCTAAAGGACTTGCCTGCACCCTAATTTAGCAAAGTCCTTAAGTATGTGATTAAGCTAGACTGGTCTAGTAGGGCATGTAAATATGTCCATTGAAGTTGGCAGGTATTAAAATACAGTGCAGAAGCATGGTCCCTTCATAATCCCCCCTCCCCAGACTTGGAGAAGAGTTTCCATACCTTGCTGTGAGATGAGCTGATCACAGAGCAATTTCTAAATGTAAATAAGAAATACAGATTTAGGGCTGGTGTAAGGAACGCAGGAAGCCACCTTTGGAGCAAGTCTTTTTTTCCAGAGGTACATTTCTCTCAACATAGTAGTGCCTTGTGCAGTTATTGGAAAGGAAGACGTAAAGAAATACACAGGGAAAGAAATGATTCTGCCAGCTCAGGTCTCCAGTGCACAACGGCTGCCATCCCACAGCACCTCCTGCCCTCCTTCCTCACGGATAACTCAGCAAAGGGTGATGTGACCAGCAGACTGGCCAGGGTGCCCTGCACGGCACAAGTGGAGAACCAAAATCACCTCTTACTCCTCAGGCAGATTGAGAAGCCTCCTGCGTGCTCTGCAGAGGGGTGATGGAAGTGGAGGCTCCTGCTGCTAGCAGTCCTGCAGGCCTGAGGCTGGCGGACACGGCGCTGCTGCTGCTGCCACCGTCAGCAGGAACCTGAGGAGCTCAGTACCTGGGAGAAAATGCTGGGCTTCTCACAGAGTCAGTTCCTGGTTTTCTGCCGTAAGCCTGTACTTGTTTGTTCATCTCCTTCCAAACATACACCGTGTACATTTTTGTGTTACACTTTTTCCCCATAACAGGAGAGAACAGCATGACTCCCGGCCTGTCTACAGGCGTGCGAGGCTGCCAGTAGCTTGTACAGAGCGCTTATTTAATGGGAGTGAGGTTGGTAACAGATGGATAGGTTTATATTAAGAGAGTTTAGAAACTAAGAATGGATTTAATTTGCCCAATAAATACGCATGTAACCTATTCTATTCCAATCTTCACTTTAGTTTTAAAGCAGTGTTCAGGTTTTGTTCAAAAAGCTCCAGCAACCTCTGTTGTTTAGGTACAGTGCAGGGATTAGTGTATGCTTAATCTATTAAACTCACATGTGGTGGTTGAAGTAATTATAAATTGCTGGCCTGAATGTAAAAGCTGGTCCATAGAAGTTGAGGAGATTTTCACATCAGCATGTGAGGATGCACATATCTATTGATAACAGGACTTGCTAGTGACAGGCAGGTACTTTGGATGCCAACACTGGAATGTGCAGGTAATTAAATAAATGTATCTAGAAAGTTTCTTTCAGCAGTGTGTGCTGAATAACTGATTTGATGGCTTATGATGAGCTAGAATTTCTAGATCAGTGTTGATCTGCAGTCTGAACTGGGAGCAAACCGTGATGCTCATAACTTATTAGGAGAGACGTTCTCTTTCTTTTTGTGACGGGGTGTAGCATCTGAATGCTCAGATATGCACTGAGCGTAGCCACTGTTGTGCGTTTCTGTCAATTTTCTTGTTGGCCAGTGTTGCACCATGTGCATACACATAGTTGTGTGACTGTAATTGTTCTCCTTCATGTGATTTCCTTAAAATGCTTAAATAACACATGCCTCCTCCCCCTTTTTCTTCTTTTTTTTTTCCTTTCCTTTTTTAAAAAAAAAAAAAAAAACAGAAAAAAAAGAGCCTGCATAGAGCTCAAGAACAGACATAGGGATGGATGTGAAGAAGCAGCTATCCATGCAAATGTGCTGAATGGAAGGCACATTAATTGCATTTTCAGTTCAGAGACTAAGTTGGTAGCACTCTCGTGCTTATCTGCTCTGATGGCTGGGCAGTCCTGCTCGTGGTTTGCGTGGCTCTTCTCTTACACAGCAGCTGCAGCCCTGTGCTGCTTGTTTCATTCATACAGCATCTGAGTCCAGTGTTCCCCCATTCTGCACATGGACCTTGTGGTTGTAGAGGAGGTGCTCAAAGTGGCTGGGAACACTGTTACGAGCTGCATTTCTATGGGAGATGCAGAAGGGAAGGGATGCTCTAGAGCTTGTAAGGAGGTTGTCTGAGGAACTGGAGTGCTGTTGGTAAGGATGTAAAAGAAGGAACTGCTGACGTCCTGCCACCCTGACAACCTAAAAATGTGTTTTATTGGTTGCTTAAGCATGTAGCAGGTAGAGAAGGAGCTAGGAGAAAGAACATACTGTTCTGTATTTGTCTGTAGTCTTGCTGCCAGCTTTGTCATATCTTCATCCAGGCTGTTTTCCATGACCCATGCCATCAAAGTTGGCTTTTTGCTGCATGGGTCCAGAGGTGTCCACTCTGCTGCTTTTGATGGGCAGATGTAGCAGGAGATACAAAAATAATGCCGAATATGTTTTCTGGGAGCTAGGAAACTTAAATGGCTCAGACAACTGAGAAAACAAATTATAAATTCAGGATGATGACCCAACTGTGTCACCAGAAACGTCTGGTGGATACATTTTGTACCGCAGCCAAGAGTGCAGAGGCAGCTTTCAGCAGTAAAAAGAAATAGTATTCACTTGGTTTATTGAGGAAGATGAGGAAAGGAGGGGGAGGCAGCTAAGTCAGCATGCAAGAAGCTGGGTATTGAGAAGCACTAAGATGAGGGAAGGAGGCAAAGGCAAAAGCATCCCTTAGAGTGCTGTAGGGTTTTGCAAGTGTAAGCAGGTGGCTGCAAAACCGAGAAACACATGGGTGCACACAGATGTACTCCATAAGAGGGAGATTTCTGAAGGTCTCTCTGCTGAATGACCAGGATATAGTTTGAGTTAGGGGCAAAAAGAATCTAAGGGAGAGGATGATAATTTAATTTGGGAAGGAAAGGCTTGGGCTGAGCATGCCAGTGAGATGCAGGAAGTAGAGCTCCAGCATTACATAGGAGTTTGCACAGAAAGCCCAGGACAACAGAGATGACTGGAGTAGGATCTGAAAAGACAGCTGATCAGTCAAGTAAAGAAACCAGACAAAGCTGGAAAGCTTATGCAAAGGCGCCAAGCTCAGAGATCTGAGGCTGCCCAGGACCTCTCGCCAGGTCCAACCCAAAGGCTATGACCACATATGTATGATGGCTCCTGAGAGCCTGGCAGAAGGACTTGTCTAGGCTTTGGGTCAGCTAGCTGGTACATGTTCATACCCTGAAGTACAATATTTAAACATACATTTGCTGCTTGGCCCTGCAATTATATTTTTATTATCGACGTGATGTTCTTTGCAGGGTCATGAATATTTTCTTTGAGTCACTAGAGGTCATTGGAGTTACTCAGCCCTCAGACTAGTTTCTCCCTGTCTCACCAAAGATTTGTGAGACTTGTAAAATATGCTCCGGATTGCCATATAGCTTAATTAGCCTCTGAGCTCTAATGAAGTACACCCTGACTAATGGTGCAGTCACAAACAACATGTTCCTGTAATTTGGGCCGTCACCAAGAACTTCTGTTATCACTAGACTCATCAAGGTGGTGCTTCAGAAAGCTGAAGGGCACTGTTGCCTAATGAAATGCAGAGTTTCGCACCAAGAACATAGCTGGAGGGGATCGGTGCTCCGACACGAGCTGTGTTTACGACGTGCCGCAGAGCCGTGCGGTGCGGGTGTCTGGCAGGAAGAGCGAGGTGTCCCCAAGGAGCCCAGATTCTTCTGCTGCTCTGCTACAGTCCCACAGGAGCCGGAGTGTTTGCAGAGAAGCAGCACTGATCGCTGTAGTAACCAACGATTTTTGTTTTCATTTTGGCCTGTCAAGCACTGTTAAGTTAAACCGGGCGGTATAATGGCGAGCGCTCTGTCCCCGTTCCTGAAATGGAACGAAGAGTCACCTCATAAGCGATCTCTTTTCTGGAGTTGTTTTATATTAAGCTTCTCAAAAATTGATCCATGGTCCGAAACCACTGTGGACAGATGAACGAGGGCCAGAGCTGGGACTGGAGATCAAAACGCCGCCGTGTAGTTGTTTTGCAGATGTCAAGGCTTCCTGGGAGTTGCCAGTCAAAATTTCTTGCTGTTCTGTAACAGCTTATCGCAGCGAGCTTTCTCATCTGATGACATATCCCCTCTCAGGATATGGCTAAATGATCCTTTCCAGCAAGGACTTATCCCAGCTCTCACACAAACACTTCTGAGGCACAAGCTTTTGGCCTTCAGCCTGGGTTGGACTGCAGCGCATGGGAGGTATTTCCCAAGCGACTCCCGAGGAAAGATCTCTGTTCTTCCCTTCTCCCACCAAACCTTTGCATGTGCTCATAAAACTTTACTTAAGCCAAACTGAACTGGATTTTCAGCTGACAGACAAGATAGCATTTTTTGGAGTGAGGAAGAATACGTCTTCTCCAAAAGTTAGATATATAAATGCATTTCCTGGGTGGTGGCAGTATTTCTTGTGGTTATGAGCAAGTATCTTCATGGAACCAAGGTGGGTTTTTTTGTTTGTTTGTTTGTTTGTTTCGGGGGGGAATTCAGCCCCTTTCCTTGGTAGTCTTTCTCCTGCAAAAAGCAGGATTTATCATGTGTCAAGGGGACAATTTCTGTGGAAGCCTTAGTGTTTAAAAAAAAATAAAATTGGCTGCACTGAAAAAGTTCAAGAAGAGTTCAGATCTGGGCCAAACTTTGAAGCCATTTCCTGTGTGGGTAATGGACTGGGAAAAAAAAGAAATCCTGGCTTTTTTAGGGGAGCTTTGGATCTGTATCTGAACTTTGCAAGCATGGCCTTTCCCTGTGAAACAAAGCTATTTTTCTTGTTCACAGAATGATGTATTAATGTATAGTATGGATGTTTATATGTATTTTCACCTCCAGCTAACAATACCTGCTTTAATTTGTTAGAACTATTTTTAAAAAGTACTGAAGGGAGGAAAAATGCAGAGGGCACAGAACGGTTGGGTATGTTTCTGATTTTTTCTTAAATCTAGAAGTTATAACACAGCTTTGCTGGTCTTGACTTTCCTTGTGAAGGAAGGGGCCGCTTTGCTCCGAAGGAGTTATGCAAGGCTGACTGGGGGATCCCACGAGCTCTTGGTCCAGATCGCGCAGTCCTCAGTCAATTTGGGCCCCCAGCATTTTACTCCACCTCAGGATCTGGCCCCACTTCTCTGGCATCACCAGTCACCATCCAGCCTTTCTCCACACTTCTCATCTGTCTGGGTTTTGCCTGTCTGCACACAGTTCTTGTTTTATCCGGCTCACGTCACTGCAGGATTACTTAGAAGGTGATGATCTTGAGGGTAAATTTGAGAGGACCACCACATCTGTACGCAACTACTGGGTTTCCTGTTGGGAAGGTTTTCATTTTGGTGATGAAGGCCGGTGGTTTTGTACAGCACTGTCCTCCTTGAAAATGGGTGAGGACTCAGCATATGGGACTTGTGTCTTGGAGCTTCCAGTTGAATGATGATCAGAAGTTGTATTTACATGTAAATTAAAGCCTTACCTCTGTTAACATTCCAGTTGCTTCTGCCTCTGGACATTTCATCTATTTATCATTTGTGTGCACTGTGAGCACAGTGGGAGCGAGATACATGTTTACTGTCACAACACCTTGTAAATTGGGCTGTATAAATTTCTGGAGATGCTTTTTTTGGGGAGTCTCCAGACATGGTGGTTTGTGGCGTTGTCATGTGACTTGTGCGTTTTGGTTTCTCAGGCAACAGCATGGGGTTCAGATGAAGACACCAGGAGGTCCTGTCAAAGTAAAGGGAAAACAGAGGTAAGTTTTCCTTTGCTACAGACATGCTATGGGTGAATTTATTTACATCATTCCATTAGAAATCCCCACAGGGAGCATCTGACACCAGCTTGAGCCCATAAATCTGCAGCTGTTCGGAGCTAATACCACAAGTGCCTGGGCACCACAGAGCAACCATTTCAAAGGCTACCTGTCCAAGTTATTAGACTTGCACTACATGAAATTTAAAGGTGATTTCACTGCTGGAGAGGACGCAATTTGTGACATATCAAGAATCAGTATGGTGGCAAATCCAGGGAAACATCCTGTAGTGGGTCTGAGGCTGGTCAGGTTGGCTTAGTCTTAGTACTGAGCAGCGAGCCATTGGCGTTCGGACACGTGGGCCTGTGTCTGATACTTGTTTGCAGTTAGAGCTGATTTTTGTATAAATCTCTTGAAGATGAAAATTGAATCTGCTAGGACACTGCAGTTCTTTTCAGGTGGAATGTCATAGAGCTCCTTAGGAGGCTGGCGCAGTCTGCTAAGCTGCGGTTCAAAACCAGAACTGTTTGAACTAAGGCATGCTATCTCAGACGTCTGAAGTTTGCAGGCATTTCTGACTGAAGCACAGGTCCTCTTCTGCCCCACTTCTGAGAAACTAAAACAAAACCATGTACTGAAAACAAGTATTTTGATTTTTCAAATGTGGTGTTGGTACTGTTCAAACATGTTCAGGCCTCAACTGAGAGGGTGTCCTGTTGTCCTAAATATTATACCACAAAGAGTTTTCAGTTTAAACCAAAGGAGTTGGAAGATAATCATGATCTTTGCTGTAGACTTGGACAGTCAAGCAGAGAGTGCTTGTGTGGCTTGCCCAAAATCTGGAGTTCTGCCAAGTTCCAGCTCAGTGCTTCAAACACGGGATTATATGATTTTCCATTGACCACATTCATTTCATATAATAAACTGTATGTGATTATTGTGTTAACTTGCATATACACAAAAATGCTAGCTTGAATTTTGTAGGATGAGCAACAAAGAGCTTCATGTAGTTTTGGAGAAGAGGAATATCAGTATCCTAGAACGGGTTTTAGAGTTTGCGTAGGGACTGCTTCACGTAGAAGAATACCATGGAGTCAAAATAGGTTACGTTATGTAAACACCAAATTTTGCCAGCCACTAGAAGAAGAACCCGAAAGAAGATGAACAACATTAAAAAACTCTAAAACCCAAGACGCAAAGAATTTTTGAATTTGTGGTCTTTGTACTTTAAAATGTGTACTCTGAAGAAAGGATTTTACTCTGTACTCCCATTGTAAAAATTTGTGAACCTTAGTCCATTGTTTATGAAGAATTTGAATTTATAACCCAGAATTATTTTGTCAGCCCCCAGATAAAACCCTATGAGATTCCATGCACTCCACTGAACAAATTCTAGGATAATTTCAATTTATTATTTTTACTGTCATGCCAAAAGAAAGCAATGGTCTGAGCATTTTTGCTGCTGCTGCTGCCTCCACACACTGCAAAGAGTCTGCCAAACATTTCATGAGGATGATGCTCCAAACAGCTGAGTTTATGCTGTTTGTTATCCAGAGCTTAATATTGTTTGGTGGGTGCAGGAGCCTTGGGTGTGCAGTTTTGAGGAACAATAATTAATCATATTGTTAGACACTTCTTGACATACAATTAATGGCAAACAGAGGTGTTGACTAAGAGTCTGACAAGAAGACATGAAGCTATGAAGAAAGGCAGAAGGATTCTGCAGTAGATAAGTAAACTCAGATCTCCCAAGTCTGTATCTAGTTTTGCCTGTATGTCCATGGATGAATCCCTCCTGGGAGTCTACACATTCACTGCTCATTACACTGTAGAGAAATGACTTAGTGCTAGCTCCAAATATATAGAGCTCAGCAAGCTGATGAACAGCTCTACTCCAGCTGAGAAGTCCAGCTCTGACCTAGTATGTTTGCCTTTGGCTGGGTAAATGCATCAGGCAAGGGCAACACAATGTGAATATTTCTATTTATGCTGTGTGATAGTGGTACAAGAACCAGAACTCTGTCTGTCTCAGCTCTGCTTTGTCAAAACTTGACTAATGGCAGTTTTCTACATAGCACAGATGATGTGATGATAAATATGCTCAGAATTGTCAGGCACTTAGATATGTGGTGATAAAGGCTAGAAATAAGGAGGACCTTTGGCTCTTATATTAATTCACAGTGTAGTTTGGGTAAGTTATATGACTGGTTCATTTTCCTTGCCCATTTAATAATGTCTTTATTTTAAGATGAAGCTTTCAAAGCTACCTAGTGTATGAAAATGCCTTTTTCTTACGCCCGTTGAGTATCTAAATTGGATTCTCCCTGCTGCTTAGAAAATCTCCTCCTAAAATGCCTAGAGTTTTACCATAAGGAAAATAAGAAGTGCAAGAGTAAAAGCTACAAAATGCATATCACGGAAATATAATTACCATGGCATGATGATGACTCTACATTTGAGTACCAACTGGATAGAGAAAAGGGAGATGAGAAATCTGTTTCCCAGATTTAAGGCTACTAGGTCTTTTCCTCTGACACCTTGTGTAGTTCTGGCCAGAAGTTTCACCTGCCTGTTCCAAAACTGAGCTCAGTAACTTGTCTTTGGCTGCTGCACCTTCCTGAGGAAGGCAGAAGGTTTTGAATCAAACAGGCCAACTGCATGCTTTGCTGGCTTAATCAAATGGCTGATCACCTTCACTGTTAACAGCATGTACTTTATTTCCTCTTTGAATCTGGCTTCAGTTTTGAGTGTCTGTGTCTCTTTTTGCCCTTCTCTTATAGATTAAGGAGCTCTTTAGTTACCAATATTCATTATTTTTTGCAAAACCATTTATATGCTCTTGTCAAGTCAGTACTTAGACTTTTTGGTAATGTAGAAAGCTGAGATCTCCAAGCCTTTCTCTAACTCACTCTTCCACTGCTATTGAATATTTTTGTGTCTGTTTTCTGCACACTCCAATTTTTCACCTGTATTCCCATGTCAATCTCTAATGCCTGAGTGTGATTAAAATAGTCTTCTACCTCTTATTTGCCCTCTGTTCATATACTCAGCAGTTTCATAAGCTCTTCTGTCATAGGAGATCCTGCAGAATTGCCTAGTTACTGTGACTACTAAATCCTTTTCACAGTTGCTAGTTTCGGGGTGTAATCTCCCACTCTGTACATAAAGTCGTTTTGTTCCTTGCTCTTTAATGTGTAAGATCTTTAAAAAAATGTATTTTGTTAGTTGGGTATAGCTTAACAACCAGCCTAACGTATATGTCTGCTTTGGCCTCATTGGTAATTGCTATTTTTCTGATCGTTAGGTTATCCACAAATGCTGGTTAAGAAAAATGTTGATACTGGACTAGTACCTTGCCATCTGAGTCCCTGCTAGAATAGCAACTTTGTGAATGATTTTTCTCAGAGGACTTTTTTTCAGTCCACGCATTTATCAGATTTTAATCCTTTAAAGTATATGTACTTGAACTTGATTTTAAAAGTAACTCTCTACTATATGTCATGTGGTATTAAAATATACACTTCAGAAAAGTCTCTTTCATTTATATTGCTATTTTTGTCAACCAAAGCTTGTGGTTTCCTCAAAGAATTGTATATGCTTTATTTGCCATGTCACTGGAGATCCATGCTGGCTTCCGCTAGTAATTATTCCTATTTTTGCAGCATTTATAAAATGCATCCTGATCAGCACCTTAAAATTCTCCCCTGGAAACCATCCACCATACTGAGAGATACTGCAGAGAACAAAATCGGTGTTATGCTGCCTTTCTTTCTGTCTTCCAAGTGATATCACCCAGAGGTTGTAGTTAAAATGAGCGATGGATAGAGTGCAAGGGGAAGAGGTGCCACTAGATCAAAATGTATTTAATTTCATTAGGAGCTGCTCAGCTTCTAGTCTGTAATTGGTTTGTCTCTGCATAACAGCCCCATCCACCACATCTAAGGAATTTTGCCTGACATAGAAAACTGTGGCTTTCTAAACAAGCGCCCTTTGGTCTTTGACTTGTCTAAGCATAAAATTATTTGTTAACTTTCCAAAAGCAGCACACCGCCATTTCAAAGAGAGAAGGGAACTGTTTGCGAAAATGGCAGCGCTCCAGCGCTTACATGCTGTCCTAAGGACTTTGGGTAGCAGGGGGAAAGATGATGCACTGATAACACTTCTGGAGTAAGAAGGAACCGAGGGAAGCATCTGATAGGCATCCAGCTACTGTTTGTCCCGGACTGGTTGTCTCCCTTTTCTTGTATGATGTCCTGATACAGGGGGTTCTTGGATTCATGCAAGGTTGCAGGGAAATCCTGGCCCAAGGTTTCAGGCCAGTTAAATGGGTTTGGTGCAGAAGTTGCTAGGCTAATGGAGGAATCTGCTATTTTAGGCCTCCAAGTGGCTGTCATACAGAGGTTGTGTCCCTCTGGTCATCTAATGTGGCTGGGAATCACCATACAACTTACAAATAACAGGCATCCAGATACAACAGGCGCTATATCAATCCACAGGTAACTGCGAGGCAGTCAGACGGTTTTTTCCTCCCCTTTCTAATTGTTTCTAGAAATCTAAAACTACATTCCTACTGCTTCTGCTAAACTATCAGCCACCTAATTTGATTTGAAGTCCGTTAAAGAAAACTTGGCTGGAAAAATCATTAGTGATTCTCTTTGGTATTTATGGCACTCAGAGGAGAAAGACAGCTTGGTCAGGGTGTTGGCTTAGGCTGATTAGTAAATTGTTTGTCCAAAGAAATAACATAAACATCTAGAAGCATGTTAATAACAGTGCTCAAAAACATGTTAGATCATGATTTTTTTTAACAAATTGGGATGAACTGCAACAAATAAATATTTGCTGTACTCTAAAATGTCATTGAAGGCCGAACATGGAGTTCTGCTGGCCGGTTCTCTGAACTGCAGGCTGTACTTCAGAGCCAGTGTATCTACTTTTATAGTAATGCAAGGCTTTTGGGATGGCTGGTGTAGCTAGTAAGCACAGCTAAACAGACCAGAGCATCCAGTGGTTGAGGAGCAGAGAGTGTGGGGGGACCTGCCAGATCAGCGGCGGGACAGAAGTCCTCTCTTCCCACTGCATGTGTAGACAGCAGGAATAATCTGGCCAGCCAGCAGTGCAGGAGCCTTCTCTGGGTACAGCTGCCAGCACATTGAGGCGTGAGTGTTTCTGTTTGATCTACCCCCAGATGACTCCCGATGTGGCTCCTGCTTTCTCTTCTGGCAGCCTAGAGTAGTACTGCCGACTGCACTGACACAGAGCATCGCGTTGTCCTGCCGCATCGGGGTGGCCAAACCTGGCTACTCAGGAGTAGTGTGCAGGATGACTTGCATCAGTAGGGAAACAACCTCCCGTCACGGTAACATCTCCTGAAACCAGAATTCCTTTCTTTTTGCAGCTTCTAGGTTTTGTTAGAGTCTTGTAGATGTAGCCAGGAGGAGCTGAATGGAAAAGAGGAGCCAGGTTTCAAAGAAGTAACCCCCCCCACCCCACTGATCTAGCTAGGGAGAACAGGCAGGCTTTGGGTCACTGTGGACCAGTCTTTATGAGTTTTTGGTAAAATTTGCTGTTTCTACTCGAGATGTCCTCATTCTCCACATACAACCCCCTCTACCTGTTTTATCTCGCTCTGCTCTGGCCTCAGTGAACTGGCAGCAAGCTCTGCAGATTAATTGCACATTGTGTGAAACTATTTTCATTATTTTTTAGCTCTGTTAAAAGGTCATAACTGTGTCTTTGCCAAGTTTCATCCCATTTCTCCTCTTAACCACCCTGGCCTAACCCCAAAATAAATTTCCATATTCTGAAGAGTTTGTATTTCTTACTGAGGACATCAGACAATCTGAAACAGCTATTTTCCTGTTAGAGCATGTAGCTGTGTTTTTAGTCTATGATCAAAATGTATTGGTATGTGATGAAATACTATTAGGTTAAAAAAAATCAAAAATCAAAAAGCAGATCTCAGAAAACAGCTTGAGTGGTTTATTCAAAGTAAAGGCCAATTAAAGCAGTGCCTATATACGGTTAGGCTTTCAAAGGAAAAATACCTCTGTACAATGAGATTAAGGGCTTATAACATTTCAGAACTCCAGTGTTCAGAGATGACAGATGAAACGACTCAAGAAGCACCTACAGCTGGCTTATTCTTTGCATCCTGAAAATGTCTTTTTGAATTTTACCTCAAACTGAAGCCAGCAGGAGTTCAACCCCTCCATTTGCTGGTCTGTCCACACGAATGAATGGAGTAACACTTTGGGTTCTTGGGTTTGAAATGTGCTTTCAAAGCAGCCTGACATCTGTATTGCTAGAAAGAGCCCTGCTCCTGCCCACAGTAGTGGACATTACACCATTCACAGACACAGTGAAATCTAAATGTTGCAAACCTGAAATAAATGAGAATGGGCTTAAAGTGAGGAGGGGCATGAAGGGATTCAATAAAGATTAAGCTTTACCAGTGATGTACTCTTCCTAGGAAAACAAGGATTATTAGACTAGGGGAAAGTGATTTCTGCTCAGTCTAAGGCCTTATCTCCAAAAAGGGACCAGTATCAGGTAATTTGGAGGAAGGAGTGAGAACCCCAAAGTCAATAACATGTATTTCAGAGAAAAATCAGAGATACGCTTAATGCTCCGGCAGTGAGCCACAGGTTTTTATCAGCTCTGCCACATATTTAATGATAATCCCAACTAATATAACTGGGTTATTCTCATTAACCATATAAATATTGAGTCTTCTCCCTTTATTTAAATCCTTAATCTCATGATCCCAATAATATCTTCTGGTGTTGAGATTGGCAGTCTGATCACACACAGATCGAACTGTCTGCTCCATGATGTGGGAGCAGGATCCAAATATTGTCTTGTCTAGACAGAGCTGGGGTTCAAGCTTGCCAGATTTTCCAGCCATGTTAAATAAAGCCCATCTGAATTTTTCCTCCTGTACGACTCAGTTTTCCAGGCCCATGGAAGAAACTGCACTAAATAGCTCCCATTTTCTGTAAGTGCTTGTGAAATCATTTTACTAACCAGTTGCCTCAGCTACGAATTGTTGTAGAGGGGAGCATGGTGAATAACTTCTCAGAGCAGATCCCGGCTGGCTTAAAGAACACAGAGAGGAGCCTGTTCCTTTCTAGTTATTTTGAGAACAGGGCAGAAAGGGGACCTAATGTAGATGTCACCAACAGTGTCTCGAGAAAAATCCCACAAGCTGGAACATTTTAGTGGTTCAGCTTCTTCCTTGCTTTTGTTGGAGGTTGTCATAGACTGGCAGTGCGTACAGCAATAAGAAATACTAGATGAGCACAGGATTCCTCTTGGAGCCAGGCAGGTTAGCGAGGTGGGGTCCGGTAGTTAAATCTTTGTCCCCGTCTTGCAGGATCTTCTCTCATTCAGTGTGTCACCATGGCAAACCTTCTAGCACCTGTGTGTTTCGATTCATCCAGCCCAGAGGACAGGAAGATAATGCGTGTCCATTTTAGAACATTACTAATGCTCTACAAATTGCTTTGAGACCGGTGGATGAAAAGTACATGTGATCGTTGTTCTTGCCCCAGGAATGTGGAGCCCTTTTACCATCATTAGTAAGGCAAGTCCAGGGAAAAAGCCTACTCAGAGCCTAGGCAGTTAATTCATAGGGATATAACTATGGTTGGGTATGGCCCACACCTGGTAGCAATGTTATCTAAGCACAGGAGAAGAAAACATCCACCGGGCACCCCAGTTTCTGCCTTTTACAGCCAGTGAAATAATTATTGGGCTTGGTACATCCAGTTCCCTGAAAAGTATCAGCTGTCAAATGTTTCCAGTCTAACACCTCATCTGCACTGCCTGTGCTCTTTTGCTCTTTGCTAGCACAGTTGGGAATGGGCTGGAAGTCACAGATGAAATATTTTGGTGCAGGTTCAGACAGCAGCAGATATATTTGCTCAGTATGGTTTTTCTTCTCTTTCAATAAATAACCTCTGCTTTTGACTGAATGGGTACAAAGAAAGCCATGCTTAATTAGGCTAAAATAAGACAATATTTTACCAGCTTCCAGCATCCTTATCAACCTGGGCTACTGCGCCTTGGAGTAAAGTGTGCAACAGATGCATCCAGCGTGATCTCACAGAGAAATTCTTTTTTGTGTTCCGTCTTCTCAGCTGGGAGGATTTTTAGAGAAATGAAAGCTTGTTCATGTGTAATATAGGTCTGCGCAAAGAAGAGAATTCTGCCAGTTAGGATCTGAGATTTCTGCAGGACGGAGTTTTATTTAGGAGCATATTTAAGTACCTATGCAGTAAAGAGTGCGGCAACATTAGTGGTGTTATCTGGTTTAGGGCAGATGCTGTGTTCAGACTGCGCAGAGCAGAGGAAGGCGGAAGCAGAGGGGAGCAGGTGGATGCTCTCTTGTTATGTGAAATTCGGGTACAGAGCTGCTTTCTGGGTTAGATGCCAAATCAATCATATTCTGAAAACAAAACTCAATGGGAGAGGAGCCCGTACTTTTTAAATCGCATTTCCTCAAGAATTTCTGGTCCTTCACAGTTAAATATACAGTGGTCCTAATATTAAGTGGGATTGGGTAACTGTGCTGTACAGAAACAGGAATTACTTAACCCGCTAGGGCAGGGAATAACCAGCAGGGCTCACAGCACCACGTAAGGACAGGAAGAGGGCAGAGAGGCTGGCAAGCCTTCGTCTGATCAAAGGAAGCCACGAGACCTCTGTTCTCAAGGTGGGACAGTGTTCCTGGTGCACGGTCACCAGGACCGATCTGCTTCTGAGATACGAAGGGCTGAATCGACCCTGCTACGGATTTAAGCTCCGGTTCCTCTGTGCCAGGGGCTGTGTGTCGGATCCCCAAATCCCTGCTGAGGTCAGCCTGGCAGTACCCACTCCATCACCTCCGTGGCCTCTGCCGGGGCCAGGTGAGTGCTCCCGGGCTGGCTCAGGAGCACAGTCCCTGCACAATTCTCCATTCAGGAGCAAGCCCCAGACGCTGTGCCCATGCAGTCGCTTGTCTGCGGCCAGTGCCGGGGGGGTTTTGCTAAATGCCATTCTTCAGCAAGTTGATTTCCATACAGCGAATGAAAGGAGATGGTAGTACCTAATCCAGCTAAGCAAGCCTCTCCCTTTCCAGCTGATATGGAGTGCTTTTACACTGCTGAATCTTGCAAATGAAGTCTTCAGGGAACTGATCAGCAGCGTGGAGCGCTGTGAGACGGGGAAGCTCGCGGAGTGATTGCTGCTTACAGGAGAAGCGGTGTCTGCAGCTGGAGGCTCAGCTTAGCAGCAAATTATGATCTATTGGAGGGAGGAAAGCAAAGCAGCCGGGATAACCCAGCCGAGGTTGTTATTTTTTAACAAGTTCCCTTCTCTGTTTACAGTAGAATATAACTGCCTTTCCTCCCTTGGAGCCCGTGGGTGCCACTCACAAGCTCACATCCTCCTCTCGTCGCTGCTTCCAGAGCCCAGGGCAGGCAGCCCGGTGCCAGGCTCACCAGGCATCCCTCACCGGGGCTGTGGGGATGGATCTCGGGGCAAGGGGCTGCCACAGGCTGTGCTGGCACCTCCACTCCCTGCAGGTTGCCTTGGAAAGCCCTCGCCTCTACCCGGACTCGCTCAGCTGGCCTGACCTGCAGTCCACCGGTGTCAGGATGTGAGGCTGCAGGGGGAAGGAGAGGCTGTGGCTCTCTCCAGCAGCTCAGAGGAGATTTTCTGAACAAAGCCAATGCAGCCCTGTGCTGTCACCACTACCCCAGCACGGGATGACTGTCCCACTGTTTTGAGGACTGGCATGTGGAGAGAGTTTACTGTTTGTAGCAGCTGAGAAGATGGGTTTTGCTATTTCTCGCTGTCCTGGCCTGAAAGAGAAACTCCTTCCACTATGGAAAATCCTGAGCATGGAACCTCATGGTGGAAGGAAGCAACAGTCTGTCCAAGCATGAGATTCTCCTGTTGCAGAGAAGTTCCTGCTGTTTTCCTGCTACACCGGTTTGACTTTTAGTGCAGGGAGCCCCTCCGCCCTTCACCAGAGCTGTGTCTGGGTAATGTTGTCAAAGCTGCAGCAGTGATGGGAAAAGAAGGTCAGAAATATCATGAAAAGAGGGAGGATTCCTCCTCCAATTTAAGCAGAAAGAAAGAGCCAGTTGTGTAGCTAACACAGAGTCAGCCTGATGGATAGCATCCTACCAGAGACTATTTGTGCAGGACTGTGGTTAGAGAAGTAAGCAGCAAATTGGCCTTGCTCATGGAGACTGCTGGCTCCCTACAGCTGTGCACTGCTGCAGCGCTTGATGCAACAAATCTTGGTCCAAGTTAGAGCTAAAGAAGGTGCATTCCAGCTGCCATACAGGTACTTTTTTAATGTAATAAATAACCCCACAGTCTTCTTTTTCAAAGTTCCTTTGTCTCTGTCTTGTGTCCCTACAGGAAGAGTGTCAGAACTATGTCCGAGTGCTGATTGTTTATGGCAAGAAGGTTTTTACCTGTGGTACCAATGCCTTTTCGCCAGTGTGTTCCAGTCGTCAGGTCTGTTTCACCTCTTTTGCAGTGATGGAGGGGCTGGATATGTGTTCTGGGGAAGGCCAGTCATTGACAGGGCTTCATGGGTGAAGAGAATATGTTCCAAATGCAGTTGATCTGAAATTGTTTTGGGTTTTTGGCCCCGTTGGGGCAGGGGGTGGTGTGTCTGCAGGTGGGGAGCAAAAAACCCATGGTATGGTTGAGCCAGATTTGGACAAAGTGCTGCTCATGTAATCCTTGGGTATGCTGTTGAAAATGGGCAATACAGACAGGCTTAGCCGTGAGCACCTCCTGAGCTGAATACTTAAATGTTTTCTTCAAAATAAATGGCAAAACTCCCTTTGGCTTCAAGGGAGGCAGGAGCAGGTTCGGAGCAATGTTTATTTTTATATTTTTTAATGCCAGTACACATTCAGAAGGTACCTATGTAAGATTAGAAACCTGTGCTAGCGAGAGGAGCACCTGATTACTGTGAGTGGGTTGGGCTCTGCAGGCTTTATTGGCAGGGGAATTACCCTTCTTACAAGGTAGTAGGATCAGTGAGGCTCAGACACAACTTCTTACACTGGCAAGTGATGTGTGTAAAGATCAATTTACAGTCATCGCTGGCATTATTGTCTTATAGCTGCCTGTTTTTTTTTTACCATCAGGGCTTTGCTCGGAGGTACTCATGGGCAAACTGAATTCTCTGTGGCAGTACAAAAGCCAGCTGCTCTTTAAATTCTCTCCTCTCTCCTTTTAAATACAGGTAGGAAATCTTAGCAAAATCATTGACAGAATTAATGGAGTGGCTCGGTGCCCGTATGACCCCCGGCATAACTCGACAGCTGTGATTACATCACGAGGAGAACTCTATGCTGCAACTGTAATTGATTTCTCTGGACGGGATCCTGCTATTTACCGCAGCCTTGGAAATGTTCCCCCACTTAGGACAGCACAATACAACTCCAAATGGCTCAATGGTAAAGTCATGTGGGTCGTATCTGAGCAAGAGGTGTATTAAAGTCAACTTGGCAGGCCTGTAAATCCTTCCTTCTGTTTTCTTATTGGAATCCAGAGTTATGGTGGGGATGGGCTTCTGGTGCAATGATCAGTGCAGCTTAGAAGACATTTAAAAGTAGCCTGGAAGGATGTCAGAGGAGTTGATTTAGAATATGTAAAGTGGGTCTTACAGGCTACTTAATATATATATGGGTCTCTGTCTTCTGAGATGACCAAGTACATCCTTTTAATTAGAAAATCCCTCAACGATTTGAAGATCCAAGTTAAATAGAGCCTTATGTTGTTGACCCAGTTCTGCAATGTGTTGAGCACACTCTACTTCCACTGACTCAGCTGAAAATGGTTCGTTTCAGTACAAGATCAGTCTGAAAATGAGAAATTTCACAGCAAGTTATGTTACATGTAAACCCATGCTGTTGTGGATTTATAGTTATTAAAAGCAGCTGTTACCCCAGTCTGATAATACCCTGCATCAAGCAAGTTGTAGAATTTCAACCAGTAGTTCCTGCAGTAAGTCCGTATCCTCTGGCTGGGACAAAGCACATCTTGACTGAGCAGACTATAATGATGGAGACCCCAATATTTCCCCTCTCTCCTTTGGCCCAGGTAAGTTGACCAAATATTCAGAATATTTCTGTTGGATTTCAGAACCTTTCAATCAAGGATATGAACAGTGGGACCGTGCACTCTCTGGAAGTTAATGAGAATGAACTCAGCTTCTGCAGACACTCATATATAATGTTATATAGAGAGCAGGAGTTGTAGAAGAATGTCATCAGGCAAGACTATGAATTAGGACAATTAGTAGCATAGCTCATATACACTCATTAGAAATATGTGCCTCTTGTCTGCACATGAGTTAAGAATTCAGAAGGAAGTCACACGGGGGAACCTTGGAACAGAGAAGTTTAAAGAAGGACAAACAGAAACTGAGTTTCTAGTCTGTGGTTGGAAAAGCTAACATGACTCTTGGATTTACAACTTTGTGCAGTCTTGGTGACTTTGGAGTAAATTTATCCCATTCTGGCCACTTTTCAACAAGAAACAGAAAACCTGAAGATGATTCAGAGAAGAGCCATGGAGTGATTTGAAGCTTGGGAAGTCTGCCTCACAGTGAGAGACTTAAGGAGCTCAATTTATTTATCTTCCTGAAAAGGAGATAAAAGGTGTTTTGCACATGATATGGAAATACTTATACCGGGAGAAGATCTCTGGCAGGATAAAGTTCTTTAATCTAACAGACAAGTCATGACAAGAGCCTGTGATTGGAAGCTAAAACCAGATAATGTCAAATGGAAGAAGAAGTGCAGGTTGCAGCTGGGGCAGTCGTTAGTCATTTGAACAAGTCACTGAGGAAAGTGATGAATGTAAAGCCGTGTGACGCTGTCCTGTAAGATCAGATCTCCTTCAAAATATGCGATCTAATTCACCTGTTAGTTGTAGGATTTGATGGTGGAATTACAGGGTGAAATTCTCTGGTTCAGTATTAGATGGAAGGAAGGTTCAGGTTGGTGATCACAGCGATCCCTTTAAAGTTCACAGTTTGTCTGAAAGAGAAAGTTTGATCAGAGATGCTCTGCAGTGCCCTTCCCTCTGAACCATATTCTACTTCCCAAACCTTCCTTGCAGCACCATGAGTCTGCCTTCCCCTCTCTGCCAGACTGTTCTCCTTTCACTCCTGGGCTGCAGAATTAAAGAAATTGTGTACTTTTCTTTTCTCTTTTTCCTTTGAGCATTACTCAAAAATGAACATCGTAAAAGCACCTGTAAAACCAACAGGGTTTTTGTTGTTGTTGTTTAGTCACATATTATTAATTGGCCAATCTTTTCTCTTTGCCAGAGAAACTGTTGGGATGAAAGACTGTACACTTTAAAGCTTTGTTAAATAGCCAATTAAAATATTCATTACAAACCAACACCAGGTTCTTTTCCATCCTTGTGAAAATAATAACAATGATTCCAGGAGAAAAAGAATTAAGGAGAGCTTGCTTTGATATTGTCAGTTTGTGGCGTGGTTTTGTTTTACGGACATAAGATAATCTTTTGTGCCTAGAAACTGGAAAGGCTGTGTGATAAAAGCCAGATGTGATTGCGCTGGGAAAATAGGTTGAATGTTTCAGTGCAGCAGTTTGGGGAATTGGGCGGATGCAAGCAGCGTATTTAACACACCATAAGGTGCACTTCAGAAGAGAATAAGTAAAAGAACCCAATGGGAAGGCTTTATGTTGTAAAATAACTGTAGGTACAGAGGGTAGTCGTGCATATGCAAAGCGTTAAACTCTGCTTTCACTGCAGTCAGTAGCAGCATAGCCAATAAAGTGGGGAAATGAAGGGATTCTTCTATGATCTGAAAAATGGAGCTAGAGCTGTACCCCCATATATCATTATTCTCATCTACTGTTTTTATGTCTGCTGCTGACTCCAAACTCCCTGTGGTCGCAGCTTTGACAGCCTATGTAAAAGGAGCTGGCAGTACAATGCATTGGGCAAGTCACTGAGCACGGATTGATTTCTGACCTGTATAAATCTCTTCACATGTTTGTTTTTCAGAGCCTAACTTTATTGCTGCCTACGACATCGGTTTGTTCACCTACTTCTTTTTCCGAGAGAATGCAGTAGAACACGATTGTGGGAAAACAGTGTATTCTCGTGTGGCCAGGGTCTGCAAAAATGACATTGGGGGGAGATTTTTATTGGAGGACACATGGACAACTTTCATGAAGGCCAGGCTGAACTGTTCCCGTGCTGGAGAAATCCCTTTCTATTATAATGAATTGCAAAGCACCTTCTACCTTCCTGAGCAAGACCTGATCTATGGTGTCTTCACCACTAATGTGTAAGTTGCACTGGTTTTACTGCCCTTCTTCTATCCCCAGCAGTCTCAAACCAGCAATATCCTGATTTCTTAGGCAGTCCGAGCAATAATTTTTGAAAGATCCTTTGGTTTAACGCAAAGGAATAGATAGGTCTGTATTATCCATCAAGGCAACATTGCCTTTAGGACAATGTTTTTAGTCCATTGTTCATGGATGCCTCGAGTCCCTTACGGGTGACAGTACATTTCTAGGGTAACTTAATTTGATTTAAAACTGAGCTGTGACAGACTTCTGACTTTTTGTAGTGCCAATGCTACTTGTCTTGTTCACAGAGCTGGTATGAAAATGACCCAGTAGAAAAATAGATTTTCAGCCAGGTTTACTGCCTGAATGATCTGATGCTATTGTGTGAACATCGGGATTGGCCCTAGAAATGGACAGATACATATGCTTGGGAGAGAAGTATTGGAAGGAGGAAAATGAGGCAAATGGGATGACAACAGCAGGGACTGAAATCAACATAAACTGCTGAACAACATATTATAGAAGCAAGGTCATGGAGGCTACACAGCATTTAACATTTTCAAGTGGGTCTGTACCTCTGCTACAAACAGTTTGGGGTCCATAAATCAAAAGCAGTGTTGGAAATCTGAGGGGAAGGAATGATTTCTGAAACTTCATAATCACCTTTTCTTGGCTTGATATTGAAAAAACTTGTAATTGGAATGATTTAGTGTAGCTGTGAAAGCAGAAAAGAGAAGAGGAGTTAATTAAAAAATATATTAAAAAACTCATAATGTATTTTTTTAAGTCAGAAAAACTCAAATAACTTTTTCTCTGAAGCCCAAGGCTAGGATGATAAGTTTCAAGCTATAACCAGTCTGTGCGGTATTGAGTTTCAATAATGCATGCTCTCCAGGGGGGTGTTATCCTGATGTGTAAACTAGAGGATGAAAGTCTGAGTTAGTTACTCCACATGACAACCACTCAAAATATCTTTCTCATGCTGGTTAGCCAACTTCTTTGGGGCTTTTTCTGCAATAGAGAGTACTGTTCAATATGAATAATTGTCTGGTCCCAAGAAGCCCCACAGCAAACCAAAGAAGTGAAGCCTCTCTGAAGTACAGACCTTGGGTCTGTTCTCTCTGGCGTGGCAGGGCTTGAACTTCAGCCCTTGAAGCCACAAAGCATCAGACCCAACTTTTTAAGCTAGAGCACTGTTCGGAGTTTCACTATAAAAGTCAACAGATCCAAAATGATATTTCCAGCCTGTAAATGCCAAGAAGTAGGTAAGTGTTTGGCCACCCTCATTCACCTTCCACGTTTTGTTTCTGCACTACTGTTGCCAACATCAGCCAAAAGTGAGCCATTGGAGAAGTGACAAGAAAAAGGTTGTGGAGTCTCTTTGGTTGGACATCTTCAAAAGCCACCTGGACGTGGTTCTGGGCAACCTGCTCTGGGTGGCCCTGCTTGAGCAGGGATTTGGACCAGAAGACATCCAGAGGTCCCTCCCAACCTCAACCATTTTTTGATTTTGTGAAAAAATAATCATGAGCAAACACTGGACCTTGACTGTGGACTTCAGGGAAGTCTATCCTGGAGTCAAAAGGAGCATGAGTTCTTCCCCCAGAAAACATTTAAAGGCTGTTAGCCAAACTTCCTGAATGTGAAAAGGAAACCTGGCTACTGCTATGGGCAATTGAGATGAAACAACTTTTTTTTTTTTTTTTTTTTTTTTTTTATATCAGAGACACTTTTATGCCCATAGTGATAATGTTTTATCTATCCATTTGTCCGTTCATCCAGCCAAGAACGGAAATTGGAAATGAGAATAAAATTATTAATAAATGTACTATATTAATCAAATTTATATGGATTTTGTGTAAAACAGAGGAGACAGACCAGCTCTGGTTGGAACAATTCTTTTGTGCTGTGTCTGTCTCCCAGGTTTGCTAAAGCATGAGGCATGGTAAGTGTTACCCCTCTCTCCTTTGGATTGCACTTAAGTCACTCTTCTTACATTACTGGTGTATGTTCCCTCTGGTATCTTCTGAGGACAATATAATATGTAACATTTGTGTAATTGAAGAGATGAGTTATTGATAATAGCTGAAGCTAGATCAAGTAGCGTTTTGGGTCTACAACATGATGTTCTTTTGAGAGTTCAAAGAGAAAATGTTGCAATTTGTCATCCGACTAGAGAAATAATGGTAATTATTCTTTTAACTTCCACTGGGACTTATATCATGCTGCATGAGCGCTGCATACAAAGAGGGCTGATGTGCGCTCTACTCTGATTACCTTTATAATGGAATACTGATGCACCACAAAACTATTATTTTTTGTTTAAAGCTGTTTTTATTCTGGCAGGTTCATCTTTAATGCAGTTATGGTCATCTTATAACAAAGGGCTTTTAGTCTGTATCATACTTATTGGTGGTAACACCCATATAAAGATTTATTGCTTCATTTTAAATTATATCCTGCTAAATCAGTGGAAAAGAGAGCTTTTGGGGGAAGCTGTTGATGAAATATTTAAGAAGCTTTTATTAAAGTTTTTGGAGACTATGTTAAAGCCTCCTTGAACTTAGCTCACCTAGTTAGTCACAGGGAGCAGGAGGTGGAATAAAGGAGCTTGCACTTTCCACCAGGGCAACACAAGAGCCAGCTGGCCAAATCGATGCCACTGATTTGAGACTGGGATCTAGGTTTTTGTAGGGAGGGATGGGAAATATGCCAGGCCACAGATAGCATTATTTCATCAAAAGCCTCATTCCTCTATCAAAAGGAAAGGGCTATACTGTGGAGTCTTTAGCAGGGACCTAAAAAAATCCTTTTTTTTTTTTTTTTTAAGTGTTTTTGTTAGACTATCAGGGTTTTATTCTTTCTTTTCCTTTTTCATTTTCCTTCTCATTCTCTTTTTTTTCCCCTGTGTGCCTCAAGGCATTTACTTGTCATCCATCATTAGCTTTGTCTTAAGAGCTGCCGTCTGTGAGCATGCACTGCGTCAGTGGTGTTCAGACAGAAGTGGAGAAAGGTTCGCCTGGCGCTGCTTTGACACGTTCAAAGGGAGCTACTCCATCACTCGGGGGGTGGAAGGGCAGGGGCAGGAGTGGAGAGTGGGAAGGCAAAGCAAGAAGTTCCTCCTGACGTTGTATTGCTCTGAAGAAATATGCTGTGAAAGGATCTGGCCTTCTACTTTCCTGCCTGGGACTATGGAGCAAGGCTTTTTTTTAATTTATGTTTTTTGTGCTAGAGATTGTAATTATTGGTTTAGTAAAAGAAATTGTTCTTCTCAGAGAATTCAAACTGCTTTAATTAGCAGCAAGATACATACAGCAGGGCTTGGGTTATTTAAAAGGCACTGTGACGAGTCGGTTTCCTGTGCTAGCCCTATTTTTAGTTTTATTTTGATATCTTTCTCTCTAAACATTGTTCTTTTCCTTTAAAAAATGGGAGAGCTGGGAGCAGGTTTTGAATTTCAGGTAACCATTTAGCAACTGGCCCTCTCTGGACCTGCTTCATGGAGATGCCAACTCGTCAGGGAGGTGCACTTGAACCCTGTGGAAGCAAAAAGCGCTGAGCCTGCTCAGGACCCTGCAGAAATGGGCCCTCCATGGCTGAAATGGGCCAGCAAAGGCCAGTGGATCTGGGTGCAAGTCTGCCCTGGCAGCATCACCTCCCTGTGACAAATTCCCTGCCAAAGAGTCCTTCCTGCGGTGGCATTTCTCTTGCTGTGCCTGCTCTGGCTGGTGCGTGCATACGTGGGGAGCAGCCTGCCCCAGACGGATGCTGCTCCCGGCTGGGAGCACGAAGGAGTAATCACTGAAAACAGAGGCTTGCACGTATTAGCAAGACATTTTTGCCTGCTGAGCTGCCGTAACAACCAGCTTGGTGTGCACTGTCATTCTGTCCCTCCCCCTGCCTGTGTGCATGCTTGTGTATACTTACAAATAATACATATATATATATATATATATATATAAACATTAGGGGATATATTTTATAGCTGAAGATTTCAGGAGGCTGTAGAAACAGGCTTTCACCTTGAGAAACACCAGGAGATTAAAAATTATGTTGTTTGTAATCAATCAAGATAGATGGGGTGGTAAAAAAATAAAAATAAAACCAGACGTAAATAATCCATGCAAATTAAACTGTGTTCACCTTTCATGTCAGAACTACTTCCGTGGCCCTTAAATCACAGGCATTTTAAAACCAAGCTTAAAATTCATTCTCAAAAATTGTCATGCAATTCATTTGCATTTTACAATTTATTTATTTATTTTTACTCCCTGTGAGATTGGTATCACTGTACGTCTACCTAGCAATTTACATGTATTTTGTCTGAGTGAAGCTTGATGTCTGTTATGATGAAAATGTCAGTGTTCTAATGATTAAATTGATTTTTTCTCCCCTTTTCCAGAAACAGCATAGCTGCCTCAGCAGTGTGTGCCTTCAATCTGAGTGCCATTACTCAGGCATTTAACGGCCCTTTCCGTTACCAAGAGAACCCCAGATCAGCCTGGCTGCCGACGTTAAACCCCATCCCAAATTTCCAGGTACTGCTTCTGCCCTTCAGTGTGCTCCAGTCCTTTTAATGTTCTGTCACTCCACTGGGTTGATTCTTAGGGGGCTTATTTTTCCAGGAAGACCCACAGTGCAGATAAACGATATTTTTCTACCTTCATGAGTATCTTGGTCCGTGGAACTCCTTGCCACATGTTACTGAAACCATGGGATTTATGGGAAAATTTAAGTGTTTTTACACATAAGGATGTTCAGAGCTTTTATAAGAATGGAGAGTTCAAAATATATGTGGGCCATAGGTGGTCTTCTAGGTAAAAATTTTGGGGGAAAGCTTTCCTGCAGGATATATCACTGGAATGTCCCCACTGAGAAAAGCCTTGCAAACCACTTTCTGAAACAAGCAATACTGGCCTGTGGTGCGAGCTGCATCAGGTTGGATGGACCCAAACTCTGACACAACAGGGAAAATCCACTCTTCCTACCCTCTTATTTCTGTTACACTCATCACCGATATGTGAACTCTGAGCATATGGTCCTCACAGGGGACATATCCATACCAAAGCTTGCGGATTCAATGACTGTAAGCTGAAGCTGACAAAGTCAAACTAGAATGGAGACAACCGACATTTTAAAACAAGAAAGGTAATTAACTACTCTGACTGCGTAAGGATGTGATGAATTTTCCATCACTTAATGGGGCCCTGAAGGCAGCCAGTGTTTCTGTGTGAGATGGATGTCTTTCCAAGACACGATAGCTCAGCCAGAAGTTATTGACATGTTGCAGAAGTAAGCAGTGGAAGAGGCCAGATGGTCCTTCTAGCCTTAAAAATCTTTGGTTTTATGAATGTGTAGTTTTCCAGGGTTATGAGTTAACGCCAATTTGAAATTTATAGAACATGATAGTTGCTTTATGCCCAAATTCAGTCACTGCAGCACAAAGTATGAATTTGCGAGCCCCAGACAACCTGAGTCCTCTGAAGTGTGAGCCCATTTTACAGCTCAGCCCCTTCCCACCTGGGGAATCCTAGGGAAGGCAAACTCATCTTTCTGTCCTTGCTCCTGCACAGTGAATCCTTTCAGCCTGATTGTGTGAATCTGGTTCTGCTTTATAATGGCAAAGGTGCTGAGGCTGCCTGCAAATGCCATCTGCCTTCAAAGTGGTGATGTCAGGGACTTTCCAAAAAGGACTCTGCAGTCGGCTGAGATCACTGCAGGAGCAGATGGGAGGCAGGTCCATGCTGCAGGCAGGGACACGCTTGTGTTCCTGCTGAGGAACCTGACTTTCTCCCCCTGAATTCCCTCACAGCACTTGAGTGAGGGCTTCAGCCTCTACAATGTGGGACAAGTTCAGGCTCTTGATCACCCCCTCAGCTTGCTGCACTCAAAACCAAGAAACAAAGCTTTGCTGAAGGCCCAACCGTGTTAAACATGACCAGGGCTTTTTTTTTGTTTTTCCTTCTTTTTTTTTTTTTAAATTTAAAGGGAATATTAAGGTTAACTAAGAATCAAAGACTTTCTGTCTCCTGCTGGACTAACCCAGGAGGAATAGAAGAGGACTTTGGAAAGCATTTCCATGTAGTGAAAAGTATCAGATAAAATGTGGAGTGCAAAGATTGCAGCAGCAAGATGAAAAAAAAGGGTCAGGGAAAAATAAGGAAAGGAAAAGGAGGTATGTGGCAGACAAAAGGAAGATTGCAAAAGAGATTAAGATGTTTTTCAAGTACAGGAGGAACAGGAGGTCAGTGAAGGGCCTTTAGGAGATGACAAGGGTAATTTAGTGACAGAAAGAGGCAGATATTGCAAAAAAATTAAATTAATTTTTTTGCCTCAGTGTTCACAAAGGAGGATGAGGGAAGGATGCCAGATTTTTTTTTTTCTTGTGGAGAGGAAGGAGAAATACTGAAGGATATAGAGGATCAGGGCAGTGCAGATAATCAGGAAATTAGAACAAAACAAAATAAAACCAAACCAGAGGGATGCTGTGTCAGCACACAGGCTGCCAATAGCCCAAAAGGATTATCAGTGACTTGATGAGAATAGAAAACAAAACCAACAATGACATTCCTGCCACTGGGACTCCTCCTTCAGTGATGCTCTAGAAAGAAATGAGAGTGGAGAGAAAAGCATCCAAAGCAAGGCAGGAGTGTAAACCAGAAGGGGTACAGGAGACAGGAGAAGAGATGCAACTAAAAACCCTTTAAAACTTGGGATGAGACACTAATGAAAGAAAATGACCTTTGCAAAAAAAATGGTATTAAAACTCATCTGAAGACATATCAAAAAAAAAAACCAACCCACACTGATACTTCCTTAGTCTGGGTACTCGGTCCAAAATGCTAAAGCTAATAAACAAATGGCCATGTTCGTAGATGATGTGAACTAGCATCACCCTGTTCACTTAATTCACACAAGCTCCAAGATATTGGTGGTGGATTTTTGGACAAACCAAGTTGTGCACAACTGTGACAAACATGCTTGTTGCTGAAATGAGTTCTTAAAGGTTTGACAATTGTAGGACTTAGTACACCAGCTGTTAGGATTCATATCGACTGTGTAAATGTGAGCTAAATTCCTGTGAGCTCATTTTAGCACATCGTAAGAGAAGCTCCACATGGTGCACCTCTGAAAGGCAGCCACACTGCAGAGTTGCTTTGATGCATATTGAGAGCATGCACATGGGAAATTTGTACACTGCAGCTGGGATGCTGTAGATCAACATCCTAATTTGCAGTATACCAACTTCCCTTCCAAGGAAAGACCAAGCACCTGGACCCAAAAAGAAAAAGAAATTTGTGTGTGTTGTTTTTTTATCTTCCTACTGAAACTGTGAGGATCAGTTAACGAGAGGTAGGCCTTGAGCTGGTGTTTAAAAGACAGAAGATAAACTACCGTCTTCCCCCCTGTTCTGTATGGACAGGGCGTTGAGTCCTATCCCCATGCACCCATTGATGCTGGAGGGTGGATTCACACAGGTCAATCTGCCATGGCCTGTGAAGACAGAAGAGCTGTGTGTGGGGAGGGGGCGGTTAGTGCCTGACCTGCCTGGGTTAAAATGAAGCTGGAGGGGTCTGTTCAGAAGAAGGAACGTAAGAGAAAAACAGTGTGGTGAGATGGGTTCTTTGATGAAAAACCAACCAGTTTTTCAATTTTTTTAACCTCTATTTTTTTGCACATTATACAGACTGAGACGCCAGGTACAGTCTGAAGATTATTTGAAGTGCTCCAAGGATTTATTACCACAAAAACTTCCTTTCCATTGCTAGCTTTAAATCTCTCTTTAATTCTTTTTTTTTCCCTCCTTAGTTTGTTAACGCCTTTTGCCCTTTGGTGTGCTGGCTCCAGGGCATCACAAGGGAATGAAACACCACAGTGATGGTCAGTGAACTGGTTGGGAGAAGCATTTTTAGTGGACTACAGGCCAAAGCTAGCCATTACCCAGGCTAAGGGCCTGGTCCTGGGCCCCTTCACACAGACCTGCCTCCTCAAAAAATCACCAGGGCATGGCTGGTTGAAATCAAAGCATTTCAGGGTTTGGTCTTGGGCTACTGGCGTGGGGAGAAAACACAGGTGCTGAAGTTCAATCTTCCATGTTTAGTGTGGGACGCTGAGTGATGACAGCCCTAACGAGAACCTGACGGAGAGAGTCCTGCAGGACGCGCAGCGCCTGTTCCTGATGAACGACGTGGTGCAGCCGGTCACCGTAGATCCGTATGTGACTCAGGACAGCATTCGATTTTCCAAACTGGTGGTTGATATTGTTCAGGGGAAGGATACTCTCTACCACGTGATGTATATCGGGACAGGTAAGAGCACCAGGGCTTAAGAAAGTTGCCTCCATTTGCTTGTAGACTTAGCAGCCCTGGGAGCCCGGTCATGGCACCATTACACAGTAGTCATTCAATATCATTTTGGCACAAAACTTCATGAAAGTTAGCTTGCCTGACTAAATTAGAAGCAGGATGGAGGACTTGAAGCAGAGTCCCAAGTGAATGGGCCATAAATCTACAGTGTGTTTGAAAATAACAATAACATTTTTCCTCCTTTTATAAAAACATGTTTCAACTGATCAGCCTAATACATAACAGTGGGAAAGAGCAAAGGTTGCTAAAATGTTCTGTGGTTTTATGCACATAAGTTGCCTCTCTGCGCTATGATATACTCATCTCTAAATAATACTTAACTTCTAGGCTTGCCTGAGGTTTTAATTGTTTGTGTTTGCATTTCCACGTGCCTACTGGGGTACAAGTCCCTGTGCTTTCAGGAATGAGCATGTGCTCAAATGTGATGCAGATGGGGAAGCTGAGGCATGTGTGCTTTTGTGCACAGCGAGGCAGTGGTATTATTAAGTGGGTGATTTGGATTTCTTAATTTCTACTGCCATCCTCTAATGAGGAGGACACACTGCCTCTTCTGAAAGGCAGAGATCTCTTGGATAAATGAAAGATGCTAAAGAAGGACAAAGTGTTACAAATGGTTGTTTTAGCCCATATCCATTCTAATCATAAAGGTTAAATTAAATAGTTAGATTAATCAGAGCATATGGCCAGCCTCATGGGTATAATGTTGTTATCCTCTATGGCAGAAGCTTTGACTTTAGAATAAGATGGATTGTCTCCATAAGTGTTAGTTTAATCTCAGATCTGAATGCAGAGTCATTGCTTCATTCTCGTGTTACCATCTTCCCAGACTGTGTCATAATTTATCTAACTTTTACCTCCACTTACTTCAAAAGTGATCATCTTTGATGTCTTTTAGTAATGTTCCCACTGTGGGAGCCTCACTGGACATTGATTATAATGAGAAGATTGTACTAACATGGAAATATGACATGGTTCTGTTATTTTGATATCTTGATACTTTAAGCAAGGAGTCTCAGTTTCAGAGCCAGAGAGCTGGGATCATTTCTGCCTCACATCACTTGTGTGGAAAGGTCTTCTGCCATTAGATCAGATTCTTATTCATTGCATTTTGGCCCTGGTTAGTGGTGACCAAAGATGAAGCTCTGCTGGACCTGAAATGTTTAACCCATTCAAATGCTTAAGCAGAGACAGCCCTGCTCAGAGGCAGCCCTGAACACAAAACCCAATCCTCAGAAAAAACAAACCCAAAGTTGTTCTCAGACTTGGCCTCAGTCTTGTTCCACCCTTAAGGTTCTGCTAAGTGAAAAAAAAAAAAAGTCTTCGCATAGCAGCCAACTCCAGTGCTGTAAATTGCTGAGCTTTGGCACCAATACAGAAGTTATCTGGATAGAAAGATTGAAGTTCAAGAACAGTCGGGACTGACAGATGTCTTCTGGGGTTTTAATGAAAAACAGTGTGGTTACCCCCTTTTCCCCAGCATAGATCTCCCACACTTTATCGGATCTTTAAATTGTTTGGTTAAGAGCACTGTGAACACAAATGTATATGTTTCTGCATATGCACTGCTGATGCCATAACATCCCCTCATCGAGCTGGCAGGTTGGCTTCTTCCAGGAAGAGGATCAATTAGACCCGTGACCCATGGAGTCATTACAGAGGCCTCTGAGATTTCCAGCAGGGCCTCTGCATCTGTTGTCATTTGTCATGGCATCACATCATACCGATCTGCTCCATAAACCAAAAGAAATATAGACATTGAGGCACCAGAAATGATCCCTGCTATCTCAGGTCACCTTGCTGTACAGCTCACTGGTAACAGGACCGGACTGATTTTGGCCTCAGTGCTCCAACTGGGAAATATTTCCAGGTACTCACTCTTCAGATGGTTCATATCTTTCTGGTTTGCCATTAAAATGCATTCCCAGATGGTTTCTCTGATGTCTGAGAACTGCTGAGGATTGTAACCATGTAGCTGGGGCACTCTGTACCACAGGCAGCAGGTGTGTTAATATTTGAAAGTGACACAGAACCAGGTTTAAAGCAGTTGTATAAAGATGACATTAATATTTCAGTCTTTCGGTAGGTGTGACGTGAAGTCAATGTCTCCAAAATTTACTTGTGCCTTGTTTCTTGTTCCAATAGAGTATGGCACCATCTTGAAGGCCCTTTCTACCACTAACAGGAGCCTGAGGAGTTGTTATTTAGAGGAAATGCAGATCCTTCCTGACGGACAACGGGAAGCAATCAAGAGTCTCCAAATCCTGCACAGCGACAGGTCACTCTTCGTGGGCTTAAATAATGGAGTGCTAAAAATTCCTCTGGAGAGATGCTCCATGTACAGAACAGAAGGGTAAGCAAATTTACAGCTCTGATATATTCCACTTCAACTTAAACGAAAAGCACCAGGGAAACGTATTCCAGTCTGATTTGGTGTAGAATGCCTTTTTTCATCACTGCAAGACAAAAGACACCGTTGAAAGTGCATCTCCTGATAAATACATTCATGACAGGCACAGCGAGAATAAGCAAATTTTTTTTTTTAGGTAAATATTAATTAATCTTCATCAGAAATTAATTGTATTTTTACCAAGGAGGGACTGGCAATATTTACTTTTTTTTTTTTTTATCTTGACATTTCACTGTTGATTTGTTGATTTTATTAGCTCCATGTGTTTTTCTGGCTGTAGGGCTGCAGGTTTCTGAATTTGGGTTGCAGCCAGCCTATTCTTGCTTATCTGAGTGATCACCTCTCAAACATCTGATGAGGCAGGGCTGGGCTGCATGGCCACTTCTCATTGCTTTTGGAACCCAATAGCTCATTTCAAGTAAGTGCGACACCTCCTACACCTGGATAGATTCTGTGTCTTGATTGCACCTTTTAAAGGGAGTAGGAAAAAAATTTTTAATTGTCAGCCCTGGCTCCAGAGCAGTTCTCCACCCAGAAATGAGTGCAGAAGGCTTTTGGATCTGAACAATATCCCCCTTTTTAGCAGGTGAATCAGTGTGATACCAACTGATTGAGACATATGCTCCCTGAGAGTGTAGTGGGGTCTGCTGTGGGTAATTGCATGTCTACATCTCTAAAAACACTCTTCCCTCTACTCTCATGCCTTTGCCCTGCTCTTCTTGATGAGAGTTTTGTCTGAAACTGATGTCCTCTGTGCTAGACAAGAGGAAGGAATTTGCTAGCACTGTCTAAATAGACTCCCTCTTTCATGGCCTAGTGCAAGATGTCCCTGTTCTCTGGCCAAAAAAGTGATACAGAAAATGTCACCATCATTTTATTTTCAAAAAGTAGGGTTTATGTATCAGCTTGTACCAAATTCATGTCTGTCTAAATATAAAAATGCTAGCTCTTTCTGTTTTTGCTGAACCTCTTAATTGCCCTTTTGGAAAATGCAACATGGTCATTACTGCAAGTTAGACTCAGAAGTGTTTAATGTGTAAAGGTTTAGCAGCTTATACAGAGAGGCTGACACAGAAGTGTTTAGTAAGAGAATCACAGCTGGAAAATGCCATCCCATCCTTAGCCCTTAAAAGCAGAGATTTGAAAAGGTAGAACATAACAGCTGTCCTCTTCAGGCTGTCCTGGAGAGTTTCAGTTTCAGAATATTTATGTGTGTATACATATATATGATCCAGTTTCAAGAGAAATGAGTTCTTCCTTTTCTTTCTTTTTCTAATCTTAAGTTCAACTTTCCGGTAATTTATAGATCGTGTCCCAGTTTCAGCCTGTGTAAGTACTCTGTGTGACAGTTCCATTAAAGCTCAAATGGGTGGAGGTTTGCTCAACTGCCTAAAAAAGGAACAAGCAGGAAAAAAAAACAACAGTGGTTGGAGGGTACCTCACAGGAGCACCATCTACTTAGGACTTGAAGGCCAGAGCATTATCGCCTGGTGGTAAAACTTTATTCCAGCATGACTAGTTTCATACTTCTAAGCAATGTAAGCCAATCACTGGTCTGTACCACATGAAGTGTGGTCTTCAGACAGCATGGTGGGTTGCATACACTTGGCAATGTGGGAGGTCAGAATTTGCTGAATTCCAATGCTGGCAAGTTAGTGTGCTTGTGGAGATTGTGATGGACCCTTTGCTCCATGGCTGAGTCTTGTGGAGGGGCTGTGCATTTGAAAGAAGGAGGAAGAAAAACGAAGGAAGCTTAGGAAAGCCAAGGAAAGCTGGTATTTATGTATTTGTTTGATAGGATGTTTGTGATATCATTATTAATTTTTAAGCTCAGCTTTTTCTGTAGGAAATTATTCAACTGATTTTTTTCAGCTGCGAATTTTGGAAACCTTTTTCCCCTTAGCATCCTGGCTACACAGGTGATAAGTCAACTTGCCCTCCTTTGTATTTCTTTCCATGTTGAACTATATTGAGAGGGATGTTTTAATTTCCTCCAGTGCATTCCACCTGGCACTTCTCCTGGGCTGTGATTTATTGCTTATTGTTGTGTCGATGCTTAATACATGCCAATATACAGCTACCACGGAAGAAAGGGCTCCCACCCCTGCAACACCCCCTGCTTACTTTTTTGTCATGCTGTGACTTCTGGACTGTCCTCCCTGAAAAGCTCTGGTTTCAGCAGTTTTTATAATCTGATTGTTTTGATGGGGGCTCAGGAAGCTTTGAGCTGAGGGAGAATTTGTGCCTCCCAGGCAGGAATACCGCATCACTGTTTATTTTCTTTGGCTCTGCCTCACGTTATCAGGAAACTTTGCAGCCTTTTACACCCCGGGGGTTGATGTGGGTTCCCGATTGCTGACTTAGAGCTCTTGCCTTCACCCTGCCTTCTCCCTGCAACAGGCAATCATGTATCGAGGGGAAATTGATTCCAGAATCAATCCTGTCCAGCAATCGTTGCTGTTGTGTTGCTTTAAACCTTGGGGCTTGTTACCAAGGCTCAGAGAAGGGGCAGAGGAAAAAGCAGAAGCGAAGGAAAGAGATGGAAAGAGAAAAGGATTTCTGCCATCTCCTTTACTATTTCTTTATTGACACAGCACCAATTTAGTCTCTTAAATGGTGACCGGTAGCTCAGCCCCATGTCTTGATGTAGTTCATTGACCCAATATATTTCTGGGTGTCTGAGCAGTGCTTTGTGTTTGCCTACTGACCTGTCTCAATCTGTCTTTTCAGAACAGCCAGTCTTAGCAGCAGGGCAACAGGAAGACATCTGTAATGTCAGCTGCCCAAATTTACAGGCTGGACTTGGCTGCAGGGACCTTGCTTGTTTGTGTGTTTTCCTGTTGTGCTTCAGTATGCCGTTCCCCACTCTTGCTGGAGAGTATTAGGAAGATGTCCAAAGCGAGCAAAACCTGCAAGCCCTTTGAACGTGCAGTGTGTTTTGAAGGCTGCTTTGCTGGGTGGTAGCTTGGCTGTGCTTGCTGCTGGATTTTGCATGGCTTTGAAATCTTTTTAACCTGCCTGCAATTTTCAAATGAGCTTGAATTTTTACCTCAAGTTGCCCTCAAGCTTTGGGGAGCGATATTTGGAGAGCCAGCATTGCAGCTTTGTCACCGACACCACCGTATCTCTAGAATGTATCTGAACAAAATCCTGGATTTGAATTGTAGAGGGGTGAGGACTAAAGATCTGGACCATTATTTTCAGGTGGGGCCTATCTACAGGAATTGTTTAGTAATATTTTCAAAGGGTAGGATGAGATTATTAATTTTAGGAATTGCAGTCAGACAGGTAGTAAAATGAAGCTGCCTGTTTAGGGAGTATTTTGTGATCTGTTTGTAGTGCCCCTTTGAAGCATCAGGGCCACGTGCCTCTGTGCACCCTGAGGCCGGCCTCAGAGTGATATTGTAGCTGTTTCTTTATTACACATTCAAATGAACAGAAGAAAGTGTGTTTGGGGTTGAGACCAGAGGGTCTCTTAAATATTCTGCTTTCTCAGTCCTGAACGGTTTGTCTTAATGCACTTAATGATGATATTCATTCTTTCCTCTTCCTTCTTCCAGTTTGCATAAAACCTGCAGTTCGCAGGTTTGGGATGCAGTTTGGTTGCACAATGAGGTTTTGAGAATAGTTTGGATGGTCTGTCCTCTCCCCCTTGTGCAGTGCTCATGTGTGGGTATCCCATCAGGCTGAGTATAACCTTAGGTCAACCTCGTAGCAGCGGAGATGCTCCTGCTTCTGAGGCCATGTGGAGCGCCAGATCCTCTCACGTGCAACTGTGACAGTCTGTCATTTGAACTCTGCCTGCTTTTTTGACCCTGTTCCAGGGAGTTTGCTGTTGAGTTATGCTGAGCTTTTGCCCTCCTACTTGGCCTAAATTCTGTTGTGCATCCCCTCTGGCCATGGTGCTTAATGCAAAGCTAGCAGAAATGACTCAGCTGACAAGTACTCTTATTTGCTGACTTGAGATCTGTGTGAGAAACAGAACTCACCTCTAAATAGCTCTGGAACCGTGATCAGACAACTAAGTACGTGTAGGTGAGTAACTCTCGAAATGGCTCCAGGGACTTTTTTGGAAGAAAAGGGTCAGCAGCCTCAGTAATGAGGCAGTTTTTTGCCCTCCTTCTCCCTTTTGTACCTGCCTTCCAAAGTGCAGAACTGCAATTCCAAACAAGGTCCTTGTACCACTTCCATACCACCCTTTAAGGGATCTGAGATATCAGCTGGGGCATTGCTTTGGTGTTTACTGTTGTTGCTATTTTCTTCTTTTTTTACTCCTTACCTGGTACAAAATCCTCTGTAACAAAAGAATGAAGCATTTGAGTTTAAGACTGCAAAAACAGACACAAAAGTACCAGATTTCAGGAGTGAAAATGTTGGGGAACTTAGTTGGATGAATAATACGGTCTGGGAAGAGACCTTAATATTTCCAACTTTCAGGGAAAGAGTGAATTGAATATGGGCTGGAAATCCTGACCTCTTCAGAGTGACAATAGTTCCTCCAAGGAAAACAACTAACGATCATTGGGTAAAAAGCATGGGAGAGAAAATGGTAAAAGTGGTAGGGCAGGAAATGAAGACTGTTGTTGAGTGCAGCCCAGCAACTAGCAGATCACTGAGGTGACGTTGATGCTTTATTATTAATCAAAGACCTTGAACATCCATCTCTTCTGAGCTGAGGCTGGCCCAGATTTTGTTTTGAAAATATCTCCTGGAAAGTTTTAAGAAATATCTAGCACATTGAACATCCTTTTAAAAACAGAGGCAGAAGGAAAGGTAAGATCCTATGAAAATGTTGTTATAACGCTTAATCACTGATTTCCATCTGCTTTGGCTGATTTGGCCTCTCCAAGGTTAAGGAAATTAGCTAATTATTGTGCCACCAATAATTCTGCAAAGCTCTGGGAGACTTCATAGGCAGACAGGAGAGTATTCACCCCAATCTTTTGTTATCTCCAGTGTCCAATAATACATCAGAATAAATCACTAAACATCTGGTTTGGCATTCTGGTTGCATTTAAGTAAATAGCAAGACTCCCACTGACAGAGAATGAAGACATCATACAGAACCATGATCACTAAGGCTCTTGGAAAGAATAAAGTTTGGTAGATGAAATGGATTTGTGTTCTTTAAATAGAAGTGCAAAATTATCCCAAAAACACATTTGCATCTGCTGTAGCAGGCAATTACTCCCATTTTCTTTAATGTAGCTGCTTATATATGTAAAGCTAAGCACATCCATACTATTTGCAGGATATGGACCTCTAAGATTGGAGGGGATGGTACAGGTCTAAGGAGAGTGATTGAAGAGCTTCACTTGAACAGTTTAGGAAAGGGATGTGGCCATGTGTGTCTGAAACTGAGAAAGAAGGTGGCAAGGGTAAGCAGTAAAGCAGTGAGCAGGGGCATGTTTCCAGTACGATGCCAGAGAGATTGGTTTTCAGTTTCATCTTATTTGACGTTATCTTTAATGGCATGGAAGAAGAAAATAGCATACTTTGTAGATGGCGTTTGAGTACGAGGGAATCACAAACAGCAGTGAGGAGAGACGTGCAGTGTGGTGCCGGGAGGGAAACCAGCATGAGGCTGTTTGAGGAATAAGCCTGTGCTGAGATTGCTGGTGCTTGCATTACTGAAAAGGATAGGGCAAAGGATGAAGGAGTGGAAGGGCCCTGCTCAGAACCAAATGAATTATTAAAGTTTTTCCCATTCGTATTAAATACACAAACCAACAGTAAGCTTTACATTCATTTTAAGCTGTCTGCATACTTTCTGGGAGCTCACTTTTAGCTCTGAACGATGCAAATGGCCCTGAATGAATGGTGCTGTGGTAGAAAGAAAACCAAGCAGTAGCAGGAGTCTGGGGCTGTTCAACTGCTGAAACAGATGAAGGTCACTTCAGAAATTGCCGGGTAAAGTCAGATAATTTCAGGGCTTCTGCCTCCTTACTGTCATGACTAGGTTGCAGATTTGTTTGGGGGGGGAGCTTTGGAGTTGCTGGGAGGGAGGAAAAAGCAGGGAGGTTGAATGTGCTGAGGGCTTTTGTTTGCTCCTTATTTTTAAAGCATACTGCCCAGGTGATTTGCTCGCAAGATCAAGAGTGGTTTAGAATATGGATCCTTCGCAGGACCTCTAGCAGACTGGCTTTAGGCCAATGCAGATCAATGATGTCTAAAAGTCATTACCATCTGATACCTGCTAGGTGGGCTGTGTGAAATTAGTTTCAACACAGAGGCGACTGACAGGAAAACAGGTAGTTTTCTCGGAATACATAATGTTAAGATGACATTGATGCTACTGTTATACAAACAAGATTAATAACTGAAGCTTCCAGCAAGCCCCAGGGCAGATATCCATTGCTTCTGTCAATTCTTGCAATTTGCTACTATTAGGTCATGAGATTTGTATTCTAAGCAGTGGTCGTATTCAGCAACGTCGCTCCAGATGTCTACTGCCTTACTGCTGCCATGGCTGCTTTGCTTCGTGTCTCAAGCTTCCAGCCTGCATTTACAGTGTAGAGCACAGAGGTGTTACAGAAGTCCGGTGTTACTACCAGTTGATTGTATTGCTACAGAGGCATCATCAACTTTTTATTAGGAGATGTGCTGTTTTACCTCTTTGGGGAGGAAAATCTGGACCTAGAGCAAATTTGTTGTTGCTGCTGTTTTAAGTATAAAATATAAATACCTGTAAGTGCATAAAATATGCATGGGTGGTAGAAAAACATATCGTTGTACTTCTGCCTGGTGTCTTTTACATGTCAGAACACCAAAATACTGTACATTTGTGGGAACACTTCAGTCTGCACGTGGGTAGGGCTGGATTTCAAGAATATCTGTTTATTTAGTGATGCTGTCTCTTGCTAAAAAGTGGAGTTGATGTTGTTTGGTGGTGTTTTTGTAGCTACATGGGAAAAAATAATGGAGACTACATTGGCAGGGCCGTTTTGCCCCTTACACGGTGTTGAAATAGCCCAGCATTAGTGAAGGGATGTTAGATCCTCAGAGTTGCAGTAGGTAGTCTAATATTTATTTGCCTTTTCTAACATACATTAACATACAAAGGGTCTGTCGAATCTATATCTTGTTGAGCAGAAAATAATTACCCAGAGCTTAACAAAATCCAACTTTCACAAAGGAGCTGCTTGAACGTGGATTATTTTTTGCAGCCTGGGTGATAACTGTAGACTTTTATTATCACTTAAATTTCTTTCTAAGTTTTCTGCCTTTGTAATTTTCTCTCCCTTCCTAAGTTGCCATTTTAGCATTATTTTTGTCCTTAAATCATCAGCATCTTCTAGAGGCTACGTAAAGCACCTGTCTGTCCCCCTAGCAGTAGATTAGCTCATCTAAAGCACCCTTTTTCCTGGATCCACCTACAGCGCCAGACTAGAGGAATTTGCCATGTTCACACAGCAGTCTCAGATCTGCAACCACAAAGCAGAAACGCAGAAGCAGAGCACATCTTAATATGACAGCTGCCTTCAGACACTGACTGACACAGGGCAGAGAGAGGGAATAACACTTGAGTGCACTGATTTGCCCAAGCTGCCTTTCCAAAGGATGTCTGCTCCACTCTGCTTTTTGCCATATGGCAGCCCTGAGGGGCATGTTTTCTTAAGGCTCAGAAGCCTGCTGAGGCTAGGAAATGGCTGTGCTTCACAGTCCAGACAAACATGCCCCACATTCAGGAATTCTTTCTGGCTATTCCTTTCATTAGGACTTTAATAGTAGCCGAGTCTTCTTGTGGATGACTGATCCCATCGCTGGTAGTCAGTGACCCTCTGTACTTCTGTTTTTGTTGGAGGTTAGTTTTGTTTGGCACAGTGACAAGAGTGTCTTTCAGATAGTGTTTATGGAGCAACGCTTACTCATTTTTTTTAATAACCTGTTTTACTGATGTAAACATAAATCCAGATTTAATCAGAATTTTTCTTGTGATGGCATTAATCTTCATATTTGAATAAATGCAATGTTGTTTTATTTCACAGCTTTAAAAATAAAAATAAACACCTATCCAATAAAGAAGTCACTGTTGCTAAAAGATGATGGAATGGCATGTCAGAAAGTAAGAAATTGAATAGTTTGTTGTGTAAACTGTACGAGGCCATAATCTATAAACTGCAATCGATTAAAGAGATATTGAAAACAGTAAGGCAGGAGGTGGAAACTAGCAAGTCAAGGTCCCTGACATGGAAAGGAAAATGAAATGAAACTGCCTATGAAAATCCTGTGTCTGTGCATTGTTCCTTTCAAATAACCTACGTGTGTTCGGCTCACAAATGGACCTCAGTTCTAGAGGTTGTTTTACACCATGGCTTTAATCTATGCATTCAAACAAATCATGTGCAGAGCACCAGGCACTGATGCTAAGCATGTGTGGGTGATAAATTGCATACACACACAGCACACGAACGCTCCAGATTCTCTGTGTCCAGTATCAAATGCCAGTGTCCGGTATCAAATGGCAAAATACCAAACCTTCACTCTTTAGATGAACATCAGCCGAAGCCCTCGCGGTGGTGGTACCTATGAGCAGCACTATGTTCTTCCTGAGCAGTGCCCCATTCTGCAAATAATGGCTTATGAAGTCTGTGGCTAGAAGTCTTGAGCAAAGAGCAGTAACAGCTGGCACAGAATATGTTGCATTCACCAGCTGAGAAATGAAGCTGCTGCTTGACCAGCGCCTGACTAAAGCAGCTCAGTTCCACTTGGCTTCTCTTCTCAGTGGGGAAAGATAATGGATTTGCACAGATCACTAACTCATCTCTGCAGTTTGAATTTTTAAAGGTGTCAAAATTAGGGGGATTGTTTGAAGGTCTGGTGCTTTTTTCCCTTTCTAATCTTATTTTCTTAAGCCACGAACATCCTTTTGATTCTTATTCCTCTCTTTTCATGCCATCTGGCTTTAGGGAAGACAGAAGTCCACTCTCCCTTGCATGGGCTATTGAGGTTGTCAGTAATTATGATTTGGTTGGCTGGAAGCTAATATGATTATTTCCATAGTTCAGCCCCTCCGCAGGTTGATAGCAATGGGACAGTAAGCTAACCTTGTCAGGAAATGCCTGTCTGCCAAACAGCCTCATGCTCGCAACTGAGTGACAGAGCTAAAACCCCCGTATTGCTTACAGAGTGCTCTTCTCTCAGTTACCTGCTCAAAGAGTGGAGAAAACCAATGTGAAATTGTGGGATCTTACTCCCCCAGAAGAGCAAGTTGAACACATGCTGACCGTGCTCTTGTGGTGCTAAGCATGGATGAGCGTAGGTTGCTCACTGCCTTGCAGGATCAGGCCTATAAATGTTTGCACTGCATTATTCGGTGTATGGCACTACTATCTCTGTGCCTCTAATGAACTAATTGGTGATGCCTGTGGGATTTCAAAGGACTAGGTGCAAAATGACAGCTATTGTATCACCCTGGCAACTATGATGTTCACCACTGGTTCCAAAAATCATCAGCAAAGATGCAGAACCCTCTCTTGGCATGACGGTGGGGTTTTGTTAGAAAACATGGTCTGGGAAAGGAGCTTCTCAGTCTCTGGGTCTACAGCCCTGCCTCTGCAGCTTGTGATGTCCTGTCATTTCATTCCTGTTTGCTCTTAGTCATCAAAAAGTGGTGAGAAAGAGGTAAATACAGAGAGAGGGAACAAAAGTGGGAGGGTATGCGCATCCTGGCAGATGAGAAAAGCCAAGTCCTGTAGTGTGAGTGCTCTGGGTGACAACTCCTTGGCTGTTGGTACAAAATGGCATGTTTGTGTGTAAGAGTGGGAAGAAGCTTTAGTAATTCTTTCTTTCCTTTGGTCTGCTGAAGACTAATCTCTTGGGTCTGGTTCTATTGATTTGATGATCCATTTATTACACAGTCTAAAGCTTTTTAGCTCTCAGGGTAAAACAAGCAAAAGAGGAAGTTATCTAGACCCAGAGCAAATTGAAGAGGGAATCAGAAACTTTTGAACTACAGACATTTAAGTTTTAATGAAGATTTTGAAAGAATATGTCTTTCAGGCTATTACAAAAAAGTTTCCAAATCCTTGTGTTATTTAGCTTATCAGAAGGCTGCTGTTGCTTTGCAATGCATTTTGGAACAGGCATTCTCTTTAGGAAGCATTGTGCTCAATGATCCGTCATTATTGTTTCTTTGGACAAATCTAGCCCACTTTAAAAGAAAGAAGGGAAAAAAAAAGATGAAGTCTGGTGATGCATGGTTTTCAGTGTATAGGTGAGCAGCTCCCACACTGAGCTGAGCAGAGACCTCCTTGTCCGGCAATGCACCTCATTGCATGGTGCTGAGCAGCACTTCCCGAAGAAGCTGAAGCTGTAGCTGCTGCAGCAATGTCACTTGCCTGGAATGGGGAGCAGAGGTGGGATTAGGACCCAAGACAGGGTCTCAGCGGGGATGTGTGAGAGGAAGGAACCTTCAGAGACCCCCCCGGGATGGCGCTAGGAGAACTCCTGTTTTATCCATGACCCATTTATATTTTAGGAGGATGAGGTTTGCCCACAGGGACCAAGGTACTGGGCCCACCTCTCAGCCACACACGAAGGACCCATAACTCTCAGGTGCCTCCCAGTTTCCTACCTCTGCCTTTGGGTTCCCTTCATCTTCTCCTCCCTGATCCTTTTCCCTGTTCCTCTAAGGAATGGGAATACTGATGGAGGTATTTACATGGCCTCATGCCTTACATGTCTCCAAGTAGCCCCTTGGGGCACAGGGAAGCAAAAAAGTGCTTCTCCCTTCCTTCATGAAGCTGTGACTCTTCTTGAGGAGATGTTGGGCAGGATCAGAGTCTCAGTAGCAGAAGCCTTTTTACAGCAAATGCTATTAGTGAAGGCTCAGCACAGCCAGGCTTGAGAGGCCCTGTAAAAATTCTTTTGAGTCATAGCTAAGAGTTTCCATTGACTTCAGAGCACTGTGCTTTCTGCCCCACTTGCACAGTGATAATCCTTTGTGTTATCCCCGGTGACTGTGGTAAAAATGATTGCAATAGCCAACAACAGGGAGGCTTACAGCTCCCAGACAGCAGGCAGCAGGTGAGCTCTTATGAGTAAGATCTTATTTTCATGCAAATGTCCTTAGTAAGTGAGAATAAGGAACCAGAGAAAAAATAGCTTGAATAGGAGATACAAATGGAATTGTTTTTCAATTGAGTGTTTTCAGTGTATGCCATTATGCCTCAGATGAGACATGTATTGCAAGGCAATGAATTAAAGTGAATCGCTATTGATAGTAATGCCCTGTCATAATAAATCCAACCTCTTAGATATCCGTCAAGAGGTATTCTCCTGGGTCCTCACTGAATGCACTACAGTTACTAGATGGCCAGAGGGGAACTGGGGGCACGGACCATGTGGTATCATCACCATCTCACTTCCACAAACATCCTACTTTGTGGGATTTCATTAACTAAGTCATTAGCATTAATACAGCCAGTGTTAACCTGCCACGCTCGGGTAGTCTTTTGGGATAATGGGTTCCCTCTACCTGTGTGAATTATGAAGGGAAATGATACTGTGTCATTAGTTCCCAGGGGCATTCCTAGCCTGCCACTGAGATAACCTTGCTGTAGTTTTCACTGCTGAAGACTCTATGTATGGTATGAAATTTTGGCCCCTCCGAGCCAATGGCTCAAGTCCCATGGACTTTGAAACATCAGAATTTCATTATAGCATGGTAACTCCTTTGTATCTTATTTCACAGTATTTACATAGTGCCCTGCATGACTTTGGGACTGGAGGCCTGTGTGAGACCTTTTGGCAGTATCATAATATGAAATGGTATTTACACATAAACATTTCAATTTATTTTGTGTTCTGCACACAGGGAAATACCTTGATATCTTTCCATTTTCCACACCACAGTGCCTGATTTACTAAGAATGACAACGCATTTGTGAAGCATTTTGATCTGTGTGCATGCATACATATGTATGTCTTCTGGTGTGTGCTTGCTGGTGTGGTTTTATCACTTAATGACATAAATAGGGACATATATCCTAAAGATATTGTAAAGATATAAATTAGGGTGGGTTTTGAAGTGTTCACTTAAAGTACTTGCCAGAAATGTTCTCTTGCAGTAATGCACATTGTAATGCTTTTCCTGCTTACAAAAGGAAAAAAATGGAGCAAATTGTGTGTAAGTAAATAACATTCCTCCTCACCCCTAAGTGTACTGCTGTCAGTTGATATAATAGGTTTCTTACCAGAGTTGAGGCAGATGAGTGGGCTCTGAATCCTGAAGGGAGGCAGACAGCATAGCTATTTTGTTTTTAGATTTCAAATGGTTTTGAGGGCCTGCCGTCAGATAGAGAGAAGTCCCGGTCTTTGATGGTTGTTAAATTACACAGTGCACGTTTTGACAACTCAGCAGAGCCCAGGCTCTGCCTGGATGGCAGCAGCAGCTGGGTAGGGATCCATTACACCCAGCATCCAGAGAGCGGAGACGGCTGGAGCTCCCTGCTCCCAGGGCCAGGCTTTGGCCAGGGCCGGGCATCGCGGCCTTCCCACAGCTCTGCAGCTCCCTCGCCTCTGCCCATCAGCTGGAGACCAGTGCTGGTGGCCGGGGAAGGCGGGCTGAGCCACCCCAGTGCTCCATCAGGGACCTGCAGCCCGCTGCTCTCAGCCGGGAGCAGCACATTAGCTACATGACATACATTACGAGTAGTGCCAGCAAAGTGGTCAGTGCCTAACCGGGATATATTGCAGCCTGCAGAGCTGCTGAGGGCTGCAGCACAGAACATATGGAGATTATTTCCTGAATTTATGCAGCACATGTTTTCCTATAAATTAAATTCAGAGAAAATGTGTATCATAATAGGGTGATGCTCACAACAGCCTTCCCTGTTATGAATTACAATGACCTCTCTCTGCTCGCTGGGCGCCCAGCAAAATGGCCTCATGCAGTTGGAAACAATAGCATGTACTCGGTGTCAGGGTCTGAAAGCGTGACCAAAAGCCTCTGTAACTAAAAGCCCAGGCTTTCTTCTTTCCTCATTTTTTCCCCATTGCTTTTCTCATTGTTATTCTTCTCTCTAGAAGCCGCACAGCTCCCTCCTGAAGTGCTGTTACCTAGAGGGTGGGCAGATGCCCCTGTGGCTGCTCAGTCACTGACTCGATGCCGACCTTGCCGAGGGGCTGCTGCATGGCGGGGGCAGCTCTGCATGTGGAGGCAGCCCCACGGCGTGGACGGGGGCAGCGTGGGATGCCAGTAGGACCGGGGTGCCTAGCCAGAGTAATGAGCAAAACAGCACATGTCCCTTCTGCATCCTTGGACTGGGGATACGGAGTCTTTTCTAAGCAAATATTTGATGTTCTGTTGCCTGGGGCTGGGACAAAATCATCTTTGCATTTTCCTTGGGTGTTTTGAAGCAGTTGAAGGAAAAATGTAGTAGACAGTCCTTGTAACTACCTTCCATGTATGAAAGATGAAGTTATGCTCCTTACAGCTCACTATGTGAAATCTTTAGTAGAGGAAATGTCTTTCTGCAATGTAGGAGCAAACTGAAAACTTGTAATTAAAATATAAATATATACACATGTATATATATGTGTGCGTATATATATATATATAAAGCAATGGGTACCAGACAACAAAACAATCAAGGGTTTGCTTTGGGGCAAATGGCTGTGGAGTCAGTACAGGCTGATAGAGCGTTTTCAGCTGTGCTTAAGGGACATGCTTTTTCATTTGTGGCTGATTACAGGCTAATAGGATTTCAAAGATTTCTGGGAGGGAGCCGTTCACATCTCATTGCATTTGATTCTTTTTTTTTTTTTTTGATGTTTCATTTATCATACTGATACCAACCCTTAGAATAAATTTTATTACTCTCCCATTTAACTTCTTGAACTGAATTCTTCTCCTTGGTCCCTTGCTGCTGCCTAATTGGCAGTTTTCAAATCATTTGGGACTTTTGGAAAGATCCTGGTGGCCCTTTTGTGTGATAGAAGAGAATGGATTATTGGAATAAAAAATAGTGTTGCAAATCTTTTTGGGTTTAGTCCTCTCTTCTTTGTCTTTCACTAACACATGCATGGTGTGGCTGGTACTGTTCTTTTTTCTTACAGAAAATTAATGATTTGAAAGCGACTCATGGGAACAACCAATATAGCTGAATTTTATTGGTACAGACTAATTCAGTGACTGACCTTCTCTGTTCGGTGGCAGTAGGAACCTTAGTTATTTTTCTTTAGCGGCTCACATGTTGGGAACACACACTTAGCCTGTAAATATGGATTCAGGAGGAAAATGAATACAGCAGTGTTCAAAGCAGCCAAAAGCTTAGAAATAATGTTCTGCTGTGACTTTTCCAAACTGACATCTTGATGTTGGGATTATAAATGAAGCCATTGTTCCAGGAAAGACCAGGACTAATAGAAAGCCTTTATTACTGGTCCATTGGCTAATTCTGCTTGTCTAACCCTTTTGGATGGACATAGTGTCAGAAAACATACTCACAGAGGTTGCTTTGTGTGAGATTTGGCCTGCTGAGTGATTACATGGGGGCACAAAGATATCTCAATGACAAGTGTTCTTTGACTAAAATTTGTAAAGTCATTTTCTTTCCCTAGGCCTTGGAAAGAAATGAACTGATTTTTAATCTACAGTTTATATGAGTGATATTTGCTTTGTGTCCTGTCACCCTTCTATTCAGCCGTTCTCTCCTTCCAAGCAGGTAAACCTCTGCTTAGAAGAAATTGTTTCTTCTGCTGAGCCTTGGTACAGTTGACAGCTGTCATATACAAGCGCTATGCTTGAATATGTGTCTTTAGAGCTAGACAGTCTCAAAAAGCTTTAATCTTTTCTCTTTGCACATGCAGGGAATGCCTAGGAGCCAGAGACCCCTACTGCGGCTGGGATAACAAACAGAAGCGATGCACCACCATTGAGGACAGCTCCAACATGAGCCTGTGGACTCAAAATATTACGGAGTGCCCGGTAAGTGGAAATAGTTTATATACGTACCAACATGTGAGTGTGTGTGTATGTGTAAAAGGAATATTGCAAGTGAGCATGTGTCAGCCTGATGAGGACTGGCTGGTAAAAAAGCATTCAGAGCCTAGTGGCACATACTTCCTCTAATATCTGTGCACAGTCACTTGCTGAGAGCACAAAGACCCCCAATGTATTTATCTGCCCAAAAAGGGGGATCCCAAAGCAAGCTTTCAGTCCCCTTCATGCCCACCCTTGCTAGGTGGAGAAGGGTGGATCATGTTGTTGGGTTCCTGCTGAGAACCGTGTAAACCCCAGATGAAACTTGAGGTGTTTCAGGGCTGCCCCACTGTCTGCACCACCTTCCAGGCTTCCTTGCAGGACAGGGAGATGACAGTCGGTGACGTACGGTGTCCTCGAGCAGCATTCAGTTCATTTTCCTCTCGGATCCCTGAGCACAGCCCATGGGATGACTCCGGTGGAGAAATGTTGCACTGGCAGGAAGAGGCACCTAGGGAGCAGCAGAGAAACATGGCGTGTGTGGGTGGTTTGCAGGGGAACAAAAAGATGCATATCTATTAGAGAACATGGGGGAAGGGGGGAGTCTGTATAAGAGGGAGAATATGAGAGAGAGTTCAGCTCTAACCTCAATTCAACAGGCCAAAGACCAAACCTCTGTGATATTCATGGTCTCCATGAGAGGCAGCAGTTAAGAGAAAGTGTCTGCTTGAATTAGTTTGAGTTGGCTCACCAGCTCCCTTCCCATCCGCCCACCCCCTTTTCTCCGACTTCAACATCCAGTTCCTGGCTGTGATCCCCAGAAACCATCTGGCCAAATTTAATTCTTGCTGCTTCAACCATACCTGTGAGGTGGTTGGGAAGGAAAACTAGTCTTATTAAAAGTTGTAGGGATGGAGGGGAGGAAAAATTCTCATTAATGTCTATCTGCTTTATCTAACGACAATTAGCATGTTAATACTGATAAGTCCGGTAGACAGAAAGAGGGGGCTGGATGGGTTATATCTTCAGTATGCTATTTATATCTGGAGGTACTGTGATGTTTATTCCCCTTATCTTCCTTACTTCTCATATTTTCCCAGGAAATATTAGTCATTACTTCAATCCATCCTCAGCTTGGCAGGCTTAAGTTTTTCACTGCTGGATTCAGATGCTTGTGTGTTTATAACCCTCCTGTGTTGAACTGGGATGCAGTGCTTCTTGATTGCCCATGCTGTTATCTCGTCCTGCTTAATGCCTGTGTCTGTTGATAGGTGTGTGAGGTGTTAATCCTCTAGTTTGAACATGTCTGCTGTGGTGCACACTAGGGAACAGGCTACTCCAGATCATTGTTTCAAGGTCATAAAAATCCAGCACAGAATATACAGCAATGGCTGTTCTTGGGATGCTAGTTTCACATTATTTTAACGTTTTCCTTGTAGATTATTTTCCATTTAGGTGCTGTCATTCTGCTGCATACATTGGCTCTGTGCTCTTCAACTGATGAGCTGCCAAGCCCATTAGAAGCCACATGCAAGTGCTTCCTTTTTCTTTCTCCTCTGCCCCTTGCTGGAATGAATTCACCTCTGGCATGGGATGGGATGGCTCATTTAAACACCTCCATCAGCAATGTACAAGTATGTTCTTCGTGTTCAGTGCAGGATAAAGATCGTGGTCAGCAGAGGCAAGTCTAGGGCAGCATGTTACACCGCTGGAAAGGCAGAGGAATGCAGTGACCCAATGCCAGTTGTCACTGGTGAAAAAGGCCCGTGCTGGGACTTCAGTTTGATGAGTTACCATCTTAAGAAGTCCTGGCTTTTCTCACCCCACTTTTCTGGGCCAGGCACCAGGCACTCAGCTGTGCTGGTACAGCTGTATGTGAGATCACACTCCAGTGTGACATGGTGTAGATTAAAAGCACTCCTCCCAAATAAACTTTTCCTAACTCGCATAATTTCAGGAGTTCTTCTGTAGCCTAGCCCACAAACAGATGTCCTGGCACAGCTAAGAGAGTGGCACACACGAACTTTTAAAGCCAGAACTGGCATATTATTGAATTATATCCTACAAGGGCCAGGCATTTGTGAGTCAACCACAACACTAACACAACTTGACTGCTGATCTTATGCAAACATGCTTGTTCAGAGCTGCTCTGCACATCTTTGTACAGCACCACATTGCACCACAGATTCCCACTATCTAGATCTAATATTAAGGGACCTTAGATACAGAGTTAATCATACGGTGTTTTAACATATTGTGCACTGGTTAATCTACCATTGTGCAATGGTTAATATATATAATTAGCAGAAGAAAAAAAAAAACAACACTGTATCCTACTTTATATCTTTCTGACGCCAACATGAACCACCAGCAGGAAAGGAAGTTTAGATTTGGCTCACACACTCTAGTAACCGAGTTCATGGTGTCACTGATGATGGTGGTCTGCAACTCAGGAACTGAGTAATGCCAATTAAGTGTCCAGTCCTCCTTATGCTGATCCAAATGATGCTCTAACTCATGGGTTTTTCGTCGTAGTCCCAACTTTGTGTATCCAGCAAACCCCTATCTCAGTCCTCTTGCATCTGCTCCATGTTACCCGAATTTCTTGCCCATTAGATCCCCCAAATTCATTTTTGGGGTGACTAACAGACTTGTGTAGTCAGCCCCTCTCAATTCGTGTGTGGCTGCCACTCAGCTGTACTGCCCAGGATAACCCTACTCTGGCCCACTGGAGCCTGCCCAGTGCACAGAGGGGATTGCACGTGCCAAAATCAAATCCATGAGTCTCTGAAAACTGACAGTTTTCCTCCCCACCTCTGAGGAATTTTATACCCTAGACAGATTTGAGTGGCTTTTTATGGAAATTGCAAAAAGTTGTTCCAATGACATAAAGTTCAGTTCCTTGCTCTGATCACTAGCTTGTTTCCAAGAAAATGTTGCTACTTATGGACAAACACTCTTTCCTCCTAGATTTGGTTTTAGAAATTATTTAAATATTTTGACTGAAACTTTGAAACTTTGAAAGAACTTTCAGCTTCTATCAAACAGCCAAAATGGCAACTTCCAGCTGAAATAATCAAAGCTTGATAAAGTTATAAGCAGTTGACATGTGAAGCCTAAGAGGAGGTACAGATATAACAAAAGGACAAGGAATGCTTCTAGCCTTATCAGTAATATCAGAATGAACATTGAAAATATCCTGGCAGCAGGAGGTAGGAGCGGTCAGTCCGAATTTTTAGATCGTGCAATTGAGCCTGTAGATGGTACAGGGAAGAAACAAAATGGTGACACCTTTGGTAGGAGTATATCAGTTTACTTAGTACAAGAACTCTGGAATTAGTAGTAATGTCAGATTACAGACGGGCGTTTGATCATGGATGTTTTTAAAGATGTCCTCTCTGTCTGATGGACACTGTGTTGGCTACAAAGGATTTACCTTGTAAAGATATTCCTGAAAAAGATCAATGCAGATGAGTTTTTATCCCACTTCCTAAGTTTGCTCTTTTGAAGATATTATTATGAATTTAAAGATGGAATAATAATCCATATGTAATTTCATAAGTAAAAAAAAATTTCCCACACTCTCAACGTGACACGTTTATAAATCTCAACATTTCAGCTATGGCTGCTTATTTGTTTAATTTTTGGGTTGCTTCCCAGTATCACTTATGAGCCAATAATTATTTGTCAGCTTTTTTTTTTTTTTTTAATTGAAGCCACGGGCCATATCATACCATTGATTTCTGAACAGAACTCCCTGCTGGAATCAGCAAGGCTTTCTGGCTCAAAAATGAACAGAAATGATCCAATATTTGGATTATGACTTTTGTAAGGCAGGAGAAAAGAGGAGATAAAAATCTAGCGTTAAATATCTTCAAGTAGTTCTTTTGATTTTTTTTTCTCCCTGACTTTTAGCAACCAAACAGTGTTGATTTTTGACTGCGTGCATGTTTAAAACAACAAATTCAAAAAACAACAACAAAACCCAATGTTCTTTTCTCTGGGCATTTTGCTTTGTAACCTGCAGCCCAGAGCAAATTTTTATGACGACATGATAATCTACTGCAAACAAAGGTTTGCAACAGATGCTCGAAACCCCCCAACTGCTGCCTGACAAGCACAGTAACAGATCTAAATTACTTCTAGGTCACTGCTGTGTATTTTTTACGTTGCTGTAGATGGGTGAGAGGGGAAAATGACGGCCCACAAGAGGTTCATCATGGGTGTTTAATGTAGTGCCAGGCTCAGAGAAGCTCAGAGCAAAGTGTTTTAGACAATGAGTGTTTGAAAGCACTGCTCCCTTGCCCACAGTTGGCTCACTTGTGGACCCTGAGCAGGCTCGCAGCCTCTCTGTGCCTTGGTTTCCCTGTCTGGTAAGCAGGAGAAATGAATCCCCCCCCTGCCCGGGGCAGCCCAGGGGATTGATCCTGCTGGCTGCAGAGCTCAGCCAAGCATGGCACAGTGGGACTTGTCAGCGGTAGCTGGCTCAGATTTGGGGTCAGGGCCGTTCGCCAGGGCCCCAGCCTCCTCTTTTCTTTGCTCTTCATTGCGTGCAACATCAAGGCCAAGCCCAGCATTGCCTTTGCCAACGGGTTTACCAAAGCTGTTGAGCATCCCACCACCCCAGGAGCGACCCCATGGGGATGAGCCACGCGCAGGCAGCTGCCTTCGGTGCTGTCCGACCTGGGGGGCTCTGCGCTTTGGGACGTGGGTTGGGGAGGATGGAGGGAGCTGCTGGGGAAGGGTGCATCATGATGCTGCACTGTAGCAAGGAGAAAGCCAGTCACGAAGTAGAAGGAGAAGAAGGAGAGGTAAGTGGCATGGGAGGGAAACCAAGGTAACCCTCAGCTCCTCAAGGAGTAGCATCAGCGTCACTCTCGAGCTGCAGACCTTGGATCTGGCACAGCACTTTGAACCTTCCTACAGCTGGCTGCATACCACGATACTATGGGCTCTCTGTAGCCATAGGGTATCATGGCTGTAAGACTATCAGCATTGCATTAACTGCTTGTTGTGTCCAAATTTCTTGTGCTACCTGGCGTGTGTTGGGGCTTCAGAGAAACCGGGGGAGAGTTCTCTGCTCTACGGGGACCGTTACTCTGCTTTGCCCAGGTGGTCTATGATGTTATATCTCTACACATTATCTGGGTGCAGCACCTCTGTGACAGGGAGAGGGGGGCTGTGTAGCCCTGAGGTTGTTACCACGGTGTGGAAATGTGTTGTCTGATGTAGGAGCTAAATGCAGCAGTTCCCAGATGGTAGGGGACTGAGCTGCGCTGGGGTGCACCTGTACCTGGGCAGGAACAAGGGGGAGCCCAGGGCAGAGGTGTCAGAGCAGGCTCCCAGGCATGGTCCTGGAGTTGCTGAATTTTGCTGTCAGAGCTGGTTCCAGCAGCAGCAGCAGCGGGCACAAGAAGGTGGCGGTGGCCTGGGAGCGATCCAGAGAGCAGCAGGCAGCACTGCTTTTCTCAAGTCAGCTTTGACTGCCAGCAGCAATCCTTCAGCCCACATCTTTGGGCTCACCTAGCAGCAATGGTTAAAACAAGACATGGGAGCAGGCTCTGATGCCCTATCTCTTGGAAGGCCATCCTGGGTTGGAACAGTTGTTTTTCTCACAGGACTACTGCATTTTCACTTCAATGTAGTGCAGAGGGAGCTCAAGCCTCAGGCTCCTGGACGCTGAGCAGGCAATGAAACAAGGGGCAGAGGAAACAAACATCAGTGTGGTCTGGCCTGTAAATTGCCTTGAGATGAATTCTTGCTCTTCAGCCCAGTACACGATCCTAAGCATTAATTCTAGCCACCACCATCTCCTCCACCTTCTGTCCTTCACCCAGCTTAGCCACGTAGGCTACAGCACTGTTGAGAAACGGAGGCAGTTCCATTTATGGCGCATTTGGACAGGGCCAAACTCAGCCTGAGCCGGTCGCTGTGGTTACACAACCGCTGCCTCAGGAAATACTCGGCAGGAACAGGCCCAAACACCCCAGAGGCAGAAGCGTAGCAGAGGGAACAGCCATGGCTGGCCGTCACCTTGCTGGGAAGGCTGCAGCTGCGCCGTGTGGGGCGCGCGAGTGCGGTGGCCTCGCGGCCTGCAGATGGGCGCTGCGCTGGCGGGGCAGGCTCGGGTGCCTGCGCGCACACGTTAGGTATGTGGGGTGGAATTCGGAGGTAAACACCGGCGCAGCACAGCCTGAAAACAACCCTCTGCTTTGAATCCTGCTCACAAGCACAGACAGCTCCCATCTAAGCTGCATCTTAATCCCCCCGGCAGCTTTGTTTGGCATTTCTAGTGTGGGGCTGTCTCCAGAAATGTAAACTTGCTATTAATGACCTTTTTTTTTTTTAATCTAGGTGAAAAACCTGACAACAAATGGAAGATTGGGGCCTTGGTCCCCATGGCAACTGTGTGAGCATTCGGATGGGGACAGCACGGGCTCCTGTATGTGTAGGTCACGTTCATGTGACAGCCCGCGTCCTCGCTGTGGAGGTCGTGGCTGTGAAGGGGCCAGGATTGAGGTCGCCAATTGTTCAAGGTATCTCGGCATCTCTGTGCTTTTTGGGAAGGGAACAAGAATTGTGTCTGTCCACAGCTTATCTCTTTCCTTGTGTTTCTGTGACCATGTTGTATCCCAGCCAAATTGAGGTATATGAGGTCCAGCATGAGGTCAGTGAAAAATGAAGGAGCCTGGGGCCTTCAGGTGTCTCGGCCAGGGCCCTTGGAAGTTGGGCACCCCAAATTAATGTTAAGGTTAACCTTGCATACACTGTGCCACAGTTTCCCTGAAGGGTACAGTGAGTAGTGACCCATCCATCAGGAGGAGGTGAGTAAGGCAGAGTTAGTTGTTAGCCAACTGAACAACAGTAAGGTAAAAAACATCAGTAAGCTCTCGATCGTTATTTTGCGGAGACTGAATTCTGAGCTTGTGTTGCCAAAAGCAGAGCTCCTTCAGAACGGTGCTTGTAGAGACAGGACCTCGCGTGGCTGCGAGCAAGGTTTGTTTGCACTGCTCTGCGGTCCTGTGCGCTGCCTGCAGCACGCTGGCCTGGCAGCCAGAGGCATCTAGGAGGCACATCTGCTGGGCACAGCAGGTAAACAACACATGCAGCTTGGCTTGTGTCAAAGTGCCACGTTCCCAGTGAAGCCTGGAGCTCATGCTTCAGCAGTATGGTAGCTAAATGTCCTCTGGTGGGGTGCCTTATACATAGCCATGGTGTTTATACCCATGCTACCCCATCACCCTCAGACTACATCATGTCATGCCTCAAGGAAAGACGAGGCAATAGGGTAAGCACTACTTAACCAGGGTGGGGCCAGCCAGTATTTTGGTAAATATTGGGTCAATTCGGTTTTTATCTACTTTATCTTCCTTACAGATGTTCATTCCATTAAGGACAGCTGTCTCTTGACTCCTCCCTAGAGATCAGTGCTGGTCTTGGCACCAAATATTCAGCAGTACTCATGTTTGAATTGGCATCTCTCCTTCCAGTTGTGGGCTGTGCTACCTAAAAGATGTGTAGTCATTCCCACCCCTGTGCTGCCACCGTGGGCTGAGCGGAGCCTTCCCAAGGCTGTCTGTTCATGTCACTGGTAAAGGCAAATTATGCCAGAGGGATGGGTTTCTCAGCACTACTCTGATGGCAAAAGAGGCAAGAACAGCTTCTGAGCAGGGGATGAAAAATAGATTATTCAATCTTAAGACACAGGAAAACAGCATGGTTTGAAAAATAGGGACATCTGGTCATCCTACATCCACCTCAGCCCTCAAATTTCCTTTAATTGACTTCATATGGCATTAAGTTTTCTTCTTGAAAGAGAAATCAGGATGACTAAAGATGAGTTCTATTAGAAAGCTGGAAATCTGAACATGGAAAGTGTCTTTATTTCTGTTAAAAATTGTTGAACACACAAATAGATGCTGAGAATTGTTTTCCTGATGAATTTCTAGATGAGATTACTTACCCTATTTTGCCATAATAGCAGCAAATAGCAAATTCCATTTGATTTCTTCCTTTCACAATTTAACATATAATCTTTGCTTTGGATTAAGGCCTGGGGATATAGTAGGTGGGTTAAAACATGGAAGAATAACTTAGAAGAGTAACATTTTTATGTAAGTGAATTTCTTGTTCTATGACCTTGTTTGGGGTAGGAGAGGGGAAGGGAAGGAGGGATGAGAGAGCAAGAAGAGGAGGGAAGGAATAGCTAGCAAGATTCTGAAATAAAGCTGCCAAGAACAGGCAAGAGTTGATAACAAATAGAAAAAGTGTGAAGGGCAATGTGGGTTTTAACTTTCATCCTCTGCCCTCATTGGTGCTACGCCAGAAAATATTTCTTGCCAGCAGTTTTATTAGTTCAGTAAATGCTTTGAAAATTAACATCTGTTTTCAAGCTTAGCTTTCAAGAACCAGAGAGCACCTGAGTTGTTTTTTTGACTAGACTTTTTAGAAAGATTTTTCTTTAGAAAAATAACAACAACAACAAAAAAGAGATTTTTTTTTGGCTTTAGGCAGCAAAGTGTCAAGATGAGGCAGTTCTGTAAGACAGAGCGTTGCCACTGGCTTCAAATGAAATGAAACCTGCAGTACAGAAGAGATGAGATACAGTTCCTCCCAGCCTGCCTTAGTGAGGCTCCGAGGTTTAGTAGTGCAGCTAAATCAGAGCAAGGTGAGCTTTAATAATCAGGAGATTTTAAAGATGATAATGTCAGCTTCTGTGTGAGCACATGGTGGAGGTACTGCATGGCAGCATCCTCACAGAAGCCAGCCACATGCATGTGTCCCGACATCTCCATTGTGAGATGCAAACTCAGGGTTTTTACATCACATTTGCTTCAGGCTCGGTTTCCACTTCTCATCCGAGATGCGATCACTCATTAAACCCTGAAATTCTATCCTACCTCTGAGCTCTTAATTGCCTTCTGGTTTCTACAGATTTAAGGTCACACTACAATGATGCTTGCAGGCTGCCATGAAAGCTAGAAACAATTACTGTTATTTTTTATGAAACTTGAGATTTCCACCTAATAGGACTCAATGCCGAAGGGTTTAGGAAAACACCAAATATTATGAGGTTTGTGAGAGAATGATTGGAGCTGGCAACAGTTTTGCTGTAAGAGATTTAAAGCATCAGTACCTACTGAATTAGAGGGAAGTTTTTAATATCCTTTGGCACAATTGGCATTGATGAGCCTCAAAACCTGCACTCTTTGCAGAGGAGTCCAGGAGATAGAACTTTGGGGCCAGCTGTTGGCTCAGAAAAGGGGGGTTTGGAGACATAGGGGAGATGATGGGGGAATAGTCAGTGAGAGTTGTAGCAACCACACTGTTGCCCAGCAAATCCTGGCAGGCATTTTCCAAATCATTCAGTGTTGGCTTCATTCTCTTCCTATCCATTTCTTAGATAATTCAATGATGAGGAAGTAAGGCCAATGCTAAGCACTTTTGGAAATCCCTTTGCTAAATATTAGCTGGTGTGAAGTCTGGTTGAAATGAATGTCTCTCTTCTCCAACTGGTTCAAGCATTCTGCTATCAGAGACATATCTGTTTGACTGTAAAGCATGGCATGACATAGGCAGACTGTTAGGTAACCCCCATACTCTGTTCTCTCTCAAACTCTTTGTTAGAAATGGCGCTTGGACACCCTGGTCTTCCTGGGCCCCGTGTAGCACCTCCTGTGGGATAGGCTTCCAGGTCCGCCAGCGATCCTGCAGCAACCCTGCTCCACGGTATGGAGGCAGGGTCTGTGTTGGACAGAGCAGAGAAGAGAGGTAAGATACCTTAACAACATCGTGTGATCACTTCTGTTGTTATGTTGGCAGCTGGAAGTGGTGGATCTTCTATGAATGCAGAGGAAGGCTGTTTGGCTGAATATGTACAGCAGAAGGAATTTCAGAGCCTAGGAGGGATGAGGTTGCTCACATGCATGGCCACTCTTTTGCAATGAGCCTGTGACCATCCCAGACTGCAGAGCTGCCTCTTCTCTCAGGCATGACCATTGAGACCCTCACAAGTATTCTCATCCCCAAAACAGAGGGTTGACCACCTCAGTGAAAGAAGAAGCTGTCTGCTGTTAGCAGTGCAGAATCTACAGATAGTTAACACTGTTCTGATCTGTCCCTTAGCAGGCAGTTCAACGTGTGCAGCTTTCATTTCTAATTACACCATTGCTAAGTCTATGTGCTGATGCACCAAAACAAGTTCAAGACAGAATACTGCTTAACTCACAGATTCAAGGTTGAGTTTTTGCAGGGCATGGCATCAGAAAAACATCTTTCTTCCCCTCTAAAGTAAGCAAATTTTATGCAAGATCACTAAAAAACAATACTTTTTTTTAACATTCAGAGCTATCTGCACTATTTCACAGAATCACAGAATCGTCTAGGTTGGAAGAGACCTCAAGATCACCTAGTCCAACCTCCGACCTAACACTAAGTACTCCACTAAACCATATCACTAAGCTCAACATCTAAACGTCTTTTAAAGACCTCCAGGGATGGTGACTCAACCACTTCCCTGGGCAGCCCGTTCCAATGCCTAACAACCCTTTCGGTAAAGAAGTTCTTCCTAATATCCAACCAAACCTCCCCTGGTGCAACTTTAGCCCATTCCCCTTCGTCCTGTCACCAGGCACGTGGGAGAATAGACCAACCCCCACCTCGCTACAGCCTCCTTTAATGTACCTATAGAGAGCGATGAGGTCGCCCCTGAGCCTCCTCTTCTCCAGGCTGAACAACCCCAGCTCCCTCAGCTGTTTCTTGTAAGACTTGTTCTCCAGACCCCTCACCAGCTTCGTTGCCTTTCTCTGGACTCTCTCGAGCACCTCCATGTCCTTCTTGTAGTGAGGGGCCCAAAACTGAACACAGTACTCGAGGTGCGGCCTCACCAGAGCCGAGTACAGGGGGACAATCACTTCCCTAGACCTGCTGGCCACACTGCTTCTTATACAAGCCAGGATGCTGTTGGCCTTCTTGGCCACCTGAGCACACTGCTAGCTCATATTCAGCCGACTATCAACCAATACTCCCAGGTCCTTCTCTGCCAGGCAGCTTTCCAGCCACTCATCTCCCAGCCTGTAGCTCTGCTTGGGGTTGTTGCGCCCCAGGTGCAGGACCCGGCACTTGGCCCTGTTGAACTTCATACAGTTGACCTCAGCCCATCAGTCCAGCCTATCCAGATCCTCCTGCAGAGCATTCCTACCCTCGAGCAGATCGACACATGCACCTAACTTGGTGTCATCTGCAAACTTACTGAGGGTGCACTCGATCCCCTCATCCAGATCATCGATAAAGATATTAAAGAGGACTGGCCCCAGTACTGAGCCCTGGGGGATGCCACTGGTGACCAGCCTCCAACTGGATTTGACTCCATTCACCACAACTCTTTGGGCCAGGTTATCCAGCCAGTTTTTAACCCAATGAAGCGTACGCCAGTCCAAGCCAAGAGCAGCCAGTTTCTTGAGGAGAATGCTGTGGGAAATGGTGTCAAAAGCCTTACTGAAATCAAGGTAGACCACATCCACAGCCTTTCTCTCATCCGGAGATCAGGTTCGTCAAGCAGGACCTGCCTTTCATAAACCCATGCTAACTGGGCCTGATCGCCTGGTTGCCCTGTAAGTGCTGCGTGATGACACTCAATCTGCTCCATGAGCTTCCCTGGCACTGAGGTCAAACTAACAGGCCTATAGTTCCCCGGGTCTACCCTCCTGCCCTTCTTGTAGATGGGCGTCACATTTGCTAGCTGCCAGTCGACTGGGCTTCTTCAAACCCAACCCCTCAATAAACACATGCTTCAAGGCATCCTGATTTGGTTTCCAGCTTTGACATTTTTATTAAAGGCCACCTCTGCTTGGCAGTAGGCTGTTGCTTGTCCCTTGAGTGGTCACTTAAGACAGATCTTTCTGCATTTCTCAGAATACAAAGGGCAATTCATTTAACTTCCTTTATTCAGGACAGTTTAATGTTTGGTGTGATTTGTGGCCATTCAGAATGGTCCTTTTTGGGTTTTAAAGACTACATCTGAGTCAATTACAATCCCGTGTGATTCAATTTGAGAACAATATTGATTAAAAAGCTGAACAAAATTGAAGTTACCTTTTCTAAAGGGAACATGAAATAACATTAATTTAGGGCCTGCCTTTAGATGCACATAGCATCTAGTTCAGCTCCAGTTGCAAACACTAGTTTCTTAGGAACCAAGGAACAGTAAGGGCCAGATCATGGGACAGGAAGATTGTCAAGTGTTTAGCACCTGCCGTTAGTGACAGATCAATGTGGAGCTGACCTCGTATTAGTTTCCTAAATAAAAGCCTGATTTTTAAAATATTTACCATCCACTATCTCTCTTTCTGGCACGTGGGCTTCAGCTTCTGACTTCTTGCGTAAATTCAGTGCATAAAAGTTTGGATTACAGTGCATAAAAGTTTGGTTCACTTTCGAAAACCCAGTCTTCACCATTTGCTCCAACTATGTCCTGTCAGCCTGGTTAACCACTCTTTATAAAGAGCACAGTTCTCTGCTATGAGCACTAATACTGCTAATCTGACTGTTGTGTCAACCTTCTGCTGGCTTTCTGTGCATGCAATAAGTGCACCCAAATGCAGTGTGCAGTGTAGCTTTGCATCCGTCATCATTTTGCCCGTGGGTTGTACTGACATAGACATTACTTGAGAAATATGCTTTCTTCTTTCAGATTCTGTAATGAGAACAGTCCTTGTCCATTACCAATTTTTTGGTCTTCATGGGGTCCTTGGAATAAATGTAGTGTGAATTGTGGTGGAGGAATTCATTCAAGGCAGAGGTCCTGTGAAAATGGAAATACATGTCCAGGCTGTGCTGTGGTATGTACTGTTTATTGTCATTGCATGTGGGACACCTATTAACATCTAGCTTCTAGGGACGTGTTATTTAACTCCTCTCTCCATCTTGGTTTTATTTCTCAAGCTAGAAGAAATTGCTATCCTCAGCTCTTGCTGGAGAGGATGCTGAAATGAACTGGGAAGCAGAGAGGTGGCAGATTCCAGAAGTCAGTGAAGTTGGTTTGAGTGTGTGTGTGTGTCTGCGTGTGTGTCTGTGTGTGTGTATGGGTTAGAACAGACTGGCACACAGAGAACTTCGTAGGCCTCTCTACGCTTGATACCAAGTCCTTTAACTGGCAGCACTCTACATTTCTTTTATTCTATCCCACTCCCAAGGATGACCCTGTTGAGTCAAGGAGGCCCTGCACACATCAGAAATGAGTCTCGTTGTCATACTTGAGTAAACAACAGGTCAAACGCCCAGTTAACCCATCAATGAGGCAATGGCTACCAATTTTCTCTCTTTATTTTCCCTTTCCTATTCTGGCAGCTGTTTTGTGCAGATGTTTTAATTAGTTTTATGGAGAGCTTTCTTTCAGTGTAAGCAGATTTGATCTGGAACCTCCCATCTGTTCACAAGCTGTTTGGCATTTACTCTAGAATCATAAAGTCCTAAAGCATTACATTGCTCTCCCTCTGCCAGAAAATATGGGTTTATTTATTTATTTTTAGACAAGAACTCAATGCTTTACACTGGAATCCTCCTGCTGGTGGTGAGAATTGTAAGGACCCTGAAACACCACATCCCCATCCACCCGGATATTGGCTCTACTCTGTGGATGCTCATCTCTACACTAAGGATGGCAAATGTTTCGTAGTCCTCACTAGAGGATTCAAAAAGCCAACCAAACAAAAATTAAAAAATAGCTGTAAAAACGGATTATCTAAAACCATCTTAATACAGTAAACTTTTCAAGGAATAAACCTTACTGACATTTTGTCCTCATGGGGCTCCTCTAGGCCGACCTGAGAGCAGCGTATCAGGGTCACAGCAGAAAACTAGTTTGCTGTTATTATTATGCGCTGCCTGAATTATTCTCCTGCCCATGATGCACCATGCTTTCTAAGCCCCACAGGACTCAGATGGGCAAGAACACCTGAGTCAGCAGAGAAACACAAACCTGAGGGAGACATAAAAATAGTAAGCATAGTCCACCCTCAAGGTCCACCTGAGGCACCTCTGCCTCCGTAGTCCCCATGTTTTGTGGTGTGCCCAGCACCGTGTTGTACCTGTGAGGTCAGAGAAGGTGAATGGAGGTTGTTTTAGATCCAGAGCGTACCCCCTTGTTTTCTAGAGTATAAATACATCTCTGTCAGTTAGTCTGCTGCTGTTTGATAAGTAAGGTCAAAGTAGTTTTCCTTCTTGGCAGGAATATAAGACCTGCAACCCAGAGAGCTGCCCAGAGGTGCGTAGGAACACACCCTGGACTCCTTGGATGCCTGTCAACATCACCCAGAACGGAGCCCGCCAGGAGCAGCGCTTCCGCTACACGTGTCGTGCCCAGCTCTCTGATCCCCACGAGCTGCAGTTTGGGAGGAAGAAGACTGAGAGTCGATTCTGTCCCAATGATGGCTCGGCAGTGTGCGATACTGACTGTATGTATTGCCAGCTCCAGGGGACTACAGGGAAAGCCTAGATTTGGTGGTGGAAGGGGGATCCTCTCAGAACAGCCAGAAACTGGTTGTGTCTGCATAAATCTTGGCATGCACAACTAGTGTCACAGCAGAATGATGGGGATGGAGAGAGTCCTGTGACTTAGCTGTCAACACCGTTATAATCCCTGTGCTTGTGGTAGGGTATATATAGATCTATTCCTGGTACTGCCAAGCTGCCCCAAAGAGAACAGGCAAGCGATCAGGGTGTAGAGAGAGAAAAAAAAGCTATTCTACAGGATAGCGTGTCTTTACTTTTCTTTCTCTCTGGAGGTCCCCTTGTGCACTGCCTCTGGGGTTATTCCCTTCACTACTGCTGTGATCCAAGGCAGCGTCCTGAGGGCAGAGCCTGAACTACCACAGTTTGCTACCCAGAAGGGTCATTTATCAAGGTTATCGCTAGACTCAGTTTGTATGTGCACAGATTTTGTTTCCCTTCTAGCTATGCTGTAACCCTGTAACACTTGCTAAGAACAGAAACTCATCCCCAGGGCACATAAATCCTGATTGTATTCATGAGATGAAGTCCTTTTTAAAAGCTCAGCAACTGATTGATTTGTGATCATGTGGTGTCTTGTTTGTTTTCCTTGAAGCTCTTGTTGATGACCTCCTCAAGACTGGTAAGACCTCTGCACGGATTATCAATGGGGGCTGGTCCTTTTGGGGGGCCTGGTCTTCCTGTTCCAGGGACTGTGAGTTGGGCTTTAGGATCAGGAAGAGAACGTGCACAAACCCCGAACCTAAAAATGGTGGATTGCCCTGCGTGGGGTCAGCGATGGAGTACCAAGACTGCAACCCACATCCCTGCCCAGGTAACCATGATTATATTCCTGCATGAAATTCAGAGCTGTTCTTGCCCATCTTAATGGCAGAGCCACCAAAAATCAGTATTTCCAATCTGCCTTTTTTTTTTTTTAATTTGGGGGATTCACCCTTAATTTATTTGAAAACTATTGTAATGATCCATGTATGTAAACCACACACACTTTGGTGCTGTGACTAATGTTTCACCTAGGCTCAGAGGGTAAAACAGCCACGTCCTCTAAAGGAAGTAGTATGGTGGCTTGTCTAGCAGTGTTTTGCTTCAAGCAGGTTTGCTGCTCCATCCAGTGGAGGGCATGATGGTGCACCTGCACCTTTGTGAGGAGACGGGCTTAATGAATGTGACTTAATGCTGTGTAGAGAGATGCTTGATGTGGCAGTTCTTCTTGTGAACACTTGTTTCTTCCCCTTCTCCTGCTTACGTATTGTTCTTGCGATGGGCATCTACTCTTGACATCAGTTACCATTTCCTGCACAGCCAGCAGGGAGTATTCTTGCCTGGTTTCCTGGTTTTCGAGTTTGTCCTCATGTTTATGTTGCACTCCTGGTCCAGAATAGTAATAATAGACTATTGACTAATGTATTCTCACTCTCTTATCATTCTCCTTGCTCTATAATAGCTATCTAAGCTAAATTTAAGTGATCTTACAGAAATTACTTTGCCTCTTTGCAGTTCTTGCAATTATCTAACTCTGGCAATATAGTTTGTGGCCTACACTTGAAAATGCTGTATTATTATAGTATTATTATGATATTAAAATTCAATGCAAAAATAAAGTGCCAATGCAGGTAGGAAAACATGATCAGAATGTGTAGCAAGAGCATAGCAAGAGTGTCAAATATTGCACTCTGTGGCCTATAAAAAGAAAATAACTCTAGCACTATAAAGGCAGCTATTAGTACTATTTTGGAAACTCTTCAGTGGCTTTTCACTAATGTCTGTGCCCTTCTTCTGTGCTGTTTTCTCTCCCTGGACACTATGATGTTTTACAATCTATTGTAAGTGCATGACTGCTATTTCTCTGTGTCTCCCTTCTTCCCTGCCTCACTCAATATGTATACACAAATCCTGGGTTCATCTTGCACTAAGTCATGAGGTTGCTGTCTCCTGAAGTAGTGGCATGTGGACTTGAAAATCAGGTAGTCTAGTAACCTGACAAGAGGGGTTGGGAACGAGGGTTCTTAATTCCCTCCCTGGATTTATTATTAAAGTGTTATGGGACTGTGCTCATACAAAGCCTCTGAACTTCTCTTTTCTGAAGGCTGGGACTAAATGACTTGGGGTCCCCTGCAGAAAGGTGCCATATAAACTCCACTTAGGTTGTACAACACTGTTTTTCCAAGTAAATACGCTGTTGCTGTAGGTAAAGTGTCAGACAAGACAATATAATAACAATAAAGCTGTTTTATAAAAAGGTGTGTAACAACAAAGTGACTACCCTAAGGAATAGTTTCTATTATGGTGCTTTATGATGCAGTCCTTTTGTGCGTAGACTTCATTTGGTATCCACAGAGTGCAGCACCTTCAAACCCTCTCTTGATACAAAGCTCTTGTCAGGACCAAATGTCCTGGGGTGCAACAAAGTGCTAGCTAGTCTGGGCAGGGTAGACCTGGAAGGTGAGATACTGGGACTCTCCAGCTTTGTCATAGTGAGAGGCGTAACCAACTGCATGCACCTCTCTCTCCTTGCTTTTCCATACCCTTCAGTGAAAGGCTCCTGGTCTTGCTGGACTCCTTGGTCTCAGTGCTCAGCAACCTGCGGAGGAGGACACTACCAGCGCACACGGACTTGCACCAATCCAGCTCCATCTAGCGGAGAGGATATCTGCATTGGGCTGCACACTGAGGAGGCCCTCTGCAACACGCACCCGTGTGAAGGTAGCCAGTTCTCATCCCTGCTCCAGCTGGCTTGGGTGGTGGCGGGAGCAAGGCACATCTACAAAATGTTTAAAAAATAAATCAGGAACACCACCAGTTAGTAGCTTTTCTGATCATGCAGTAAATGTATACTGAACCAGGGAAAAAGCAGACATCCTAGCATTCAAATGAAACACATCACCTTTCTTTTTGTACTTGTTCACTAGACCATGCTTTGGCATTCTACTGCTGGCCAGGCAAAATCTTGTTAATGGACAAACCATTTAAAGTAAATGAAAAAGCAGGACTTTGGTTCTTGAATGTGGAAGCTACAAGACAAGAACAAGGAGTCATGAAGCATCAATCTGTGCAGTTGCTCAAGGGGTGATCCTTCCTTTTTCTGTCTTACAGACTGGCAGATGAATGTGTGCTACAACTCAGAGTTTAGGGTTCAGATCTGTGCTGGTTTTGATTCACCATTGTGTATTTCTGATCCAGCGCAGGCTGACTCCTGCCCTTAGGGACCTTAGCAAAAGCTTTTTAACTGCTATAATTTGTGCTGGCTGCTTGGGGTATGCCTGGGAGGCAACCTGAAATTTGGAGGTCCTGGTGCAAGATTGCGCCATCCAACTCATTGTACATCTTTAACCACAGAGTTGATATAGGAGCTACTGAAACAACTCTGCACAGTGCAGTACTCCACCAAGGGCCAGTTCAGTCTGTGTTAAGAAAACTTCAATCTGGCAAGTAGGGTGTGATGCCTGCACTGGTATTTGTCTTGACATAGTTAAATCCACTGAAGACCACTGGATTACATGTGTGAGAGGCCCAGGTGAAGATCTAGACACCTTCCAGCATGGGAGAAGTTTGTTTTCCACAAGGGATCCTCTTGGTGATGTTGTCCATGTGTTTTCCTGATCTTGGATTTAAGGTGGCTGGTCAGAGTGGTCGGAGTGGAGCCTGTGTAATGAGGAGGGTATCCAGTACCGCAGCCGTTACTGCGAGGTGCACAGTCCAGACTCTTCTCAGTGCGTTGGAAACAGCACACAGTACCAGGATTGCCTGTATAATGAAATTCCAGGTATGTACAATGTTGTTGGAGAAGGAGGGGGTGGGCCAATTCAGAAAAGCAGCTCATCCCCAGAGTGTCAAGCTAGGGTGAGGTATTTTCTACTATAAAAGGGGTTTGTATGCTTCTGGAAAAACAAGCAAACTGAAGCATATGTTATCAACTCCCTTGTTGCAGGCACAGGGTAGCTGGCGTTCCTTTGGGGTAACTCAGCTCTCTTGTAAAACAGAATTACCTAGTTCTGTAATAAATAACTAGTATTGCTTCACCTGAACTGAAACTTTTAACTTTGCATAGTTCATCTTAGGCTGGGTTATGAAAATGAGCTCTGTTCTCAGCATGGATGCAGGCAACAGAAGGTCCTTGAGTTCAGGTATCAAAGGAAGCATCCTAAAAGACTGAAGAAACAAGGTGGGGCAGGTGAAGATAACTGGCGTGTGAAGTGGGGAGAATAATCAAGTGTCTAACAGAGCAGCATGGTTGATGGATAGACGGTCATTAACATTTTCCACTCTATGTTTTGCAGAAAATGAGTCTCTCAGGAAAATATTTGATATCTGTCTAGGCTGAATAACACCTTCCAAATGTTCTTTTCTGGACTATAATGACCTGGCTTAAAAATCTGAGATATCTAGACAGTGGTAGTCTCTTTCCCATGGTTCTCTCAGCTACCTTCTTTCCCCTAAATTGAAGAATCTAAACAGTGTTCAGGTAACGGTACTGTAATTGTCAGGTCTTTGGAGAGGTTTTGTTGCATGTGGTTTACACTCTGAGCTTTCCATTCAGTTTAGAGAGACTCTCAGCTTGCTGCAGAACACAGGAGCAGCTTTTCATGTCTGGAGCTTGGGGGGTGGTTAATTATTTAAAGGAGTAAAGTGGTGGCAAAATGACAACTTTCTCCAATATTCTTCTCTTTGTTTAGTGATCCTACCAGCCTCCAGCATTGATGAGAGCACAAACTGTGGAGGTAGGATGCCACTAACTATATATCTTGTTTTTATCTTAACCTGGCTTCTTTTCTCCCTGTGCAGTATCAACCGAACCATTAATCTATACAGTTCACATCCCAGTGATTGCCTTAATTCCACTGGAGTCTTGCTGTCTGAGTCAGACTGGAGGAATGTATCACACTGGCCACTTGTCAATTCCAAGATTTTTATTTATTTGGGGGTTTGGGTTGGCCACCAAGGGTCATTAATTACCAGGGAGCAAATTGCTTGTCTATCTCTACCCACTGGATAAATGGTTCAGGAAAATGAAGGGATAGTCCTCATTTTACCACTGTATGCCTCCAGCTGTTTGAAGGCAGGAGTTTTTAGGTAACCTATAAAGATTTCACCAAATGGGGTCTCTTAGCCAGTTCCTTTGCTGATATAGGACTAGATTAGAGTTTATAGTTGTCCTCCAAGCACTTTCTTTCACTGAAGTCCTCACCTCTCAAAGAAGTTGTCTCCTTTCCGCATGTAAATTGGAAAGATCCAGTCATTAGTGTCACTTCTTGACTGCCCTAGGAGCCCCTGTGATAAAAATCCAGACTGAAGAAAATGGCAAGTTCCTTCGACATTTTAAAATGCTAGTTTCACACTAATGACTATGTCAATTCCCACTAGCATCACACCCCTGCTTTCTTGAAATCTAGATGATCTGCAGGCTGCCAAAATCTCTTCTCTCCATGCAGATCATGGCAAAAAAAAGCATGCCACGTGTGGAATGGAAATGTGGCCTCTCGGTTTGTGACTGTGGGGCAATCAATGGAATTAAGATTTCGGCACCTACCACATAACAGTCGGCTTTCTGCATCACTCCTCCCCCTTCAGAGAGTGCAATGTATCTATTTCAGTTCCAGGATTTCTTCCTATGGCTGGCCTTCTTCTGTTATGCTCTGTATTCTCATTTCCTTCTTTTTCCACCAGTATATTTGCTGCTGTAATCTGCATTTTACCTTAGCTAATTTTATTAATTACTTAGCATTCTACAATATTTGGCAAGGAAGCCAATCAACAGAAATTCAGCTGATGCATCTCAAAAAATCCGTATTTTCCAAGTGAAGAATCAAAAAGTTTCCCCTCTGGGGCTCAAGTACCGCAGACAAAATTACTCATTTTATCCCTCAGATACTGCTAAAACTCACCTGAAAAATCAGGTGGGTCTTCAAAAGGTGAGAGTGAAATGTAAGAGAGCTTTATGTTTTAGAAAGGATTTCCTACTGTAGTGAATTGGGAAATATAACAGTGAAATGAAACGTTCACTACAATATAAGCAAAGCTGGACAGGAGGAGAATGAGACAGTGTTATGTGGCTTCACTGAGCACAGTTGCATATTCTGTGTTTTAGCTCTCATGAGTGAGGCAGGGCTCTTTTAGAAAGGAAATGTCTTTTGGGGAGTCTTACAACATTTAGTAGGAAATTACCGTCTTTCTGCTGTTTTTTGGACCATCATCCAAACACAATAGAAAGTGGTAATCTTGCAATAGAATTCTATAGTGTGGTTTAAAAAATAAATGTAGCTTGTCAGTCTAATAAATTCTGTATGTTCCTTACTGTAATTATGATTGAAGTGCATTACTTTGCTGTAGGACTCTATTGGTTTGGTTCCTTTTAAACTCAGGAGGATATTTTTTAACTAAAGATTAGAGGAGAGCAGCAAGCTAATGGGCAGAATTCATCTGAAAAGCGTATCAGTTAAAATGTAAGATGGCACCAAAAAAATGAACGCCGTGATCAGACTAAGAATGAACCTCATTTAAAGCCACTCTCTGAGTAGTCCCTTCCATTTCTCTGCACACAGTTAAGTCAACACAGCAGTCTGTCCAAACGAATTGGCTTTTTAACTATTACGGGAATTTTACTGCTGCAGACCCCACCAAGCCAATACAGCCATTCCCCAGGATGGCTGCCCTGGAGGAGCAGCAGTGGAGAATCCCTCCCAGGCACTAGGCCCCTGTCATTCCTGTTTGAAAGATTACAGAGCAAAAGCAGGGGAAAGGCAGTAACGTTTGGGGTCACCTTGCTGATTCTTTTTCTGTAGATTTCCCCCTGCACACAGCAAAAGGCAACAGGGTTGTAAAGTTTTGCCACCCAAGGGTGCCTCTCGTTGCTTCGTTAACTTGGTGGCTGTAAGGGTCACTAATGTTTCATCTGTTCTTGGTGGAGATCTGTTGGTGATTCATTTTACCGTGGGGTTTGAGACTCTGAAGGGAGTGAGGAACGAGGAGTGCTATTTGACTTTCTTCCCCCACCAGCCGCAGTGGGGAGGCAGGCACTCCCAGCGCTGCAGCTCCTTCCTGGGGTCAGCACTGTGCTTGGAGGGTGCCGCTGAAAGCCCACGTGGAGAGATCTCTGTAGGAGGCTTTTATAGTCCAGGAGCTTCTCTTTTTGAAATAATCGCACTGTAGCTACCCCACTGGCACCTGCCTGCAACTGCCTTCCTATCTTTGTGGAGAAAGCCAACCAAAGCAGTTTTTTCAAGCAGTTACCCCCCTTTCCTTTCTTCTCCCTATCATTCCCGTTCCCTTGAGGACTCCTGTTTCACTGTTAGCAGTACAAATACACCTCTGAAGTAGTGCAGAGGTGGCCAGGGCAGTACCCCTCTGTGAATAAGTAAGAATGCTGAGCGCACTTGGATTACACGGGGGAGGAATGTGTCTCTCCCCCACCCGACACACAGTCCCATAGGCATTTTGGGCAGCTGACAAAAAGGACTTTCCCCTCCTTTCCTTCCCCTTCAGAGAAACACTGAGCATTTTTATCCCCTTATTTCCATGACACGCACATGCTTTGGAATCCATTAACGTGCATTGTTTGTATGGCTCATTTCTTTAGCTGTCAGCTTAACATAATGTTTAGTTTCAATATCAATAGAGGGGAGAGAGGAGAGACAGGGAGGGAGCTTTGAGAAAACAATGCATGAACCTGTTAAACTGCACAAGGCAGAGCTGCAGTGGGGAGACCGATTTGCAGGGAGATTATGTCAGTTTATGTTGGAACGTAAGACTCGGGCTTCAACAGCTTATTAATGTTGATCCCGAGATGTCATAGCTCTGATTTGCACCTGTGGTCTTGTCGGGAGAGGGAAAAAGGCTGTTCTTTAAAAATAGCATCTCTTGTCATTCCCTTGCAGGTTTTAGTCTCATCCATCTGATTGCCACTGGGGTCTCCTGTTTCTTTGGCTCTAGCCTCTTAACGTTTGTGATTTATGTGTACTGCCAGCGCTGTCAGAGGCAGTCCCAGGAGTCGACTGTTATCCACCCAACCACTCCCAACCATCTCCATTACAAGGGCAACACAACCCCCAAGAATGAGAAGTACACCCCCATGGAGTTCAAGGTAGGGTACTTGATGAGAAATACCACAAACAGCTTGATACTACCTGAACAATTCTGTATTTATGCCGTGGTTTGAATTGGGTGGGTTTGTGTTTCTGTGCCCAGCTGTTGGCATTACATATGGGGCTGAAGGGGCATTTAGCTGTGCTATCACAAAGGGGTTAAAAAGTCCCATTATTGCAATGGGATTTTGTTCTGTTTCACAGTACTGATGAATGCCAGTCTGGCAAGTACATACCAACATACTCCAGGCCATTCTGACTATTGTATGTATACAAATTGTCCTCTAAGAAATCAGTAAGAGCTCGGTTCAGTGCTTTGTTAGTGCATGGTAAGAGGAAACGGAGGGGAGGAAGAATAAAAATGGAAACTTCATTGGACAAATAGCTGGGAAAATGCTTATTGGTAGGATGAGTTTCTGGAAATGCTTTAGGAATTGCCAAATTGGAGAGAATGAGAAAGTAAAGAGGGTTCTGCACCCTCTGTCAGTACCGGACAGGATTTATCCTCAGACAGGCATGCAGAAATTCAATAATAGCAGCAGACCTGGGAGCTGAGGCCTTAGGAGAAGGTTGAAGGGGCACAGTCTGTTGGCATGTCTGCTTGCTAAAGAGAACATCACTCATTAGCTAAGAAGACAGGACTAAGGGTGCAAGAGACAAGGTGCCAAAACAGTAGCACACCACTGTACCTGAGTATCAGTCTCCAGGTGAAGTGAGGGATCAGAGAACTGAGCAGCAGGATGAGTGCAAGCGCTTTGTGTCACCGTGGGAGGAACAGCCTGCCTAAGGTCACTTGAACAGCATGGAACATTGTTTGGGATGTGACACAAAACAGAAAGAAACCCTGCAGCTGCTTATTCCTTTGTATAGCTCTGTGCTGTTAACATTATGATTGTCTGTTTCTACTGATGTGGCCTGGCTTCTGACTGAGGCCCAACAATAAGATCAGCTGTGGGACCATTGCCATAGACTAAACTCCCTGGGCGTTGGGAACTGTTTCTACATAGGGACTTTATAATGCAGGGCACAGGACAACTCCTGATAAATGGCCATGACTTGCAATGTAAATACGCATCAAAAGTAAGAGCTTGCATCAAGTCATTTGAAGAGTCGATGTTGTTTTGGCGTTTTAAAGGAAAACAGTTTGAGGTGGAAAATAACAGACCAGTTGGGCAATAAAGATCTGCTCTACTCCTTGTGCTGAGCATTGCAGCCCCTCAGAGGATTCCGCTGTTTATAAATGCAGTCTCGAAAATACATTTCCTAGCAGCGTAAGGCTACAGTTGCATACAGTTTAATAAGAATGTGGCATCATAATGTGAGTCAGCATGGATTTGTGGAAAGTAAATCATGTCAGGCAAATTGGATTCCTTTTTTAAATTAAATAAATATTGATCTAGATGGGAGGGAAGCGGCAGACATATTGGGATTTTCAGAGGCTTTTAACAAAATTTCACAGGATGTATTATTCTGTACACTCTGCATACACGGGCTAGGTAATAAATTATTAACACAGGTAAAGAACTGGGACCTGATCCTGGAAGCTTCAAACTATGACAGTAATCCTTTCAGTTGTGTGAGGAGTTGTGGCAAAGTCAATAGGAAGACACAAGTGAGAAAGGCTTGCAAGAATGAAAGTGAGCAAGAGTATCCCCTTATTTCTTACATAGCAACAAAGAAGGTAAGAGGTAATTTTTTTTTTTGTGGGCAAAAGCAGATAGTTGCAGGGTTGGCTTTGTATTAACATTTTCTTCATAATTTATACTGTGCTATCTTACCAGATTATGCTAAAATAGGAAGAATAGTTATAATTTAGAAGAATTAAGTTGTTCCCAGAATGATCTTGATTGACTGGGTAAATGGATTCTGAAATGCAATATGTCTATGCAAAGCGGTGCAGTGGAGTAGAAGTAATAACAAGGCCAAGCAAAGTTTAAAATAGCAGCAGATTAGTTAATGCAGTATCAGGAGGGAGTTGACCTCTTTGATAGATCCATCTCTGAATACTTGATCTAGTGTGTAGCAACAGTGAGCAGCTGTTAGAGACTTCTTTCATGGGACATAAAGAGCCCAGGCACTACATCAAGTTTTGAAAAGTCTAGTTTACGTGAAGGAAAGCATCAGCTAACTGGGACTGTATGAGTTAGGCACAGTGAGAAGGGACTTGGACACAGTGAGAAATAGACCAGATGAGGCTTATTTATAGAAGGTTAGGAAGTGAAACAGTTCAAGTGCATAAATCTGCAGTCATTTTACAGACAAAAAATGTTTAGGAGCAAGGGGCTACTTGCTAAGAAAACCTCAGTCATATTCATTGTGAATGAGGCCAACAGATTTACAGGAAGTTTATCAAGTGAAGCCCCTTTCCTCTATTCCTGTGGAATATTTCCGTATGTTCGTCTTCTCCATTGGCCTGCCTTTCTTACCCTTTTGCTTGAAATCTTCTCGTTTAATATTATAAATCTGCCACTCCTCAGTGTTGCCTTGAAGAACATAGCATTAGTGCAGTAAAAGGAAGGCTCTGTGTACTCTGTGCTGTGTAATTACAAAACTTGTTATTAGCCAGCGTTATATTTAGGAATAACTGGCAGATTTTTCTAAGGGTCAGGAGGGAATTTTTCATGCCTTCAGGAAGCATGTGTGGTTTTATTGTGATGCTACACAATTAACATTCAAGTGAAGGTGGAGCTAAAATTCACCTTCTGGAAAAAAAGAGTTGGACTGAGCTTGTGTATGGGCCCATTTGAATTTCAAACGTGTGCACGTGAAAGAAAGCGAAAACACCTGAAATTCCAGATTTGAAGCCCAAGTAAGTTTCTACACAGCAGATGCCAAAAAACCTCCCCCAAACATTTTTTAGTTGATGAAAGCAAAAGAATTGTTGCAGGTTTGTGTGTGTGTGTGTCAAGGAGTTAATCAACCCATGATTAAGGAAGTACATGGTGTGTAGACTATTTTTCAGTAGCAGAAAATGATAATATACCGTGACATAATGGCAGCAGAAGGCTGAGCATATGCAAAACTCTATTATTTCTATTCTTTGATAATACCAAGCCTTCTGCAACCATCTTTAGTTTGTTTTCATCTTGAAATCTCTTTGCTCTCTAACCAGCAGGTGAACACAGTAGAAAGTTTGGCAATGTTACATTCAAATGTATAACACTGAATGCAAACGCATAAATCAAGGTGAATTTTATATGAAGGCAGATTTTAATGAAGGAAGTGCTAGCTGATACGAGTCTTGTTGGACATTTCAGCCCAGCAATGCAGTAATGCAGATCAGATGTAAATATCATACATAATGGTGACCTATTGATCATTTAGCTGATGCTAACTTGTCTAGGCAGTGTTTTGCAGAAGAATGTTTTATTTTTGCTGGCTGATTTCCCCTTCCTGTTTTGATTTCTCAGGAATGCTGTGAGGTTTATTATTAGCTATTTTAGCCATGATGTCTTAAAAGATTTCATGCACATGCATTTACCAGCAGCACGTTGATTTTCATTTGTTATTCACAGATCGGAGGGGAGAGACCTTTTGGGTCACCTAATAAGCAGTTCATGTTTCATTAATTGGTTAAAGTTCATACAGCACTCTGACAATATTGAAGTCCATGCAGAACAAGAGCATAATGAAATAAAAATTATCCGCTCTTCACATTTTGGCATGATGCGTTAAAGAACCATCTACAACCTTTCCAGTACTGCCACACCGATTAGTTAATATCTGGCTATCAAAGTAGAGAGAAGATCCTCTTTTGTGACATCTTGCTTCAGCTAGTCAGTGTCTTACTCATGTGAGTTGCTTGTTAGCATCATGCTGATGGAAATCCAGATGATCCTGCAGTAGAAGCAGGAGGATGTAGGGTCGTGGTTGAGCCCTTGTGAATTAGGAGCTCTAGGAACAGCCACACATGAAGAAAAGGTTTGGACTGAACTTCTTCCTCTTGCTATATCCTCTGCCAATAAAGAGAGCCAACTTTTTACTCTACACGGGATGTGGACAGGCAAAGGCATCTGCACATTGGTCCAAATCCAAAATGCAATGGCCTTTGTATCAAGCCAGATGTGATTACTGAGAAATGTAAGTTTGCAGGATGGTTATGATGATGATTCTGCAGATTTTCTTCTCGATTGTGCTGGACAGACCTCCCTTTATCCTTCCTTCCTTAAACATAGCTTTAGCCATGAGTCATGCAGTCAAACTCATTCTGTACTGACGCCTCCAATAAGCTAGGGAAGCACTTAAAAGCATTGCATCTGTTCTAGGCATCACTGCTGCTCTTGTAGAAGTGAAGGGCCAAACACGCAAGTTGTACTCAAGCAAAATAGTAATTTATGTCAATGAGCAAATGCATGTGGGGGAAGGCGAGGTGAAAACTGAGTGAGATAGCAGGATATGACAATGAAAAATGGAAACTAAATATTTGATGTTTCATCGAGTACCTCAGGTTTCTAGGAGGACACCAGAACAATGCACATTAAATTGAGTAGGACTGTGAGTCCTGTAGTTGCCCCAAATTATACAGCAAATAAAAAGCCAGCTACCAGAAAATGGGGAAATATTCACTAGGTCACCCAGGACTTGATATAAACTAGAAGATAGAATGAATATTTTTAAATGAAGTGAGAACAATGCTGTTGAGAATCAAATGGGAGTGCAGAGCAGACACCCCCTGTGGAGGGCTCCAGACACTGTGATCCACACTTTACTGATCCCAAATAATTCATGACAATAAAATATCAATGTGGAAGGTTATGAAACAGAAACCAATTCTGTCTTTGGAAGAAGAAGCCTTCTGAATAAAACAACAGGACAAGTGTTTGGCATGGCTTCCAACACTGCAATATGAAATAAAGCTCAGGGCATAGGAAAGTGGATCCCTCTTTGGATTTTAAATGTCTGTTTCTTGGAGATGGTCATTTTCACTGCCACTGAAAATCACACCTATTTCATAGCAGAGAGACAGCAAGTGGTTCACGTTAAAATGAGCTTTAACTGTTGTCAAGTGCCACGGAGGAATGTTTGTCTAAGTCAACCTTTGTCTTTGAGGATGTTTGTTTCTCTCTGCCATGGAAAGACTTGAGGCTTCAGTGTCCTGTTGTTTAATTTGATATGTTACTACTTCAACTAAAATTGGCTAACCCATTTATTTGTAGTGATCGCAGCACATACACTAATAGCACTGTAATATAAGATTTTTCTTTTCCCAGTGACCCTGTGTATCACTGTATATCATTCAAGCCCTGGGAAGTGACTGTAAAGTTCAGACATAAGCCAAGAGCTGATGATACCCAACATAGTCAATAAGTTATCAACAGCCTCCCTTAAGTACTTGCTTTAGCTGGATGGCATTTGAGAGAGAGATTTAACTGATGTAATCAGCTGGAAAAAAATAAATACAGATATGTATATAAATAGAGTAAATCAGATTGAAACATAAATTTTGTTCCCAGTGAATTTCATGTTTTACAAAGACTATTTCCCCTGAACAAAGTGGCATTTAAGAACATTAAGTGCTTGAATGGTAGAGTACATATTTTTAGTACTTACCATGAGTATAGTATTATTTGAAAAAGAATAGTAGGGGCAGGGGGTTGTATTGGCAAAGGAGCATTCTGCCCTTTCTTGTATGATCCTACAGTTGCAAATATCACTTCAGGGGACTCTCAATTTGCATAATGCCTGCTAGGAAGGGAAAGCAAGAGAGCTTACTGATGGGGAAAAAAGGATTAAGTGGTGCATCTCAGTCAAAATCTATTTTATCTATCTGTCTTTTCTCCTCTTTATGTCATTGGGTTGAGTGAAATTGAGCAGTCAAGCATGCCTGGAGGTGTGGCTGTCCTGGGATGATTGTGCCTGTGCAGTGATGTGCATCTCTTGGAGGTGTCCTCACGCCATGGCAGCAGTGGCTCAGCAGGCTGCTGTGTGCATGTCACAGCTCTCACCCTCGTATGTATGCATTATTTAGGAACAGAGGAAACTGCCAGTTCAAGTCTGAATGTTTCCTTGCTCTTGCGCTCTTTGAGATGCTAAGCAGTTGCTGACAATGATCCCCCAAAGGAAATTGTTTGCCCCTCCATCCACTCTTCATGCAACCCCTTTATTACTCTGTAGGGCTGCTGTTACTGATCTGGAGTTGGGAATCCACATCGTGGATGGATCTACAGTATAGGCTGGTCATCACAGATGCTGGTACTGCCTTTCTTTGGGGTTGTGTTACTGCAGCTGAGATGGTCTGTGGACACAAACAAGACAGGTTTTTAGGTAGAAAAGTTTTATTTAATTATTTATTTATTAGATCAAGGAGTAGCTGGAAAAAGCTGGCAGCTTTTTGAGCATATGAGCTACTACTTCAGACCTGGACAGGTGTGTGCAAAAGTTCATCCAATTTTTCCAGCTATATTAATTGATCTAATAATCGATAACTACTTTTTTTTTTTTTCTGGCAATTCTTACCTTTCCTGATTTCTCAGGGGTTGATTTGTATTTCCCCCACCCACCCACCTGTGCTGGAAGGAGAATTAAATGAAGTGCAGGAATGGGAATAACAAAACCACACTGCAGTAATGGCTGTGTACTTACATGACTTCCCTCTACTGGCCAGAATAGGAATATTTCAAATATACCCTAGTCCCATTTGCTAAAAATTAATGGTTCTCCCTTGTTCCAGGTGCTTAAAGTGGTTCTTCTCTCCTTGTCTCCACAAAGCTCTGTCTGGCACCGGTATGCACAACAGTCAAACTGGGAAATCCTCAGTGCTTCCAAGATATGCAGGAAGAATTAATTACGTGTTTGCAGAAGAGTTTAAAGGGAGCCCTGAAGGCAGTGAGCTAAAGTAAAGGCAGAGGATAATATTGGACAAACAGTAAATAAAAGAAAATATAAACTTAGTAGTACACTTGGAGGATAGCTGCCTCACTATTAATCTGGAATAGTTCCACTAGCAAATAATGGATTTTTAAGTAGAATTGTAAAGAAATGGAGCTGCATACATACAAAATAGCTGTGTCGGTTTTCAGAACCAGAGCTCGATGTCCAGATCTATTGTGGCAGTTCTGAGGGAGTACTGCTGAAATACCCGAGCTTTTTTTTCCTGAACCATGACAGCACTGTCCTAAAGAGCAACCGAGAGCATCGTCAGGGCTGCTCAAGATGTCTGGTTGCTGCCACAGCACAGGCTGCAGAGGCTACAGCAACAGTACAGCCATTGCCACCTTCCCCCAGAGCATCATTTATATATGCACAACAGGTTTGGCATAGGGTGAGCAGGCACAGCTCTGCCTACGTTCCCCTGTAGTCAGGAGGAATCCTCATTAAGTCAGCTCTAATGTTGTCCTGAGATTTGGCACAAAGCATGTGAATAAAGGAAAGAACTGAAAATCTACGGATGAAGGAATCTAGATGGACCGTATCCCAGAGTCTGTGAGAACCAGCTAATGAACAACTCCAATTATCTTTATAAATATCTTGGATATTGGATCTTGGGCAAACCCTCATTGCCATGAAATGCAAAGGTAACACAAAAGCGTTCATAAGAAAGCAGGCCAATTTCCTCCCAGCTAATTGAGTCACTGTTAAGCTACCCAAGTCCAATGCACTAAAGTCACACAAGTAGCTCCAGTAACTCTGTGTGGGAAACACCAGTTGGATTTGGGGTTAAGAGAAAATATCTGTAAGCATACATGCACAATCAATAAAGTATGCCTTGACATTCCCTATTCAACAAGGCATATCAATGAGGTGTTAAACCCCGGATGGTCTTTACAATTTGGCAGAGTCAGGACCATACCAGAGAGTGAAACCAGGAGAAACAAATGGGATTGACTCGACTGTGCTTTCAGTTACAGCGATGGGAACTCATTGAAACAAATCTGTGTCATTGTTAATATCTGAAACCTGAATTAATGTTGGAGAGGCAACATCTTACATACTCTGATGAAATGAAAGGTGCTTGGGTGGAACTGACAGCTGAGTCTGGACCGTAATGCTGAGAAGGAAGAAATCAAACATGATCACTTTTTGCACGGAGTTTCAGCCTTTGTGGGTAAAAGGAAAGCACTAGACTGAGCTGCATGAGGGCAGATTCTCAGTTGGTTAAAAATGTAGCTTCACTGGTCCATACACTTAAAGAAAAGAGTGTGGTGTTGGTGTCTGAAATAATCTTGTGACATGTAAGTGCAAATTGGCTTGGACAGGAAGGCTGCTGCAGAGATTGAAACCTGGCTAATGGACTGTAAACATCGGGCAACCGTTAATGGGAACATACGGGGCTATGGGGAGGAGTTGTTCAGGGCACTGCAAGCAGAAATGCAAGGTTTGGCTTTATTTAATATCTTCATTAACGAGCTTGGAGAGGGTACAATCAGTGTGTTAATTAAACTAGCAGAAGATATTAAACTGGGAGGTGTGTCAAAAAAACAGCCATCGGTATAGAAATAATGGAAAATGACCTGGAGAGGTTGTAAGTGTAGAGAGGAAATAACAAGGTAAGCTGCTGCATGGGGAGAAAACAAAGCAATCGTGAGGAAAATAATCAAAAAGCAGCTATTTAGAGGGTGGGAGATACTTGGAAAGCAGTAAGCCTATAAGGGACGGAACAGAGTTAGCAGATGGCAAATTAGGCCCAGTTTTTACTTTTATTTCTATTTTTACTACGTCTTTTTTTTTTTTTCCTTTTCTTTTCACCACTGCAGTTACACCTTTGCAATTCTCAGGCTAAACGTAGCCCTGTGGGCTGGCACAGCTCTGCATGAGTTATGTTTGTAATTTACCACCAGAAGTGGCTCGGAGGCCATCTGAAAGCTCAGGGCTGCTTGCTCCACCGTGACTGCCATGATGCAGTGCCAGCTGCCTGCCCCGGACAGACCTGCAGCTGGCCACCACCGCCTTGCTAGTTACCATCAGCTGAAGCCCAGTTGCTGTAGGTGTGAACAATTTAACGTAGTTTCAGAAGGCTTTGATCATACCTCTGGTGAGTTAGTTTGAGTCCGATAGCGTGCCCAAGGGCAGGTGCTGTAGCTCAAGTGATAAGCCTCTGTAGTGATGCTGTTGTGTGTCAGGGACCCAGGAAGGGGGAGGAACAGCCACCGAGGCATAGCAGGACAGCAAGGAGACAGATTACACTGTCCCACACAGCTGAGATCATGTCTGCTATACCCTGTGCACCAGCTATATTGGGAAGCAGCACAGGGCAGCCCTGAATTCCTCTTTTGTGTCTGGGTACCACGTCATGGGTGTCGCCACCACCAAATTACTGGCAAGCCAGGGATAAATAACATGCTTTACACCAGACACCTGCACTTGCCAGTGGGAAGACTTCCATCGACTCTTTGGACTTCAGTTCCCCATTCAGAAAAAAAAAACGTGGATCTAGCTCCAAGCAGGGATGCACTTCAGTTTGCCTTATTATTACATGCAGTTTGTTTTGTCATCTTACTCATGTGCTTAAAGCCAGAGATGTGCCAAAGCATCTTTCTGACAATGGTCCTTTACGTTGCCAACTCTGAAGGTTTTAAAAAGTTTAAAACGGCAGTAATATAACCGCATTCCCTCCCAAGAATGAGGATAAAATAGCTATTTTCAAACAGCTATAGAAAACTGTAGCTATTCATTTTCTTATAATTGAATGTTAGTTCCATTGTCAACCTGAGCACATCCACAGATGCTGCCGTCATTTGGGGGCTGTTTAATTTATTTACCAATAACAGTGAACAAAGAATTTCCAGGCTAAAAATATGGTAAGCTTCCATCCCAAAGAACATGCAATCATAAGTTTAGTGTCTCAGTGGGATTTTTTTATATCTCTTTTCAAGAGAAAATACCTTCTTTTACAGAAAATAGGTTCCTCATCTGTACATCTACACTGTACAGATTTACTACTGTAAATCCTGCAAATAGCCTTATTGAATTCATTGGAAAAACTGAATGAATAAACCTTGGCCAATGCTACCTTTGACTTCAGCTTAGGCAGAGCTCAAGAGAGTTTCTAAAAGCATCAGGTAAGATAGTTTGTTTAGCGTAAGGCACTAAGTAAATTTTTAAGGAAGATCAGAAGGAAGAATTGCTAAAGACTTATAAGGCACTTGTAGCTTGCAGCAAATACATGGGTCTCATAAGGTCTTTCTGGCAGCTTTGTCTTTCCAGCGCTGTTTGTAATGCATAGCTTGAGAGGCACAGCAGTGTTGTGGCATCCGGTTGATCAGAAGAAAGGGAGCATGTGGGTGGGCCAGATGTCATTTATTTTCCTGGTGTTAAATTTTGCCAAAACAGACTCTTTTAGTTATATGGTTTATTTTGTTGAAATGTAATTATAATGCTAATTATTTCCAAATTTACTGGTTAATTATAATTCTGAGATCTCTGCGTCGGTGCTTCCAGAGATGTACAAGCTGTGGAAAATGTTTCTTAATATTAATATATTTCTGCAACCCTAATTCGTTTGGCTAATGTTCCTAGAACACAAAAAGTAACATCCTGTAACAAGAAGGCACGGCTAGCTCCATAAAACAGCTGATCTGTATCGAAAAGGCATTTTGCTCAATCTGATTTCACTGCAAGAAACAAATGACTTTAAAAGAAGCACAAAAGAAACTGAATGTTGGATCTTGGATGCATTACATCATTGCACAATTCCCTTAAGCGTCCGTTTTCCGGGGGGATGGGGAAGAGTGTTGGCCATCCGACTGTTGCTACAGGATGTATGCTGCATGCTGTTCCAAGGAAAATTGGAAACGCTACTTCACTTCTAATTGTGCAAATGAGTTCGGTGGGAATTCTGTCCCTGATTTCTGCAGATGCATAATGCAGGATGCACATGGGCTCGGATTGTGTATTGCCAAGAAGAATGGCCTGACTACAAAGTTGCTGCTTGGTACCCAGACCTTTATTTCAGACCTTTGTCTCTGTCCACCGTGGATGACCAGGGTTAGCAGTGATGGGAGTTATGACCCTTTCTTCCCCAGTTCCTGTGCTCACTCGGTGAGGAAGGAAAAGGGGAGGTTTTTTTCTCTGTAGTACACTGGGGTGTTCAACATTACAAACACACTTGCCAGATGGAAACTTCCAACTAAAAGCTAGACAGGGTGGTTTGAAGCTGACCAGGAAGGTGAATAAACTTTTTCTTTCTTTCTTTCTTTTTTACCTTTTCAAAGAGGAAAGTGTCATGGATGAGAAGGGGAAGAACTGAAATAACACTTGGTGAAAGACAGTTGGGGAACTGTTGAGCTGGAGGAAATTGTTGCTCCACTGACTTTGTGGGGACAGACAGGCTGTGTAGTTGGTGAAGATTAACCTACAAAAATCTCGGGAAACTCACTGACGTTTCCCTCACGCCACCCCAAAATAGAAAACAAGATCTGGAGCTCCATGAGAATACTGAGGTCTGCTGGATAGGATTAAGGAGACCGTGTCATTGCCTGTCACCCCGTGGGAACTGTATTTACTTTGTGGCCCTTATTTTAATATCAGTGGTATGTGTATCATAGGCTTTTTGAAGCATCCTTTTCGCTTTAGCTTGTTGAAAATGACAGGGGATTCCTTTTAATTGGGGATAGAAAGATCTTCATCCCTTTTCCAAGTCAAGTTTTGAAATTTTCATGATGGTTTATTGAAAATTGAAACATTTGATCTGTTTATGCGTGTAAGAAATGTTTATACAGCTCGTACATGCAGCTGTAGGATGGGAGTAGCACTGAAAGTCCCATACTGTTCCACATGAAGATGTTTTGATACATCTGGGAGAGTGTAAGCAAGTAGGTCAGTGGAGTATGACTTAATGATTTGGAGCAGAGGCAGAATTTGGGGGAGTAGTGGCAAAGGCTTCGCTGGAGGAAAAGCAACAAATGGAAAATCTGAATGATGAGTTAGGCTAAAAAATATCAATGGTAAAAGCTGAGCTAAAGTAAATGTATGCGTATGACCCAATGCAGTCAAGTTTAACACATCTGATGCTTGTCTTTACCTTGGGAGAAACAGCCTGTGCGTGTATGTCAGTATTTTGCCTCCTGCATGAGTTCCAGGGAAAGAATAACACGCAAGGGGATACCAGTAAACTTTCCCCTTGGATTGTTTCAGTTCTAACTAATTGCTAATATAATAGCAAGAGTGCTAACTAATTGTTTATGTATTTCTGTAAATACTCAGTATTCTGTTGTGCTTGGCATAAACGTGTAATTCACTGGCAATAAGATCAGACCTTTTGATTAGTTGACAGATCACACGTAATGTAGAAAGCTGCTGCTGTTTTGCATTCTCTTAAACCATATCCATCTTAGTTCATCTGAAAACATCCCCGTTTGACGAAGCAGAGTTCCCAGGTCAGAGAAATTTTTATTCTCTGTTAGTCATATGCCAACGCAACATAATAAAGTGTCTTTTAAAGAGAGAAGTTGAAGTTGTGCCTGCTTCTGAGTGATCCACATGGAGCTGTTAGTACATGCTGGTGGCGTACCTTCTGCTTAAAGATCTTGAATTGAGGTTAGCAGTGAATAGACCAGAAAAATATGAATGATATCAAATATGCTAGGATGGCATGGCTCACACAGAAAGGAAGAAAGCAAGTAAAAATATGTGATTGATGCATGTTGAGTTTCCAGTTATTCTTTGAATGGAGCACTTTTTTCTAACCACATCACACGAGTTTTGACAGTAGCTCGGGTTATGGTCTCAATTTTGCATGGGGAATATTTTGTTTGCACAACTACCAGAAGCTTCTTTCTTCTCAAGGGAGGATGGAACTCAAAAGAGAGCCTGAACTCCATTTCCATCAGTGTTTAAAATACAGCTATGGCACAGAGATTCTGCACCAAGTGGTGTTTCAGCAGTAGAAGTCAATCAGGCTTTTTGTCTTTTTTGATCCTGCGTGCTCAGCAGCTAGTACCAAGAGGTTGTAACTGCTGGCAAGGGGAGGCATTAGTGTTCGTTATGGTGGGGAGGAGAGCAGACAGCAAGAAGTGGAAAATACAAGTTGAGCATCAGAAAAAAATGCCATCAGTAAGGTCTGGTGGGTGCTCAGACTGAAACATCTCCCTGGAGGGTGCAGGATGGTGTGGCAAAAGGGCCCAGGCAGCAAAGGCAAGTCTCTCTTCCTTCTCTGAAACCTCTGCTGAGGACAGCTGAGCTCCAGTGCTCGCTGTGGTGCTTTAGCCATCTTAGTTACAGCATCCATAGATAAATCCTTACAAAAGCAACACAGTATTGTCCCTTCTAAGAGGATTTACTGGGCACTGCCTTCAGGAGCCACTTCTTGGGCACTGTGATACTGAGGACTTGGCTCAAAAGTGGCTGAGGAGAAGAAGACCTCGTAGGAGTTGGGTTGCGAGCAAAGGTCAGTTCTGGGTTCATTTTTCAGGTTGACTGGTGGTGGGTGGTGATGGCTCCTGGGCTTTCCCATCAGGACTGACAAATATTGGTGGGGACACCTGTGGGTGCTGCAAGCTGTTTTCATCCCCACAATAACTCGGGTTGCTGGGGGGCTCTGACCTTGATGGAGCAACCCATATAGCATTGGGGGAATATCGTCCAAAGGGAAAGTCGGTGACCATCTCTGCACTGTCACAGTGAAGAGGAGCCAGACAAGAGCAAGGGTTAAAGCTCTCAGTGAGATGGCACAGGAGCCCACCCAGGGAGATTTAACTGCACTTCTCTTCTCACACAGAGCGTGCCGCGGTGTGTGTATGTACATCTCTAAAATTCACTGCTGCCTAATTTCCCATCTTCAAAATATCAAGCAATTTCTAGTGCCAAGGAACCTAATCACCTATTTATTAAAATGAGACAGACAATACATTTGTGTGGGGAAACGTGAAGGCAGTCCGCATTGATCATGCTGATTTAGGACTGTACTGCCTTCGCAGTTTTTCCAGAGATAAATTCCTTGCAGCTAATTGCATTATAAATTCCGTTAAACCATTTTCATAAGGTATTTCCCTAAGATATAAGCCCTCCATCAAAAAAAAAAACACAAAAAGAGCAAAGGAACAGTTGTGGGTTTTTTTCCTAATTAAATGTTATATGAAAGTAAGACGAGAAAAAAATATGTGATTTGTGTTAATTAAATGCTAAGTCTTCTGTTAGGGGCTGTTTTTAAACACTGTGGGGACTTGTTGAAACTCATACAGATTTTTCCAATTGAAAAATGTAGTCTTGAGGTTTTTGCCCTCAGATCAAGATGGTCCTGAGCCAATGCAGGTCAGGATTTCAATGCCACCAAATTTCAGAGGTTGTAATCCTGGCGTGCCTTGAATCTGAACTGTACCAAAAGGTGACACAGACAAGTTCAGGATGCTGGGCTGCCTTCAGGAGCACCTGGGGAGCGTGGCAGTGGGGATCAGCCTATTCCTCCTGCAGGGGCAGTCCACAGCCATGGGGTTATGCTGCCTGTAGCAGGCATCCTGAGCTAGAGATGCTGATAGGAAATTGCATTTACTGCATACAGCAGGGATGAACACCTGTATTTGTTTGCCAGAGAGCAGTTCCCCAAATACTCAGTGACAGTACTTAGCAAAGTGTGTTTTTACCGGCAATCTCAATCATTTTTATCAAGCTGGGTCAGGAGACGCTGAAGCACAGAGAAGTTAATTGAATTTCCCAAGGAAGCATAGAAAGCAGTGGAGAACTGAACCTGACTTCCTTGTTTGCCAGCCTCCAGCACAAAGCAGCAGACTGTTGCCTGCACTATTTTAATATTTCTTTGGGTGACTGCGAGCAAAGTATGACATTTCTCTTTTTCCTTTCTTATTGAAGGGCACAAATTCTCGTTCCTTGGAATTATTTGTCATTTTGAGCATGTCTGTACAAATTCTCTCTTCAGCTCCTACAAGCAATGTGCTGTGAACTCATTTTAGAGAGTCCAGGCAGGGAAAGATCTAAGTCAGACCAGGAGGAGGCTGGGTCTCCTCCTGTTTTCATGTACAAAGTGTTTCACACAATGCCCAGTTCCAAAAAATTTTTTTCAGTAATTCAGCAATTGGGAGATTTCTTTGCCAGGGTATTTTGCCACAGGAAAGCCTTTCCTCCTAACATCTTTATGAAACTGGGAGGCACAGCTCCCAGAGTAGCCGTAGCCATGAGTCTGCTTTTGGACTAGAAGAAAGTACCTTCTTTTCTTCCTCCTCCTCTCCCGCTCCCCATGCAGTAAAATTATTCAATTACATAGAAATTGGGGACATAAATGTGTTGCCTGTGGCCTTATCTCAGAGCCTCGAGGTAGCTCTGGTCATTGAAGTGGTCGCGGTGGGCACGTGGCTGTGCCCCAGCTGTGCCACGGGCACTGCCCCGGGCTCACCTAACCACAGTCCTCTGACAGCCGGGCACCTGCTGAGGGCTGGTCACCCCCTGCCGCTGGGGCACGGGGACGGGGGCTCCCCAAAAAGGCAATTTTTTCTACAAGTGCCCTCCTGCAGGAGGGAGGCCTCTCCCCCTCTTGCTGATGGAGCCCTGAGGCCTGAAGTTTAGGTGCCTGGAGTTAGATGGGTTGACCCTTGCCCTCTGTGATTTGCTTGAGGATGTGGGAAGCCATTCTGTGAGCTACCGGTCCAAAAGGAGTAAAGCTCATGGGGCTGGGTGTTTCTTGGGTTTGAGCATTAGCTGATTAATTCTCATCTTGCCCTGAGCTGGGTTGGGTGTGAGACGTTTGTCTCAATGGGGAGCTGAGGTGAAGTGGTTTCTGCAGAAGCACCAGGAGGTAGCAGAACAACCAGTAGGTCCAGGCCTCATTAGACCTCTCCATCTCTCTGCTCCAGACAGGGGAGACGCTCATGCCCTCCTTAAATGTGCTGTGCCCTGATCACGAGGATGCTGTAGCAAACAAACCTTGTGTTGACCCTCAGATCAAAGGAGTGAGTTCCCTACCATACAGCATGACAAACGTTAAAGGTGCACGGAGGAGCACTGTAGGCCGGAGATGCGTATAAGAAATTGAAGCCAGCGGTTAGTTGAAAAAAACTATTAGAAATGTTCCTCACCCAAATTCGTAGAAACCAGATGACTATAAAGATGAAGGAGAAAACTTTGTAAAATTATTGCATCTTCCAAAACATAATTTTATCCTTGTGCGTAGGTAACAGCTGGCATAGGAATGGTTTTTAATGTGGGGGAGGGGGACCTCTGGTTGCTGGTGGGAAAAGTAATAGTAATTCTTGCAAAAATAATGAAGAAGGGGGGAAGAGGGGAGGGAGAAAAACCCCATTTCTAAATTTTTAATGGTAAAAGGGGCATTTGTGGTTCTCATTTTTATGTTGCTGTTGACAACAATTGTTACATGGTTGTTAAATTTTTTTAAGTCATTTTAGTTTTTCCAAAAGTGACCATGATTTGTTACTTATACTGTAGCTTACAGAAGTGACACACTTAATATCGGGGGGTCCAAACCTGGATATCTACCAATGGAGATGGAGATCAGGTAAATGCACACCTGCTCTTCCAAAGAGAAAAAACTGCCTTTTGGCAACTGCTTTGCGAGGGAGCTGCAGGCTGTACCACGAGTGTTTTGGAAGGGATTAGATGGAGCGCTACCATTAACCGCCGAGCTCCGTGTAGGCCCAGCATGGTTTTGTGTGACATTGACGTTCAGACACGCCATCTGCCAGGAGACTCCGGGTCTCTGGAGAAGGCTCTGGGTTCTGGCCCTAGCAGTAGCTGAGCACAGGTCCCCTGAGGAGACCTGGCAGGAGCTGTGGTCCCCGCAGACTGGCCCCTGAGCGAGCACCATGTACCGGCTCACTCTCCCAGCCCGAGGGAAGGCGGTGGTGGCTACAGCAGGGACCGTGCTGGAGAAGGCAGGTGAGAGGGAGGTGTGTGCAGGTAGAAAAGAGCAATGATGTCGTGTGTGACCACTGCCATGCCTGTCATTGCCTCTTCTCTTTTACAGACACTTAACAAGAACAATCTGATACCAGATGACAGGACCAACTTCTACCCGTTGCAGCAAACCAACGTGTACACGACGACCTACTATCCCAGTACACTGAATAAATATGACTACAGGCCTGAGGCCTCCCCTGGAAGGACCTTTACCAACAGCTGATGATGGACAGATCCTACAGGACAGGATCACTTCCTATATGAATTTTTTTTTTTAATTGATTTTGTGGACCAAATACAGGCCCAGCCTCTAGATGTAAATATTGTACAGTAGGGTCTTTTTTTTTTTTCCTTTGGTTAATTGTATTTCTTGTAAACAGCACATCTCCCTACAAGGACAAAAATGCATATGGACCTTTACACAGAGCTTTTGCGGCTATTTGGTTGGAGATGGCTCTCACTACTGCAACTGTTCATGGCTGGAAGATCAGCGTTGCTGTCCAAGGCCGACGATGTCAAGGAGCTGGCTGTGTGCCGTGCTCAGTGGCCGCCCTGCGGCAGCGCAAGAGGTGGTGGCCTCCTAGGACAGGGGTGTCTGTCCGGTGAGGAGCATCCTTCCTGAGACAGGGTAGCAATGGTGCACTGGAAGACACGCGGCTCATGGAACAGGCCAAGCGGGACTCCATCGTGCCAACAACTTGAAGAACGTTTTCTTTTCCTTTTCCTCTTTTATTTTTGGTTTTTTTATGATTATGAAAAAAAAAAAAGAGAAAAAAAAAAGTGACTTCCTAGGGCATTGTTCCCTGTATGTTCAACAGAGTCTTTTCATACTACAGGAAATAATCTCTGCAGCCTTCTTTGGTAATATGCAATTCAGCTGATGAGAAACAACACACAAACAACGTGCATTACCCAAAGAAGCTTTCCAGAATGTTTCCAGTCTTAATTAAAAGGAAATTATACAGGCAGTGAGACACTGAGAAAAATAAATGTTGGAATAACATCGGAGACATGAACTTAGAGTGCCTAACAAACAAAGATGTTTATATCACTGGAAAAAAAAGTATGTGATGATTGCCGCACAAGAGCCATGGGCTTTTTTTCTTTCTTGCTTTTATTTTGTTTCTGAGACAGTGTTAACTCTTTTTGTTCTAGCTTTGATCCTGATTGTGTCTGCCAGGAAAGACAACTTTAGAGGCCACACTCTTCTTGTGGGAAATCACCATGCTTTGGGCTAATTTTTACTCTTGTTTTGTTGTTGGTTTTTAGTTCATTTACTTTTCAAAGAGTGAATAATTCTGACTTTGCAGGAGGAGGGTATTTTTGTAAGGAATGTTTCCATAGTCTGATGTGACCCAGAAAGTCTGCTGCACATTCTTATAGCGTCTTCCAGTCAGTACTCTATGAAATAGTAACACAGCTGGGTAATGTGCATTGTTTGCCAATATTTCCTTAATTTTTCTGAACAAAACCAACCCAACAAGTACATGCTGCTGCAGCTATTGAAGTAAATTGGGGCGGTAGCATTATTAAACAGTATATCCAGCCTTGAAATGTAATTTTGTGTATGTGTGTGACTGTGTCTATAAGAACTGTATTAGTTTGATGCAGAAGCCGTGTTGTCTGCAGCCAGATGTTTGTCTGACATAATTGTTTGGCAAAAAGGAAACTTATTGCTGGTGCTTAATGTACAATTACATCAAATGTGTTAGCAACGTGAACAAGTTCACCACTGTTATCATTCAGTGTTTCTAAATATTTATAATGAACTCCTGATGCTAAGGATTTTAGAATGTCGCAATACTGAGCATGAGATAAAAGTACGCCCTGAAACACGCATGAGCTCCACGTGGTCCCGAGCTTGGATTTGTTGTCTGCATCTTACCCGACCGATCGCCATGCCCCCGCCTGGCCATCGGCTCGGCCGTGCTCCCTGCCGTTCTCTGTCTTTGCTTTATTTCAGGTTTTGCCATAAGCCAGCACTTAGGTAGTTTCTCAGTGCTGTTCCTTTGCAGTTGCTTGTTTGGAGGGCCAGCCTGGGCTGCGTGCCCTCTTTCACGTAGGTAGCCGGTAGGGAATGAGGAAAGGCTGTGTTGCTCGTGACAACTATATTGCTTTTCCTGCGAGGAAAAGCCAACATGGCTTTGTAAGCCTTTGTTACGGTTGTGTGACCAGAAGGCAAAAATAAAGTAGCCTTCCATTTTTAAATTACTTTCTTCGACTTCAGTTTGCAGTGATTGAAGGCTGTAGGGATATTGGTAATAAAGTGGGGTCATTAGTACTGCCACAAGGATGCCTTAGGCTCACTGGTGCCCGTCATTTCCAGCAGCTGTTCTTCTAATTTAGCAGCTCATCCTGCTTCTGCTCCGGTTTCACCAGGTGAAAGAGAGGGAACGAAGAAAGAGAGAGGTGCCCTTAAATAAGCACAGTCAGATTTGAAGCTGATGCAGCCTTGAAGCTTCGTCTTCAGCGGCTGGGCAAGAGTGTCGGGGCAAGAGTGGCAGCAGGGAAGCAGACTGGCCAGCACAGCACCCCAGCACCAAAAGCAGCCTCCAGCGCCTGCAGGTGGGCTCTGGGAAAACTCCTTTTGAGGAGCGATGCCTTTGTTCCATGAAGAATTCATCCCTGTCTTGCTGAATTGCCTGATGCCCCCTGAAACACTGGAAATCCTGTCTTGAAGCCATCCTAACAAGCATGTACCCAAGGGGTTGAACATGATTACGTAGACCAGCTGGCTGGGATTTCCCAGGTTTAATTTAGGTGAGTCAGAAGAAAGCATGGGCTCCAGAGGTCATGTTAGTTGTACTATTGTAAAGCTAAGGCCACCTGCAAGCTGCCCTCTCAGACTGTGCCCTGCATCAACACATTCTGCAGTTACCATGCGCATGGCAGGATTGCAGCTGGAGTTTGGGGGATGTGAGCAAGTCAAATCTTGCAATTTTTTTTTTCATTTTCTAATTTCCCCCCCTTTTTTTCTTTGTTCCTTAAACATTTTTCCATTCTCGGCATCACAGAATAACAGGATTTAAACTGATTTTTTTTTTCCCAAAGAAGGTACAATGTAGCAGTTGAATTTATTTAAATGCTCAGCTCACCAAGATGGGTCATTACTGCCATTGTGCTCGGAAGGTGGATGTTCTGTAGGCTATTAGAGGGCAGATGCTTTGAGGGTGGTGCATGTGGTTATAGTTTCATCAAGACATTCCTTCTTACCAGCCATCCAAATGGATGCAGCCCTTTTCATGTAATTGGCAATCACAGTGAGGGTCTGTCGACTCCATTCAAGCAGAAAGTAGAATTCAGGAGAGAGTGAGAAAGAGAGAAATCAGAGCTCTTATTACTCAATTAATGTTTGTGTGAGAGTGCAGTTCCTTAAGGACAATGTTAATGTGATATGAGGGCTGCATTTTTATGAGCCCTCTAATGCATGGCAGGTTAACGGCACCATGTGCAGTGGTACTCCTGCAGTCCAGGTAATGCAGCAGTCTGATCATCAGGTCTGTAATACCTGTAGCAGATTGAATTGCTCCTGGATGCTGAACTTGCTTAGATTTCCTATTCCTAAGTCCAGTCTGAAGTACACTGGAAATGCATTTAGATCAGGAGCATTGCTTCCCAGAGGACTCAGCTTGCTATAAATATACCTTTTTCTTCCACTTCTAAGAAAGAGAAGGGGGACCCTGGGCAGTCACAGTGTTGGTCTGGAGACACTGGCTCTGTGCAAACCATTGGGTTAGGAGTTAGGAATACAGCGAGCAAAACATGATGGAAATCTTATAGCCAAACATTTCACTGAAACATTTTTCACGGGGCTGTTCCTTCTCCCTCCTCCATGCAAGTGGCCGCGTTCCTCCCTGCAGAAGGGGTGTGAATCCCGGCGTTATCCAGGCCATATCGTGTGTGGTCACGATAGGGCTTCACCAGCCCAGACAGACAGCTTTCGCCCACCAGAAATAGCTCGCGCAGCTCGCTCGGAGACTAACCAGCACAGGAGCTGCTGCTGCCATAGAGCTGCGCTTGAATGTTGAGCATATGAGCCCCGGCTGCTCTTAAATACGCGAGCTGTGCAGATACCATAGGAGAAGAATGTGTAGTGTGTTACGCCACTGTTCCTAATGCCTTACTTTCAGAAAAGAGAGAGCTTTCTCTGAAATCAGCAGAGAGTAAGAGTGGAGTCCACGTCCGATGCAGACAATTTGACGCCTCCAGTGTTAATCTGATGTTGAGCCCACCTGGAGAGGAAATTGCTGTCCGCTGAGATTGATTTATTCTTTGTACCAAATGTAGTGTGGGGAGAGTTTTATATATATATATATATATATATATATATAAAAAATATAAATGTAAAGTTTGTGTAACAACTTGCTCTTTTTTTGTAATAGTGTATACATCTATCAGTGGATAGATACAGTATATATTTATAATATATACACACTATATATATATATAGTATATATATATATATAGCAAAATGCCTGCAGAGGAAACTTAGAATAAGAAAGGCAGTGCTGGTATTCCAATTCCCCAGGGACAAAGTGAAGGAAAAAAATATATATTCAAATCTACTGTCCTTTCCATTAGGTTTAACAAAATACGCTTTTGAGGTAAATGAGATATAATTTTTTAATTGAAAAGAAAATTGATTTTTCTAGTTAGAAGCGCTGATTCTCCCCTAAATCATTCTGGTTCAGAATGCCTAAGCAAAAGATTCTCACTACTGCTTATATTTTCTGAATAAGCCTCCTGGATCTCTCATGTGTATCACTCTGTTGTTTTTGTAATTATAAGTAGGGAGTAATTGTGCAAAGAAAATTAAAATAGCAAGTAGGAGTAACAAATATTGTACCATTAGAGTAAAACACATAACCTACTAGAACTGGAAAAAATGTCATCTTCCACCTTAAAGAAGTTAGCAATTACTTTCTGAGTTATTGATCGGCATTACGAGACTTGCCTTATAGTGACACAAGGAGGTTTTAGTGCAGAGTTTAGGGTTGAGAAACCCTGAAAACCAATGGCTTTGGGTTTTCTGAGGGGTCCAAAAAAGACACGGCGTGCAGAGGCAGGCACACAGTGCTTCCAGCGCTGGTGGCCACGGCTCCACAGCTGTTCCTCGCCCCGTCGCTCCTGCGAGCTGTCCCGTGCGCATAGCATGGCACGGCATGGGGCCCCTTGGAGCCGTCTGGCACGGCAGAGAAACACCAGGAAGCTGGGTTTGATGTTTTTTTTTTCTCAACAGGTCTTTTTAATGCCATTCAGAGCAAGGACCAGACTCGTACACGGGACTCTTCCCTTTAAGCCTGTTAGGAGAAAACTTGAGAAGGCTTCAAGAGCAGGTTTGGGGTGGGTGAGCAAACCCACGGGTTTTGGTGCTGACTGATTGCCAGAGCCTTCAAAATGGACAAAAAAAATAAAATCAAAAAACAAAAGACAACCAAACCAAAACACAAAAACACCATCTGAGCATGGGAGTCCTTGGGGGGGTTATTCAGCCTCAGCCATTCTCCCCTGAAATTCATTCTTTGGGCCATTTTTTTTTTCTGCCTCCAGCCTCAGCTGCAAATTCACCCCTGCTGTTGGAGATCGGTCCGTGATGTGAGAGTAGTGTTTGGCTTTCTGGAATTCCCATCCGTGAGTCGTTTTTAAACAAACCTGACGGTGCAAAGCATGAACACCGCTGAGGCCCCGATGAGCAGGTGCCACTCGTCCGCGTGCCGCGGAGTCAGGCAGAGGTCAGCGTGGCCAGGCCATTAGGAACTGCAGTGAAACGTTTTCAGTACCAAAACGTCAAACAGTGAAAGCCAGCCAGCTGCACGATAGCGTGGTTTACATCCGCACACAGCCCCTCAGATAACATCCGAGCATGCAGGGCCCTTAAAGCGCCGCGGTGAATGGGGAGCGTTCCCACGGAGGAGGCTTTAGGGAGGACGCGGCGTGGGTGGCACCCATAGGGCTGAACTCGTGGTCGGGGCAGGAGCGTGACGATGCAGTGCTGGGCCTCGGGTGCAGGGGAAACCGTTGTGGGAAGGCTTGCCCCAAAACAGCAAAACCTGGAGTGTGTCGCTGGACTCTGTTGTGAAGGCACATCACCCTTCCTATGCAATTGAACTCGATGGTACTTTAGTATAAAGGTGACCTAGACTGTAATCACTGCCTTTAGACACTGTGAATTTTTTTTGGGTACTCTGTATTTTTATATATTGTACAATGTAAAGAATAATTCAGAAATAAAACAGAACAACCTGCTGGCTTGTGAGTTATTTCCCCTCTGTCCCTGCGGGGCATTGGCAGAGCAAGTTTGGGTTGTGTTTGTCATGACTGAAGACCAAGCAGTCACCAAATTTTATGGGTGCTAAATTCTGTTACCCAAGCCAGCGCCCCTCCAACACAAGGCTTACCATAGCCCCACGACAAGCTTTTGGTGCATCTGAAAGATCCTATTGCTGCACAAGGTGCCTAGTGAGGTGAGCCCAAATCTGACTGCAATGCCGGGTGCTGAAGAATCCCGGCACGGTGCCACAGGATGAGGCGCTGCCCTGCCCCGGGATCGAGGGCGGGTGGGCTGCGGGGACACTGCGGCAGGCAAGGGGCCATGGGTGGCTGGGTACGGACTGGTGCCACGGGACCGCGGCCTCTCCTCAGCCTCGCGTCGCGCTGTGAAAAGCTGTAAAAGTCGGAGGGGGCGCATTTTGATTGAAGGATGATGGCAGCCTCTCGCCGAGGAGCGTTATGGCTCTTGTTGCGCTTATTAATCAAAGTAAAGACCATGAAAAGTGACAGAGTCAGGAACATTTTAGTTTATGTTCCGATACAGCTCAAGACTTATACTGAAGTTTTGTACAGAAAATTACACCATAATGTCATAAAAAATAGATTGGATTACTAATAACCTGAAACGTGCTACACCTGCATACATAATACTTTAATCCTACTAAATCATAAGCTATCATTTGGGTGTTTTCATGATCTCAAGTGTGCACACAGGAATTTCTTTTCAATGCAGGCCATTAAAAAGTAATTGAGAGGCACAGGATCAGTAAAAACAAACTTGCTGTGAATAAGATTGATTTTTTTCAGTTAGTTTGCAGAATAACACGGAGAGACCACTTTGGAATGTGTTTGTTTTGCATCAAGACACCTCTGCGCACAATTAGAGCAAAGCATCACGTCGGAGCCTATTTCCAATTTCCTTAAAATCTGCCTACCACAACATTTTTTTCCTAGGTGCTAATTTGATTCATTAACATAACAGCCTCGCTCGCAGCCCCGGTGCATTTTGTTCTCTCACCTTCACCACACACCCCAGCGCTTTTCTCCCTTTGTAATTCCTGGCTGTGTGTAGGGACCGGGGGACACTGGGTTATCCCACAGGTTCCCCACTGTCCCTTTGCCGAGCTCTGCAGCCGGGCTGCTCCTGGCCACACCAGGGTTCAGCTCACAGCAACCCCTTCTGCTGTTTTGGCCATCCTCATCTTCTGCCCACAGGGCCTCAGCCCACTGCTGGGCTTCACGCCTGGCTTTGCTGGTCTCCAGACTCCCGCCGCAAAAGCATCGGCTCCCAGGGCGTCTCGTGGTTGGTTTTTCTCCTCTCCAGTATAAATCTGAGAGACCGCGTGCTCTCAAACATGCAGCTCAATTACTAAAAGCTTTGGCGAGTCATTAAAAATGTTGTTCTGCTAACAGCTGAAATGCGTTTCAACGTGTTTTGGTTGGTTCATTCATAAAGCTGCACGTGTGTGGATTTGTCACTGCACTTTCTGTTCAGCAAGCTGAGTTGCAGATTAGTCAAGAGCGAGGCAGCTTTCAGCACGGCCCGGATCTGATCCCGAAAGCAAAAAAAGCAATGCCACCACTGCCACCCCCACCTTGCTCCCAGAATCTGTGGTGAGGACGGATAATAAATGCCTTAAATTGTTGAAAATGGGGAGAACCAGGTTTTGAAGGCCACGTCCATCCACCACTGCCATACTTCAGGCTTCTATAAACCACCAAGGCTGCAGCTCGCTGGGTCCCTGAGGCGACAGCAGCGGTTGTGGTGTCCCCTGCACAGCTGGAGACTCCTCTGGCTGCAGCAGCATCTCCTGGCTGGGGAGCTGTGCCCTGCCGCTGTCATGCTTCAGAGTAAGTTTTCTACAGACAAAAGGATTTTCAAGGTCAAATTCCACAGCTTCTCAACCAGCAATTAGCTGGAAGCAAGATGTGCTCCTGGCTTTCCATCCCTCGGGGACAGCGTGGTGTCTCCTGCACCCAGGGCTGGCATCAGTGGGGATGGTGCCATGCGGGCACGGATCGAAGCATCCGACCTCGGCACCTCTGTCATCCCTCCACCTCCTTGCTGCCATGGTCGTAACGGAGCCAGCAAGGGACTGCTCCGCTTCCCAGCGCAGGGTAATGACCAGCCACCAGAAACATTTGATATTTCCATGATGTGAAGCATCAGTGGCCGCAGAGAGAACTATCCCCATTTCTGCAGCACTTAATTTAATGTCATAAGCGAGCGATCTGTACGAGAGACCAGGCACAACGCTGATGCGCTTTTATTGCTCTGGCAGCAGCCACATTACTGTTTGCTGTTTTTGCATGTCTTAGTAACAACAGGTTTTGTTCATAGGTTTCTTCACGGGAGCTCTGCTGAAATTGTGTTTATGTTGTGCCCATTTGCATGCCGACTCACAGCCGCTCCGCGGGTGAGCGCCTCGCCCTCTGCCCTTCACCGCCGGCTGCTAGGGTGAGACCCCCCCCTCCCCGTCTGGAGGCTGCACCGGGGAGCAGTGAGTTGAGCGGGTGAGCAGGTTCAACCTCGTGCCCCAAGCCATGAAAATCAGCCTTTGGTACCACAGAAGTGCATGGTAAGAGGAGCTGCAATGCCTTAGCATAGCCCCATCCTGAAAATCCCTCTCTGAAAGGTTTCTTTCATGCTCCAGGGGCAATGAAGACATCTATTTCTGTATAAGGCTGCTCTGGTTTAACACAGGCTTTTGTTGCACTCACTACAAAGCTTCCAAAGATGCCGTTTCCTTCACCCGCCAGCTCCTTCACCCCACCGAGATGCTCATTTGGCACCAAAACTCAACCACAAAGCTACCTCCGTAATCCCAAACCCCAGCTCTGCAATCAAAGGCCAGTTGGGGAGCACGTACAGGATAGCCTGAGTTTTGGGGCGCTCTGCCAACAGTTTGTTGAGGGGTCTCCTGTGGCTGCACCAGTGCCTGACCAGGACGGTGTTTCCCCGAGAGGGGTTTGAATCCCCTCCTGCTGCTCATTGCCACTGCAGGTCTGCAGCCAGGTGGATGAAGGGAGGGAAGGATGGACAGACACAGCTCTGGTACATGCCTCACAGCTCTCAGGCCGCGCTCCCATGCTCGTTTGGCTCCTGGCAGCGAAGGTGGTTCTCGCAGCCCTTTCCCAAGGCTGACCTCCACAGGAGGCAGCAGCCGCAGCCCAGCCTGCGCGGTTGGGCCAGCACAAAGACAGCAAGCAGACAGTCAGAGAGCCTAAACATCCTTTACACACCAGGGAGGCAGATTTCAACAACAAAGCTAAAATAGAAAATGGGCAAAAAAAAAAAAATCTCTTTGAGCAAGGCTGAGCATAGAGGGCTTGGCAATACACAAAGCCAGGGCGTGGATCTGAGCTGGACCCCTGGCCCTGCTCTCCGCCAGCACAGAGGTTTCTGCAGCTTCTGCAGCACCGCAAAGATAAATACGACCAGGAGCTGTATGGTGAAAGAGCCTCAAGCTCCCATATATAGCCTGGAAAGAGGCTGTTGCTAAGAATAGTGGGGCCCAGATATTCCACGATACCAGAGCTGACAGATTTCTTCCCGGCACTAATAGGATGTGAGGCTATTTTAAACTTGCCGTGGTAAGTGGTCAGGACGTTATTGAAGAGCCGGTCCTAGAAAATAAACATGGATCAAGAGATCCCAGGCTGGGCCTGTTTCAATTAAATAAAGAATAAACACAAGTAAGGGAATTATGAAGGGCATCCTTTCCAAAAGCTCAGACTGATACAGTAGCAATTACAGAAACCAGCCAGCTTGCACCATCCTGAGACTGGAGCATGGATGCAACTGGATGGGGAATCAGAAACGTGGTGGGAGGAAGCAGAGGCTGCACAAAAGCGCTGTGGGGATGGAGCTAGGATCAAAAAATACCCTTTTTTTCTTTGAACCCCATCTGCCCCCATCCCCTTAGTCTCCTCCACCTCCCTTTGTTGATCTCTGCTCTCCCAGGGGTCGGGCTCAGTCCTTTAGACAGGACTCTCCAGTGTGCAGCAATATCTTCAGTATTTTTCAGCAATGTTACAGCAGAAATAAATGATTCCCTTGTTGTGTGTTTGTTTTTTAATTAATGAACACTAGTGGCAGCACAGCTGAGTAACCTCTTTAATGTGCAACAAGCATTACGAGAAGGAACACACAAGTCATGGTGAGATTCCAGTTTTAAAAAGAGATGACACAGAGGGTGTGTTACAGTGACAGGTATATAGTAGTTTAAACATCATTTTCTTAAAAATAAAAATACATCACCTCAGAATATTGCATACAAAAAGTAGAATTTACCTCAAAATAAAACTCTATCAAATCATTTAAAAAGTTACAAAAGTGGGACGCGTACAAACAGGGGTAAAATGGAAGGGCCTAGCTGTGAGAGAGCTGCCTGTGGTGCTCCCCAGGCCTGGGCTGCGGGACAGTGCCCAAGGCCTCTGAGGGCTCACTGTGACCCAGCTGTTAGGCTGGGCAAGGCAAATGAGACCTTAATTAAACAAATGTCACAGACAGAGGCAGCCTGCCTGACACCTCTGGGGGAAAACGGGGCTTGGGCCTTGTCAGTGAGGACAGATTAAGGGTGGAGAAAGGGCCTGAGCCTAAAGGGAAAAGCTCTCCCTAAGAAGAGAGGATTGCCCCTGGTATTTTCTTCATGTAGCAGTACAGAGCGAGCATAAGAAGCCTGTCCAGATACAAGTAGTGAAGAAATCCCAGGGGAAGGCGGTGGTGTGATACAGGAAAAGCTCTCGTAGCAGAGCGCAGGCCCCCTCCCTGCCCGCTGCACCTCAGGAGCCAGCGACTGCAAGCCGTGCGCCAGGCCAGTACCTGCTCCAGCACAAACCATGCCGCAGATGAAAAACCTCGTCCTTGAGGGAGTCCATGAACTCCAGGAGTGAACCATGCTCATAAGGAAGCCTTTGAAGCCACCTAGGAGAGCCCGGATGTCTCCCCCTTCACCTTCTGTTAGTGCCCAGAGGCAAACCCAGAAGCCTCACACAGAGGCGGTTTGGGAGAAGGCAGCGGGGGCCCCAGGCACCCCAACGCTTCCTGCCCGCTCTGCTCAGTGCTGGTCAGGCAGTGCCAAGGGAACAAATGCCTCGAGGAGGGAGGCCCAGCAGCAGGACTGGCCATGAACGTGCAGGCCAAGCCCTCGCCATTCCAGAAGCACCACAAGGGCAGATCACCCACAGGAAGGGAGAATGAGAGGCCCATCCCAAACTCCGAACCAGAAAGCAGTTGAAAAGCAGAACTAAAGTTTTCAAAAGGGATTTAGCTCTACGAGCCTGGAGTTGGAGTAACTGAATTAGAAATGTTTTGCAGAGGGAGGAGGCAGCCCTGGAAAAGAGATCCTGCTACAACAGCTCCGAGGGGGCTGTAGGATAATCCCTCCTGCACTGACCCAGGGCCACAGCACCTCTGCAGCCCCTGGCTGCAGCAAATCCCCACTGATCTTCCCTCCCCTCAGCCCAGGCACAGCAGCTTCCACAGCACGGCTACAGGACGCCCAACCACAGGGAGCATGGTGCCTAAGGCTTCTGGGGTGGGTATGGTTTGCTCTAAACATATTGTGATCCCAAACAAAAGGCAGGAGCCAGCACATCTGTGCAAATGTTTGCTTTTGCTTGTCAAAACTTTGGATAGAACTACATTTCCTCCTCTATTTATTGGTTTCATCTGCCTCGAAACACAAACTGTAAGAATTATAAGCAGATTGACATCATCTGAGTTTTACTGCGCCTGCTGCCTTCTCTACTGAAACTCCACGCTCCAAAGTGACTCCTTGGTGCAGAGAAGCAGATTCTCCAGTGCCACCTACAAACAACAGGGCAGTGGTAACAGTTGCAGGGAAATGCATGAAGCGTGTGTCTGTACCAAAGCTCCCCTGCACAAACACAGCAGGAGGCATCTGTGTGCCTCTCAGAGGTGTGCTCCCCTTCTGTGAGCCCAAGGAATACGGTGGAAGAGGAACTTGTTCATTTTTGCAGGGCGCCTTCTCTCACACCCTCACCTATACCGCGTCCCCCGCTCCCACAGCCTGGTGCTTCGGCAGTGCTAGGAGCAGTGACACCAGACATGAAATCAATACCAAACACAACGTACAAGCGGAGCAGTTGCCTTGCCAAATTATTACCAAAATCCATAACTGTAATCTTGGGAAAAAAAATAAATCTAATGGACCTAAAAAGTCCCACCTGGAATGTCTTTGTCACAGATGCTAATTAACATTTGAAAGTGACCTAACGTAAGAAATGAGGATTAACGATTAAAAATCTGCTGTCAGAGCATTACGGGACAGCTAAATTCTCTGTGCAAACTGTATAATCCCCATTCATATTTCCATGAGTCCCCACATTTAACAGCACTTTCCTTTCTACTAACAGACAATATACAAATATCAATCAAGTCAGTTTAATTATATTGGTGCAAGGCTATGCATTCACTTGCTAAGTTTACTGTAGAATAGGCCATAAATTAACATCTCCATCACCAGGAAACTTCAGGTTTTCTACGCATTTGATAACTCACCACAGTATTTCAGTGCTGAAATGCCCTCCAGAAACCCCTCCCTCCCTTATTCAGTCCATCAGCCTGTCCCCCCAGACCTACGGCTGCAAACACAGATGCTGCCCAGGATTTTCTAACTCACTTGAAGATGAAAGACATCTTGTTCCTACGCATTTCTGAGCTGTCAGATGGTTTGAACACAATGCTGCAAACCTGAAGCCACAGCAAGCACGGTCCATATCAGTTGGGCCTGTCTAGGTGTAGGAGCCAAGTCTGTGAGTTTCAGGCACATTAGTGCCTGCTTTGCAGCAGACTGCTCACACACATGTAAAATCTTTCGGGTCTGCACCTTCCTCCAGCTTGCGTGATTTTCTAAAAATCACTATTTTTATACATATTAAATAGATGGGACCCATCCCTCTAAAATCGATTTGGGAACCTGGAAGCTTTTTGCCACAGTACCTGCACTGCCACCAACACAGGGGAGCAGGCCACTTGGCAAAGCAAAGAAAAAGGAAATTAAGGGGTAAAAACAGGGAAGAGAGACAGTAAACAGTGCCCGAAGCAGAGCCAACTTCTTCTAAACCTGAGCTTCCTCATTAGCAGCGTGAATGCTAGCGCAGCTCCAGAGCTAGCAAGAAGAAAAGCCAGCAGAACTGGAAGATGAATTTGGAGTTATTAGTGAGCCAAGCAGATTTAGAGTTATTAGCAAGCCAACCAGAAATCCCAGAGGCAGCCCAGAGTGTAACTACTTGAAATGAAGGTTTATTAAAGAGAGGGGAGCAACTACAGTGCATCCTCCCTAGCATTTTCAGTATAAAATATAGCACAACTATTTGTAGTTCAAGGGGTTCTGCACTGCAGGGAAAAATTGCTCTCCTGGGCCATGAACTTAAGTGCCGTGAAGAGAAATAAATATTGTAACTTCTCAGAGCACCTTCCTCTGTTTGCAAGTCAGAGGTGAAGCAGCAGCCAATTCCAGCTATTCTGTGACAGTGCTAGACAATGTCTCATTTAGAGAAAAACCCAAACAAATCCTGCTGTTACTCATTCACAAGTTCTAGAGAGAACTATCAGTAATTGATACCATTTACCCATGGCAGATCCCAACAAGGATGTACCTATCTGATAACCCTTATCCAAGAAATATTCCCAAAGCTTCATTTGGGTTACTAACATGAGATGTACTGCTCCTCCAGAGGAGGAAGATGCTGACGATCACAAATGAGGATAAGTTATGAGATATCTCAGCAAGTACATTTGCAATCCCTACCTCCTGTCCCAAGCCAGACTTGCTAATCTAATAAAGACCTAAAGATTGTGTGCCTGGAATGCAGCAGTGTCCTCAGCAACTTCAAGTAATTTGGGAGCAATCCTTCGGTTTTCACTCAGGAAGATTTCCATCAGATTTGCTGGGAATTCTGGTTGAGGCCGGACTGCAGACTGGTGCCTGCAGTCACGGCACGGGTCCCCCTCCAGCAGTGTCCTGTTGTACTGCTCGGCTCTGGATAACGTTTCTGTTTCGATGCAGAGGTGCTGAGGGCTGTAATTAAGACCACACATTACAGTGCCCAAGACAGACACAGAAACTTCTATCAAAAGCATCTAAGGTTCAGGGGAGCAGCAAGCAATTCACAACAAATCAGGAAAACACTCAACAAGGCTTAAAACAAGATGTTCAGTCTTCTCCCCTGACGGTACAGAGAGTCTAGATTTGGCAGCACTGCCAAATATTTTGAATTGCTCACTGCTTTCTGAAACAGAGGAAGAATAGGTTATCGTCTGAACGCTGCCTCAGGTGCTCCTCCACCTTAAAATAGTCTGGACAGTGAAAGGATTAGAAATCTCTGTCACTCGGGACAGTGCCTGAACTGTGCAATTTTAATCCTAATATAGCTACAGTAAATTGCAGAAGTAGAGCTCTGAAGAGCCATCCGAGCTTGCAATTCTGCCATGACAATGCAAGTACAATCAAATTCTTGGCAAGCAATCCTAGTTTTTCAGAAAACAATAGGTAGCAACAGCTACTGGATACTGAAACTATTCCAGGCACTAAAACATAGTAAAAAGGAGTTGGACATTTAATTCCATCCATCTGAAAAACGATGAAAGGATGATGCCAGTGGTTCTGAACGTGATTGATAGATCGATTAAGTTATCTCTATGTAGGTTAGCTCCATTGTCTACAAAGAACCTGTTCTGAGGGGGAAAAAAAGATCATTTAGTCACTGATATAGGCAATGAGCTAAGTCAATCTTCTGCTACTTACTACAGTAAATACATCTGAAAACATAAAAGCAAGCTGTTTCATGGCATCTGCTTTATTTTGCTGCACAAATACACTCCTGAGCTGAAGGTATTAGTGGCATGTTCTCTCTGAAAAATGAGAAGACAATGAATGGATACATGTCGGAAAGGTAGCGCTCAGATCAGGTTTTATTTGAGTGAGTTTACAGTGTCTGTATCACTCAAGAGTGGCAGAGGAGAGCCCCACGTAGGAGCAAAGGGCGTTTGATTCAAACTTCTATCGACGAAGAACTCTGCACACCAACCTCCTCTAACATGTGCACGCACTCCATATTATAAAATAGCTACAGTAGGAAATCATTCACCCCCTGAAAAAAATAAACCATGTCACAGACAGCCTATGTATGCATTTTTGTTCATGGCAGTGACTGGTTCAGTTACAAACAGTGGCATACCACCACCATCCAGAGACAATTATTTAACATAAACCTATGTAAACACATACCCTTATATAACTTATATATATTATTATATATATATATATATAAGCTTTATTTGTGTATACATAGATATAAATATGCACGCACACACACACACCTAAGAAAGCATAGAACACACACATGGGGAATACTGTAAATAATGCTGAACTGAAATCCAAGCAGATAATTAAGAAATTATTAGCAGGTTTAAAATTGAGTTAAAAAACTATTCAAAGTGTCTTCAATATTTATGTTCAAGTAAGGGCCAGAACGACCACAAATCACTACTGATAAAAAGAGCTGGCATTATATTTCCCATATTATGCCAAAACCCATGAGTTATTTTTCATTGTCAAACTCATTGTCATTTCGCCATCAGGGCACCCCAACAAACTATAAACATTTTTTTTAGGAAACCGTGATTTTTAAAGACTTGGGTTAACAAAGAGTATTGCTTAGGCACCCTCAGTTATAAACTAATCCTAGAAACCATGCACACCTTAGGGTATCAGAAGAGAACGACCAGGACTTGAACATCCACACCAACAGTATTTAGCGGCATGAACAGGTTTTCACAGTAAATAGAAACAAAAGGCAGTACTGGAGACAGGGGATGGAAAGGTGAGACAGCGGTGGCCTTTAGAACAGCAACACTTACCAAGAGTGACTCTACAGTAAACTTCTGAGATACTACAGATGCTATGCATTGAGGACATACAGAGCTGTGGCAGTATTTCAGAGGCAACTGCTGGTTGCAGTTGCAGCTACGTTTCAGTGGCAGCTACGGCTATCGTTCAGCATACACGTGCTCCAGGGTGATAAACAAACCTCTAACAACATCGCAAGGATTGACTGGGATTTTAGTATGGCTAAAAACCCTGGTACCAGTGTCTTATATCAGAAATCACTTTATTAGAATGTAAATGTAGTGTACAGCACCAAATTATTTTAGCTTAACTGTTTAATGGACATTTGTTATAGAAGTGACTAGCAATTTAAAAGAGATTTATAAAAAAAGATTTTTCCTTTTTTTTTTCCTTTCCTTTTGTTGAGATTATTCACTATACTTATTCTGATAGAAGACTTGAAGGTGACTGGTACCCCAGTGTGTACAACCTTGAGTTGGCACACACACGCACACACACAGACTCATACATCTCACTGCTACACGAACAGCCTTTTAAATAGAGAACTCCAGTTCTGACACTGGTACCTGTACATCAGATATATTCTTTGTGCATTTCAGGCATCTTCATCACCACTCAAGTTCCATGTTTATCTGCCCGTAATTAATGCAAATCAAGGGGGTCTTGAACATAAGAAACAACCTGTCCCTCACTCTCTAATAAAGCCATAATTAAGTCTTGTAATTTCTTTGTTTTTCCTCTGGTCAGCTGTGCAAATCCAGGAAGATGTGCAGACTGCAAAATCAACTTTCAGTCTCTTCCAACCAGTCAGCAGTCCTGCGTTATCAGACAGAGACAACGACGTCGAGGTAGAGTCTGTCATAGGATTCTCGGAAGCACAGGATGAGGAGCAGGCTGAGCAGACACGATCCTGGGAGGCACCAGTTGAACCAGGAAAACTCTGTAAAGCAGAAGACAGACTCGATGTCAGGGTTTCCAACACGCTCCGTGTTTAAAGCTACCTAAACTTGTAATACTCCAAGTAAGAAACATGGCTGGTGGGTTTGATTGAAGTTGCTGTGTTCTTAACAAAAACTTGCCAGCTCTGCAATCAATAGATTGTTAACATGGTCTGAGACTCCTCCATGAACGACTTCTATATATATATATAAAACCAATGCCTCCAGCTAATGTTAATGCTTCTTATTCAACCTGTCAATGGAGAATGGGGGGCGAAAAATCTATCCTTGCTAATGGAGAATAAACCACTTCTGAACACTCTACTCATTAGTTCTTTGATTTCTATGGATTGAAAACTAAAACAAATTAAAAGCATAAGAAGCAGCAGGGTTTGATTTTGAATCAAACCTGCTACATAGTCTGAAGAGGGAAAACTAATTCCTCTGACGAACCTTGTGAACAGTGCAATCAATGCAATTTAAAACTAGTTGCACGAACAGTTCTTCAGAAGACTCTTTAGCTGTTAGACAAAACATACTGTTTTTAAAAGCGCATGTTCCATGTTCAAGAAATCCTATTTTCTGATATTTGACTACAATTAAGTAGTTTTATTCAAAAACAAGTGCACCACAACCCCTTTTTTCCTTTTAATTCTGTTAATTTAATGAAGCATTACTTTTACTGGAAACTATTTTGTTTCATTTAAAAATATATATTCTTATTGTTCTTTTATTATTATTGTTTTATTTATTTTACAGAAACTAAGTTCTCCCTCAAGGTCTGAATAAATCATAATTAAGACCTCAGCACCATTACTTTCAGAAATCTAAAATTTATATTGCTAATAGAGAACACACAATTTACACTACACAATGCAAAGGGTAAGAGTCAGAAAACCTGAGAAACCAACCCCCCAAAACCAGCAGTCTTCAGCAACACCCTCTCCCCAAAAGCTTACAGATTTGGTTAGGCAGTAATCTTGTTAATAAAATGTTAATAATTTTTTCCTAGGCTTGGAGAAGACTACATTGTTCATGGGCAAATGCTTTGCTATTTTCTATATGAAGTGATCAATACCCTTGCTTAATTGGACTAAACATATTTTAACCCATATATCCTAAAAGATTACATTTTCCTTTTGAACCCTTCACGTGTTTTGTGGCCCAGAATTTGGAGATTCATGCTAACATATTGATCACACAAAGCTAAAGGGTGATTTTTTTTTTTTTTTTTTTTTTTTTTTTTTTTTTTTTTTTTTTTTATTTGGAACTCCCTGTAGGAAACCACATCCAGAGATTGAGGCTTTTTGTCTCAAAACACAGCAATAGAAAATATGCTGAGGTTTCTGAAAGGTTTTCATTTCCCTTTCTTAACTGAGTCAGCTGGACCAAAATCTTCACCGCACTCTGAAGTTTCAAGGGCTTGGTTCTTTTGCAGCCTTTGCAATGTCAAAGTATGAGAAGAAAAAGAAATAGAATTAAAACTACTGAAAGATTATTTGGCTTAAAAAGCAAGACTGAGGGAACAAGATAAACTTGACTGAGTTCTGATTTACTCATAAACTTCTTAGATGCCATTAGAAGATGTATTTTAATCAAAGGGAAAACAAGTATTTAAGATCGTTATCTAAATTCTAAAGGATTTTTCTTTTATCAAAGGAGCAATAGCATCCACTGGCATTGATCACCTCTAGCAATCACATAACATTTGTAGTTTTGATCATTTCTGTTACTGCATCACTGCAAATGGATCATCCTGAGCACAAACAGATGTTCCTCCTCCTTTGCAGAAATAGGGAAAAGATTCCAAGTGTATGGGTTTACCCTTACCTGTATTTACTGATACATGCTGGGGAAAGATTTACTAGAGGAAAAAAATGGCCTCAAATACCCTATTTATTAGGGAATAAATTCACTTTACCATAATTGTTTAGTCAGAGGGAAGTTAAGACAATGAAAACAGTAAGATGCATTGTATCCCAATCCTCAATTATTAAGCAGTTCAGAACACTGGACTGAAAAATGATGAAAATATCCTCAGAGTATTCTGTATAATCTTTTCGGCTCAGGCAGAAATGTTGGAAATAACAGTATATGTGAAAGGAGTTCGCACCAATTAATATTAAGCATAGAAACATTTTTTAAAAAGTCAAGACTAAACATCAAACCACCAGAGGCTGGTGTGGATATTTTTTTTTTAAACAACAATGCATTTTGATGGAACCTTGAAAAAAAGAAAAACAAGCAAACGAACAAAAAAAATTCTCTCTTGTGTTCACAGAACATAACTAAGAATGTCATTGTTAACCTGCTTACAGTTCCTTATCAGAAAGATGCACAAACCACTTTGAAAAGTTGCCCCACACTGTGACCTTCATAATTTCAAGCACAATTCATGCTGAAATTTGTCAGTGTCCTCTAGGTTATAAAACAAACCATCTTAAGAAGTAAATGCTTTGATATAGAAGTTCTCAATTTTTAATCCTTCCACAGCAAAAGTAAAACACTGTTTTGCAAATCTTGTGCCATGAAGCAAACATTTATTGTGACAACAAAATATAAACCCAATATCTACATTTTCAAAAACCGCTAATAAGGATCACTTCCACTTTAAAGAAAGACTGGTTCTTGTTTTGCAGCTTGGAATCACGGAACCATGCACAGAATCATGTAGGATGGAAAAGACCTATAAGATCATGAAGTCCAACCATGCACCTAGCACTACAAGTCCACTGCTATCCCACGTCCCTAAGCACCACATCCACGCATCTCTTAAACACCTCCACGAATAGCGCCTCCACCACCTCCCCCTCAGCAGCCTGTCCCAACACCTAACCACCCTCTGAGAAGAAATTCTTCCTGACACCCAACCTAAACCCCCCCGGTGCAACTTGAGGCCTATCACTTGTCACCTGAGAAGAGACCAACAGCCTTCTCTCTGCAACCTCCTGTGAGGTAGTTATAGACAGTGATGAGGTCCCCCTCAGCCTCCTCTTAAATAGCAAGTTTCAAGTATGAGTTCTGAGGAAGCTAATAATACTCTAGAGATGAGACAGTCTGAAGAAGCTGATGCAGGTATCAAACAATACACTGTTCTGCCTCACTGGGCCACTGTATTACCTAAAGAAATATTGTCTTTGAGCAGTGGTCAAAAGAGAGGCTCTTTCTTGTCCCTAATGACATGCCCGACTCACTGAACAGAGCTGACCACAAAACAGGGCATTTCTTCTCTGACCCTCCTGGGCCATACGTTTATACTCTGAAGCATGAGATTGGATTAGCTGTGTTTTGGTTTTGAACATGCATAGATAAAAACAATACTAATGGCCATATTTTCCATTAATAATAAGCTTTTATAAAGTTTTTAAGTAAATATTTATCTATAAAATTTATAAAATTCTAAATAGTTATAAAAATATGATGATTGTGTATCTTGATGGTTTCTGGCTACAATAAATTCTAAGTGGTACACGACTACATATATCTTGCACAAAAGCATCTTGGTTTTTTTATTAGCAAGCATGTAGAAAAGAACAAAGTTACTCCTTACTACTACAAAGGGGATTAGTGTGTTTGGTTATTAACAGAAATCGTACGTGCAAATCCTCCCCTTACTGACAAGGCTACGTGTTCATGGAGAATTATATTTTCAAAGTAGCTTGTATTTCTTACCTGTCTGTATTTCTTACCTGTATGGTAAAATGTGAGGAAAAACAAGAGCACTCCCATAAACACATTACTCAAAAAGGTGACAACTCCACAGGTAATTCCTTCTGGAACGGGGTAGACCGTTTCCACAAAGAGCTCAAAGAATATTGGTACGCTGCTGTTGAGAAATATACCCAACAAAATGCAGGATGTGTACAGTGTAGCTGTAAGAGAAACAAAAACAGCTGTTAATTTCACACTGGCATTGTTTGTCTATATTTGGAGCTCCCAAGAACACTAATATTTGAGCAACTGAAAAATGCATAAACTTATTTTTATCCTCTGTTTATCATAAAGTATATAACATACCACTAGTTTCAGGCAGAAAGGAAGCATTGATTTAAAATAAATAAATACATCAGAATAACAGATTTTTTTTTTTAATTTATTTTTAAACTGAACCTGCAAAGACAAATTCTGTGATGTGGAATTCAATTGTAGAAGCAAACAAAACAGTATTATGAATGCAAACCTTCAGCTACAGTTTGATTTCTCTCTGAAATGAACAGTAACTGTTGTCCTATACACAATTAGAGAGGGGAGCAATTAATGCTTTGAATTGGAAATGGACATGGATTAACCTTTTGGCTTAGTTCTAAAGGTCAGAACTAATTTTGCTTCCATTTTACAAATAAATACTAATGATCTACGAGATATCAAGACATTAGTATTCATCGTGGCCTGAGAGGCACATGTTGAATCTCTTTTGGCTTTGATAGGAAATGAAGGGCACCCAGTGCCTGGAAGGAATGGGACATATTTGATAACGCAAATTTTTCCACCAGTGTGTAACATTTTTCTTGAACAAATAATAGAAGAATACAAATGTTTCTTCAGTGCCCTTAGATATGTTGCTCTATGATTTCTGACAATGCCAAATACTTCACAGTGCCTAATATCTTAACATAGAGTCTTAATATGCCTATATTATCTACTATTAGATCTATTTCTGAAAAAGAAAGAAAACCTCAAAAGAATTTAGTACTATTTAGCACAGACTTATTTACATTTCTAAGTGCTGTCTTGGGAAGAAGACGACTTCCTGACCTGCAGCCTCTATAATCTGACGTTACCAGTCAAGAAAACAAAGCATAAAGAAGCAATTTGGAAGGCTTGGAGTGCGGACAAGTCTGGAAGAATTTCTGAAGTTTCCATCAAAATGGCAAGAAAGTGAAGAGAATTTTTTTTTTCAGAAGCAAAAGCGTTAAGTCACAGGAAAACTATTTATAACATCTCACTGCATCATGGTGCAAAATCCTTAGACAATTTTTGTCGTATGGATGTATATGTTTATATAAAATAGAAAATCTTTCCTTAGTTTTATTTACTTTCTTTTGTCTTTTAAAGGGGAAAACTGAAAAAGTTCTGCTTCATCTTCTGTTAAGCACTGCTAACCCTTTTAACTGAGAAACTGTTAGGAAGCAGGAAACTTGAAAGAACCTTAAAATTAAAAATAAAAACAATCATTTGTTAAAACATGAATTATGGGAAAGAGAAAAAAGCGCTAAAAGCTACAGCAGAAAGGTCTATCTATCAGATCCGTCATCTGATGTGGTTTGCTTCCAAGGCACAGAGACATTTCTTTCTCTACAGAGGATTTGACTGGACAAGAAAACAAGGACAGAAGACTCAGACAGAAAGCTGATATAGATGGCATAACTTCAGGAGGGACAGCTGGCCCCTCTTCCTCCACTCCCTTCCCCTCCCCAAAACATACCAGAATGCTTTGAGTTGTTTACGATAAAAAAGATCCAAGGTAACTTTTTACTTTTCAAATTCTTTTCTTATAAACTGCAGAGTGAAAGTCAAAGAAACTGATGCAAGGTATGTTCCAACAGTTTGCAGAGAGCAAGGAAAAAAAACTGCTAAAGAAAAAAAAACAACCACCACCCTTATTAGGAAGTTCTTCCTAATGGGTTTTTCTAGGTTAAACTGAATAACTGATTTTCTAGCTACAAGTTCTTTCGATTTTTGCTGGAAGTCCTCAGTATTTAAAGTTTCATAAACTTCTCTTTGAACCCCTGCTTACCTCAAACACAGCACATTGCTCTCACTCTCTGTAACTGCTTTCAGATGTACCCAACAAATGTGAACATTGCATTCAGCTATGTGAAATCTGTGTTGGCTTGAGAAACCAACACAAAAATGAAATGCAAGAACCTCTGAAGGCAAGCAAACATCTGCCTCTCGTTACCCTCAATTAAAGATAGCCATAGGTAAATACGGAATTCTATATTAGAAGCCTCAAACAGTGGAAAACGGTGGAAATAGTCATGAAGCTGCTCACAGAGAACGAGCACCAGCAAAAGTGGAGGTGCTTACACACTGCAGTGGAGGCAAAACCCCTACAGCACGACTGAAACCTCCATCGACTGCAACAGCCGGGACAGGGGGACTGTGTGCCTCTGAACAGAGAGGATCTCTGGACATACCGTTTTCAGAAACTCAGATCTGCTCGAGCTGAAGACAATAATATGCATCTAAGATTAACAGCAAATTATCAAGACCTCCTATTTTATCCAGTACAGTAGGTACAAAAGTTTCCATAAAACAAATAGCACCCTCCCAAACCAATTTGATAGTCTAAAAATATGCTAGCCCTATTACATTATTGCTCATCGCTCACTAAAGCATGTTAAGATGATTAAGATGACTAGTCTGTAAGCAAACAAACACAATAACCGTCCTTTAGGAACTGCATCCTTATGTCCCCTTGTCACTTCAGCCTGCTTTAGCCATGCAAGGACACCCACCAGCACACAACATGCGCTTCCACGCTCCCAGGACCAATGCAGCTTTAGCATTACCTTCTATTTTCCCCCAAAGTTTATCTGCCTCACATGCACACAAAATTGCCAGCTGAGTACCAATTTAAAAGCCTCTACTGAGATCACAGATAATACGTAAAGAACAAGCTGCATGTATACACGCACACACATTTGGAAACCAGTAAGAGGAAATGTCAGCGCAAAATTATAGGTAGAATATAGTGTCCAGTAGCTGCCAAGTTTTAAGACCTAAAGGAAATGGCATCTTTTAACTGGTAAACCACAAAAAGCAGCTCTAAAAGTGAAAGATGACAGCCTAAGGAATTAACTGTCTGTGAAGCTCTGTGAAAAGGTGTGCAGAGACAGTGGCAGGTATGGACATCCATGAGTAAGAGAACTGGGCTGGGTTTCTTTAAACTACGTTGACTAATGTCATATCTTAAAGATCTGTATGTGAATTAAGCAGCTATTTCACCAAATGGCCAGCGCAAAAGGAGCAGGAAATGCAAAACACTCATCCAAAGCACAGCTGCTTTAGAGAATTGGCCTGGAGCTGCCCTGGCAGGAGGCTCAAACTCCTTTTAGCCATGTAATATTCCCGCTTGGGGTGTGATGCAGCTCGTGCTCTTTCCCCAGTGCCTGTTTTCCTTCTCTTTGCCAGGAAGAAAGCAAGGAACCAAATGCACCTTGATAACATCACTGTGGATGTTACCATTTGAAGAAGCAAGGTGCTGATTTGGGACTGATGTAGCCAGAGTGGCTTAGCACTAAAAGGAGAAAAAAATTAGGCTCCATCCTGGCTTCCTACCTGCTACAGGTCTTTAGCTCCAGGAGGGCAAATAGATGCCTGTATCCCAAAACAGACTGTTTTCTTCAGGCTACCTGCTGTGACAAGAGCTTCGTACCAAAACCAAACAAACAAATTAGGAGTTAGAAAAAGGAAGAGATTTAAATGACAGGGTACGCTTGTTTGTTCTCAGATGAGCTTCCAACACAGCAGACGGGGTCTCAAGTCTCTCTCAGACATTTAAACCAGCTCCCAGAGTTTCCCAGAATGTCCTGCAACATGTTTACAAATTTCCTTTTAAATTACACCATCACTAATCTATAACTTCAAAGACAAATCCGAAACTAAATGAAATTAATGGAGGGACTTCCACCAATCTAAATGTTTCTTATCAGCCCATTGGCACATGCATCTTGGCTGATTTCTAATCAGACACCATGAAATATCACTATTTCATTACAGAAGTATTTTGCAGATAAATTTCCTAGAGAAATGCAGATACTCCAGAGCAATATCAAGTGCAAGGAAGCAAGCAGTACAGCATCTGCTTCCAAAGTCCTGTGCTAGAAACAATTGAATACTGTACATTTCTTAATAGTTCTCAGCCAAACTGAGACAGGACTCGTACAAATTCCATATAAATAAACAGGGAAGTAAATACCACTGAGTATGTTCTCATGGGCACAGCATATAATTTAAAGTGAAGCCTACAGAGATCTAGGGCATTATATAATTTAAAGTGAAGCCTACAGAGATCCAGGGCATTTTATTATTGTTGATTATAATAGCATCCCAAATGCCACAATGAAAGGATAATGCCTTCTGCGGATGAATGCTTTGTGGACTTCAGTATCTCCACGACTGGGCTAAACAATTCAAAATTAGTTCCTATCAAATTCCCTGAAGTCTGCTAAAGTGGAAACAAACTTCCCTATGACTTAATTCTTGCTACTGGCCAAGGTAAGAACAGTCACTGAAGAAGTCCCCCTCAATTTTTTCATGAGAAATGTGACTGCCTCAAGGTAAGACAGCAATTTTTACTATAATTCACTTACAGGAGCAAAAAAACAGTAGAAGAAAGATGTCCCTGTACTGTGCGTTTATAACATCAATATGTTTCATTGCATAAATTTCCATCCCAGCATGTGCTGATCAAATTCTTATCTCATGAGATAGTTACGAAAGTAACCAAAAATCTGATCAAATTGGATTTGTTCTATATACTTCTCAAGGGAAAAACAAGTGGAACTTGCTTTGAAAGCAGAGTATTAACTTTAGAGAACTAAAAAACAAAAAAACACAGAAAGTGATCCTCCAAGAAAAGAGGGGAGAAGAATACAACTAGAAATCATATTTGATGCTTCCTCTTGATGGGTATTTACAGTGGCCATATTTACAGATATTCATCCCTGAAATACTCTTCCCAAATTTGTACACTACCTCTAACGCTGTTTTTTTTTTTTTTAATTGCTTTCAATTAAAACCCTTAGAAGAGTGCTCAAAGAAGACCAAAATTAATTGTGGATTTACAGGAAAAGAAGCCATTAGGAAGACAAAGATCATTATTCCAGTCTTATGAGTTGGAGCACAACAGGAGGGGGGTAATACAATTTGTCCACAGCTATAAACAGGTTAACGCTGAAGCTAGGAGGAAAAAAAAAGTCTCCACGCTTTCGGGCCACCGTTTTTATCCTCTGAGGCAGCATGCTTTATACTTACTAAGCACATCTTGTTTATAGTACAGAAATTAAACTCAAAGAATAAAACAATCAGTATTAAATAATTAACATTTTTTCAACACTGTGCTTTGTAGATGAGGGCGGGGAGACAGATGTGTTTATAATGTTCAATCTGGTGAACCTGAAAATAAAGTTTAGACTGCTTAACCTAAATATAGTCATCAACTCGTGGAGTTGCCACAGTATGCTCAGTATCTGCCATGCAGCACTACTAAAGATTTTGTAAAGCAAAATTCTGCTGAATGTGCTCACATAAATATTAGCTCATAAATATTCTTGATATGCTATGCTGAAAACATTCAATCTGAGCTGCAAGCAACTAGTGCTGCATATCAATTTTTGGAAAATGCTGGCATTTGTATCCAGAGATCCTACCAGCTATACAAAGTGGCAAGATACTGAAACTAGCGTTACAATGCGTTACACAATTATTTTGGGTCAAAGCATCCCATTGTACATAAATTCACATAATGAAGTTCAGTACAAAGCAAACTAACAATGGACTTGGCACAGAGAAACAGATCAGCAGCTGTATTGGGAATTCAATGGAGAAAACTATTTTAATGCTCAATGTCTATATAAAATTATCTCTGAAACTTGCTGGAAAATGCAAATAATATACATTAAAATTAAAATTTCTTAAAAGAAAATTCATGCTTGCTTAAAATGTAAACTGATTTCAGAACCAAGGGTTTTTAAGAGCTGTGATTAGCTGATGAGAGGTGTTTGAGACAGATGATACAGTAGCTATGATAGCACTATATCATTACTGCCTTGCTTTTTTTTTTTCTCCACACTGGCAGTTATGGTTCATACATATGACTCCAAATACACTTTCGTAAAATCTTTTAGAGATATATTAAGAAGTCAGCAAGTGAGAGAAAACTTGTCTCACTGTGGCAGGAGGAAAACCCGAGCATATTATGGTAATGCAGAGCAATGCATGCATGACACAATACAAACAATGCTAAACAGTATCATTTAAAGAAAACACAATGCAGTCTTTGATTTTTAATATCTGCATTAAAGGTCTCCATTCTAAGTAATTACGTTTCGTAGGAAATATCTTTAGATGATGTTGTGCCTATTTACAAGGAATTAGGAGAGTATTATACAATGTAAGTGCAGAAAAAAAACATTTTGCTGTGACCATTTTCTTAAATACAATTCTTCCCCCCACTATTTAAACGAGACACTACTACAACTGCTACAAAGTACACTGATTAAAAGAGGTTTTGTTTGTTTGTTTAAAAAAAGGTCTTTAGAGATTTTCTTCTCCTTCCTTTATGATGAATAATTGCCCAAACTCTCTTGTCATCTTAGCATTTCAAAAGCATGCCTGCATGCAAACGTACCCATGCAAGTGCTTAGTCTGGTGACCAGATGAGACAGACAGAGGGTTTTCAGAAGAGGGGAACAAGCAAGTATGCCACAAAATATCCATATACCAAAGGAAAAGGTTATTTTTGGACCTAGGGAAACCACTGGCAAGGTCTACCTACAGATGCAAACGTTATTTGTGGATCAATCAGGTATCAGCTGAGATGAAGGGGATGATGATTTTCTCTAACCTGCCTTCATCTGTAGGGTAAAGCTTTCCGTAATGCCTGGACCAGTACAACAACCTGCACGAGATGTCTTGCTTCCTCATCAAAATCACTGTCCTGTTGCGTGGAAGAACGGAAGAGCTCCCTTATAAATGTACCAGCAGCCCACCAGGTCATGGGGTTACTTTAGGAGTTTCTAGACACTGCTGAATGTGTCAGTGCTTGTGGTTTTGTGGGGCAAAAGCTGACGTGTTCAAGAGTACAACACTGGAGGCAGAACAAGAGAGGAGGGGGAAACCAACCCCTCAGGGAATGGGAGCTAGCGTGGTTGGAAGGGAAAACATCCTTACAAGATCAAAGGTATATCCACACAAGTTTCCACGAGGGTCAGTTTTGAACCTTGTTTGCTCTGCCTCAGTATTTGAATGTGTGGACCAAAATCCATCCCTTGCTGAGCAGCACTGCCAGGCCTAACACTTGTGCTCAACTTTTTGGCTACATCAAATCCTGTTGTCTTCAGTAACACACCAATCCCTGCTTTGCAGCAGGTGTTCAGTAATGCCTGCAAAGTATCTTTAGGATACAAAGCATTATATAGACCTTTACTACTAATGCTACAAAGCAAACAAACAAAAAAAGCAAATAACACACAAAAAAAACCACCAACAGACAAGAACGCACCACAATGATGGCTGCTTTAGCTCTGCCTATCTTTTAACCATACAAAAACACTCAGAGGACAACTACCTAGAGGTTCACTGTCAACCCTGGTCTGCTGAGTATGAAGAGCAACTTCTAACTGAACCAGCTATGTCAAACCACTTCACAGAGCCACTAACCAACGGCCTGCATTTGACCTCCTATATTTTGGCTGATATACTCTACATCCCAAACTTTTAATTAAAAGAAGAAAAAAAAAAGAAAGAAGCTCATCAAAATCAATTCAAACGTACCATTTCTCCCAATTACTGTGGAACGCACGGGTCATCATCATATTGCATCATTATGTTGAGGAATAATCTAGCATGAAGTCCCATAAATTAGCTTAAATAGCTTGTGTGTTTTCATCCATAACAGCGTATTTCATAGAGATATACCACTGCTTTTCTGTGTACAAGAATCTAAATTAAACAGGCGCATTACATCTATTTTATATGAACTTTAATGAGAAAAGGCTGATATGGAACCTCCCCAACCTACCTATGAAGTTTAAATATTATGACACAGGAGAAAAAGGAAATATTATTTGGTAGCTATACATCAGGCCTTGAGGCCCAGTGCCTGACACCTTGATCGACTCTCCCCCTTCCTCTCCCCAAGAGGAATGCACCATATTGATGGCATTTCTATTCAAAACCACCTTGTGTTTTATAGGAAAGCTTTCAACATTTACAGTTACATCTAGAGCACAGACAGAAAACTCTAAAAGATAATTTACAACTCAATTTAAGGAACCATCCATTTTAGAACAAACAATAAATGCATGAAAAGAACAATCCAATCCCTATATTTTTTTATCAGGGGATGTTAGTTCAGCATACTTCCTATCAAACGCTAAATACCTTCAGTATTTTTAGGCCTTGATAGTGGCAGATCTTTCAAAAAACACAAAAATACCTAAAAACAAATACGAATTCTTATGGAACCTATATTGCATGCTGAGTACTTTAACAGAGTAAAAATCAGTTCCACCGGTTTTGTTTTGGCTCATTGGTGAGTACATACATAATGACTTCCACCTCTTGAAACCTCTTTGCTTCATTCTTATGCATAGACTTGAAGGGGTATTTTATGTGTTTGGCTTGTTGCATCAATTCAGAGGATGGAGTCACTGTAAAAATTTACGTTACTGCAGGCTTGTAGTGATGAAGCAGACAAGCACAAAAAAATAAGAGCTTTTATTGCATTTGTTTTATCTTTGATGGAGAAGTGTAGTCATTTATTATGACAATAGCCACCGTGAAGTCTGATTTATCTATTAAGTTAGGTTTTATTTGAGTGGAAGTATTTTTGAAAAAAGTTGAAATTTCAAGATAAATCATGAATTTGACCAACCACCATCCAGATGGTGTTTCTCCTGAATTGATCATATATTTCAATTTGCTGTATGCACTTCTAGTTTATAGTTGTGACACATGCAATGCACCAAGGACATTTACTGAAACTCAAAGTTAATTTGAATAAAACAGCATTTTATAGACTACTTTCCACAACTTCTTTCTTAGAAATAGGGTAAAAATATTTCTCCTATAACATGTATACTTGCATATCACAAAAATGGCACTATATTTAAAATACAATTATAATTCTTTATTAAATTATTAAATATATATTTTAAATCTTGATGGTTTAGTTTAGTAACTCAATACTCTGCTGAATTAAAGTCTTGGGACCACAGGTGTATCAATCTTTTGGTGCAAATAGGAAGGTGAACAACAGATTTAAAAAATTAAGCAGTGCTTGTTTTCAAATAAGGGCACAGCCCATTGGAAGCTTCAGCTCTGATCTTTTCCTCCACTTCTGCCAACAGCTTTCTCCCCATCCTTTTGAGGTGCAGGATGAGTTAATTTTGGGCTGGAGTTGTTCCCTGAACCTGCATGCGGGGGGGGGGGGGGGGAAGTCAGCACAGTGTGGAGACATAAATGAAAATACCACGACTCACTTTGGTTTAAACTGCAACAGGCTTTCAATAACTAATGCAAATTTCAAAACCCTAAATTTCCAGACATGTCACTGTTTTTTCTTATATGCAACACTACTCCCATTCATAGGATTTTTCTTGTTTTATTTCTCACCATTGTTATTCCAAAACATTCAAAACAGAAAAGCACTCAGTCCCAGAATAAATCTTAAATGTGTACTCTGTGTTGTCATAACTACTGTGGGCTTTTTTATTTTTAATCTTTTTATGAAGTTACTAAAAAGATGCTACAGAGATTTCAGATAGGTTTTCTAAACCCTTTCTTTGCTCTTGGTAAAATTACTACATTACTAACGATACTAAACCAGGTTATAATATAGTTGATTTAAGATTGCGAATATGTACCTGTACTACCAATTATAAATAATAAGAATTAAAATAATTGTCAATACCTGTGGTTAAAGGCAGATGAGTGACACTAGTTAGACAGGTGAGAGTGAACCAGGTTGATGCTAACGTTGCTCCAGATAAAAGCAGCAGCAGTATAAATTTCAGCATGCCCCTGATAAAATCTGCAAATCTAAAATAAAAGCACAGATGAGAACAGTAAAAATGTTATTGTTCATATTATTTAAAATGTAACGCTTCACAATTAATTCATTAAATTCTCATTAAACATTTTGGAAACTGTAAACACGATTTAAAAATCATTTCTCATTTTCAGAAATAGGAAATAAAACTTTTTATAGAACAGTGGTATTTCTAGATGTCAAGAGCCATGGATTTGAAATAACTAAAACAGAAAAATTCTCAAGGCATCAATTGAAAGCACTTGGTATACAAGAAGGGTTTTTTCCCACCCACATTTGCTGGGCACAACATCACACCACTACTTACACCGCTGTTCTGTCTCCCTTGGCAGACACACTGCACAATTAGCATATGAGGAGGCTGATTTATTTCATTCAAGACAGTTAAATTTAATGATTCATTCGTATGGGAAATGACAGAACTCCCAATACCAGAGTCCCTAGATGGATGATAACAAGGAACATCTTTTGAACCCTAAAACACATTGGTGATGAAGCTGTCAATGGCTTAGGCAAAGCAGGAACTCTTTACACGTACGGTCACTCTGTCACTGGCTGTTTTGGGTTGAAATGTTCCAGAAACCACGCATCTTCATGCCATTCCTCTCCTACACACACGCCTCAGTGATAATCTGGGTGAGGATATCTCCACAAGTCCATGGGCAGTCTCTTACACATAGGTAAACATGATCTTTATACCACCCGATGGTACAATTCCTTTTTTTTCCATTTTTTTTTTTTCCATTTTTCTTTCAAGGAGACATATTGCATTTGAACTACACTCACTTGGCATAATTATCAGTGCAACTGCTCTTTTCAGAAGGGATTTCAACCTGAATACTAAAACAGGTACACTATAAAAGGCTACATCATTTATCCACTAGTAATTTTCTACAGGTTAGGAGACATGACTTCGGGCTGGACGTATGTTTAAAGAATGTCTTACAGTCCCTCTTAGGGTTCCCCTACTTCTTTCAGGCTAATGACAGCACAATCCAGTTACATTGGTTCATGACAAAATCCATCCAGTCTGTCAGCTAATTGCCTTTTCTTCCTTGACAATGATCACCTCACAGGCAGATACCACAGCCTACTTGATAAAACAGACAACGCTACCAACATTTTGAGAACTAAGAATCCTAGCTCCACATACACTTTAATAGATGTATGAGTAATGAGATCCTAAAAAAAAAAATTATCAGTTTTTCCTCTTATTTTGATTTTACCCGAGCTTTAATTCCACATTGAATTTAGCAGCAAGTAATTCAATAAGCAGTAGAGGGAGATCAATGCTGTATATAATCTTAAAAGTTTATGACTGCAGTGTTCAAGTGGCTTTTGCATTAATCCCCAATAGTCAGAGGTTAGCTGCTACTGTTGTTTTTTTTCTGACAATTCAAATTCAGCAATCAGGATTACTTCTTCTCAGTAGTTTGTCAGTTTCTTTAATTATTCTTCAGGATCATTGGGGTCAAAATCAGCAATTTTAAAAGCTTCTCAATGTGCAAGCTTTAGACATCTTCTACAGAGACTCCCTACATTGTCTGCTGGCAGGCAACATCACTATTTCCTCTTTTTAAAGGCAAGAACAGTTATGCACATCCCATCTAATGATGGTAATGATGGGAAGTGAGAAATAAGCCTCCAGGGAGGGACATTCAGAGACAATAGGTCTGGATCCTCTATTTCTACCCTACTACCAGGGATATGGGGGAATGGGAGGATGACACCCACCTAAACCATTCAAGATGATTCAGTGGAGCAAATATCTATCTTTACTGAGCTGCTGCAACTCTTTGACACAAATAACCTGGTTTGGATATCACTGGTAGTAATGTGCTCCAAGGAGCTCTCAGCTATCACAGGAATCCAGAAGGGTCAAATACAAACTGAAAGGTTTATCAGCTATTGAATTTAGCCAGCAACAGAAATAATGGAAAAAATAACTTAGCAAGCTAGCCTGAAATTGGTAATTGAGCGCTTTCTGCTTCTTGTCTGGTTACAGAATAATAAAGAAGACTGTAAAGCAAATCAACTTTTCAAATGCTGGTTTCAACCCAATAATAATATATATATTTATATTTATATATATTTAATGCTTTAATCCCAGTGTTTACTTCCAAAATTCTCTTTCTGTTTAAATCTTTTTCACAATCTAGCACGTAAGTGGATGTCTGCATCTGCTAAAGTAGGCGCACCATGAAAGAAGGTGTATACTCACCCTTACCACCCCCAGGACACAGATCTCTCAGCCTACTGTTGGTAGCTGGTTCCTGTAACCCTGTAAATCAGCCCTAGGCTGGATCCTACATTTAAAATCACAACCCCATGTTGCTGACAACACTGTCTGTTGCTAAGAAAATTATCACCATGTCATGAAGTTTCAGCATTTTGACTAACGCTGCAGGTTAAAAGCAGAAAGAAAGAGTGAACTGTGAAGGACAAAAACTCAAATATCTGTGGTCATTAGTAAATGTGACCAAAAAAAGCTAAGGAAAGGGAATAGATTTATGTTTCCATGCAATAATATGAATGTCGCTCTTTGACATTGCTTTTCTTCAAGCCAGTATCACTTCAAAGCTGCCAGCAAAGGGTAAAACACCTGCCAGCTGCCCAAAATAGTCCAAGCTTTTCAATTAGAAAAATGCATCACACAAATTAGCTAAACAAATCGAAGTTCACAGCTATTTGGAAAGTAGTAGGTGTAGAGCAGGAGGATTTATATATTGTGTTGAGGAAAACTGGCACCATTTGGAAAATGAGATAGATAAATGAATTTCCAAACTGGGCATTACTTTAAATATAGATGATTTAACATCTCCTGTGATGTGCGGGAACAAATGCTCCAGCGCAAGCCCCAGGTTGCTACTGTTCTAAATGGTAGAATTTGCATTGCCAAAAATGGAAAGAGCAAACTCCTAAGCTGTACCAATTTTGTTTTGATAAACTAGTAGAAAAAATATTAGAAGAAAATCCAGCTTCTTAAAAAGTGGCTAAGGGAGAGAGCTGCTTGCTTGGCAAATCACAGTTCTGACGCTGAAATACATCAGCCTGTCACCCTTGACAAGAATCATTACTTAATTTTCCTAATTACAACTTTCAGCAGATTACAGTCAGACTCATCATTGATTCTGCCCTACACAGATAAATGCTGAATAGACCTAAGAGGGAGAGTCATCCATCAGGAGTGACAAATCACCATCTCCCTCACTTTCTGTGTGTAAACCTTTTCATTTGAACTGTATATTGCCCAAGTTGGAAAGACATATTTGGAGACAGACTGTTAGTATTTATTTATTTTTTAATTTACTCAAAAGCAAAGCTCTAGATGCTACAAAGTACTAGTATTCAACAAGGTTTGAAATTAATTTTGAAGAAGTTAGAGACTCAGCATTTCCTGAATCTTATCCCAGGCAATATATTAAATAAATTCATCTACCATAAAGATTCAGATTTGCACGTTGGCATTGAGAAAGCAGGTTCTCTCCTAACAAAGGTAAGCGAGCTGCTAAGGGTGCCCCTCTACTATTGAAACATCACAAATAAATGAGATTAACCTATGACAGAAAGGATTAAGTCGGCATGCCACCTGTTACATTGTGCGATCTATCTAGGTCACCTACAACAGTGGTTTTAAGCATCTGCTTCTTTTAGGATAAAAAACTCGTATCTGAGCTTAGCCAATCAAAAATACATTTTTTTAAAATTTATTTTTTAGGAGAAAGCAGGGCGCAAACTTTGTTTGGATACACTGAGCCCTTCGGCCTGCACAGAGCGGACAGGAGGGAAATGCCTGTTCCCTCTCCCTCGGTCAGGGGTTTTCTCCTCTTCCTCTGCCATGGCTGCTAAGCAGCACGTCAAGTGTCAGGATGAGGAACCTCACGTGTTTTTCTGCATCGTGTGCTCTGAGGGTGCAGAGGAAGTGAAAAGAGCTTTGATTTCTGACCTACGAAGATGTCTCTTGGGGTCCACAAACCCACAGTGCCAGCAGTGACGACAGACCCCCTGCACTTGGGCCAAACTCACTGCAGAACTAGATAAAGAACAGGCATTAAGAAGCTGTGGCGGCACTCAGAAATCCAGATGCAAGGGAAACACAGTCAGTTTTAGTCAGTTTAGTCAGTTTTTTAGTCAGTAAACTCACTAAAGTTCCTCCAGAAAAAAGTTCCTCCACTTTTTTTTTTTTTTTTTTAAAAGGGAACCTCAGTGAAGAAAAATCAGCAGCCTATCGGAAGGGCAACCCATGCCTTGTTTTCCTGCTTCCCATATCATTCAGCATTTACAATGGCTGTGTCTAGATATATGAAAAGTGTAAGTACACCTATACCACAGCCTACAGCAGTATAACAAAAAATAGGCCATACAGAAATCCAGCAACCTGTCAAAACAGATGCAGACTAATTTCTCTGCAGTGGAACATACCATTACTGTGTCTAGGCTGCCTTTGCTACATTCTCAATATCCCTTCAGGAATCAATACACCCAAAAGTGTTGATGGAAGGAGACAGACACTATTTCTTCAATGTTTTCCAAATGCGGTATAATGGGTTCTCCTTAATTCCAGGCAGCTGGATTCACAATAACCATTTGAAAAGAACGGATGGGAAGCACTTGTCAGGAATAACGATATGACTTGTTGAATTGAGGCACAAGTGCGTGGAGTTCCCAACCCCCAGAGAGCAGTAACACAGAATATACAAATCCAACGCTTTACAAGAAACACATCATAACCCCAGAACTATGCATTTTCCATTTCAAGTATCTAAAAGATGAGAGAAAAAAAGTTATATTATTAAGAGTATAAGCTAAATGACAATCACAGTTGAAGAAATGGATGCAATTATTCCTACCTTGCCATTGCTATGCCAACAACACAACCTCCAACGATAGACCAAAATCCAATCCAGCCTGCATCTACCTGACAGGAAAAAAAAACAGTAAGAAATGCGTTAAAGCTAAAAAAGTCAAAAGTTAAGATGTTACTTTCAAAACAAAGGGTGCACAGGGGCTGCAAACTGCTAGCAACCCCACCTGGCACCTCCCCCAAAAACAACCTGAGGTGCTAGACCATTTTTTTTTTTAGGATATTTAAGAGGAAATAAATTCACTAGGAGGAAAGTATGACCAAGTAGCCTATGCCCTAAATATGACCTCTATTTATACAATCATATGAGTAATGTCCTCTGGATTTTTTATAGTACTCTATTAAAAGCTTAGAAATCCTCTTTTTTCCCCCCACTTCAGCCCTTTCACCTGGTAAACATTATTCTCTATTACTAAAGGTGCAGCAGCCAACAACACTCCCATTTGTTTATCTGCCTCTTTGTTCTTGTCAAAAGGTATACATAGCTCTGAAACTACTAAACACTAGTGGAGAGTCAGCGGGAAGAATCATGACAGCTTGAAAGCTATAGATTTTGTTTAAAATTTCAGGAGAAAAGTGGTCCATATGTATTAACAGCAGCTTAAGCATAAAAACTTGATAAAATTGTATGTTAGTGCAGAGTAAAAACATGCCACTTACAAAATAGCTGCTGATTATCAGTCAGGAGATACTTACTTGGCTTACATGAACTGGCGTTAATATCAAATCCAGAACACCAGACCAGCCAGAGAAAACACCCAGTGGTATAGCATAGGCTAAAGCAATCATCAAGAATCGGAAATTGCTGTGAAGGCAAAACATATGCAATTAGCTGCAGCTTATATTAGAAATTGTGCACCAAGATTAGCTGCTAGAGTAAATTGCACCCTAGAATCTATATTCTGCCCGTCAAGAAAAATAGCAGAGTTCTGAAGGATGAGTGAGCCAGGAAAAACAATGAAGTTATCCGGACGTGTCACTAAAATACCAGTGGCTGAGATGTTACTGCTTTAGCACTGTGGTATTTAAAAAAGCCAGTCTCTACATTCAAAGACTTTATAACATGCTGGGCTCATATGTTTCTCATTTCCACAAGCAATTCTGCATTTGCATGGGCAACCCATTTAACCTAAGTGCATGTTAGAAACAATAAGCACTGATTCAATTTACAAACAGCGTATTTCAAGTATAAAATCAGAGATTCATACTTTTAAAATTGTTTTTACTTTTATTTTGTGAGAGGGAAGGTTTGGGAGATAAGGCGCGCACAATTGCAAGAGTGGGAAATTTTGACAGTTTGAGCTATCAAAACACAGAGACAAGTATAATAGCCTGCTCTAAATACTCAACGTTTGCTTTTTCCCCCAATTAAAATTATCCAACTCTCAGTATTTGGTGAAGATAAAGCATCAAAGCTGTGTCATTATCATCACCGTACACAGCTAAACAAGATTTGGCAGACAAACACCACCAATCCCCCCCTGCCTGCAGCCATCACCGCAACCAAAATTAAATGCGACACCTTTGCTAAGGGGATCCAACTTTTCCTATAAAATGTTTCCATTTGGGAACAGAAATATGCTTTGGACCCTGTAACACTGCCATTTTTAAGTGAAAAGATGTTATGGCAATTCCAAGGTTATCCCAAGGGATATCTGTGCAACCCCAGAACGCACCCCCTCACACCCCTTCCCAAACAATTTATATAAACTTGATAATGATCAGCAGTACCAGTTCCTTGGTATGCAGCAGCAATTTAACAGCACCTAGTTATGAAAGCCAAGAGGGAAGGTAAGAGTTTCAAAAAAAAATTCTCCAAAACATTTAGAGGTTTGCAGCTTACGCTGTTTTACTCCCCTCGAAGATTCAAAGCACCCCTGCCAGCACTCTTTTGCACACTGTTCTTCTCACACATCCTCATCTTGAATAACAGATTTATATCACATGAACATATCCTCTTCTTTCAGTATCATTCATGTCAGATTTATTTTATTTTTTTAATGCAAAGAAAAACAACTCCCAGACTTCCAGCTCTTCCACACATGGCTTATATTTCTCTGAATGCTAATGCATTTGCTGTCTTCCTGACAACTTTTTCTCTTTTAAGAATGCCGTACTCTTATGCTAGTGTATCCTGTGTCATCCTAACATCTCTCTTAAGGCAGGTTTTCTGATGTTACTTAATACTACCCATGTAAAAGCTATTCCAGTACCTGTAGAAGAAAATAAAAGGGAACATATTCATTTTGCACGGACATTATATAGCCACATTACAGACTGCAAAGAAGGAACAAGTCTAAAAGCACTGCTCCAAAATAATACTTGCTCATTATTCAAAATCTTTGGGTATCTGTCTGAACCTCACCTTCATTAAAGAGCTACTTCTGCAGGGTAAGTACTTTGTAACTTACTTGACCCAGATTTCCTGTGGTGTGTTTATTTTCTGTAACTCCAGCAACGAGACAGACCAGCATGTGGGGTAGCTGCTCCACCACGTGCAGCTCCTGGCCCCAGTACCAGACCCAGCTCTGCATCACGACATCCTCCAGTGACAGAGGCTCCCATGCTGCCATCCTGCCTAGTCTTCACATTAAAGCAGCCAACCTGGACAAAGAGTGCATGCAGTGGCAAAGTGGCACCAATCACCAGATGTCACTTTGTCCCTTTGTCCAGCAAGAGCTAGCACTGGCTGCATCAAGTGTTAAAGCCATTTGAAACATCTCAAGCATCAGCTCCACTTTTCACGGCTTCAGCAACTTATATTTGTTTTTGCAATTTTGCAACTGCTCCACTGAAAATAGAGAAATGAGCTGTCTGTCACACCATCAACTGGTGAACCCACACTGTTTTCCATCATATCAGCCTTTATGACAGGATATCAGCATCAGGCTCCATTCTCCTGGAATATGAATTGGCTTTTTCTTCTGCTTTTTTTCCCCCCCCTTTTTCTTTTTTTTTTTTCCCCCCGCCCCAGAATCCTGCTTAATGTACCAGAATTCATAAGACAGGCTGGTTCGGAGGGGAGCCCTGTCAAAGTCAGTCAACACTTTCAGAATAACTTTGACAGTGCCTATTAATACCAGGCACACTCCAAGCTGCTCTCAGCCCGGATGGTGATGTCATGTGAAAGTTTCATGAAAGTAGTAACGATATACAAAAACCTTACTACGAAATTTGAAAAACGGCTTACACAGCCCCTTGAAGATATAAAAGGCATGTAACTGGCTACTAGCATCTAAATTACTTAAAAGCTAAAAATCACTGTATGTTCTCTTAACATAAACGTTAAGACAAACCATTTACTTGTATTAGAATTTTTCCCAGGGAAATTTTTGGCATATTTTGAAATATGAAGAAAAAAAATCACATTCACTTCACCAAAGAAACTGAGAAAGGGCATAGCACTTTTTTTTTAAATGGAAATTCAAAGTACACTCGTCACACTGTGTAATAGACTGTTACAAGAATTGGGCTTAGCTCTCAAGCCACGACTAATCTGTCAACTCCCACTGCAGGCTGAGAGAGTTGGTATTGGGAGATAACCAGAGATCAGCTAATTGTTATAATCTGTCAGAAGCAGGAAACCTCCCAGTTTGGAGAAGGAACCATGCTCCTAAGCAACTCCCCCAAAACTGGCCTTACAGAGGGTGCTTGACCCTAAGACGACCTATAAAATACAACTCTGCAAGGAGCAGCTCATGAAGACAACTGCTCAACGACCTGAAGGCACAAAGGAGTGTGGGAGTTGCAAGGATGTGACAGATCCCTTTGGCACCCAAGGAAAAAGTCCGTGACTTCAATGGTAGAGTTATGCTGCACAGCTTTAGTTTGAAGTGAAAAAAAAAAAACCAAACACCTGAAGCCTAGAGCAGAGAAGAGGGAAGTGATCAAAGCCTCAGTTCTCAAGAATGTTTTCTGGGGCATGGTTGGATGAAGTCAGCTGACCAGTTCACACACATCCTAAATTTCTCACACACAGTTCTCACACCAGAGGGCAAGTATGCAATAAAGGAGCAATTGTGATTTCCTGGTAGTCATCAGCTGATTACCTTTAAGCCTACATGACTAAGTCAAAAGAAAGACCCTCTTTGCCAAGAATTATGAAGTCTAGATTAGGCAGGGAACAGAGCTCAGAAGCCTAACGAACCAGCTGATGGATTTCTCTTGAAGCACAGCAGATACCATTTTCTTTTATAAAAAACCCTTGCCTGATGGATTGTTGCTGAAAGGTTCCCCAAGGTAAGTGGTTTTAATGATGAACTGTTGATTGCTTCATGTACAGAGGAATGAAGAAGTGCCTTTGATAAGGGGTAGCATGGAAGAATGCATAAGGACCAGAGGGGAGAGAAGGATCTACCCGACAGCAATTAAGCAAAAACCCTCTTGGTTCTTGGAAACGCTGTAAACTATGCTCATTATTTAAGTGTCCAGGTTGTTTTCCTAAGTTTTGTTGATTGTGAATGGTAAGCCAGTTTTGCTGTTTATCTCCTGACTGTACCAGTATCACAGGCCCAGTATTTATAATATGTTGAACAAGCAATATAATAGTTATAAAGCTCCCAAATGGAGCACTGTCAACCGAAATTTTACACTTCACCTGCGGAGTCAGTTGCTGTTTGGATTTCTGTTTGACAGCAACATTTTTACAACACAGCCCTCAGGCAGGGTCTCAGCACATACCAGCTTGGGTGTTTAACAACATCATTGTGTGTGCTAAGTGTCCTTATGGGAATTGCTATTTTTTAATATCCTGAGTAGGTCACTTTGCAGACTAACCAGCCAACTGTATTCACACCTTCTCCCAGCTGCCAGCCTACTCCAGGATGAACACACAGAAGCGAGCGTTTTGTCAATTTACACCCCCAAACTGAAACAAAACTCTCCAAAACCACCAGCGAACAAAAATGGGGGATAAGTTGTTTTTGCTGGCCCTAAACATACTTTTAGGAAGTACAGAACACAATAGATCTGTAGCAACTAAATGCCTGAAGATCTAAAATTACCAAGTTTTAAGCAGACTATTTTGAACAGATTCAGCTCCTATAACTATATTATTACAAGAAACAATTGCAGTAAGAGTTTGAAGCTCCCTAGTGAAATCAACCATACTCTGCACCACGGTTCTCTTCTGCCCCAGGAAGCTCTTCTATGCATTATCACGTACCAGGCACAGGCCTTCACAATTACTCAGCATTATTATTACAGTTGCTCTGATACCAGATTCCCATTACACAAGACATTCTGCAAACACTAAGGGAGGGACTGGGTCTTACCAAAAGAGCTAACAACCTAAGCAGACAACAACGGAGAAGCCGTAAAGCTGAAGATGTTGCTTTCTTTATAACCTTTTTTCTTTTAAAATAAATATAAAGGAAACTAACACATCTTTGAACCTGTCTAGAAGCACCTGGAGACTTTTCCTATCCCCACTTTATATTTTAACATATGATTAATGAGATTTAATAGATCATACAACGGTTTCAGATACTTCATTCATTGCTCCCGTGGCTGAATGAAAGCAGCTGTATACTCCTTCAAATGGTAAGCAACCCCCAAATTCCTTCCAGTGTAAGAAGCACGGAAGAAAGCAGCTTTATAGTTAGTTATGCCCAGTGTTGTTAACTGTTATCTCACACCCAGCAGAATGCACTGTTAACAATTTTGTATAACCTGATGTAACAGAAGTGTAGCATAAGAAAAGCTGTGCTAAAAGGACGACTACAGCAGTGTTGGTGCAGAATGATTCTGGCAAGAATGCTTGACATATTCCCATTTAAAATTTAATGTTGGCTTTTTAGCAGTAAGCATCCTTTTATGTCTCAGCATTAATATTTAATTTGATTTTGTTTAAAAGCACTACAAACTAACTTGTTTGTTCAATGAGAAGATTAAAGCACACTTGTGTTTATTTATTCAGGTGCTGATATTTTAAGCGGAAACCAAATGAGGACCTACCTTAAAAGTCTGCAAAAGCTTCTCCTGTAGCTAAGCCGTTGACTAGCTGCAGCCACGCTGGGAGGGAATGGAGGGCGTGAGGGGAAGTAGGCCAATGCTGCGGAAAATATCAAGGAAACCATTCCAAATTCTAAACAAGAGGGCAAAGAAAAACAAATCAGAGAACAGATGTTAGCACTGAAAGACTTATTTCAGCACAACATTGTTATCAGCCAGCCTCTGATACATAAATCCTACCACAAATGCTTTACTGCTCCTGACAGCAGACCTGCATAACTTGAAGGAGGACTTTTTTTCCCCCCCTCCCCAAGCAAGATTTCAAATTGAGATGGAGAATCAATGAGACAGAGAAATACTGGCAGTCGATTCCAATGAAAAGAGCTGCAGAGCAACAGGCTCACACATGGGGAACTAAGTGAAGCAAAAGGCAAGCGTTTGTTTTTTTCTCTTTAAAGAGAACTGTGAAGATCTGGTCAAATTTCTTTGCAATGGAAGTAATGCAAGGCAGGTAACAGCATGCTAGAGACTTGAAACAGATGGGACTGGGGAAGCCCCAGGGCATGGACCGACAATTACTTGGTATACAGGATGATGAAGGCAAACGAAAGGTCAACCAAGGCAGCATCTTGGACACAAACAGTACTACATGGCAATGGAATATAAAAGGAAAAGCACAGGAGCAGCCATTGCCTAGGAATAGAGAGAACGGAGGTAATATGGGGAAAAAATGAAAGAATACAGCTGTTTGAGATGCTCCTCTTGTTTAGCAGCAGGTGTTCCAGATCTTCAAAACATTTCATAGTAGAAATTTGGACATGATCCTGCAAAGGGATGAGCACTTCACAGAAAATTGTCAGCAAGCCCCATGATCACACATTCTGAGGAAAAACAACTCTATCCACATTCAGTCTAATTAATTTGTTTCACAGGCCTTTTACAACATATATCATGTTATCCACAGACCTCAATCCAAAATATTGCTGCTGTCCCCTTTGAAAACAAGATTCTTTGCTGCCAGAGAGAAAAACGTATAGCTGAAGTGTGTTATCTTAAAAGAACCTGTGATCATATTACAAAGAAATGTTCACCAACACCACAAATAAATTCCAACAAAGCTGGATACTCAGTTGCATTCATTTTCTTCTTTCTTTTTTAATAAATCAATATGAACATGGCACTTTGTCAGCTCTTCTGCTAAACTAAAAGTAGTTCAGGAAACTGAAAAGTAAATAATACTCAAGAGCATTAATGGATCAGCTGTAGATTGGGATGGGAAATGAACATTTACGGGAAAAAAAAAAATCTACCCTAAGTTTATTTTTAAAGCATACCAGGAATGTGACAATGCCAGTCTCCATGATCAAATCAAGAAGGATTCTTTTTGAACTGTGTGGTGTCTCTTTTCCCCTACTGTGGTCTAATTACACGTTTTGTGTGTCAAGATCCTTGTAGTCCCTCTACAACTCCTCTAGTTTTCAGAAGATAGATGAATTTCTATCTTCCTGTACATTGTTTTTGAGAACATAAGCAATGCATAAAGAACTGGCCACAACTGGTTATCTCAGATCTAAGAAAAAGGATGAGAGGCTCTGTCATTATAGGATGATACTGGACAAGGAATCGAGGCTTGCCAAAGACTCTTTATCCCCTTGTCCTGCATCTACATACAGATTTATAGGTACGTGCGTATGTACATGCACATCCACACTTGATAACATATTGAAAGGAAGATTTCAGATTGCGAATGGGTAGAGCCAATAAGAATGTGATCACATAAAAACAGAGGTTTTCTAAGGTGCTTATTATTTAACTTTATTATATTGCAATGGCATAAGGTGAAAGGCTACATCTTCCTACAAAGAATATAGAACAGGTTGATAATTTTTCCCTAAGTCATGGTAATATTTTACAACAGGTGCTCATCTGGGGCCTCTTCTAAGGGTTACCACCTCAAGATTCCTGCCAGTCAAATTACTGCAGTAGGAGCAGTATAGTAACACTTTTTTTTTTTTAATTATTAAAATCAGCATGCAGTCCTTGTAGTACCATCTTGCATCTCTTTAATGTTTCCCAGTGTTATACTTCCTAGGCTAATGAATTTGCCTTGCAAGCACTGCCCTCATGCACAAAAGAAAAGAGCAGAATTCACTTTGGAGCCTATCCAAAGCCAAAGCAGCTCCCTCTACTTAAAAATAGAAGTTTTTATTGCCATCTTAGCTTTGCGTATCACACTTGCATCTCTATGAAAATTCCAGGTACTGCCAAATGCGTTTGATTCCTTACATCTTGAATTGCTTCTTCATTAGGAAGCCTACCATCAACACAATCATTACTTATTGTACCAGACTAGGTAAAGAAAAATACATTTCCAGGACTAATTTTAGACTGCAAGCAGGGAGTAAAAATGCAAAAGACAATATTGACCTGTATCTTACATTTTGAGACCAAGGGAGCTGCTGCCATGGAAGAGGAGCTCTTCCACAGAAGCTATCAGATTCTTGACAGTGCAAAGGATGCAGCAAAGCACTTGAAACTGGGCAAGTCAGCATAAATTAGTGTGCAGAAATAGAGCGCTGTATATGTTTTGCTGAGGAATGAATCTGAAATGTCTCACAAAAGCAATGAGGATATCATGCCACAGTGACCTGTGAATGTCGATGTGGAGAGATGCCTGCGCCATAGCCCTGGAAGCAGGCACTCCTGCTGGCTGTGTAAGCCCTAAACAGAAAAAGAGAGGTTTACCGAGATACAAGTCTCCTTGATACAAGTCTTTTTCCTTCTGAAAGACAGACTACTTATAGAACAAAATCCTACCCAAAACCAAAGAAACCCTCACCTTCTCCTGAAGGGTAAAGGGGAAAGGAAGGCAGTTTACATAGATGTGCACATACATATATACACACACACGTGAAGTGCCCTCCTTACCCCTTTATTTTCATATGTTTATATACACACGTATATATATACTTTACACACAGCTATATATGTGTACATGCAAAATTTTGTAAGAAATGGTGATTTTTCATTGATATTTAGGAAAGCACATCACTAAAAGCTCTGGCTGAAGTCCGGAGTGATTCGAGCTTCCTTATGCAATACAGGTAATATAACTCAAACCTGATTTGCTACATCCGTACTATTTCAGCTGTGAACCAGAATGTGTAGAGACACAGATGACATGGAAAGAAATTGTGATATTTTTGCTGAGCTCTTAGTCCACGTTTGAGATACAGGAACAGCAATTTAATGAAACACAGAAGAAACTGGAGTTAACAGAACAATTTCAGAATGGGTTTATAAGCAATTGCTTCGTAATCGTGTTTGAGGTTAAGTCCTTGGAAAATTAGCACACTCTTGTCACGCTACTGATCCCAAGTTAACAATTCACATTATTAGGGTTTTAAAAATCAACTAACTTCTGGATGCTGCTTATTTAATAGTACCTCATGCAACAGCAACAAGCTCCATCACAAACAAAACACTCAAGAATGCAGAGTGCCTATCCTATGAAACTGGCTTTCCTATAGCACCTTAAATGAGAAGTCATACCAAGCTCTGCTGCACTTCCTAAAGAGGTAGGACACTTGAGTCCAGCTCCTTGTTCTGTCCCATTCTCTAACACTTTTACTATCTTTGAAGACTGTTTGACTTTCATTTTCTGCTTAGCTGATTTTGAGGGGACAAATAGTACCCTACCACACCTATGAGGTATTTTGTGGTCCACAGGTGAACAGAGCTGTACAACTACCTTGAGGTACCCACCACAAGTTGTTACCCACCACAGGACAGACTTTCCTCTACCTCTGGAGCCTACCTGGCACAGCAGAGCACAGAAGAGGCAGACAGCAGGGTCAGCTGCCTCTTGAGCTCCTGGGAAAAAGAGGGCTGAGGTGTGATGGGACAAATCCCATAAGGGATGTGAAGCAACCTCCTCTTGGGACGGCTCCTGCCAATTTCAAACCAGTTGAATGTTTTGCCACTGTCACAGTGATTCTGCACAAGCCACTGACATTCAGGAACCATCTCTTTTTCAATACCTGAACAGCAAAAGGATCATGGAAAGACCCCTTGAGACACATAGCTAACACTGCAAGTGCAGCTGCACAACGAACCCCAGCTATGTATTTAAAAGTACTTTGAACAAAGAACTATAGCTGCCCCACAAAACACACATCCTAAGAAACTGAAGAGCTGCTGTAGGATGATCTTATGCTGGGACCAACAATCCCAAGCAGGTTTACAGGATGGGCTGTTTCTAAGTCCTTGCTGACTCAGAAAGGCAGAAAGAGCTGCGCTGAAACACTGTGCAGCAAGACAGATCTCTGAACCTTGCTGGCAAGTGAGATCTATTCCCAGCTTCTCAAGAAAATACTCAGGAAAGCTTCCCGGAACAGAAGAGAAAATGAATCTAATGGGCTGCTGAAAGCAACATTTCTAGTGCTAACAGACTCAAAGAAGTGGTTTTAGGCACAAAACTGTATTTCCTTAAGGCAAATGAATTCTTCTTGCTCCATGGAAAATCCATAAAGAGTGGGCTAAAGCACTTTTCTAATCGTTGGATTTTTGTTCCTCTTTTATCCACTGCTCCGCAGGACACAAACTCACTCGCCTTCATTTTTCCTTCCTTCCTTCCCACTGGTCACTTTATCTTCCATGAAATTTCTGGACTCTAACATCAGATTTCTCTGATAAAAGCCTAACCAAACCCAGATTTCTTTGTTTCAATAAATTTGAGTCCAGCAAAAAGTATTTGAAAGGCAAGAGTCAACTACCTGCTGAAACGGGATCCAAACTCTACTATGCTTTCTTTGAAATTTATGGTAGATTGGACCTCACCCAATACAAGTATTAACTTCACAAAGTTTCCATAAGAATAGCAGCCAGAAATAAATGATCACAAACAGTTAACTCAATCCCGCAAACTTGACTATGAACTACACTATACATATATACTTTACGACTTATGGAATGCATAGGGCTAAGCCTTAGCTGCATTTCAGAGGCTGGAATTATAAGGAAAAAAATGCCGTAACATGGTAAAGTTTAGGTGCTTTCAATGCTATACCAATTTATATCAACTAAAAATCAGATCACAGACCCTTAAAGCACTTGGGGAACTCGTTTCCTTAAAGCTTGCTGCTGAGTGTTGCTAATTTTTGTAAGTGACACTAAGAGCTGTGAAGCCACTGCATGAAAAAGAGAAAGGAAAGGAAATCTACGTTGTATCGGGTGAATTTTATATCAGTGTTTTTTGCACCAAAACTGTTGTCACTTCATTGAAATTCCCCGCCACATAAGAACTAGAGGGTTTCAGTTAAAGCCAAAATTTTAGTTAAGAAACAGATTGAGTTTTAATTCCAGTATTAGATTCTGAGATATTAATAATCTAATCACATTTGAAAGGCACACGCAAGTCATAAATTACAGTTGAATTAATGCAGAAAATAATTTTATGCTGGAGTATATGATTTCTGTCCTATCAGAAACAGAAGAAAAAACCAACCTGTCATGGAGACTACTCTTTTTAATAAAAATTCAAGAAGTGATCAACAGTTTGGAAGCTCTGGGCAAGCATAAGCTCTCCTAGAAAACATTATTCCTAAGATCAGCTGATACAAACAATTGAACTACTTCACTTGGAATCAATCTGTACAAAAGATTATTTTATAACTTTTGCTACACAAAAGGGAAAAAATGAACCCTTCTGACTGTAGAACATTCTACCACTTCATTATTTACCACCAACATAGTTACCGTTTCCTTTGCAGACCAGCCACTAGAGGGTAGTGCTTTACAAGTACCAGACATACGAAAGTATGTAAATGTTTTATAATTAACTTTTTTTTTTTAAACACACCTGCATACAATACAGCCTCAATGCGGTCCTTGATGTGCTCAGTGTTGCTTTGTGATGCCAGCAGAAGGTGAGATGTTCCATTAGGAGATGGCACTACAAGAGGTCCCACTAAAAACGCACCAGCAGCACCCAGGTAACTGAGCAGAGATGCAATAGCTGTTGCTGTGGCACGTTCATCCGGAGAAAACCATGTTGTGGAAAGAAATGGTGCTGCGTTCATCACAGTTGGCCCCGCCAAGCCATTTAACAGCTGCCCTCCATGAATCAGCCTGGAACAGAGAATAGAGATGACAGCCATTTGGATGATAATAGCCTGTTTAAAAAAAATAAAAAAAAATTGCACATAAGATACTGAGTGCCTGAAATGGAGTGACTGCACAAAGAAATGAAAGTCCTGTGCAAAAAAAAAGGAATATTCAATACACTAAAAGAAGCCCAATTAGACTGATTTAAAGAATCCAGGTCTACTCTGTTCTCATTACCTCAGATAAATGGAGAAGCAAATGTTCTCTTCAAAGCAGGAAAGAGAGAGGGAATAAAAGGGACTTTCTTCGCAGAAAAAAAGGTATCATGATAGGATCTAAAAGTATAAAAGGGATAGTAGCAGAAAAGCTTTAAACTACAAGCATCTTAAACCTGACCCCTTGCCTTCATAAATCCCACAGAAGATTTAAATTAGTTACGTCAGATCCCAAGCTGAAACACTTCAGCAAAAATACTCTGCATATTTTTTCACTGCATTATTTATTTTTATTTACACACTCAGATGAGCTCTATGTGCCTACAGATGAGGAGGCTGCGCTGTTGAGGTTTCCAAGAGAATCATCTTCTGCAGCAATCTGGCCATTCTCAACATACTGTTGAAACAGCCAAGGAAACCCAGATTTTTCTTGTTTTTCACACTCATTGGATTTAACAGATAAGACTGGTGACAAAACAGAGATACTACTTCCAAGCACTGAAGTCTCTACAACTTTTGGCTTCATATTAGTACAATAAACACATACAGAAAGGACTTTTTGAAGGTTCTCCTAAATGTGTAATTCAGCCAGAAACCTTCCACTTTGACTTTTCCAGAAGTGATCAACCATGAAAGGCAAAATCATTTGGGAATTTATATAAAAACAGCTAGCAAGTCAAACAAAACACTGCAACCCTACAAAGTAGATCTATCCATTGCGCAATAAAATGGTGGCAGATGATATTTCCAAATGGGTGATGTTTTTCTAAGCATAGCAGGAACTCAGTGTTATTGCTCAAGACTTGAGTTGTCAGACATAAAAAGCTATGGCCTGAAAATGGGGAAACAAGTTAGCAATGTTTAGGCAATGTTTCAAGCCACAAATGACTAAATAATATATAGCCTGGCAAGAGTTTTTTTTTAAGCACACCATGGAACAAAATACGCAAAAGAAATGCTGACAGACTCTTTATCAAATTAACAAGCTAGCTTGTAATAAAAATTGATAAATGTTACTGATTCTCTGTTGATTAGAAATTAAGTCTTTAAGAAAAGATTATGAAAAATATACAGCAAAGAAAAAAATGCTATCACGTACCATTTGAAGGAAATGCTTTCCCAGCTAGGACAAAAGTAATATCCAGTCTTGTAAGCAATTGTAAGCAATTACATAAGCAACTGTAATTTTTTATAAAGTTCAACTAGCAAGAATACATTTCATTACTATTTGTTCATGATGTGCTTCAGCTAGACATCACCAAGACATGGCCAGGTCTTTTTACTGCTTTTTAAACTGTGGCCCCCAGTATAATCAAATGAAACAGTTTAAAATTAATAAAAGCACTATCTAAACAATACTCTGGCATAGTTTTCTGGAGGACACATTACACGAATGTGGTTACTCTCCAAACCAGCGTACTTCGGACAGACCAAGTAGAACCTTGTGTACTTTGGTATATTCATTCTACTTTCTCCATTGTGATAAATTATTCCCATACTTACAAGGGAAAACCCCGTTTCAGGGTATTTGCAGTTATTCTGCACCCTTAGAAACAGCTGCATTTCAGTAGCAAGTGAGATAACTACCACAATTTTACTTGAGCATTTTGTCTTTCTTCAAAGGGAGTTTAATACTGAAGTTAGTGTTTTGTTATGGTATGCTAGGAAAAATGTGTTAATCCAAAATAACCTCTATAGCTATAGGTGCTATACTAACACCTCTGTTCACTCTGTTAATACCATTGTAATTCAGATATGCCCACTTCATTGAAATCTAAGGGCAAATAAAACTCACTAAAAAAAATAAATACAAATAAAACTCACAGCAATAAATAAAAATAAATAAATACAAATAAAACTCAGAAAAAAATACAATGGTTCTGTATCTGTATCTTCTGGTAGAAAAATAAAAGTTTTGTTAAAAAGTCATACATTAAAAAATATATTAAATATATAATATATATCACATGTTTAAAAAAGTATAAAAAGTCATATACTGTGAGAATTATAAATACTCCTAAAATGTACTTACACTTCAGATTATTTATATCCAACTCCATAACCTGAATAAAACTCTGTAATATAAAGGCCTTTAAACTAGAGGGAAACATCTGTTAGTTTTACTCTGCAGATCCATAAGGAGAAAGTAGTATTGTAGTTCAGAACTTAAACTGTACATTATTTTTCTGCCTTTCCGTAGTGTTTTCATGTAAAGAGTTTATTTTTGCCTCTCTGTAGGCCTCTTCTGTTGATGTTCTCATCTGCTCTCCCCTGCCCTAGCCTGTGTGGTATGCTGCCTGCTCTGATTTGCCTTTCCATCTGCATTTCTGGCATTTACCAAGCTTGACATTATCACGCAGGGCAGAGCATCTCTTATCTTCATATTGCCTAATTTTTCAAATCTAACATGTTGGGTCTGATAAAAACTATTTTCAGACTAAACCGCCACTGGTGTACAGGCTGCTTCAAACACCTCTACATGTAACAGTCTAAAGCTTATTTTATCTCTTTTTCAATACTGGCTTAAATTAAGCTTTATTTTTTTCCTCAGGAAATAAATTATTTGTATTGTTCCTCTACATATCCTTAACTCATTTCCCTAGAGAGACAGGGAAAAGATTCAAAATGTGATTTGGTGCTTTTACTAGTCTGCTACTCTGGGAGACGTACGTAGCAGCCACTACAGCTGCCAGAGAGAAATATGAACGCAACAGTACTGGTGGCTTTTTGCTGTTTGTTACAACGTCTTATCAACACTGCACTAGATTTCAGTCTAACAGCCCACAGGAGTCTGCTCTTGTACACCATCAGCACTAAAAATTACTGCAAAATCAAGAGACATTTGTTTCTGTTACTCCCCAGTTTTCTTCTTGTTCCCGCTATCGAAAATGTGCAAAGAGCAACTGGATTTTTCTGTGCCGCTATTTCAGTTTGAGTCTGTACAACATGATTTCTGTTCTCTGAGAAAAGGACTAACAGGGTAACTTTAGTTTGGGACCCTACCTAGCTGGAAAAATATCTGTTCACATTTCTTCCTGAACTGGCCTCTGAATTGCAAAAAGATAGAGCAAGGAGTAGTTCAAATACAACAACAGAAATTAGAGAAGAAAGTCTTACCATAATGTATTTCACCTCTTTTCCAATTTTTGTCAAGTTAAGCTTTAAATAAGTTATGTGCTTTTCATCACATCCTTAAGAGAACGTTTTCTATAAGCTTGAAGTAGTAGCCTGGTTGTACCTGCTTTATTCACTCTCTGCTGTCACAGTTGCAGTATCATACCAGGCAGCAACAACAAAAGCATGTGAGGCTATAAATGCTGAAATTATAGCATCACTGAATGAACTGGGTATGAAAAAGTGAGATTATACAGGAAAAAGGTTTTAGTGATTGATGATAATAACATACAGTTTAGATTGGTAAGAGCTTCCTTTTACAGGCTGCTTTACTTATCTTTTTCTCCCTGTATGGTCTGAAACTTTTCATGCATGGTCAGAGTCCCACAAGGTATTGGATTTGTTAAGCTATTTAAAAGCTGTGTTACATAAAAACTTTTTACATGTAAAAATAACAGACATTTAATGTTTCTACCACAGTATGTCTCACGCACAGACTTAGGAGCATTTTAAATGAAAAAAAATCATTAGCTTCCTTTCTCAGATAGGGAAACAGAGGCAACAGCAGAGGGAAAAATGAGCCACCCAAGAAATGACTCATAACACAATGGATTTAAACCACAGTACTGAAATAGTTCTCCAAAGCTCATCTAACATCTTTTAATTGACCTTGTTTTGGGAAGCCTAGGAATGGAGAAGTCATATCGGAGCTTCAACACTAACAAACAGAATGGAAAGTGTTTTCACTTTCCTTTGGCAGGAAATACATTGGAAAGATGAGGCAGCCAGCCCCAATGCATCACTTTGACACTCTTATCTACTCTGATCTTCTCTGTCAGCCTCCGATGAGCCTCCAGTTGACTGGGAAATGAGGTTCCTCTGGGTCCTAGGCAGGAAAGGAGCCCATCTCGAGAGCTTTGTGAAGATGGGATTTCTGGTTGATTTTTTTTCCTGAAACTTTTACTATGCTTTTCCTGCTAGCTGCTACGTCAACAGACTGCTTAGTTGTTACTCTGACTTCTATACAGATGCAATGAAAAAATTGGTAACTCAGTCTTGTCACTGTTTGGCTACGCATGCAAAGCAAGGAGGCCACCAAGAGCTGCTCCAGGGAAACAGCACTGTGTGCGCCTCTTATTTGGTAAAGAAAATAGTAGATTAATTGCTGATCCTAACAATTAACAAAAAGGGATTCTGGATAAAGAAGTTAATATTTTACAGAAATGGATGGGTGATTTATCTTTCACGCGCCTGACATTTTCACTCACTGAAAGAAGTAGATTATTCATCTCCTGCATATTTGGAAGACAAATAAGTTTATATAGTGATTAGCTCATTGTGGTAGCTCCTGGAAGCAAATGAAAGAGACCCTTCCACTGGAGGACTTCAGAGCACTTTCAAGTGCTATTGAATTTAGCCTTACTACACAGCAACAAAGCCAGAGAATACCTCCTATTCAAGTGTCTACATTGATGCATGACACAAGTTGCTTGCCCAAGCAAAAGAATAAGAAAACACATGGACTTATCTACATTATACATTAGAAGATTTATTGTACTTCAGAGGGCACTGATACCACTTTTGTAAATGAAAAGTCTTTGATTTTTCACAATCAAGTTACTAGAAATGGATAGAGCTTTTCCTTTACGTTCCCAAAACTAAATACAACAAAAGACACCTCTATTAAGTGGTACCTTCTAAGGTACAGATGGAATTTGGAAGGTCAAATCCATGCTTTGTAGCAGTTCAATGCCATGGAGTACGGGGAGAGCCTGGTGCAAACGCTGTCCTGTTTATAACCAAAAGAGACTGCAATAAGGCTGTGTGTCTGGAAAAGGACTGAGAAGAAAAAATACCGCTGGGTAAAGCGACGAATTCATCTATTAAAAATAACATTCTGAAAGATGAATTTCGTGGGAATGAACTTCTTTTCAATATTTTCATTAAATGATATATTTATACTACAAAAGCTTTATGCCTTCTGGATATTCATGGATTGAGGCCATTAGCATTTTTAGCTTGTTTTTGATGCATACGACCATTGATATGTGGAATAATTTAAAGAAAAATTATTATGAGCAGAAAGCCTGAGTCACTGTGGGGTACATTATCTTCAGCAATAAAAGTAAAAAAGAAAAGAGAAAACTTTTATAAATGCACTGTCGACTATTTCTGTCAGGAACGCGGCTCACATCTCACCCACGGCACACACCGTGGCCTCCTCGCAACCTGTCACAGCGCTACAGGAGCAGACTTTGGAAGAGCTGGCCTCAGACCACCGCACCTCCCAGGCTTCGCAGCCTCACATCTCTTCTCTCAGTCAAAGAAACCAGCAAACAAATTTGCAGCAGTCTGAGGAACAGCAAGTTTGGGCTTTAAATCTGAAAGAATCGAATAGTGGAGTTACTTTGAAACTATTATTACTGAGAGCCTGCCAAGAAACAGACAAGGATTTGCAAGGAGAAGCAGCAGCAATCTCAGGCCAAGACCCTGACATCTCTGTCAGACATCCTGACAGAGACAAGGGGACGGCACAGGAGCACGGCGAGACCCCTGACAGCGTGGTGACAAATTCACTCACATCCCCGCGCCATCACACCAAGCGATTGTACGGTCATCACAGCTGTCACGCAGCAGAAAAGAGTGGTTTTTCACTGAAAGCATTACCCGGGTTTGAAGGATGAGGGTATATGAAATCAAAACTTCTTTTCGGCATTTTGATTTTTATTAAAAATGGGCTTTTTTTCCTCCCCCTTTTAAAGCCATTCCACAAACCCCTCATTAAAAGGGGTTATCTTTAAAACAACGTTAACAGAGGATGCATTCATCAAATTCAAACAGATCCAAAACAAACAGCATTGCTGTAAACTAAAAGTAGGCCATTACATTAGGGGCTAATGAGGCAAAACATCCTGAAACAAGTTATCGGGGAAAGGCACCAGGAACGGCTGCTACCGGGTCTGCCGTGTGAGAAATCTGAGGAAAATTTAGTGCTAGAGGCAAAAACTAAGTATGATTTTTTAAGTGAAAGAGTAGGAGAGCACAGGAGAGGCAGTAAACTAAAGACTTGGATAAACAAGACCCTTTTAAATATTCCCACACAACTTTTTTCAGGCCAGTGAAAGAGCAAGAGGACACTTTGATCATAATGCAGCAACTTGGATATGAACTCAACTAATATGAATTCCTCTTTAAGGGCAAAAATTACCCAACAGAATAAAAGTCACAAGACACTACTGAAGTCAAAGATCTCAAGATGACAACAAAAAATAATTAAAGGATCTCTACAGCTGAGAATAAGAATTTCTGTTATATGAGACGGAGCTGAAAATCCCACAAATGTATTCTCTTGCCTTCCAGCATAAACTTAGGCTAGTTGAGGCCTTGCAGAAATACTGTCCATTAAATATTACTGCAATACCAAGCCCTTGCTGAGAATTTAGAGTTTCCTTTAAGACATCGTCTGCAGGATTTACCACTCTGAGGATTTAAACAGACTGGGAGTCTGTAAACAGCTAATTCAGGAGTTTACTACCATCACTATCACATACCGCTCAAACAATGAGATGATCCCATGTCATTCTTTATACTTTCAGGGATGAAAAAGGGAAAGGGTGGAATTACCAAAGAATATGTATGACAAGAACAAAATATTTAATACAAACTAGGTGGCAACTAGCTAACAGAAACAAAATGTACAGAGTAAGAGTAGTACATGTACAGACTAGTAAGAGAGCATCTGTTAATAGAGTTAATAAAGTTAATATATCTAAGAGTAGGCAAAAAAAAAAATCAAAATTCTAAGAAGTGGTAAATAAGTCTCTTTACAGGAACTACCAATTATCAATATCCTCCCTGTAACACTTCGTAAATACCAAGACTGTCAGTTCATACTGCTCCTGTTCCCACTGTCATTCTCTGTCATTGCTTTGCAACAAATGTTTTAATGAGACTTATTACCAAACAGCACCCTCTCACTGCCATGACTCAAGGTCCTCAGTAACTACTTCTGTATTGTGAAATCTAATGTGAAGGTCAAACCCTACCAACCCACAGAATACTAAGTTCTAATAAATTTCTTAATTAATGTATTCAATACAAACAACAAATTATGTTACATCCTTTATGTCCATCTCTTTTATTATCCCGTCTTTCACATTTTAAGAAGGCTTACGTGGTCAATCTTAAAAGCCACAGATTTACAGCTATGGGCTGATTTCATCATTTACTTCCCTCTTTCTTATGTGTTTCAGCTCATAGGTAGATATAATATAGCCTTTTGACTAGATTTACTGTTTTACAACCATATATGCTGTCTTGTAAATCTATTCCAAAACACAGAATATAAATGTGTTGTGTTACATGGGGAGGGGAGAAAAATCCTGTTTTTTTTTCTATTAAAAGATGGCCTCCTAGTAACTATTGATACTCAGGTTAATTATAAAAGTCCAATTAAAATACTCATTCAGTGCCAAGCAGCATTCAAAAAGGAAAGGAACGGACCTACAGATGCAGGCAAAGCATATCAAGAGATGCTCTTGTAACGTTCAGGGAAGGGAAGAAGGTGCAAGTCCAGAAATAGTACAATTTGATAGCATCCCTTTTCTTTAAGTTCTATATATTTTACACAAACTATGAACTGAAAAACTAGGTGTGGCAAATGAGTCTTTTATAGTACTGAGAACGGAGTCTTATTTTATTTTTAAAAGTCAAATGTACTATCACATGTATGGCACTAACTTGACAAGCTCAGATGTACAGGGTAGGTTAGAAATTTTATTTTGTAGCTTCCTTGTCTGGATGTTACAGATATTAACCTTGCAGGTTAATATAGGTTGTGGAGGAAAACAAGTGAACAGGAGTGTGTGTGTATATATAATAATATATTTATAATACATATTACAAATACTGGGGGGGAGGACAGGACTTTGCTAGTTCAAGTACTGGTTGGTTCCTCAATCTCACACACAAGTCCACACTTTCACATTTAGCCATGCACTCCCTCCTCAGCCTTGCCTGCATTTATGAAGTTCTGGGATGGATTCCCAGTACGGTTTTAGGTCTCACTGGCAGAGAATGAAAATTCACCATAAGGAACTGCAGCCTCAGGAGACACTCTCAAATGTTCAACCTAAATTCTCCCGTATGCAAGTCACATGCATATATACGAATGTCAAATGAACTGAAAACAGAGGTTAGGGTTTGCATTTAAAATATGACTCTGATTGCTGGAGATAGTCATAGTTCGTACACGTCAGAGCCAAAAGAATAATTACAGACTAGAAAGGAGCCTAAGAATGCATTTGGATATTACAGGTCCGTATGAGATACGGAGCACAAAGCAGTGAGGATTAAATGTCAGTCTTAACAGTGATTTCCTCACTTCTGTGATTGCTCTGATAAGTGATGGGCTTTAGTAGCTCTCCTTAATACTAAATTACAAGAACATACTGAGTACACAGTAGAAAAAAATAAAATAAAACTGACTAATCTCATGAACATTCTTGTAATTTTACATATCTTAGCTCTGACATAATAGTCCCAGAGAAATCCTTCAGTATGTTACTGCAGATTACCCAGGGAATGAAGAAACATTACGAAACATGCCAAAACATTTAAAGGAATTCCAGTTGTGCCAGCTTTTGAGATGCTCAAATATTAGCTTTTGTGTGATCCTGTCCATCTGACTGGTTGATTGATGTTCAAATGATCATATTAACACATTCAGAATAAATGCATAGCTTAGTGCTCAGCCAACTGTTGCTAACCCATAAAGCAGTAATGATATTCTCCAAAGTACCATTTCGTTTGGTACCACGCTTCAAGTAATTGATGAAAATTGGCCAGTCTTAGCCCTCAAAACAAATGCAGGTTACCTGGTATAACATCACACCGTGTGCACAACTATTTACAGTGTCTCGAGACATTTTCAGTGAAAACCATAATTTTGTTTCACACAGTTCGCAATAATTAATTCTCTGTAGATTTTTATCAAACTGTGTAAAAGATCAAACTATTTCCTCAGGTAGAAATGTAGTTCTTGCAAATCCCTCCCTTTTTTAAGAGTAGGCTAAGTTAACAATTTTATCAACTTCAGCTTAAAATTATGCTTATTTTCACAGCATGGATAAATGAAATAAGTAACCTTTTCCATCAGGATTCTGCCTTTTTTTTTTAAATATGATTCTCAATGAAATGCGTCATATTTTATACACCTTGCCAGACACTGGAAATGCCCAGGCTTTCTTTCCCCAATTAAAGAAGCTGTTATTTGAGTGTTTCTCCTTAAGTATTTCTTTTACTAGGTCTTCTCACTGCTATTATACTAGAAAACTTGGTTAAAAGGTTTAAAGGAATGCAGAAATCCCCCTTCCCACCCCCAAAACCATGTCTCGCATCTAAACATTGTTTGGGAATTTATTTCCCAGTTCTTAGTTTTTATCTTTGCTTTGCTAAAGCAAAGCAGCTTTAGCAGCTATGGCACCTTTTGCCTGGGGCAATCTTTTGGCATAACTCATAAATGAAAAGCTACATAACCCACCACATTTCACTGCATTTAAGTTATCTGACCCATTTGAACTATACATATAAAACTGCAACCATATACCTATATAGTTATATATAACTAAGTTACAAGATATAACTATATCTATAACTTACAGTTATAGCTATACATATAAAAACCAAGATTGGTCTGAACTGATGAACTGGATGTTCAGCATCCCTTTGGGCCTTGAGGACAGGTGAAATAGGGGCCCAGTATTGGGCCCCAGTATATGGGATTGCTATTCCTGACCACCGTAACAGTATGTTTCCACCTCAAATTGAAAGGGCCATTTTAAGTAGTAGTATAATACGATTAATTCAGCCTCCTCTGCCCACTAAGTCATTGAACAGCACCTTGAAATAGGCAACAGTGTTGGCAACCACCATCTGGAGCACCTTGGGTTTTGTTATACACTCACCAAGCACCTAAGAACTGAAATTACATCCCCCACTACCCACAGTTCACTAAACCAGTCATTATGTACTAACTGCTTACTACTGATCAGGGCTAGTTTTAAAATCAATGCTGGTATCATATTCTCAGTCCTCTGAACCTCTTCCTTAGTTTTACCCATGGTATCTAGATACCTGCCTTCTACTTTCTCACCCTAGTGGTTTCCGAGCTGACTTTCAGTGTAAGCAATACTAAGGAAAAAAAAACATGTGAGCCTAATGAGGTTCAAAAAGTCCAAGTGCAAGTTGCTGCACCTGGGTGAGGGCAATCCCAGACATGAGCACAGACTGGGAGAACTACTCATTGAGAGCAGCCCTGCAAAGGAATGCTTGGGGGTTCTGGTGGATTAAAATCTTAGTGTGAGCCAGCAGTGTGTGCTTGCAGCCCAGAAGGCCAACTGCATCCCAGGCTGCATCAACAGAGGGGTGGCCAGCAGGTGGAGGGAGGTGATTTTCCCCACCTGGAGTGCTGCATCCAGGTCTGGAGCCCCCAGCACAAGAAGTATGTGGCACTGTTAGAGCAGGTCCAGAGGAGGGCCATGAAGACAATCAGAGAGCTGGAGCACCCCTCCTATAAAGAAAGGCTGAAAGAACTGGAGGTGTTCAGCCTGGAATACAGAAGGCTCCAGGGAGACCTCACTGCAGCTTGTCAATACTTACAAAGGGCTTATAAAAAAGATGGAGAGCAACTTTTTGATCAGGCAGACAATGAAAGGATAAGGGGGAATGGTTTTAAACTAAAAGAGGAGAGATTTAAATTGGAGGTTATGAGGAAATTCTTCACTCAAAGGGTGGTGAGGCACTGGAACAGGTTGCTCAGAGAAGCTGTAGATGCCCCATCCCTGGAGATGTTTAAAGCCAAGTTGCACGAGGCCCTGGGCAACCTGATCTAGTGGATGGCATCCCTACCCATGGCGGGGGGGTTGGAACTAGATGATCTTTAAGGTCCCTTCCAAACCAAGCCAGTCTACAATTCTGTGATTCTATTCCTCCCTCCTCTTAGCTTTGCTTCTACATGAACAACAAGTGATCCACACATTCCATGGCTGTATGGAAAGGATGCATCTCCTATACCTACTGTAGGCTCCCACATTCAGGATATGCTGACAGGACAACCGACTCATTTGGATCGTCTGATTTTTAGGAAGGAAACTGTCTCTATCAGAAACTCTTAAAATTGCATGTGTACAAATGGCATTTGTTCCAATCTCAGAGAGAGTATAAGGTTACTTTGGAATGCAGACTGGAAAAGACTATATGAAAAGGCCACTTTGCATAAATTCAGCCATATCACCACTGTACAATCTCATACATCCAATATGAGAAACATGAACTAATTATTTAACATTTGCATATAAATTACATATTTTGGGGTTTTGTGGCTTAGTTCCCTGTGTGATCTTGGGCCAGTTTCTGAACCTCTCTAAACCTCTGCTTCCTTGTTTGCAAAACAGATTAATATTATTTATGCAGGATGGGGTGAGGCTTAATTAACTCAGGTTTGTAAAGACCTTTCTGATCTTCAGATACTATGCAGAACAAGGACTAGAAAAATCAATTTAAGAAGCCAAGAAACGTGTAAGCCCAGATCCATGCAACATGCATATAGAGTATCAATTTTATACAGAAAATTTGTACTAACATTTCTTTGCAGCAGCAGCAAAAAATACATTAAAAGCAAGTATAAAATATGTATATTAAAAATAACTAATTCACTTACTTCTTCCTTATTTCTAGGTCTGAAACTGGAACACATCTCAGGCCAGCTCCCAATACCATGAGTGATGATGTTAGTAATACAGTTACCCTCAGACCTGAAACGAGAAAACAACAATATTTCACAGGTTAAGTCAGCAATGCTGAAGTAATAAAAAAGTCGCCCAGCTATATACATTTGCGCTCAGTCTCACTGAAGTTATGCATGTTCTTTCAAATCATAAACATTGGTGATAAGAATTACAGATACAAAGTGAAATCTTATGTTATTTTCTATATTGATACGCCAGAATTAAAGGCTTACTCTTGGCATAATACCAAACAGGATCATACCTAAAATCTTACAGATGTTCTCGGAAGTGAAAAGTGGTAATAAAAGCATCATCTAATTCTAAAGGAAATACTGTACTTTTTGAAGCATCAGGGAAGATGCTCCAAAGTATGATCTGAAATCCAGGCAGATCCAAAGAAAAATCTGTATTTGTACATTCTTTTCCAGCCACTTACTTGCTTTCATAATGCAGATATTCTTTTCATCCTGAAGAAATAACTATTTATTCAGCAGGAAAAAAAAAGTGTAGTGTATTTCTTGCAGGCCTTGCAATTAGGCCAGGTTTTTGCTGCACTCAGCTCAAATTGATGGAGGTTGTAAATATAGTACGTTAGAAAAAAGCTACAATCAACCTATTCCTTGAATATGTCTTTTTCCCCATACTGTGATTCTCAACTGAGAAGCGCTTAAATTAGAAACAACTTTATCTCAGAGCTGCAATTCCATTTGCTAGCAGTTTATTTGCTGCTGCTAAGGTGTTTCCATCATCAGTAAGCAGCACAAAAACAGTGACAACTGACGGGCTCAACCTCCAGAATACTGTAAAACACCGAAATCATAAATATGTACAATTAAAAATGTTGATACAGCTTGTAACTCTAAAGTCATAAAACTTGAAACAAACTTGGAGCAACAAACAGAAAATACAGGGCTTTGATATTCTTAGCAGAACAACTGAACTATGACAAGTACACAGCATCCCTAACGTTTAGGCAAGACTAGTAACTACCCAAAACAGAGACAGAAGAACAACTTGCTAAGATAACCCACATAACAAACAGACATCAGATTTTGATTCTAGACTGCCAGTTTTCAAATAAATGCTCCCAGTATGTCAATGACTCCTGTAACCCATACAGTTCAACCAATAGTCACGTTAAACATTCTGTTTTCCTGGGAATTTTACAGGGGGTTTCAGAGCACATGTTTTACCACAGTGTAATAGTGCTGTTATTGCAACAGCTCTTAGCAAGCCTCACTCATGAATATGCAACTCCTTGTGCCGGACATTGCGCAAACCAAAGACGGCTCCTCTCTCAAACAACCTAAGCCAAGACAACCAAACCAAAACAAAGTTAACGCTACAGGTTTTCTGAAACGGAAGCATGACTTCCTCGGTACAGCTGAGTCATTAACAAAAGGAATGTGACCCAGGTTCCTGCAGCTCCTAAGGACAGCTCATGCCCCTAATGCCGCGGAGAAGCATCACCAGCTGAGAACATTTGTTTCCTTGAAGGACTCCCAGTGCCTGCCCAGACTTACTTGGCTCTGCATTTAACCAGCACATGTAGCTGTTGAACTGGATTTTCAAGCACACACATTCAGAGAGCCCAAACTAATGTCCTGATAAGGCTGTTCAAAACCCTGCTGTTCATGTTTTCTGTGCCACTGCGTGAGCCTTCATGGCGTGCTGAAACCTGTACTACCATGTTGGATTAGCCGTGGGGGTAATTATTTGTGTTGGGAGGGACTACGTGCGATGTTCTTGCCTTTTTCCTTTAAAAAAATTGTTAGCATTGCTTTCATACATAATGAGAACCTGTACATGATCCAAATTAGAGTTTTATTGACTGAAAGTCAAAACGTAAGTCTTTTAAACTGAGAAACGTGTAGTCTTCCATTGGAAACACTGCTGCAAATGTTTCAAGACAGAAAATGACACATGCATTACTGGAGTTACGTAAACCAGGATTTTTTTGAATGACATTTCACAAAGCATGCCACTTTCTGTCTTTTAGGAGGTACAAGGACAAGGACAGACAGCTGGGAAGGTCTCAGTCAAGTGGCACAGCAGGTGACACAGTCCAGGTACATCCCAGGGCACAGCAGGAAATGAGTATTATATAGAAATTTAGGTTTATATCACCACAGGATGAGCTTTCCTAGATAAAAAAAATACCTATTTTATTTTTTCACTAAAAAAGTTTTGTTTTAAATCTGTAGAAAAGTTTCATTAAAAAAAAAACAGCATCACATAATTCAGTGAAAAATAAATTGGATGTCAAAATTTCCCACCAGCTCCTATTCTAGGCTTATTTTTACCATCAACCGTACGTGTCATGTAATTTAAAAATAAAATTACCAGTTAAAGCCTCACAATCAAGATACGTTTGATCTCTCCGAATGTTCTTTGAAGTCCTCATCTTGAATACTATACACTGTAATGTGCCACTTTTAAGTGTTTTGATTGCGCAGACTGTTCTTTGGCCTTTTGTTTCACCTTAACATGCAAACACACCTACAAATTCTTTTGGTTAAAGCAGCGTGTTGAAAATGATGACACCGAAGTGAACAAGTAAAAAAGACTGTCAGACAAGCAGCATATTAGAGATTTTCTTTGCTAATTACACGATGTACTTCTACCCTCTGAGCACCTTCCCCTTTTGCTTTGCTTTACGTTTTAACTCTCTGAATTCATTCTCCCTTTCATCTTAGAAATCAGTCTTTAATAGTATTTTTAGAATTATATAAGTGTTTTTGCTTTGAACATTGCAGTGTCCCTTAATCTGAACTGGAAATCTTGTACTACTCCAAACGGTAACCTCAGAGTGTTTCAGGATATCACTATGCACCATGGTGACAATAAACCAAAGTTACCAACCGAGCCTGGAAAGAAAGCCTGTGAACCCTGCAAGAAATTATTTCACTAATTAAAAAAAAAAAAAATCTAAGCAACACACACAATCAAGATTTTGAGTAAACCTAATTAATTTTATTGGTTTTACCCTGTATGCAACTGGTAATGGATGGTGGTGGGGCTACAGCTTCTTAAAAACCATCATCCAGTTCCCAATACCCTTCTTTCAGAGGTTTCTGACATGCAGCTGGAAAGGAAAGAAACATCTCAAAGTGGATGTTGTACAGGTGGAGGTGCTTTTCTATTCTTTGGAGCCGTTCCTGCTGGCTGCTCCTGCAGGCTGCTGGGCCCCACAGGTTGCCCTGGCTGCTGGGCACTCTGTGGCTACCTTCTGAGTGGTCACTGGTGGTAACACAAAACTTCATCAGAAGCATCAGAAATTCAATCAGTAATAAAAATACATTTCACTCAAATAATGATTAATATAACCGATATTGCTCAAGTGTTTAACCCTCCTGTAGCTAATAACACCGTCTGCTTTGCGAACTCAGCAGCGCACACTGCATTTGCTGGCTTTGATTTCTCTTTAAAACGAGTACCCCCAAACTCCTGCCACTACTAGAGATTTAACGGAAACTCTCGACCCACAATCCTCTTCACTCTTCTGCAAAACACAGACTTTTAAGCCAGACAAGATGATGTGGTACTAGCAAACCTTGACGTACCTGTGCCACCAGGATGTGCAGCAGGATGTGGCCTGCACGCAGCAGCACAGCCTGCAACCAAGCGGCCACTACAGAGCCAGCGAGAACGAAACACTTAGTTCAGAGCAGCACACAAATGGCAGCTAATGTTTGTTTGTTTCCCCCCCTTCTAACGAAGTGCCCTTTTTGGGGGAAATTCCAGTTAGATGTGCAGAACAAGCAGATTTCACCTTTTTGCTAAGCCTAATGGAAGTCTTGCCAGAGGAACAGCTGCAGAACTGAGCCCTCCACCCAGCATGGCCAAAGTGGATTTCTCTTACACCCACATCTCTCTCAACGCATTCATATTTAAACGTTTTCCTTCCTTCAGCTGCAGATACTAAAATCAGTCCTCACAAACACAGAATACAACAATGCTCTAATTACAGATGAGTGACATGGGCCCACTGCACATTTTCACAGCTTTTAAAGATCAGGCTGGAGGCAAGAACGATCCCTTCTGACACAACTCAGAGCATTTTAATTCACTCAACTACTCTATTATTATTTTGACTAAAGCATATCTGTCTAAAAAGATAAGCCTGTCTGATGCACACACGAGGAAATGAAAAACTCACCGATTTCAACAGCCGTTCCAACAATCACTGTTAAATTGTGTTTTCCTTCTTATTTAAAGCAAAATCAGTTGTCAAACAAATTCTTGCTTTGCTTTTCAGGATGGAAGAAGCACTGGACCTTGTATTTTTCCTTCTATGAAGTTAATACACAATAAAATAACCTTTACCTTTGGTTTCAGTAAACAGAAGCAATGAGCTCCAAGTTTTTCACAATTTTTCCTTCAGTCCTGGAATTGTTTTTGCATGCCTTGTCCAAATACCCTCCTCACTGTTCAAGCATCCTTTTTTAAATAGGAGGATTTTTTTCTCGGATACCTGTTTTCCATTCCATACGAAGGATCTGTTTCTCTTCCTCCTTTATGTGTGGCTTTACATTTAGCCATATTAAAACAGAAGTTTGATTAAACAGCATACTTTATCAGGCAATCCTCAAAGCCCTGCAGAGAAGTCCCTGCTTCATCATTATCTACTGCTTCAGAAATCTTTGTATTTTAAATTTCATACTAACAAAATTACACTAAGAGTTGCACCATTTTCTCTCACAAGGTTATCTGTCATAATAAAAATAATAATAATAATAAAAGCTACCTTGCTGCTAAATAGAGCGAACAAAACTTTTGTTGTGCTTGCATTTCACCGAACTGACTAATGTTGCTAAGAATATAAGCAGCAATCCTCTTTCAGATAAAGCATCCTTACAACAAGCAATACAACTCAGAAAAGAAAAGAACCTTTTCAGTGACATGAAAAGACTTCCTAGTTGAGATGTGGTCCCAGTCTTTCTTCTAGCACATGGAACAAACTTGAAAAATCAGTATTTCAGACCCAATGTAGATTCCACAAAAGCACTTGATTGCAGAGGAGCATAAATTGTGTTTGGAAACTCAGTGGAAAATAAGTATGCTCTAAAGAGTATCATCAACTACGCTCAGAAGCATTAAAAACTGGAAACCAAATACACAGACTGCATGCAGAAGAGAACAACTGCCAGGTCATATGCAGCTAATCCAAAACTGCTCCTAGTCTGATGGCCAGGAAGTCATGAGGTGCTGTTACATACACACTACATCTCCCTTCTCTGGGTCCATGGTGCTGATCTCCTGTCTTTTGTAAGCCGTGATTTTAAAGCTAAACCAAAGCTAATTGTTTCCATCCGTTTCCCTGGCTCTATGTGGCACTACCCAAATAGCATCCACATTTCACCTAAAAAGGTTTAGGACTTGATCATTTGTTTTGGATTGAAAATACAGCAAATTATGGACATTCATTCAAGCATTCTGCTTGACAGCACCTTTCTGGTACCAAATAGTAAGAACTAAGCATATAGGACCCATTTGAAACAAATTGTATTCAAATATACATTTGTCCCCTCCTGCCTGATCTAGGACACAAAAAGTAGACCTCTTCCGGACAGAGCCCACAACACAGCCCAGTTCCACTTCCCTGGGGAGGATTGCATGGCAAAGTCAGATTCCAGCAGACATTGTGCTCCAATTTCTGTCTGACATAAGTAGTAGACAGAATTGGATCCCCAGACAAAATATGTACTAGGAGTCTCTTGAAATATAGATGTAGGAGATAATGATCTTCAGAGAGGCAATTTCTCTTTATAATTTCTTATGTGTTGTAACAGAATCTGTCAGCAATAGCTGACATCCAGGCTATCAGGAAGAGTTTGAAATTTCTTATAAACGTATGTTTCATCATATACAAGTTTTCCAAATAAACGCGGTATGTATGAATACAGCAACTTCAAATAAAATAGTTCCTGGGGTTCGATACAGGCCTCCTACTCAGGGTCAGAAAGACAGACAAGCCCATATTGCAGAAGTGAAATCACCAGCGGTACAGGGGAACCCAGAGGGAAGTCCCTGCCAGCCAGGAACAAAGGCTGGTGCCAGGGACAAGATGAGACCTAAAGATAAAGCTATTTCTCCTACCAGCACTTACTGGACAGAGAAGACTGCACGCAAAACTGAAATTATGGGGCCCAACATTCATCCCCACCAGTTCTGTTTTCAGTATCTCTTGCAGAAGATGGAAAATAGGCAATACCTGCATAAAAGTTATCAAGCACCAGCTTATAAGAACATCATCACTCCCAAATTACGAGGTTAGGTAAGAATCTTGTAAAATAAAATTATGAGACTCAAAGTACAAAATTTGGCCAGCCAAGTGTTTCAGAGAAAAGATGGCTCTATTTGAGGGAAGTGACTGAACGTGTAAGAACTAAAATAAAACCAGAAGGACAGAATTGTGAGAAGCAAGGCTCAGCATCACGTAATTGCGAATTATTATGACAATCACACAACCACCTCCCCAGTTGTTGAGCTGCTCCACCTTTCTCTACATGCATCCTGACTGTTAGGTAACTAAGATACTTGCATATTTACATTCTGACTGCACAGCTCACTTTTGATTCACATTGCAAAAAAAAAAACTTGTTTTATGGTATTTTTCTTTTTGTTTTCCTTTTCCTTCATTAAAGCACATTAAAATTATTGTTCATCTTACTCTAGATACAAGAATTTCACTGCACCTGCTAGAAGGAAGAACAAGCTATCACAACCATGTCAGGAGGATGCAGGGTGCTTTTGTCTCATTTGCATCAACACGGTCAAGCTATGCCGTCATGGGATCCGTGGAACCATAACGTTTTAACTTTGTTCCAGTATCTCTCTCTTATTTTTAATACTGCTTCTTCGCTTCATTTTTAATACTGCTTCTTGGCTTATTTTAGCTGCTCACCGATGTACGTTTTACCCACAACTAATCCAAGTGCAAAGAACCTCAAAGAAGAGAGCACTGGCCTGGGGCAGTGGGACCTGCCTCTCTTGACGCTCCTTAGGAAACTGGGCAGGCCACTTCTGCTCCACTTCTCCCCCTCCTGCCTTATTTGTTCAGACTAAACGCATAGAAACAGGAGCTGGTCTCACCACCAATACTATACCGGCTGGTAAATCAAGTGTTCTCCCTGCCTGGAGTCAGTGCAGTGCTGGGATACACTAGAAAAGGTGTAGAAAAGGACTTGGAGTGCTTACTGAATCTGTAAAACTCACACAAACACCGAAGAAGTACTCTTCCTTCACCTCAGCTACCTGCTTTCTACTCTCAAGCCTGATGAAACACGAAGACTTGGGTGAATCATTTAATTGATCTTTTCCATTTGATTAACTAAAAACTACATCAAGGGGCGTGCATGTGCGTACACGTCAGAGAGACACCGAGCAACTGACAAAAACACCTAGTTATGTTGGCAGAGGACTAACCCTCGTCATTAATTTTGAAGCTAAATCATGGATGCTCATTAACAAGTCAAGAGAAAGTACGAGATAAGAAGCCTTCACTGTAGCAATCACTGTTGTCTTCCTGGGCAAATCCTGACAATCCAAGCCCTTTCAGCACTGAACAAGGGGGAGGAAAGCTTTTCTTTTCTTTTCTCTTCCCACTCATTTCGAGCACTCCCGATTGCACAGCAGGCTTAATTACCGTACAGCTAACCACAGATCCCTACCTGCGGTGACAGAGGAAAAACAGTCTTCTGGTACACATCTATCAGGAAGATGTTCTGTCATTATCGTAGTGGCACTTGCCCACACCACCCAATGGCGCATGAAATTCTTCATTTGAAGAGACACAGAGGCATTTTGCTTTGCCACAACAGAGTATCAAGAAGCGCCCATGCAGCAAGGATTGGCAGCTACGCTAAATACCACCTAGTGGATTCACTAAGCGGGACGCTAAGTGCAAAGTTTCTACTTTTTCCTGTCCCTGCTGCGAGGCAGGGAAAAGAGATGTAAGAGTCCTGTCGATGTGACATCCACGTGGGTCTTGAGACTGTTCAGTTGCTGGAGTCAGCGTTCAGCTTCCCTGCATGTGAAGTTTCAACATTACTTTAACATTACAAGGACCGCAAACTATTTAGGGTACACAGTTCAACTGAAATTATCCTAAGGACACACTCTGGGGCACTGTAACGGGTCCTAAACCCACTGCAGTTTTAAAGGCTCCCGATCAATTCTTTACGTTCATGTGATTAATCAATTACAACTTAACTCCACCTTTCCCAAATATTCCAAAGGGACGTCACTTATCAAAAAAAGCCAAATAAAACAAAAGAAGTTCCTAAATGCAGTTGAATTTGACATCTGGTATTCCAGAAAAACATCAGCAGACTTTGTGAAAAGCAGAAGACCTCTCACTTTCAGAACACATCACTCCCTTGAACTGAGTCATATGGATCTCCAGCTTTAGAAAGAGGAAAAAACTAAAAATCCTCTCTACAACAAATTCGCATGAGAAAGCTTCATTTGTAGCTTTTGAGGAAATTGGAGCATTGATCAAAAGCTTCTGCAAAACAAAGTTACAGCATGGCTACAGCGCTACAATAAGTACATGCATGTGAGAAGCATTAAAGAAAAGCACCAAAAATATGGCAGGAAATGATAGAACAGCACTGAATGTCACCAATTAGAGAAAGGCAAAGCAAGCCACAACTTCCCTTGCCATAGGACTATAATTAAAAGAGTGACAACAGACAACGTAATGGTATTTTAACGTTTTCTGTCCCAGTTACAGAAAGCTTTCCAGAAGCAGAGCACCACCAGACAGAGGGGCCGCGTGCACTCGGGCAGCTCACGCCCCCATCACGTGGCCAGGCATCTGTCATCACCAAAACCACACCAAGAGCAGCAGCTGCATTTTGGCTGTGCTGCCGGCACATACATACATGCAGCGTCCGGGGAGCCCCGTGGGAGCAGGCAGGGAGAGGGTTAGCTGTGCCCGCGTCCGAGGCACCTCGAGGACTGGGAACGCAAAGGAAGAGCTGAACAAACCCTTCTGGCAGGCAAAGGCACTGCCAGCCTGAGTCCAGAGCTTGGATTTCGCAAACGCGGAAGACTGGGACCTTGTAAAAGATAAGGCAAAAAGGGCAATTATGCTTAAACAGAATTCCCAACCACTCAATTTAAGAGCACTTCCCAAGCTAGTTCAACCACGGGGTGGGAAACACAGCTTTTGTGAGGGGCTGTGCAGGCGTCTCAGGACACACACAGGCAGCCCCTTCACCTCCCTTCGTTTGTCACTGGCATCCCATCACACCTACTACTGCCTCTCACTCCCTGGGAAGCCATTCAGTGTGCCTTTCTTTCCCCTCCAACCCTTCTTGGTCCTTCCCATCCCCACCACTCCCGTCCCTCTGGCTCTAGGTCTTCTTTCTCCATACGAGCCTCACACTCTCACCCACTACTTCATCCCACACTGTCCCCTTCTCTCTACCTCTTCCTGCCTATCCAAGGGCTTTTTGGACACAGGATCTCACACCTTTGTCCCCTGAGCTTCTCACATCCAACCCCTCTTACTCCTCAAAGAGTGCAGAGTAGGCGGCAGAGGGAAGCTGGAGCACAAGACTGGCAAGCCACAGCAAGAGGGAGACACGCAGCTAGTTACACAGCCCAGGGTCAGTGTGACTGCACGTACAGGGCCCCAAAGCCTCTGACCCTCAGTAAGACGGCCAGTACTATTCTTGTAAGCTATATAACCATGTTAGGAATATATTTTTTATCAAGACAAAGTTATTTTAAACCCAGAGTGCAGCTCCCTGATATTCTTCACTGTGCGGCATTTCAAACGCCTAGCACCGCTGCAACAGCTGCAACGCGTGCAAATAGCATGTTGGTTGCTTAAAGGGTAGTGGGATGAAGAGAAACCTCTGTGGAAACATGGCACAAAGCAGAGGCTGGGGCTGCCACCATCTAAAAGAAAGAACTACCTCCAGAAGAGGACATCTGTCTACAGCCCTGATTTCTACTCAGCCTGGCCCATCAGGAGGTATGGGAAGTGCTGCTACCAATCACGCTGGTATTGCTGTGATGAATCATAGTGGCATCAAGTTAATACAACTCATCAGATCCTAATTAAACCACTCTATGTTGCTAATCACTCTGTGTATCTCAAGTGATCTTTTGGAGCACGTCTGACTCCAGTGAGGGTGGGCCAATCAATTCTCTAATGAGCCCTCACTTCTGCAAACACTCGCGCAAATGCTCTGCGGGCTTTCACTGCAACCACAGCATATAAAATTCAGCAACAGAAGCTAGCTAAGTTTGGTTAGGTCTCCCTTTTCTCCTGATGGTGTAGTGGCAAAACATGTCTATATAGACACACACACACACAGAGCAACTCATCAAAATAAATTTTGCAAAATCAAGCTATTCAAATATTTACTCTAGTGGGATTTACCTATACACAGCTCTTTAATTGTTTATTTCATCTCTCCACACAATAAAAACAGCACTTCATCTCACTCCTTCCGAGATTTGTTAGTTTAGGAAAATTAATCCCTTTCACAGAATTGGATAGGCTTGGATCAGTATCACTTACCAGACAATGAAATACACGTTGCTCGTAGCACGCAGTAGGACAGCACTCCACAGGATGCGAGGGAACAGACGGGGGTAAAACATATTTTCCTTCAAACTTCTGTGCATTTCACTCAAGTGTATAAATCACTTGTCTTTTCACTAAATACGTATAGCTTTCACTTCAAATGAATCCAGGCATCTTCTCCCCTCTTTTTTTTTTTGTTTCAACTAGAGCACTAAGTTCACATTTAGCTTTCATTAAATCCAAAAGAGCCTTCTGCTGCTCTTGTTGGCCTTAACAAGACCTCTGCCATTAATCTGAATGCTACAGAGTAGAATCAGTTCCTTATGATAAGCACACTCTTCATGACCTGAGCACACCTCAGCTGAGTGCCAGAAACATTGCCTTTTCCTTTCTCCTTGGCTCCTTGCCATTCTACCCACATTTTCATACCTGTAAGCTTTCCCGTGGGTGTTTATTTCCTGTAGGCTGTGCTAACCTAGCAAAACCCTGTCTGTATAAACCACTTTTATTCTCAAGGTGTGTAAATCCTTTTAGCTTGATCTCACCAAATTACATAAAAGTCTTATTGCCTTACACTGAGTCTTATCCTGGGAATCTTTAGCTGAGGCTCACACCTGAGGTTGACCTCTGAGTTATCAAACTGATCATTTTGAAACACCGGCTCTAAATCTTGCAGTCACACACCCAAGATAAGGAAAGCCTATTTCTGAGATCATGACAAAAGGTTGCTGAAAATGTGTTTCTTTGCCACAAGACAAAAACTTTCAGATTTTAAAGCCATGAACCTTTAAAGGTTTGTGATTCACCTACTGTTGACCTGCTGGTAACCAAAATTCCATATGCTTAGGATCGCTTGGGACACTACAGAACTACAAGTACTTCCAAGAAAACCTCAGCATGTTGTTGTGAGTGTCACCATCGAAGTATTTCACACTGTCCATCTATGCCAACAGTGATACTTATCAGCAACTAGACCTGCTACAACTTTTTGAAAATTACTAGTAACATGCTCCAATCTGTATTTGCTGCCACACGGTCTGAGAGCCTGAATGACAGATCAGGACCCTGAGACACCAACCACAACAGAAACACCGAACAGAAAGAAAATCTTCCCCATCTCTTGGCTTTACTTAGCCATTCACAAATGCACCGAGTTCTAGAACAACATCCTGCTTCCTCTTTGCTCACCGTACTCAACCTCACAACCCTCAAAAACCAAAGGCATCTCACAAACACTTCCTAGATGACATTCTACCACAGGGGAGAGGATGCTCATCTGAAGTCTTCTCCTGCTGTCCCCGTGGCCCTGGATGCGAATTAGAGCAGTCCAAAGCCCCAAAAGCAAGATCAGCTGTTCCATGCATACAGTACAAGGTGACAATCTGGGACCTTCAAGTATGCAGGCTATTTTACAGAATTCTCCTTATTTATCACGTGTAGTTTATTTTCTACAGAGAACGGTTATTAGGGCATTTTTATATTAGTAAGGTCTGATTTACTACTCATGTTCAATATTCATTACTGTTTTGTCAGACTGTATTGAAGGATTTAACCTCAAAATTCCCTGGTGAAAGAGGTAAAAACTACATCAAACATTTTAAGGGAACAAAACCAAGAAGCTAGGAGACAGCAGTGCAATTAGGAGGTTGATTTTCAGGAAAAAAAGAATAACTATTTAAGCAAGAAAAAACACTCATAGTTTCAATATACAAGCCAGTCTCCACTAAAACAAAAAAAAAATAGATTATTGAAAATTTCTCTATATTTTGTAATTTAATCACTAGGATAACAATACTATGTAAATTTAATTTTAGCAAAAAAAAAAGTGACTAAGAATATCTATACAATCCATGTAAGCATATACCGTTTTACAAAAAAGGACCAAGAAATAGATTACATTTCACTTTTACCAGTAATAAGTGACATTCCTTCAAACTCAATACAAGATAAAACTGTATTGCAAAAGTTAATGAAAAATATCACTATGCTATTAAATTAGTTTAATGTGAATTATAAAGTATTTCCTTCTTCATTGCCTTTCCTTGCTTACATGGGAACATAATGAAGAAGAAATATACAATATCAGTCTATGTCTCATGTTATAACTATGAACTTAACTTATAAAAAGATCAGAGGACCAGACCCATAATTCAAATATTTAAGCTTCAGACTTCAGGAGGAGTTAAGATACATAAACACCCTAACAGACCTGTACACATGTCTACAGTTCCCATGAAATGAAACACTGGAGGCACAAAACATCCATAAACACTCAGGCATCATGTGACAAATCATAGCTAATTTTAATGCTGTACACACCAAGGGTCCATCCAATGGCACACTGAAATCAATTCCCATTTTATTTCAGTCTTACCAAATCTCTAAAGATAATTACAATTAAAAAATGACTCCTGTACCTATTGCTAAAGAAAATGCATCTGGTGAGACACATTTAACTCCTGTGCACACTCCATCTCTTCACCTTTCCTCACCAAGATACAAGCTGGCAAGAACAACAAAAACCCCTATAATTCCACCTACAGAAATGGTTTTTCGATCCTGCTTCATAATGGCACGTACTCCAAAGTGACATTCACAAACATAACCCCTCAGTTTCAGCATGCATCCAGCCCAGGACTAGGAAACATTACGGATATCACCACTGCCCCTCTGACAGGACCCTAGGAAGCAGAGTTTGGAAAGCTGCTCCAGCCTGCCGAGTCCAAAACCACGCTGGTACAAGCACACCGTCAGCCAGAGGAAACAGGGAGGCAGGAACAGGGCCAAAGAAGAATTTCCTGCTGCGACACGTGAGCCTTGCTAAGTGTCTGAAAACTAATGTATTTTTAAGTCCAACATGAGCTCGGCAAAATTCAAAGTGATCTTTCAATTTACATAACCTAGTGAAATACCATGCTCGCTCCAAGGCATCAAAGACCCTTTAAACTACTGCATTAACACCCTTCAAAAAAAATCACCTCTTCCCACTGAATGTGTTCAGACCTTAAAGTAGGACCTTTTGCAAATACAGTCTTGTGAAGGCCATCACCGTTCTCTTGATGAAAATTCACTTAATTTCACTAAAAAAAAAAAAAAAAAATAAAAAAAAAATCACTACAGATCTATAGGAACCCAGGCTTAGCTGACCAAGACTGTCACACCACTCACCACTCCTGACATCCACAGCTGCTCTGGGTCACATAAGTCCACAGGGGACATGTGAAGTCACCTGTAGTGTCTTCTGCAGAAACTCCCCAAGGTACCAGAAGTGACACCATCCCTGCCTTTCCCAGCCTACGTGTTCCTCCCAGGCTCCAACCACGTTACCCGTGTCAACTGCAAACAGGCCTCTGTAAAAAAAATCCAGGAAACACATTTGGGAGGCCAGGAAGGAAGAGGTCACAGAGACAAAGAAACCCTTCTAGGTTAAAACACAAACAAATGTAATCTGAGCATCATAGATCCCTTACACATAAAATGGAAGAGCAGCTAACTATTGCTTTTTTAGCATGTTTTACTAAAAATAAACACTGCCACCCTCTCTTCTTGGGGGACCCCACGCTTCTCTGAGAAGTTGTGATGCAACTGAAACACGCAGTCTAAGTAATGCTTCTACACGTAGGATTATTAACATGCCCATTGCTGAATATTCAACCTTTCAACTTGAATTGAATTAAAAGGAAGGGGAAGAAGTGACCAAACCCTTACAAGCAGCACTGAAATAAGAAACAGACACACACATGGTACAACAGAAGTTTGGTATGGGAACCGATTTCGATTTCAAACTACATGCTACACTGAACAACTGAAAAACAAAAAGACAAATACTTTTGGACTTAATCTGAAGCATCATAACACAAAATCAGACTTAACTGACAGCAGACAGCTATGTATTGATACCAGTTAGATACACCTCTGACTGTGAAGTATAGGACTATCTAAAAGCAGAATCTCCTCTCACAAATCCTGACACTCGTCATCTACAGTGCCATACTTCTGATACATGCCAGGTTTTAAATGTTGACACTTCACAAACAGTTTCTTTTCCTGACAGTTTCTTTACGAGCCAACTCCAGTGACAGATGATTGAAGCCAGAAGAGTAACTGGTGTTGTTTCTCTAGATGTTTGGTACAGAGTAAATTCAATCTAACGACAAGCATTTATACTCCTAAGCAAGCGAAATACTGCTCTTGCAAGGTCATACCCAACCAACTTTAGAGCTTCAAAGAAGTCTTGCTCCTCCTCCAGAGAGCAGATCCAACCCCATGAGGTGCCTCTGGTGGGACGTGCTCCCTGGGAGAGCTGGGCCGTGCTGGCACTCCTTGCTCCGCTGGAAGCAAAGTGTCAGGGCTCCGCCGTTACTCACTTCCCAACACGAGCGGCACAACGTTCTCCATGGGAACCACCCAAGAACAGCAAGAAACTCAACAGGGCCCCCACAAAATCCACTGCTGTGCAAAGAACATGCTCCAGGGCCGTTACATATTCTTCATGCATGAAACCAATGAGTAAAGATTCTTGGTTAAGGCTATAAACTGAAACTGTCTCAACAAGGACAGAAACACAGCAAGATCAAAGAGGTAGTTCATATCAGTACCTCCATTCATTGTGGAATTAAAAAAAATCACAATCATTATTTAACATACTCCAGTATTTTTTAAAACCCTCAAAATCAGCTGCATAGAAGAGAAAAACATACATTCAACTCTACCAGCACAGGTTCAAGTTTAGTTTTATTTCCTTGATAACATGAGCAGAGTTGTCATCTTCACTGTAGAAAACAAAGCAACTCACTTTAATTTCAAGATAATTAACAATGCTATTAATACAACAGTCTAGACAGACATTGTTGACTTAAGTTTGAATTGCTTGAGAGAAGGCTGGCTGTAGAGCCACCACGGACTCATTTGGAGAATGTATTTTCAGCCCAATAAGCTTTATTCCCCCAAAGTCTCTTCAGCTTCAGGAAAAGCAATTCCAATTTCAAAGCATAAACCTTCTCAGCTACAACTTTTCTCCCCGTCTTCCTTCACTTTCTCCCCTTTGCTCCACACAAATGAGCTATTAATTCCTAAATAAATGGAATGAGCAGCACTTAACATCAGGATCCACAAGGGTATTTAGGCTCCTATCTCCTGTTTAGAGGCCTGTTTAAACAGGAATTAAAAGACTAAACACTTCCATGGATTTAGGCCCAGAAGCTCAAATCGGCAAACACGTGCACTTTAGCGGTCCCCAGGGTGACCACACATAAACTTCACAGGCCTTGAAGAAGTTCTCCAAAGACAAATGCTGGTTTTGGAAGTAAGCTACTGAAACGCAAAGGCCCGAATGTGAATTAGGAAACTCTCCCTCGTGCTTGTCTTCCAAAACCACAACGCCTAACCTCTGGGTTTCTGTTTGCTGCCTTTGCACCTCCCTGGTGCACCAGCGGCAAGCCGTTGGCTTGGCGTGATCCATTTTCAAAGATGAAGTATTTCACCACGATGCAGTAGCTGCTCTGAGCACCAACGTCCCTTGATCGAGACATCCCCGCTGGCATTCAGCTGATTACCAGAAAACAATGTTGCTGATACAACCATCTGCCATGCAGGTGTTGGCCATGGAATGCCAGAGCGGAGTGGCTCTCCTCCAGACCCATGCGGAGCTAAAATGCTATAACCGCTCTTAGCTTTAGGATCATTGAACCACAGAATCATTAAGGTTGGAAAAGACCTCCAGTATCATCTGATCCAGCCATCCCCCTACCACCAATGTCACCCACTAAACCATGTCCCTAAGCACCACGTCCAACCTTTCCTTGAACACCCCCACGGATGGTGATGCCACCACTTCCCTGGGCAACCTGTCCCAACGCCTGACTGCTCTTTCTGAAAAGAAACGTCTCCTCATTTCCAACGTAAACCTCCCCTGGCACAACTTGAGGCCATCCCTATGACTAGTTACCTGCGAGAAGAGGCCAACCCCCAGCTCCCCACAACTTCCTTCCAGGTAGCTGTAGAGAGCAATAAGGTCTATAGAATCATAAGGGTTGGAAAAGACCTGAACTTTAGCAACACCTCTCAGCGCCTTCCTCACGAGTGGCCTTTGATGCACCTTTATTTGAAATAAGAGCTGCGCTGGTGGTGCTGTAGGGCATCAGTCACCCGATGGAGACCCCACGGAGGTCCCATCCCGTTCCGTCCCATCCCGGGGGGCTGCAGCGGGCTGCCCGACCCGGCCGTGCCCCACCACCCCCAGCCTGCTCTCACCCTTCTTGTCCATCAGCCACATGAAGAAGAAGCAAGGCGCGAAGCCGATGGGCCCCCAGAAGACGAGCAGGGCGATGTCCCAGCCGCTGAAGCCGAAGGCCAGGCGGGCCGAGTTCTGGATGGGGCCCCAGGTGTTCCACAGCAGGCCCTGCGCGAAGCCCAGCAGCGAGAAAAGCAGCAGCACCAGCCACCGCCGCCCGTAGACGCGACCCGCCGCCGGGGCCAGCAGCCGGACCGGCACCGCCACCGGCCCCGCCGGGCCCCCCGCAGCTCCCCGCGGCTGCTGCAGCTGCTGGGGCCGCCGCCGCTGCTGCTGCTGCTGCTGGGGCGGCGGCGGGGGCAGCAGGGGCTGCCGCTCCTCCGCGCTGCTCCAGCCTAAGCCCATCTGCCGGGGCGCTGGCGGCGGCCCGCCGGGGAGGAGGGCGCGGGGCCGGGGGCAGGGACGAGCCGTACTCGGAGCCCCGAGCGCGGCGGCGCTGCCCCGGCCCGGCACAGCCGCATGCGCGGTCGGGGAAGGGCCGGCGGCCGCCTCCTTCCTCCGCCGCCGAGGGGAGGAGGGAAGGGGAGCCGGGGAGGCACGGCCGGGCCCGGAACAAAATGGCCGGGGCGGAGAGCGGCGGCCCCGCCGCGCAGGGTAGGTGCCCGCCGGCCCCTGGCGTGCTGCCCGCCGGCGGTCCCGGGGCGGGCGGGAGGTCGTGTCGCCGAGTTACCGCTTGCGCCTCCCCGACGGCGCCTTACCGGGAGGAAAACACCGGTTTTAGTGAATTTCCCCGGCGGGGAGGTGCGGTGCTGTGTGGCTGCTCTGCCTCGGTTCCGGGCGTGCTGCGGGGCCCCGGGGCGCCGTGTGCCCCCCGGCCACAAAACGCGGCGGTGTGGCTGGAGGGCGAGCCCTCAGCTTGCATCCCGGTGTCTCAGGTCACCTCGGTGGGGTTTGTGTGATGCACCCCAGTTCCTCAGCCTGTTTCCTGTAGGAGTTCCAGGGAGATAAACTGACCCTTAATTTCTGAGGGGGTTGAGTATTTCAGGAGTGTGTTAGCAGGAAGCTAGGCCTCCTACCCTGAACCATCCTCTCCAATCTTAACAGCATCTTCAGCATCCCCTCTGGAACATCCCACCTCGGGTGTGATCTTCTTACCTGGTCACCTGCAGTTACGGAGGACAGGGCTGGATTGGCCCATTAGCGCCTAGAAGTACCTTTACTCAGTGAGATGCTACAGCAGAGCTTATCGGTGTTATATCAGGTTTGAAGAGGGCTCTCTTCCAGAAGTGTCCCTTAATGTCTAAAAAGGGTTGGGATGGATGCAGTGCACCTAAATGTGGTGTCTACCTAACAGGTGTCAGAATGGCTTTGTAATGAGGTGGATAAAAATCAGCTGTGGTCTGAATTGGAGTGGAAAAAAAAACAGGATTCAATTACAGCCTGCACGTAAATCCATTTTAAAAGAATTCAGATGAATTCTGAATCATGTGGGCTACGCTAGGCTCATTAGAAACTATTATCATTTAAATAGATTGAAGTATATATTCATTTCATTAGCTTGTATGAGTATTTATCTGTATATCTACCATCTGCACTTGTCATAAAATTAATGGCTCATATGCTGCACAATGCTTCATCTTCCTTGAAAAAATACGTATTTCAGTTTGGCTCGCTTAGGAATTCTGTCACAAAGATTGGAAGCTGGTTTGATAAATGCCTGTGTGCTTAATTGGGAAGAGCTAAATAGTGGGATCCACAAGGGCTGGTTTTAGATGCAGTGTTAATGTAATTCTGTTGATACATTGGGCAGCGCATGACTGAAATTCAAACACGATGCCCAATCCACAGTTTTGCAGCCAAAACTACACACTCCCGTGAAATTTCCCCCCCAAAACATACGGACATTGCATATTGTTTAGCCCACACAGCTCTGTTTGCTAGACAGAGGCTCAAATTAGGAGTTGCAAGCTCAGGGTGGAAAAAGGAAATTTATACCAACTGAAATAATCAGAAATATGATCAAAAAGAAAATGAGGTTTTGTCTAGAAAATTTTGATATCTTCCTCAGGAAAAATAAAATTCATGCACAAATAAATATCGGAGGGATGTGCAGAAAGTAAAGTAAAACTTCAGCTTGCCATGTAGAACTGTGGTGAAAAAAATAGAGTAAAAATATTGGACAAGATTCAGACTTGATCATGACCGATGTGTATTCTGTTAGTGCTTTTTTTTCCAAGTAAGATTAATTCCCTGTTTTACTTGGTCTTCTTTATACATTACCACCTCCGTATGGTTTAGTCTGTGCCAAAATGTTCTTTCAGTTTGAAACGGCTATGTTACTTCTATAATTTAATTGATTTGGTGGCATTGTGCCAAAGACAAAGTGCTGTCATTTGAAAAAGTAAACAAAGTGAAAAAATGTTTCTCTCTTTGAACATTTTTCAATTAACTGTAGTAATTGCAGGGCTTTCTTGGTTACTCTAGTAGCAAGAAACTAATCCAATAATAAGGCAGGTGGTGCTTTGCAGTGTCCTTTAACTGCAAAACTTGCCTCTTGATACGTGCATGGTAAAATGGAAACTTCAGTAAAATTCTTCAATATGCAGGTCACTTCATCATGTGAGAGTTTTAAAGATATTTTGGCGAGTGCATGGGCCAGCAGGAGAGAGAATTTTCTGAGAAACAGTGACAAAAAAAGGAGATTAAAATAGACTTGGAAAATCTCGGTTTATTTACTATTGACTTAATTATGATTTGAATAATTTATTTTAACTGCTTGTTTCTAAATCACTCCATCTTCTTCATAGCTTCCCAACCCATATGCAGATCTTTCAGTCGCGGCCTGACCTTTTCTATTCCGGCTATTTAATTAACACAATGTAATATTCTGTGTGAATTATTCTTGTTTGCAGGATATGGTACCATTTAAATTTGTTAATGTAAAGGAGCAGTGCATTGTTGATAAACTGTTGGAAACCAAATTAGCTTTATCTTGCAGCTAGCTGATTGCATTATTTCACTCATGGGTATAATACTTCTCTAAATATGCTAATTTCACTCTTTTCTCCGTGTGGTGACATTTTTACTGTTCTCATTACTGACATTTGTAATATGTGGGGTGGGGAAATCTTTTCTTGCTTTAACCTCATTATAATGTAGCTAAAGAGATTTGAATATTATCAGATGAAGCGCACATACATTCTGGCAAGTGGAAAGGTTATTTTGTCTCCTGGCCCAGAACCTTAATGCCTATAACTGGACTTGCACAGACTATGGTGCCTAGATCCAAAACAGTGATATAGAAGCCCTTCCAGTTATCAATCACACAGCCATGAGAGCATATCTGTTGGTTAGGCGCCTCCATTTCAAACCTGAAAGCTCTCAAGTTGGTTGCATCTCCGCATGCATGCCTGCCTGCCTATATCCGTGCTAAAACTCTCTGGAATTCCTCCTAGGAGTTGGTGGCCTCGCGCTTTGATAGACTAGTAGTGACGGATAAAAATTGTTTGGCTGAAACTGTTAGTGCTGCCAACTGCTCATCCCATCCCTGAGACAGGCCGGGCTGATCCATTATTGAGTTGGCACCTAGACTGCGCTGTTTTAAGCTTGGCTTATAAAGATAAACTGAAGGCTTTGACGGGTTTGTTGTAACCCTGGGGCATCTGGAGAGCCTGACTCAGCTTAAACGCACCTATCGTGAAACGGTTGAGTTGAGCAGTTAGGGGATTATCCCCCCATGATGGAACCTCCAACTCCTAGGGCATTAGCAAGTGCCATTTGCTCTCTCCAGTCATCAGGTTTTTGACAGATCAGCTCCCCATGTGACTTTTTTTCAGAGTGATTAGAAGAATTTCAGCATCCCCTTGTTTCTGATGCCTCTCTCCCAAAACAACGCTTAGCATTATGTGTACAGTCTGGTTCTTTCTTGTTTCAGCTCATATCTTCCAGCCTGACAAGTGGCAGTTGATTGCAAAGGCTAGAAACATTTTGGCACAAAACGGGCAGGATCCTAAATTCGTTTAAAGATTCAAAAGTGATGTTTAGACTGTTTTGAATATTCCCTCCAGCATCCAATAAAAGGCATGTTTCCCAAAGGTTTCCCTCAACTGCTAGACTTCAGTCGGAGTTGTGACAGTATAGTTTCAGAGTTCTCATACACAGCACCAGTGTAGCAGAGAGATGTAATGGTTTTCCTTACACCCTCTGTCCTTGCACAACACCTAGGAAGAGGTGTGAGCAAATCCTGTCCTTCCCTTATCTAGTTTTGACATTCCCTTCTTTCTAGTTACGCAGGAACACATTCAGGATCTCCTCTGTTTTCAGCCTGTTTTGAGCATTTTCCAGTCTGTATTCTGTACCTTTCAGCTTCTTTCTCACCTTTCTCTTTTACTGAGAGGAAGATAGACTTCTAGTTCTACAGTCATACAATAGTTCCCTTGTACTTTGGGATGAAAAAGGCTTTACAGTACTTCCTCATGTTTTTTTTTTTGTTGTTGTTTTTTTTCCCTACTATCAAAAAGAAAGGAAAATACGGAGACATGTTCAGCTTATGAAAGCTGAACAGTTTTATTTTTAAAATCAAATATCAATAGTGTCCAGCAGACAGTCATTTATACCTTTTGATCACAGGCTGCGTATGCCCACGTTGCATGGTGACCATTGTACAGGAGATGATTTTGCGGTTTGTGGTTAGCCAGAGCCCACTGCAGGGTCCCTGAGGGAGATGCTGGGCAACTCTGTTTTTTCGTGTAGATTCTTCCTCTGTGGTTGGTTAATGAAAGATGTAGGGAATACAGGTTGAAAATCTGTATCAGTCTCCTTGGGTCTTGATCTGCCTCAGTCTTGATCTCATTGTCTGATGCCAGCAGGAAAAGCTAGTCATTTGCTCTGGTACTGGTCTGTGCATTGTGTCTCTGGTGAATGATCAGACTTTGTCATTGTTCTCCTATTGCCTTACATCGGAGCAGCAAGGAGTAACGTAATCATTGCCCAGATGTAATGATCTGAGCGTTAGGGCATTTCTGTATACAAAATGCTGTGTGTCTGGCTGGTCACACATGGCTATCATACAATAGGTGTGCTGTGATACCCCTAACAGCAGCTTGTTGTGTTAGTTGTGAAAAATCACAGCCTCCTTGCATAGAAGTTTATCCTTCTGTACAAACTGTTTCTTTTATGTTGAATATTTATATTAAGAAACAAAATTGATGTTATTGCAATGTTAAGATTGAACATTAAATTACAAGAGCTTGGTGATTCAGATTTTTGTGAACTGTATTAGGTCAAATTATCCTTAGCCCTACATTGCATTAAAGCAGGATTTTATTTCCCTCATGTGAACCCCAAGATTGAAAACAAAACAAAACACTGAAAATAGTTTTTCACAGACCAATTTCCCCTTCATTGCTGGCAACAAGTACATTGTCAGTGTGTTGCTGCATGAGGACATTCATGAAGGTAAATAGCAACTTAAAAGTTAAGCTGACTTCTGCTTGCTGAAAGAAATAATGTAAACAGATGTAAGAACAGACATGGTTTTTGCTTAGTGTTACTATAATAATGGCAATACCAGAATCTAATACTCTGATTGTGCACATTAGTAATTGTGCACTTGAGAAACTTTTCTGGAGGTTCACATGGTGAGTCTTTGCAGTTTCTTTCAATTTAATAATTTATGCGATTCAAAAATGTTACTTTTATTCTTTTAAAGTATAATTTCACTTTGACAGTTATAACTCTAAAAAACTCAACTTGAGCATTAATCAAAATATGTATCCAGTGTATTATAATAATGAACAAAGCCATGTATAACTCCGTCATCACCCCTTTGTAGGTCAAATTCAAAAGGCTCATTTGTGTCATTGACTATTTACTACAGTAGCTTATGGGAAAAACATATTTTTAGAATACTGTTGACTATTACTATTTACTACAATAGCTTATGGAAAAATGGTGTATTTTAGATTTAGAGTCTTTTGTTGCTGTCGCTTTGAAGTTCATGTCAATCGAGTTGGCAGCATAGGACAACGATAAAGTCCTAGATGGTTACAGTTTGTGACTGAATTTTGTGCAGGGCGTTCATCAATTATATAGTCATGCATATATATTTACTACTAACAAGGAATAAGAAATAGAAATACAGTTTATTTACAACATGAACAAATTAGGTTTTTTTCTTAGAAATATAGATGCTAGTTCTCTGATGTGCCAATTCCTTTACTTTCAATCAAAACGTTATATTCAGTTTTGTATTAAATTTCCCATGTATTAGGAAGGTTGTGAAAAATGTATATGAGTGCTGGTGAGGTATTGGGAAGGAATGGGTTTGCTAGTACATTTCCCCAGCAGCAGGTGAGCGTAATTTACATGCCAAACAGACAGAAGGGTGGAATTGTAGCAGCCTAGCTTAAGAAAGAAGGCTTCCCTGTTGGATAAACTCTTTTATATCCTGATGGAAGGCTTTGTTCAAAGACCATAGTCTTTTCCTTCAAAAGAAAATGAAATTCAATTTATCTGACAAGTGCTGCAGTCTCATGTTTCACTGTGCTTTCAGCAATTCTGCCAGTAGGGCGTATACAAAGTTCATTGGAAATACATTTAATATCACTTGTCTCAATTGTACATATCCCAGTTTTCCTGGTTTTGGAGATAGGAAGGAGAAGGGAAAATTTGAAATGCCAGGAGATGCAGGCAGGATTTACAAGGACAATTTGGGAAAGGAAGGCATTTTTTCTACTAGAAGAGACCAGAAGTGCTAATAGCTCGACATTCATTTTTTTAGCTGAAGACAGATACAACTGCTTTCTGGAAGTGCGGTACAGGATGGCAGCAGGACAAGCAAAGGGCAGAAGCTGGCGAGGAGTTCTGGACTAGCTTTCTAAGAAGAGCCCTTGGGGATTTTGGAAGGAGTTCCATAAATTTATGCATGATCTTGGGGTGCGAGGTCCCTCCCAGTGTTATATTGAGTGTTCTGCCTCTTACTCCACCCCCTAAGAAGTCTGATAGCTATTTCCTTATTTTTTTATTGTAAGGACAGTTTGAGGTTTGAGGGCATAGCCCATGCTCTTAATCTTCATGTCTTGGGTCACTCAGGCTTACTCTAACTGTGAGATGCTGCAGCAGGACTGCAAAGTGTGTGCGCACACCACTTGCCTTTTGGTCCCAAAATTTTCCTGGGAAGGACAGACTGATTCTTTTATTTTTTCTCCTCTGTCAACAGTAGCAGACACTGAGGGCAAGGAAGGGCGTGCTTATTATTTCAGGCTGCTGGAAGAAGCTTTAGGTGCCAGTTTTACCAGTGTAGAAGCGCGTTTAACAGGTCTGTCCTGAGAGGCTCCATGTAACAGCTAACTATCCTCCAGTAGCCAAAATATCTATGCAAATCTAGTTTAGATGCCCGTAGGCTATGCTGTATCTGCAGTGGTGCCGTACCCAGAGTCAAAAATAATAGTAACAGCAATAAGTGGTCAGGAGGACATACCTAGATGTTCATGCACTGTGTCCTGAAAACTACCTGGATATAAATAGATGCATTCTGTTTGCCCAGAGTAGGCTGATTATAGTGCGTAACCTTGTAATCACATGCAGATTATTTAATTATTATTATTATTATTTTAATTTACAGAGTTAATGTACTGAGAAATCATTAAGTCTGACCTCCAAACCAAGTCGCTTCTTTTTGGTTCGGGGAATTTCACCATCCCCTGTTCCTTCCTCCCCACTCCTGGCTGTGGATATTTAAGATTATGGAGGTTAGCTGATTTTTTGAGTGGCTTGACTGCTCTATATTAGCCTATTCGATGCCAATTATTTCTTTTATCTTCTTATACATTATACTTCTTTAAAAAAAAAAAAAAGAAGGTTGATAAAGTATTACGGATTTGCAAGAAAAACAAATTGACAGTGCTTCTTCCAAATATGTTATTGGGATTTCCTTGTACTCCCTCTTTTAGAAAATAATTTTAATACCTCTCAATTAAACCTCATATTTAAGCAGCAGGGTGTTTTGGCAGAAGCCAACTACCACTCACTAATGAACTCCTGTAATTTGCTAAATTATTTTAAATGAATGAGAGTACATTTAGCTTCTTAATGACAGTACATTTAACTTCTGAACAACTTTGATCAAGTCACTTTTCTTCAGACTGCCTGCTGAGCTAAACTCTTTATTCCCAAACCCCATTCGGTTACTCTGAAAAATTGTTAATCGGAAACAAAAAATTATTTTTTTCTTTTAGAAGCACAAGGTCTACTGGAGAGTACTTAGCAAATTCATCCCTATTCTTTTACCTGCCCTCAGTGCTGACATCTGGCCAAGTCTTCGTTTTTGGCAACACTTCATGTAAAGATGACTGGAGAGCTTTGTTTTTTTAATTGGAAGATCTCTATTTCACACTGTTGCCTTTCTAAAGAACACCTAGGTTTTTTCACCAATTATTTAGGTTGTCACAGTTACAAAATTTGAATTAAAACTTGGTCAGTTTTTCAGTTCCTGGTTGGATTCTATACATGCCTTGTATGAAGTCAAAACATGAGACAAATTATTCCTGTTTCCTTTTGTACTGTGAAGCCACGTCATTTCTTGAGCCTGATGGAAAGAACTAATTTAATAGTATTCATTTTCTCTCTTGGATCAGAGTACAAATGAGAAAATGAAGACTCCAACAGAGTTTTTTTCTTTTCAAAAGGAATATGCATTTCTGTCCTCTCCTGCTACCTGATTTCCCTCAGGAGTTTGATCTCTAACGCCCGGGATATGCCAAGGACTTTTTGTTTCTTTGCTACACCTTTTATTTATACACATTTTACTTATACACACCAGTGTCCAAACTCTGTGCCCTTGTAAATGCTATAAAATCTCAGGTTTTGCCTAGGAGCAATTACCATCAATTTCAGATGAGGAAATACTGAGAAGGAAGAGTCCAGCTTGTGAGGTCTTCATGAAGCTATGGTAACAATAACTAAGGAAAACGTTATTTTAGATTGCCTTTTTTTTCTGCTAATATCTCTTCCAAGAGTTATCTGTCTTCAGATATCTCCCTTATCTTTTATCGGTCATATAGTATATAGTTCTGTCAGAAATCTGTGTGAATCATCAGCGGAGATCTCCAAATTACCAAAATATCTATTTGATGCAGTACATGATAGTTACCTTTTATTGTGTGCCTTTTCAATCACAGCCATTTAGATATGCGTGACAAATATTATGGGGAATGAATTATGTTTAACTGGCTGTAGTTCTCACCAAGGAATACATAAAACTGAATCAAGACGCTCAAAGATTCTTTTCACAAAATTGGCAAGAATTCCCATTTGTCTTTTCCAAAAAGGTAATGTTCATTTATCTAATGCTTTAAATTGTCTAAAATGTCTCAAACTCCACTGCTGATTATATCAGCAGTGTATGTGTTGTATGCAATTATTTTATCTATATCAGGAAAAGATAAACACTCATTTAACAATGATTTTAATACCATTTGAGGATAGGAATGATTAACATCAGTCTGAGACAGACTGCCCTCTTTCATTGTTTCTAAATTTTATAGGGAAATAGGTTCAGAACTGAATCAAGTGTGGAGACACGACAAAAACCTCCGGCTAATGTTCAGTAGTGTAGAGGCTATTTAGTTAAATTGTGTTGTGTTTTTTTATTTGGCACTTATGCAAACTCTCCCAATAGCTTGAGCTGTGAGCTCCCCACTGAATATTCACTGTGGTTAAAACCACACCTTTCAAAAGCACAATATGCACGTGGAAATCACATCAGTAAGCCACACAGAATCAACAGTTGAGTTGGCTTTAGTGAGCCTTCCTGTCTCTCCCAGTAAAATTTCTGCTTTTATAGAGAACATCCCAACTACTGACTGAAGTTACAGGATGAACCCAAAGTTTTGCAGTAAAACTTAGCTTTAGAAAATCCTCCAAAAATATTTCTGTGGATTTAGGTCCTTTAAAATAATTAAATGTACAGCCCTTAAAACAAAAGCAATTGAGCAGTGGAAAGGACAGCCATGTGGTGATAAACTTAGCCTAACCAGGAATAATTTCATTTTAACAAGCTAAAAGATACGCAAGGCCAGCCAGCTTCCGTATTCTGAACGCCGGCTGTGTGCAATATTACAGTTGCACCGGTTGAAGGAGGAAGTTATATAAATCCCTCTGGGAGTGCTCAGGTCTGGACTGAGCCTCACGTTCAGTCTTTGAGCAATATCACTATGAAGAAAAACACACCGAGCTTTGTCCTCTTGCCCTGCCTGGCACCAGCTCCCTGTGGCCTCAGTGGCACGTGCAGTTGTGCCTGCTCGTGGTGGCTCTGCCGTCGCTGGACGAGCTGCCTCCAGGTGTGCTCACCTATCACTGCAAAACCCCCAGAGGCTCTTTCTGTGGGTGCTGAGGGCCATATGGTACAGCATACGGTCCCTGTGTGGCCTCCTTATGTCCTGGCTGCGTGAGTTGCTGGAGTGCGAGACTGAAGGCCGAGTGTCATAGACGGCTCTTTCGCAGCAACACCATCCTGTCAAGCGCTGCTCCGCGGCTGAGAGGGAATGTGGAAAACAACCTAAACCCCAAACTCCCTCCTCTCATCTGCCTGGAGAACTGGAAGCTGTTTTTTTAATTTTATGTTCTGTGGAGATAAAATATCAGAGGTCTTTGGTTTTAAAGCTTTAAGCTGGAGTTGCCTGTCACCAGGCGTGAAAGGCATGTGCGGGATCCTGTTGGTCCTGCCATTCACACCTCAGCATTCCTACATTTAGTGATATTAGAAACAATCCCAAGGAACCTTCCTCAGCAACCCTTGCTCCCGGTGCTTCTTCCCGTGTTGGAGAAGCCCTCTAGGCTGCTGGCTGTGGGGCTTGCTGGTCCTCCACACCTGTCCTCCCACCTGCACACACTAAGGGGAGCAGGGGCACCGGGTGTTAAGGGGAATTTTCTTGTCCTGTATTTGTTTAGCCCATTGTGCATGCTAGACCATACTTTGACCCCTAAATAGTGTGAGTGAATAGGTTTGTTTGTTCTAAACAAGTCATGGGGAACCCGGCATATTTAATCAGTATGTTAAGTGTTAGACATAATATGGATACAGATTCCGCAGGAGTTAACTTCAGTAGAGGTTACAATAACGAATGGATTTTTTTTATGATCCACATTTGTAGTCCACTGCTTCAGCTCTATGGAACTGTTTTGGTTTTTTTTAAACAGGTTTTCCTTCTCAATATGTCCCTAAAGAAAAGTTGTTCTAAAAGTGCTGAGTTTATTCAAGTTGCCTGCATTTCAGCTTGACAGTTTCAGCGGGCCATATAACTCTCTGAGCAGCAAAGGACTAAATTGAAATATTGAATTAGCATAGTTCTTGGATTGACACAATTTTCTGAAATTCTGTAGATGAAATATTAAAACTTTAAAAATACCTGCTGCTTTTGGTTGCGCTGCAATTTCTTGGTTTAAATTAAATGCATAGGAACCTGGTTTGCCATCTCTGACAACGCTCTACATTTTGTGGAAAGAATTCTCTACAGAAAGACTGTTACTAGAAAAATGTATGTTCTCTAAACTCTGGACATTATTCATAATTTTTTTTATTGATAGCCTAATTCTAAAGCATTTGGCTACAGTGCTTTACTGCCCAATTACAAGTTAAAATTCTAAGTGTATGCCTATTTATTTATTTATTTATTTTACATTTTACGTGCTAATCACTGTTTTAAACTGTAATTTAGTGTAGGAATGTTCTTCCAGTATTGGTGCTAGAAGTGTTACATAAAATTTTTTACAAGTGTGATACATGAAAAAATCAACTATAAACAGATGAAGTATTAGTTCTTAATATTTCCCCTCCTGTGGGAGATTATAGATAGCACTTCATGTATCATGTCATTTCTTCACTGCTCTTTTTTTTTCTTTACACAGGTGAAGATGTCAAACCATTTACTCCTGAGACAGCCAAGGAAATTGTGATGTCTCTACAGCAACCTGCAGTCTTCTGTAATATGGTTGGCAACTGGCCAGCCCTGCACTGGAATGTGAAATACCTTTCTGCAGTGTTGGATGGAAAGACAATAGAGTTTAGAATAGGATCGAAGACAATGGATTTAGGTGAGACTGAGATGGACTGGTGATATACTTCACAACTCTTTTTTTTTAGGTTGCACAGTTCTCTGTCTCTCTGTTATCGTTGTTCAGTCTCTAATGTCTTACTTTCATCATAGTCTTTGTTTTTAGGACAGTAGATTTGGCCAACGGTGGAACTCTCCTTTCTTAACTGCTTATTTGTAGTAGTAAGTTTGGTAGGTAAAACTAATATATAAGAATCAAGAGTCTCAGTTTCCTTTCCTTGCTTTGTAGGGTATGTGGTTGGTCCTCGTCTTTTACATGATTCAAATGATCAGACAGACTCAGCTTCTACATCCACAAACTTTAGCATGTTAAAAAATTAGCTGATTAACCAGTCTATCCTCTTTTTTCACCTGTAGAATTGAGATAATTCTCACCTTCCTCCCAGAGGCTTCATAAGACTCTGGTAGGGTTTTTCTTTTTTTAAAAAACCTTTAAGAACCTGTGATGTAAGACGCTGTAAAGTATAAACTATTAATAAAATCACCTGATGGCCAGTAGAATAATTTCACCTCTAACCTTCCAGATTGACTCAGAGATCTAGGAACACATGATGGAAAAAAGGCACGTTTTGCAGTTGATTTTAAATACTACAACAGCCATCTGTAGCTACACAATGCTAGCCAAGATGTATCTATGGACAGAGTTTCAGACCAGAGTGGGAAGATACAAGACGTGTGTGCATCAAAATGGCAATCTACTAGTGACTTTAGAGGTTATTTATTGGTTTATTCATATATATGAATATCTTCTGAATATGTTCTGCATACCCTCTGCCCTCCCAACTACATACCAAAATACAGTTTGCCATGTGCTTCTCCCTTTTGCCTAAAATATCTTCTCTCCTTTCAATCTCTTCTTTTTCTCTAGACCAGTCAACTACAGCTTTAAAAAAAAATGCTTAGTGTAAGTCAAGTTCTTCTAGACCCCGTCTGGCTGTTATTTATGTACTCTTCTAACCTTCAGCAGTTGGACCACCTCTTTCTTGGAGTGTAGGGTCTGCATAGAGACTCCAGAAGAGGCTCTGACAGTTCCTATGGAAGTGGTAGGATTACATCATGTTATATCACTTACCACACTGTGTGAAATTTGCTTTCTTCACAGCATCATGACAATATTATTTCATGTTCAATTTGTTGCAAGAGAGGTGATGAAACAGAAGGAAGTGTTAGAGGGGGAATGCTTGGCATTTTAGGATTTCAAAACATATTACCAGCTTGGATTAATGATCCTTTTGTCATCCCTGGTAAAGCAGGTGTCGTATGTCTGCTTCCTACAGATGTGATAACTGTCTTGTAGAATTAATATGTTGGTACAAGTCTCCACAGCAGTGCCACTATACTTCAGTGTAGCATCAGGCAGTTCTTGCACAACACATGAAAGGCACTCTCTTGCCCACAGGGAAGAAGGTAGAGGTTGTATATATATGACATTTTCCTTGACACCTTGATAATGTACCTCAGTTCTAATATGCACGGCTTGCCAGCACAGGTAAAAGGATAGTTTGGGTCCTAGCCTCCATTAAATTAGTAGGCATTTTTGAGAGCCAAATGGGTATTCCAACTGGGAAACTTCAGACGGGACTCATGGAGTGTTATGTGGATAAGTGATGGATTGATGCTGCCAGTTAAGTAGATAAGACTTACCTCTTAATAATGACTTGTAGTCACTAGGGATATGGAGTGGGCTTAAACTGGAATTTGCATCTTGAAGTTGCATCTATCTGTATTTTACTTTTTCCTAAAGACATCAATCTCCAGGCAGCAATCAGTTTGTCTCCAGGAACCTCCATTATATGCTAATGTGAGCTAGAAGTGTCTTCAGGAAGATGGTTAGAGCTGTCAGGGGTTATATTGTAACTGCATGAGACTTGTGTTGCTATAAAAGATTTGCATTGTAAGGATATATTAGTGAAGCCATTAGCCAAGCCATCCCAGAGTCTGAAATAATGTAATACATTTCATGTGCCACTGTCATTTGGAAAATAGTTGATCTCACTCTTGTGTGCTTCACAGTTTTTCAATGAGGGCCTCTCTTTCTTATCATTGCTTACGCTAACTTTCCCTGATGAAATGGAAGCAGCAGTGTGGTTAGAGAAAGCAACAGGAGAATACAACTGAAATAGTATTGGCCTCTCTGAATACTCATCCAATGTTAACATTGGATTGCCTGAAGACTAGACTAGTGTGGCACTGAGTTGGAGATGTGCAGGAAGGAAATTCCTCTTGTCAGTGTATTTTCATGTCACTCTGAAATGACTGCTTCAGAGTTTCTGAGATTATTTAAGCTACTGGGTTCAACTGGAAAATCCTAAACCATTTGAAACCTCTTGCTATGACAACTTGTCATCTTTCTTTGGTACCACATCTGCAGCTTGTGGGGAGATTCCCAAACTAAAGATTCCTTAATATAAAAAAGTGAGAACTGCTGATGGGACAACTCAGTGGGAGTTTCTTGGATTTTGTATTTGCTTTTCTTGCTAGTTTGGAACTTCCTGAGGCATTCAGATCTGGAAAGTACATTTGGCAGATGAAACATGGGAGTTAGCAGTATTGTTTGTGTGAATTATTTGTACATGCCTAAGTGTATGTGTTTGGTAGTATTTTGTCTTACTACACAAGTTAAACAGAATGTGTCTGTTAAAGGAAAAAATGCAATCAGAGGATTAAAAATTGACAGAGATAAGATACCTCTAGAGAGTACCAACATTCATTACAAGAGCAATGAAGGTGCAATTAATCAGGAAATCTGTACCTATCTACTTCCAGCCATGCTAGAAGATTTATTTTTCTGAGGTGGGTTAAAGGGTGGGCAGCAGCTACTGAAGTTGAGTTTCTGGCAGAGAAAATGCAGCAGTGTAACCTATCTATCTGATGGCCACCTGGAGCATACCAGCATGTACAAAGGAAGAAGAAAGCTGACTCAAAAAATACTTTTTTATACAGACTTCTCCTTTTGATCATTTATCCGGTTGTGTATTAAAATGAATAAACAAAGAGTTTACTGTGAAGAATCTGGAGAGGGCAAGAGGTTGTCATGCTGATCAGCTGTGTGTCATGAGATCTTGGGAGGAATTTGTTCTCGGAGATGCTGTAGTGGAGCTGATTCTGTCAGATACACTAGAAAAGGGCTGCAACTTGGACATCTGCCCAAGAGGTTTTACCAGTAAAGACAGTGGAAGAATTCAAGCCTCTGAGATTTAATATAGAGGGGACTGCGAGGGTGGCTATAGACCCCACTGCTGAATAGAAAGCTGAGAGTGTGGTACAAACACCGTAGGCTGAATAAATGTCACATAAAGCTGAGAGTTGGATTAGTCCTGGAGTTGGATGTGGATGGTCAATTTTTTGGTTTATGAGTTTACCTGTGCTTTGTTATAATGTTAAATTGTTACTCCTTGCTTGGATTATATAAATAATTTTAATTCCCCAGCAGTTCTGAATACATATTTGGTTTTCTTTTACATTTAAAGAAATGGAGGAGACATTTCACTTCCATTTGTACTTGCATTTTAGGATATCTTCTAAGGCTATTATCCCTTTTTATTTTCCTTAGTATATATTGCAAATACTCCCCCTGAGTAGAAAAGAACTTGACATCTGACAGGACTAGACCTTAACTAAGGAGGAGCTGCTGTTGTGCAAAAAGCACTCCATCCCTCCTTCTGTTTTCAATCTGTGGCATTAGGTGGGCGAGAAGGCTGTCATGCCTCCAGATGTCATGTCATCAGACAGCATTGGTAGCTTGTTTTAGACTTCTGTGGCTTAAACTACAATTTATTAATTACAAAACATCTTCAGCTTTTAGTCATTAAGTATTAGCAAACTGGTTAATAATGTTTTTGCGTTCAGCTGCCCTTTGCTACTGTTTTCACCTTAGTTGCAGTCTACAAATCCATATAAATAATCTGTCTAGATTGCCCAAATACTGTTGTTTTTTTTTATTGCTATTTATTTTTCCCTAAGCACACACATCTTGGCACTGAACTAGCTATAAATTAAACCAAGAACATTGCCCTGAAGAGACTGTATCCTTGAAGATAGTATTGCCATTCATAGCTGGATTTTTTGAAATAAAGCTCAGTGTAATACTTTGTGAGCTAGAAAGAGCATATTTCTTGCCTTTAAAATACTTGCCTCCTGAGTTATCTAGGAAAATAGTCAGTGTCTCGAGCACTCTTTTTTCTCATCAAAATAATGTAGATATTGAGCCAACTTCAATAGTGCTTGTATCTTTTATCTAATTTTTCCATCAGACCATCTTTTAGTAAAATGATACGCATTGCATTAATGACAGGAGAGAGCATTGAACCGCAACACGGAGAGGGAATCAGATAAAGGGTATTTTTGGTTATTGCAGGTGATGTATATGTCTTGCATGCAGTTCTTAGGTTAGGGAGCCCTTACAGTGCAGAGACCCAGGTTACATATTGCTGAATATTGGGGCTTATCTGGCATTTTTTAGTTAATGAATTTGATAGTGAGGGGAAGGAAAACTGCTACCTAGGATACTACAATGTAGAATGACAAAATGATGGTGATAAAGGTTTGCAAAAACGGTTTTTCCACCCAAGGGGAATAAGAACAATGTATGAGACTGTATGGGAATGGCTGTGTTAAGAAAATGAGAGCGGTAAAGAACGAAGAGCTGCTGCTGCTGCGCAACAGTGAAAGGATCCCCTTTTTGAACAGCTCTGTGCAAGTTACACAAGGTTAAATTGCAGCTCCATCATTGTCATTCATGCAGGCTGCAGTAATTTTTTCCTCAGTAGTGACTACAGTACAGTAATTTTATTATTTTTTTAAAGTTGGATAAGTCTCTTTGAAGCTGACACAATTAGCAGCTGTGTGAAATGAAGATCTCTGATAACCAGAAGGAAAGCCTGCTGTGGTGTGGGCTATCTTGTAGGCCTGCCAAGTGACCTGAAAGGTTTTATCAGTCAGCATGACCAAAGCACAATGGAAGCAAAATACTGCTGGTAAACTTTTTTTTTTTTTGGTCTGGCAAGAAGCACCTCAATATGCTTTTTTCAGTCCCAAATGAAAAATAGGGACATACGTATTTTAAATGGATCATGGATGTGTGTGGCTCCATACTTTGCTTCCTATGCATTGCTGCTCTGATTTAGTCATGCTTTAAGTGGGAAAGGGAAAGATGAACATGTCCATCTACAGAAATCCATGGAGACAAAATAAAGGGTACACAAATACTTGTGTGTACATTTGCAGCTCACATTTAAGAAGAGAGACCGTGCAAAAGACGGAGTCGTAAGTTGCTTATGGGACTTGAGTGTATTAGTGAGTTACCATGTTTAACGGTGCCTTGCACGTGAGCAGCAGTAACTGTTGGTGTGCTTTTACCTCACAGCAAGTTCATGGTAACAGCCTTTCACTTAAACCTTAATGAAAAAGCAATAATCTTAGACACTAATCATGAGTTAGTGATGAGAACCATTTCACTGACCGGAGTCAGTCCACCTAGTCCCACTTTGTATTTCATGTTGCATTTACACTGTTTTTACTGGTTATGTACTCAGTGCTCATGTAGTATTTGGCTTTTCTTTTGTTGCTCTAGTTCCCCAGTTTGAAACCAGGTGTAGCTATGTGAAAGCTACACTTGAAGAGTTTTTGGCTTGGAGCAGCGGACAACCTTCTTGTCTCTCTGGACCATTCAGTTGTTTCGAGTACTCCAAATATTGGGCTTATGCTGACTACAAGTACATTGCCAGGATATTCGAAGACAAGGCAGAAATTTTCCAGGTAAAGCATTCATATTATCTCTTACTAGCTTAATCATTGCAAATTATCTAGTGTAGCTTCTGCGATCCCCTTTGCCCATTTTTTAAAAAAATTTGAAATGAAAGCTATTGGTTCTCAGGCTAGTGCCATATGGCAGCCGGCCAAATTTCTGGGTCTCCTTATATGCCTAAAAACAACGCCGTATGTAACAAAAACAACTGCCAGCTTGGCAGCACTCCCCATTTAGCCGTACATCATTCTGTGACTGGAGGGAGGACTTTGAGAGCAGGCTCGGGGAGCCATAATCACATGTGCGACCGCTGCTGCCGAACATCTTTCCTGCACCTCTGCTGAATGCATGGAAGCGAGGAAGGAAAAGGGTGATGAGATGACAGGCGGGCCTGGCATGTTGTGAATTCTGAGTCTGCAGGATTATTATACCTTGATTGTCCATATAGGCAGTAAAAAGAAATGAAGTAACCTGTCCATGGAAGCACATAATCTGGGGTAGTTTCCTTAGGACACCTAACTGGAGTATTTTCTTTCATTTTTCCTGTGGGTATATTGGTTCATCTACATTCCAGCTACTACTCCTTGCAAATTGTAAGAGGGAAAAATTAAGGATAGCTATACAAAGTTGTATTTTATCAAAAGAGATGAAGAAAGAATAGTAAATGAAGCCTTATTAATTTCTACACTTTCAAATGTGAAGATGGAATCATAATTCTCTGCAAACACTGTATCATTGGGATGACAGGGAGCCCAAACTGATAAGCCCCTTCAAATTAATTATTTTCTCAGAAAGTGTTTCCCATGCTCCTAATATATATTTTTTATTCTTTTATACCAGCAAATCAGTATTTTTCAGTACTGTCTTTTTTCAGACTGTCTCCTTTTCCTTTGTTCTGTGGTTGGGCAGCAAGGTTTGGGCACAGGGACCACTTTGCCTTTCCTTTTCCCCTCCCTCCTGGAGCACACTGAACACACTGGGTATTGTTCTTCAAACTCATTTTGGAGCTCCAGGCGTGTTTCAGGGTCCCCCAGATTTGAGTGACTTCATCTGTCTGTGGTCCTTCCTTGGCCTTCTCTTTCTGCCTCAACAGACAGCATTTTCCTCTGTTTTGTGGCACAAGACCACGAGGATAATAGCAGCTCAGAAGACCTGAATAGCCTGCTGCTTCATTCGGTCAATAAAAGCACACTCAAAGGAAAGAACCATTTTCCTACCTCCTTCTTCCCCTTGCCCCCATTCAAGTACAAAATTGAGGCTCCAGGAATTACATATCTGTGCAGGTATCACGCCACAACCTCATCACCTGACCTGTAATAAGCAACAGATTGTACTGTAATTTTAGAATAGGCACACGTAATGGTTATGCCATGGATTTTTTTTAAGCAGAATCTGGGAAGGAAAAAAATCGATGGTGTTATGCAAGCAAATATGGTGTATGTCATCTGCTGATTTTACAGGCATGGGAGTGAAATGCATCAGTCAGTTCCAGATTCATGGATTTTGAAACACTGCTACACAATTTATACCAGCCAAAAGAATTCTTTGTAGAAATTCTCTTCCACTCTTGTGTGAATTTGAAGATAACCCCTTTTTTCATTTTAGATTTTATTTAGATTTACGTAAGGTGACTTGAAGGGGAAAAGAAGGCCAACTGCACTGTTATTTATAGTGATTAATAGGGCCATTTAGAAGTTGTTTGAAATTTAGATTGCACTGTTTATCATTTACAGTTGTGTGGGCTAAGGTAATGATTCCATTATTCTAATCTATGAGCAGTATCTAGCATCTTACATTTTTTGTTCAGTTGATATTTCATTACAGAATTTGAGATATAAATCAGAAGCAAGATATATGCATGAAGTTTAAATAGAAATGAGACCTTTTAAAGTGACATACGGGTACAAATTAACTTCATTATAAGCAGCAAATGAAATAAATATAATTCACAAGTAATGTGCCATCTGTTATGGTTGGAACACCTTTTAGAGCGTTTCTTCTTGCTGTGGCTTTTTATTGTAGGAAAGGAGCCCACTGTGACAAGATTTCAGAAATCCTACCAGTTCCTTTTCAGTTCATCGGTTAAAAACTGTCTTACCCATAATCATTTCAACTATTTACTACAGTTGAAGCATTTTCAAAAAGTTCTTTTAAATCTAATATTGATTATGTGTGCTTTCTTTCCACTTAAATTGTAACAAAATACAAAAACTATTTAGGTGTGAGATTAAAGTGTAGAGATGGTATTACGCTTAACTTTATCACTGAAATGGTTGTATTGGATTTTAAATTTTATGGCTGCTGAAATCTATAGGAGCAACTCTTTGATTTTTGCTGCTTTTGACAAATGTTTATATTAGACATGCATTTTTTTTCAAATGATATCTTTAAAATCAATACCTCTGAAATTTAAAATCTTTAGCAACACCTAATTTTGGGGAATGCTGACACTCATTTTGAGTCATAAAATGAGACTAATACAGAGTCATGGTGAAGTTACCCTTATAATAATATGTAGCTGTAGTTTTCCTCATTCATAGACCTTAAAAAGTGATGGTCATCCACCTGTCTGCAAGCAGCTAGCTTACATACTTAAGTTAGGAGGCTAGACTCCTATTTTCTGTTTATAGATGGTGGAAAAAGAGAAACTTCTCCAAGGGGTGGCTGAGAGTGCTTTGACAAGAGCAGGAACCAAACTTAGATTAGATTCCTAAAGGTAGATGAGGTGAATGAACCTTAAAGTGCTTTACTAAACAGAGCAAATATCATTCATAACCTTCCTTTTCAAGATGGAAAAAATAAAGCTCAGAGATGAAGTGATTTACTTGAGACCATCAGGAAGCCAGGAACTGAATCTCTTGTTTCCTAAAGCTCAGTCTGGGGCTCCAGCCAAAAGGCACCAGTGTATCTGGCTGGCATACCTCAAATGTTTTCCAGCGATCAGGCCCTGCAGGTTGCAGGGTGAGAGAAAGAAGGGAAAGCTTTATCCAAGCTATATGGAGTCACCCTGCAAAACCTGGTCAGGGAATCAATGTACTAGGAAGCTCTGGAATCATATTCACAATAGACGCATGCCTGTTCTGCCTTTTCTCCCCATATAATTGAATTGTTTTACATTCACTGCCTCCACAGCTACAAAGGCAGGAGAAGAATGTGTCTTCTAAAATGATAACTTGAAAAAAACAGCATACCACTGGGTCAGAGATGGGGTGAAGTCTGTGTTTCCAGAATACATGAAGAAAGTTGAGACAGGAGCAGAGAGACAGACAGCAAGTGTGCCATGCGGATTATCAAATTGGATTTAAAAGGGGATGGGAATTTTTTCTTCCTTTCTTCCTTTATTTTTTTTAAATGCCACATATCAGAATTTTTCAAACATAAATTCTGAGTTTGGGTGGATGGTTAAGAGTAGAGAATGGCAAAAAAAAAAAAAAAAAAAAAGGTTTGAAAAGCAGGAAAAGAAGCCATGTGTGGCCACGAAGTAGTTGGGCAGTCCTATAGAACAAACAGGTACCTTGCAATACGGAAGGCTGGGATGAGAAATGGAGACAGATCTGGGAGGCTGTGTAGTGAGAAAAAGAAGAAAATCAGCAGAAGAAGTGCTCCTAGAGAGGAGAATTTTGAAGGAAGGTGCAAAGGTTGTGCATGCAGGAACCCCTACCGAGGAGTAGCAACTGAAGTAGGCAGAGGAACTGAGAGGTGGAGGCAGAACACAGGAGACTCAGAACTGAGCATTGGATTTGAAGATTTGAATCAGTGTAACAGCTTACATAAATAACATTTTTATTGCTGTAGGATATAAGGTGGTCTGACTTTGGTTTTCCTGGAAGAAGTGGAAAAGAGAGTACACTGTGGATTGGTTCTGAAGGAGCAAACACTCCCTGCCATTTGGACTCCTATGGCTGCAATTTAGTGTTGCAAGTACAAGGAAGGTAACAAATACTTACACATACAGCAAATATGGAGGAAAGTTACATTGTGCTATAAAGTTAGTTTTGTACTCTTGAATATTAATTATAGATCCTGAAAATTTTAATTTTTTGAGCTCTGAATGATTGAAGAGCATCAGAACTGTTTTATAGGCAGAATTTAGGGGGTTGGAGTTTGACTGGAGCGTGCAGGTAAGATGTAATTTTATTTATAAGATGTATATATAAGATGTAATTTTATTTTCTTCAGTTAGATGGAGATCATTCCTGGTCTGGGTGTTATGTGGTCCAATATTAAACATTTTAATCTTCCATTAATTCCATTTAATCTTCCATCTAACATTTTAATCTTTATGAATTCAGGAAGTTGGAATTAGGAGATAAAGAGTTAAAAATAAAAAGCCTGGAAACAAAATGGAAGTAAGCTACTTTAGCCTTTATGCCATTCTCTGTGCAAGAGCTTCTAATAGCCTGCTACAATTAATTTAAAGGGGGACTATCAGGATGGGAGCAGCCAGCTGTGAGCAAAGTTAAAAGGAACATTTAAGGCTCCAAACTCATTTGGGGGACATGTGGCTTTGTTGCTCTTTCTTTTCCTGCTTACCACTGTCTTTTTTATTCCATGTTTTTTTTCCTGCTTTCCTTGCATATTGGCCTCATTTTTTTTTTCAATCTATGATTACTAGAGTAACGCTAGAGTAACAAAACAAGTTGCGTGCATTTTTTAGGTTTGATAGTACATGGTGGAAGGAGTAACTTGCCAGTAGAATTTTGATGTGATTAATTACTCTGACACATTTTATAAAACAGTTAAATCATGATCATCTTGCGATTAATTTGCAGGATGGGGAGGCAGGCAGGCAGGCAGGCTTCTTTTCTGGGCATTGGCACAGGTTGACTGGCTTTAAGGCCTGAGGCAAGTTAATGTGTCATCATCCTATCTATAAGAAGGGTAATTCTGTTTTGCTCTCAGGCTGGTTTTCATTCAACCTTTGTAAACAGCCTTCACATCTTGGGTGACTGTGCAGCAGACACCCTGGAAGCCCCCCTCAGAACTGCACTTCTTGCTGCAACCACTCCCATAGACTGTATCTCCTCAGTAAGCATGAGGCATTGAAGTCCAGACTCTTAAATGTATTTAGGAGCTAGAAATCTCAATGAAAACCGTGAGATTTTCATGCCTAAATATCTTCTAAGGATCCACCTAAATATTGGGTGTGCTAATTAAGTATAGTAATCTAGACCTGGTACCTGCCATTCCTTTTTGATCCCTACCTTTAGGTGTTGAACTCCAGCCAGAGTTCCAGCATTACATTGCAATTTTGCCTGCCTTCCCAAGACACTCCCTCCTGCTCTGGTAGAACAAAATCTTTGTTCCTCTCGGGGAAAGAAGAATCCTAAAGCCTTTGCATGGCCTGAAAAGACAAAGTTGTTTTCCTCTTCAGAGCAAAGCCTATAAATAGACCACAAACCTATACAAGCTTGTGCATCCTGTGCTTCTTCAGAGCAGAAAGATTCCCTTTTGAGACTCACAAACAAAACAGGCTTTGTAACAGAAAATAAGCTTATGCTGAACTTAAATAGATTTGCCTTTGCAGGAAAGCCAGGGACCACTCCTTAGCCCTTTGTTGCTATCTTGAATTTCCTCCTTGCATCCCTTGGGCTTCCTAATTTGTTGCTTCATGATACTGCTTTGTCATGAGCCTGCAGGATTAACCCACGAGCCTCCCAACCTAGTTATTTGATGCCTCTTTGGAGGTCTAGCTTGGAGGGCAAAGTCAAATTCCAGTAGGGCTCAGGTTCCAGGTGAACTATTTTTTGTGTGCTTGCACCCAGCAGTAGTTTTGGTAATTACCAAGAAACGTCAGCGACCTATGGCACTTCCATCTGTGCCTATCTCTGCAGTTCTGGCTACCCTGCTATTCCTGTCTCTTCTGTTCCTGTGCCATTTGGGTGCCTTTCTCCCATTTTCAGATCGGTGACTTAGAACTGACAACCAAGTGCACTATGCAAAAAGCAAGTACCACAAAAAGGGACAAAAAGGAAAGATCTAGCAAGAATCAGAAATAAAGCAGAGCTGCACAAATTGTCCAAATGTGCTGCAAAGTTACTGCCTTTATTTTTCAATTGCTTAGTGCAGGGGTTACTGTTGTGCTGATTGTCTGGCACTTCTTAAATGTAACAAATTTTCCCTTTGTATATTCCTTTCTGGTTATTTCCATTACCTGAAGCACTACCCTATAAATTTTCAGTTTCTAAATAACATATGTACCTGCTAAGACATTTAATTTATAGTACCCATAAAACTGGCACCACCACTTCTGGCCTATTCTTTTTTCTGTCTGTGATCTGGTCTATGTAAGTGAAATAGAGACACTAGCTGAGTTTTACTAAGAATGAGGGGTTTGGAGCCAACGTAAGTACCAAGCAAGGTGATAGGAAACTGAAGAACACATCCATACGCCTTTACTGTTGCCATTGTAAACAAAAACACTCTCCTTTTAAAACAAACGTGGGTACAGCAGCTATTCATTCAGTGAATGAACGTATGCTGTCTCTAATGAAATTATTTTCCCTGGTTTGTAGAACAAATTCTAATGCTCTCTGAGCATCTGTAAATGCCACACGTTGCTTTGTAGAAAGGAGGAAGGAGGAACCAGATGGGAGAGCTTTCTTTTTAAAAAAAATCATTTTATCTGCCTTTTAAAAATAATCGGTGAGAAACTGTAAATCTTCTCAGTTGAAAAATTAAAAAGTGGAATATTTTAAAAACACTTCTAGTAGACAGCCTGTAAGCAAGCACTGCCTATGTTCTCACTGCGTAGGAGATTCACACAGCGAGGCAGATCTATGTTTTACTGAAAACCTTGCTACTGCCTTTAGTTCTTTGCTGTAACTGACACGCACTGAATACATTTTTATCTTCTTTCTATTTTCAGGAAGAGATGGCACCTCTTCCCACCTGGTGACACCAGTTTCCTTTATCCCACCAGGATTCCTTATGAGGAATCCAGCGTATTCAGCAAAGTCAACGTTGCCAAGCCTGATCTGAAACGCTTTCCTGAGTTTAGGAACACAACAGCCCACGTGGTTACACTCAGTCCAGGCCAGGTACCATTCCTATATGAGCTTTATGTTACTTGAAAGATGCTAGTAATTTATTTAACTGGCTAACTAAAGGCTAGGAAGTTTTAACAAATTGACTGTGGTATTTTCCTTCCCCAATGTTCTGCACTCAGGTTTAATAAGGTAGATCTCTCAGCATGGAAAGTTTCTTCACTTCCAGCTATTTTACTAGATTTTTTGTGCAAAACACACAAACGTTTGGAGAGTTAGTTCGATAGACTACCCAATAACAGTTCTTGCAATCACCTCCAAGTTGTTTTTAAACTTTCTTCAACAGTACTCTAACCTGTCTACTCTGAAAACAGTATGTTGTGTAAAAGTGTATTTGATTAATGAGGATGTAGAGCCAGCAAAGGAACTCAGATGTTGATAGCAAAGAGTAACTTTCACCAGGGAGCACTGGCCTAACTTGTTGCTTTAGTAGCAGAGCATTATAATGATGATACTTGCCTTTAAAGCACGTACCACCCAGAGGTTTCATGGTGCTTTACAAGGATGTGAGGATATTACTAACCCCATTTTACTGAGAAAATTCAGTTACAAGTGCCTGGCTTATAGTCATGGTAGTATAGCAGTATGAGAATAGGACTCAGGACTCTTAATTCCTAGTCTCTTGTTGTAGATAGCGTCCTCTTTTATTCAATCAACATGGACTGTATTTAGAGTGAATTACCCTTTTTCATTTGTTTAGCAGTACATGTCCTTGTAAAGCACTCCTCTGCATCTCAAAGTGTCAGGCTATTCCAAAGGAGTTTTGTAGTGTGCATTGCTCTGGCTGTGTAAGGTGGTAGAGTTGCTGCTTTTAGCATCTTTTCACCATCCTCCTGCCAGATGTTGTCACCTCTTCTGATCCACCAGCCCAGCGACTTTGTGTTCCCTCACCCATAGCTGACAAACCCAGCTGTCTTCAACTGTTCAAAGAACAGATTTTTGTTAATCCAGCTAATTTTGGTGATGCATAGTGAGGAACGCTCCTGTGAGCTGGGGAGGTGTCAGACTGGAGCAGGATAGTAGTTTCCAGCAAGAGGATCCTGTCTGTCGACTGGGATCAGTGTGTTCTTCTGCTGGTACAGTTGCAAATGGAGGGGAGTCTGTGATCAAGTTGCATTGGATGCACTACATTTACTCCTAGTCATGCTCCCGAAGCAAAATGGTTAGTTTTGCCACCTGCACTTTGTAAGGTAACACTGTTCAATAATACAAAGCACCAAGAACACATTTTTACTATTGGTAAAAATGCCACGTCCATTCAGCATTGCATTATCCATGATCCCCAACGCTATTTCAATTTATAATCTCCTTTGGAATGATCAAGTGTGGTAGTGAACCTTTAATATGATCTTAATTTTAATTAGGCTTAAAGCAATTACAAATTAATCTTGCTAGGAATAAAGATCTTGAGCCAGCTCAGTAATACACGTCCCCTGCATTTCCATGAAGGAGATGCTGTTTGGATTTGGGGGGAGAAAGTAACGTAGGTAGTGATGGAACAGTGCGGTATTGCCTTCACCCATTTTATCAGTGCCTTTTGGGTGATGCTGTGATCTCACGCAGAAGCTTATGGGGCATCTGGCTGGGGACTGCTGCTGTTTGACAGAGAGGAAGGAATGACCTAGAACTCCTTTGTTAAGGAGCAAGAGGATCCCTAAATAATAACAATCTTGATACAAGCTTAGCAGTCGCTTTCACACAGAACACACACAATTGCTTCAGAATTTGCAGCCAGCTTTATTTTGTGGTAGTTCATAGCATCTCCTTCCCAGAGGGTATGCAGAACATTTTGGATTAGATATTGTAACAATGCAGGGATGAAAAATAAAGACAAAGGTGTTCTTAGGTATTCAAGAGAGCAACTGCATGTAAGGTGATTGCAGCTTTGAATATCAAAAACTTAATGTGTCTAATGCCACCTTCTGGTCATTTTTCGCTACAAGCCATTTTTCTACACACCTTTAAGGCTTTAAAGCAGCATTCCTTCGCATAACATTGTACCAATGTATAACGTGCACTTCATTTGCATTCTTCGTGTCTTTTCACTACTTTCACTGTGTACCTCAGAGGTGAATCTCTTGTGAATTTGAGTAATCAGCTGTTACTTCAGGTTTTATAAGGGTACGTTCTCTACTTGACCATTGGCTGTGGGATGAATTTCCACAGGGGTTTTAATGCAACTTCTGGTTACACATTAATGTCCTCAATACAAATTATAATATTAGGTAACTAAATTTTTGAGAATTTACAAGCTCAAGTTGTGTCACACAAATGTAGAGGCTCCTTGTAAACATATGGACCTGGTCCTCTCTGTAATTGTGGCAAGGCTGAGTGGGAATCATGGAGCAGGAGGTTAACTGCTGATGGATTTGCACTCACTGAACTAGCAAGTTTTCACCCAAAGCATTTGTCTTCTGTTTTATTTGCTCATAAATTCTACAATATTTTTAGTAATACCTTAATTGTTGTCACAACTATGCAGATACTAATTAAAAGACTGCAAATGGAGCAAAACATGTCTGTTCTATTATCCTCCACCCTTTACTTTTCCTCAGCCCTCTGGGAAAAGTGCTAAGAGAATTAGGGGAAGAGCCAGTACCCTCAGCTTAAACCCTGTCCTGGACAGATGTCCTGTCTGTCATTGGTGAGAAGAGCCTGGCACCTCCACAAGGTGATTCATCCTCCCTGTCGTATACAGTTAGGGTCCTGCCAGAGCATTCATCCCATCTTGTACTTCTGCACAGGCTATAAAAGGAGCCTATGCACATAGAGGCTTAACTTTTTGATAATTAAAAAACAGAGATGAATCCTACCTGAAAACAGTGTGTATTTGTAAGGCATCTCAGTTTTTTAAAGTCAGTGATCATTCTCTCCTTTGCCCCCCGTCTCAGCAACTTCTTGCTTCCTTTCTGCTCACTAACCTAATTGTAAAAAGTAACAGTAAAAATAACAGTAAAAAGATTAGCTAACAGTAAAAAGATTAGCTGCCATCAGCTCTAGACACCGAAGGTATGAGGAAAGGCCTAGCTGAGCTAGTCTGAGAGGCACTTTGAGGTTGAGAAGGGCGCATTTGTCCACACTTAAAAACATCAGAAGAAAAATAAATTGTTTTGCTATTACCTGAGCAGAAGTTCACAGTGACAGAACCTTGCTGCCCTTGCATTTGCTTGCCTGCCTTCTGAAAGGCTACAGAAACATCTCAGTCCCAGTCAGTATCCACAGCTACAGTTACCACAGCTGCCAGTTCCAGACTCTGCTCTCCCACTGGTTCCCTAATAAGCGTCTCCCAGTCCCTCACCCAGCTCCTTACCAACACGGTGTGGTGACAGCCCCATTCCCTGTCTGCACACTGTGCTTCTCCCCAGGGCAGAACCTGCATTTCTGCCACCAGCAGCCCTGGACTCTATGTTTCAGCAGGTGGAAAGACACCAGAGCAGCAGAGAAGGAGGAGGCAGGGTAAGGACACCCCTCCCAGCACAGGCTGGGACAGGGCACAGGGTGGCAGCACTTCTGAGGAGTCATCCTCACTGCTGCTGCTGCCAAACCTCAGCGTGAGGTTTGCAGAGAGAGGAGAGCAGGGCTGGTTATGCGTTTTGTGGTGTTTATGTTCCACTGCTGGGTTTGCAAGTGGCTCTGGAGTTTGTTTCGTTTCTCTCCTTTTCCTCCCATCACACATGCATTCTTTGGTGCTCCTTTTTCTTGGGCATTTACGCAAATATCTTTTTTAATGAGCAGGAATTTCTAGGTATAATATTTCACTTCAGGGTACGCTCTTTTTTGAAGCAATTCCACCTTTGCCCTACCTTTGCACTGTATCAAGTTAATCACATCCAATGAGAATTTAAACCTGTTCTGTTCTCTGTGCTGTACAAGTCTTCAGCATTGCTCCACTTACTCTCCCAACTGTTCTCTTTTTTCCCCCCTCCTCTTAGAGTATAGAATTTCATTTTTATCTTTTGAGATTTCTGTCCTACTTTGACTTCATCTGCTATATTTGTCTATCACTAGGCTAAATATTAGCATTACCTGATTGGTTGCTGTTTAGATTGGTATCTTCCCAACCCATGAAGCTAGATACACTCTGTAGAAAACAGGCTAACACCAAATTATTTCATAGCTTGGAACAATTCTGACCTGCTTTTGCACCTTGCATTTTCCCCTGTGAAATGTTTGCTGCATTTTTTTCCCCCCCCCAGTGTTTTATTTTCACATTTCCTATCTGAATGTAGTTTCAAATATAGTTAAATTGTGCCCTATATTCATAAATAGAAAAGTCTGCTTGGTTTTGTTGTGGAATGGATAGTTGTTTTTTCCACCTAGCTTGCAAAGCTAGAAGAATCCCACTCTACTTCTCTCTGCTGGCTTATTGTTTTGTCTTTGCTAGTTCAGCTGCTCCCTTGCCAGCTTTGTTTTTTGGTTTTAATTCCTTTTTTCCGTTTCTCCATCTTGCTTCAAATTTTAGCCCTTTTGCATTTTGATAATTTCAATTTTCTTGCTGCCATAAATCTTTATCTTAACAAGCATAAGCTTACTAAAAAAATAAGATGGAGAGCAAGTAGCTTTATGGTATCTGTTTTGCCTCTTACAGTCACAGCTCTGTAGTTTCTCTATAAAATCACATCAGCAAATAGTGCCAGCTGCAGAAATGCACAACTTCACAGTTACCCTTACCTTGCTGGCAAGTGAAGTCTGATTAATTTCGCAGAGCTACTTCCTCCTCTTTGGTTTGAAAAGACTGGACTAGCTGGGGGGCTTGTATTTTCCTCCTAGCCATACCTGATCTTTCCAAAGCAGCTGTCTCCACATTGCACCTAAGTCATGCTAAGCTAGCAGCTTCCACTCTTGATTTCCATCTTGGTTTTTCCAGGTAAGCCCTCTTACTGAAAGATTTATACACTTCCCTTATTTCGTCTCCCGTTTTTATTCCCTTGCTGCGTAGTCTCTGCACCATACCCCGTTCTATCATGTTGTCTTCCACTTCTCCAGCATTTTACAAACGCTCTTCCCAGGGGAGTTTTTCAGTAAGGACCCAGTTGTGGGAAACAGGTACTTACTCTAGACGCTATGCCACCTTCTAACATATAACAATATTTTCCAGGCTTCAGCGTTATACCTTGTCATTTGGATGGCACTGAGATTCTTAAACAATGGGTGTAGTGCAAGATCCCCTATTAAGAGGGGTCTTTGTTTTTTGCATGATTCTGTTGACAAAACGTGAGCAAACACTTGCTAACACAGTCCCATTGCAGCTAATGCAGCCATGCTTTTGATTGAAAGTGTATGTTTGCACAATGAAAGCACTACTCTGAAACTTGCTCTGAATAGAACTATGCTTTTGCTTCAGTCTGTGTAGGGTTTAATACACTTTTAGATGTAAGAACTGATCAGTGATATTTGTTAAATACCATTCCCCCACAATCTTATCTGCAAGATGCTGACATTTGTGAATCCTGAGCTCCATACCAATGGATGTGCAGTGTTTGTTTTTGCATCTGCCTATGTGCACACCCACACCTGCAAAACTGTATTTTCTACTGTTCTCCCTTTCAGTTCTGACTTTTTAGTGTCTTGTTTGGTAGCGTGACTGCTTGATGTTCAGCTCTGTAGCTAAATCCTGCCTTGGTAGAGGGGACATCTCAAAGCTGAGAAAGCGTTCCAGATAACTAGATATCACACTAAGCAGTGTGAGCCATTGGTAGTAAATTCAATCATAGCTAATTGCTTTTGATGTTTGCAACCACATGTCTAATTAAGCAATGCATTTCATTTGTTTAACAGGAGGCTTGGACTGTGCCATCGGTGGCACAGTTGTTTGTCCCCTTTCTCTCAGTTCCTTCTTTCTGTTTTCTACGCTGTACTGGATTAAAATACAATTTCCAAATGCTTTTGACCTTTACATAGACTATACTTTTTCCCTCCCTTATATTGAAAACCTGTGGAGAGCATTTCTGCCTGTAGCCGAAAACTGGGCTATAAGCATTTGCAGGACTAGTGCTACAGTCACCGTTTCCTTCACAGGCATTTTCTCATTAGCAATGTTTTGATATAATGGATCACAAGGCTACCTAGCTAGCAGGACATTCTTTTCAGTAATTTGCATGCAACAAGAAAAAAAATTGGCTGTGATTCAGATACAGATCATTGCTTCACTTTCCCCATTCTGAAGTGTGTATTTTTATCCATCTCTGACCATTTTCATTCCCTGTCAAAAACCATCTTTTATGCTTTTCTTGATAGCTCTATGTTAATCTAATGTTCAGTAATCTGAAAAGCTTGTACTATATCATCAAAACAACATTAATGTCTTTGTACCGTAAAAGCCATGGGTTAGAATCAATTTTATGTCACAGCTATCATCCTGATATAGTTGTAAAGCTCTGATCTGAACTAGATTGTCATGATTTCTGGGACATCTTCTTTTAAAAGCCTATCTAGTAAAAGCGACAAGTTTAATACAGGTAATTATTTACCAGAATTGAAGCTACGTGTTCTTAATCACCTAAATTAGTATTAGGATACCTACTTCTGGGGGAAGCCAGCTGGCAGTCCTTCTAAAGGAGCTGGGAAGCCTGTTCAATTGCACTGTCTACAAAAGACCGCTTGCTTGGCTGAGACTTTCCCTAAAGCCCTGCTCTACATCAACACCAGCTCCAGTCCCTTTGTACAGCTGGACCTTGCTTATCTGGAGCAGTTAAAAGGTTACTGTCCTGCTTTATATGAGAAGATTTTGGATGAGAGGTAGTTCTGGATCATGTCCACTTCTTACATAATAGTATTTGATACAAGGGGAGTAGCAAAGGGACACCTAAGCCTTGAGGAAAGGCTGTTTAGAAGAAACAAAGATCATCTCCCACCTCCCACTTCTATTCTTTGCCTCATTCTGCCTCTGCATCCCACGCTAATTTGAATAAATCACCTGAGCTTTCCTCTCAGCCTTCTGCTAGCATCCTAACGCACTGTCTCTGATTCCAGGTCCTGCTTGTTCCAAGGCACTGGTGGCACTACGTGGAATCCATCGACCCCATCACCATCAGCGTAAACTCATGGATTGAACTGGTATTTTCCTTTTTATATCATGGTGCTGTAGCATTTCCATGTGTGCATGCATTATAAAAAGTAGGAAAGCCGATATAATCCTGTCCCAGATCTGATGACCCCATGAGCCAACTTGAGTGGTTTCAGTGTGCTCTTACATTTACATAGCTTCTTTTATCCTCAGGGATAGCAGAAAGCTTTGCAGACTTGCACATTCTCCTAGCATCATTTTTCAGCCACCACTAAAATGCAGCTATGCTTTGCCACTGGCATATTTGATTCAAGTTTTATTTTCTAGAGAAAACAGGAGGGAGAAAAGAAAAGCATCTCTAACAAAAACCGTGACAAGGATATGACCTAGACAGAGGAGTGATTCCACTCAGAACTCAAGCTGTGTTTCCTACTCAGTTGTATTGAGCAGGATCTTTTGCAAGGATTAAGGTTGAAGCATTTTGTCCCTTGCCCATCTGGTTCAGCCCTATCAGGTTTTCTGTATTCAGCAGCTGGTGAGGGAAGAGCCCTTATGGTTACGGTTTTTCCTGAAGAACCTTCCAAGGCTCCAGATCTAAAGTGCCAGTTCAGTCATATGCAAGTTTACCTCAATCAGGCAAACAAACACAAGCTAAACTTCTCATGTCTGATTTCTCTGGGACTAACCAACATTGTGCTGAATAGGGAATGACAAACAGCAGCTTCATCTCAAGCACATGCTTACATGCAAAGCTAAATTAGAATTTAAATCAGATTAATGTGATAGAAAGGGGGTGGCAGAGGATGTTTGAATTTTCATTTCTCTGTGATAGTTTTGATTTGCCGGGAGTTGGATTTTTCTCATGTATTTAATTAATTTTCTTTCCCCTGGGCTCTGATTTTTCTTGCTCTCCCAGTATATGTGGGATGGTTCCAGGGATATCATCTCAATGCTACAGAAGGTTTTCTGATTCAAATTACTTCTTCATTAATCCTAGCTTAATATTAAAAAGGCCCTTTAAATTGGCATTTGAAAGCTGCCTCACTAAAATGAGTATTGCATTTTTTTGCACCTTTATTAGACTGGAAATCTGCAGGGGGATGAACACATGCGTTCAGCTGCCATTCAAACTACACAATACATTTCTCATACCGACATCAAACCAAGCCTTTGCAGAGCAGAGGCAAACTTGGCTATTTTCCTCATGGAGAAGTTTTCCAGATGAGACTGCATATGTAGAAAGGACAGCAGGCCCATAGTCTGTACTGACCTCGTACACAGTCCTGAGTCTAGTGCCAGAGAAAGCACCAGCAATATAACAGAGCAACCATTTAAGCCTGCCTTAAATTCGAGCAGCCTTTGAAGTAACTTCACCCCATGTTCCTGAAGACCCCCACACTTGCACCCTAAGTTGTACCTCACAAATTCCACCCCCCACTGGAGGAGCAGGTCAGAACTGGATCAGTTGTGCTGGGCAAATAGCTCCCAGGTGGCTGGGTTGTATATAACCTGTTTGGGTTTTTTGTAGCTGGGAAAAAAAAAGCGGAGCTAAGCTCCATGGCCTTTCTGGTCATAAAAGTCTTGGTGAAGTGACAGATCTTGTTGGTGACAGCAAGTGCAGACAGTTGCGTATAGATGGCACGGTCTGCAGAGAAGTGTTTGCTGGATTTTGTTAATGAATGACCCCTACCCCACCCCCCCAAAAAAAGTTATGAAAAGCAACCATTAAGAAATATAACCATTGCAACTCAGGTGAAAGTTCCTTACAGATATTATCCCTACAGATGTTGGTGGCAGCACTTTGGTGTTGGGCAGCACATCTATGAAAATTCTGACACGGATGCTGAGAAACAATATTGAGACTATTTCCATTACCAAATCAAGCAGTTCTTGCTTGCAGCTGTTACCAGCTGCTTTCATATTGACAGATGTGAATCATGCCAACATTTATAGTCCTAGGGAAACCATTAATTATATTGGCAAGCCTTTAGAGTAGAAGTTTAATTTGTTTTCAGCTGGATGTGAGCTGCTCAAAGCACTCCATGCTTCTTAACATTCTCATGCAATCAGTACAACCCTGTTATCCATCAGACCAGGATGAATCCCAGGAGTGCAACACCCTAAATAATAATTTCCACACTTAAATAAACTGAGTGTTTTGTGGAGTTTTTATATAAGGCCATTAGTAAGCAAAGCATCCACAGCTACGCTTTCCCTTGCTTCTATCCCAAATTCTGCTTGGGGATCCAGATGAATTACTGCCTTCAACACTCTACTACCAAGATGCATGGCTTGCTTGACATGTTCCCTGAAGCCACAATTAGGCAATGCACTGTTGTGTGTTGACTAGGTTACATCTTTCTTCCAAAACCTGTATGTTTAAGTATCTCAACGAAACCAGATTTATGTATCCACTCCTAGGCATCTGTCATTGAAATAACTAAACTACCCATCTTGTTCAGAGAGTCTTATTCTCTCCTTTCACGTACAAGAAATCCAGTTAGGTGGGAAAGAAAACTAAAATAGGTCCTATAAAGTTTATTTCTGCCATTCCAGGCTAACTGGTACCCAGTTACCCAAGGGGATGATGGAGGAAGTGAAGGCCTAGAACCAAGAGCTAGTTACTAATTTAGTTGTTGGTTTGGCAGGAGAGCTTTCCTAGGAAATGCATTTTTCCTTTCTGCTTACATTTAAAACTGCAGTAGTATGTTAACTTCTGTTACTATCACATGATAAAATGTTTCCTGAATTTTAAGCCTCACTTTTGCTTATCTCCAGACCTCACGTAGTTGCTGCCTTGCTGTAACATCCTTAGTTTAAATACTTAAATAGATGTAATATGTAGATCTATAAAATTTTCTATGTACTTTCATGGTCCTTCTAGTCCTAAGGAGTCTTATAAATACATATATTAATTAAATGCTAACATTGCTTTGTAATTTCAAGCACCAGATTCAATTAAAAGAACACTAATAAGGAAAAAGATTATATACACACTAGAATCTATTTTTTTTTTTGCAAATCCTTATCTGCATGAGTAGTCACACCAAAGCCTGTGCTGTTACTCATGTAAGCTCTGTACACGAGTAGGAGCTTCAGAAGTCCAAAACCTTCTACCCACTTTACATACATGAGTATGGCTTTCTAGCTAAGGCATCTGTTTAGTTCTTGCCAAGATTCTCCAACTTCCTATAGCAATTCAAGTGCTAACCTGTCTCCAAACACTTGGTTCCCTTGAGGCAGGATGCAGATCATGAAGCCCGTGTAGAAGAAGCAATAACTCGAACGCTGGTATGTGCCATAAAATCAGCAGAAAACCCCAGTGATGAAGATATCTGGCTAAATCCCACAGAGGTAAGCACTCTTGCTCCATTACAACAGTGGCAGTATAGAATTACTGACATTTTGCTTAATTCTTTCTGCTATCTGAAAGAAAATTTTTAAATTCTTTCCCCCTAAGTAGGAAAAATAATCCATGGAAGATAATCATGCAACACTGAACTGAAACATTCCTCCTTTTAACCGAGTACATTTTTGGTGTTTTCTTAGGTTGAGGCAACATCCCATGAAATCAATCTCCAGTACCTGAACAAAGCAGTGTCTGCATATTTCAAGTGTCAAAAGGCAAGCGTATCAGAGCAGACACGTCCCAGTAGCACTGAAACAGAGCGAGTGACGAGCGCCTCACGAAAGAGGAGGAAAAAGCAAGTTGGCTGGGAACCAGAGGGCTGCAAATTACTAACCCACGAATTTGGCTTTTCAACATTTAAAGCAGAAAAGTTCCAGAAAATACCTTTTGGGCCTCACCTCATTCAAGTTCTACCGCAGTCTCAAGAAACAAGCTCAACGGGTGCAGTTGAAAGTGACTATAGAGATCTTCCCCATGAAAATGAAGGAGGACATTTTGGAAAATTACACTGCACCAGGAAGCAATTGGCAATGAGTAATGACTGCGAAACGCCTGCAAATCAAATGGATTCAGACAGCAGTCCAAATGCCTCCCAAACAGCCCTTTCTACCAATGATTTGCTGGACTGTTTGGTTAATCCACATGTCATCAGCTTAGTGGCTCAGCTGCTGCTGGAGAGAGCAGGAGTTTAATGCTCAAGTGCTTTATCATATTTGAAATAAAGAAGTCAAATAACAGCCTTGTTCTGGCTGTTTAAGGTTGGTAATAATTGAATGTTTTACTTTTGTTTCAAATACTTTTTAAAATGTAGACAAACACAGGTAATGGTTAAGTGGCAAAATGAAGTAGAGCTAAAATAATAACTGATTAATGGGGATTAGGAAGAAAAAGGTGTGTCAGAATTCCTCAACATTACATTACAAACAGAAAGTACAGTTATAATTCCACCTTGTTGTGTGAATGGGTGGTGTAACACATTGTACAGCTCTGAGCATCAGTGAATCATCTGTTGCTCTTTATAAGTCCACACATGAGACAAGTGGCTCAAACTGGAAGCCAAAGAGCAGCCCCAGGTCTCCAGGCACAAACAGAGGGGTGAAGTGGAGGGAGGCAATTTAATTGCTCTGGGGCATCCATGCAGAAATGAGCAGGCTGCACATTTCAGGAAGCAGCAACAGGGACTTTGAAAAGTGACTGAGTTAGTAGTAGGAAGCCATATCAAGCTCTGTCTTTGACCCAGATATGCACAGTTTCAGACTGTCCATCCCTGTCCTATTGACTGGGCTCAGACCCCAATGACACCTGTGTATCATCAGCAGTAACAAAGAGCCTGCTGGCAAGATGCAGTTCTTAGCTCCATCTAAAAAAAAAAAAAAATCCATGCTCTGACACAAACAGGAAAATGTGAAGACCGTTTCAATGGGATTGCACCACCACAATACTACCAGACTTTAAGGAACAGTCCTGTTCATATAGTTCATGTTTTTGTGTTGGCACCGCTGTGCCAAAAAGGATTAAAAATGAGTTAGGAAACGTCTTAGTCACATCTACTGCCTTTAGTGATTCACCAGGCTCCTAGGGAGCAAATCTGTAGAATAAGGCAGCACCATTTAGATACATTGGCATATCTCAAAAGAGCTGTGCTTTAATGACAGCCCACTTTCATCCTATTGTTACACTTGTCTTTTTTCTCAGGCTGACCACAGGGGCAGGGCCCAGCCAGAGATCACTGCTGCTGGAATCATTTGCACTGGGGCAAGGGGGCTGCAAATGGTTCATTTTAATTCACTGAACAAAAATAGTCTTGCAGTAAAGAAAGCTTTTATGTCTGGAATGGATATAGGTGAGGGAGAAAGAGTAGTAAAGTTCGAAGAGGAGGAGGACAGCAGCACCACCTTCCAATCCCCAAATGTACACCTCCTTAGCTTTCCTCTTCCCACTACAGAGGGGATCATTGTAACATCACCCTCCACAATAGCTACACCGAACATTTTCTCCGTCTGCATTCAGAATGACTACCCCTGTAACAGCTGAATGTTTTAACGTCTTTGCAGGACTTGCCCTTGTAGGCAGAGGCTCCATTACCTACTTTGGAGGATCTGTCTCAGAGACACTGTTAGCACAAGGCTGAATTGCATGTGTTCAGAGGCACATCACTCAGCGCTCTAAACAAATACCCTGCGTGTCTGGGGAGAGTTGCATTTTATGCCTGTCCAGGTGCAGCCTGTGATTTAAGGGCCAGGCTGTGGCCAGAAACCATTAGCAAAGGGGACAAGGAGGAGAGAGCGAGGCTGTTTATGATGCTAGGTGAAAGCACCAGAAGGACTTTATGTCTCAGAGGCATAATATAAAATCACAGTCATACACTCAGCATACAGGGGTAGAGAGAGAAATGACCGCAAATTTAGAAAGTCACGTATGGCAAACGGCCCACAGACCAATAAGAGAAATTTATAGCTCTGACCTGATTTGCAGGATACCGAATGCCGTGATTTCCGACTCTGTTTCTAAATTCATGGCCACTCTGTGGAGAAGCTTGGACAAGTTTCTACATATTCATGGCATTAAAAATAAATGATTTCTGACCTCTTCAGTGACAGCCTGGCTCAACAAAGAGCAGGAAACTCAGCCATCAAGCCCTCCAGTCAAGACAGCTGCAAGCAAACTGCTTTTCTCTGCAATCACTAAGGAAACTTTCTTCCCCCCACAGAAGGTATTCCCTGCTCACTCTCAGCAATGGGCATGGCAGCAGTTGAGCAAATGGTGACCTACAGGCAGCACCAGGATGGTTCCAGTAGTGACATGCTCTTCATCCCTGCCACAGCTAGGTGACAGTAAGAGATTGTCACCGTGTGGCCAAATGTGGAACTTAAAGCCCTGGGCCACTCCAAGCATCATGCTGATCTCCACACACAACCAGTCTGTCCCACTTGCCCAGTGGAAACCCTGGTCTTCCCTTCCCCAAAAGCAGCTACAGAGGGGTTCACGGGCAGGCCCCATTCATCTCTCTGGGGCTGCTGGACATCACTACTCACTGTCCCTGTGCACAGCACTCACCTAGGGATTTGCCCATTGCTTGTCTGCAAAGAAAAAAATACATTTCCAAATCAAAAAGTCCTACCTCTTAAGACAACAGAATGGGGGAAAACCCTAAACAGCCTCCTCAGTTTCAGTATTTCACATAAAATCTCCCTTTTACATTTCAGTGGGCAGCATGCTATATTCCACTGCACTGTTTCCCCCCACATTTGCATCTCTCAGGATGCTGCTCCAGCACCATTCTCGTGATACCACAGAACAACTCAACTGCAAAGCAGTGTCATATGATACAGCACGAGCCATAAATCGAAGTTTTAACTAAGAACAAGTTTGGCACATCGAGGAGGCAGAGTGAATCTTTCTGCAGGACTAATTGCCTTTTAAAAATAAAAGCAGTGCTACAAATCAGTGTGTTTGCCCACTAGGAAGGTCCTTGCTATATTTCTTAGCTGCAAGCATGAATGTTCAGGTGTGTGGTGTGGGCAGCCTTCCTTGGGTGGAGTTTCCTAATATTTCTGGTGTTAATAAGCTGTGGCTGATGCAGAATAACCATTGCAAAAGGGTTTTACCACCAGATTAAGTTCAATGGGGGAGGAAAAGTTACTTAGTGTTACTGACTGCACTACACTTCTCTGTTCTCTGGACAAAGAGGTCTGACCCCACAGCAAGGCCTGAAAAGCCACCTCACAGCTTTGTTGAGAGGCCTCAGGGTGCAGAAGGAAATTGTTGCATGGCTTGGTGCTTTGGAGACAGATTTTGCCATGTCTGTACAGCAAGAAGAGCCACGCATCTTGGAGGTGTCCTAAGCAGATGCTCCATGAGGAACTGGAGCAGAAACCCGGGGTCTCTGACTTCCCCAGGATCCCTGCTGAGGGACTGGGCAAGCCTTGCAGCTGGCAGAAGTGCACCATTACTTTGCAGCAGCCAAATCTCCCATGCATTACAGCTGTCGTGGTCCTTGCGGCATTGCTTACCTATTTGCAGAGGCAGTGTGGTGGAAAATGCATTGCTAGCCCCCAGTTCAGTGTGCATATTATAGCTTCCCAGTGAAACTTAGTGCTATGTTTGGAGGGCATAAACTTTGCCCCTTCCAAAGCTCTGGTAAGATTGTCCTAGCAGTGAGCTCCAATTCCCTGCGATGACCCATGAAAACCACTTCACAAAGGTCTGAAGCTGACGCTGCAAGCTGCAAGAACTTTTAAACCCAATTTCCCAGCAAAGGAGGTAGGCCTGCACCTTTGATGAAGGTCAGAAAGGTGGCTTGCAAAAAGGCTTTTCTCCTCCCTGTTGTGGTTCAACACACAGAGCCATCCCTACCCCACCACCCCCATGGGGGCACTTCTGAATTTGTGGCAGCCAGAGGGTTAAATTCATTCCTGAATTCCTCCCCCAACACTGCCATGCCCCCTCCTCCTGGACCATGCCTGTTCAAAAACACCTGGCCTCAAAATTCACCCTTCCCATTAAACCAATGCTGGCCTTGTTCTGTGCCCTGGCACAGCACATGAATCCACTCCAATTAGCAGCAGCCCTAACAAAGCAGACTGAAAAACCACCATTAAAATGAAAAATGATGTTGTGTAAATAGAAGGCAGAACAAGCGGAGCCATAATACAACTCATTGCCATCCCCAGACAAACAGCCTCATAACTTACAAGGAGCTCGATGCCTCGAGTGAGTTTTAGACTGTTTTCCCCGGGGAGGTAATGCATTGCCTCTGCCCCACTCTGCATTTGCTCAGAGCTTTAGATTTTTTATCCAAAGAGATTAGGATCATTGCCGTTGTTAAAAATGGGGCTTTCTGTTGTGTAACACTCATTCATCGAAATGTGGCTTAATTTCTTGTTTGCTGCTACACATTGACTGAAAGCTAAAGAACCGCAAGGATCCACGCTACATGCCGTGCATAGAGCATCCCCAGTTTAGCCACAACTGTCTTCTGCTGGCACCGCCACAGCCCCATCGCCCACCCAGCCCTGCTCCCTGGGGACCACCCAGCCCAGGCCAGCCTCCTCCCCAGCCACAGACAGGGTGGGACCAAAGGCCTCCGAACAGCCAACATGCTGAACTCTAAGCACATGAATAAACTTGATTGCCACCAAATTGCACCCATGAGGAGGAGCCTCATGGGCAAGTCAGAGCCAGAGAGAAACAAGGCCAACTCTAGGATACAACACATGACATGCCATCAGAATCCTTCCCAGCCCTGTAGCTACTTTTCTGTGCCAGCTACATTGTCATTTTTAACTTCAAAATCATGTTTAAAACTCTATTAGAAGAATCACCAGAGCATGGTATGACAGAAAACAGACCTGTCCTGGCTAGGGCAGGAGAGAAGGGAAGAGATGACCAAGCAGGTCTTCCATATCTTTGCCTCTTTGGAAAGTTAATTAGCAGGGCACAGTAATGCTATTTGTGCATTTAGTGCATGCGCCGATTACAATAAATTCTGTCCCGCATAGTAAAGTCAAAAGCATCTCACATTCGCCAAAAAGCAATCAGGACCAATTAATGAAGATGTAATTTCCCCAGATGCTGCTATTAACATAATTCATAGTGTTCCTAGCAACGTGAATATAATTAACCCAGTTAGCCACAGCTCTCGGCACCGCCACACCGAGCTTCCTGTGCCCGTAGGGACAGAGCTGGTCCTCATCCCACCTCTGTAAGGAGGGGATGGGGACTCACTGACATTGCCCAGGGCTGTTTTTACAATAAGAGTGATGCTACAGCCTTTATCCCGCAGTTTGGGGGATTCAAATGCACCTCTCCAATGGGATGCACAACCCCACAGCAGGCCCAACCCAGGAAAAAGCACACACAAGTCAAGGGCACAGCAAAAGTTAAGACAGTCTCTTAATCCTAGGTGCCTGTTGGCTCCTTTACCGCCATTTTTCCTGGTTGATGCCCCGTGTAATGACACAGTAAGTGCACTGCTCTGCCTTCACAGCCATCCGAAGCGCAACAACTTACTGTTGGAGAGCAGCAGGACAGGCTGGGAGCTGACAGTGTCCAGTCCCACCAGGGCAGCTGACAGGGTCCATTAACAGTCCCAGACACAAAAAGCCACAAAACACATCCCATGTTCTGCCAGGGAGATGAGCTGGGAGCAGAATGAGATAGGACTGAAAACCTGTTACCCCAAAGGCCCAAAGCCCACCCCAGAAGGCCCAGAGGGGAAGCTCAAGGCCTCCAGCACAGCCCAACCAGAACTGCTGGCCTAAGGCTGCACTTAAATGGTGTCCAGGGCCCATGTGGGGGTGTGGGTCCCAGGTGAGGCCAGGCAAGACCATTAGGCCTTTGTGAGCTCATCCTGCAGTCATAACAGCACCGTGGCAGCCATCAAGGCATTGTGAGGTGCAGCTGGTGCTTGCTGCAGGCTGGGAGCCATGGCAGAGGCCAAGCCTCCAGCACTGGTGGGACAGTCAGCACAGGTGGATTTCCTCCCTCTCCTGGTCCCAATTTGGCTCCACAGCTGCTCCTGGGGCAGCAAGCTGGGGTGGGGAGGAGAAGACCAAGGATCAGGTGTGTGTGCTGAGGCTCAGGCCTTCTCCTGTCCCTTACATAGGGGAGATGATGCTGGGCCTCCTGCAGACCCCTGGCTGTTACTGTAGTGGTGAAGCGAGATCAGTGCTCACTTGCAGGGACAAAGGGTGTCCTGAGAAGACTTCTGGGTTGTGTGTCTGGGCTCTTTTTTTCCCCACCCTGCTCCATTTTCGATGAAATTTCACAACAACAAAAAACTTGGGTAGTGTTTCTTAGCAGCTCAAAAGAGTTGGAAGGGCTTTTCTGTCCTGAGGGAAGAGCCCCTCATTTCTCTCCCTGCCTTTTTTCTAGCAAGAGACGAAAAAAGGGGACATTAAAATTTATGAATGCTTTTTTCCACAAGTGTGGAAAGTTTTCAAATGAATTTGATCAGTTCTTTTGATAGCTGTGGTCAGTGGGGAAGCTGATTTCCCTGGGAGCACCTTAATGCTCCTAGGATATGGGGGGAACTTTGACCAAACCCTGTTTCATAGCTGGAGACCACAAGCACTTTAAATAATTCATTGATTTTTTGCAATTGATTTAACTCAAATCACCTGAAAATATTAGGCTCAAAAATGTGGATAAGTTGCTGGGTCAGAAAAGCAGGACATTTTGATGAAAGTACAGACCTCTCGGAGCCAGTCAGTAGTTTAACAATTACCCAGTGTAATAGCATGGAAAAAGATGCTGTGGACAAAGGTGAGATCACTCATGTTAATTGAAGGATCCAAGCCACAACGTTCCTGCCTTAATAGTGGATTTAAGCTGCGGCATTGTAAAGCAATGGTAGAATGGACACTGCTTTAATGCAATTAAGGAAGAAGCAGGGAATTAATGAGTGTTTCCAGGGAGGGGCTGGGGGAGCTCTGCCAGCTCCCTACTGGCACCTGGGCTTGGGGCTTTGGTGGCCATGAGGGAAAGTGGGTGCCAGGGTGAGATGCTGCTGATGGGCCACCATGCTTCTGTATACCTTCTAACACATCTCTTGTGAAAAATTAACACATCTTCCCCATCCTTCCCCCATGGTGTTTACGCCTCCATCCATCACAGGTTTTGCTCAAGGGGTGTGATTTGGTGCCCAAGCCCAAAGATGGGGTCACAGGTCTGCACCCCTGAAAGGGGAGACCCCGAGGAGGGGACCCAGGTGCTGGTCCCCTCCATGCCTGCTCTGCACAGTGCAGGTAATAACATGCACAGCACACGCCAAGGTGGCTTCTTGAACAGCTTTTTTTTTTTTTTTTTCTTTCACCAGAGCGAGCCTTTTATTCTCCCAGCTACAGAAAATCGATGCCTCTTTTCAGTTAAAAGTCCTGGCTTGAAACTTTGGGTGCCTTAAATCATCTTTGTGTGACTGGAAGGAAGGCAAAGTCCTTCTCTGCTGCCAGCAGCCCTGGCACAGGAAGGCGGCTGCGGGCAGGGCGAGCGGCGGGGGCTCAATGCCCAGTGCTGATCCCACTGGGTGTCACTCAAGCCTCAACCAAATTCAACGCGGAGAGATTTAAGTCTTCCCTTGGGATTTCTCTGGAATATATTCTTCTGGGAGAAGAACTGACCACTTGCTTTTAACATTTTTTGGCAAGGCTTTACCTGCCTGAAACATGGGAAGCATAGTCAGGGCCCCAGGAATAACTTTTAACAATCCTCTACCCCAGACTTTTCCCTCCCTCCCACTTTATTTAATTTCACCCACTTGAAATCAAGAGGGGTGTTGCTGAGCCTGAAGGCATGGCTCTTTCGTCTCGGCTCACAAGGAAGGAAAATAGCCTTGTTCCTATTTTCATGCTAATGCATGAAAAATCTTCCAGCCAAATCCCCGTTTATCACGGCAGATTGAAGGGCACACAATGGAGGGGTTCATTGCACTCCTGCATTTTACCTTGTACCTTTGTTTGTGTTATAAAGTGGTGTGAGCAAGAAGATTGCTTTTTCTTTTAGGTGCCACAGGACAGAATATTCACATCAAAGGGAAGCAAGGACTGACACGGTTGCACCTTTAGCTTGAAAATGGGTATATTTCCCAACAATTGGGAGAGAAACGTGAGGTTTGAGGCATGAGCTGACCTTCAGACTTCATTTTTTCCTCAGGAGGGAAAAGCAAAGCCACCCTGAGCCACATGGGGGTCCAGGGCTCTGCAGTTCCCCCAAGTTTCAACAAGTGAAGCAGCAATGCTGATGATTTTCACTAACCCAAATGATGTCTTTTAAACGGTTATTCGCACAATTAATAGAGAAGTCAAATAACCCAAATGAATGATAACATTTTAAAGTAATTATTTGCTGCAAATGAACACAAATGATTTCAATATATAATGCATTAGCTCCAGCAGCTGGGAGATTCATCACGATTCGAGGTGTGCTCAGAGCTGGGGCCCTGCCTGAAGTCTCTGCAGCTGTAAATCCTCATTTTCTTTCCTCCAGTATAAACTTTGCATAGATTTCCCTTCCAAGTGTGCAATGAGCTTTTCCTTTTCATCCCTCATTGGCTCCACTTTGTGATCCCACTGGAGGAACCTCAGCACAGGACACAGCCCAGCCTGAGGCTCATTTGCTCCAAAGCCTTTTTTTTTTTTTTCTTTGCTTGAAAGGCATGTTGTGTACAAGAAGAGCTGTTTGATGGACCCTCCCAGCAAAGTGCCCATCAGAGGGTGCAGCAGGGCTGATGCTCACCAGCCCCATTTCTCCCAAACCTGGCCGTGGTCTCCCAGCCTCTCCCATGTCACCAGCTGGCAGGGACATCCGAGCACGTCGCCAAACAGCGACTGCCTCAAACTGATTATCAGGATGAGTATTTTGTGTGCGTGACGCAGCTTCTTCCGCTGAATTCAATCACGGCATGATTAGATTACATTCCCTGACACCTGTTTATTTGGGCCAAAGGAGCACGCTTCCCAGCCTTTAGTTTCATGCTTCCAGGCACCTGATACTGGGTACCACAATCAGCGGTGACAGAAAGTTTCTGTTTCGATTAATGAGCGAGCAAAGGAAAGGAAGGGAGAGGAGCAGGGACGGAGGAGGGCTGGTGATTACCCAGGAGGATTAGGGCTAATTGCCCTGGTTCACTGTCACTAGCAATTTCCCAGGCAAACCTGGAGGGCTGGAGACACCTCATGTGCTCGCAGTGTGCTTTTGCCACCTCCACCACTGCTCTGGCCAGCCCGGTATAATGTCCCACGTCTGGGGGACGTTCCAGGTGGCAGTGTGATGATGGGGATGGGACTGGCAGCGTGGCAAAAAGCTGCATCCCCACACAGACTGGCTCCAAAAACACCCTGCCAAACTGCATGGGGACAACAAGGCCTGAAACACCAGGCATGGAGGAGAAGTACTTTTCCTCTTCTTTTCCTTATTTATTCCTTAGAGCTAAATTTTTAGCCTTAAGTGCCCCATGCCAGTCTAGGAGCAGACCCCATGAAGCCTTCGGTGTGGAGAACAGAAGTTTGGAAATAACGTGAAGCTTTTATCCACCGCAAAACCTTTGCCATAAAACTTCATAAAGTGAATTTTTCCTTCAATGGGTCCCCTGGGACCTAAAAAATAAATATCTGAGGATTCATGTAGTAGTAAAAGTCGATAAAAGTCTTTGAAGCAAATAGGCTATTGAGGAATTACGTGTGGAAGTGAATGGATGGATTCCTCCATAAATCTCTTCACGGAGGTGCGCTGACATAATGAAGACACAGTAGGTGCATTAGGAAAAATCCCCTTTTTAATAACGGCTGTACCATGCGGTATTCCTAAAGCGACGGCTTGCCGGGTGGGAAATCCACTTAGCAGCTTTTAACTGGAGGGGAGGTGGAAGGAGGCGGCCTGGGCCGGGACCATGCGTGGCAGTGCCTGGGGGACGGCAGCGGCTGTGGTTGGACCCAGGGCCAGGCCGCGGCCTGTGTCCCCTCATCCCAGTGCCCGCACACCGGTGTCACCAGCAGCTCCCCTGGCCCCGCTGCCCACCCCAGTGCAGCCAGCCCCACGGATGAGCATTGCTCTCTGCTTTCGTTAGGATCCATTTCAGTTTTTCTGAGGAAATGTCAGGCCCTGACTGCAGAGGTCTCGGAGGGGTTTTGGCTGAGCAAGCATTTCTCTTGTAAACCTAAATATTTGTACTACAGCCGTGTAAACAGTCAACACTCGAAGGGTTTTTATTTTTAACCTCCCTGATTTCCAGCAAGGGATTAGGATGGATGTATTGTGTGGTCTGACATCGCCTTGTGCCATTTATTGCACATTGACGGGCTCAGTCTCCTTTCTGAAGGTGTTTCACTTGTATGGCAAATCCGGATGGATGGGAATTAGATGCTTGTTACTTTATATTGCACTGTCTACCCAGACACCAAATGTTCATCTGCGTGAATGCAGCGGCCCAAAATTTCGTCTGGCTTTCTCTGGGCAGGATTGCAGGGTGCTGCCGGGGAAGGAGAGCTGAAACCAGCTCCTGTGTGCTGTGCCACTTAGTTCTTTTCAAGTGCTTTACAGCAAAACATAGCTTGGCCAACGTGTACAAATGCAAAGAAAGAGCAGCCAAAATGCCGTGCCGAGGCAGCTGTGCTGTACAGACGTGCTGCAGACAGATGTGGCAGCTTTTCACCTGAATATTAAACAACGAGTAGAAGGCAGCCCAAGCCTCTGAAAATTAAAGGTCTAAATCCATTTACATTTACAAACTCTGTAAATAAATAATAAACCAGAACACTGCAGCTCCTGCTCTAAATGCATTCTGCATTGCTGTGATGTTGAAGCACTCCTGTATTTCTCTGCGTGTCCCAGGTGCTCTGGTTTACAGAGCCGTGCTCCTCCAAACGCACCCATCTCTTGTCACTGCAGGGCCCGCACGAGTACAATATTCAGTGCGAACAGCACACAGCGTTTGATGTTTGGTGATCCCGTACTGGCCCTGGAAGACGTGATCCTGAGCATGAGCTGCTCTCCGAGGCTCGAGCAAGCCGCAGGACCCCTGTCTGTCATGACTAATTGAGCCGATGGTTTTCCTCTATCGTCTGAAATGAACACAAAGGACCTAAGGAGTGTTTCGCTGAGTGGCTGGAGGTCCTTCTGTTCATTTGTTATTTCCCATTTTCAAAGTCATTCTTTGACTTTTCCCTCTGAACCCATTTCTCTCTGGTGTTGCAGCTGCTTTTGTCCTTCTGTCCTATTGTCACTGCTGGGCTGAGAACAATTCCTGAGGCTACACAACCGTGCAAGGAGCAGAGACACAGGAATGTTAGCCACGCAGCCGCCCAAAAACCTGCGGATTTGGGCATTTTGGGTTGAGTGCGACTTCCCAGGGCCATAGGGCGCATGGCTGGGAGAATGGCAGCACCAAGCAACGATGCGGCTGCAGGTCCTGTTACTTTTTTCGTGCCATTTCAATTAACGGTCCCAACATGCTGAACAGACCCATCTGGTGTTAATCTGTGGTTAATTGGGTCAGGCTGGAATGCAGCAGCAGTGAGCACCAGGCAGCTCTGAGTGCTGGCTCTCTACCTTGACCTCTCTGCCCCCATGCCATGGCGACCCCTGCACCTCTCCCCTCTCCACCACCCTCTGAGAAACCTGTGAAATTTGCTGCATTGTCTGGGACCCACTCCGCGCTGGAGAGACTTGTATCTCATTTACAGCACTCCACTTTCCCAAGAAAAATCAATGCTTGTTTACATTACTACCCTACAACCCCTATTTTAAAGTAATTCATGGCTAGGCCAACACTATTAATTTTATTAAGCCATTATTAGTGGGCAGATATTATTCCGCTCCATTGATCCTAAGTTGATGCAATTACCACTCGCGAGCCGAGCACCATATGTCTGGAAATTTCAATTCTGTTTGCAACCTGAACGGTAAAACCACACCGCGCCAGATGCTGGTGGTGGGAATCGGGGAGCCTGCTGATTTCCAGGCGGATTCAAAACAAGCAAGGAACTGCCCAAATTTTATAACTTAAATCCTTTTAAAGCAGAGGCAGTGATATCAGCCTGGATCTGAGCTATCTGTGAATGCACCGTGCCAAAGGCAGAAATGTGCTCAGATATTCTCCCTGAGCCTCCCAGGTCTTATAGTCCATAGAAATCTCATCAGTGTGGATTACCAGTTAACTGAAACATCCTCTGATGTGAACAGGACATTTTACACATGAAGCCAGCTAAGGTTAGCTCTATCTACACAGAAAATGTGCCAACCATCAGGAAGGGCCACATCCAGCTGAGGGTGCATTGCACTCTGCTTGCAGGGGATGGATTTCACCCAGAGGCCTCAGAGTGCATTTTCCTCTTTTCTGTGTTAAAAAAATAAAATAATATAAAATAATATTAAATTAAATTAAATTAAAATAAAATAAAATAAAATAAAGGAGCAGAGCAGTGTGGGAACATGAGACAAAACGGTGCAAATCCCACAGTCTCAAACATCCCCTGGAAAATCCAACCAAAAGAGCGACCATCTGATCATGAGAGGTCCCCAGGAGCAGAAGGGTACAGAAACCCCATTGGTGATGTCCGCCCCACTGAGTGGCCATATGGACACCCAGTGTGGGTCACAAGGGAAAAAAACTCTTTGTAGCCAGCGGGAATTCAAGACTTCAGTTAAAAATAAAAATAAGGACTCACCCTTACACAGCTTGGAAAAAACGTTAGCTCAGCCACATCCTTGTGTTCATGGACAGAAATGGGGTTTGTGCGTATTTGCAGGTCAAAAAGAACCTGCCACTCAGGGAATGGGAGAGAAAAGAGAGAGTTCCTGTGCCAGGAGCTTGCAGTGTAAATAAAAGGTGGTGGGTGGGAGGATGAGTGGATGGATGGATGGATGGATGGATGGATGGATGGATGGATGGGGAGTGCACATCTGCTGGGGCTGCCTCTGTCTGTGAGGCCAGGTGTCCCCCGGTGAGACTCGGGCCAGGGTCCCTGCAGGACAAGACAGAAGGTACCGTGCAGCTGCTGGCTCCTGCTGACGGCTGCTGCTCTGGAGGGAGCAACTGATTTATGGGGCCCACTGCACTCAGCTAAAACACTTGTTCAACATCATAAACCAACAGCCTCATCTCCCACGCAAAGCAAAGAAAGGGAGAAACAAAATGAATGCTTTTCTCCACAATTGAGATGTTTCCTGGCAGCCATGGAGTTCTGCAGGGCATTTGTACTGGGCAGTGGGGCAGAGACCGGCATCCCCACCTCAGCTGCCAACAGACTCAGCCACTGAGGTTCTCCATGTAGGGACAACGGGGAGGGTCCCCACTATCACTTGGTGCCCAGGACAGGGCACAGCAGGGCACGAGCATCCTCCCTGAGGCGCTGGGGGATGGAGGAGTGGGCACAGGGGCTCCCCAAACCCAGCATTTCATTAATGAAGTTGTTTGCAAGGTGGTGCCGAAATGAAAACCATGTCTGAGTGGTTTATTTAACCCTTTTGGAGGGTTGGAGACCAGGGTTGAAGCTGCCCAGCTGCAGGTGCCAGCAGCGATGTGTTTGCTGCAGAGGTTTGGGGAGCCTGGAGCATGGACCGAACCCATCCCTGGTGCTCAGCACCCTTCTCTGGGGGACAAGGCACACGAGAGCCCTCCCTGCCTCTCCCCACAGCTCAGAGACCCTGCTGGAAATGGCGGCAGGGTTTGGCTGATCAGCATGTGAGGATCTGCTTTATTTTAGCTGCCCCCAAAAGGACCGCATGCAGGGACAGATCAGATTAACAGGGCTGATGGAAAACATCCTCCTCTTTATCCCCCCTGACAGCTGCAGCCCTTTATCATGTCTGAAGACAAAGTTTTTCAGCCATCAGTTTTCTGCCTCGGGGCTTCGTTTCTCTCCGATACAAGTTTTCTATTTCTTCTCTGAGAAAAAATGAAACATTTTGCTGGCAGGTTTTCCAGCCACCCTTGCACATTAGGTGTGGCAGCAGCCAGGGCTGGCACATCCACACCCACCGCCCCATACGCTGGGGCTCTGGCAAGGACAGGGGTGCAGATGGCAGCTTGCTGGCCATGGCAGGGGGAGGAGAAGAGAGAAGAGAGAAGTGATTTCTTGCTGCTCAGCCTGGCACCACGTCCCTTCACCAGACCCCTCACGTCCTTTTCAGCCACATTAGTGACTTGCTTCCTGTGCCAGGACCAGATTCAGCCATGGTGGCATAACCAAGGTGTGGAAGGGGCTGGGACATATTTAAATGAAGACAAATATTCTGACCAGCCCCTGATGGGCCATTTTGCTGGCTTTCTTCACATCCTGCAAGGTCAAAGATAAGACCACCAGCAAGGGCCATGTCCCTCCAGGGAGGTGGAGGGACACCGGCGATGCGGGGACGGGGTCCCACTTACCAGCGTGGCATGGCCAGCACCGGGGTGTCCTGCTCTGAAGCTGATGCGCCATGTGATGGATTTGATGCACTTCACACTGAACTTGATGCATGGCTTTGGAACCAAATCCATCACCTCTTCTGTCACACTCCATATACCGAATCAGAGTCACCACCTACTGAATTAAAAACTTCACATGCAGTTCACATCACACCATAAATCAGGCTGAAATGGAATTAAATGCATTGTATGCTAAGAACTCATTAATCAGCCCATAAATTAAACATGGGACAAACCTCTTGGAGTAGATGTACCCAGATCTAGCCCCCAGAGCACACCATGTGGCTGAAGACACTGAGCTTCTCCACCCATCTTGGAGCATGTTTCTGTGCCAGGACCTGCTGGGTACCAGGGAAACCTGGGCACCCCACAAATCCTGCCGGTGGGCTCTTGAACCATCCAGGCCCCACCTGGGGGAGTTCAGGCCGGAGCCTGGAGGACAGAAGCAAGTCAGAGCCAGGCCCTGCTCCTCCTAGGGGGAGCGGCAGCAGGAGGCCACGAGGGCTTTGTGCCCCTTGCTGGCAGCTGGCTCGCACCGTCAGGCACACCCAGCACCTCTCCTCTGTGTAGGGATGGGCTCAAAACCCCAACAGCCTTGGTGTTGAGCATCCTTCTCCTAAGCCCTCGGCAGGGCTGGAAGGCTCCTGGTTCCCTGACACTCCTCTGGCTGTGTTTGGGCACCTGCAACTCAACTTGAAGGCAACAGGAGTTTAAAAAATCTCTGACAGGCCTGCGGCCTGTGGCATGGCTAGTCCTGTGTGAGATGGCCAAGAGAATCACAGAGAAAGGGGTGCTGGCTGCTCCAGGCCAAAGTTAGAGACTGGGCCAAAGACAAGGCTTCCGAAATTCTTAGCTAAAACCAGGCTTCCGATTTTCCCTTCTTGTTATCTGCATTAAATGTGGCTTTTTGTCACAGTTCAGGAGGCCCCAGGGAAAGGTGGGACAAACTCCCAGCCTGTCAGAAACAGATACCTCCTTGGATCCGATCCACGCTGTTTCCTTTTATTTTTCTATTCATCTGGTCCACTCAAAATCTGCTCAGAAGCAATTAGAGCCTGTCAGCTAGAAGCTGATGCAACTTTTATTTAATTAGCCCAGCAGCCAATAAAGATCCCATTCATCAATATCTCATGGAAGGTATGGCTGGCGGTGGGGGTGGGGGAGGGGGAGGAGATTTGTCATTTCTCCCCTACATCCAGATGGCATCTATCAGTGATCTGATCACACACATGGACACGTGCACATCTGAGGAGACCGACCAGCTGGGAGGCATCTGTCCAGAAAGCAGTTATGGGAGAAAATAGTGCAAGACCGTCCCAGATGCTCCATTAGCAAGTCCTGTTGGTGATTCAGGCTCCAGACCAGGTTGGGCAGCAGGTGACCCTGGTGGGAAGAGCAACTGGAGGGCTTTTCCTTTCCTGCCCCATTTTGCTGCCCTTTCCAGCAACAGGAAAGGGTGGAGATGTGTAAGGAGGGCCCAGTGCCAGCAGGATGAACCAGGGCAGGCCAGGAGAAGTATGGATGGGGATTTCCCCGTTCCTGCTGCCGTTGCTCTGGGAAGGGGGATAACAGCCCCCCTCGCTGCCCATAAACATGTTGGAGGTGGGAAAGGGGGACAGGGGAAATTAGTACCCAGAACTGATGGATCCCAGCAAAATTTTGGGGCATTCAAGATGCCAGAGGTAGCTTTTGGAGTGACACCTTCCTCACGTGAAAGCTTTTCCCTAAGTTGACTGTCAGAGCATCAAATACTTGCCTGACCTTCTGCATGTTTGGCTTTTGGGCTTTTCCCAGAGAGCAGGCAGGGTGGCCAAGAGGATGGGGGGATGTAGACCTGGGCCTGGCGCTGGTCTCATGGGACGGAAGGGAGATTTCACCCTCTCAGGCCCGCAGGATTGGGCCACTGCCAGCATCTCTTGCCAGCACTGTTTGCAGCTTCAGCATTACAACTCCCTGAACTGAAAGAAAATAAATCAATTACCACAGGATGGCTCCTAGTTGACAAACATGAGTGATGGTATCTTTGTAATTAATGATTATGAGAAAGCAGCTGAATAGTTTGGTTCCTTGTGGCTGGCTTGACATGTGATACACAGCAGTCGGTGCAAGCAAAGCAGGTAATTGGAGCCGGTTTATCCTCGGTGTGTCCAGCTGGAAGCTGCACCTCTCAGACCTGCACACCAGGCTGTTTTCTCTCAAAGCCTTAACCCCCCGCAGCAGAAGAGGGGGGTTAAGAGAGACACCACATCCACAGCTGTATTCCCAAGCCGGAAGAAGCTTGGGAATACCAACTCAAAAAGTGTTAAGCAAGCCTTAAAAAGAAGCGAGAGGAAGGCTTAAACACCAGGCTGAACTACCCATGCAGTGGGGCTTGTTCCAGGACTGAGAACACGTGTGGAGACACGCTGAAGCACGCCGCTGTGTCCAGAGGAAGCGAGCGATGCGATTCACCCTGCACATGGGGACAGGCACTTAGCAGGGGGCTCTCAGGGGCTGTGCTCAATGTGAGCCTGTGGTTTAACTGCTTATCAGATAAAAAGTAATGAAGAAATACTCTCTCTATTAACGTATTATTTCGAGCCAAGCTGTGGTGCTTGCCTGTTTTTATTCTCTTCCATCAAGTCTTGTTTGATTTGGCTTTTTTATTTTATTTTTTTCACTTAAGACCAATGTGATGTGCTACGCTTGGAGTTGCCAACTTCAGACATTTTTGCTGGCATGACGTTTGGCAATTCACAACTCGTGGGGGCTCCTCTTTTAAGGGGACTCTTGGGTTTTGCTGCATTAAAACAAATATATTCTTTCCAGGTCGGGTGTGGAGAAACCTATGTGTGGCATCCAGCTTCCAAACTCAAAAGGGAAATAAAAAAAAAGAAAAAGAAAAACACACCCCCACACACAAAAATGAAAAACCCTCAAAAGTGTTATCTTTTAATCATCTGTGCTTTTCAAACACTATTCCCTTGGGCAACCCAGTTCACAGATTTTCTGCTAACAAAAGGTGATTCTTCTGGAGAACAAGCTCACTCCTCATCTCCAGCGCCTGGCTCGCACACCAGTGAATGCCTGCATTGTGCACGCGAAGCCCACGGTCAGGAGCCGCAGGGCAGAAATGGCACGGCGCCCAGCGCCTGGCCCAGCGCACAGCACGTGCCCCGAAGGGGCTGTTTCCTGCTTTCTCTGAGCCTCTATTCTGCTGCTCCCTTCCCCGGGAAGATGCCCCTGTCTCCGTGACAGCTTCCCCGCTGGTTAAACAAACCCAGGGGGAAGCACGGGGCTTTCCCATGCGGTGCAGCACCCTGCTTGCATCCCCTGCAGCCATCTGATGCAGAGCAGCCTTCCCCGGGCAGATGTGAGGACCCGCAGTGAGGACCAGGCCCAAGCACCTCCTTCTGGATCTCTCCTTTCTACAGAGGCTCAGCGTGGTCTCCTCGCTCCCAAGCTCGTGCTCAGACAGGACCAGCCTCGTAAAGCACTCACAGGCTGAGCAGGCCCAGCAAGCCCAGGACTGGGAGAGAAAAAGAGCTCCTTTTGCCAGCACTTCATGTTAAGCTTCTATATTTAAAATGACTACGTAAATGAAGAAATGAATAACACGTCTAAGCACTTTACCAAGCAAATCCGATTTCTGCTTAGGAGAATTGGATGGAATAAAGCTAAAAAATTTGCTTCGAGGATGGGATTTAATTGAAAGTGCCAGCGCAAATTCCCTTAGTGCACTTGTAGGTTCAGAGAAGAAACCTGCTAGCGAACAACTGTTTTAAACAAGGTCATCATTAACACCGACTTCAGCTGTCAAAAAGACTGAGATTGCAAACTAAGAGGGGCACAAGGAAAACCTCTTAATTTGTTTGTAAAATATTTGCGAATTGTCATATCAATAATGGATAATACGAAAATGTTGGCCCTCCAGAGCTGGTGCACACTGCAAAGCTTTGCTGAATTGCACCTAAACTGTTATCAATAGCACATTTATTATTATAATAGATGAAAAACAAGCTTTCTGGCTGAAAAACAAGATCAATTTGAGCTCAAGCTATTTGGATGTATTCTAAATTCTAATTTGGATGTATTCTAAATTAAAATGCAGCATGAATGCTCCTTTAAAAGGATATAAAAAAAAAAGGAAAGAAAAAAGAAATAGGAAAAGAGAAAAGGGAAAAGAGGAAAAGGAAAATGAAAAAGAAGAGGAAAAGGAAAAAGAAAAAAGAAAAGGAAAAAGAAAAAAGAACAGGAATAAGAAGACAACAGAATAGCCCTACTGCAATCGCACATGCCATCCAGCTCTGACTCAGTAACCTGAAAGGAAAAAAAAAAAAAAAAAAAAAAGGAAATTGTGTCCAGCCAGACATTTCTCATCTTCAGGGTTTGATTCAGAGCCTAAGGTAACAGAGCTTTTCCTAGTGGGTCAGGATCCAGCCCCAGGCTTGAGGATTTGATGCAGGAAGTCAGCCAGATTGCGCTGAGCTCCCGGTGCAGGTCAGGATTTGATTAGAGTCCGGCAAAGAAACCCAGACAAAATCTATCTTGCTGCAATCAAAGACAACCACAGTTTAGATGGAGAAAAAAAAAAAAAAGAGATAGAGAGACTGTAGAAAAAGAAAAAGCAGCCACCTATGTGAAAGGGGACAAGGTTTCATTCCTGGAGCAAGTACCCTGGGGACCAAAATGGTTGGAGTAGCATCCTGCCCGCAGCGTCACCACATGCATTAAAACCTGCAGGAGACCAATGTGCCTTTGCCTCCCCCCACAATTAGAGGCTCTCCGACACCTCCTGGGGCTGCCTGCCACCCTGCAGAACTAGGCTCCTCTTTTGTTCTGACAAAGAAGAGACCAGTGAGTTGCAGACTTCTCCCCATAGCTCTCTAAATAATTGCATTCTCTTATGTCTTTTAACCACAAGCCCCAAGAGGCCCGTAGTACCACGTGCGCAAGCCAAATTGGCCCATCAGCTCAGTTTATCAAAGGGGCCTCATTTAATCTCAGTCTTTGATGAAGACAGCAGCCATCAAAGCCTGCCCTAATGATTTGCTGAGTTTACTTTGCCTGCAGATCTGCAGCACGAAGGGCACTTGGCCTCCAAGCATGGCACTGCTAATGGGAAGCCACGACGAGGGAAACGGAATTGGCAAGAGAGAAAGGAAGAGAAATCACAGCAGAAACCTGGAACAGCTCTGGAGACTGAAGAGGCCAGATAAACCCTGTGGTGGGTGTCACCATGAATAATATCACGAGACTGGTCAAAAAAATTTTGGAGGCAGAAGCTCCCGCGGAGTGAGTTATTGCTACTGCGAGACCCAGAAAGGAGGGGCCAGAGAGGATGACTCCAAGGAAAGCAAGGAAACGCAGAGCCAGGGGAAGGAAGGAGCTCTGGGGAGAGCAGCCTGACATCAGAGCCTTTGCTGCACAAAACCAGCTGGTTGTGAGGCACTCGGTGGCGTTTAATAGTTTTCAGCTCCAACAGAAGAGGGAACTCGGAGCCTGCATTACAGCAGCTCGAGGAGCGCTGCGGGCTGAGAGAAACCAAGCACAACCCCGGGGTTTCAACCAGCACATACAGACGGGTGGTGCAAAGAAGGGCCAAGGAAGTCCCCCGGTGGGGATGCGAAGGACTCTACTGGCACCGTTAGCTCGGGGGGATTCCTCACAGCTCCACCAAAGATGGATGGACCATCTGAGAGCAAACAGGCAGGGCCATTTATTTATTTCACGCAGAGAGTGCAGGTGCTCAGAACAACCTTTGGGGGGAAAACAGAAGAAAAACAGAGACGTGAGCTCCAAAAGAAAAGCTACAGCCAGCAGCCAGCAAAGGGTGAAATGCAAACATTACTCTGGCTGCCTGGTGCCTGCAAAGGGACTGCTGAAACCACCTGCAAGCCAGGCAGGCAGGAAAAAGTGCCCCTCACTGTACATATAGTACATACGTGCTTTTAGCATTGCACATGACATGGCAAGGTCTGGGAGACACCAGTCACCCGTGAGCTGGAAGAAGAAGGAGCAGAAAGTGCCCACCACGGGTGGGCAGAGCTGGCCCAGGTCCCCGTGCCAGGAGGATCAGCTCTGCTCTGCAGCTCCAGAGCCTCCAGCAACTGTGGGAGGCTGGAAAGAGCAGCCTGACCGTAAATAATGTATGCGTCTGAATTACCTGCCTCCACAAGATGTGTAGGGCCACATGAGGTTCTCACAAGAGGCCAGAGCCAAAGCAGCCGAGGGCAGATGCCCTGTTAGCACCCAGATACTTGGCTCTGCGTGGTTCCTGCCCAGACACGGTGGTGCTGTGGGTGAGAAGCTTTTCTGATCTCAGCCACGTGGGCATCACGACACAGGACAACCCTCTTCTGCAGGTCACTTTGGTTCCTTTTCCTTACACACATGGGTACGTCGAACTGGACAGGTCAAACAGACTGAGCCACATACGCAACGAGAAAAAAAATATGTATCTAAAAAGTAATGTTTGCTCGATTTTTGTGCCTTCAGCTGGGCTGCCAGTTGCCACGCTGCTGGATTCCAGCTCAGACTGAATTGCTACATTCTGGTTTGGGTTTTGACTTTCTGCAAGCATATTACAATTTTAATTAAACATTAAACCGGTGGTTTTGAGAGTTTTGCTGTTTACCTTGTTGACTAAGAGTCTCTCAGGTCCTAAGTTTTACTCTAAATTTAGGTCAGTTCTGGCTGAGCCCTGCAGGATAGCTGCTAAAACTACTCATTAAAAAACGAGAGATCAGAGTTGATCAACTGGCAGTGGGAACCTGTGGTGTGGCTGCTCCGTGTCCTGGCAATCTTCTGGTCTACAGATACTCGTGGCAGGCTAATGTTGATCTTCTGGTGAAACACAGCATGGAAAGAGCTTCAGGAGATGCAGCAGCTGCTTGATCCAAAGCACACTAAGAGACAGCCTGTTTGCTTCCTTATTGACCACCTGAGATGGCAAGGAAGGAGAAGCTTTAAGTAGAACAATTCTTTTCCTTCATGCAATTCCTGTAACATGGAATGAGCCCTCCTCAAGGCAAAAATTTAAGGATCCCCCATTTTTGTCTTTCTGGGAAGCACTTTGCAAGAGACGGAAAAGCCTTACAAAGCAATGCCTCAGCTCAGACTTCGGCAGCCTCACTGATTTTGCTTTTTTTTTTTTCTAAATTGCTGAGGAAACCCAAGGGCCTCACAAGATCTCCTCATATGTGACAGGTTTATCACACATGTTGACACGAAGGACTAGAGTAAAACCAGCTGGAACCAGAAACATTTTTTTAAATGCTGTTGTTTAAATCATATCACAGTAACACGTGCTAACAAAGTGCAGAGCCTGGTACCATCCAGAAGTCAGCAGCTGTGGTATTTGCCATGAAGCTGAACTCCCAGGTTTAAGTTGCTGTTGCTAGAAAATGTTTCTTGTGGCTAGGAAAAGAAATTCAACACAGAGAGGAGAGGAGATTATTCCTCTGCGCGTGGCCCTATCTAAACCTGCTGGTTACCATCCCCGTCTAGCTCTCCATCCTGTGCTACCCCTGTCCTTAATACACCTTCGTCTGACTTTTCTGTCCCAAGGGGAAGCCAAGGTGGTGGCTACCATGGATGGCAGGCACAGCACCGGGAGCACAGCCTCCTCTTCCTCCTCCTGCCACTGCACTCTTCTTTTCACTCGCTCACGTTTCACTTTCACGATAAAGCTGACACCTGGGTCGCTGCTGAGGAAACCCACGTCTTCCCCCAAGGCGAGCCCTGCCCCGAGCTACCTTGGCCCAGCTCCACTTAAGGCTCCCGAGGGGACAGCGACAGCAAAGAGGATGGGGCTACCCCTCTTCTACAGAGGAGTTAGTGTGAGGCACCCAGGTGCCTCTGGGTGCTGGCAGCCACCTCGTGAGGTGCTCAGAGGGCTTCCGTGCTGACACCAGCTCCGGTTAGGGCAGACCAGGCAGAAATGAACCAGTATTTGTGTCACTCTGGTAAGAGAGCCAGAGCCAGATCCTGAAAATGTGAGTGGACTCCACCTAATGAAAGAACAGCCTCTCCTTGGTGTTAGTGATGCTTCTTTTTCCCTTAAAAAAAAAAAAAAGAAAGAAAAAAAAGAAAAAAAAAGAAACACAACTTCTGGAATAATGGGACTGTGGGGAAAGGGAGAGGGAAGAAGAGAGATGCAAACCCCTTGAGCTGCACAGAGCAGCTTGCTACCTAACGATGCCCTGGTGCCTCAGAAAGAAGAGGTAAATTTAAGGAGCTCATAGCCAAGAAGTTGTTTTGCTGAGTTTGAAATCTCATTTTTATGCTTATCTCATGCAAAACTGGAAGGAAGTAACACAGGCCACACTTAAAACCTGCTAAGGGGAAAAACATGTTGGACAACAGCCAGTGCAATTGAAGGGAAGTTTGCTGCACTAAAAGAAAACTTGAGCAGAACGTGTCCTTCAGAAAAACAAATATACACACCTCCACAGCGAAGCAAACCCCTGCAATCTCCACGCAGGCTTGTGCAGCACTGTGCCTGGAGGTCCTCATCAGCTCATTACCGTCCCTTAGCCGGAGATGATCATTTCTGCAGGTCAGCCTCCGAAACAGCTGGTGTGAGCTTCCCCTAATCTGCTGCAGGGCAAACTCCCCCATCAGCTGGGAGTCCCTTCAGTGACAGCCAGAGCCGGCCAGGCAGCAGGCTGCTATTTCCCTTCAGCGGTTCACACAGTTTTACATGTACAATCACAGTTTGGGCTTTTCCCAATGGTCCAAAGTCAGTAGGAGTACGCAATATTTTTCTAAAACTGGGTGTTAAAAGCCAAGTGTGGCCCTGTGCCCGGGCTGTCAGTGTATAAGAAGAACCCGGAGACCTCAATACCCCACAGAATCAGGTCTGAAATCTTCGATACTGCCCTGAGTCCATTTGAAGGTGATGAAAGGGCTCCTAGGACAGAGTTGTGAATCTAAAGTAGAAGTGCTATGCTGAATGTGCCATTTTGCAACCTTCCGCAGCTACAGCAGGGGCAGCTCTTCCTTACAGCCCCCAGCCTGGTCCTCGCTGTCTGTCAGCATGCCCAGGGAAAATCCCTCCAAACTGCTGGCACGTTTCAGATAAACAGGTCCAGCTAGCAAAGCTCTACAGCTGCAGCAGAGGCAGTGAGGAATGGCCCTGCCAGCAACCGAGCAGCTGGATCGGAGGGGGAACTGACCTCCCACAGGTGACGATGGGCAGGTGGGGAAGGAGTAACTGCATCAGCTGGAAGAGAAACGTGAGCAGAGCCTTCCACTCCCTCGGGCAAAAGATTCCCCAGAGGGGCTGCAGCAGCAGCCCCCACCCTCATGTTAGCACTTTATTTACAGCATTGGCTTCCTGTTCGTAACCTTCCCAACTGTGAACTGCAATTTTTCTCCCCCCAGCATTATGGTGATGGTTTGGAACAGAGATGTTTGGAAAGGGACAATTTGGCATCAGGAGCCTAAAAAGCAGATACAGATGACATCCTAAATGTATCTTTTACGAGTTTGGAATGATTCCTTTAAATTAAGCTCAGAGTGTGTGACAGCTTCTGGTAATGTCGCCAGTAAGGAAATAAAACATAAAAATCAAGAGGTTTTTGAGCCCATGCAGTCTTAAAGATCACATCCTTTGAGCACCTCGCTTTCCCTCATGCCACTCTGAGCTGTGATGAACCAAGTGCTTCCCAAGGAAAGTGCTCCAATAATTTTCAGTTGTCTTTTCACCACATATGCCCTCGAACCCAAGCACACTTCCAAATTCAAGGATTATAAAAAATTAAATGCTCCAATAATTCTAAATCGTGTCTGTTCAGTGCTACTGGAGCCTGTCCATTCCTTCGGTTTGGGGTTTTCTGTTTTGTTTGCAGGGGGAAGGGGTGGGGGGGAAGAAATGCTTTCTATTAGCGCTTCAAATTGGAAGCCAGTCAAACAGCATCATAGCAGAGTGATTCAGCAGCCTCTGAGCTGATTCTCAGTGTATCATAAAACAGGATTTGGAAAACTACAATGCCTGGAGGAGAAAGAACATACACAAAGATTCATGGCAAGAGAACAATATCAGAAAGGAGCAGAGGGAATAATCCTCGCTTGGCTTCTGAGGAGCAGGTCAGATGGCCTAATAGATGGCTTTCAGTGCCCTTCATTCCCCACTGAGTCGCAGGGTTCAGCTGCCCGGTTCCAGCTACCACCGCTTAATAAATGGCTCTGCATCGACTGAACCACATTAAGCGTTTCTGTGCGCACACCCGCAGCCTGTTGTCATTTATCTGAGACAACGGACTCCCTCTGGCGCAAGACCCAGATGTTATTTCACAGCAGGCAGGAGCTGATGCAGAACTCGTAGTGCAAGCTCATGACCATTTAGGACGGTAAGCAAAGGAAGCAATCTGAGACTGTGAGTCTTCCAGGTGCAAACCAAAACGTGGGGTTTTCTCAGTCTTATTCAAGAACACACACACACAGGAGCACATTAAAGTACCAGAGATGTCAAGTTAAGCATATTCCCTAGCACCACCCTGAACAGGAGTGAAATTAAACGTGTATTTCATGATATAACCAATGCCAAGTTGGAAGAGGAAAGTATCATCAAAAATCTATTCTCTGTGAACCTGAAAATCCTATTGACAGCCCTTTTGTAAAGTAAGCCATACCTGGCCCAACTGCAGCCTTGGAGTGGCAGAGGAAGGCAGGGGCTGGCTTGGCAGTTTTACTACATCAGCAATGGTTGAAATAATTCTAATGCAGAACAACAACAACAACCACAGCTTCATGTAAGGAAGGAAAATCAGACAGTTATATCACAATTCTGCTAAAATACCTATATCCAAAGTTTGGTAGAGAGACAGAAAATCAGGTAGGAAAATCTCATATGCCATGGTCTCATTTTGTAGACTGAAAAAAAAATGATAAAGTGCATCCTTGTTTAAGTCACTGCGGGATACCTGGAATTTTATAGAAACTGCTGCAGTGTGTCTCCCAGTGGGGAATAACTGAAGCATGAGATGAGAAAACAGCCATACCCTAACTTGCAGTGGCAGGTACTGTCAAAGGAAATGTCCAATATAAGCTTAAGATGGCAAATAACTGCCTGGATTCCTGAAGTAAAAAAGTATAAACCAATTCTCTAATCATGTCTAATCAAAGGATACTATCAGTCGCTGCAAACTTCTAAGAAAAAACGTGTATTAGAGAAATGGTAGCATGCATATCTTGTTCAGTAGTGTTTGGGGAATATTTGAGCCTGCAGCATTTAATTCCCTGTTATTACTTCTGGGCCTGGAGCTGAAAGTCATAAATCAGGCCCATTCATAATTTGCAATAATGGGGTGAAATACTCATAAGGAGAGTTACATGATGGAACCTTTTGGGATTGTAACTCTTCCAGTCCGTGATGATTGCATTAAAAAAATCTTCCATCATCTCTATTATTTCCTGATTCCTATACTGGGTTTTCATCCTTTTCCCCCAACATCTCCAGCTTTTGCTGTCATCTGGCATGCCCTCCACCCTTCCTCCCTGCTGCCCTAAATATATGTTTAAAATGAAATCATAGGAAAGTATCCCTTGCTTAGGAAGATGGGCAGGTTCTAAATTACACTGTATTTACTTATAAGCGCATTTAATACCAGACGAGCTTTCCCAGGGAATTTTGCTCTGATTTCAGGACCCCTACTGTTTATATAGAGGGCTATTTTGTCCCATTTAGATGGTGGCTACATTTTGAGTAATAAAGACTACAGTGCTTAAAATAAAATAACATTGTCCCCATCTTTCTTTCACCCTACCATCTACCGAGTTAAAAAAAGAAAAGAAAAAAAAAAAAGATCCCAACCCATGATGTGTTAGAGCTTTGTTTTCTGAGTAACGAGACTAATCATGTTTCCTCTGCTTGGGGTCTCTGTCTTCTCTTCCTTTTCTTGTAGGTCCTCTGGATCCACACTGACATAGAAATATCCCATGATGGAGAAAATAATGCACACGGCAAAGAGTAGAACAGTGAACAAGACAAATTCAGCCCACTAGGATAGAAAAAGAAAAAAAAAAACACGTCAGGTCAGGAGATCCCAGACTCCCAGTCCAGAGGGTTTCTTTGAACTTCCAAGTGCTTCTCAAAGCACTAGGTTAAAGTTACTTCCCAGCATCCAAGACTGCTCACAAGGTAGAAACTTTCTCATCCTGTTTTCTGGTAAGCTATGTACACATAGTGTAATGATGAATATATGCACTATACCTTGAAACAGACTGGTTACACTGGGCTAGTGTCATTAAGCCTTTTCTTCCAAACCTGCCCTGACTGGAGTACACCTATCTGGGCTTTTTGCCCACAACATGCCTTTGGGAGAGGCAATGTCCCGTTAGCCAAAACCAAGTCCCACTTCATACCTTCATGCCATCACCCCAGCAGTCTGACAGCCAAGTGAAGCAACCTCCACAAAACAACCTCCCAGTGCAGAGCCCAGGATCTCGGGGTGCCACAGGCAGCTGGCCCCAAGGATTCCCCAGCAGGACACCTGAGGAGTCTGACTGCCCACCGGGCTAGCTGGGTGAAGGCAAGCTGCTTTTGGTAAGCAACAGCAACACATGGCTGGCATCACCTCCAGGCTCCGGGCCCAAATACAGCCTGCTTGCCTAGAGCTGAGCTCCAGCACTACTATCACAGTCTGTCTCACTGCCACTGGGAGGCCCAGGGAGGCCCACTGCTCCAGAGGGCAACGTTGCTAGGGGCTAAGCAGAGCCCTGGCTGGAAGGAAGCTGGGGCAGACTGCCAGCACCCTGTGCAGGAGCCTGGGGCTGGGCAGAAAAGCTGTGCCTCCAGAGCACAGGCATCCAGAGGCACCGCCCAGGGCTGGTTTTAAAGCATTAGCTCTGTTGAAAGCGCCAAACCATACCTGTGCCATTGGTGCAGCCTGGGCAACGACGAGCACAAGGGTATTCCCAACAGCCACCGTGAGCAGCCAACCTGCCTGCAGCACCGACTTCATGCTGGCTGGAGACTGAAAAGAGGAGAAGGGTCTGGTCAGTGCCTGCAGTGCTCTGCCCATATGCCCAGCTCACCCACCACCCCTCCCTGTGACGTCCTGCCAGGTACAAGCATCCCTGGACCCAGCCTAGGAGGAGATGGTGGAATTTCCTCTGCACAGTGCTTCCTCCATTATTAAGTCCTACAGCTGCATATAAGGAGGTTTCAAACATGTCATCCATAACATGAAGAAGGAAAAGTCACTGCTGTTGCAGAGCTGGATCCTGATCACCCCCGACCTTCATTAGCTGAAATTGTAAAATTGGGAAGCCCAGGGGCTCGCACGACAAGTTCTGAAGCTTGGAGCCTGGTGCCCTGTGGCTGCACATCTTTGGAAAAGAGGCTGGATCCTGATGTTAAGCTTCCTGACAATGTAAGGTTTTCTATATTTCACAACAGATTGTCCCACTGGATTAATCACCCTCATTAATAAACATCTGCAGTGTACTCCCCAAGGACAAATGTGAGTAGCTTCTGCTTTTTGATCTTGCAATATCTCGGTCCTCTCTGCTCATAAACCTTCTCCCCAGACAACCTAGTACACCACAATCAAATTATCCACTGCATTCTCATTACCCCTTCAATCTCTCACCTTAAAGCAGGTTCCAAGCCCCCAAGCCACTCTGTAGTCCTTGAGATGCTTTTGCATTTTTTCACTGAAAAATACATACCCAAAATATTTGGGAGAAAAACTTTCTTGCTGGGAGGAAAACCTGACATTACAGTATTCAGAGCTTTCCCATTAAAATTAACTTCTATCCATTTCTGTTCTGTTTTCTCAGCTTTACCAGAAAAGGGGTTTCCTGAGTATAATTGAGAAAAGCTATCTTCAGAGTATGAATGAATTTAGCTTGAAGGCACCCAGCAAGCTGCTTTATAATCCTACTTTTAACTGAAGAACAGATAACATTGTTAGAAAGCCAAAGTCATGCCAAAGGATGTATTGCAAGTCAATGGCAGATGCAGGAATAAATCCCAAAGTCTAATTGTAAGCCTCTTATCTTTAAGTGGAGTACCTGGGAATAGGAGAAGGCCAGACCCGTAATGGAGAACATCACTTCTCCAGCAGATATTAGTAAGTATTGTGGTAACTGCCAAGCCATATGGACACTATTGGCTTTGATGTCTTCTGACTTCCATGTCTTAACAGCATCTCCAGAAACCTAGCAGGAAAACAAAGGCACATTGATTAGCTGCTGAAAGATCAGACCCTTCCTAGCTTGGACTGCAACAGAGAATTTATTAAAGTGAAGCTTAAAGCAAAGACAGAAGCAAAGCTCTGACCTGGAAGCAAACTATGGGTCTGATCCCTGCCATATCCAAGCCTGTTGGGAGTGGGCTGACTCCTACTGCACAGGGCACAGCTGGCAGCATGCAAATGTCCCAGCTAGCTCACAGGCTGCAAGAGCTGCATGAGTTACTGCAGACGGGCAAGGGCTCGTTCCACCTACGTGGCCAGTTTCCCTTTCCTCAGCACTGTACAACTCCCCTACTATAATGGTGACACACAAACAAATCCATTTCAGGAATTCAAAGAGTAGCATAGGCTGTCCCATATCAGGCGTATTCAGATAGTCAACGTAGCTGTATTCCTAATTCCTTTTGTTTGCTTTCATAGGTGTAATTAGCACTGCCTCTGATGCACAGGGAGTCAGAGAGAGATTTGACAAGCAGTGAGGAAAACACTAGGTCAAAATGACTTCAGGCAGAAAACCTCATGTTTAAGGAGTATTATGGGAAAACACAAGGGATATTTACGAAATGTACTTGATCACCGTGCAGGGAGGCAAATCAAGGGAGTGTATTTCAGAAGGCTAAAAGAGGAGAGCTGTGCATTGCTCTTTAGCCCATAAACAAATGTTACAAGCACCATACTATAACCACACACTGAGGAAGGTTGGGTAGAAGGCAGCATCCCCATGATTTAAGTATTACAGTTCAGCCACATTAGCAGACTAATGTATTGGATTCTTGGTATTGGATGTAGCACTCCCAGCAGAGGAGCAGGGCACAGTACAAATCACTGCAACAATTAAAAATTATCTTGGCCTGGAGCAAACTAACTCTCTACAGAAGAATGAAACTACAGGACAAGAGATGGAAAAACAGAGACCCAGAGGGGCTGAGGCACAGAGCCACCCCTGAGCAGCCACAGCTACGAAAAGGATTTTTGTAGATAGGACCACAAAGTGGGATCCTTACCCACAGCAATGTGGGATGCACCTACCTCATCTGGCCCTGACTCAGCTGTGTTACTGGAGGCTCTGGGGCAATATTCTTAGTCTAATATTCTTCATGAAACTAAACTCAGCTTCTCATCTGGGGAAAAAGGCTTGCTGCCACAAAGGTAGGGTCTGGCCCATATCACTTCAAGTGTGTGTGTGTTTTATGTACATAAATCTCTGCACTCACAGATGGCAGCATCTGCCTGTTCCCTCCAGGACTGCGCATCCCATTCCAGCTACTGGAGTTAAAAAAAAAAAAAAAAAAGCCAGGTGTTTTGCAGCTATGTTTTTCCCCCTACATATTTGGACTCTGCAGACATGAACAGATTCCATTAATTGCCCAACAGGGAGATGTTATTGCCAGGGAGTAGCTGACAGCACTTTGCTCTGCTCATCGCAACACAGTAGTCAAAGCCCCAGAGGGCAGCTTAGCAGTGTGTCCTGTCAGACCTGGTTTGTCTGTGAGCCCGTGCAGTGGAAAGGTTAAAGTGGGTACTAAGCTGATCACGTTCATCTCTGTGGCTCCTGCCAGCTGGACCAGAGCTGGAGCAGCGCGCCTAAGAAGCTGGCAGGCAGGCAAAGGATTCCACCCTCTCTGCGATGTTCACACCCCTGGGTTGTTCAGAAAGCCATGCCTTGACTTTACACTGAGCTCCAAATGAGCTGTACAGGGCGAGAGAAGGAAAAACAGATGAACAATCTCAGCAACCTCCATCAGCACTTCGCCTTTTTCTTCTTCCCATGCATGCCTGCAGGCCTTGGAAGATCAGCCTTCAGGTCAGTAAGTGAAATGTGAGGATAAAGCAAACTGTTTCTGCAGAGTTCCTCAGGTGTGAGGTATTACCAGGTATAGTATTTTAGAGACCACAAGCAGCATTAGCTCTTGGCAGTGTCTGCAGTAGCTCTTTGCAATGTGCTGGCACAAACTGCAGGCCACACGATTTTATATCGAGGATTTCCATCAAGGAAAATACCTTACTTCTTGTGTAGCTTGCAAGATCTGGCAAGATCACAGCATAAGGTGGACTAAGTACCCATTCTTTTTGCTTGTGTAAGTGCCAAAACCTTCTACTAGCCCTCGAGTAATGGACTGCCTTCAAATGGCTACTGCCCAGTTCTTGCTGAGCGGAGAAAGCAAGTGAAAGTCACCGGCATAAGAACAAAAGCACTGCCAGAGATCAGAGAAGAACGCACTTGTTACCATCACAAGGTCACCTACATTAGTTACCACAACAGTGTACGATGCGCCAAAGTCAAGCAGCCCAAGGTCCAGGGTGAATTCCCCCATTTCAGTTATGCATTTTCCATCGTTGTATCTAGATACAAGAATGAAGCACAGTATTTTCTGGTTATTCTCACAAGAGCACAAAGCACAGCTAACAAAAATGACCCTACAATGGACTAGGGAGGATGAATGATGTAAAGCTGCAGTCATGTTAATGTCAGAGGATCTCTAGAGTTCTTGCCATATTTTCCTTCCAGAAACACTTAGACCCTGACTAGAGTTCACCTAATGACCCAGGCTATTACTAGCATTTTTTAATGCTGCTTCTTCCTAGTATGGATTTCTCTTTTCCCCCAGATTTATTTTACTTTCAAACTTTTCTTCACTCCTTTAGGAACCAGACACTTACCTAGGGCCAGACAAGTTAGCCAGGCTCAGGCAGACTTCAGATAATCAGAGCTACACACCCACAAGCCATGTCGCTTCCTTTCAATAGGACAAGTTAGCCATCGTACTCGTTCTTCTGATTTTGAACGTGTAAAATGGCACAGATGCTCAACAGCATTGCCACAGTGGTTGCTACATCTTTCTAAATTGCAGCAATAAGTATCTTGGATGGAACTGATGCAGAGAAAAGCCATGAGGCTTTTGAAACACTGCAAAGGCCAGAAATATCCTCCAGGAGCCAACTCCAGTGCTGCCAAACCAAGGCCATATGGAGCTCCTGTCTAACAAGCCCGGTCTGCAAAGCCATGTGATGTTACTCGATGTTACCAGCCCACATACCAACACCTCGTGGCCTGGAATATGAATTGGTCTTTCTCTGAGAGCATCCTAACACGAAGAGCTCAGGCCTCAGAGAATATCAAAATAGAGCAGGTGCCACATGGCAGAGGGGACTTTTCCATCTCCCACCTTACTTTGCACAGGAATGGACATCCTCTTCTCTCTAACCCCACGCACAGTGTGAATAATAGGTCAGAGAAAGCTAAGCCCTGTATTTGGACTTCTAAAAGCTTTTTGGGTTCCCAAGATTCCTTTGACCTGACTCTAAGAAAATCATTGCCTAAATTAGGATGGCATTATACTCATGTCATAGCAGAAATGTTTTCAAGCTCTGTTCCCGATGATTTTATCTTAACAGAGCAATAACAGCCATGGGAAGGGAACTATCCCAGGCACTGTTTGGAACTTGAATCTATTCAACTAGATATTATGCACAGAGATACTGATCTGCTATCCTTTGACTTGGACACTTTTCAGGCTAAATGCTTAGTGCTTCTGTACACATACAAGTGGTCCAGGGCACCTGCTCTGCACAGAGAGGATAATTCTGCTTTTTTACAAACATCTGCCCACACAACCAAATGCCAAGACAACAGTAATGAAATTTTTGCTGTTTGCCTGAGAAAAGCCCCATGGTATTCAAGGAAAGGCTTCACCAAGAACCTTCAGCACAACAAGGGAAACTTACTTGTCCCTCTCTAGCAGCAAGTACTCAGAAACACCGTAGTTTTTCTGAACAGCAACAAACTGTTTGCTGTCAATGGTGAGGTTGACATCTTGGCTCAAACCATTAATGAATCTGCAATGAAAGCATATTAGGTTGTCACACAGGGCAGGAGAAGCACAGCATTAGACACTTTAGAAGCGCGCTCTCCATCCCAAAGCATTCTGTAAGTCCATAGGCTTATACTAGTTTGTCCTGCAAGCTACCAAAATATTAGCTTGATTCATTGCCCAGTTTTTCAATAAAAGATTAGCTTCCCTATTGCTGTGTAATTTTACCCTCTTATTTTCTCCCCTGTCAAAGTGACCCCCGCTTCTTGTGAGGTAGAACTTACCAGCAATCTCTTCTCAGACACCTTCAGAGATTCCCCCTGATATGATCAAGAGGACAGAGCCCCAGTGCCCCCCAGGAAACCATAAAGGTGGGAGTCCTGATGGGAGTGTGCACCATGCTGGAATACTTTCCAAGGAGTTTCTACTAGTGGGAATGAGTTTTCAACAAAATAATGTGTTTTCATCAAAACAGTCTTCCATGGGAAAGCACGGGGCTTTCAGCTTGGGGCTGTTAGTGAAACCAAACACTTTTAATTTGATCTGACTATGTTTGAAAATATTTTGTTTTTCAGTTGTTAAAATGGAGGGGAAATCCCTGAAGATAGGCAAGTGCTTTACAAAAGTAACTTTAGAGGGAAAAAAGGATGTCTTCCTAGTTAAACCTCCTCACATTTTTGAACAGAAAGGTCTGGGATTCTGTCAAAAATGCTCACAGAAAAATAAAAAAAGTTCCTGACTGCGGGTATTGATCAATTCCCCAAGGTGCTGTTTAGTCAGTAGAAGCCTTCACAAACACAGGGCTATGAACATACTGTTCTCGTTGTATCCGCTTCAGTACAAATTTGTACGTGAGGTCGGATGAGATAAGTGAATGTCATGGGCTGGGCCAGTTTGCAGAGGACAAACAGCAGCAGCTCCTTTCTAGATTGCTTCTTCCCTTTCTTTCCCAAAGAGATGGGACACAGGGAGATGAATTTATCACCCTCCCAAGGGAGGGGATCTTTTACGTTGCCATCTCAGCCCAGCCTCTCCTAGGCAGTAAATGGCAATAATGTTCAGCTCTGTGTGGTGAGTGTGGGAGGTGGCACACACTGAGCACTCTGACACCTGAACCTTTTCTTGCAGGGGAAGCATGGACTACATTCTAACCCAAGAACACCTAGACTATGGTGCATACAGTTTGTATTAGACAAAAGCAGTTTCCCTCCCCCCACCTCCCTTGAATCCTCAAAAAGAGCCATTCATACCTAACAGCTGCCAAACCATTTTCTGGCTTTGCTTTCAAGTCTGTAATCTAAAGAGGGGAAGAAAAAAGAAAAAAAAAATATCTGCATTAATACTGCCTGATAAACAACGTGTAAGAGAAAATATCTGTGCCTGTGGAATTACACCTGTTACAAAGCCTGTGGAAATTGACTGAACTCTCACATAAACTTTATATCAGGCCACAGAAGTGAAGCCTTGGTACAATGAAACCAATGGCAAAATTTCAGCTCCACCTAGGGCTTAAGATGAGATTGTATGTTCCTTCTCACCTCCTGTATAACACAAGCTACAGAGTTTCAGCCAGTTACCCTTCTACTGAGGCATGTAACACCCTCTAACGTAAGTATTTGTCTCAACCTGAAGACAACAACAGAGCATTATCCACGTTAACTTTTCAGTGATTAATTGCAACCAAACACAGGTGCCATATTCCTACAAAAACAGCAAATTGCCTAACTTCCAGAGCTTGATTCTTGGCTTACTCATTGGCTTCACAAAGCCTAAAGCCAACAGGTTACATTAGGTTACTATTCTGATCATCATGCATCACTCACGTTTTCCCTGACCTTCAGTACTCAAGAGAGAAAATGTTTCATGGTGCAGGCAGAGAGCAGGAGACACCACGATGCACTGATCTATTTCGTGGTTGCAGTCTCTGCAGGCACATCCTTGGATTGGCAACCTGGTTGCCAAATTTTCTAGCCCTTTCTTCACGCTTTCTTCCTGGTGTTAAACCATGAGCTTCTAAGCAAGGATCCAAAATTTCAGTATCCCTATAAAATGTCTATTCTACTCCAGTGTGATATGCTGATCCAGAAATAATATATGCCCTAAATAACGAATAGCCATAGTGAATAATAAATGTGGGAGCAATAAATAATAAACAACAACATCATTTCTTTCAGTGGGAGGCACATGGGGATTAACACTCTAGTTCATTGCAGGCGGGCTAGACAAATTATTACTCGCTTTCACCAATGATCCCCAGAGCTCTCAAATTCATTTGCTGCCCACTCAACCACCCACAAAGGAGAAGAAACCAGTTTCAGATTGGATCCTTCCAAGAAAGCATCCTCACCTGAGCGGGGGGATCCAAACCTAGCATGGGTTTGGGGGAAACTGGCATGGTCCGTGGCCACTCCAGGACAGGCCCCACAATACAGCAGTGATGCTGCCATTGCCTCCCTTGTGTTGCAATGTTGGACAGTATAATTTACTACACTGTCTTCCACACCTCCCTTATCTCATGCTGAGAATGACAAGTCAATAGCATCACCCAACAGCACTGCATGGAAGCCTGCCCATGCCAGGGGTAGGCATTAATTCAAGCACAGGCTAGATAGCTGGGGCAGCACAGAGATGTACTGAGGTTCAGAGGTTGCTTTGCTTCAGCCTGTCTCAGGCTTTCTTTTTCATGGAGACTGTATGAAAATCAGTGTATGAGCATCAATTTCTAAAGGAAACAGCACACAATCATCAGGGTCTCAGGGAAACTTAATGGCACTGTGTGAAAATGAGCCCCAGGTTCCAAACCATAAAAGAGAAGGGGGAAAAAAAAAGGAAAAAAAAATTCTTGAAACTCTGCATTTTTAAAACCAATTACACGATTCCTACTACACAGTATTGAAAGCCTTTGCAGTGGCAACTCTGCAAGGCAGGAGGCTGAGGAATTGCTAAGAGAGTAAGAGAATTGGTGTTTCAGCATGAGGACAGATTCCGATGGCATTTACACATACATACACACCTACCACAATGTGAAATGACACCGTTCATTTTAAGAGAGCTTCTTGGCATACAGCTGCATTCAGAAGATATCAGAATCTGGCCCTACATATCCCATATACGTCTCTACAGTTACTGCAGCAATACACAGAAGTCCAAACAAAGGCGGCTCTGCAGCAGAGCCGGAAATGAGCTTAATCATTTATTCTGTTCAACAAAACAAATGGGCCTTCTGTGCTTTTTCACTAAACACTTGTAATAACTAAGCCCAGAGTCATTTCTCTGATGCTTTTATTCCGTGCCCAGCCCTAGAGCCTCTTTAACATCTTTGCTTTATAGAACCATCTTTTGGGGAAAATCTCTGGTTCTCTGCTTCCTCAGCTTTCACAAGCTCTGCTGCCCAGCAGGCATGACTCTGCTCTCCCACTGCAGCATTCACTGAATTAAAGTGTTCCTAGCAACTCTCAGATGCCATAACGCGTCTATTAATCAACCAGCAGAAATGTGTACAGATCCAGTGCCGCTAGCTAAGAAGTCAGGTTTTGAGCAACTGAGAGCAATCAGACAGACACTGCAACTGAGCAAGTGAATTAATGACCCTATTACCCCATTACCCATTGTATCATCACAGCCATTGAATTAATATTGTATTTACACTTCACTCCCACACTCACTAGGCGACTTGATAGGCTTCCTTCTGCCTCAAAAACAATTAAGCTGTATACTGATTTTTCCTTCGCAGTGTAGTTAAAAGTGAGAGACAATCCTTGATGTTGCAGGACGAAGTGAAGGTTCTGTTGCTCGCCGTTCAATATCAAATTTGAGTACTCAGCTGGGTTCTGTGGGGAAAGAAAAAAAAAAAGAGAGAGAAAAAAAAACTTGGCTACACACTTTCTTCACATGAGAAAGGCTTCAGGATGGTCAGCTCAGAGCTTGGAGTAGCTTCCCTTGCCAGTTGTAACCCAAAGGCCAGGAAACCTTCTACACACACAGCTACCCTTTCCCTGGCCCTGCTCTGCCCCAGTGAAACCATATCTAAAATGTGGCAGGCAGCTGGTTGCCAACGGCCTGCTGTTCTGAGACCCAAAGTAGGCTGACCTGGAAGTAATCTGGAAGCTGAAATAGGAAACAAGTTGCAGTGCCCATACCCGGTTAACTACTTTCCCATTTCTTTCCTCCTCTGCAGGTAAATATTTTTCAGATGCCATCCAGATCCCAACAGCAATGTCTGGATCGTGTCTGATCACTGAGAGATGTGATCTGAATGCCTCGTATTGGGACATTCCTCCTTTATTCCAATTCTAGGTGAATGTGTTTAGCCATTTCATCCTTTGTCAAGAAAATATTTCTCCAAACTCTTCCATTTCTGTCTGGTCAGAGATAGTGTGCTCCTTCTCCAAAGCCATTCCCATACACTTCTAAGGTGGCAGAGAACAAGCTCTAGCATCTGGGGGTTTTATTGGCAAGTGTCTGAAAAAAAGCCCACCCTTTTTTCAATGGGATGCAGGTCAGGTGTGCCATCCCCACACACACACACTTACCTGAAAAGCCTCCACAGGCTGCTGAAATAGGTCCTGGTCTTGGATTGTCACTTGAACAGGGTTCTTTGCCAAATTCAGGACCTGAATTAAACTTTCTTTTGGGACAAGTTGAGGCATATCGGTTTCCTAATTAAAATAAAAGGCTTTAAGTGCCATCTGTATGCTTTATTAACGTTTTAATAACTCTTCCTTTTTAGTCATAATAGTCTTCCTCTCTGTAATGACATTTTTCCATCCCTTCCTCATCAGAAGTTGCACTGAGAGAAAACCGAACATAAATCTTATTTAGGGAGGCTTCCTCGGAGTACCTCAATAGCCAACCTACCCTTCTTCACAAAGGCTGCTCTTCACACCGCTAAATGCAGAGGCTACACAACTGCTGGGCAGGTAGAACAGTGTCACTCTCTCATTATACAGTTCCCAAGTGCCTGGATTTAACCAACTGCCATGTCAGAAAGGAAGAATTGTGATAGATTTCAAAAGCAGGGACCAGAATAATTGTTTTCCCACTGCAGTCGGTGACTGGGAAAAGAATTAGGCCAGAAGCTAAGCAGTTTTGGAAATCCCAGTCCAGCTCCATGTCTGTAGTTGGTGCTTTTGCATCACTTGACACCATATTACCTCAGCACAGACCTTGCTCGCTGTGTTCTAGGAAAGGGAAGATAATGCCTGCAGTACGCAGGTATCTCTTTCTGCCAGGAGTCATTTTTCCTAGAAAGAGTACTTCAGTCAATGTCAGCCTCGTACTGCAGATCTAAAACTATTTTTTTTTATTTTGTTGAGGTTTTATGTTTTGTTGCTGTTTGTTTGTATATTTTCTTTTACTTTTTTTTTTCCCCTCGCTTCATTTTCAGGTAGCTGCGAGGAATAAATCAGAGCTATTAATTTTTTTCTGTCTCACCCTGTAATTCAGGTATGGCAGGCAGGGTAATTTGAACCTAGCTTGGAGGGGAGACACTGTCAGAAAAGATAGGGTGACACTGTTTTCCATGTATTTCCCAATATTAATATTCAGCAAATCCCACTACTGTGGCATTTCACTTGCACTACTCACAGCAAGCCAAGGCGGGCCATCATATGTCCCTCTTTGCTGGAGCTTTTAGTGGCCTTCAGGGTAAAATTTCCATGGATAGGCAGGGGGCAACATCTAACTCATCGTGCCTCTGCCTGGATGAGTTGCCCACAGCCAGAGCAGACTTTCAGTGCTCAGAGAGAGCTGTTGTGGCTGGCAATGAGAGCGTTTCATGGCTCAAGAAAAGAGATCAGAAAGGACCTCAGCCCACAGTCTCATTGCAATGGGAGACTTGTCCATGGATTCATCTCATCTGAGGAGCCAGCAAATATTAATCCAGGGCTGTGTGCCAGCCACTCTGTAACAGAACACTTTAAGTATACATGGAAAGCTTTAAAAATTAATCCTACAGCATCTTTCTTAAGCCAAAGGTCAGCCAAAGTTTGCACAAAGCTGGTCGCGGGCCAGAAACAAATGGCACAAATCTTCAGGGGCTAATATTGAATTTACAAGAGATTTGCTGGCTTTCTGTCTGGGGATGGCCAGCAGCCCCTGGTGTCCAGGAGTGCATTCACCTGCATCACTGGAGAATGAATTGGTTGTGTAAAAAACACATCCTCACCCAAAGCAGAAAAGGAATAAAATAAACTGAAACAGTAAAATATAGGCAATCTACAGCAAGAAATAGAAGAGAATTAATCTCTAGCATTAACTAGGTGTCTGTCAAGCACTGGTGATGGAATTATAGAATATAGACCAATACAGGTGACTGGCACAGTAAAACTGCAAAGAGCAGAAAAAGAGAGAGGCAACGACACAGAAAGACAGACAGACAGACAGACACAGAAAGTAAGAATTTAAATTAGCAATTGGATTAGTATGTTTAGTTGTAAAGAACAAATTGAAGGTGACAATCCAGGATCACAACGGGTAAAAGGATTATCCAACAGGCATCAGTAAAACACCCCAGGGAAAGCCAAGTATTTTTGAGGAATCTCTTGTGCTATACATACATTTATTTTGACTTCTACAATAGCTGCAAGTCCAAACGCCATCCCTGCAAGGATCATACCTGTTGCCATTTTCTTAATAGGCCTATGGAGCAAATGAAAGAGGTGCCATTAAGAAAAGAAAGTAATTTAAAATATAAAATATAATTCCTCAGAGCCTAAGATGTGCCAAAACCACATAATAAACTGTCCAACAGGTGGCACTGGGGATGACGTGCTGTTTAAATTGCCAATCATTTAACTTAAAACTATTCTGTTTTTCTGTATGAGGCCAGCACTGAGGCCAATTAAAACTGATATGCCATGAAAAAAGCTCTGTGCTTGCAAGTTGCATATAATCTTGTTCTTAGCTCTTCTAGTGGGAGTAGCTCATGGCATTATGCTAACCTGTGATGTTGGAAGGAGCACTAGAAATGACACATCTTCAACTCTCTTTTGGGAAAGGCAAAAGATAAGTAGCATGCTATTTAGCAGCAGGAATGAAGAGCAGAAAAAATGTAGTTTTTGTCATCAGCATTTCTGACCATCTGTGTCATCATTCTGGGTTATTTCTCCTGCCAATAGATTCACATTTCTGGAGAATAAGGAACTTGCTTCTGAAACTGGTGCAGAACTAGTACAACTCTGCCAGAGTTATGTGAGACAATATGATATAAAAGGGTGTAAAATAGGTCCAGAATGGCAGGTCCACCAAGTTGTTGAGATTTGAAAAAAACGTGGATCTAGATTCTGTGGTTTCTGCTCCTTGTAGTGGTCTGGACTCATATTCTAGATTGACAGGGATGTGGGATTATGAACCCCAGATTATGAACCCAAATTCTGTCTCTCAGCTACATGCCCTGGGATAAGAACATATTTACTGTTTCTATTTTGTAACAAACAAACTGGTTTTGACCTCAAATTGTGCATTGAGATTGCGTAGCACAAACTTTTGCAGCCACATAGATGAAAACCCTGAAGACTACAGTATTTCCACAGCCACATCTATGGCTAAACTGGATAGGAGCCTGTTAGCATCCAGCATCCAGGGGACAAAAAGAGTGTGACATTCAGTCCTGGTCAGTGCATGGGTTTGTGCTGCTGGGTGAGCTACTCTGTGAACTGGTCATCAGACAGGATGTTTTTTTGCCAAGCTGGGGCTTTTGAAGCCAATCTCCCACTTGTTCCCTCTTTCCACACTTTATTTCACGTTGAGGAGTGGTGTTGGAGCACACAAACTTGGTTTGTTTCAGCTAGATCTGCACTGGCAGGTGCACATAACTTACTTCCACTGCTAAAGGGCATCAATCCACAGAGGCAGACTAGAGATACTCAGAAGTAACACACACCCCAAATGCATAAATTGGGTCTCAGAAACAACCGTTTTGCTCTAGAGTTTCTCACCGGTTCCTATCCTAGTGTGGAACCTGCCTTCACAAGACCACACACAGCGCACACTGTGGGACAGTGAGTTTGGCCCCCTGGGAGCTTCAGGAAGGGAATTATTTAACGATGATACAGGAGATAAGGTGAAGGACATGTTGATCAAATTTAAAAGGGACTGTTCATATCAGCTTCAGGGAAAATCTGTTGATAGAGCAGAATCTAACACCATTGAATTTTCCCCTCTGGAATTGCCAGGGCCTACAGAAGATGGTGACGCTGCCAGAGAGGCAGAAGCAAGTAGTGGGAAGGGTGAATAGAAATTTGTGTTTCTTCTTAAAAGCTGTTCTTCTGCACACTTGCTGCAAAAGAGGAAGAACTGAGGTATCCGCATTGTCCCCAAGTACTTACGTGAAATTAAATTTGCACATGCTTATCAGAGGGTAGAGCCCAAGGTCAAAAATTGGGATGAAGACAAGAATAAGAAGTGGATTTAAGAACTGCAATACAAAAGAATGGGAGTTTAGTGACTAGAAAGCAACTTTCAGTAATTAAACTCATAAAGCACTGTCCTCCAGAAATAATTCCATTAAATAAAGGACATGAACAAACACTTTCAAACCTCCTTTAAAAATATAATCATAGTTTGCAGTTCGACGGCTTCTGCAATTTAGGTTTCACAGGCACGAATACATTTTGTTCATATCCTCCTCTCCAAGAGGTAAGCAAGCATCACCAGCCCCATTTCCCTGAAGAGAGAACTGAAGCATTATGTTTTTAGAGAGTACAAAACCCACTGAAATGGAGGCAGGCAACCTTAGGGGCTGTGGTGGGACCTTACAACAGATCAGCAATAATGGAAACATCTTGGGACTTGAGCAAAATCCCAGAGGAACAGGCACTATTTTGTGAGATTGCCAATTTCTCATACTTGCACACAGCACGGGAGCCCCCCAGGAACTGCATTTCTCCTGGGAGGGCAGAGCTTGTCTGCCAGCCTGCAGTGGCAGAGCAAGAAAACAGAGAGCGACGGGAGAACAAGCAAAGAGAGATGCTCAGTCTCAGCTTTGAAGGAAGATTTGAGGGGAACAGAACAGCCTTGTATTTCTTCAGAGCTGCTCAGTGTAGGAACTGTAATCAACTGTGACAATATGGCACCATGTTAGAGCCTTCACATTTTCATTTGCCCTGCAGGAAGGGAGGAAGGAAACATATTTCAGGTGTAACGCTGATCCCAGTGCAGAGCCATGTTAAAAGGATACACAGTTCGTATCCTCCACATGCCTGCACTAGTTCAAGAGCTATTATAGTGGCATATCCTCCCACATCTCTGCATTATTCTGCAGGATTCAACCTCTGTGTTAGAACAGCCTTGGGATCTTCTGAACATCAAGGCAATAAGCTTGCTTAAGAGCTAGCGAGCAGTAAGCAAGAGTCCACAGCACACTAGTTATCAGGAGCACTGCTATTATCTTCAAAAGGACTAGAAATGGGCCACTGGTCTCAGCAGAAAAATAAGAATGAGAGAGAAAAAGAATTTCTAAAAGAATTTCCTACCCTAAAGTATTTTTACCTGCATTTGGTCAGGCTGAAGGACATATATTCCCTGAAACAAAAAGACATTCCAAGTGATTCATAAACACCATGATACGACAGTGTATGTGGTTGATGGCAAATAAGCAACCAGCCCACAGGATAGGCTTTAGCAGCAAAGGTGGTTTCCTCAAATGTTTTTCGTTGACACTTGACACTTGTCATCTACAGACAAATAGTGTGATAAGAATCATTTTGCACAAGCAAGCTGCGCTCAGCCCTTGATATATGGCAGCTGGGACACCGCCTGTCACAGGTACTGAAACCCATCTTTCAGACTGGCTGAGCCCTGACCTGGGTGAGTGGTGAGGAACAGGCACGTTAGTGTCCAAGCTGGGACCTGAATCCAGAGCTTCCTCCCCCTGCTTCTCTAATGGAAACGCCCAAATCCTGCAAGTGAATGCCCTCAAGTTTCAAGACCTCTGAGCTCTGTTGGCATTTGTCCCCAGCACCCCAAAAGGACAACAGAAGAGCGCCCCTGAGCCAGTAGGCTGTACAAACACGCATTTCTTCCCTCCATTTGCCAAAGGCACCAAACGGGCTTTGGTCAGCTGTTCAACTGTAACTTCTTAGTTTGAAGCAAGAGTACTTAAGCTTTTAGAAGCAGCTTCACCCTTGCACCGCCGTGCTTAGCCCCTGCAATTGGGTGAGGCCAGCAGGGATGGATGGAGGGACCCCAGTCCCCAAAACAGGCAGATGAGCTGTCTCCAGGCAGGGGCTGGCATTTGTCTGAACTCCACACTATGCTTTTCATTTGAAATTAAGATGAAAAGAAAAGAGAAAAACATTAGGTAGGAAATGGTACCTTTCTGAGAAAGCACTGCGGGGATTTGTCTCCTGTCTGCCAGGCTTGCCCTGAGCTGAATGTGGAATGACTACCTGTCTCTGCTGGCAGCTGCCTCCTGGGAGAGTAAAAAGCACTGGGCACAGAAAAGAAGCCTTGCAATTAAAAGTATCAGGCAAATACCTTCTCCCCCTGCTACTTTGTGTACACTATACAAATGTGCCATTAGGAAACAAGCCTAAAACATTTCATCTCACACTAAATCACTCCCTGTTAACTCCAGCCTTCCTAGCTGAGTACTTTGGCTGGAGAGGACAAAAACATGGAATTTTGCAAACACAAACTCCAACAAGCCTAACAATGAAATTGCCCAAATGTTGCAGTTAATTTTCACCTTCATGGGTTGGGGCAGCTGACCATGGATGTTGAGAGGGAATGAGACTGAAATAAGCCAAAAATCCATCCAAGCTGGTGCAACAAAAACAACCCAAACAGTTTTCTTCTCCACCAGGGAGAGTTTAATAAGTGACTCCTGGCGATTTTTAGATGTTCTGCTACAGATCACTAAGTGCATGCAAGCACAACAGCAGAAAACAAAGTTTCCAGATACACATCACAAAGACTTCAGGAACTTCCATTATTTTGCCTTTCTTGAGTGGGTAAAATATTACCCACTGTGTAGTCTTTTTCATGCCTCATTTGAATTAATTAAGCCTAATGAGTATCACATGCTGAGAGCCAAATTTTTAATGGGAGAGACATAGAAGGGCTCAAATTTGGGACCTTATGTCAATATTGAACTGTGAAATGGGTATTTATGATCTTAAATTCCGATGTGAACATCCACAGGTAAGATCTAGATGGCTTATTAGAATATACATGTCTGGAAACTGGCCCTGGGTGGTGACATCTTGAGCCATACAGCTGATCCACATTTATCTGCCACTACATCCTGCCATTGACATCTTTGAAGTGCTTTATGGCTACTAATTAAACCTCACCACATCTCTACCCTATGCACAGGATTCCTACTGATCCTTAGAGGCTTCATTAATGTATCACCAAGTCAGCCAGAGCAGAGGCACACAACTATAACAGCTCTCGTTATACCTTGCAAGGGCTGTGTGAACTTTCCCTGACTTCCCCCTTGCATGGGGGGAGCAGGCTGGAAACCCTACCTGCTCAAGGTCACGGAGCAGCCAGTTGCCAGCATGTCAGCACTCCTGACTGCAAGCTGCCGGTGGCTTCCCAGCCCTCGCTCCTTGCCGTGCCAAGATGTGCTGTGATGAATTGCACATGGCCACACAGAGCCCCTTACTTCTGATCATTGGAAGTGCAACTCATCCAGACTCGTTAAGCAGAAGCTCTTAGTATTGTAAGACTCCAATTAAAAAGCAAGAGCAGTGATATTACTACTGGTCTTGTCCCTGGTGACAGTAAGTACTTACAAAATCAGCATTCATCTTTGTGGCTTGCAAAGTCCACCTGGATCCCTAAGAAGAAAACAGAGAGCTGTGAAGCCTTTAAGGCTTTAAGACATCCTACAGAAAACATGGAGATAGAGAAGACAATAGGGCTGGAGGTCTTATTTCCCCTGTCTATTCCTTCCCTTCCCTATACTGCCTGTCAGTAGGCATGGCACACTTCCTTCTCACCATTCTGTGCAAACTGCAAAGGCAGAACCAGCATTGACAATGGGTCAAGCCCCTAGACACCTAGGCGGGGTGTAGCGCTCCGTGTCCTCAGGGTGCTTTGGTACTGTACCTGCTGATCAAACAGCGCCCAGAACATCGGCAGTGGTATGAAGAGGAAGAGAACGCGTGTCACCATTTTAACCTCCCCAATCAGCTGTTTCTATAAAGGGAAGAGGCAGAAAGATAAGATGACAGGACAACACGAGCTTCCAGCCACAAAGCAAGAGAGCTCCAACGTCTCTCTACATGGCAGTTATTCATCGCATTTACTCATGGGCATTTTTGCACTTCTGCATTTCAGTGCAGCACCTAAACTGTCCATTAAGGGTCAGGAGAGTACAGACATGGGAAGGGACAGGACAAGTGAAAGACTGGCATATGTGAGGAGTGGTGTGGCCAGGCCAGTCTTAAGTCTGTCTGCCTCCCTGCCTTCTTCTTTCCCCCTCCAAACCTACCAGGTGAAGCATCACTTACCGAGTACTTTTCTGATGCCCAGTCGAGCCAGTGATCTCTCTTTGGAATATGATGGGAGCGGTTTTTCAGCCTGTTTTTAATAGCAAACTAGGGGAAAAAATAGATGAATAGCTCCCTTGTGCCTGCCGCCTTGTTTAAACTATTTCCTTTCCCTTTCAGAAGCTTTACATATCAGCCCTTGCCACATTTCCAGCTCAGGACTGCCCTCCCCATCCCCAAAGGTACACAGTACCAGATAATTCTGCTGGACAAATCCGAAATCTGCATGTGCAGGACTGGACACATTATGACCAATTCTCTGCAGGAAAGGTTCTGTGGCATTGGTTAAAGGCATGATGTGGGAATGAACAACTTCCTCAGCCTTTCAGAGACAAATCTGGCATTAGCCCCCATAGACTTTCTTGCTTCATTTAAAACCTGATAGGTTATAAAGCTTTGAACATAATTTCTTCTTCCCTTCTTTTCTGAAAGGCACCTGTTGGTTTGACCACTGTGCTGGGAAGGGAACGCCTCATTATACACAGCAATGTCAAAACCAGAACTCTCCCTCCTTTCTTGTTCTGTAGGCCTGTCTTTGCATATTCCTGGTGCAGCCCATGTCTCATCCAGTCCTAGAGAAGCTTTCAAGTTCATTTCTCACTGAAGGAGAAATCAGTGACACCAAATTTTTAACTTGTTTGTTTATAGTGTGTGCTCCAGCCGCTGAACAGACTCTGGCAAGAAGAGTGGCAGCCTCACTTAGACACCCTATCCTTAAGATCTGGCTGCTTTCTTGAGGTAAATCTGTCACTAGCATTAACCTAGGCAAAAAAGAAAACATTTGCTGAATGTTTTCAGCTTTCTGAAAAAGAAACATCAATCTCCACCCAAAACCAAGAAAGTATTTTTGCACATACTATATTCAACTTACACACTATGAAAAATAATTGATAAGGCTATACTGCAACTTCAGCAAGCATCTCTTGCATTTACAAGAGCATGCTCAATGTGCACAATATGAACACGTACTCTTACTGTCTGCTGAACTGATAAACTTCAGTAAAATTGTTCAGCTGAAAAAGAAAGTCACATTTCTGATACTTTGTGAGTTTCTGAATTTTCCTTTCGGTTTCCTGCCTGTCTTTCAGCATCCCCCCCAAGTGGTTCTACTTGGCATCAGTTAAACAGTTCATGGAACTATGGAAAAACAATTGAAATGCTGAAAGAATAAACTGGGACCTAAATGTGTTCCTTATTCCTTCTAGCTCATTAGCAATATATCCAGGAGCAGCATACAGAACTCCAAATGCCCCCTCCCCATTCCCTTTGTGCTTTTCTGATCTGCAGCCCCAGAGTCGTGCATGAAAGAGAAGGAATGGCACATACTTACTCCAATGCATTTGCACACTTCAAGTAAGACATTCCCTTGTGGGGGCATTTTTCTGTACAGCCCACTTCCAGCAATGAACACAACTGAAAAATATTATAATCCAGAAGGGAATTCACATGACTAAAGCTCAGCCCCAACCCCCATATTCAACAGAAATCCTCTCCCTTTAGGGCTTACAGGATTGCAATTTTATCAAACAAAACAAACATACAGGACACCATTCATGCCTTCAGATGGAAGAAAACGCAAGTTCCTACAAGAGGCAGTGTGATTCCTACAAAGTGACTGCCATCTTCTCATAATCTGCTGTGGTACAACATGCACCTCCACATCCGATTCATGCAGAAAACCAGTGCTTTGAAAATTCCCCCATCTATGCTTTTTGTGGGCTAAACTTAAAATACAATCCACATTTAATTCCTGCATCTGATGTTGATGATACCTGTGCTGGAAACCATCCCCGAGTCATTGCAACCACGTGAGGATGAGTGCAGATCCAACATGGGCTCTGTGTATTGCATCTCACACACATTTCAATGGCAACTGCCAGCCCAACTCGCCAAGGCCACTGCCTCACACACTGGTGCTAAGGGAAATTACCTCCACTCGTGGTTTCCATGGAAGGATGTGCAATTTAAGATATTGTTTTGCCTTGTTTTTCTCCCTCAAAGCACAAAAACATATGAAGCAAGGCTTCAAAATGTTGTCAGAGATGGAGCTATCCAATTACAGATCATTTGTCCTGCTCTTTGAGAGCCTTTGACTGCACTGCAATTCCAAAGATGTTAGCAGGGAGAAGCACAATAAAAGCTGAGCACAAAATCCATATAAAAAAGCATTTTAAGCTAACCCAGTCACCCAGGTCGGTCCACAGCCAGTGGAGAAAAGTAGGCATTTTTATCCTAACATAGGAACGCTGCAGGAGATTCACCATTTCTCTTTTCTCACTATGAAGACCATTTATGTCCTGTTTTGACTTGCAGAACTGTCAGAGAGGCATCTGAAGTCAGTTTAGGTGAATCTCAATCAAAGTCACTTGTCCAAAGTCACAGAGTGGGCAACTGCACTACCTCATTTTTAACATCTCTCCGTGGAGTCGTTGGTGCCTCCTAAGGGAGATCGATTAGGTTTGCTGAAATACCTCCTGGGGATGCCACTGACTCCACTGGGAACTGAGGTTCCTGCATTAAGTTTAGCATTTGAAATTAAATAATACCAGTCCTCTCTTATCTTTCAGAAACTGAAGCAGCTCAGACAATCTCACTGTATAAGATTTCCATTCTGCCTCTAAACCTATCCTCGTTTTCCAGCGTCACAGGGAGGGGGCCAGTCAGGACTGGAAAGGTGTTTTCTCCAGTCCTGTGCACTGCTCACATAGTCAAATATATCACATCCAAGAGCATTTTAGCATGTTACGAAAGAACAGAGCTGCTTTGCCAGGACGGGCTGTGGAATCTGGCAGCAGGACACTAGCCAAAAACACATTTCGACCGATGGCCTCACTGAAACTGCAGTATTTACATGTCCATTTTCCCCTGGGCAACTACTACTATCCTGCTGGAAACTTTCAGCACAGAGAAGCCTATGCTGCCTTAAACTGATAGGAGTAGGCCATGTGGGAAAAGAAAAGCTGCTCAGGCCCATGACCACGCACTTTTAGAAAATAATTGCTGTAACACTGGCTGTGGCCTGATGACATTTCTTCAGTGTGCTGATCCTTCTGCCAGATGGAAGTTTGAGGGGGAAAAGCAGCACTCACATTCTCTGGGCGATGAACTTTTCAAATCACAGATGCTATGGTGAAATCAAACAATTGCTTGGTCTCTCAATTAAGCTAACAAGCTGAATAAGAAGTCACCCCATGCTGTGTTTAAACCTCTCAAATGCAGCATAATAAGGGGACTGCTCCCCTCAGTCGCTTGCAACTGTGAAACTAAAGCTAATGGGGTGTCCTCTATATTGGTTACTGAGGAGTAACTGTAAGAATGTAGAAATTGCTAGGTATTTGACAGGGGTTGAAGAAGAAGTCTTGACAGTACATTAATGGGGCTAAGATGCAAGCTTTAGGGAGTAGGATGATTGCGGCTGCCTCCAGACTCTTGGGCAATGAGGGCTTATTATTGCAACATAATAATAGGCTGTCACTATAATTGTGGGAATTACTTCAGCCAAGCAAACTGAGACAGCTCAGAATAAAGTAGCATCTCATTCAGCTTCTTCTGGGATTTCTGGGTGGCAAACAGATTCTGAGGCAAAAGTCTGATCCATTAAAGATGTCCCCGAGCTACAAAAAGCCTGTGCAAAGGTTAGAAATGTCATACTAAGCTTCCCTTCTGTGAATTGGGGAACTTTGAGGACTGCTCAGATGGCAGCTCAAAGACCTGACTTACTGACAAGCAAACCTATAGTCCGTCAGGAGAATGATTTTGGTGCCTCCCTTTGTTATATTGAACAAGGTAACTGTACTGTGATACACCCACTAGACCACTCGCTCACCAGTGTCATGCTATAGGATCGCAGGATGACCACTGTCTGCCCACCACTGAGTGAACCAGGTGTTTTTTCTTGCTGTTCTGAACTGTGAAATTGTTGGACGACCTTGTACCCTTGAGCTTCCCATCACAGTATCCATCCAGAGCTGGTAAACTTGTGCATTTTCTCATCTATAAGTGGACTCACAAATGGTAACTACTACTAGAAGCATTATAGTTTTCACTCACCAAGCGCCAACACCATCAGTGCTGCTGGGACACCAAAAGCCAGTGCATAACAATCCTCTCCAAAACATTTCACATCCCCTAAAAAGGAAGTCAGAAATAAAAGCATCTCATTACAGTCAGACTTATGTTACCTGGGTCTTTGATTTGCTTCCCTTAAATCAGTCACTTCTCTTAGCTTTAAATCTTCTTTGCTGGTGCTTGACACTGTGAATTGAATCTCCTTGAAACAGTTGTCCTCCCCTGACGAGGACAATTTGGAAGCAGGGTTAGTGTCTGCCAGCAGCAGCAGCTGATAATGGGGTATTGATCAGAAGAGTAGAAGGGAAAGGGCAGACAAATAGGTAGAAAGAAGTGGTAGGAACCGTAATTTGGAGAAAAAACAAAACAAAACAAAATCAAAATAACCTCAAATCATTATGTATTTGCATAGATCTAAACAATCAGTACATATTCATATTCATACATATTCATACATATCATTTGTGTTCACATATCATTTGTGCCAGCTTCATGAATTTTTGAGCTAGAAACCCAAATCTGATTTACTAGTAACCTACAGTGGACAAGGCAGAAGGAAAATCCCCTACTCCTAAATAAGTGGGAACCATTAGACCTAATGCTCTGGTTGCATCTCCAGTTCCCTTGCTCTCCTTCCCAATCTCACGAGAGGCTGCCTGCTCCAGGCGTCAGGTCCTGCCCACCAGGAAGCCAGGTTTGTCAGAGCACGGCTTCGACTGATCTGAGGTATGGTTCACCGAAACCCTGGGCCTCTTGGCCTAGCTCAGTTCTCACTTCACACGAGTTTAGCAGGCCAAAGCAAACAGCAGACCAGCAGTGTGGTCTAGGTCTGTGTGCCAGTGGCTACAAATCACTGCAATCTTACATGGAGCAAAACCAAATAAATATGACTAAAATAAACCAACACAGTTAACAGGAAAACAACCCATGAAGCTTTCAGTTGTTCCTGTTTGCTGTCCCTGGGCAGTCATGGTCAGCTGCATAGCTGTGTGCAGTGCCTAACACTTATTTGCATATTTTCAGTAAATTAGCTGAGATCCAACTGGCAGCAAGACCTTATGGACACACTGAACTTTTGACATGCAAAATGAGTTGGACTTCTCCACCTAAAAATATCCTGCACTTCTGCCAAATGTCTAAGAACAAGATTTCTTGCTTTTCCAGGAAAAGCTTTCACACTTAGCAGAAATTGTACTCTTTCCCCATCCTCTCCACCTTATTTCCACGTTGCAACTAGTTTATTGGTACGCTGCGTTGGCACGAGTTTGGATGTTCCAAAGGGACTAGATTTTCATCAGCCCCCTGACTACACCAAGCGAAAGTGCCTCCCCAGGGTAACGCTGGCTGTGGAGAGGGAACATTTGCCTTGGCATGAACATGGGGCTGTAAATGTGAGACAAAGCACAACTGCCCACAGCCTTGTGAAACGAACGGCCTGTTGAAACAGCCGCTCCAAACAAAGAAAGCTTCCTGGAGGCTACAGGATGGAAGGGAAAAAAATTGCTAGTGAGTGTGAAGGCTACTTTGTCCCTGTCCCCATCCCCTTCACCTACGGCCTGCTACCCTCCTGCCCTCCCTCTGCCTCTGTGCCTGTATTTACAGCACGCCAATCCCTTGGTTTCTGGGCACTACAATACAATGAAGGAAACAGCAGCAAGGCTAGAATGTAAAGTAGGTCTTAAGTGGGACAGAGGCCTGTGCTTTGTCCTCAAGGCTAATTGCTCAGGGCTGCAGTCTTGCAAGCAGACCCCAGCAGACATGCCTGGGTGCCAGGACAGAGTCCTCCAGCAGTCAGCAGTGCCCTGTGGGAGGGAGAAGGTGGGGCTCCACAACCAGCCCTGATAATTCGTTCCGTCCTGATGTCTGCCCATGATGCCAAAGATCAATTCCCATCCACAGGTTACCTACGGGCAAGACAGGGAACAATCCTTCACTGGCCAGAAGGAAGTTTAGCTGACCATTTAGTTCTTTCCACTTCCCATATTTTAATTCTACAGTTCAGGCTGGCTTTGAAATACAGCTGGGAACGTGTTTTTTGTGACTTGTCTGCTGCTAGTACCATAAATCTGTTACGCTGCTACGGCAGGATTAACAAGGCGTAAATGCAATACAGTGGCCAATCCAGAGATAATGTAATTTCTGCCATTCAGTTGTCATAAGAGCCTAACAATGAACAGCAGAGTAGTCAGAGGGCAGCTAATTTATTGTCTTATTCTAAATCAACACTGACCTCTTAATACAGGAGTTACAAACGTGGAGATCAAACTTCCAGCATTAATGGATAAATAGAAGACGGAAAAAAACTTGCTTCTCTCCGAGGTCTAAAACAAGAGAAGACAATATCAATGTCACGGCTAATGCACAGCATTGGGCTTGCAAATTGAACGCTATCAATTCTCTTGTTAGGAAGGCTGGGTAAATATTGACACGCAGTGCATAAAATGTTAAGCAAACAAGCTTGCCTTCAGGTGATGGTAAAAGCTCACACAAATCAGCTCATGTTACTTAAGAAGCGCTCTGGGGCTTTTTGGCATTTCGGAAGAAAAGCCACTGCTTGGAGAGTGCTGTGGGATTGGAAGGGGAGAGCATTTACTTATTCAGAACAAGTAGCATGATTCAGATCCTCTGGCACCTAATTCAATCCAATTTGGCGCGGCTTGGCAAGCTCACCATTTGTTCCCATGTCTGAGCTCTTTTTTTCCCCTCCTCTCTTCCTATGTAAAAACAGAAAAAGAAACCTGCATAGATTGAGGGGTTGTTAAAGACAGCATAGATGAGAGAGAGTCAGCAGATGAGAGGGATCCAACAGGCAGGCGATTACCAAGCTGAGGCCAGTCAACCTCAAACTAATAGGGCAAATTAAATCTACAGGAGCAAATTCAAGAGCCTGACTGAGGGTTGAACTCCAAGAGAAGAGTTCAAAATTCAACTGATGTTGTAACATGCTACAGTCCATGCAGCTCTTGTTGATCTTCTTGCCTCCCACACAATTCTCAATTTGGAGGCAATTAAGAATTTGATGCAGAGTTTGGTGCTTTCCACTGAAGTAATGTGTGAAGGGATTCACTCCAAAGCAGTCTTTCCTTGTTTGCAGGGGAGACACGCTGCACAGATACATGCACACACAGTGCTAGACCTCCTCCCCGTGCCTGGGTGGGCCAGTAGAGTGGAGAAAGAAGAGAAGGCAACCTGGCCTACACCACGCTCGTCTGTATCACCAGCTATTGGACATCTGAGCTGGGGAAACCAGCATTTAAGGACAGCCCAAGCCCGGGCAGATGATATGTTTTATATGTATTTAGGCTTCACTCCAAGCTGTCACCAGGTCTTGCGATGGTAGTGGGCAAATTGCCGGGACATGGCTTGGGTAGAGCACCTTAGGGCACCTGAAGCTTTGGTAGAGCTCCTTAGGGCACCTGGAGCCACATCTCTCTGACCTGAGCATGTTTTTGACCGGGAAACTTTAATTCATCTCAATGTGAGGAAGATCCCCAGAGGTCTGGTTTTGCCTCCTCTCCTTCAAACACATCTTGCTCCCTTAGACAACAATAGTCACAAGGCTGGAAAACAGAAGAAAACGTGAAGAATTGCAGTAAATGTGAAGAATTGCGTGTAAAGAGGACATCTCATAAGGAATGAAGCCTGCGATCCCAAAATGACCATGGTGCAGCCAACAGGTACTTTGTATGGCAAGAAGCTTCTTACCGCAGCAGATCATTGCGGGGAAGATGGGCAGGCAGGAGAGCACAGGAGGACTTTCTTTATGTCACCTTGTGAAGTGGGTACTGGGAAGGTGAGGCTGAGTCCCGTCACCTCCCACCAGCACCCATCAGGGGTGCTGGGTGTCCCCTGGCTTGGGTGAACGGCTTTTTGGCTTGCCCCAGCACAGTTATGAAGGTATCCCATCAGCTTGAGTTTTTGGTTCTTGCAGGATTTTATTTCCTAGCACATCTCAGAATCTAATCCATATGTCACTCATAAGTGATTTATCCTGGATTAAAGAACTGGTAGGCCTTACAATCATTATCTCTTGTTCCTATGGTAAACAGCAAACAGCAATGAATCTTACTGCCTCCTAAATTCCATTTCTGTCCTCTCCAAAATTTTTGGATACCTGCTATTTTCTAGTGCTAAGCTAATAAAAGTAAATTTTCTTCTTCATTCTATCTCTGTGACTAGTTATTTGTCACCATAAAGAAATCCAGAAAAATCAGTAGCCTCAGCAAACTCTCCCGATCACCGAATAGCCCTGCCATGGCTTGATATGGTACTGCAGAAGAGTCCTCAGTCCTGACCTCTTCTATTCAAATTCTTATGACATATCTATAACCCTTCATATCTGAACAACTCAGAATTTCTGAGAGTTGAGCAAGACTCAAGCACACAGCTCTCGACATGATAAAGTCTAGAGCAACAATTACCAAAACCAGTGTGCTGATAAGAGGACAGTGATTTGGGGCATCTTATTTCACACATTTACAAATTTCAGAGATGGAAAAAATGGTCAGAGAAGCATAAGTGAGTACAAAACTAATGACCTAGCAGCTTGTAAATTACACCCGAATTCCTTCTTTACTTTCTTAATCTTTGGAGCAGACATACATTAGTAACATGACTTGGATTAGCTAATTTGAGGAAAAGGTACTGTACATTATAATCCTGATCTCCTTGGCAACAGGGAAAAAAAAAAAGAAACAAAGAGAAAGCTACTTAGTACCTTAAAAACCATACCACACTGTTTGAAAGCAGCTTTGGCCTTTAATTAATAAACACAGCAGCCTGTGCATTTATATATCATATCATAAATACAATTTTGTTCAAGCATTCTTAGCCTGGACTGCTAATCGTATAGACAAGGATGCTTGGAAATCTCCTGCAGATAAATCTGCTTTCCCTATCTGATCTCCTGCTGTATCAGTCTCCATCGCTGCTTGTAGTAGTACAGTTCTCAAACTGGCAGATCCAAGAATTTACAAAGCACTCTAAAGAAAACCAGACTAATGGTGCACATTTGCCTCAAAACCTAAATTTGTCTTTATGTGGGAACCGCAGGGGCAATTTATTTATTAATTTTACACGCAGAACTACCACATCCCTAGTTTCCAGATTGAGCAACTAAGCCTGTGCACTTAAGGGTTCAGCCGATGTTTATTGGTGTCCTGAAAATTGATGTCCTGAAAATTGAGGGGGAATCAAACTCTTCATTTTGTTGGGAATTTTCAGAACTTATTTCACCCTACCTGGAGCAGAAGATGAAAGACATAGGAAGTGTTCCCAAACAACACTCTGTAGGGGAGAAAAGTATTCTGGTTGTCCCCAAACCTTCCATCCCTTACAAAATCAAAACTTCTCATTCCTATTTTAAAGACTTAAATTTCCTACTGCACAGCATAAAACCTTTTTTTCTTCTGAAAGACAAAGTAATATCAAAATGGTAAAATACAAACTTTCTATTCTGAAAAGAATGAATAGAGCAGAACATACTGTCCTTATCAGAAGGCTTTTTACAGTTTTCTTTTTCTAAATTAGTTTCCCTTGAAGGCAACACACAGAGGAATGTCTGAGCCTTAGCATTTGATAAATTTGTTGGAGAGGTGTAGTCTGACTGCTGGAGAATGGGCACAGTCCCATACAACCACAGGCAATTCAGGTTTTTCTCTGTAACTCAGTTGTGACTGTAAGTTCGGGATAATAATATTATGTGCCTGACTGGGGTGCTGAGATTCATTAGCTGAAGTCTATAAAACACTCTGAAGATAAGTGGTACATATTATCATACTGTAATTAGGTGGTAATTGAAAGATGCTGGATAAACATTATTAATCATTAATATTCATAGAAGTAGCACTTCTGAAGATGCTGCTGTAACACCTGTTACAATCCTTTTGGGACAGCTATTAGCGCTGCGAGCTGGGATGCCCACATGCTGGTATGCACGCAGCATATTCCCAGAGCACATGTGCTGTACTGCCAGCTTGCTTCTGGAGACTGAGGAGGCTGGTGACCACCAGCTGATTGCTGCTCCCTCTTCCAAAGCATCCTCTAAAGCACCAGGGCTGATGGACAGCACAGGATGGGCCCTCCTGCAGAAGGATCTGCTTTGATAAAGTGACCATGAAACATGTTGGGTTTTGTTACCCCTTATTATTCAACCGTAAGCTTCATCACTTTAGTATGACAGAGTTCATGTGTAGAAAGAACAAGGCTTCTCCACATTTTGAAACTGTCATTCTAGTCTGTTTTATTTATTCGTTAAATGCTGACTACGTGCTGGGACATTGCAATAGACAAACAACAAACTGCCCTACAGGGCTCCCATCCCTTGTCCAAGGCCAAAGGGCCATCCCTTATCCAACTCCACTAGTGCCTTTCCTGACAGACCATTATTCTAGTATCCTTATTCAATACTTCTGCTGACAGAGATTTCCATCTTCCAAAAGTCCCAGTCTTTCTCAGTACTTTTCTTGACCTATTTCTGGAATTCTTTTCCTGCTGTCAATCCTAAATAATCCTTATTGATTTTAAAAGCCTTCTCGTCACAGACTCAAACACTTATTTTCTTCCTTGTAGTAGAGACCTTCTGTGACTCATGTCATTCAGAGAAGTTGCTGATTTGAATACTGTCTTTGAGAAAAATGAAATTTTATGTTAGATCAACATAAATCTAAATGTTTAATTTCAGGTCAATCTGAAAATAATGCTTTTCACCTTGAAGTAGTACTTTCTGACCTGCTTCACTTCAAGCTCAGCCTTATCCCTGGTTGAGCTACTGTGTTGCATAATGGGAGTTTAAGATTGGTGCATTACAGGACATGAGGGCCAGGGCTAAACACTTGTGGTGGAGAATGAGGATGTGAAGCAACTGGATTGTGATTCACAGGATCCAATACAAGCAGAGCTTCCCAGCTCTTCAGAACTTTCCATTCTGGAATAACTAGAAAACGTTCTGGATACGCTTGGTACTAGAACTGTCTTTGAAAGGCTAGAATTTTCTACAGTTCTTTCTGAAAAACACCTAAGACAGACTATGACTGGTGCCTGTTTTGAGGGAAAGTTCCCAGGAAAGCACAGAGCCTGGTGATACAACTTTCTCTTTCATCTGATGTGTTGCACTGCAGTGTGTTCTAATCACACCTGTTAAACTGGTTCTGAAATAGCTACCTTTCCATGCTGTGCCATACAGGATCTTCCAAATACTTTGACATCCAATTAACATTTGGATTATTTGATGCAGTTATGACCTATCCTTCCTGATATCAATCCCGTCCCATTAGTGTTTTCCTTTACTGAAGCATCCCGATTCTTTCAAGTCTCATGCAAACCATCTTACTACATCTTTTCCTAGCAAATGGGACCTTATTCTAGTACAAAAGAATCTGATCACACAAACATCCTCATAAAGTAACCAGACACTGCAGAGTTTAGGAAATAAATGAAATCTTACATGTTCCTCTTCAAACTGGTCCCCACCAAATGCAGAGACACAGGGCTTGATACCTCCCGTTCCAAGGGCGATCAAAAACAGACCAACCATAGACAGGACCCTTCATGCAAGAACAAAAACAACACCATTGCAGAACCTTTCCAGTGCTTAGGAGAGCATGTTAGTGTCACCCAACCACAATTCCTCTGATATCACTGTCTTTTGCACATGGGCAGTGATGATAAGCAAGCTAAGTACCAAAAAAAAAAAAAAATAAAACAGTTATCCTCATTTCTGTATTCAGTATCAGTCAATTAACCAAAAAGTTTTTGTCAGTTTCTTGCTGTTCCAAGGCCCAGTGGACATAGCAGACATTGAAGAATCAAGGGATTATTTTTCACTCATCTGAGAACAAAAGATTACAGAGATCAATTGAGGAAAAGAAAAAAAAAAAAAAAAAAAAGAAAAACAAAGCCTTTGCATATAGGACTTCCAGTTTGAATAACTGAAGCAAAACTGTTTGAATTAGACTGTTGGGTGCTTTCCACCTCCCAGTGCTCCTCAAAATCCCATTGTTGGCCTGACAGCAATGTCTGTATGGAACCAAGTGTCAGGTCTGGGACAAAAGAAAAAAGAAAAGCTGCTCTGTAAACCAGAAACTCCTGCTTGCATGCACGTATTTTTAGAGCCCCTAGTACCTAGGCAAAAACAGCCTGGTGGTTTCAGAGACACCAGCTGGAGAACTACTCTGAAATTCCTATCGGTTTGGAATCTAGAGGGCAAGAAGGGCAGTACCCTGGAGGCAACACAGACAATTCAATTCCTCTGTCACACATCAGAAAATGTGTATTTAGGGGTTTGTGTTCCCATGCACACAAGGGGACCTTGCTGAGCTGGGCACCAGTGCTGATGAGAAAATGAGGGAAGAAGGAGGCTGGTGTAGGAAGTTGGATGGAAGAAACAAACTCCAGCAGCATGGTGTAGCAGACAGGCATGGTCAGAAGTCCCTGTGTCACAGGGCTCGGTCTCAGCGGTGTTTTCCAACTCCTCCTGCTGCATTCGCACTCTGAACACCCTCTTCTGCTTATTCAGACATCCCAAACCCTTCCCTGGTAAGAGCAACCCATGCACGGTCCCCAGACTGCTGTCCTCATGGAGGTGAAACAAATGACGGTCCTGGGTCAGCCACCTACCGCTGCAACCTCCTACAGCGTTATGGCTTCGACAGCTACTTACACGTGAACCGCCTGGTTGCCCAGGGATGGAATTGCGCCCACTGACTTGATCAGATGGCCGACCACGTACACAATGGAGAGGTAGATGATTGTCCTGTGAACAAAGCAAACAGCTGTGACTGAAGGTGCTGGGTGATGTATGATCTGAAAACAGAGTGTGCCTGTGCTTCCTGATATGGAAGGTCTACTTGGCAGATGCACAAGGAACTGCTTTGTCCATATCTCTGGTATCACAGACACCTATAACTCTTCTGTGTCAGCACTGAGCACACTGGAAGAAAGAGACAGTCAAATGGGTTGAGATTAAGGAGGGAGGGACCCTATTTTCTTTGCAGAGGTTGCTGGGCAAAATAAACTAAAAACATTCCAGTCTTATCATGCAAATAGATATAGGCAAATAGGCAAGCACTGTTCAAGTCCAACTCAGTTTCCAGACTACTACTGACTGGCAGTTTGTAGCATGCACTTAACTGAATCCCTACGCTGGAAGGCATCTGTAAAGTCTGTTGCCCACACCCAACCCACCTGACTGCCACATCCAAACTAGTGGTGTGATTTTCCTGTTACAAGACTGGTTTGGATCTCAAGTACCTCTGAAGGACTGAGCTCATCTATCTGCCCCAGGCTCTTGAGTGCATTACATTCCTTCATCATCTTCAGGATTACCACAGCTATGTATTTATATGCAGACTAAACACACACACAGGGAACGGAAGGATGTGTTAGGAAAGAGGTGCTAGAAGAAAGCCAATGAGCTATTGGGCACAGATGTGGTCCTCGACATATCCAGACCCTGGCTGCAACAGCTAACTTAGAGCCACAGTAGATCATTCCTAAAAGCCCCTCTAATCTGTTATCCTGTCCTGGGTATTGGCCAGGCCCAGCTACTACAGTAAAAGCCACCACCCATTAAGACATAGGGAAGTCTCTTATCCAATGCACAAAAATGTGCATAATGATTTATCTTCTCACATCATCCTGCTGCAAGATTAATACCCTCAAAAAGCAACAAACATTGCTAGGTGAAACCTCAAATAATGAAGTTAATAAAATTCCCAATTGTTTTTGTTTGTTTTTTCATTCTAAAGGACAAGAGAATAACTAAAATTGAGCACAAAGAAAAAAGAATATTGATATCCCTTTAAAAGCTCTCTGCTGAAAAGGCAGACTGCAGCTGTTTTTTTCCATGTTGAGGCTCTCCTGCCAGATGCGCTTAGTCCTATAGAGAAAGGTTCGGCTGCACTTCATCACTCTGACAGCAAGACTCCTCAGGCAGTGAACAGACAGTGCCAACGAAAGAATGTCCTGTATCCAGCTGCTCACCACCACCCTGGGCAGATGATGGCCCCACAACTTATCAGTCTAAGGGAGGACTCCTTAATTTTCTCAGGGAGAGTTTACCTGGTTATGCTCTAAGGGAGATGATTTGAGTGAACCTGGGTTACTCTGGGACAAAAATGTGTGCACTCACACATCCCCTGTGCTGAGAAAGCATAAGTAAGTGGGTACAATTAGTGACATTGCATCTGAAACCACTAGATCCAGAAGATGACACTGCTTCCTCACCATCCTTGAGTCTGTCTCAGCAACAGATCTCGGCAAGCTGAGGGTTAACCACTACACCTTAGATTCCTCGAGGTGCATGCAGAAGGAGGGTGGAGGAACCTGGTGTGATTTAATTTGTTTGAACTTTGTTGCCTATTGGTCCTTGGGAAAAAGAGGAGCACAGAACAGCGTGAGCAAACAGCTCGGCTGTTCATCCTTTAACAGAGAGGAGCTGACCTTTGCAAGCACGTCTTTGCCGCACCCTGGGCAAGCTCAAAACCTGGAGCACATGCAGCACTGAACCTCCTGCAGACTGCATGGCATAAATGTATTCTGTATGAATTAGAGAGATTACTTTACTTACTTGTATTTCCCCAGCCACGAGTCTGCCATGATGGCTCCAATGACAGGTGTGAAATAACAGAGAGCAGAAAAGGCATGGTACACAGCAGTGGAGAGATTCTCATCCCAGTGGAAGAAGCTTATGAAATACAGCGTCAGGACAGCTAAAAGGAAGCGAGCAGACCACATCAGATAATTAACGTGCATCTCTGCAGGTTAGCAGGAAACTACATCACAGTGACAAGAAAAACACTGATTTGTGTAGCAGCTATGAGTACTGTTGTGGAAAGATCTGTGCTTTCAGACCTGTTCCTCATAATCCCTGACACAGGAAATGCTCGAATGAGATATGCCAGTACCAGGCTTTCTTTGCTCATAAACATTTATGTTTAGCTGGAAATTATATTTTCTATCTTATCCTACCCTAACCTGTAGTTCTGTTTATGCATTTTTTCTATTTGCAAATTAGGTGCCTGTATGATTCAGTTCTCTGACACTCTGATTGCACACAAGTGAAACACATCACACACTGGAAAACCACGTTCAAGACAGAGAATCGTATAAAAAATTAAATTGGAAGTGACACTGGAGGTCTGTAGTCACTACTTCTGCTCAGAGAAGGTCTAGCTTCCATGTTAGGGCACATTGTTCATGCCAAAATACCAATTTACTTTGAAAGACAGCCGTGACCACATACAGCACAACCCTGGAACACCAGGCTGGTGTGTACAGAAGCCCAGCGATGGAAAAGTCTCTTCCTAGACTCGGGCCACATACCTCTCATGCCATAGTAGGAGAAGCGCTCGCAGAACTCGTTCACCACGATGAAGGCAATGCTCAGGGGGTAGTTGGAACCACAGAGTTTCTGCGGGAAACAAATTAGAAAGCACCAGGTTTGTGGAAGCTTTCACCCACAGTGCCTGGGCAGCAGAGAGGAGGCCAGTCCCAAACCCAAGTGCTCACTGCTGCCTCTATGGCCTGTGAGATGGATCCCCTCAATCTTCACAGGTGTGAGGAGACCCCACAGCTGTCTTGCTTTGGTCAGGGCTCCCCAGTGAATCAGCCTGACTGGTGTTGGCCCGGTAAGGAAGCCCATGGGGACTCACAGACCACCAGCTAGTGCCCACCATGCTTGCAGCTCCAGCAGAAGGGTCCTACTGCCTCTCTGCTACAATATAAAACCCCATGGAGATGCAAAACCACCTTCAGATGCCTTTTCTTCCTACACTTCACATGTAGCTACCTCCCTCCCCCAAAAAGCTGCCTCTCCTCGCACCAGGCCTTGCCTCAGCAGCTGACAGACCCCAGGGAGCTGCTCCTTCCCCTGCGACCACTGCCCTCAGTGTCTGCACCCCAGTCTCAAACTGTGTCACCATGTTTCCTGAGGCAGAGCATCAGCCATAGCCTCTATTGCATATTCTGAGAATGCCATCATAGTTATGGATAATTCAATTTATTAATCAAAATTTAAACAAAACAGCTACAGACTTCTCAAACCTGTCTGAGCCTGGCCACTCTTTCACTGAATCCAACTTTTCTCCAGCTAAAATCAGAAGTTTCTGAGTGAAATACACGGCATTTGGACAGCCGAGTCTTAGCACGACCTTGTGCGGGCCCCCAGCCCTCTTGCTGCCCCCCGGCAGTCCCAGCTAAGCAGCTGGGAGCTGCTGGAAGCTGCTTAACTCCACTGCCTCGCAGCAAGGAGAGCAGGTTTTCAGAGCACTGCCTGACCCTGCCAGTTAGTGGGAGAGACGGGCTGGCCCTGCACAGGGTGAGGGATGAGGTGGGTGTGAGATTAACAGCTGCGTTTTTATCCGTGGTTTTAAACAGCCACGGTGTGGGCCTGTGAAGTGAGATGAACCCTTCATATGCATTTCCGTGCCTCATGTCAGAAATAATGAATTCCTGTAGTACTTCCCAGAGCCCCAAATGCAAATACAGATAAGAAAAGAGATATGTTTATTCAGGTTAATTCCACCACGAGACCTGAGCTTATTTGGATTTCCCAAGCAATGGCATTGAGGTTACAAGACTCTAGGTAATGATGCGAGACTATAGAAGAGCCACAGAAGAGAAGATGCTGGCAGTCTGCAAAAACACCAACACCCCTAACAAAAACCCACTTTCCATTATTTAACCCAGCATCTCTAAAGACAAATATTTTTGTCCTTGTCTGAAACACTTTTCTCTCACTATTTGTGGAATGCCTTTTTATTAAGAAATCCTTGGCCTCTTTGCTTTACTTGAATAAATATGTGATTATCCATTTCATTTATTATTTATACTGAAACCATTGTGCTCAACATATGGCTTGTAAGACAGAGTGGGCTCCCTTGGAAACTGCACTGGGGCCTCCTGCTTTGAGACCAGCCTAAAAACGGTAGCATATATAAGCTGCAAACACACAAACACAGAAACAGACACACACACACAGCACCCTTCTCCAACAAGCTCTTCATAATACAGAGGAAAAGCTGTAAGAGGCAAATAATGTTTCCTGTGGGTGCTTGGAGGCATTTTTTGAACTTGGAAGTAAAATGATATACTGGGGATATTTTTCTTTCTCTCTTTCACAGCCCTCGCTATCAGCACTCATGAGATTTAATAACGTTTGATGGAGATGCAGAGCGTGACTCTACAAACCCAAGGCAGCCAGGTGTCGGGGTCACTGCTGTCTGAGCTCACCGCTCCACACCCGATGCACAAGCCCTGCTGGATTCAGCTCCAACAGGAGAAGGTACAACATGCCTCGCTGTAACCTGCAGCGACAGAAACCCTGGCAGCGGCCCACTTCAGCCACTCCTGCTCTGGGAGAGGCACCTCCTAACGATGAATAGGGGCAAGCAGGGAAAGGAGAGCAGGAGGCAGTGACTTCCCAGCCAAACCTGCCCAAGTGCCTGAGCCAGCACCTTGAGTAATTGCTTACAAGCACAGAGCAAGGGACTTACAAGCAGGGGTACTTCCACCTGGCCTGTATGCCATGAGACAGCATCGGCACACGCAGAAGCCCTGGGGTATTCACTTTGCTGTATCACTGACCTGCCTACGGCCTGCCTGGACATCCAAAAGTGGGCGGCCTTCATCCATGACGAGAGCTGGATGCAGTATGCTGGCTTTTGCAGAGAAGGACCTTGCTCAGCAGAAAGCCCCAGCAAAAGCAAAGAGGCTAAGCCCGGATTCAGGAGCACACAGGTACTGTGCTGTGCTTAGCTAACTGCGGTAAGCCTGGGATCTGTGGGATTATGGAGCTCTTAAGGATACAGTGGAAGTTGATAGTCTGTGTCTTCGAGGGGAAAAAAAAAAAAAAAAAAAAGGTCATTTAAAGTGCCAGTGGCAGACGTTTGTTTTCACCCCTCTCTCCTGCTGGCTCGCTGCAAAAGGGAACTAAGGAGCTGTGGATAGCCAATAGTTACTGTCTGCACACTACTTCACGTTGTGAGCTAAAGATTTGGCTTGCTAATGACATGACTGACTGCAAGAGCAAGTATTACCACATTGTCCTGCAAACCAAAGCAGGTGCAGAACAAGCCCTTTTCTCCCCCAAATCAATGCAGCGTACAGCACTTTAAGGCCAAGCACCCAACCAGAATTAGACTGAGAATCTACATAAACATCAAAGCTGCAAGGTAAGAAAACAAGGAGCTGAATCTGGCTCTAGCTCACAGCCAAAGCTGTAAACCTGAGGCTCTGGCACAGGCATCAGTGGCCTGTCCTCTGTCCCTGTCCTTCCTTCTGCTGGGCAGAAGCTGGGGACCCTTCCCTGGTGTGTCTCAAACTATGCAAAAGTACAGCCCAGTTCCCTCCCTCCCACTCACATCATCCCCCTTCACTTCACTGAAGGAAGTCTTTTCCCACAAGGAAAGGGGCATTTAGGAAAAAGGCAGCAGTGAAAACCCTTACTCTTTTTCCCAAAGATGCAGACAGTTAATTTTTTCCCTTTAAGCTGTCCTTTCTTAACTTAATCAGGTTAGTGCAGGGATTTTTGCCTTGAGTTGCTAATGCTTATTTCAACTCTCTGCAAGAAAGGGCGTTTGTCTCTAGCTAGAGCACAAAAGAGGAAAGAACAGAGAGATCTTGCAACGTTTAGAGCAAGCTGAGCAGAAAGCAAAGAAAAGGAGACCAGCTGTAACACTCACCGGGGATTTTTTCTGAACAGGGAAATCTCCTTTGGGGGGATCATCTCCTGCAGAAATAAAAGTGAACAAAGTTTCCTTGGATTCGTTTCTCTGAAAAGCGTTCATCTCCCCTCTCGCCTTGTCTCCCACCATGCTATGTGGCTGTGGTGAGTTGACTGGGAAGATTTCCAACCTCAGGCATGAAGTTTGATTCAGTTTGAGTTAACCCTAATTGAGCACATTTCTGCAGCCAGGGCCGAAAGGGGAGGGAGATGCCGCTAGGAAAGACAACTGCAGAGTTCAGGAAGAGTCAGGGAGTGCAGCCGAAATCGTTCACAGGTTGGGGCTGTCAGCACTTTGTGGCACAGACCTTCTGTTTGCTTGGCATGCCCTCAGCTATCCTACGTGCATCAGCCCAGCACGGCACTGTATGCTGAACAGATGTGAGCTGCATAAAAATCCCGAGCCCCAGCCACCTCTGGAGCCTGCAGCTTGAGGAGCAAGGCGTGCATCTCCCTCCCAGCATGGTAATGGCAGGTTTATTCTGCAGGGATCTCGCTCCACTGAAAAGCCACACACCCATCCCAAGTCATGGCCACTGAAACGCTCATCACGCCAAACCCTCGGACGTTGGATGTCACGGACGCCTGCACTGCGATAAATCATTTCTTTGCTGACCTGGGGTACCTTTCCACACCAGCTCCCCGGAATGACCTTGCCTTCCCCTGGGGGCAGTTTAATGGCACAGCCAGCACCCCGGAGCAGCCCCAAGCCCCATCTCTACTTCCTATACCCAAAAGGCCACCTCCACCTCTGGGCTCCCTACGTGACAAACACTTCCTACGCTTCCTACTCCCGTGCAACCTTGCTTTTCATCTGGGTCACTTCTCAGGTGTCACAAACAGCCTCCAGGGAGCTAGGACTCATTAAACCCACGAGAATGACCCAAAAGCATACCCAAAGCTGGGGGCAGTGCAAGGAACAGGCCTTGAGCACTGTGGTCCTGTCTCCTGCCCGCCAGGCCAGCACGTACTCGAGTCCTTGCAGCCTAACACTGTGTAGAAGGCAGCAGGAATATTTCTGAGCTGGCTGGGGGTATCTCTTAGCCAAAGTATCTCCAGACAATCCCCACTAGAGGCCTGCTGTATTCTGTCAAGCACAGGTGAGCAGGGCAAACACAGCCAAGTTATTAAAGGACTACAACAAAAGCAAGACAGAAAAGGTTTCTCATCCATTCTGCAGGGCTCCCACGCTGATGCAATGCGATGCCTTAATATTTTCAGCATCCTGCAGCTATATTTTCTGTGTGTGTACGCAGCCCTGTGCTTTACATAAGCTAAAAGATTTCTTTTTAATACTAGCATGAAAAAACACATCAGTCGGTGGGATTAACACGCTACTTGTCAAATACACTGCAGAGATGTTTAGGCCATTAGCTGCCAGGAGGTTTTCTCAGACAGAAAGGCAGAAAAGGAATTCAAACGTCTGGAAATAAATGGCAACTCATGCCAAACAGTGAGAACAAGTTACGGAGAATAAATCTGCAAGCAACTCAGATACAAGTGATTTCAGAATAATACTCGATAGAAGGAGACCCGTGTGGCTGGGATGAAAATTGGGAAGGAATCGTACCACAGATGGAAATAAGGTGGCATTTCTGAAATGAGTATAAACAAACAGATCAAGCATAGAGTGATAGAGGCTGAAAAGCTAAGGCACAAAATGAATTACAGCTAGCGGGGGACACAAAAGGCAATAAGAAAAGGTGTTAGAAATGCTGTCAATATTGGAGAAAGAGGAAGGGAAATGAAAGTCTTATTTAAACTAGAAAACGAGCAAACAAAAGCTCATCCAGAGAAGCCAGAAATGTTGTGCTCTTTTTGTCTGTCTTCGCTTAAAAGAAAAAGAAAAAAAAAAGAACCAAGATACTTAACACCATTAAAACGAACCAGTTAAATATGGGTGAAATGGGACAAAAACCACTTAAAGAATATTTGGGTATTCAAAATGTGCTCAAATTTTTACAACCTGATGAATTTCTCCTTCAAGCGCTAGATGCGGTTTTTGAGCCACAAGGCAGGAGAAGCTTCACCACTACCTTTAAAAAGGCAGGTTGGGACAGCCCAGGCATGTTCCTCCATAGCTGGGGAGACACCTGATCAGATAATCCCTTCTATAAGCACCAAAAGGAGAGTAAGGATTACAAAACAGCCATTTTGGATCTGCAAAAGTGCTCTCAAATCAGATTGTTTTATTCTTTGGTGACAGGATCAGTGGTGTAACAGCTACAGCAGCTATGGACATGATGCATCCTGACTCCAGTGTCTCTAATGTCTCACAAGGAAAATAGGGTTCAGATGAAATACCCATACAGCGGGCAACTGGAAAATCCCTCGCAGGGTAGCTAGCAGTACTTTTTCATCAGATTGGGAAGGCAGGAAACACAGGTCCTCAGCTTCTCCCTGAGCAGAGAGAACATTAGCACTGCCAGCGTGCTGCTCATCTTTGTGTCTGGAAGCAGGATGGGGTGAGCCTGGCGGAGAACAGGCAATTAATTCAAAATGGTGTTGCTAAATGGGAGAAACCACCTCGTGGCTTTGGAATAGTTAAGATGAAATTCAGGAAAGAAAACCACCAAATGCTACCCCTACTCGTTGTCAGGAAAAAAAGGCACAGATATCAACTATTCTCCATTTTCATCAATGATAAGATGAGAAGAATAACTGACAGGCAGATGGATGAGGTGCCCTTCTGAAGTTTGTCCCTCCTGAATTTCTGTGAAAATCATGTTCTAAACAACTTCAACTGGTAAACATGAAAGCAAGGACTGCTTTCTGTGAGCTTTCCTCTTTTCTGAGTTGTCCTTCATGCAAGTGGGCAATCTGCATGATGATTCATGCTTAAATGTAATATTCAGCTACCAGATGCCTTGAACAGGCAGAAGTTCCCATGAATACATTATTCTACGACTTTCAGTTCATCATTCAAGTTTTTTCAGATCCCCAAATCCACAGGACAATCTGCATTTTCCCTTTGCATTTACAACGCTTAGATTCTCACTGCTTCCTGCTGCAGTGCTGTACACATTAATCTGTTTATACTCAACTGATCCGTTCATTTATATCTGCATTCATCTTGTGGTACAATTCCTTCCTGATTTTCAGCTCAGCCATGCTGGTCTCTTTCTAATGAGTCTTATTCTGAATTCACATACACTGGTCATACTTTTACAGTACTTTTACCGTATTTTTGTTTTGTACCAATCAGAGAAACTTCTCATCCCTGCTGGTACCTTTCTGCCTTCAGTTTCTTCTATGATTAGCAAGAAGAAATCTAAAAAAGCTCTCTCACCAGCTTGGGCTTCCTTTGCAGCTTGCAGCACGCCATCCTTCTCTGCCATGCCTGCTGCTCCGGGCACATTGGAGGCCCCCAGCTCTGCTGTGCGTGAAGATGACCCTCGTTGAACCTCTCGGCGCTCTGTCTTCCTGTTAATGTTTCACTTCCAACAGCAGTCCTTTGGTCACCAATAAAATAGTTAAACTTTCATTTATTTTGGATCTTGAAGTCACACTGAAGTCTCTGTTTATCGCCAAAATGTCCCAAGGAATGCACCTTCATGAATACGGCCTCTAACCATGGCACCTCTTGTGGATGTTCAGAGGCAGTCGCTTTCCACTGTAACTACATTATCTTTCAATAAAGTGATGACTACCTGACAAGAACGGGGACTGGACCTGTGACTAGACAGGACCTACAGCTGGCAATAAAACCAGACAGACTTGTGAGGCCGTACACCAGCTACAGAGCTGGCCCTAACTATGCACATCTGTTAGCAGTTAAGACTGTGAGAAGACCCAAGGTTTCATCACCTTCTGTCAGACCGGATTCAATTTCTGGTTCTTCACGTGTTACACAGGAACGCAGACAACATGGACATGCTGTTCTCCCAGCCCCTTTTTCACCGTAGAGCCATGAGCCGCCTGAAGGAGGATCGACATTTTTTCTGGCCTGCTTCTGTTCATTTCTTTCTGCTTCCCCCCCATAAAGTCCTCTAAACTGCTGTGACTTCCTTTCAGAAAGGATCTAAGGCATTTCCCTTGCAGGGGAAAGCCCCAGATATATTCTACAGACAAAGAATTTCACTGTGAGCCATTTCTCTGCGTTAAGCAGTAACGTGGAGTCTCCATCACCACACATCATTGCCCCAAAGCCACCCACATCCTTCTTCCCCTCCTCACTGCACCGAAATCCCAGTCCCACCTACTTCATGGCTCTGTATCTCTCTTCATCTCCTCAAAATACAAAATATAGTCAAGGCTACAAGCATATAGGCAGTTGCTACCGAACTCTGCTATTAGCTGAACTAAGTCTGGCCCAGGGGAACAGGGGAAGAAGACTAGAAAGATGCACTAGGGAAACACTGAGAGACATCCGAACCTTACAGTGAAAGGACACATGCAGCAGTAGCTACTTGCACGTGCAACAGTGAGCGGCCCAAGCTATCTGCAGATCAAATTCCAAAATGAAACAAGGAATAAAGTCCTATGGATGACGGGTCATTTGACAGGGCAACAAGGGATGCACAAGTTGAAGTGAAAGGAAGAACAGTGCAGACAACTCATAAAAAGGTGATGGTAAATTGTGGGCGAAAGGAGGATTGAAGCAAAACTTTAATTATGGCTACAAAAGAGCAGACTATTCATACCAGATATATTAAAGATAGATGGTAAGAAGGATTTAAATCTGGAATGTAGGATGTGTGGCCAGGATCCAGGGAGCATTAGTCATACAATGAGTACCATAGATAAGTACAAAGTAGAGGATGGCACAGCTAGCAGTATTAGACTCTGGGCAAGCAGTGTGAAAAACAAGCAGAAAAGAAGAACGAGCACGATAGGCCAGACAATGCAATAGAAAAGAAAAGATGGAAAGAGAATAGTTGCTAGGAAGAATAAAAAGCTTTTCTTGGTAATGCTTGTGACTTCTGTTAGAAGATTAGGGGGCGGAAAACACATCTGGAAGCAGCTTTTCTTTCCAAATGACTTTTTATAAGACTGTTATAGCATGAAAAAAATTAGGATATTTCTCTTTATTTGGAGGGATTGTTCAAGCAAAACAGAGAATATAGAGCTGATCAGATGAGGAAAAGAAGAGAAAAAGAAGAAGAGAAAAAGGAGAAGAGAAGAAGAGAAGAAGAAAACCCAGCACAAAGTACAACCACAAATGTAAACTACATTCTAGGCTCGTAGGATGGGAGCATCACAAAAATCATTGCAAAAATTAGACTCCAGAATTAAACTTGCAGTCCTTTGGAACAAACCACTGATTAAAAATAGGTAAATACTCCAGTATTTAGTATACAGTAAGTATAAAGCAAGGAAAGCTATATATTGCATAGAAAACCAGGAATAATTTAACTATTCAGGCTGTCAGTAAGGAGAGCTGGGGCTAAGTGACCTCTTGTACTTCTTTCCAACTGTTTCCCCCCCAAGGTTCCAAGCTGTACTGATGCCATGCGATAAGGTACTGTGTCCTGCCTCAGAGCGGACTGGTAGCACTGGTTTCAGCAGATTCAAGACAAAGAAAAATGGACATCGAGGTGCCCCAGGCAATCTGGACCCAAGGGCACATGTCTGATCCCTGGGATGTTTGTATTTTCTGTCCTTCATGTCCCCTTCAGCGACTTAAAGAATGCAAGTCACTTCTTAGAGACAGCCCCTGATTAAAACATACCCAGTTTTACTGTTCACACAGGTATGTAAAATCAGCAACGGCGAGTGTCCTCTGGGAAAAAAAAAAAGAAAAAAAGAAGTGTAAAAGGCAATGTGAGCTCAGCTCCTAACCCCCTACTCAGTGCTGTTTGACTCCTGAGGGTGTAAGTGCCAAACTCTGAATGTCTTTTTTATGCCCCTAACGAAGAAGGTGTGCTTGTCTCTCACACACCCAACACCACAGCTGCCTGGCTTGGGCATGACTCAGGCTCTTTGTTCAAAACCTCTGAATAATAGAGATAGCCTGGAAAGAGAAAAATCTGAAGGTTTGCCCAGTCCACTTGCCTGGGGCTGGATCGTCCCCTTCACAGAGCAAGAAGGTGGGAGGTCCCTGCAGCTGGAAGAAGGATGGCTGTGGTGCGGCAGGACTTCGGAAAGGCACCCGAGGGCTGTTTGGTGAACATTTTCTCCCTGGTGGTGTCATAAGCAGGTTCTTACACAGTGTTGTTCAGCAGCAGGTGTCAGGGCATTTCACTGAGCAGGTATCAGTATCTCCACTTCAGAGATGAGCAAAAGAGGGAAAAATTGTCCTGATGAAGGCAGTCTCCACTGAAGCCTCATGCGTGCCAGCTCAGCAGTCTGTCCATCAAGCTGCCCTCCCCGCCTTTAGTGTTATCACAGGAAAGAAAAAACAGATACTGATTTATTCTGCCACAGGCTCAGAGAGGGAAAACAGCTACTGAGGAAGATACCGCAGCCTGCAGCAGCTTCAGGTCTGAAGGAATGCTAAAGGACAGTTGCATCCAGCGTCTCAGTCACCTCTGGGGTGCATTGCCCTCCTCTCTGTGCTCGCTTCCAGCCTCTGGGATGGATACTGCCGTGGGAAGTTCCCATTTCACACTGACCCCTCAGCTGGCCAGCAGCTCCTTCCTGGTGGCAAGTCCCACACCCGCTCCCATCCAGCTCTACTGTCGAAAGCTGCTTTTACTCACCGCTAGCCTCTCCTTCAGCGAGGGGCAGCTGGTAGTGAGAAATGCTGGAGTCCTGCAAGCAGTCGGTTCCTCGCAGCCCGCTCGCAGGGACGCCCAGCACCAGGGGGTCTGTTGGACAGCGGAGGAGGGTGCACGGCTGCTGGATGGGGCAGCAGGACGCCAGGGTTCAGTTCTGACTCTGCTATTCATCAGGCACCATGAGCAAATCTCACAGGTTTCCTAGCCTTAACCCCACTGGACATAAAACGAGAGATGAGCAGAACTAATCTTCCATACATCTGGGGTGAACAGTTTTGTTTATTAATCTGGCCACAGAACTCGGAGAATCTCAGGGCAAGCATTAATTGTAGCCTTTCCTTTTTTTTTTTTTTCTCCACGCATCTACAATAAACAGCCTGATTGTTTTTTCTTTGCAAGATTCTCTGTGTCAGGAGAGGTAATGCACTGCACAATTTCAAATCTCTGCCATCACACAGAGGGTATTCTCACCATACCTCAGGACAGCTGATTTTTTTTGACTAAAGCTTAAGTTGGATTGTCGTTGTGTAACCAGTGTTTCATTAGGGCAAGCTGCAAAGGCCAGGGAACATGTAAATCCCTAAAATATCTCTGTCCTAATAAAAAAAAATGCCGATCTAATCCAGAGAGATCTCAGCTCTACAGCAGTGACCCCTCCCAGATGCAAGCACAGATATGATACAGCCCTCTGCATTCTAGGGACTGGCATTTCTACTGAGATTTTAATCAGATCCTGCTGGACCAGCTCCCTCCGTTGCCACACCAAGGGCCACGCAGGTCAGGGGCTCATCCAAGATTCGTTAACTCTGGTTCCCTTCATTTTCCTAATGAGCTGGCAGTGCCATCCACTCTTTTCAGCCTCCCCCTGCAGTGACCACGGGAACCAGTTTGCTCAGATGGGCAGTGTTAGTAGCTCTCAGCAGCTCCACAGGTTTTCCCTCTATCAGGTCCCTGAGGGAGAGGCAAAAAAAACTAGACAGAGACCCCTTTAAAATAAAAAGTTGGGTCTCCAACTTTTGGGTCTCCACATATTCTGACAGTTTGTAGCCCAGTTTGTAGCCCCATCTGCATCTGACCAGAGCAAAACCTACCTGGCAGAGGTTTTACCAGTTCTAACATGTGCTATCTCCTTAAGCCTATTTTCCTGGAGAAAGCAGCTGCCTGGCAAACAGGGAGCAAAAGCAAGATGGAAATTGTACACATGGGCTGCAGGCAGCATCAGCATGTGCCAGCTGCAGCTATTGCCAGATGACGGGAAAGATGTGCCTGTTCGGGTGAGTTAATGTACCCACTGCAGTCTCAGCCCTGGAGCCTGACAAGGGACGGTGGTGTTTCCACCGCAGCAGTGGTGCTGGGGACATGCTGGTACAGGCTGTCCACCACCCCTTACACCTCCTGTGCCTGTAGCTGATGCCTTTGCTGTTTAGTATTCAGCTTCAGATGTCTCCAAGTGCTTCTGCACAGCCCTCGGTAAACAGAGGAGACCACACTGGTACTTAGTGACAGAGAAATCCATTAGTACCAACGTTTATTAGCTTTAATAAACCCGTGCTGAAAAAAGCAGTCACCCTTCACATGACCTTCGGCTATGCCTAGACTACACGAAAAGACCTGGCCACGCCGGCCCTACGACACGCAGAGGGTCACTCATGGGGTATACATGCAATTGGCTTCAGAAACCTTTGAGTGCTTGGCAACTTGCAAGAAGTGGTTTGCTCATAGAAATAGTCGCTCTCAGAAGCAAAGTGTACGTGGCACTTTTTCCTTGTCTCTCATTCAGTTTTACATCTAACAATCAATCACCAGATAGACTCAACATGGAACGCCTTAGCATTTTATTCCGCTAGAAACATTTCTTTGCTGTATAAACTCAGATTAATATTCATTCTCTCCGAGATAAAGACACCTAGAAATAATTTGAGGCAATAGAACCAGTTTTCAGCATTCCTGACACTTCCCATTGTTAACAAACAGACGATCTAATAACAGTAAAGTCAGAGGAATAATTCCTCTCTTATACCAAATCTGATTGACTAGACATGACAGATGGTGTTTCTATTACTTTCTGTCTTTATGCCATTCCAAAAGAGGTCTCATCTAATGCAGCCCAGGCTGTGTTTTCAGTCTTAACCTCTCAGATAAGCAAACCCTGTTTCATCAGGTTAATGGATCCTTACTTGATTCAGGAAGGCAATTTTCCTTAAAGTTATTCTAATCAAGTGCTCAGAGCCCAAATTGTGCTGGCTGATTGACTGCCAGCAACAGTTAAATCTTTCAACTAAAGACCAGAGTTATTTTCAAAGAGGAAAAACAACTCATTATTATTATTACAGAACCAATTCTATCCTGTATTCAGTGACTTCTCAAACACCAGCTTCTACTACAATCACAAAATTAAAGATAAAAGCCAAGTTAATACGGCTTCCCTCTCAGTTGTTTTATTAAATAACAGACGGGAAAGGAAAATTAGAGAGATAAATGGCCTGCTGTCTATTGATACCCCTCAATTAACTGCCCCTGAGCTGATAGCATCTGACCCTAATCAGCACAGACTCCTCCAAAAAGAGGCTCACTCCAGCCTGTCTTCCTGCATCAGCCCCCAAACTGAGGGCTGCAAGGGTGAGTGACTTACCCAACAGGCTAGGAAGGAATGACACACGACCACCCACCCTCTAAGAGAAAAGCCCTGAAGGAAAACACACACCTTGAGGCCCTTCAGGAGTGGACTTCACCTCCACAAAATCTGACTCCCGGGAGCTTCAGCCAGCACGGCTGGAGATGGCAGGCCAAGCAGGGAGCTACTTGACACAGGAAATTTTTCTTTGCCATTTTCTGAGCAGCTGAGTGTTGTCCTAGCAGCTCTGCTGAAGTTATTGATGCCTCAAATGAAATGATCATTCTCAATGATTTTTATCTACCAGCCACCAGATTTTTAGGGTTTAGTCAAGCAGAGGATTATGTTGTAATTTCGAGGCAGGCATCTTTAAAACGGTGATTATTCTGCAGGAACGATAAAAATGCTGGAGAATACATTAACTCTTTCCTTCCTCAGAAGGGCTTAAAAGGCAAGGAGAGGTTGTAATACAATGGGAAACCTATTGATCTATATTCTCCCCCGTTCTATTACAGATGAGTCCTCCAAACAGGGGCTGGTTGTGATCATAAGCATGCAGACATGCACATACACACACCAAAAGCAGTGGCTGCAACAAACTTTCTGCTTAGCTTAGGCTGGGATTTCGATGCATGGGAGGAAGCCAGGCACAAATGGGCATTTCAAAGCCAAGCAGGGGACAGTCTCACAGGATTTCCATCATTGTTGTAACAGAAATCAGACCGGTCATTCTACCATACTGGGGAACTCACTTTAAAGCAAAACTTTCTTTTTTTATTTTTATTATTATTTTTTAAGGCTTCTGGCTTCCTCTGGGTTGGAAAGGGAACATGGTCTGCTCTTGGCTTCTATGCCAAAAGAGAAAGGCGTGGTTGAATCAGAGGTCCCCAAATCCCAAACCGAAGTCAGTGAATGGCTGGGCTCAGCCTCAAGGATTAAAAGTTCCCAAGCTTTCTCAGATGATCTTCTTGTGTAGCCCATCACATGTGAAACACACATCACAAGCCAGCAGAGGCAGCCTTTTGAAGCAGCGTTCTCCTCAAATATCACAGAGTTGATTACGGACACCTTTGGGCTCAGAGCAAGCACCACTAGAAATTGTTCCAACAGGGTTAAACACAAATGCATAACTTAAAAAATGCTACTGTGTAGACAGCCTCCAGGAACAGCCCTGAAACTGTGCCCCCAGTTAAACAATCCCAAAAGATGGGGATTCCCGGAAGGAGATCTATCCCTGTTAACTGTGCTGGGAAACAAGGCATCTGAGCAGCAGGAGGAAGAGATGAGCTTGATTTTTACCAAGTCTCATTTACTACATTTTTTTTTTAAATGACCAGTGTACAGTGTCCCTGAGCCTGACACAAAACCCTGTAACTTGGGCCTGTGGACATAAGCAAGATTCACCCCAGTCCAGCTTCCAGCGCCTGGGAAGAGTCGATTCCAGCCGTCTTGGAGAGAACTGCAAAGAGGCTCTGCAGCTCTAGGACAAGCTGCCCCAGGAGGTTTCTCATTGCCTTTATTGAGTGTTGGGTCAGGTCTCACGCACAGAAGTGTCTGTGATCAATGAACCCATGATTCGCTAGTTCTGCCCAAGGGCTTATTCACAGTTAATCCAAACCAACTTGATTCATGAAACTGGCTGGAAATCTCATCAGAACAGGCTTTGCAGAGAGATTTTTGGCACTTTTGCTTCCAGCACTGGCTGAAAATAGAGCAGAAAGAGACTCCAGCCTCCTCTGAGTTATTTTGTCAGATCTGGAGATGAGTGATTAATTTACAATAAATAATAATAGCTTGTTCATTTTCTGCCTTTTGCTTTTTTTTTACCCTACAAACAGCGCATTTTTTTCCCCTTAGGTTTATTTGTTTTTCAAAACTATACATAATGTAATTTCTGCAAACAATTTCAGGTAGTTTGACAGCATTAGCAATATAAGCAGGCATGACGGGACAGATAGGTTACAACATACACTTCAGAGCCTGTCATCTGGATGAGTGTACGTCTCAGAAACAGGCTCACAGTGCAGATTGGCACGACTCTTATTCTCAAGCCCTTACACGGGTATTTTGGACTATTGCCTCCAAGCAGCCCACTCCCACAAATATTCCTCATACTATGTCCATCTGCTGAAGCACTCCTCAGCCAGGGAACGTAGAAAGGACGGAACACGATCAAAGCACGTTACTTACCGAAATATCTGCGGCAAGTCTCAAAGAAACGTGTTGGTGGAGTGTCCCTAGATGGAAGGATTTCCATGATGGGAGCGGTAAAGCAGCCCAAGAGAAAAAACTGAGCACTACAAACTGTTTAAACTTCAGAATGTGTCTGAGGTAAATGCAGGGAACAAATACAAGGTTGTTTCTTCTTGTACCCACAGCAGCACTCATATACCACGCTGACATGCAGAGAACAAATGGCAAAACAGGCTCTTGGCCCCACAGTAACATTGTTCTGTTTGTCGTCCCTGAAGGCTTTCAATTAATCTTCATCTGTGGGTTTGGCCAGAGAAATGTACTGGTGAGCCTCCCCACTCTGATTTCCGTATGCAAACTTAAAGCTTCTTGAGGATTCATTAACTCTTTAATTCTTTCATTTTCTTTAGAGGGGTCTTCTGTATGTGCTGTATGGCTCGCTGCCTTTGTAAGAGTGGAGTTATTGATAGCTTCTCTTTCCCGCTTGCATGTGCTCCAGAGCAGGGATCCTGTAGAAATGGGTGGTCCTTCAGTGAGGAAAACAGAATTGTGTTGGAGCTACCGTTGCCAGACCTGGTCTCTCTGAGCGCTAAAGCATCCTCCTTTTTTCACAGTTCCCTGCTGGAGAATCAAAAGCACCAAAAGCTGGCTGCATCGAGCCAACTTACCAAAGGTGATCAGCGATCAGAATTAGTGCCACATGCTTTCAAGAGTTCAGATTCAGCTTAATTGCTAAAATCAGATTTATGCTTTGGTGAAAGGCAAGGAGGAGGGAGACTTGCTGTACTGACTACTAAGCCTCTGTGAGAAGCTGGTCCTCCTGTGCGTACCAAACACTTCAGAGGCTGTTAAGACTCCACTTTCTGTGCATACAAGAATCACTTTGCCACTGAAGTGCAGCTTGCATTGCCGTAGGAGCAAGCCAAGCAGGTAGAGATGTATTCCCAAGGCAAAATAACCTGGGGTCTTTAATTACCCAAATGAGAAAAGAGGATTTCACTTTCTCCAGCCTTGCCTTCATAATCCACTGTAAAACTGAAATTTCCTGCTCTGGAGAGTTGGTACGCTGCAGAAGGACAGAGCCTGACCCAGCTGGCCAGCTGGCCACCCAGCCAGGCACCTCTCTGCCCCCTTCCCACAGCCCCTGGGCATCCCGAAGGCTCCAGCAGCTCCCTCCCAGTTCAGGCCCAGGGCTCCAGTTCAGGCAGCTATTTCAGTCCCGATGCTCAGGCTGCTAAACCACCTGCGGTGTGTTAGTTATGAAATAAGGCTGATTGACAAACAGTGTACTATCACTTGAGAGGAGATAAACCAGACGTTCAAGCTGCTTGTGGCAGAACAACTCAGAAGATATGATAAGGTGCCATTGGGTCCCTCAAGATTAAGAGCCCGGCTCTCCTCTCACCTGTTTTGGTGAGAAGCAGAAGGAGCTGCGTTGTCTGTGGAGCTGAACCTGCAGTTAAAGGGTTTGACTGGAAGAACCTCCTCCTTGGGTGTCGGCAGGACTGCAGCAAAGGGAGGACATCTGGGCCCCCAGACCTTGGGGTCCCCAGGGTGCCCAGGGAGCACCGTCTCATTTCCACGCTGCTGGAACAGCGTGCTCTGCTCCTGGCAGGGAATCCCAAACTTCTGGGGTCTTCTGCATACCTGCACAGGGCCAAGCGTGCTCCAGCTATGTGAGCTGCCCTTCAGAGCCTGTTAGCTAGCAGCAAAGCCACACGCACTGGGGCGTGGATATGGAACCCTCCTTGGGGACAGCAGAGAGAGAAGGTGAGGTACACGAGGGCAGGAATTACGCACTGATGGCTGTCGGGTCACCGAAGAGAGGAAGGAAGGGAAGCGATACGACACGAGGGGAGCTCAATTTGCCATAAAAATGATAGCTAGAAATATAAAAAGCTTTATAAAATATTCATTTGCCTCGGAGTTCATGCAGAGGAAGAAATCTATAAAGGTAAACATGCCCCAAGCAAAGAGCATCCCAGAAATGCTGAGGCAGTTCTTGTGCCCAGTGCCCCCAGCACATTAACACATCAGGGCAGTGAAAACAGGGCCGGACAATACTTCAGTTTATAAAAAGGTCAAGGCTATTTTCAGCCAGCTGCACTTGGCATGCAGAGCATGCTAGCTTATCACTTCTCTTTGCCCCTAACGCTCCATCCCTACGGGATTTTGGAACCGCTGATCTGACCACAGTCAGTAAAAGTAAATATGTCTGTGTTTTTGGAAAGGGTTCCGTAAGAAACTTGCAGTGTGCACGTCCAGAATAAACAGGAGACAGTAAAAAAGTTGGCTCTAGTGGTTGCCACACAGAAATAAACCCTGGGGAAGAATCACAGAGGGCAACCGAGGAAGGAAAAAATAACTGAGGCTGAAGAGAGGAGACCTGGCTGAGACACTGCAGTGGAGTGAGGGCAGGAGGGACGAGCTGCAAGCTTGTGCGATGAGCGATGCTGAGGACACTGCCTCCTGACTTTGCAGGAGGCAGCACCGCTGCCAGATACTCTCACATTTCTCTGTCATACTCCAGTGCTGCACACAGCCAGGGAGACGAGCAGGAACCAGCTCATCCAGCCAGTCTCTGTGCCGGTGAAACAACGGGGATTCAGTGGGGAAAGCTGCAGCCCAGGCACACACACCTTCCCCTAACCCCTCGCTTCGCCGAGGGGAGAAGGATTGTTACTTACAAAACCAGAACGTTTTGGTTGCAAAATGGACTCAGGGAGTCAACAGCTGCTGGAGCAAACAGCCTATTTCGTGAGAATTTAGCAGGGGAATAATTTAATGGAGCTCAGATAAAAGGCAGTCACCTGGAACTCAGATTTAGAAGAAATTGCTTTTTTTCTGAATTACTGGTTTGGAGGTTAAATAAGGAACATTCATCTGCACTTTTTTCGCACACTTCCCCTGATCAGTGCACTAATGAACTCCAAACCATCCGGGGAAATGATTTCGGTCCCTCCTCCCACCTCTCAAGGAACAAGTTCTTTATTAAAAACTAATGATAGATTCCCTTTCTCAAGATTAGCAACTGCAAGTTTGGGGGCAAATTCAACCCTGGAACAAACAAGAGCAATTCCCTCTGCGCTGATTAGGAGTTCATCCTTCTCTAAAAAATCCCAAAGGCTTCTTAAATTAACTGTCTTGATTAAAGACGGGTTTAGCTTTAATTGGGTAATTGCTGAGGTCTGTTATCATTGGTTATGGCAGAGATTTCCTCTGCTGTATCTGGGCCAGACAGGGGTGCTTCCTTTGCACCTCGGTTCGACCCTCCTCAGGCTGAGCTGTTCAAAGTTACAGGCATCATATATCATCAAAACACATATGAATATGTACACATCCTGATATTTTAATATGCCAGCCTCAGAGAAGGCATCGTCCTGCTCACTCGTGCTTGTGCTTCAGCACCAGGCTGAAGTCGTGACATGGCATATGGGGCCGCAGAAAGGCAAGAGGAGGCTCCAGGACATGGATCCACAGATACGGCCGTGAAACTCCCCTGATTTCAGTGAATTACCACCAAAGAGACAGTTCTGCATGCTAGGGACACGGAGCTGGAGTAAAGGCTGGTTAAAAACCAATATGGTCTGCAAGGAATTAATAGATTTTCTCTGGTGCTAAGCCACTGGGTGGCTCATACCCTTGTGTCTCACATTATTAGTGAAGTGGCTACAAGACCAAGTACGAGGGGAGACTGGGCTGGTGGTAAATCTCAAGAACATACATTTTCTTAAAGGCCTTTATAGGGATTTGGAGCCAATTGCCAGTGAATGAGCAGTTAATGTCTCTGCTTGTAGTCAGGACTGTAAAACATGTGGATGCACATCTCTGTTCATTTGGTGTCTCACTATCAAATAATTTCTAGGTGCTTTATGAGGCTTCTTACTGTGATTACCTGACTCAGTCCAAAGACAGAATTGCCAGTGTTTAAAACTAGAAGCTAGGACAAACTCTTTCTGGGGTTAATTTTATGTCCATTGGTGACCTCTTTGCCTCCTCTTAGCATTCTAGAGATAAACTCCCTGACTTTACAGCTCTGCAAAGGCCCTTTCTAATTGAATCAAGCAGATTTAGATTATATTGACTGATTTTTTAAGCAGGAAGTAGCTATTTGCTTAGACCAGTGAAAACTGTGGGTTTGCAGGGGAAAGGAATTGAGAAGATTGTCTCCAGGTAAGAAAAGAGAGGGATTAAAGTTTGAAAATTATTCAGACATGTCATTTCAAAGCTTTTAGTTGAGTTATAGTTAAAAAAAAAAAATAAAAAAATCTCCAAACCCATACTAAAAGGTCACAGCTGAAATAAAACATTAAAAACATTTTGACTGACTCGAGACATGGCTTTTAGTATTTCAAAATGCAGACAGCTTGTTCTGCTGCAGGACAGGAAGATTTTCTAAATCTCAGACATTCCGGTGAGGTAGAAATGTGCATCTCTGAGCCTCCAAGACCATTACATTCCCAAGTCTTCTAAAGTCAGAGAAAACTGCAACGTCAATGCTCTTTCTTGCCATGTCTCCACCTCGCTAACGGTGCACTGGCACGGACAAAGCACTGCATTGAGGCGGGCTGTTACCAGTAAGCGACAGTGCAGGTTTGCATGGCCCCAGCTGCCTCTTCAGTAACCATGGCTCATTTACCAGCCAGAGGCCGAGCTCTGGGGTTGTGTTTGCAGTTAGGGAAGGGCAGAGCAAGAAGGACGGCTGCTTGCACAGGGTAGGGGAGACCTGCCGCCTGCACGAACCAGATCTGCCCCACATATTGACCTCCATCCAGCCCTCCCCTCCTGGGGCAGACACTCAGAGGTAGCTCAGCTGTGTGCAGGCTGCCAGAGAAAATGTCTCCACCTAGGGAGCAGCCACCACTGAAACTGAAGCTACAAGGAGTCAAAAATTGTCTTATGTGACACCATGACTGTCAGACACTGTGGATCCAGATGCACTGAAATGGTGAATAAGTCTGACTCGGTCTAGCTCAGAAGCAACCATGTCAGGGCAGAGCCACAGCTTACAGTGACTAAATCCTACTCCATGGTCATGCTGCTGGAGTACTCAGTCCCTCGCTCAGGGTGGAGATGTGCCAGATGCTGGGTCAGCCCCATTCATGCAGAACAGATGATGTTGGCCACGCCAAGGAAAGCTGTGCCTGCTTTGCAAAACTATGAAAGATGCGTTGGGTAGTTGCCTGAGGCAGTTGATATTGATGTGCAAGCCGGAAAAAGGACAGCAGGTCTGCCCAAATGGCAGGATGGCCAAACACAGCTTAGAGAGCCCAGCGAGCAGTTCCTCTCCTCCAGCAGAGGCTGGACAGATGGCCCGGAGAGCAGCAGGTCTGCACCACATACCCGCCCTGCTGCAGGACAAGTCACAAAGTGCTTTCTTAGTCAAAAGAGTCATTGAAGGCACGAGGCTCCCTGCCCGCTTCCAGGCCAAGCAAAGAGCTTTGGGACCACAGGCTTGGACTGTGCAGCTGTATCTGGCCAGTGAAAGCAGGCCACGCACGTGGTAGCTCCTGCTCTGCTGTATTTTTGGCCCATGCCCCATGCTGGCAGGCAACCAGGATGAAGGTAATTTGACATGCGATGAACCAAGGCAAGACATTAACACAAAGCCAAAACCAAGACAAAGGGTCAGCTCACAGAGAGCGCCAGAGCTGACCACGTGCCTCAGAAAAAGGAGAGGCTATGAAAGATCACTGCTAGCTCCGGGATTTTCCTGAAATAAATGTTCTTTGGCTTCAGGGCACACAACAGAAGTTCACTTCATTGAAACTTCTGTTTCCAGCATGCACTTGGAGAGTGCTTGTCCACGAAGGCACTCCAGAACCATTGTGATGGGCCACTGTCAGCTGATTTGGGTAGGTTTGCCTCTGTTCTTCAATGCGTGGAAGGCCACGGATCACAGACCCTCCATCCCTGCTCCTTTCCATCAGCTGAGGAAGTCTCCACGCCCACTCTAGTCCTGACAGAGGTAATCAGCATTGGATTCTCCCCCGCTATCAAAATACAATTGCACTGCCATCCAGCAGCTCTCCAGCAGCCCACCTCAAATGAGCTACTGATTCCACCTGAGTCCCTAAGGAGAACGCAAGCAGGTATCAGAGCCAGCCCCCTCCATCAGTATCTGCAGAGAAGACTAGAGAGACCCTGGAGACACATCTCTCTAGGACAAAGCAAGCCGTGCTCCTATACCCATCCTACCACTGCTAAGTGAGCCAAATTGACTAAGCAACTTAGGAAGGTGCAGCCTGCTCCTGTCCATGGCAATGGGTTGTTCTGCAAACTGGAGCAGGCCTGAGGAACCAGGACATGCCTCAGCCCATCCCCACTGGCTGCAGAGGAGGTTCTTCCTGCCTAGGGTCTGAACTTACACTACTAACAACTGCTAAAGAGGAATCTGCCAGACTGGCAAACATGCAATACTTGACATACAAATTGTCTGAGACATTGAGATATCATCGCATAGCCATCTCTTGACATACTGGCATAGCCCTTCAGGCCAAGGACCAGTCAACCTCAAATGACTTATTCTCAAACAGTTACTCATTAAAAAAAAAAAAAAAAAAAAAAAAAGGAAAGGAAAGGAAAGGGAAGGGAGAAAGACCAGAGGTGGAAAGGCTAAATATAATGTAATGCATCACATTGCCTTCAGTTACACTGCACCATTTCCCTCCTTTTGCTAGGAAATTGCCATAGCAGCATTTTGCAAACAACTTTCATGAGAGCTTACAAAACAGCAGTCAGACAGGAAGGTGATTTGAAAGATCACAGAAGGGAAAACACAGGACAGTGGTTCCTATTGGAGACAGGTCAGCTCAGGACCGCAGCTCCCAGCATTTCCCACCACCCAGCCAGGCACACAGAACAGCTGTCCCGTCAGGTGGGAGCAACACACCGCACGTAGCATCCAAACCGATTCACGGGTGGTCTGGTTTTGGAAGGGGACTATTCAGCGTTCGAGGAGCAGAAAGGTTCATTACTATGTCTTTTTCACTGTTCTGCTGAACGGGTTCTCCTGGGAGCCAACAGGAACTGCACTCCTGACACAAGTGAAGTGGTGGTCCCCAGATCAACCACAAGCATAAAACCAAACTATTGTTTCCAGAAGAGGCACACAGGGCATCCTGTGACTGACCTGGGCTCCTTTGGCCTGACCTAGGAAACAAGAAAACCAAAAGCTCCACCTTTGAAAGCTGTTTAAGTGTGAGCTGCTACCACGTTGCTCGTCTGAGCCAGTGCAGATTAGGAACAGAGTCATCTGGAGCAACAAGCTTTTCTGTGCCACCAGCGCTCTTGTAGGTGTACCACAGCAAGATCTTGGTGATGTCTTCCAACTTTTTAAAGCAACACTATGATTTCTGGTACTACTTAACCCAGAGCTTACCAGAGTTGCTCTTCTCTCTGCACAGTATGCTTGTCACTGTATTACAGAAAGGTTACTCCACATACGCAGCCGCAGTGCCTCGCACCACAGAAATTCTTCCCCACCATCCTCTCTCCCCCCTCCCCAAATCCCCAGTACACATCCATACGAAAAACACCCTGCTACACTTCAAACACCACCCTAGTCAAGCCTTTCTTTTTCAGCTGCCTGACTGCCAGCCCCAGCATAGCAGGGCTGCCCATTTGCAGAACTCAGCACTCCAATCCACTGACCTTTAACACAGTGTATGGGATTGACTGTTTCTTAACACCATTTGCCTATTTTAAGTAATTTTCTAGAAATTCAGTTCATTCTTCTGCTTGCCTAAGGAGATATAAAAATTTACACCTATTGTAAAAGCATGAATAAAAGCTGATTGCAGAAAGTAAAGACAATAATGTGCTCATAATACTAACTAGCTCACTTGCACTGCCTTTCTGTTTAAAGGAAGATTTGTCTTATCATCAACAGGGTGTTGATTTAGATTGCTGCTAAAATTACCACTGTAAAAGCAGAGCCACTTTTATTGCATTAGTATAGGGAACAGTTATGTACAGTCTTGACTTTTATGCCTGTTGCCAGTGGTGATCAGTCTATTAATTATTAAGCCAAACAGGTTCTGCAGCGAGAGATGACATATTTAATGCACTTGGGATATTTTTTTGAAGAGGTTAACATTTACAAAATAAATAAGAAAAAAATCAACAAAACCTTTTTGAAGTAGAAATGAGCTAAGCTGATAACAGAATCAGGTAGAGAAAGCAAAGTGTTTGAGACAGCAAAGCAAGGAGGGCAATGCTCCAGTACTTAAAAGACTCACATTTAGTTTCCAGCTCCGTACCGACTTCTGGTGTAACTGGAGCCAGTCTTCCAGGCTTGGCAACTGATTTCTGTACTGATATAGTGCAATTTGGCCAAATATAAAAGAGAGAAAGAACCACACTCCCTACTAAAATGCAGTCACCTTCAATGGTAGCCACATCCATTTTGATTTCTCTTTACACAGCTCTCTCACGACCTGATACTTGAGCTGCAGGTCAGTTTTCTTCAGTAGCCACGTTGCCCACCCCATGCTCACGCATTTCTAATCTCAGTTCTTTAATGGGTAATCACTAACAGCAAAGTAGCAGCTCTTGTGGATGCACAGGAGGAAGAAGTTTCTGTGTATTCTGCACGTGGTTTGCTATGTAAACAGTACCAGAAAGGGGGCAGGAAGAAAACATTTGATGTTAATGAGCAAATACCTGCTTGGATTTCCCAGTATCCAGGTGTCATCACTTTTTGATAAGCAGAGAACATTAAGACTGAAAATGTATCTAGAGGCATTCCTCTTCTGGTTTCAGCATGCTCGGTATCGATTCAACTTTTGCTCAGTGCTCAGACTGCTCAGCATGAGAGCAAACCCACACCAGCCATTAGTTTATGCTGTGACTTTGGGACTGTTAATCTCTGATTCAGCTAAGACAAGAGTGGCTGGGCTGCTGTTTTTTCAGCCCCATAAAACTCACAAGCAGCTCAGCTCCAGCTCCCTGCCAGCATTGTACCATGTGGTCAGCAAGGGGGGTGTGTTGGCAGTGGGACTGCAGGGTAACCTGAGAAATACCAATTGGAATGGCTTTTCCGAATCCTTTACAGAAAGCACTTTTATCTGAAGAGCATTTCATCAGTTAGAAGTGAATGCACTGGTGGGGAGAGCTTTGGAGAACACTCAGGATCCATTCCTTTTCATTACAGCTTTGTTATGAGATTTGCCTAGACTGCTCTCCAGTTGGGTGATGTGCCCATTTAGGAGCATTTGACCGACAGATACTGCTGCTGGTGCAGGCTGGGTGGGAAAGCCACGTGCTTCAAACGGGCATCACAAGCACTGCCCTTCAGACTGCTTTGAAGGACCAACTATGTCTGCTCTGAGAGAAACACATTTCCTAGAACATTTAAAAAAAAAAAAAAGTTGTGCAGATTTAATGACTGATCATACAGATGTCTAAGACAGCTTCTCCACCAAAGTAACAGAACCATCAACTGACAGACTATATGAAAGAGAGAAAATCCTGTAATTCAGCCTATTTCAGTGCATGAGAAATAGCATGCAACAGGAAAATTAGGTTAAGTATCAAAGCAGTACCTTGATTTCCATTCTCAGCTGTGTCTCATCATCCTTTCATGATCTTGGGTAAATTACTTGACCTCCCATAGCTTAAGTTCCTCAACTTTGAAACAAAGAAGATTCTCCTGTCTTGATTACTTGGCTTTTAAACCAACTTCAGTAAGTATGTCTTTGTGGAGGTTTGTACAGCACCTAACATTTTCTCTCTGTGGCTGTTTTAGGGGAAGAAGCCACATCCTTTATTTGCTATTGTAAACACAATTAATAATCACCAGAAATTTTGCACTCCATCTATAGTTCAAGAGGGGTGTTCTCATTCCTTGGCCACAGACAGAAATGATCAGGACAGAATGAATTTCTTAAGCCTTCATCAGGAGGACTTCAGATGGGACATTGGCTGTGGGGGTGTTAAAGGTTTTCAGCACTCCTCTGAAGGCACTGGCGTTGCCTGTGGAGTCTACAGTCCAAACAAAAGAGCAAAGACACTCCAGGTCTTTTGGGACCAAAAGCAAAAGAAATCTTCCTTTGAATTGGGAAAATCTTTAGAGAAGGGACTTCAGACCTCCAGTAATAAAGGAAATAAAAAGCATCTGCACTGACAGCTCCAGTTAGGAGTAAAGAAGCACAAAGAGCTTTGAAAAACAGCCAGCCTTTCATCTTCAATAGCAAGCTCAACAGCTCTGCACCAGCTGCTCTGTAAACAGCATAGCAAGGGAAAGCAAATCATTGGCACCAAATGCATTAAACATGGCAATGTCTTCAGATGACATATTTTGTAAACTTCCTCCTTACAAGTTATGCTATTTCTTAAATCTAAAGGATTACCTGCTGTATAGCAGTAAAGTCATTCTTCCAAGCACCTGGGCAGGTTCATTACCTATGTTTCTTACTGAGTTCCCCACAAGGCAGGCAGTTTGGTTAAGAGAGGATCAAATGGGTTGCCAGGTGACGTGGGTTCATCCTCTGTCTCTGCTTTACATTTTCTGAGGGCCAGCAAATCACTTAAACTTTGGGCCAAGTTTTCACCTGGAAAAGAACAATCTTGTGCAATTCTTTATTGACTCTATCCATACGAACTTTTCAGGAAACAGACAGACACTGCTTGGCAAACTCAAACCTCCTGATAACAGAGTGACTTTTCTTAGCTCTGGACCACATAGGAATTGACCCGGAGCACCCAAAAACATGTATATCACAGGCTGAATTAGCTCCAAAGTACAAGTCCTAAACAACAACTAAGTGAAACTCCACCCTAGATTTGTTGAGGTTTAATTTAATTGAATCCTCTCATGTGAGCAATGAAACACTACAAGCAAGGGTTAAAAGAGAGCACTGACAATCCCCCTACAGTATTCTGGGCACTGAAGCAGTTAAACACACTCAGCATCTATGTACATGAGTAGGGAGGGATTACATCCTCTGAGTGGCTTTGCTGTGATCTATTAACACTAAAGTGACATTTTCTTTAATTTTAAACTGTTTCCATTATGAAAACTATGTTAGAAAAGAAGGACAAGTGGAGTAATGAACAACTGTCACGTCTTATGCCTGTGGCAAAGCATGACCAAACACCCACCTTTCCATTTTCTCCTCGTGTAGAAATCTGTTGGGATTCTTGTCACTTAAACTCCCTAAACTTCATTTCACTATCAGGAGAATAAGAATGCCAGGTATTTCCAGAGTACCCCAAGGTTTAACAATATCATGATATACATACTATGTTTGTACCACTTAAAAAACACTACAGGCTCTTTGAATAGCTGCCTGCCTTCATGGGGAAGCAGTTGAAGAGTATTCCTGCAACTCAGTTCCTTGGGGTCACTCTGCTGAGGGTAACTCAGAATAAAAACCACTGGTGGAACAGATCCTGCTGGACACCTGACACCCACTGCTGCTAAGCCCTAAAAAGCCCTGTTCCAAAAGTCACAGCCCCTTCTGACCTGGCACATGCTAGTGCCATGAAGGCACTACTTAGTGGGGAGGTTTGGAGCTCACATCTGCCTAGTGGTCTTTGCCAAGCTGTCAGCCAAAGATTTCCTTAGCATTAGGCAGCCCATCCATTTCTGGGGTATCAGCTGCTGTTAGCCAGATGCTCTCCCCTCCATCAGGCACGGGTAGGTGACTTCTCAGGAGCTGCCCTGAGAAGAGCACAGATGTCTGACAGCACTAAAATAGGCACTTTAATTTGTTCTCCCCACTTTGACCCATGAAATAGCATACGTGCCCCTGCTCTCCTCTTTCATCCACTGCAAAGCAGCCGCAGGGTTTCAGGAGACATTTGGGGACTGCACTTGTAATAACCCTGAACACACATCCAGCTAGTATCTGCACTTGCTAACCATTCCAGCATGGAGAACAGCAACACTACATCCCACTTGTCCTCAGGGCTGCAGCTCACGCCTTCAGAGCAGGTAGCACTGGTGGCTCAACCCCTTGTACTGCAGAGGGACTCTGCTGGCAAAGTCCTTTAGCAGCTCAGCTGCTCTTAAATGCCTGCTAGGCAGGAGCAGGCTTTGCTCCCACTCAGTACAGCCTTAAAAATCTTAACTTCTTCCCTCAAAGCTGGTTTGCGAAGCACGTACAGCCAGTGAAAAGGCTGATGTTTTACATGTCTTGCTGTGGTGGACCCTTATGGCTCGATGAGATTCCTTTAACCAGAGGCATGACACTGTCATATAGGGACCACAGACTGGCTGGTACAAAGCTAAGCTTGTTGCTTCTTGGACCTGGTTGGATCTGCCATTTTGTTTTAAGGAAATGGCACAAAGTGGTGTCATCATGTGGACAAGCAGAGTTTAATGCCAAAGGAATGGATCCTCGTGCTTTAGTCTCCAAACCAACTGCCTTCCACTCTCTGGAAACAGCAGCCTGCCAGGCAGAGACAGACATAATTACAGAGATATCATTCCTCACCTCACTCCTTCCCCTTTGTAGACCAGTGTTACTATAAAAAGGGGAAACTGAGGCACAGAGAAAAGTGGCAACTTGTCCAAGGCTCAGGGTATCACAGGCAGTCAGGAGGCTGCATCAACCGCTGGTCCATGAGCAGCATCTGTTTCCCTACAGCAGCCTCAAAAAACCAAGCTCTGTGGCTGGGAGGATGCTTTTCTGAATACCCACATGAGGCCTGAAGAAGACCAGGGTGACCAGACCCTGCTCTGCAGCAAGGTTGCAGCCTCCTGCCAGAGCCCAGTTTTCCAGAGATGATCAGTGGGAGCAGGATGGCCTTGGAGGCCCCTTCCCCCAGCCAGGCAGAGGCGGAGGTCCAGCCCGGCCCACTTCTCTCCATGGCACAACTGACCCCAATTCGAGCTGCCGACACTTTTTTTGCTCAGGGTGTTTCAGAGCTTGGTTCTTTGTGAATGCCTTTTTGTGTCACGCCACTGGCACCAGCCCGGCCTGTTCCCAGCCTGTTCCAGCAGCTCCCCGACCGCTGAGGTGACCGACGCAGAACAAGGCACAGGCTCCGAGCTGGTCCTCAGCAGGGCCTCGGAGAGAAGGGAAGGATCCTGGTGGAGCTTCCTCCCTCTTCTAGGGAAAAAAACGTGCCAGGTGAATGGAGATCCTTTGAAAGAGCAACACTCTGTGCCACAAGCAATGACATCCATTCAGAGGAAAAGAGCTAGGACCCAAGCAACAGGCTGCAGTAGCCATCTCAGTATCTACAACATGACCAATGTAAGACTCTTTTCTTAAAGACATTGCATGTTTGAAACATGCTGAATGAAGCTCTTTGGCATGTTGTTCCATAATGCCTTAGAAAGAAGCAGCCTGGAGCCTTTCACTGAAATCCCGTATAATCTGGAGAACTTCCCCTCAACAACCAGGGCTGGGAATTATGGTTCATGAGCATTTTGCACGGTACTGGCTTTCTGCAGGCTCTCATCCAGGGCAGTCACTCTGGCAAGCACAGCCTGTGTTTTGACGGAGCTCTTGTGCTCCCTCACACCAACACGTACGTAACCCAGCTCTGCCGCGTTTCTGTCACACCCGCGCTCTATCTGCAGCCACGGAACTGCTCCTAGATCTCAATTTACAAATCACACCTTCATCGCTGCCAGAAGGGCAATTACCTTTTTTCCCCAACAACAGTAAGCACAGTTATCAGTGCTGGCTAGCCCTGGCTGCTCGGGATCAAAGACAAGGAGCTTTCACACATGCATGCAGGAAATCCAGTCCTGGCTACACTGTTGTAAGGGGGCAAAGCTCAAAAGCATCCTCAGAAACACCCACAATCAGCTGAGCTTGTTCTTGCTGTCAAAGGCTAAGTTTCCCTATTTATGATGCATAACATGAATGTCTCATTTTTCTGTAGAGTGCAACAATTAGGTTTCTCTCTTATAATTTTACCAGTAGCCTCCTGTGTCAGTCAATGGAAAAATATTAAAAAACAAGTGCTTCAGAAACAGGCCAAAATAATACAGGCCAAAGCTCAAACAAAACAGCCCATATCATTGCAACAATAAAAATCAGGCTCCCGTTTGCAGAGTACCCCGTGTGGAGTTTTCTTTTTCCCTGCCAGCATTGACAAACCCACGCAGTTGTTCTGCTGGTGGCTATCTAGGGGGAAATGTGGCTGAGCAGGCACTCACCCATCCTACTACCATGGGGCGTGGGTGCGGGGCCACACCAGTACCTGAAAGCAGAGTAAATCCAAATGAGAAACTGCTGCCTGCAATATCCTCAAACAATTGAGGGAGAAAACTGTTCAGGCTACTACAGGGGCTGCAAAGTTTAGGCTTGAATATCAGCCACAAAGCCTCCTCGTCCCCTCCTGACACAGGCAGCCCCCCCAATGGGCACACACCCACTGCAGGGACATGCTCCGGAGCACAAATGAGGTCCAACATGAGCCCAGGGATGACCAGAGTCCTATGGCCGTCCTCCTTTTGCAAAGAAGCCACCAGGACTTGCTATATAGAGAAACCAGGTCACCACCAGTGATGCGTGGTGAAAAGCAATCTCATGGGCATCACCTCACACAAAGCAGGGGATGCTTTTTCCCGGTCCCAGACAAGCACCAAGGGACCTTCGAAATCAAACCAGAGCAGAGTAAGGGAGCTTAGCCCCATGACCAGTGCAGGACAGACAGATGGACTCCTGCTGCCTCAGCTGATGCCACTGATTCATGCAGTTCATGCAATGCCCTTTCCACCTCAGACCCCCTGGCTCAGCAGTTTTGTTACAGGCGGGTCACTTCTCACCCCTCAGTTTATTGCCTTCCTCAATTCATGCTACGTGGTACTTCTCCAGTTCCCCCTCTTTCTCCTCCCCATGGCTATTACATGAAACCTAATCAATTCCCAGTTTAATTGCTTTCAAGACCTTTCTTTTCCCACTCTAGCGCCCCAGCCACACATTCAGAAGTGCAAAAGGGAAAGCCATGAGGGACTGTGTTAGAGTCATGGTGCTATCATTGCTGTGCTGTCACTCTCCATTGGAAGACTTCACACATTAGAGGCATTGCTGAATTAAAGCTAGAGTTTTAAGATCAAGAGAGTCCTGCACGCTCCTTTTACAGATGGAAAAAACACAGTCAATAATGACGATGGCAAGAAATCTGTTGAGTTTTTTTTTGTTGTTGTTGTTGTTTTTCTCCCCAGTCTGGTATTTCCATGTTACCTCACTTGCTTCTGTTTGTTTTTCACTTTTTTTCTACCACCAAGCTTGTCCACCCTGCACCTGAACTGGACTTGACCAGCCCCATCCCACAGTCCGTCACAGCAGGTCACTCAACCCAAAAGGTAAAGGGCTAAACCCAGATTAGAGCTCAAAGTAAATACTGATCTGAAGGGTTTTGTGTTTGGGAATAGGTAAGTGTTTGTCTTACTGGAAAGCTGGTTTAATGCATTGTTTTCAGCTAAATAAATGCAAGGGCACAAGAAAGCCACTGACACTCTGAAGCACAGGAAATCTCCAGCACATAATAGAGTGGCCAGCACACGAAAGCACAGTAACTCATTCAAGTACTCTGAAATTCTCAGCTGAAAATTACTATGTCATTACACTTGATTATTTAGAGGCCTTGAGTGCTCTGTCCAAGAAGACAACCCATTTAATCCAGTTACGTCTTATGTGTAAAACTCAATACCCAGGTTCTGGACCAAGAGAGCAGCCATCATGCCACGGGGACAGAAACCTTTTATACCCTCCTTCATAAAACACTGTGTAGGGCACAGAGACAAACACCTTTCTCCGTCATGATTTACAGTCTGCAGTGTTGATCAGCTCACAGAACAAGACAAGCAAATCACTCGCAGCCAAATCAGATCTCCTTGATCCAGAGGGCCACTGGCAGAGCCCAATCAAGAAACAACTAAAGACACCACAAATCACCTTGCATTGGAAGCTCCCTCCTGTCTCTCCCTCTGGGGCTGATCATCTCAGCTTCCTGGTGGAGCTAAGTACCTGGTATGGTATTAGCATCACACACCAGGCACCTCTTCCAAGGATGGGGAGAAATCAGCCGTACCACAGGGTGCACAGAGAACAGCAAATACGAGCAGCCCTCCGAGATAGCAGTAGGCATTGTTTCTCATCTCACAACAGAGCACTGACCAACAAGACATGTAACAGATTGGTCTTAATTGTAAAATTCTCCAGGCAGGCCAACCAGCAATGCAGTGGTATCAAACAGCTGGTAAGCATTACGGATGACTCCAGCTACTGGGCCCTTAATAGAAGAGGTACCTATAAAGGTTTTGCTCTGGCAATCAAGCCCTTGAGATGCTGATAGCCCTTGCAGGGTTTTTATATAAAACCTCACCGCTTTATAAGCAGGGAACTTGGAGCCTGTTGCAGGAGCAGGCTGAAATATGCAGTGAGATTACAGGTTTCAGCACCTGGAAACCAGACACGCATCCTGCTTTTAAAGCACTATTAGGAGCAGAGTGGACTGCTATGATTTGAAGTAGGGGTTTATTTAAAAAATTTAGAAGTATTTCTGATGTGTTTTTCCCAGACATAAATAAATTGATGTAATCTCTTTTCAGAAAGTGGAAGAAAATGTTACCTTGTTGGGACTGCAGGAGCGGATTTATCAGCTTTGTCCCTGAAACTGGAGGGCATGTCTGAGATCACCCAGCCTCATCCAGGCATCAACTGAATGAGTGGCTGCAGTCTCCCACACCACCAGTTCAATCAGGCTCTTGCTGGGTGACAGTTTGGGTTAATTGCAGGGGTCAACAGCTGAGCTCAGGGCAGTAAACACTGCACAGGGCAGCTTTCACTAACACACTCCTGTGGCAGAGGAAATCTATTTCCTTTACCTGAACAGAGGAGATGGATAAAATCCCACCGAGGCCAGCAGATTTCATCGTTCTGAACGCATGTGATGGGCTGGACTGAGAAGTGGGGAAGAACCAGCGTGGGCACTTGATTCCTGCGTCCTTTCCTAGCAATGCCAGACACCGGCTGTTACACCTCAAAGCTCTGCCAAAGGTCCTCATCCTTTTCCTGGTGGAGTGATGGGATAGAGTAAGCAGCGAGGTCCAGGTGTTGCAGGACTCTGCTGAGTCTTGGTAGTTTTTTTTTCTGCACAGATCCATCACACCTTTCTGCACCCACAATGCCCCTTGTCAGTCTTCCTACCGCTACCAGACTGCTTGGGGACAGGAGCCGTGCACTCATACAGTAGCTAGAAAAATGGAGCCTTGCGCTCTGCTTATGCCTCTGCGCACCATGTGGGAGAAGTGTTCCTCCAGGACCAAGCTGGGTTTGGAAACAGGGAAAAGCCAGTGGCACACAGCAAGGCAGGGGGGAAGCACCCCGGTGCCAAGGTGGAATTGGTGTGGAGCAGATCTGGAGCGACGGCCTGGGACTGCAAAGCTTCAAGGTACACCTCCTAACCAGCTGGCCAGGCATCGACTGCCCAGACACCCCTGAAAGCCTTGGGCCCTAGGGGGGCAAGGGGACAGGTACTTTGGGGGCAGTTTGCAGGAACAAAATCCTCTCTCGTAGCTGCAGCTCAGGTTGTCCCTGTCCCTCGAGGCCGCCCTCCTGTCCCCACAGTCAGCCCAGTTCTCGCCTCCCGACGCCTGGAGGCAGCGGGGCGGCCGCCCCCAGGACCGGGCAGGGAGCTGAGGCCTCCAGGCCGAGGGTGCCCACAGCCGCGGGGACGGGCAGACTGAACCTCCCGAGAAGGAGGCAGCGGGACTGTGATCTTTCCACTGCGGATGAGTCACTTCCAACCGGGCTATTAAGTTATTACATTGTATTATTATATTAACGTCATCGCCATTTTCAGGAGAAGATAAACCTAATTTTAATCTGCTCTTAATTGAAAGCTTATCAAGAGACTGGCTCCATCCCTACGCAGTGAGAGGGCTTTTTTTTTTCTCTCCTCCTTCCCTTCCCCCTCTCCATACGCTGCACTCTTTACGCTGATGAAAAGAAACATCTCTATTCATTAGAGAAAAAGCAGCTCGGAGTCAATCAGGCCTGTTAACCTACAGCCTGGGCTGTTATCGACGATCAGACTTTTCCCGACAACAAAAAACCTGCTGGGGGCTGCAGTTTGGCGCCCTGTTGCAGCAGTTCCCTTAGCTGTTCCTCTTTATGTTGGGGTACTTGACAGTTTCCATTAGGTGAAGTGAGAATATTAAAGATATTTGAGCAGCTCTGGGAGAAAGTTGACTATATAATACAAGGGGACTGTGCAGATTTTAATTACAGATTCTCCCAAAAATCCATAGAAAGTCTGATTAAACTCCTAATTACTTTTAAAGAAGTGAATAAGCAATCAATAAGATGAACAGCAGTCTCTCTCCTCCTCTCTTTTTCTTCTGAGCAAGTTCCACGCTGATAGCACGCCGCAGATGTATTACCACAGGCAAGTTACCAGGAGACTAAAGGGGAAACATTTCTCTAAAGACTCCTTCGAAGGAACTTTTTGCGACATCCTCAGTACCAAGGCCGGCCCTGAAATCGATCAGGTTGCGGTGATTTGCACCAGCAGAGGAACTGCCCGTTGCCCCAGCAGCGACTTCATTTTGCAGGATTATACATCGGCTTTTCCAGCCGCGCTCAGCCTCCCCACACAAGCAGCACCGGCCCTCGGGGGGCTGTGGCGGGGTTTCTTCCCCCGTCCAGCACGAGGAGGTGATGCTCACACGATGTACGTCTTGTCCCTGGGGGCTGCAGTTGGTTCTCCTGGCTGTGTTTTATTACTGGCAGCCTCCCCAGGCATGCCACATAACCACACTGAGCAACGTCACTTACCCCGCTCTGTCAGACTGCGGGGCTGGCAGCAATGTCCACCCTGAGAGCCCTGGCCCAAGGTCACGGCTTGGTGTCTCCACAGCTGAAGACGTGGGCACCTCCGTGGTAAGCAGAGCTGAGAGAAATACGCTTATTGCAAGGGAAGCTCTCACTGGATGAGGAGAAACTTCTCGATCCCGGCCCCATGGGCCCTGTTCCAGCCCATTCATAGGTAACTTGTAGGCTGAAGGTGGGACCCATTCTGAGATGGTGTACAGCGAGACACGCAGACCAAGCCAACGCTGTTCCCAGGGCACAGCCACGCTCCTGGCCTGTTTTTCAAGACGTTATTATTTATTTTGCTGTCTCCAGTGCCAATATCCTTAACCCTGTAAATACCTTTCATTTTCCCATCTCAGAAAGCGGGAATGTTTCTAAGGGGTCACCTGTTCCAGGGCTTTCATTCTTCATCTCCAAATATCACCACGCTCTGCCTCTCACCTATTTTTTATATTTTCCTCGCAGAGAAGACACACAGCTACCCAGAACCTCCTCCTATACCACTGTCAGTGATTTTCTAGACAAAGCACAAGACTGGGAAGCAGCCAGCCCAGCTTAGGGGCAGTAACCACCCATCTCCCCCATCCCTACCCGTGGTGCCAATGCAGTTTGTACTCTCTGATGTGGCCAGAACCACAGTTTATCCGAAAACCCAAGTCCCATAACTTTCACAAACCTTTCAGGTGAGTCCCCAGTCCTGGAGGGACCTTGATGAGAGCATGCAGGTGACCTCTAGTAAAACTGTTGGTATTTTGAGGCTAAAGCCATCTTGTGCACTGGATACAGCACCCAACAGAATGAGGCCCGTGCTGGCTGGCAGCTCTCAATGCTTTTGACATAAAAGCAACTTTTGACAGAGAAAACACAGCTGAAGTAGCAAGGCTACCGGGCATGAACATTTGAAGTCTCTTTTTTTCTCTTCTGGGAGAGGGCTGCAAAGTGGGGTCTTAAGGGGGAGAACAAAACTAGGAAGGGAAGGAGAAGATTTTGCCGTGCATTGGAGACATAGATTAATTCCTAAGCCTTAAGCCAAAGGGACGGGAGAAGAAAGAAAGGATCTTGGAAAGGGAAGGGGGGAAGGAGTTTGTTCTGCAACCAAGGCTGGGTAATAAGGCATATGTGGCTTTCAGTGACAGTGTGTGAATTTACAGTATAATAAAGATATATACGGCCATTTGGAACAAGCTATTTCTAACATAAAACGACTCTGTATATTGATTGCCTGAGGAATTTGTACAGAACCTTATTTCCAGACATATAACTGAGCATATTATTTACTCACCATAAAAGCTGGATAAATGGCCAGACTCCAGGAGGGTGTGAGGCAATGGTAGTTGTTCATTGACAGGATGAATGGAAGGAGGTTTGAGCATAACAAAGAATGCCAGGATGCTGGGACCTATCCCACCAAGCCAGCAGCTTCAGCGAGTCACTGCAAATGTATAGATCAGGTGTATCTGCTTGGGGTTTTTTTGTTGTTGTTGGTGGTTTTGTTTGTTTGTTTGTTTGTTTCAAAAGATGAGGCCACTCCAAGACCCTTTTGAGGAGACAGGAGCCCAACACACAGAAAAATCATGATTTCTTCCCTCTTTTCTTCATGATTTCTTCTCTCAAGTAGCACTGAGAAACTAAGAAATGAGGAATCAGAGGCCAGCAAGTCCAGAAAGCAGAAGGCTCTGAAGCAGAGCAGGCTCTTATAGGGCAGCATACGAGGCCCCAAACCATGGGAGCCCAGCTAGACCCCACATCAGTCACTTGCTTAATGGTAAGGGAGAGATGACAGCTGTGGATTGACCCTTGCCTTGCCTCCCATGAGCCCAAGGCCAGCCTGGTCTGAGACAGGTCTCCCTCAACACTACTGAGAGCTACTGGCTCATTTCCATCTGGATAGAAGTGCCTGAACAGCACGCTGTGAAGCTTGGATGGCAAATGCTTCCAGATCCCCTTTCCCCTTCCCAAGAGACCCTTAGGCATACCAGTTTCCAAAGGGAAAGGGCTTTGTAGGTCTCTTTGTCTTTCGATAAGACCATAAGCTTCAAAGTATTTCCTAGGAAGTGTGATGGACACATCATCTGGGAAATGCAAACAAGACTTGAAGGAAGAAAGAGTCTGAAGATGAGAGAGGAATAGAGAAATACCCTTTGGTTTCACAGAAGACAAGCAAGCAGTAAGACCAGCTCAGAGACAGGGAATTCTGCAAAGTTTAGCAGCTCTACTGCAATTGTATTTAGACTATTAATAGTTTTGCTTCGACTTGTAAAACAGGTGAACAAGCAATGCTGTGATCTTGAGCATTCTCCTCCCCATCTCCTTGCCTTTCACACTGCATCGCAATGTTATGTGTAAGTGATACCAAATCCAGACTGAGATCCCCTGGGCAGGGACTGCATCATTTCCATATTCTGTTAAGTGTCCAGATAGTCCCCGCATAGCAGTTACGCATAGCAGAGACCCAAACGACTGGCCAGGCAGGTGATGGGGTCTTGATTCATGACTTCTGCTCATCAGCAAGGTGCTCTAATAATGAGGATGGAAAAAACAAGGTGTAAGAGGCTGTGAAAGGGTTGTAAAACTGCCTCTATGTTCAGCACACAGCCACTCCACCAGAGCAGCCCAGAGTATCAAAGAGGTTGAATATTCTTGTACTCCTGCTGCCACCTAAAGGAAATTTCTCAAAAATGTTCTGAAATGTGGAATAACCATATGTATGTTTCCATGCTGGGGCAGGCTTCTAGCTGGAGAAAAAGAAAAAAGAAAAAAAAAGATCCATTTGGAACGCAATATATTATGTTATGTTATACTTCTATCTTCCAGGAATCTGCTCCAGTGTCCTGGTAGATTTCAGCACGACCATGGTTGCCAAAGGATGGGGCCAGGGGACTTGTGCCAGCACTGCAAGGACCCCAGCACTGACGGTCTTGATGGCCATGACCTAGGGATACAGATAAGGAAATGTCTGTAGAGAGCCGCAATATCTTTTATTACACAAGCTGACACAAATGGTAAACAGCTTAAGGGTCAGAAATATATTTTCTTCATTTGGGGCTCAACACATAAGTTCTTGTTAAATGGATCCTTCTGAAATAGTTTTCCTTAAGGCACTCAATTCCTATGTTTGAGTTTTCCTCATTATTCAGGGGATACATTGGGTCCTTTGCTGCCTTTGAAGAGATGAGAAGGTCAGGCCAGCTTTAGAAACCTGGCACCACGGCCTTTTCCTGATGTCGTCTTCCTTTAATGCAGCTCACTTGGTCGAATCCATTCTTATGGGATTATTTTTTTTTCCAGAATTGGGCATATTCCAATGGTGCTGCTGGTAGCTGGGCAAAGCGAAGATTTCTAAAAGGAAATGTTGTTCCCATACTGTGCATAAAATAGCAATAACTTTGTTTAAGCTTCTATGCTGAATAAATGCCCAACACCAGAAGTTCTGTACAGTCAGCACTAGTGAGCCCAGGGAAATATTAAATTGCCTCATAAACTGGAAGCCAAATGGAACTATTACTTAAATGCTCAAAAAGTATAATTTGCTGCTGCAGATCAACGAATTGCCTTATTAAATAGAGGGAACATTACTATATGAGTGAAATTGGCTTTACAACTGTGGAGTTCACATTTTAATACCCTTACGTTTAAGGGGTAACATAACAGCCTATTTAGCTTTCCACCACATATGCACATGAGGGCACGCATGGACAAGTGCTCATATGACATTCAGAGTGGTCAGAAGTACAGAAAGTTCGGAGTGGCCAGAGTACAGAAATCTCACTGAAATGTATCAGAGAGTAGGAGCGCTTCTCACGAATGGGACCAGACCTCCAGTTCAGGACACTGGGGAAACCAGTCCAGGATGAGTAAGTAGATGCTTCCTGATATCCCAGTATGAAATGGCATGTTTGTCAAGAACTGGTAGCTGTGCATAAGCTTCAGTGCACAGCATGCCTTGATGTATCATTCCATGACGTGAATGTCTACCGAACTTATTACCTTCCTCACATATTTACTTTTCGGGACGACTGAACACCGTGTTGTCCTTATTTCACAGAGAGTTAAGCTGAAATGCATATGCATTAAGCAATTTGCCCCGAAGTGTCATATTGCGATGTGTCATTTGATGATAGCTGCTCTACCCTGGTGCTATTCAGGAAGCCATTTGACTCCCAGCCTGTGACTAATGTCTTGCCTGAGCAGTCTTGTCAGGAGATGTGATTTCTACATATGCTTTCCTTCTCCCTGTGTTCCACAGAAACTGCATTTACCCAATTTGGTCTAATACCTTCCCTATTTATTCTCACTAGGGAGTTTTAGCTTGTCTTGATACTGGAAACAGAAGCTATCTAGGTCACCAGCCATAGGTGAATACGACCTTTTAATTAACTGTTCTGAAACTGCTGAGGAATTGGGAATGGAAGACAATAAGGATGATTTTGAAAAAGAGAATGAAATAAAGAAAATAATGCTTCCGAAAAGGATTGTCTCCCTGTGATGCCTGTCTTGCTTTCCCTCCCAGAGCACACCACAGGTACAGCCAATATCCCCACGAATCCTCAAAGCAGAGGCTGTACAGGTACGCTGATGTGCTCTGCTCCGCGGCACCGGGCAGCATTAACTCCCCAGCCAGCAGCTCTCGTGACTGACGTCAGAACATATTTCATATCAGAAGATGAAAACCAACAGGGAAATCAAAATGATGGGACTTTATCATACCATTTGATTCTCCAAATGCCCGAACTGGAAAATATTTTTTTCTCCAGTACTAATGAGCATGTATTTTCAGCTCCTTGCTATGGATGGTATTCATACCTATCCCCAGTTGCCCTCAAGGTGTTGTCTACAGAATACAAGAATTCCCAGAGTCTGCAAGTATGGAAGCAAGCAGGTAACTCCCACTAAATATCTGTGCAAGCGTGATCACAGCCGTGCAACACCTCTGACTTCTCAACCATCCAGAAGGTGAAGTTTGCTCAGCATACATTTAGGTGGCTTGCAGGCAGGGGAGACGACTCCTGCCCCAGCTGAATCAGGAGGCTGTGTGCCAAAGTCCTGCTGAAACACAGGCATGGGGACTACTCAGAACACTCCCCACCTCTGTTTTTGTCTCTTCCAGAAAGGCAAAATAAATAAATAAATACATGCACAGATAAATAAATACACAGATAAATAATTAAGCAAAGCAAATAACACCACACACACACACACCAAGACAGGAGTATGCATTTCATATTCTAGCAATCCAAAATGTGTCCCTGAGGCCTTGGGTAGCATTTACCTCCCAGCCAACCAAAATTAATTTTCCTTGCTTCTAACATCTCATGAAACAGTGTCTCTAATGCTTTATTCCACCATGTGTTCTTACCTACATCTATTAATTTTTGTAACGGCACCCAGGAAAAAAGCAATCAGGTTTACTTGCCATGCTTTGGTTTTGAAATCAAAAGATCCCAAGGGTTCTCAGTGGGTTCTCCTCTCCAAAGCAAAAGCCCTCGCTCTCTCTTGTGTTATGCCAGAACCGTAACTACTGCAGTAGCACAGCTGTATGTCTTACTTGGTCTGAGTCCCCTCCACTTCAATGCAAGCTTTGGTGCTCCAAAATTCAAGCAACAAATCAGAGCAATGCTAGGCACAAGATGCGCCGCGTACATACCAGCACTTACAGGGCCTGAAAAAGACATCTGTAACTTCTGAGCACCAGGAAGATGTAGTCATATTGGCACAGCTTTCTTGGCATTAAAAAAAGAAAAAGAAAAAAAAAGAGAGAGAGAGCCATAATTGTTCCTCTAGATCTTTGCCCTTCTGAATAACCTTACAGTATTTCAGCTATCTGGCCTTTCTCGAGTCCTCAACAGAAAGTTATCCTGCTAGCATCATTATTGCCACAGACAGAAAAGCAAGACAGGAAGTTAAGTGACGGATCAGAGACAAGAAAAGCACTTTATTTCGGCTCAGCAATGTGAAGGAGAAAGGACTTTTATTTTCACTCAGTTAACAAGTTGCTTGTGGAGATGTTCCCTTCCTGTTCACAGTCCTGTGTCTGGATGAAGAATTTCTGCATTGCATGTAGAAATATTTACGTGGAGGTAAGCCAATGTATTGATCAGAGGACAAGTTCTCTGCCTGGGATTAGGAGAAAATTATCTGTGGTCCTCATTCTCTGTTTAGCACGGCTTGCTGTGAGGTGCCTGCAGACAGCAGTGGGAGTGATGCTGAACTGGATGAGGGTCTTTTTGGCGTCCCCGAGCCACGTGGCACGGAGCAGGCCCCCAGGCTGTGGGCCAGCACAGCCGGGCTGTGGTTCACGGGAAGTGACTGCAGCAGATCTGACGCAGGCACGGGCTGCAGACTGGGATGTGGGATGAAATCCTACTCCGATTTGTTCCTGGTACTGGAGGAAAAGAAATTGTGCGCATACATTATCAATCTTCACATGCTTATCCAACCGGGGATTAGTGACAGCTGTCTAACGCCAGCACATATAAGCAGTGACACCAGATACGAAGAGGTCCATGAAGCAGAACAGACCATCACGCGGATTCAGGCTTGCTTTGGAGAGGCTGATCTGCAGAACATCCTAGTATCCTCCGCTATCCACTTCCATCAGCAATAAATTTCCTTGCGTTCTTCACGTTGTTAGTGCAATACTGGCGTAGCTTCTGTTTTGTTTTTGTTTTTTTTTTCTAATGCACACATTTAAGGTTGGAAAAGGGATAACAGAGAGAGCTGTGCTACTTTTCACGTGCTTTATAGACCACAGACAAATCCATCGCTCTGCTTCCACTGAACTGGCATTGGGCCCACTAACGAGAGAGAACAGCCTTCTGGTACTTCCAGTGAGGCATCTTTCCTGTCTGCAGGTGGGAGACACCCACGCGCCCAGCTTCACTGTAGTAAATGCCAAACAAGCCTGATAAGAGACAAAGTTAGTGCCTGAAATAACAATAGGCCACTGAAAAGGAAAGCTTGTCTGGCATTGTGTAAGAGGAGCCTTTGGAGCATCAGTGGCCGGGACAGTTTGAGGAGCAGAGAAACCAGGTCTCTGCCCCTGGATGCCCTCTCACATGCACATGTCCATGGGCAACTCTGTAAAATTACTGTTTCACCTGCTGAGAGCTCAGTGTTAATTACAGGAGTCTAGACTGAGAGCAAAACCCAAGGCATTAGAGGCCAATGTGTTTAGGCCAGAAGGTAAAGAGGAGTACAAGCAATAAAAAGAATTGTATTAAAGATATGAACTACCTAGCAAGGGGACTAGAAGACCTATAAAAACAAGGAGAAGTGAGTTAGGAAGATTATTAAGGAACCAGAAAGAGATATTGAGTATCAGACTTACAGAGAGGTTCCCAGAAAGCACAGTGCACTGTGGACAAATCTGCAGCAGACAGAGAGTAAACAAGACAATTACTCCAGTAAAAACCATAGGGGGGAACTGGAGTCAGCAGGTGATGAAATGGGGGAATTTATGAAGCAATTTTTTTCCTCCCGCCTCTTTGCAGGGAAAGGAGAGGCCCAGTGCTGTGACAGGGGCTATATCTCTGGAAGGGAGAGGGCTAGATAATGCACAGACAGTAATAGAAATGGTTTGGGAAAATATAGGGCATTCACCACCTCCAGATACATGAAACACCTGCTTAAAGGAGAAAACACTCCTAGCAGCTCCGCGGGAAATGAAGGTAACAGCCAGAGAGCATCAGGTCTGAGGAAGGAATCTGAGAACACCCAGCAGTACTAGCAAAGGAACACAATGGAAGACATATTTTGATTAGAGTTAGAAAACATTCCTACTGTGTTAGCACAGCACTGAGATACCCAAGCTGGATCAGGGAAGCAGCCGGGCAAGCAGGTGCCATGCCAGCTGCAGGGCTGTGAGCCTGGTGCCGTGACCCCATGAAGCCCCATTTCATCGGCCACTTCAGAGCTCCAAGGTATGGCTGATCCAAGCACAAACGGAAAGAAAGGCAGATCCAGAGCACAGAGGAACTGGCAATCTGCACGTACCATTACCTCGAGGTAGTCCTGGACAAACAGGTAAAGTCTTTTCCCCTAATTCATAACATCCAAGCAGAAAAAAAGGATGTGTTTTGGATGTGTGCGGCAGCCTTACAGCAGGATAGCAAGAAGGTCTGTGCCTTAGCCTCTGGTCATGACTCTGAGGAATCTGCCATCAGCTCTGCCCACGGGCCACAGCAGACCCTGGGGATTCACCGTGCTTTCCACTCAGAGCAGGAAACAAGGCTGTAAAGGTGGGAGAGGAGAAACTGAGGCACAAACCTGTTACAGAGGCTTGGCCTCTTCCTTCACACAGGAAGCCCACGAACAACTGGTGATTCCTTCTTTAGATCCCTAAGAACTCCACTCAAGCCAGAGCAAGTACAGGAGTTAAAAAAGAATCCAGTCCATTTAACTAGATCTCCTGGCTTCCACACCAGATCTCACAAATCCATTTTCCAGCCTGACAGCAGATTTGCAGGCAGTAAGACACAGTATAGAAAATGGCTGTGATTTCACCTCTTCCTTAAACTCAGCTTTCCGGGTTGTAAGCCACAGGTGCTGGGGAATGATGATGCTAAAATACCAGACTGTTTTCAAAGGCAGAGTCCCTCGCCAGTCTCAGTTCTTACAAACACATCTGGGTGGGGTGAGCCCTACTGAACAACTCAGCCCTCGTGAAGGTGTCCAGCAAGGAAGTAGTGCAGATATCCTGAGGCCTAGTTTCCCACTCACTTTGTGCCTTATCTCAGGTAATCTCCCACGTACACACAGGCAAGGCTCTTCCTTAGAAACAAGGCAGAGTTGTTTTCCAGATCAGCTCTAAAACATCTGCAGTGCTGTGCTTACCAAAAGCTGGGGGGGCACTTTCAGGTCTGTATGATCAGCGAGGCAGTGAATGCCCAGTGTCGTCATGCCTATTTGGTAGCTGGTTCATTTTTCCTGACCCACGGTTAGCCTTTAATTAGTACTTAACTAGTCACGAGTGGTAGGGATTAATAGGATGAACTGCCACTCAGGAGCCCTAATTTCCTTCCTGCTTCTTCTGCTGCCTCTAGATGGACAGTACATTCGTTATAGTAAAGACTGCGTAGAGTGTGTCCACCTATTTTCAGTTTTTGTGCCGATTTCCATGGCAATGCTGTTCAGGCTCAATTTTCCAGGACAAATGAATGTTTTAAATTACATTCCCCATAAGCATTAGCTCTGGGGACCGTATGTGGCAAATTTACAACTCTTTCAATTTGTCTACAGGAAGATGAGGAACATGACTGCTTGTAAATAACAGGTTTGAGGATATAAATCATCGCTCTGCTTCCATCCATCTGTCCCACAGACTCTGCAGCTAAAAATGCACAGTTCATTACCACATAGTTGTTAGCCAAGTTTCAAGCAGTGTTAATACGCATCTTCGTGCATCGGTGGCAGATCAGGTCGATCAGCTCAGCCCTGCTCCGAGCACGGCAGAAGCGGTAATGCTGCCTGGTGGAGAGGCTTTGCAGGTCCTGCGTGTGCTCAGGACAGCTTCTTTTACCCGTTCCCAAACGTGCTGAGGCTCAGAGCATTGATTTGTGTCGGGACGAGGGCAGAGCAGACGCTGCTCGAAGTGCAGAGCAGTGTCTAGCAGGCACGGGTAAGCGGCTGAGTGATGGGTGCTAGAGGAAGGCTTGCAAGTAAATAATATATCTGTCTCTGCTCTGATGTATGTTGCAAAGCAACTAATTCCTTCCCCTCTGCATAGCTGCTGCTGAAGTATGGTGGCTGACTACACGCTCAGCGATGGCCTGCCCCTGAACATGGGGTAGCAATGCGGAGCCCCGCCACGCTATCTTGACTTTGAAGAATATTACAGTAGCTTTAAAGCTCTCAGACATTAAGAGACCGTTACTCACTGTCTCCTCGGAGCTGATGGAGTCCTTGCCCTATGTGTTCTCCATTTAACAAATGTCACCGACTGTTTTACAACACGCTCCGCCGAGGAACAGAGGGATCTTTCAATTCAAACAGAGCTGCGATAGATTTAAGCAGCAAGGAGCACTTTGCGCTTGCTTGGGAGCAACGCAGTTCTGCAGGTCAGGGTAAGAGGTCCCAAACGAGACTGTCCTGAACACAGGGGCTTTCCGTGGGCAGACCCCGTCTGTCCCTTGCAGCCAGCTACAGGTGGCTGTACCGCAGGCTCGGCGGCAAGGCTGAGAGACGCACCCAATGTCATGCAGCAAGTCTGTAGCAGAATTCGAGCTCGCGTGCTTCAGCCGTTGCCTAGCAGAGCGGTGCCAGACTTCACCAGTTCTGGATACAGCAGTCAGGCCTCCAAGGTGTCTGAAGCAAGAAGAGAGGACAACACGGAGCTGCCAGGTACTTCCCATGTGGGCAGCACCAGCTCAGCAGCGCTGTTGTTTCAACCTCCATGCAGTGGGAGATTAAGTTGACATCAAATCTTCATCAGCTCAGACAATAATTAACGCTTCCCCGTGTTAACCCAGGAGATAATGTGGAAGTCTATAAATGTAGTCAATGGTAATCATGAACCTACATCCCAGTAATGTTGTGAAGGAGAATTAATAATTGTACTCTTTTTAATACAGAGAAAATGTTATATTATAGCTAAGTATTTTTTTTTCAAACCTGAACCGGACAAAGATAAAATAGCACAGCCACTCCACACTATCATAATAACTTCCATTCCCTGGGCATAACGGATTTAATATCATTATCTAGAGATAGTATGTGTTCCCATTCTTCTGAAATCACCTACTCTTTGTCTATGGTTAATTACTTTGTATGAGAGCTGCTTAAAAATTATTTCCCCAAGTGGAAAATTTGGATGAAAATGAGAACATTCTGGTCTGGAATCAAAATTCTCAGCGGAAAACTGATGTGTTTTTTCTTTCTCCCCAACTGCGCAAAGCATTGTATTAAAAGTTTTAAGTTTGGGTTTTCTGTTGAAAAGCATCTACTTTCTCCGGTTTTGTTTTTGTTTTTCAGAGAAAGAAGATGCCTTCCATGAGCTGCTTTTTGCTATGACAAAACTAATTTATTTTTTTTGGCTTTAGATCTAACCATTGCATGGGTCTCACTGCTACAGCAGCTAACAATTACCCCAAAGGACTTGGTATCTCTGACAGACACTTATATTATTTTAACGCTTTCACACTGTGCTTTGCACCAATACCCTGTGTTGTGCTCACTGGAACAAGCTCAGCGCAGGGGAGGTGGATTTCCAGAATCAAACCCAGGGACGGAGGCACGCGATATATTTTAACCTACCTCCTCGTTCCTTCAGGACTGTGCCAGAAGCAGTAGAAGCAGTTTGGCAGTTATCAGCGCTCGCTTCTGGAGGCAGAGCGATTCTCTGCAACCACAGCTGGAACAGACTTTTTCACCTTCTACCCTCGGACCAAACAACCTTCCCCCGGGCCTCATCAGAGCCAGCCATTTGTGAAATGGCTGTGCAAGAGGGGTACGAAAGGCAGGAGGAACTTGGATGCTGTTCCAGCCTTAATGTAATAACAGAGGTGCTGCTGAGGAGTGATGTATTCTGTGTCCCTCAGTCCCTCCAAGATCCCAATTAATACGATTCCATTAACTTCAGAAGGTGTGCTAAGCAGTAATGCTCTGGGCCATTAATTCCAACAACGTCAGCACGCTCTTGCTGTGACATTTGCCTTAATTAGTACCATAACCCACTACTTGACTGCAAGCCTTGCAGGTAATAATTCATACACCAGTCCCCCATAAACAGAACTTTGGGTGCTCTCTGCTAGAAGCTGTAACCAACCTGTACATGCTAAAAAGAGGTAAGCAGTGGGGCACGGGGTTTACAATGCAGTAAGAGAAAAGAAGGGGGTTGAAAAGGATGCTGCTGAAGTTATTGTAACTCTTTGGGCCTTGGTTCCCCGCTAGGGGTCTGCAAGGCTTCAGAACTGACTCTTTGTGATGTTCTTCAGAGATCCACCAAAAAGCAATAGACTAGAGAAAGTGTCCTTGGATGGCATTAGTTTGTAGTAAGCTCTAGGCAACTTGTAAAATCTTCAGATGGATTAGATTCAGCTGAGAAGGATTTGGTCCCTTGAAAATGAGAAGCGAGGTCCTTATCCACCCTGCAAACAGTCCCTGAACTAGTCAGACTCTCTGCTGCCAGAAATCAGTATGAGGCATGTTGCTTTGTTTCTCCCTCGGTGATAACAAGGCTGTCCTTGGGGAGAGGTAGGGGGGGAACAGGATTTGTAATTTAGAGTGGGACAAGAACACTTAGTGGCAGAGAGAAGCAGCTCTCAAGGAAACTGAAGTACGTTGTGCCTCTTAGAAGTAATCTCTTTTCAGATGACAACGTATTTCCCAATTGCTAATGAAGCAGGCTGCAAAGCTCCCGTGAGATGTGTTTTTTGAACACATTTTATCTCCAAGGAAAGCCAGATGTGCAGGGAAGGAAAGGCGCTTATCCAGACCACCTATTTTTCAGGGACAGAGCTCAGACTCCTGTTTTAAATAGGGGACAATTACCTGTTCCACGTTCTCTGTAGCTTTGCAGGTAGAAGGTATGACATACACCTTGGAGAAGAGGAACACACAGGACTCTTCTGTGGTCGCTAGTGCAGGAGCGATAGGCATGAGCCCCCCACCCAAAGGAAACCATCTTGGTCACTCTGCTGGCTGCCACAGCCAAAGGTCTATGAAGGACAGAAAACAGAATGCAGTGAGGACCACCAGATTTTTCTGCTTTCCAACACAGCTTCTAAAACTTAAGACGTAATTAGCACTGACAACAGTCAGCAAAGCAAATGTCATTCTAGGCAGCCTTTTCTGAACGAGCCAACCACAAGTAGCATGGGAAAGAACTGATGATGCCCCGAAATATCCATGCTCTTGAGGGTGGTACATTTTGGCCAGAAGTCTCCCAAGAACACACAGCCTTGTCACAGGGTCAGCTCTCCAGCAAGGCACGCTGGGAAGGTATCAGCATGGGACGGCAGTGATGCTAGTGGGTATGGACCAAACAGTCATGCCGAAAAACGCAGGTTGCTGGAAGGACACTGAATATCGAATAAAAAAAGCAAATGTAACCAAAGATGTCATCTCCTTCAAACTGGTCCTTTTGGGATCAGCCCTAAAAAGCCAGAGATTCTGATGCACAGAGTGTCTTCTAAATGTCATCTCATTCTCCACCTAGGCACGACAAACAGATGTTCCCAGTAACAAGACCTCTTGTAGCTAAATGAGATAACACAGTTGGCTGAGAGATGCCAGAAATGTGGTTCCCAGCCCGTTCATTCCTTGTCTTTCCAGCTGAGACTGACAAGAAGAAAGGCGCTGACTGCCAGTTAGAGTTTCTGAAGGCAACGCTACTCCAGAAAGAATTCAGATGAGACGAAACCACTCATTTCCCCCAGGACTTCATTTTCATCAGCAGGGAAGAAAATGTAATACGTCCCTGCAGGCCCTTGACACTGAAGTCTGAGGGCCTCAATCTGATCTCTATTATACCCATGTAAATCACAGCCCGCTTGTACCACAGAGCCGGTGACATTTCACCACTGCAATATTAACAAGGCCCCAGATATCGCCTTCCCCGTCATGCATTCTGAAAGGAGGTGGAAGATGCCTTGATTGCGATTCACTGCCCTTAACTTACACGTGTGAGTTGGCCAGCTGCTGAAAGAAAGGAGGGGAAGTGCCGAGGCCGAAGGGGAGGTCTGTGCTGGTGCAGCAGCTGGAGCAGGCCTTCTCTGTGCCAGAACAGTGCAGGCTCACTGGGGGAAGACGTTAACCGAGGGGAGGAAGAGCACCGGTCCCTCCCCACAAGGGCAGCATCCACCCACCAGACTGACATCCCCCCATGCCCACACCTACCCTCTTCCCCCCTGGACTCTCAGAGTCTCAGTGACCCTGGTCATTCTCCAGCTTCCTGCTAGGGGCAGACTGAGGACAGCCCAGAAGAAAAGTACGTGTTCGAACCAAGCTGTGTTGTGTTCTGATGGAGCACGATGGGTTTTGCTGCCACCAGGAAATCAGCCATTAATGTCCATTCCCACTTACGCAGCCACGAGCAGTGGCTCTCAGTAGATACGAAAAGCAATACAAGACAGCAGCCATCAGGAGGTTAAATGAAAAATACGAAGAAGACATGGGCACGATCCAAATTATTGCTCCAGTCCCGGTGTGTTCCGTGCTAGAAATAGGTTTTCTGGAAATCCAGAGGATTTCCAAACAGCTCCCTCACACTTCAGGAAGGCTGAGACCGGCTTTTGTGGCTTGACTCTTATTGCCAAAGAGTTTTTCCTCAGAGGTTAGTCCAAGTCTGGGGACGGTGCAGCCTGCAGGATCGAAAAGCCCCGACAAACTGCCCCACCTCGCCCCCCAAGTGCAAGGAGGAGGCAAGGACCTTCCTGGCAAGGCAGGTCATTGAATGCTGCTCGTGTTTAAAGGGAAATGGTTGTGCTGTCTTTTTAAAGTCCTCCTTCTACTGTCTTCCTCGGGGGAGAGGAGAAAAGTGGAAGCATGAGAGGAGCTGCTGGGTGTCCTCACTTAGTGCTGGGCTGAAAGGCAGGCTGGTAACTCAGCACCACCAGCGGGCCAGATGCCCGATGGCCAGTCAGAAGAACCTGCAGCAAATCCACATCGATGCTCAGTAATTGTTCCTGGTCAAAACCACCCGTAGGAGTCTGGAAACTCTGCCTGGATTCTCAGGAGGGTGGCAACGGCCCAGCTATACAAATCTGCACATCGCTCTGGAAACAGCCTGTCTGCTAAGAAGAGAGTCACTAAACAGAAGAGCCTCTTGTTTCAGACACACGTTGCTGGCCCGGGAAGATGTCAGCTCACATAAATTAGTCACTATAAAATGGAGAACCCAACACTGGAAAAAAAATGGGAGGAAATAATATGAGAGGCTTTTCTTGGTTCATGACTGGAACAGCTACTGTCATTTAAATTTTATTAGGAAAGATTAAAAGGAGCCTTGGAGTGAAGCTGCTGTGATGAAGCGGTCCCAGGGTCTCTGTAACTGTGATTGGCACCATACTGACGTGTCAGCCTGACAAAGTTATGATAGTTATCATGCTGGCCCTAAAACAGACCCTTCAACTTGAGGCGAAATAATAAAGAATGGGGAAGAAATCTCCAGAATTCAGGAAGACTCAATCCAATTGGGCAGAGATATACACATTTACCTCAGCCTTGTTTTTTTCAGAGGTGATACAGAGTAGACAATCAATACTGCCGGATCTGTACAGAGCTGCCTCTTCCTGGAGATGTTGTTGGAGCCTGCCCCATAGGCTTGGCGTGAGCCCGGTCCATCCTGCCCCTTCCTACAGCCGTGGGGTTCCTGGGATGCAGGAGGGAGCAGGCTGAGAAGCCTCTGGTCAGCTCAAGGCAGTGGCTGCCTTGCTCATCCTGGCTGTTTCTGTGCCCCAAAAATGGCGCTGCACCAAGCTCCGCTGCTGGCTAAGCAGCGCCACTGGTTTTACACCCACCTTTACCCTCAGCCCTAGGTAAGGGAGCTACAAAGGGTCCCTGGGCTGGTGCCACCGCTCTGAACCTCTCCGGAGAGAGCCATCACCTGCAAGTCACAAATGCCCACCCCTGTTTGACCAGCCCTGGCAGTGCAGCTGTAAAAATCCCAGCTTCTGCAAGCCGCTGCCTTTGAAAGCTCTGCCTGCCCTCGAGATATCTTTTGACGCACGCAACCTCCTCGCTGACCATATTACACCACACACCCGAGCCTTATCTCTGGCCCCAAGAGACATGGTCTGCATAAGCACAGCCAACAAACAGGAGCATAATGAGCCCTTCTCACCACCCCAAAGTTGAAGGTGAGATGCCTTTTTAATAATAGGGTATTTGGAAGGATTTATAGGCGCTGGCTGTTTCAATACACAAATGACAGTATCAATCAGAGCCAGACAGCAGAGGAGGAAAGCAATATACCTGCTAGGTGAGGGGAATGCTGATGTAAGGCACAGGCAGCAGGGGCTGTGGCCAGCAGGAGCTGAGGCTTGTGTCTGTCCCTTCCTGCCTGGCAAGAGAGGTTGTAGCTAGCAATAAATCTGAACGAAAAATTGCATTCTGCATCCTAAAAATGTTTGGGTTGTATCTGAGGACCAGCTAAGCCGCTTTGGTTCTGTCCCTTCCTGTCCCAAGGACTCTCCGCTTGTTGCCTATGCAAACCAGAGGAGCTCACAGGCCAAGGAAGAAGCTTCTTCCAGGTCTGTTTGCACCCCACAGCCCCTCACTGCTGCGGAGGTGGTGGATGCAGAGGGATCATCACACGCTGCAAAACGGACACGCATCTGTACGACAGACCTGGTGCTAAGTAAAAGCCCTACGATTCTTCTACCAATTTAAAGGCCAAACACAGCAGCCCAAATCCATCCATCTTCTTGTCCAGAGGCTGGAAGAGCAGAGGAAGTTTAGTTGCAACAGCTGCATTCTTTCTTTAAAGACACCTCAAGGAAAGAAGAGCGACTTGAAGCAACCGAAGATGTGTGAGCAGGTGATAATCCCACGTGGCTGCACACACGTGTACAGTACTGCACACAAACTCAGGCAGTCTGGGGCAGTGCCTGAGCTGACAATGGAGCCAACTGGAATCCACGGGGCACCTGCGCTGGTCCACCAGCCTTTGCGTCCCTGCACACGGGAGGGGAATAGCTGTAATACCAGCGCAGGGCTGAGGATGCTCTGAAAAGGGCCACAAGGTTAGAGACACTGTTTGTTTTCACAGTGCTTGATCTGCAAAGCCAAAGCAGAACAGGAGCCTTCCTCTCCAGCAGGATTATTTTAATTCAGATTCACCCAGAGAGAATTGTTTAATTTGAGCAGGTCAGGGGTTCAGCTCTACTCTATGCTTGCCTAGTTATTGAACAGATAATACCAAATACCGTTTGAAAGGAGAAGTTGCATTCACGTATTTTCAAAGATTTTCAGCAAGTCTTCTGGGCAATGCTCCCAGTTTAGAGCTTACCTGGAAACTAGAGAAAGCTATTAAGTTGAGGGTTTAATTGTCTTACTCCATTAGTTGTGAACACTCTGCACAGTAACCCTTGCATTCCACTCCCGCGGCCGCTCTGCTGAAACAAGTGCTGGGCAGGGAGTGGGCTCCCAACACACCGACTTTGTTGTGACTTTGAAAAACCCCATTTTAGAATAAAACCCAGGCTCTCTCAACTCCTTTCTGGAAAGAAATGTATGGTATGTGTACCCTGGTGGCTAGGGGCTATCAGCTGAGAGAGGAGAGACTCTTCAAGTCCAGGCTGACCTCACAGGTCTCCTGCATCCACCTGTTGGGCATGCCACCGCCTGCTGGAGCCTCTTCACACTCCTTAAATATCACCACGTCAACCGAACAGTGACCTGAACCCAGCTCTCTCAGGGCTACCAAGTACGTCTTTTCTACAAAGTGGAACAGCTCCAGTAGGACAAGTTGATAAAACCCGCCCCAAAATTGCTGTGAACCCGGTGCATGAAGTAAGGATACATTCATCCCAGCTCGTGTTCAGCAATCTGCCACATTTCCTGATGCCCAGACGAGTGCTGTAACCCCCACGCTGTTCACTGTAACAGAGCGCGCAATTGTTTCTCTGCATGTCTTTGATCCCAGCAGAGTTTAATCAAAACCACCTCTCCTTTTTAGAAGTATTTTCGGAGCAAAACTATTTCACCAAAATATTTTCAGCCACTTCAAGTACAACAGCTCAAACCCATTTGCTGCATTGTGCATACTCTGCAATTTAGCAGATCAATAGGCAATCTCTGCCTTTGTCGCTAGCTACAGTAAGACCCTTTGCTGCTGCAGACTCCCTTCTTTCTGTGTCCTTTTAGCAACATTTCTGCCTCCAGCTTCTCTTTGCTTCCATGCACTTTGTAGATTCACTTACACTCATGAGCAAAGTCAGCATCTCATTCACAGGACTGATGAGGGAGAATAAAAAGAGGGCTGAAAACACCTCTCTTGCGGAAGGGAAAGCTGAAGTCTCTGTCATTCTGCCGGGCAAACAAAGAAAGCACCAAAGGAACTAACTTCCCTTTGGTAACAGCCTCAGTGAAATACAGCTCCCAGCTGGGACACGGGGAGCATACTGTGAGCAATCGGGTTAACAGAGCCAGCTCCCAAACAGTGCAGGGCTGCACATGTCCCCTGGTGCTCTGTGAATTGCACCTGATGAATTCCTTCCACGGTTCCCCTCCTTTCTCCCAGCTAGGTGAGAGCACCTGTCCAGCACCCCCTGTGTAACCAGCACAAACCTTGCCAGAGCTCATCTCTGAGATTTAGCTGTGCTTTCAGTGCCACTGCATGGCCAGCCAGGGGACTGGCATTTGCTCCACTAACTTTGCATCCACCCCCTGCAAGATGTTACAGATGTGCAGCCCAGCTCGCAGAGCTCATCATGAGTCACTGCTGCGTCAGGGACATAGAGGAGCGCAGTCTAGCAGGCAGCAGAGACTCCTTCTCCATGGACGTCCGCAGTCTGATGGATGAGCCAGGCTCTGAAGATGAGGTTATTCCTGTTTTCCAGACATTTGGTCACTCCTGGCCCTAAATAATTAAGTCCTTACAGAGAGATACCTCAGTTTCCCCATCAGCACAGTCAAACACAAATTACTGTAGTCACCACTCTCCCTCTGTTTCAAGGAAAAAAAAAAAAAAAGTACTATTTCCCGGCATAAAGACCTTACAGTCACCTCACAGATCTTGGGAAAGAGCTGCAGCGATTTCTCCCTCTTCCTCCAGGGCTTTAGGGCTCATTACCAAACTAACAGATAGACCGGGTTTGCACATTAGGAGCTTTTCCATAAGACAATCTCTCTGCAATTCAAACAGTTTAGAGCACAGCATGAACAGAACACAATTTATCTTAATTGAAAATGGCTCCAATCTGGCACTGTTTGTCTTAGAAAGTGGGTCTCCCTCCCAGGGTTATTCAAGTTACACAAAGCTCTGTGTCACCACAGGTGTGTGGAGCCTGATGCTGAGCACTTTCTACTTGAGGGGAAAAGCAAGGCATGCAGCCCTTCTGAAGGGTCACTTGTAGGACACCACCAAGTCCATTGTCCTGAGCAGCTGGAAGACAAAGGCACCAGCTTTGATCAGTTCTTTGGCTAGAACATGCTACTCCTCGGCGCTCCTAATGCCAAGGTGCAAGACAAATTCTTCCTCTTTGGTGAGAGCAGCAGCAAACTGTAACTCTGAGATAAGGAAAGCGTCAGAGACTCCTGTCATCAGCCCAGGTTTATCATGCTGAAGACCCAGAGGCTTTGGATGATGGCAGTACGAAAGATCATAACAAGCCATAAAACATTCTGACCCCAGATAATTTGAGGATTTTTTTCAGGATTTTTCTGTCAACTCCAAGACTTCTCCCCTGTCCAAGTCACATTAAATGCCTTGTTTCCCTCCCTATAATTTATAATGTTTTCAAATAAATATCACTTTCTAAAAAATGCGTCACATTTTATTCTGAGCTTGTCAAAGCAAAACATGTCCTGAAAAATTTCTCCCTCTTCATTTTTGGCCCAAAAAATTCACTGAACTTAGGCAGGTTCCCAAATAATTTCTTTCCACAAAACTATTTTTTCAGTGAATTAACTATTCCTCAAAAGGCATTTCCCCCTCTGCTGATGGAGTCTACCATTTTCTTCTTTGATGTGGCAAATAATAAAAGACGATTAAGCGAGAACAAAACACTCCTTTACCACTACACAAGCAGTTCCACTCCCGACCACTTTTTCATGTTAGACACAGGCTCCTCTGGCTTTCAGAGACCCGAAGGTTCTCCAGAGAGAGGAAATTACTTGCCTACAGCCACCCGGAGTCAATGGCAAGGCAAGAGAGATCTGCTTGAACCACAAGGCACCCTTGAGAGGAAGAGATTTATTTCTACAGTTTCCTGATTTGCAACAGAAGTACCACCACGGGGGTTAGCGAGGAACAATCATTAGCAGAAATACCAGAGCCTTGCCTAAAAGCACCAGTTACAACAAGTGCTCTGTGCAAGATGTCAGTCCTGCACCTGGTGAGAGACAGGCCTTCGTGCGGAGGGCTTGCAGTCTGCGAGGACGAGTGAAGGATGCAGGGAAGCATTAGCCCCTTTTGAATGCGGACAGAGGCACTAACTCTGGGGCTGCACAGCATCCACAGCATTCATTCCACATTCCCACAGCAGCAGACCAGCAGTTTATCTAGGACAGACTTTCTCCCCTAATATATATTAGCTGGGAAACTGCACTTCATTTGTGCAAATCTCCCACTTCTCCCTAGCTACCGCTGAGACTCCCATTAATGCATCACTCCGTGCAAACTGCCTCCTTTCGTGCAGACTGGCAACGATCAGGGTGAGGTTGTGTGGAGGATATTTCTTTTCAACCCATCAAATAAAAAACAAAGAAAGCTCTACAGGCTAACCATGAGAGGACACAGTACATCATGTCTGTTTCTAACTCCTACAGCTCTGTGAAATCTCATCATAGTTGTTCAGCCTTGCTCCCCAGAAGCCCAACACCAGTCAATGCTCAGCAATGACTGAACATTATGCCCCCTTCCTCGGTGGGGACCTCAGTTCAGGCAGCTGTCAAGTGGAAATCTCACCAGACTCTGTGGGCACTACCTGCCCAGATGGACACATAGCCACCAAGCTCCAGCCAGCCTGGCACAAACCCATTCCCACCTGGAAACATGGCAGAGCTGGCACAGAGCTGCCCCTCTCTTGCTCATGCTCAAAGTACCTCTGTCTGGCTTTTTGCCACTGTGCTGCGCAGATATATAACTTACAGATGACCTTCCATGCTGTGTTAATGCTGATAGCTTTTGGCAGCAGCGTTAAATTGGGCACCCAGATGCCTAATAAGTTTGTTCCCTCATTGGGTTTCGTTGGTCCAATGCACAAGGACAAATAGAGCTTTTCCCCCTTCCCTTCTACCTTTCCTTAGCTGTAATGGATAACAACCTATTATCGTTATTTCTCTAGACTCCAGTTAGAAACACAAATAAGATTTGTATGTTTTCTTAACTGCTTTTTTATAATTAACATTCTGCTGGACATACCAAGCCCGAGGAGTTCCAAGGACACAGGGACGACACAGCACCGCAGCTGCACAACATGAAACCTCACCACACAAGCGCAAGCACGTAGCCAGCAAGCACGATGTATCACGTCGGCTCCTCTGCCCCTGAACTCTTTGAGAAACACAAGTCTATAAAGGATAAAAGCCCGAATTATGGAGGTGTCAACGACACTTCACCGTGGCTCCTCGGCCCCGCTTTCTGCCCCCTCCTCAGAGCCCAGAAGATGGCGCCGGCCCCTCAGCCATCGCCGCCCGCTGCGCAGGGGGAGCCACGCGGCGGGCACCTGCGAGGCGCTGAAATAGAAAATGACGGAGGAAACCTCCTTGTCCCCCGGGGCAGCGGTTAAAATAAAGCACCCCCTTGCCATGCCCGCGGGGGAACAGGAGCCATCGCCCACGCTGCTTTTACTGCAGGTCCCCGGGTGAGATGCGCCCGTGAGCACCAGCCGCCTGCATAAACGTGAACCCGCTGACACCCCGGGAGGGCCCGGTGGGGTAGGGGGAAGCAGCCTGCCCTGACAGGGTGATGCTTCTCATTTTAATTTTACATAAAAACGTGCTGGTTGGCACTGGAGGCACTGCTTCAGCCCCGAGGTGGCCGCCTCCAGCCTGGCCTTGGCTCAGCAGCACTCCCCCAAGCCCCAGCCAGCAGCCAGGCAGAGCCTCACCCAGGCCCCCATGCAGGAGGAGGTGAAACAGGAGCATACCGAGTCACCCCCTTGAGGAAAATGCCAGTTTTTCTGTTATGACAGCCTTCAGCTGGCAGGGTTAAACCATGACCTAAAGAGATCAGGATGTTCGCCAGCTACGGAACAAGTTTTCTGGCACCACACGGAACAGTTCGGGGAACCAGCAGTGAGACTGCCTACAAACGCCTAGGTCTGGATCTGAGACCGGGCAAATTTATCTTTGCTTTGGATCTGGCTGCAAATGAGTAACACACTTTCCATGGCACTGTCCTCAGTCATCACCACCTCGAAATTGCCACTGAGCAATTGCCAAACAGAAACACTGCAAATTTGAGTTGCCAAGTTAGCCAAAACCAGGCTGGTGCTTTCAGGCTGTGACAGGAACTATGTCAGGGAACACTTGATATGACAGCAGGGATTAGGTGCTTGCGACAGACCTCAGGAAACACAGGAGAAGACATCTACTTGCAAACAACACAAATGCAGCATAAAGGATTTTTTTCTACATGACTGGTTCTTTGGAAATGTTTTTCTTTCACAGCTGCTCTTGGGAGGGTGATCCTTGGGACTCATGGAGGTCTCTGGTGGAACTGAGGGAAGGAGATGGTTTCCTCCAGGAGCTATTGTCTCATGTATACATAGATGTATACATACAAATCAACAGCAAAGGCTGATTTTTCAACAGTGGCAAACAACATCACAAGTGCAACTGAAATACTGAAAGCACTTTTTAAAAGAGAATCAGAGATCTGAGATCCTAAACACCGGCATTCTTCAAAGACAACAAAACTCTGGGCAACTGTCCCAAGTCTGGCACCTGGCCTAAGTGCAAGACCTTATCCCTGCTGGAGGAACAAAGCAGGGGAAATTCCTTGAGTAGGAACTGAGGAGAAGAAGAGTAGTTTCTTCTCTCCCTCTTTTTTTTTTCTCTTTTTTCTTTTTTATCCCTACTTGTAATATACTTCAGCTTCTAGATGCCTAATACCCAGCATCCTGATTAGAGGATCTGACAGCACCTTCTTTCCCAGGCAAACATTAAGAAATCCATTAGTAAAAGGTCATGGTCTGGACTGCTCTGTGGAATAACCCTGTGAAACCCTCTGAGCGCTGTCAGTCCTAATCGATACCTAAATCAGCTCTCACGGTGCTGGTTCCTGTCCCAGGCCTTTCCACTCTCAGTCTGGGGTCATGGAAAAACTGCCTTCCTCGGCAATTATCAAACTGTGGTTGCACAAGCAAAAAAGCATGGAACATACTAAAATAACAGATGTAAGACTAGAACGTTGTGGGAATAGGCCCCAAACCAAATTGCTTCAGATTTCCTGGCAGAACAAGAGTCCTGGTAATCAAAACATTCCTGAATGCAGCACCGTCTTCTGTTGTGCACACAAATCCCTCAGTGCCATGTTATGCGCAAAAAGTTAGGTTCGCCAGCATTCAAATGTATCTCTCTGGAGAAAGACAAACTCCTGGGAAAAGGTGTGTAACTGCAGAAACTTGAACTTAAATAAATGCTTGCCCAGAGAGGGTACAAACTGTTCAATCTGGTCAAATTGGTTGAACTATGTGGGATGCCAAGTTTAGGCTTTTTGAAACCTGCAAGCACATGAAATGCAAATATTTTTACCAGATGAAGTGCCGTTTAATTTCAGTTTAAAAAACAAAACAGAACAAAACAAAAAAACCACCTGCTTGTACTGAAGATTAGTGAGGGATGCCTGTTCCTCAGGGTACAGGGAGCTGAGAGCCAAGTGTGGTAACACAGCCAGTAGAGATGGCAGCCTTGTCAGTGAGGGACTGCCCTGCTGGCAATCATTAGAAGAGTGAAGTGCAGGAAGACCAACCAAACCACACCAGTCATTAGGAATAAGCTGGGAAAGGGGACTGCAGACGTCCTTGTGCGTGTGGAAATGACTTTTCAGTGCCCTGAAGAATGCCACTTGGATATTTGTAAATTCAAGTCATAATTTTGGTCACATTGAGGTGAGTTTGAATTTTGCAACTAATTTAAATGATGGTCACAATTTACATTCCACATTATTACCTTGAGGCATTTAAAGCCATTGTAAATAAAAAATGAAAATTATCAGCCTACTTCTCTCTTACACTCACCAACTTCCCTTTGCTGAACAATTGCTGTGTAACAGTTGTGTTCATCCTGTTGAAGCTGAGACCAGAATCTACTGCGCCAAATGTTCTTTCTTCAGAGCTATCTGTATCTCAGCACACATACACAAGAGAGAGAGTTAACAGCAGGCCTTGCAGGCACATGGTTTTATCTTAACAGAGCTAATGCATTATCAGCTAATTCTTGGAAATTCAAAGCAGCTGGGTCTCGGACCCTGCTCACACATGTTGCTTGTGATAAGAAACCACACTTCTGTATTTATGTATGTTTGTCAGTGTGACTGAACAGGTAAGCTGTTTTACTGCTAAATATGTCCTGACAGTCTAATTTCCTCCAGCCTTAAGGCTGCATCTCTGAAGAGTTATCTTGGCACTGCTGTTCACTAACAAACAGCCACTGCACTCTAGTCTGGGGGAAGCTGAATTATGGTTGGAAATTAGTAAATCTTATGCTGTCCATGCAGGGCCTCACAATTAAACGCTTAATTGTATCATATCCTGAAAGCCTCAGGAGAAGCCATTTGAGAAAGCAGTGCTCTAATTTCCAGTTGTTTTGTTGTTTAAGAATTAGAAATGCTGAAAGAGGGACCAAGATTCTAGTCAGAAAAATGTGTCTCTGCAAATCTCCAGAGATACGCAATTAATACTAAACTATCATTAACCCTGTGTACTGCTTTACAAAGCGGACTGTAAAGTAATACGAAATTGTGCCCTTGCCAAATTCATCAGGACATGCCTTTTCAATACAAAGACACGGTTTTGAAACAGCTCCTAATGAGTCATTTTGGGACACAGATAAATTGTTTCTGCCTCAAGGGATTCAACTCATGTATGTCAGATTCAACAGTAGCAACAACATATTCCTGCCTGGCTTTTCATGGTAGATGGGCTGATTTTGTGCTCACACCCTGCAAATCCAGCCAGGCACAGGTCTGGGGAGCCATTTAGGCAGAGTGGCCCAGATCAGAGCTGAGACATTTCTGCTCCAGCAGCCCCTTCCACCACTACCAGGTGCTTCAGCACAGCCAGGCTCGGTTCCTGCGGGACAAAATGGGAGCAATAATTGCCTGCTGCTGGGGTAGGTTAGTCAGCAGAGCCTCGCCTAATCCTGCTCACCCACCCTTTGTTTGTGACTCAAACGTTTGCATTTTATGCTTTTTCTTTCCTCATGGACGGGTAGTGCTGGAGGCTGGGAGACCACGCAGCTGGGTAGGTTATGCCCTGACAGGACTGAGAGCTTGGATGTGTGACTAACCCAGTCCCCGAGGGAAAAGGCCTGCCCAGCATGGCTCCCACGGCGTGGCTCCCTTCGGAGATGCTCCATCTTTGTGCTTTGAAAGTGGCACGTTTAGAAACACTGGGCCTTATTCCCTTTTGTCAGAAGGGGTACAGCAATGATGTAAAATACTGTTGCATCAAATGGACCAGAAGGCTCCGGGGAGACCTTACAGTGGCTTCCAGTACCTAAAGGGGGCCTACAGGAAAGCTGGGGAGGGACTCTTTGTTGGGGAGTAGAGCAGAAGAACACAGCGTAATGGCTTTAAGCTAAAAGAGGGGAGATTTAGATTAGATATAGGGAAGAAACTCTTTACTAGGAGGGTGGTGAGGCACTGGCACAGGCTGCCCAGAGGAGCTGTGGATGCCCCATCCCTGGAGGTGTCCAAGGCCAGGCTGGATGGGGCTTTGGGCAGCCTGGGCTGGTGGGAGGTGTCCCTGCCCATGGCAGGGGGTGGAACCGGGTGGGCCTGGAGGTTCCACCTGACCCACAGCATTCTGTGCCTCTGGGATTCTGTGCTTCCATGATTCTATGCTTCTCTGACCGGTACAGAGTAGTGGGACGAATCATAGAATCTTAGGACTTGCTGCCTGCCACGGCTGCAGGTCTGCAAGGAAGCAGTGCTACAGAGCTTCCCCGGGCTGAGTCAAGGAGATAGGGGAGACCAGGGAGGGCACACAGGCACCCCATTTCTCTTGTCACCTCACTGGAGGCACCCCAACCACATACCACCATGCAAAGTAAGCCAGATGTTCCCTTGTGTCTCCAGCCCGACTTACAGAATAGTCATGCTTCAGCTTGCAGAGAAGGGACCCAATGTGGTCCTTGCCACTGAGGTTGAGGGGCAGGAGAGCCGTCTCCACCTCCATTAGTCAGAGGGAGAGGAGCAGCTGCGTGCATGGCAAATGTGCTTTAATTTCCTCCCTGGATTCAACAGAAAGATGGATGGGAGGAACTTCAGCTCTTTACACCATGAGACCAGGCTAAGGAGGTCTTTGCAAAGCACGAAGGAGTATATTATCACTTCCCTGTACCAGATTCAGTTAGCACCATCCTAAATACTCTCTCCAATGAGAAGAGAGGAGCGAAGCCCATGCTACTTCTGCTGTCCATAGTGAGGAATCGTTGTTCCTTCGGGGTATCTCCTTGCTCTACCTGAAGTGGCTGCTTCCTTAGGTAGTTGGTGTTTCATGGCAGGAGCAGTTCAGGCTTTGCCTCACTGAGTTTGGAAACTGTATGTGTAGAAGCTCCAGAACAACACACAGCTGAGGATGGAGCACAGGATGAAAGGTGTTGAAAGAAACCATGGCCAGTGTCCGTGATTTGTGCAGCATTCACCTCTCTTAGGAGCTTGAGCTGGGGAGAAGCCTGTGAGATAGTGGCCTGACCTCACTGGAACAGTGTTGTATGCCAGTTTGGGAGGGCTGTAGTAGCACAGCAAGCTGGCAGGGTGCTAAATTGCGTTGTTTTGTCACCTGAGCAGGGTCCAGCAGCAAGAAGTCCTGCAGCTGAGCAGCTCTGCAGCCTTGAACAGTCACATCACCTTACTGTGGGATGACCAAAATATTTCCCTCCCTGCCGAGCACCCTGCCACTATCCCTGCAAACTGGAAAGCCCTGAGAGGTGCCAAGGCAAGCACACTTGAAATTACAGTTTTCATTTAGCTTGGAAAACAAATTCACCATTTGTACAGCCCCTCCTCCTTGTCAAAGAGGTACAAGTTGAAGAAAACCCAGCTGCGAGGCAGCCTCTTGCAGCTGAGCATCTATACCAGGCAGGAGGGCTCAGTGTGGTGTGAGCTGCTGATAAGACCCAGGAGGCTCACAAGCTACCGCAGCAGCAGCAGGGAGCCGTCTGCAGTCCCTGCACTTCCAACAACCAACACACCTGCCTGGGGTTGCTCTCAAGGTCCCAGGAAGCATCAGATCGACCCACCAGCACCAGCATACGCATCCGATGGACGGGAGCTGTTTGCCAACCTCCCGTTGCAGAGCTGATCCCACCTGACAGCAGCTGAAGTTACCCGACCGTGATAGCTCCCCAGTGTAGCACAGACAATCTCACACATATTTGTGTTAGGTTTAGAGACATTTGTGCAGCATAAGCACTTCTGGTTTCCAGAACAGAGGTCATTGGGATCGAAGGCTCTGATGTAACGTGGTGGCTTCTTTGGCTCGCTCGTCTCAGTCTCTGCAGAATTATAAATATAGCCAGGACATTATTAAAATGTTAACAAGTTTCCCTCTTGGGGACCTCAGTTATTCACCTGTGAGTAGCTGTTGTTTCATCACCAGGAGGGAGTCAAATGGAAAGTACACAAGCAGGGATGGGTTCTAAGCTTTTAGCAGTAGTTTTGTTTTACAAATTAACGGGGATAAAAAGTCCCCGCTAAGCTCAGTACACTCCTTCCAGGTGGTACTTTCTAAAATACACTCATTGTGGCAAGAACTTCTTAAATAGCCTAACGGTCTTGCATCCTCAGCTAAACATAGCCATGGCCACTGATCATCAGTATCCTTGACAAATACTGTATCCGGGGGAAGGCAGCTAGGCAAAGTCTGGCTGTGTTCGTTAGGGGGAAAGTAGCTCAAGTATGGGAGCAACACAAGCGTGGCTGCTAATCTGCATGGAGCTTTCCCCACCTACATTCAGGTCACATTTGCCTAACATTATTTTTATGAACATTAGTTATATATATTTTAAAAATTATGAAATGTTAACTACGTGTTTCCGATGGTAACTTTTGCACAGGGCAAAAAGGAAAAAAAGAAGAAAAAAAAAAAAAGGTTATCATGCAGAACAGGAGTGGAAGTTGTTCCACACGGTGATGGGAGAGGATCATAAAGCCCACAAACCTTTCCAGAAGAGTTACGGAATTAGGACAGCTAATTCCAAACTATTTTTTCTGACCCTAATGCTCCGAGTGGCCCATTGCATTGTGCTCCTTGGTGCGCCCATCCGTTGTTCGGATGAGAAACTACTTGGAGCAGACAGCTTTTTGCCACGGGGTTAGGTGTAGCCCTCTGCAGAGGTGTCAGTGTTGCTGTGAAGCAATTTGATATGCAGCCTGGCTGTGCCCATGTCGCAGTCTGCATTCCAGTGCTTGAACCATCTGCCTCTACTCTCTCATTATTCCAGCAGAATCTGAAACTGGCACAAAACCTGTTAATTTGAGGTGGGAAATCTCAATCAGACATTGGCCTTTAGATGTCCTTAGCTTTTATGAACTGCGGGGGATTTTTTAACACTCCCATAAATATTTGGATCAAAACCCTGGTAAAAGCATAGATCTTTTTCATTAATTGTCAACGTACATCACGTTAGGTGTAAAAAAGAAATTGGTTAAGAGATGATTTGACATTTCAGGCTGAATCATCTCGTATTTCTCTATGAAAACTGTATATGAGGACATCTGTGTGTATTTATTCCAAAAGCTGTGGCAATGAAAAGGTGCAGGAAAAAGTGGGGATTGCCTAGTTTACTGGAAACTCAATACATCGAGGATCTTAGAAAAGGTACAGCCAATTAGGTGAGCTCAAGTTGAATTCTGCTGGTTGCTACGAGGAAATCATTGTGCAACTGTTTTGCAAGGGCATTGAAACTGGTAGAACAAGATACACAGCATGTGGAAGTGAAACTAAAGAGATTAAAGCACAGTTTGGGTTGTTGTTGGGTCTTCTTTAATTACCTTTTTGAGACACTCCACTTTTCTTTAAATAACAGCATGAAGAAGGCCTCATCTCTGAGAGGGAGCAAATAATCCTCTGTCATGCGTAAGCACGCTTATGAGAACAAGCCGGGTATGAATTTTCAGGAGACAAACCAAGCTGCACAGAAAAGACAGCATATGGGAGATGAGAGATGGAGAACAGGTTCTGTAACAAGCGCCCCTGTTTAAAGCGAGTCAGGAGAGGTCTCAGCAGCTAGCTCACCGGGTATGTGTTGTACATCAACAAAGCCTTCTCTGTTGAATGAAAGGCTCCTTCATCTTTGCCTCTAACCTCCATTCCTTCCTCACCACAGCAGAGGGATTTGCTTTTCAGAGAAGGAAAAATCTGAGAACACACTCATTTCTTCTATGGATTCAGAAAACCACAGAAACAACTAGAGCCCAAGCCTTTGCTGTTCCCAGCAGGCCAGACCCTTCACTACAGCAAATGTAGCATGGTTTCTTATGAAACCCCTGTATGAAACTGGTATCTCTACTTAGGAGCTGAATAAATCTTCCTGCTGACATAAACTGAGCTCTGAGTCCTCCATTCAGAAGCTTTTCTCCAACACCAGAACCTGCAAGCTGTAAAGTAAAAGCCACAGTAACATCCTGTTAGAGCTTTCCACCAGTTCAGACCATTCCTGCGTGTAGTTAGCAGGTAAGCAGAGAGCTCCTCCCTGCAAATCCCTGAGCTATCATGAATTATTCTTATACAGGGGGCACCATGATCATGTGGGATGGAACTGCTGGCCAGTTAACAAACAGTTGACGTTGTCACCATGAATTTATTTAACTGAGCAGAGTCATAGCTGAAAGATGTAGGTCTTTCAATCCTTCCCTCCACAATTCACATTTCTCTTGGGTACGGGTGACTGCCCCCATCTAGTTTTAGGTCTCGACTATGTAATAATTCATCATTTCACACTTTTTCTCCTCATTTCAGTAAATTTCAGCCTTGTTATTTCATTTCCTTTACCTCCCCCCAAAACAGCAGGAATATATATTTTTAAAAACTGCAAATACTCTTATTCAAAACTTCTCTCTTCTTCATTCTTCTTTGTAAGTCTCTTCAAAAAGCTGGTCTGAACCTCATATCCTGCTAGACAGTCCCCAGCACTTTCCATGGTTAGCTGAATGACCTCAAAAAGTGGTGAGAGTAGGATTTCACATGTAGACAAGGATTCAGCCTAGGAACCATTGTAAGCCAAGTCATCTCTTTCCTCCTCTGGGCTTTCACTTTTGCCTGGCCTAGGCATCCTCGTCTCCGATGTTTAAGAAGGATCCAACAATCTCTTTAGCTGTTCTCAGAAAACTTTGTGTGAAAATTCTGAAGAAAATCAGAAGTGTTGGCCAGAAATGATACAACAATTTCTGAGCCCAAAATCTTGAGAACCAGAGCAAACTGTTATCTGAGTTGATCTGTTCATGTTTGGTTCCTCAGAAATCAGTCAAGAATGATCTAACGAATAATTCTTCCTCAAAATACTGTTGCTGTGTTCTCAAGATGATTCACTGTCTGTCAGCATAGAAGTGACTAACTGAAGTCCTTTAATCTGAAAAATTACCTCCCATTTACCTCAAAAAAAAAAAAAGAAAAGAAAAAAAGAAACAAAATACAAACAAACAAACAAACAAGGTTCATGTAATAAAGCTGATCATATCAGGTGCCTTGACAATAAACTCCACAATGAGCTCTGCTCTAGCTGATATTGATCTCAGGATTTTGATGGAGCAACTGCAGTAGTCCACGCTTAGATATCCAAATGATTTTCAGAGATTATGGAGGAAGTAAGATTATTGCTTACCAAACAGCTACATGGACATTATATTGAGACAGATGTTTATAAATTAGAACTTCCTAAAGGCACATTACAGCATTATGGGCAAGGATCACAAGAGTGAATTAGAGATAGACATAAAACCACAAGTAAATGGCGATCCCACTGTGTTAGTCGTGGAATACAGCAGCGCCAAGGCTGCCCTAAAGAGATCACCTTAGCTTGTCCCTCCGCCCCAAGGCAGGGTTCATGGAAAACAAAAGTAGGGCAAAGATCTTACAAAAACTGGAAGCCGTCAGGCCAGATAGTTACAACTGGCAAGCATACACTTTCACCATTTCAGGATTTAACCAGGGTTGAATACTGCAACCGTGAAGAGGTAGTTACTAGAAGAATTGTGCACGCATCAGGTGCTGTGCAGAGAAAAAGGCTCAGGTGAGCTGTTTCGGCAGTACTCCTTAATGCTGCAGGAGCCACAAGACTGAACAATTTTGAAGTTTCCAGTAGCATTTGGAAGATATTTATTTATGAATGTAAATGATATGCAGATGTGTCCATAACCTGGGGGCAGTACCCTCTCACTCTACTCTCCATCCAGCAACTCTATACAGGTCATAGAATCGTAGAAACACAGGATCACAGAACGGTTTCTGTTGGAAGGGACCTTACAGACCACCCAGTTCCAACCCCTCTGCCATGGGCAGGGACACCTCCCACTAGATCAGGTTGCCCAAAGCCCCATCCAGCCTGGCACTTCCAGGGGTGGGGCACCCACAGCTGCTCTGGGCAGCCTGTGCCAGTGCCTCCCTGCCCTCTGAGTGAAGAATTTCCTCCTAACAACTAATCTAGATCTCTCCTCGTTCATTACTAGTTAAATTGATGTGACAGAAATAAAAATGAGTTTAAAGGAGAGGAATAGGATTTTCAAATCAGAAAAAAAAAGTCCAAAACAAACAAAACAAAACAAACTGATCTGTTTTCCTGTTGCTACAATACCTCCCTTATTCAGGCTTCTAGTCTAGAAGTCAGCCCAACTACTTCCTTGCCTCTGCCCTTCGATAACCCACTCGAGAAATCGATACAGGTAGCTCAGCACTGCACAGGACAGCTCACAGACCGAGCCATAGGGGGGCAAATACCCACAGCAGGTGATGAAGGAGACCCAAGCCAATCCCCTCCACAGTGACAGAACCAGACAACCTCTTTAGGCTACCTGACTGTCTGACACTTATGTGAACAAATGGAGTCAGATAACACAAATTTGGGCTTGATCCAGCATACAGTACTTTTTTCTTCACACGTTTACGGTCTGTTATCTTTTTTTTCCCCCTTATCTCTATAGGAACTCTGTTCCAGAATCTTATCTCCAGCCCTGATATTTAAAGGGAACCTTTCCTGAATTATTATCACAACCGTGCGTTTAACAGAATACACCCATTTAAGTCACATACTTATTTAGACTGGGTAGTGACTGACTGACATCTAATCACTTTGCACTAAGAGCTGTACAAAAGCTTAACTGAAGCTCTTCCCATCCTAGAAAACTTCTAGCTCAAAGACCAAATCCTAAAGATAGCATAGGCTTATTTACAGTCATGAGTCTCAAGAACTTGGAAAGCTGCTTTACCCCCAGAGCTATATTTAAGCACCTGTATACACGTAAGTTCAATTATGTATCAAGTACAGGTAGGTTGCACTTGCCAAGGTTTTCTTTTATTGTTGTAGGCATTTTGTTGTTTGTTTTTTTTTTTTTTTCCCCTCCTCTCTTCTGAGGGAGAGGTGATTATGATTTAGATCCTAGCCTGGTCAGTGCTTCCACACACTTGCTTCTTCCCATGCACCCCAAGTGCATAACTGCTCAGAAAAATCAGTGGCATTCTGGCTAGCATTAGATTTTAGCATTGACCTAGAAGAAAGCTTTCATGCAAGCCATCGGGAACAGGGGGAAGCTGAAAAGAAGACATTTCACTTTAGGACACTGCTTTATCATGAGTCTCTTTCTATTTAGTACTCAGGGCTGCTCGTAAGATCACTTGTAACACATCTCAGAGGTCCTCACATCACAGAGCAGACTTTATTAACAGCAGGTGCCAAGAACCAAGTAGTCTGGTAGAGTTGCCCTAGCAATAGTTATAATGCATCAGAGGACTCAATCTCAAAAAAGTTTGAGGAATCTTTATCTACATAGCATCCTGTCTTAAAGTCACCCATTAGCCCTTTTTTTCTCAAAGACCTGTTTATCCATGGTCATTAACTTGAGCTTTTTATTTTTAGTACAAGCAGAAAAACGTTTTGTTTCTTATGATCCCAACTTTAGGAAGCTGAAACACTACAAAGCTGTTACCTGGTGTAGGCCATGGCCAAGTGCCATAGTTTGAGGGCAGAGAGTGCTAGGTGGGGAAGGATCAGGAAGCAGCATTTCCAATATTTCATTCCTGCCCTGTGGTAAGGGGCAGACACAATTTTGGCTTCAATCTGTCTAGAGTTAAATATGGGCTGGTACTACCAGCAGTTGGGAGAATAAGCCAGTCTAGTACCATCTATCGTATAGGTTTAATATGCATTTCATGTCTTCACATTCAGGCTTACATGTAGAATTCAATCCTCACAATTTAGACACAGCTGTGGTTCAGTCACTGCAATCTAGAAAGTGAGACTTCTGAGCAAGACTGAGCAGATTTATCTCATTGGAATTCATCCTACAGATATTTCCCATTGTTAGTTAGGAAACTGCTCAGTAGCAAACTTCAGTATTAAATTTTTACTCTTACCTGGGGTTCACAAATTCAAATACGGGGAAAAAAAAGACTAAGCAAACACCTTCTCTTCTGTAGTACTGCATTTGGATATAATACTCTATAAACATTCATTTACACACCAGTATCACTAAACTTTCAACAAGCTCTTACCTGGACTTGTCTCAATGTACGGAAAAGCAATAAACACCTAAGTCTTGCATACAGGGTGGGTAGTGCTTATTAGCTACCATTTTACTACTACTTTTTTTGCCTGACCCTTTCACTGGCACGATTACTGTAAGTAGAACGCAGAATTCTTAACCAGTAAAAAACAATCAGACAAAATGATAAATATTGCTTTATTAAATTACTTTTATACTTCTACAAAGAAAATTTCTGATTTCCGTTACAGAATTACATGAAGAAAAATCATTGCTGTCTCCACAGTTATCTAAATTTAGATACAAAAAGGTTGTAAAAAGACCGGCCTGTTCAAGTTACATTAAAAAAAGGCAGAGAATAGACAAGTTCCCTCAGGAATCTTGAGGCTCAGAAATATAAAGTCCTATAATACAATGAAATTAAGGATTCAGCAATGTGTTGAACAATTGTAAACTGTAACTGCACTAGTGGACCACATTATTCAGCAGTTTCCTTAAAGGTATGAACTGTGAACTGAACAAAAAGTGTAGCTGACACAGCAGACCTCATTTAGTTGCTCTCCCTTTTACACCCTCCAAGTTAAAGCTGTAAGATCAGCATTCAACATTTAAATGATAGGAAGGAAACTTGCCTCCATAAATATCAGAAATTCCTCCATTTCATAACTATTTATATAAAGTAACTAGCTGTTACAAATCAGTTTCAAGTACAACAGGTGGCTGAGGCAAAATAATCAAAATCAGATCATACACAATTTTACTGTAAATACAGTAATTTGAAAGGTAAACACATAACCATAGCACTGACAACGTATCAATGCTGCTGTGTTATAGACGCGATGTGTCAGTAGAAAATTAGGATGTCTTTATTATCAAAATCGAGGACATTCATTCCAGTCTCTGGTAATCTAATCTTAGTGCAAAACAGATGCTAAGACATATTTAGCAAAAAAGGTGATACGTTTAAGGCCAAAACTTTGTTCAGTCATCACTATCACTTCCAGATTCACTCAGCTGCAAGTCATTTCCTAAAAAAAAAAAGTCATCATATTAGTCATTTTCAAGGAAACACTTTTCTTCTTTCAAGATTTTTCCCCTTTACCAATTAAAGGCTTACAAAAACTAATACCAGGCAGACTGCGAGAGAATAAATAGGTGTAGAACCTAACTCCTCAGTGACAGAGCCTTAGAGAGACCACATTTCTACAATTTTCAAATCTTAGCAGGAAAGGCATTAACATATTTGTCACAAAAGCATTTAATATCACTGGATAACAACAGATGACACCTAGCTATCCTTGCTACCCACATTTTCATGCTTCATAAATGGGAACACTGCTGGTGAATGCAGCCTTGCAAAAAAAAAAAAATTTTTTTTTTTTTTTAAACTTCTGAATGCGCTCAGCTGTGCTTGAAAACAAAGTGATGTCTCAATCAAGAGCAACAGTTCTTTGATGTACCTTTTAAAGATGTATCAGTGACCTACTATTTCAAACAGGTTTTGGAACAAGTGAACAAACAAAACATCAAACGCAATTTTACCCAGCACTTTAATTTGGAGGCTATGTATATATTTCAAAATGGGAAAGCAAGAAGAAAGACTACATTGTGCTTGCAATGGATACCCGTAAGTTTAGTGGGGTGGGAGTGAAGGAATCTTTCCAGGATCATAGATAACTAACAACAACAAAAAATACAGCAGCATGCTATATAGAATCTACATCGTATCAGCAGTTTCCCACATATTTTAAGAATTTCTTCCAGCTAGTATGCTTTTCTTCACCCCTCCCTTGCCAAACAGCCATGAATAAAAAAGAATGCATCTCTTTCATTGAACAGAAGTGGCCTAAAAAACAAATAGAATGACTGAAGCTGAGTAGGCACAGTATTTTTACATTTTTGCTACAGCACCCTTCACAGATCACTTTTGCAGATGGATAAAAGAACAACCTCAACAGGGTAAAACCAGCGAGACATTCAGATCATATCTTTCGTTATCAAGCATATCATTTTTGCCAGAACACTGAAGTCTTTAACATGGCTGCATTTAGCCTTCCTTCGTTTTCCACTATGTCATCACTAAAGCTTAGAAAGTGGTACATGAAGCTCTGCAACAAAGCCGAAAACTCTGTTTATATAAGACAAGAATAGTGAAGATGGCTCTTTCCAGCAATCTATAAAGTACTACTGTAGTCTTTTTTTTCCAATTCTAAAAGCCAAAACATTTACAGCCACATTATTTTATGTTAATTTTTTTTTGAAAAAAAAAAAAATGTCAAGAACAATTCAGGACAATACATTATCCTGAGAAATAATATTTGAAGGCAGATAATGGCATTAGCAAATTAAACTCACGCATTTATCACTCAAAGGAAAACAAGCAAAGAGTTCTTGGAACTCCCAACCCTATTATTCACTACCTGCTCTGGGAGATGGCTGGAGTAAGAACAAGGAGATAACCTTCCAAAGAGTGACTCTGCAGCCTTTTAAAGTTATTTCAACATAGTTAATAAAAATTACACAAACTGTGTAACACTAGCCAAAAATACCAGTGCTTGTGAAAACCAGCAGATGGGAAAAGCGAGTACTCCGAGTTCCAGAGTTAGAAGTGATGCATTAGGATATATTTCAGGGTTACGAAAATGGGCCAGAAACTTTCCCTCTCTCTAAAAAACACCTTCAGAGAGATGGCAAAATAAAAGAGACTAGAGTTGGCAGTTTTCAGGTGGGTTTGTTGCAGGAATAGAAGTTTCATTTAACTAGGGCTCTGAAGAAGCATCTATGCTCAATTGTACTTTGCAGGCAGCAATACAGTGGGGTAAAAACGTGAACTCAGTCTTCCACAGCGCCAACTGCTTATTAGTAATATCAGTTTATCACAGAATGGTTTGGGTTGGAAGGGACTTCATAGATTCATCCTATTCCAACCCCTCCGCCCTAATTTGATGAAATAGATTATACTGCAAATTATGATGTTTCCTAAACTTTTAGATCAATGGCTATAAAACATTTAATTGAATTCATGAGTTTCCCTGTCCCCAGTAACTTGCATAAGAGCGATCGGTGTTTCACAGATCTCGTTACACCAACGCCACACAAATACAAAGCAAGTTTCACGACCAGCTGCTGTACCAGCACCAACTATCAAAAGAAGTGAAGTTGTATTGAATGCTGTGTACATAAAACACTGCCCCAGAAGAGTCTGTGTTGATTTTTCTTGGGAAATAAAGCTTTATTTAGCTTTATTTATTTTATTTACTTAAACTAAAAGTAAACAAAACAACGTATGATCAAATATCTACAAAGAGATTCATCAGTGCTACCATTTACAAACTGTTACAAGGCAAGTCATGAGCTTATATAATCAGCTTCTGACAGAAGGAGGGAAGAATCAAGATTTTGGGGGAGGACCTTGCTGCTGAAGGTGTGGGGCAGCTTTGCGTCCTGGATTCCTGAGGAGGTAGATGATGTATATCTGACAGAAGTATTTGGTTACCATGCTCTAGGATACTACCTCCTGTGTCTTCCAAGTTCTGCAAAAGCTCAGCTGTATGATTTCTACATGTAAGATGAAACTCTTCTCCCTAACCCTTCCCGCAGCTTTCTGCCTGCATGCAGCAAGCCAAAGGAGAACTTCACTAATTACCCAGCACAGCCCTGATTCTGCAGAGGTGCACAAAAGTGGACAAACCTCCAAACAGGATTAGATAAGCAAACTGCTTGTGCTGACATTTGTTGCTTCAATATTTTATTTTTGTAAAACATTATTTGAGATGGAAGAGATGACTGTACCAGACCCCAACAGAGAACTCCTGCCATTTCAGCTGGAACCATGTGCTATCCATTTAGTTTCCCCAGGTTTCGCTGTTGTTTTCCCTCTCCTGCCAAATTTCCTCAACAAGTGAGCTGGAGAAACATTCTCCTTGGAAGTGACTTTTTTTGGTCTTTGTCTAGTTGAAGTACGTTTCAAATGTTAGAAGTACTCAAGTTAGGAACAGATTTTTTTTAAGCAGTAAATAGATCTGTAACCATGACAGAAGTAAATGGAATTAAGCTAAATATCTGTGCAAGATAGACAAGCCCAAGGCTTGATGCTACAAAGGTTCCACCAGTCTACATGGCTCTCAAGCACCATCAAGTCACCATCTCCCCCCGTAATAGCTTTGATGTTGTCACGTTTTATGCAGCATTTTCTCACTATGACTGTTGAAACTAGAGGAGTTGGCCACCTGTACTTGTGAGTTTGTTTCTCAGTTGAAGTTTTGTCAGCTGGGATTTTGTCACTGGGGATAGAGCTTAATCTCGTTTTCATAACAGCTTTATTTAAAGCACGAAGAATGGGAAATCTCATTTGTGAGTAAGGGTTGAAATAAATGGCGTGCTGAAGTTATGCAAATTATGAACATGAAGACATTGTTCTTCACAGTGACAGTAAAATGAAGACAGTGTTTAGTACTTTACCCATGAAGTCACAAGACCTTTCCATCTGATCTTATCTGTTAATGCAGTACACAAATAACCAGCACAGATATTTGAGTATTTAAATACTAGCTACAAAAAACACCAAACCTGTTCATGCCATCATTAAGCGCTGAAGTGAAAGCAGACTTGCCAGAGTCTAGAATTTCAGTATAATCAGTTTACATATAAATGATAAACCCTACAGTTCTTAGACAGCACACTAGGCTTTATGGGAATCTCTTCACATTGTGACCCTGCAGCTAAGCACCTAATTAAAAATGTACTCACTTTCAAAGCATCACCATAGCTGAACACTCAGCTTCTACATATGAATACTCCTATTTAGGTAGCAAACTTAAGACCCCACCTACTGTTTTCACCCCCCTTTCCTGTCCAAACTCTCTGTTTTGGACTACACTGAGCATTCAATTCCAAGCTGTACAGCGACCACTTGAACAACATTGCAGCTCCTCTTCAAATTGCATTTTTACTCCACCAATTCAACCAACTAAGATAGTATCACCTGAAAGCAAACCATCTCCTCACTTATATGCGGAGGAGAGTTTTGCCCCGCTGTCTGGTGGATCAGTGCCATGAATAATAGTAACTAAAGTAGCTAGGAATATACTCTCTTCTGTAATTCAAAGTTTTGCCAGTGTAGTATCTTTCCCGTAGTTTTAACCAAGAAATTATAAGCATATGTTTTGGGAGTGCCCTGTTAGCTCAAGTATTTTCATTACAAAATTACTGTTCTGCAGTCCCAATGTATATAACTGGGAGGAAGCCAAAAAGGCTTAGGAAATATTTTCAACTACCTCAGCTTTAATTTAGTATCTCTTGGGACCAAGAGCCTTCTAGTCCAGTGCCTAATTCAGACCTCTGCTGAACAATCAAACCCTAGCATCACTTCCCACAGTTTTAATTATAACAGAGACATACTTAAAAACAATATGGTTTCCTTTCAGCATCTCGATGTCTGGAATTGTGTACTAAGAAAAGAACAGCCTTTGTACTTACGTAGTGTATTCATCATATGACCACTGCTCTCTTGGGATCTGTTATGACTGGCATCTTTGTCAGGGACAGCCTGTTGTGGTATGGCAGACACAGTAGGCTGTGGCTGCAAATACGGCATTGACATAGGAAGAGAGGGCTTTGCTTCCTCGTCTTCAGAATCACTGGAACTATTTTCACTACTGGATGAAGAGGATGAAGAACTTTTAGAGTCAGACGAACTGTCAGAGCTGCTCAGCTGGTCCATGATACTGGCTTCTGCTTTTAGCTCTGCAAACGATATGATTTGTTTCTCAGTTAGCAGACATCATAGTTGAAATATAAGACAGACAAAAAATAACAGAAAAATCAACAACAAAAATCAGGTACGTTAGTCAACATGTTACAGCAACTCAAAAAGAAAAACCCTGCAGAAAACTCCAGAACAAAGAAAAGGGTACAAGCAAACATCTAGCCTGTCATGTGGTTTTCTTCCCCCAGAGCTTGGGCATTTTCCCCCTTTCAAGCCAAGCATTAGAACACAGGTAACTGTGCACCCAAATGCTATCCCCACATTAGCCTTTAATTTCTGCAGCTGGCAAGTCTTCTGCATTTTCCTCAGCACCCTAATGATGCCTTTCCCTGACTAAGCACTGCAGTAACAATCACACAGATAAGTTAGCAGCAAGATGTCTGAAGCTGCACCCAAAATGCCTCCCAGCAGTTCAGCAGAGCAACCAACGCGCATGGACACTATGACATTTTGCTGAAAATGCAACGCACACAGAATATCCAAGGGAACTATCTACAGTTTACTATTAGAAAAATTTCACCAAATCCTTATTCTCTTCATAGACTTGTGAAAAAAAAGCTAGGGACAACAGGAGAAAGACAAGAAATACTGGAAGTTAACACATCAGTCTGACTCAAATTGCATTCTTGGCAAAAAACTCACCTGACTCTAATATTTAGGATGGCATGACTGGATAGGTTGTGTTGCACGGTATGCGTTTTTAATATATAATAGCTGAAGTCCCGCACGCAGAGAGAGTTAAGTTTTGCAGAAACGGTGCACAATAATTACACAAAATATGGGTGCTGCTGAAGGGAGAAATCTGAAACAGACCACTGAACCCTGCTGGACTGAGATTTTATACAGCAACTTGAAGAGTTATCCAGGGCGCAGAAGTTCATCATCATACAAAATTGTAGCTACCCAGCCATTTGCTAAGACAGCCCTACAAGCACTCAGAATACTTCAGGAACAGCTTTGATATAGCAGACATGAAAAGCAAATAGGAGGGGACCTCATCTCACTTCAAATTTACTCAATACAGAAGAACAGGTTGAAGATGAAAGTGATCGAGAAGAAAGATTGTTCAGAACTTAATCAAGTGAAGAAGGGAGAACAAGAGAATAAGCCTCAACACAAACTTCCATGAAGCCTCCTAATTCTGCGTTATCAAAGGCCAGTCTAAAGGAAGAAAGGCGTTGAGGAAAACTGACAGTTCCTGAAATAGCATGGCTATAAGTACAAGGAAAAACTAACTTGATGCCAAGGAAGAACAGAAAGTACAATAAAAGACCATACTGGCCAACTGACTCAAACATAAGGAAAAAAAGAGGTAAAAAGTTGGAAGCATCCTGCAGCTACTAAGGGCACGTAGAAGAGAACATAAGCAGATAAAACAAGCTAGAAAAGCTAAAGGTAAAAATTAGGACGCAGCTAGCACAAAGATCAAGAAGTTGCTTCAAAATTAATTCTAGAGGACTGATCTACCACCCAGCTGGAGGCATAAGCTAATCAAAATGTAACCCAAATCCTATGCACTTAATGCCTCTTCCTCCCTGCTCTCATCTGTGACCAGTAACAACAGAAAAAGCTTTAAGTAAAAGACTAGCAATTAATACCAAAAACTGAGTAATGGGATCTTTGCCTTGAATTTTGAAAGAACTTAATTCTCACAGAAAATTTAAATTTAATATTTTCAGTAAGGGAAAGAAGGGCTATACACATACTGGAGGACAAATGCAGAATGACCTTCCCCCCGCCCCAGAAAATGAAGATAGCAACAAGTTCAAAGCAGTGTACTTAAACAGGAATAGTCAGTTACACAACCACAGGATGAAGCATGATTAAGCAGGCAACACCTCTGAAGAGCCTGCGAGTTACAGTGGGTCGCTAAGCACAGCCCTACTGTATCGTGCCGGTGCAGAAATGACAAGCATTAAACTGGGACGTGATCCTATTTGGTCTTTTCGTATGAAAATATATAGTGCCTGTCAAACATTCGTCTTACTCGACTCAGCACTGCTAAAATCCTAGATGAAACTAACTCATTTTAGGCGCTACACTTGAAATTTTTGGACTAGTTGGAAGACAAGAGAGTGACAATGATTCAGGGATCTAGAAAACTTAGCTTCTAAGGAAAGACTGAACCAGCTGGCATCGTTTTGCATAAAGAATCAGAAAGACATAGGAGCTATTGAGTATCTGAAGCACTGCTTAAAAGCAGCAGAGCAATCTGGCCTATACCTGCATGATTAATATTAAAGTAGCAATGGGCTTACTGTCAGATTTTATTTATTAGGATAACCTGAACTGTAAGGAGAACAAAGCCTTGGAGCAGATGTGAGAAAGAACACATGATCTGTCACCAAAGAGCTCAAAGAACACATTAAAAAACGTTAGAAATCTGACTTTAGGATAGAAGGATGGTCTAGATGACCTTAAAAGGTCCCTACCAGCCCTGTTTTTCAATTACTCTGCATTCTTTAGTAACCGTCAAAATTGGACTGGCAGTACAAAAGAGTTTGATGCATTTTGGCAGCCACTTTGGTGCCTTGCAACATTCAACACTCCCACTACCCCCAAAACAACCAAACACCATGAAAAAGCGTCATTTTATCCCAGGCGCTCAGGTTCTTTGTCTTTGCAACTTAGGATGTATTCTAGTACTCTTCTGTAGTATAAAAATTTCTGGCCAGAGTTTAAGCCCCAAATGAAAAAAAACCTTTATAATGACACATCTGAAAAACCTGCTTGAAGGAATTCGAAGCATCTTGGGAGATAGACATCAATTCCGATCAATGAAACTGCCACCTGGTTGTATTTCTCTAGCAAGTAATTACCACCTGCCATTTCCCTTGTCCTCCAAAGTAACAAGGCCTGCTCCTAAACAAAACACGAGCGTCTCACCAAACCAGTGTCTCAAGAATGCTGTACACAGCACTGTTCAAGGGTTGATTTATGCAGGCTTTTAGCTGTCTTTTCCACTTGAACATCATCTTTCACGAGTCCCATCCGGTAATTTACAGTTCGAGATGTAAAGCACCGCAGCCTGTACGTTTGCTGAGTGCAGAGAACAGAACGAGGAGCGATGTCAGAACGGGAAGTGACTGGGTTGGTTTCTGGGCTGCAATACGACCAACTGCATGCTTGATTAAAGAAGCAGCAGAAGAAAGAATCTATAAGGCAGCAGGGCGACCCATTGGGTTATTTAGCTGAACGGTTCACCTGATTTTTAACCTTACTAAGTCTCAAATACTCCTCAGTTATCATTTGAGCCAGAGCAGTCATTTCTGTACATGGGTAAAGTGCTTATGTAGTCAGCTTCTGGGACGAACCTCCTCTTAAAAACAAAGCTTGGCTCTTAAAAACTAATTGCTAGTTAAGAGCAAAGTTTCTAAAACTCTAAACGTGGCAGTGGAGCTTACCTCGTTCGATGTCATCCATAGGAGAAGACAGAAACATCTTTTCTTTTGGCGGAGAATTTTTAACGTTGTTTGGAGTCTTGGTTGCATTTCGCATTTGCTGTTGTTGCTGCTCGATACGAGACTGGACCTTGCTGCTTCCTTCAGCTCTGTGTGCAAAAATAAAGTTACTCTAGATGACAAGATGCAAGGAAAAAGGCAGGAGCACTGCACCTCAAGTTATGGAATTATTTGTCTCACGCTTTTCTAAACAGCATCATTAGATTTCTAGGTACATTATCTTACTGGCATGTAATTAGATATGTTTTTTTTTATTTATTTTATTTTTAAATATGGTGCCAATAACTTGTAAACCCTTTCTTAGTTGATTTGTTATAATACCTGCCTACCCAGGAATACTTCATAGTAATTCTGCTGAAAGCAAGTTCTGTGGATTCAGCAGCAGGAAAAAAAATAATGAACGTGTATGGGGAAAAAAACAAGCCACTACTATCACTGAAAACAGTCAATTAAAAAAAAATCATTGAGAAGTCAGGGAACAGTAGGCAAACTACTTTTCCAAAAAGATTTTTTTTTCTCTCCTCTATATTCATCAGGTAATTGTTACTATCTCTTAATAACAAGACATCTTTTAGTGAAAAAAAAATCCTATTTCTTCTGCTGGTCAGTACTTGAAAGCTGCAAAGTCAGTGTGTTGAGAAAAGAGGCCTTTTACCCTGCTGAACAAGGCTGGGGACCTTCTAAAAATGCTGTTTCAATAAAAACAGTCACGGGCTGAAGCATCTCTCAACTTAGGCCCATGAACAAACTGATTTTCATAATGATTAAAGGATAGCTGCTTCTCCTGTAAATCACCCACCTCGTTTTTTTCACGGTGATGTTGCTACTGAGTTTCTCTAGGCGACATTCTCCAGTGTCATGATTGATAATTAAGATACATTCTTTTAGGTAAGGCTTCTTTGAGCCCTTGAACACAGTCACTGGTGGAGTTGAGCCCTGTTAAATCAGAAGAGTCCAGCAGGTGTTACTACTGCAGTCTTTTTTTTGTTATTATAAACAGAAAGCAATCCATTAGTGATGACAAGTTCATTATAAGTAATCATTGCTAGCTTATAAAAATGTTATCAGCAAATTCAAATTAGACTCATCCCAGCCAAAAGCAGCTGGTGACTGACTGGAGAGGGATTTCACCTGGCTTAGCTGAGCATTTAATCAGTTTCACACTTATTTCCAAACGAGAACACACTCACTGTAGGACTCCTTTTACCAAAAGGGGTTTCAGTAATCACATCAGCAGAGCAGTAAAGCATGGCAGGTAGTAAATTTTCCCTTTCCAGTCTTTCCTGCTTTAGAACTGCACTACAGCAGTAAATACCAAGGGGAAACTTGCACTGCCAACATCCACACGAAGCTCTGCTGTGTACGCAACACTTCAGGGTCATCCTACAGCATATTTCCAACGCAGCGAGTACACTTAAAGCTACAGCACAGCTGTCCAACCTGTAGGTCCTTTGCAACTTTGCTCTTTTAGAACAATTATTTTTATACTCTAAATGTTACACCGTCAGCTGTGAAACAGCATTAAAGCTTCACATCCTCCTATACTCAGCATGTATTTATAACAAAATCAGCCTTCCCCTTATGCCTGCCATGCCTCAGCCACCCCACTCACCTCAATATTTGGCAACGTTATCGTCACCTGTTCCCCCTTGCCAACCTCCAGGTCTCCTTCACAGGATGTATCGATAGACGCAGGCTTAAAGTCATCTAAATAGAAAAACCAACTTGGTTATTTGCAGGCTTTTCAGCAATCTTACAAACGTAGACACCTTCTGAGCAATACAGCAGTTGGAGGCTATTAAGCTAAAACCTTTTTTTGCTAGCGTGTCATCTACCATTCCCCTGAACAAATCACTCCACAAGTCAGCAGAACTCAAAGGCAAGCTGGTTTCTCTCCGTATTCAGCGTAAATGTTAACTACCACCTTCCCAATAAAATTAGGAAAGCGCTTTTAGGTGTTAATGGACAGGAAAATGAACTAGCTCTGTTCTACTTCAGAAGATAAATCCTTCCTTCCTGTCAGAAAAGCAGTAAGTAGTTCTTGAAAGTTCCTGGGAAGCAGCTCTCCCTCTCTGCTCTGCTCTTGTGGGACCCCCCCCGGAGCCCTGCGCTCAGCTCGGGGCCCCCAGCACCAGAAGGACAGGGACCTGCTGGAGCAGGCCCAGAGGAGGCCACGAGGATGAGCACAGGGCTGGAGCTCCTCTGCTGTGGGGACAGGCTGAGGGAGCTGGGGCTGTGCAGCCTGGAGAAGAGAAGGCTCCAGGGAGACCTTACAGCAGCCTTCCGGTACCTAGAGGGGGCCTAGAGGAAAGCTGGGGAGGGACTCTTTGTCAGGATGCAGGGATAGGACAAGGGGTGATGGCTTTAAGCTAAAAGAGGGGAGATTTAGATTAGATATAGGGAAGAAATTCTTTACTAGGAGGGTGGTGAGGCCCTGGCACAGGCTGCCCAGAGGAGCTGTGGGTGCCCCATCCCTGGAGGTGTCCAAGGCCAGGCTGGATGGGGCTTTGGGCAGCCTGGGCTGGTGGGAGGTGTCCCTGCCCATGGCAGGGGGTGGAACCGGGTGGGCCTGGAGGTTCCACCTGACCCACAGCATTCTGTGCTTATAGAAGCATCAATCCGAACCATGGAAGATGTATAAGAGTCACTGGAAACCCAAAGAACAACAGGAATCGCCAGCCCCCATTTCTGATTTCACTATGACATACACGTCAGAAGCTGACCGACCAAAACTTGCGTTTCGGTACGTTCATTTTTGCCCTTTTCAACATCTGAAGTATCAACTAAAAGAAGCTTTAAACAAAATCAAGACACCAATCCTGGTCCTTTTCAGAAGTCTGAGACACTGAAAACACACGTGTGCTCAGGCATCAGCACTGCAGCGACGTAAGGTGTCGTTACCTACCAAGTATTTTTTCCACCCCAAAAGAATTATGGGGGCTAAAGCCAAGAGGCACGCACAGACCTAGAGAGGTCGGACAGCACCAGGAGGCACATTATAACCCGCGTGGGCTTGAGCCCACGGCTCCAGCAAGCTGGGCACGGGGCCCACCCAGCACACCGCGGGTCCCACGGGGTGGCAGCTCGGCACGCTGTCCCTGCCACGCAGCCCGGCACGCACGGCACGCGCTGCTGGTCACGGCACCCTGCTACCCGGGGAGCTGCCGGGTTCGACACCGCTGCCCGTGGCAGGAGGGCTCGGGGGAGTCGCAGGACGCAGCCCCCGCTGACCTCGCGGTCACAGCAAAGCCCCATAGGGAGAAGTATAAAATAGAGCCCCAAATTCCTCAGCGGGAATTAGGTACGATATTGGCTTTGAGCTCCAGCAGGCGGGCGGTGAACGCTTCAGGGAGCTGAGGGGCTGGTCTCAGGATCCATGAATTGAGCCCTGAGCTCCGCTGTCACCCAGCAGACGCCTTCGCCCTGTTTGCTGAGGAGCGCTTCGGGGGTCGGAGAGAAACCCCTGCCCGCGGCTGAGCTGCGGGACGCGCCACTTTGTGCCCCGCTTGTCGGAAGAGGAGATCTCAGAACAGACTTCAGGATAAACCCCCAAGCTACAGACTCAGCAGCGCGCCGTCAGGGTAGGAGGCACCAGACCCGGGCTCAGCCCACCCCAAAATCGGGGCTACCCTGGCGGGGCAGCACCCACCGAACCCCGTCCCGCTCCCGCCGTCCAGCCCCAGCCTCCCCCCCCCCGTAACCCATCCCCGAGCCACCCCCGACAGCGGGGCACGGCGGCCGCGCCCCCCCCCCCCCAGTGCCGGTGCCGAGCCCCTCGGTGCGGCGCCCCCCTCCCGGTGCCCCCCGCAGGGCCGGGCCGGAGCGGGCCGAGCCGAGCCCCGCCGCGCTCACAGCGGACGGTGTGGAAGGCGCAGCGCGGCTGCTTCTCGAAGGTCTCGCCCAGCTTCAGCACCCGCTCCTTGGGGTCGAAGAGCGGCGGCGGGGCCGCGCCGTTCATGGCGGCGGCGGGCAGCGCTCACGCGGCGGGCACCGCCCGCACCATGCCCGGCACCGCCACCGCCACCGGGACCGGCCCCGCGCCCGGGCCCGCCGCCGCCGCACATCCCCAGCGCCGCGGGGGCGGGGCCTCGCCGCCGCCCGGCCACGCCCCCTCCGCCCCGAGGCCACGCCCACACCTCCCCGCCCGGCCCGGCCCCTCCCCTCGCGGCTCGCCTCGGGCCTATCCACCGCGCCGCCGGAGGGGCGAGCCGGCACGCGGATATGCAAATGAGCCCCCCTCCTCCTTCGGCGCCGCGCTCTGATTGGCGAAGGGCGGCCGCGACCACGCGGCGGGGAGGAGGGGGGGGAGGTGTGGGGGGGTGCCGCGGGGTCACAGCGGGCGGGGCCGCGCTCCCGCCCCCCTCGTCCCCCCCCCCCCACCGCCGCAGGTGGGGCGGCCCCGCGCGGCGCGTTGGGCGGGAACGGGGCTCCCCTCAGAGCTTCGCCGCCATGTTGGGGGCTCCCCTCGGGGACCCCGCGGCTCCGCTCAGCAGCCCCCAGGCTCCGGGCCGCGGGCCGCCCCCCGCTGCCCATGGCTGCGGTGGACCCCCGGGTGCTGGCCGTAGCCGCCCGAGTCGCTGAGAGCAGGGAGCGGGACGTCCCGGCGCTGCTGCTGGCGTTGAAGGGTAACGGCGCCGCCGCTGAGGGGTGGCAGCGGGGCAGGCCCGCCGCCGCCTCACCGGGCTTGTGAGGCCGTTGCTGGTGGGGCCAGGGCCTCGGGCAGACCTCACTGCTGCCGGGGGGAGCCTGCGTGGCCGGGCCTGAAGGCAGCAGCGCGATGCCCGGCTGCCGTGCGGCTCCCCCCGTCCTTCCTGCCCTTCGCCACCCAGCCGCTGCTCGCAGAAGTGGCAGGGACAAGTCAGGGCCTGTGCTAAATCGGGACGTAATTATAAGGGAGCCGTACGTTTCGCAGCGGTTGTGGTTTTCTCCGACCTAGGAAATTCATACAGATGGGCAGTGTCCCAGATAATGCGTGTCTTACTACTGCATGTGTAACGAGACGATGGAAAGCCAAATACAACTACCCTTCCCAGTTGTCACGGGATCTAACAAACAGATTGTAGCTGTAGGATTGAAAAACACTGAAATATTTTATGCTGTTGGCACTTTTAAAATTACCTCATATTTTGAAAAAGAAAAAATACCCAAATTGCACATCAGAATCTAATGCTTCCCTTTGCTACTCTCGTGCTTTCTTCCCACAGAAATATTAAATTGCCCTTCTTTGGGACGTAAGGAATCCGAAAAAGTTAAGCAAGACATATACTATTATGATCTGACTCGCTACTGCTTGCTTGTCCTTAGACAAGACTACTCTCGAGTGCGTGGAGGCTGGGCTACTGCTGCCCAGCTAGCAGAGATACTGAGGTAAAAAAACTTGCCAATAAGTTTTCTTCTTGTTTTCTTTCTGGCCTTTCATCTTGCTCTTTTTCTTTTGAAGCTGTAATGCGTTGGCTTCCATCCAGAACAAGGCTTGTTGTTCAGGAAAGGCCAGGGTTAAAGTGCAGGGAGCAGTCAAGAGCAGAGGGGTCAGGCATAGCCTAATTGGACCTGTTTAATTCATTCTCATTGTGTTTCATTGAGCTGGGTAAACTGTTTGGTGGGAACAGTTTTTCTGTAGGGTTTACCTTTTCTGTGGTCAGTACTCACATAGGTCTCAGTTTTTGCCAAGCAATTGCTAATTTTGAATTGCAGTTACTTTAAAAAAATCTATTTAGATTGATTTCATCCTGCAAAAATCTGATTGACTCACAGCTTGGCTTGGCTCCATTTAAATATCTATTTTTAAATATCTATTTACATTTTAAACATAATAGAGGGCACAATTCATACAGACTAGAGAGCTTGATGTAGTGATATTGTGAGAATGGCGTGATGAAGTTTATAGCTAGTAAGACAACTTTAAACACCAATCCCCAATGATCCAAACTCAATTTTTAATGTCAGGAAAAATAGTAAGTTTTAAATTTTCTCCAAGTTGTACTTGATTTTGGCTTAACTAGGAAGCAAAATTCTAAGGCGTGAAGCAATTAGGCAACCATCTTTTATTTATGCCATATCTGCAATGTGAATTTTTAATGTGAGGAATTTCACCAAGAGATGCAAGATTTATCACCAGAGTTGCATGAGACTTAAATAATCTCTTATAAGCTACTTCAGTTTGCAGAAAAAAAAACAAACTGAAATTTATTTAGCTGTAAAAATGTTCTTTTACAACTAGTTTAATCTCAACTTTGTGCTTAGAATGTGCTGTCACAGGGCTTAGGTAAGCAGAGCTTTACGTGTACGCATTCACAAAAAGCTAACAAAGATTAGATAAGATGTCAGAAAGCAAAATTCATAAGAAGCTGGGAAAATACTGCCGTTGCACTTGTATCAGCGTGGGGTACAGAACGGAAAATCTTTCCAGTTGTAAAACTTGCAGTTTCTTGTAAACAGCCTTCCAGAAATGACCAACGTGTCTGTGGTGAGTAAAATAAGAAAACTGAGATCTGAAAAACTGATTTCTAGCCCACATGTATTCCCCAGTTAGAGGGAAGTTGTAGACAGACTCACTCAGTTTTTTGTAGTGAGTTATATTTTTATACGTACTTTTGTTGCCTGATCTGGACTGCCTTCATCAGGTTTCCCTTATCACGTTTCTGTTTGCCTTTGCTTTTTTACCTTATGACCACCGGAGCCCTTCCCTAACGTGTGGAACAAGCCTGAACAGATCCTATGAAGCTAAAGGCAAAAGTGCCTTGGATATGTTTTAAACTGAGACGTGCTCTAATAAGTGGTATTATACTTGCTGTCTCCAGCCTGCCGGTGATAGCTCTTCCTTCGGAGGCAGCTACCTCGGAGCTAGTCACAGCAGTTAACTGTTGTTCAGCGCTGAATTGTCCCATTCCAGTGAAGCATTCCTTATCTGATGACATGACCGTTCATTCAAAACTGTTCAAACAGGCCCTTTACTATTCAGTTGTGTTTTTTTTTTTTTTTTCCATTTCAGTCATTGTTGTGTAGGACTAGAGGTGAAAGAAGATCCCGAGGAATTTTACACAGAATTTCTTCCTTCAGCTATAGACAACCTGCTGTTTTTGGGAAGACGCCTGCAAGCACGATTTATCCGAGCAGTCAAGGTATTTAAATTTCATAGTTAAAAGAGCAGAGAATCTCTGCAAGCTTTCCAAGCTCGTGTGTTGTATAAGCAGGATATTATTCTAGGGATGCTGTATTATGAAAATTTATTTTGCAGAAATTCCTTTTTCTTTATGCCTTGGAGCTTTGAAACCGAAATTTGTCATTGTGGAGCGTTCAGTCCGTTACATGTGCCAAAACTAGTTTGTTACCATAAGTTTTTTTTTTAGAGAGTTTTGTTACTGCTTGTCAGAATTTTTAAAGGGGTAGGAGGATTGCAGTTATGTGTAGGACAGAAGAAATAGGACAGCCAGGTAGAGAAAAAAATCCCAGATGTTTTTTCTTACAAAAGGCAGCATCCCAGTCATGGTAGTGTCGTCTTAACTTTGCATATAATTAGTTCAGTCTTTGTAACCGCTTTGTTCTCACTGCTTTACTCAGCTCTACAGAAAAAGAAAGTATGGTTTAGGAAGGCTTAAGACTTTAAGTCGGGTATGTTGACGTTTGTTTTGCAGTAGAACTTCTTCAGTGGAATTGGCAAAAAATTCCAAAAATGCCTACGGCTTCTGAACCAGCATGTCGGGATCCCTAAAGGCAGGCTTTGTGATGTAGTGGATGTGAACACTTTCTCACATTACTCTCCATCTTTGCAGAGAAGAAGGATTTTGCCCTGCTATTTTCCCTCATGTTTTTGAAACATTCAGAGTTCCAGAACAAGCCCCCCAAAATGAAAAAATAAATAACCAATTTCATGGATTCTGATAGTTTCTTTTATTATGCCTGTTTCCCTTTGTATCTCGTTTCCCGTCTCACTGACTTCTTGCACTTGTTTATGGTTTTCCTACAGAGTCTTGTTCAGGACACCACATACACAATCACTTCTCAGAAGGTATCAGCAGAGTGACGTATTTTCTGTTTGTTCAATACTTTGTAAGTGCATTTAGTGCTTAAGAAGTAAGCTTCCTGAATGACATCCCAGGAGACTCGAGTCTTATCTGCAACGTGTAATTTCCCCCACACTTTCTTATTATGTCTCAGCCTACATGCTACTTGAGTCATGCTTGTGGGCAAAGATTACTTTTGAATGCAAATGCAGTCCATATTATAGCTAGTATTTTGGCTTTTAAAACTTGTGGTCTCAAAGGTGACTGGGCAGCCAGACTTGATGCTTGCTCACTGGAACTTGGGAAACCCCACTCTGCCAGTGGAGATTTGCAGTTTATTCTGCCCTCACTTGCTTTCTGTACAAGTCTTTGAAGTCAAGGGAAGTACTTAAATAGCTTTCAGAAACTGATGCGCTGCCAAAACACACAGCAGATAATATTATGCCTTAACTTATTACTGTTATTTCATATCTCTCATTGTCAGTAAGTACCAAATACAGAGCTAAACCATGACTGATGGCTGGGACTTACAGCATAGATCTAGGAATAGACTTTCCAGAGCTTCCCTGGTGGAGGCTCAACAACATGGGAGTTACCACACCCAAGTGCTTTATAATAACATTTATCAGCAGTGTAGTACTGTCAAAAGATGCTTTGCTGTACACACACCAAGATTTTAGATTTCCAGTGGGCTGTGGATCTTACCTGGAATACAGGCTCCAGACTCTGTGTGTGTGTGTGTGTGTTCACATACTGAAACCTGGATTTTTCCTGGTCATTGTGTCCAGTCCAGTGTTAGCACAGCAAGCACAAATACTTTCAGTTTGGTGTTTGCTGCTGTTTCTCCGCCTAGGAGGTGCTTCTGAAACCTCTCCATGCCGGTTCATAGGAACCTTTTCCATTTTAACAATATTTTTGTCCACTTTGTACCTGTGGTTTCTGTGTTTTAGTCATTTTTTTTCCCATTTTGTGATTTAAATCTGTGATGCATTTGTACTAACCTGTCACTTGTTGTCGTAGCCCTACTATGCTATCAAGAATTTTTAAGGACCAAACAAGCCTTTTCTAGTAAGGCTTGTTATCTAGTAAGTTTAGACTTTGTTGACAGATCTCTGGCCTTGAAGGACACGCAGGTTGTTTTTTTGACTGGTTCCTATGGTTTGACCAACCTCATTTGGGAAGTTGATGGAGTTGGCCTCCAAATAGCTGAAGTATACAACCCGCCTGCTGCATCAGGCTGAAGTCCTCAGTGAAGACGCAGACATGTGCTTTTACCTACTTCTCTTCTGTTTTGTTTAGGATGAAGAAAAACAAGATTTTTTACACTGTTTCCAAACAGTAACCGATGCCATCTGCTGGCTGTTTGGTGGGCATATTCAACTAACAAAGCATGGTAAGGGAAAAGTAAACTCATAAAACACTTGAGTATTTGTCTAGAGCAACTACAGGTATCAAGAATCAGTCACAAGCCAATCTGCATCTAGTTTTCCAATTTGGAGTAGGTGTTAAAACAATCTCTTAAAATATTCCATTCAGCAGAAACAGCAATATTTAAATTGGAAAAGATCCAGTAAAGGGGAATATTAAAGAGTTTCTTTTCTAGTCTTTTGGAGACAAACATTAAAAGTCTTCTGTAATTTCCATTTGTAATTATGTTCCTTTAAAAAACAGATTTTTTTTTTTCTGATAAAATACTGTTGCTCTTCTTACCTGTCAGTGGTTAACATATGCAGAAATTTGACCAACGTACATTGCAAGCCCTGATGGGTAGAACTGAAAATGGATTTCTCAATTCGTTGTCATGCCAGAAATTTCTACAAGTATCTGACAAATTTCTCTAGCACTTTTGACCAAAATAAGCTTTCATTTAAACCAGCTTAGCATTGGCACACTGACTTTTAGTTCATAATAAAAAACAGAATTTGTTTTTAACAGAGAACAGCAACTTAAGGATCGTAAGATATGTAGCTAACACACAAATGGCTAGAAAAATTACCAAGTATGTAGTCACTGATATTCTGGAATAAAAAAATTGGTGCTTAAATGACATCAGTGGACTTGCATTAAATGAAACTGGTTTAACCAACTGTCAAGGTTGAAGTGCTTATCTTTTCTGGATATTGTTGCCCCAGTGATAATTCTGCTGCTGTAATAAGAAGCTGGTGCTGGTGTAACAGAGAAGGTTTTAAAGTTTTTATTACATTGCAATGCCAGTGCCTAAGGGATATCCAAAGGCAGAAAAACAGGACGCAACGTGTTTTTTGGATGTTAAAGTAGTTTACTTGTTCCAGTAAGCTTCAGTGTAAAAATTATAAAAGATGGCGTTTGTTACAGAAACAGTATTTGGTTTTACTTGCTATGGCTTATGTTTCATAATAAAGTTTATTTGTTTAATGGTATTTTTAAGTCTGTGGTTCTGATTGCGTGACTTCTTGTTTGTTTTTGTTTTTTTGCAGTACTGCAAAACGATCACTTCCTGCAGTTGCTAGTAACAGACAATGTTGAAACAGCAGTTATAATGATGTCTGTTTTACAGAGTATTTTGGGGGTCAATAGGTTAGTTGTTTTTATTATTACTGATTTTCTGAAGTTTAAATATAAAACTCAGTTCGTTACTGCTTTGTAAAATAGAACATTTCATATACAAGAAGTGTGGCGTTTTTTTCTAGTCTTTGCTGTAGAAGTGGAAAAATTGGCTATTTTCTTTATCCTGTTGTTAAGCTGAGGGAATGGGAATCAGTTGAAACAGTAGGAATGCCTCTGCCACTGAGTCAGTAATACTTGTTTTTTCATTTTAACTGGAATAAATGTGGAAATACCAATTCATTGCAGGAAAAAAAGCAGCATAAAACAAACATAACTGTTCAATTCCTTTTCCTTCCACTGTGGCTCGGATTGCTGGTCCGGCTAGCTGGCTATGTTGACTTGCTGAATCTTGACCTGACATCTGTAATAGGAAGTCACTGTTAAAAAGCTCAGTTTATAACTAATATTTCAATTCTATCCTCCCCTTTCTCTCCAGTTCTGTCTTGCTTCAGGTTGATGAAGAGACCCTTCACTCTGTTTTGGATGAGCTCGTTTATAAGCTTTCATCTACCACCAATCCTGTCATAGGGAATGCTGCTACAAAACTGCTGTTGTTGATAGCGAAATTTTGCAAGCAGCTCCTGAAGTTACTCACAACTCGCTATAAAGGTTTGTAAGCATGCGTGGAACCAATCACTCGGCCTTGCATTCACCTTAAAAATACAAAGGTGGCAGTTACCCAGTGCTCTCCTTGTTCATTAGCCATCTAATACAAGGAAAACTGCAGTGCTGTTTTATTTTCCTTCTCTGTTTGTTTTTGTTGTAATTTAAGGTGCTGCTCCTCTTTCTGTTTCCTAGATTTATTTTCTTCTATGTATTGAGGACTGTGCATGTGGAAACTTGTCTCTTCTAGCGGTAGTTTGGCACCTTCAGCCTGATGGCTTTTACTACTTTCTACACGATGTTCTGTATCTTTTTTTTCTGCGAAGGCTGGATATCAAGAGACCCTCATAGCAGGGTGTCTGTACTGCCTTGGTAAGAGCCGTTTGTCAGACATCTGCTGGTGTGCCAAGCCTCACTAGTCCAGAAGCATGGCAGTTTTACTTCTGCCAACTTCTGATCCTGGCTGTTACGGGTCTGCTTATCTGATAGGCGCGGTTCTGTCACTAAGGAGCTGACTGTCTTTTGACATCCAAGTGATTGGAATGAACTTTTTCCGAGAATTCATGAAATGAGTTTTGTTTTGTATTGATGCTTTTAGATGAAGAGACTGAGCGTGCATGTAATTTAACTTACTCTATGTTCTTCATTATGTAATATAGTATCCCATTTAACGTTTCTGTCTCTAGCCTAGCAGAGAGCTCCAGGAAACACCTTTATCTTCTGCTGTTGTGTCCATGGAGACTAGGGAAAAGGATTTGATGTTTGCCAAGTCTCTTATATCCTGGTTATTACTGATGGTCAAAACCACTTTTGTGCAGCCTCTGTTCTTTTGAGAAAAGGGTAATAAGAGGTGGTTATGCCAGACAAAAAGGCGCAATTCACCTTTTTACAGTTGTGCCAACTACTCGTTAGGCAGCACCAGCTAGATAAATTCCTGGATCAGATGGGTAGCTTTGGCACTTCATTGCCTACAGAATTGAGACAGGGCTTCCTTGCGGCATGAAACAAAGTGTGATGTGCCTAAGGCTGGCAGCGTGTTGTGGATTCTTGTGAAGCTGCTGCGATGATCTGACCATCCCAGTTGTAGAACACTTGTTTGTCTAAAGAGGTGCAGGTCTCCATCAAAGAACTACGTTTCAGGGGTTATGCTACTTTATTTTGCTTGGAATCGACAAAGTGCCCATTCATTTAGAGGCTCTTGATCTTCTGTATATATTTCCTGTTTCCGCTAAGGAAAAAAAAAAAAGCCCTCTTTTTCTTTTTGTTAGAGTCCGTATGTTAGCTTTCTCTGAGGCTTTGAAATCTTGTAGATGGTTTGAAGAACAGCAGCTGCAAAGAAAGTATTCCAGCATTTCCACCACCCGGCCATCTCGTTGAAGTAGCTTGGCTTCACAGTGGTTCAGAGCTGTTGCTGGTATGAGGTGCTTCAATGTAAGCTTTCTGTCAGTAATGGCAAAGTGCTAGAATGAGGAAATACCCTAAATCTCCCAACTCCAAGCCCAGCACGGTCTTTACATCAGGATTGCAGGAGGGCCTGGTCTTTTTATCTGCATGGGAGGACACATCTTAGAGGCATGCTTGTCAGTGGCTGGAAGGGGCACATGGCTATGTAGCCCGTGCAGAAACTGGCAAATGGGTCGTGTCAGACCTACAGGACTTCTGTGAGGGAACTGCTTTGTGTAGTTACGTGGTTTTTCAGGGTTCAGGCAGGTTTAAGGCAGCGACTGACTCCGTTTGTAGTCTCAAGCATGTCTCTCCTCACATGTTTAACCATCATCGTTGTTCCAAAATGGTGCATGCCGGCTAGAACAGAGGTGCCGCTTTTGTTGGTATGAAGGACTTCATGGTCCATATGTGATCCTGTAAGTGCACACGATGGATTATTTCTTGGAGTTGCCCAGTATGTGAATATGCTTACAGACAGTGATTTGAAGATAGAACTTGTTTGAATCTGCAGTTCTTCAGGAGCCTTTCTATATAAGTGTCTACTTCCCGTCTTCCTTCCTTTCCCCTCCAACTCCGCAGAACTCTCAAGCTCTGGGATTTGTCTGATAGAGATCTAAAAAAACCACGTGTTACTGTCTGTTCTGTGTCCTGTGCACAGCACAGGGAGCGTGTGTGTTGTGAGGAGAGCACAAGTGTGCTTTGTAGCTATTGTGCACCAAAAAAGCCATTTTGTGTCAGGGATTGGAAACTCATGTACCCACAGTGAGATTATGCTGTACAAATAAGACATCAAAGAATTCTGGTCATAAGTAAATAGATTTTATTATGAAAAATATGAAAGCAGTGCTCGTGAAACCTGGCACTTGTGTAATGTTTACCATCCTTTTAGGACCTCACAGTGACTTACGGATAAGACACTGAAGGTACGTGGATAATTTAACTGCCGGTTATGTAGACACAATAGGTAGTGACTTGGAGATACAAAACTACAGTCACTGTAGAATACTTTTCTGTGATGATTGGAGCACCAGTTCTTCATTGATAACGTGTAAACCCAAAAATGAGAGATTGTGTTCATCTTCAACCTAGTCTTCCTTTACACATAGAATCAGATTTATTTTTTTTAATTTGAAAATTGTTAGTTTGAAAGCCTCAAAAGAAAAATTTGCCTTAGCAGTATTGCATGCTTCTTCTCTCTTAGGATTGAAAGTGCTTTTAAGTAAACAGTGGACTGGCAAAGGATTTGACAGGGATCTCAGTCAACTTTTGGACTTGCTATACTTGGAACAATCCAGTGGAAAAAGGGAAATGCAGGTGCTGAATTTTAATGAGACTTTCCTATGTGAAATCCTAGTTATGTGTAATTTATATATGTCTAGAAAGCATTTACTATATTGGTTTGTCTAAGCTTTTCAAAGCGTGTGCTATTTTTTTCATTGTATCAATGGATTTTTAAAATTTCCTATATATTCTTTTTTTTGCGTCTTTCATTTTTTAAGACCTCAAGAAATTGTCCAGTTATTAAGGTATGGGATTATTGGGACTGTGACTTGAGAGTTTGGCTTTTTTTTTTCCAGATTCACAAAGTAGTATGATTTCTTACAGGTGATTTAGTTTTGTTAACTATAAACTAAAAACAGTTGTATCCGCTCATCTCACATCAGTGTTACAAATTTAGGTTTCTGAAGTCTTGGGAGCATTCAGGTAGAATTAAAAGTCATGTAGTGAAAACATTCGGTAAAAACACCTTCTGTGCTGTGTTCCCAATAAAAGAGTGGATGTGTGTTTTAGGAACTTACCAAAAATTTACATGCAGGTTTTTCAGAGACAGTACTTCAAAGGAAATCAGAGTTATGTTTGTAGAGACCTGCTTTCACCTTAAACACAGCAGGGTGTTTGTTTTGTGTGTTGCTTTGTTTTCCCCTGAAAAAATAGCATTTAAGAATATAATTTCTTTTCGTGTTTGTTGTGACTGATGATCATCCTGCAAAAGTAAAAATTTTCCTGCTATTAGTTCTCCAAACTTGTCTTTCTATCCTGTCTAGTGTAGGTATTTTGATCGAATCAGTACTTGAAATATCAAGTGCTTCAGACACTTAAAATTCAAATTTCTAATATTACTTAATGTAGATAATATACATTTTATATTTGTGCTGTGAATGCATTTGTTTATCAAAGAGAGCATTGATCCAGATGATCAGATTAGCTGCCTTTGGAGCTCATACAGGATTTGCGATGATAATTGTCTTTAGGACCTTAACTGCCCTGCACCATTACAAATATTGTGCATTTCGGTGCATTGGAAAACTGTTTTTTGGCCAAACATTGAGGTTGATCCAAATAGGCAAGCAGTAGTAGTGTGTTTTTATATGCAAAGAAAATATTGTACTAACTATTTTTTATAAATTTCAGAGGCAGCGTCAAGCAGCTTGTATAATCCAGGCTGCGTGGAGGGGATTTCAGACAAGAAAAAGGCTGAAGAAACTACCCCAAGCAGTGACCATTTTACAGAGGAGCTTCAGGTAAACAGCATAGCTTTATAAAAAGCACTCAAGAGAATAGACTAATAAGGTTTGGTTTGGTTTTTCTCAGGTCAGAATTCTTCCATTAGAGCTCGTGGGAATATTCCTTGTTACAGCTCTTGACCACTGCCTCTTGTCCTTTTTATGTTTGCCTCTAAGAATCTGGCTCTATCTTCTTTGTAACCCTTCCCGTAGTTAGTGAAAGACAAAAAATGGATTTCCCTTCCTTTGCGCTAAAAAAAGAAGCATCTCTCCACCTGGCCTTGTATACTGAATGCTTCGTATCCCTGTCTCCATCTGGACAGTCCCTGTCCCTCCAGTTTGTCAATATATCTGTCTTCTACTGGGTGGCCCAGTAAAGTATGGGCAGTATTCCAGGTGTGCCCTCCAGAGCGTTGAGCAAAGTGAAATAATTTTCTATGACTTGCTGCCTCTGCTTTTGCTAGTGCAGCCCACAATGCAGCTAGCTTGTGTTACTGCAAGGGCACGCTACTGGCTCGTCTTCAACTTGCCATCTACCAGGACCCCAGGTTCTTTTCATGGGAGCTGCTGCCCAGGTAGTCAGTGCCCAACCTGTGTGATTCATGAGGCTATTTTGTCCCAAGTGTAGGACTTTCCACTTGAACTTCATGTGGTTTCTGTTGACCCATTTTCTATGTCCGTGGAGTTTCCTTTGAGCGTCAGCCCTGCCCTGCAGCGTATGGAAGACTAATGACAGCCTTGCTAAAGTCAAGGTAAATGACACCCAGTGCTCTCCCCTCATCCACAGAGCCACTCAGCTCATCACAGGAGGCCATCAGGTTGGTCAAACGTGATTTGCCTGTGATAAATCTGTGCTGGCTGTTCCTGTTTGCTTCCTGTCCTTCCTGTGCCTGGGGAGAGCTTCTCTGTGGATTTTTTCCTGTATCCCAGAGAACGTTTGGGTTGGCCAAGAAGTCCTCCATCTTGAAGATGCCTTTTTCCAGTCAGCTGTATTTTCTGAAACATAAAAGTAATGTAATGCCAATATGAACTATTTCACTGCAGATTCTTTTAGCAAAAAGATCCAAACAGTGTGCTTTTCCAGCAGTACCAAGCCGCCACTTCTGGTGCCAAAAGCTCCAACTGTCCCTTTCCCAGCTGCCAACCTTTTTCTCCATGAAAAAAACTCATACTTCTGTGATTGATTTGTATGTTTTCTGTGTAAAAATATATGGCATGTGGAAAACTGCAAGTGTGGGACAGTGCAGCACTGGATTGCAGTAAATAGCCCTAGAAGATGATGTACTGTTGGCAGAACAATTAACTGGTTCACAGCTAACTTACAAAATTCCATCATAAATTAAATGTGGAACTGTCCTGGAGTTTAATGTCATGGCAGAGTGCTGCAGAAACCATGGACTAAAGTGCTTGCTCAGTATGCCACTTGTAAGACCTTGTTCTCAATTAATATTTGAAAGCTTTGACTCTCGGAAGTGGGGTCAATTCAGTGACCTAGAAATAGCATCTTCTGACTTTGGAGTAGCACAGAAGAATGAAGCTACATAAAAAATGCATATGTTACTTGAAGTATGATTTCAGTAACTTCAGCACATATTAGGCAAACTCTTTTCAGAAGTCTAGCGTGAATTTTAACATAGGTTAAGGGATCTAAGTCAAGACAGACTCCACAGCAGGTTTAATTCAATCTTTTTTATTGTACATGGTAAGCACTACCTTGTCAAGACTAGATCTTACAAATCAGATAGTCAAATCACTTTGTATTATCACCAAGGTGTTAGAAAGCAGACAGCTGTGGTTTGTCTAGACTGGTATTAAGAAGATACTGGGCTCTCTGGGGTGTAATCTTCAAGTTCAGGAAGATTCGCAGGGGGATGCAAGTTATCCACTGAGGACCACTAACCACTTCAGCTTCTGTGCTGTATACTAAGAATACCATCCTTGTGACCGCTTTCTACTGCACCATACATACACTTTGAGCCAGTATTTCTGCCCCCATCAGGCACCTTGCAAGCCTGCCAGCCAAAATTTGCAGCCCAGAAAAATTGCGTGACGGGATAAGGCGTGACATGCTAACGCAGAAGGGAGAGGGTGGCGAGGCTACCAGCAGTCAACTAGCTGCTTAACATTCTTGTGTCATGTTCTCACTATTGCAAGCATTAGTGCGTGCCTCTTAAATAAGTAGTTCTTGAATGTGTTTGTTTAACATGGAAAAGAATGGAAATGTATTAATATTTTTACAGTTGTGTGTTCGTGGCCCAGTCAGTCCCATTGTACTGAGTACAATATAGTAACTGTACAGCTCCAGTGGTTTTTTTTCTTTCTAGGCCAAAGCTGCAGGTAGCATTATGATGAAAAATAAAAATAGTGTTTGGAGTGCTGTGAGCATGACTTTAGAAAACCTTTCAAGAGGCCTTTGGAATTTTTAAGTCGGTGTTTGGTTATATACATGGATTTGTTTTAGGATAAGTACATTTAAACACTGCTGAAGCTCCAGACTTGGCTTACCTGCAGCTGCAGTAGAAGATCTTAAACTCTACAAGTTACATACCTCTGAAATGCTGTGGTTTCAGAAATGTCTCCTCAGTGACTATTAAAGCTTGCAGTCTCTCCTTGAAGCTAGTTCCCTTTTATGTAACTAATTGTAGAACTGTTAAAATGGCAATAATTGGTATTAATCATGCCTCATAAATCAAACAATTGCATGTATGTGTATATATATTTATATGTATGTGCATATATACACATAGATGATCAGAGGGAGGTTAATTTGTGCTATGAACTGCTGAAGGAAGCTTGGGTCTTAGTCTCTGTGTGTTTTACTTCTGTTCAGAGGCATTTCCCTGTCAATGTGATCTTGTGGAAACCAATTATTTATTATTTTTATTTATTTATTATTGGGAGAAGCAGAGAATGAAGAAGAATGTGTATTTTACAGACTACATGGGAAATAAAAATTTAAATACCTGACAGACATTGTTGGTAGTTTCACAGGTGCACATCTGAGAAGTTCATAACACATGCTTGTTGTTTCCTGCCTAGTGGAGCTGAGAAGTTTCTGAGGAAAAGTATTAATAGTTTTATCAAGAAAATGGCATCAAAAGGCCTGTTTGATCCTGTGGCATCGTTCAGCTTAGAAGCATAGTATTGCCTTCTAGGATTAAAAATGCAAAGGTTTACAATTCTAGTTTACAGAAATACGTGGGCTGAAAACCTTGAGACCCTTCTGATGTAGTCACATGCATCGCGATCTGTCTCTGTAGGTAGATGTGTGGGCACACTTCAAGTCTGCATTACTGTCATGAAAGGATTATGGTCTTTTAGATCGTGGTAGAGGCTGTTTATCAGTTTGGGCCAGATCTTTAGATCCAGAGCATTTCTTTTACAAAACAGCTTCCATCCTGTTTTCCACCACCCAGTTACAGAGACTAAGGAGGAACTGTAGTTGTTGGAAAAATTACCAGTAAATTTATGTTAGTGCTGGGAAGCGTGCAGACACCTGAATAGTAAGTACTGTGAGTCTACAGGTATGTGACATGCAGCCGTACCAGAATTGCTGGGCACTAATGGTGGTTGCTGCCTTTTTTAACCCTTCCTGTCCCTCCTTATGCCTGTGCTCTACATATTCCCCTTTCCTAGTGCTTAAGACCTCTTTCATTGTACCCACAGAAGTACTAGAGATGAGCAGAACTCTCAGCTGTTGGCCCAGTGGGCGTACCGGGGTCCTGATCAGGCAGCTGATATTGCTGTGACAGAAAGAGTCGCGTCATTACCTCATCATGGGGTGAACTTGTAAAGTCTCGAGCGTTATGCTGCTCACGAGGTCAGGTCCACTGGACAACAAAGGGTCGTGAAGAAGAAAGAGCCCTATCTTACAGCTCCTCCAGCTTCACTGAGGCCAAGTCCATGTGGTCTCAGTGATTATTAGTATAGACACATGAGCCTATTTAGCGTTAATATATTAATTGGTATACTAATGTTGGTATACCTGTTACTGGCTTGAACGCTTAAGGGCCAGTTACAGACTTTTCAGTTGTCTCATCTGGGAAACAATTGCTGGGGCTTTTCCAATGCCAAGCACAGTAGGGCAACATCCTAACGTGAGATTACAACAACTGGTACAGACCAAGAAGAATTTGCAAGAAAATCCTTTCTTAAGAGTTCTGTTAATAAAGTTGATGGAGAAAATGTGTCAATCTGTATTTCCTGGAGGAAAAAAAGAAAATAATAATTAAAAAAGTGAAACTCAACAACCAACATTCTGATCTACTTTAGCAGCCTGTACAAAAACAATAATATGTATTATGGAAAGCAGGTGCCATGCATGCTGATGGATGTACTGGAAAAGATGCATGCTGGAGCAGATGCTTAATGTTGCTTTACTTCTTCCCCATATGATGGAAACAAAACAGTTGTTCTAGTTCATGTTAGCTGTGGATGTCCCACCTGAAGCATTGCTCTTTCAGCGTCCTTAGAGCTGTACCCTAAGTAAAAATACATCTTTTGATTTGGTAACAAATTGGGTGTCTGGCTCAGAATTTTCCTGCTTATAGATAGTGTGGTAATTTTTTAGCTTGCAGGTAAGGTAACATCTCATTGCTTGGGTTGGTCCTGCAGCCAGCAGCTGGCATGGCAGCTGCTGGCCCATTCAACATAAAGAGAAAGAGGGATTTTTAAGAAATGTACAACTTAAGGTAATTGTTAATATTTTTGTGTATTGCAGGGCTAAACGAGAACAGGAGCGGCATCATTTAGAAAAACAGAAGGAAGATGAAGCCCTAAAGCTGCAAATGCAACTTCAGAGACAGAGGGCCATGAGACTCTTCCATGAAAGACAGCTGGCCTTACTGGAAATAATCCATGCAAGTATGATGTCTATTAAAGTATATCAAAAGATTAAACTGTCTGGGTCTCCTTAAGAACATTTTCCCCAAATGTATTTCCTAATCTTGCATGTCTGTTTGCAGTGTAGTTTTACCATCTCTTCTCCTGACCTGATTATCTGACAGAGAAGGTGTTAATTCTTCAAGGGCTCAGTAACTACTGATTGACATCTGCTGCCTTCAAAATGGTACAGCAGAAAAGGAGACCCTATATATAAAAAGCTCCATTGCAGCTACAAGTCTTCTCTGAGTAGTCTACAGCTACTGGGCCTTTGATGAGGAGGGATTTTTAACTGAGAAAAAAGCTGGCGTTTTGATATTATCGAGTTTAAGGATTAAAAATGTAAATTACTGAGAGATCACAAGCCATGACCTTATATTGGGTTTTTCTCACATTTGTAGGTCAGGTAAATAAGCACATGCAGGAAATGGAGGTAAAGTCAGCATTAACTATCCAGAGATTCTGGAGAGGGTATAGAGCAAGAAGAAGTTTTCATCAGCAGAGACAATCTCTTAAGGAGTATAAAGCAGCTGTCATCATTCAGAGAGCAGTAAGTATATAAACCTTGTTCTAACGTTAGGTAGGACAGCACCTTATAGCGATGCCTCAAAAAGATCGTTTTATTTACTTTTCTTAATGTTGATTTAGCCATAATTTATTCAAAAATTAGTCAGAGGATGATAGATTCTATAGCCCCAAATTGCTTAGAGGGGTCGAATCCTGCCTAAGATAAAAAGTATGCTACAACCTTCTAACTAAAATACAAGAGCTGCCACTTTGAAACCAAGAGTTGGGATTTCACCACACCACAGGTAAGTCAGTAATTTATTATGAGCATTTTAACATTACTTATCATCCATGCTGGCCATTGTATGTTGCCTTTTCAGTATTGTAGCTAAAGTTACGCTTTAACAGATACAGTGCTGAGACTTTTTTTTTCCACTGACTGATTACAAAGTGAGACAAACTTATTGCCTGTGATTCCTGTATTTTTGTATGTTCTTTGCAAAGGCTTGCAAATTCTTGGAAAAACAAAGAAGTAAAAGACCTCTATCTCCTTGGAAAGATCCCAAAGGACTGACTGATGAGCAGAGACTGGCTTTACAGCAGAAGGTGGATGACTACATCAAATTGCATCCGGTCTGTTTCTTAGTCATTTCATCATTTCCATTAATGATGCAATGTAAAATACTGTTGGGATGAAGTATATTCAACTTCATAAACTCTGATCAAGATAATCCTTGTGAGGTATGCATATATTAACCCTGCTTGTTTGAGAGCAAGGTACTAGGATACTGGGGACTTTAACTGCTAATCGAATAAGAGTCACAGCAAAACTGTAACCGGAAAGTCACATGTACGTGATGATGGATAGCTTTGGAGGGAACTTCAGAGGAAGCAAAATGATTAAGTTAACAATTAACAGCATTTGCATTCCTTTGGACACTAGTCTGTCCCCAAAAGATTTAAAATAACCAGCTTGTAATGGTAACAAACTGTTATTTTCCTCCAGGCTTCCCAAATGTCAGAAGAAATGAGTAAAGAATTACATATGCAGGCCCAGGAAAAGCTGGCACAGTTCATGTTGAGGAGCAAATTGGATCAGAGAGCAGCGCAGCGGAGAGAGACGTTACTGGCTCAGGTCAACACTGATGTGGAGCTGCTAATGAGTACGTGACTGCTCTGGTCATAATTTTAATTACCATTTGGATTAAGCTAATTTAAAGAGAAAATTAAAGGGAACAGTGGTAGAGTCTTATTTCAAAACTGAAATATCTTTCTTGCTTTGCCATATGCTTTATCGTGAGATTTTTCAGGCTTTGCTAAAAATCATACAGGTACTGCTGTAGGTTAAGTATTATATACCTGCTTTTCAGGGAGCATCTTATTTTAGTGCAGAATTTTTTTTCTGGTATGTTCACAAGAAAAGCAATGGCCTTGTAAAAGGCATTACAGTTTCTAAAGGGATCTTGCACAACTTCTTCCTCTACATTTTTGTTTTATTCTGTTTTCTTGTTTTCCCCAGATGAAGAGGGAAACCTTTGAGCTATGAATTTTGAGTCAGGTCTTTATTTTGACTAGCCTGGCTTTATTTGAAATAGAATTCAGTGTGTTGCTAGCTAAATTCCAGACAAATAGTTTGGAGTGAAAGAGCGAGAATAGCAAACTGCAGCCACCAGAGAGCACCCAAGCAGGACAAAATTCAGCAAGTTACTGAATTCCATGACTTAGCCTGTCACATGGTGTGTCACTGCAGCTCATTGCTCCCTCAACGGGCAAATCAGCAGCGCACTCCCACGTTTTGCCGGGGCCCCCAGGCAGGGAATACGCAGTGCTGCTGCTGCGCCAGGGCTGTGGAAATGCTACACTGATGTCACCCTGCGCCAGGAGCGCTGATCCAGCAGTAGCAGCCAGGAGCTCTTATTTCTCCTAGGTCACAGTTTCACAAGAAGTCGACTTGGTGTACAGCACTACTGCCCTGAACGAAGTAGTCCTGCTTTCCACCCTTACTTTCTCTCCCCTTGTTCTGCATTTATTTTTTCAGGTTAGCCTTAATTTGGATTGCTTCTCCAGTCTTGGTTTATCACGCAGCCATGAAATTGTAATGCCAGCAAGGGAAAAGGAGTGGCTAGGACAGTAGGAGGTGGGGGAGTAGCGATCCTTCTTTTTTGTTTAAAATACTCATAAAACTGCAGCATAAGAAACAAAACAGAAAACTTTTCTCCTTGTTCCTACAGATGCTCCACGGTTAGCAGAGACCACAGAAAAAGATCTTGCTGTCTTTATGAGTCGGTCAGTCCCTGTAGCTACCAAGGCCAAACAGTCCCACAACGCTATGCTGAAGTATGCTCGCTGGCCGTGGTGGAAGAAGCTTGGAGATGAGTTTGTGGAGGATGATGTCATTCCTGACGATGCCCTGAATGCAGAACTTGGAAGTCTGTTTATTGGTGGAAGGAAATCCTATTAGCTATTGGTGGAAGCTAATCCATTTACAGGCAAAAGTATCTGTTACTCATCCAGATGCATACCTTGCACTGTGCGTTCACTTGCATGTGTTTTTAAGGAAGGAAAATACTTGAATTCGAAGACAAAGCACTGAAAGAGACCAAGGCCATATTTTAGTGCATTTTACTAACGTTATTGAGAATCTTTTCCAGTGAACTTGCAATAAAATCCTATTGATTGTGCTGTTACAAAGAGGATTTAGATACTGTAGTTGTAAATTAGGATATTTTATAACTTACATTGCTTTGAAAGCAAGTGTGTAACTTTTGGCTTTCGACTTATTATTTGAATCACTCCATTGTGAAAGCCTGGGCTTTTATAGCAAAATGTTTTATCAGGTGATGTGCTTCAAGATAAAGATGGGTTTGGAACAAACCAAGACGTCAGTAAGAAGCCAAGCAAGCACTTAAGCAGGCTGGGTGCTTCTGGCAGGGTGGAACAGCTAACTCCAGTCAGCACAAGCAAAGCTTTGTCTGAGGAACCTCCACCTCTTGCTTGGGAACAAGTGGAAAAAGCAAGGGGATGAAAAAAAAATTCTTAGATCATACGTATTTTCCTTTAAAAACATGCAGTTACTTCCACAGCCAGTATGCTGCGTTGCATCGTGGTTGCAGTCCAGACAGTTGCACGGGCTCCTAGCCTCAGCACGGCCACTTGCACCATCAGCTTCACCTCAAACCATGAAGACAGTGTTAAATCCGGAAAGGTCTCCAGCACAGTCACTGTGACCTGGTCCACAGTAAAAACCTCCAGCCAGAGGCTGCTGCTTATCGATCTGCGTAGAAAGAAAGGAGAACACGAGGCTGCGGTAGTGCCTGCGCTATTAATAAAGGTATCTATTAGGTGAGAGACGCAGGGAGTCTTAAGAGTTAGATGTACCAAACTGCAGAGGAAGGAAAGCACGGTGATGTCTGCCGGTTGTATGTGGGCAGCAGTACTACTTCAGCATGTTTGATTTCCATCTTCTCTAGAAGATTTTGTGTTTTAATTTTGGTGATGAATGGAAAACAAATAAATAGAAATATTGGGCAGAAGCCCAAGGCCATTCAGAGGCAGCCGATACATCAGAATTAATAACTGGGCAGCTGCCAAGAGGAAGAGCTGTGCTCTGGGTTAAATTTTCTAACAGGCTGTGAGTTGGAAGGCACTGACTTGGCTCTGAGCTCCTTTCTTGGAGAGTTAACTGGTGGAAAAATCCATTATTTACTGGTGCGCTTGCATGTGGCTGTTGAATTACATGTTCTGCGCAGCCCTGCTGTTAGACCATGCCTATCATAAACCAGGTGCCCTACGAGTAGCAGGGTGGAGGGGCTGGGGGAGTACCAGGGGATAAAGGCTTCCCCCAGCAGCTGCCGAGCTCTAGTGCTGGAAAACGCCCGGCTCCTCCCGGGCAAACGGCAGCAGGCCAGCTGTTCCCCTGCAAGTCCACCAGGCCTCTGTGCTCGTCATTGTCCCCTCTGCCGTGCAGCCACTGACCCAAGCTATTTTGAGACAGCAGCGTCTGCTGTTATGTTTATTCCTAATCACCCTCATTATAACAGCTCTTCAGCACGGGGTGAAGTTCACAGAGGTGCTTTGCTTAATGTATTTTGTGTAAAGAGATGAGGCCCCCTGGCCAGCGTTAAATACCACGTGAATTATAGAGCATCTCACCAAAAAGCCACTTATTGTAATGTTAATGGCCTCTGCCACTCACTGCCATTGGAGTGGATAATGAACTCCCCCTCTGCAATATGCAATTTGCTGCATAATGGTTTTTTTAAAGTGAACGGAGAGCTTGGTGGAAGGTGCAGCCTTGCTGGAGGAATTCAAGTTGTGGGGTCATTTATTACCAGCCCAGCAGTGCAAATTCCTCCGCCCCACCGCTGCCCCGATAAATAAAAATGCCTCTCCTTACTTTGTGCTTATCACCAGGAGATCTCAATTATCTCCATTTTACAGACCTGGGGAACCCAGGCGGCAGGGCAGTGAGGGAACGTGCCTGTGGCCACGTACAACCCGCAGCCCCCTCCGCAGCGCTCTTTCTGCCCGGGTGCTGCCTCCCACCGCTGTTCAGCCTTCGCCCTCCTTGCCCTGTCTCCCAGCACTGCCTGCCTTTGCTCCCACTGCTGTTGCAGGCAGAGCGAGCCAGAAGCAAGCTGCTGCTGCGTGCTGGGGTGCAGCCCCTCTCCCCACCTGCCTGACGTGACTCCGAGCCGTGCGGAGGGGGCAGATCTCTTCTGGCCTGCCACCACCTGGTCAGAGACCATCGAGGTCCACGTGGCCTCCCTTCGCTCACGGGCTGGAGGGATGTGACCGGGCTCGGGTAATCCTCTTTTCAGGTGCAGGCCACCTGCCTTGCTGGTGATTTATTTTACCGTGGATTTATTTCACCGTGGTTCCCTCTGGGATAAAATACTCCTGCCTGAGTAACAGGAACGGACACAGACAAGAGAACAGAATTCACCTCCAGCCTGCTGCCAGGTGAGCTCTGGCTTACGTGATCACCTCTCTGGGTTAACACGGTCACCCCAAACCAGACCGAGCTGAGACCAGCCCTGCTCCCACTTGCCTTGCCACAGCCCACAGGCATGCCCAGAAAGCTCAGCTGAAGTTGCTCGAGCATACATCTGCAGCACAGGTGGTCCAGCCAAGCAGGGAACGGGGCTGAATTTGGCTGTGTTCAGCCAGCCGGGGCTGTGTCCCTTCGGGTACGAAGCACGTTGCCCAGGCAGCCTGGAGACAGAGCCCAGTTTTGGCAGAAGAAGCACGGGGGTGCCCTGCCCGGCTGGTGGGGTGACAGACGTGGTGAGGAGCGCAGGGGCAGAGGGGAAGCTGGAGCTGCGAAAGCAGCGGCACTCAGGGCATTAAATATTGATGCAGTCTAAGCTGGCCTGTGGGGGCGATTGAGCTGAATTGCAGGTTTCTGTTGCTGTGATAAATCGGGCCCGTTTGTCATGTGGTTTTGTTTCTTCCCTCTCCTAAGTAAAGCTATACAGGAGCAGTATTGCTACAGCAGCAACAAACAACCTGGAAAACAAATTTCTCTGGCGGATATGGATAAAATAGAACGGGCAGCAACTGTTCTCCTGCCAAAGGTGCCACCAGAAGGTCATGGAGCAGCAAGATGGTGGCAAAAGGAACAAAAACCACACAGCCCTTTCAGAGCAGGAGGCAAAGCAGTGTCCTCTGCTGGCTCCTGCAACTGAGGAAAATTCCTATTTACACAGACAGTTGGTTCTGTGTTTGTTTTTTTTTCCCCACCTTTAGCTGTAATTGGACTCGCAAACAACAGGATGCTCATCTCCAGCAGAGACACGGGCATGAGCTTCAGCGTTACGCTGCTAAGTCCAGGGGCGTCTCTTGGCCTTTCAGAGCGGCTGTAACTGGAGCACGGAGCCGGGGACAGGAGATCACCCAGATGCTATTCCACCTCTTGCCTCTCGGTCTTCCACTGCCCATTTCCACAGGAGCCAAACCAGGTACAGAGATCTGCTCTCCACTGCGGAACATCACGTACACCAAGCGCAAGGAGAAATGGAAGCGTTCTCCAAGCAGCGGAGTCAGGGCTATCTGTAAATGAGCACGCGTAAGAAAAGGAGGCAGCCCTTAGCAGCAGGAGCTGTAAAGATCATTGATGGCAGTAGGTCTCCAGGTTCTCCTCACCATCCTTCTTTGTAGCACAGCAACGCTGAGATATCCTCCAGGTGTCCTTGTGTACAGTAAAAGGCTCTTCAATGAAGAGGTTATAGGGAACACCTCTGGGACCCTGAGCAAGTTCTGTCTCTGCCTCAGTCTCTTCCTCTCTGGGACGAGGCTTACAGCAGGCTTTGTGTGTCGTGTTTGCGATTTGAGAGCCCTCGGTGGAGGACGCTCTGTGAGCATGATGCTACTGAAAGCCCCCTCTGTGGAGGTGACATGGGAGTCTGACAGGCCTCAAAGGGGAAAAAAAACCACTTGTGTAAATCAGGTGTCGGACACAGTCAGAGCTCGGGGCTGTCCTTCTATTTACTTCTCTCCAAAATCAGCTTCTGTCTGCAGAGTTAAGTTAATTACATCCTTAAACCAAGCAAGATCACTTAAAAAAAAATATAATAAACCCAAGCAATTCCGATCTGGGAAGCTTCGTCTCACCCATGGTGTCAGCAGCCCAGAGCCCTGCAGCTCCACGAGCCGAAACCCGGCGGGCTCAGAGCGGCGTTACGCGGCGCCGGATCCTCGCGGCAACCGAGGGCGCCGCGAAGCTCGCCACGTCCCTGCGGCCTGCGAGGGGCTCGAGTGGCGCCCCTCAAACTGACGGTGCGTCAGCGGCACAGGGGAGCTGGGAGGGCAGCACGCAACCCGCCTTGGTGGGCGCGGAGCGGGAGACCCCGGGAGGGCGTTTCTGTGGTGGCACGGCCCCGAGCCCCCGCCGCAGGACGAGGGACGAGGCCAGGAGCCCCCCGAGCTGGCTCTCAGGCAAAAGGCCGGCGCTCGGTCACACGCAGCACCCCGCAGCCGTGCCAGGGGCACGTCGCGAGCCCGCGGGGACCCCGAAAAGGGGCTTTCCCCCCCCCGCTCTCCCCCCGCTCGCCGCTCCCCTCACGGCGGCCCCGCCCCTCCCGCCGTTGCCATGGCGGCGGCTGAGCCTGAGCCGGGCCCGGCCCCGCGGGCGCACGGGGGGCGGGCGGCGGCTGCGGGCCGGGGCTCGGCGCCGCCGGGCGGGCGCGGGACGAGCGGCGGGGCCGGGAGCCGCAGGTGGGTACGGGCACGGCGACGGGGACGGCAAACGGCCCTTGTACCGGGGCCGGAGCGCGGCGAGGAGCGGCCTCGCCTCTCTCCGTAGCTGTGGGGGCTCGGGGGTGGGGTGGGGGGGGGGCTCCGTGCCGCTGCGGTTTGCCCGCGTTCGCCCTCCGCCGCGGTGCCGGGCCGTGCCGTGCCGCACGGCTGCCGGGAGCCCCGGGCTGCCTCCGGCAGCCTGCCTGTGCCGCTCGTACCGCGCTGCAGCCGGGCGAGGCGATGCTCCGGGCGGCTGCACCCCTGCCTTCCCCCAGCCCTCGCCTTTGTGGCGCTGCGAGGCGGGGGGTGTGTGTGTGGGGGGGGGGGACGGGTCTGCTGGCGGCAAGGGAAGGGAAGGGAAGGCCTGGGGGCGGTGAGGGCATCTTCGTGCACGGCTCCCAAAACGCTTCGCAGCCGTCCATTGAGGCTCAGAGCCCCCCGCTGCAAGCTGGGGACGCCTTACTGAGCCCTTGGGCAGGTGGGGGAGCAGCGAGCTGAGAGATCGAAGTCACGTCCCTGTCCTGAACTGGGTGTCACAGATCCTAGGTCTGCTGATGGAGGTATTCATCCCCATGTCCTCTATGAAATCGTCTCTTATTTCTATCGGCTGCTCCACGAGCTGTTCTGGGCGCTGCAGGCCACGTGTGCTCCGGGGTTTTGAGATACTGCTGTTGCGTATACCAAAATTTCGGTGCCTATAAGCGTGAGAAGAGTGGTTTCTGCTTAAAACAGGTCCGTGGTGGCTGCTTGGTTTGTACTGGGGCAGAACCCAGGAGCTCCGTGGTGGGTGAGGTTGCTTTAGGCAAGGCAGTGGGCAGCCAGACAGCAAGGCATGTATGGGGCTGACGAGGTAAATGCAGAAAGCCTGGACACCTGCCGTGACGTGTGTGACAGCCTGCCTCATGAAAGAGAAGCCTGGACAGGAGGTGGGCCGTGTGCGAGGTCTGGTTCCCATCCAGTGCTTCTATCGATCTCCTTTAAGGTCTTCAACCAAAGAACCCCGGCTGCAGTCTCAGGTTTAAGTCTCGCTGCCCTGTCTGTGGGGCACAGCACAGGACAATGATTGCCCCAAAGTGTTCACAAAGCCTAAAGCTACCCCAGTGCAAGAAAAGCCTACTGCCGTCTGGGTGACATTGTATAGCTCTCAGTAGCCACAGGGGAAAGGGAAAAGAGCAGGCTGAGTGCTCACATGCCTTTTCTGGGTTTTAATACCCAGCTGGTGTTTGCAGATTTCTGGGCAGGCTGATCCAGCCTTATGAGATATGCTGGCAACCCTTATTTCTTACTGTGTGACTTCGTAGGAGTTAAAAGTTCCTCTCTAATGAACACCCCCCAAGAAACAAGAGGCCAGGCATCTCAGGGCAATGCAGTTGCAAGAGGCATCGCTTACTGCTGGCAGGCGAGCTGCGGTTTCGCAGTTTGGTTCCTTTCCAGCGTTTTGGAGGGACAGTTCCTGTAGAGAAGAGGGAGCAAGCATAGCTCCAGGGCCTCCACTGCTGGGCACCAGCCAATTACTGTCATATCAGATTAGCTCTATGGCACATTAGCACTCATTTATGTTAATACAAATGCAGCATGACTGCTCCATGCTATTGATGGAACTATCGTATTTACAGCCCTGTAATATGACTAATTGGAAGGGAGGTTCTGGTTACAAAACCATGGACTTCCAAGGTGATTCCTGCTGCTGCTTCCCTGTAGCCCATTGTGAAGCATGAAGATCGAGCCTCTAGAAGACGTAATCCACTTTTTAGTTAGCGTCAGTGCGGATACGCTTTTGGCAAACTCCAGGAAAAAAAATCCCGTATCACAAAAGGAGCGGGAAGAGCTTGTGATTCTTTCCACCTTGCCACAATCCGGACTCAGTAACCTGCGCCCCCGTAGCTGTGTCTTGGCCGCTGAGAAGGGCTCTGCTGCCTGTGCTCCCCGGCAGCCTGGCCCTTGAGCCCCGCGTTAAGATTCCCCAGCTGCTGCCGCAGTGTGAGCGCGTTCTGCTTGTCCAGAGCAGCTCGGCAGCAGCAGTCCTGGGTGTTTGTGAGCTGGGGAGGCGTAACGTGCCCATTCTTTGCCCAGGTCTGTAGAGCTGTCTGCAGCTTGGTGGCTGCCCGGCTCAGCCGTCACCTGCTGACGTGCCGAGGATGCACCCGCTTGTCCCTGGGAACAAACGAGGCTCCTCCGGCCAGAGCCTGCACGAGTTTCGCAGTCCCTGCTTCGTAATTAGCTCAGCCTCGGCTTCCATCTGCTTTGCAGCTCGCAGCAGCCCTCACAGCTGGTTCCTGGCAGCCATTAGCACCTTGCAGCAGAGGAACGGCTTCAGCTGTGAGTCTTGGGAAGATGGACAGGGCTGGCAGCACCAGCGAGCTTGGGAGAAATGACGAGGGAGGAGAAGACGGATGCGTGGACGCGGGGAAGGAAGGTGGACTGTGAACATACGTGATGGGGCAGAAACGAAGCGACAGGTGGGAAGCGCTGCAAGCCCCTGCTCCGTGGGGATGAAGGATGGGAGCTGCAGGGGGGAAGGAGGCAGGGAGCTCAGAGGCTTTTGGGAGCAGAGCAAGGGGTTCTCTGCTGCCACGGGGCTGTGTTTTACTGCCGCCAGCCCGCTGCCCAGCCTTCAGGGCTGCTGGGCCAGTCCTGAGCCACTGCAGTGTGCAGTGTCCTCATCCCCAGAGCCCTCCCTGCTCCCCGTTACCACAGCAGGCACCAGCATCGTTGTGTGAGGAGCTGCCGTTTGCTGCTCAAGGACAGCAAGGACAGGGGGAAGTCTGTGATTTCCGGAATTAGTTATGGAAAGCTGGGACCCTCAGGCTGAGGTAATGAGAATAGCTGGAGAATTAGGCAGTTCCCATATTCATGAGATGACAGACTGCGGTTCCTTTGCCAAGGCTGCATTAAATACACTGAGGGGCAGAGGAGTTTTCTGGCTTTGCTAACAGCTGCTTCAAGGTGAAGCACAAGGGGAGGAAGGAAAAAATCCACCGTCTTTTGTTAGTTGTTGAGCTATGGAACAGCTTGGGGCCTGGAATAATTCAGGGTCTTCTGTAGACCTTTTAGAACCTGGATTTGAGACAGTCCCCTCATCTCCTAGAAATAACCTAATGGGGAATTAAACAGCACCTGTCCTAAAGGCTCCTTTCCAGGAATGAACTAACGATGCTTCTGAAATCCTTCTCCACCTCCTGTCCTAGACAGGAAGTCAAAGTGCAGCAGTGTTTGCTTATGAATTGGTCACGGATCTGTATTTTGCAAGTGTTTTTAGCTAGTGAGAGTGTCTACGCCCTTGCCTCCCCTGCTGCTGAAATGCTTAAAGATACGTGTAAGAAAAAAAAAAACGTTTTTCCTTGGGGAGATGAAGCTTCAGCAGATGCTAGTGGGAGTTTACACTCTTGCTTCTCTGTCAATGCTTGCAGAAGCAGCCAGACACTGCACTGTAGGTACGGGGCTAGAGCTGCTCCGGTCAGACACCGCACGGCCCCTCCTGGGGCTTCCCTGGCATCCGGGAGCAGAGCTGGCAGTGCCCTGTCAAAACTCATTTGTTTGTGACGGGGCAGCCCCCCTCTGCCTGAAGGCACTCGGTGACTGAAAGGTGGCAGTGGCTTGGACCTCGAGCGGGTGATTCACAAGGCTGTCAGCGCACCGCTGAGCCTCTCGTGGAAGGCTTTTCCCCCCGGGAGGAAGGGAATTAAGGACCCTCGGATGCCGAGGAGAGACAGCTCCGCTCAGACCTAGCCCAGCAGTGATACACGTTAGTTCCCGGTGTCACAGCCAGGCAGAGCTGCTGTGACAGATTTATCTGCTGACTTTGTAGCTTGCCTCAAGGACAGCTCGCCTGCCAGTCCTGTGATCGAGTCTGCTCTCATCTTCGGGGACCTTGCTCGGAAAGCCCACCCTGCAGAGAGATCTAGGGGTAAAGCAGCAGCTCGGAGTGTGACTGGAGCAGAAGTAGCACCAGCCGTGGTCGGTGCTGAATGGCAGCTGCGTCCTCAGGACTAACAGGGCATCAGTGACAGTGATCAGCTCTGCGCTGAGGTGTTCCTGTCACTCGGGGCGCCGTGGCCAGCCCTTCCAGCCTGCCCCTAAGAGCAGGGGCTTTCGGTTCCCCCAGTCTGCAGTCGGAGCACAAAGCCGCCTGCAGGCAGCGAGGTGTTGGCACAAAGGACAAGCTACTCCCTTTCCTGCATCATTCGCAGCTCAGATCCCAAGCTGCAGAGGACTTTGGGGCAAAGATGCGCTAATCAGTGCTGAGTGGGCAGTCTGCTGAGAGCCTTCTTGGTCTTGGTGTTTCTCTACCCTAAATCCACGTGGACAAAGAGCTGGAGTGCTCAGAGTTCACTTCTGAATAAGGCAGAGGGAAGACTCCTTGGACAGGAGTTGCAAGGTCATCTCTTACAGGATGTTTCCCTTCCCAAAATGTGCATACCGTAAACCTTTTCCTCTCTTCTGGTCATACCAGGCCTGAGAACCCAAGCTGTGTGCTGAATTCAAGCCAGTTGCCTGACAGCACTAGAGACAAGAGATTTCCCGTGACTTGAGACCCATCTGTGATTAACCAAGTTCTTGTTTTAACCTGCGTTACAGACAGTAACTTACCGCAGTCACGCGCGGATCATATTCATCTTTGCCTTGGGATGTGGTTCCACTGCTTCTTGTGAGGATCGATACGGTTTCATCGCTGATCCTCGCTGTGGTAGTTTAACCTGGCAAAACCTCAGGCCTGAGCTGAACGGAGACCTCTCAATTACACGGAGATCTTCCAGCGCTCCCTCAGGAGGCCTGGTTTGCGGTACTTAACTGTTTTGCACTGATGTGCCCCGTTTTTTACCGCAGCTGTTGCAACAGCTCTGTTGCCTGCGGGCAGTCAGGTTTGTGCAACGCAAGATAACCTGCCTGCGAGCCGCGATGTGGCAGTCCTCTTCCTGCTCCGAGGGCACGGCGTGGCTTTGGAAAGCAGAGCCTTGTGCTTGGAGAAGCCGTGCCTGCAGCGGGGAGACCTCACAAGTCGTTAGCTCGGCTGCTGTGGAAGCTCGGTGTTGTTGAGAGCAGACAGCAGCCAGAGTTACAGGTGGGGGGAAAAAAAGAAAAGCAAATCTGGTTTTGGAAGAGGAAGGAGTGGGCTGTGGAAGCCTTCCTTGCTGATAAGCAGCCCCCGTGCTGATCAGCTCTTGAAGATTAAGATGTACAGCGTCTTTGGTAGAGTCCCAGGACATGGGGAGGATGAGCTCCAGGCTCCGCGAGCCAGCTCTGCTGATAGCCTTGTGCTGCCACAGCCGGTCACATCTTTCTGGGAAGATTTTCTGTCCTTTACCCCAGGGTCTCTCTCACCTGTTTGCTGTGCAGCCATGTCCCAGCGGACACAGTCAGTGCTCCTCTACACCACTGTGTTACTTCTGTCATTTCTCCCCAGTCGGACAGGGGAGCGATAACTGCAGCGCTTCCTACCCTGGCTGTCAGAACACACCTCAGGCTTCGCTGTAGCCCTAGCATGAAGCAAATCCCTAAGACAGGCGGCCCAGCCCAGAAACAGCCACGGGCACGTCAGCCATCCCCTCCGTGCTTACGGCAGCGCCGCGTGCATCGGTGTGTAACTTGGTTTTGTACCGGGTGGCTTTGGGTCGCCGTGGGAAGAAGCTCCCTGCTGCCTCTGCTCCATCCAGAGGGATGAGAGTCAGCAGCGTGCTGTGAGGCGCTCGTGGTGCGGTGGGGAGACCTAAACCTCAATCCTCCCTGGGCTAAGTGATGTTGAGGACGCCTCTCTGGGTGCCTGCGCGGTGGCTCTGCTCTCACCTCGTGCTGCGGTGGCTGCTGAGGCAGGCGGAGCGCGGTGGCAGAGGCCGTGCTGTCTGCGTGTCGCGCGTCCCTCTTCCACTTGTGGGATGGGGAAAAGGAATTCCTCTAGTGAGGAAGAGAGGGAGTAGCGTGGGTGGCTGTGCTGGGAGCGGGATGAGAGGGGAGCGTGCAGCTCCCTGGGAGCGGGGAAAAGGCAGAGCAGGGCGGGGGTGAGCCAGGGCTGGTGGAAGCTGGCTGTGCGTTGGCTTGGGAGGGCCTTGTAAGCAGGGCAGGAACCCTGCGCCTGAGTGCCAGGCGCCGGGGAGATTCAGCCCCAAGGCAGCGGGTGGGTGACATGACTCCTCTGAGGAAGAGCAAGGAGCAGGATGCCTGGCCTCTGAAGGGGTTCCCTGCTTACCCTGCCCTGTCCGCTGCCCGCTCCTGCTGCTGTTTGCAACGCGCAGTTAGCATTTGGAAAAAGCAGTGCCCTTGTACAGCGCCCCCCCGGCTTCAGAAGAGTTCTCCCAGCATTGAATTTGGCCCATGGATTTTAATTACTCTTCACTGTGCTGGTAATGAGAGCCAGTGGAGTTGTACTGATTTTATTTCCTTTTAATTTGTTATGATGCTCTGGATGCAGATTAACTTTCCCAGCTCGATACGTATTATTGATTCATCTTGCCTCGTGATGTGGTAAAGGGCCCGAAGAGGTTGCCAATTTCACTGCAGCTTCCCATAGTAGCTCTGTACCCCATGTTGCGTCTCCTCGCCCTGGCGGTAGCCAAAATCGGGTACCTCTGCTTGCTTCTGGTTGGGTTCTTCACATCAGTAACGAAGGATAAAATCAGGCCTGTGGCAGTGTTTCTTTACAGTTCCCTTTCTGCTCCGTTCGCTGACCAAATTTGCCTGGGGGAGAGCAGTGCTGGGAGCAGAGTGGCCTTCCCTCAGTTCAGGGTCTGAACAGTAACTTCACCTGTAGAGTATCACTTTTTCCTTCTCTTGCCAAAGAACCCATCAGCTTCATGGCCAGTTCAGTACAGGAACACGTGTGCTGATCGTGTAGCACCGGGCAAGCCAAGATTAAGGAGATCAGAGGTACATACTGCTTTGTCTTTTCACACGGCTTACTTTGGGGCTTAGAAGCCCATATCCAATTAAAGCCGCTGGGCAATTAACATGGAAACAGTTGAGCCTGGTCTTTGTTTAGTGCGTGTAAATATGGCTGCTCCAGCTGCAAGGAAGCCTCGGACTTGTCTGAGTGGGTCTGGTCCTGTCCCCCTTATCTCCATCTTATCACTGAGGAACTGCTGTCACCAGCTTCCTGAGAGATACTGGGCAACAGGCTGGGGAAATGCTTTTTTGAAGGCTGTAAAGTAGCAGTGGGCAGAAAAATTGAGGTAAATTGGGTGATAAGTCAGGTACTGGGTTCTCGATGCCAAACATCATCATCCTAGGGAGGCTGGGGCAGTATCCCACAGACCCGCAGCCACGCGTCCTGCGTTAGCCCAGCAGTGTCACGTCGTCCTTGTACCCGGCAGCATTTCCCCAAAGCACCCGGAGTCACTCAGGAAGAGCAAAAGCTTTGGGGACTTAGTGATTCACCAGAGAAGGTGCTCACACCGCCCTAGGCGGAGCTGTACGAATACATCCTTGTGGCTTGGTTCCACCATGCCCTTAGGGAAAATAAAAAGGCATTTCACTTTTCTTCTTCCTGCCTAGGCAAAGTCAAGTTTCTCTCTTGGCTGGGCTCCTCCCCAGCAACACCAAGCACGTGGTGAGCACGGCACCGCCGAGGGCCCACGTGGGAGAAGGGCCCTTCTGTTCCCTCACTTGCACCCAGGAAACAAATGTGTCTCTGCAAGCCCCTTACGGGCTGTTTGGTGATCCCAGCTGCGGCAGCCTCCCCAGAGACCCAGCCAGCTCAGCCTCATCCATTTTATTTCCTTAAGGTGGAAAAATGTAACTGAAGCATCTAGGTTATCAAGCATCTTGATTTACACCAAGTCTGCCTTCCTTTCTGCATGGAGTAAGTACTGGGCTCGTTCCCTTCTCTGACTTTTTTCATTGCTTAGGCTGAGAGAGGAGAAACCAGGTGGATGTATGAAGAGGCTCCAGGCTCTACCCTTCACCAAAATTGTTTTCATTGAAATGTGCTTTTAATATCTTCCTGAAAAAAGTGGGATTGTATCAGAACAGGTAAAACCCTTGCTTCTCTACTTCCCTGACAGTCCCTACCTCACAGGATCACTTGGAAGCAAGCAGCATCTCTCCAGGATTTCTTTGGCGTTTTGTGGTGTTGGTTTTTTTTAATGATTTACTCTTGCCTCCCTGCTGGAGCTCCCTGGAGCACTGATCGCGTCTCAGGGATGATGCCTTGCTTAGAGAAAATGCTGTAAAACCTACTGGTCTCCTCAAGGAACAAAGCAAAGGACGCCACACAGCAGCTGGTGTTGTCTGGCAAGTCAGAGGTGCTGTGCCTCTTAAACAGAGTACATCATCACCATCATCACTAGTCAGGTGCCATTTCAGGAACAGAACAGGAAAAACAGAAAGGAAAGGAGAAGAAAACGATGGTGAAAGGCAGGAAAACTTTCTATCCCAAAGCATCTGCACAGACCCGACCGCACACCCTCACGTGCTACCCTAGTGGTGTGTCGAGAGGCAGGCGTGCTTCGTGGACGGGCCCTTTGATACCACGGTCCGGTCCCTGCCTGCCTCCCTGTTCCCTTACAGCTCGTGCCCTTTGAGGCCGTAGAGCCGTGGCAGCTTCTGCTGGTGCTTTTTTGGAGCTGCTACACTCGAAGAGAGGTCCCAGCGTTCAGTTAATTCAAGTAATTACCGTTCAGTTTTAGAAAACCTTTCTCTATTTTCCTGGGTGCTCACGAACCGCAAGGAGAGGAAGGATCCGGTTCCTGCAGGTGCCGGCGGGTTGTTTTGTCACCCCCCTTTCACAGGTAGCAGAGCTGAAGCGCAGGGAGTGGAGCGCCTCACCTGGGAGGACCCCAGGAGATCAGGGACCCCTCAGTGTGTTACCAGGTCACAACCTGTTGGCTGCAGCTCTAAGAGTTACAGCAATCGCTTCATTCACGCACCAGGGTGAGAAGACACAACGTCAGCTCGTGGCTTCTCCAAATTGTCTTAACCTGTGTCAACGAAGAGCTCAGGGCTGAAAATTGACGCTCTGTGACCTTCCGCAGAGAGGAGACAGCGAGAGGAGAGAGTGCTGCCCCCGCTTCGGGGCAAGGGGAGTGCACCTGAATTTTTAAAATGCTCTCACAAGTGACTGATGAAGCAGCGTTTCTGGAGAGGAGTGGAAAGAGAAGAAATTGGGGGTCTCTTCCCATGGGGCCAGGTCAAATGTCTCGTGAAGTCGATTGCCGACATCGGAGTACTTCTACCAAAATCTTTCAGCCACTGAGGCCCGGGCAAAATCATGTGCTTTGGCTGAAGCAAGAACGGCAGCCAGAAATAAAATCTGACTTGAGGCGATTGACAGGCGTGAAGATCTCTCCTTATTCCCCAGGATCTCGAGTCAAAGGCCTTCTCATCTGCCTTAACGTGCCTTGCTGTGCCATCAGGGCTTCACAGCTTCCTGGGTGCCTGGCGGCGGGCGGAGGGAGGCCGTGCTAGGTGGAGCTGGAGCTGAGAAGGAGGGTGCCGTCGCGGGACAGCTGGAAGGAGAGGAGGTGCGGGGCTCCTGGAGGGTCTGCGTCTGTGTGGCTCTCGGGGAGTTTCACGATTGCATTAGGAGACCCTGTACCAGCAGCTGGGAGGAAGGAGGGCGTTCGCTGCATTTACCTATTTTTCTTCTCTCTTTATTAACTGCAGTTCCTCTGACCTCCACAGAAGGAGGAAACAGAGGAAGAGAAATGTGCAATTTTCCTTTTCTCGACAGCCATCTAATTACAGCGCCTGATTTTCCTGCTGCTTTTGCACATTTACCATTGGCCAGCAGAGTTGAGAAAAAGGCCTTGTTTCATCCAGTGGCACAAGATTAAGTTAACAGGACTCTGTTCCGGGGCTACTGACATGCTTCCAAAATGCAGCTCTGACATTGCCCAGGCTGTGGGTAATTTGATTCTCGTGCTGACGAAAGCCCTGAGCAGCAGCAAAGCTTGCACCTTAAGAACTGCATGCTCAAGGTGGTAGTGCCTACGTCTCTGCATGTTCAGCTAGCATATTTTCAAACACAATGACCATAAAAGCAAGTCAATATCTTCGGACATCCTTGGTTTATAGTAGATATCAAAATCTGAACTTGATTTCGCTAAGAGTCATGAGATATGGAGCCGTTACCTTCTGCAAAATGTGATGGCTGAGGCAGAATGCTTCGTGCCCTGGTAAAAACCCATGGTGTTAGCTGGGTGACTTCCATGTGAGAGACCTTGGCTGTTCTCACAGATGGCAGCTGGATGACCTCAGCAACCGGAATAAGGGCCTCTCGCTTCATGTGGAGAAAGTCCTTCGATCTTTAACTAGCTAATCTTTGATTTTATTTTTTTTATTTAAAGATTTTTGGGCACTGTGCAGTGCTAAGGAGGATCTTGCTGAGCTCCTGTTACCTCAGCAGCAGCTGATACGTGATGAATTATTCAAGAATAGCCAGTTCCTTCATTAATTTTAATAACTCAAAATTTCCACCATGTTCTAGGCAGCGCTGCCAGCTGGGATGTGATAAGGTAAGCCCATTATTTCCTGGTGTCTTTTTCATTGTCTCCGGGTTTACACACCTGAGGGCTTTTAGAGCGAACAAGAGATTAGTATCAGACAGTGCTAATTTGGGGCAGATCTACAGCGGGCAGAAGAGGTGACAGAACTCCCCCGTCTCTCATGGGGTCCCAAAGCCCTGTCCTTACACAGGGAAGGTGGCTTTGCATGTACAGAAATGGCCTCAGCTGCTGAGTGCTGGCCTCTGGGACAGAGTGTAACCCTTCAGCCAGATGGCCTGGCCTCTGCAGCAGCTGAGAGGCACTTCAGAGGCACTTCCCTTCTTTCATACAGACTGACTCTCCTGAAATTGGTTCCAGGTCTCTAATATTTCCCCGGAGCAGGCAGACTGTGGTATTTGTGAGCCAGTCCCATTCAGTAAGCAGCTACGTGGATCAGTCTCACACGTAGCACACGCGGGCACTGCTGTTAACACCCATGCAGGCAGCATCTCGGCACGCTGCATGCATCCCGTCCAGGGTGCTGCTGAACCCCCACGCAGCACGAAAGCTGCCACCGAAAGTAAACCGAAAGTTCATCTGTTGACTTTTGTGACTTACCTTTCCCTGAGGTTCTGCTCAAATCCAACAACAGGAAATACTTTGTGACACAGAAGCACTATTAGCAGTTTCTTCAGAGAGAATAAGTTGTCGTGAGGACGTGACCAGATGTAGCATAGCTGCGCTTTACTGCACATGCAAGGAAGGCAGAAATCTCTGCAGCTGCTTTTGTTGTCACGTATATTAGAGGAGGGAAGACGAACTGCTGGGGAGAGGAGAGGCTGGACACCAGCGGTGCTGAACACGAATTGTTTACAGCCACGGTGATGAATCAGCCCGCAGATGAGCCCACGAGTAACTGACCTGCCAGCAGCTATGCGGTGCGTGCTCATGAATATACTGCTAATAACGCAGCCAAGTGCAGCAGCTCATCCACGGATCTGGCACCAAGCCTCCGGGAGATGAAAGGCAGACCTTGCTAGAGGAAGGTCACAGCTCTGGGAGATTTAACGGTTTGATCTTTGGGGCTGGAACATGAAAGAATAGCACCTGATAGTGAGAAATACACGCGAGGCTCCTCACAGTCTATTAAATAGCAATATCCACGTGTCTGCATTTCAAGAGGTGGAGCGACATTGGCAGATCTCTGCAACCGTTGTACCTGCTGGCTCTTCTAGTCGCCTCCCACAGACACAGGGCTCTGTTACCTGCGTCTTACCCAGTCCCACTACTCATCACAGCCCCCCAGAAGATTGTTCTGGGGGTTACAGATCTTCACTAGGAAATCACGCACCTCCCTCTAGTCTGCTGTGGTCCAGCTCCTGTTCCCAGTCAACAGGAATGCGCTGCTCTGATCTATCTTTCAACCTGACCCAAATCTACGGCCGGTCTTATCTCATGTCTTGGTATTAAAACAAACCGGAGAAGTGAATGGTCTCAGGTTGATGTTGTAGAGCTCCCCAGACGGTTAGTGCTGAGCAGCTGACAGAGGCAGCTTGCTACTTACTCTACCTTCATGGCACTGCAACCGACTGTTCCACTTCTGGAATGAGACTCTGCTTTTAGGACCCAACATACTTCAGCTACTTCATGCCATCATTAATCCTGCAGCTCTTTATTCCCCCTTTTGTCTTTTTTTCCCTTATCAGTTTTCTGCAATTCTTAGCCTGTCATTTTTATTTATCACTCTCCGTATCCCCAGTGTTTATACACATACCACGCTTGCTTTCACTTTCCCAATAAACAGGAATCCGATTTTTTCCCAAGCCAATGTATTTATTTTCTTCAGCTGCAGGACTGTGGCTGTTTGAACATCTAGCCAAAAAACACAAACAACCCAAAATAACCAACTCTCAATTATCATTTGTATTTTTCTATTTGAGGATTCGAGGTTCCCTGTTTACCTGGCTCACGGTTGTTCTCAGCTCTCGGAAAGCTCCGTTTTTAGAGTCCTAATGACGGATAATTGGCGGGCGCTGGGCTGTTTGCACACAGCGAATCTGACTGTGTACCGATCAGTGGTAGCTAAGCAACCAGCTATGGTTTTAGTTCTGTGATCAATTCCTTGCTATCTGTCAAGATGAAGTCTAACCCAGTACATACCCACAAGGGATGGAACAATTTGGGGATTTCAGGAGCCATCGTGGGTAGGACTGGCAGATTTAGGCAGTGACGGCAAACGCTTTTGCGCTTTATCCATAAAAGCAGATAACTGTGCCCACATGGGAAGAGCGGAGCAGGCCCCGTGGCTGCGTCTGGATTCAGCCAGCAATCCCACCAGTGCCAGAGAAAACCCGAATCCCACACAGCTCTGCTGTCACCCAGCAAGCCAGGTTGGCCAGGCCAAGGTCAGCATGCATACAGCCTAGACCAGGCAAGGGCCGAGGCAAGGATTTAAATGCAGCTTCCAGGCCAGGGGAGGCTGGTCAAGGTAACGAGAGGCTGTTTCACTAAGGGCTGTGATACCCCTCACCCTAGACCCGGAGCTGCTTTGCTCCCTAACTTCTGTTCCCGAGGAATCACTCTTAGATGCTTCATCTAAAAGAAATCCGATTTAGCTTCATGCAAAAATAGAAAATGTGGTCTGTGTGGGGCCTCCACGCTCTTCTATCACTGCCCACCTGCAAAGAGCATTTTCTGGTGCTCAGAAAGAGATCTTTGCAAGCTCTATCTCCAGACTCTCTGCACTTCCCCTTTTTGCTGTTCCTGCTTGCTGAAAGGAGCCATATGGATTTTGTACTGAATGTCACATAAATGCTAATACGTAAGTATATTTAGAGGTGGCATATGGGCAATAGTCAATGGGAACGAGCGCTTTTTTGGTTCAGATTATACAGGCGAGTTCAGTGAAGCCAGCTGCTGTAGTGGGTTAGGCAGGAAGCTTCATTCACCTGGGGTCCCAGGTCCAAATCTCTGCTGGGGTTGTTTCTGCATGTGGCATCTCTGCCTGACTTTATCACCAGCACTGATGTTTGCTGGCAGGTGTAGAAAATCCTGAAGACTTCAGCCCTTGAAAAAAAAACCCACAACGTGTATTGTGATCTGGGAGATGCTGTATGGCAGACAGAGAGATCTGACTGCCCTTTGGAGTGTTACAGGCACAAACGTCCTTGTTTTGTAGAGAGTCAGCACAGAAGAGTTGGGCTGCAGAACAGTCTGTTACAGTAAGCAGATGAAGGAAATTCTTTGAGCTTTCAATCCTCCTTGAGCCTCAGAAAGCTTTGGGATATGTTGGAGGCTGTGAGTTTCAGTGTCCTTTCCTCGGGGGTTCCAATACAACTCACGGTGGTTCCGTGCACCACAGCTGCTGGTGCGCCTGCCTCGGCCGGGGAGCAGGAGCCTTGCCTGTGCGAAGAAATTTCCTGCAAAATAGACTTTACTCTTTTTATTTTTCAGTGATTGGGGGATTTAATCTTGGAACCTCAAACAACAAAAAATTCCAAGCTGAGCAGAGATGGAAAGTTTTCATGAGACTGTAGCTAGTATCCCCTTTGATGATAGCATGATTTTATCTGCTCTGATTAAAAGGTTAACTGGATTTGGAGCATTTATGCAGAAAGGAAAGCTGACAAGATCCTGATGGATTTTTACAACTTGCTCAGGGGTTGGCTTATAGCAAATCCACTGTGGTCATTACGTTCCCCACTTCTGTCACAGCCTGATGTCTCTTGTTTATAGCCTCGCCCGCAACGTTAAATAGCAGTCATAAAGCATTTTGCTACTGGTCCTGCCAGCTGATGAGCCCATTTTAAGCCCTGCTCATTGCATCGCATGCATGTCTCTTTGCATGGGGAAGTAGCTAGTTTTGAATGTCACCCAGCCCTACAGAGGCAAGTGGGAAGATGGATTATGCTGGCAGCCATCCATCCATCTGCTCATCTGCCAACACTAATGTTTAGCTTTTCAGGCTCCCAGTTGTCTTAAATAAGGCTGACCTACAGGATCTGGGGTGGGAAAGGTCACATAGCTCGTTTTGTCTTCTCCTTCTTAAGTGGTAATTAAGCTTTCTGAGGTGTTATAGCTACGTGTAGGAATTCTTGACGGGCAGTATTTATGAAGCTGAGGTTAAATCCCTTGCTGAGGTGCTGTGGTGTATGAGATGCTAACCGTCAGATTGGCTGCTCCATCTGCACCGTCTTCTCAAGGTACTCCTTAAAAAACGTTTACAAAGGTTTCATATTTGTTTATCAGGAGTGACTGGGTATCTGCAGTCTTTGATTGATAACACCCAATTGTATCTATAGAGTGGTTCTGTCCCTCCTTCGGGCAGCTGTGGGTACTTTGAGACAACCACAAAGCTGCAGACTTTGAGTGCTGTGACACAGGAGCAGGAGCCACAATAGTTATTAGAAGAAAGCTGGTTGTTTGCCTGCAGCTCAGCTGTGATGCTTCTGGTTCTGCTCCTGGTAGTGTCTCCATAATTTCAATTTGCATGCAATGGCTTTCGTCCGCAACTATGCTCTGTGCTTTATTTTTTTTTCACAGTTTAAAAAAAAAAAAAAAAAAAGAGGTTAACAAGAATATAGCAACCTTCGTGAGAGACATATGGAAGGAACATTTTGCAGAATGGAATGGAAGTCATGATATGTAACTCATATTGCTAGGGAACTAGAGAGCCCAGAGCTGGCTGGGAGCAGCCAGCTTCAGAGCCTGCAGCAAGCCAGTGGCCTGGGAAGGGGCGTGGGGGTCCTTGTGGCTCTGGGTCCGGGGTGGGTCTGTGTCTCCTTCACCCTTGGCCTCATGAGGACTGTGTGACATAGCCAGTATCTGAGTCCCCAGCACAGGGTGAGGGGCTCTGGGTGACTGGCTTTACGTTCTCCCTTACTTGCTTAGAAAGAGCTGCAGAACTGCTGCATCCAGTCTTTTTTCAGCATCTTGCATATTTAGTGGCTAGCCTGCGCTGCGGGAAGATGCAGCTTACTCACAGCATCTCATGCATTTGAGCAAACAAAACCATTCTCTTGCAGCTGGTTCCAAACAGAGGGCATATCCTGCCTCTTCCCGCATCACCTGTCACTACAGAGCACCAAAAAGACGGCAGAGTTGTCTAGCACTGTTGGTATGTTAAAACATACAGTTGTGGTTAGGAGCATCCTTAGAGCATATTTGTTGATATTATTCTTTCACAGAATTTGTTTCTTTCTTAGTGGTGACATTAAAACATTGCCAGTGAGCTACTTATGACATGATGCTTGTTTTACTGACAATGTTTTTTGGAGGGTGAGGTGAGGCCAGGTGTGGGTGTGGTGAGAAATCCCATGGATCTGTGTCGCCTCCAGCCCAAACTCTCCACATCCTGTTCCCGTGGGGTCACTTGGGTGTTAATGTCCAGCTGGGATTAAAGACATCCCAGAGAGATTCTCCCATCTGGAATCTATCTGATATCGTTTAAGTCAAATATCTGGACATAAGGGGTCTGCTCTCAGAAACCGTTGGTGACCAGCTCTGTAGGGCGGACACCGCTTGGCAAGTTGCCCTCTGGAATACGCGCTTTTTCTGAAGGCATTTTCCCTGGTGTTGCTGAGCGGAGGAGCCCAGACCTGCTGCCCAGCCCAAACTGGTCGCTTGTACTCAGCCCTGAGCTGCTGTGGGCAGTTCACCACCTGCCGTGTCTCTGCAGTCCCAAAGTGGCTAACAGAAATACTAGCTGCACGCACAGGAGGAGTAGCAGCAGCTCCCTACAGACGGAGATCCTGTTTAAAGGAGGGGGTGTGTTCCTACAGCCTCCCCCACCTCCCAGAGAGGTAATCCAGCTCTCATCCCTGTCCAGCCACACCTGGTTGTGGTGAAACCTCCTTTCTTCCACCCATGGTGCTCACGGCCCCCCTCTCCTTGTGCCCAGCCAGAAGGACAGGGCGCTGCAGCTGGTTCTGTGCTCTCCACCCCAGCCAGCAGCGGGCCAAGCAGAGCAATTGGGCTTGCTAATTGCTAGCCACGGCCTTCCCTATAGGGAAGGCGCCAGCCGGAGTCTTCTCCAGGCATCGGTGTTCCTAAAGCTTCCAGTACAGGCAGGCTGTGAAATGGGGCTAAGGGAAAAAATCACTTCCATAGCTAATTGAAATGGAGGTGAAGGGAAGAGGTGCAAATGCAAGTTGAAAGAACAGCCTTTGTCTCTGATAGTCAACTGGGAGAAATAATTTACTGGAGCATTCAAGAATATGCAACACAAGCAAATAAATGATGCAGACAGTGTGATCAAAGGGTTGCTATACGAGAGAAAGCCTCTGTCAGTGCTGGCCAGGCCTCCGTGTGCCTAGGATCCTTGCCTAATAAATTTGATGAACAGCCACATGTGATGTAGGAGAAACTCGCTGAATTTTGCTCTTGGGATCGGTTCCTGACATAAAGTGCTTTCAGACTCCATAGTCCATTAAAATCACGTTTATCAAAGGAAGCAAAAGAGAGGTGCAGCATACTTTTGTCTCCAGGTCCTGAGTTCATGTGGAAGCGAAGGACCTGAACACATCAGTGACGGAAAAGACACATCGATTGGATCTGATCTGCACAGGGCAGTTACTGGCAAAACTGACAGTGTAATGATACTGCTGCAGATACCGCTCCCTTGTGGATATCCCTATTCCATAATACCAGATCCAATCCAGTAACAACTTGCCGGAATAAGAGGGCCCACCAGGCAATTGCGTACCCGGAGAGGTACCCCTGTGTGGAGTAAAAAGCTCTGCAGTGAGTCCGCGTGTGCAGCTCCTAGACAAAGCACAGCAGAAAAGGCAGAGTCTTTGCTAGGAGGAAAAGCATACTCTAGGATTTACTAGCTGCACTGAAATCTGCCCCACAAAACGAGTGTCTTGCAGTTTGTCCACCCCTTGGTGGGCTTAGATAAAAAGCACGTGCAGAGGGGAGGCCCGCTGGGACTTCATCGCTTCTTTATTACCATGTCAGCAGCCTGGATTGGAAATGTTTTCCACAGAGAGAGCAAGGCCGAAGGGAGAATTGACTTTTCAGAAAACCGGTTCCTGTCCCCCAAATCCCCGGAGGCCTTGTGCAAGGTGAGAGGCCCAGCTGCGAGCGCAGCACGGCCTGTCCTTGCCAGCGGCCATTACCTGACCGGGATGAAGGGCAAGGGATGGCGCCAGGCTGCGTCTTGCGGAGAAGGAAGCTGTGAGAGAGGCTGGGCTGCCTTCATGGGGTGAAACCTCAGGAAAACGGAGCAAAGAGCAGTGTGCGACAGCGGCTTTTCCACGCTTGAAGCAGCTCTGCAAAGGCGGGGGGCTCCCAGGGGCTATGGCGGCAGCTGAATGAAACTGTCGCTTGTGATAAGGCGCTCTGAGAGCTGGGGGGAAATCCTGGCTCTGTGCCCGCTGGCAAAGCTCCAGGGGATTTCACCAGAGCCAAGCTTTTCTGACTCTGCACGTGAAATAAATTGCCGGGGTGAAGCTGCAAAAATAACGCCTGGTAACGCAAGGCCTGCAGAAATCCTCGCGCAGCGTCGTGCCGGAGCACCAGAGGCCTGCTGCGGGCAGGAGCCTTGGCTCAGAAGAGCCCCGTGATGTCCCCCTGGGAGGGAGGATGAGCTGGGAAGGGCAAGGTGCTGCTGCACCCACCTAGGTTGTCACCTAACTGCCCGTTGGTACGCAAACTCACACTTCGGTGCCGAATTTTTTGAGCCACTTCTTTCTTTTCCCTGGCTTCCCCAGCAGCCCCAGGGACTACCCATCAATATCACCACAGCAACAAGAGGTCGTTAATGGTGTCCTGCCCGGCGAGGGGCGCTCAGCCGCCTGGTGGGCTGTCACCGGCAGCTCCAGGGAGAACGGAGAGAGCTTAGGGCCTCTGTGGGGTCAGACCTCTGGTTCTCCCTCCCCTGCCTTCCCCCGGCCAGGCCCTGCTTTGGTGCTGACAGTAATGGGCACAGCTCTTCCCTTAGCAGCGTGTGCCGCAGGGAACCGCTGCCAGGAAAAGAAGGGCTGGATTTGCTGCACAAGTAAGGATAAACGTGCCTCTCTCGGGTTTGTTTGCATGGGGCTGGGGCACCGAGAGGCGCTTTACATTGCAAATAAGCGACTTACCCAGCACGCCTCCAGGGAGCTCGGAGCAAAGCGGGAGGCTCGGGGGCCAGGGAGGGGGAATGGCAAGCTAAACTGCGAGGACAGATAAAAGACGTGTCATATAATTCTGCTACATGGAGAAGGAAGGGAAATTCTCAGAGGGTGTAAATTAGCGTTGACAAGCTATACTGATTTACACCCAACTCGCGGCCTGGCCCACGGGCTAATTAGCTGAAAAGTATCAGCATCTGAAAGGGAGGGGGTTGTTTAGAGAGGCCCATGTGGAGAGTTGGGGATTGAGGAGTTGAAAATGTGCAAATAAGAAGAAAAGAAAGTCGCCTGGGTAGGAAGGGTGATGTTCTAGGTAGGAAGGCTTGAGGTGTTCCTCAGAGGCTAATGCAGAACCTGCCCACCTGCACCAGCTCTCTGTCAGGACTCAGTGCCTGCTAAAACAGGCAACGTGCGGTGCTGGACCTTCTGAGGACAAATCCCTGGACTGAGACAGTTGACCGGAGCAGTCCTCCCAGGTTTCCTTCCGAAGCGTTGCTGAGGACCTCCACGCTCAGCAGAGCGGGCAGAGTGGCTGCCTGTGGCCATCCACACCCGGCAGGACTGCTGACACTGCCGCGGTCCGGATGTCCTCGCGCCGAAGCTGCTGCCACAAGCAGTATACCACAGTGCCCGACAGCTTTGAGATGTGACCACACGCGGCGTAAGATGAGATCATCTCCCTCACCCTGCTGAACGTCTCCCTCCTCCCTTGGACGTGGCTCCGAGCTCAGCCCGTTGTTGGCTTGGAGGGACGCTGCTCGTCCACCTCCCGTCAGCTTTGGGGGTGCTGGGCTAGGTCCCAGCGCAAAGTTAATGAACTGAGATGAATAGACGTAGGTTGGGGGATTTTTTCTGCCAGGATTCGTATCGCTTTATTGGAAATACCAACACAGTAAGCCATTAATGCATTCTAAATTTAAGGTTTATGGCTGTGCTGCAAAATACATCTTCCTGGGGAAAGGAAGGAAGCAGAAACTGTTGACATACATCTTATTCATAGAATTAGAGTGTGATTTCCTTCCTCTGCCCAATGCATGTTAAATAGTAGGCTGGGACTCTTGGGGCAGTGTTAGAATAAGGAATTAGGAATCCCTTCAGCAACCCTGGTGGATCCACCAGTATGGGACTGGGTTTCTGTTGCCTTCCTAGGGCTGGGAGGTGCTGTACCAGGACGTGGGGAGAGCTGTGGTTCTGTGTTCAGGAACCTGCTGGTCATGCACTGCAGAGGAGCCAGGCCGTCTGCGGGGCTCCCCTCTGGCCTTGTGCTTCCCAGACCTCACAGGGGGCTGGATGGGTTTTCCTCACCTGGGTTTGCCTGCAAGACCTGTGTGCATCCGGGCTGGGGAGTGTGGAGCCAGGCACAGAGCAGGGTTGGGGCCTGTTCCCCTCTAGGCTCGTGGTGCTTGCTGTGTGCCTATGCCGGCACCAAGGTGGGCAGTGGGGAAGGTCTGCTCCGTGTCACCCAAAGGCAGGGGAACGCTTGGGTCGTTGTGGGGAAACCGCGTGTGTCCCATGTGCCAGCCGAGTCCAGGCAAGCATCGGCTCTGCCTGGTTATAAACCCCCTGGGCAATTCCTCAAGCTGAGGAGGGGAGCGGAGGGGCTGATGGTGTCACAGTGCAGGACTGTGGATCAGATGCACCCTGCAGGTTTGTTTGTAGGTGTTGGGGGCGCTCTGTCCCAGGAGCGGACTTTACCGCGAATAGGACTTTCTTCCTTCTAAGGAGCCATCCTAAGGAGCTTTGTGGCCAAATAGGGTGGGGACCTGCTGAAAACTGGGTGATGCCATCTCCTGGAGCACCTGGAGCCGGTGCCACCAGGTGAATGTTAATCCTTGCAATCCTTCTGCTGCATTGCCACGAGGACTGTGGGAGCAATATTGTCCAAGAGGCAGAGCGGTGCACTGGTGAAACAAAAGGGGGTACCCGTTCCCAAAGTAAGGGAGCGATTAGGAGCTCAGGTCACCTTGAAAGTCCCCTGCCTGAAATCAGTGTGCTGGAACGCCTGCCCTTTGAGGCGGTTTGGAAATAGCGTGTCATCACAGCCTTTCTGAAGGAGGGTCACAAGGAGAAGACCATGCTGTTTCACTAAAAGAAGCTGCTCAGGCTTAGAGAGCAGCTAGAAAAATTCGCCAAGGGCAGTGCTGCCAAGCGCACAGCTGTGTGGAGCAGTGGGTTTCCTCAGGTGGAACCTGTCCAGTCAGGAAAGAACTTTCCCAAAGACCTTAAAAAAAACACAGAAGGGGAGCCAAGAATGCTTAAGACCTTCAAGTGATTCCATAAATGTTTTAGATTAGGTTTTCCACTGCTTTGAGATGATTTAGGAGCTAAGCCGACCAAAATAGGAGTTTGCATGAAGTTACAGCGATTCCTACATTGTCCCTGGTGGAAGTGTGTGTACCATAGCTGGGTGTTCCTGTGATGGACAACAGATAACGTAGAGAAATTCTCCTCAGGAACATGTGGATACCAAACGTATACTCTCTGATCAGCCAGCCCTGACCACGGCCAAGACACGTTCTTTTTCTGGAAACAAAGGCAGTGGTGGAGATACTTTGGAAGTGGCCACAGATGAGCTGGGTAAGCTTGTGCTGAATGCAGCGGTATGGAGGAAACGCTGGGGAGTAGTTCAGGATGGTGCCTGTGGGAGAATTTGGAGGTACCACTGACGTGCATGTTCTCATGGGAGCTTTCTGCACCGCCTGGGGTCCCCTCCCCTTCTATAAATATTATTAGTAAAAGGTATGGTATTTACAGCATGGCAACTCTGGAAATCCTTCCGTGCGCTGTGATGCAGGGTGCATTCTCGGATTAGGACCGTGCAAAAGCCTGGCCGACTTCCTTTGTGGCTGGGGTGCGTAAAGCAGAGGTCTCTGTTTGCTGTCTGTTGGTAGCCATTGGGGTCGCTTGACTCCAGGACCTTCAGAGATTAAGGAGAGACTCTGTTCCCCATGCCAAGCTGTCCCTGAGATGACGTGGTCCATGCTTAGGATGAAGCTGAGAACACCAGGGCCATGAATACAGACTGCAGAGGTTATGGTTTTCTCTATATTCTCTAACTTTGAACCCAAGCTGGCGGCTGTTCCTCTTGTTGGCAGTCCTGACTCGTGCCGCGGAGCAAGCAGCGAAAGCAGTGGCGAAACTGTAAGCTCAAGGAAAGCTACGCTCAGCTGCTCACCCTAAGAAAGAAAAGAAACCCGGGAAATGGTGCTGTTTTAGGTAACTGCCGTGGTCGTACCCCTGCAATTACCAGGCATGCTCTAAGCCCTGTTGCTGTTCCAGCTGCTAGAACTGACCGAAAAAGAAACGGGGCTGGAGGAGTCGCCTAATTGTCCTGCTGTGTCAATGGCTCCCTGCCGCACGGCTCTGCTTAAGTGAGCAGCTAAGAAAGCAAATACAGCCAAGGCACCTTGATTTTTCTTGTTAACCTTTGGCTTGAAAAAATAGATGTGTCTGGCAGCCTCTCCCGTGAGATTGCTGGTGTTTTCTGCTAAGCAGCCGAAGTGGAGCGATGTGCCTGACGTGGCAGCAGAGAGAGCACGCTGTGTCCACGGGGTTTGCTGTATCAGATAGCACAAACCCACACCAGCATTACTGCCTGCTAAAATCCTGTGTACAGCTCTTGGAAGTGGGCCTTTTGCATCCCTCCAGCTGGCTGGATGTCTGAAGTAAAAGGGAGACCGTACTTCAGGTTAAACTAACCTCCGTTCAGTGGTGCGTTTTGCAAAACCTTTATCAGAGAAATTAGAGTAAGACCTGAAGGTTTGTTTAGTCGCAGACTTTTAGCTTGAGGAAGGCGGCTTTGGTTACTCCCCTCCCCTGGACACAGGAGCTTGGCGAGATGGGCACGACTCAGAAGTTAATCTGTTTGTGATGTTGCACATGTGGAGTGTGAAAAATGTACCTGGCTCACTTGATCCCTGATCAAGGCAGGAGAGACCAGGCAATAGCAAGCTGCTCTCCGCCATCTCAGGGACAAGCTTCCCAGTTTGGCAGGTCTGTGGGGCAAACCTCGCTGCCGCGGGCCCTGGGAGGCAGCACTGGCAGACCTGCTCAGCCTTGATTTTCACCAGCACTGAGCAGCTTGTCCTTGTCCCTGTCTGCTTCGTCCTCCTGACGTTCTGCCTGGCGCTCGGCTGGGGCGGTCAGCCAGGCAGAACGGTCCGTGTGTGGGTGGGTGGGAAGGAGTGATTTATCCTTCGAGCTTTAATCCTCAAGAAATAAGTTCTTTGTGAGGATTTAGCAGGAGAATGAAGGTGAGTGGCAAGTCTCCAAGCAGGCACTTAGAGCAGTGGAGGAGAAGTTCATTAAACAGAACCACATGGCAGAAAATAAGCCGAGCACACGATGCCTTTCGTCTTATGCTCGCTTCAGGCGTGAGGCTCATGGCAGCCAGGAGCTTTGCAGCCCCTGAACCAGGGGAGAGGCGAGTGTTGCACAGACAGCATGGTCAGAGAGCACTGGCAGCCAACGCTGAGCTCCTTTCTGCTGCTTGGCCTGGCCTAAACCAGCACTGTGTCTTGGAGGACTGCGGGACGAGAAGAAAGCCCTGGCTTTGGGGCAGTGTGGACAGGGCAGCCAGGAAGCAGCCAGCTGGGTAAATGAAGGAGTGCAGCACCAGGCCGCAGTGCTCGGGTACACCGGGGAGCAGCAAAGGACTGGAAGTCGCAGCTTGGTTTAGGTGGGAGAGAAGAGGGTGCCTTGGGACTGCCGTGTACCTTTAGGAGAGGGTGAGTTAGGACCCAGAACGGGAACAGCATGTGAAGGATCAGCGTTTACGTGTCTCCTTGCCTACGCTTCTGTGACATTTGCTGGTTTCCATACTGGGAATCACCTGCAGGGTGCATCTATGGCTCTGAGGCGGTGGGAGGACAAGCTCTTTTATTGCACGGCAGTTGCCAGTGTTTTTTTGATGGTAACCATGTCGGGCTGAGCTGACTATTCTGTGTGCATGCACGTACAGCCAGCCTGCAAGGGCGTGCTGAAAGACCACCTGTCGCTTCCCAGGCATAAGCATATACACTCAGATGGTTTCTTCTGTCTCCATCTCCCTCCCCCTTTCAACAGAGCCTAGAGTGTGCTTGTGCTAACGTTACTTCAGAGCTGAGTGTGTCACGGTGCTGTCGCTGGCCTGACAAACTCCACCGTGTGAGCTGAAACCGCGATGCTCTGTGCCACCAGGAAGGGAGCACAGGAGAAGAAAGGGCTCGGTGTTTTGTGTTGCTGTCCTGCCCAGAGTTATCCTGGTTGTCCCTGGTATTTCCCAGAGAGGAGTGCTGTTGTCTTGCCCACGCTCCCCTGGGCAGCAGAGGCAGCAGGCACGTCCCCAGCACGTCCCCAGCACATCCGTGCCCCTTGGCAGGTCGCAGCCCGGCAGCAGCTGACCGTGTGCTCAGGTTGAACATAGCCACCTGACACGATGCGCACAGCCGTCAGGGTGCTGACACGGGGGGACAGGCAGATTGGAAGAGTTCAGGAGGAAAAAGGTGGCTCTTTCAGGGATGGAGCAGGAGGACGGGCCGGCGCTCCTGCCCGAGCTGGCTCTGTGAGGGCTCCACAGCTGTCTGCCAGGCGTGAGGCCAGGGCTCACCTGTCTCTGAGGCTCCTGCTGCGTGCTGAGCCGTGAGCTGCAGCCACGTGCACCTGTTTTTCTGAGCTCTCCTGAAAGCTATCAAAGGGACTTTTCGTGCTTGGAGTGTTTCATTAGGGCAAAAAGTCATGTTTTTAGAGAAAGAAAACTCATCTGGGTGACAAAGATTAAAATAAATGGTTTGGAAACAAAATTCCCCTCTTCCTCCACTTAATCCTGTCATTTCTGGTGCCTGCCTGTGTGTCAGCAAGCTCGGCGCAGCCTCCTCTGGACGGTCTCTATCTCCTGCCGTCTCTCACACGCATCTCTGTCTGTCCTCTGTCTTCTCTGGTCCTCTGCTCTGCAAACGTGCCCCCGGCTCCCCTCTGCTGGCAGCAGGTCTCTCCCAGCTGCTCCTTCCCCAAAAGCAACTTCTGTCACCCCCCACACGTCTCTACCCGGAAAATCCTGCCCCGATGAAGCAGCAGCGGGCTCGCTGGTGTGGGAAATGGGCCTCTGTTCTCCTCCAGGGCGAAGGGGTGCCCTCCCCTGCCACCGCGTTGAGGCACTCCCCTGAGTGACAGAGGCCAGCTCCCGGCGAGGTCTATGCCACCGCCCGAGTGGTGTCCTGCAGCCCGGAGGGGTCAGAGCCTTGCTGCTTCGCTCTCCCCATGGCTGCTCCTGCTCCTGCCTGTGCTCTTTCTTCCTTCCCTGGCTCACCTTTTTACACACGCACACACACACAGTGCGGACCCTGCGCGTGCAGCCCTGGCACCTGCCTCACGCAAGCTGTAGTTTCTCTTCAGACTTAGCTGTAAGAAGCTCGCTGCCTCAGGCAAGGACCGTTTTATTTTCAGCCCGTGCTACAGCAAGGATTGTTTTCTCTTTCTGCTCAGTCTGATAGCAGAGTGCAGGCAGCCCCTCGCGGCTCTGAGTCCTGCGGCTGTGACCTGATCACAGACCTGCCTGACGGGCCGTGGCGTCTCTGTCATTAGCAGCACTGACTCAGGGGAGCCCTGTTCCCTGCGCCATGCCTGGCTCTCACGTCATCTCATTCTCTCTTTCTTGACAGATCATGTTATAACCTATGATCACAGAAAGTCCTGATCCTCACGTTTCTCTGCTGTCACCTGTGGGCTCCTCCAGAGCCGCGAAGAAAGGGGAACTGCAGCCCCACCATGAGAAGACTGGGTGAGAAGTGCCTTTGACACCTTGGGGAACAGCCACACCTTAAAAGCTACTTTTAATTTTATTTGTAGAAGTTACGAAGGACTGTAATAATGTTCTTCATTCAGTGGTGATCCACTGGAGCAACTCTGCCTCCCCTCTCTGGGATTAGGTTAGACTTAGTTTCATTAATGTGGAGAAAGTGTGTCAGCCTGAACCACTGCAAGCAAGGGGTGAATCGAGCTGCCACTGCCTGGGTGACTTAGCCTTCAGGGAGGAACAAGTCTCTTTATTCCCCACCTGGTCAAGGTGGCAGTGTACCTCCGTGGCTGGCAGCGTGCAGAGGACCCAGCCACACTACGGAGCGAAGTCTGGGCTGTAACTTATATGGTCCTGCTTTGTTTTTCCAAAAGACCTCTTCCTGGGTGTTCAAGCTTGTTGGTTCTTGCTCAGCTTGTTATTAGATACCATTGCTCCACCATCCCAGCTCTCTGTTGCCCTTAGGAATCTCAGGCTACCCCCATATCCCTTGCCTAATCTTGCTCTCCTTTACATACGGCCCTTAATCCTTCTCTTTGCCTCTGGTTGCCAAAGGAAGGGAGTGGATGGGTCTCTAGCGAACACCGATGTCTTGTGTGACTGCTGGCAAGTCCGTGAGGCCTGAATCCTTAAGGGAAATGTGGACTGCCTCCATTCAGTGTAAGGTGGCACGATGGGTTAAGAGGGCTCCTTCCACTTCCAAGGATGACTTAGACACTTAGGCCACATCCCGCTGGCTTTAACTTAAGTTTGGGGTTTTAATTCTTCACGCAGCTCTGACCATGTGATTTAGTCAGGTTTCCTGGGCCTTACAATGCCGAGCAGGGGATGTAGGAACAGCCATGGAAACCCCACTTTTTTTTTCTGGGCCTCCATCAAGCTGTAATGTGGGGTGATCATTCAGGCCTGTTTCTGGCGGGTCTGAATGATTTATTTACAGTCTGTGAGGTTTTAATGGTTTTATTACAGTCTGTGAGGTACCTCTGTCTCTGCTCTGGAAAGGCCTTGGGAACGCTTAGCCAGCAGTCACTACATCGCATGCATCTTCCTGTGAAGGGCAAATCAGATCATGGCAGGGCTGCAGTGTAACTCTCAGGGACAAAATCACCACCAGTCAGCCTTCTTCTTCTTCCTTGCTACTTGAGCCTCCCAGGAGACCACGCTGTCATATCATCCTTTTGCAACCTCTTCCTCAGCCCCCACGTTCTTGTCTGCAACCCATTTGAGTTCTCTCTTGTAAACCACGCACCTCCTTCGTGCTGCTGTGGGAATAAGCTGGGCCTGCAGCAAGCAAGCCAAGTATTCATCAGAAAAGCAGTGTTATTGTGAGGGAATTGTTGAGGGTAATATAAACTTCTCCCATGTTAAAACAGGTAGTATAAGGCCCCTGCTGGCTTGGCTAGAGGTAGAAAGGGTTCCTTGCCCCGTGCCCTGTGGCTCGTCTCCTAGCTATGCTGCTCCGTTTCTACCCAAGCTGTTGGTGTTTGGCTTCTGCATTCTGTGAGCAGATCTGCTGTTGCATCCTGCGAGCCATCACCAGCCCGCTTCAGTAACTCATCTTTCCTTCCATTCACAGGTCTTCTGCGCGTGGCGACTCAACCCATGTGGGAGCTCTCTTGTGTGAGTACCCAGCAGCACACTTTGCTGTCTGTGGTCTGTGGACATTGACTGGCATCTAAGCGACACCCAGCTCCCTCCTCTCCCCCTAGAAGCCACTGTCTTAGAGCCTCCATGCGCATTTGCTATGACATACATCAGTGTTGATGAGAGACAGGAACACTGCCGGGTCTTGAGCTGCCAAAATAATCAGCTCTGTGCACAACATGGCTTAAAGGATTTTCCGGTTAGCAGCATGCATCCACTAAAGAACTTAGACACTCACATTTTTTCCGGGGACTTCCACACTCTAGACTCCTGCCACACAGGCAAGGCACCTTTGGCCAGTCCTGTGGAAAACCGGATGTATCGGAGCGTGGAGAACCTTCACTGGGCAGCAGTAGCTGACTCGGGGCTGTATTCTCACTGCCGGAGCCTGGATAACGAGATCATCTTTCGCTACAGAGGCAGCAGTCAGTGGGCAGAAGGCTGCGTGGATGTGGGCCCAGTACGGAGCACATCGGACTCTGTGAGAAACCTTTCCCTCCGCCCTAAGCAGACATCACGATCAGCGCAGAATGTGCTGCTCCCCCCCTTTGCCAAAGTGCCTCAGTGGCTCTTCCCTTCCGCGGAGGAAAGAGCCCTACCCGGGGATGCCAAAAAAGAGCTGAAGGAGAAGCTGAGGCTGCACAGCAGTAAGGTGGCAGAGCCCAGCAAGCCACTGCGCCCGCAGGCAGCCCTGACTGAGCTGGTAGCCCAGGAGCTTTCTGAATGCCAGCTGTGCCGGCAGCACAGGAACGGTTGTGCTGTCAGCTGCTGCACGGTTTTGGTGGAACACGCGGCTCTCAGGCACGGCCTCACGGGGAGGCAGAGGTTCTGTGCTGCACACGGGACCATCAGTCCAGAAGACATCAAGCAGGAGGCTCAGAGGAGGCTGCAGCTCCGAAGGCAGAACAGCTCCCCCAGCTTGCCCTTTCAGCATGCTGGGGAAAGCCCGGAGATGGCAAAATCCAGAACAGCAGAATTCCTGCAACAACGCAGTGGGGAAATAGCGACGCTGGGGCAGAGCGAGAAAGGCCGCTGCAGAGGAAGGCTCTACATCCCCACCTTCGAGGAATTCAAGCAAATGAGAAGTAAGGAGGCAAATTCATCTGCTGCAAGCAGTGAGCCAGCAAAGTGCTTGAATAAGGGTCTGATGGCAAACCAGACGCTGGACAAGGAGAGCAGTAAGAACACCCGTCCAGAAGCTTTGGGGACCAAAGCAGCGAATGAAGCTGCCATCACAGAGGATGATGATGATGTGTTCCATGAAAACAACACCGCCGCTGGCTTTGCCCAATATCCAGCCACATGGGATGGTTTCAGGACGAGCAGCCCTGAGGTGAAGGAGAGAACCTTCCAGATCTCCAGCCCGGATAGATCCCCGATCCCCATTTGCTCTAGCCCTATTCCACGATCACCTTTGCAGGCAGTAGCCATACACAAAGCTGGGCAGGAAATCTTCAGTGATGAGCAGCAGAAAGGAGAGACAAGCCAATTAAATGACGTCCTCCACCTTGCAGGGCAGTCGCTGGCTTCTGAAGCCCAGTCCTCTTGCTGTTCATCGCTGCTGTTAGAAGCCACAGACTTGTCAAGCTATGGAGCTAAACTACAAAAAATGAAGGATGAATTCATAGGTTCAGCACTGGAACTTATTAAGAAAAGGTAACATGCTCTGTGGGGTCACCTGAAAGCAGTTCCTTTGTTAAAGATCTGGTCTCTTTCCCAATATGTACGTTTAACTCCTGTAGCATAAATATGCTGTTGGCAGAGCCTTGCATCTTAGGGCCTCTGTAGCCACACAGACATGTTTTTAAGACATCGAGCTTAAACTACATCTTTGTGTGAGATTAAACATCAAAAAGCATTTTCATTTTGTGCACCTCAATCCTGTCCAGACAGCAGCCATTGGTAGTCCTGATACTCAATTTCCCACCTATGTTATTTTATTTTATTTTATTTTATTTTATCTTATTTCTGAAACATTTGATACAAGTAGAGGACAGCGGAGAGATACAAAATATGGATATGCTCCCTTAGAAGAAAACATGTGGAGTCTGTCCCAGCACTGTAGGACATGAATTCAGGTGGTGTGCATGCAGCAAAAAGCACTTTCCCTTGCTGCCTGTGTGTAGCGAACTGGCAAACTGAGGGCAGGATGGCTGCTGCGAGTCTTCCATCATGCGCTGGAGACCAGCACAGGCAGCAAGTGGAATTACCTGCAAATACTGTCCCTCTGCCAGCTTAGCCAGTGGTAAGCAGTAACAGCAAATAATTGCATTAAACCTTCCTCCCTCTTCTCCAGATGGGGCTTTTCTTTCCTCTGGGTAAGATGTTTACTAGTTGTTCTTTGTCCTGGTTTTGGACACCGCAACATTTGAACGTTGAAATATTTCCTGCTACAAAGAAATGGGGATCTTTTTCCGTGCAGACAGGTGGCCTGACAGGAATCAGCACCATTCGGGAAGCTAGGAATTTGGGGCAGCTCTCACCGTCTTATGAGATAGGAGTGATGGGAAAAGGAGGAGTAAGTGTTGGTGAAGTGGTTTGTTTCCACAAGCTTGGCTTTCAGGACTGCCTTTACCAAGAATTCAATTTACTTGGTTCCTGGCTGCTTCCAGCATCCCCAGGTGCGGGGTGTGAAACGCCAGGGTGTCAACCTTGAGCACCGGCGTGGGATTTCTGGAATGCAGGAGCTCTGTTGCTGGACTCTGGTTTTAGAGGAGATGTTAGGGACTTCTGCATGGCAATGAGAGTCGTCTGAAGGAGCTGCTATGGAGTTGTAGCTGCCCATGCAAGCAGAGCCAGAGTGACAAGCAGAAATACTTCAGCACCTCCGTAATCCAAAGGGAAGTGAGTAGTGTCAGAGCCATAAATACTTCCTTCAGCTGTCCAGCCCAGCCTTTGAGGTATGAAAACCTGATGAAGAAATAGATAAAAAAATTTTGGTATGCAACCATTTTCATTGAGTAGGCTATTTTTATCACCAATGTGAAACAAAATACACAGAATAGCACAAGCTGTGAGTAAGAACATAAGAACAGCTGTCTGGGCAGATCAAAGGTTTGGCTGGTATCTAGAGCCTGAGGTGCATGCGTGGCAAGGGAAACAGGAACTGGGGAGCGCATAGAATATTTCCTCCTGCTGCCTTCTCAACTTCCAAGTACTTTCTGGTCAGGGCTTTTAGGGTTTCAGTGTGGTTTCTGTGCTTTTGATATCCTCAGTAGCTCTTGTCTCTGTAAATGTGTTCGGTCTGCCTAGTTGGATTTATTAAAATAGAATTTTATGTAAATAAAATAATTCCCACCAGAATGGGAATTCATCTAAAAATGTGAATGACAGTATTAGAAAGATTGTTTCATGTCAAAGAAACACTCAGACTTACTTATTTTAGATAGTAACAACAATTAATGATAAGGCTGTCATTTGTTCAGGATAGCAAGAGCAAAACTAATCCGTTGGCATTGCCGAACTAGTGAGTAGTGGGAAACCCTGGTTGCCTTGCCTGGAAATTTCTCCATTTTCCATCATTTTCACCTGAGACTGTAGAGTGCTGAATATTCATTTATAACTCGAGCTGATTCTCACTGCTCGGGTAGGAGACTTCTGGTCTGGATGTTTTGGGTCCTAAATTGTGATCGCTGGGGTCCAGGCTACATTTTTCCTAAGTCGTACATAAAATGAGCTGAAAGCTGGGGATTTGGTCCCATTTCCACAGGTACGGAGCTCAGCAAGAGCACGCCTTTGATAGAGATGTTGTGATGGAGCATCACAAAAGACGACAGCTGAAATTGTCTCCTTTTTCTGATGGTTTTGTGTAAGTGTTACAGTTTTACAAATCGCTTTGGTCTGGTAAGTTAATTGCCTCCCTAGTAATTTGTAGTTACTTATTGAAGACTCATTTAAATGGCTTACTATTTTAGCAATGAACATTTGATTTTCAGCTTTGGAATTATGGCAGCTTTCATCCCCTCCTAGGTCACTGGGTACCTTTAACTTAGGTTGTAGTCCTGGGCAAGAGGGGATTTAAGCAGCAAAGAGCTCAGGATAAGGATCTGCAAGGACTGGGAGTTCCTGTCTGTGAAATGGGGGAGCAAAGCAACAACAGAAACCTGCACAAGGAAGCAAAGGACATGACTAAGAAAGGAGCTTCTTGAAAAGAGGGATGAGGGTGTATTTGGGATGACCCGGGGATGGTGAGTACGGTAACAGCTTCCCGTAGCACAGGACTCCGAGTCGGGAAGGCAGGCGCCAGTGGAGAAAGAGTGGACAAAAATGTTTCTGTTAGTCAGAAAGAGTAAGGAACGTGTGGAAGAAGCTGAGGACAATGGGCCTGGATAACGAGGCAACCATAACGAGTTGCATAGAGACTGGGAGGCTTCCAGTTGTACACCACAGGCACAGTGCCTCTGCTCCCACGAGATTCAGAGGTGATGGCCCTGAGGTGTCCAAGGACATTCAGAAAGACCCTGTCCTCCCTGTGCTGGCCCAAGCACATCCATTTTGGAGAGAACAGGGAAAACTGACAGGATCTGCAGCCAGGTAACTCCAGTAAGTGGTTTGTTCACACGAAAGGAAACATGCCAGAGAGTCCCGTGGTTTCAGCACAGACATGTGTCTCGTTGTCCTTACATCACTGCTAGGGGCAGGAGGCAGCAAATCCTGGAGTGGCATTAGGTGTGACAATTCAGCGCCCAAGCAGCCGGGATCCTCACAAGCCACGGCGTCGTGCCTGCAGCCACCAGGTAACGGTGGCTGGCTGAGAGGGGCGCTGGCCTTGGGGAGGAGTAGAGCAAACGTTAGGAAGTACACAGGGAGCACAGCAAGTTGCTGGGTGAACACGGTGAAAGGAGGGAGAAATGAGAAGATGAAGATTCCTGGAGATCTAAAAGAAACGGTGCTCTAAAACTGGGGGTAAACTCAGTTTACCCCCCTGTCTAGGTGATGTAAGGGGTATGAAAAAGCAGCGTGTTTAGCTCAGCCTTACGGTTCGAATCAGGAGAGACTGTTGCAGACTGGAAGGAGGAAAGCTGGCACCAACAAGGGTCTGGCTGGGGAGGTACAGCCATGGGGAGAAATGCACAGAGGAGGGAGAGGAAGTCTGAGGGAGCAAGGCCAGGAAAGGGGCAACATCTAGCTTGGCCGGCCAGCCGGTCACTGGAGGACTGTAACAATGACAAAGGAAAGCTCAGCTTCTCCCTGAGAGCATGGTGTGTGTGCTGAGGGCGGTGTGATCAAGAGGAGGAGATAATATTCCAGTTCTGAGCATTGCTACTGGGCTTGGATACACCCCGCTGCCTCTCGGTGCCTCGGCGCGTTCCTTGCCTTTTGCCTGTTTCATCCAGAAGCCGTTTGAGCAGAGCAGGTTTTGGGCTCTGCCTTCCCTCCTTCCATTGGGCCCTGCTGAACTCCTCGTACTTTACCCAGATCAGTGAAACCATCACTGGCTGGGGATTAGCTCAGCAAGAGCTAACAGCCCTCAGCCTGCTGCTAGCACCGTGCTTCATCTTCTGAAGCTGGTAAATCTTCCCGTGGTGTCAGCTGGGACCTGGAAGCATAGGTGGAGGGAGATGAAAAAGCATCAGCTGCAAAGTTGCAAACCAACTTTGTTGGCCTGACAACAGAGCCAGCTTGTGTTCTGGGAGATTTGTTCCCTCTTCGGTGGTTTCAGTACTGGCGGATGGCTTGTTGTCAGAGCCAACTGTCATTCCCTGTAAGGAAATGCCCATCTGTCTCGTGTGTTTGCCTGTAGCTGGCAGGGTTGGAGGTGCACATTAGCAGTGTGACCTACCAGCATCAGTTCACAAGTGAAACCTTTTAAACGAACCAGATTTTATCATAGGATAAATTTATCACTCGTAAGCATAAAATACATGCGTAACCTGAAATACGTCTCAGACACTGGCTTCTTCTATGTACAAGCATCCCCATCCAGTCCTGACAACCTTCCTTTTTAAGGGAAGCCAAGCCCATAAAAATTAAGTAAGCCCACAATGAAAAAAGAAAAATCTTTCGATCAGGATTCATTATGCATGGAAGAAAGGTGTCTCTGGGAGTCTCAGAAAAAAAAAAGAATCGCAAGTTGCGTCACAAACTGCACCCTGTCAACTGCTCTGTCAAGTCAGTGGTTTTGCACCAGACTCTGTCTGTCTGGAGAGGTGTTGTCTGCAGGGAGGGGAACGTGGGGCTGGAACGGGCTGCCTGGATCAGCCAGGCCAGGCCCTTGTTACCAGCAGGCAGCTCTGACTAAGAGCACCCCAGGACTGCCAAGTCAGGCTGCCAGGCTGCCAGTCATTTCGGGACTCTTAAACGCACCAAAAGTCCTGATCAGTGAAAGCACAGGGAATCTTCCCAGTGGTTTCAGCTGGCTTGGGATCATATGAGATGAAGAACAGAGGGAAAGCTCCTTTAATCCCCTAATCCTTTCAAGGCATTGTGGTTTCCAGCAGGTGATTTTCTTCCACATGAGCAGGATGGTTTCTGTGTTGACATCTCTTTAAATAGCAGGAAACACAGATACAGCCTACTTAAAATGCTTTTTTTCTGGCCCCTTTGGGAGAAGTTCATCTTTTATGGGCATAAAAATGTCGTGCGAACACCTGAGACCTGATATTCCAGACGGATGCTGACACGAGTGCCATTACCCATTTGCTCTGCTATAACAGGGCTGTGTTCAGAGCCCCTGAAGCGCAGGCACAGACATCCATGCCAGCCAGTCTAGGCTCCTGCCTGAACTTCCCCTGAACTGCTGTGGCTGGCTGGTCAGACCTGGGCTTTCTGCTCAGTCTCCCTAGGTCGGGAGCGGCAGGTGGACCGCGTACGTGACGTTCATCAGTTTGCTTCTTCTCCTGCAGCTGCAATGCTGAGACTGCTGCCAAATCCCCCTCCAAGGGACAGTGTGATCTGAAGAAAGACGATCTCCCACCTACGGAGGACAGCCAGCAACCCACAGCGATGTCCATGGCAACAGAGGCCTGGGAGGAGAAGCCAAGCAGTGAGACATCCAGCGACGCTCAACCTGCAGGGAATGTAAGGGAGAGAAAATCACCTCTCATCTTGTGCGTTTGTTTAGGATTTTTTCTTGTCAGAAGCTCTGAAGGATCCCTTTGCTATAGGAACTGGGCAGCCTGGGATCTGAAACCACGCCGACTCCTATAAGCAGTTAAAGTCTGTTAGCAGGATTTCTAATGCCTTTTTTATTACAGTTAATGAGACAGGAGTCAGTTGTGTGCCCCTGCCGATCTGCCACTGCATCTCTTGCAGGCAGTTCAGCAATAACCCCTTGGTGGCTTTCGCTGTGCCACCAGCCCCCACTGCTGCACTGCCCAGAGGACCAGCCAGGCTCCTTCTTTAGTCCCCGCTTCATCCAGCCACTAACGTAGGTGAGGCCTTAAAGGCTGGAGTTCGTGAACCAGCAGCTCTGAGACGTTACCAGAACAGAAGCAACCTAGGTCAGATCCCTGGGGGACAGGCTCCGTCACTCCTTTAGGGCCTTAGCCAGGGCAGTGCTGTTCACCTCACGCTTATTTGACAGCTGTGATGCAGCCACCCCTGAGCCACTGCACTCACAGCTCCACCACCGCAGAGAGAGAGGGGTCCTTGCTGCTGGGACTGAGCAAGACGGAGGGACCTTAGGGGACAGATTTCTTTCTGATCATGTCGCAGAGCTGCATTTACAACCCCCCCGCTAATAATTGCCTTTTTCCTCCTTTGGAAACCAAAATCCAGTAGCTGCAAAGCAGACGTTGCTCTGACCACTGCGTTGCTCCCAACCCACTTGCCTTTCTTGCAGACCTCCAGTCCCGGCTGCCGCCGATCCAGCTCCGACATCGTCCATGAGAGCACGAGCGGCGCCAAGGCCCAGCGGGAGTGCCGGCTGCGGCCGCACTTCAGTGACCCCATGCCGACAGACTCGGTGAAGAGGAAGCAGCTGGAGCTGAAGATCGCAGCAGCAGCACGGCAGCATGCGCAGAAGCGCCGGCAGGAGCGAGACTACGGTACCCACATTGTGCACTCTCAGGGGGATGGATGATGGGCCAGGTGCTGAGCCCTGCCGTGCTGGTGTAAATATGAAGTAACTCTACTGACCTGTGGGGGGGAAGCAGGATTTAACCCCGGTGTGCAAGAAATCAGGATCTGCTCTGCTGTGTCTCTGTCCCTGCTTGACAGATGGCAGGGGGAGAGAGCCCAAATGAGTTCTCAGGTACGGGCACTGCAGGGATGACGGGCCCCGGGCTTCACCTGGGTGCCTTTACTTCTGCTTCCCACGCCCTAACTTTCCAGCAGCAAACAAGGAGGGGAGGCAGCCAGCAGCCCTGCTTTCATCAGGTCTCCCTGCCAGGGTTCGTGCTGCTCGTGGCTGTGCCACACTGAGCTCCCCGGGTGCGCTCCGTGCAGCTGGCGGTGCCTGTAATGGTTTCTGTCTCTTCTCAGGTCCCGTGGTAGCAAAAGCCAACCTCGGCCACGGCGGCAGCTTCGACGAGACTCGCCGCGCCCCACGTGGCTCCCTCCGCTCCCGGCACCACTGGAGCAACGTCAGCAGCCTGAGCACGGACAGCGGGATCGTCGGCGTGAACGACATCCGCGATGACCTGGATCCCGGCGAGGCCGCCCGGACCAAGTCAGCAGAGGTGGAGCGGGCAGACAGCGGCATTGGGCAGACGTCGGCCAGGAAGTGGAGGAGCAGGGCATCCGAAACGCTGAGCTCCCTGCAGGCCTGGGAAGCCCACCGGCCCTGTACCGACTGTGGAGAAAGGGACCTCCCGGTGGAGACGGACGTGCAGAACTGCAATCAGCGGCGGGCCGACCTCTGCGAGAAGTGCCGCAAGCGCAGGACAGAGCGCAAGGAGTCTGTGCTGGAGTTTGTCAACACGGAGGCCAGTTACGGAGAGGACCTGCGCATCATCAAAGAGGAATTTTACCTCCCCATGCAAGCGGCTGGGCTGCTGAGTCAAGAGCAGCTCCTCGGCATCTTCAGCAACATTCAGGAGCTCATCGACCTCAACGAGAACTTCCTGGAGATCCTTCAGGAAGAGATCGATCAGGCCTTTGACCAGGTATGGTGCCTGCGTGCTCTGCAAGCAGACCGGGCAGACAGGAATAGGTTTTGTATTAGGAAGGCAGCGCAGCTGGAGCCGGGGAACTGGGAGGTAGGACTCCTGGGTTCTGGTCACCTGCCCAGTCTCTCGCTCCCTCGGCTGTTGTAAACCAGTGATTTCAGTAGGTCTGTGCCAGGTTGTAGCTGCGGGCCTCACCCCTCCGCTGTGGTAACGCCACCGACTTCAGCAGGCCATCAGCCCTTTATCCCACTAGCAGGACCTGTCTGTCCCATTACCAAAGTTAGCTGTAAGCCAGCCGGCTCGGACACTTGTAAGTGTGACCACGGGGGCACAGAGCTCAGCTTGGTCTGGCTACCAGAGGGGTGGGGGGGACCAAGCTTGCAGGCCACGCTCTTACCCAACCGTGAGCTGGCTTGGGGTTGCAGGTCATTGCAGCTTGCCTCTGGGCTGGCTGCAGGGCCAGGCAGCACAGGCTGCTCCCTGCTCTGGAGGCAATCTGCACGCACTTACAGCTCTGCGTGCCAGTTGCTTCTACTGATGCACTCTGCCTTGCACTTAAGACTCTCCTATCACAACAACGTAGTGGGCAGAGGGCAGAGAAATGTAAGTTTTTAGAACAGCAGACAGTTGCTGCAAAGGACACACAAACAGCTCCACGCCCTCCTTTCTTTGAGAAACCAAAACCCACTCGTTGCTTTATCAGTTTCACCAGGATGTTTGTTTGCTAGGAAACACATCCCTTCTCCCCTGTGAAACCCCGCATGTCAGGCTGAGCAACGCATCTCAGAAGCTGACAACCTCTCGTGCACCTGGCACAGTGAAGAGAGATGTGCACTGCGGTTGTGATGTCCCCCACGAATAATTTCTTGAGACAGTGGCTTCTACAACAGCTGTAGGTTTCCCTGCCTCCTCCTCCATGTTACCCTTTGCAGTCAAAGCCCAGGATTGCATCAAAAAAACAGAGAAGTGCTCCCTCTCTTGCTGCTGAAACGAGTAGTAATTGCCGAGCGTGTCAGCATGCACCTCGACAAAGCTAAGAGCGTTGTGTGCCACCAGGTTCTCGTATTTCCAATTAGTCTGGAAGTTGAAGAGCAATTTACCATGAAATTTATTTTTCACTTAGGCACCGAAGTAGCCAGTAAGAGCACGTCTAAAGGAGATCCTGCTTCCCAGCCAGCCCAGTTGCTCAGAACAAGTGCAGAAGTTGCTGAGTGCCATGTCTGTTGCCTGAGTTACGTGCCTCCCCTGCCCGTTTGAACCTAAACCCTCTCTGTTAATCTGCGCACTGCTGCATTACCCCTATGGCAGACCTGCTGGCCAGAAGGGCCCCAGAAAACCCTCCTGACTAGCAGGCTCGCTCCAGCCTTCGAGCCCCTGCTCTGGTGAGCTGTCCAAGCCCGCAGAAGCGGAGAAGGCATCTCTTTATGTGTAGAAGAGCAGGCATTAGAGCAGCTTTCCTTCCCCTCCTCACACACTGCTCACCCCCAGACCTGCAGGGACTGCCTTTCCACCAGAAGGGGGGAGCCCAGTCGGTGTCCCGTTGGTCTGGCGCCCAGCAGACCCTGCGGTACGGCGATGCTGACAGGGCTGAATGCAGGCTGTGTGCTTGTGCCTCTCCCGAGCTAACCCAGCAGGGGCTGTGTTGTGTGCTTGCAGGGGGATGACGACCTGATGACCGTGTGCATCGGTGAAATATTTCTAGAGTTCGTCAACATGCTGCCAGCCTTCCAGACCTACTGTCTTCAGCAGTCCTCCTCCGTGAACATGCTCAATGCGCTGGAGAAGGAGAAAGAGCTGCTCAGGTGAGAGGAGGGCCGAGTGAGTGTTCTTTGGGGCTTTGAGGACAGAAGAGCACCAGGCTGAGGGCAAAGCCTTTGTCAGCTCAGCTAGATCCCGGTTTTGCTGCCAATGTTCTTCAGTGATGAGCTGCTCTGTCTTAGGGTGAGGAGCGTACTTCAGGCTCCCAAATACGTTCGGCCCTTGATATCTTCACTGAGGCAGTCTCTGTAGTTGGTCTCCAGCTGTATCCTGTATTTTGTGGTACCAGTGTTTGCCCACTGACCACGGGGCTGAACTTTCACTAAATAACGTCAAGCTGAGAGCAGCTCTCACCTGAGCGTGGTTTGGATTCCCGCTGGGGAAAGCCACTGCGTGAAGCGTGCATGACTTGAATCGTGTCCCATTCCTAGCCCCAGCCCGCTGGGCCAAGCTGGGCGAGTCACTTCTCTGTTTCCACTGCAACAGCTATAAAATGATGACGGTACCAAATTCCTGTTTAGAGAGCTTTGTAATCGAGCGATGAAAGGACCTGCAAATGTGTCTAATCTGATAAAAGCTGATGTGCCTGCCTCGGGCCTACCTCAGTGTGCGCCACGGAAAGATCACACCCTCACTGCTCTACAGTGATTTCTTAGGAGACTGCTAGGATGTTATGTGATAGTGTTCCAGGCCCCTTTTTTTCTGAACACAGCTGCAGAAATGGTTAATTTTTGACAGGACAGAATTCACAAGGCTGTTAAAACCAGGGGGGGGGGCGGGCAGGGGCTGCAGTGCTCAGCAGCTGTCAGCACCCCCCTGTTCATTTGCATTTAGGATTGCAGCATCTGCTGGCAAAACAGCCGCCGTTTCATTCCCTCTCCTTAAATCCCTGCAGGATATTCCTCAACGTGTCCCAGAACGATAACACGGCACTGCGACGGATGAACCTGCGCTCCTTTCTTATGGCCCCGCTGCAGAGGGTCACCAAGTACCCTCTGCTGCTCAGCAGAATCATCAAGGCCACCACCGAGTACCACCCAGACCACGGCAGCCTGCGGGAGGCCAAGAGCCGCATCGAGTCCCACCTGGAGCACATCAACATGAAAACCAAGCAGGAGGGGAACACGTGGACCCTCCGCTCCTTTCGCCAGGACAGCAAGAAGAAGAGGGAAGTCATCAACATCGAAATGAGAGAAACCGCCCTCAAAACGGTGGGATGGCTGCGGGAGGAAACACGCTTTGTGATGGAGGGGGCTCTGCAGCTGGCCCAGCCGCCCGACGGCCAGTGGGTGAAGAAAGGCAGCAAGACCCTCAAGTTCCAAAACATGCAGGTCCTCCTGCTGGTCAACATGAAGCGCGTGTCCGAGTCCAGCCTGGAGCTAGCTGAGCCAGGGCCCGTGAAGGACGCCGTGCTGGTGCTCATCAGGGACAAAAACAACGGCAAGTTCCATTTGCTCAGGGAGCCCTTGAGGCTGAGTAATTGCATCGTCTCCACCGATCCCGACTGTGACGACACTTTTGAACTCATTGAGATCAGGCGGGAGGCGTTTGTGTTCCGGGACAGCGACCGGGCACGGACTCACCACTGGTTCAGGCAGATCAGGCGCTACTCGAGGGAGCTGGGCTCCTGGAAGAAGCGGCGCAACGCGCTGCCCAACATCATGATCAGCACCCCTCACACCCGGCCCTGAGTCCTGCGCGGGCAGCACGCGGGGAGGCTCGGCCTGGGAGCCTCGGCGGCTTCAACTTGCTCCGCTCCGTGGACGACACAGAAAGGAGCCTGACCCAGGACGACTTGTAGCTCCTGCCCAGCAGCACTGGAACCGAGTGTTACGGCCTAATCCTCGTCTCCAGCCTCAGGACTCCCGTCCTGCTTGTGGCTGATGGACCTGCACGGAGGGGCTGCTCTTGAGGAGCAGGCCCCTGGAAGAAAATACTGAGTTTTACTTGTTAATATTGCACTGCGGGAGAATGATGTGTGATGCTTGCATTTGCATGGATTCTGTTGAAAGCCAGTCTCGACAACATGAGAGAGGTTTCCACCATTGACTATATTTCATCAGCATTAGGTAAAGTCAGGGTTAAAATTAGGTGCAGTATTATGCAGCAGAGGGGGAAAGTTGGAGAAAATGTTTTCCACCACTACTCCCCTAAGGACTATATTTCATTTTTCACCTTTGTATGTTCTGTCAAAATACTTGTTAAAAAAGAAAGGTCTTTCATCTTTAATCCAAATCAAGTATGTATCAGTTTGCTCAGATTCAGCTGCATGCACACAGCAAACAAAAAAAAAAATCAGACAAGAATAAAAGGAATTCTTGCTTTTTCACACATGCACCCCAAATACGTCTAGAACCTGTGGACGAGCAGTATGCCCCCACTGGAAGTCTGTTATTTAACCGACTTAGAGACTGGAACGTAGCACTGCATCTGAAATGTCTCAGAAATGTATGTAAATATATCTCTGCTACCACTAATAGTGAACTTAAGATGCAATTATTTAAATGATGTAATCTAGTGTATTTCAAAATTTAATTGAAAGGAACAATTTACATTGTACTGTAGAGTAACATAAAAGGTTTTAATAATTATGTTTCAATGACTTTAGGTGGGTATTTTTTTTTCAAATATTTGGGTTAATTTGTTTTCTGGAGTAGATGTTTCATTTAGTGCGAGTGGCATTCAGGGGAACGATGTGCCTCTGTCTGTTCTTTGGATCCCGTGAACAGAATTCAGGGGGTAGTCCTAATGAAACTGGGAGAATGGTGCAGCCCTGCTACCCTTAATTATCACCGGACAACAATCGGCTGGCACAAAACGTTATGTCCTGGCTGCAGTCCCGCCAGGGCAGGGCAGGCCCCAGCGCAGGAGAAGCCAGAGCTGAAACTGAGACCACAAAGCGCTCCCCTGTAAGGCCCGGCCTCTCTCAGCTCCTCAGCAGCAAAATTACTTGAAGCCGAACAATGGTAAAAAGGCAGAAAGGTTCTAACCTTTTCAGCCTGACATTCCCACTGCCTGTGGCCTTGTGATTACAAGTTCAGCAAAATGTCATGCCGTGACTTACGCAGCAAAGGCCAGATTACAGGCCGAGAGGCTAAATTAAAGGAGCCTGAATTTTGGTTGGCGGATCTCAGAGAACAATCTGTAAACGTTCACTGAGATCATCCCTGGGGTAAAGACAAAACCAGTCAGTACTAATCACTGTCAACAAAACATTTCTGTTACAGGAGGATCCACGCTGGGAACGTATTTGTGTATTTCTCCAGAGATCAGCTAGCACCAGCGAGCCCACAGACGAAGGCAGACAGAGGCAGACCTTTGCGGAGGTAGCCCTAGTCCTGTAAGGTCACCGCCAACCCAACACCAAACCGTATCCCCATTCTTTGTCCCTCTGCCACAGCAGCTGGGGCTTGTTATATGCTGCTCCAGACACCGAGTCAGACACGGTCAGTGCAACGTGCTTACTGGCTGCATTTCCTCGTCATCTTCAGTGCTTCATTTTGTCCTTGAGGAAGCAGGAGTTTCCGCATCATCTGGAGGCTTTGCAAGCACGTACCCAAGACGAGGGTGGCAGCACACAGCTGAGCGCCGCAGCGAGCGGCAGCCGGCAAAATGCCTGCCAGGGCAGCCGCCTGGCTCCCTCGAGTGACTCGGAGTCCCCCCAGCTATTTCTGGTTGTTAGACAACAAATTGTTTGTTCCCCAAAATACGCACTGAACGGCCAGAGAATAGCACAGATAGCTTTTATGATTTGTTGTTTTTCAAATGAATTGTCACATAAGCAGAGAAGCTGCTGGAGGAAGATTTCTCTGAGGCTCTCCTGACAGCTCCACATCTAGCAGCCTTCCAGCTCCTCTCCCACGACAGGCACAAAGCAACAACTTGTTGCACCTTCCTTTTCTCTCCCAGATAAAAGGGCGCAGCTGCCTTCTCTTCATTCCCTCCAATGGCAGTCGTGTTAAGAGAAGACATAAGCACAGTAACCTAATAATTTATCCAAACAGCAAGTGGCTTTCACAGCCACAGAAAGCTGCTCCTTTCTGGGAAGTTTTCGATTACTTTCCAGCGCCATGGTTTTCGCCACTCCAATTCACAATCAAAACCAGCCGTGAACTGTTTGCACAGTCGTACCTTTATATCGAGATATCTCCAGTCACCCTGGCTGTTCCAAAAGGTTAGAGAACAATAAGTAGATGTAAGAGGTCTACTTTTTAGCATCAATCTTGCATTTGGAGGATTGTTCAGTTTTTCAGATGCTGGGTTCTTCTAGGTATCACAGGAAACACCTGCCAGCTAGGCTGGTAGCAAACAGGGCCTATTTCCTCTGAACCAGGCAAACTCCCCCAAAGAAGGTCCGTACATAATTGCCCTCTGTTGAGTTACAAACAGGACGTGTACTCGGTGCTGTAGCCCTGTCCTAAAAAACCTGCGGCCAGGGAGCAGTACAAGCTCTTTGATCTGGGCCAGCCTGCTATGGCAAGCGACAGACTGATTGTGGAACCTGTCAGACTAGGCAGAGGCTGTGTTTTGAATGTTATTTATCTTTTACGTATCCAGTGTGTACTCAGCTGCTTGCCCGCTTTGAAATTACAGGTGTTGAAAGGGAGCACAAGCACAGAACGATCCCTCTGGCCCTGCGAGCACTGGTGCTGTGGGGTGAGCCTGCACAGGAAGGGGGAGCGGTGTCAGCACACTAACGAGGCAGTAAGTTTCCATAATCCTCAGGCACCTTTCCGAACCTGGATGATCCCTCTCCTGGGAAGTTCCAGGTCCTTCAGTATCACACGTACACGTCTTACTTGACAGCCCTAGAGATTAGCTTCGTTGTATTTTTCCATTTCTGATTAACCTGACAAAATGCTGTTGTAACCCGTGGCACTTGGGAACAGGTTTGTCTACAAGCCCAGGAAGTAATTATTTGTTCCAAACTGGCCTTCCTAGGGCTCTACAGTATTTTTACACCTCTTAGAATTCATGAATGACAATACTAAAAAATTAATGACTGACAATACTAAGGTTACTTTTCAAGACTCCTTCCAACTGCACTTACCTTGCTAGTATGTGCAGGCCAGAAGGAAGATGCCCTCTCTGAAGTACTACGTTAGGGGAAAAAAAATAAGAAAGTCAACTGGTCACTTATCAGGAAGGGAAAAAAAAAAAAGCAGCAGTCTTTCTCATAGAGTTTCCGCAGTTTTTAGCTCAAAAGGCTAAAAAAAAGGACAACACCAGTGAGATCAGGTACCAAAGGAAGGAAAATCCACTTTAAGAGTCAGCATGCTGGGTGGGACAGCCTGAGAAAACGTGGGGAGATGAAGAGCAAATGCTTTAGAAAGCAGAGATATCTGCTTTAGGGAACAAATAGAGATCTTCCCTTCTATAGTGAAAGAAAACATGCAGTGGTACTGACAGAAGACCCTAGCAGAGACAGAGGCTTGCTGTTATCCCTCGGAGCATTGAGCCACAGAAGTGAATCTGATGAGACCCTCCCCACAGTTGACAGGGGACACACATTTGGGGTGGAGGTCATCCAACAGGTGCTGGAGGAATGCTATTTTGGCTGGGAAATTCAGGTCCAGTTCTGCAACACAGGTATGGGATCAGCAGTTACAGGCCGTGGCTTTGATAGGGCAGGGCCTGCAGCCAGAGTTGGTTCGGTCAGGTTTGTGCTGTCAAAGCTACCGGGGCTAAATCCTCTGGTACAGTCATGGCTGTCCTTAAGAGAAGTGAGGTTTGTCACGGGTCTCCGCGATGTGATCTGGAATGCATCTGAAAGGGAACGCCAGCTTTGGTCTGGCAGCAAGAAGCTATTGTAGCTGTCACTGGAGACAGGGACTGACCTCAGCACATCCTAAATCCTGTGAAAAAAAAGCTCTGAGATGATCTCATGTTTCCTGCCTGCGGGGAACTTCAGTCATTTGATCATTTGATGCACATGAAAATATTACGGAGCTAAAGTCCCAGGAAGCCAGATCTCCAGAAGGTGAGTCTGGGAATCTTGCACCGTCTCTTGCACTCGTCCCCAGCATCCTCAAAAGGAAGAGAATTCAACTCTTCTAGCACCACGTCCAAGATAGCCCTTCAGGGCTCATGTATCAGGCAGCTGTAACGACTGTCTTTTGGGGATGTCAGCCTTGGCTCCTCATAAATGTATGCTGGAAATCAGCTGAGATTCATCTGCAATCAGGCTGAATTCTTCCAACTTACAATTAGAAAAGCTGGGAACCAAAAGCAACAGCCTGGCAGAGATCAGATACACATCTCAGTATCACTGTTGAGTCCCCTTCTGTCACTACTGGGAATGTGACAGAGCAAAAAGTCATACCAAAGTCAGGCAGGCAAAGGAATTGCCTTGTTTCTCACGGGGACTGCTGCAGAATATCAATTTGACTGGAGATGTACAGGCAATAAAAAAATAAAGTTTTGAGAATGCCACTGCACAGTTTAGGGATTCCAGGTAATTCCTAAGGCACTCATTAGAAGAAGAAGAAAAAAAAAAAAACAGCACCATCTCCTTCAGGAAGCTGAAGGCAGTCCTCTGAGGAAAACCCTTCTCCACCATGGATGGAAAACTTGAGCGACAGGGACACGGAGGGTCCTCTTCAACAGAGAGTGAAGAATCCTGACAAGGAATCAGAAGACAGGCAGAGAACATCCTCCAGCGCTGATCTCTGCTCAGGCCTGATTTGGAGCAGTTATATAGTTAGTTAGTAGTAGGCTCTAGGTGCATTGGCAGCGATGAATGTAACGATAATTAGCACCCCTTCAGCCCAAACTTTGCTCTAGCACTACCTCTACCAGTGCAGGCTTCGTATGCCTGGAAGAAATTTCCAGCTGCCTGGGAGAAGACCCAGGCTGCAAGCCAGCCTTCCAGGGAAGGTGCCCCGCATAGGAGCAGACAAAGGAACCTTGTTCCAGCGGTGGTGGAGCCCCAGGCGCTGGGTTCGAACCTGTCCTCCCAGCACAGGAACCTCCCTTGTGGTGCCAGTCACGTCCTGGCGGGACCGGCACGAGATGTCTCTCTGGGTGCTGCGGGAGGGCTGGCAGATGAGGGTGGGGAGCCTGGAGGTCACAAGGCAGTCACACACACGTCAGATCCCACGGTCTGGAGCAGCCAAAACACATGAAGAGCACGAGGCCTTTATAGCCCGAGGTCCTTCCTCAGGTCCTTCCTTCACCGGGGGTGAAGGATCAAATTTTTTCTCCCCCTTAGGCTTTCTGCAGCACCTTTACAGTTGCCAGCAGCCTGATGCGGTCAGCAGATTGCACAGCAGCTGGCAGGAGCTGCACAGGGCCCTGGTGCAGACCCGGAGAAGGGCAGACAGCTCCCCCTGCCAGGGCAGGAGCCAGCAGGCTTCCCGGAGAGCGGGCAGCACACTTACAGGCTTCAGGGTCTTATATTTTCCCCAACAGAAGCAGTTCAGACATTTGTACACCCACAGCGTGAAGGTGCAGGTGAACGAGCGGTGTGACAAACAGCGCGCTCCCCCTTCTCTCCAAAAAAAGGGCTGGTTTTAGGACAGTCATGTTCCCCTCAGGCAGGGCAGTCCTCCAGCGGTGGCTGCCCAGAGAACGCCCCAAGTGACGCAGTTTGAAGTGACAACAACCACAGGCAGAAAAACCTGCAAGGAGAAAAGCATCTTCAGATAATTCGTGCCTGACCCACGTGCACAGGAGACGCTGCACTGTAAAGGACAGCTCCTTGCAGACTCAAACCCTCGCTTAATGACGCTCCATGGATTCAGCAGGCTCTGAACAGCCCCCACACTGCAGCACAGGGGCGCCACATCCCCCAGCAGCAGACAGTGCTTTAATGAGGGGAGATGGACTGCTGGCGGGTAGCGGAGGTCAGGATCCACAGGCAGACCCCAGGAGTCGTCCATCCGTGTTTACTTTCAGCTCTTGTTAATTGCCTTGGCATGTAACGACCTTACCAGCTGAAAAACGGGAGCGAGGCTCTACAGCACCGGAGTCATCACTCTGCAGTAAGAGGCAGGCAGGTAATTTGCCCAGAGAGAAAATCCTCGGCAATCCTAACAGAACTGGAAGCAGTTAAGTTACTGCAAGAAGAAACGCGGACAGTTTACCAGGTAGCGTTACAGCTCAGTGAACGTACAGCTGGCACCGCAGGTAGAGAGGAAGGAGCCTCCCTCCGCGTGCTGGCACAGCGTGTGCAGCACTGCGTGGTGAACCAGGCTGGGAGCAAGCGCCGCTGAAAAACAGGGGTTGTTTCAGCTAGATCAGCTCCTTAATCCAGTTCACTGCACAAAGACGTGCGCTGGCACCAGCAAAGGGCAGTCTGGAGGTGATAACGTCCCTTAACAATCGCCAGCTTAAAGAGGTTGCTGGGCTTGGGCTGCGGTTTGTCAATCCCAGCAGCAGAGGCAGTTAAACAACCACCCCGAGGTCTGCGTGGCATCCTGTGCCACCGCGCTGCTCGCCCCTGTTTCCTGACTGCTTTCAGGTCAGCACTCGCGTTGATCTGCAGGGATGGAACAGGCAGTGCTATAAATAAAGAACAGTTAATCAACTATTTGAGTGCCCTTTTTACTGAGGCAAAGAAGACACAGAGAAATGACGTCAAGATGGGGGAAAAAAAGCTGCGCGTGAATACAAAGACGATCCAAAAGAGCACTCCCTGGAACACACTTGGGGCTGAAGTGCTTCACAGAAGAGCTGTGCTGGCCGTTGAGTCAGACTCTCCAGTGCTCCTGCACTGACTCACCCCCTCCCCGCCGCCAGCAGTGTTCAATACCAAACAGGAGTTACTCGTTTAGAGTTCAAACATCTGATCCATTATGAGCCACCGAGCTTCTGCAGCCTTCAGAGCTCCCTCCTTGGCGCTTCCCACCGGCTACCTGCTCTGACACCCCTGGGAAAGGGAAGGGTCAGAGAAGGGCCCTAATTAAATCTGATTCTTCCCTTCTTTCCTCTGCTCCCGCCTGTGAGACAGAAAGACAACTTATTTAGGACCAGGGCAATGCGCAGATTCACCATCAAGGCCAGGAGGTCCTACGGGCTCTCTGTCCAGAGGAAGCTGCAGAAAGATGCGTGCTCCCAGCTCTCCCTGATGCGGCTTAGGCAGAAAGCTTGCCGGTTCCTTTTCCCTTCCCCAGACCTGGGAATACACTACACAGCCTGCCCCTTGCAAATAACGCTTCTCCAGAGGAGGACACCAGGCTCTCCCCAACCTTAGAAACAGGGAAGAACAAGAGCTTTCCTAGCCACCCTAGAGGAACACAACACTGGGGTGTCCCCTTCTCAGGCACTTGCACTTCACGGTGCCTTGGCCAGGAAGATGCCACAACTTGCACGTTTCGTAAGCCCTAAGAGACTTGCTCTTCCAGTCATCCCTCCCCCAGTATCGTATCTGCATGCCCACACCCGTGGCACAGCACTGCTGCCTCTCACCAGCTACAAGAAACCACATCAGATACAAGAGCTGGCAGCCCTAGGATCTGCTGAGAAGCTTCGTTAAGCACACGGGATCCCACGCCAGGAAGCAGACCTGCTGCGTGACCAAATGCATCCAGAGCCCCCTGGACACGAGCCAGCACACAGCCGTAAGGCACACGTGTCCTGCAACCAGAAACCTGCCACACGGCCTCACGCCCCAGCCCCGCGTGGCAGGAGTCCTCCAACCTGAGAGACACGGGACCGATGCTGAGGAAACCTCTCCCATTTCCCTGCTCCCCCCCGTTTCCTGTGTGACCTTGGTCTGCAAAGCCCCGTCTCGGAGCCTCAGGGCGTTGTTTCACGAGCATTTGGTTTTGGCAGTAAATGGGCTCAAGTTCCTTCCTTCCTCCCACCTCCACAGGGGTTAAGTGAGAAAGAAGCAAACAGCGGCAGAGGGTAAGAACAAAGAGCTACTTTAAAACCTGGCCTCCGTGCCAAGGGGCTCAGGAAGCTACACCCTCATTTTCTTCAGCTGTGATGGAGGGATAATACTGTCTGCCTCTGCTACGTGACAGACGCCACAATGGATGAGGGCAAACATTCAATGTAAGATGCTCTGAAGATGAACCTTGCCGCATCTTGGATGCGGTATTAATAAATTCCTTCATAGCTCTCCATTTTAACTTGTTATACAAGTAAAACAAAACAAACAAACAAAAAACAAAAACAAAAACAAGCTAACAAACAAAACACACAAAACTATCCAATCTATTTGCAGCTTGACTCATGCTCCACGTGACGCTGGTGGGAGCGCTCCATTTAGCAGCGTACCACCGAAGTTGGCAATTACATTATTTTCTAGGTGCGGCTGAAGGCTGAGTTAGGGTATTTCAGATGAGGCTCCCAGGAAGGGAAGCAAATAACATCGGATAATCAGACAACAGGCAGAGTTACCAAACGGCCAAAATCAAAAAACATCTTTTATTGGCCAAAGTAACCAAGAAACCATTTTCTTCCAATAAACAAAATAAAAACTTAACTGAAACAACGGGAAATATTTATCAACAAAATGGAACACTAATAAGCCCCACATAAGCTGGATTGTTCACGTTCATCCTCTGGAAATATTCCTCCTCCTAAACAAGTGAGCTTTTCCTCCTTTACCCTAGTGTACCACCTGAAGCAGTAAGGAAACGGAAAGACTCCAAGTCACTTAGGACAAGAGAACAAACGCATGGGGAGGTATGAACCTGTCCATTTACATGAACAGAAGAGGCTGTGGGTATCTGCAAATATCTTACATGCAAAGTATTTGAAGCTAACAATTTCCCCTCTTTTGGGGGATACAAAGATTTTACTACATGAACTATCATTTCTCTTTTTAATCCCAGGAAACAGGTACAGTTGTGGCCTATATAGGTTGTTAAAACTCAAATGCTGCCTGCGGTTTGTCAGTTAACACTTCTCTAGTCATAAACTTTGCTAGTTCAAAAGAAAAAAAAAATCTTACACAGAGTTCTTAAGGTGATTGTGTTAAAACTCAACATTTACTTGTGTTGGGAAATCAAACAGCAGTCAGGGAAAGCAGGTATTTACGAAAACCTTGCACTCACTGAGAGCAGGTATCTTGGAGGGAAAAAAACATAAAAGAGAACAACGTGCCCAGGTGCAGTACACCGGTTCCAAGGGGGGACACGTTAACTGAAGCCATTAAACAGAGCTGGTTAATAAACAGTTATGCAGATCTGTTCAACTTAAGCAGGTGAGCATTTAATAAACAACAAAAAAAGAAAAAAACAGTGTCTAAAAAAACCCATAGATATTTACAGTTCTTTTTAAACGTGGTATGTATCTGCACCAAGCTGCACGCCGATCACACACCTTCACAGGCGTGTGAGCAGCAGCAGCTGGAGCACGGAACTGCCAGGGCAGTGAAACACCACCACGGAACCAGTGGGAATTCAGCTCGGGGAGGTACTGCCTCTACTGCTGCTGTGCACAGAACAGCAACGTGTTTTGACAGAGGAATTTCCGCGGAAACAGAGAGCCTGCTGCACTAACCTAGCCATGATTTTACAAAACATTTTGAGATCTAACACCCGTACTACACCTTTTGTAAGAAAATAGAGAGCAGCTTTCAGCTGCGGTTCTTCTAAACTACGGTAGGAAGGCTTTGCTAGCACGCCTCCTAGCTTGGCAACCATCTGAGGTAATCGATGATGCTGTTAAAACGAGCACCCTTCATTTCTCTCCAGCCACGCCGCCTGTCGCCTCCTTATTGAGTCCTCTGATTGACAGGTCATAAACCACTTCCTCAATTTTCTTGACGTCGTATTTCAGGCCATCGTAACGCTTCCTCAGGGAGTCGTTCTTCAGGTTGAGGAGGCGGAAGCCGGAATCCAGCTCGTTGATAAATGTTGAGATACGGAGAGGGCGAGAATAGTCACCGGCCGTGACGCTGTTCACTGCCAGCCTGGCCTACGAGAGGAAGGAGAACATCAGAGGGATCTACCCAGATCACTTCACTCTTCCCATCAGTTACTTCACCAAACGAAGCAGGGTTGTTACAGGTAGTCAGCTAAATTATATTCACATCTACCTGACCGGAGCCCTGAATTTTCAATCCAGTGACTACTTTAAAACTTAAAATATCAGGGAGGAACAACTCTGGCATACAGACAAGCCTTTCCCTAGAAGTTCAGACTAAGGTGTTCCAAACCGTAACTTATATGAACAACTTCAGAATGGATAATGTGTTTTTTAAAATTTTTTTTAAGGTCACTTTCAACCCAAATATATGCATGAATATCTTCCTTACCAGCTCACTGGCAAGAGTTAACACACCAGAGAGGTAGTCTTCGATGTCCAGGTGAAAGCCCCTCTCTCGATCTGCTTCAACTAAGATAAAAAACAGGGTGGCAATCGGGTGATACTGAACACGAGCAAAACCAGCAGGTTGAACTTGCATTTGTTCATCTGAGCTAATCTGAAATACCAAATTTATGAAATACTACTGCAAAATAAAAGTCACCCTTCTCCTGTATATGATACAATTACTGCTTCTTCGCAGCATTTTGATTTAGCATCTTACACATCCTCAGCTGCACACGCAAAAAGCTATCTAACAGAATAACTGAATTTACGTTAATATACAGGAATGATGTCTGGAGTCCTTTTTTTTTAAAAAAAAAGAAATACTTTCCTGATTTTTTTCAAATCCTTTGCTCTGGGAGGCAACAATTCTCTTGCAGTATAAAAACCCGTTTTCCCCTCTTTTTAAATACCAAGGACAAAAGGTGAGAAAAGTAAGCTGTCATCATTTTATTACTCTTTTGGTAGACTAGGCAATGTGCATGAATACCTTTCATTAACGAAGAACTAATTAACGCATAAATATTTTTGTCACATTAATTTTTCTGATTCCCACCCTCTAAAAGGAACTGTTGTTTGTGTAATAAAATCCAATACCAGGTAAGTTTTGGAACCCACTTCTTGGGAAGATAAGCTCTGCTGTTCCCCTGTACGCCTCTGCAAGCTACAACATCTGAACATTTCACAAGCACTTTCTCTCCAGTTACAGTAACTTACTCCCCAGTATTTCTGCAACAGCTTCCCGGGTCACTAATGTTTCTGACTCCAAGTAGACTACAAACGCTGCCAGAAACACCAACCGCTGAAGCACAAACCTCCAGTGCTCATGGAATCTGTTGGAAAAAACACCAAGTCAAGGATAAAAAAAAAAAAAGTAACATCTATTACTGGACAGCGGGGCAACAAGCATTTTAGATGTCTGCAGTAGATATCAATTATGTTTTTCACCTTTACACAGAGCCCTTTGCAATATTTTTGGCTCATCAAAACTACGCCAGCTTAAAATCAGCTCCTCAGCAGCCCAGCACGTCAGATTTGAACTGACAAGATTCTTGCTCCTTGGTTTGTTCCTGCTAGACACTGTCCCCTTCTGGCGGCAAATAAAATACACGGGTGACGACTTCACATGGAATCTGCAGTATCAAACAGCCATTTCAAGACAGGCTTAGAGCTGGTTTCAGAAGTACCCCCAACCTAACGACTTAAATTAACAGAGCAAATGCTCTGCTTTCAGAAATACAGGCTGCTCCTATAGAACACCAATTTCTTATGTTTTCCTTTCAGTGAAAAAGGAAAAAATAAAGGGAGAAGAGCTTGAGCAAAAGCATTTTTAAATGGTGCTGATAAAAATTCACACTTCTCTACTGCTGGTTACTTTTCAAACAGAAAGAAATATTGGGCTCGTAAACCTTTAAATTACTCTTCCAAAGCAACGGTGCCAAACACGCCCAGGCAGCGCTCACATCCGTGCCTGGCTGCGTGGGCTGCACACCTGTAATACTGATCAGCGGGAAACTTCGTCTTCAGAGATTCCATCTGCGTTCGTACTGTACCGAAGTGTTCTCGAGCCTTCTGACATTTCTTTGGTACTGGAAGAGAAACAGCGCAACGTTCAGTGCTTGACAAGGAGCAAGGATCTGTAAACAGAGAGCTCTCTAAAACAGGCAGCATTGCTTACGCTCCTTTAAACACGCTGCTCCCTTTTGGCCACGGCAGGCTACAGGCATTCAGGTTGATCTGAGAAGAATTCCTAGTTCCTCCTCGAGTCACGGGCAGGTAACACTCCTGGGTTTTGGGCTGCCTGATGTACGCCGTTCCCAGTTTCGAACGCGAGACAAGACACCCCAGTGTTATCCCTGCTAACCGTGACTAATTGCTGCTGCTATACAACTTAACCCATGGACGAAGGCTCCATTTTGTGGTGGGTTCTGACAGGAGAAAACAGCGGGAGGATCGCTGGGAGGATCACACAGGCTGCAGATACCAACGGACAGCCCAGCTCAGGAAGGGCAGGGGCTGCGCGGGCCCTACTGGGGCTGCCAAGAGGGGCGAGACAACCCGGAGGGTTAGCACCAAAAGCAGCAGCCAGGCCACAAGCGGGCAGGCGACTTGCCATCAGCAACCCAAGGAAAAGGAACTGCTCCCGCTCCGTTTTAAAATCTTGCAGTGCTCTTTTATTGTATTTGAACGAACTGGGCTTCAGCCTGCCCGACGTATGTCGGATCTCCGCACGGACGCGGTCTCCCGGCCTCGCACCACACACTGCCACCTCCCGCTTACCGACCCCAACTACGGGCACGCCGCACCATCGGGAACAGACCCATCGGGTCCGTGCTCCTTCGCCGCAGCTGCTCAAAACTGGAAGCGAAAGAAACGGCTGACCCCAGAGCTGCACGCTGAGCGTCGCTGCCCAGCACAGGCAGGAGCAGCCAGCACGGAAAGGCGCTGCCTGCGGGGAGGGTGCTGCGCCCCCCCCCCCGTCAGAGAGGTCAGGTGTAAAGCTCAGGGAGAGCAAGTTCAGCCAAGAGGTATCTCAAGTCCCTGGAGAACAGGGAAAAGCAACTGTGTGCTACAAGGTATTCAATGCCAACCAGCCGTACAGGAAATTGCCCTCTCAAACCTCCAACTATCGCAAAGTTGTATGGACGCTGAGCAGCGCTACGCTACCGGAACTCAACCATCATCAAATCAAGGCGTAGTCAAAGCAGATGACACCTGACAAGCGCTATTTTCTCCACAGCGATCTTTGTTACTTGCCATTCCACCACTTGCTACAAAGCTTTACCAAAGCCATTACTGACTTGGTGAGTGAAATACCTGACAAGCTGACAGCTCGTTACCGCGAGTTAACTCCTGGCCTACTGAGCCTGCATTCGGCATCTGTGACAGTGCAAGAACGGGAAGCTGAGCGTTCTCCTTTTTGGCAGCTTAACTGTCTCGCATCCTTGCTCAGAGCCTGCAAATTCCAGGACCTGCTCTCTCCCTGACTTAAAAACAGTAAAAGAGGAAAACACACCGAGCCAGGCACAGGTCTCTGCTACTAAACGTTGTAAAACCACGCCTAAAGTTGACACCCATGCAAAGCAACTGCCACGGTCCCTACGATTTTACTGAGTTCAAAAAAATCAGCGCAGGCCTGATGAAGCGAGCCAAGCAGCAGAGGCCGGCCCCGTGATGCTGCCCGTCGCTGGCGGAACCCCGGGCCTCCAGCGGGAGGTCAGGCTGGTGAGCGACCACCCGCCCTGTGGGTGGGCGAAGCGGCAGGCGAGGGGCTTCTCCTTGTACTCACCTCTGGCTGCGGGCCCCCCTCCACCTCGCCCCTTCCCAAAGCGCTCCCGAGAGCTCCCAGGGAGGGCAGGGCGGCGAGGCCCGGGTGGGCGCCGGGCCTGAGGCGGGGAGCTGGGCGCGGGGGGAGGGAGCTGAGGGGGGCTGAGGGCAGGGAGGGGGGCAGGGCGGGGGGCTGAGGGGAGGGCAGCAGGGCAGGGCAGGGCCCCCCTTCCCCGCACTCACTGTGCTGGAAGCCGGCCCCCTGGTGCACGCCCTGCAGCAGCGTCAGGATCTCGCGGGCCGTCTGCTCCAGCGCCTGCACGACCTTGCGGATCTCCTGCGGGCACAGCGCGGCGTCAGCCTGCTCCCCGCCCCGGCCCCCGGCCCCCGGCCCCCGGCCCGGTCCCGGCGCCCACCTCCCGCACGTCCTGGTCGGCCGTCAGCACGCCCTGCAGCGCCACGAACATGGCGCTCACCGACATGGCGCCCGCCGCCGCCTCGGGGGCCTCGCCGCCGCCGGGCTGCCCCGCGCGCCGCCTGAGCGCCGGGGAGACGGGGGGGGGGGGGAGGCAGGGCCCCGCCCGCCCCGCTGCGTTGCTAGGCGACGCCGCGCGCTGTTGCTAAGTGATAGCGCCCCCGCCGTTCTGCGCATGCGCGCAAGCTGTCGGGGGTGGGGGGGGGAGGAGTAGTTCCGGCGGCTGTGGTGAGGCGGACAAGATGGCGGCGGCGGCTGAGGCGGGGGCCGGGTCGGCGTCCTCGTTCCTGTCCCTGGAGCCGCGGGCGCGGCGCCGCGTCCCCCAGAAGGCGCGGCGGGACCGCAAGCGGCGGGCGGAGGAGGTGAGGGGGCTCTGCAGTCGGGTGGGGTGAGGCGGGGGGCGGCCGGGCATGGCCTGGCCTGGCCTGGCCTGGCCTGGCCTGGTCCGGTCCGGCCGGGCCCGCCCCGCGGTGCTGGGCCCCGCCCTGAGGCCGGCTGTGCCCGCAGGAGCCGCTGCAGCCGGGCGTGGTGTACGTGGGGCACCTGCCGCGAGGGATCTGCGAGCCGCAGCTCCGCGAGTACTTCGGGCAGTTCGGCACCGTCACGCGGCTCCGCCTCTCCCGCAGCAAGAAGGTGAGCCCCGCCGCGCCCCCCTCCCTTCTCCTCCCCTCCCTCCGTCCGTCCGTCCGTCCGCCTGTCCGTCCGTCCGTCCGTCCGTCCTGCAGCGCCTTCAGCAGCCCCGCGGGGCCCTGCCCGCTCCCCGTGCTCTACGCGCACCGCGTGGAGCCTCGCTGCAGTCCCGGGAGCGGGCGGAGGGGGGCTCCGCGCTATCGCGTCGTGCCCTGAAAATGAAACTCGGAAATTGCGTCCGAGGCTGACAGATAGCACGTGAGTCTCCGGGCCGCAAGTGAGCGGTCTTAACGACGCGTTAGGTTTTGCGACCCTTCATCCGTAAGTAAATATCCGAAGGTGAGAAGTGCCGGAAAGCACTAATCCAAGGTGGATCACAAATCGTCGTGGAGGAGGCTCCGTGTTAGCTTCCTTGTTGCTTTGTGCTCCACAAACTTAACTTCTCCTCGCGTCTGGGTGTACCGTCGTGTCCTAATATTGCTGTATGAACCTAGTAGCAGCAACAGCAATGCGTGGCTTTTTTTTAACGTATAGATATCGATGAACAGACAGTTTCATACATGGGCGTATGTTAAGGAACGCTATCTGACCAACTTAGGACTAAATCTGGTGCTTTTCCTGGCCTCACAGAACTCTGTGACAGTACTTGCCGTTAGCGTATCGAAGCAGCGTTTCAGCTCTCTCTCTGCCCTTGCTTGCAGACAGGAGGCAGTAAAGGCTATGGATTTATAGAGTTTGAATCTGACGATGTGGCTAAGATTGTTGCGGACACAATGAACAACTACCTGTTTTCAGAAAGACTGCTGAAGTGTAAGTATAAACTGAGCTGTCCGTTATCTAATGCAAAAGCAAATTCATGCCTATTAATATTATCTTTTTGAACGGCGGGGGGAATCTCGTCTCTTTATGAAGTTTTGGCCCAACACGATTCTCTGTGGGACTGAGCTGTTCTTGCTTTTCTTTACGTGTAGAGAATATCCTCAGCAGCCTTTTTTTCCTACTGGTTTTTATTTTGTATTGCTCGTGCTCATTGTGTAGCACAAAGGCTCAGCCAGGGGTGGGGTCTGCTGTAGAGCCGTTTCCTTTAATGTGGGAATTTTTTTCACTTGTAACTGTTGCGGCTGCTGTCCGTGTAGTTAGACGTAAGGCTTTTTTTTTGGCTAAAGATGCAGGAAACAAGCAAGTTTCTCAGGCATCGCTTTGTAAAGGAGCATGAGTTGGTATAACTGCTCGTATTCCTTTGCATCAGTTTTTGCGCATCAGGTTTCTGTGACTCTTTTCTGGGTGTAAGTGAAAAAGCGTTCTGTTCCTCCTTTGTCTTACCGCTGAGCATTTAGTTACTTTCCATCTTCTGTGCTTGTGAAATGCTGTGGTAGCGTTCTGCTGTAGCAGCGGGTGACGTTACAGCGGGCCCGCAGGGCGTTACGTGAGCGGGTTAGGTGACAGGAGCAGCTGGGCTATAACCTGGTGTCCTGTGCTGACGATACAGGTCAGTTTATGCCTCCTGAGAAGGTCCACGAGGATCTCTTCAAAAACAGCGAGAGGATGTTTCGGAAGCCTTCTCAGCCAGCAGTCAGGCGGTACAACAAGATCCGTTCCCTCGCCGAGAAGGCCAAGATGGCGAAGCGACTGCTGCAGAAGGAGAACCGCCTGCGGAAGCGGCTGGCTGAGAGGGGGATCAAATACAGCTTCCCGGGATTTGTAAGTTTGGGATCGTTCTGACAAGTGTTTTATGAAAGGTTGTTTCTAAGGATGTGCTAAATAGAAGAAAATCGTGTCTCACATGGAACTGGTCTGAGACCTGGAGTAACACAGAGGCCTAAGCATGCCAAGAGCTCTGTAGAAGCTCCTCAGTATTACAGCGTAGCGCTCTGTATGTGTGGGTTTACTTTTAGAGGAGGAAACCAGGAACAGCAAAAGGGAGAAGTTCCTTTCTCCTGTTGCTATAAACAGTCGGAGGGTATCCCATGTTTTTAATATTTGTCTGTGGGTCACGGAAGGGCTTTTCCCAAGCCCTGTGCTGTGTGGGGGGGGTGATTGCTGTGGGAACACTTCAGTAGTTACAAAGCAGAGAAGTCTGTGTGCTGCTAGGTGACTCTTCACATCTTCACCTGGGAAGTTTGTAGGGATTTGCCTGACCTGTCTCGCTTCCTAGGCTGCGCAGGGGCCTCTCGTGAAGAAAAGGAAAGTGAAGAAGTCCAAGTCAAAACTGAGCGTTTCCTTGAGCAGCCAGGTAAGACCAAACAGACCTGGCGGTGCCCAGCACTGCGACCGCTCGCCCTGGGGCAGGTGTCTCGGGTCTGCAGCTGTTTCTCCCTAGCCACTTCAGTGCCACAAACTCGGGTATTGCTCTCCTTTGAGAGATTTTTGTGACAGAAGCGCCTCTTTTGAGGTGGATGAACACATTTGAAAGGAAGAAGGTGGTTGGACCCACTCCCTTCCTTATCCTCTTGCGGTATTCAGCAGCAAAGGCTTCTGCCCAGTGTGCTGTTACTTGACTAGTGGAGCTTGCCTCGAGGTTGCCCAGGCAACAGCCTGCTGTCAGCCTCTGCTGCTCGGCGCTAGCCTAATGCCAGCCTCTGTTGCCAAAATGAAAGTGAGCAGTGAATACGATCTAATGCTGCGTACCCCCACTTACGTACTCCGGCGTCCCTCCTCTCTTGTGCTCTCTTGTCGTGGTTTTCCAGTCTTTGAAAGTTAATGCCAACGAAAACTGGCAGTAGGATGAAGGGAAAGATCGGGTCATTGGGACTGAGATTTGGGATGCTGACAGTCTAAAAGGCCTGTAAGGCATTAACGTGTTTATTTCGTCACTTTTTGGTTTAATAATTTATTTAATACGTTCTGATTCCCTGTTTGGGGACAGGGCTGGTTGTGGGGGGGACAGGGCAACTTGCACGTTTGGTCAACCGAGTTCTGAGAAATGACTGAGATGTTGAAACTGGAATATTTCAGCTCGGCTGTGGGCTCAGGTATGGCATGTTTGTATGCCCTTCTCAACTATACTGAGGGTTTTTTCCTGACTGTTTCGGTCTCGGATTTTTGAGTACTTTGAGTCAGGAAATAAGTTCCGAAAACCAGTCGGTGTAATGATACGTTAGAAAACGTTTATTTTTCACATCTACTCTTTTGGAGATGGCACTTTTAGTTTGAAGAAATCCTGTCCAAAGATAATTATGAAAGCAAAACAATTTTCCCTAATACGTGGCAGTTCTGCAGGAGAGCTGGACCGAGGAGCCTTGTGGTACCACAGAGGCCCCAACAACTTTTTCTGGCAGATGCTTTGCTTTGCAGTGAATCGTGTTTTTCTGATCTCTTCAGGATCCTACTCCAGTCTGTACTCCTACAGCGCTTGAGCGCCGGAAAGCTCACCAAGCGGATGACGACGCAGAGGACAATGAAATAACTGTCAAGCTGCCCCCTGCAAGCGTTAAAAAACCTGTGCAGAGACCAAAGAAACGGCAAAGAAAAGAACCGAACCTGAAGAAAGAGAAATAGACGTAAAATTCTGGTGGCTGTAGCAAAGCTCTCCTTCCTCAACTCAAACACGGGCGAGGTGGAACTTGTGCCCTGGCTCAGTTTGTCTCACTAGGCTATTTCGGCCTCTCACGGGCAGGGAACGCGTTCACAAACGGTTCCCCTCCTGTTTAGCCACCGGGGAGCTACAGTCTTCTCTGCCTCCGAAGCTTTTCTTGATTTTTGCACTCGTGAGTGCTAGCGCTCCGACATGCCTACGGTTGTGCCAGAACCTTCGGCTCGTTCTGGGCTGTGTCTCCAGCACCCCCTGTTTTGAACGAACATGTGAGGCTGTCCGTTCTCATCCTGCTGATGGGGTCTGCATTTTATACTTACTGATGACGGCTTATAAAATACAGTTTTTAACCATTGCTAGTTGTACTGGCTCTTGGTAGCGCCTCTCTTTAACTGCATGTCTGTGCTCTGCGTGAGCTTTCGCATAATTACACAATTAGAAGGGGGGAGGTGGTTGGTTTTAGAACCTTGCCCCCCATTTAGAAGGGGGGAGGGTGGTGAGAAGGGACGGGGGAAGATGGCTGTCTCAAGGTTCTTGTTCCGTTCCCTGTACAGGCAAAAGATCCTTGTTTGAGGGTGTACCCCGCTGTTGAGAATGTCACTGTTCTGGAGGCGTAGCTGGAGTCAAAGCTGTGCTTTCGTTCCCCTCACGCTCCTGTAAAGGGCCGCTCGCTCTGCAGCAGCTCCAGGCTTGCAGCTGCCGACGTACTGCTTTACCTCTGGGCTGACTGGGCAGAGGGAACTCGCTAATTCTCTGGGGTTTTAACTGCTGTAAACGTGCTGTTGTCTGGGTCAGAAAACATTCAAGTACCCTAAAAGCCTGGCTGTCTTCAGAGGGACTTCTTGCTTAACACTGGGGAGGAGCAGGTGGCGGTGGCTATCTATGTGCAGCTGCTCTCAGCTTGAGGAAGGCTCTTTGAGAAGGTGCATCCTTAATCAGAGCAGCCTGGGCTGTCCTTGAGGCCCCACAGCATCTCCTTGTGTGTAAGTGTCACTGCCTGAGTAAAACAAGGATATCTTCCGCTTCAGGGGGCGACAAGCTCACCGCAGTACCCTCGCGAGCCTCTGGGTGGGTGAGCCAGGAACAGGAAGGCAGGTCGTTGCCACTAGCGGTAGAGCTTTTCGTTGTGCAGTGGGATGTGTTCCTGCCCCACCTTAGTCTGCTGTAGCTGACTGGAAACTCCTCAGGCTGACGTCGTGACCGGAGGGATGACCTGCGTGCCTACAGCCAGCCTCTTGCCCAGCTGTCCTTCACTCGCTGGAGTTGCTGTGGAAGCTGGAGACGCGTTTAGAAAACTTTCTGCAACAGGCATTTTTCTCAAGCTTTTTTTGTGGGAAGATGCTACAGAACCCACATCGAGGGCGTTCCTCTTAGAGAAGGTGTTAGCTCGCTACTCCATAAACAGGATCCTGCGTTTGGAGGTTGGTGAGGTGCGAATAAACGTGGGAGGCGTACTCACACCCTGCGTGTGACTGCTGGGCTTAACCTGTCCTGTCTGAAGGTGCGGTTGGACTTGGAATTTTGTTTCAAATCTGAGCAACGCAGAGACTCTAATCTGAGTTTTGTGGCGTGTACCTGGCCTTGATCTCTTACTGCCTGAGATTAAATGCTCTGCTGCTGCACCGCTGGCTCTAGGTCACGCTTGGCAGAAGGCTTCAGAGGACAGCCCAGGTGATAACAACTGCCTGCGCAGGTGGGTGCCTGGTGCTGACTCCTCGGCTGTTCTGAGGTGGGCGCCTGGCAGAGGAGGAGAAACCTGAGGCATCGGCTGGCGAATTCCATCCTGTCCGGCCTGATCGCTTGAATAGTCGTGTGCTCACGGTGACTCGCGTTAGACAGTCTCCCTTTGTCACTCTGAAGTGTGGGGAAGCCGCTTCGGAGAGTTTGTCCTGACACCAAGCACTTGTCAGCTTGGGCGTGCGCGGGGCTTGGCAGAAATACCAGCGCACGCTGCTGAGCTGGGAAAAACACGTGCAGCTCCGGAAACAACTAATAATGCTACAGGACTTCGTGCGGCAGAGAGCAACAGAAGAGAAGCAGAATGCATCTGCCCAGGATGGACAGTTTCCTTTTTTTTTTTAAAAAATACATCTTTTTTGAGCAAGTAAAGAGGGCTGCTAGGTCAAGATGAGCTACAAGCGTGGTTGTGTTTTTTCCTGTCCAGCGCTGAGTGCCTGGCGTGCCGTCCGACACGGGGGGGCAGCAGACACCAGCTGCGTGGGGACGCGCTGCTCTGACAAACAGAGCGTGAGGTTCCCTGGGGAATGACCTCCCGAGCGACAAGGAAAGCTAGGCCAGGCAGTTTGGAGTGACCTGGCTGCGCCTCTGAGCCGGCTGCTTTCTTCCACGTTGGGCTCTGCGGCTTCATTCATTGTGCTTGTCGTGCCTGGGCTGTCCTGTCCCGTTGTGTGAGCTCCCAGGGGCTTGTCTGCGTGCTTCTGCAGGTCCCTTGAGAAGGTTTGTGCCTTTACGCAGCACCCTGGCTGCTGCTTTCTCTCCCGATTTATGTGCCAGTGTGAGTCTTGATGGGAAGAAGGCACCCGTGAAAACTGTACCTGCCTTAAGATCCTCTTGCTGCTGTCATTTTCCTTTCCCTTCATCTTGTTTATGGGCCATCTGTGATTTGCTTAGATGGCAGATCTCATGGAAGGAATATTCAGAGCCGTTAGAGTAACGGTCAGTAGGCAAGAAACTCAGCTGAAGGGTAAGTTTTCTTGGAGATAGCTTCTGTTTTTAGGCTGCCCTGTTATTAATACGCTGCTGTCCTGGGAGATGCGCGTAAGCAGAAATTCAGACACCTGATACTCGCCAAACATAGTTTCCGTAGCAAATGGACAGCCGTGCTGTGTCATGAGTTATGCTCCAGTCCTTGCGCTGAGTCTCATTTCCCAGCTCTCCAGTCATCCGTGCGTTCAGCTTGGACAAATGTGAAGCTCCCGGCCGCTGGCTGTAGGGCCGTGAGCTGTTTTTACAGGGATAAAAGGTGCGCCGGGGATTTTGTCCTCAAGGCATAAGTTGCAAGCTCTCTGCCTTTCTGTACCGAGTGGCTTTGTGGAGGTGCTTTGTTGAACACCCGTGTACGTAGTACTGTTCTCCAGCTTCAGAAGCACCTGCATGTTCAGCAAAGTCTGCTCGCTCACTCAGATTCGGCTGCTTTGCAGGAAGGGGATGGAGCTGAGGAGCACGCAGGATTGCCCAGTGCACGAAGTACGGGAAGTAAAAAGGGAAAGAGGGGCAGAACTGGCTGAAAAAACAGAGGGGAGAAGGGAATGATGAAGCCAACCTAGAGGAAAAAGGTGTCGGTGAGCTTGGCAGTGTTAGGCTGCTAGAAATTGAAGTCGTGGTCTGACGTTTTCCGTGTTTGTTTGGTCTGTTAGGTGCCGCGTGGGGTGCCCGGGCCGTGGGGCGCACTGGGGGCGTGCTGGAAGCCATGGTCCGGGTGCCTGCTCGTGGGTCGCAGGTGGAGGAGGAGAGCAGGCTGGGCAAGTGACGCTTGCTCTTGCCGGTAACGAGCCTGTTTGTTTGCACGCCTGCCTTTTAAAATGTCTGCAGCCCCGGGGAGCAAGGCTAAAAGCAGTCTGCAAGTAGCGTGTGGTGCAAGGGAGGAACTGTGGCTCTGAGGGGTGGTTCCTTCAAGGGAAGCACCAGCAGAGGCAGGGGGAGCTCTGGCAAACTCCTCCTCTACTGACTTCCCCTTGACAGCGCTGGGGTGTTTGGTCCTCGCTTTGCACGTCCTCCCCTTGCCCCAAACTCCCTCGTTGTTCGGGAGGCTGTTCAAACACGTCCCTTTTGCCAGAGTTTGCGATCAAACCCTCAGAGTCTCGTAACATCCAGCTCCAGGCCTGCAGCCTCGTGGCCAAGGGGACCGCCCCGGCTGCTGCAGGGTCGGAGGTGTTGGGGAGAGCCTCGTGCGCCTGCCTGACCCCCCAAATCCAGGCGCAGCCCTCCCTGCCTGAGGCCAGCAGCTCTCAGAGCCAGGGGGGAAACGGTTAACTGCGTGAGTGAGACCTGCTGAAGTGAAACGTCTTGTGCCGTGCAGGGGGCAGCGAGGCCTCGCATCGCTTCTCCCAGCCAGCCTTAATTAAGCATATGGCAGGGACAGAGGTGCTGGCTGTCCTGGGAGGTCGGGTTAGTTACACACCCGAGTCCCTGTGGCCAGTAATTACGTGGATCTCTTGTGCTGGGAGAGGATACGCTACGGGGAGGCTCCTACACAGGCCTCGGCTCTGATCAGGGGAGAAAATGCTGGTTCGAGATTTTCTTGAAACGTTGGGCTGCTTTATTGCAAACAGTTCGTTGCGCGTGGCTTCCCGATAAAGCTCAGCGCGCTGAATAATGCAGAGAGGAAAATGGGATGCGCAGCACTGAGGAGCTTTGTGAGGGATGGGGGAAAGAAGGAAACAAAAGAAGCGTTTCTGCCTGGGATTTAAGGGAGGCAATGAATTAATCAGAGAGCGGGAGCTGCAGCGAAGACAAGCGGAGCCCTAGGAGAGGATTTGTTACCTCTCCATTCGGTCAGTGCGGTAGGTTATTCAGCTGCCGCATGGTATGCGGGCGTGCTTGCGGGCAGGATACAGAGCTGGCTCTCAAGTGAAACAGCAGCGTGCGTGCTTTTGGCTGTCCCTTCGCACAATGACTGTCCCTGCAGGCCGATTCCAGCCCCTGCAGCAGGCGGGTCTCGCTGCGCTCCTGGCTCGGGTGCTGCCCGGCTGCGGGTGCCGGGGAGGTGCTGTGGTTTTGCTGGGATGAGGGAGATGTGGAGCACATCCCTGAGCCCTGAGAGCCCAGCCCGTGGATGTGGATGCACGGGAAAGGCAGAGGAGAAAAGCAAACAACTACCTGAAGGCTGTGATTCTGCAGTGCTGAAGGGACCCGCTGTGACTTCCAGGTGCCAGGCCGAGCTTGCACGAGCTTCCTGGCTGACTGCTGGGAAGGCTGGGCCGTTGGGCTGCCCAGAAGTGATGGGCTGAGGAAACGTACGACAGATCCGTAAAGCTGCTTCCTCAGCTTTCCTCTGCAAATACACGATCTCGTAGTTTATTCATGGGGTGATGCTTAGGGGGAATTCTGAACTAAATGCTGAAAAACAAACTACCCAGGTTTGCAGCCGCCGGAGCTTTATGGCTGGGCAGGATGGAGCTGTGTGAGTGCCAAACGCTCACCTCAGAGGCCGTACGGGCTCTCCTAAGGCGAGCCTTATCCGTGGGTGTAATGTCAGGTTTGGTCCTGAGAACAACTGCCTCAGCTCTTCTCCCCAGCGGCTCGTAATTTTCCAAGGTGAAATCCTGCTGTATTAGGACACGATGCAGATTCAATCAGCTGGTTTTTAACAACCATCTGGGGTCGGTGATTTGGACGGTCGGTTCAGAGTGGGCTGCTGGCGTACGTTTACCGTGTTGTTCAATGTCAGCCCTCCTGTTGAATTTGTAAGAGCTTCCATTAATTTCGGTAGAAATCTGCATTTGGGGCGAAGGGTGACCTAATCTTTGAAAGGATCTTAATCCACTTACTCAGCCTCTCTTGCAGGGCTCAGCACTTCTCCCTTGTCAAGAGCAGACTGCATTCCTAACCTTGATGTGTCACTTTCCAGTTGACTTAATATTTGGGTGAGGATGAAAAGGAAGCCTTTTTCAAAGATTAAAAGAATCCATGCTGCTAAGGTATGTGTGTGTGACGTGCATGTATTAAACAGGAGATGTGAGCATAATTGTAAGGGTTTGGGTGGTGGAAGAAAGATGAAATAAAGTCAGGAGAAGACTAAACAGAACAAGACCGGGAAGGGATAAATCCATCTGAAAGAGTGTAAATGGAATATTATGAGGGAAGGGGAAATGGGGCTGAAATGTGTTTTAATATAAGCTTAAACGTAAGACAAAAATAGGATTCCTCTTAGTTTGGCCTCTAAATGTCTCTTCCCAGAGGCCTGAGGGCAGCCAGGAAAAATGGGGGCACGTACAGCCGCGATACAGCTGCGAGACCTGGTGTCTGTTCCTAGCTAAGACAAGAAACCATTCGCCTTCTAGGCCACTGCATTACATCTGTCTCAGGTCAGAAAGGGCGGGAAGCAACAGCTTTCTGGTAGCTGGTGTTCAGTTTTGGGGGGGGTTCAGCTTGGACGCCAGTGTCACAAAACCAAATAAAAGCCCCAATTAACGCCTCCTGGATGTCCTGGCCAAGGAGGACGAGCCATCCCCTGCCTCCCTGGAGGCAGTCGCTTCAGGTCAGTGCGGGGGTCCGTGGGACGTCGCATGGCTCACAGGACCTCGATGCCAGTGGGGAACCCTGAATCAAACTCAGTTCGTACTGCCTGCGGGCTACCTGCTTCATACGTGATGCTTCTCCTTGGGTGGCCACGTTACTGCGAGCGAGCGGACACACGCAGACGTGCCCACGTGCACGCTGTTAGCCCCAAAGCCATTTGCTCCCTTCCCTTTAATCAACACGTTGGGCTATCGGATTTTCTTTTCTGTTTGGTGACCGAAGCGAGGCTTCGTGTTCCTTCACGTGGGAGATAAGTGGGTCAGCGGGCTGCTTTGTTTGCGGCGGCTCTCACGTGGCAAGAGCTAAGTGCAGAACGCTGAGGCTTGGCAGGAAAGCGCCAATTAAAGATAGCAGTGCGAGGGCGCGTTTATTGTCTGAGCTGAAATCTAGGGCTGCAGCAGCTGTCCTGTGCAAGGGGGAAGAATGAGCAATTACTGCATTTCGCGTTGATCCAGACTAGCTAGCGCTCTATCCGTTTCACGTGTTTGCTCCGTTCTGGTGTCGGCAAGGAGCTTGTTCCCTGTCTCACAGGTAAGCGAGGGGTAGAGGAGGTGAGTCGCATGGGGAGCCCGTGCTCGAGCAGGATCCCTCAGAAGCTGGGTCAGCAGCTTGTGCTAATCCGTGCCATTTATCTTTGTGCCGGGAGCAGCCCAGCTTTTTCCTTAGCACAGCACAAGCGTGCTCAGGTGATCTGGGCGTGAGATGTTAGTGCCAGGAGGGGTAAAGGCAGAGATCCAGTGTTACGGAGACCCAGCTGAAGTTGCGCCACGCGTCATCCCTGCGGGCAGCGGAGCTGTGACAGCACGCGAAGGAAACGTGGCTTTCCAATGCCCAGCTCTAGGAAAGCAACCCAGGGCCAGCTGGGCTTTGGCTCCGGTCCTGTGCTATCGAGGGCAGCTCCGCATCATCACGTCATTTGTAAATGAACACGTTTCACCTTGGAGCGCTCAGCCTCACATTCCTGAGCAGAGCTGTTGCAAAAGGGCCCTGGGGGTAAGGGGAGGAGCAGGTTGCTCAGGTAGAGTGAGTTGTTTCTACTGAAATAAGAGAACCTCTCTCCCTCCCAACCCTTCCATTTGCTTCCCACTAGTCCTGTTTCACTGACGTGTTTGTCTGAAAGAGTAGTGTTTTAAAGGAAAGCTCGTATATCATTATATTCCTTTATACTAAGAAAGCTTTCTGACTTTGCCCTTCCTTCCGGCATTCTGGACCCTAACTGCAGATGTCCATAAGCTGATCTTCCGTTTTGCAAACGGACTGTATTTTTTTTCACATATATAGGCGCGCACCTCCTACTCATGATACTCTAGACCTCTTCACAACAAGCAGAAAACAGTGTATTTTGCAGGTGGATGAGGGACATCTGTGCTGTTTCACTGGGAACAGTATAATCTTAGGAGGCAGCTGTTCCTGCTGCGCTAGTCCTGCCTGTGCCGGAGACCCACACGTGAGGTAGGTGAGTAAAATCCGATCTTTCAGAAATGAGAGCGTAGTGGCCAAGGACTGTTAGGGAAATAACATGCTGTCACCTAATGTTAACTTCAGAGAAATGTTGAGCTATCCATTTAGACTCGATTATATCGGGAAGTGTAGATCTGGTTCCTCTCAGGGTATCCCGCTGCGCCTTCATGATAGGTTTCCGTTTTGGATTGTCAAAGGCAATGGACATGTGGGTCTTTCATAGATGGTGGTGGAACAAATGCAGTGTGATGTCCCTGGGAAAGCCGCCGGACTGCACGGTATAACCAAGAAAAGCCATCTCTGAGCAGACTTGAGAAATACTGAGATGTTGTGAGACTCTGCAGGAAAGCTAAAACAAGTCCATCAAGGGACGGTGTTTTTGTTAGAGAAAGCAGGATGAAGTGTTTGCAATACTGTACGAAGCAGTGATTTAGTTTTAAGAACTCTAAAGGGTTCTAAATCAGAATAGTGTTCTCTAAAGGTTCTCTAAATCAGAATAGTGCCTGCGCTGCCTGCTTTTGTAAAGTTTGAAGAAAATCTGCAAGTTATAAAGCATTACTTCAGACTTTTTTCCTAATGAAAGTGAAGCTTCTGCGTGCAGTCTGTCTGCTTCTACTCAGCTGTCAGGCTCGTCCCCTCCTTTTCCCTTTTGAGGAAAGAATCTCAAGTTTCATGAGAACTGGAGGGGAGAGATCACTCTCAGCCTCGAGGGAAGAAAGGCAGGAGGGAACTCGGGCATGGTGCGAATCCTTTGGCAGCAGCGCCAGGCGAGCCAGACGATCCGCACATGTGCACGGCTCTGGAGTAACCGCACCTCGTGTGGTGTCCCCTCCTTGCAGGGGAGGGTCACGGCGCACAAAGGAAGGTAGGGCTGCCGAGGGAGCCCGGGGGATTAGAGGGACAAAGAACCCCAACCTGTAGGAAATCAGGCCTCATTAGTCCTGCTGCTCATGGGACGAGGCCATTTATCTCAAAAACACTGGCACGAGCTATTCCGTAAGTCCCTGCAAGGAACCGGGGAAAGGGTGATGTAGTAACAAAAACAAAACCATCAAAACACTAAAGCTGATTAAACGACAGAGGAGTTCATGTGCAGAATCTGCCTGTTTTACACTGAAGATGTGAAGAAAACGCACGGAGAAAGACCGTGTCAGTTAGAGGGTACGGCAGGGCGCTACTGGGGGCCGTGCGGGGGCCGTGCGGGGCTCTCCGCGGTAACACCAGTGACCGGACGCGGCTCTGGGCCCGAGCGGCGAGGCCGCGGCTGGGGCCGGGGCCTGGGCCTGGGCCTGGGGCCGGGCCCCGCCCGCGCGGCTCCCGCGGCCGTTTCCATGGCAACGGCCCCGGGCGGCCACCCGGAAGCGGAAGCAGCGCCGCAGCGAGGCCCCCGCTGCCTCCCTACCCGCCCCGCGGGTGCCGCCCTGACGCATGCGCACGGCGCGCGCTGACCTCACCGCCCCCCCCCCCCGCGCTTACCATAGAGAAGAGCGGGGAGTGCCGCCCCCCCCCCGCGCTCTATGGTACGGGCGGGGCGGACAGCAGGGCGCGGACCCTCTCCTCCCCCCCCCCCTTCCCCCCTCCCTCCTCCCCGCCAAGCGCATGCGCGCCGCGGGCCGGGCGAGCCTTCTAGAGGCGCGAGGCGGCGCCGCGCACGCGCAGTGCGCGCGGGGGCTGGCGCAGGCGCGGCGGGTCCCCATTCTTCCCGGGGCGGCGGGGCGGGCGCAGCCATGCAGCGCTGCGGGCACTGAGCCCGCCGGGCCCGCCCCGCCTCGCGCCGCCGAAAGGTACCGGGGGGGGCCGGGCGGGGGCCGCGACGGGCCGGGCCCCGTGGGGCTGCGGCCCTCAGGGGTTGCGGCGGGGGGGGGGGGGCCGGACGCTGCCCGCGCGGCCTCTGGGGGGGCTGCGGGGGGGGGGCCGAGGGCCCGGCTCGGGGCGCTGCACGCACCCGCGGCCGCCCCGGGGTGTGAGGGCGGGGGGCGGCTGCGCTGCGGCCCTCCCCGTAAAGGAGGCGGGGGTGATGCAGGTGCCCGCCGGTGGGGCGGGGGGGGGGAGGTCTCGGCCCCGGCGGCGCCCCGTAGCTACGCGGCGGCGGAGTCCATCTTGTCGCCCAGGCCGCCTGCCCGCGTCTCCCGGGCAGCCGTTTGCAGCGTCGGGCTGGCGGCACCTGGGGGGGGCCGCTGGGAGAGGAGCCGAAGCCTCGGCGCTTGGTGCCTGCGGGTGCGAGCCCGTCGCCTGGAGCTGCTCCCGGCTCAGGCCTCGCGGGAGGCGTCGGGGGGGGGGGGGGCGGGGGGGGCTGCTCGGTTCGCTGCGCGGGCCTGAGCCGGGTTTTACCTGCGGTGGGAACTTCGGGCAGCGCTGTGCTCCCGCTGGAGCAGAGAACCGAAGCGGGGGCTGCGGCGCTGTCACGTCCAGGGCCCTCCTTATCGCGGCAGCGCTGCTCGCCGTGTGGAACCAGCCTTTGTGCGGCAGACCCGGGCTTGGCAGAGCCTGGCTTCTGCTTGTGCTCTCTGCCGAGCCCCACTAATCGGTGGGACCGAAGCCTGGAAGTTGCCAGAGGGACAGAGCGATGACTGACTGTGTCACCATGGGCGAGCCTCTGTTGCGTTGTCGCACTTCTCCTGCTGTATTTTTGTGTTGTTTTGTTGCTTTTTTTTTTTTTATTTTAACAAAAACGACCGCCGACACAAACGGGATCTCTTTTCTACTCGTGCCTGCAGCATTCTCGTGAAGTGCTTGGAGCTGGTCAGGCAGCTTCAGAAACTTGTGTTCCAAGAAGAAAAATGCCATGGGGGCGTTCTGGCCTCGCCTCACTTAGCGATAACGAGCAGTGCTAAAAGTGAGACAGCAGCATGCTCGGGAGATAGAAATAAGTTTCCCCCGTTCGTGTGACGTTCCCTAGAGGGACATTTGGAGAGGATGCCTGCAAAGAATGAGCTGGTCCTCCAGATACCTCAGTCCTCCAGATACTTCATCTTTGAAGTCCTGTAGGAATCTTAAATCCGAGCTGCATTTGCAGGGTTATGGACGCCAGATACTTAAACACCGAAAGTCACACCGAAATGATTTACGCCCTTCTCCCATGTGTTCGTCAGCCCTCCCCTGTCCGTGGGGCCGGTCAGTCGGGGCTGTTTGCTGCTGGAGGATGGGAGCTGGCAGCAAGTCCGGCTGCCCCGGGGTGGGTTACGGCACGAGGAGGTCGGTCCTGCCTCAGCAGCCTTGGTGGTGGGGCCGGGTGTGCTGTATCACGAGAAAACGTGTGAGTCGGGCAGGGCGTAAAGCGTTGGGATGGGCAAAGGAACGGCAGCCCCGCAGCTCCTTGTGCAGGCAGCGATGGAGCACGGCGTGCCTTCGGAGACCGAGCTGCCATTTCGGGCACCCGGCTGGCCTCGGATGACTTGGCTCGGGCTCCCGTGTCACACCGAGCCTCTCCTTAGCTCCCAGCGTGTCCAGGCCAGGGTTTGAGGCTGGCTGCTGTGCCTCGGCGTCGGGCTTGCTGCTGCTAACGCCTCCTCCTCGGCTGGGGCTCGTGGCCGAAGCTTCCTCTGCGTCCTGACAGGGCCGGGGCACCTCCCAGCATAACTGCCCGTGCATTAAACGTGCTGGCGAGTGTAAAAGGGTTTTGCAGCTGAGTTAATGCACAAAACCCATTTGTCTTACTAATTTCTTCAGACTGCGACTTGAGGAAGTTGTAAACAAGCAGTCTGAGGGAAGGGGTTCGGCTCTGCCGTGACGAAGGGCTGCTGTTCGTGGCAGCCTCGTGCAGAGCAGCTGCAGCTCGTCCCCAGGGTTTCATCTTGTTCCGTGCTCGCGTTCTTCGTTTCCAGCAACCCGCTGGGTGCTGCAGGTTGCTGCGCGTTGCGTTCCAGCCCTACCAGTGGTTTGGGTATCGTCCATCAGGCCAACCTGCTGCTCGTCTCCAGAGCTACCTGGAGTCCTTGTGCGGCCGGGTGCTGAGGAGCCCAGCAGCCACGCAGGGTCCCCGGCGCTCTGCGCTCAGCGTCCGGCTCTGTCGTAAGCACGAGAGCTCGCTTTCACCCCTTTTTGGCAGGATTTGCACCAAGAATCCCCAGACGCATCGGATGACTGCTGACCCTTCAAGTTACAGAAGGGCAGCAGATGGGTTCTGGGGCGAGAGGCCAAAGGTGATTGCCGGGAGCTTTGATCTCAGTCCGCGTGTGGGTTTGGCTCTGTCACTTACATCTCTGCACAGCTGGCTCCCCGAGGAGGGAGGCGTCCGTTCCGCATCTAGAAGCGGTGTGCCGTGTCAGGCAGCTAAATGAATTGTTAGGCAAGCGGCACCATCGTTAGTTCGTGGGAGGCCAGCGGGTTTTAAAGCCTGTACCTGGCTTCCCCCTGGCTTTGTGGGGGCGTGCAGAGCAGCGGGGAGGGTTGGCGAGGCGTCCCCGTGCCTGGGTGGCTGCGGGCGGCTCCTGAGCCCCGCAGTCCCTCAGCTGCCGCTAGAGTTCAGCCCGACTCACGGCATCACCGAGCGTCCTTTCTGCTCCCTCCTGTCCCCGCGGGCTCTGCCCGCTGCCTCAGGGATCACGGGAGTGCCGGTGCCTTTCCGTGCTGCCTGCGCTGGGGGGGTTTCTTCGGCCGCCCCCTGCCGTGCGGCTACAGATGCCGGAGGGTGAGCTGTGCTGCGGGGCAGCCCGTGCCCCGAGGGAGGGCTGGCGGGCGGCCGAGAGCCCCGCTGCGGCCCCGGAGGAGCGCAGGAGGGACCTCAGGTAGGAGGCTGGCTGTTTCCCCGAGCGCACCTGCGAGTGGTCCTCTCGGGATCGGAGGTGCTTTTGCCTGGTATCTGCTTGCTGTGAGGAGTTTCTTCTGCGTGTGAGCTGTGGCGGTTGTGGTGTAGGCTGCGTCGTCTGCTTTTTTTTCTTCTTTACTACCCCATCCTGCGTTCTAAGATTGCCGACGATACATTTGTATCTCTTGAGGAAAGGAGCGCGGGCTCGGGAGAGAAGGCAGCCAGAAAGGTGCTTAGTTGGGCAGTGTCCCGGGAGGGTTTGTGCCCGGGATGTGATCCTGTGTGTTACTGTTCCACTGATGTGACACTTTGCTACTAGCGTGTGCCTCAAATGCTTCCAGGGTGGTTCTGGCTTGGGCTCGGACGTAAAACCTTCCCTTCTTGCGCCGTGCGGCTAGCCAGTTGGGCGTTCCTGGGGGTAGCGAGCTCCTGGAGGCTTTGTGGGGTATGGCATTTATATCGCAAACCCGCTGAGCTCTTTGGGACTGCATTATCGGGATCCCGTACCCAGCGTGTGGTGGTAGGGTTTTTTCTTTCCCCAAGGTGTCGTCCTGCCCTTGGTTCCCACTGCCACTGGGGGCTTCCTTCGCCGTGACTCTGGGAAAGGCAGTGCCCGGTGCCTGCCTGTAGGACGCCTGCTGTTCTCCCACCTTTTTGTTCTCTCGTTTCCGTCGATTTGCTTCCCGTCCTCGGGACCAGGTGAGGTAGCGGGCTGAGGCTGAGGGGCTGACGTTGCGCTACAGGCGCAGGTCGCGGGCTTGTGGTGTGTGCCGGGAAGCCGCTCGTCCTAGCGAGCCGCCAGGCGGTGGGACACCGTGCTCTGATTTCGGTAGCGTTTCACTTCAGGCCGTGCAGAGCTGCTCAGCCTTTGGGCCCAGGTGAGCGCTCTCCTCTCGCCGTGCTCTCCGGGCTGACCCAGAGCGCGGGGGCAAGGCCTCGGGGAACCTCGCGGAGCAGGGGCGTCGCTGCCTGGGATTGAGGTCGCCGCTGTTGCCCCCATCGTGCCCCCCCCGGGTGTTGCGGAGAGCCGGGGCCGTCCCGTCGGCTGGGCAGGGCCCGCAGGTGTCGGAGCTGGAGTCCGCAGGCCGCGGGGTGTGGTTGGATCTCCGGAGCAGCGGGGAGAGAATGGTTGTGGACACAAACCCGGCGTGCTGCCCGCGGCTGAGTTCCGTGAGGACAGGGCGCTCTTCCCTGTGGGACAGCAGACCCTTAGCAACTTGCTTCAGCGCCGTGCCTTGGGACCGAGACGCCCACGGGAGGGACTTGCCAGCAGCTCCTGACCTTACGGGGTTTCCATCTGCGTCTCGGCACTCGGACCCTTCGAAAGGAAGGAGGCCTCGAAAGCTCCTTCTCGTCCTTGGCCTCAGATGAAATTAAAACCAGGCTAATCTGAGAGAGGGCTTGTGGTAGCAAAACAAAGGATGCTGAAACTCTGGTTTTCCCCCGCTCTGGAAGAGTGGCGCCATTGCTGTGGGCGTTGGGGTCGCTCCGAGGCCTTAAGCCTGCAAGTGCTCCGGGGCTGCTGCGGCGCCGTTTGTGCGGGGGTTCTGCAGGCGGGTGCCTCGCTGGGATGAGCGCAAGCCTTCGGTGGAGGCATACGGGAATTCCTGCTGTCTGAAGCTTATCTCTCGTCTTACCAGGGCAGGGTAAGACAACTTTCGTGGCTAGCATCTGTCGTGGAAGGATTGCAGGGGGGCTGCAAGGTCTTAGCTTAAGCCCTGGGAATCTTTCAGACGTCTTCATTCTGGAAATCTGCCTCCTCGGTTTTCCTCACGGCGGCGAAATCGCGTGCTGCTGTGGGTCAGTTACCGTCTGTGCTTCAGACGTGGAGCCCCTTCAGAGACCCCCAGCAGGCCTGAAGAAGAGCTGCTGGTCAGCAGGGGCCTTGCAGCCCTTTGGCTGGAGGTGGTTCTGCGCCGGGCAGCGCCTCGCAGGAGCCTCCTTAGCGCCGCCGGTGCTGTGGAGGAGGGAGAAATGCGCGGCTGAAGACCCAGGAAAGCTTCCAGCAGCAGCGACTGTGAAATAGCCCTGGGCGCTGAAGAAGGATCGTCTCCCGCTTGTGGAGACAGGTGAACAAACGGGGGGCCCCTCTGCCAGCGCTGGGAGGTGTCTCCTGCGAGGCAGGACACCTGATGGTTTGCTTGCCGCCTCCTTCTCTGGCAGTCTGCACAACAAAGAGTGCTTAAGGCTTGGAGGCCGTCAAAGCAGGTGCTTCGCCCGCTGCTGTGTCTCGGGAAGAGTAGGCGTAATTGGGTGCTCGGTCGTACGGGGCCGGGGCGAGCAGCGCGCCGTGGCGGAGCCTGATACCGAGGCCCCCCGGGCAGGGCAGAGCCGCACCAGCTGACCCAAAAATGTAGAGGAGGTGGAGGGCTGAGAGTCTCCACCCGTTGTGCAGAGCCTCGGATCTGAACGCCCTTGCTGCCGAGGCCTCCGTCGCGCGGTGGCAGGGCTGGCTCTTGGTGCCCTGTGGTTCGCCGAGCATCTCGCTGCTGGAGAGTTGCTGCGTTCCTCTGGGTGGAGAGCTCCGGAGGAGTCGTTCCTCCTTGTGGGAAGTCCAGGCTCAAGGAAACGCGGGTGTGATGGGCCTTGAGGTAACGTCAGGCTGCAGTTTGCACGCAGCCCTGTCCCGGTTCGCTGCCCCGTGCCGTGTTACGGCCGCAGTGCCGCAGCTGGCCGCCTGCGGAGCGCGGCGCGCCGAGGAGGGGAGGTCGTGTTTGGAGGTGGTTTACCCGTGCAGCTCGCTGGCTGGCGGGAGGTTCGGAGGCACCCCCAGGAAGGTGACCACGGCGGCCTGGCACAGCGGGACGTGCTGGCGGCAGCCTGGTGGCAGCCCCGGCTGGCGTGCGTGAGGGTGGTGATGGAGGGTGGGGAGGAAAACTCACCGCGGTGGCCGGAGCGGGGGGGGCGTGAGTTTTGGGGCAGAACAAAGGAGCTGTTGGATGAGCTCCTCAGTACAGACCAGCCCCCGGGAGGGCAGTGCTGCATTTTTTTATATGCTTCAGGTCTTCTCCCTCATTGCAAGCACAAGAAGACGCAAAGTTTCTTGTGAAGTTAGGCTAAGATCAAGCCTTGCTTGAGCGTTACAAATAACGCGGTTTCGGTCTGGGTGAGTGGGGCTCTCCTACGCACAGCGAGCAGTCCATCGGCTGACGTACCCCGGTTGATGTTGCCACGTCTTCGGTAGCGGGTGCTTCCTTATTACTGCTTGAACTGACTGACTGCCTGTGCTGAGCCAGTCGCGTTGCCGTGGGTTGTACCAGCTTTTATGGCGTTAGGGTGATAGTATCAAGGCTGAGCAACGCTGGGCTGTGCAGCCTGCGTCAGCTTTCTCCTTTACGCTCCCCGTTCTGAGCTCCAAGCCCGCATTAAACTCAAGCCTCTCTAACGGCTTTGTGCTGGATAGCTCTTGATGGAAAATGCAGGTGTTGCGGGCGCAGGCTTTGACCAAGCGCCTAGCTCTCACGGCTTAACGGGGAGAGAGGGACCTGTATTTGTGCCGGGGCAGAGCCGGCGTGGTGGGGGAAGCAGTGTTTTCTCCCGGATGATCTTGTCTTCGCGTTGGCTTTGCCAGACGTAGCCTAACCTGTCTCCCCGAGTACAGACTGCAAGCCCGCTTGGAGGGCTGGGAGAACGTCCCTGCCTCAGAGCCTGCGTTCACAGCTCTTCCCAAAGCTTGGAGGAGCTCAGACACAGGATGCGAGCCACTGAGCTGCTGGTTTCGAAGCCTGTGTGACTGCTTCTGGGGGAGGAGGAGGTACTTCAAATCCTAGTCCTGAATTGCTCGTGTCCTGTAACGTTGGCTCCCCGAAGCCCGTGGCAGTTAAATTCCGCGGGAAAAGAAGTCGACCCCTGGCTTTGGAGGTTGTGCACTTGAGTTGTCCAAAGCTCGCACGTGCGGAGCCTGGGCGATTTCAAACGTGCGATCCGGCAGCCATGTGCTTCCCTGCCTGAAAAGTTCGCTTCTTGGTAGCTGGGGCTTGGCTTTCTCAGGGGCTGTCTTTTTCCACTCCCTCCTGTGAGGAAGAGGGGGAGTCCACAGACTTCCCAACATGTGTGGAAAAGCTTTTTTTTTTTTTTTTTTTTTAAAAAGGGTGCAACTTAAACACCTGTTGGCTGGTAGATGCTAGCCAGCCTCGAGCCTTTCCTCTTGACTTACTGCTAGCATTTTCCCCAGGATTCACAGGTACTTCTCCCCTGGAGGTGTTTGAAGGTGGTGCCACAATGCAGTGGATCTTTTTCAGAGCCCAGTCCTCACATCCAGGTTACACGCCCGTTCTTCTGTAGGGCACGGTGATTTTGATCCCGCCTTCCTTCACATGTTTTAAAAAATGAGGAACTCTTGGAGAAATTTGTTTAAATTAGTTTGCTGGAAAGGTTGCTTTGTGCTCGTAGGCAGAGACTTAGGCACTCGTACATGAAAACCACCAAGAAGAAAGGCTTGAAACTGGGGGTGTTCCTTTCTCACGGCACTGTGGCCCGCTCCTACAGACGGTGGATCTGCTGGGACTTGTCCGTGTGTGAAGTTAATCAAAAATGGCTATTCTGCGGTAACGAACAGTCGCTCACACCCTGCTGCAACCTGAATTAATCTTCAAGTTTAAGCAAGTTCCCCATTTCCGTGCTGAGAGCAGGTAGGGGACTTCTTCCCCATGCTCAAGGAGGGCAGGGCACGGGCCAGCAGTCCGAGGCGCGGGCAGGAGGCTCCTTGGGAGGCTTGCTGAGCGCTGCCGTGGGTAGCTGGAGCCGTGCAGAGAACGCTGTGGGGAATGGATTGCTTTTCCAGGCAGGGTCGGGTTAAAACTGGCTATTTTCGGTTTGTTGCCATTCACTGTCTGCAAGTCTGCTGCGATCCTTGAGGATGGGGGAGCTCAGCACTGCTTTCGGTTGGTGCTAGGCTGGGGCAGGTGGGAAACTGCAGCTCCAGGAGTTTAAAAAAAAAAAAAAAAAAAGGCACGGCTTTCCCGGCTTTCCTCTGGTTTGGGTCCAGCGCCTCTTTTGGAAAGAAGAAAGAAGAGCCGCTCTGACTGGGTTGGGGTGTTGCCGATGACTGCAGGGTTGGAACTCGAACCACTCGTGAAGCTGAGCTCCTACCGACGGTCTGAAAGAGAAGCTACGATAGAAATCACGATCGCGTTTCCCACTCAGTGGGTAGGCGAACGGCTCTGGCAGATCCGGGGGAGTTCGGTGTGCCGCGCAGACAGCCCTGGGTCGGGGCAGCGCTCGCAGGCGAGCGGCGAGCTCGCGGCAGTGACCTAAAGCCCTGCCTGCCTGCGGCTGACGCTCCCTCGCTGCTCTGGAAGGTCAGGTTCTGCCGGGATTTCAGTCTCGGGGCACGGAGCGGCCTCCTGGCGGGTGGCAGGGCTCGCCGGGCGGCTCCCCGGGCGCACAGAACCGGTTTGCATCGGGCCCGCAGGATCCGGGGGCCGCTCCCGCGGGCGCTTGGGCTCCGGCTGCAGGCTGGGCCCGGGCAGCTCCGAGCTGCGCTGGGGCTGGCGCCTCTCAGATGCGGCCGCAGGGGATGGAGGCGAGCTGCTCCGGCGCTGCCGGGCCGGGGGTCTCGTGTGTCTCATCCGCCGTCGGGTCCGCCTGGCGCTTCGTTCCCTGAGCCGTCGGTGCGGGCTTCATGTGCTCAACCAGAAGGCGTTCAGAGTCGCTGCCCCAGCGCTTCCAGTTAGTGAACTCGCGCCTCCAGCTTCCCTCCAGTTGTTCACTGGGCCAGGTGCGTGCTCCGCAGCCCCTTCCCTTGCGCTGGGCTCGACCCGCTTTCCTTGTGCGCACAAAGAAAGTAGGGCAGCTTCTGGCTTTGGGTATCATTAGACAGGAAACAAAAAGACACGCTGTGTTTTTATCTCCCCCCTCCCGCAAGAGCTAACCTGGGGAGGGGAAGTGCTTCAGGAAGCAGCGTGGTGCTGGTGGGAGCCCTGGGCAGAGGGGGAGCAGCTGGGAGGTCTGTGTGGCTGCAGAAAGGGAGGGACCCTGACCCCTCCCCCCCAAAAAAAAAGCATCGGCTGGGTCCCTGATGCGGTCCCAGGACAGGAGAGGCTTCTGAGGTCGGGGAACATAACCAAACTCCAGACATACAGCCACTCCTGTTTTAACAAAAGCAAAAAAAACTTCACAGATGATGCTGTGCCTCTGAGTGGCAGCAAAATTCAGCCTGGCCCTTCTTGTCTATGGTTCTCAGGACGCCGCAGGCGCTGCTTTGGGCTGCAACAGGGCAGGGTTCAGCCTGGGAACAGCTCGAGCCCTCGTGTTTGCAGCCTGCTCGTTTTGCATCCCCGGAGCCCAGCGCTGGCCGTGTACCGTGCAGGCCAGCGAGGGCACCGATGGCTGAAGGCCGGCGGTCAAAGCAGGACCCGGACGGCTCCCTGCTTTCACTCCTTAAGGCCCGCGTGTCTTCCCAGTGACCTGCCTGAGGGCTTTGTCCTCACCTCCGTGGGCGGGCGCTGCTGGTGGTGGCTGCACGAATATTGATTACTAATCAGCTCTTAGTTAAGCCCCAGATTTGCTGCCTGTCACTAAAGCTCCTTCTAGGGAGCTGCTGGGTAACTGCTGGTGTAAAGAACAACCAGAGGTTTTTGTCCTGACCTACCTCGTCTGATTCCCTAAAATAGAACAATGCTGCTCGTATCCAGCTTATCGCAGCCTCGCAGCTGTATACGAGTAACCTATTTTGTGACACGCTTTCAGTCTTTTTTTTTGCTCCGTTCTTAATTTAACTTGTAATACTGCTCTTTTTATTTCTTTCAGAATGGACTGCTGAATTGGGAATTATTGCAGACCCGACAGGACAGCACTGCTCATTGCTTCATCTATTGCTAGTTATTTAAATTGGACTTTTAATATCCTGCCAGCTGCTGTTCACACACACATGGTGCATTGTTGCCATTCTCAGAATTGCATCTTTGAAACCCAGACCCTCAGTAACCTTCATCGAACAAAGAGGCGACCTCCTGCGTCCGTTCGTAGAGGGATTTGTCGGACCGTCTGCCCTCTAGCTTTCTTGCTGGTGCTGTGTTTCTAAGACACCATGGAGCCCAGTATGGAGTACTGCCTAGCGCAGGTGCTGCAGAAGGATGTTGGGAAGAGGCTTCAGGTCGGCCAGGAGCTGATAGATTACTTCTCAGATAAACAGAAGTCAGCTGATCTCGAACACGATCAGACTATGCTGGATAAAATGGTTGATGGACTGGCCACCTCTTGGGTCAATTCCAGCAATTACAAGGTAAGGCTTGTCAGACGGAATTTAATTACAGTCAGAAGTTTCATTGGCCAGCGATGCTTGATCTAAGTGGAAGCTGGATAGCATGCTTTCTGATACGCTGCTCTGTGAGCTGGTAATTACGCTGAGTCAACCGTCCGTGTCCCACTTCCTGGTAGTTAGTAACTGGTGTGATAGCAAGGATCCGTAACAGTAACGCTTCAGCCAGTTGGCTTTATTCTTGGTGTTCATAATTGGTGCTGTCCCGATTTCTTTGTCCACCTAGTTTCACCTGTGGGACGCTTTGCTCATCCCACTACCTGGCAGCGTTGATGATTTCCTGCCGTACAAAAAGCGGTATGTAAAGCTGAAAAAAGTATGCGTATGCAGCCAATACGTTTTCATACTGTCCTTAATTCTTGCTAGATGCTTTTTCTACTGTCCGGGGATAATGTAAGTACAATTGATCTATTGCAGCTTGCTCAGGAAAGGTAACGAGCAAGTGTTTGTTCTCTTGAATTTAACCGTCTTGCATCCACAGGAATGAGCCATGGGATGTGGAACCCAGCTGCCCTGTTATCCCTGTCACCTTGCTTTGTTCCCCCCCAGCCCTTAGTAAGGAAGTCCTGCTGCTGCCATGGGGCTTCCTTGCTGGGAGGGGTTTGCAGCTGTGGTTTGGGAAAGTCCTGTCCTGGTCCTTTCCCAAGGCTAGTAGGGTACTTACCCCCGTTGTTACCGGGAGGGCTGGGAGGTTTTGTTACTTCATGCTAAGTCCAGAAAAATTTGAGAGTAAAGCCTCGTACAGACCTGGTGGCGAAGCTCGTTACTGGGAGTTGGGCTGGAGTTCCCTCACGCAGAAGTGAAGGAGAGGCTGACTGTACAGGTTGCACGTCCTTTGGAGCAGAACATCCTCAGATTAATTTAAACTGTTTTAAATGGAAATTTTGATGGTAAGGATGCTGTATCTTGGTCAATATGTTCTGCACGGCTGCACTTTCGCTTTTCATAATTGTCAACAAGCAACTGCAGTGGAAGCTGCTTGGCATACAGGAAACAAAAATCCCAAAGCCGTTGGAGGGCAACCTGATCAGCTCATGGATGAGTGTAACAGCCCTAAGGTGAGGGGCCCGGCATCAGTGCCTGAAAACAGCCCCCTGGGGCGTCAAACTACGCTTCTTTGGTCAAGGTTTAAGCCATTACATTGGCAGTCTGCTTCTCTGCTCACCTCTCTCCCTTCATCTGAGAAAGTATCGGCTTAAAACAAAGATCGAGACCATCTGCGTGACCGGGAATTTCCTAACGGTTAGTGTGCTCTCAGACGTGGGCTGGTTTGGGGTTCCAGACCCAGTAGCTGGGAGAACATCCAGATGGGTCGTGGCTGCTGCCCACCGAGGGCTGTGCTCACTGAGCTTGTACGTTATCGGTGGGGAAACATCAGTGAACCGAAGAGAAGGGACATCTCGAGAGACATCAGTTTGCACTGCTGCTCTGCTTCTACAGGGAGGGCTTCAAGTTGCCTTCGTCATTGATTTGAGCTATGTAAGGCATGGCTATGATTGACATTTTTAGGCTTTGGTGTGGTTTTTTTTGTACGCTGCTCTTATACACCCGGGACTGTGCTCCACTACTTGACGGAAGTTTCTCCTCGACACTTTCTCATATCGTAAAGTGGTGGGAGAGGCTAGTTTGAAGTGAAAACGGGCAGGGGTCCCAGTAAAGAACTGGGTGAAATGCATTGCTTTTGGGGGATCTGGGGTACTCACCGCACAAGGTGTGCTGGCCAAGGGGAAGGTCTCACCCTTGCATGGGACGATCCCTTTGCCCCAGGGCTGCGTCCTGGTGTTGATTTTTGCTGCTCTGTGCAGGACTGCTGATTTGATTCTTTTAGCTCCTAATGGGTTTTGTTACTTACCGAGAGATCACGCTCTTAAAAATGAAATACATAGTGAAGAGTTGCAGGGAAATGTTATTTCCCCTGACGGAGCTCGTAATGGTGTTGGAGAAGGCAGCCTTCCACTCTTACCTCTGTCTGCATATCAGGCATTACAAGAGCATGCTTGACTGAGCTGAAGAGAAGTAAAACTTACATAAATTAGCTGGCTCTCTTAAACCCTGTATTGAATATTTTTTTTGGTTTCTCTAATTGAGGGGTAGAACAGATGGTGCAGGCTTAGTTTCAAGTGGAATCCATTAGAGTTACTTAAGCTGATGAGTGGTTGTTCACTGTAAGCATCCCTTTGTTCTCTGTACCATGTTTGTTTTGGTTGAGATTCGGTGGAAGAAGTCCTCATTTAAGAAGCAGATGTGGATGGGTTTGGGTTGGTGCATTGATTGGGTGGGTGTGTGCTTTGTTGAATATTTAGTGCACGCAGAGAAAGGCTTCACCATCTTGGGAGGAAGAAAAGAGTAAAGGGTTTCCAGGCAGCTGTTAGCTGGTGAATTTGGGGGCGAGGGTTATGGGAAGATCAATAATGTGTGCCTTTTCCTCGTGGGTGCCTGTGCTGCAAAAGCGAACTTAGCAAAAACGGCCTCTGATTGCTCTCGTGTGGGGAGACGTGCTGCCTTAGGAAGGGCTAAAGGTTCGCTGGGCTCGGACTGTGTGTGCAGGATGTGCCCCATCCTTGAGTTTTAGACTCCAGTATCGGCGGGCTCCTACTAGCTGGGTTTTCCTGCCGTAAACTTAGGAAAGAGCAGGGGTTTGGCTCCAGGATGTCCAGTTTCCTGCAGGCATTGAAGCTGTGATTTCCCAGCAGCTCCCGGTCCTGCTGATGGGCTGTTTTCCCTCTGGGTCAGGCCGGTCGGCAGTAGCTGTGCCTGCCCTTCCAGCCCTTGCCTCTGCGTGGCAGCTCGATGGGGTCGTGGTGCAGCTCGTACCTGTGCGGTAGCAGCAGAGCGGGCTGGGCGCTGATCCAGCTGGGAGAGATCAAACTCAATGGCAGCTCCTGTCCTTTGTGCTCAGGACAGGAAAAAATCAACTGCTGTGGCAAGTGAGCACCGAGGTTTCCCTGTGGATGTATCTCGCCTCCTCCCAGGTAGCAGTGCCTGTGGGAGGGCACGTTCCCCTCTCCCAGCTGGCTGCGAGGACCTGGGGGGGGGGCTGCCTTCTGGCTGTTGGCGTACGGTGCGGGTACACGGTGGTGCTGTGCGAAGCAACGGCAAGAAACTTGGAGTTGAAGCGGACTAGACCACGCTCTCCGTTGTTTACCAAGGTGTGACAAAATCAGCAGTAAATGGTGAGAGTCCCCAGACTCCCGAGGGGATGTGAGGAGGCCCCGTGCTGAACTAAACAGGACGGAGGTTTGTTTCCTTGGTGGTACACGAGCCGCCTGCGTCAGGCCGGAGGTCTGTCCAGCTCGGTGTCCGCGGTCAGAGGTGGGCGGAAAGACTGCGTACACAGGTCATGTCTCCTTGGCATACCCCTCTGCCTTGTGGACTGCAACCCCTGCTGCTGCTTTCTGCCCAAATCTGAATTCACGGGGGGGGGGGGGGTTAGTGCTGGGATGGGCCCTGGGCAAGAGCGGTGGCCGTGGCGTGTGCGGGCTGCGTGGCGGCCAGCCCTCTGCTCTGTGTGGGACAGAGCCAGCCAGCCCGAGGGCTCGCCGCCCTCCTGCTTGCTAAATCGAGAGGACAAAGCTGTTCCCCTAATGCCGGTGTAGCGTTTCAGCTGCAGCACCGGAGTGCTGCCCGCCGGGCTTTGTTCGGAGCCCTGGCACAGCTCCCCGTCCCTTGGGAAACCCGGGCCGGGCGCGTTGGCTGCGGCGGATGCCCCTGAGGAAGAGGCGGGTCACGGGGCAGGGGGTTCAGCCCCCGGTGATGAGGGCACGCTGGTGCTGCTGCGCCGGGCCTCTGGGGGCCCTGCTGGGGAATGTGCCGTGCGGCGCTGCTTGCCCGCGTCCAAGGAAGGAATTCGGGCCGGAACAGGTGCAGGGAAGGGCGAGCCTGGTGTTCAGGGGCTGGGGGAGCCCGGCCGACCAGAGGAGCCTGGGAGCTTGGCTTGCTCAGCTTGCGGGACGAAGGCTGAGAGGCAGCGTGACTGCTGGCTATAAATACATCAGAGGGGACTGCTGGAGCTAAAGGGCAAGGTTAGCACAAGAGCGGGGGGGTAGAGGCTGGCCACGAGTAAATTTAGGCTGGCCAGGAGATGAAAGCTTCCTGCAGCAAGAACACCGACAGACCAGAAGAAGACTTGAAGAGGAATAGATACGAGCAAGACATCTATTTGGTTTTAGGATTGATCTTATAATCATTTTGAGCAGTTTATTGTTATTCTATATTACATTCTCTGTAGAATAACAGGATTATCCATGGTTATAGTGACAGTCCGTTTCAGTCCTTTGTCTCTTTGGAGTGCCTGAAACTGCTCTAACGTTTTGAGGAAACGTGAATGTATTAAAATGCGTGCTGGCTTTGGTCCTTAGAAAGCCCACAGGGATTTGCAGAGCCTGTCCACGCTGTGCCTGAGGGCCCCGTGCCTGTTAGAGCAATGCGTTTACCTCTGGAGAAGTCAGTGTGCGTGATCCAGCTCCCCTTGGGCTTTGTAGGGAGCGGGCTGAGTGTCAGGGAGTCCTCGTTTCCCTGACGCTGGGATTCCTGGCTGAGGATCATTACTTGAAAGCCGTTCTTGTCTCACCCTTTGAACTTCAGCCTGAAAAATCACCTCCTAGGAATCCCCCTGGCAGTGGGATCTGGTTGCCTCCGTCTATTTTAAATTATTTTGTAAGCAGAGTTGTTTTTGTTGAGCCTCATTTCCTTTGGCTCTCTCTGTGCAGAGTTGTTGATATCTAACGCTGTGGTTTTCCTCGTGTTTGTTGGAATTGGTTAAAGAATTCAGAAGTTACAGGGAGAGGGGAGAGCATCTGAATAATATACGCATAATACAATTACATAAGCATCTTTTCCTTAAAAATCAGGCTGAAAGATCCCTCATGTACAGGAAGTACACTCATTTCTCTAATCCTGGCTCATTTTTTGACCTTCTGCTCTGTCCTTAGCTTTGAGCGCAGCTGCGCTCGCTCTTGGAGGAGCAGCCCGCTAGACGAGGCGGTCTGGTGCAGGGCTGCTTGCAGGTTGGTGACTCTGGCCCCGGCAGCCTTCCTGTGGCAGCAGTTGTCTTTTGAGACCGAGCGGTAAGATCCCCTGCGTGTTGGAGGGTCGGTTCAGGAGAACACAGGATAATTGGGTTGGTAAGGGCCCTCAGGGGCCACCTAGCCCCATCCACCCTATCGGAGTTTACAGTCTAGGCCTTAAAGCTTGGTACTTGGTTTTCTATTAAAATCGATTGCCACGTACGTGGTAAATGTCCCTGTGTCAGCAGTGCCCACGTGGATCAGCTCTCCCATAAATGCTTTTCAGATGCCTGTGATGACAGGATAGCAGCTTAGGTTCGTCGGAGATTTGTGAGCGTGGCTCTGAGATGTGCTGCTGAGCCCCGCTGGGGCCTGTGCCGTCCCGCTGACGGGGTGCTCGGAGCTCCAGGCTCTGAGGGCTGGGCCGTGCTACGTGTCCCGCTGCGTGTCCCTTAGCGCTGTCCCACGCTTGTGTCCTGCACATCGGCTGCAGTGCCTCCATCCCAGGAGGGAGCGGGTGGGTCACGGTGGAGACGAGCAGTCTCTGATTTTCTCCAAGTGAATGCCGCCTCCCACAAACTGCTCATTACTTTCTTCCTAGATCAGATCTCATTTTTAACTAGACAAGACCTGCTATGTTCCTCATCTGGTACTGCGCTTGTGCCAGATACGAAGCCTTAAAACAAAGCGGCATTTGACTATTCAAGAACCAGAGCGAAGAGTCCCAGTTACCAGAGCGTGGAAAGCAAGGCAGCTTCTTGCCAGCGGTGTGGCTGGGACTGCAGCTACAGGAGGATCAGTGGGAGCGGGCCCGGAGCTTTACCTGCATGTGACTGAGTTCTGCCGAAGGGCTGGGTTTGGCCTTGTGTTCGCACGGCTCCCTCTGACTGCCGGCAGGTGACACAGTCACGTTAGGTCTCGTGGGAAGAGTTACAGCGAGTGCGTCGCAGTTCATGCAGTGACACGAACAAACACCTGCTTCCAGCAGAACTTCGTGTCTTCAGTGCTTAAATGAAGGGATGCCACCCGTGTGTCCTGCTGCGCCTTACCGCTTCCCTCCCTGCCCCTCAACAGACAACAGAGCCGGGCGTGTTCTCATCTTTAATCAGACTGCTGTGGCCACAATGGTCCTCGGGCAGGTGCTGGCGTGTACTTCTGGCTTTTAATGAAGGCCCCGGAGAAGCTAGCTGTGCACCTTGTGGAGGTGAGAAGGTCCAGGGAGCGCTGCAGCGTTGCACCCTGCGGGACGAGGGGTGCCGCTGGTGTGCTGCCTTCATGTGCGTGCCTGAGCTGCTTGGCCCCCAGAAGGAATTTCTCCTGCAGGAACTTGGTGCCGTGTGGGAAGCTACGAGTGCACGTGGCTTTTGGAAGGTACCTGCTCTTACAGACTGAAATGTTGCATCTGCTGGCTGGCTAAAGCTTCTCACCCGGGCCTGAGTCGGTGGCCTTCCTGGAAGTCTGCCGTCCACCTTAGCTGTTCCTTCAGGCCTTCAGAAAGCTGTCACCGTGTAGTATGGCCAGACTGTGAATAAGATACAGTGCTCTCCTTCTGGAAGCCTCCACTGGCTCTGGTCCCCATCAAAATCCAGGCTTTCTCGTTGATCTTAGAGGCCTGCTGCCTTCATGTTGCGTAGGTCCCATTCTCTCCATGTGATTTCATCCGTCTGTCATCTGGAGTTTCCTATTCTAGTGAGCTTAACGGAACTGAGTGAGGAGCTTTTCCCACACAGAAGGGCACGTGTGGTGAAAACTTGTCTGAAAACCTCCACGTGAAGGTGAGGGGAGCTGGCGGTACAGGTGAGTGGGAAAGCAAGGGCAGACATCTCGGGCCAAGTGACAGCGCTGTGGAGGTGCAGAGATGAAAACCTCAGTGCATGGAAATGCTGGAGGAGCATGGGGGCGTGAAGAGAAGGATCACCCTAGGCAAGATAAAGGGGTAAGAAAATTCCCCCTGCAGCAGCAGTGGTACAAACGGGGCAGCACCACAGTTGGCAAAGCTGGAAGGGAATGGATATGCCGTAGCAGAACGGGCTGCTGAGAGCTGCCTGAGCGTTGGCAGCTGGTTAGGGCAGGTGGGAAAGGCAGGATCTCGGGTGCTGTGGGAAGCGCTGCAGGGCCGGGGACCTGGTGAACTCAGGAGGTCTCCTTGGGGTTCCTCGGCAGGGAGAAGTCCCGCTTCTCCTGCGGTGTGCCTCTGTCTCACGCAGGAGGTCACATAGTCTGTAGGGTGACATAGTCTGCTCCTGAGGTGTTAATTCTCGAGTCTGTCAGTGTTGCTTTTTAATGACTGTGAAAGTGGAGACGGATGTGGTCCGTGAGGGTGAGCTGGCTGAAAGGAGAACGGAGAGGGAGATTCGGTCTAAAAATGCATCAGAACACGGAAGACTTGGGAGAGAGAGACCTGGAGGGGTGGTGGGAGGAAAGGTCTGGGGAAGGAGACTGGCGGAGCTAAGGCTGGGAAGCAGGCAGGGCTCAGCAGGGCTGCAGGAGAGGTGCTGGATTGCTTCGGCAGGTTTTATCCCCTGATACGGTCAAAGGGCAGAAGTTGGGGGCTGCTCCAGGGCTTTGGCGAAAGGGACAGTTGGCTGTGTGTGTGCAGAGACCACAGGCGGGGGGCACGGCGAGGGAGCGGGCTATTTCGGGTACCTGCTGGGGTGTGGGTTACGCTGCTTTGCAGGGCTCCGCGTGCCTGAGGTTGGAGGCTGCTGTCCAGGGGCGCCTCCGGGGACAGCCCCGGCGTCTCCTCGGGCCTTTCGCCCGTGCCAGCAGCGGGCAGAGCTAGCGGGCACTTTGCTTCTGCTTCCTGTGCTGTGAGCTGAAATGGGCAAGCGTGCCTTCTTCTCTGTGCCATTGCCTTTTTATGTAATTGTGTGTAAATAGTAGTGCAATGGCTTCTGTTCTTCTTGAGGAAAATAGAAAAATCTGTCTTGTAAAGAGTAATTTCTATAGTTATTTCTGTGACCTGGAAACTCCTTGGCATTGCTTTGCTCACTGTGGTAAGCAGAAGTGCCAAGGATTTAAGAAACGTGTGCTTGTTGAGGCCGTAACGCCTCTGAACAGTCCGTGTACCGGCAGACAGTGTGCCTGGTCGGAAAGTCCATCAGCCAGGTGTGTCACTTCTAATTTTTCTCCAAAAGTCCTCAGTGGTACCAGAATGAAAACGTTTCAGGGTAAGCGTGTGCCTTTTTTAGGCTCCACTGGACTTCAGACGTGAGAAAGAAGAGGTACTGATCTCCTCCTTCCAGAGCCTTCAGTCCCTAACACGAGTTTCGTGGGACAGGATTGGGGTAGCTGACGGCCTGCAGAGGTTTGTGGTGCGTCCCTGCTGTTTGCACGCTCTCGGGCTGTGGGGCTCGTTCAGTGCTGCCACGGCTCTAGGACGGTGCTGAGCAAAGGCTGGGCGAGGTGAGCACAGGCAAAGGGCAGCGGCTGAGGGCAGGGTGCTGATGAGATGGTCGGTGTTCATCGGGGCGGGAGGCGAGCCAAGAAAAACCTCGGGGAGGGCAGGGAGGCGACTCGAGCCTGTTCCTTCTGCTTACTTCAAAGCCATCAGCAGACGTAGGGCGCTGGCGTCTTCAGGCTGGGAGGAGGGCAAAGAAAGGTGGTGCTGGGGTGGCTTCTGGGGCATCAGGCGGGCGCTTGCGGCAAGTGAGAGCAGCAGTTTGGGTAAGGGAACGTATGCCAGGAAACAGCTCTACAGCCAGACTTGGCTGAGCAGCAACAAAAATGCTCCAAAAGCTGCCTCCTTTAATCAGGAAAGGTGTGGTGGGGCTGGGACAATGGGGAGTCTGCCGCTTCATTAGCAGCTCCTGCTGCCTTAAAGTCAGACAAAACTCAGATTGACCCCACCTGCTTAACACAGGCCCAGATGCAGGCTCCTTGGAGGTGGGGCATGATTTGGGGCGAATAACAATAGCACAGCTAGCTTCTGAAAGACCCCTCTTATTTTTCTTAGGTTTAACTCTTGGAGTGCTTGTAATAAGTATTTGGGGGTAACTAATCCTATTTATTCTTTTGTTACACAAGTCAGAGCGTGGTTGAAATTTATGATTTTCCCATTCTCCTTATTGGAAGGTCTAGTAGATGAATCTGTAGTTCCTTGTGATGCTCTAAGTGATTTTGAAGTGAAAACACATCGCTTTTCTTAACGCAGCTTTTTTTATAGCCAATTAAATGCAGCTTTGGATCAGCACTTGTCTCCCATGCCCATTACCAGGCATTGTGTGAATATGGCATCTTTGTGAAAGACGCTGTGTTTTGTGTACAGATCGTTATGAAACAGAAGATGGGGAGAAACCATACCTGTTGTGTCTGTTCTGTGGTGGTTGTGGGGTTTTTTGGGCTGCCACAGAATTGCCACAAGGACAACGAGAGCCCTCTCTGCACGTTTGCAGCCCGGTGGAGTGCACCGGTTTCTACCTGTGATCTGGCCCCGTGGAACTCGGATTATCACTCGGGGAGCTATAAAGGAAGCGAGGCTATTGCCTGTGGGCTCGCATTTGCGCTGTAATAACTCACATCCTCACCAGCAAGGGGTACAGGTAACATACACTTCTGAGATTTGAAAACCACTGCACAGAAGTCTTGGGCGGGAGGCGGGAGGGATCCTTTCTTCTGCAGGTGAGAAAACCGCTTACATCTGCGTTTGGTAGGGTGCGTGCAATGCTTATATTGTTAATGAAAAATAAACCAGTGTTCAGAATTCTGAGCTCTCATCTTCCTCCTTTATTTGAGTTGAAGATCTTAAACCAGGTTAAGCCCTGATGCTGCTCCAGAAGAACTGCGTTATTCACAGCACAGAACTGGTGTCAGTGCAGGAGGGGACTGGCTGGGACTGCATGAGCTGTACAGGGCAGGATGTCAGTAACGGGCCGCATGAGCTCCTGCTGCCTCTAAAAATCTGTTCTTGGTTGTTTTGGAGAAAATTCAGAATCTCGCTGGACTTGAACAGAATCATTGTGGGTGTAAATGTCCATGAGGAAAGCAGCTGACTGACCAGAATTGCCAAGGGAATTGTGCTTTGGAGCTGAGGCTTCGATGACGGAGGGGTGTTGTGCCCTTGTACAGGCTGCTGCTTGCTTTGGTTGGTGCTGGTGATCACCTGGGTGCCTGAGTTGTGCTCCAGATCACATCTGAATGGGATCTTGCTCTGTAGCAAGTACAAGGGCTCAGAACGAGGTGTGTGGAAGAGCTCCCAGCAGAACTCGGTTTTCCCAGGACCTGCGGCGTGGTTTGGGTTCCTGTAAGGACTGGAGGTGCACTGTGCTCCTCTGAATGGGGGCTGAGGCTCGGCAGGGAGGGAGATGGCAACGGACCCCAGGTAAGGCCGAGGGGAGCCCTTAGCCACAAGATCGTCCCCTGCCTCGCTGGCAGGCTCAGTGTGTTTGCGGCTGACACACTTGAGCTGCCTGTGGATATTGTTTTCATCTTTGTGTCTGTGTTTTGAGCCTCTGCTGTTCCGTGCTCAATTTAGGAACACTTGCATACCTGTGAGATGGATCCTCTCTCTTTTATCTGGCATCAAAAGATGAAAAGGCAACTTGAAAAGAAGCATACGTTGTTCATTTGACTTGCACAGGTAATCTTCCTCTCAGCGCAGCGAGCTTTTGCTGAGAGCAAGTTGGTGTCTGGGCACAGGAGTCTGCCGGGGGAGAGGCAAGGAGCGAAGTGTGCCCGTCCCAGAGGGGCTGCAGGGCTCCCTCTTGTTGGCGCTCTTTTATTAGGAGTGAACGACAAGTGATCAGTCTGCACTGAGGATGTTTGAGCCTCACGCCTTAGTCTTCAGCTGGTTTTCCAGGCCTGCTGGGTCTCGGGCTGTGGGGATGGGCCGTGGCTGCTGTAGTGCTCCCACGCAGCACAGACCGTGTCCGTCTCAAACGCTTGTGCTGGAGCCTTTTGGGGGCTCCTTCAGTGCAGATCGTGCTCTTGGGTGTCTTTAAAACAAGACAAAACAACAAGAAAAAACAACCCTTCCTCCTAACAAGTCCTGCCTGCTAGGAGGAACCCCTGCTTCTCCCCAGTCTTGCAAGACCTGATGTAGAAATCCTTAATGCACATTCTTTTCCCCTACATATCCTGGAAATGGTTGGGTTGGAGATGCACTGAGCTTCTGACTGGCACAGTTAATGCTATGCACATCCTGAAAGTCTTTGATGCTAGATCAAAAGGAAGAAAATAAAATGGTTTTGGAAGGATGAGATTAATATATTTTTTTTTAACTCTGCTTTTCATCCAGAAGGATCTGGAAGTACTTTTCAAACCAGCAAAATGGCTAAACCCGTCACTTTAGCATGCTGCTCTTCACCTGCTTTAATGGTGAGCTTGGCGCAAACGTGGCTTGCTGTCAAGGGAAGAGGACTGCTGTAAATACTGATGCTGTGCTCTGTAGTCACCAGGCAGTCGTGCAGAGGGTGTATGTAGTCGGTATTTCACCCAGTGGCACGGCGATCCGACAGAAAACCACTTGGAGGCAGGCCAGTGGATTTCCTCTCTCTTGTTGGCCCTGTCCTGCCCTTGGGGAGGTCGGTGAAGCGCATTGTGCTCAGGGGGTGAGTGCCCTGCCTCACGTCCTGCGCCCCCTTTCCAGGCAGGAGCCTCTCTTCTGCTTCCCTTGGCTTGCCTTTACAAGCAGCTTTCTCTTTCCCATCCTTTCTTTATGGATCTGCAGACTTGAGGCCTCGTGGGACCCGACTAGAAAGCGGTGCAGGATACTTGCAGTGGGCCCCGCTCCCAATCTGCCCTCTTAATGGGAAAGAAACTGCCCCGAAGAAGTGCGACTGCTTGTGGAGCAGCGTGCAGGTTCTTTCTCACAGCCTCCTGCTTCCTGTGGAGAAACTCTTCCTCCCGTCACTTCCTTTGCCAGCAGCTCCTTCACGTTGTGTGGCTCCCGGGGCCCATTGCTGCCTCTCTGCCTACGGTCTCTGCCCACCGCAGCTCCGGCGGACTGGCTGCCCAAAGCTGTCACGTACCAGGTGATTTTGGAGCCTCCTCGGCCCGCTGGACGTGGCCAAGAGCAAGTGGCCGGTGTGCGGTACCATCACGGCCGCTTGGAGGGAGAGGCACAGCGCCGGCGTGAGGAGAACACCCGCCAGCGGACCTGGGGGGAGAGCCCTCCTCTGTCTGCCTCGAGGAGGCTGGCAGGCAAGGAGGTGCTGTGCTGGGGAGGAAATCCTGGGCTATTCCTCACACTCTTCTTCTTCCGCCTTCTGTGTGCACCTCTGAAGATTCCAATTACAAGCCAGAGACCATCTGTCTGGGTTGCTGGACCGTGGGGAGCCGAGTGGGAAGCGCCTTTCTCCTGATGCAAAGGCTTGCTGGGGAAGCAGGTGCCCCTGCGGGGCTTAGCTCCGGGGGAAAAGGTGTTTTCTCTCCTGCTTGCATGTATGTGCAGGTGTTCAAGCTAAAGCCAAGCCACATGCAGATGCTTCTCATTCCAAGTTAATGATGCTTCGTTCCCCCAGGTCTTGAGGAGGATGCTTCAAGAAGGGAGAAGTGAGCTGGCAGGATCCAGTTGCTGGGCCTGCTCTGTTTGCCCAGCTCCGGAAACAACCAGAGTGAATTTGCTCAGGAGCCACGGGAGGGGCGTAGCTGGGGCCTCAGCAGCGGTTGGTTGTGCCTCCGGCATGCCGGGCTCCTGGGAGGTGGATGGCAGGAGGGCAGAGCCCTGCCGTTCCCCCGTCCTCCCCTCAGTGTGTGGCATTTTCTAGGTTTGCAAGAATCAAACCGGTGTTACAGCTCCCGGGTAGCCACCGAGCCCGACCTGTGAAGGAGCTGCGTGGGTTTTTTGTAACGCCAGAGGAGAGCGATAGCAAAGAGCAGTTGACACGGAGGAGCCTGCTTTTGGCTCTCAGCTTGCAGCAGTGTGATGACCCGATCCAGGTTAGCAAGCCGCAGGTCTGCACCGCAACCGGGCTGCTCTGAGTGCCCGGGAGCTGGGCTGGCACGGGCTCGGTGCAGCTGGCAGCTCTGCCACGTACAGCACGGGCTGCCCAAACGCAGAACGTCCTCCTCGTGAGCCTCTTCTCTGACGTTCTGGGAAAATGTGCTCGTTAAACTGGAGGTTTGGTTGTGCAGGCTTCTGGTGATGAGTTAAAATCGGGGCTGAGGCCAAGCCCCCTGCGGTTATTGGGGTGTCTGTGTGCTGGTGACTCAGGGGTGCCCTCGGGGTCCCTGTCGCTGTGAGCCGTGGCCTCCTGCCCCCCGAAGCCAGCACAGGGCAGGGGGGTGTGCTTCGGGGCCTCTGATCAGCTCGGAGGGAAGGTGCTGCCTGCAGCATCGCGCTTGGGAAACTGCCAGTTCCTGTGGCGTGGCACCGCTTCGTGCAGTTCAACTGAAACGCGTCCCTGATGAACTGAAGCGAGTTTTATGTTGCTTTGTGTGGCCTGGGGACTTTCTGCGTGGATCAGCTCGCGTGTAGTGCTGCAGACAGGGCTTCAGGTAACTGGGCAGGGGCCGCTCTGGGTTGGTCTGGCCCTAGGAGCGGGCGTTGCTGCGGCAAAGCAGCACAGCTGGGTTGTACTGAGAGGGAAACAGACGGGGCTTGCTGAATGTGCCAACATCGGTTCCTTTCATGCAGTGCCTGGCACGTGTGGTCTGTAAATTAGACGTATGGGTGATCAGAAAGCTCTTCTGAATAGCCAGAAGTTTCAGAGCTATTGTTTGCCGTTCAATTACAAAAAGAACAAACGTCCCAACCATGAGGAGTTTCATTGGGTCTCGGAGCAGCTCAGCGTGAGGGAATCCGAATACCTGCTTGCCTCTTGCAGCAAGAAGGAAGCACTTCTCTGAGAGCGAGCCTCCCTTGTCTGGTCTTCCAGGAAATGTCATGTCATGCACGCTTCCAGCTTCTGAGTTGGGCCCAAAATAGTCGTGTAAAGAAAGTCCTGTTGCTTCTGTTTCAGTTAGGGTCACTGGTGTAGGGGTAAGGGTCCTGCAGGGAAGGAAAGGATGGATGTGGTTTGGGTTTCAGGCACAGCAGGACTCTGCGTCTCACCTTAACCGATCCCCGCTCCGTGGCTGTCCATTACTCTTGAGCTAAGCCAATGTTACAGAGTTTTGCTAACCAGGGTGTCAGCTTTGCCCTGGGGGTAGCTTTGATTTGCCAGTGTAATTTATATCTGCAGTGGGTTGTTAATAAGAGTCTGGTGCCAATTTGCCTTCTGGTGTTTGTGCAGAATGTTTACCAGCTAGTAAATGAACTTTTTTGGTGCTATTTGTGTTTCTAGTGGCACGGAAGAAACCTGGAGGCTCTGTGGGTGTTGTAATGTAGGGGACCTTGGGAAATGGTCTCATCCAGTTCCTTGTTCAGAGATGACAACCCAATGTGCCTGGATGTCTTGTCAGACATTTGTACGACCTACGCTTAAAACAGGTCCTTTGAAGATTTCCAAGCCTCCTGAATTTCCCCGTTTCAGTGCCCTTCTGCTCGTTATGCTGGTTTCCTTTCCAGCTAATCTACGAGGATTTCTCTTCATCCTTCTCCTGGATGATCAGGGAGGAGTTGATCACCACCCTTCTTGCTGAAGTCCATGGTAGGAAAATGTCTCTGGTGGTTCTGCTGTGGCTTTTTGCCGGCTGAGACTCGTCACGTGTGCTTGCAGTGCTTTGGCTGTGCGAAGGCATCCTCCCATTGCTGCTCTTGGTGGGATTCTGGGATTAGGGCACTCTTTTTTTTCCCATCCCTGAAAGGTGAAAATAATTGAGGGGTGTAGAAGAACCTCACCTGCCCGCAGGCAGAGCTGTGCAGAGGCAGGGGGGCTCTGTAAGTACCCCTTGGGGGTGTAACATCCTCATTAGTTAAAGATCCTCAAAGAACAATCATCTGCTTTACACTAGCTGCTGTGTCGCAAGCGAACGTGGTAGGATGAATTAAAGGCACTTCTGGGGAGGGGGGATCTGTCTTTGAAATAAAAAGTTTATGCTCTTGGATTATTTACCGAGTCTCTTCATCCACGAATCAGCAAGGCACCTGTGAGGTCAGGGCAGAGCGGGGGGACTCCTTAAAGAGCATTCGGGCTGCCTGGTAGGCTCCGAGAGCTTAGTGTCTGAAATCTGTTTCTGCAATTGCTCTTTTTCCCTCCTAACACACTTCAGGTAGCCTTAAAGGGCTGAACTAAGTCATCAAAAGGTCTGAAACGTGCAGCGACTGATCCTCCTGCTGTTCAGCTCCTGGGGGGAAGGATGTGGGTGCAGACAACTGGCATCAGGTTCGGTGTTCCTGCGGGTCTGACGGGTCCTGCAGCAAGCAGCAGGTCGCCTTAACGGCATCGCAGTGCCACGTCCAGCTCCAGCCCTTAGGTTTGGCTGATGAGAAGTCAAAATGTGTCGAAAGAGTGCAGGGTCTGTGTTCTCTTGCGGTTCTTTCCTAAAAAGAAAGAGTTAAAGAAGAATCTGTGCTCCGCTTCCCTTTTTCTGTGTTTGTGGCACCTTTGATGTATGAATGGGAAGACGAGGCACAGAATGTGCATGCATGCTCGCAAAATATTTTCAGTCCTTTGAAGGAGGGAGGAGAAATCTCTTTAAATGGCGATGTGAGCGTACGGAGTAGCTCAGCGTGGACGTTTTTCCTGCACGTATGGGTCTTTGGCCCCGCTGTGTAACTGGGCCGCGTGCTGGCACGGCCCCAGCGCTGCAGGCAGGCCTCTGTGGGGTGGCCAGATCAGACTTTTTCCAACATACAGACCGTACTGCTAGATCTCACCGTGACAAGTTTATGATAGTAATAACGCTCCGTAGTTCCAGATGAGGATGTGAAAGCTCTTGAAAACCACCGGTTTATATTTTCCCCCCATCTTGCGAGGGTGCAGGGAGGTGCTGTTAGCCCCTATTTTACAGGAGGAAATAAATGAAGGGCACAAAAGAGGTATAACTGTAGTTGGATTCCCTTTGCGATCACTTGGTGCTGTTCGTTTTGTGGAGAGTCAGCAAGTGAGCTGTCAGACTTTTCTTACAACGTCTGCGCTGAAGCAAAAGCGGTCACTGGATCTCCAATCAGCACCAGGAGCGGTGTTATCAGGAAAGGGTATTTTATTTCTTGGTGTTGTCCCTGGGCATCGCCACATCTTAACTGCTCTTTGTCTAAGCGATGTTTGCTGGCCTGATGTGTGAAACTCCATCTCTGTTCTTCTGAAACAGGCGCCGCAGGAGGCTCGCAGGCAGCAGCTCTTCCTTTTCCCTGAGCGAAGTTGCTGTTGACACAGACTGATAGAGAGGAAGAGCAATTGGAGCCTATCGCTGTGTACGGCTTTGAACTTTTTACTTTTATCACACGTTGTCAAGTTAAACAAAACCTCCTAGATAAATAAACCAAAAGCCCGGTGGTGCTCTTTCGTTACTGAGAAGAGTGTAGCGATTCCTGCTGTGCCTGGAACTCGACACACACACACACACACACACACACAGACACACACACACTGTTTGTGCTGCTTGATCCGTGTCGTAGCTCCTTTTCACCTGCGTGAAACTGGTGAAATGCGGGATTGGCATGGGTCGGATCACGTAGCTGGAGCCTTCAGGGACCTCAAAGAGTCGTCTGTATTGTGCTTCTGTGCCTGGAGAAGGATCCAAAAAAAAATAATCTGTGTTGCTATTTCGCTTCCTGCCAGCAAGGTCTTGGTGGTGACACAGAAGCTCATTAAATCCATTCATAAATTAACAGGACTGCTTCTAACTAGAATACATCAAGCTACTGGGAGTTTTAATGAACACTTGAAATTAGTGGCAGCTGAAGGCCTAAGATGTTGAGACTCAAACAGACCAAAGTGCTTTGTATAAGCGTGACCAACCTGATCTAATTTGGAGCAGTGGGGTGGGGAGCGTGCTGAACTGCTGGCCTCTGGAGCCCCCTTGCAACCTGATTTTACTGGTGAGCCCCCTTCTGGCTCTGAAGCTTGAAGAGTTTTTGTCTTGTGCCTCCGTGCGGAATGTGCAGTAGGGCTGCCTGGGATGGGAGGAGACAAACGGGCGAGCTCTTCAGGTCAGCTCAGCGGCGTCACGGTGCTGTGCCTGGCATCCTGGCTGCCTTATTTGAGAATCTGCCACGACATCACCTCTTGGTTCTTGGAGCTTCTATGCTTTCACTTACGCATAAAACGCATTCCTTCATCATTTGTTTCCATCCCAAATAATGAGGCACTTTTTGTTTGGAATAGTTGCTTCAAAGCTGAGAAACCACCCTCAGTTTTGGGAACAGGAGGGCTTGCGTAACGTCCAGTCGGTACGGGTAAAAGGGATGAGGCAGCATGGAGGAGAAAAGCTTCGAAGATGTGAAGGGTGCTTGTTGGAGGCATTGGTGCCTGTGGTGCTGCTGATTTCACCTGGAGCTGGCACCTAATTTGCGCGTTAGAAAATTTCACCAGGCCTCTGTTAGAATCCCTTAGTGGCTAAACAAACAAACAAACAAAACACCGGCAAAAATCCTTTGAACCTGCCTATGATGGCTGGTCCGATTGAGTTGACTGCTTTGCAAACTACAAAAATTTTTACACTGCGTTAGTGGAACCAGGTGATTTTTAACTGCAGTAATTCGGAAGATTACTGTTCCCTTTCCTCTTAGGGGAAATGTAGCTCGGATCCAGCAGGTTGTAGTTATTTTTCAGCGTTGCTTTTTCAGTCTTCAAATTTGTGCTGTGTGTGTAACAGCTTCCCCCTGTTGTGTGACACCATCTTTTTACTCAGCTATATTCAGTTGCTTAATTTCTTGCATTTTTATAAAAGTATGCTGTGCTGTTCACTTTGCTGTTAACTGCTTGTATAAAAAATCTGGTAAAACAATGTGCGTCCTGCTCAGCAGAACACTGTTAGTTGACAAATGTCCAGTGAGAGTAAACCTCTCTGAGAAATGACTGAATTGCAAACCAAGACAGCTGATCTTTTAAGCTCGCAATTAAAATAATCATTAAAACCCGTTGTCATGTTGAAAATAACGCTGGAGCTGTGAAGGAGAGCAGAAGGTGGTGAAGGCAGCGGGAGGTGAGTGGAGGCGGACGCGCCGTGTCGGCGTCGGTACAGGCTGCGCTGGGCTGGGTGTGTTCGTGTGGCACACGGAAGCTTCTGATCCTCCGATGTATTTCTGTCTCTTAAGAGAACCATTTGAAATAATTAATCCAAGAGCTGATGCTTCAGTTAAACACTGAATTCATTCCCTTCTAGTATTAACCCGCGAGATGTGAGGGATGCTTTCTGTGGATTCCCAGCCTAAGAGAGCTCTTCCAGTGCAGATGAGACACTGCAGTGTTGATGGGAGCTATTTGCCTCACCTGCTTAAACGTGTTTCTAGAAGTAGTTAGAGAAGCCAAATTGTGTGTGGTTTGTCCCTATAATTTTCCGCTTGTGCTATCAGCCGCTCTCTGAGCTCGTTCTTTCCCCTTCAGAAAATGCTGGCTCCATCACACAGCGCAGGACGAAGAATTCCCTCCTCTTCCCTTGAGGCATTTGCACACAGTTTTATTTCCTTCTGCAGGAATTCAGCGACTCCTGCAAAGCCTCTGAACTGATTAACACCCCTGGGGTGATGACCCCAACCATTTCAGACCCGAAACGTCAGGTGCCTCAGCCCCTAGGTCTGTGCGGGTAGGTAGCCTGCTCGAGATGGCAAAACCTGTCTGGGTTTCTGGCCGTGCGCAGTGTGGCCTGAGGGTGTGCCCGAACTCGGGTGCGTTGTGCTGCACTCTTGTCCTGTAGCTGAGCCTGTGCTGGAGGGGACTGAGGCTGTCTGCCTGCAGCTGAGGGAGGAGCAGAAGGTGGGAGCTCGTGTGGGAGCTCGGCAGAGCCGTGCTTCAGCTGTTGCTCCACATCTCGGCACTGACAGCCAACAAGGCAGAGGGACGGACGCGTGGGTCAGGGGGAGTTGAGGAGGGGGGAGCGCTTAGGAAGGAGAAGAACGCTCGTTTCCTGTGCGTTTGGGGCACGTGGCGTCTGGTTCTGGAGCGTGCGGAGAGCATTGCCGTCAGCTCGCCCTTTGTTTTAAGCAGGCACAGACCCTTTGCATTCGGGCGAGCAGCTCAGTGGTGGGACTGCAGCTCGGAAGTCTCCTCTCCACCTACGTGTACCTTGGGGCATCCCTCGAGGGCACTGCTTCTGCCTGGGCTGCTGCACCTTCGCTGGCCCCAGGGGGCTGGGAGCAGGAGGTGCAGAGAGGCAGCACGTGGTGAGATCCTCCACACTTACAAGTGATGCTGCTTCGTCCCGGAGGCTGGCGTCTTTGTGCTTCTCCTCACGTCTGGCTCTTTCCCTGACGTGTCAGGGTCCCACTTGGTTCTCTGGGAACCCCAGCTTCCAGTTTTGTCACACCAGCTTTTGAAATCCTCCTCTCTTGTGATGCTGAGCACTGGAAGAGCTGTCCCAGAGCTACTGGACGCGTGTTCAGCACGTGCTTGATCTGTTGTAGGTAAAACTTGCGTGAAGATCTGCTGAGCGTGGTGGAAGAACACATTCCGTGTGAAAACGTTGCTTGGATGCTCCCGTTTCCCAGCTGCTGTGCCAGTTGCTGGGAGAGCCAGCTCAGCCCTCGCTCTGCCCGGAGGTTGGTTGTACAGAGCCGTGGCTGAAAGTGGCACTCCTTTATGGCTGCAGGTGAGGAGCACCTGAGAAGCCTCTTTGTGTTGCTTTTTGGGGCTGTTAAATGTAGCCTGGCTTTCACCTTTTCCTCCAGCTCCACTGCCCAGTAAATACTTTGTGCTGTTCTTTCTAAATAATTGAACCTCCAAGGCTCTCTGGGAGCTATAAAATCAGTTGCTTATTTACTTGGCTGCTAGCAGCACTTCTCAGCGCTTCCCAGCCCTCTTTAGCAACAGAAAGTGAAGAAAGGCCTTTTCTGGCAGAAACCAAGGGGGAATTCCAGGCAGGGATTTTGTGCTTACCCGAGCTGGAATTTGGGCAGAATTCAGGCCAGTGCCCTTGCGTTAGAGGTTGTTACAGGCTTTCTGCGTGGCCAGCTGACCAGAGTTTCAGCTCTTCTCGGAGACCTGGTACCTGCTAGCGCTGACTCTGTCGTGCAGCAGTGTTTGCTGAGGGCTTGGCCAGCAGCCTGCTCCAGTTGGGCGGCAGCAGCCAACCTGTGGGCTAAAGCAGCGTCTTTACAAGAAGAGAGTCCTGCTGAAGCGACATCTTCCTCTGTGGAGGAGGCATTCCCTCACCAGCTGGGCTCCTTTCTGCACCTGGCATCCCTCTCCTCGCCTACGTGGGCAGTTATCTCGGTGTGGTTTTTCTTTTTGCAGCTAGCAGAGGTATCTTGGATGGTTCTTCTTTTCTGCGTGGAGTTTGTTGTTGTACCGTTAGGGTGTTGGGGATTACGGCAGCGTTTCCAGGTGCTGTCGGGCCCCTCAGAGGCATTTCTGCTTCCATCTACGATGCGCTGAGCATTTTCTGTTCTCGGAGGTCTTGCTGCTGGAGTTGGGGTCAGCACTTCTGTGCTAGGAGCTTTGAGACGCCCCAGCTAATACGGCTGTGCCTGCAGGCAGATTGCCAGCGTGGTTTCTGGCTTTCTCTGAGCACTGCAGCAGGCTTTCTTTCCCTTCCAGTGGGGTGGGAAACACCTTGATTAGGAAAACCAACCCGGGCTGTTAACAAGGCACGTTGCTACACCCGGCGATTTACTGGCTGCCATAACAAGGGCTTTCAGGGTTCCCATGGAAGACAAAGCAGAGCGTCTCGACGTCCCTTTCCTCCTTTCCCTGCCGTACTGTTGTTGCATCTCCGTAAGAGATGGCCCCGCACCCAGTGCGTGATGCTTCGCTTTGCCTCGAGCTCCCGAGGTGCTGCTCGTCGGCGGGGGGCTGGGGCTGGCCCCCGGCTCCTTCACCCCGATGCCCCCGGCAGCTCTCCTGGAAGCGGTGTCCACACACCGCCAGTCACGCTCCTTTAGGCCTCCGCCCGTTTTTCTTGCTGGCTTTTCTGTAGCAGTGACTTCGTGCTCTGTGGTGCCTTGCCTTAAGCTGCTTTGAATTTCTGATGCGTCCTGCCCAGGCTGTAGCCCTTACAGCAGGCCAGGGCTGTTTCTCTGTTGGTTTTTTTTTTTTTACTGGACCCAGAAAAACGGTTCCTAGGATTTTCTGCTTTTGAGCAAGAAAGGTCCCCTTGTGTCCTAAGGGTAGCTGTACAAACCATCCCTGTGGTGATCGCTCCTGACGAATTTTTCCTTAATGCTCCCAGCGATAGACTTGAGGCCCCCTGGGATTTGCTCCACTCTAGAGCTATGCATTATTTACTGAGTTGCTCCTCTCTTCCCAGATCTGTAAACGAAGGAGGGCGTTCATTAACCGTTTCTTTTGCTCGTTTTATGGTTTCATTGCCGCTAGCTCGGCCGTTTGTCAGGCAGCCTCTCTGCTCGTGGGCGTTGCTGCGCTGCGGGCTTCAGATGGGCTGGTTGGCTGAACCGGGGGCTGAGCGGTGCTCCTGAGGTGGTGCTGCTTGGTGCGTTTTCACAAACAAGAGTTTGAGGGGATGAGAAATGCTCCGAGCTCTGTGTTAGAGCAGCGGGGGGGCTCAGGGCACGGGGATGCTCCCTGCTCTTCTCGCCCCAGAAGACCTGTGGGAAGCTGCTCTGCTCCTCACGGCGTACGGGTGAGGTGTGTGTGAGAGTCTCGTGGCTGGGACTGCAGCGTGTGCAGAGGGGTCGGGGAATGGCTGTGTTGGAGGGCAGAAAAACCCGCTGAAAGGGTTCTGTAGGGATTCTTCCCTGTTCTCTGAAATCCAAAACAGATGTCTGGCCTCTGGTCGGTATCTTAAAACAGAAGAAAAGTCGGTATAGGACCGCTCTGTTTGGAAATTAAATTCCCACATTCATTAATTAAATTTTCTAAATCCTACGTATTTAGAAATCTGTCTGTGCATGATGAGAAGCAAGAGGCGGGTTTTTCCACTGGGAAGCCATTCCAGGAGATTGTGGTCCGCGTTCCAGTGGAAAAACTTACATCCCAGCCAGGCAGCTGCTCCCGGAGGTACTGCTGTATTGAATGACAAATCGATGGCCCAGCATCCAGAATTGTTTGTGACTTCTGAAAGCGGTGTCTGACGGGCTGGATGGCAGCTCATGGCTCCAGAGAGACTCGGAATCGATAGTCCAGGGTTCTTCCCCCTGCTCAGCTCTTTTGCCACATCCTGGGGTCGTGCCGGTGAAAGCGATCGTGCTGCTGCTGCGTTTTTGTTGTTTGATGCTCGCCGTGCAAAGCGTGCCCGGCAGGGTAGCGCACGTGGCCGGGGGCTGTGCTGAGGCTGTCGGGCTGGGGTCTCGTGTCCGTCCGTCTGCCGGGGGTTGTGTTACTGCCACCTGACCCCACACACGTGCTTGGCTTCAGGACTAAATTTGCACACGCAGGGAACATCTCTCGCTAGATCTTGGGTGCTCCGCCCTGGATGTTTCATGTGCTGAGGGCGGTGAGGGGCTGTGCCATGGCTCCTGCGCTTGTGGCTTGTATTGTCTGGGGAGAGTTCTTTTTCATCCATACGCTGGGCTTGTTTAGAGTACAGAAGTGCTCCTCCAGGCCTCTGCGTGTGAATCCAAGGTTATCTAAGAAACATTTAAAAATATTAATTGTGCGGCTGAATTCTCTTACGATTTCATTTTTGCGCTTTGAGACTCCAAGTGTGCGCTCTGATACGCGGGGCTGCCTGCAGGCCTTTCAGTGCCACCCAGGTGTCACGGGCAGGTGCTTCGGGTTCTTGGAAGTGAATTTTGATGAATTTTTATTACTTTAAGGCAGCTTTTCAGTATCAAGACGGGGTGTATTTCGCAGGAGCCCTGGTCGCTGGGAGCGATGGCTCCCGGGGAGCCGGCAGGGAGGCGGGAGAGGTTGCAGGGGCCATCTCCGCTACATAACGCCCCCAGCGGGGAGGGGCCCTCCTGCGCCGGTACTTACGGGTCGGCATTGCCGGAAGGCCGGGCGGCGCGGAGCCTCCCCCTTCGGGGTCGGGGCTGACGTGCGGGTGGTGCGGGGGCCCCGCGCCGGCGGGGAGGCGGCGGCGGCGCGGGGTTGAGCAGCGCCCCCCCCCCCCACCCCGCTCGGCGGCCGGGGCCGCGTGGGTGCTGCGCGCACGGCGGTGCCGCAGCGCGGTTCCAAAAATTGCGCCCCGCGCACGGCGGGCGCTGCGCGTGTTGCCCGGCGTTAGCAGGGCCGCCCTCACCACGCGTTCATCGGGCGGCCGCGCAACCCCAAGATAAGGACGGTTGCGGCCGCTCCCCGCCCGCCCGCGCTGAGGCACGGCCGAGCGCCGCCGCGGTCACGGCGAGGGGGCGCGCGCCGCCGGCGCCCCCCCGCACGGCCCCGCGGCTCGGGGGCGCGCTCCGCGTGCCCGCCCCCTCCCACCCCCCACCCCCCCGAGCCCGCCGCCTGCCCCTCCCCGGCGCCGGTCGGAGCCGCGGCTGGCGGGGCGCTACCCAGCGTGCCCCGCGGTGGCGGGGGGGGCTGATTTGCATAGGGGGCGGGGTCAGCACCCGAGGGGGCGGGGCCGGCGGCAGAGCGCGCCCCCTGCCGGGCGCGGGGTGCGCCCCCAGCCCGCACCGCTTCCCAGTGAGGCGCAATTAGCCGGGAGGCGCTAATTAGCCCTGCCTGGCGGTCGCCCGGCCGGGCTCCTGGCAGCGAGCACCCCGGGGAGCAAAGGTTCAAGGGGCTGCCCTCCGCACGAGGAGCCCCGCGGCTGCCCCCGTGCTGAAGCGCCGCCTGTGCTCCGCTTGCAGGTGGTCCTCCTGGGCATCGACATCCTCTCCGCCCTGGTGTCGCGCCTGCAGGACCGCTTCAAGGCCCAGATCGGCACAGGTAAGGGCTGCGCGTAGGGGGCACGCGGGTGCAGGGCTGCGGAAATGCAACTTGGAAAGAGGCTGAGCCTTCGTAACGGGGCGAAAAATAAAATAATAAGCCGGGGGAAATAATAAACTGGGGAGCCAAGGGGCGTCGAGGCAGTTTCCTTCTGAGAGTTGGGGGTGTCGCTGTTCTCTTCCTGCAGTGCTGCCAAGTTTGCTCGACAGGCTGGGAGACTCCAAAGACTCGGTGAGGGAGCAGGATCAGACCTTGCTGCTGAAAATCATGGATCAAGCTGCTAACCCGCAGGTACGCCTGACGAGCCTTCGCGGCATGCGACTGAGCGACTGGCTGCTGAGCAAGGAGCTGCTCGAGACCGTATGGCTTCGATGCTCTGGTGCTCTGCAGGGTTGTTAATTCTTTCTGGCTTTTTCTTCTATCAGAAGGTTTCTTCCTGCGTGCCCCTGTCTGAAACTCATCTCCTTCGGCTTCTGTTCTGAGTTTTCGTTTGAGAATGCTGTTGCATGCCTGGTGGTCGGGATGTGTATGGGAGGGTGTGAGTGTTAGCTGGCTTTCCCCGGGAAGGGGTAGGTAGGTGTCACGGTAATTGCTCTGGGTGCTGGAAGGCGCTTGCTTTGTTTAAGTAAAAGTATTCTAGCTAGCAGTGAGTTAGGGTGAATTCAGCAAAGAATAAAGAATTGGTCACACCTAAAAATGGTTTCCCACCTGTCCTGTTCTGCCTCGATTGATGTAAAGCTTATGTACAAGCTCCAGAGATGTTGTGACGCGTGTCTGCTGGGAGAAATAGTCTCTGTTTCCTTTTTCCCTGTCTGACTTTCTTTTGTCTTTCACAGTACGTGTGGGATAGGATGCTAGGAGGATTCAAACACAAGAATTTCCGGACGAGAGAAGGGATCTGCCTCTGCCTTATTGCAACACTCAATGCGTAAGTCGAACCTCCCGCAGTCCGAAGCTGTGCACACAGGCTTGCCCTGGGATTCACGCTGGTGTCCTTTTGTTCTTTATTGCCAGATCTGGAGCTCAGAGCTTAACGCTGAGTAAGATAGTGCCACACATCTGTAACTTACTTGGAGATCCCAACAGCCAGGTAAGCGTTTGGTGCGAGTTGCTTCTTAAAGTTGTGCTGATTGTCCTTGTCAGTGAGCGGGGCTCTGGGTTCTGGCTGGCAAGGTAGCTAACTGTGCTGCTCTCGGTGAGTGCTGACTGGGAGATCCTTTGGTTGGTTTCGAATGGGTAAGATTTGAAATACGTCTACAACAACGTCTAAATCGCATCAACACTTCAACAGAACAGCGTCGGTCTGCAGGCGATGTGAACGGAACAAAAAACCTGAATGCAAGGGAAGCTGGGGGATCCCTCTGGGCTCAGTGCAGCATCTGAGCACCTTCAGATAAGAACCCCTCTGGGCAGGGAGGGCAAAATGGGACCAGTCTGACAGCCTAGCCATGTGCTGCCACAAGTTGTGTGAGGAGATTGTGACTAAGGGCTAGAAGCAAGCTAAGCTGGATGGGAGCCTTAAATCCAGAGTACAAGTCGAAAATACATACTGGGGAAAAAAAAAAAGCCTGTCACTTCCATGTACTTTCTGTTCCCTTTTCCGTATCTTACTGTTTCCCGGCTCTGTTGTTATGTATGCCTTACTAAATAAGGCCAGCCCCCAGCACTGGTGCAAAGAGGCCTCTCTTGCTAAGGAGAGCTTGTAGCGTAACCTGAAATTAGATGTAAACAAGCGAGGTCAGTGAGAAGAGAGGGGGTGAGGAGGAAAGGTTCCCCTTAATGCCGTGGAGCACAGGCACCTGCAGGCTTTGAGTATCCCCGTTGTCCTCCCAGTGTGGGTGACACTTGTGATCCAGGTCTGGAGCGGGTATTTAGCTGGGAGGAAGCCTGGGGTGGGCACCTGGGGAAAGGGTTTGTGTTGGCCATATTTCCATGGTTGTCAGGGCCTCCCCTTGCTAAATCATCTCATGCCTGAGCTGGTCAGATACAAATCTCTTGTCTGCGAGGGTGCCTGCTCCTGAGGCGTGGGACGTCTGAGCCTGCTGATGCTCAGTCAATGCTGCCCTCTCTTGGTGAAACGTGGTGCAGAGCGAGATCCATGGCAAGCGCAGTATTTTTCCCTTTTGTTGGGGATGTGGGAGGCTTCTTATTGCCCTTTTCATAAGGAGTGTTTTTTTTTTTTTGTTTGTTTTTATTTTTAGCTAATTAAGAGCTTCTGTAACATGGTGAGCATCAGTTAGCTATCGTTTAAATATTGTTATGCTTCCGGAGAAATAAAATTGAGCCCTAAAGTTTTGCTATTGCTGTGGCAGCTTAAAGCCAGCGTGGCGGTAGGGGCAGCCTGCCTCACCCTTGTGGGGTTCACCCAGTGCCCCAGACAGACCTCTGCGTAGCTTGGCGCAGGCCTGAAGCCCTTTGGGGCCGCCCTGGGAGGGCACTGGGGGCACTGAGCCGCAGGCGTGTGTCCTGCCCTGGCGGGGCTGGTGGGCAGGGAGGAGAGAGGCCGGGCCGCTGGTGAAGGGCTGAGGTGAACGAAGAAAACTGCTGGATGGAAATGAGGCAGAGCAGGACAGCGGGGTGAGAGGGGCGTGAGTTGAGTGCTAGTCATGTTTTGTGGGAAGCAGGGTGTGCGTGTCTGCCCTGGATTGCTTTGGGAACCCCCTTTTTTGTGGAGGGGAGGGTTAACATTAGAAGCAAGCAGAAGTGCATGGCTCTTGCAGTATTTGTGCGGGCGGAACCTTCTCTGCCCACCGCATCTGATGGAGGAAGGGGGTTTTAGTAGGCACAGGTGACACTTCATTCAGGTTTCCAGCTCTTCTGGTGGGAGGCAGACGGAAAGATATGCCCAGCAGTCAGTTTTGCAAATGAGCGTGGAAAACATGCAAAACTATTCAGCAGAGAATCTAGGCCGAGTGTTCCTTCCTGGTGCTGGTGAGATACCTCGGACAGCAGGTAAAGCACAGGGTGCACAACTATTAATGGCTTCATGCTGCTGCTTTGCTCTGGTGTTAAGGTGAATTTCATTTACGATCAGATAAAGATTGGCCAGGGAGTTGGAAGTTTTTAGTACTTTGACCCTGGTGGTATTTTTGCTTCCTCTGCTGGCCTTGCCTTGTGTCGGGGCTTTCGCTGTTGAGTGGAGGCGTGCGACTCAGGGCTGGAGGTGTTAGTACTGCCACGAAGCCTGGAGCAGGACTACAGGGGTTGTCGCACCCTTATTCTTCTGCCATGTGTTTTTCTGTATGAATGCCGTTTCCTTGTGCTGGGCAATATCCAGCCCAGAACAAGCTTTTTGCAGGAGCAGTGGGTCTGGGGGTTCTGACTGGGAAACTGCTCCGTTTGCAGCTCACTCAGCTTTTCACGTGGTGACTCAGGTGGCTGATGATCCCTCCCTCCATATTTTATCATCGGCATGGAAAGTTAGGTAAAATTAGACCTCCTGATACTGCTAATGGAATACACTGATACCGCTAGGAGCGGAGGCTTTTGAGATCATGTGTATGGGGCAGCTGTTGTTGCTGGGAAATATGCAAATCTCTTTCTCCAAAGTAGGGCAGGGATTTATTTATTTAAATAATAAAGATGACTTATTTCTCTCATATCCGATGTTCAGGTTCGAGATGCAGCAATAAACAGCCTTGTGGAGATCTACAGACACGTCGGTGAACGTGTAAGGGCTGATCTCAGTAAAAAAGGATTACCCCAGTCTCGGTAAGTTGAGAAGATCCTTGTGTTTTAACTATTTTTGTGTGGTTTTTTAATCCCCTCCTTTCCTTTTTGCAAGGCTTCAGGTGCTGCATGATTGAACCATTTCCTGGGATCAGAGTTTTTCCTTCATTCCATATGCACCTACCTAGGTTTTTTGTTTAATGTGGATCCTGTACCTTTGTCTAAGTATTTCAAAATTACGGCCACAGCATCTTTTGAAAGCTAATTAGTTATCTGAGTTAAGATGTAACACGGTGTTTTTCCTGTGTGTCTAGAGAGGGCATTTAGAGTAGCCTGGGTGTATGTGACTTACAAGGTTGTCATCTGGAGAACCCTGTAGTCGTTATCATCAGTTACAAGGTTTTATTAAAACAAACAAGCCAAACACAAACAGTCCGTCTGCTTCTGCCACTAAATCATACTAAACGTTTTAGTCAGTGCTAGTTGGCTTCTTGGGACAGATGCTTAGTGTAGGGTTTGCGATCTTTGACAACGTGAAATCCAGGAACTTGCTGTGTTTTGTTTTTTAGCTTTTTAAGCCTGTGCTTATCTGAGACCTGATGTGTGAGGCGGTTACATCAGAGCCTTTATTCACCTTGCAGTTTGTTGTGGTGTTTTCTGAGTTTGGGAGGGAGTCAGGCTCAAGGGATTTGGCTATTAAACCATCTCAGCACTTTACGACAGATATATGTACCGTACAGAAGCTCCAAGAGTTTTAAGTTAATACTCCTCCATCGAGGAGTACGTTGAGGTTACAGGAGTGTTGTGTCTTGCCCTGCTGTACGCTACGTGGTCTGCGGTCTTCCTGCACCGCCTCAGTGCTTTAACAGGAGGTGAGGGCAGCTGGAGCCAAGCTTTATCCCCTCTCCACAGTGCCAGTGTTACAGAAGGTCTGTTGCATTTGCGAGCCTGGCAGGAGTTAGAGAGGCCCGAGGGGCATGGTGAGTAGAAATGACGCAGAGGTTAAGGGGATCTTGTAGCTGGTGGAGAAGGGTTTCCATTATTATCTTGTGTTTTAGCGTTACACTTGAGTTAAGTGTCACGTAGGCATGGCCAGCCTCACCACCTCCACTTCCCCAGCTGCATCCTGGGCTATCTGTGCAGCTGCCTGCGTGGTGATTTGTTTCTATGCTTCTAGTCTTCCTGCAGTTTCTAACGTGCAGGATCGAACATGGTTGGATCAGAGGATGGAGGAGATGGCAGTGTACCAATGCACAAAAAGGGAGCATGGAAAGAGGTGGTTTCAGAGGTGGGGTGTGATGCTGTTGCCTCTTGTTTTCTAGCGAAAGCATCTGCTGCGCCATGGCCTAAAGGGGTATGCTCTCTAGGGAGGAATAATGAGATGGGGTAAAGATCTGCTCTGCTGGGCCCATGACGTGATTAGGAAAGAAATGTCACGGGCAAACAACAATATTATGCAAAGTTTGCGTTTTTTTCCTGTTGTATTTCTGCAAACGGTTAAAAATAGGCAAAGCAGTAATGAACTGGAAACGCATTTAGAAGGAGACCTGCCACATGTTTAGTAATGTAGTATTTCCAATCGTATTTCTTTTGTCTGTATAGTATCACTGTTTTTTTTCTTTATCAGCCATTGGACATTGTGATTCTTTTAATAATTTAAAAAAAACTGCCTTCCATATTGACTTTTCTGACAGCATTTCCAATGATGTGAGTCAAGCAAAATCTGTCCTGTAATGTCTTAAATAGGAAGGTTCCTTAAAAGTTAAATTCAACTACTGATTGTAGATTTTTCTTTAACTTTCAAACAGGTTGAATGTAATTTTTACAAAATTCGACGAGGTCCAGAAATCTGGAAACATGATCCAGAGTTCAGGGGGTGAGTAGAAGTGCCTGCGTTCTTTTTGGTGCCTTTAGTAATTTTCAGTTGGTGAGACAATGGATGGAAAAACAGTATCCTGCTAGGAAAAACAACTATGGGAGATCATTCAGAAATATACACACAGCTTGAGTAGATGTTTAGTTAGTCTGCTCTGTGTTCCTGGTAGTATTAAGGAGAATTTCAAGAACAGAAGGTATTGCTAACTTTGTTTTCCTCTTGACTTCCATTAGGAAAATCCAACTTCTGTTTGCAAGTCTATGGGCATCTTTCTTTAAATTGATGGTAAAATAAATAGTAAATTAGGAGGAAAAGCCTCTTCAGTTTTAATGCCCTACAAAGTACAATGTGTACATATTAACATAGTGTCCTATTTAATGTTCATATTGTTTAGGAATCGTGTTTTGTAATTTCTAAGTTTGTATGCGTTGTATGAGTATGACTGGTAACTAGAGTGAAACCTCTTATAAGAGCTTTCTTTTTGCGCTTGTCCAAGCATAGGATTTTGCTTGCTTTAAAAACAAGTGTCTTATTGCTGCTTTTCATATATAATTAATTTTTAGAAATATTTTTGAGATGCTCTCTGAGTCAAAGGAGGGAATTCATCTTTCTGCCAAGAGCTGAGTAGAGCAGAGGTAGAAAAAATGCGGGTTCAGTGCTGCAGGTTCATTTCATTCATCAGGAATGAATAAGATGGACTTATTTGAAAATTAAGTTGTATTTTGGGTTATTCCAAAATGTCGTATGACATTCTCTTCTACATCTGGAAATGATGAAAACCTATAACGGGTTCCTCTGTGTTGCAATGGGTTAAAACTCCTCCATGCTTTTGCACAATGTAGGAAAATATGGTCTGTACATGTAGATGATGCTTAGAGTGGCCTCATCTGCTTATGAGTGCAGTTGAGGTGCAAATCTCCTTGTACTTTTTTTTTTTTTAAAGGAGAAAGTGAATATTTAATCCCTTAGCAAACACCTTAAGGTTTACAACCTCTAGATGTTTATTCTGAAATCCTAGCTCAACCTGAAACAAGCATGCTCTTGATCCAGCTTCCCTGCTTTCCACAGGCTAGGCTGTGGTAGGATTTTTGTTTTGCTAGCAGTGGAATGGACTGGATTTTCAAAACAGGAAAAGTTAGCAAGCTACATAGTATGATACACTAAGTTGTTCTCTGTGCCCTGTGAGATGTGTTGCTACTTTGTCATTTTAAACAAATGATGTGCTGGGATGATGTCTGTGGGTGGGATTCCTGCTGGGTTTTTCCTCTATGAGGAGGGGAAAAGTTTCAGGTGGTTATTGTGCCACTAGCTAAATTTAAGCTAAATTTACTCAGGGTTTTTCTAAGCCAAATGAAAGTGATTTTTGTAGAAAATCAGGTATGTCACAACTGATTAGTAGAGTATGAGTATTAATATGAAAGAGGTGAGATAACGTGTAAGAATTGAACTTCAGTGAAGAGTGAAAAGCTAGAGTAAATTTGGATTTGCAATGCAAGTTTTAGCTCTGCAATTATTTTAGGATATGCAGGATCCTGAACAGTACCAGAGCCATCACTTGCTAATGGTTGGCTTTTGAGAGGTGGTTCTGGTCTCCGGGCTGAATGTCCCAGCATATGTCATGATGTGATTCATAGCTGCTGGCAGTCTTGAAAACATCAAAAGAAGCAAGATGGGACAATAGGCAGATGAGTCTTGGTGTGCCATCTCTTTCCAAGAAAGCAGACCATATGTTTTAAAACTCAGTCAAGGAAGGATTCCTTAAGAACATGACCTTTTTTTTTCAAAAAAAAAAAAAAGTAAAGAAAGTAAAGTAATACATCTAATACAGATAGATGCTTTTAGGCTTTGCTGAGAATTATTATTATTATTATTATTATTATTTTTAATACACCTTCCTCTGCCACCGTTCTAATGAATGTGACGTTTAAATCCCGTGCATATACACTGCTGAGGACCTTACACACCCTGTCTCGTGCCCTTGACTCCACCAACAGTCTTTTTGTGCTTCCTGACACAAATACTTCTGGCTTCCTCACTCTGCTTAACCCAATCTGATGTCTCACTGTCCTTGCTTGTGCAGTGGCTGGATGCAGTCCCTGGTGTGTTAGCATTTCTTCTCTGTTGAAACTCCTGAGTGGGCGTTGAGACCAAAAAGTAGCACGGGGGAAGAGGAGTTGGGGAGTGTGGAGGAGCGCTGTGGGGAGCAAGGTGCAGGAAGAACTGGCTCTCTTTTTGGTCTACCAGGATACTCTTCATCTTTTGCCAAGAATGAAAAAATGGGTAGTTTATCTTTTTGAGGTTGTGTAAGCCAGTGAGGAGGCTTATCTTCACCCATGGTCACAAGTTTGTTATGACCTAAAGGCAAGTCCTGTAGGGCTTCCTGTGTCCCTGATTCCTCCTGCAGCTTTTGAACAAAGGTGACGTTTTCAGCATCTGTCACCAGGAAGAATGATGAATATTGCACGACCAAAAGATTAGCCTTTCTCAGGAAACAGCTGTCTCAGCCTTGGTAGTCCTTTGCTTCTGGCAGCGTACGATATCGATTATGAGGACGCCTACCTGTTAGTGTTGGTAGCACTCCCTTTGGTTTCTAACTCCCAGGCCTTGCCTACAGCAGCAGCAAACTCAGGTTCGTGCCTCTCTGTACCTACCTTCTTCTATTTCCAGCTCTACACAGGCTGCGTTCGTGTCCCAGAGGTTTTGGGAAGCAGACAGGCAGATGTTCGTGCAGCCTGCAGCTCTGTAAGCACTCATCAGCATTAAGCAGTGCTGCAGAAGAAGCAGCAGCACCTGCTCATGCTGGATTTTCTGTCCTGGATGCTCCCTGTGTTGGGTGGGATGGGTGCTAGTGCTGCTGGCAGAGAGCAGAGGCCGCAGGATAGACCTGGCTGAAAACGAACACGTTGCCTCTTGAATTCACCCCCTTGTGTAAGGGCTTTGTGTTGTGCAGGGGTAAGGCATGCCTCTGAAATGGCAAGATTCAAGTGGTATCATGACTTCCAAAAACACTAGCAAAGATCATGTCTAACTTTTTCATGTGGTCTTACGGGTGAGTATGTGGGATCTGTACTTCTCAGCTGGGTAACCCGGAGCAGGCTGAGTAAAAGCATGATTTGTTACTGAGCCCTGGCCCAGGACAACTGGAGCGTGCCAGTTACAACAGGATTTGAAATGGTTGGCAGAGCTGACTTCTCGCACAACATAGTGTTACTGGGCAGGTGGGAAGGTGAGAATTGTTTCTGAAATGGTGAAGCGTGCCAAAATACCTGGTCAAAGAAGAATTAGGGTTAAGATTGATCCTTTAGATTTCAGCTTACTGCTTGGGATGAGTTTTCTGGACTGCTCCCTCTGCTGAGTGGGATAGACCCTAGTGTTGCTGATCACTGAAGATTCAAATTAAAAAAAAAAAAAAGCAACTGCAACAGCTTTTTTTGTATATCAGGAGTAATTTGGAGATGAGTGAGGTTTCTATAAGTTGCTAAAGATTTCTTGTAACGCTTTGTATGACACACATACACAGGTGAACAAAATTTTATTGAGCTTACTAGTAAAAGTCCTTTAAAGAACAGGATATATTCTGATCCCATGTATGAAACAAATGAATCGGCTCTAATCAGACTGTGAGCGTTGTAAAGAATCAAAAATATGAATTATTTCCTTATATTTACTTTTCTGTACTGTGGTCCATTGCTGTTGCTTTGGATTTATCTTGATGGCTATTTTATTTGGCTAGGTTTTGTTTTCACTGTTTGATAATAGAAGAATCAAGCGAGTGGTGGGGTGGGGGAGGTTTGCATTGTGCGAGGTGTTTCGTGAAGAGGGAGGGAGGTTTTGGTATGCTGAAGTATGCTGCTTGTTGCTAGGCTACCAGAAGACCTTATGTCTGGAATATGAAGTTAAAATCCACAGTGGGTTTCTCGATGATTCGTGGTGCATCTCTGTTTTGTTATCGGGCCTATAATTAGTCAGCCTCTTGAAGCAAAAATTATAGTTTTTTCCCCCTTCAGGCTTTCAGCAGGCTAATTATTTTTTGTATAACTGCTTTTGCTAATTATGCAGATGCCTTATTCCTCTGGGACAAATACGTTTTCAGCATGAAAGAGCCAATAATTGCCAGCTCGTCAGCTGCTGTCTTCGCGTGGCGTTGCGTGATGATCTTTAATTGGATGTGATACGGGGAGAGGCTATTGGACATAAACAGGCTTTCATTTACTCCAGGAAATTCATGCTGCACAGGCTTTCTTGGCCTCATGTCTGGAAGGACCTGAGCATAAAGCATGCAATTTTTTTTCCGTGGGTTTGAATTGTCTTGAATCTACCAGGAGCCTGGAAGACTTTATATTCAAGATTAGGAACGTGATAAGTGACCTGCTGAGAGATACAGATGGATAGGAAATGATCCAAACCAGAGCTATTAGTAACCAAACTGTTTTGATGCATTTTTCATGCTCTTGATCATTATGGTATCATAATACAATGTGTTAACGTGAAACATTTGTACGTATGTTTATTTTACATACGTGATGTGATTTCTGTGAGACCCTTCTACACAGGTGTGTGCAGGGATACTGCAGTGGTGTGCCAGTAACGTAGTACCTGTTCGTAGGAAGGGGACCAAACTTCCTTTTCTACACGGAATTTTGCATTTGCTCAGGAGAGCAAGACTTAAGAATAGCGGAGGTGTTATTGGTCTTGGGCTGCAAGGAAATGAAAGCAGGAGAGGTAACGCCAGCAGTCTGGAGCTGAGCTCTCTCCCCCACATATGCTTACACAGAGTAAGGTGAGAGGAGGATGCAGTTTTAGTAGTTGCCTGGTTTTGTTAGTTCTAGGAGTAATCAGATTAAAACAATGTTTAAATAGCAAAAGTGATGATTCCAGTTGCTGAAAGCCTGAGAAGAAGGAACAGTGTTATTCCTGAACAGAACTACTTCTGTATTTGAGGTATTGTTTAATCTAAGATAAGTAATGCTGCTTGTTGGGTTGATTCTCTTTTGGTTTAAGAGGAAGTTGACAGCTCAGAGGCAATTAGCCGAAAATTACCTATTCTAGATTCCCATGTTATGCTAGTAATAAAGCTAGTCACTGGATGTCACTTCACTATCTATTATAAGGAGAAAAATAACCAAGTGTTGCCATGTGCCTGTGGGTGGGATATTGTTTGTTTGTCAACACATATCCGAGCACCAGAATTAGACTGGAAGGAGGGGTGAGTTTTTGTGATACCACAGAGAGGTTTTGAACTGACAAACACCGTGCTGTGCTCTTCTGCATTCATGCCTCATTGTGCAATTTAATTTTCCATTATGTCTTGTTCTCTATTTTGTTTTCAAGCTGAAATAGAAAATGAAATAGGAAATTAATTTAATTGACTCAGCATTCCCTTGCTATAAAAAAGCAAGGAAAGACCCCTTTATCCCCACAGGGGTTGAGAAAGTAATAATGTCTATGATTCAAAAATCAGTACTGCCAGCTGACTGTACATCCTTGTGGAAGATATAAATGGGCAAGACCAGCTCTGTTTCCTTTCTATTACACAAATTTGTAAACAAGCATATTACTGCACTCTGGATTTAAAATCCTTAAATTTAAAAGGGAGTAATGTGAGCAAACAGGCAGAGGAGGAAAAATGGTGCTCAGCTGAATGCTGAACAGGCTTTTATTTTGGAGGAGAGGTGGCAATCATCTGCTAGGTCACACAGAGAAGTCATTTAGGAGGGTGGAGAGTTTGCTGGTGGTTAAGTTACGGAGAGACATGTACAGTAGGGCTGCTTTCGGAGCACAGTGCTCTTCCTCAGCATCTCAGGAGCACTGCAGATAATGACTACAGGGAAAGGTAGGTGCTAATGAACATGCCACAGGGATGGGTGGGTTTATTTGTTAGCATCTGAATATTTGCCTGTTAAATTTCTTCTTAATATTGTGAAGAGACTGAAGCAATCTTGCAGTAGAAGTGAAACTAACAGCCTGTAAGCATCTGTGGCATGGTGACATCGAGTTCAGCTTAAGGTTCTATAAAATATGATAAATGACCTGTTTGACAGGGGTAAAGGAAGAGTACGTATATATAAGGATGTGGAACATGCCATGAGAGGGGTGAAGGGCAGGTATTTTCAGATGTTCTCGCTGGTTTGTGATGTTTGGTCACTAAAGATTTATTTCTGAAGTGGTTCTTTTTGCAGTATCAGTTGGGAAGTTTATTTAAATTGGATGTAACTCCTTTTGAGGTAACACTGAATTGTACTTCCAAGAATGTGCTGCATGGGGATACCACCAGCTTTTTTGTAGTTTTGTGTTTTAACTACATTTTTGTAACAGAAAAGGATACCTGTGGAAGTCAGAGAGGTGGGGGGGAACTAGGTGAATGGAAATTGAAAGGCAGAGGAGCTCTGTATCTATTCACCTGTGAAGAATTAATTTATGGGATGGAATTATGTTTTGGGTTTATTTCTGGTACATTGTAAGCCTGTGCCTTTCATCTTAGCTGTTAGAGGAATTGATTTCTGTTAGCCATCTTTGCAAAAGCTGTCTTTTTTCTCCATTTTCCCCATTCAATGTACGTGTTGTCCTGCTGAAATACCTATATAATGTTGTGGATATAGCAGGTGAAATTGAGCAAGTTTGAGATTGTCAGTATCAGAGTTGCATGGATGTTGGGTTTGTGTTGATTACCCTCTCAAGATGAGTTAATTGGCAGCTCTTCTTGTACTGGATTTAGAAGGTGGACATCACCTGAGTAAATTGAATACCATGGGATTGATATTGCGTGACCGTACTTGCTGTTTTTACACTCAGCTCTTTAGACTTTAGATCCTGTCGTAATATTGTGATCTGCCAACACTATTGCAAAGCAATCAGCACACAGATTTTTCAGAGGAGGCAGGGGGATGCATTTATGTGGTGTTAACTGTGAACAGTCAGTTAATGCCTCCCAGCTCTGGGAACCAAAACACAAAAACCTGTATTGGTCAGTTCTTAATCTCATCAGTGAACTACACTGCCTGTCACTGGGCCACGTTACCATCTGTAGCTGAGATACCTCCTTCATTCTGTCTCCTCCTGTGCAGGTGACGAGAGGAATTCAGAATATCTTTTTTTTTCTAAAATTGGAATTGTGTGTTGAAGAATTAATGTACGTACCAGATTTTTTTAAAGAAACTAAGCATGTATTTGTTAATGAAACACAATGATTTCCTCATGCTGGAAACTTCTCAGCTTTGAAGGATTAGCTGTTGTAATGAAGAGCCTGGGGTCACAGTCCGGCTGGTTTTATCTGGGAAGGGAAGCGTCTGGTTGGGAAGTATCTGACCTCCAGGTTGCCATTGGTTGTTGAAGCTGTGATAATAGTTGATAATGTCAGAGGAAAAGTAAGTATAGAAGTTGTTAGGGCTATTATTGTCGCCTGGATTGAATCCAGGGTGCTTTTTGTGTTGACCTACCTCACAAATTGGGAATAAGCTACTGGCTTTTCCATTGAAACGTGTATTATTCTGTGGATGCAATGTGTTTTTAGGTAAAGGTTGAGTGTGAGTAATCTCAGTGGAGCTCTCACCTTGAGGATGGCACCTTCTTCAGACCATAGGATTCCTTTGCAAGGAAGCAGTGGACCAGAGTTACTTTGGTTGTATGTCTACCAGTGTCATCACTTTCTTAACCCTTGGCGATTTTATATGAATACAGAAGCCCTCTTTTGGCAAAACGTTGGTGTAACCAAACAGAACCACTTCACTGTTGCATTTCATGGTATTTCCAACAGACCTGCAAGAAGCACAGGCTAAAGGAGTGGCCAGCTAAATGATGAGATTCTGCTGTTTAGTGTGGAACTCATGAACAAAAGATTAGCATGCACAATTCCATTAATACTAATGCAAGTTAAAAGCATAAATAACCTGCACGTCTGGAGATGAACTTCTTTATGCAGGGCCTAGTCTCTTTCCCATTGGTATAAGTACCATGTGGATCTGACAGACCTCAGCAGTTGTCTTAAAGGACACACAAAACTTGGGACACATTGCAAGGACAAATCTACAGGCCAGTGTCTGTAACAAAACTTAGAATGAATTGCAGATAATACCATACCCTTCCCATGGAAACTGTACTAACATCTGGTAGGGCTATGCAGATGATCACATCGCTGCTTTCTCTACCGTGTGCTTTTATCTCCAGCTTTTCATATCTTTCTATGTCATGTTGGTTTAATCATTCAAACAAAACCTCAAATCTGCAGCTATTGCCTTTAACAGATCCTAGTAGACTGGTCCAGAGATGTTACGCCACTTTGCCCAGCTAGCACTCCCTTGCACTTCTGCCAGAGAGAGCTAGGGGTCAAGGCTGGATCAATATCAACTCCAGTGACATTTTCAGATAAAAGGGCTAACTCTAAATCTCATGTTTCTGATCTGTTAGTTTTCACATGTATTATACAGAAGCAAATTTGTCAGTAGGATTGTTCATACATGTGTGTACACCTCAGTCGTTTTGAGTGTAGCTATGATGTAAGTCAGTCTTTCAATTCTCAAAGAGAGTCAGGAGTATAAATTGCTCAAATATCATATATAAAGGTTGATGTGCTAGGGGCAAGCTGTTATGAATGAGAAGTATCCCATGGTCATGTGCTCTGGATTTGTGAAGCTTCTTGGGCTTGTGTTTATGTATTTTATACACTTTGGCTTCAGCACTTGCTGGGGAAGCACAGTAAAGTACTTCACTGAGCAGAAGTGGTGGTATCACATTTTCCTCTGCTAGGGCAAGAATTACAGAACTGTTCTTGAGGTAGGAAACTTTGCCTGAGGCTTACAAATAGCTTAGAATCATAGAATATCCGGAGCTGGAAGAGGCCCACAAGGATCATCAAGTCCATCTCCTGGTTCCGTACAGGACCACCCAAACATCAAACCATGTGTCTGAGAGCGTTGTCCAAATGCTTCTTGCACTTGGTGCTGTGATCGCTTCCATGGGGGGCCTGTCCCAGTGCCCGACCACCCTCTGGGTGCAGAACCTTTCCCTAACACCCAGCCTGACCCTCCCCTGTCCCAGCTCCATGCCGTTCCCTCAGGTCCTGTCGCCGTCCCCAGAGAGCAGAGCTCAGCGCCTGCCCCTCTGCTCCCCTCGTGAGGGAGCTGCAGGCTGCCATGAGGCCTCCCCTCAGCCTGCTCTGCTCTGGGCTGAACAGACCAAGGGACCTCAGTTGCTGCTCATGTGTCTTTCCCTCCAGACCCTTCACCATCTTTGTAGCCGTCCTTTGGACACTCTCTAGTAGCTTTATATCATTCTTATATTGTGGTGCTTGAAACTGCGCACAGTCCTTGAGGTGAGGCCGCAGGACCAGGCAGAGTAGGACAATCCCTTCCCTCGACCTGCTAGCTGTGCTGCGCCTGAGGCACCCCAGGGTATAGCTGACCCTTTTGGCTGCCAGGGCACGCTGCTGACTTCTGTTCAACTTTCTGTCAACCAAAACCCCCAGATCCCTTTCTGTGGGACCGCTCTCCAACCTTTCTTCCCCAGCCTACACGTTTCCAGATGGCCCTGTCCCAGGTGCAGAATCTGGTGCTTGCTCTTGTTAAATGTCATGTGGTTGGTGATAATCCAGCGCTTTGATTTGTCAGATCTCTCTGCAAGGCCTCCCCACCACTGAGTGAGTCAACAGGTCCTCCCAATTTAGTGTCATCTGCAAGCTTACTTAGCATACCTTAGGTCCTGCATCAAAGTCATTTATGAAAACATTGAAGAGAACTGGCCTTAAAATGGAGTACTGTGGGAACCTCACTAGTGACTGGCTGCCAGGCTGATGTAACCCCATTTATTGTAACCCTTTGAGCCTGACCAGTCAGCCAAGTGTTCACCCATTGTATTATGTTTTTGTCTATCTGTTTGCTGGACATTTTGTCCAAAATGATATTGTGAGAACAGTATCAAAAGCTTTGCTGAAATGCAAAAAGGTTACAACTACTGGCTTCCCTTGGTCAACAAGTCTCCACAAATGCAGCTAATCATGGAGGTTGTCCTACCCATCTCCTTTTTATGTGCTGGTTCTGTGGCCAAGCCTGGGAACTGGGTGCTTGAAAGTAGTCTCCTGATACTTCTTGTAAGCTGTTTTTTATATAGGATCCCTGTCCCAGTTAGAGCTAAATTGCTGTCCTTAATCAGCAGTCTTAGTAATGACCAAAGACTGCTTGGGGGAGATGAAATTTCTCACACCTCTTGTGTGGCTTTGAATTCCTGTGCTGCTGCTCTCATTTATTTGATGAGATTTGTTTTCAGGCTAAGCATGACATAAGCTTAACAAGTGAACTGAGTTTGGCTGCTGTAATCATCAGCTTCTGATGGGGAAAGCATCCGTCCCTAGGTAACCGGTGAACCTACAGGATAGGCTTTTAGCAGCAATAAGAGCATGAGACACGCAACCCTGCAGGATGAAAAGCATCCCTGCCCTTGCAGAACAGGGTTTGTGTAGTGTACCCACAGTAGCTACAGTTTCCATAACCATGAGATCTTATTCAAGTGTCTTCCAGTGTCTAGACTAAAGAGCACATAATTGTTTTTAAAGAACCTAGGAGCTAATGCTTTTGCAGGCTTAAAGGTAGCCTTACGTTGAGTCTCATTTTCCATATTCAAGCAATTGATCTTATCCTGGACTAGACTGATTATACTATCAAGTTCATTTCTGAGAGAAAGACATACTGATACAGATGGTGTACCCAGTTTTAACATACAGCTGTAGAACAAGTAACTGCAGTTACAGCCCTGTAAGTCAGGGGCACAAAGAGGACCTTTATTCTACACACAGGAGCAGACAAGTGCTGATTTGTTACTCCAGTATGAAGTACAGTTAATGCGTTGTGTGTACTTGGCTCTGGTCTAGCATTATGTTGCCCTCCTCCTTCATTATGTTTGGCTGGAGTATTTTGTTTGCTGCTCAGATACAGTGATGTGAAATAGAGCAAAACCAAACTGTAAAAAGTGTCCTATTTTTTGTAGTATTAAGGCAGCAAATGCTGTATAATGACTGGGTTTCTTTTGCTTGCTGAAGGAATTAATTCTGCCCTGCTTGCTCTGTCAAAGGAATCCTTTTGTTGCATTGTGAGAAGCAGTTTGAATCTTTTATTTGTTTATTCCCCCGAAGCCCAAGACTACAGACAGCCCTGGATAATCCTTGCTTGGTTTACAGTGTACGTGTAGCCTGCAGGGAGCTCGCTGCAGCCAAAGCTTTGAGGAAAAAATGCTGATGGCATTTTCGTTGCAGTTGGCCTTCTGAGTGAAGCCAGGTGAATCTTAGTGCACACAATACACTGTAGAGTAAGAGATAAACATCTTCATTCACTGTACAGCATCACTTGAAGTGCTTTTCTTAAGAATGGCAAAGTAGCAGCTGGATTTCTAGACCAGCTCCTTTTTCTTCAGAGCTCTAACAAATGCTGTTAGATGCTTGCCATGGAAGTGTCTGGTATAGTTGCAGATATTAATGCTTGTGTCTAATGAATATGAAATGTTCTAGGAGTTCTCTGGAATAGCAATTTGTTAGTGCTGGACACTTACATGCATGCAGACATGGGAAAGACAAATTCACGCTTTTTCTTGCCTCCAAATCTGCTCCCTTTGACATTAACAGATCTATCTAGTGATTTCAATGAACAGGGTGCTCTGTAAAGTGCTGGCCAACTATTCGTTGTAATAGCCTTGTGTGGATGTTTTACGCAAGATCGCTCTAAGTCTTTCAGGGGGAAGAGGAGTAGCACTTCTATGTATGAAACGATGTCAACACCATTTCTCCTAATGTCTCCTTTCTGCAACTGGCCGTGGCTCTTGCAGAGTTGTTGCTGCCCCCTCTGCCCCCCACATAGTGGGACCATTCCTCATGGATGCGGTGTGGGTAGGGGAAAGGTGCATCCGTCTTTCCAAGAAATGATGCACGTCTTCTGTATACATCTCTCCTGAGTAACGGCTCTCCAATCTAGTGGAGCTCTGGCTCATAATGAGACCTGACACTTCTAATTAGGTCTGCTTTATGAAGAAGGGGTCTAACTTTGTTCTTAATGATTTGATTTCTCCCACTGCACCCCCACCCTAATTATTACTTGTGAACATGAGAGAGCAGGGGCGGTCCTGGAGCCAGCACTGGAGAGGCAGGGGCTGGGCATGCTTCTCTCCCTCTGTAGCTCTGCCAGTGCATTTCAGCTCTGATTTACACTCCTGCTGTTTGAGCTTTGCGCTGGGCAGGAGCTGAATCTGCAGAGATTTCTTATCACACGAGCTTTTATGATGCAGAGAGACAATCACACTCCTTTGCACTTGAGACTTAAATAAGATCTGATCCTGAGCTTCCACAGGCAAAATGTTTATGCACCAGCTCCCTGAAACTTATTCTCTAGCCCCCCACCCCCTTAAGCTTCATACTTGTCTCTAGTGCTTTCCTCAAATGTGTGGTTTTTGTGACGTGCTGGCCCTTGTCTCGCTACGCTAGGCATTCTGCAAGAATCTGGGACTGGGTTGGTTCTTGTTTATGCATATACAGCGTGCTCCTTGCTTACTGCTCCCTTCCATCCTGCTCCCTGAAGCCTATTTATTATTATATGTTCAAAGCAGTTTTGTCCCTGTTTCTGTCCAAACTATTTCTGGTTTCTGGGAGCGTCATATAAGCAGCCCTGTGCATGCTGTTGACGGAGCATGGGGGAGATCTGGTAGGATACTGGGGTACGGGGGAATTTTGTGACATAGCTGTGCTGAATCCTGCAGAAGAGTTCAAGGTGAACATGGAGCCTTTATTTTATCCATCTGGTCCTCATTAAAAACAGGATTCAAAACTGAGGAATTTGTTTGAAACTCTTGGTGGGGGGAAAGTGATAGACAGCCAAAGGGAACATAACCGGCAAGGTGCTCCGTCAGCTACAGTGGGAAATTCCCCTGTGGGCCTCTGGCATGTGTGGGAGGAAAACAGTTCAGTTCTTTCTGCTTGCTTGCCCCCTGAAAGGCTGGACTACAGAGCCGTCTAAACCAGCACGTTACATTCTCTAGAAAATGCTATATACTGCCAGTTTGAGGTGAGAACTTACCTGAGCAGTATTTGATGGTGCTCTGCACCCTTGGCCACTGATGATCCCACCAGCCATTTCAGAAAGCTCCCTTACGGCACAGAAGTGAGTTCTAGAAGATGGCACGCACTGCAAGTAGTGATGAAAGGAAACCAGTGTCTCATCTCTTAATTTGTGGGCCAGAATCTTCATTTTCTGTACCTATAATGCTTATACCACTGACTCCAGAAAAGCCTGAACTGAAAACAAGGCCTTATCTAGCAAGAGATTTTCTTTTGGCTTTATGCAAGTTCCAGTCACTTGTGTACCGCAGGGACTGGGAGGGGACAGCCTTATGCTTGCTTTTTCCATGATCTGGTAGGGTTTTTTGGAATTGTGGATGGTGAAACGCTGGAGCAGATTGCCTAGAGAATCTCAGTCCTTGGAGATTTTGAAAGCTTGGCTGGATGAGGCCCTGGGCAACCTGGTACAGCTCTTTGAGCAGGAGGTTGGACCACTCGACCTCCAGAGGCCCCTTTCAACCTAAAGTATTCTATGATTTTGTTTTTCATTCGGTAGGAGACAGTAGTTATCTAAGATCTCCAAGTTAATCAGATGTTTTTGACTCGGCGCTTTTATGGCCGTGTGTGTTAGTAAGCTAAAGACAAAGATTGCTGGTGTCATTTGATACCGTGCGTTCGCCTCTTGCTGAGCACTGCAGTTCATCCAAGTGATAACGGTGCTAAAGGCAGAAGAAGAAAATGTGACCTCTGCTAACAGCACAACTCGGTGTCAGCATAAAACACCTGCAAGCCATGACAGAGGCACCTCTGAAAATGGCAACATGTATCTTGTATTGCCGATTAGCCTCTGCTGATTTGATGTTATACGAGAGCTGATGAGAATACTTCATTCTGGTTTTATGGATCTGCCATCAGTGTGGCTGTCAAGTTGCGCATGGGAGTATTTCAATAAAGAATTAAGCTGCAGATTATGCTTTGATTTTAATATGAAAAACTAAAGCTTGATATTTAAGCGTTGGATATATTCTAATTATTTATCGGTGGATCAGCTTGCTACATATTAATGGCTGAATCTGCATTTCATTCCATTTAATCTTCTTGCCATACTTCAAAATACCCTTTTTAAGTCTTCTGAACCTTTATTTTTAATTGTAAGCTTCTCTGGGTTGCTGAGCTCCGTGTTCCAGTTTCCCACGTAGGGAAGCTACACATTTTTGGACTCATTTTTTGACCCTTTTCTGTCATGTTTACAAAAGGAAGCTAAGTAAACCTGGTTTAAATATACTCTTTGTGCCCAAGGCAGGGGGGAACCTCCCCAGACAAACCCACCCGTGTTCCAGGCAGTAATTATCGGTGGCTCTTTGTGTGAATGGGAGGGGGCTTCCCGGGGCTGGCAGGGATTAGTAGGATCCTGGGTTTTAATGTTAAGAAACAAAAATAAAACAAAAACTACTAGAAAACAGAAAGGAATGGAGTTCTTTGGGAAATACCCTATGTTCTATGTTCTGTCTTCGTGGGGTTTGTCTGACAGTGAAAACTTCAATTTAGTCTCCTATGTAAATGGAGGGTGTGTGGTAGTAGGGTTCCACGAATCTTTGCATGGGAAAGAAGGCATGGCAAACAGTTATAAAAATGAGGCTAATTTCTTGGACTATTGATTTTTATTTTTTATTTTTTTTTATTAATGCTGGTATGTGAAGGTGGAGTTGAAATTCATGCTTGCCAATTAAAACACCTGAACTTACTTGTTTTCAAACTCTGGAGCGAAGGGAGTCTAAATATAGTTGTGTGTCACGTGCAGTGCTTCACATGTGCTCGCTCCTCTGTTTGCTCGTCCGTCTGTAAGGAAAGGCAAGCACAGATGGCTGCTAAAAAGAACCAGATGATTTGCGAGTATGGTGGTGTGCTTGCAGGAGTCAGACTTGGATGGGCTCGAGACTGCTTTGATGTCACTGCTTTTAGTTCTCCGTTTAAATTCCTCATTTATGTTCCTTTTTTTTTTTAATTTTGTGGAGGGACTTATTTATGGGTTTTTCCATTCTAGCAGTGTGCTGCTTGACCTTTTGGTCATCCTTGTTAAACAGCCGTTCTTGTTTGCAGAGCCTAAACGAGAACAGGACATGCATGGAGAAGTTCAAATGTGGGACTTGCCTAACTTTGTGAGGGACAATTACAGATTCCTTCTGCTGTAGTGCCAGAAGGGAAAGATCTTTGCATCCATTAACAGCCCCTTTCCTTCAAAGTAAATAATGCCATGAAGAGACCCTCACCAAAGGGGCAGCATGAGCATGGTTTCATATTTTTAGCTTGGTTGCGTTACCTTAGCAGGACAGGAGTTCCCCTAGGTGCAGGTGGTTATGCAGGCTGATGGTTCAGTGCTCTCTTCCCTGTCCGGGTTGTGGCTCCCCATCGTGGATTCTGATCTGGCAACGTTTGGGGAACCGGAGGGCTGTGCCAAGCTTTGTCCTCCCATTGCCCCTTGCTCTACTCCATTGATCTGTTGTATACAGAAGCCCTAAGCCCTTTTATTAGCAATGGGTTAGTCCTATGGGAACTGCGTGCTGTGCTTAAGGTGCTTCAGGTTCTTGAAGTGTTTCAGGTAGGCTGGAAGCTTCTGGGCTGGGTCCATCTCCTTGCTCCTTTGAACGAGGGTGCTGATCGCTGACTGTCACGCTGCCACAGCGACATGAACCACTGCCAGTCATTGTATAGCTGAGCTTCTCAGCTTCAGTCTGGGCAAAATAATAGTTCCTGCTGCTTGGAAGTAAAGCGCTGTGGAATTGAGGTGAGTCATTCAGGTGGCTCAGGTGACCCAGGTGATTTACTTATGAGCCACAGATGAACCAGGCTCATCCTGCTCTCATGTCCTGGGGGAGCCCCAAACCTCTTCTCTGTGAAGAGACCGATAGCTGGTGAAGCAGTGGGCCATGTACGAGTCATTATCCCCAGACAAAATCTCATGCTTCTGGGGTACCTGCAAGCTCTCAGGGCTTTCATGCTTGTGCTTCCCAAAGGAGCAAAGTGATCCAGTGGGGCCCCCAAACTGTAACTGGCACTTTGGTTCATCCAGAGATGCCAAAGGTCTGTTGGTGTGTAGAATTTGACTTGGGGGATTGGAAATGACATTCTCCCACAACTTTTATTCCTTTTCCTTCTAGTTTTGGCTGCTTCTGGAAGCAATGTACTGTTAGCTGTTGGCTTGTCCCGTGTTTGGTTTCGGTAAGAGCTGCTGACAGAAGGCAGTGCCCTGTGAGCATCCCACTATTTGCAGTTAAGGCAACAGCCGCCCATGTTACATGCTAAAAATTACTGAATTGGTTGGAGAAGGGTTTATGGGGCTTTCTTCTGCAACCCAGCCTGCTGACATTTTCTGAGCTGCTACTAGCGATATGCTTTTCTGTTTTCCTCCAGTCCATGTCTTTACAGACTGCAGTCAATTGTTTATGCAAATTTATTTTAATGTTAGTTCTTCATACTGAGCCTTCAGATAGTCTAAGCAATGCCTGGAAACAGCTGCTAATAATAAAAACTTGCTAATTTGGTACTCAGCTCTGCCTCCACTTTCACACCTCCTCCGTGCTATTACCAGCTCCATACCTGATAGTGTTTGAGTCATGGAGGTTGAGTGTTACTTACTGTGCCAACCGATAGTAAGCCTGCCTGTCAGAGGGATTATTAACACTTGGCTGCCTGCAGCATAACACTGACATCGGCACTCCTTCCGCTCTGATCCGTGGAAATGGAAAGCAAATGCAAAACAGTCTGGAATCCCCACTGCTGATCCTAAGCAATATTATAACTTATAATAATAATAAAAACGCCTGTTGTGAAATGAATGATATACAAGGACTTTTACTTTCCTCATTAGATTTATGCTGTCTAAAACATATTTCATTTTAAACAACTTATTCTCCCAACTTCATATACTCCTTATTGATACGTGTAAAAGGAGCAGTCATGTTCCAAAAGGTTTTCCATATGAGCTTTGAAGTATTAACGCTAGAAAGAAGACCCAAGCCAGTTTAGTCTCAGTGCATCATCTCTGTAACGTTCGTTCCTCTGCCGCAGGCTTGATGCTATATCTGAAATTAAATGTGTTTAAAATCAAATACTTTTAGTTCTCTGACATCTCTCATCCTCTTTTGCTCTTTACTCCCTAGAATGTAAATCCTAGGTACATCTGGCGGCCTTGCGGTGCATGTGATGCAGAGTGCTTTTAATAATACTGAACTCAGGCTTTTTTGTTGTACAGTGCACTGGTGTTTTACAGAGCGTTGTGTAGTTGGGTGAGAACCTGCAGGAGTTCACTGGATGAGAAGAAAATAATCAGTTTATCTTCTTGCAAAGCAGAAAGGATACTCTTCTGTACCTCTTCTGCTCCAAGTCATGTGTTTTTCTCCTGGGTAAGAATGCAGAGTGAGGAGGAGGTGACAAAAAATCATCTAAAATAGGGATTCAGTAGAAATGGGGCTACAGGAAATGAAGCAAACCTGAGGAAGCAGCCTCCTCCTGTCTTCGTTTTCAGTAGGTGCTTGAAGGAACTTTTCTTCCCTCAGCTCTCCCCTGCCCTCGCTGTGGCCTGATAGCTGCAGATATTTAGCTCAGGGTGACGATCTTTATAGTGAACAGCTCCATCCTGGAACCCAGTATGGAGTTGCCAAGGCAGAAGCGCCTCAGAGTTCAGCCTGGCTTATTTATTTTAATTTGATGAATAACTTTAAAGAACCCTGTGCAAGATTAAAAGTGATCTATTAACTTTTATTGACAGTCCTAATTAATTAGGATTTATGCTCAAATGCTTTGCTGCTTGGTTATGCAGTTGGTTGCTTATGTGCTCTGTTCTGTTCCTCACTGTTAGGTTATTACAGTATTATGAATCCACTTTGTCTTGATTTCTCAGTCCATCTACACCTGAACCAATACCGGTTGCCTCATAACCTTGCAAGTCCCAGGGAGTAGATGGACCTGAAGTTTTGTGCCCTAGCCAGACAGTCTTCGTGCATTAAATGACACACCGTAATGTATCTGGACAAAAAAGGAGGTTTAAATTGGTCATCCTTGATTCATCCTAGATAGTTATCCTAGGATTTGAAGCCGTGTGTCTAGCAGCTCAGAAAATATTCACCAAAAAGGCATTCTTGGTGGGATGATTGGATATTTGAATTATCACTTGGATAAGACATGAGAGAGAATGTCACTTTTAACATCAAACTCTCTGAAGGGACGTTATAACAATAGAGGTTAGGGGTTCATGACTTCATTTACTAGGAAGTATTTAATTGAATTACTGGACTGAAAGTGATGCTTGCATCTTCCTTGCTGAGCATAAGAGTTGATCTGACATAAGGTGACATTTATTCATCAGTTCTCAGGATATCTCATAAAACACAGCTAATGAAATCTGACTTAGGATTTTTTTTGCAGTCATTTCCATGTCTTCCCTTCTCCACCCAACATCCCAACTGCCCTTTGTGTTTTAGAAACTTGATCTATCTCTCTCCTTGGTACTTTCCAGTGCCCATTTCCATAGGCAACCCACTCTGAGTTAGCCAGTGAATTCAAAATATGGACGGATGGATGGTGCCTGGTGGCCAGATGGGCAGGATGGCCTCCCTGGTTTAACTTCCTGACCCCTCATAGTTGGCAGGGAAAGTTGTCAGTGTGCGGGGTCTGTGTGGGTGATGCTGCAACGACTTGGTGCTTGTAGGGAAAGATACCACGGTGTTGGCTTGTCTGTGTCTCAGGCTCGGTAGTAAAAAGCCCTGTAATTTTTAAGCTTTACAAGTATAACCTTTAGGGTAGACTGTGCATCCTAAAACTGAAATGAAGTTAGGAACTGTTTATCTTCCAGCATGTGTATTTATGACGCTATTTACTACTTGAGGCCGTATTTCACAAAGCAGAAACACAGGGGTGTAATGGAGGCTGCAGCAGATGACTGCTGCTTACGGCATAAACAGCTTGCTGGAAAGGGCAAAGTTTGTTTCTGGGAGCTGAGTCTTATTATGGACTACACTTCACAGTTTGCAATTTAGGAGTAAAATGGAGATGTCATATGTGAAGGGAAGTAGCTCTCTACAGGACAGATGTATCAGTGCAAGAGGGAAGGGGTTGCTATCTGATGTGGCTATTTGATTTAGCAATGCAGTGATCTTTCAGGGTCATGGATGTACAAAATGGCTGTGCAAGCCAGACTTGCTGAAGGGAGAGGAGATAGCTTAAGCTGTTTAGAAAGTGATTCCTTATTATATTAACGAAGTGATGTTTTCTTTTATTTCCGACTTGATTCCTTTTCATTCTTGCGTGGAGGCAAGCATGCCACTGTGAAACCAGAAATCCATACAGATAGAAATTAGTTGTGTTTAATTTGAGAAAATCCCCATCCCTGTAAGACTGGGCAGGAGATTTTCTCTGCATTGGCATAGATTTGAGATTCCTCACGGTTTTTCAGAACTGTGATGTTTAGTTTCCTAAATGCAAATGGTGGTTATTGACATTGCCGCACCTAATGATTTCAGTAGTTTTTCTGAGTAAGTGAGGGTGGTAGGACGTCATTCAGCAGTGCTCACCACCTTTTTAAGTCCCATTCTCCCAACAGCGACTGCAGGTTGGCAGAGTAGTCTACGAAAAAGTGTCACTGCTAAGGGAAGATAAGTGATATATATATATATGTATTTCCAGCAGCTGTGCAAACAGCTAAAGCAGGTTCTGCAGTCAGTGTTCCTAGCTTTTGCATGGAAACCTCTTCATATTTTACCATCTCCAATTCCATTTAGGTCTGTTTTTGTTTTGTGAAGTCTGTAATGGCTATATGCAGGGTAAGATGTTTAGCTGGGTTGTAATTCTTGCTGGTATTCTTTGTCTCTGGTAAATGTGAATGATCCGGCTTGGCTTAACCTTCTTTCTTTAGGGCTAAGTTAAATTATATTACCTTGCATTTGCTGCAGCTTAAGAGCAGCACAAGGGCTGTTTCTGTGGCTCAGATGGTGTCTTATAACTTGTTAAGCTGAAATAATTTGATTGTGAGTCTGAGTCCTGAGGCAAATTCATCCTTCGTTTTACACGACAGACTTTGTCCTTGTACCAGAGAAGATCTTTTGCCTGCTCATAGCTGTGCTTATTCATAGCTTCCACTGCCTCTTACAAGCTCTGAACTCCAATCTAAAACAGGTGATTTATGTCAAAATTAGCCTGCCCACGGTCCTACCTAGTCCCTTTGTTTCACGTGTTTTGTGAGAAAGGTGGTCGCGGGGTCAGTCAAGTGGCAAAGGGACCACAGAGGAGCTGGTAGAATTCGGATCAGGTTCATAGAATTCAGGTCAGGTGAATCACCGCTATGATGGTCTGTCGTAACACATTTTTCCAATTCTGATTTCCTGACTTCTTCTGACTCGTGACGCAGTAAGTAGCCTCATATGAGGGAAACTGCCAATACACACAAAATACATGGGAGACTACCAAAGAACTGAAATGCCCACTGGTGGCATCAAATTATTAAGTCCTGTTTGGGATCAACTTTCAGTTTGGGGTAGTTGCGCAACAGGCTTAGGTTTTACTTAAAGCACAGAGACCTGAGAGTGATTGTATAAGGGCACTGAGCCATGGGGAGAAGGCGAATAGCGCCATAGATGGGGGCCAAATAAGAATGAGTGAGGCAGGATTATGTTAATTGGACTGGTTAGGACACAAGGACTTGCATTTCTTAACTGCTCTTTTTCTTTTAAAAGAAAGGGAGGAGGATTTTCATGCTTATCTTTTCTATAAATCAAGTCAGAATAACGGTAATTCTTTTCAACTATACTTTGCATTATTTATATTATAAGCTCTTTGGGAAAGATGCTTTTTTCTTCTTTGTAGCATACGAGTCTCCTGCTTGCTCGGGGTTTCACAATGCCTCTGAAATATGAATATCAATTTAGTAATCTAAAGTCATTAATGACAAAGGGAAAGAAGTTTCAACTATGTCTCGACTCCCCCCTTTGTATTTCCCCACCCCCCTGAGTATGATGTACCTACCTAATGATGATGATTTTGTCTGAGGGAGGAACGTAGAGGGAAGGTGCTTAGATCTATCTTCGGTTTTAAAGGAGTTAGGGGGAGCAAACAAGCTTAGGGAAAACAGAAGCCATGCATACTGTTAATATTTTATAAGCTCTGGCATATTTTTGGCTTTGGAGCCTTTTTCCCAATGACTTCCTTCCTTAAGGCAATGATTTACTTAAGATGCAGCTTTGAAGGGGTGGGTGAAGAAGGCCCAAGAAATTGGTGTCTAGATTTGGAGCTTTACAATTTTTGATGAGGAATTCAAACTATGCTAATATTGGAAGCCATATTAAATACATATTTTTTCTTTCAGGCTCTGTTATCAAACTAAATGGAATCCATATACTTTGTTGAAGCATGCATCAGATAGACCACCCTTTTGCTAAAACCTCTCCATGCTTATTTGAAATCATAGAAGGAAATCTGACGTGTCGGTGTCTAAAAAACAGCCAGGTTGAGTTCCGTGTTCACGTGCATTCTTCTGCCATTTGGTCAGGTTGTGATCTTTTCGGATGATCTGGAGTCATGTGGTTCTGGGTGTTTTCTTTGCCTGTTTCAAGTATGTGTTAAAAAATTGAGATAATCCCATCCATATGATACAGAAAGAAATTTGTGGGAAGTATTATTAGAAATAAAAAACTAAAAGAAGGTAGATTTAGATTAGGTATTAGGAAGAAATCATTTTCTACGGCAAGACACCGGAACAGGTTGCCCAGAGGAGCTGTGGCTGCCCCATCCCTGGCAGTGCCCAAGGCCAGGCTGGATGGGGCTTTGGGCAGCCTGGGCTGGTGGGAGGTGTCCCTGCCCATGGCAGGGGGTTGGAACCAGGTGGGCTTTAAATGTCCCTTCCAACCCAAGTCATTCTGTGATTGAAAGGCCTTAGTAACTTCTGAAAGTTACCAAACAAGTGTTCTTCACTAAAAGTAAAAAGAAATGACATATTGCTCTGAGGCTGGGTGTTTTTATTTTCCAACTGGTACTTAGAGTCCAAAATGTTTTCATAATCTGTTACCTACTGGTTTCTACTTTTAAAAGAAAAACATTTTTCCAGGTTACTGTTGAATTCACTGATCATCTTGAGTCTGGCTTCTCTATAATACTCCTGGAAAATGTAAAATGCTAATTATTCAGTTACTATATTTTTTTTTTAATTCAGTGTATCAAAAGAGAGGATACAAAGGTGGCTTGATTCGTGGCAAACCTTTCTCAGCAGAATCCCCAGGTTCCCCATCCCTTTCCCTTGCCAACAGTTGCAGTGTGATGCTGCAGAGAGCATACAGCCAACTCTTTAACTTCAATAGCAGTTGTCCAGGAGCTCCTAATGCCATTGCCAGTCACACTTTCCATCAGCAGACGTGCCAAACCTCTGGTAACTGCTTGTAGATCTAGAGTATGCTTGGTAATAAAATCCAACTTTTGAGTTATCTTTAAATAAAACAAAATTCATCTGTATGCTTTAGTGTTTGCATATATGCCTTCTCAGGCTGTAGTAATATCTTCCTTTAAAAAGATGAAACACTTCTTTATGATAGAAATTCCTGGTCATCATTCTGATCATACCTGCTGTAGTTGATAATCTTTCTCAAGATGCATGTAGGGTATGGAATCGCTGCCCATTGCTCCCTATTATTCCTTCCATGGCAACCACCTGTGGTTTTAGACAGTCTAATCTCGTGGTTATTGGCCCACTGAGCATTTTTACAGTTTTTTAAATGGTTAACTAATTAAAGTCTATTAATTATGCATCAGGCCAGGCATTCTGGGTGGAAATCACTGATGTGTAATGTGCATAACACCATATAATTTCTGCAGCTGTAGTATCTGTGTTCTTGCATTAGCCTTTAACCAAGCAGATGAACGCCTTGAGGCAGAAGCCTTGGCTCTTGTTTTCTGTGGCTCCATGAGACTAGACTGATGGCCTTGCTTTGTTCCTTTTTCATCCGTAACTGCACATGTTGCATTTATTTGCTTGGGGGGGGTAGGTCTGCTTGGAAAGGTTTGGATGCCTCCAGCTTCTTGTAGGATGAAAGCAAGGTCTTGGGCTAGGCCGGACCTACATCTTCCCCAAGGCTCTCCAGCACACCGTACTGGCTTAACTTCACAGACCCAGCTATCCTAAGACCTGTTGCAAAAGGAAACAAGGCCGCGGCTCATCATTTTTATCTCTTTGGAGGTATTTTTAGGAAGCTTACGGCTGCAGCATTTCTGCCTTTCTCCTACCCCAATGTGCTCTGGGAAACTTGAGGCAATAAGATGCTTACAGCCTTTTTGTAACAGTGCTTTGTCCTAAAAATGTCAGGATGCTCTTCCCTTCCTAATACAGCTCTGTGTATTAGTTGTCACCACTTCACAACTCGATGTGGCGCGTTACAGAAAATGAACAGCCCTTCAGGAAGCAATATGCGAGAGCAAGATAAAATGCAATTTCCTTTTGTTGACAGTGTTGCGTGGTACAGAGCAGCCAGCGCCTAGGTGAGCTACACTTAGTGATAAGTACTGGGGTGGGTGAGGGATTTACACAGGGGATGCCATTTGGGGCGTGCAGGCTGGAGAAGAAGATGCCTTTTGGGATGGTGTCATGGCAGCAGATGGTGCCGATCGCTGGAAACCCGAACCACGCTCTGCTCTGTGAGGCTGGCGGCACCTGAGCAGTCTGCGCAGCACTCCTGGCCTGCCTGGGTGAAAAGCAGCTGTCCATTTAAAGGCTTCAGATTCCCGCTGTGCCTCTTAATTCACTTCATTCGAAGAAGACATAGACAGTTGAGGTAAAACAAAACCACGTATTGATTCCCCAGGTATCAGCTTTTTCACTTGGGTTTTGGCAAATAAAGCCGAGCCCTGGCCAGCAGATGTCTCCCTGGGAGCTCAGTTTAGCATGGGCTTCAGTAGCTGCTCCTGCGCAGCACTGCTGAGTACCAACCCCGGGAAACACAGAAAATTCAATTCCAAGCAGGGCTTAGCTTCCAGCAACCTGTCGACGACTAAATTAAAACTTCAGTATCTTACGATGTGATTTCCACTTTCACTGAGCCACTCGCAAATATCCTGTCTGAATATGCGTAAACCAGTTTTAAAGATTATATTGGGAAAGTAAGTAAGTATTTGGAACACTGCTCTCAGACTTAGCAGGAGGGAGGAAAAAGTGGCTTAGGAAAAGAGATATGTTTCGGAATGGAGCTTAATCCAGATTCTGGCAATGCCCTGAGGTTTTCAACCTCTTTCGACCTTGCTCTTCAACCTGAGCTGCACTGCCATGCGTGCCTGCGGAGGTGCTGCCTGAAGGAGCTCCTGTGCTTCTGCGGAATAGAATTTTGCTGCCTAGTGAACAAAAGGCAGAATAACTCAATTCCTCTTTTAGAATTATTTGCCTAAATAATGAAACTTTGCTAAGGATGAGGAGAAACCTTACCATTGGCACTGTGCAGCACAGAGGATTAATACTAGTTAAATGGAAAGCTTTGTGCTTTACCTGCTGTTCAAAAATCAAGCAACATTTTCCTGCAGCTGTGCTAGACCTGCAGTAAGGCAATTAATTCTTACGCTTCTGGAAAAAGGTATTTCCTGACTCTAAAAGATCCCGTTGGTCCATCCTGTAGATAGCTTTTCTCATTGATTGGTGTCTCTGGGGCTCAGGTTATGTGACCCATTTTATGTTTTTATCTGTGAAGATTATGCCAGCAAGACTGCTGTGAGGAGGTGTGGGGTCTTTGCTTGCAGCTACTGCTGCCGAATTTTTTGCTCTGCACAATTTAAAGGGTGTTTTCCAGGGTCTAGAACAAAAAAAGGGGCAGAACCCTCAGGTAAAGGCAACAGGGAGAGCTGCAGCAGTGAAACAAGTGACACCATGTTGCTGAGCGTGTGATGGACTGAAATAATTGGTGTGAGTGTGGAAAGCTGCGGTCAGAGATAATCCTATCTTTGTACAGGCAGCCGGGCTATGAACTGCAGGCTCGTGCTCCGAGAGGTCGAACAGCAAGCCTTGGGTGGCAGGGAGGCTAGGTGTGGTGTAGGAAAAGCCTGCTTTTGCCCTTCAAACCCAAACTGTATGCAAACACGTGGGCTTTTGGGGTGGGAGTATTTTTTGCAAGGTGTGTGTTGTGGATTTCCTGATGTAATTGAGGTCTGGTGGAAAGCTGTGTGTGGCTGGTTGGAAAAGGGCACTGTGAGAGTATTGTATTTCCAAGGATGACTTCGGGGAAAACAAATCTTTTTCTCTTTTGCTTTTTGCCTTGTGTGCATGTCTGTGACTGTCTCGATTTTTTTTTTATTTTTTTTTTCCCAATCCATATGGAGCGAAGTCTGCCTCTGTGCAGCCCTAACACATGCACTTGTGATTCTTGTTTCGTTGTTTGTATGAACGGTACTAAAATAATCAGTGGAACTGATGGACAGAAGTGTCTGAGAAGTGCTTTGGCTGCTGTATTCTTGGTTGTGTTAATACACATGCCATTAGAAAGTGCATGGTATGGGTTGTTAGCATGAAGACAATAATATTGTGAACTTATGGCTTTAAAAATCATGTTTTGAAGCAAAACAATTCATAAATGTTAAATCCTTTTTATTTGTCTCTAGTTTTCAAGTCTTTAAGGCTCTTGTTTTCAATCTACTGTTATCATGGATAAAACTTGCATTGGAACTGTCTGATTCCAGGATTGGAAATCATAAAATCCCTCAGAAAAGTGATTTGAATCATTCATGAGTAGCATGATTCTGGATGGGTCTTCTACCAGAAGATTTTGTCTGATTTGTCAGGCTAGTACTTGAGAACAGATTTCCATTTTGCAGGGGCTATTTCTTATCCTCTTTGCTATAAGTTAGTATTCGCTTTCTATATGTAGACTGTGTCTGCCTAGTCTGTTGTTGGGCGCTGTTGTGTCAGGGTCTGTGCACATTTCTTCAGTTAACTTTATTATACTGGAATTGGTTTAAAAAATGTGGGATTCCTGTCTACCAAAAATGTGGCTTGTTTATTATTGCTGCTACTGCCAGATTGCTTTTCTGCTTAGAGGGATGGCAGAAAACAATATGCTGTGAGATTGCAGTGGCTGTGTGCCGATAGACTGAGCAGGAGGAGGTATATCAAAACAATTGCCTGCCTATAAATATGATCTATTTGGAGCAGAAAACAATTGAAAGTATTACTGCTTTCAGGAATTTTATTACCCTTTGTGGTGGCAGCTGAAGACCCGTTAGGTTACGAGCATGATCATTAGCTCATAATTAGACAGAATGAGGCAGCAGTTCAAACGATGAATCTCATTTCCTAGCTAAGAAAGGAAAACTGAAACCCTTGGATTAAAGGCAAGGATTATTAAAATAAAAAGCAAGTATTCATCCACTTACCTGGCATGCTGTGACTCCGTGCTAATGTTCTTGGATTGGCTCTGAGCACCACCTTATCTCTGATTAATCATGGTCTCTGTGTTAATATATTTATTATGGTCATAAAATATTGTCTTGATTTCCACTGTAGGAACCTTATTAAGAAGAACAACTCTCCCACACAATTCTATTCCAGTTTGCAAAGGGCAACACATAAGAAGTAAGCGAAAAAAGCCAAAGTGATGGTGATACACAGATGTCTGAGGGTGTCTGTCTGAAAAACATGGACTAAATGCAGGTGGGGTCACATCTGCCAAAACGAGGAGAAAGGAGGGGCTGGAGAAGCATACTGCATGGCCTTTGGCATCGGTGGCTTTTCATGCTGCGTGTCCTGTGCATCTGAAGAGGCTCCGTGGGTCTCCAGGGAGCTGGGCTTTGCCTGCCAAGAGGGGCTGAGCACGGGACTGTGGTGTGCTGAAACCTCTTTCAGCTTCAGCGTTGGGGTGTGTGCTCCTGGTGTCAGACCTGTGCAGGGGCTTCCCCTGGTACTGCCCAGCCTCACCTGCCCCTGGGGGGAGGACTGGTGAGGGGCGTGCAGGCGGTTTGCTCATACGTGAGCAAAAATCAGCTAATGGGTTTCACTGCAGGTGCCAGGGAGCCAAGTGGTTTTGCACAGCCGACTCACAGCTGTCTCAGAGCGAGGGATTTACAGGAGAAAATGTCTGGATTTATTTCTGTAGCTATTTAAATTTTTGAATATGGTTTTAAAATATTTTCTACTAGAGATCGCTGATTTCCTTTGGGATGGCATAAATAGGTTGTTTGCTGTAAGGAACTGAAAGCCGGGTGGAGAAACCTAGAGAGTAAGCAGCGCTGCTGCAGATTCTGCTTCTTTCTTCTCGGTGCTTCACTCCACTTAGATATCAAGCTAGAGATTTTGAGTGCTTAAATTTAAATGTGTAGTTGAAGGGGTGGAGGGAGGCTGTGTGCTGGAAAGGGAGGTTTGTACAAGTTGCCTGCTGCCTTCAACTCCACCAGCTTGGATGTGGGGTACGTGATAAACGGGCGCAGTGGGGCTAGAGCAGACCAAGTAAGACCAAGTACCTTGCAGAGATGGGCCCCAAGGCCGTAGCAGGGCATCTGCGATGGGAGCAGACATAATTGTCAGCTGTTTTCCCCATCTCTAGTCAGCACAGTTAGTGCTCTTCTCTAAAGCTACAGGTAAATAACTAGATTCCAGTCTGGCATCGTAACGTTTTTAAAAGCCAGAAAGCATCTCACTTCATCAGAGAGGAAATCTGAGCCACAATTACTTTGCTTTAAAAGGTCCCAGGCTGATAGTTCAGGCAGGGAAAATGCCGGCCCTTATTTGCTGTGGTTCCTGAGCAGCCAGCACAGCCTCCTCTCCCTCTTTTACACCTTGGCCAGACGTGAAGGGGTTACATTTTGAGATGAATAATGACTAAATTTATTCGTCATGGACAAACGATGACAGCTGTTGAGATGCTCCTGTTAGCGCTTCCCAGGGGATAAAGTCAGGCTGGCTCCCAGCGCCAGCCAGCCCAGCCAGGCAGAGGCAGCTCCTCTGCAGCCGGATTGTTTGTCCCGGCTTCCCCTCGCGAGCAGGGAATTTCCTTCCTAGAAGTGCCCTGAAGTTTCCTGGGCTGAGATGGGTGTTCCCGAGAATCCTGCGGAGGTGCTGGAGAGGACTGAAGCCATAGCTGTTTGAATCCATGTGCGAAGACAGCATGCCTAATGAATCCGAGGGGCAATGATTGATTATGCTCTGGGCTGAAAGCCGCGGCTCTCTGAGAAGCACCGTTACATCTGGGCACGCTATGGAAAATATGAAGGAATGTTGAGGAAGCTTATTTGCAGAAGGATATGTACTTGTAAGCTATTCTTTCCTTATTAAATAATGTAAAGGGATTGAAAATTTTAAAGCAAACTGTGTTCTCTGCTTCCCTAAGACAGCAGAGTGGTGAGCAGACAAAGGCCTCTTTTATAGGGGCATGTCTCGGATGGAGAGCACTATGTCCCTTATAAATGAGCACGGGGGGGGTGTGTATGGGAGAATATCCGTGGTTATTTAATGGTACAGTGTCGTACTGATTCTGCTTTGGTGCATCTCTGCTGGAGTGATGAGTTACACCCATGCTGAATTTGGCACCTCGTGATTTGTAGACGGGCTGCAAAAAAATATCATCCTGGTTCAACTGATTGTTGTGATCACGGGTCAATGGATGGGGGGGGGAAAGGCTTTTTGAAGATAATGGGCAGTAGCTTATTTTTCTCTTATTTTCTGAACTCCCATGTTCAGGTTTCTTTCTGTTCTTTGTTTCTCTTTCTGTCCTGCACATGTGCTGCTGAACGACTTGGTGTGCAGTTCTGCATGTCTCTGTTATTCTACACTGCTCAGATCAGAAAATGCTGTTTGGTTATTGAAGGAATACTAGATAACTGTTTTTTATTTATTTTTTATAAACTTAATGAAGATGTGATTGTAACCTAAACATCCCCAAACCTGTGGGCTAGTTGGTTGCTGGTTTTTTTTTTTTTTGTGTTGTTGTTTTAGTTAATACTCAGAAGCCTGTTTTACACTGATTTAATTGCTAAAATGCTACCGAAGTGCAATCATTTTAATATGTTTTTCTGAATTTGTATGTGTTACATAAAAGAGCAAACCACACCCTCTTTTCCTTTTGGAGGGATGAGGTTTTAAAAATGCAGATGCAAGAGGGAGGGAGTTAAATAAGAGTGTCTAGGTAGGCTGTAATGTGACTGACGGAGGATTCTGTTACCAGATGCAAGTGATTTTGAAGTAATAAACTACGTTTTGAGTATGACTGACGTGCTCTTGGCTGGTAATATATATGATAAATAGTCGTTTGTTTAGTATCTACATACAGGCATTTGAAATAAATGCAACTGGGGCAAATTTTGTCTGGAAGATTTTGTATTCAAGGTCTATACAAGTTTATCTGCATCATTAAACCCCTTCCTAGTGGCTTCAGAGCTTACACATTTTAAAGTCTTATTTTGATCTGCCATACCCTTCTCTGTAATTCTGAGCAAATGTTATTGAAATTATTACCTGTTTGAACTAGACTGTATCTTTCAGGGGGAAAAAAATTGTTTTCAATAACTTCTTGTAGTAGAATATGATGGGTAAGACACCTCGTAACCTGTGGGTAGTAATTCCTGTGATGACTGCACAAAATGACAAAAAAATACCACACAAATGTTTGATTTGTTTTTAAATTCCATCCGGTCACCTTGTTGGATATTTTCTATTGGAGAAACATCATTAGTAAATCACACTGGAAAAGTACATTACTGAGTCTGCAGTTACCAACCATACAATCAGGCGACTTGTTAAGCATCAGATCAGGCTAAACCATTCCCTGCAGTGAACTTTCGCTTGATTTAATTAAAACACATTTTCCAATCCTTTAATCGTTCTCATAGCTCTTCCCTGAGCTCTTGTCAAGCCATATATCTTGTTTTTGACTCATGTCCATCAGAACGGAAGGTTATCAGTGTTGATAGGGAGGTAGCACGTTCTGCATGGCTCCTTTAGGGTGCTGTGGTAGATCCCCCATCCTAAACGTGGCTGTTCTTTGCCTTAGCTGTATGACCTGACACTTCTTGATAAAGTCCGTGTGTTTACTTTTGCCTGAACAATAGTTGAAGTACCTGTTATTACCCCTGCTTTCCTTTAGAAGTTACTTTTTTTGCTAGCCCTTTCCCATACTGCCAGACTGTTTGAACATGAACAGTAATGGAACAAGTCCTTGGGCACCGTTCTGACCACGTTGGGTGCTGTCCACCTGCTACCTCAGTGCTGTGACTGGAGTATGGCATCACGTGGGTGTGCAGCTCACAAATGGGGGCTTTAGGGTTTTAGATGATCCCTCTACAGGTCTTCTGTGTCCAGCTGTTAGTGAGCCATTTGGGGCAGGGAAAGCTAAGGCTAAGGTCAATACAAGCCGTTCCATGATTCTTTCTTTTTGCCTTCCCTAGAATGTCTTACTGTTATTAATTTATTTTCTTACTTTCAGAGCTCTCAATGTGTATTGAATTTCACTCGTTAGTGTCTAACTAGGAGCCAGTATTTGTTACTTGATACTCCCAGGTGCTTTCCTGAATAGGGATGGATTAAAGCACCTGCTTGTGTCATTTGCTAAGTGATATTTCACTCAGGAAATATTCCTGAAACAGTGGAGAGGGGGGGGCATACCTTGGATTATCGGGTAGAGATGGGCATGCACCAGGTCTCAAGTCTTGAATGAAGCATTAGTGTGGAGAAGCGAAGTGATGGGGAGTGTGTGCGTGTGTGTCTAGCCTCAATAAAATATACACACCATCTACATCAGCTGTCCAAATGTTTTGCACCCTTCAACCTAAGGCCAGTTTTCAAAGTGGATTAGCTAATCTGTGTAAAACTGCAGTATAAGCACTCTTTTGGAATTGAAGTGACCTTCACCAAGAACCAAAGTGGCTGTAACTCATTTCAAGTGAATATATGTTCGTGTCTGGAAGTAGGGCCTGCAATTCTCTTTAGATGTATACAAAGGATTCACTAAGCTTCAATTAACCCAATACATCTTTTTTTTTGGATTTAAGGTAACTTTTGCTGTTTCCTTGTAGACAAATTCTGCTGATAGTTTAAAAAGTTAATGTGGGGTTGTAGCTCTGGGTTGGGTTTGTGATTAATGGTCCCAAACAGAAAAATCTGTAGCTTAACAACAGCATAGGTGTTGCTGTGTGATCTTTCCTGGGTTAGTCTGTTTATTCTTCATCTCGTGCTATGGTTGGGATAGTTAGGATGGTGTGAAGGGGCAGCCATCTCTTCCTGGTCCTTTCTGTACTTGGATTTGCTCGTGTTCTTGGTTTTACTGCAGCCCATGGGGAAATAGCTCTTGGAAGCAAAAACATCAGATACAGACTGTAGACACCTTAAGTATTAGCTGTGGCTAATCTTTTAGTTGTAGATCTGTGGTTTATTCTTTCTATCTGGACACATGCATTAAAGCATTATAATGCACTGGCTGCAGTAGCATAAGAGAGGGTTCAGTGGCTGGCAGTCATTCCTGAATAACCAGGGCTCTAGCATGAAGAAGCTGCCAAGTTGGGAACTGGCAGAACAGACCTGACTCAGGTGTCAGTAGACCATGTAATGTGTTTGCCGTCACGTGGGCATGCTCCTTGTGAAGTCTCTTTGCTTCATCAGACTTACAGTTGACTATGCTTTTTTTTTTTTTTTGGCAGATAAAAATTTTGATGATGAAGACTCTGTGGATGGGAACAGACCTTCCTCTGCTAGCTCCTCTACATCTTCAAAGGCCCCTGCAAACTCACGTAGGGTTGGGATGGGGACTACCCGCAGACTTGGGTCTGCGCCTCTGGGATCCAAGTCCTCAAGTAAGCTGATCGGACATATGAATTTACCCCTACGCAAAGTATATGTAGTCTTCACGTTTCAACTTATTTCATGGACTTTCGGGCTGTGTAATTCTCAGATTGGCCCTGAGGATCCAGTAACAGATTATCCCCATGTGAGACCGTTACATGTGTGTTTGTTGAAATGCCACAATCATCGAGGGTCAAACAGCCCCCACATCTCTATAATGCATGTTGCATTTGTGAAAGGTTGGAACTGTGCAGTTGTGCACTGAGGGCTTTGAGTAAATCGTTCCAGTGATGCAGAGTGTGAATTTTTATTTTTATAGCTGCAACTCTGCAGCTGGACTGAGGCAGGCTGCTAACAGCTACGTGCTAAACTTTGGCCTGTGCAACCTACAACTGATATGTTGGCTTCTTCTAAGACATTGCTCGTAGTGAATGTGAGAAAGAAAAGGGAGCAATAATTCTGAATGTGAGCAATAATTCTAAATGTCATTACAAAACATCCAGAGAAACAGAGGAAGTTCCCTGTGCCCCAGTCTCTAATCTGATTAATATTCCAGTGTCTATTTATCTTCGTTATCATTTGTCTATTTGTGTACCTGTCAGGAGATCTGCACCTTCATCTATTATAGATAGGATTAAATCCTTTAAAATAAAATCTCCTATGTAATTAAAGCAAATATTCCCTTTCATCTTTCGGAATGTCCCCTCTAACTGTTGAGTGACTACTGTAATGACTTCCCTAATGTGCCCTCTGTGCCTAGGAGTTGAAGGATGCTGTGCATATGCAGTCTGTAACTGGCATTGAATTTCCCTGCCTCTGTTTTCATTACATTTGCAGCACTGGGAGACTGTGTGGGTAGTGAACTTTCTCCTGATTAGGTACCTTGATAGATAGCTAGTGGTTTCTTAATTGATTCTCTTGTTGATAAGAAGATTGAAAAGGCTTTTTCATATACATGTTAGCAGCCAAAGAGGGAGCAGGTGCTGTGGATGAAGAAGACTTCATTAAGGCATTTGAAGATGTCCCAACAGTTCAGGTAAGTAGAACTGTCTGCTAAAGTACATAACAAAACAGCAGAAGGTGGATGTAGGATCTAATCACTGACAAATTGAGCTTCACTTGAATGCTGGCAAATCTTAAGGGGAAGGTAAGTTGAAAGTTGTAGGGAGGCAACGCTGAAGTGGTAGTAGCTGCCAGTAGTTTGTGTGAAATGCTTAGAAGTGGAGGGAAAGGGGGTAGGAGGATTGTGGTGAGGACGCTGAGCTGGAACTGGATGTGCATGTTGAATAGCGCTGTCTGGTTGAACAAAAACTTAAGTCAGCAAAAGCCTCCCTGCATTTCGTCTGTGCCGTATGCAAACTGAAAAGAGTAAAGGTGATTTGTACTTCCAGAGTCACTGTTGAGTGCTATGACAAGATAGCACATTTTTGCTGGTAGATTTACCTGGGTAGCTGAAATGTGTATCCCCTCTCCTTCACCGGAGTTTACCTGTTGGGACAACTGAGCACAGCTTGAGTTATGCATTAGACTTTTAACTTTTCTTACTGACTTTTGTTCTTTTGCTAGACACTACAGGAATTCCACTTAAAGTTGCAAAACTATAGTAAAATCCTTTGATCATCATGTGGTCATGTAGTAATTTTTGATTGCAGGAAGTATGTAAATTCTTTTCATTATGCAAAACTAGCTAGGATGTCCAAGACTAGCATGTGACAGTTGAGCATTGAGGGGTAGAGGACAAAAGAATGTAGATGGGAAATGATCTTATTTTCTGGAGTAAATCTCACGTTATGTTGCTACTCTGTATTTAAATTTACAGATTTATTCTAGCCGGGATCTTGAGGAATCCATAAACAAAATAAGAGAGATACTATCAGATGACAAGCATGACTGGGAACAAAGAGTATCTGCTGTGAGTAGTGGTTTTTGATATGAACTCTATTAATACAAGGTTTTCCTGCAGTGAACTTATCCCATGAAGAGGATACTGGGAAAATCTCAGAGCAAGGCAAAAATGCATTTTAAGTGGTGAACATCTGTTATGTTTCCCCAAGCTTGGGGAAATGTCTCCTTATGAGACTGAATTTAAACCACATCTGTGGAGGAAATTGCTATTTTTGATATAAAAAGAATCTGGAGAGACAACATCAGGTTGAACTGGAAGTCATGCAGGAATTCCAGATGTGAAGCTAGAAATTTGCTAGCAGATGCTGAAATCAAAATGTCAGAAGTGGGATTCAGAATCTCTTAAAACTTCTTGACAAGGCAGAATGTCATTTTGCCTAGAGAGAGCTTATTTATACTTTTGCAAAAAGGAAATACAAAAAAAATCAGAAAATTTACACACTTAAAAAATTCGAATAAATGACTATGACTGTGGGAAATGTAGTAGTGTGAAATCAGGCATTATAAGCATGGCAAGATTCAGTCTTATATTCTGACATGAGCTGTGTTCCTTAGTATAAATATTATACACAGTAGACTTTCATCACTGGTATAGCAACTTTGACATGTCTGTCAAATCATATATCACAGATCTGAGTGTCAAATTGTGCTGATTCAGTGTACTTCGTTTTTCTTTGCTCTAGTGAGAGCAGTGAGCTGAAGTTGAGGCAATGTACATATGCATCAGTATTCATCAGGACCTATGGAGTTATCTGAAAGAATGTCTCTATGATGAAATTTGTGGTCCCAGTATTAATAGCAAATATGCTATTTGGTTGAGGTCAGGGTTGCACTTCCAGTAGAGCCAGATAATTAATGAAGTCAATGGACATGTTCTAGATATGCCAGTGTAACGCACATCTGAGTATGAACCAAGTCTTTTAAGTTATTAAGGGGGAAGAGAGGAGAACTTTTGGTCTAAAAAGTACTGTTTGGGTTAATGATAAGTAGGAGTGACTGTATGCAGCACTTCTGGATTCCTGTAACAGTTAGCTAGCATGCTTATTTTATTCTGCATTCGTCATATGTTAGCTTGTGAGTTGAGTATAAGATCTGAAATAAAAATTGCTTGGACTGCTTTAAGAAGTGGCATTCCTCAACACGTGTAGTTGTGCAGGGACCCAGGGAACAAAGTATCAGCTCTGAACATAACTGTCCTTGTGTATATTGCTCATTAACAGTCACTGCTTTGTTTCATGGTGCTAACAGTTGAAAAAGATCCGCTCCTTACTCTTGGCTGGAGCTGCAGAATATGATAACTTCTTCCAACACTTGCGACTCTTGGATGGAGCATTTAAATTATCTGCTAAAGACCTGCGGTCTCAGGTAGTGCGAGAGGCTTGTATCACCTTGGGGTAAGTTTACTTTCTAAACACACTTAAAATGTGTTGTAGAAACAGGAACAAGTGCTGATTAAAACACATTCAGGATGTGACTGGCGCTGTTAGTGCTACATACTAATAGGCAGGACATTTTGCTACAGCCATTTAAAACCATGTAGGCTACTAACTGAAGGTGTGCAAGCCTGTATTCTTGAGTTTTAAATGATGTTATTTAAGATATGCTGAATGAATGAACAAGCTTTGTGTTCATGTTCTGAGAAAAGAATCATTGAACAAGAAGAAGGGTGCTGCAGTATTTCTAGCAGACTGGGGGGGGATTCATACATACGAAGGCAAAAATGATGACTTCAGAGAAACTGCAATACAAACTAACAATTTCAGAGAAATACTTGTACTCAGCATCGTACCTCGTTTGTTAACAAATTTTTAGCTGCACAGGTTACTTTATTTCATGACAAACCTACTGTTTCTCAAAGTTCAGGTGAACATAGAATATAAGTTTGAAATGAAAGTCTATTTCTGAAAGTGTTCTCTGGAGTTGGAGAGGAGGTGCCAGTTGTGAAGAGTGAGATGTCAAATATGCTAATGTCAGATGTTCTGTACAATCTGACACTCTTAATCCTCAGCACACTTACCAGCATGACTTCATTCTGTTTTTCAGACATTTGTCATCAGTTCTGGGAAACAAGTTTGACCATGGGGCAGAAGCCATTATGCCAACAATTTTTAATCTAATTCCAAATAGTGCCAAAGTCATGGCCACTTCTGGTGTTGTAGCAGTTAGGTTAATCATTCGAGTAAGTATAAGTCAAAAGAGAACAAAATATTATCAATTTCAAATGCTGTGGTGTTTCTGAGAAAATATGAATGTCACTGCAAGGAAAATTAGATCAAATGCCAAATCTGCTTTTCTGATTATGCTAAGCTTGTCTGCCTTAGATGTCGTGAAGCCTTGTGTAGATAAATGATGATAGATCAGTCCTTACAAAATAGTAGGAAAAAGTAACAGAAATGGTAGGAGAAATGCTTTTTTACAGAGTAAGATGTTTATATCCCTCACAGATGAGCAAACTTTTTTTCTTTAAATTGGTTTTAAACCTGACTTGCAGCACAGAATTATGCTCTTAATTGTGCTATAAAACTCCTCTTGGGCAGCACCTGCTGCCAAAACACGTTAGGTTGCAGAGATGACTCTGCCTAATGATGCAGTGAGTAAGCTGTAGATAGCTTGACACCTCTTAAGTTGTAACCACTGACAGTTTAGATCCTCCTCAGGTGACCTCAGCTCTTTGACTCATTGGAGCCTGTCATTATAGAAGAAAATAAAATTTGTTAAAGATATTTTTAGAGATAAAATATGTTTTTAATAATAAAAATCTGTCCATATTTGTTAGTGTTCCTTTATTTGGCAGTTCTATTTTTTGGAATTGAACCAAAATATTTATGTACAGGTCTCAGGTGGCTAGAGGAAATGGCTTTTCATTCCATGGAACTGCAGTGTAAAGCTTTCTTCCTGTTTTTGTTCTTCCTTTTGTTCTAGCATACGCACATCCCTCGACTAATACCCATCATAACTAGTAATTGTACCTCCAAGTCTGTCGCAGTTAGAAGGTGAGCATTTAGTTTGAGTTTCTTCTATTGTTTAACAGTAAATAGGTTCACATGTACTTTTTGATAATGTTCATGTATCTGTTTTTATTTATGAAGAGGGCTATTATAGACATTTTTGCAGAGAATGCACCTCATTCTGCCCTCATGAGTTGGGATCAAATTCAAAGTCAGCTGTTCTGTATAAGACACAGCACTGCAGATAAGAAAAGATGCTTTTCCTCAAAGAAATGCTCTTTAAATTAATCTTTGTGCTTGCTTATAATGTCATATTAGTTTTTTTTTTTTAACAGACGTGTTTCTCTTCCCCACTACTTAGCTTTCTAGTGACATGTTTTCTTTGAGCCAGTCAGCAGAAGTAATGTTCAGTGATAATTGTCATCTAGAAGTTGAGCTGTATGTGCTAATGATCCTCTCTGTGTTGAAAATCTAAGTGTGCTCCAGTACAGCTGCCTCACTTGGAGATTCTTGCCTGTGCCATACAGATTAATTTTCTTCTAGTTAAATGAAAAGAAAGTCTTTGTAGCTGATGAATGCAGTAACAAACCTTGAAAAAAGTCATGGCGCACAAACGCCTTCATTTCTTGAAATGAGGAAGGGAGATTGAAATTGTAGAGAAGCTAAACATGAAGTTTCCATATGAAGTTTGAACTAAGGGGTACTGAGTAGGATTAACTTGGATCTTCTACATCTGTGTCCTGTATAACGAAGAAGCAGGATTTGGGGATTTTTGTTACTTTATCTAAAACCCTCTCATCAGAACTCTCTGTGGAGAGGTGACTCCAGTTACGTTGATTATTGAATGCATTTATAGAGATGTTGCTATTTTTATTGGGGTCTTTACTGAAATCTCATGTCCCAAGCAGTGTCATAACAAACGATTGCTGCTGTGCAGAGGCAGGTACGGTGAATTCAGGGTGCTTCTTAAGTTAAAAGAACTCAGCATTTCTCCTTTTTCTTCTCAGGCGCTGTTTTGAGTTTCTAGACCTGCTGCTGCAGGAGTGGCAAACTCACTCCCTAGAAAGGTAAGCTCTGAAAACAGGTAAGTGGGTTAATTCTCACCTACTAATGTCTGGGGAGGTTAGGCCTGTAGAAAGGACAGTCTTGGAGTTGAGATTGTCATGTAGCAGAGATTTTTGTGGTAAGAAAAGTACTGACGTGTACATGCATGCTATTCATCCCTGTAGTTCTGGCAGGCAGAGTTCAGTGAATCTCTTTATGCCAGCCCTGGAACACTTGTCTGAATGAATCTATGAATTTAATAGATTTGTACCCTAAAGTGAGATGATGAGGTAAAGGCTGCTACACATCTAGCAGGAGCATCTCAGGCTTGTACAGCAGTTCACACTAATGAACAGTGGAAGGAATTGTTGGGGATACAATTGGGAACGGTCCAGTTTCCTTAGCCCCTGGACTGCCCGAGACTATTTAAGGGTTAAGAGAGTGTTTTTACACCCAAGTAGTTTAAACTAACCAACTAAAGACAGACCTGTGAAGAATGCTGCTTGCCTTTTCCTACTCAGCAATGTGAGTGAAATAAAACTGGGTTAGAGTAAATAAATCAAGGCTCCAAATGTTCTTGCATGGAAACAGGAGGATGTGATGAACTCTGTTCATTGAGACCAAGGCAAAATCAGATTATTGATTTGTTTGTAAGTGTAGCACGTCTTTCTATATTGCTGGATAATGCTTCCTTCTTATTTCAGACACATATCAGTGTTAGCTGAAACGATAAAGAAGGGAATTCACGATGCAGACTCTGAAGCCAGGATAGAGGCAAGAAAGTAAGTAGAAGCTATTGGTGTCTTTTCTTCCCCTTCTATACCCTTATATTGTGAGTTTAAGGTGTTGCATGTTGGAAACTGAAGTCCAGACAAGCAATGTTCTAGTGGCAGGTGAGGCTAACACTCCGTTAAAGCTGAGGGAGTGTGCTCTTAGCGGGAGATGTCATGTGAAGTGATCACATAGGGCTCAGTTATATATTTATTTCCTGGTTTCTAATGGTGCTTATTTTGCTTTGTTCTCTAGTTGTTTATTGTCTTTTTACCTGAGCAGGTAAAATATGTACCTGAGCTTAACATACAAGATTTTAGTGTCGACATCTAGTAGCTTTGTCATTTGACATTTGAGGTGATTGGGTTTAACTGAGATTTCTTCTACTTAACATAACAATGCTGTTATGTGTTTCCTTTTTGGCCTGTGTGCAAGACTGGGTTATCTGCTACTCTTGAAACAAAAGCCCATGTGCTAGTACATTGCTAAATGGTATTCTAAATTAAGGAAATATTTTGACACAGAAATAATATCTTTGTGCATATCTATAGGAAACTTACACGTTTGCATTTTTCTTTTGTTGATCTCTTGCATTGCCAGTAATGTGTTTGCACTTAAAGTACTGTGCTGCTACACTACCATCATGTTTTCATGTTTTTGTGAACAGAAGATGACAGGAACATTTTTCAGAAAGAGGGTGCTGTTAAATCACTAAATAAATTTTGTTAATCTAAATGGTGTGTTATAAGCAGAGCTATTTCATGGTAGGACTGTTTAAATCCTTTTGAAAGGGAAAATGTGCATCACTGAAGAACACAGTACGCACTAAGACTTCACAGCAGGTGACTAGTTAAGGTGAATAGAGAGCAAGGAGAACGGCATGAGACTTTAAAAAACAAGCTTAATTCTCTTTTCACATGGTTCTTGATTAGGTGTTGCTGATTGTGAGACAAATTTGTTTCCTTCTAGTGATGCGAGAACGCATGTGACTTCTCTGAGGACTGACTGGCACATACAAACAATTCTTGATTCATTTCAGCTAACAGTCTCGCTCTTAAACTGCCCATTAGTTGCTTCCTGAAAAGCGCTGAGAGCCTTCATCTCCTTTGTGATGAGAGTGAATGGTGTTATAGCATCAGCCAGGAGATTTGTTCCAGAGAGGAATTCCTTCCCTGATCTTGCAGTGCTCTTTTACTTTCAGCATGACACTGACTGGAAGTCTATAGGAACATCTCATTCTTTTTCTTCCCGAAAGACAATCAGAAGCTTCAGCTCACTACAGAAGATCTGTCTCTGCAGCATGTATAAGAGCTGCTTGTTAAACTTAAGAAACACCTGCTGGTGCTTTTCCTGAATCAGGCCCATGCATGTGTGTTCTGCTTTTGGCTTGTTTTAGAAGTAGCTTTGAGGACCTAGTCTCAAACTGGCATCAGTCTAGTTATGGGTCTAGTCTGGGTCTATCTCCTATGTACGTTAGACAGACAGAGATACAACAATTTCTTTTCTATTAAAGCTTTTTTGACTACTTGTGTTTTCACAAAGTCACAAATGGTGTGCCTCTTCTTATTTTTGTTTGCTTTCTCTTCTCTGGGGTTGTTCCTCCAGCTCATCGCACTACTCAGCGACATGTCTGAAGTGCATCATGGAGGCAGTAGATGATTGAAATGAATAAGCTAATGAGCCCGCTAATGCCGTTAGTGGAAAAGGCTCTGACTGTACCTGTGCTCCGCTGACTGTTAAAATATGTCAAGGAAATATTACTAGCGTTGTGCCTTGTTTCCAGGTGTTACTGGGGTTTCCACAGTCACTTCAGCCGAGAGGCAGAGCATTTGTACCACACTCTGGAGTCCTCCTACCAGAAGGCCCTGCAGTCGCATTTGAAGAACTCTGACAGCATTGTGTCCTTGCCACAATCGGATCGCTCCTCCTCCAGCTCCCAGGAGAGTCTCAAGTAAGTCTTTCAGTATCACTACCTCTCTTGGTGTAAAGAACTGCAGAGATAACGATGGCTTCCTCAAATTCAGAGGAGCTGCTTTGGGTACTCTGAGCTATGCTTGTCTCACCTGGTCTTCATTTGGCCTCAACACTTAGTTATGTCAATTTTGGTTTTTTTAGTTAACAGTATATTAAAATGCAGGAAAACTCCATTACTGGCTTAAAAAAATAATAATTATCTTGACACCATAAATAACTTCTGGGTGCTTTTTGTGCTCAGAAGACACTGCTAGCCATTCCTTCCAGATGGGCTGAAAACAATGCGTGGATTGAAATTCTTTGTTTAGCATTCATCTTAGAGGTGTGAGATGGCCTCTTACTGTATAAGAGGAAAAAATGCCTAAACTAACTTAGAGTTGTAAATTACAAAATCAGTATGTAACTTTTCTGAAACATTCATATTTCTAGCTTCTCTTGAAGAGATAGTCAATTAAGCTGCAAATGTCTGCAGCTGAAGTGTTAGACACATATGAAAAATACCCATAATATACTAACACAACTCTTTATATCCACAAAAAGTGTTCTTAAAGATGTCTTCTTGCTCAAGTAGTATACATAATAATTTTTTCCTAGTGCATTTGTAAAGAATTTTATGGTGGTGCTATATTTATTTTTACACAATAAGCTTTGTCAGTCTATTCCTGAATGTGAATAACTTCCCATTAACTCAATTATGTATTGAGGGAACAGAGTAGTACTATTACTGGTGATTGTGAAGTACCAGTTTTGTTTTAATAAATATTTTTATTTACTTCTAGCCGTCCATTGTCTGCCAAAAGAAGTCCTACTGGAAGTACTACATCTAGAGGTGAGAGTAGTAGCTGAAAATACAGTGAGGTGTTGCTGAGGAAATGCGACGAAGTAGAATGAGAATTTTTGATACTGCATTGTGCAAAGGACAACTTTGCTGTTTACTGCTCCTTAAAAATGGAACCTTATGTAATTTTTTTAATTGGTTCTGGGTTGTACACCCCTTTTTGTACAACAACCTCCAACGTAATAATGCCTTTGAAAGCTGGTAAACCTGTTATTGTCTGTACCTGAAGGGAAGGCTAAAAAGCCTTCAAAGTTGTAGTCAACATATGTTTAGCTGTGAAATAGCTGGGATTAACTTCTGCTGATGCTAGTACATAGAGCTGCATAGCCTACTGGTGCATTCAGCTTTTCTCTCATTTATTTTCTGTGGTTTCAGCACTTATTGGAGGCATAGTCTGCACAAAGTCCTACAGTGCTAAATTATATCTTTTTGCTAGTCTGTTTTTAACATTAGATGGAATATTCAGGTGCAGCCAAGAGTGGCTGATGTTACTTCATAGAAGACTTACGTGCAATGACAAAGGAATATGTAAGAATGAATGCTTGCTTATTTAATAGGCATCTTTATTCTCTTGATTCATATACCCAAGCCTATATACCTGACAAGTACAGGCAGCTGTACTATCCTAAGTAAATGCATATAATAATCTAAATAGTAAATTTTAATATAGAACATTACAGACAAAGCTTTGGTAGTAGATGGTAAGCCACCTTCTAGCCCTATCAGTATACTCTGCTGCTGATACCTTTATGTATACATTTTAGTATGCCTACTTTATTGTGCCTGCAAATGCATGTCTGCTTGCAGCTGAATAGACAAGTATTATGCTTAAGAGGGTAAACATTAAAAAGTGATGGGAACAGTGGTCCTCATGAGAAGATGAGGTGTTGGGAAGGCAGGTAGGAAAACTTGCAGGAAAGTGTAGAACCTGGGCTAAAGCAACTCACAAGCAGGTGATGGGTACCGTAGCTGAGTTTTTCTGTATTGCTGTCCTGGCAACCAGCAGTGATCTCAGCATTTAAGTTAGTGTCTAATAAAGTTCTTGGAGCTGGCATCAGGTCAGCATTGAAATATCTTTGCAGGCCCTGTGGGGAAGCCCATGTTGTCCTGATAAAGCATTCTTAGTTGAAATATTCCAGTGCAAAGTAAAGAGTGTTAAAAATAGTACGTTAAACTGCTTGACACACAGAGCTTCTTCTTTGAAGAACACAGCTCAAAAAATTAATCTTCCTTATTCTGGGTCTCCCACTCCCATCTGCAGCATCTACAGTAAGTACAAAATCTGTGTCAACACCAGGATCTCTGCAGCGGTCCCGCAGTGACGTTGATGTGAATGCAGCAGCTAGTGCCAAGTCGAAAGTGACATCTTCTGGAGCATCTACCCCCTTCAGTTCTGCTGCAGCCTTGCCCCCAGGCTCATATGCATCACTAGGTAAATCTATACGTTCTACTGTTGCAGTTAGCTTTCTTTACTACCAGGCAGTGCCTAGGTAATTTGATTGGAATATAAAACTCTGGAACTGGAAGGACATATCTCTGATATGGCTAACAGCATCAGCGTGCTGTCTATTGTCTTTTGGGATTAAGCAAAAAATTTGCAAAGGAACTGACTTGCAGCAACATCTTATTTTTTCAATTGCTTTGATAGTCGCTGTCTCTTCTTTCTGGGGAAAAGCAGATGCTGTTGAGGAAATTTCTTACTGCTCCATTACTTTTGACATGTCTCAGTCTCTTTCTCCTTTCTCTTCCCTCCTTCATTGAAACTGGTTTTCCATGAATTATTTTATGCTTTGAATAGTACATCTTAGTTGAGCTTGATTACTTTGTTTTACAAAAGAGAAAGAGATGTAGAAGCAGAGAGAGAAGTAGGCCTTCCCATTTCACCACGTGCTTAGGATATAAGTGTCTGTTCTTCTGCTGACTCTCTGGATTACTGCCATTGTTTTCTCAGACCATTGTATATCACTGTCAGATACCTTCCCAGTGTTTCTTACAACACAGTTTGCATTTTCTCTCCTGGAGATGACGCTGCTAACTTGCTGAAGGAGGAAATGCAAGGCAGTGACTGACACAGTGTAATTTCTCATTCTGCTGGTTTCATGCTAATCTAATTCCAGAGTTTTCATTGATTTACTTTTACAAGAGGGAGAAAAATCAGATGCCTAGTAGATGTCAAAATCAGTGGTCTTGATTTGAGCCGTGCCGAAATCTTCACTGAGTCAGCTGAGAAGTAGTTTCTCCTTAGTGTTCAGCATTTGGTCTTCAGTCAGATTAAGTGCCTGGTGAATTACATAGGGATGTTTTCTATAGGTTCCCTTTGTAAATATGTTGTTTTTATATCTGAAGTCTTTTACCATGTCTTAAGTGTATTGGTTGTATTTGCACAAGTTCATGTTTTATTCTGTTCTACATTGCATGTTGATATTTGGTTCAAGATTTAGATGCATTGCAGTGAACTCTTAATACAGATGATGGAGTTGATCTCTTAATGGTGTGCATTCAAAACTTAAATAAGCAGCTGTGTTTAGTTGTGCTGTGTCCTTGCTTCAGTGGCAAAAGTGATTTTGTACCATCTTATGTTGTGAGGAAGAAAGGAAAGGGGGAAAGAAAATACTAAAGATGGCTTTGTCCTTGAAGCCGGGTGACTGTGTACAGTGTTAGTCTTGCTCTTAACATACTGAAGGAGAAAAGCAGGAAATGCACTGCATTCCGTTAAGTAACGCAAGGCTGCTCCTAAAGGAGTCTGTTTCCTTTTGAGCTAGCAGGGAAATTGGTCACCTGTGTGTCTCCTTGAGAGAAATGGTGAGGCAAATGAAGAAAATGGGGTCTGGCAAAGGTTAGTTATGTTGTGGAAGGAAAAACTTGCAGCCTTGTTCTTCAGATCCATCAAGCTTTGATTTGCTACTCAAATTTTTTCATTTCTTTAATTACGTTAATTCTTTTGCAAACTTCTGTAGCTAATTTATAGTGCCCACTTCTGTTGATGTTACTAATTCATCCCTATTAACCCTTTCCTTATTTTTTTTAATTTGCCTAAAGATGGTACTACCACTAAAACTGAGGGTAAGCAGTCTCTCTGTGTAACTGAGGTGTGTCTGCAGTCGTACCACCCTACCTGTTCTCAAAGTGTTACCCGATTCTCATCCATGTTCAGTGGTGACGTGCATGAAGTGTTGCATGGTTGTCCTGCTCATTTTGATGCCATGGGGTAATCTTCACTTTCTCTTTAGGCTCCTCCCTACTAATGGCACTATTTTGTTTTTATGACTGATTTCTGATCACAAAGTTGTACGTGGGTCTCCCTACTTAAAGCAGTACTTTTGGTTGAAGGTGACCTGTGCACAGATTAAAAAAACAGGGCTTGTGTTTTCTTGCTCCACGATGTGTAAAGGTTTTCTGTGTTTTTCCATCCAAAGCTCAGGTCTCAACTGCCAAATGCTTTCAGGAAGAGCCTGGGCAGCAAGAGAATTGAATGAGATGATCACATGGCAGAAAAATGAGGACAGTAAACAATGATCTCTAGGGAAGGAATATTTAGTCAACCTCTTTAAACCTGAGCTCACTCTTTTTTTTTATTGTTAACTGTCTGAGTGTGATGGTTTACAACTAAGACAGTTGGAGGAAAGTCTTTTTTTGAGAACACTGAGCCTGCTAGTTTGGGAGGCCTCCCAGTCTGGTTATCTGGCTTTTTGTCAAAGCTTGTTCTTTATTTCTTACTTCTCAAGCAAAAAAGATCACTGGAAAATCACTTTTTCTGAGGTAGACAGGGACTGAAATCAAGAAGGCCTTCTACGCCTAATGAAGACACCTCCCCCCAAACCAACCTATTTTTTTTTTCCCGTTGCAAGTCTCTTTTCAAGGGATCTATTACTGTTTTGTGGGACTGTGTTCGTATCCTTGATGGCTGCTTGTATTTGGATGTGGTGTTCTGAGAAGTGCCACTGTGCTGTTGTGACGTGTTTTTGTTTTTTCCTTCCTATTACTGATGCATTGACTCATTATTTGGAGGGAAAGGTGTCTGCCATCTTCAGAACTGTACTTAATCTTAGTTTTTAAAGATGAACTGGCTCAGAATCATGCACAAGTGTTTATGGTTTGTAATCTGTCAGTGATAAGGAACATGGAGTTGGTCTTAACACTTGTGTTTCTAAATCATCAAATTAGGTGAAAGTTCCAAGTTGTTGCAATCCTTAGCTTTTTTTTTATTCGCTGCTAACCCCTCTTTTTCACTTCTTTCCTTCCCCACAGTCTTCAAAGTTTTCTGGTTTTGGCCTAACATAGGAATGTTGAATGTTTAATACTATCTTCTCAACTAGCCCACACAAATCCTCTTACAAAACTTACAAAGCCTCTCCTAGACTAACAATGTTTATGGAAGCCTGTTCCAGTAGCTGTCCTCTGGCATACCTTTATTTTTAGTTCATTAGTTCGTTTAGTTCATTAAATGTTCTATTGTTGTCATGCAAAGGGGTTTTTTTTAGTAACTTTCTTTCAATTCATCTACATTGGAAGCAGATTGGATTTGTAAAAGTCTGTAACAGAAACCAGCAAGTCAGCTGTGGGGCGAAAGCTGCGAGATGAACTTTCAGAAACTGTTTTCCACTCCCTCCATGTTCTTTTGCTGTAGGATTCTCTTGTGGTGGGGAGGAGTGGAGGATTATAATAACAGGGCACATAGCAGCCACGGAGCACTTGAAGAATGAGTTTAATCACTGTTTGAAACTCTTCATCATCTTTGTTTCTGTCTGTTGAGACAGTTGAGGGAAAAGCAGCCCTTTGTTCAAGATTCAGTGCCTCCTTCAGATGAGGGCTGAGAATGCTCTTCTGCCAACTCTGATCTTGCAGAGTTTGTAGGTAACTGTAGGGAAGGCACAATTTTTATATTCTCGACATAAACATAAAAATCAATGAAGCAGGGGATGGCAGGGCAGGAGAGAAGTATCACTGAGCTCCACAAATACCTGTGTGTGCAAGAGGTGGTCTTTGAACAGAAAGCAAAAATTCAATTTGCAGGAGGGAGTCATCCCTGTGTTTTTGCAGGTCACCATTAGCTATTTAAAGAATAAATCCTCGTTGATGGTGTGTGTGTGTCAGTGTGATTCAGCTTGACATTTAATCTGCAGTCTGTTTCCCATCATGGCTTTCCCTAGCAGCAGTGTAAAAGTTCTGCACCTTCCCCTCAGCTGGGAGCCAGCATTGTGCTAACTTGGCAGTTCCCATCTGCTTTGCCCTCGGTTCTCCTCAGTGCTTTGTTTTTGAGCCAGGCGGCTCAAAAGAGCAGCAAGATAGAAGTGGGTTATGCCAGTGGCAAGCTGAGAGCGGAGTACTGGTTCTTTGGTTTTAACCAGTGTCAACCCAATTGTCAAATGCTGCTGAAATGCACTTCTTGTCGGAAGGTAGCGTGAACCTCTGTACAGCTTTGATCTGCGCAGGTCTTCTGCCTCCGTGCTGTGAGGCTGTGTCTTCATGCAGTGCACAGTTATGTCTGGATTGCCCAGACCCTTCGTGCATGAGTGTCTCAAGAACTTGTTTGTTATACCCGATTAAAAGGAAACCTCAGAAAAGTTTCTGCTTGTTTTATCATGAAACAGTTTTTCAAGGAATAGTTAAATATGTCCGTAATGCTGACTTTCAGTACATGTTAATGGTTCAGAGCATTTCTGTTACCTGTGCAACTTTTTTCAAAGTGAGCATAAAAACGCCTTTCAGATGAGCCTTTCCCCCCCCCAAAAAAGAAGCATAAATGCTGGTCTGTCCCAGAACTGTTAAGTTTAAAACAAATCAGCAATTTCCAGAAGCAGTGGCACAATACTTAGTATTTTTTTTATTATTCACCAGAAAGGAAATAAAATCTTTCTGATTTATCATAGTTTTCAGATAACTTAGGCTCAAAGAGCTTATCTGTGCGATTGAACATCTGAAGCCTTAACAAAGGCTTCAGGAATAACACAGTTTTAAGAAGTCACCAGTCCTGTTTTCTTCTTTGCTTTAAAGCCCTTTGTCATCAAGGACAAGGCTTGACTCAAAGGTTTGACTGAACAACTTAGCTTAAACTGAAATGCTAGGGTAGCGTGTTTCTTCTCTTGGTCTTTGGAAGTGCTGGCTTGGTTGCCTGTGCTTATTGGTGTAGAGCAGTGTGGTGCCACTGTTGTTCCTTCAACTCTGCTTTGGCAGAGAATGTCTTTTTTTTTTTTTTTTTAAAGGCAGCATATACTGATGGTTTATGGTAAGGGTAGAGTGCATCTCAGGAAACTGTAGTGCAAAGTCTGGTTTTGTACAAGTAACATTGGATTTGTGCTAAATACAAATGCAATCCATACCATTGCAGAAGGGGTTCTTTACAGATCTTACATATAATTCATATTTTTAATTGTGTGTATTTGCAAATGTATCACCAACAATTGACATGTACAGCTGGTGGGCCCTAGAGACCCAGGATTTTTTTTCTCTTTTTCCAAGTAGGGAAAAAACCTTGTGCTGAGAACTTGCATACGTTAACTGGTTCATGGAGATACCATTGCCATCCCAGTGCTTCTACGTGCAACTTCCGTGGCTGTAGGCATGGTTATTCAGAGCATGGAGCTGATTAAACTCAGTAAACTCAGTCATGGAGCTGTTATATACCATTTATACAGTATTTGAAAGCCATTTTCTTCACAGTGTAGTATACATGTTGGATCTCACAAAGCCTGTGTCCGTTCTGAGAGCTGGGGTAGAGGTGCTGTGCTGTCTACCTGGAGGATCTTAGAACAGCACTGCCAAAAGAAGCCTCCTGTAATGCAAAAAATAAAATAAAATAAAATCACAGTTTATTTGCTTGTCCCTTTGTTGTTGCTGTCTTCTTTTTAAAAAGAAGACTTTCCTAAATTTAAGCGTATGTGAGACATCTCAAAGTTGATTCTGATCCATTGATTGCTGTAAAAATGACAATAACTTTAAAAGGAAAAAAAAAGCTCTGCAAAACACGAATGATTTCGTAAAACTAAGCATTTATATGGGGTCTTGCAAAATGCTTTTTGTACCAGCAAAGTGTCACATGTCAAATTTAGATAAAAGCCTTTTTAAAATGTCAATACTTCAATGCTTTTGGAAACCAGTTGGGGCAGTCTTCATCTGTTCCTCTGCTGTGCTGCTGCTCTCAGGATAAAGGAATCTTTTTAAGAGGAGCAGAAAAATTACAGTTAGGAAATAACGAATTCTTCCATCTGTGGTTTGAGCTAGATGTGGAAACAAACCCCACTGAAAGCAAAGAAGTGTATGGGAGGAGAGGTGCTTGTTTGCATTTAACAACAAAATGCCCATGTAACCTCTATGCTATATTACTTCCAGTCTAGCCTGAAATTATTTTTCTGTTTGTGGTAGAATGATAGGAATAAAGATGCACGTATTCCTGTGTGCAAATAACTTCTGGATATGAATGCAGACTCTTGTTTGCAGATGAAATGCTTAAGGGAACGTAATAAAGACATTTGTATTGTGTAGATGAACTACTATATATGCGTGTTATACGTGGAATAATATATATTAAAAACCTTGAGATTTTCAGGCCAGCTAGCTATTGATTCATCTTATGTTACTATAAAGCAAGTATGTTTTGGATGTCATAAGACTAACTTAAGGGTGGTGCATGCACACGCGAGCATAAGTTAATGTATGAAACATCCCAGGTCCCTCTCCGTGTTTCTGTCTCATACAGATTTGCCTAAAGCAATTATGAGTTCCGTTTGTTTTTTTTTTTTTTTTTTTACAGATAATGCTGTATTTGGATAGGGAAAAAAGTAGAAACTTATTTAAAAATAAGTATCTTTGAATTACTCATTTTGAACCACTTGTATGCTGCGAGTAAGATTAAACAGCTGTATTAAAAACAGTTGGAAACTAACAGTTCAGAATGTATATTAGCAATTTGTGTCTCAAGGAATACATGAGTGATATCAGGTGACATTCTTTCCTTGTAACTGTGTGAAGAATTCGAACCTGAATTTGAGATTTTTTTCCTTGTCTTTTGCTTTACACCACAGACTCCAAAAATTGAATTACTCCTAGGGTGACCGTGTACTGTGCTGTCACACTCTTTGTACCATTACAGCACTTCTGTGTGTGAAGCCACAGTGCTGCTATGTGTTGCTGTGAATGTTGGAATGAATTTAGGCCTCTGTTTAGCTTTCTGCTTTTTCCCCATGCGTACCTTTGAGGCCTGTGGTGGGATTTGGGGTGTGCACCTCATGGCAAGGCACACTGTGACTGCTCGTCTGCGTGTAACTGCCCACGTGTGAAACCTGGGAAGGACGGGAATGGGCCAGGAAAGGGCTGTATATCGGGCTGCCCATGTGTAAGGGGCAGCTAATGTCCTGGAGCAGAGGAGAGCTGCCACCCTGCTCTGTTGGTAGGAGCGCCTTAGCAGCCAGTCTCCTCATCCCTGGACCCACGTGGATGTGCTCAGAACTTGACTGAGCCAGTGGTTAAATAGTGATTTGTAGGTGTCTTCCCAGTTTTGTACTAATCGTTTCTTCAGTTGTGTCTACAAACAGTGGTGTGAATGTAGATATCTGTCTTGGCTCGCTGCACCTTAGCTCGCTGTAACATAGCTCTGTAAGCCTGCTGATATTTTTTAAAACTAGGTGCTGGTGGTGCAGCATGAAGTACTTTAGGCCTTTTCCGTGCAAACAAGTCTAGGCTTCCTTCTCAAAGCTAAACGTTTCCTTGTCACTGTGTCTGTCAGAAACTTGGAGGCGGTGTTACGAATATTTTGAGAGCTCAGACCAAGGAACAGAGCTCTCAACCTGTTCAGCCTGGGCTGCTTGCCATTGTCTCGTTCTGCATGTGTCCCTTACGTGAAGTGGTTTTGGGCGGGAAGTTACATCTCCCTGTTTTTGTTTCTCTGTTTGCTTATGGTGGAGACAAAGGGTGGGAGATACATATCTGTAACTGGTGGATGCAGTTGTCAAGACTATTCTCTTACCTGTTGTGTTGGTTTTTTTTTTTTCCTTTTATTATTTTTCCTGAAACTTGAAATCATCCTCTGAATGCAGGGTAGCACTGGCATTAGTCCTGAGAAACGGCTTCAGATTTGGCTGAGAACAGAGTTGTTGAAAAGTGCTGGTGGAGGCTTTCTTTGTGTTACTCTTAATTATCATTTCTTTCCCATTAGCTAGAGACAGATAATTGAACCTTAGCACTGGAAAGAACATTCTGTAGGAAAGAGCCCTGCCCCAGGAAGGGGATGAACTGATGACCTCGTAAGCTGGGCGAGCTCAAATTTCTGTAGCTTTTTCATAAGGAAAGGACAGAAAAAGGACCAAGAACACTTTGAGACTTTATATCCATTCTCTGCTTAAAGAAAGGGCAGGTACATGGGATCTTTTTTTTCCACGATGTTGATTGTGTTAAATGAGACTCACTGTTACAAGTCACACCGATCTAGGTATAGAGGGATCTGTAAACAGCGGGGAAAATTGAGCCTGAAATAAAAGTGTAGTCAGGCTGTGTTGGCAGACTCTCGGTGGTACATGCTGGCGTGCACATGGAGAGCAGGCTGTGAAGTGCCGAGCTGCTATTTGGAAATCCCAGCGATGGAATTTGTGGCTGCATCTGCTGTGCCCATCTCCGAAAGGGTGATCGCCTTCTCAGAAAGTAATAGTTTTAATATAGGAAGTGGCATTTAGGCTACTGAAATTTTTGTGGTTGATCTTTTTTAAAGAAGCTACTACAGAACAGAAGCAAAGGCTTTAGAGAGGTAATATGTTCTTTTTATTAAACTGGCTGATAGCATTACGGAAAGCTAAAAAGTTTTTGGACTTGTAGGCTTTTGGACTTGTGTTTTCACTCGCATCTTCAGCCAGTTTAATGAAAGTTGCCTCTCCGTTTAAAATTTATCTTCTGTGCCCTGGTTAGTTTTGTGGATAGCAACACTGCAAGCATAGAACAGAACAGATGGTGCTTTAGAAGCTGATGCTGTCTTTGGAAGAAACCTATTAACAGTTTTGTCGTCTTTGCATTCCTGTAGGTCGGATTCGTACAAGGAGACAGAGCTCTGGCAGTGCCACAAGTGTCACCTCAACACCTGCTGATACCCGAGGCCGCAGCCGGGCTAAAGTGGTTTCCCAGTCCCAACGTAAGAAGTGTTTTGTTTCCGGGGGAGGAGAACAGTTTCTTTTGAATTGTGGTAGCATCAGCTGAGAATTGGACTCACTTCTGCTGAATAATATTTGGAGATGTAACAAAATGAATCCCCACTCAGCCAGCTTTCAGTGTAGCTCTTGCTGATAAATAGGGCCCCGAATCTGAGTGCTTAGTTGCTGCCTTTTTTAACCTGTTGTGCAGCAGAACTGCAGGTCATTGCAGCATACAAGACTAAATTACTTGTACTGGGTTCCACTGAGGTGCCCTTCGTGTCTGTAGCTGATTGCTGTCCTGGGTTCTTGCCCTGCCGAGCTTCTCCTGCTTATGTTACTGTATTTCTGTATATGTAACGTGAGCTGTCTGAAGTTAATATTTTAGCATCAGTTTAAAATAGGGCATTGCCTACTTTGTGCAGATACAGGGGAGATGTTTCTGCTCTGATTCACATGGCACATATGTGCTCTCTGGTTTCCTTGCAAGGCATGATTTCCCCCTAGGAGACATGCATACAGTGCTGCTACATGTTTGTCATGTGTGTCTAAGGAGAATTTTGTCACTCAAACTTCAAGAGGAAATGGGGGAGGGAGAAACCATGCAAATTCGGAGGACCTTGAAGCTTGGGGAGTAAGAAGAGGTGGGGGTTTGTTCTGAGGACTTGTCTTGCTTTGCACCCTTATTTAATAGCTCTCCTCTGTTCATGCTGTCACTGCTTTGCTCTGTCTTGCTGGAGGTATGGGGAAGCAGTTTAGAGCATTATGTTAGGCTGAGTGAGCTGAAGATGTATTTAGGATGGGGCTGAATGGAAATCTTTACATTGAGGCCATGAAAGAATTGGGGCTTTGGTGTTCTGATTTGAATGTATTCCTATAGTTTTGAACCCAAAACTGATCCAAAGCCAGAAATGGCCGTTTTTCTTGTGGTGTGATCAGATCAGATGAGACAAGTCTCAGACATATTTAAAGAATAGTTGAGTAGTTCAAACATTGTGGGCTTAATTTTTTTCATGGAATGTCTTACGAGGCTTTAGGAAGGTCGCATCTGAACCTGCTGTCTTGGCCTAGATTGTGGAATACTGATTCCAGCCTAGACCAACTAGATGTGATCTTTAATCTCCTAAGCCAAGCATTACATGAAGTAATTAATGAATTCAAACATAATACGGTCGCAGGACCAAAGTTTGCATGCCCACAGACTGGTAGCCCATTTCAGTTTTACAGACTGGGCTTGGGGTCTAGTTTACAGCAGAACTCAGGTCCCTGTGTTGGTTGATACGTAGCTGAGAAGCTGACCAACCTTGGGAAATGAAGTCAGTTGCATCTGCATGTTAACTCACTGCATTCTGCAGAGGCTTAAGGAGTGACATGTTTGTGAATAAATCTGTCTGTATTGTGTATAGCATAAACCGCATGCTGAACGCTGTATTGTCTTGCTGTCTTTTAATCCACTTTTTGCCTGTCCTTTCGTCTGCCCTCATAATCAAGGATCCAGATCAGCTAATCCTGCTGGTGGTAAGAAACATTTTCCCTTTCTTGCTTTCTCACGTTATTTCCTTCAGTTTTTTTAACTGCTAAGCTTTTAGCTTCCCTCACTCTTTCCTGGCTATCAATTAAAAAGCATTTTCTTAAAGTTAAAAAAAACAAACGTATGGTAAATGACCTAGCTTTCTCATAGTAAGCAAACATGGTAAGCATACATTGTGTATTAAAGCTGGTTCATTGCAGTGAAGTTCCTGCAGCTTAAATCCTGGCTGCTAAATTCCTTTTCCATTTACTTCGATGCAACTCCAACAACATCAGTGAGATTGCAGCAGTGTAACTGAGGGGAGCGTTGGCTTTCAGGGCGTGAATGCTGTGATAGAGACCGGCATTTTTCACAAGTGTTCTCACTTTTTGGGGACCCAGCACAACATATAGTATTGGAGTGCATGATTCAATCAATTCAGAATGGCTTTGGCCAAGAAATTGAAGGAACTAAATAAGTTAAAATAATACATGCTTTTTTATGGTATTGTCCATCAGGTTAGTAAAACTCCATACCTTTAAATTAAGACAGAACAGCTTTTAACTCTTACTAGTTGTATAAGTATCTGGGACTGAAATATGTGAGATTTGTTGATGCTTTTTAGAAATAAACCAACTTGAATATTTGTTCAAAACATGACCTTGCCTGAGTATATTTTAGCAACCTTTTTCAGGTATGCTTTTTATAGTTGTTTTAATTAAGAAATTGAATGCCAGGAATGGTAATAGCAGCAAATTTTCAGTGTCGTATTTTATATACCTAAACAAGCAAAGAAGGGTCTTTAATCCCATGCTTTCACAGTTCTTTGGTTACCTTTTAAGCTTAACATTGCTTAACATATTTCTTCTGATTTAATTACCAAAATGAGATACACCGAAAAAAATAATGATATTGTTCAACTCATTGAGTTTGACAGCGGGAGTATTTCGGAGAAATATTTACATTCCAGCTGCAGGAGACATTGTAAATAAATCTCGGTCAGCAGACTGTCTTGCAGACAGCATGGCTTAAAAAAAAATGTAAACTTGCCACGGACTATTCAAACAGACAAGGAAAAATAAACCAGGCCAACTATTCAACTTTCTAAAAAAATTTTCTCCAGCTGAAAAATAACTAAATAATTTATCCTTAACAAGTCAGACCCAAGTAAATCAGCATCTCTACGAATGTGGCAGGGTTACTTGGTTTACCCTTTAACATGGCAATCTGCTGCTGTTGAGACAGTATTGAGACAGTATTCTTTTTTTCATTGCTCTTCATGGGATTGTTGTAGGAATGCAATGTCACCACTGCAGCATGGTGTGAAGATGCCCAAGCTACCTTGCAGCAGCTTACCTGTGCCAGAAGTTGGCTTTCTGCAGCACAGTTGCTCCATGTGGGCTACTTTTTGTTGCTGCTTGATGAGGCAAAGCAGCCTGTGTATTCCATGCTGCGGCAACAAGGCTGCTCCTGGCATCTTCACAAGTTCACAGGGAGCCAGATGGGGTATTCCTGCACTGCAGTGTCTGTGTTGGTCTTGATCCTGACTGGGCAGCACTGTTCGGATAAGCAGAGTTGCTGATGTCAGCGTTTATTTTCCATAGGCTTTCCTCAGTATTCCTCCGAAAGCCCTTGGGGAACTCTCCCATTAGTTTTCTTTGTGCTTTGGGTCAGATTATTAGAGCTGATTGTGTTCTGTTTTTGCTGTCAGAATAAGATCTTTTTTTAAAATTCTTTATTTAACTGTTTGTTTCCTTATCTCTGGTTCTTTCCTAGCTGGTAGCCGGTCTAGTTCTCCGGGTAAGCTGTTAGGAAGCGCCTATGGTGGCTTGAGTGGTGGAACATCCAGAGTTCAGCCAGTGCCATCATCTTCAGAGAAGCGCAGCAAGATCCCTCGGAGCCAGGGATGCAGTCGAGAGACAAGTCCCAACAGAATAGGACTAGGTAAGAATAGTCACTGCAGTGACAAATTGGCCAGCGTGCTCAAAGGAGGGGCTTTCCTGTTTATTAGTAAGCATGTATATGTATTATTGTCATTATTCTGAGTTCTGGCAAGTTAAGGTTCTATTTCAAGAAATGTTCTGGTTTTGGTTGTGCTTTCTTGGAGGGTAATTCTAGTTTTCCAGGTTGAGCCATAGTTTCAAAATAAGCCTAAAGCTGTTATGTTGATTTTCAAACACAAGACATACCATGAGCAATGTTATTAGATAACGCAACAAGAACAGTTGCCATGAATAAACATCACAACAAAAATTCCTCATTTGGCACCAGTAGCTTAATCCTAAAATGAGTTGAGCAGTTTTTACAATCAGCTGGAATCAAGGGCGATGAGCACATTCTGGGATTATTTTAGAAATTTTGCAGCTCAAGTGGTTTGCCTCTCTTGTCCTGAATATCCTGGAGCCACTTTCTTAGGTGAAATTTTAGACTTTAATTATTCTGCTTCCAATATTTTTGTCCTAGTGACAGTTATGTAAATATTCCATAATAGTTCTTATTTTCTAATTTATCAGCAGAGTAATTTATTTAAAACAGGTGAGTAAACATCGTTATATAGGAACTTTTTTGTCTGAATTGAAGTAAAAAGGTATTCAGTGTCCTTTGTATCTTCAAAGAATTTACTAGTAGAATGAAGTTGATTGAAATCGTAGCCTTACTGTTGTCAATTAATTTTTAACTATTGCCTTAGCAATTGTATTTCAAATCTAAGCTACCTTTCTATTTAGAGCATTTTGTTAAGAGAAGTGTCTTATTAGTGCATTGAAATGCATTTAAAGCACCGAGTGTACATGCTGTTATGATTCATAAAAATATTGCATGTTTATTGTGATTATTTTTCCAAATTCAATATTGTTCTTACGTCTGACCTATTTTATGACTTCTGTCTTAATACATTGTGCTTTTCTGTTCATTACTTTTAAAACTTAGTGTTTCCCAAATGTTAGACGCAGTTTTTCTGCAAAAGAACACTTTTGAAAGTAAACGAGGAATGTTGGATAGTACCATCACATGTGCTTAAGCTTATAATCACGTTATGTGGTCTGACTTGAAACAGTGTTTAGCATCTAAAGGGAAATTGCTTTGTGTAAAATCCTCACTCTTGGGTTGCCTGCTTTCAGGTATATTATGAGAGCCTTGCATTCTTTTGAAAGTGTAATTTATGTCTGATTGCTCTGACATGCTCCCTGTGAACACAGCCAGTGCTTGTTCCTTGGGAGTGAGAGAGCGCTCTGACATCTATCAGATGTGACTTCCAGCTGCCCCCCAGGCTGATGACTGACCGAAGCCTGTTCTTTCAGGCTCTCGTGGGAGCCACAGTCTGACGCTTCTGTTGGCTTTAGCACTCAGTTGCAGAAATTGTCTGTTTATTGAATCTTGAAAATGGTAATATTGGCTTAGATGAAGATAATTTTTGAGCTGTCATCTTTATATCATTATCCCATTGTATTTATGACTTCATAACTTAGTAGCTATAGTATTTTTTCTATTTTATTGCTTCAGTCCCCATCTTTTCTTGGCATTTTTTTCTCATTAGTTTCATTTTGTAGACTCCCATTCACCTTGGTTCTAAGTATATCAATCGACTTCTTATCCTCTGATTCAAGGAAGTGTTTGAGTGCAAATACGGCATGAAATGTATGTGCGTTTTTGACTTTGTGGGACTATTGACATATTTTGCATGCATATGCATAACCCACGGCCTGAAGCATCCCTTAACTATGTGCTCATGTTGTCGTGCAGTGGAATTGAACAATCTTGCAGACCAGGCTGTTAGAAATGGGTAATTCCTGGCTCCTGTTCAGAACTCACCCATTGATGTGTTGCGTAGTATTTTGTAGGGGTGACTAGGAGCTTGCAGCTGTGTGTGCAAGAGTAAGCACACCGAGTATAAGTCTGTGTGCGCAGCCAGGCTTTATACAAGCCCCCTACTGGACATTTTTCTTGGCCCCTTGGAAGGCAATGGCAGTGATAAGCTGATAGAGCCTCTGCACGTGGATGCCCGTAAGCATCAGTAGATTGCTGCCCGCTTAATTTCCGTGCTGACCTCAGGTATCCATGGAGTATGTGTCTTCTGTTTGCTGGAAGCCTTGGAGCTGGATGCTGTTGGATGCTCAGTCAGCTGTGTGTCCTGTCTGGTATTGGAGTGTGGGTGTGTGCTGAGGGTCAGCTACCTGCTCCTCTCCTCGGGCCCAGTGTCGGAGTGGGAATGTAGCTCCAGTAACGCCTCCCAGATTCGGAATTTAGAAGGTGAGGAGCCAGATCCCTGATCAACCAGTTGGATTTGAAAGAAGTGATTGATTTGAGATAATGTCATTCTCCAAGAAGTGAAGCAGGCAGGTACAGTTAGTTATCCAGGTCATGCAGCACTTTATTTATCAAGTAGTTATGCTGTGTGTGTTTATTGGAAAGCAAGAAGGCAGTCCTTGCCTTGCCTTTGCTGGGTGTACCCTGCTCCAGAGCTTTGTATTAGCTGCTTTGGCAGTGTTACTGACTTTTTTTTTTTTTTTTTTTAAGACTAATGAAGTGGAAGGTTCTTCCAAGTGGTAGGCTGGTAAACACGGGAATGATCAAGTTTTGCTGGTAGTGTTTGCATTTGTTGGTTTTCACAGGTGTAAGACAGCCTAATTGTGTGATTTAATAATGGTGTGAACCATATCCATCTCCTCTGCCTGTCTGCATAAAATGGGTAAAATCCAGATGTACAGCACACACCTGGAGAGCTGGGATTTTACTGAAAATATCCCACCTTTGTTCCTGTTCTAGGCTTTCAGTCCAGAGCTGGTTGTTGGCTTGTTGTTGGCTTCTGTCTTGCCTACTCCTTTTAATTAACTTTGCTACTCATTTACATAATTTCTGTTCAGCTTTTGAAGTTTGGGAGTTCTGAAATTGAGATTTATGTCTGTCTTGTCTTCCTTTGCTGCCTGTTCTGCAAACACAGGCTCTAAGAGTATGAGAAACTTGTCTAAATGACAACACTGCTGGCCCTTAATTCTGGCAGTGCCAAAGGAAATTCTCTGAATAGCTGATAGCTCAACTTTTCTGCACCACACAGCAAGCAAAACATGGGGCAGGTGCCTGGGAGTCCACAACAGACTCATCATTCTGTGTTTTTTTTTTTAACTCCATTCTTTTTTTCTTTTATATCTCTGTCCAGTAACATGCAAATCTTTTGTTTGACCATTGCTCATGAAGTACACGTTGCAGAGTTTTTTATTCCCTCTGTTTGTGCAGTCAATATCGTTTCATCTGTGCCATTGTCCTATTAGACTGTTTTAATGCAGTTAAAGTGCATTTAATTCGTACTTCTATTATCATCAGTAATGGAAGGAGGATGCACTGTGTACATTAATTAAATTTTTTAATCATTTACATCTTCCCCTCTCTAGAGAGCCTTTGCTAGATTTAGTAGGGTTGTGTTACAGAAAGAATGACAAATCTTCTCCGTTGAGAGAAATGACTGTTTGTGCAAAGGTGATGCGAAGGCTACCATTATCTACATAGAAGCATGAGACCCAAGAATGAGAAGTTGGCTTCTAAAGAGCCCTCAATTTCAAGCAAGTATTTGTGTGGAAGACTTCAAAGTATTACTTTCACCTGTAGTTCACCTGACAGCTGTTTTTTCTTGTAAACCTGAGGTGGGATTATTGTACTTGTGGACCCTAATTTCATCCACTTCATTATTTAGTCTGTCTTATTACAAGGCCATGTAATTCACCCCAAAGTTTTAGACATGGTGATCTAACCAACTTGGTCAGTATCTCATCTTGTATTGTCTGACATCAAAGTTCAGCCATCAGAACCATTAATTCATCTAAGATATTAGTTGGGGCTTACAAATTTGGGAGGGATTTGACAAAGAATCTGGCAGTAGTTTATATTTGAATTTTAAAGCCTAAATATGAAGGTTTCTATTTTGTTCTGTACTGTTTTGCTTGAAAGGATACTAACACACCTAGGGTATAACAGACCATTCAAAATTAGGCATTATATTTTGGTGTGGTTCTTCTCAAGTATATAAATGTCCTTATCAAAAAGAGGAGCTACATGAATAAGTGTGATCCCCTTTCTTGATGAGCCCACAGAAGCACTTAAGTTCTTTAAGATAAACTCCTGACAATTAAGTGCCATTTTTACATACAAAAGTGTTGCAGAGGAATAAACAAGTTTCAAATACCTGAATTACTCCCTTTATAAAACTGTAAAATTCAAATCCTTGATGTTAAGTAACCTTCTTGAGGGTCTAGTTCTGTTTTTCCTCCTTGGACAAAACTTCATCTAGAGCCAGTGGCATTGCTTTTCACTATGAAAGCAGCTTAATATTCTGTCTTCTACCACGCATTTGGCCAAACGAAGACTGCATATGATGAGTTTTGTGACACAGCTGACAGGCAGGAGCCCATTAGGTTGTGGGAAATTGAACATTTGGTAGCTGCCAGACCACAGATAAGCCCTGCTGATGCAGGGTTTTGTCAAAGTAAAGAATATAAAGGCTCTCCTTAAGTATGCATGTGTCTCAATATGCTTGCATATAAAACCATAATTACAAGGTTTTAGAAATATTTGAGGATCAGAAGTTAGCGTTCATTTAAAAAAAAAAAAAAAAAAAGGAAAACAAAAAGAAACTGTCTTAAAATTCAAACCACTTTTTACCTTTCAGGTACTTAGGGTCTTGATGATTTTTCCCATTATCTTTCATTGGGGAAAAATCTCTCTCCAAGTCTGTACAATACTTTTTTCTTAGGATACTTGTTCATGACAAAACTATCCTTGCAAAAGCCAAATCTATGCAAGATATTATACTGGTACTGTGACTTATAAATTTTTTAATCTGGTTAAAAATGCTTCTTCTTTGTTCCAGAAGGTTGTTTGTCTTATCTTATAACTAAGGAAAAAATCTTCCATAAGGGTTTCTTTTATCTTCATCTGTTTTGCATGCTTTGTAATTGTAGAGCTTCCCTAAATGATTGAAGATCTCCTGCTCTACTTGAATGACAGAACTTAGGTTGTTTAAGAAAAAAGGATACTGTCAACCAGACATTTAATACTGCTGAAATTTCACCTTACAAACACAGCTCGGCGTGTAACGTAGTTGGTTTGTAAGGGCCTGAGCTGGCTGCTGCAAGTGATAATTACTAATGTAATAATTACCATAACTAACAGAAATGTGACTTGACTTTGAGCTTTTCTGTCCTCATTAAACTTGTTCACCTTCTCTGAAACTCTCCATGCTGCATGCTAGCACGGAGCAGTCGTATCCCCCGACCCAGCATGAGTCAGGGGTGCAGCCGTGATACCAGCCGTGAGAGCAGTCGAGATACAAGCCCTGCTCGGGGCTTTCCTCCACTTGGTGAGTACATGTAGGCATTGGAGCTCTAAGGGTCAATTTTTTTCCTTTTTTTTTCCCCTTGTTCTTATTGCCCTTTCAAGACACTGCCAGGTGGAATGAGCTTGTTTTCTGTCCTCTGTTGGATTCCTGACACAATCCCTATTTCCAAGCCTGTTTCCTTTCTGTTTTCTTCTGCATGCTTCAGTTCTGATTCGCAGTAATTTATGATTAGAATGAAAATAGTTTAGCCTGAATTGTATTTTTCAATTTCATTAAATCAGCTTGTGTGGGGCTGCTGTGCTTCACTTTACAGCACTGATGGTAATCTGTGGGAGAGCAAGCCTCTATTTTCTAGGTCACAGTGAAGTAGTCAGTAGGATCGTAGTCTATTGTTAGGTAAATTTATTCATGATCTGGTTTTGTTAAAGCTAGGTACAGCAAAAGTTTTGTTTCTCTTTTTTTGTAGAGGTTTTTTACAACGTCAGTCATGAATTTAACAAGTTGCATGTGCAGGAGACTTTCAAGCAACTAAAATTGTGGACAGGATGAAGTTTTAAAGGAGCATCATCATGCAGCTTAAGTGTACAGTACAAATAGAAAATCTCATTACACTTAACATATGCAGAAGTTTTATTCTGCTCAGGGCTGAAAACAGAATAGTTAATGTTTCTGATCAAATATCATATCATATATATTCAACCAAAAACATTGCTTGTTGTATGAAATATTTGTCATCTCAGACGTAATGAAATGTAGTTTATCTCCAGGCCCTTTTCCTTTACATAGTAATTTCATAGATGTGCATGTGATATTAAAAGTGAGAAAGAAGCTCTTAGAGATGTGGTCAAGATTGAAGATTTATTTTGCACATAGTGACAAAATACAGCTATAAGAAGTACTGTCTAAGTAGCATTTTGGGCCTAATTCTCCAACAAATCAAATAGTAAGAAAAAGTTATGAAAAATATGGATAGATGGACAAAAATTTCTGATTTGGTTCTCATAGTTAAATATTCTGTACTTTGCATAATCGTTAAAATCTACATAGTTATTGTCATTCGTTTATTCATCTCAACTTCAAATGCTATCAGTGGAGAGGCTCATTGTCTTCGTCCATATGAAATCATTGGCAAAATTCCCATTGACTTCAGTGATGTAGAGTGGAATCTTCAAGAGGCTTTTGGGTTCAAAACTTCATTTAATCTATTGAGCTATGAGATCTATTTGCTTTATCTGCAATTATCACAATTTTTGTTGAGAAATGAGTGGAGTTCAGCTTAGTACTCAGAAGTTCATTCATAGCTCTTTTTGATAGATTAATGAATTTTTATTGACTAAACGAAGCTGATTTGATACCAGAGCCATGAAGGGGTGATAAATATGCTTGTTTTTATAGTTACCTGTCTTGTTTCAATTTTAGATGAGGCTGTTTTCTTCACCCAGTGTGTGTAGGCATGTGGATTTCAGGGTTAACTTGTTAGTATTCTATTATTATACTGTCTCTCTTCTATTTTAGTGAAAATACATTAATTGAGATACAGTCTTCTGAGCCCTTGCTCTGAAAAATAAATGCAGTGTGCCAGAATCAGAGTTGGTGTGAATTTGGTGCACCACAGAGTCTGACTTGTACACTGAATATGAAATTTCAGTTACAGATGTCTATTACAATGATTGAAACAAATTTCATTGTGGGGAGGAGGAGCATTTCATTTTTAACTAATGATATTTAATTATCAGAAGATGATTGCATTTCTAGAAATGCAGTTGTTAGAGAAGTAATTAATGGAAGGGAAGATTGAAAGTGGGGAGAAAGTATCAGTATAATAGTACGCCAATATTGTTGCTATCCTGCTGTCTTTTTTCTTGTGTTTTCATTGAAATGCTGTAAGCTTAAATGTGTATGTCAGCTTAATTCTGTAACTTGTAATTCATCTCAAAGAAATTTGTGTGTATATATAGCAATTTAAGCTAAAACAGGATGATTCCGCTACAATATTTTTAGAATCCAGTTCATCTTACATTAATGCTGAAATAATATAAGATTAACTTTATATTAGTGAATTATACTTAAGCTAGTTATATATAAATGACAGTATTCTTGCATTTAGCACTATTATGATCAGTGTCAACACTGACATCCTGGCCTTGCAAATTGCTTATTTTCAAGGCTGCTGTGCAAATATGCATGTCTAAGCACCAAACACGTTGCTTTTGAAGTTAGGAAACACCAGTGAAGAGTCACTGTACGCTGAGTCTCCTTGCAGAAATGTGATTTTTTAATTTTTAGTTTATTATGGCTCTTCCTTCTTGGGCCTTGATCTTGCAGTGACAGCCACAGAGGCACAGTTGGATGGCGCAGAAGAAAGCAATCGCAAGCTCAGAATTCTGATTATGAGGTTCAGTCTGTAATCCGGCACTGATCCCGGAAATGTTCCCTAAGTTGCTTATGGTGTCAGCGGGATTGTTCTCTTGAATAAAAGCATGTGTTCTACATATTTAAAGACCATATTGCATATTGTGTAGAGCTCTTAGCCAAGCTGTCACAGCTGGGAGAGAACTTGAATTTTCTCATTTTGCTAACTTCTCCTTTATGTTATATTAGTATTTGTTTACAAATGCTTTGTATTAAACAGAAGCCTTACACATTTTCTATTGCCCATGTATATGCACTACTGACAAGTCTTATTTGTATTACATGGTGATTTGGGTTCATTTTTTCAGTTTCTTGACAGTATTAGTCATGATGTTAAAGCAACAAGGCCTCCAGTGAGTCTGACAAACTGCTCACACGGGCAGAGTTTCTTGGGTCAGTTGCTTTGAGTTAAGTGAGCATATCATTGCTAGACACAGGCAAAAACTTTTTTGAGAAGCTAAATTGCTGTAATTCAGAAATGGCTGGGCTTTCCATTTGCCTTCATAAGTATCTCCCCTTTATGCTGAATCCAAGAACTGAAGATCTCTCCAAAGGCATTTTGTGATTCATTGCTGCTGACAGTTGGGAATTGAAGTGGGAGCTATATTTGGCTTCAGCTTTTGTGCTACTGCCTGTTGTGTTGCTGTTAACAATTTGTTTACAAACGGTGTGATCCTAGATGCACGTATGTGCGTATTCAGATCAATATCTGTGTAGGCACATAGGTGTATAATTAGATTTAAAAAAAATGTATGCAAAATTTGTTAAAGCAAGAGACCATCGGTAGTAGCAACAGCTACAATATGTATGTTTACTTGAAGAAAAAAAAAGCCCAAACCAAAACACCTATAGGCAGTGGTTGAGTGGCCTCCCTGTATGACTCCTTGCACTCTTCCTACTTCTGTGGTTATTCATTCTCTTTGTAAACATTGTTTTTTGTGCATAGGCTCCAGTGTTTTGGAAAAATGCTGCAAGCACAATTTCTAATCATTGATCATGGCTTCACTGTGGGGTTTAGATCAGACAAATCTAAATCCTGCTCTGTGGTTATATGCTCCACGTTCTCATGGTGTCATCTTCCAGACCTGTGCTTCTGGAACGGGACTGATGCACACTGGTTTTCTTTGCTGAACTGCACCGGGTTTGGGACCGTTACAAACGAGTTTTGTCATGCATCGTGTTTATGGTCATGGGGGAGAGGGAGGAGAAGCTACAGACGGAGGTATCACTGTGGGGCTTGCACTATATCTGTTATGCATTCATATACAGCGTCATTTCCCTGTCGCTACGAGACACGTTTACTGGTAGTGGTCACTTGCATCCCCCTTGGATTGTGGCATTTTCTGTCTCGGGTTAAATGTATGTTAATCCTGTGGGTGTTGCCATTCCTTCTACTTGCAGCTTCTCGACGTCATTCCAGGTCCACTAGTGCTCTCTCCACTGCTGATTCTGTTGGGCAGTCAGGTGAACAAGCGCTAACTGCATGACTCTGCTTCTTATATGTAGTCTTGTTTTACACCATTTTAACATTTGCTGTCATGTGCATCAGCCAGCACTTGGCATGTGCTTCTCACCGCTGTGAGGCTTTTTGTTCTGTTCTGTTCAACGTGACTTTTTCTTTTGAATTTCATTTATTGAATGTTTTTTAATTTTGTGTATTTTAGGAACATTGTGAGCAGTGTTTAAACAAAGGGTGATCCAGGGCTTTCTCAATTGTCCTGAAAATTGGATCAGTTGTACAGCATGGGCTAAATACTGAATGATGCAGAGTCCTTGCAATTTATGTTTGTTTCCTCTTTAGCAGTGTAGCAGTTGCCAATGTTCAAGACTGGATCCCAGTGGGTCTTATCCCATTTATTACTAAATTTTTCAGACTCCTGTCTCTGTTAATGGAAGTGCTTTGCAGGATCCTGTCCAAAATTCACAAAAGCAGCAAGAATTAAGCACCTGATGAGCTTTCAAAATGAACTTTGGAGCATAATACATGATCCATCCTCCATATAATACTGAAGACCTTATCCAAAGAGCATGGAAGCTGTGGGGAAAAATGACTCCATTAATTTCATGGGGCACTGCATCAGGAGATTAATGCATAGATATAATGAGAAAAATCTGCAGATTCCAGTTGCCTTCTTCCCCACCCCAGTGCTGGATTTGCAGTTTTGCAGTTCCTGAAGCTCCCTTGAAATCAGAGTATTTCACTAGTAGTCTTAAAAGTAAATTAATGAGGGCTGCTAGTTTGGGGTCAATAGAAACTTGATTGTGGGGACAAAGATGGTGTAGAAGATGAATGAGGGCTTCAGTGTTTGCTCAGATGCTAAAATTGCATAAGGAATTAGTGACACTAAAAGTTATTTAATTAACCCTCCTCAGGTAGGGAGTGAAAAATGTTCTGTTTCTCTTAAGTGCAGTTAAATTGCTGTCAATTAACTAAAACTTTCAAAACATTTCCCTTATCAGGTAACTGCAGAAATGATGCAAGCAGATTTGACTCTTGCGTTTTTCAAAGCGGCAGTTAGAATTTGTATTTAATAAAATAGCACTGAAGATTAAAAAAGACCCTCAATTCTAATACAGATCTAAGCTTAAGCTTTTTTACATTCAACTTCCTATGATAATCACTTCATGCTTGGCTCCTGTGGTTTGATATAAGGCATGATAAAATTATATACAGTCATCTTTGTCCTAAAGTAGGCCCAAATCTCCCTAAAAGTGGCAAAATCAGGGGAAAAAAAAAGTTTGGGATTTTTCACCAAGTAACAAGCATAATTAATCTAGCTAGGGAGACAAGCAAATGTGGTCAGAGCTCACACTGCCCAGCTTATTTCTTGACATTAAGATCGGGCTTGCGTATACTGGTTATTCCTGGAGTCAAATGTGTCCCCATCCCTACGTTAGAGATATGCTGAGGTCCCTCCTAAGATCTAATTCCTGTGTTTGGGTGTGGCAGCAGTGTGGGAGAACCCCAGGGTGACTTGGGTGTTATGAATTTAAAGATCACTGAAAGAATTATTTAAAAATAAAAAATAAAAAATCCTGATAGCTATGGGGTCAGATAAAAGTCAGCATGCCATATTATACTTACTCAATTTGATTAAACAGCTCCATTTTATTTTATGCTGGGTATTTAAACTGATCTACGATTGAATTACTTTGTCATTCTGTTCTTCATTTAAAAAACAAAACAACAAAAAAACAAACTATCTACCCTTTTCTAATGTAATACTAAATTAATGTGAAAACAAGTAACAATGGTATTATATGATGCTATGTTATTTCAAAGCTATAAAGCCAAATTCTGATCTCAGGAAGACTTGAGTAATGTCATCTAGTTGGGTTCAAACATAAAACTGAGTCCACAACTTTGCAGCCCTCGTACTATACCAGGTGTAATTTGCACTTAGGAAAATACTTGTCTTCTCTACATCGTTGTAGTATTTATCTCTGTAGCAGTGACTTTAGCTTCAATCTGACTTAATGCATTGCCATGTTCTCTGTGCTTCCATTAAGAGTATACAGATCTTTCCATGTTAGGGATGAAGTATCGTTTCAACTAAATATTGGAAGAAATCTTCAACCCAAGTGCATTAAAAAAGGGGATAGTAGTAACACATACAACTTTTATTTCTTTGTGAAATGTCATGATTTGATTCCTTTTTGGCAGTAGTTTTAAGATGTTTGTTTTTGTTTTTGTTTTTGTTTTCCTCTTGTAATGTGTTTTGTAGAAAATGTGCTTTTGTTGTAAATCAGAAATGTCTTGTTTGGTTGCATAACTGGGAAACAATAAGTTTTGCTAACGTTTCTGAAATACATGCTAATCTACATTTTTTTTCTCAGTAAAATATTTTAGGTTTATCAAATCTTCCTTATTTTCCCCTCAGTAGCTTAATCCTTGCTCTGACATACTCAGGTAAAGCCTTAAAGTTAGGATGGGAGACTGGCAAGCTTCAGTCTCAGATTTAACTTAACGCAGGTCAGTGTGATGTGATTTCCTTAAAAGAGATCTCAGTGCAGTAGGCTTCTAAAGAGAAAAGCATGAAGCTTTGTGATAAGTTTTTGAAAATAAATACAGTAAGCTGCTGAATATAACGTTCATTCTTGTGGAAACCCACAATGTGGTTACATATTTTAAGAAACAGTTGTTTTCCTCCATAAAATTAAATATAGATGAACTACTAAAAGTCCTACATGACTTGATCTCTCTCTCTCTGGCTGCTTGATGACTGCATTCAGCGTGGGTCAGATGAAGGTCTATTAAATGGGTTCAGGCAGCTTGATTTGTGCACCTCTGCAATTGCTGGCAAAACTCTTATTGGCAGAGGACATGTTAGGTATGTCCCAGAAGGAGTGAGCAAAGACAGCCCCAGGTGGAAGCAAAAACTCTGCTAAAAACCATCTCTTTCTGGTTATAGACGAGCTAGGAGTCCAGAAAAAGTGCATCTCATCTCCTGTGATTTGGAAGTGCTGTGCTGCCAGAGCCCGGCCTGTGATCCTCAAGTCACTCCTTCTGCCATGTCCCTGCTAGTGATGGCTTTCTGAATTTGGCTTTTGCTCAGAGATACTCATTTCAGTAACATTTTTCTCAGACTCTGGGCAAATGATAAAGTAAGCTAATTAATACTGGGAATGTAAATGGCACTTTGGACCCAATCCTGTTGCTTTGGATGCCATTGAGAGCTTTGCCATCAAATTCAAGGGGAGAAAGATGGTATTGTTTGATTAGAAAAAAAAAAATCAGTTTTGGTTTGTCACAAAACTTTAAAATTGTATTTCAGTCCAATGTACATTTAAGCTGCTTCTCCAGAACAGTAATAAAACAAAAATTGGAGTCACCTCGCAAACAAATAATAAACCTTTTAGTTTTATTCTGGGGGGCATAGGGTGATATTCTACCGGTTAATCAAGCCTTACAACATAGGCTAATCTGCTGCTGCTAATCTCACGTCCTTGCCTGAGAAAAAGCTGCAGGATGGATGAGTGCTCTGGTATTAACATGTCCTGACACCGGGCACGATTCTGTTTCTCTGAAGTTAATGAGAAGTTTTCTGTTCATTTCTGAGAGAGCCAGACTGGGGCCTGCATGTCTGCCTCCGACATTAAAATAAAACTGAAACAACTTCTGTTAAAAGGAAACACAAAATAGATACCCTTCTTCCCAGCTTAAAAAAAAAAAAAAGAAAAAGAAAAAGACATGCCCTGAGGATCTGGAATTGTCTCTGTGAGCCACCAAACAATAGTTTATTTCTTACTGTCATGGCAAACTCTGTAGAGTTGTGGATAAAAGAGTCTTTAATGAAAAAGCACTGAGAGTTCCCAGAGCCTTTGGGGAGTGCTGCTCAGACACCTGATTAGGATTCCAAGTGAATGTGAATTCATTTAACAATCCCTTTCAATGTTGTCTTTTGTGCAGACCGGTTTGGACTCGGACAGCCAGGCAGGATGCCTGCTTCTGTGAATGCCATGCGAGTCCTGAGCACAAGCACAGATCTGGAGGCTGCTGTGGCTGATGCACTGGTAAGAGGAAAAATACAAAATGCTTCCGACACCGGAAAGTGGCTTAAAGTTACCTGTACGTACGTTCTCCTCTTTCTAAGTAGCTTTGTTCTGAATGTGCCAGTGTCTGATGCTGTAGAGTTAGTTACCTTGTGTTGTGTTGTGTTTGGGTACATTGGCAGCAGCATTCGTTTCCTCGTTCCACCTCAGTTCTCCGCAGTTAACAAACAGACTGAGGAGGCTCAATGCTGGAGCTGCGGGATGGGTTGAGTCAGCTGTTCGGCTTTAACTTTGCCGTCGGAAGACATATGCAGCAACATAGGAGTGCTCAGCGCCTGTGGTGAAGGGATTTGCATTAATTCCATTAACTGCATGAGGATTTTGTCTGGAAAACGCAGTTTTCTCTTCTAGTGTCGATTCTGGATTCGGTTTCAAGAAGAGTTGAGAGCTCTGCCACTTCCTGCTCTGTTACTTGCACCTGGCTCATAGCTTGGCTTGTCTGTGACTGGTACCATCTCATGCAGTTAAACTGAAGTGTGTTTGTGTAGTGTGCTACCAGTGGTTTCTAAACATGTGGTGATTACCATTTTTTAACTTTTATTGTCCTGTGTAATCTTATTGTAGTATAAAATCTCTTGGGCAGAACCCAGAAAATGTCTTCTGCTCTTCCGAAGATGGGTGTTATCACAAGCCTTTGCATTTGTCTCAGGGGAAAGAGAGTGTGTAGAGGCAGGCGCAATTATTCTACAGCATTGTCTGGGTACCAGTGTACCTTGGGTCTTCCTCAGCTCTAGACCTGAGCTGAGGGTAGGATTTCCTGATGTATCCAAGGCAGATATCTCAGATGTTCCCTCATGAAAAAAACATTACCCCATAGTTTGTGAAAGATGCTCTTTTTTCTCCATTTCCTAGTTTACTTTCTCTAATGATGGCTAACATCATTTTCCTTTTTGTATTTGATTGTCAACCAGCTCACGTCACTTACTTATCTAGAGTATTATTAAAGTACTCAGAGAAGTGTCTTTAAAAATAAATAAATCTCTTTCCATAAAAATAAAGAAGTGCTTCTGAATCATGCAGAGTTAGGACAGCATATCATAGATGGTACTGTTAGATTCAGGGGGCTAAATTGTTAGCCGGGCATTTTTGTTACCAAATTCAGCAGCTTGTGAGCCAGTATCTGCTCTCAGCACCTCAAATTTGCCACTGTAGTTTTTCACAGCATAATTAAAGGTGATGGTTTGCCTGTGTAAATGAAATGAGACCTTATCCCAGAATGTGAACTGTTGGTGAATACTGGTTTCTTGTGGGAGAAGAGGGTCACGGTGGTGTTCCAATTCACTGCTGGTCACCAAGATCTCTCGGTGTGACTGAATCTGCAGCTATACTTACAGAGTTTTCTTTTAAATATTGTACTCTTTTAAACTGGGTAATGTTATACTGGAATGTTAAAATCTTATTTAAAGAGTTAAACGCTTAAAAGGGAAAGCCTTGAGTCTAGCTGGAGAGTAAGTAGTTCTGCTACCTTGGCTGATCAGTCTGAATTGGTATGATCTTAGGGGATGCAATACGATCTTATTTACCCCTTCTTTCCCACCACCCCAATTTGTTCTTCTTTAGTTGTCTTCTCTCAACAGGCAATTTACAGACAGTGTTTGGGCTCCTTTTGAGAGAGTAGTGTGATGCCAGCTTTTACCCAGCAGCCTTGTTCTCAGACAAGTATTCTTTTTCCTCCAGTAGGAAGTGAAAAGAACTTCTCCAGAGATGGCCTTTGCCAAATACTCAAGTTTAAACAAAACACACAGCGGGTCATTCTATGACCTCTGCTCCATGCATTACAGTTCTCATTGGATCCACTGCTTCTGTTCAAGAGCTGGACTTGGCCTAAAAGCACACTGTCTGTACTGTGAATCAGTGCTCGGATCTGTCAGAAAAGCTCAAAGGGTGATGGAAACTTTGGCGTTAAGGCCTTTAAGTCAGTGGTGCCAGCCAGGTCGTCTTTAAAGGAGCTAAGCTTCAAAAAAAAGTGCAGTGTAAGAACTGTGGGTTGAAAGAGAATCTGGTTAAGTGAAGTTGATTAAATGTGCTGTATTGTAGATAGTGGTTCCTTGACATCAGAATTTCTTTAAGATTCTAAAATCTAAAGCTAGCGATAACGTGTAGGGAAATAAATCACTCCCAAAAACTGGTATCTTCCAGAAGCAATGTTTCTGAAAAGCAGGCAGAGAGGTGCTGCGTTTAGATCTGCCATCTGAAACTTATTAACAGATAATTTCACTTCCAAGCTCTCTAATAGAAATTGTAGGATACATGTGTTAGTGCAGCAGATAAACAATAATGCCAGGCGTTATTATACCCACTTTTATTTTGCGTAAACTGTGGTTTTTTTTGATTTGCTAAGACACATTTGCTATACATTTTTGTTGCAAAAACAAAAACCCTACATAAGCTTCTGACATAATTCTCTATGCTTTTTCCCACCCTTCAATATTTTCCTGCCTCTACAGCTGTTAGGAGACTCCAGGAGCAAGGTACTAGTGCTTTCTTGACTTTTTATTTCTACTTTCAAACTTTCCCCAGCCTGTTGCTAACACCCATGATACTGCACTTGATACTACGCTTCATTCCTGCAGTCCTAGTGGAAGCAAAACTCTGCTGGCTTCACAAGTCTGAGAACTGCAGGACTGGACACTGGAAGGAATTCTGTAGCAAACACTGTAGAATATAGGCAATCTTCTCTGATACATTGTTGTATCAATCTTGTTCTGTTTAGGTTCATTTAAGAGTTTATTTTGTAGTATACAATTTGTTTTGCTATCAAAATTATTGTAACATCTATTCTGTAAGTACTGAGGTTGTTCAGGATGTTACCTAAGGGAATTAGGTCCACTTATGCCATGCTATGGAAATGAGTGGGATTTGATTACTCAACTCCCTTAGGAACCTCTGGTTAAAATAAATAAATAAATAAATGAAAATCTTGCCCAAACTAACAGAGAAATTGTGATGGCCTGTATCCCAGTGCATTTCTAGAGTCACTTCATTATCAATATCAAAGTGACTGTGCATGCCAGCACAGATTCCTTCAGCTTTTTCTTCCTTATCTTTTTTCTTGAAATAGAGGTTATATCATCACCATCTGTAACAATGAAACTGACCTATATTTACAATAAAACAACATGTGTTTTCATTACTTGTAGTTAATTCCACTGGGCATAAGTATCTAGTTCTTGTGCTGGGGAAGGCAGTCCTTGCTCCCCCATTCATTTTAATGTTCTCACTGAAATCACTGGGATCTGTCTTGCTCTACTGAGAGAGGTAAGCAGGCAGTGCTCGGTGACATCTATCTATATACATGTATGTAACTATAACAATAGCATTAATCTTCCTTTGTTAGTGGTTATAGATAGAACGCTTTTCTTTGGGAATTGATGTAATTATATATAATTTACTTACACTGAGTTTCCCCTCTTCCAGAAAAAGCCCGTGAGAAGAAGATATGAACCCTATGGGATGTACTCAGATGATGACGCTAACAGTGATGCATCAAGTGCTTGCTCCGAGCGCTCCTATGGTTCCAGGAATGGGGGCATTCCACACTACCTGCGGCAGACTGAAGATGTGGCTGAGGTCCTGAACCACTGTGCCAGCTCCAACTGGTCTGAAAGGAAGGAGGGGCTCATAGGTCTTCAGAACTTACTGAAAAGCCAGCGGACGCTGAGGTGACCTTTGTAGCTTTGTATTGTCTGTCATTCAAGGGAGATGGCTATAGCCAGAAGTCAGTATATGTACTTGCCTCATGTAGACAGATAGTACCTTTAACAGCTGTGAAAGCTGTCTCCACAGTGTGGGAGTTAATTACTTTCAGAAAAAATTTAGCTGTCATCACTACTGTTTGTGTGAAATTTGTAGTAGTAACGTAGATGGGACTCAGGCATATGGTTTTCTATGCTCTGCCTTCTGCCTCCTGTTTGTTGCAGCACAGTGAGATTTCCCACAATGATGGTAATGTAAATTTACTCCAAGGGTGGTACTATTTTTACATTAGACCGTTTGAATCTTCAGTAATTTTTTTTTCCCAGCAGCTTAGTTGGTGAGGCAAACACTTCATTATTCTAAAAACCACTCAGGGTGTGTGTATTTCAAAGATGAGATCAAATGATGTTCTCAGTGTGTTGGGTGTTCTTTGGCTCTTTATGAGGTCTGAGTTAGGCATAATTATTTGTGACTCTTTGTGAGCACATCAGGTTTAATTATTTGTAACTCTTGAAAAATCTTATATCAGAAGCTTGAGTCTCCTGTAAATGGTGTAATTTACAATGTAGAGGGAAGTTTCTTAAGGCAATGAAGTAGGTGTACTGACTCTGAAACTGTAGTAGGAGAGAGACATTTTCACCTTGTAGAAAGCCAAATAAACCCTTCAAACACCTTTGGCATGTCACCCATTAAAACAGATCTTAGAATTACGCAGTAGTCACAGGGAAACTTAATACAGCCATGTCATGCTAGCTATAGACAGCAAATCACATTAACTAACTGGCTTTCATGCTACTGGCTTTTTACTCTTAAGTTTATGGTGAAAGAATTTGGAAACAAGTTGCTTCTTTTGGCTCCCTTGAAGATAACATTCACAAATAGCTCTGACGTTTTAATTTTTGTTATGAATGTTATAAACTTAATATAATTTAATATAAGTTTTATATAAAACTTAAATTATGACCATGTTTATAAATGATTGCCAAATAGCTTACTGCCTACCTTCTTGGATTTGTGCAATTGTTTCATTTTTAAAAGGTCTTCACACTAGCTGAAAATATTTGACAGCCCTTGTTAACAGACTGAATAAAAATGCACTGAGAGCTAGTCTGGAAAGGTTATTCTCCTGCCATCATAAATATATTCTAGCACTTCACATGATGTGATGCAGTCTGTAAGTGGGAAGTGCTTCAGGTTTTTAATATGGTAGTTAGAGTTCCTAGGTCAGAGATGCCTTTTGATGTGGTCTATTTATGAGTATTTTAAAAAATACTTCCTACATGAATGCTGTCTTTTTTCTTTAACTTTGTTTTAACAAGCTGTCTGAAAAAACTGTGGCACCTCATATACTTGCATGAAAAAGTTGGGCGAGACTCTGACTGGGCCACAAAAGTGCAAGAGAATAACCGAGGTTTTGTATATGTTGGGTGATAATTCCAAGGCAGGAAATGCTGAGAAGATTGGGCGATGGACTGTTTATCCACATTAGTAATTCTTAGCAGAAATGCCAATAGAACTAAACTGTTGTTTTCATTTCTGCTGGTTGCAGTGTTTGAATTGTGCTGCTGTCACTAGTCCCTTAAGCTAGCAAGTTTTCTTGGCACTGATCCTGAATATTTATAAACCTTTCCCAGAAACTACACCCTGCAGAGTTATTTTTTTAAAAAATTGATACTGTTTTTAGTTCTTTATATTTCTTTTCAGTTTGCTTTTGTTCTGCTTACACCTTGGTTCAGGGTTGTTTTGGTGTCTGTACTAATGATCAGATTGCTTCATCGTGTTCTCACGGCATCACAGAGAACATCACCAAGGTCATTAGTCCAAGTGGCAAGTCTGTCTGTCTTTAATTAAACCTGATATCTTCTGTTGTGGTATAACAAGTTTAACATAAAGCAGTGATGTGGCTAGGTTTTCTTTAGTACTCGGATCTGAAGGATCCTATGTAAGCAGTGAATTATATATTCAGAAAGATGAGCTTGCAAAGCACACACCTATCCTCATTGCTTCATCTAGCTTTGTGTGGCCTAGTTCTCTGAGGGTTCCCCAGTCAGGCCTTCCGAACAACACAAGGCCAGCAAATCCCTTAAGGAAATGTTCTTCCACTGCTTGTTTTTTAGTTTAGCGATTGCTTTGTCACTTCAGCAAGATTTTGGAAAACAGATGCTTACACATGCTGTCTTCATATAACAGTTGTCCCCAAAGAAATTTCATTAAAGTAATAAATAGTTCATTCAGAGAGCAGCAGTCTGCATGAAGAGAGCATGGCAGGGCAGTTGTTTAGAGACAGCGCAGTCTCATCCTGAATGAAGCTGACAGCTTGCTTCGGGATCATTACAAGGACTTTTTCTTTACATCAAGCTCTTGGGCAGACCATTGTCTTTGTGCCATTTTAAAATGTGATTACAAATCTATTTGAAAAAATATATTTCTATGCTATAAACTACTATAATAGTTTACAGTAACTACTTATTACTATAAACAAGCTAACATGAAACAGTTATAGACTGCTCATATTCTAGCTATATATATCTGAAAATATATAGGTGAAACGTAAATTAACATCTTTCTGGAAAGCAGGTATATGTAATCACGATCTAAACAGCTCTTCTCTGAGCAATCAATGTGCATTTCAGTAGTTGCTCTGGTTTCACAGTAGTTGTGAAAAATACCTAATCACGTCCATAGTATGCAGGAAATATTACCTAATTGCTCTGTTTTCATTTGGACAGTGAACAAGCAAAATTTTGACATTCTTTGGCAGTTTGCATTGCAGCAAGAGTAGGACTTGTGTTTTTCGATACATTGCTAATAAGAGCTTTGGCACCAGTTTTGCGTTTGACTCAAGCTTGGTATGACTCAAGCTTGGTATCTTACTAATAGACCACTCTTTACTAATTGTATAAAAAGAGTATTACTGAGCACCTAATCTCTTACTAATAGGAAAGTAAGTTTAATTATCTTCTGATTTAGTAGGTTGCCTACTTGATAGATCGTCTTCAATTTCTATATGTTTGTCTACTGTCAGCCTCTGGAGTCTATTCAGCTATATGTTAATACGATGCAATTCTAGACCAATTTCATTGAAGCTACTGAGAATTACCAAAATATATATGATTAGCATATACTTAAACAGCATGGAAGTTCTGGTTTCACTTGAAAAATTGAAATACCTGACAGAAAGGAAGCCTGAGGAACCTATTCCTAAGCTGCAAAAGCACAGTGTTTCTGTGAATTATCAACCTTCAAGGAAATGTCTTTTTTTTTTTATCAAAACTATCATCAAACTATCAAGGAAATGTCTTCCAAGTACTCTCTTTTCAAGTTGTCTTCTGCAATCCAGACTATAGAAGAAAATGGAAGCAACAGAAAATAAAGTGGCTTCATGATTTTAAAATGTGTTTATTGGATTTCTTGTCATAACCCTGGTGATCACAGCAGCTGGAATGCCAGTTAAGGCTTCACCTAGAAACAGGGTTTTTAGAAGCGTGACTTAAGTAATGTTTAAACAAAAAAAATTAGATATTTCAGCTGTTACTATTTATCAGCTCTTTTTTGGCAACTGGAGCTTTAGCATTAATATTATTGTCGTCTTATGTATTTTAGCCGAGTCGAGTTAAAAAGGCTTTGTGAAATATTTACTCGCATGTTTGCTGACCCTCACAGCAAGGTAAGATCACAAAGGCTGGCTCATTCTCTTGAATTAGCATGTGTGTATGTTTTATGTTGTTCCAAGATGAATATTCTTTATTTCTACCCCTGCCATCTGCTGGGGAAAACTGGCATTTATAAATTTCAGTTTTTGTCTGTTTTACTCTGTAGGCAAGTGTCTCAATCTGTCTCCTGTTGCTAAGAACATATTACTCCATGCTTTCCAAAAAACTTAATGCCTTTCGGGTGTCAGCTCCTTAAGTGAGAGGTTCAGTTTTATCTGTACTTCTCTAGGGATTTTCTTGGTGATATGCAATAGAGTGAGGTCTAAAGGGTGATAAACCATAGCTAGGCGTCTTGTCCTCTGGGGTTTGTATATACCTGCAAGCAGTATGGATTCTCATCAAGATGTTGTTTTGGATCTGTTATATTTATTTTAAAACAACAACAATATACACACCTTGTCTTCTTTCTAACATTGTCCTTTGAAGTTGAAGGCTGTTCCCGGAATATACAGGCATTTCTTAGAAAGAAGCAGGTTAGAGAATGGAGAAGGTGGGCCCATAAGCTTGTTCAGACCCAGAGTTATTTGTTTGCAAAATATTTCCCATTTATAGATAAGTTGATGGTTTATTACGCACTTGACCAACATATGTTCTATGTGACAGTGGCGATCTCTCATCTTCACTGCCTTTTGAGAATTACTGCTGCAAATTCATTAGTTTTAAGTGTGAATATCAGCCACTAAATTGCTTCAATATAACTGAAGTCAGAGTTTGGTCCTTTGCTGTAAATTCAGGGTTCATTTCTGCCCACTGTCCTTTCTGAACTCTGTATTTGGGATGACATGTGGGACTGGAGTCTTGGAAGTCAGAATAAACTGGGAAGTGGGAAAGGACTTGGTAAAGATTGGAGAAGGGTATACCGATCTTGGTAAAGATTGGAGAAGTTCTCCTGACTTGTTGACTTTAAAAGCATTGCTTTTCATGAGAGGAAACTGGATCTGATCCAAGGTATATAATGTTTTAAACAACTCTGAGAAGGTGTTTTGTATTAAGAAAATGTGAACTCTTAATGAATGCATCTTTTATGTTGACAAATTGCATCTGAACAGTTGTGTTTGATCACTGCGTGCTAACGAGTGGTTTGTTTTGTTGCATGGCCTGCTTTGCCGTGGAATTCACAACAGAGAGTAAGTGTATTCTACCCTCTTCCTTCATTTGTTTCATGTGGTATTTTAATACAGCACATTCTAGATGTGTATTGTCTCTTTTTTCAGAAAAATGTAGTCACTAAAATCATTCATTCAGAAACTGTCTATAACAATCATTCTGCAACTCGTATTTTAAATCCCTCTCCTTTGATTATTTTCTATTTAAAGCACAGCCTTCCTTTTTGTGACAGTTGTTTTGTTTATAGGTCTTCAGCATGTTTCTGGAAACCCTGGTTGATTTCATCATCATTCATAAAGATGACTTGCAGGATTGGCTTTTTGTTCTCCTGACACAGTTGCTAAAGAAAATGGGAGCGGATTTGCTGGGGTCTGTGCAAGCAAAAGTTCAAAAAGCTCTGGATGTTACCAGGTAGAGTACTCAGGTGGCAAATACTGTGTAGCTTTTTACAGGGTTACAGAAGGGCATCTGATGAATGTTGTAGAAAGCCAGCAGTGCCATACATTTTGAGGTCTCAATGCTACGGAACACCAGTATAAATGAGAACAAAACTATGTCACAATATTTAAAGCATAGAATTAAAAAGGTCTTCGTTTTTGATAGATAACTGTAAAGCGTAACGCTTAAAGTGTGTAACTGATCGCATTTGTTTTTTGGTGTGCATGTGTTTGGACATCAGTTTTCTTTTTGACTGATTGAAAATAATTGTTTGCAGTGTTTACAATATGAACAGTGCTTTAACACAAAGTACAGAGCATCTTATATGTGTTCAAACAATAATGTTAACATCAGAATAAGACCTTGAAAGCTACTTCTTTTTGCACACCAGTTAGTTCTGTAGTCCATGCCCTTTTCTAAGGATGTCCGGCACAGGACATAGTTACAATTAAGTTCAGCTTGTCCTGGAAAAGAGATGATAAATGAATAAGTAGTAGCAGGAGGAGATCGTACTAGTAGGAATAGTTAATTATCCAGGAGGAAACAAGATAGAGAAGAAAAAAGGAAGAAGAGAGAAATCAAAACCAGGCAGGAGCTCTGAGGGAAAGAGAAACCAGTCTGCTACTAGAGATAAGGGAAGAAAGCACAGCCTGAAATGGAGAGGGGATGGGCAGGTGTGCCAAAAACAGGATTAAGTGTACAGAAGTCAGTTAGAGTAACAGCATATAAAGGTGTTGATTTAGCAGTGTTTTGTCAGTATTAAAAGAGTAATCAGGTAACCCTTTAACTTGAGTTTCTCTGAATGGTTGATGGTAAACTTAGGAAGAAAAGCATGATAGGTGCTGAACTCTGTTATGTAAGTTTTTATGTATTGAGTTAATTTAGCCCTGGAAGTGTGTGTAGCATTACATTTTTGCCTTTGTTTTCTTTGGACAGGGATTCTTTTCCATTTGATCAACAATTTAACATTTTGATGAGGTTTATTGTGGATCAGACCCAAACACCAAACCTCAAGGTCAGTATCAGGCCTTTTTGCTGAAGCATAAACGTGGTTATTTTAGTTTGCCATGGCAGGTATAATTAAAGTGGAAGAAACCTGTCTGTGCAGGACAGCAGGGACCAGGCTCAGTCTGGGCAGCTAGAGAGCTGAGACTCTAAGCACACCTTGTGTGTTAAACAAACAAACAAAACAAGTGTTTGTTGCACAAAACAAACCAAGTGTTTGTTGCACAGAACATACATAATGCATGTAGGGTTTGGGGAAGAAACAGAGCTTTCTGTTACTGAATCTTCTTAACGGCGTACTGTTGTGCAGATTGTTTTTCAGGAGGCTGCCGTCCCAAGGCTATAGGTACACTGTAAACTCTGGAAATGATACGTAATTGTTTCAGAGACAGGAATGTACAGGATGCCAAATGACTAGTGCTCTTTCTCCCATGTCCCAAAGTGTAAATCTTTTGAGGCTCCAGCCTCATGAGAGGCACCTGGAACAGTAACCATGGGCATGAGGCACCCCGCAGAACTTTAAAATATTCAAAACGGGTGGAAACAGTGTGGTGATTTGCTTGCACAAATGGACGTATTTCAAGCCAGTTCTGATATGCCATTCCAGACTCACTACACAAAACTTTTCCTGGGTAGAAAGTTGCTTTTGGTTTTGAAATGTGACATGGAGACATGGCACAGGGATAATTTTTCCCAAGTAAGGCATAAGTCTTGTCAATCGACAGCAATGTCTGTTTATTACAGGATAATTCTATTTTTGCCAGCTCACGGGATTAACAAATACGTCTTCACTTCTCAGGTGAAAGTTGCTATCCTGAAGTATATTGAGTCCTTGGCAAGACAGATGGATCCAACAGACTTTGTGAACTCCAGTGAGACAAGACTTGCTGTATCTAGAATTATAACTTGGACAACAGAACCAAAGAGCTCAGATGTGAGAAAGGTAAGTCAGAATGATGAAATATTGGCAGTAGTTATTCTTTCTAAAAAGAGAAAAAAATTAAAAAAAAAAAAAAAAGTCATAAAGGTAATTAAAAATTCAGTGGTTTGAGTCATACAGACCTTGCCTTCCAAACCAAATTGCCTATTCAGTAAAGACACATTTCTGAAGCATCTCTTCATAGATATTTTTATCTAGTTAGGTACTTAGCTGTCTAACTTTAACTACTATTACCACACAAAGGGAGTCACAGTTTAAAAATGTGCTTTTTATTGAGCAGTCTGGAAGTATCTATAGATTTTTGTTTATTTAGATGCTTTGTAGACTGAAATGAAATCTAGCACAGCTTCTGCATTGCGATATTGTTAAAAGAAACTAAACAAATCAGTAAGCTGCCAAGGGTTCTCAACTCTTTTCTTTTTTCCAGAATGAGATAAACAGTTTTTAAAATTGACCTATTTAGGTCAGTCCTAGATAATACGGTTAACTTGTTCTTTTTTTTCTTTGCTGTAGATGCAAGTGCCAGGTAAGCTAAAATGGAGCATGTAGTGATACTCATCTCTCCCAAGAGAAAAATGAGACTTTGTTTGATGTACTTGGCATCTGTAACAACTTAAAATTACCTCCAATTTCCCCCAAAATAATAATAAATAAACAAAAGAGAAAAAGTCATATCAGAATATACAAATTGTGTGAAATTTTTATGCTCTACATACACTTAGATTAGTATTTTATAACTTTAGAAATAAAATTATTTTTGATTATTTGATTCTGATGAATTGATCATTGGGTATCAAAGGTACCGCACCTCATTATTCAATATATGTGAATATATATGAATTCAATATATAGGATATTCAATATTCATTATCTGATAGGTGGCAAGACTTCAAAGAAGCTTTTTGTGTGCACGCTTTTTGCTTTCTTGCATACATTTGATTGGATCTAGAGAAAAATGTCTCATCTATTTTTTAGAAGACTTTCTCCAGGGGTTATTTGCTCTAGCATGACTGCAATTTGTACAAGGTAGTCTCAGAGAGTCCTAAAAGAGTGACTTAACTCCTAGAATTAAATCTGGAATGTGCATTTTCCTTTTGATATTTTCATATACAAAGTCAGAAAGAATTAACAAAAGAGCAGTTTCTTCCCTTTTACAGTTCAAGTAAACCCCTAGCAGTTTACTCTGCTAGTGGCAGGCAAGAGGGAGTTGTAAATTAATTTAACTAGAATAATACATTGAAAAGCAAATAGCAAAACTTCTGCATGTTGCTCAGCAGAAGAAATATTCCACCATTAGAGGTCATCATTGCTGCATGCAAAGTTGAGTGAACGGTATCTCTGCAACAGCTGAAAATTTGGCTGTTAGCTGTGAAGTCATGGTGTGGGAAGTGTGTGTTCACAGTGCAGTGTCTGTCTCAAAGACTCGCAGAGCTCTGGTAAAAACTTCCAGCAAGCTCCACCTGAGCAGTACCTGGGCTTTGGAGGCTGATAAGAGATTACTGAATCCAAATTCTCTTTATTAAATCTGCGCGTGACTTGGATTTGCCTCTGATGCCTGTAGCTTTCAAATTATTGGACAGTTAGGCTAATTTAGGATACTAAAAATGAATGCCCAGGTGATCTCTATTTCATCATACAGTTGCTGTACTATGATTTTATTAAGAGCATAGTACAAACTAAAGGCTTTAGAAGAAACACTGCTACAAAGGATTTATAAGCAATCATTGGCCATAATCTCTGTCAGGACTATAGTTAACAGACTAATAAATTCATTATGCAGTAACGAACAGGATTACAAGGGCTAACCCAGACAGGTGAAATGTTCTGAAGAACACAATTAAAATTGTCCTCCATTTTTTGGAGGCTACAACCTGGAAAAAAGTACCGCTTTTTATATCAGGAAGATTCATTGTCGTGGAAGGGATTACTGCAGATAACCTTCAAGGTCTGAGATTCTCTAAGTGCAGAGCAGACCATGCGATTGAAAACATTGTCATAGTCTAAACATGGGTAGAAAGAGAACCAACTAAGACTACAAAGTTTCAGGTACTACAGGAGGCCTGTAACAACTATAAAATAAGATACTTTTCCAATAGAATCTGGATTTGAGATAATCCGTGCAATTGACTCAGCTCCTGTAAAGACAGGAGCCAACTTTATTTTTGGTACTGAGGAGTCTTGGCTGTCGTAGTCTAGTCCTTGTATACCACTGTAACTGATGATAGAACAGCAATGCCAGTGCTCAACTGCTTGTGAAGGCAGCAGCTCTTCCTACAAGAAACTTAGTCACACAGGCACTGTGGTTCTTACCTGGATTTAAATTACTGAATGCTATCTTAATGCAAGTAGCATTTGGGTGTGTGGTGGCCATACTATCCTGTCTGGATTTTGCCTTACTAGAGATGGTAAAACAAGGTTGCTCATGCTAGTAGCAAAATATATAAAAGATTGCTGTCAGTTAATATGTAAAGCATGTGGCTATTGTGTGCACATGGCAATTTGTCATGCAGATTTTATCCTATGGTAGCAATCAAGGAATCTGTTCAAGAAATGGGTTATATTATCAGCCGATAGTAGGATTATCCTTCTACTAGTGATATCAGTGTCCATCACTGTTTTGTATGTGATGGTCATGGAGATCCCAGCCCCCTGTAGTGTTATGATACTGGAGAAAAATAGAACAAAAAGTGGCATCTAGTCCAAAGACCTTTTTCAAACTGAACAATACGTCTTTATTAATAAACTTTGCATATTCTTACGATGACAGCTTAAGCACACTTAATGGGCACGATTAACCTGTCTGACGTCTGACTTGGACTATGGGTCATGTTTTATAGCTAGTCAAAATCAGAAAGAAGCTTAGTCAAAGGAAATGCTGTTGTGCATAAAGTGCTTTATGTTCTCATATTAAATAATATCTATCTAGCTAAACGTGAACTCTGTTACCAAAAAAAAAAAAAGTACTCTGATGAACGTAGAGTTGGTACTGACAAAATGGCATGATTCCCTCTCAGGGTAGAAACCATTTAAGCTGTTGAAAATAGCAATGAATTATGTATGGTCAAAATTATTGTCAGGCGTTAAGTTGTAAATAAGGTGATCTGCAATGTGTTGGGGGTAAATATTTGTCTTGTTTTAAAGATTGTTAATACTTCTGGGTGTTTACCATGCATTTAAGTTAAGGGTCACTTCCTGCAAACAGTAGTAGAAGAAAGGTGAAAGACATTTGTCCTTTATGCTGAACAAAAGCTATTAGGTAGAAACAGATTGTGCTACATTGCACAGCAAACTAAGATGGGGTTCAACTGTTGCCCTCGAATGCAGTGAGAGCACCTGTTGGTAATTTCTGCATGTGCAGCTGAATCCTGCTTTTTCCCTAAGCAGAACATGTCATTGGGCAGGGCATAGATCTACGTGACACTAAATACTAGTGTCTAAACGTGTCTACATTTTGTTTTCCTCTCTATTAACAGGGTGTTAATTATGTTGAATTTTTGTAAAAAATAAATAAATAAAAAAAATATAGGATTTGGTGAAATCATTTGACAAAAGGCAGTTAATTACCACACAGAAAAATAGCACAAAATGGTAACCCAGTTAATGACTGGTCTGAGGGCATGGTCAGTGACTGCACCGTGCTATCACTAATACTGCTAGCAAAGTTATTTTGCAATCCTTATAAAAATAAAATTCTTACTGAATTTGAATTGCAGGATTGGGCTCTGCGTGAGAAAATACTTTGATTTTGGAAAGGAGGCATCAATTTCGGAGTGGAAATCAAAATGAGGGCTTCTAATTTGACTCAGGCCAAAGCCTAAGGAAGCCTTGTGTCCAAGGCTCGGGCGAATGGAAGTTTTTATTAAACATGAGCACTCAGTGTCGCAGAGGGGTGGGGTGTCTGTGAGGGCATGCAGGATCTTGGTATTTGGACTTGGCACAGGTTAAAGGGGAACAAGGCCTCCCAAGGTGAAGGGCCAGTGCCACTGCCCGCTGTCCTGGCAATCAGCCTGCTTTTAACAGTAAATGAAAAGATCTGTTTTGCATGATTATGATTTGGGCTACAAATCTCAGGGAAGAAGAAATTGTCCTTTGTGCCAGGTATCCTGCCTCACTTCTCTGTTGATGAAACATTCATATGGTAGTTTTATTTTACAAGCCTGATTTTATTTTTACACATTATAGGCAGCCTTGTGTCATGGGCACATTGTGTTCTGCCTTCCATTTACGTAACTGGGGAAACTTTTTTTTCCCCCAACTGTCACCCTTATAACTGGGTTTGACTGCGCTGCCCTTGAGTACAGACGATGCATGGGACTAGGTAAGAAACTAGATGTGTTGTAGTGAATCAAAAAGCTCAGTAGAGTGCTTATATTACTTGGATTTTCATGAAGATCAAGTCCCCCTCAGACCAAGGGGTAGTAGGGTGGTCCTTGGGTTGTCACTTAGCTTGCAGGTGAAGTCTAGAGATGTCTAAAGAAAATGTGTTTGGGACCAATTTTTTTAATAACTGATTAGTCAGGAAACTGAGTTAGTCTGGAAGATTTCAAAGAAAGCTGCAGCAACAAATTCTTCATATGCTCAAACAACCAACAGATATTTCTTCAACTAGTAGTCCCAGATGTTGTTTCTCAAGACATATTGAATATTGTCACTTTGAAAAGGAAATGATACCTAAAACCTGAAGAAACTTTGGGCAAAATAATGCTTCAGTGTCTATAACAGGACTAGCAACAGACACAAGAGCAAACACTACTAAGGAAATGAAATTGGACTCCTTTGCAGTTTGATGTCACGAAACCTCTAAAATCTCTGCTGGAGCTCGAATTTTCTATTTAGTGTCAGGCTGAGTCGAGCAATTCTGTGACAGAAATTTCACTGCAAAAGCACGCCCAAAGACTCCTGGTGAGCTGACATGGCATCATTCATCCTTAAGCGTTGGGCAATGAATACTGCTGACCATGGCCTGTTACAGTAGCAGTGGCGGAGAGGGCATTTACACCAATGCTTTTGAATGGCAAATCGTTTTAATATTCCCCAGTAGGCAGGGCCTCGCCTCTCTGGCTTGGAGGGCTCTCCAGCATTTTTGCAATATGCCTACAACTTGCGTGTCTCATTGACTCCGTTAAGGATCAAGTTACCAGAGAACCAGGCCTTAGGGTTTGATCTCAGGCTTACGGACTGTGTCCGTACTTCTGAGACCAGCCTTTTAGTCAAAGGAGATTCCTAAAGAAGTCAGACAAGGTCTAAATGCAAAGAAAACTCATTTCAGGCATTTTAACTTAGTTGGTGTTAGGGCAAAAATAGTGTAATGTATCAAAACTGACACTTGGTGGACTTCGGTGTTTACTTGGTTTAATGCTATTAGAACAAAAAAGATCTTGGTGTTCTAACTATGTTTCCAAAACAGTAGCCCTCATTTTCTGTTTGTTTTGAAATTGATGCTAGAGAGCTATGAGAGCCCAAATATTTTTAGTGTACGCAGTGTAAGGTAAATCGCTTTTCCTAGCATTAGTTGCAAGAAAATCGTCGCATGCTTGTTGGAAACATGGTCTCAGGGCTAGATTTCCTTAAAGTGAATCTCTTGGATTTGTACAGTCTTATAGGATCCTCTAATGCTCAGCTTTTAATAGAAGCAGTTACCTTTTCTCAGTTTGCTTCAAACTGGAAGTGCCTGATGTTATGAGATTTGAAATTGCTTCATAGAATGTGAATACTCATGCTTATATTATGTGCATGGGCATAATATTTTTGTGTACGTGCCATGTATAGAAAAATATATGCACACCTTATGTAGGTATAAGTGACAGGTCTATTTTGAGAATCAGGATTTGAAACTCCTTGCAGTTTAAAGGGCACGTTTTTGTTACAAACCATCTTCAGAAACTTTTCTTCCTCCTTTTACAAGCTTACTCCTTTCTTCCTCCATTTTACAAGTTTACATGTGGGAATCACCCCCTCAGAATTCAGACCTACATCATGCCAGGCGTACCATAGGAGTTCCTTCAACCCATTTCTACTTCACGTGCCATTTCATAACAAGCAGTTATTCACAGTAGCCTTCATCAGCTTTACTTCTGGGATAACATTTGGCTCTCCTGAAGTAATCTGAACACAAGTCTTTGCTGTGACCAGGTGACAAAAGAACAACATGCATAAGGAGTCTTAATCCGTCCTAGAGCTGTAATGAGAATATGGTGATTCAGTGCTGCATAGGTCTAGTTGGCACTTGCTTGAGATGCCTTTGACACATGTAATGCAACCATCTGGGACTTGTAAAAACCTTTCATGATATATTGTGTGCTGTATAAAACAGTGTGGATTTAATCTGTATATTAGTTCTATGTGTAAATCTGTTTAAAAACAATTTCTTCCTTTTCAGGATATGGATGTAAACAGCATATTCTAATACAAATCTTTTGGGAATATGCGTATTTTAAAACTGGAAATCAAGCTAACGTGCTTGAGTTATGTATGAACTGATGAAGATGTTGTTTCATATTACCATATCAGTAATGTGGATGTCTATTCTCATCTGATTATAGACCCAAAAAGGGAACAAAGAGGCGGTCTTGTTTGGCAGCCATTTTTTTTTTTAGCTTAGTGCCCAATCACAGTTAATTTTCTACTGGAAAATACACCTCAATAATGCTTGTTTAAAGCCCCTAAACACTCTCAGTGGAAGTGAATTAACTCACTTAACATCAGCTGCGCTCATCAGAGGATTGAAGCATTGCCATATGCCAATGTGTGCTAATACAATCTGCCTAATGTGTCTCTGTTGCCTCCTGATCTTTGTGGATCTATATTTGATCTGCATTTTTTTAGTGTAAGTCCAAGGGACATGGGAGAGTGTGTCTCTGTTCCAGTATGCCTTACATTACCAAAACCACATTTACCCTAGGCTGGATGGTGAAATGAATTAAGCATACAGTGTATATTTTTCAAAAGTGAGTAGACGTGCACCTTCTTCAGACTAATCACATTATAGAAGGTGTCTGTAGACAGCGTTGGTCTACTAGACTGACGTCCAGGCTGGAGTCAGGAGTTTGCAAGTTCTCAACTGTATCTTCCTCTGAACTCTCTGAGACCTGTCTGCAAGGATAGGCATGGGCAGATGCAGGCTTCTGTTCCCGGGATGCCCTGGTGCCATCTCAGAGCAGCATGCCACCGAGGCTCTGCACCTCAGCAGGGCTTCTCAAGCAGTTATGGAGATTGTCAGGAAGCTGCCAAAATAACACTTTGTAGGAGCTCTAAGGGATGGATGATCAGTAAACATGAGAGTTGTGGCTGAATTTAACTTTCAGTCACTGCTGCCCTCTGCTGAAAGGAATGTTCCTGTAGTTAAATCAAATATTAATGCTTTTTGTTTCTTGAGATTAAGCAAAAAAACTGATTAAAACTCTTCTGCAAAAAGATAGCATGTGTACTGTTTAGATTATTTAGTTGAAATGCCTTCTTTAAATAATATCGACTTTCCTGTTTGTTAAACCCAGACCATGCGTAGTTGGGTAGGTGAGGATTTGCCAGCTAGGACAACTGCAGCTTCCTCAGGGCCCGGTGAAGGAAACTTGGAAGAGAAATGTAAACAGGTAGACTAAAAGCTATGTGTACTAATCACACTAATCTAGTTTGCAGTCTCAGTGGTCTAGCTGTGTAAAGAGACCTTGACTAGGTGCCTGAAGAAAGTGTGTCTGTGTGTCAAGTAATTTTTGGCTTTGTGCTTTTCTGTTAATTTTTGTTTTTGTGTCTCAACAGTTTGGGGTCCTCCCCTTTTATGGGGCTGATAATGTAGTGAGCCCATCACTGATACAGATTTGAGTAACTTGAAAACTGTTTTCAAATAGTTCAGGCAAGTAGCTGCTCATTCTGCTTGGTTGTTATCGGACCAGCTGCAGTAGCAACCATAAGGTGCTTGTATTAAGCTTAGGCCACTGACAGCATTCTCCCTTAACATTTTTCCAGTTAGCCTGATCATTCTGCGTAATGAGCCCAAGCTGCTTCAAAAAGTCTTTAATATATTTCAACTAATTTGCAGAGGTTACTGGATTCTAATAAAATAATAATTTTTAAAAAAGGCGAAACAACAACAGCAACAAAACCTTCCAAGTTGCAAAAGCACTTGTGTCCCTTTAGCAGCTGGCAGTTAGACAGCATGACTTTTGCATTGGCATAAATATGAAACTTTGGGAGCTGTTGCCAGCTTGTGGAACCTGATCTCTTGCTGCATTGTTATAAGGAAAATAATGAAGTTGCATAAGCAATCCTTTGCAAATGATTCAACAACCTGACATGGAGCCAGACCCCCTCACTAGCACAGGCAGGCTATTTACTGGGGTTTCTCTAGCTTCAGCCAGCAGAGAACTGCCTCGTTAAGATTAGATAATCTATAGGGTCTACATTATTTCTTGCTGAAAGGAGATGGATTACTGTTCCATGGTAATAGTACAGGAACGCAAGGGCAAGGGGAAATTCAGGTATTGCTCTCTTCAAATTATATGTCATCAAGCATGAGTGTTGCATGGAGAATGGTTTGTATGTTATGTACAGAAGTAAGATTTTTGTTACGGGTTTGTTTTAATCTCCTTCAGTAATCTAGTGAAACAAGGACCAAGATTTTCAGAAATGACCAGTGATTATGAAAATGCTCTCTAATCAGTCACAGGCTGAGAATTCACAGATTTTAAAGCTCAAAGGGCTATTTGAAGGGGAAAAAAAGCCCTTCGACTAGATAATGTGTACTAAATGAGGACTATTTAAAAACAACACAGCCAAGATTAAACTGCATAGCTCCGCCGTTGCTTTTGAGAGCTTTACTGGAGCACCACTCACAGGCTGTAGTAGTCCTTGGCTTTATTTCAAACAATATAGACCATAGGTCTGCTTGCTTTGAGGCTGCATAAGAATATACGCGTTGTGAGCCACTGTGCAGCCCCCCATTCAAAGCCCAGTGACCTACTTGCAGGCAGTAACAAAGCTACTGAAGAGCACAGTGTACACAAAATACTGGCAGCCTGGCAGAGAGTGCTAAAAACAAGCTGTGGTCTGTGCAAAGAGGGAGGGTGGACACAGTTCTGTTTTCATTACAGCCAAGACAAAGAAGTGAAACAAAACTGAGCTGATTTATGGGAGCTGAAAGTTTTCAGCGATGCCTGTAGTGCAGCATCAGTGCTGTCGGTGTCTGTGTGTCAGGGTTAACCTGTACCAGTTAGGTAACCCTCTGCTTCAATGTGAAGCCACAGGATCAGAGTCCCTGGAGGAGCTTTGGTGCAATTCTTGCTCAGAGATCTGTGAGATGCTTTTTGGACTCCTCTGGCACACCACAAGAAAGATACTTCAAGAATACCGCGTTATAGAGCGCGCATGTACTTGTGCCTTTTTGGCTGTTTTTAAACAGGAGTTTTCCAAGGTTGATCTTATTTTTAACCCATTGATGACACATGTGGTACAAAGGTATCTTAAATCTTTTCCTGCCTCGCTGTGCCCTGGGCAGCACCTGACTGCTAGAGTATCTCCAGGTATTCTAGTCTTTGAGCAATCTTTAAACCTGGGAACCTTCTTGATCAATTTTCCTTTTTTTTTTTTTTTATCCTCGCGTCCATGAGGTCTGCTTGTTCTGACACAAGATCTGCATGTCCATTTCCTAACAGTTCAGGATGTGCATGGTGTTCACAAATGTGACTGTACGTTGGCATGACTTGTCACTTTGCATTCAGTTCAACATGCTGATCTTGAGGTCGTGTTCACAGTAATATTTTTATTACAGAAAATAGTGTGCTGGTGAAACCTTTAAAGTTCTTTGATCACGACTGACAGAAATACACGTGCCTGTTGGATACCATGCAAGCTTCCTGACAGAGCTGCCCAAAACTCAGGCCAGATGATGGTAGAGCCTGCAGTTAAGAAAGCCACAGGAAAAAATTATCTCCCTGCTTCTCATCTGTAGATCTTAGTGCAAAGTGAATGATGACGTGCTGTGTTTCTGTTCAAGTCAGTGGGAGTTCTGGCAGGAAGCAGCATGATCCATCTGAAATGAAGAGTCTGAAGACCTGTTTGTTGCAGTCCGTGGAAGCCAATCGGGTGTTGTGTGCCTCAGTTTCTTTGTTGGCTATATGGAAAGGATGTTACTTGTTAAACTTTGAGATCTACAGACGGAAAATGTTTTTATACACAAAGCTGTGTTGCTGCACATTGACCAGATGAGCAGAAGGATCAGTGTAGCTTGAACTGCAATTTGTATACTGAAACAATGAGGTGCTTTGATGCTCCTCCACTATGAAAGGGTTTCTGTGTACCCAAGTTCATCATCTGCTAACAGATTCCACTTCACAGGGAACTGCAGATACACTTAATTATCACAACTTTACAAATGCGTTATTTACTAAAAGTTCCTTCTCCTTTGAGTTGATGAGAATAATGAATGTACAGTTACCCCCACAATAGTGAACTATATTTTTGCTCTCTTTAAAGTTATTTTTCATTTTTAGGAAATTTTGGAAAGTTCCCAAAGGGTGAGACACAAGCGTCTCCTCTTCCTAAGCCTGTTTGTGTGCTGTTCCAAAATAAAAGCACAAGTAGTCTCACTTCTTACCCTGTTAGCTTAAGGCACTGCTTTGTATCCAGATGTATATTCTGGACATTGGTGTGTCAATGGCTAGACCAAAGCTGGAGAAGGTGGTACTGCAGATGTCCTCCACCATGGCTTTATTTTTTTACTCTTCTTATAATCACTTTTTTGTATTGTATCTTCATATATTCTCAAGGCAGGGGCAGAAGGAAGCAGGATTGGTGCAATCCACATGGGTTACATGTTGCTGGGGAAATCCAGTTAGGAACACGTGATATTAATTACTCTTGTAGATCTGCATTCGGTGATTTATTCTGCTTTCATTCCCATTTTATCCCATTGTCTTAGTTCAGGACGTGCAGAGCTTTATGTTTACTTACGGAGTTAGTGGAGATCCTGTTCTGCCAGCAGCTCTTCAGACAGATACGGCAAAACCCTTTACAGTGAAAGTAATGGTGAAATTGCCAGTTGTTTTGGTTGTATGCTGGTTACACTCCCTAAACTTACGGAGTTTGGTGGGGTTTTTAGCCTGTCTAGGGAAGAGGGAAAGGTTTTTCTCCCCCTCCTGGTAGATCTTCCACTTGAGCCAGACTTCTGTTGCTGAAACAGCCTCAATGGTGAGGCAAGGAAAGGTGGGAAAACAGGAGCAGGGATTGTCTGATACAATAAAGTTGTTGGATCCTTAGGAAGAGAAGTGGGGTGGGAAGAGAACTCTAGTCCCTTTTGCACTTAGAATAAATAGTACGGGAATGACAAATTTTAGTTCTAGATTCTTCATACTTATCTGAACATTTTTGGAGTGACTTTTCAATGAAAATATGTGCTGGACAAAAGAATAAGATTTTTCTCACTAGCCGTGAGCCTAGTACACACCTGAGTACGCTGTACACATCTGAGGAATTACTGATATAATTAATGATATAAACGCCAAAGTGTATTGTAAGCTCAAAGAACTGAAAAGGTAATGATAGCAGTTAGTAATTCCTTGCGACGCATGATGAGGAATATGTCAGAAGTTTAATATGGAGTTTAAATGAAACAACTATTTACCATAATGATTGTTGCCAACAGAATGCATGCTCAGACTAAAAACCGGTGATCTTTTCTTCTTTTCAGGCAGCGCAAATAGTTCTGATTTCCCTCTTCGAACTGAACACTCCTGAGTTTACCATGTTACTTGGTGCCTTGCCAAAAACATTCCAGGACGGTGCTACCAAGCTCCTGCACAACCACCTCAAGAACTCCAGTAACACCAGTGTGGTGAGAGCCTGTGTTATTGCAAACTGCAGAGCACTAAGGCGGCAGCTCCCTGATAAGCTGTTGCAGATGTTCAGTAGTATAAACTATCTGTAGCTGTTGTCTTGAAGCAATAGGACAGCAGAGGCTTCTGTTTGGTGTTGCTTTAATAGGGACTGTTAAAACTAATAATTCAGTTATTTTTAAGTTTAATACAGCCATAACAAGTGTAGATTTCAAAAAAAAAAATAATGCTGAGAAGAACACAAAAGTTCATTGGGTTTGTGCTTTCAAGTCAGTGGTGCTTTTGAAAATTCTGCCAGTAATGACCTTTTGGCTAAAGCAGAGATCCTGATCCCTCAGATTTACTGGGTGTGCTGCTACTATTAAAATCAGTTTAATTGATGATATATTGTCCATACAAAAGCTTGCAGCATCTTTAATTTGACCTACCAGGTCTCCTCAGTTGACAATTGTTACCTTCTGTTTTGATTTTATGTAGAGCGCTTGCATATTTTAATTTCTCTGAAAATACGTTAATAGAAAATTAAATTGTGCTTCTAAACCTTTTTTCCCCTCAGAGCAGGAAGGATTAGGATATTTTTTGTCTTTTTCATGTGAAATCTTGTGAAATTTGCTGGAATTTGAACCCTCCCATCTTTGCCCTTCCATAAAGACAAACAGACCTTTGTGTAAGCTAGAATTACAGAGTTAGGCTTCCAGGAGAAAGGACTGGATTCTCTAGTCCCTTCTACCTCGTTTAACTTCCTCTTGTGTGAATTGAGTCAGAGTCGGGAACGGTTTCCACTCATTTTGCTGCAATATAAATGATTATGCAGGCCAGTGGAAAAATGATAAGTTAGATTGCTTGCTTATGCTCATAACAAGCACAATCCGAATGCGTTAGGCAATGTGTAAAATAGCCGCGTAATTAAATTGTTAAATTGCCAGGGTAATGGTCTGCATACTTTGGAGCCTGGAAAATAGTGTCTGAGAACCTGGGTAGCTTGGTGGATTGCTAAACCACTCTTCTGGCTATGTTTGCATACATGCTGCGGAGTTAAAATTACAGTTTCTTTGGATTGTAGAAAAGCGTGTATGTGCTTCTCGATCCTCTAGCAGTATGTTCAAGAATGTATTTCTGACTGCATGAGCCATGGTTGCAGATTTTTAGGTTAGGAGCAAGAACCAAAACTCCTCTAAGCTTGTCTAGCGCAAACAAAGGCAATATTTGGACCTGTTGCTGTTGCTGTGTACTCCTCTGTGTCTTGCAACATACTGCTAATCCCTGTCTTCCTGCTTCTGTGCCAGGGTTCTCCCAGCAATACCCTTGGTCGGACTCCTTCCCGGCACTCCAGCAGCAGAACCAGCCCCTTAACTTCACCTACCAACTGTTCCCATGGTGGGCTGTCTCCAAGGTAATGTGGCAGGTTAATTAAACCACTTACAAAATATTAAAAGATTTCAACACTGAGCGTGCATTTTCAAAATGTGACTCACTTTGAAAACAAAGGAGACACCAAAAGTTTACAGTAAATTGCTCCAAAGGAACAAGCTTTGAACACGGTAATACGTGGTTGGTGATTGCCTTCAGTGTTTGAATCCTCGTGTTGATCTGTGTAACCTTAAAGTCTGTTCTTATATTCATTTTCTTTCATAGCTAGGCCTTCTCCAGAATCACATTTGTGGATTTAATAAAGGTAATATTGAATGGCAGTATTAGAAATGAGGTCTTGTTTAGGTTTCAGATATCACAAACTACATGAAAACTTTCAGGTCAAGGGTTTTGGGAGTCTGTTTTTTAGGTGTACCCTTGTGATCAGTAATTCATCTCACTACTGCAGTTCTTGTGCTGCTGAGAGAAATGCTGTCTCCCCTCTTCCCCTCTTGTGCTTTTTGAGGATGCAGAACAAGCAGAGATGGTATTTTATTGCTGAACAACTTGCAAATCACCCTCCTGGTTCCTCACTAGCAGAGTAGTGTCCTGATCCTTTGGGCAGCGTGTCTGTTGTAATTAGGTGTCTTGCTGAAGCTGCAGATGCTGTGCTAGAATATATTAATCCACTCCAAAACTTTGTGCTGAGTAAACACGGACTCTTGAATGTTGGGAATGTACATTTTGGGGTTACAGAAAAAATTAGAGCAAAGGAGATAATGGATTTAAACAGTGTGCTCTGGGGCCATAGAAATACTGGAAGACACTTCAAAGCTGCTGCTGTTGCCTGCCTGCCCTGCATCATCACTTCACTAAGTCATAAGGAGAGACAGAAGGAAACATGCTGGGCAAGGACTGCAGTTCATAGTCCTGTATAGTAATTGGTGCTGTAATCTCTTGATCAGCCCTGTCGTGACGTGCTAAACCTTGTCTGGAGGGATGCCTAGGCATTTGAGTTCCACATGTCAGTTAAAACACAGGTTGTTAGCATTTAATGCAGCAGTTAGACTAATTCCAGCAGCATGTGAGGAAGACACAGTTTCCTGAGGAAATTTTGGATATCTAAATACATCTTTGTGACCCTAAATCTGCTGTAATCCAAAACTAGGCTGACAGGTTGCAAGCCAAGGTCAAGTTCCCTATTATGAGGCTTTTCAACAAAGGTTTCATTAAAAAATTAAGTGGTAGAGTTTCAGGGGAATGGTTCCAACAGTGTTGCTTCCTCTTCTGCTAGCTTGAGTATTGTTGCTGTGCTGATTGATGTTTGTCATGGGAATTACAAACTGAGATATGTGTCCCAATGATTGAGTATTTGGCCATGTTTGCACGTGGCACGTTTTGTAAATTCACAACCTTTTACAGGACATTTTGAGTTTTGCCATTGTGACACAACTCATTTTTGCCACTTCACTCACTGCTCTTCAGTTTGTCTTTACATTCTTATCACCTGCTGATGTCAGAATATATGTATCAAAATGCTGATAGCTTTCATCATTCACTCAATAGTTTGGTGTTGCTGTTTTTAGCATTTGGAGTTTAGGAACAGAAGGATTTTTCTCACGTAGTATGTTCTCGAGGGATAGTTAGAGAGGACATGTAAACCTAGAGCATTCTGTCATTAAGTTGCAAAGACCAAAATTGTCACTGGTGTAGTGGTCCAGGAATTTCCTTTCAAAAGCAATCATTCCCTCAATTTTTGGGTGGGGTAGAGAGTTCTTAGAGATGTTGATACAAAATTTTATGTATCTTTTCTATTAGTGTGTCCTGCTTCCTTGCTGGATTTAGTTAATCAAAACTGACATGTAAAAATTACTGTTCAATGATAGGTGAAGCTATAAGCTGCTTTAAAAGCTTAAAAGCCATTTAAAATATTGAGGGGAGGATTTCTACCATTTTTGTGGGTAACATATAAGCAGTAACAGTAGCTGCAGATTTTCACCACTTGCAGAAAAAGCGGTATTGCAAATCAGGGGCAGTCGCTTCCGATATTCTGCAGGATTGCATCCCTCCTGAAGGTGTGTTGTGTAGTGCGGTTTGAGCATGGTCCTCACTTAAAGAACAAAGGAGAACTTGGTTGTTTTGAAGACTATGTGCAGTCCTTTAAGAAAAAAGGCTTTGGAAGATGTGTTAATAGACTTTGGGAAGCAGGGTGTACTGCAGTACTGCAGGTGATGGTGGTATAGATGCTTGCATGTCATCTTCCCATTGTAAATGCTTGTGGTTCGCAATTCGCCTTGTGATGCAGAACATGACTTTTCTCTCTACAAAACCGAAAAATGAGCTGTTCAAGGTCATTCTGGTAGCAGTGTAAAAGGATAAATGTTACTGCTGTTTCTCTGCAGGGCCATTCTTTGAAACCAGGTTTGCCATACCTCTTTTGGGGCCCATTCCCAAAGGGTTGTAGGAAGGTTGTCTGAGTATCTTACTATTGCCTGTTAGGGTATTCCGTGTGCAGGCTCTGCTTACCGTGTCCATGCCTATGCCTTGTACAGGCAGCTCAAGAGCAGTTGATTGAAAAGATTATCTCCAGTTCTTAATGCCAGCATTGATTTTGAGGAATACATTTTCCTTTGAACTTTCTTGTGATACACAGATTGGAGGAGTCATGTATAAAGATGACTGTGTTTTGGGGGCTGGGGTGTCTAGCCTTCCATGTAGAAAGGATAGTTTGGGTTTTGTAGGGTTATTTAAAAAAAAAAAAAAAAAAAAAAAAGCTGCTGAGCATAGCTGCTGTCCCATATAATTAATGGTTTGTGGGCCATGTTCTCGGTATGAATCAGCAAAGCTTTACTGATACTATCTATAGCAAGTATGTCTGCCACTGCCCTCAGGTCACATTACTTCTCATGTATTATTGCCATCCCAAATGAATTCCTAGCGACTTAGCTTTGTGCATACATTACATGTATTTGAACTGCCTGGATAGTGAATGTTCTGGTTGAAGTGGACTTTGCTGATACCACCAGCTAAACTGCTGACCAAGATGATCATGTGTGCCCCACACATTGTGTAGTCCCTGCTGTTAGTGTCTTCAGAAGGATTACTTGCTCTCACGGCCTTGGACAAAGCCCTTCTTTCTGCTTGCATTTGCTCCATACTTTTCTGCTTTCATGGTCACTAGGACATACGCACTGCATCTGTGAGTTGCTTCTGCATTTGTACCTGCTTTTGTTGCCCTGATAGTTCTGGGGGAGAGGAGTCATAGAGGCAGGAGGTGTTTTCAGAAGAAGAAAATCAGGGTAGGGCACTTGGGAAGACTGAAAACAATAGGGGGGGAAAAAAACATTCTTGACTAAGAAGACAGACTGTTTCCTGGGCAATGCTCAGATGAATGGATATGAATTTGTGTTGGATGGAGAGAATCTTCTTAGATTTAGTAAGTGGCACAGTATGACAAAAAGGAAAATACTAGGCTGTGAATTGCTCCAGTGTATGAATGCCATTCTGACTAGCAAATGATCTTCTGAGCCAAGATGTCACATGCAGGTTGTGAATTTTCACTTAGAATTCATTAGGAATATTTGAAGTAATAACAATAAATAAGTTTGCCTTCATTAGTAGCTCAGAAATCTGTGCATAGTTCCAATTACTAAAAGAACAATTTTCATTCTTCCAAGAGGAAATATATCAAAATAAAAGGATGAAAACTTGGTTATATATGTTTGTGCTTATTTTTTTCATAGAAACTACATGATTTTATTTGGCTTTAAAAGTTTACATGCTTGTTTTTTAATTGAAAATACCATTAAAAGTAAACTTTAATAGTTTCTGTATTAAGTTGAGCAAGGCAGGGTGTGGAAAAAGAACTAAAATAAGCCACCCACCTTACACAATAAGGACAAGCCTGCATTGTTCAGTGGCCTGTTTGCAGGTAGGTGAGATCTGAGTTGTGGGAGCAGTCTGGTTGTCGTGTGCGTTTCTGTAATAGTTGATTGTAATAGCTGGTTTTTATTTCTGGTTAACAACTGCATTTCTTGACACCATGCTTCACGCTGGGTTTTCAGCTGGCATTGCTGCTATTTGCTCTGGAGCAATTCTTGGCTTGTTTGCTACTTCTGCTCTCCTCGAGTCTTCCACTTGTGTGTACAAAAATGTGACTTTCTGAGATAAGTGTACTTAATAGAAACAAAGTGGTATCCTGAATATTCCACCATATCCAGCATCTATATTGTTGCTTAGATGATGATTTTGAAAATCCCTGTCATGTAAAGGGAACAGGACAAAAGCAAAGGTTAAACAAATTCACACAGATGCCTTGACCCAGAGGCACAGTATCGTTTGGTAACCCAAAGGTCCACACAGAAGTTTGAAAAGAAATTTGAACTGGCTTGGAGGCTGGGTTTAACTCAGTCTTCGCAGGTTTGTCTGCGAAGACCAGGGCCAAGCCTTCAGTTTACATGATGCATTAATACCCTATAGACTGATTTTCATTTACTAATTAAGACCAGCTCTGGGTTTCCTTTCTTCCAGGAAATTCTGTTGATTGCAAATATCTGTGTAGCGTTTGGGTACAGATGCATGGTCAGGGATTGTTCACTTAGAGCATTTTAAATGTTGTTCATAGAGACTATAACCATTTATGCAATTTACCAGGGACTATTTTTGTGTGAGCCGTATCCTTGTGTTAGAGGAAGAAAAAAAAAGTGGAACTGAGAAATAAAGGCCAAAGCAATGACTTAAGGGGCTCAATGGAGTATTCTTGTTTAATTTTGTTTCTATTAATTTTCTTCTCTCTCCAAGGCAGCATGACAGCACTAAGCCACTCAGATTATAGTTTCTTTTTTTTTCTCCCTCTCCTTTCTCTGTTTTTTCTCTTTCGTTTCTCCTCTGATCACTGCAGTCGGTTCTGGGGTTGGAGTGCAGACGGGCTGTCGAAGCACCCCCCTCCCCTTTCTCAGCCTAACTCCATCCCCACCGCTCCTTCCCACAAGACTTTCAGGCGCTCTTATTCTCCCAGGTAACAAGCTACCTGTTAAACCAACTCGTCTGAGATGTCACAGCATTATTTACCTTTCATACCACAGGATTTGTTCAAACGTGGGAAACGATTTCCAGAGGATTGGTTGAAAAAGCAAATGGGCTGATGTTAGCTCTCAGAGCGGGGAGATGGCAGTCAGCCGCTTCTTCACTCAGTTGGGAAGATGCGGCACACGAGTGGAAAAACTCCAAGTGACTTTTTCCAGATGACTTCTCCCTGCTGGATTTCCTGAATGGGTGTAGGTTTCACAGTTAGACTCCAATGCAGAACACAGTTCTTGAGCACTTTCTGCAGGCGCTTGTTGTGTTGTGATAGTGCAGGCAACATCCTCCAATTCACTGTGCAAGTGGCACACGAGCATGTTCAAACTGCAGTAGTGAACATCTATAGGACAGTGAGGGAGACGTGTATGGGATTTCACCAGCTGCTTGCACAGTGATTGTGGAACATCTTGGAAATGGGTAGTATTGGAATTAGAATTGTAATCCTGTGTCCTTGCCACAAGGTTTGGAGGTTAATGACAGCTAATTTTAACAGCTATTCCTCTTGTGCAGAGGAGACAGGTATTTAATCAGTATACTAGACCAAAGCTATATACTGTTTTAATCAAAAAACAGTCTGAATTCAAATTTAATTTCAGACCTCTTGGATTTTACCTTTTAAGTTTATACCCTAGCAGCAGTTTCTCTGTTCCTAAATGAAAACTATTGAAACAAAACCAAACAAACAGCTCTTGGAGGACTGAAAATCTGGGCGTCTGTGACAACTGAGAAAGAATATGGAGATACAGAATATGGGATTCTATGAATACCAGCAGATTTAAAACATCAAATCCATGTTATGACTCTGTTCTAGAATACTGAAAAATCTGTGGAAGAGATCCATGTTGATTTTTCAGGTTAAACTAGTCCAGAATAATTTTTTCCTCATTTCATTAGCTGACAGGTTTTGGAATAATTTGATACATATTCCAGCCCAGAGCCTGAAAGTGCAAGGAAGTGGGTTACTGTGTACTGCTTCAGGATCCTAAACTGTTGATTACTTACACGTTGTTTGCATTGGGAGCTGAATAATAGTTTATGGAAGTAAAACGTTTCATGTCAGACTGGAAAACTTCAAAACTGTATCTTGATAAACTTGTAGAGCGCTTACTGTTTTAGTGCAGCACAACGTGGAAAATAATGTTGTGACATCCCTAAACACTACTCATCTCTACTCACTTCTTACTCATCCTGTGACTTTCTTCTAGTTTTCTGCATCACTCTTTCGTTTTTGTGCCTTTTTCAGCCCTGGCAGGTGGGTGTAGCTCCATTTTTTATTTTTTTATTCCCCCATCATGTTGTCTGTGAAGTATTCCAGCACTCATGCTGTCAGTAGACGTGTCTTTACATGTAGAATTTTATTTTGTGTAAAACACAGCCATAATGTGATCTCTTACACAGGCTTATTCTTGACATATGAAATCACTGGGTTCTTCAGATTTTATTAACAGGTGGTTTGGGGTGGTTTTGGAAAACTCATTAGATCCGGTGGTTTTTCATTCAGAAATTTCTGTAGTCATTTAGCATTGCGGAATATGTACTTTGATCTATTCTTTAGGAGCAGTATAGGGCAAAATTCATTCCTGAGGAAAGAAGCAGTGACTTTAGCAGAAGATTTAATGTCAGTACATCTGTGATTATTTCTGTATTTTTCTCCATGGATTTAATTGTGTGGCTTTTGGTAAGTCATTTCATCTCTTGGCGTGGATACACAGTTACAATCATATATATACCTTCACTAATGGCCGTTCCATTGCTCACTTAAGTATTGTGTGAAGAACCCTTTAAGATCTATGAATTAAACATGTTTGAGTGCAAAATTAATATTTTCAAGATGGTATGAGGCAAATGTTGTCTTAGCCCTGACTGATACTTACAAAGAATCAAAAATCTGCATCCACTGTTTGTTTTTTTTTTTTGTCTGGAAAGCAATCACAGTGCATTAGTTCCATTCAGCTATCTGAAAGGCCCTAAATACTCTGACTTTTGTAGGTTTATAAACAGCTTTTGTTTCCTGGTCTTGATTTGTTGTTCAAGTGGCTTCTCTTTCTTCCTAGCCAGGCCTGGCCTGACAGGCACTATTTAAAGTCAGGGAGTTTGTTCTTTGGTTTCTCTGCCAGAATACATCGTGCTGGGGTTTGAGTGGTTGTAGAGCGAGCACATTGCTTGGGAGCCAGGGATTATGGCTATTTTCAGTGTGTTAATCCCAAAGGAATTAGGCAACACCAGTTTTATCCTTTGTCTAAAGTTCTCGAGTTTTTTCCAGAAAAAATAGTAGTAGTTCTAGATAATTAACATCCTTCTATAGTTCTATAGAAAATAATGGCTGTGTACTGAGGATTCAAGAGAGATTTTTTATTATTGATACTTTTTCCCCACCACCTCACAGGGAATCTTTCTTTAGTCAGAAAGGAGCACAGCTCTTTGTTCAGCCATCTTTCTCCGAGCCCATCCTGTAATTCTTCCCAAAATGCTAAGAAATAGTAATTCACCCCTGTAGGGAGCCACTTCTTGCCACTTATTGACAAACAACTTGATGTAAATGTCTTAAATTCTTTTGGTTTCTTTGTTTCTGGCTCTATTAAGATCCGAGACTCCCCCAGAGAAATTGTTCTCAGTTACTGGGTCTCTTCGTAAAGGCTCTCTTGGAAAACTGATTGTCATGCAAACTCAACTTCTCCCTGAATAGAGCAAGGCCGTGCCAATATTGCTTTGTAATTTCCTCCGAGCATGTAGGAGCTTCTCTTCCTAGTCATGTCTTTTTTTGTATCATCTGCCCTTGCATGCTAGACATTTTTTTTTCATGGTACTTAATTTTGGGTAACTCTTTAAGGAATCCCAAAACCCGTGTGGCTTTACGCTGATGAGGAATTTCTGAGAAACTGTCTGCAAGGAGGTATTCTATTTGAGTGAGAGAATTCTCAAATTTAGGCTCAATATTTCAGAAGTTCTTATCAAGGCATCTTGCAAGTAGTTTTGTTTTTTCTACTCTATAAGTGAAAACTGGAATATGTTAGATTAAGCTTTTAAGTCAAGGTACATTTCTGTTTCCATTTAAATCTATTGCGTTTGAATCCATTGCCAGAATATATTTGTTATATTATGAAACTTAATTTGTTGATTTATTTTCCACCAGCTGTCACAACCCTTTGAGTTCTCATAGTGGTTATTTTTCTTTATTTTTCTTTTTAAATAACACCGTTACCATGATGGCGCTAGGTTTTTAGTTTATAGAAGCTAGCACACTCACTGCTGTGGGTAACTAACAAACAGCGGAGCTGATTACCCCTCAATCACAGCAATATAATACCACTGATTTCAGTCGAGCCTCTCCTAGATTTAGCTCAGTTTGAGGGGAGACTCAGACCTGAAGTCTGCTTTGATTCCATTCATGTTTTGTTACGAGTCACTGTTAGAAATGGTACACCAAATCATCTGTCTCCAACTCGGCATTTATTGATTAAGTGAAAAGTTGTTTCCAGTTTCATATGTAACATTTCATATACGTTTGGTCTTTAGTATGCTGGATTATGACACGGAGAACCTAAATTCTGATGAAATCTACAGCTCTCTTCGTGGAGTCACAGAAGCGATTGAAAAATTTAGTTTCCGTAGTCAAGAGGATCTGAATGAGCCAATCAAACGTGATGGAAAGAAAGACTGTGACATTGTAAGTATTTGTTTTGATTAACATCTGGAGATAGGTAAAGTTTCACAACGTTGTTTTCAAACCTGGCTTTGGATTGTTAGCTAGTGTACAAAATCCAGTTATTCTTGGTCTGTTTTTTTCCTTCAAGTGTTAGTCTCTCTGGTTACTAACTTCCTATCCCTAAATTTTGGGGTACCGGTAATGTAGTCCCTTGCTCCCTTAGAACTCTGTTTAACCTCCTGTGAAATCTGCTTACTGGATTACTGTGGATGTCTCATGTATGAAGAAATCTCTCTGAGTGCCCAACTTATGTGGTGCCTTATGCTGCATCACTAGTTACAGAATTACCTACTACATGAGATACCATTTGTTTTAATAAAATACACTGAATTCAAAATTTGTGTCAATTTTAAATGGTATTTTTGCTTCCTCTCCGGGTGAACAAGTTTAGGTTAGTAGATTGTTAGCCTTCAAAGCAAAAAATTCTTGGTGGTCTGATATTTTTTCTTTGGGACTCTTGTATTGTCCATTTCACATTAGCTTGCTAAGCATCATAGGATTGGAAAAGACCTCTAAGATCATCTAGTCCAACCTTTAATCTCCCTTGGCAATCATCTAATCTTCTCTATGGCAACCATGGGGAAAAAATGGCAATCATCTAACGTCCTCTATCAGTCGGTCATGAGGTTTCATAAGAAAGATATTGATTTTCTTAATTTTCTTGTTCTTAGCAAGTTAGTCCTGTCCCAGAGCTTGTCTGATTTTTGCTAGCTTGTAGTTTTATAAATATTGATTCATATTCAGGACTGTTAGCATAGCTTTTTGCCCTGTGATCATGAGATACTTCTGTTAAATAAGCTAGGGAAAGAGGTGATAATCTAAGTTTTATTCAAGAATTATGCGCACGTAAAGGATTCTATACAAAATTAATTGATGCATGATCCTATGGTGAGTGGATTCAAAAAGGCTTACGGCTTCTACAGATTTTGAGGAGTCTCACGACTTTTTTGTGTTGGATCCCCAGGTGTCTCGAGATGGTGGCCTTGCGGTACCTACTAGTGATGTCCGTGGAAGTAGTGACATTGTAGAGGGAGGAAGGATGGCTCTCGATAACAAAACCTCCTTACTGAACACCCAGCCTCCACGCGCCTTTTCAGGGCCACGTGCTCGAGAGTATAACCCCTATCCTTATTCCGACACAATTAACACTTACGACAAGACTGCCCTCAAGGAAGCAGTGTTTGATGATGACATGGATCAGCTTCGGGATGGTTTGTATTAGCTTATCTTGTAAAACTGCAGGCAGCTTGTTCTGTTCCTGGTATTTGTATGCATGCGGTGCTCTCGGGTACATGCCTGTCAATGTATATGTTGAGTATTATTTTGTACCTGAGTCAAGGCTTGGCATGAAATATTCTGTGTTCTCATGTAACAGCAGAACCTGATTTGTGGCAATTAAGAAAATGTTAAACTGCAGTTTGAACGTGGGTTTTGTTTTTTCTCCTCCTCCTGGAGTTTGTCTCAAACTAGTCCCTTAAGAGTCTAAATTAAGTGTATCTGTAAGGGATGCTACTCTGGAGACCTCCTACTCTAAAACTGAAATGACTCATTAGCTCGCTGTTATTGAGTGTTCCACTTCATTTAAAGGATGCTGCACCTTAGCTTTATCCCTTCGCAGTGTACTGATGACTCACTGTACTTTGATCTAAATGTCATACATGTGATCACCGGTTTTGGGTGTGAGTGTCTAGGACAAACTCTGGCGGTTCTTGTCTTGTAGAAGTAATTATTGGAACTGGATGAAATCCAGTCGTCATCTCTTCTTTGTTTGTTAGAAACTGTGTGCAGACTCATGAGCAGTATTATGAACTTAAGTAAAATTTTGGGCTAGTCAGGTCCTCTTTCCTGCTTGACTGAGGCCACCTGGGATTTGATGGCTGGGGGCTGGAGGGGTGGGGGGTGGGGGGACTTGTTATGTGCACTTTGTTCTGTAGAGGATTAATAATATGGGCATCTTTGATCTTTTCCCCATTCCCCAAATGATTTGCTGCCCTTTGTCCTAGAAGTACCCATTGACCATTCGGATTTGGTGGCTGACCTCCTGAAAGAGCTCTCTAACCACAATGAACGGGTGGAGGAGCGAAAAGGAGCTCTCCTGGAACTTCTAAAGATCACAAGGGAGGATAACCTCGGAGTTTGGGAGGAACATTTCAAAACCATTTTGCTCCTGCTGCTGGAAACACTTGGAGACAAAGATGTGAGATGTAGATTTTTGTCTCAACTCTTCTCAACTCTTTTGCCTTTATCTAGGGTGATAGGTTCTGCAAATTAGATTAAATCAAATTTGTTGCATTTGTATTGCAGCTCTTCAGTGATGCTGCACCACTCATTTTTTTCCTTTGAAGGCTGTTGACTCTGCTTTCATTGTCAGTGTGCTCGGTGATGAATTTCAAGCTACTCTGAAGTGTCCCAGTTTTTCCCCTTCCCTTCTGAGTGTTTAGTAGCAAATAACTAGGAAATTGAACTAGAATCGGAAAGGAAGTTATTTTCTAATTTTGTAAGAATTAAGATTTAAAATGTTGTTCACTTCCAAATTAGGATGAAATTACATAATATCATTACATAATACATATTATGTGGCACATAATACATATTATAATAATGAATACTATTACCTAATACATATACAAAGTAATGCATACACATTATTGCATAATAATAGCTCTTAGCCATATTGCACCCATTCCCCAAAAAGGGAGAGTAAAGGCAGCCTAGATGAATATTTAAATTTTTTCTCTGTGTAGGTTAAAGATCCAGGCTATTAGATCTTAGAGGATGGATTTCATCAAGAGCAAACTGCTTTTACAGGGGATCTTGTTCTAAAGTATTAAAAGAAGCTACAGATGAGAGGAGGGAGGAACTCATGCTGCATTACTATCACAGCTTTATCTTTGGTAGTTGATCAAAGTAGTGTTTTACAAGCGAGGCTTTTACTTTTTCCAGATGGGGCTGTTTGTTCAGCTTGCAGCACTGTGACATTTTGATAAAGGCTCAGCACCCTGGCTGTGCCTTCAAATCAGAGCCGTGCTTCATCTAAATGTTACAGCATGTAGGCGTAAAAGCACTCCCAGTTCTTTTCTGTTTAATCTGATTCAAAATCAATTGTATTTTGTATACTGCTTATAAAGTATACGGTGCTCTTGTAGAAATAAAGTCTTGATTCTAAGGCAGTGTAAATGGTTGGTGCATTCTCACAATCGTTCTTAGTATTAGCATGAACTACCGTAGTCCTACATGTTTAATCATAGCAGCATCATACATGTATGAAGATATGGTGACTTTAAGTACAAATAAATTGTGCTAATCTGAGTTTTGCAGATGAATAGCAGGGGGCATGCTTTAAAGGTTATGTTAGAGTAAAGTATTCCTCTGCTGAAATGATAGAATCTATTTCGAATGGCTGTAGGCCAAAAACTTAATGTAACAGTTGTGAAAGTGAAGCAGGTGTTATAAATCCCTTCTGCTAATGGTCTTTTGATATAAAGGATTAACACATAGGTCAGTAGTGACTACAATGACTGACTGTTCTTGAAAGTAATTTCCATAGTAGTTACAGGAACAGCATTGATTTACTGCATCAGTACATGAGAAACAGCGTTGTTGCGTGGATGGAGCCCAGTTTGATATTCACAAAGCTAAGCAGAAGAGGAAGAGCAAAACAGGAAATGTGCTTCTTTGGGTACAAATTCGTACTTCATTGCCAAGACAGTATGGAATTTAAAAAAAAAAAAAAAAAAAAAAGGTTCTGTTTCTGTCAGTGAGAACAGTCATGTGAATTTTTGTGCAAAAGAAAGCAAGGAGACCAATTTTGGTTTTAGTTACTGAGCACACTGCTCGTTCTGCTGGAGCTGGTAGAGCTATGTAAGACTTCTGATGGCATAGGGAGCTTTGTGAATTTACTTCAAAATACAATTTGGATGGGAAATGACTTTTTCTAACGTTTATTTCTCTTGACACAGCATTCAATAAGAGCCCTGGCACTGCGAGTCCTTAGAGAGATCTTACGGAATCAGCCAGCAAGGTTTAAAAACTACGCGGAGCTGACCATCATGAAGACACTGGAAGCCCATAAGGATTCCCACAAGGAGGTGAGCGAGCCTTTCAGTGTTACTACTAGGAAAGCAATATTGAAGAAATGGGAGATTTAACAAGCAAGCATGTTGACTCATTTTGACAGCAGAACAATTTGATAGTAAGTCTCACAAGTACTAAGGGGGTGGGTTTATACTTGCTGAAGGAGGAAGAAGAAATGTGGGACTGACAGAGCTGGTTAAGTGTGTTTGGAGCTATCCGGAGTTGTAGGCCATTGTTTATCAGTTTTCCAGGACTTGGTTGTTCGTTCTGGGGCAGACTGAAGCCCTGTGGCAGAAAAATGCATCTTTCAGAAGTTTGTGGAGCACAGTTACAGGCACTGTGGTCCCTCCATCTGTGCAGGGAAGGGTAGGAAATGTACTCATGAACACAAAGGCTGTGTTCAAACAGAGCTGCATGTGAAAACAATGATGAAATTGGGCCGTGATGAAGTACTCAGAACTGGTGAATAACAGCAGAAAGTAGACAAAGAGGGCGTGCTGCTGAAAAGAAGCTTGGGGAATAGAGGAGGAAGCCGAGGGAAAGGTGAATTGCGTTTTCCTAATGTGGGAGAACTCATATGCAAGACTGAAATGAAATTATTCTTCTAGACTAAAAAATATGGGGACATGATAGTTATATACAAAGTAGATCAAATTACATTAAAGGTCAGTCTTTGCAGATTGACTTCCAAGCTGGATCTTCTTTTCCACCTTGTGCATGTTGCAAGTTTGAACTGAACCATGGTAAACACCGCGTGAATTTCTGTACGTTTCTGTGATAGCTTTGGTAATAAATTCCTTCCTTTGAAATCTAAAACTCTTAGTCTTCTCTGCAAAAGGCTTGTCTTAAACTCACAGTTTTAAGTGTCTCTTTCTGGAGAGGTTTTTTGGCCATGAAAAAGATCGTTGTATAGATCAGGCTGCTCCAGGGCATTGCATAACTGATGCAAGGTTACTTTACCTGTGCATAGCAAAACTGTACTGTTTAAAAATCAAAACAAAACAAAAACACCCCCAGGGAAGAAAGAACCTAACAGGCTGGATATATCTCTACAATGCAAAAGTAGAAAATGTTTAATCCTTTAGTGAATGCTGTAAGCTGTCTATCCTCCTCTCCTCGATTTAGAGCCTTTGCACTCCTGTCATTTTCAGTTCAGAGTAATAAGCAATTGTAAATTCATTTCCTGATAAAGCAGTCAGACAAAACATTGTGTTCTGAAGGAGTGCCTTTTATTGGCAGGTTTTCCTGGTTACATACTTCTCAGCTCACCTTGACTCAGTGCCCTCTGTTTTTTTTTTTTCTGAAAGTCCTCCAAAGCTGCAGCACCTTTCCAGATGGTCTCTGACATTGTTTTTAATGCCCTTTCAAAGCTCGCTTGTGTGACTGGCACATTTTTTCAGAAAGTAGGTGTAATGTTGAAAACATGACATTTTATGCTTCTGTATTCCCCACACCATGTTCTTCATGCTTGTAGTATGGAAAGGTTCTTCAGGATTTGCATGTGAGATGCCTCCTGAGGAAAAGCAGAGAAGAATAAGTCTTTGTAACGGAAAGCAAAGCTCAGGCCAGGAACGAAGAGACGAGAGCTCTGGCACTTCTTTACAGAAGAGTAAGCCAGAGCTGTATTGCTCTCAGCAAGTAGCTGCTGTGCTACACGTCGCATTCCTTTGATTTGTCAATGGTTCTGCATAGCATCTTTGTCATTAAAAAAGATGAGATTTACTGCTGCAATGAGACCTTTGGGTGACAGCTGTCGTAGCAGGATGCTGCAGGTGTAGTCCCGTTTTGCTGTCTGTTGCTTTTAAAAAGGAGTTGTTTGCACAGCTGTATTAAGTAGTGACACTGGTGCCGCAATAGGAGCGAACAACCTGCAGCCATGGGTGTTTGGTCTTCCCCAGTGTATGCTTAAGGAAACGTGTACTACGTTTCCTGTGTTAATATTTAAAAAATAATAAAATAATTCTAAAAAAATCATTATATTTGTGCCTCTGCTCACTTTATCTGCAGAGCTTTTTCAAGGTGTTGCCCTGGGACATGGGATTTTTCATTCTTTGTATGTGTTTTCTGATACCTGTGTAAATGGGACTCTCAGAACCATAATGCAACCCGTGAAAGTTGTGTCTGTCTGTCAGTAATTTGAGAATATCAGCATTCCTGAAGTTAAGAAAAGCTTCCCAGTCTGCACTTGGGTCTCTACATGAGCTAGGCTAAAGATATACCCGGGAAAACGCTTCAGGTATTTTTGCCTTTAGCTGGGGCTTGCTGATTCTGTTAAGTCTGTGAAAAATTAATTGAGTCCGTTTGGGTATGGCTCAGTTGGTCAAACTTATAGCCCTGGGCCAGGAGGTCACAAATTCCGGTCCGTTGGTGGCCCTCCAGCTCCCAGTCAGCGCTGACTTGCGGCACTGCTCTCCCCAGGGGCTGCGGAGGAGCTGCCCTTTGACCTCATCCCACGCCGCGAGAGCTGAAGTGGAGATTCACAGGTCTGTGACTGAAGGGTGTTTTAAAAGAATAGCTGGAGGGGGAAATGGGAAGATGGCAGTGGTCTGTCTTACAGTGTCCTCCTTCGCTAAAACTGAGTAATATTAAAGGCAGTGGTTATACTGTCTTTAGAGTAAATAAAATCTTCCTTCATACTATAAAAACTATTTTGAGGAAAGCTGCTATATAATAGTGTTAGAAAAGTGTTAATCCTTGTGCCAGTAATGCCCTGGTAGGATGTCACGTCAGGGTTTGTTTCAGGATTGCTTTTGCCTTGTGGTAAGACGGGAGTGACCCCGGTTTGTAGTTTGAGATCCTTTGAAACAGGCTGCATAAATCAGTAGAAGATGATTGTTTTGAGCGATCTGTATCTGCTTCACTCTTACCTACCTGAGTTTCCCCTTCAGCACAGGGACTGCTAATTGCCCTTAAGTTATTGCTCCCATTTTCTGTTGTGTGTGAGCCCATGGACAATCAGTGTACAGTGACCAAGCAAAGAAGGAGGAGTTTGAAAATATGCACAGTACAGAAGAAGCGTTAACCTCAGGCACTGACTCAGGAAGTCATTGTATCGAGACAGTTCTTCGGAAGTCAACTGGAAGGTTGATTTGTCTTCCCAGATTCCAATATTGCTTCTGTTCAGCGTGGCCAGCAATGGTCAAGTAACAAATTGTAATCGACATATTCATGACCCGACGAATACCATCCCTTCCTCCATTTCAGTGCCAATATGTAGTTAAAAGGTTTAGTCTGAAACAAAAAGGAATGCAGCTTTACTCTCTTCCTGCTCCCAGATGATACAAATGGAAGCATCAAAGTGTAGTGTTAGTATAGTTTGATATCTTGGGATGCCTGGATAACTGGGTATTTTTCCAAGTCCAAGCTGAAGCCTTCTGATGGTTGGATCTTTGCTACAGCTAGAACTCCTCTGCCTTCCGTTGCTGAAGGTAAGGTGTAGGATCAGCGAAGCAGCACAGCTGAGAGCCCCACTCCTTCACAGGGACACCAGGGAGGAAAACTCAGTTGAATGCTGTGTCATGTCCTGTGGGTGCAAACACAGGCGATTGGCAAAGCTCTGACCTCAAAGGGGGTTCAAAATTCCTGTAACCCTGGGCTTACAGACAAGACTCTGGGTTGGGATCCATGTTCAGTTTGCACTTTCTAACTTTAGCTTGTTTTTATGCTATTTGCACTATAACAGCCTAGTCAATGCTGTTGTTTGAATGGGGTGATGTGAAGAGTCAAGCCTGCCTCAGTAATAACTGTAAATATTCAGGGGGGTTGACATGTAAATGCCTTTCACTTACTTCGGGGTTATTAGAACATAATTGGAGTTGTGGATGATATTAAATCTTGTTGATTTTTATCACTCTTTGTTTGGAGTTTTTTGGAAGAGAACCACCTTTCTGTTGCCAATCAGTTAATATTAACTCATTTGTTCCAGTGTAGTTACTCACCCGTAACTAAGGAGAGATGCTGTCTGCTGACCCAATGCCATTGATAAGGCATTACTTCAGATTCATACCAGCAAAATGAATTTGTTCTTATTGAGTGTAGTAAAACAGAAATAGTTGTCTTGGGAAATTGGTACAGAACATCTTTACCAGTGAAAATCACTGGATAGCAAATTCCTTGCTTTTTCTCTGCAGTTCTGTTTTTCTCTGCAATTAAGTCTATAGACCTAACCGATTAGTGCTTTGGGTGAGCAAAGGATGTTGTCCCATGTCTTAAATTCCTAATTTTGGTCTTTCACTATCCAGGAAGCCCATAAGCGTAATTGGGATGTAACATTCCCTGTTGTAACCCTCTAAGAGAAGGTGAAGAAGAACAAATCACAGCTATCCATTAACTTTAAATACTTGTTACTGTCTTGCTGGGGTGTTTTTAGATTGATGCTGACATTTATAAGATGATTTGCAACCGTCCTCCGATGATTATGGTACAGTCTGTATCTGTTTCTGCAAAATGCAGTTTCCTAAAGAAAAGCACCAAGTGATCAGTCTTTAAGGCTAATTGATGCATAGTCTGTGCTGGAAGCTGTCAGGTGCTGCAGCTTGGCAGTTGTTGATGTTTTATAGTATGCATTTGTGCTTTCTCTAATTCCCAACACATTTGAAATATTCAGTACACAGGAGAAGCAACCTAATCTACTTCATCTCCTCTGAATCCCTTAAAAAAAAAAATCATTGTTTTTTTCATCTGCTTAGCACTCCCCGTTGCTGAGTCCACTTCCTGCTTTGAAACGTAGTGCTTAATTCTTTGTTCCTGTCTGGATCAGACTGTATACCCTTCAGGGATGGGAGTTTGCCTGGCTAGGTATTGGTAAGCCTCCATTCCCTCCAGCCTAAATTATGCAGGCTTTAAGTAACTACCTCTAAATAGCAAAGCTTGCTTCAAAAACATAGCTGTGTGCCTTGTAAGCCCCAAAGCAAAACCTTGTTTTCTGCTTAGTAAACTTCTGGGGCTCTGCATATTTCACACTGGAATAAAAAAGCCTCCAAGTTTTTTGTGGTTTTTGTTGCTGTTTGTTGGTTGGGTTTTTTGCAATAATTAATTCCCTACAACTTTCTGCAGAGACCGTGCAGCTAGCATTTGTGGTGAAGTACTCCAGCTTGTGGTCTCACACACAGTCCTGTACAACTCTCGTCTAGGTTCGTAAGCACTGCTCTGCTCAGATCCCAGCACGCTGCACTCATTCCCTGCACAGCCTATGCAGCTGGCACGTTCTTCCTTAGAGGAATCAGGGCATATATTTTTCTTTCCTTATTTGCCCAGTATGTGTCATTTAAAAGCAGAAATGGAAGCATAAAAACCCTTTAGAAAGCTGCTGTGTATTGACCAAAGCCAAGAGCGGATTACCAGAGGCAAGCTGCTTGTTGCAGCAGTGGGCAGCGAGCAACATCTGTAATGCACTGAGGGTAATAGCTGAGCAGAAGAAATGGTGCTGAAGGGATGCAGTCCTGGTTTCTTGGTTTTGTCTGTCTTGAGTGAACAGCATCCGAAGGCTGCGGTGCATTGTGAGCCAGGTAAGCCGGTGGGAATTGTTTTAATTTTGTCCAGCAACTTTTGTAGTGTCAGCTTTTCTACTAGAAGAGAGGGATCTGTGACAGGTGGCTGTTCCTAACAGTGCACTTTAGCATGTCCCCTCCCGTTGAAATCAGAAAGCATTTCATGCACATATTATATTCCCAGGACTGTCTGACCTGTTACTTCAAAGGGTACTCCTTTGTATATAGCATTAAGGCAGACATTGCTACACAGGTGGGCTCTTTACCTCCACTACATCTGTGTGGCTTGATGCACCCAGTTGGTTCGAGCAAACTGGGTGGAATTATAACTATTTCTCTTTCATGGGAGAGCTCACTAGAAAGGCCTTAACATGCTGCAGTTGCCTTTCAAGGAGCCAGCCCACCAGAAAGCGCAGCGTATGTTATGCCAGCAGAAGTCAGGCTGAATCTAGTCTGCAGCGCATAGAGCATAAAGTAAGCCTTTGGAAAGGAGAAAAACCTGCTTCTGTAAGGCAGAGTGCTATCTTTTAGATCTGCATTCCTGGGCTACCTGCCTTGTGTTCAATGGCATCAAACTCTCCAGTTCCAGCCGTGGTTTGCTCTAAGCTTTCACTAGGAGGTAAAATTGTGTTTGTGACATACCTTACACACAGCTTGGTGTCAGTACTTTTAAAGCACTGCAGGCTCTCCAGTCTTGCAGATCTTGCTTCAGAGGCACCCTTTTGAACTTGCTTCTTCCAGCTGGTATCATTGTTTGAAGACTGCTAGTTTTCTCTCACGTTTCCGAGATAACTGAGCATAACTGTACTAGGTTAAATAAAAACTTTGCTTCACTTCATACCCTGCTTCAGACAACAACTAGGAAGCATGCAGTGATGCTTCACTGAGGGCATCCTCCCTTCTTACTGCTGTCTGAAGCTTTCCGTCTTCCCATACTAAAGGTCCTGTCTGCCTTCATGTTTACTGGCCATTTTTTCTTCAGTAAACTTGTCTATTTTTTGATCTGTTTAGTATCTGCATCCTTTTGTGACAACAAGCTCCTCAGTCTGAGCTTGTAGTGAACAGCACTTTTTTTCTCAAACGTAAAGGATGCGTTTCACAGCCACCACTTCTTGTGGTGTCTGCTGTTAGTCCGAGCCTAATGGAGCCGTTCCTATTGCTTCCCAGTGCGTATCTGCCAGTCCTCCCTCCAAAGGTGGGCAGAAGAGCTGTTGCTGGATGTTTGCTTGTTTCTCCCACTCCTTTTAAGGTTGTTTCACTCTGTTGGTCAAGTTAAAGCCCTGATTTAAAAAAAGATTTTTGATTTTTTGATATTGTACGGTATGTATAATTTGCAAGACATGGTTGTTGTGCCTCAAGGCAAAATATCTTCACTAAACTCAGCTATAATTGTGTACCCTCGTTGCCACATGACCTGGCAGCTCATATCTTTCGATAATACACTTCCCTCTCTGCAGGAATGCTGCTGATTTCCTCGGGTGGTACCAGGTGAATGTGACTGACAGTGGTGTGCAAGTATTCAGAGACAAGCTTTCCCTCGTGGGATGCAGGTCTGGGTGCCGAAATGCTTTATTCTGTCAAAGCCAGAAGGAAAGACCTTTTGGGCAAGGCTCTTACTTGCATTGCAGAGTGGTGGCATTTTGGCTTTCTGTGCCAGCGGACACAAATGGGGGAAGAGCTTGTCCTTTTGGCTCGCTCCCAGCTGGTACTACCCTGCCTGCCCCTTTGTCTACAGCCTGTCCCCTGCTGCTCCTTTCCAAGGCAGCGAGTTACCTGCCGAGGCTCTGATTCAAGCAAGCATGTAAGCACATGTTTGAATCCCATTGACGTCAGTGGGACTTAAGCATGTTATTAAAGCTAAACATACGCTTAAGGGGGTTGCTGGAGTGTGGCTTGGATGCAGATGCTGCCTGCCAGATGTGCTCTTGGAAGACATGGAAATCTCCCTGGTGTTGTCACATTTACTAGCTAGGATCAGCAGGAACCCTACTGGACATGTGTAATGTGCCCCTCTGTATTCAGAGGAAATGCAGCGATGTGAAATACCCAACTGCTGCGCAAATGCTGCCAGATCCTAGCTAGAAATGGGCAGCTTTGCTGGAAGAGAAGGACTTGCACGGGCATAAATAATCTTGTACCTTTACAGCTTTTCTTGCTGACCTTACGATGTGCAAAATGTATTATGACCTTTGTTGCGATTTGAATCCTGGATCATTTTGTGAAGAAGTACAGCTGTGTTTTAACCCCTGGTGCTTGGAAATGGTAATAGGCTTTTAAAATAAAAGTTTTGTCTCGTGCTAGCCTCATATCTGCAACTTAATGCGCATGGTAAACTATGTGAACAGTATGTGGAGTTCAAATGCAAAAGGAGTTGTTGAAATTTTTGCCTACTCCCAAACTTACAGTAGTATTTTTAAGATCAGTCTGGCTCCAGGTGCATACTAAAATATTACTGCCTTTTTATTATAAGTAAGATACCGTGGGGATTAAAAATAAATAATTTTTTTTAGGAAGTTGTGATACATGTCCAAGCTTTTCTTTCTCGTAATGTGTGATAACATTCACTAAACGTATTTGGAGTTGCCAAAAAAGCAAAATCCTCAAATGGCCTGTGTCCAAACAGTTATGAGGCTTTTTAAAATATGCATATTAGTATATATAAAGTGACTTGCATGCAAACATCAAGTTGATTACAAGATAACCTGCACCCTCTGTTATCCACCGCATTGTTTGTGGAGAGCTTGATGCTAGCAGTGTTTCAGCACTAGTAACAACGACGTCAGAAGCTGCAGTGCCAAGCAGTGAATTCCTTTTCAGGAAACCTCCTCAGACTCAATGGAGACCTCCTGGGAGCTCCTGACTTCATCCCTTCCAGCAATTCAGTGCCATGGTTCCAAACCATGGCATTAGGTTTCCTTAAATACTTGGATGTTTCTCTCCTTTTCCCAAAAAGTCGCATAGTATATCCTCCTAGGGTGGCTGACATGGAAACCTTCATGCTTCTCACGTGTGAAATTGAGAAGGTATTAGCCAAGAAATGGCTGGAAGACCTAAACAAGCACTCTGTTCTGCTTCGTTACTCATTCACAGAGCTTTCAGGATGAAATCTTTTGAACACTGACCACACTGCGGATTGCCGTTCCTTTTTTGGAATATGCTTTAACGCTATATCTAATTGCTGAGAAAGGCCCGAGGTAGGTGGAGCAGTTGGACAGCTTCGGTAAATAGGGTACCAATACAGAAGCCATCAAGGTCTCAGGTCAGCTACAGAACCTTGCCTGTGCCTTGCCTGAGCTTAGTGTTTGTTCTGCTGAAGCATCTGAGATCCCTTTCATTGCTTTGCTGAGGGGGATGCCCAGAACAAGTGGATGGGTTTTGTTACTTCAGGGCTGTACAAGCAGCCTTTGGCCATTCCTGTTTGAGGGAGGCAGCTGTCAGCATGAGCGGAAGGTTAGTGCCGGTGTTGTAGCCGTGATGAGCTAATAGACCATGGGTGAAGCAGGCTGTGTAGGCAGGGGTTATCTCTTCTGTTACATCAGTAGTCTGCCTGAGCTGCTCAGTCTTCACGGCTTCTGCCTTGAAATCAACTAGTCTCTTCTGGAAAATAATTTGTAGCCAAGGCAGGGAGATGTTCTTGTCCTAGTAAGGACTGGGTTAAACCTCCAAGTTGTCCTGGTACACGTGTTGTCCACATTAGTTCCTTACAGGTAGAGCTGTCCATGGGTTGCTTTAGTCAAACAGAAATCCCTGAGTTTGATACCACGATAGTGTGTGGAAGAGGGGAATGAAGAGAATCCAGCAACCGTGGCTTGAGTCGAAGTGATGGGAGACTTGTGGATCGATTTATTTATTTGTTGTGGGAGGTTTTGTTTGTTTGTGCACATTGTCTGGGACAGATTTTCCTTTGCTGGTTTCAAAATATTGACTTCAGACAACCCTGAGGAGTCTGGCTTAGGATGAGTTAGAGAACTGCTGCTAGATATGAGCTTCCCACACCATCGGGAAACAGGGAGGTGTCTTCCAAGGCTGCTCCTTGGCTCGGAGTTAAGGACTGCCTGGGGACAGCTGGAGATGCTCTAAGTTCAAGGATTTGTGAATGCTTCTCTCTTAGAGCTGAGGTCTGTGATTTAAGTCTGTCCACTAGGGCATTTCTGTCCACACAGGATTTACCCTCCCTTGAAGGTAAATGGTGAAAGGAGAAGAGAGGGGATGTGGTGGGCAAAGGCATCCTCCATCTTGTGTACTGAAACAGAACATGGGGAGTATGGAGCGTGTGGTTTGAGGCCAGGAAGAGTGCAGGCAAGGGAGAACCTCAGTTCGTTGCCTGGCAATTAGCGCAGACACATGAAAAAAGAAAACCTGCTTCCTATCCTGTATTTTTTATCCTATTACTGTGGAGTATGAAATGAATAAACTCTCATGGGAGGAGAGAATCAGGTCTTTCCTCTTCCAGCTTGCTGTCCTGCCTGCTGGGGAGAAGTGTGAAAGATGTGGATTTGCTTTCCCTTACGTGAAGAGTAGAACTGGGTTTAGGATCCTTCATCCTGCGTGACTGCCTTACAGTGTGGGCTAGTTACAAAAACAAAAGGTGGATGCTACCCCAGTTTCCACTTGTTCTTCCTCCCATGTTTTGTAGTGTTCCAGTGCCGCCTTAATGTGTTAGATGTGCTCAGAGCACTCCTGCCTGGTCATGGATTATCCTGAAGCTTGCTTGGCTCCACAGCCTGGGTTTGAATGCAGCAGCGCTTAGCTGGGACATGGCAGGACGCATCTGTGCAGGCACGGTTGTCTCAGCTTGGGCACCCAAGCACTCAGCAGGGTAGATGCATATTAAAAAGTATGACAGTGTCTATGCAGTGTGTGGCAGTATAATGTTTAAGGAGCTACATTTAGCATTGAAGTCTAAGCTGGTGGATTTAGGTTCCTTGACAGCGGCTAGAGAGGTACCTTCCTCTTGGTTTTCCTAGGATAGCAATGCCTATCTTTACTGGGTGACAAAGATACTCTTTCTTTTTTTTTTTCTCCTTAATCAACTCTTTGAAACTAGCCACATCTTTGACACAGTTCCTTCAGGCAGGACGAACTGCGTACCGCTGTCTGGTTGGAACAAATGTCATTGGAGGTGAAGAACACGAATTCTCGGAGTTGATTGCCTTTCAGAAGAGCCTCCTGCAGATCTGTTAATAAACATCCCCAAGTATTTCCTGGCGTTCATTCCTAGTACACACAGGTGGTTTTGTCTGTGAAGTGTGACCTCGTTAATGTAAGGTTTTGCTCTGCTTTCGTTGCAGGTCGTCAGAGCTGCTGAGGAAGCTGCTTCCACCCTGGCAAGCTCCATCCACCCTGAGCAGTGCATCAAGGTGCTTTGCCCCATCATTCAGACTGCAGATTATCCAATCAATTTAGCTGCCATCAAAATGCAGACGAAAGTTATTGAGAGGATTTCCAAGGAATCATTGCATCAACTCCTTCCTGATATCATTCCTGGATTGTTACAGGTACAGAATCCCCTATCACAAATGCTCCTGAGTGCAAATCGTCACTGAACTGTTGTGCATTTTGGGTGTACTTTGCACTTTAATTTGAAGCCCAGCAGGCAGGATGGTCCTTCTTATATTCTCTCTGAAATCAGGACCGAACTGCTCAGTGACTTCATTCAGCCTCTTTCATAACCCTCTCAAGCTGGGTGGGGAGCTGTGTTTTTGCCAGTGCTAAGACTTGGTCTTACGTAGTGAATTTCTCTCTTGGTGCTGGCTGTAGCGGGGCTGTATTCAGTTCCCTTGTACAAGCAGCTGGCAGTGCTAGCAACGAGGATGAGACTGAAAGCACGATGGAAATAGGGGGAGGTAGCAGCAATGGAGGAGAGAGAATGTGGGTGTGTACTGGGGAGGGGTTGTGACAGGAGCAAATCAGTCAGTGTGAAAGGGTGGATGTGTTTGGGTGGTCAGACTGAAGTAGAGAACTGGGATAAAGAAGCTGCCTCATTGTGAAGCATGAAGAGTGGATGGATAAGAGCAAAGTCAGAAATTTCCCTTGTGCATCCTAGCATTTGTCAAAACTTCGTCATGTCAGTTCTTGCAATTGTTTTCTTATATTTCAACCTCTGGGAATCGGGCAGTTCTGTACTGATGTAAACTTTTGTTGTGAAAAGTTCTTAGCCCTCATTGTTGGTGACAACAATCTGGACAGTGTAGCTTCACACCAGAAAAGTTTGGGAGCAGCACACCTTTAAAAACACAGTTATATTTGTTTTATTAGATTGCTTTAATGTCTTAAAACAAATCTAATTTTGGAGCCTAGTTTGCGATTTTTCATCTTGGAGCAGCCAGGGATATTTCTTCATCTTAGGAAGTCACAGTGATCAACAGAATCTACTCGTGGTTGGAAAGCATTTGGGGATCCTTCTGGCTGAAGGGCTTTGTGCAAGAGCACCACAGCTTAATATTTCTCTGAGCTCACCTAGGTCTCCTGCTCTTTGGGATTCAGTGCTCTTTGGGATTTTAAACAGTCATTTCAGACTGTATTTTGGGCCTTGCAGCCAGAACATCAGCCCTGCTTGTGGGCAGCCTGGCAGCCCCAGCCATGTGCCATCCCTCCTCATGCCTTTCCTGGCAGAGGTCACCCTGCGTCTGGGGGAGCCAGCATCCCGCACACTGAGGAGATGTGTGTGGTTTCTTATGGGGTCGCTGCTCAGCGATAAGTCACTGCCTGAGTACAGGACTGATGGCACAAGCTGCTGAGTGATCCAATGGCTCGTTTGAGCTGCAGAAGCTGCCAGAGATCAGCACACCCACAGGGGTCTCTCAACATGTTCTTTTCCATGGTATTTCCTACCTAATAGGTAATAAAAATTAATAGTAATAAAAGCTCCTGGTTACAGAAGGCAGTTCATTTAATGGACTAGCACGGGTGTAGCACTGCTCTATACAACGTTTAAGCCCAGTGCTTTTAAAGGGTTGGAAAATAATCCATGACAATGATTTTTGCAGCTTCTAATGCCTAGATAGAGCTGTTCTATGCAAATTCCTATTTGGGTAGAACATCTATTCACTAAACATTCTGGATTTCATATTCTGAGTGATATAAATATTAGGCCACTTTTCTAAAAAAAAAAAAAAAAAAAAAATAATTTCAATCCATAACTTTGCTCAGGTGTAGAACTGATTTACTTTCTGTTAGATTTGGCTCGGGAAGGATGTATCTGCAGGCAAGCTGGGAACACTGGTGTTCCACTCCAGGAAGTTGTCCCATACAGCATGTGGTCATCTGAACTGAACGTGGGAATGTGTACATCTGATAGAATCCTAAGCTGAGAATTTGTGTTCCTGCTTAATGACATAAAACCCCAAGATATTAATAACTTACAGTAATGACATAATTTAAGAAACAAATAGGATGGGCTGGGTGTTTGTATTTTCTTGCTCTTTGAGCATTCATATTGCAAACTGTTACATTCAGCAAGGCCTTTCTATTGATTTGTTAGGTTGGTAGCCACACTTGCAAAAAGTTAATCAGCTTTTTAGTAAATTGATCTGTGAGGGTGTTAGTAAGTGCTGTTTGATTTGTGACCATTTTTTCTTGTTTTCTAGGGTTACGATAACACAGAGAGCAGCGTCCGTAAAGCTAGTGTATTTTGCCTAGTGGCAATTTACTCAGTAATTGGAGAAGAACTGAAACCTCATCTCGCACAACTCACAGGAAGCAAGGTATGTGAGTAATGCCTCTGGTATTTTGGTAACAGCCAGCTACTAATAGGAGTAAGAGCAATGGCAGCTCTGGATCAAGTTCCCTGTACTCTGTTAAATCCGAATGAGTTAGACTATCTGACCACGCCAAGCACCACTAGAACAAGGCAACACCTGCTCAGCAGTGTGAGCATTTCATACCCTGCAGAGCAAATTTTGAATGGGGTTCAGGGTTTGATATCATGCTGCATTCGATGCTGTGTAACTGCGAGCTGCTTCTGAGCCGGTCCTTCCCACTACAGCCATGGTTACCTTGGTCCTTCTGCGTTGCATCGAGGGGGTGACAATGCAGTGAATTGGATCGGCTGGCTTCTCTGGCTGAAAAACAAATCTGAAATACAAATTAATTATTTTTCAGTCTGCTCTTTGGCTGAGACGTTAACGTAATGCAGAGTGATGGGAATGCATGGTTAGGATGGGTAGGAGAGCAGCAGCAGGTCATGATGAGGGCTGGTAGAAATGCAGGTAGAGCTTCACTCTTACTAGCATGGCAGATGTGTCCCTTTCCTCCTGGGACACCAGCAAGTCTGAGCAATCTTTCAGAAGCCTTTGTGCCCTGGGCTCATGTGAGAAGCAAAACTCAAGTTATGACCTGATGCTGCAAATGAATTCAAGTCTTTAGTTCAGCCTTGTCCTTCAGAGAAGAACTGGCATTCAGGAAGTTGTTACAAGACTTCTCTTGTTTGAAGTCATAACACCTGAGATTTCTTTGCAATTTTAAGATGAATTCTGCATTGTTGTCTCTGAAATATGTCTCTGAATGTGAATAGCTACTTAGTTCAGAGAGCTTCATCTGGTTGTTTTGAAGCAATGGTTTCCTTCATGGGTAGGAAGTGTGGTGTAGGCCGAAACAGAATCTGAGACTGAGGACACCTGGATTTTATTTCTGAATTGAGTTGATTTGTCCTTAAATTACTTGCACCTCCCATTTGCTCTGGAAAAAAAGAGCTACGGGTGCTGAGATTTACCTCATTTATATTCAGGCAGTTGGGAAATTCCCCTATAAAATGTTGTAGAGACTTTATTATCCCAGTATCCTAGGTGCCGTGGACTTACTCCACCACATAACTAACTATAAACATGTGAGTAATTCTTCCGAGTTTACGCAGACTGCCTGCATGTTTAAAGTTAAGTGTGTGCGTGAGTCACTGCAGGATCTGGAGCTAAGGTGGTAAGGCAGAACAAGAAAACAAACCCATGCAGAGGAAGTGTATAATCATAACAGCTGCAGTTTCACTAGATGGCCCAAGTTAATGAAGATAGTTAAATGTCATTTGAAATGAATGTTTTGGAAAGAACAAAACCCATCCTGCTTTTACTCCCTAAGCATGGGGACCATGGCTCTTGGATTACTGGGGTGTGAGTGAATTCAGGGCCTACCTGCGGCCCCACTGACCTCTGTTGGAATCCTGCTTACCTAGAGCAGACTGTGGGACTGAGGTCTGAACTGACAGCTGCTGAAGTGAAACAAATGTTTTTTCAAAATCCCATTAAATCTGGCTGTAACTTCAGTGGGACCAGGCCTCCCCTCCTATTTCTGCACGTTCTGAAATGTGCTCGGCTTTGCTTCTGGTTTTCCTTCGGAGAGCCTGGTGCCAGCTTGCCCAAAACAGAGTTCACTGCAGAGTCTGTATTTGAGGCTTGCAGCCCGTCTGTTTTTCCTGGCATCTTCTCCTAATATTTGTTGTCTCTTTCAGATGAAACTACTAAACTTGTACATAAAGAGGGCCCAGACCACCAACAGCAACAGCAGTTCCTCTTCAGACGTTTCAACGCACAGTTAATGGAGATGTGTGGACATATGTGTAGACTTAGAAGCAATCAACGGTGCCTCTCAGAGACCTTTCTGCTACTCTTCACTGGCGCGCTCCATCAGCTAAAGGAGGCCATGCAGATATTTATTGCAATCAGTATTTTAGTCCCTTAAAGCTTTTATGTAGAATCTTACTGGTATTGAATGTAAAGGAAGCAAGGTCTGTGTTGCAGTCTTCATTAAAAGTGAACAACAGAAAGCCATACTTAAACATATTTGTATAGCCTGCTGAAATCTCGGAAATATGTTTAGGTTAGCGTTCCAAAACAGAGTCCGAAAACCTGGACGTGCGTAAAGGTCAAACAAATCTTGTTTTAGTTCATGCCCAGTTTTGCTTTCTGTGCTCTAGTTACCCGCTGTCTCCCTGCGGCCGCAGCCCTTCTGGCTAGGCTCTCCTCTTACAACTCTTGTCGTCCTAACGTGCAGGGCTCTCCACGAGGAGATCTTTGCCAGTGTGGCTGTGGTTCCAGCCTTTGATGCTTTAATAAGGAGATATCAAGTGAGTAATGAAAAAGTAGGTTCTTTTTAAATATCTGAGTTTTTGTATATAGTTCCTTTGACAGATCTCCGATGGGCTGATTTCTCTGTAACTGCTCTCCAGCCAGCTGTGCTGTGTAGAGCAGCTGGGCTGTCGCTCCTTTCATTGACCGTGTAAATATTTCCCCTCTCCCAAACCCATTTGGCTCTTTCATGCGCTAAAAAAGACGTTTCAGGTTACTTGTTACTCCCCAAAGGGAACCTGAGTCACAGTTCTGGGACTGATGCCCGTGTTCAGGCACTGGAGCTCGGTGGGTGTCGGATCAGGCTCGAGCATGTCCCCGGGTGGGCACTCGGAGCTGGCAGGGCGGTGTCGCAGCGCTGCCCTGCGAGGCTGGACGTATTTTTACCCAGGTCCGTAGCGCCAAAGGGCTGACCTGCCGCTCTGACCGGGCCCGCCGATGTTGGTAAAAAATGGCTTGCTTTCTCCCTACGAATCCTGTGCGCTTTGGGCAAACTGTTCATCCCAGAGGACAGAAAGGGAATCTGAAACTGGACAAAATGACCCCGCGGAAGCTGAGGGCTGGCTGGGGTAGTGCTGGGCACCTGCTGCAGTTCCCCTCCTGTGCCTGAAGAGCCTGCAGTGCTGTTTGCTGCCTTCAGAAACCTCCTCCTCCTTCCCAGCCAGCCGCGGGCACAGCCCAGCTGGGTGCTTTGCATTTTGGGGGGTGCTTGGGGTGCTGTGCTGGCTGAGGGCGCCGCGGGGCAAATCCTTTTGCAACCTGACGACACAGGCAGAGTCAGAGCCATGCCAGCAGCAGTCAGATACCCGATGGCACCGTCCTGCACCGAAGCGGGACCTCTCTGGGCGCAGAGGGTGAGCTCCCCATCCTGTTGCCTCTGCCTGTGACCGGGGGAAGCAGCAGGATGCCAGTGCTGTGTTCGGCCTGAAGCTGGATCCTGGCTGGTGGGCAGGCCTGCCCCACACCTGCCACGGATCAGAACTGGGATTTTGCTGCCAGTGATGCAGGAGGACGGTGGCCTGCAGTTGTGTCGATAGATGTGTGCTCCCTGGCTTCTCTCAGTGCCTCAGTCTCTCTCCAGCCTCCTTCGCTTCCCCTTGGAGGAGCTGAAGGGACACCTCGGCAGCACGCTGGGAACATGAGAGGTGCCAGAACTGCAGTGGGGAGGATGAGGCCTTGTTGTCCTCCCTTTCCATCAGTCCTTGCTCGTGTGGCCCAGTCCCAGGGAGCCGTGTTGGGAGCCGGCTCTGCTCCAAGTCCCCAGCTCAGGAGGGGCTGAGGTGTGTGAGGGCTGTGCGGGACTGGGCTCAGAGCTTCCTGGCCCCTCTCCCGGCTGGTGTGGGAGCAGAGGAGGTGACCTGCTCCCGAGGATGTGTCCAGGCTTTTGCTGGCTGCAGGGCTGGTTTCCCTTGTGCTCCCCAGTGGATAATGCTGTGGCAGGAGGAGCCCTGTGATACTGGCGGTGGGATTCCTGCAGGCTCTCTCCTCGCTAGAGGGAGGATTGGCTGCTCCATGGTTGGTGTCTCCCTTTCCGTGGACCATTCCTTTTCAACATCTTTCAGTACGCTTGTTACAATGTTCTTTTTTTAATTTTTTTTGAATGATTCAAATTATTTTAGTTTAACATGAATTTATTTTCCCTTTTGAGGAAATATTCAGCCGACTTGTTGGCAGCAGTTAGCTGTCTTGTTCGAATTTTTAGTAGTTTTTTTTTTTTTAAGTTTTATTTTTATTCTGCTTAGTATTTATGCCTCTTTTTCTCCCCATCTCAGTTCAGCATCTTCTGTTCCAGTTCTGGGGTTCAGAGGTCAGCATGGCTGACCAGGTGGCATTTAGTCCCTCCCAGCTGTGATGGAGCTTGGTCCATCACTCTTTTGCTTTTTTTTCTTTTTTTTTTTTTTCTTTTTGAATGGCACACTGTAGCAAACCTCCAGGAATCGAATTCCTTCTCAAACGATTTTATATATTTTATAAAATCCTGTTAGTATGCACTGAGAGTGAACGCACTGTAACGTCCTCGAACTGACCCCAGCGCGTGCGCTGACACTACAGTAGGAGTTAACAGCTCGTCCCTGGGCAGTAGGTGTGAAATCCGCTGCTGATCTGAGGCTACAGAGATGAGCACGTATTTTTCAGATACAATTGGCACACTTGGGGCTGCAAAATGGTAGAACCAGGCCTTACTTTCTTAATCAGATTCTGTTCCTGTTTTTCAACAGATGCTCATTAAGGTGTTCCTTCCTTTCGTTACGTGAGTCGGTCGCGGACTGTTCATCCTTTGAGTACTCTAGACGTATGTTAGACCTGTATACAGTAGGGAGCATTCTGCGTAGGTATTTATAAAACATTGCGTATAATGTACATAGTAAGGTTGTTTAGTATGTTGAACATGACCTGATCCCTTTTTTTTTTTTCCTTTGAAGTACTCAAAGGGCTAGCTCTGAATGTCACCTCTCTGATCTCCAGCGTTCTGACTTCAAAAAGCTGTACAATCATTTTGTTTTCTCTTCAGCAAGCATAAAGGTCTCTCTGGCTACAAATCACAGTGTCCACGCACGTTTGCAGAGAAAGATCTGCATGCTGGCAGTGCCTCACCGCACCGGTGAAGCTTGTGTTCACGTTCTCCCAGCAGTAGCCATCTACTGCAGCTGCCTTTTTTTTTTTTTTCTCCTTGCAGCCCGTTATGCAGGGCTTCAATTTTTTCATACCTTTGAAAAAAAAAAAAAAAAAAGAAAAAAAAAAGAAAAAAGAAAAAAAAAGTTTTTTTTTTTTTTTTTTTTGCCCACCATGCTTTAAAAGTCTGAATGGGAGAAATCTCTCAGCAGACAGCGGCTCCTGGCTGTAAGGTTGCCGAAAACCTCAGATGTGGATGTGTTTTTCTGCCATTGGCTGCACCAGAGCTCCATGGGCATGGGCGAATACCGGATCCATCTGCCCCCCAGGTCTACGTACTGTAGTTCTCATGTAGTGCAGAATTATCGAGGCATGTGGCTTTCTTAAGGTACACTATGTGTGCTTGCCTGGATTACAATACAATACGAGACTGTCTTTTTTTATTGCTTACTACTAGCTTACTGATAACCTATATAAGTAACATAACTCACATCTTTGTCATCGAAACCTTTTTCTCCCCACCCCTTTATTTATCAAGCATAATATTGCATATTAAGGGACAGAAAAATAGACCTTTGTAGAACACAGCAGGACGTTGCTAACAATGTTTTAAATGGGAAGTGAAAAAATGCTCTGAAAAATGCCAGCCATGAGAAATGACTTTGCTGGCACCGTGTTCATGCGCATGGATTTTTTTCTATTTTTTCCGCTTTTGTCATGTTACATCCATATCTGTATTTATATCTTTTGTTTCACTTTTGAGTGTATCATGGCAATTGTACAGATGTTTTTTGTTAACATTTACGTGATAGAATTTGCTAAAAAAAAAAAATTAAAATAAAACCTTTTGAGTTTGCCCTAGAAAAAGTGGAAGTTGGGTTTGTTTTTGTTTTTGTTTTTTTTTTTCAGGGGAGAAATATGAAAATGGATGCATTATCTAACGTGTCTCAGTCCAGCAGCCTTTGCTGGTAATGGGTTTGCTCTTTGTTGAGGACACGGCGAGCCTTTTGGTGCGAGGACAGTCTGGTTGTGGCAGTGGCTGCTGCTGCCTCGCTAACATGGAAATGCCCCTGCCCATGGTGTGCAGAGGAACAAGGGAAAAACTCACGGAGGAGCGGATCTCTCGGGAGGACTGGACACAAGGCTATGAAAGCAGGGGCTCGGCACATTTTGGAGAAGCAGTTCTGTCCTGCTGAAGCATCTTGTTGTCTCCCCATCACGTTTCCTGCTGTCCTTCAGCTCCAGACAGCTGCCCTGCCCCACGTGCCCTGAAGCTCAGCTCGCTGTCGGCGCTGGGCAGGAGCCGCTGCTGGGAACAGAGCCGCTCACCTGCCTGACGTGCTGCCTCTGCAGGAGCCGGGGCACGAGCCAGCTCTGGCGTCGTGCCTTCCTTCCTCCCAAGGAGGGCTTTGGGCCTGACCCAGGGAGGAGCTGCAGGGCTTTGCCACGTGGGATGCCACCCATGAAGAATTTGGGGTCTGGGCCCGTCTGGGATGAGGAGCAGTGGCTGGTCTCCCTGCTGCAGATGGACCATCTCCCCCCTGTGGTGGCAGGGGCTTTTTTTGACTCTGCTATGTACCAGAGCAGTAGGAGGGAAGGTCCAGCCATGCCCTGTGACCCCAGCTTCTTCCCAGAGCACCTCCCACATGTTTTTTCTCAAGCAGTGCCACGTACCTGTGGTTATTAGAAAGGGAAGAGAGAATGAATAGAGTGCTATCTTCTCTGTGCCTTGTAAAACTCCAGATGCTGGCTTAAATTAGCCTTAGAGCCCTGGGGACTTGGGAAAAGCTCTGAAGTCTGAGGCATTGCAAATGTGTTATTAGACAAGCCAAGGCAGGGAGCTGGATTTCACTGATACGTGCTTAAAATGGTCAGTCCTTGCAGAACTTTTTGTGGGGGCTGAGGAGAGGGACATCCTGCACATGCAGAAATAGATCCTTCTGGCAGTTTGTGCAAAACCCGCGCAGGGGGCTGCTTGCAAGGCTGGAGGTCTCCTTTTCCTTCAGAGCACCAGGCAGCAAGGGTTGGACTGGAGGAGGCCGGGTGTTTGCCTACTCCATCACCAGAGAGCATCCCTCCGTACTCTGCAACTGGCTTTTACCCACTCCTTGCTCTGTTGCACATTACGCAGAACAAATGCTAAGATGGAGCTGCAGCTGCGGGCTCATCCCCAACCGCGGCAGAGCACAGAGCTCCTCTCCCAGACGCTGTCTTCCCCCAGCAATGGCTTGGGCCTGCAGGCTCTCGCTGCCCTAGTCTGGCCCTCTGCTGCTCTCCTTGGCAGAAACAGAGACGGACTTTAGTGCAGAGACTTTCATTTCCAGGGATACCAGCACAGGCCTCCCCTCAATGCTACAGGAAGCAGCATGGCAGAGGCAATGGTTTTGGGTGTTGCAACTACAGCAAGTGAAAGGTCCAACAGGAGCATCCTGGAGCAGTTTCTCCAAGTGAAGTACAGGAGCAGAAGAAAATAATCTCGCTCAGTCTTTGGCTCCCGTCCTCAATTCCTGCACGTGCTGCAGCGCGTCCTTCAGGAGGAGGCTGCACGCTGACAAGGGGGCGTTTGTTCGCTGAAACCATCTCCAAGTGTCTCTACTTGCAGCTCTTTTTGTCGTGAAGTCCCCTGCAGTCCCAAACTACTCCATTGCTTCACAGATGGAAAGTGAGGAATGGATGTCATTGCTGGCTTGGATGCTTTCGCTGGGCTCTCCCCCGTGGTGGAGGAAGGGAGTTGATGCCAGCAATTAAAGGTAGTTAGCACTTTGCTGGCACTTTCCTTGCTCTGAGCACTTGCGGCCCAGTTTTTAGTTTTTCTCTGTCCCGGAGGGTCCCAACTGCTGCCGATTTCTCAGTAGCCCAGCACTTTGCAACCAGTTCCCTCCCGCTGAGGGATGCACCAAGGGGCGGCTTAGCACAAGCCCAGAGTCGCACTTCTGGGCCAGTTACCTTATCTTAATTTCCTCCAGTTAAAGAATAAGACTTTTCAGCTTAAACCCCCTGGGAAAGTGCAACTCGGCTGATCGGTGGTAACTTCAGTTAAAGTCATTCCGCTGATTTTGATTGTGCAACCCAATGACTTGCTTGTGCAACCCTCCTCGTTCAGCCTCCCCAGGCAAACACCACACCCCCCTCTCTCCCCTTTACCAGCCCAACGCATTTTTCCTGCTTTGCCTTTTCGTGTGCACCAATGAAGCCTGGAAAGGGCCCTGCCCGGCGTGCCCCCATGCATGGAGGAGGCTCAGCGTGGAAGTAAACGCACGTTGCGCTCACCTCGGGGGCTGTAAATCTCCACCTCCCTGCTGCAAAGGGAAAAAATGTCCTGTGAGGCTTTTGGTGAGCTGCTGGGGCAACGCAGGCATGGACGCTAGCCTGATGGCAGGTTCTCCTGGGGGTCTGACCGCAGCCAAAGGCTTGGTAAATATCAGCCCAATAAACCCAGGACCCTACCCAAGGGTGAGTGCCAAGCCCCCGGCCAGGAGCAGGCACCTCTCCTAGGGCTGGGAGCTCCAGGAGCCCAGCAGGACGCGGCCACTCGGTCACAGTCGAAAGGAAAAGCCTCGCCTGGGAGCGGAGGAGACGGGGAGCAGGCGAGGGAAAGCGAAGGCAGCGGAAACCAGAACGAGCTAACGCGGGGCCGGGGGGATTACAGGGTGCCGGGGAGGCTGCTTGCGAGCACATCGGGGACAAAGCAGCCTGCCAGCGTGAGGGGTAATGAGTAATTAATGAGCAGAGGGATGGAATTAATAATGACTCAAAAATGGCTGAGATAATGAGCTCCTCTTTAAATCCACCTTTAACAAGAAAGCCAAGGGAAAGGATTTAGATCAATTAAGAAAAGAAATCTTGTAAAAAAATAGCTATTGACACAAGCTAGTGAGAGAATAGCTGGAAAATCTTGTTGGGAAGGAGGCAGCAACTGGTTGAGACCTATAGCTGGGGGGGCAGGGGGGTGTGTTGGTTCTTACAGGACGGGGAGTTGTGGTGCAGCCTGCCCGAGCCCCTGCTGTCTGCATGCTGGGGGCACGCGGCAGCTTCGAGCAGCTCAGATGCCTTTTTGATGCTTTTTTGCAGCCCTTTGTCTTCTCACGCAGACAAACCAGGCTGTGCTGAGGTCTAACAGAGTATGGCAGAGCTGAGCAGCTCTTCTTTCGTTCTGTTTGGGGTGCCCCAGGGGCCGACGCTGGGGCTTTTGCACGATGAGACTGGCCTGGGGGAGCGTCTCCCTTCCCAGACGTGCCTCTGCTTGCCACAGCATCTAGAGAAATCCAGGCCTGGGAAAGCAGAGCGCTGAGCAAGCCGGCAATGCTCAATCTGTATATTTAATGATGATTTATGGCGTGAAGGCACACACAAATGACAGCAGGTAGTGTAGCAGTGAAAGCAGAGCTTTGGGAGGACGGTACCGGTGTGCTCCTCAGACCTATAGATGTGCTGACCACTTCTTGCTGGGACTCACCCTTTGCTCTGCTCAGCTCCCGGTCCCAGCCTTTGGGCGTGCAGGGCACTTGTGATCTGAATTCTGTGGGTTTTGGCGTTGGTGTGACCTCTCCTTGGCAACGTTAATAGATTTGACCAAAACAAAAAAAATCACTCCATGTTCTGCAAGAAGAGAAGCTTGGAGGAGGCTCCTGTGTGAAAAGCGGAGATGCCTTGTTTCAGAAAGCCCTCTGACACCGTGAATTCGGCAAGGAGCTGGTGACAACTTCTGGCTCTCAGCTCGTCCGTAAGCTCTGGGGTGACAGCGCCGAGTGGCAGTGCGGGGTCAGGGCTGCAGCAGCTCCCCTGAGGTGGAGCCTCGGTGGCCACTTGCAGGCGATGCAAATGTGGTGGCCCTCAAAGCCTTGGCACCCGTTACTTTCAACCCTGCTAGAGCTCAGGGGTCGCAAACGAGGCTGGAAAAGTTGGCATTGCCCCCAAAATCCTCACTGCCTCTTCCTTAGAGGAAACATTTTTAGCTTGCTCTGGCCACCTTGTAGCAAGACACTTGGACGGTCCTTTCCAGGAGCTGCCCTGTGTCCCACCTCTGTCCCTGGAGAAACGCAGCCCTCGGCCATCATGGTCTTGCCTTGGAGGACCCCCATAAAGTGCAGCCTCCAGCCCCAGCACTGTGTGGGGTCTCCCCTGCTTCCCCCAGCCCCACCGTGGCACCAGCGGGGCTCGCTTGGGGCTGGTGCTCGGGGCTGGAAGGGTTACACCCGTGGCCCCGCCGCCGGGGCAGTTTCTCACTGCCGGTCTATAAATAGGAGCTGGCTTTCTAATCTGCTTGCCACTGCTTTCCACTCCCTGCCAGTTTTTTCCTGCTTTTTCCTGCAGGGAGGTGCCTGCAGCCCCGGGCAGCTGTCGGCCCCGCTGCTCCCCTAATGCTGTGGGAGAGGCCCATGCACAGGACTCAGCCTCCCCATAACCGATCCTCATTAAAAAAAAGATATCCAAAAATAGGGGAGGGAGACCAAACACAGCGCTGGCGGGGTGCCTGAGAGGAAAACTTGCTGGTGGAGTAATAAAGTGCTGGGACAAACTGTGTGGAAGGGGGACAACTCCATTCCTGCAGGGCTTTGGGCTGAGGTAGGGCAAAACCTTCCTAGGGGTGATGAAAGTTTTGTTGCCTCATCTCCAGGGCTGATTTTGACAAACCTACGATGTGATTGAGCATGCTGAAAGGGAGGTAGTTCTTACAGGGTGACTTAGCCCGTGAGTGCATCCTTAAGTCATCAGCACACCTGAGGCACCTTGTTCCACCTAATCTGAAAACAGCCTGGAGGAGCTCTGCCGGGCTGCCCCCCTGCGAGGACGCAGGGCTGAGGGACGAGGAACAGAGATGAGGGCAGCGAGCTGGGGCTCGGGGCAGGCAGCTCGCTGCGAGGCTCCCCCTGAGCGCCGTGCGCCGGGTCAGGTGCGTGTCCCGGCGGCGTTCCCCCACGCGCCTGGCTCGAGCTCCGCTGCAGCCGACAGCGGCTTTCCAAGGCTGCTGACTCACCCAAAGGGAAACGTTCTGCCAAAAAGCGTCGAGTTTGATAAAAATTGCTAATGGGACCCTGCCGGCTTCTCTGACAGCTTGGCGCCGTGCCCTGCATTCGGAGGAGAGGCTCTGAAGTAGCTGGGAAGGAGGTCGGTCTCGGCAGCCAAGGAGCGCGATGCTCACGGCTCTGGATGGGCTGTGCACCCTGGTGGCATCCGCAGTGCTGCCTATGCCACGGGTCAGCTTCCAGGGAACACGGCTTGTTTCAGACGCTGATCTAACCTTTTTTTCCTCAAAGCCTTGATTTTTTTTTTTTTGTGAGTGAAAATCCAGTCTCCTGGCCTGCTTCAGCTCTGCCCTGCGGGACTGGCCCGAGCTGAGCACGTTGTGCTGGAGGCCTCTGGCTGTGCTCCACCTCCTCCTGCCCTGGAAGGAGAGGGAGCACTGAGCCTAGACTGATGGCACCAGCCACAGTGAAGCTGCCTCCTCACCTCTGAGATGCCTAATTAGGCATCTAATTGTCCTCCAATGTCCCTGTGAAAGCTTCAAATCACAGCACCTGGGTTCTTCAGTGAGGAAAAATCCTGTGGCTGCTAATGCCTGCTTGGACCAGGCATCTCGTCACAGCACATGCAGTACACACAAGCTCATTTTCTTCACCAGTGCTCTCCAGAGCTGTTGTAGCCTCAGCTCCCTGATACAGAGCATTCTCCAAAAGCCCTTCTGATATCTTCAGTTTCTGATATGATGTGGTTCACCTTGCTCTCTGGGGGCATCTCTCCACTCAGATGGGTGCTGCTGCTGCCGCACCATGGCAAGTTTATGAGCCTCTGCTCCCAGCTTTAGCTTCAGGGAAGACCATCTCCTCCCAGTATTTTGGCAAGTTCTTCAATCGATCAGTCTTGCCAACATGTGTTGATAGGCTTGCCCAGCCGTAAGCATGCAGCCTAGGTGAATACCAGTTTCACGCTTTAGGGACATTTGCAAGACCTTTGCTGTTACGCAGAGCTCCCTGCTGACCTGTTCTGACCACTTTTTGTTGCAGGTCCCTGTTTTATATCTGGCTGTAGAGGTTCCCCACAAAAGGACCCCCCTGGCCTCTGTTTCTGGAAGTTCAGTGTAGCTTAAGATGTCCCTGTAGGTTTTCCTTTCCCCTGAGCTTCTTCTCAGTGTTGGTGAGCCAAAGTTGCTCCAACACCTCGGGGCTGGAGGCAAGAGGTGGCATCCCTTCCTTTCTCTTTCTTTGCTTTCCTCCTTTCCTTTCCTTTCCTTTCCTTTCCTTTCCTTTCCTTTCCTTTCCTTTCCTTTCCTTTCCTTTCCTTTCCTTTCCTTTCCTTTCCTTTCCTTTCCTTTCCTTTCCTTTCCTTTCCTTTCTTTCCTCTCCTCTTCCCTTTACTTTTTCCCTTTCTCTTTTCCTTTTTCCCTCTCCATTCCTTCTGCTGATAGCAGCCTGCCTCACTCTCCTGGGTAATCTGGGATATTCAGCAATTGGTGACAGGTCCAGGGCTTCCTTTGGGTCAAACCCATGCTGACAAAAGGAGGAGACAGAGCAGCCCCTTTCTTTCCAAGTGGGTGGCTGAAATCCAGCCCATGGTAGGGGTTAGCCAATGCTGGGAACAGGTGGGAGCACTGGGAGGCATCCCTTGGGGCAGCTCAGCTCCCTTCCTGCTGGGGGAGAGGGGCTTGGACCCCAACAACCCTCCCAGAGTAGATGGTGTCATTGCAGGGTATGGGTGGATGCTGTGCAGGATGGGCTTAGAAAATCAAAATCCCTGTTACTCACTTTCCTCTCGTCATGCAGCTTGGGAGCCAGATTCCCCATCATTACCTTGGAACATTGCTGCAGATTGGAGACATGCTGGTTGCTGGGATGTCATTTCTGTAGGATTTTCCCCAGTGATTGCATGTGTTTTTTCACTTTGTTTTCTTTGGAATTTGTAATCTGCATGTTTTCTGTGAATGCTAAATATTAACTGAGATTTGCACTTAATAACTTGACATTGTGTCTGAAGCCCAGCACACAGGCAGGGGATGCACTCAGCCTGCATCCCCCAGCCCTGCTAAGGGTTTAGGGTTGCTGAAGCACAGGCAACACAGTCCCACAGTCATGCAGTGTTCCCAGATCCTGCCTGCAGGTGGCTGAGACATACCCAGGTATCTGCTGAGCATTGTTTTAAGCCACCAAAAAAACTTGATTTCCTTGATTAGCGTAATCAGTAGGAGCCTGCTGATTTGAACACAGGGTGAAAAACCTTCTCAGCAGAAATCAAAGCCCTGGAGGGGACCAGTATGTACAGGAATGTCATTAACATCTAATCCCCTCTAATCCAAGATGACATCCTTATCACATGAGGGCACAAAATGTAATTAGATTTATATAGTGCTATCTCCAAAGCACTAAGCAAATATTAACCAATCCGTCTTCCCGGCGCTCCTGTGGGGACAGCCCAGCTCCCTGGCTGTGCAGATGGGGAAACAGAGGCAAAGGATGGGGCCTGGCCAGGTGCTTCCCTGGAGAAGGCCACACGTGCCTTGCCCACGGGTGCAAGCAAGCTGCACCCAAAATGACAAAGTTAGCAAGGGCAAAACAATTCACTGCCACAAAAACGTTTGATTGAAAGATTTGAAATTTTTGAACTGCCTACAGGTGAGAGAGGTGACAGCACAGCTCTGACACTGCAGCACAGGGAGCAGAGGCAGCAGGCAGAGCACCCATGGGGGACATGGTGTCACCCCAGCCATCCCTGTGGCATGCTCCACTCCCCATGGCCGTGGCAGTGTGCTCAGTGCAGGCACCTGCATGGCCATGTGGAGCCCCACCATGGTGCCCAGAGGTATCTGGGGACACAACACGTGTCCTCCTTCGAGGCCAACCCATCACCAAGAGGGTGGCAAGGCCCTCTTGTTTCCTTGTGCTCTCAGGGCCCTCCGCAGCGATGCCGTATCTGCAGGGAGACAGAGCACACATTCAGATGTGGCCTTCCCCTGCTGCTAAGGCATGTTTAAATGATTTTCTGCCTTCCCTTCAGCTCTATTTGTCATAGGGGTTATTTTCTAACAACGCTCAGGCCCATGTGTGATGCCTTCCCTGCGCTGAGGTGGCGCCCATGCAATGGCACAGAGGCCTGGGCCCACCCCACCGGCAGGCCCACCCCAGCCAGGGGACATGGCACGGAGCCCATCTGGGGATGGGGAGCTGGGAGGCCAGGGCTCTGTTGGCAAACTCTAATTTGAAAACTAAAAATCCTCTCACCAGTGTGTGCCCCACTGATGGCTGTGTCCCCACCAGACTGCCTGCCATCAGTCAGGCCTGTGTGCCCTCGAGCTGCTCTGGGCAGAGGAAGGCATGTGCAGAGCAGCTGTCAACAAAATGCCTCCCCTCTGAATGTCCATGGCTTATCTCCTCCATGTTGTGTCTCTCAGGCTGGCGCTGCCCTCTGCTTTGACAATAGTCCTGTATTTTTGAGTGCAAACTCTAAATACCTGGGCGAGTCTCTAAAGTGAAAGGCCCCCACCAAAAGGCTACTGGCATTTGAGGGGCAGAAAGCTGGCCAAACACATGTTACAGGGAACGGTTTTGCCCTTTCAGGCAGCTCACCTGGCGCTGCATTTCCAGCCGTACAACGCTGCCAGTGAGATGTTGTAACGTGTGATTTGGCCTATGCCTCCACCAAATGCCACTGAACTGCTCCCTTTCCTAGCCCCAGGGCCTGGCTGCTGCTGGCTCCTGGGCTCCTTCCCTCCGCTTCTGGAGCTGAGGCTGTGGAGATTAAATTATGCATTGAAAAATTCCATAGCAGTTTCCGACCTCAATGAATAGCACATTCAGGGCCACTGGAAGGCTCTTGCATTATCTAGTTCTATGGTTTTCAAAATTTATTATTATTATTTTTTTATTTCCAGTAGAGATGGGGATCCCCAAAAAGTCAGATCTATAGCCAGCTGGGTGGCTCAGTGCAGTCACTTTCCACAGACACCTGTGGAGCAGCCTGGGCCCTTGCAGGTCTCTGGGTCCTCTGCTGCGGTTTTAGCAGCCATCCACGAGAGGCGAGGGGATCGTAGCTGTAATTGCTGCACCTAAATCACCATAGGTGATCTGGTAAAAGCTCTGGTCACATTTATCCAGTCAGACCAGGGCTGGAGCTGGCAATGGCACCTGTGACAGAGGCAGGAGGACATGAGGAAAGGCTCACAGCTCCATTTGGGCCATGCACGTTAGAGGGGTTGTTCCTGGTAACTCCCATTTGGCTGAGATCTGCAACAGGAGGGTCACCACTGGTTTGGATGGGAGTGGCTGGTTGTGAAGCACCAGGGGCAGAAGAAAGGGTACAAGGCAGGCACGCCTTAATGGCACCCTCATCAGCATGCTGTCTAGATCACTCTGTTGGCCTACAGAGGTGGGGCAGGATGGAGAGAAGAAGTGGGGCAGTTGTCAGCTGCAGCATTCACAAAGTACGTCCCAAAGCAGCAAATCACCACCACCCACAGAAGCCGCCAGGATGAGGCCCTTGTGCTGTGTCATTGCAAGAGATTCTGAGCAGACCCTGAACTCACATGTCATGGTGCCTGGATAATGGACGCCTTTACTGGTTGTGAGTATGTGGGTACAAGAGGGTGAATGAAAGCAGGCTTGTTTTTAAAATAAAATCCCCTTCTCATCCTCCAAAGTCTCATCTTGAGATTTACTGTGTCATCATTACCAAACATTTCCTATGACCTCCTCTGCAGATAGCCCCTTGAGTGTGGCTGGTGCTCTCTGCCCCTATGCATCTCCTGTGATCCTGCTTGGCAATTAGAACACACTTTTTTTTTTTCTTTTCTTCCCACCAGTGTTACAGACTGTTCATCAATGCAGTCAATGCTAGGATTCGCTGGATTAAAAAGGTGTTATCGTACTCTCTGCTAGTGTTAGAAAAGCCCAAACAGGAAACTTACAGCCAAAACTTTTTTTTTTTTAAGAAAAAAAGCACCAGTTATGTATATAAAGACAAAATAAAAATGTGAGGCACTCCAAATAAATGGAGAACATTGAAATGCAGCTATGAAAATTAGATATAAATCTGACTCCTTGACACTGCCAAATATATACTGTCACTTTAGGTTTATTCTATTTATTCATATGAAAGATGATGTTGTTATCTCACGTAATAGTCTCTGTGATTGCTACTGCTCGCACCAGATGTTACGAACTGGACCCTCTGTGGGCTGGGGTCAGCTCCCAGTTCAGTTTGTGTTATGGTAAGTCCCTTCCCCAAGAGATGTTTATAAACTGTGATCAAGTTTCTTAACCTTGTTTTGATAAATGAAAGCAGATGTTTGGCAGGATTCACCTGATTAATCTCTAATGTTTATAGGCAGTGGGATCTCACTAGCACAGTCCAGGGAGTCTAGGATGCTGCATCCTAGCCTAAATAGATTTTTACATTAGGTCAAGTAATAAAGGCAGACCTACACATTGTAAATGTCTAAAACTAGGTGAGACAAGATTATCCTCCTATTTCACACTAGTATTCATATTTTTCACATCTTTGATTATTTAGTCCATCTATAATAGCCTGTCTTCAGGATTGCACATTTCTTTTACAATGGGCAGCCTGGACCTATAGCACACTTGACTGAACTTTATTGTGATAAAACAGATATTTAGCTGATGCCATATGAACAGACACCTAAGAAGTGTCTTATTCTGTTCCTTGGTTAGGGACAGCCTGGAACAAGTCTGTGGTGTATTTTAGTGTCAGAGGAACCCATGTCCTGGGATGAACCACTAAAATTGGTTTATGGAAAAAGTAATATTGCATTTATGTGAACATACACAGAGGAGGCTGGGTAGTAATTTTGTTGTCTGTGCTGTAGAGATGGAAGTACAGAATGTTGTAAAGAAGATGGTCTATGTGTTAGATGTTTCTCTTTTTAATCTCAGTTAATTGATTGCCAGTTTATCTGAGGTGATTAATAGGATCTGGAGAAGCTGGTGGGATGTCTGTCTCAGGACACAATTATTACTTCCTTGAGCTGAAACTAAATGTTGATTAATTGATACTGATTAACGCAGAACAAAGGAAAACTTCCTCTGAAAGTCTGAGGCTTGCCTTTACTATGAAGTAAGGGAGCATGTCAAGCCTGAGATGAAGTCCTACCAAAGACAACAGTTTCTGCTTGGCACACCGTGCCTTGGCTACACCCTCAGTGTGCAGCGTGTCACTAGTCCATCAGCTGTTCTGCAACAAGGAAACAGGACAAAGAGGAGACAAGAAGCAGGTAGCTTTTGCCACGATAGAGTTACCAGTACTGAATACTGTGCATCTGAACTGCTGGTGACCCTGCCTAACTACATCATGTGAAAAGCTAGAGCACTGGTGCCCAGGAGGATTTTGCAGTGAGGTTAGTTTTTTCACTATCAAAACAAACCAGCAAGCCTCGGTTTGGGACAGTTCTGAGCTCTGATTGCTTAGATCATCTTATCTGAGGATACTCATTGTGGTTCATGCCCTCAAACTGCCAGCCCATCCTGCTCCTGGAAATTTTACAAACACTAGAGGGAAACCTCAGCAATCAGGTGATTTGTGTATTAAAGTGACTTGAAATAGGTGCTGATTTATCTTAAAAGATTTGGAAATAACTGTGTCTTAAACCACCACAAGGATGCCTGCCCCAGGTTGTGTGGGAATGAGTTAAATTTGTCAAGTCTTAGTCAAGCAAATTTCTACAGATCTCATCAAGGTTATTGGGTAGACAAGATCCACACTGTTCACCACCATATGACGTTAATACAAATGGATTAACTTTCCCCACAGGACTTGCAGAGATGAGAGGTGACACCTTGCACCAGCAAGAGCAAGGAATATTGAGGAAATAAATGCATTTGTGAGTAGAGATCAGTCTCTACTCACCTTTCCTTGCCTTGCAGGGGACTTGGGAGGTGTCATTACTCAGACTTAGGAATCATTGTGCAAACAAAATAAAAAAGAGTCTTAAACTGGGTTTATAAAAATTAAGGGAATAACATGTTATTAGAATAATTGTACAAATTACTGTCATTGTAAATTGCATTTATATATGGATATACCAGTTGAGAATAATTACAGTCAGACTGTACGTAGCTAATACGCAGAAACCACACTTCCTTTTCCAGTTTATCTTCTTCTTCGTTACAAATTTGTTTTGTGAATCATCTAATTAGAGCATTTCTATATGGAAAACATCATTTGATGGAAGAGCGCTTTGAAGTAAAGACTAAAAGTTATAATAATAATGCTCATTGTTTTCTCATATTTTGAGTTTTTACAAGTTGTAGTATTTGTGAAGGACTAGTAGTCGTGTGAGCTGTCAGTTGTGATACTGTTAAGGTACAAAGGGTTCTCTGAGGAGCTATTGAAAGACATTTGAGTACATGAAGGGTCTTAAAATGTTTTCCTTTCAAGGAATTTAAACTGTCTCTAAAGTGTTTAAGGGGAGATGAAAGGCTCTGTGATGTAATTTTTCAGGCTTAATGCTGTCCTACAACAGATAAATGCCCTGGGGTGGAGCATTTCAGATCCTTCTACATGCTCAACTGTCTAATTATTGTCCTGGAATCAGTTCGCATTTGAGGAGTTTACTTTGGAGAGGATGTGTCTGCTTGTTGCTTTGCTCTGCCAGGTTGAAATTATAGTAACACCTTTTCTCCAGAGTTAAAACAAAACAACAACAACAACAACAAAAACTTTTCAGATGTTTTTTGCTTAGAAGTCTCAACAGGGCAGGAGAGCGCATGCAGTAGAGCAGCATGTAGACCTTTCACTGTGAGTCTCTTCAGAAGCTGTGGGAATCAATCCCACATGCCTGGGCATTACAGAATCACAGAATGGTTGAGGTTGGAAGGGACCTCTAGAGATCATCTAGGCCAACCCCCCTGCCAAGCAGGGTCACCTAGCACACATTCCCTGTGTGGTGAGGCCTGGATATTGCCTTGAGCAGGAGCGGTACGGTGGGGCATGTACAGTAAAACCTGTCAGAACCATAGTATCCCTTGCAGCAGGGTTACACAAACATACTGAAATGTTGGTGGGAAGGGACCTCTGGATGTATCTAATCCATCCTCCACCTCAAAAGAGGACTGGAGTCTACACTGGGAAGTCAACCATGGCTCTGTCTGGTTGAATCTAGAATAACTCCACAGATGGAGATGCCCCAGCCTGTCTGGTAATGTGTTCTAGTGTTGCACTTACTCCTACTGAAGTTTTTCCTAGTGTTCAATCTACCCCCACAAACCACAGCTTGTGGCCATTTTGTCGGTCACTGCTGCTGCTGCTGCTTGGCTCCATCATCTTTTTAACTGTCTTTGCATAGCTTGTGGGCTGCTATTAGGTCCTGACTTAACTTCATCTTCAGCAGCCTCAGCAAGCCCAATGCCGTCAATCTCTCCAAAACGAGTGCTCTAGGCCCTGCATGTTTTTGCAGCTCACCTGCTGGATCCTGTCCAGCTTCTCCACATCCTTCTGGAACTGGAGGCTCACCACTGCACCGTGAGACAGACAAGAACTTCCCTTGATCTGCATTACAAGGAGTGGTTTGCCTCACTTGTTGTGTTGTCTGCTATTTAAGCTGGCTTTCAAGGTAACGCGTGGGTCCTTCTCTGTAGGGCTGCTCCTCAGCCAGTTGTTTTCAAGCCTGAACTGGCACATGGGGTTATTTCAACCCAGTGCAGTACTTCCCATGTCTCTGCTTGGCTTCATGCTCTTTGTATTGGCCTGAAGTTTTCCAAGGTCCTGCTCTGTTGAAGTGCTGATGCTTACCTCGCCAACAACCTTATCTGGTGCTGTCTGCACATTTGCAGAGGGTGCCTTCCGTCTCTTGCTCGGGCTTTGAGGACTCCCTCTCCATGAGGAACGGACACAGCCTTGGTCTGGGGGATCTAAGACTAGACATCTTCTGGCACCTTTTCCTGTGCTTTCACACACACACTTCTCTCTGGCAAAGCTGGTTTAAGCAGTCCCTGCTGCAGCCTGGCCCCTGGCTGCTCCTTCCCTCCCGTTTCCCTCCCCACTTGTGCTGACACAGCTGTTTGGGGGCAGGCTGGCAAACCAGATTGGTGGGCGGATGTGGGATGCAAGCAGCTGTCACAGATATTTTTGTCCCAGCTACACATTTTTCTGCTGTGAAGCAAAATGCCTCTGGCAGTAAGCAGAGCTGGGCTGCTTTCAGCTCTAGGTGAAGATGCTTCGCCTCCCACCTCTGCTCCCCACACAGCACCGGGTGGTGACATCTCCCTGCTCTGCCACCACGGGGTGTGCGAGCACCCCATGCAATTAGGTCATGCAAGCCAAGACAGCTGCCTTTGCAAGAAGCAGACAGCAAACACTCACGCACAGGAGGCTCCGTGCAGCGAGCTCAGGCAGCAGGATCATAACTAATCCCGGAGAGCTGTGCTGGGCACAGCTGTCTGCAGAGTCAGGGTGTGCTGCTGGTCAAAAAGTACATGCTCTTCTTTTGTCGTTGTTGTTTTCTTTTCTCTTTTAAGACGTGCTGCTCTCCTACCAGTGCTGGCGGTTCTGGAGTCCTCGCTCACCTCTCGCTGCAACGTACACACAGCTACTGTGTCTGCTCATACGGAGAGTGCCCGGCCTGGTAATTGCAGCCTGTAGCTCACAATGAGAAAGCCAATGCCAATAGATGTATAATGTGCATTTAAAAAGCTCTTATTTTGTCATCCAATCATCTATCATCCTCATTGTGTAAATATTTTTGTTTCCACAACAAAATGACTTTAAAAGAAATGTTCACCAGGAAGAAAAAAAAAAAATGATTCTGCTGATAAAGTCAGGACAGTCAAAATGATTAATGTGACATTGATGAAAGCTTGCAAATGAGGCTTAATTTCTGTGTCAAAAAAAAAAAAACAAAAAACTCATGGATTCATCAGTGCTTGGTTGTGCCTGGAAATTCAGTGGCAACTGGAAATTTGATGGTGACCTCTGATAAGCGAGAAAATGGTGGGAGTTTTAATGAATTATTTGAATACGAAAATAAATAAGTCACTGTGTATAGTATTCTTTCCGATATTTGTTTTGCTATTAAGTCCAGTTAGTGCAGTTTTCATTGTGTCATGACGTTTGTGTTGACAAAGCATCATGGCATATGAGCATTTCTGGGTGTTTGGCTGTCTGGGAAGGAGATACATCACCTTAGACACACAAGGTAGAACAGGGAGGTTATTGTAATAGGAAGTAGTTTGGAAGCCTTTAGTGAGGCAACGTCAGAGATCATAAAGATAGAAAGGATCCTAGTGAGCATCTTTCTTCTCCTCTGTCACACAGGCCACAGGACTTAAATGAATTCCTTGCAGTTCAGGCGGGAACATATTTTTTTAGGGAGAAAAGTCTAGTCTTAATACATCTAGAAAATGGGGATGGAGAAAGGGGGCTAACCACAGACTTTGGCAAAGTTGCTCACACGTTTGTTTAACTTCCGTGCTAGATTGTGCAGTCTGGTCTTAGCCCCAGTTTATTAATCTCCAATGTTTATTCTGTGGCTCTTGAGTCTTTTCTGTGAGGTTTAGAAGCATTAGGTATGAAATGTTAATTTCCCGTCTGAGTATTTACAGACGATGATTGGGTCACCTGTTAATCTTTGGCTGGAGAAAGCCAAACTAAGCTCCTTGTCTCTTTCACATTTTCAAGACCTTAGTCATTCTCAGTTTTTCATCAGGAAACTTTCCCAATTCAGTGTCCTCCTTCTGGGTTGTAACACCAAGTCTACATTCGTACCACCTGGGCTGGTCTCCATCTGAAATATGGATTTGCCCAGGCTGGATGAGGAGACCCTGGGGCGTGGTGGGCTACCTGTGAGAGCCAGCACTTGCCACTGGAAGATGTCCCAAATCCAGTCAAAGGCATAGCAATGATTTTGCCAGCTTTTAGAAGAACGGCCATATAAAAGCTGTTCCTTTCTTAAGGCACAGTGCCATATGATAATCCTGACCTCTCTCCAGAGGGTAGGGAAATGACTTCTTGTTCTCTAGCTTGCTCATTGCAACGACTACACGTCAAAGCTGATTAGAATTATGGGTTTTCAATCTTTTCTAGATTCTGGTACCTTCAGTGTTTTCCAGGAAAAGTAGAGCAAATAAACCAGTCACAGCACGGACTGTTTCTTGGTTATCTTGCAGAGCCTACTTAGATACAGCACATAGTTCTCCCAAGGATCCCCAGAGCAGAGGCTGGACATCTGTGAGATAAACTACATGCAACACAAAAGGCACCATGCTACTTTTTCCTTCAAGCACATTCGGTGCTTGGGTGGCCACCCAGAAGGCCTTCCCAAGTCTCTGCAGATCATCTCAGATCCCTGCAGTTCATCCCGACAGTTCCCAACTCTAAGGTCTGGGCCTGGTGGCTCAGAGGTGGGCAAGCAGAACAGGGCCACATTTTCCTTTTTGGTTTCCCTTGGCAGATACTGGCCTGGATTAACTCTTTGCCTCACACTGTAGCAGTCCTGTAGCTGTCCTCGCCTGCACCGCACTGCCTACAGGCAAGGAGCTTCTCTGCTTGTACAGGCTCCTTGCCAGGGACAAAGCTATTAAGGATGTATTTGGCAAACAAAGAGTCAGTCATACAGAGATCCTGAGGACAGTGAGAGGAGAGGGCATGCTCTTCCTCTTTACATACAAGATTATATTTGAGCATATGGGCCCACGCAGAAACAGACGGCTTGGCCCATGCATAAGGAGAGAGTTGGAGTAATCCCTGAATAACCTTGACTAATGCCATAATAAGCTAATGGAAGCTTTTGGAAGCTCTTCAATAGTGTAATGTTTAACCTTGATCCTTCAACTCGGTTTATTTTGGGCTTCCTGAATACAAAATTGCTTACCTGAGGTAGGAGCTCATTTTGGATTTTTCAGAAGGAATTTAAATAATTGTGGCAGGATCCACAAAGGTATTTGGATGCTTTGTTTCCTTTGAATTTGGTGGCAGTTAAGTGCATGATAATTTTAATTACTTTTGCCAATCTGAGCTTTTACTTACCAACGCTGCAGTGTTATAAGGCTCCTGTGCTCAACTCCCTTTAGCCTCTTGGGTAAAGGACCCCCCCGGCCTTTTTTTTTTTTTTTTTCTAGAGGGAAAAAGGAGGAGAATACGTGGCTGTATCTCAGTCAGTTCAGCACAAAGTCTACTGGCTTGGCTCAAAGTGCCAAGAAACTGATCTAAACCTCTCAACTTTCCAGCAAAGCAGATGAAGGGCATAGGTGCTTTCTGCTCAGTGCTCGGCTACGGGGATTGTAATGACTAGCAAAGTAGCAGAGCAAAACTGGGGGGGCAATAACATCTTAAACTGAAAGTGCACATATTAATGCTTGAAGTTTTTGTTTGTTTATTTTAAGTCAAAAGGACTTAATATACTTAAAAACATAGTTCATCTTTATGTCAGCTTGAACTAACTGACATGGCACTTGTGTGCCCAGGCACAAATGTCCACATGAAAAGATACGTATTTTTAAAATACTCTTTCATGCAAAAATACCCCAAAGTCCTTTCACAGTATTATCTCAAGTAGAAAGTTCATCAAACAAAATATTCACTCAGTCACTTTTATTCATATGAACAAAGCATTTTACTGTGGCCAACTGAACACGCATCTAAAAGGAGAGATGAAGAGCAGACAGCACAGCAGAGGGGAGGAAAGACTTTCATCTGGGAGTGAGCAGGAGAGTGAAGGGAGGTTCAGGTGAGAAAGCTGCAGCAAAGGAGATTTCTTTCCTGAGGGGCTGTAGTAAGGAAAGAGGAAGAGCAGGTGCTCGGTGATTCAGGGAGCCCCAGAGGGTAGCAGAGAAGGACTTGGGCCATGTGATATGGTGGATTTTGAAAAGCAGAAGAGGGTTCCTGATGCTGTGATACAAAATTCCACACTGGAGAAAGAGCAGAAGTTAGACCAGAAGAGGGCTGAGATTTATTTCAAAAGAGGTAGACAAAGAACAAAGATGTATTTTTATCAACAGATTTGTGCTTACAGGAAGACTTCAAAGACAGGGGTGCTGGTGGAGACTATGTAAAATTAATTAGCAGACCTAACTTTATTTTCTACATTCAGCACAGACCAGAGAGGAAACAAAGCCATTTTAATGCCATTTTCCTTCCAACACATTTACCTTCTAGAAAGAGAGCAAAGAAAATATTGACATGCCAGACTTGATGGGATCCTTCAATTGGAACAGTACAGTCATTTATTCTTCAGTTGGACTACATATTTCTCCAGTCAGCACAGCAAAATGCTCAGAACTGTGGAAGAATATTTATTGTTTAGAGAGTCCTTGGACACCTCCACAAACTTTGTCTTGCTTCTCTGTCCAGGAGCTATATTTAGACACTTTGCTCAATTGAGGTCCGAACAGCTGTTCCCGCTCAGATGTTGTGTGAGCAGAGCTAAATATTGTTAAGAGTATAAGACAGTTCCGACATAACTTGAGCCATTTTGCTTTGAAAGAAGCAGGTGTGTGTCTAGCTGTATAGTAGCAGAGGAAAGAGAAACTACCTTAAATATATGTTTATTTCTGCTATTTCTCAGTCTGATACTAACAGAGATTGGCAGATTTAAATAATATCTCTTAAATACTTGAAGACTCATAGCACCTCTGTGAAACTGCTTGGTTACCCTTCAGATTACCTTGTTCTACTTGTGATGCATGTGGATATCAGTTGCCCATGCCTATAGGTACACTGCATTTAACTTTCTGGGGCTGGACCTAATGATGATCTATGGGTGCTGTGACAATATAGATACTCTAATCATGGCAGGATAAAAATTCCACCTGACAATGAAACGTTGCTAGCTTGGCTGTGAAGCATGGCAGTCCATAATGATATATGCCGACAGCTACCTTGAAAAATTGCTGCAAGCAGCAAGTTATGTGCGTCAGCTGCCTTTTTCTCAGTTGAAACTTGACCAGGAAGCCTTCTACAAAACAGATCAGAAGATGTTTAATGACTCGGAGTAATTAAGAGTTTGTTTTCCATTTCTGCTGGTGGATAGGCAATAGGACATGGCCAAATGGGAACCCCCCTCCATCCTGTGGCTCCCTCTGTCCCAACAATTGAAGGATCGGTGGGACAGGAAGGTGTGATGAGTGGGCACCGTGAGTTAGGGACGTGATGGGCATGGGAGGCTGGGGCTGTGCTGCCACACAGCTTGGGCCTTGGGCCCTGAGGCTGGTCCTCTGGCCATGAGGCTGGTCCTCCACCAGCGCTTTGCCACCTGAAGGAACGTTCACGATAACACAAGGGGAAGGACGGTGTATGAGGCAGCGCGGAGTGAAACCGACCATCTGTCCTTAATTTAAAGCACAGGGACTTTCAGGGGCCTCAACGGTGCCTTCACGCTTGGCCTCACTAATGCCAACCGGGGCGGTGGGGACATTGCCACGGTCGCTGTGACAGAGCGGGCATGAGAGCCGCCATGTCGCGACAGAACTGCGAGCTCTCCCCCGTCCCTCGGCGGGCTGCCCCGGGCCCCCGCTGCCGCTCTCCCGGGCCGGGCAGCGCCTTCCCCACGGCCGCCCTCGCCTCTCCTCCCGCTCCCGGTGCCGGTGCCACCGCCCCGGGACCGCCCTCAGCCACCTGCGGCCCGGCGAGGCGGAGCGGGGCGGGCCGGGGGAGGGCTCGGCCGCCCTCCAGCGCCGAACGCAGCCAACCCGCGCCGGCCGGGGCCGGGCCATAAAAGCGCCGGGAGCCGGCGGGGCCGCGGCTGGAGCTGGCGGGAGCGGTGCCCGGGGTGTCTCGGGGTGGGCAGCCCGGCTGGCCCCCACCCTTCGCCGCCTTCCCCCAGTGCCAGCAGCGGGCCCCCTCCCCGCCCAAGATGCTGTTTTGGCACACGCAGCCGGAGCACTACAACCAGCACTCCACCGGCAGCTACCTGCGGTGAGTCCCGGCGTGAGCGCGGCTTTGCCCGCAGAGACCCCTCTTTCTGGGAGGTGTGGGCTTCCTCTTGCTCCTTTCTCCCTCCCACGGTACCACCGCCACAGGCGACTTGCCGGGAGTTTCGCCCCCTGGGGCTTTGGCTGGGCTCCCAGGGGGAGCCTGGAGAAGGGCTCGGAGGGCGCCCCGTTTGCTCAGGACGGGCTTTCTGCCTCTTCTTTTTGGGGCAAGGAGCGAAAAGCTCTTAATTTCACTTTCTGAACTTGTCTAAACCAGCTTTTTCCTGCCTCCACACAGGCGTGTTTAATTAAATGTGCCTAATTTAAGCACAAGGGCTGCTGAACAATAGTCTGCAACATGTGTTAGCGCAAACTCGTATTTCCTCCCTCCAGAAGACAACAAAGCAGGCAACTTTGGGAGTTTCCTTTTTGCTGGGTGCTTATGAATTATTTTTCTCTGAATGTATAAGGCTGGGCTCTCAGCTGGTGTCGATTGCTGCTGCTCCGCTGGAGCCCGATTTCACTGACGGGCGGCAGTGGAGGCTCTGGCGGTGGCCCAACAGCCGTGCTTTCCAAATGCACCCCAAATAGCTGCTCCCGAGAGATGGCCAGTTTGTCCGGCGAAGCACCTCACACACTGATAATGCTGCTCTTTCAATGCGACATGCAATTGTAACAATTCCTGCTCCTTATCAGTATTTGCAAAGGAATTTTTCAACCAAATAATCACTTTCCATTATCAAATGATACAGTAGTGTGAGATTCTTGCTTGCCAGCAGCCTTCCTTGCTTCTGCATATAGGCTGCTTCACCTCCTTCCTCTACCCCAGTAAATATTTTACCTATGTGCTTGGGGCAGAAGTCTTGTGCTCTGTGCTTGCAAAGCTGATGAGGACAGTGAGAGCAGTAGTAGCAGGCGAGCCTCAGCCTTGCAACTTGTGCCTATGGTTGCTGTGATAGCTCTTATGCTGCTCAGGTTGATCTAACACTATAGGTTCATAGCATCAGAGTGCTACAAGATCATCGAGTCTGGGTCAGGCTCAAGCCCACAATTCTGCTTGCTTTGAACTGGCCAGAAAACATCTGATTATTTCTGCTGATTGATGCTAGCAGTTGCGAGGTTCATGGTCTGGCAGGAAGGCTGCTGGTGTGCAGGTAACCTGCCAGTGCTTCAGCAACAAGTGTCACCTTTAGCGAGTGTTTGCCACTGTGACCATGGGACTAAAAGCTCTAAAACCAGGTTTATGGCAGCATTAAGCAATAGCCTCAGGCATTTCAGGAAAGGTCAGTTGAATAAAACACTTTTTTGTGGAGACCTCTAACTCTGACTAACTGATGGGAGGATGTCAAGACATACGTTTCTAGAAAGGGACACTTTGTTTTGGGCTGTGACTGTGAGGGCTGTCTGTATCCTCTGGTTGAGACTCAGCAGAGGAAGCTGAACTAGTACAGTCCTTGAGGTAGCTATGGGAAAAGTTTGTATGGATTATAATTTTGTAATGATCAAAGGCTTTGTGCATATCCGAGACATCTGTGTAAACTCTGGCATACCTCAGTGTGATGTGGTTGCAGTGGGTATTTGTAATTATAGCAAGACAATACTACAGATAAATCCTTGCAAGTCTTCCTTCATTTTCATAGAAACATATGTATTTCGATCTCTGCTCTGCCAGCTGGCTGAGCCATCTGTCTTGCAAATTTTCTCCCTTTCCCCAGGTAAGTGGACCAACCTTTAGTGAAGACGAGAATACTAAAGCTTTAGCATGAAGGTGAAACTTGGGAGAGTTTTAAGGTTCTCCTCCTTCCCCCTGCCCTATTTTTAAAGGATTCTTCAGGGGCCAAAGGATGTTTTAAAAAAAAATTGCTTTTTCCGAAACTTGATTTGTAGCACTTGTGAAGGGAGTTGAACAAATATTGGTGTCTTATATACTTACACAGTAGAAATCCTTTTAACCCTTCAACTATTGTTCACATATTCTATGTTCCAAACAGTTCTAGTAAGGTGAAATGTTTCATGAGGGTTTGATCCAAAGTTAGGGATACCACTGGCTGAAATGCTATAGGAATAAGAAGGTGACTTATATGTGTGGCTTCATTAGTGCTTTGATATGGTTAAGCTTTCCAGAAACTAAATCATGTGTCTGTCAGTGCTTATGGTCATCAACTATCAGACAGCTGTTCTGGCAAATATAGGGGTGTTAAGAGCCTGATGTGAAATACAGTATTTTGAATTTTAGCTCCCACTTGCCTAAGTTTCTCAACTGTTTCAGCAGAAGGGGAGGAAATGATACACCTAGCTGCTAACCCTGGGCCAGATTTTGCATGCTCTTTATTTTTGCAGAGCTTCGGAAGCTCTCAGACTTGAGAGTTTTCGGTCTGCTCTCATCCGTGAGGCAGCGTGCATTCCTCTAGCGTTGCGCAGAGGAGTGCGTTGAGAGCAAATGTTGGCATCCGGGGTGAGCGAGATGGCTGGAGCAGTATCAGATCCTGCGTGTGTGTGGAGCAATGGTATCTATTTCAGAAATCTACTGGAGGCATTTCTGTCACTTCATTACTGTAGTAAATCATCACTAAGGGAAAAAAACCTCTCTATGGTCGCAGTTGGGTAAGAGCAGTGGTTTATGTCAGTAATGCCAGTAAGCGAACGGGGCTGGGTGCTTTCAAGTTGGTGATAATATGGAGGGGGTGCAGTTGGAAGAGGAAATGGAAATAGATGGGTGTTTCTTTTCTCCTGAAGTGGCACGGTTTGCTCTCTGGCTTTATTTCTCCATAAACAGGAGTACCTGAAGCAGGCACTTCAGCAGTTTGCTATAAACTGCTGCACCATTTCACTGATGACCTGGGTAGCCTTCAAGGTCGTGGGTGTTATGAGTGAATGCAAGGTGGATCATTAACTGAACAGGCAAGGAAAAATTCTTAACACTCTTTCCATAGGCAGCATGCCTATATGCACTGGCATTCTCCTGAGCAGCTTTTCTGAAAGCTTTTGGTGTGTGGGGATTACTGAAGGGAGCAGAACTGCAGCCTATGTGATGGGAATTTTGAGTCTTCACACATATGGAGGAAGCAGAGAAAAAGAAACCTGATTACTTATTCTGAACTGTCTGTGTTCAGTATAATCCTCCTAATTTGGAAGGGTATTAATGTCTTAAGTAGGTAGATACAGTGATCTGAAATATTAGAGATGCAGGAAAGGCTAATGGGGCTCTCCAGCATTAGACATGCTGAGATGAGGGTGCTTATTCCTGGCATCTTTTTGTGCTAATCATTCTGTTGTGCTGTCAGCCTCGCTGACGTCCGTTCTGCTTGGGGATTAGTGCGAGCTGGGGTCGGTGTGGCTGTAAGTCAGCACGAACATCTTGTAAGGGAGGGAGAACTGGGACTGCACAGCTCCTTGTGAAGCTGCTGCTGAGCACCTGTTTGCTTTCATGAGGGTAGTCTGATGTCTGAAGGGCTATGCTATTTCTCAAGATCAGATTTATTAAGGTGCGAGGAGATGTTAGGAGTCGAGTAATCCAACAGTTCATGACAGGTACACGCACGGCTCCTTTTTTACATCAGGCCTGTGTGTGCTTCTGACCCTTTGCTGATACTTGCAGAACTTTTACTAAGCTGACATTTAGCTGTCAAAATAGTGTCCTTTCCAGCTTTTTTTTCTTCTGATAGGCTTTTGTTTATCAGAGAGGTGGGTTCACAAGATGACAGAATGGTTTGGGTTGGAAGGGACCTTAAAGACCATCTAATTCCACCCCCTGCCATGGGCAGGGACACCTCCCACCAGCCCAGGCTGCCCAAAGCCCCATCCAGCCTGGCCTTGGGCACTGCCAGGAATGGGGCAGCCACAGCTTCTCTGGGCAACTGGTCCAGTGCCTCACCACCCTCCTAGTAAAGAATTTCTTCCCTATATCTAATCTAAATCTCCCCTCTTTTAGTTTAAAGCCATCACCCCTTGTCCTATCCCTGCATCCTGACAAAGAGTCCCTCCCCAGCTTTCCTCTAGGCCCCCTCTAGGTACCGGAAGGCTGCTGTAAGGTCTCCCTGGAGCCTTCTCTTCTCCAGGCTGCACAGCCCCAGCTCCCTCAGCCTGTCTTCATAGGAGAGGTGCTCTAGCCCCTAGATCATCTTCGTGGCCCTCTTCTGGACTCATGCTGATACTTTTATCAGGGGAACCTGCTTAACTAAAAAGTAAATCTAACTTATGTTTTTAAAACGTTTTAATTTTCATAAATACTCTGTTTTGCTAATGCTGTGTTCTTTTGTGTCCAGTGTTGACATCTTAGAGGCAGAAGCTGCCTTCTTACATTATACAGGCCAAATTCTTTCTTTTTTAGCCATCAGAACTCAGTGTTTCTCCAGAGATCATCTCCATTATTGCAGAGCACGAGAATCAAATCCAGATTGAGAGTAGAATATTCCATAAAGTCTTTGTAACTAAATGTGTGTGAATTGTATGTTTCAGAGATGTCCTTGCACTGCCGATCTTCAAGCAGGAAGAACCTCAGCTGTCTCCTGAGAATGAAGCCAAATTGCCTCCGTTTCAGTACGTCCTTTGCACAGCCACATCACCTGCTGTGAAACTGCACGAAGAAACCCTGACCTACCTCAACCAAGGTAGGGTTTGTACTACGTGAAGGAGGGCAAATTTTCCTGGGAATGATTCATGAAAGAGAATGAATCCAATACTTGTACCTCGCTGGGAGGGCAGTGGGAAGGGGAAAAGAAAGAAAGATATGAGGAGGGGGATGGAGGAAAGGAGGAATCTTTAGTTTTTCACATTTGTATACCAGATTGTCAACTGATGTAAGATGAAGAAGTACCATTGATTTTAATTGTTGACTTAAAGTAGCTTTATAGCATGCACCATGTGGCCAGGTACTGGCTTGATCTTCAACAATTTGGAATACAGCCTCCTACCTTCATCTTGACAGGCCAGATGAATTTAGCAGATGGGTGAGCTTTGGACTGGGGAGGGTCCTTAACACTGCGAGTCCCCAAGTGCTCCTGGAGGGTATTGCAACAGAGGTTGAGCTAGTGAGTACTCATGGGCTCCTCAGTGGTCTGGGCAGAGCTTGATGTTGTTCCTGTTGGCTGGGTGGCATGGCTCTGCTCTGCTGAGTCCCTGGCTTGACAAATTGCTGGGGTTCACCATAGCTAGGTCCTCCATAAATGACCTTATAGACTAATTTTTACTCCTGGATAAACAAACACTGCATGTTTTTTCTATGCTTTTTTTCCACTTTGGCAGAATTTGTGCGTACACATCTGTGGTTGCAGTTTGGCTGTCATTTTGCAGTACCTCCTGCGTGTGGGTCCCAGAGGGTTCAGACCTCTCCAGGCACAGATTATGTGAAAACTTTCTATGCTGTCTGCCAGGTTGTAAACAAGGGCATTATACTAGCAATGAGCTGAAGGCTATCTGCCCCATGTTACTGATATCTTCTCCCTCTTCTGAATATTGTCCCAGCTCTTCAAGCTCAGCACTGAGCATGAAGCTCACTGAAGTGTCTCAGGATGCATTTCTCTCAATGCTTGTACAAAACAGAGCCCTGACCTCCCTGGGGCTCTTAGTGCAGATGCGGCTGGCTGCTGGATCTGTGTTGCTCACTGGTAGATCAATAGAGCCCCACTAGAAAGATCTGCCATGTGCTGCAGGCTCTACCCAAGGAGCCAGATGTCTTGTACATCAGAAGATGCTTGGGGTTTGTGCCTGTGTATTCCCAGTTCAGATTCCCATCCAAATACAGCAAACCCCAGGAGGTGGCATGGGGCATATCAAGAGTGAGATGAGCATGAATCTTTCTGTGAACACAAAATTATTTCCGGTTTCAGAGTAAAAGATCTGTTGTGAGAAGCAGTTGTCTGCCAAATACTTTAGCATACTTCAGGCAGCACCTTTTTTTTGAAAACCATGGAAGGGCAAAAATTACACAACTCTCTACACAATACCATGAGTTTCAATGGAACCGTGTGACTAGATCAGTCCAGGTTTTACTATGGAAATTAAGACTATTGCTGCCTTTGTAGATAAGATTGTGTTGTGCTAGGCTTATTATAGCAAAAAGTTATTTCCTATTCCACCTTGACACAATACTGACTTACTTCCTTGATAGGCCAGTTCAGGTATCTTCTGCACCTGTCTTTTACCCCCCAAGGGGGAAAGTGGGGATGTGCCCCTGCAGAACGTGTCCTCGGGAGCATGAGGTTGGACAGGCCTAGAAGAACGAAACAGGGATGAGGCTGCCAGGAGCCATGTGGTGGGGTAGAGCTGGGAAGGGGCTGGGGTAAGAAGTATGGGAACTCTGGTGCTGTTGGCTTTCCTAAGGGGTCTTGGGGTAATTAGTTGTAAAAGGTGGTGCCTCTACTCCTTCATTCCAAGTTGAATGTCTCATTGCTTTTTGTTCTTCTTGGCAGGAGCATCACAACTGCCTGCCACCTTCTCATCAGCATCCTCACCTCATTTCTTTAAGCTCCTGGGCAATTCATCTTCATCCTTATGCTGTGATCCTCTGGGTTTCTTTGAGATCCTCTCGAAATTCAGTTGAAAGCCAAGGCTCTCTGTATGTAGGTGGATGTGGTGGCTCTCTGTATGTGTTTTTTTTTTTTTGTCTGAGATCTTGTGGGGTGTCTACCTTAAAAGCCTTTCTACTCTACTCCAGCAGGTTGCCTCATATTCCACACCAGCAGCTGCACTTCTGTTCCCAGCACTGACCCTGTCTGGTAGCAAGGGCAAGCCTTGGCCCTAAAATCATCTGACTTGTAGTCTACCTTGATACTACGTCCCTTAGACCAAAATCCCTTGCCTGTGCTAGTTAGGAAAAAGGGACTGGAGTCTGCTCCCATGAGGATATGGCCTGCTGTGAGAAGCTTGTCATCACTGAGGATGGTTACATATGGGGAGAAGAAGATGCTGGGCACACATTTCAATCAGCTGTGGTCAGAACTGGGGAGTCTGCCTTCAGTTGGTGCAGTATTAGTGAGGATGTGGCCTGGGGTTAAAAAGCAATGAGGATTTGTCTTGCAAGACATTTTTGTGTTCAGGAACATCTACATAAAAGGGTATTTAGTGTTTTTTCTTAACATCTGTGTCAAAAGCATGTTATTTGTCTATTGACCTCTGGAATAAAAAAATAGGATGTCTGTGTAAAATTAAAAATTAAAGTGCTTGAGGCAGAACAAACTCTTCTGTAGGAACTATTTCTGATTCATGAGCTGTATAGTTTCCCAGTGGGTACCTTTTGTGTAGGTATTTTCTCCTTACTCCTCCAAAGCCAGAGGAGAGTATTACAACTCCTTATGGGTTGAAATCTATGCAACACAAGCCAGGGAGTGCCGCACAGGTGCTGCCATGCTGATCTCAATGATCTTGCTATGTGTAAGTTAATGTATTAGGGTGCTGAAGTTTCTGTGAGTTTTGTGTTGTATGAGCCTGAGGAGGTACATGAAGGGAACCTCAAGGCAGCTCAGGCTTACACCACTGCTGGGCGTGGCATGGCAGAAGAGCTGACTGACCCCGGTGTGCTGTGACCATGCCATCTCACGAAGCAGGACTGTTACCCTACATCTCATCGCCTTACACTCCCTGTAAGCATAGGGACACCTCTTGCCTCTTACCCTCTCTTTGTCCTGTTGCATCTGGCCAGTTACACAAAACTTCCCCTCTTCCCTGTATGCATGAGTTTTGAATCAGGTTACCTGAGGAAATACGTAACTTTATTAATACCTGTTCCTCTAGCAGTCATAGCTGGCTTCTGGTTGCACAGATACAAAGAAAAAGTGGCTGTCCCAGCTCCATCAAAGCCATTCACATCCAGTGCAGTCACACAGCCGAGCTATGAAGACTGTGTTGGGGTTTTCAGCTTCCTGGCTCTTGGGCTGGGTGACTCTTGCCACCTGCTGTCCAAATGTTCCTTCCTGACTGAAGCTGCTCACCCCTCAGTAGCTGACCTTTTGTCACTGAAGCAGCTGTGTGCCCATGCTCACTCTGCATGACTAGTTACTAGGTCAGCGCTGGTTTGTGAGTGGACCAGCGCAGGAGATAGCCTGTGTACAGAAATGGATAGAAGAAAGCTCAGCTCTGATGGAGCACTGGACGGGGGGGGAAAGCTGGAAAAAAAATGGCAGCAAATTGAAGGTAAAGTTGCATAGTAGAGAGAGTAGAGACTTAAATAAGGTCTGAAAGTGTTTCACAGGGGTGAGGAGGAAGGGATGCCCAGTGGCTGCATTCATGTGCAAACAGGAGAGGGCTCCAGGCTTGTGGACCAGCATGGCATCCCATGAACCTTGCTTTTTTCTGGGTGGACCCAGACAGATGGTCAGTGGTACTGGGCTCCCACAGGGATAAAGGAGAAATCCAAGAGGAGTCCTGAGCTGGAGAAGCTGTTCTCAGCAAGGGCAGGGGAGGCATTTATGAGGGAGCATTAAGGAATGCTGTATTAAGTTGACTTGGGGACGTTCAGCGGTGGCAGGCTCCCAAGCTTGTCTGCGCCAGTTTGAAACCATGAATGCTCACTGGCTGCTGCTCTAGAACTAGCCAGTAAATCAAGTATCTAGAGTCAAATCCTTAGCTTGATTTCCAAAGACTGACTCATTACACTTGTCTTTCCTGATCTCTTCCCCCCTGCGTCCCACATTCCTTGGGAAACTGGAGCCAGAGCCCTGTAAGTCTGAATTGAACATGATCTTAGTGTGCTAATCCTGAAGGCAATTTATAAGGTAAGATCTTTACTGGACCACAGGACGGTTATTCATCTGACAAAGGAAGTGTAGATGTGCTGGTATGGTGTCGTAAACCACTACCCTTTATGATCTGCAAAGCTGCTAAAGGTGCTGCGTCCTCGCATGAGGAGCTGCTGCTGCTGGCGTTGCTCCCTTGGTCAGGGAGCACATCTGTCAGCAGAGCTACACTGTCCAGAAGTCTGCAGCACAAACATCGCCTAACGTTTTTGGAACTTGCCCGCCTTTCAGCACTATTTCAGTGTCTCTTGTGGATAAGGATTTTCAGACAAACAATCAACCAGCGACCATATTACAAACCACTGCTTTAGCAAGAGGTCTTGATACAGTTGCATATTCCATGGTCTGCAGTCATATGGGGTGTGGTTTGACCAGGGCTGGTTGAAACTAGTTTCAAACATGGACAGAAATGGGAGCAATGAAGGTGGTTCCAGAAACTGCACCAGGAGGAATGCAGAGGAAACAAGCACTGTACAGCAGATCTGAATGCTAATAAATGTGAGGAAATAAAATTGTTCATTTAAAAAAAAAAAAAAGCACAAAGCAAAAATTGTTGCCCAAGGGAATTGGCTTGTAGCACCAGAACCACATGTGGACTGTGAGCTGCTCAAGTCATGATGTTGTTTCATGCCCAGTGCTGGGTTGGCTCAGAGCCAGAGATCTAAATTGCTCCAAATAGAGGGTGGTTCGGGCTGATGGCCGCAGTCACTAAGACCCAGCTGTGTGCCAAACCCAACCTTGGCCCCCAGTGGTCCTTCAGAGTAACCAGCCATCACCTGCCTGTAAAGCTTTCCTGGGCTCTGTTCGGCTCTCCAGACCTGTGGTATGTGACTTGTGGGTCTCAGCCATGGGAGCATTTCAGTGTACAGCTGGTTAGGGTTAGGAAGGCTGGCCATCTCTGCTTTGCAGTGTCTTCCAAGAGTTATCTTTATTGCCAGTCCTAGACAGTTCAGAAAACAAACAAGCCAAAAACCCAAACCATGAGAGAAAACCACTAACATCCGAGAAGACCTGTGATGATATTGGGAGCGTTGCTGTAGTGGTGCATGAGCAACAGATGCCTCATGAAGCTAAAGATGGACTTAGCTGCATTCTGTCACACACAAATGAAAGCCCCAAATATCAGTCTCTGGGCATGTGTCCAAGTTCAATATGTGTGTGCATTAACTGGTGAACTGTGCTGTATTTTAAAATCTGCTGGCTGTTGTCTTGCCTCAGCTCACTGCAGACGTTCTCCGATTTCCCTTCCAAGAAAGGTGCAGAAAGCACAGGGCAGTGGTCAGCTGAAGAGGACATCTGGAAGCTGGTTGCTTGGGTAGGAGATGGAGTTGCTTACAGCAAAAGAAGGCAGAAGAGAACCTTTGTCTCCCTTGAAAAGTCTAAAGTTCAAATACAGTTGTCTAATCTTCTACAGCCAAAGAACTCAGTTTTAAATACTGAGATTTACAGTAAATGAAAAAAGCTGTTTTGTATTGACGTTAACTCGTACGTAATTGAGTTCTTATGGGGTCACAACTGTCTGAATGTTTGTAGTTTTCCTGGAACAATTCTTTATTTGCCTAAATGAAGTGTAGAGGAGGCTGAGTGACCAGCTCTGACTGGGTGTGCTTCTGGTTTAATTATAGCTCTGTTTGCGGGGATATTTTTGCTTTGTCCCATCCGAAGAATTGCCTCTCTTCATATCAATCGCTGTTGCCACTGACCAGATCCTGGGTATCTCAAGGACCTCTGCTGTTGGTGGCCTGTCCCACGTGAACATGCACTTTATCTTTGCCTGAGATCATGGGCACATACATGACTTTGTGTCATTGAGGCTGTGAATGTGAAGTGCTCCCTGGTGGCTGCCCATCCCTGATCCTTGTGGGGTGCTGTACTGCTGCTTGCCCCCCTCTTACCACTCTGTTTCTGGGTTCAGATAGCTTCAAGAAATGGCTAACAAAGCTTGTCTTTTCTACATCTGAGGCTGGCTATTTGGCATTTTTGGTTCTTGTTGTGCACCTCTTTGGTTTTGAAGAAAGAATTTGTCTCCTACCTTACTTTGAAGACAGCTCTGAATAGGTTCTGATGTCTCAGCTGAAGCCATTAATTGTGCTAGCAGCTATTTCCCCATATGCTTGGCAGCTCCGTTTTCACTTGGCAGCCCAGGATAAACAACCCTGTCTCCAAACCACACCATCCCTAAGCTCACTATGAATCTTGCTTCAGATGACAGGGCACCTCTGCATAAGTAGAGCATCTGACTTCTGTTGTCCCTAGGAAGCTAGAATCTCAGTTGTCTTTTAATCAAGAGCCTGTTTTCTATTCTTTCTGGAATACTTCTGTTGCTAACATCTGGATGAAATTCAAGTGGGATTGTGAACTTGCTGGATTGTAGGCTGTGCACAACTCCTACTGGAAGCCCCTAGACTGCATTTTGTTCTCCCGCTTCCATAAATCTTCAATATCCGTGAAGGAAGTGCTCAGAAGTTGCTACAAGTGTTGTGAAAACTCAGAGAATATAGCCAAGATTTTTTCCTACTATTCCTTGTCGCTTTTTTATTTTATTTTTTTACTTTCCTCCATTATCCATATCTACCTTGAAATTCCTGTAGTTTTGAGAGTGAAGATTGCCTGAGTTTCTACATTTGATGTCTGTATCAATGTTCTTGGCAGCCTGAGGTGATATGTAAGCGTTCCAGCTACCTTTTCGCAACTTGCGGTGTCCTAAAAGATCATATTTTGTGTAGCAATCAGAAACTTAGAAAGCACTGTAGGTTTGACGTGGTTAGCTGTTTGTATAGGAGTAATATATGTATGACACCTTGTTTCTAAAGAGGCTGGAAAAAAATTCCCTTTTTCCTCTGTGCTTCATACCAAGCATTTATGTTTCTGAAACTATACAGCAAGTATCTGAGCAGTAAGATTTCTCTTGTCCTGGCTTGGTGTCACATTTGTGACACGTGCCCAAGGTACAGCCTGCTTTGATGGGGCATTTGTCAGTCACATCTTCTCTCCCACTGTGCAGTAGGCACAATGAGAAGCCAGGTGCTGTGGGACCTCCTTTCTGCTGCACCTTTCTCTACGTTACTGCAGAAATGTGGTGGAGGAAGTGACTTACCTGAGGGCCGGAGGGGGTCAGGAGTTGTACTCAGCTCTTCTGCATCCCTCTTCTGCACCCTCACCTGGGACCATTCTTCTTAGTTATCTGGGACTCAGGTAAATATTACACACACAGCTAGTCTTGCAGAGCTATAAAACCTGTTGTCCCAATTGACTCAGAACAGGTTGAAACCAGAAAAAGCCTGCCTTTTTTTACTTACACAGAGGGGGCTGGGGTTTTCTGAGCTGGACAGATGTGACCCAGATAGTCCTGGATGTTTCAAGTACATGCTAGAGAAGTTGAAATACAGGAAGAAATTATGTTCACGGGACAGATTTTTTTTTCCATTTTCTATCAGAAGTCTGTCATTCCTTCATCAATTAATAAGTATTAAAAATCTCAACATGTACCATGGCTTTGATTAGGTGGGATGAGTTGCCAAGATCCAACAAAGTAGGTGAGGTCTGTGCAAGAGAAGACCAAGCACACACAATGAATTTAGAAACTCAGAGTGTTTCTGTGTTCATTGGCTGGTTTTGTGTACTTGATTCAAGTTAGACTAGTCTTGGAGGAATTAAATATACATCCCGCTCTTTGGAAACCACTCTAAATGAGGAGTGTTTCTTCTAATGCCTGTTAGCTATGAAGTGTCACCACTGTAAAATGGACCATCTTCAAAAGTCTGGGAAGACAAGGGCTCAGCCAAATGTTCGTATAGTAAATGAGCACTGAAGTTTTCCTCCAGCAAACTCGGCTCTGAGGCATGTGTTGGGCTTTCCCACAAGAAAGAGGCACAGAAAGAGAAAAGAAGGGGACAAAGAACCTCCCCACACCCGAGCTGGGGGTAGATTGTAAAAGGAGAACCCCAGGAAAAGACATGATGGCAGTGCAGCTCTGTGGTGTGGTAGTAGAACCAGGAGAAGTGTTGTTGAATTGGGCCTTTACGTTGCTCTGGTGGCAATGGCAAATCTTTGGTGTTGGACTCCCATGGGTACCAAAACACAGTGGAGCCCCGGTAGCTTTGCTGCAAAGAGGAACAGGCAGGAGGCAGGTGAAGGGATGGATCAGACTGCAAATACTAAAGCAGGGCATATATGAATTGTGACTTTTATAGCCCCAGTTCAGATGGAGATCATGCAAAAGAGCAGTTTGTGAGCATTGGTCTGACTGGGCAGCTTGATACTGATAAAACCTGGGCACTGAATACCAGAAACTGGGAAGTCGTGGCCAGGAAAGGGCTCGCTGTCTTCACCCTGCTCCAGCCCTGGGCCCTTATAACTGCCTGCTGCTGAAGATGACATGTGGGACAAGATGGATCTGGTGTGTCAGGATGACTCTTATGTTCCTTTTGCTTTGCCCGGCCCACAGTTGGTCCTCCTCTGCAGGATTTCCATGCTCCTAGCATAGTGGGAGCTTTCAGGGTGGCCTATTGTGTAGCTGCTGAATTCACAGTATCCTGTGGATAAACATCTCCTAGAGCATCTTGTCAAAGGAGGCTGCAGCAAGCAACTGCAGGATATCCAACGCCATTTGTGGCCCGGGAAGGGAGGATTCTGGATTCTGCTGTTGTTCCTCGTGCTGAGTGTCCGCACACGGGACACTTTGGCAAGTCTCAGGCTAAGTTTTATTTCTGCTTTTGTTGGGCTAAGAAGGTGTGGGCAATCAAGCACGCAAGCTCAGATGCCAGCTCAGTCACTCTTGTCTTGTTTACTCTGTGGATTCATTAATCTTTCTTGTCAGAAGAATCTTTGTGTGTTCCTGATGCCCTGAATACTTGAATTTGGTTGTTTCAAAGGTGATCCTCCTGCCTGCTGGATGTGCTTCGGTCTGGGAGGAGAAAAGCTTTTTTTTTTTTTTTCTCCTTTTCCTCCCCCCTCCTTCTGTGTGCTGCATTCAGCTGTCAGCATTCCTTTGCCTTTATCTGTGCACTGTTTAGGATGTCCATATAAAGTTGCTAAATGGAATTTTTATTGGTCAGCTTGGCTTAATAATCAAACAGTTTTCAGTCTGGTTCTGTCTAGTGCTGTGTGGATCCGTTCTGAGAAAGAGGACTCGCAATTTCTTTTTTTTTTTTTTTTTTTTTTTCTGTCCACTGACATTTGTTGCAGATACTGTTTAGTATAAGGTTAGGTTTTAATTAATTGCTGGAAAGACAAGCAGACTACTTGGCTAGGTTAAGTAAGGCTTGAGTCATACTGGTCTGGAACATCAGCTGCCTAATAGAAAATTAGTGTATCGTACTGATGTATTGTGCAGAAAACCGCAAAACGCATAGTGTAAGTGGCTCTTGAAACGTAACACCAAAACACACAAAAAGAAAGCAGGATATTGTGGTTGTGTAGCAAATAATCATTGAACAAAATGTAACTTTTGAGCTTGAAATTAGGGTAATCTTTTAAGGTCAGAAGCTGTCCAGAGTTGCTGATATCTGAAACTGTTACGTCTTGTACCTTTTGAGCATGTGAAAGCATTCCTCTTTTCAACCAAATTATTTGTCAGCTGCAGCAAACTGTTGGCTTTCAGTTCTCTTGTCCCCAAACTAAGTGGTCATACCTGCTTTTAATGTACATTAATTGCTAGACAATAGAAGTGAATATAGAAGTGAAGTCTGTATAAATCCTTTTTAGAATAGATGCAATTGCTTTATGAATCACCAAGCAGGAACTCTGTGGACCTGGGTGGTTACTACTTTGCTGGATATTACTTGTGTTTGTAAAGCAGAGTTGCTCAAACTCTAGCATAGGAGGTGATTGCATAAATTTGCTGTTGCTCAGGGACTGTCTGCTCAAAATACAAATTACACTGTATCATCACCCGCCCAGGTTTTTATTGGTGCCCCCAAAGCTTTCAGTGAAGCCAGGAGACAAATTGCATCTCAGGAATTTAATGTGGTTATCCAAATATTTATTACCATTCTGTTCCCTGCCTGAGGTAGGGAAGAAGGGTTGTGGCAAGCTCTGCGCAAGGCGCACCGGGTCGCACAGGCAGGCAGGAGGCTGCTGTGGCATCAGTTGTGCTGGGGATTTGCTTTCAAAACGCCCTCTTCATTTCAGGTAGTGATAAAGACACTGATACCAGGCTTTAGGTGCTGGAGACCAGGTAGGTCACCAGCTCTGAGGCCGTTGTGAACCCTTGGTGGCGCAGCTGTGGCCAGTGTTGAGAGCACAGAAGGGAAAGGGTTTCGGCAGGTTGCTGGCCTTTAGCACTGGGTTTAAGATGAATGTTCAGCAGTACTGAATATCATGCTGGTAAAGGGGGACTGCTGTGAAACTGCCACCACTGCTCTCCATCACCACAGATGTTTTCTTAGGGTTCTTCCTACCGTATGAGTCCAGTGGATACCAAACCCTCGTCGGCTGAGGACCGGCTGCTGCCCTGCTCAAGGTCAGACTGTTCAGTCGAATCATTGCGAAGTCTCAGCATCAGCACCTGATGCTTCAGCTTTAAAGCACTTCAGCTTTACCACCAAGCGTTGACTTGGAAATACCTAGTCTGACCTGTATTAATGAATGAGGCAGACGGAAAAATTCAGTATAATGGAACTCGCCATGTTTTGAGCTTAGCCAGTTGCAGTCTTTCTTTGGAACCGAAGACAGAAAGATAGGGTTTTAGTCACGCTTGCATCCATTTTTCTTTACCGATTTAGATACTGAAGTAACAATGATTTAATTTGTGCAGAAAACTGTCAGCCTGTGCCTGTTAGGGCGGGAGAGTCAGTAGTGCAGGATTCATAGACGATCTGTGTACCAGAGCCTTGGGCAACTTCTAAGCCCTCTTTGGTGCCAGTGGGAGTTCAGCTTTCTTCGGGTTAGGTCACTGTTTTTGCAAAGCTGATTTTGCAAAGCAATCTTGTTCTCCAGAATCCAAGCACTGATTCTTTAGTGTTTTTTTTTCTTTTTTTTTTTTTTCTTTTCCCTGCAGTTGTTACAGTTTTAGGACTGGCATTGTACTTTGCTTTTTCAAGAGTTTTGCTGGTAGCGAGGGGGGGAAAACATAGGGTTTGGAAGGTTTGGAAAGTGCTTTTAATGAAAAAATCCCAAACAGCTTGGTGTTATGAATTACAGGTAACATTAGCCATGAAGCAATGAATTTGCTGGAATAATTTATAGGGAGAATAAGTTTTTCAAAATCAATACTGGAACATTTCTATACGAAGGAATTATGAGGAATTAGGACCAAATTCTCACTCAGAGTTCCACAGAGTGAAATAAACTGTTTAAAGTTCACCTGGGAGCTGTTTTGTTTTGATAACAGTCCTGTGTTGTAACCGGAGTTGAACATTGGGATGCTAAAGGGAAAGCAGTTAGCATGAAATACCATTCTGAATGAGGCTTTTCATGGCGTAAACTGAGTTCCAGGGCTTACATCAGACGACCCATATATCCTTCATCAAAGCATTTTACTTCCTATTTGGCTTTCCATTCAATATTAACTCTGTCTCCACAACAGTTTCTTTCTTACCAGTGGGCAGAATCTGTTTCTAACTCATTCCAAGCAGAATTACTCCTGTCAGTATGAGATGTGTGGTGCTTGTTGTTCGCTGGGTTGCAGAATTGCTCCCGTCCCATGTGAGTGCTTGGAAGATGCACGCTGAGGAGTTTCTGAGTGCTTGATGTTAGTTTGAAGGGAATGTGGTCGATGTTTTCATGCTGATTATTTTCTCCTGTCTCCTAGGAACTGCAAGTAAGCAAATCAGGTTGCCCAAAGAGAAGGAATATAGCAGAGCATAAAGTTGTCCCAAAAAACTGCTAAGTCCCAAGATGCTTGCTGAGCGACTGGAAGTGCTTGTGGCTCTAGCATTGCCTGCCTCTGCAGCACAGTTCATGCCATTTCTCTGTCCTTTTACACCATCTGAGTACAGTCATAGATGTATTCTACTGTCTCTTGGAAGCTCATGGTCTTGAATCCTAAACTAATTTTCCATAATGTTTAGTTAGCCTGACGTTTGCTTGGGAGCAAATTGCAAGTGCAAGAGGTTCTTGGCTGTCTAAATCCGTTTAGGCAATGAACTGTATCACTGATTTTGTGAACCTGAGCCTGATCTTTTTACGCTAATACAATAGTATTGATTTTGTGGGGAGATAATGTACTTCTCTCTTAAAATTGCCAAGTGAATAATAACCTCTATCAGAGGGAATATTAGAGAGTTTCTCGAGTTAGTGTGGAAGACCTCAATTTCAGCGCTATGGTTTACAGCATCCGCTTTTATTGTTCAGCAGTCTTGAAAGGGAGGTCACTTTCTACTTTGGTTTACTTATGTGCGAAGAGATGGGTTAAGATCTGTGTGTGTTTCCAGTGCTTAATTTGGCACTTCATACGGTTTATGCTTTCCTCCACATCCCCTAAGCCTCGTGCTGGATTCAAGGGTCATTTCCTGTTTGCAGAACTCCTATTGACATCAGTTAGGAGTGTTGTGCAAACATTTGAGGCTCCAACATAGCCCCTCTTGTCCTCCAACCCCCTGCCCCAGCTGGCTGAGTATGCACATGTATCTCTGTGCTCTAGTGATACTGTCTGTGCTCACACAAGCACCCAGAAGAAGGGAACCTGACTGAAATGCAGTGCACTGTTGATACATCAGCTGTCAAAAGTATTGTATTTCTAGATCCAGGTTCAGAAATGTAGCATTTTTGTCTGCTGATAGCAACTACTCAATGGGAGATATATCTGCTTTGCAGTTTTCTGCAGGGCCAGTTTGGAGGAGATGCTTGTTGACCTAGAAGATCCAAACTGATGGCCCTCTTGGTGCCTGCCTTGTTGTACCTGTGCATTTTTTTCAGTAAAAAGGGGGATAGCAAGATGAACAAGAAAAGCTAACCTAACTATATTAAGTATATATATGCTTCTTTAATCCTAATGTTCCTGTCCTGCCTCTGTACCAGCTGTAGGTTTATTGTATAGTTGGTCCTATTCAATGAGTTTTTGTGCTGTCTTAGCCATTTGTGCATAAGGTTTTGGGACATCAGTCTCCTTTGTCTGCTGTCAGCCTTGATACTTGATGATACTTCACAAACCAGTTAGCTGAATTCTACTGAACAGACTAAGACCATTATACTGAGGGGTGGTGGTGGTGGGTGCCTGAGTCTGAATCCCTTCCAGTGGTCAGGATTGGTCCTTGTACATACTGTAAGATCCATTGCTGCTCCACACGTCTGAAGGAGTATTTGTGCAGTGGGCAGCCACACCTAAGGCCTGGTATTGCTGGTGCATTGGAACAGCTCGCAGACCTGACTGTGCTCTGAAGAAGGCGAGATTCGGCCCAAGCTGCTATCCTTTGCAGAACAGTGCCTGGACCTGTTGTGCAGCAGCTCTTCACCCAACCTTTGCTGCAGTAGAAGGGGCGGATGAAGGCTGTGCTGTTACAGCTGTGTGGCACGGGGTGGGGGGAAGGCCTTGAACACCTCAGTGACGTTGTGGAGGGTGACCAGAAGGCCGAGCAGCCCTTGGAGACAGACTGCGATTGCCTAACTGAGTGCTTTTAGCAGCCAAAAGACAAACCTTCCCCTCAGATTTCTGCTGTGCTTTAGCGCCTACTCAATTACTGGGGCAAATGCATTATGTTACCAAAAATGAACTTTCCCTGATCAGACGTATGCTTTATTAGCCACGTAAATGCCAGCATGACTCTCTCATTGCTACAACATATTAAACACCTTGGAAATGTTTCCTTAAACTCTAGGTCAGTCTTATGAAATCCGTCTACTTGAGAATAGGAAATTGGGAGAGTTTCAAGATTTAAACACAAAATATGTAAAGGTAAGGAGAAATATAGATTTCTTTTCTTCCTGCTACTACATACAGCCTCTAATGAAGGGACTGACCTTGCTCACACTGAGGCAATGGAAAATACTTTGCCATTGTTTTTAATGGAAGCAGGGTTGATGGAGTTACTCTGAGTGCTGGAGTTCCACGGGACTCTGCAGCTTGGCTTTACAGGGCTTCAAGGGAATCCTTGTTCTGTTTGTGATCCTGACCCCAGAGTTTCACTGTGAATATTGGGTTCGGGGGAATCCCAAAGTTCAGAGGTGAACATGGTCAAAACTGCTGAGAGGCAGGCTTGTCTCCCTTCTTAACCCGAGCAACACGCCTGTGTTGTTACGTGTCATGCGGAGGACCCTGGTGTTTACATTGTTCTGCCACACAGGTTCTGCATAGCTCCAGTTTACTTCAGTAATAGACATGATTTTGAACATATAGAACTTGGTTGTTTCAGTTCAAATTCAAAAACTTGGATCCAGATCTTGTTTCTGGATCCAGCCTTCAAGCCTTCCTCTACCAAATTCTTGGCTGTTCTGCCATAGGATTTCTTTTGAGACGTTGGGACTTAATTGCAACATTTGGATTCCAATCTGGACTTCAACTTTTGCCCAAGTTTAGGCACATTTGGCTTTTGCCCATTTCAGTAAGCATAAAGATTTATATTCTGATTTTGCAGGCATTCCCACTGTGGCTTGCTTGCTTTGGAGCTAGGGTTTGATTTGGGCCTTTCTCGGGTTCACTGGCAAAAATTGCTCATTCGTTTGATATGGAAGTCCCCAGTAGGAGCAGGGAATTGAGAAAGCGGGAGATAAGGGGTCGTTAACTCATGCAGGATTTATTATTTAGGGATACTTTGGACTTGTCTGCCATGGGGATTGCCTTTATTCCAGCCATTTGTCTTCAGTTACTGACATGGCTGCAACATTGTGGGCCAGAGATGCGAGGTTCCCCTGTTACAGTAGCTTTTCTATTCTATACTTGTTTAACTACAAGTTTTGCATCTTGCTATCCCCGCTTTTACTGAAAGAAACACAAGTTAAAGGCAAATTCAGTGTCAATGACTGATGGTTAATGGCTGGAATAAAGTTTAATTCCCACTGACAAGGTGTCTGGCCATGTCAGCTCCACCAGTGCAGGGACAGGTGAGCTGGCTTTCACATTTTCTGATCAGAGTGGGATATACTGGGATTGGGGCGTGGTACAGACACATTAAATACAGTCACCCCCCCCATGTGAGCCGTTTTGGGTGTAGAGGCAGTATAGCGATGTTTACCTGGCATGACACCTAAGATTAGGTGGACATTGCTATAGTGCTTCCAGACCAAATCCCAGAAAGCTGTACAGGGCTATGTTATGAAGTATAAATGTGCCCTGTGAAGGGGAAAGTGTGCTGCTGTCGTGCTTCAGGGGTCCCTTAGGAATTTGAGAAACATGGTGATGGGCCTCTTAGGGGAAACCTCTGCTCCCCTCTTGAATGAGGGTCAGAAACATGTAGGAGGAACAGATCAGCTTTTTCTCCTACACTGGAAAGCCAAAGTCATCTCAAGAGAAGGGCTTCTAGATCACATTGTTCATCTTGCCATCTTTTCTTAACAGAGTATAATTCGTGTAGTTTTCCATGATCGACGCCTGCAGTACACAGAGCATCAGCAGCTGGAGGGCTGGAGGTGGAGTCGGCCTGGGGACCGCATCCTTGATATAGGTGAGACTATTTCATTATGGTCCTTGTGTAGTGTTTGGAAGTGAGGTGCTGCATGGTGTATGGTGTGTTTACATGGGTGTTTGTTTTTTTTTTATCCTCCTCTCAGAAAAACCTGTATATCCTTGGGAGGAAAGGAGATCTAGGACTATAGGTCCTAGATATATCATTTCATTCAAACAGATATATCATTGGTGGCTTGGCTTTTCACCTGATTCTTGTAACTGTATGGAAATGCTTTCTCTTCTTCAATTTAATATTTTTAAAATTTTAGGGGTTTTCTTCTACAGATATTCCGCTGTCAGTTGGCATCTTGGATCCCAGAGCCAGCCCCACACAGCTGAACACTGTTGAATTTCTGTGGGATCCATCAAAGAGAGCCTCAGCATTCATTCAGGTAAGAGAAAAGTGATATTCCTATGGTAAATACAAAGGTGAGGTATCTTATAAAGATCTGAAGAGAGAGATGGCATGTGAAGAAGAGGAAAAGATCAGTCATTTATAACTAGTTTATAGGATACTTGCTGGTTACTTACTTGCTAGTTTTGAAGCAATATCTGCTCTAGCTGGGTTATATAAAAAAAAAAATAAAAGTACCCCCCCAAAAGCACATTGATGTTGCTTTCTAAGCACGAGTTTTATCTGGAGGAAACCATTCACAACCTTTTAGTTTTGCTTGCTTTCCTTGTTCATGAGTGTTTCTTGTCCCAAATGCCAACTATGTGTTTTTAATGTGTGTGTGGGATTTACTTAAGTCAGAGGATGCTTTTCCTGATGTCCTATTTCTCTGTAGGCTCCTTGTTCTTCTAATTGTTTTGTCTTGGGGAACAGAAGTGAAAATATTTTGAACTCTTCTGACTCTTTTAGTTTCTAGGGAGTAGCTAAAACCTCTTGTTAAGGCACACTGCAAATTCAGGGAGTCTAAACTCAGTTTTGCACAGCTTCAAACAGTCTCCAGAGATAAGCACAACTTTTGTTTTGCCAGGTACATTGTATCAGCACAGAATTTACTCCACGGAAACATGGAGGAGAGAAGGGGGTTCCTTTCCGGGTGCAAATCGACACCTTTAAGCAGAATGAAAATGGTGAATACACAGAACACTTGCACTCTGCAAGCTGCCAGATCAAGGTGTTCAAGGTATGAAGTAGTTTTGGCTCTGTCATCAACTAGATGAAGAACATGCACAGTTTGTAAATTGTGTAGAAGTGGTGCTAATTGCAGCATAAAAGAACAAAGGCTTTTCACTGGATATGCTTAAAATCTTAAACAGGACTCTTGCACACAAAGCAATATAACCTCTGAACTACACAGCAATTCTAATTAAATTCAAATGACCCAAGAGCCAAACTGAGACTGATGCCAGTCCATTGTAACTTGAACAGTATATAAACACTGAGATCTGGGCTGTTTGGATGTCTTAATAATGAGGAAAAAATCCCACCCAACAACTCAAGCCTTGACTGGTTAGAATGAAAACCCATTGGATAGGTGTCAGTGCAAAAATTAAATTTCTGTGTAATGTAGACAAGTAGTGTCTAGAAGGCAGTGCTCTTCACTGGCTTGTGTCCTGAAGGTGATGATTTGTTACAAACCATACAAAAAAAACCCTATATGGTCCGCTTTCTCAGGAATATATGGGATACTGGTTTAAGTCATTTTAAGTTAACCTATTACACTGATGATATTCAGGGTATCCACTGTGTTTCATTGTGTCTAGGCAATCAAGACAGCATGGGCATCTCCAGTTTCTTTGCTTAAATCCTCCATGAACAGTGTGAACATAACTGGAGATCTTAAATAACCTTTGCTTGTTGCTGCAGAATTCCTGGGGGAGAGAGAGATGATTCTGTCCATCTCCAAAGCTTCTAATGTGGGTGTGGCAGACCTGGAGCAACTTAAGCCTACAAAAACCTTGTTTTTTTCTTGAAGGATCTGCTGCTCCAATTCTGCTCCTGTGAGCAGCCTCTTTCCTGTTCCAGGAGAGAGGGTGCAAATACCAGTTAAAGTGTATAATTCAGTATGTTCGCGGTCTGAAATCTGTTGGTATCAAATCTCAGGATTGTGGTCAGCCTTGTTTGGAATTGCAATAGGCATTAATGGGAGGTGATATAGAAACAGTAGAGATGTTAGATTATTTTTTTGTCTGGAAAATGCAGATCAGGTCTTGCCTCATATGTAGAGTCCCCATAAATCTTAAGGAGTCTTCTGTGAACAGATCAGAAAAAATCGGTTGGCTTCTGTCTCCAAACTTGTAATACTTGGCATAAGGGAAAGCTTGTGCTTGTGCTTATAGCCTAAAGGAGCAGACAGAAAACAGAAGACTGACAGGGAAAAAATGGAGAAGAAGACCACCCAAGAGAAGGAAAAGTATCAGCCTTCCTATGAGACAACTATTCTCACAGAGGTAAAATGTTTTAGACATATGTTGCACTACTTCAGCATATTGGGAAACAGATTTCAGAGCAAATGCAGTCTAACTGAGCCTTGGAGATTCTTGTGGAGACTCTTATGCCAAGATCTGACTGAAATCGAGAACTTAGTGAAATTATAATGTGTCTCTCATTGTTGAAGTTTATAAAAGCTTCCAAAATTTCTTATGTTTCAGAGTATAAACCAGTCCTCAACAGCCTATGTTTAAAAGAAATGTTTTCTTTTTCTTCTGCCATGCTCCTGGGCACTTGTCATGATACTTAGATGCCAGTTGTATGAGGTATTTTCTTCAGAACTGTTTGGCACAAGCTCATGTTGGAGATGGGGCAGTTGAGCAGATGAATAGGCTGTCTGATTAAATTATCAATCTGTTTTTCTGTGATTGTGCCTTTGAGGCTACTATTACGGTAGCTCTCAGAAGATTCTGGCTTGTACTCTAGGAATATCTGAATGTCTTATGTTCTATGGACAGTCATATGTCATCTGGTACAGAGATGCATGTGTTTCTACACTCAGTCCCCTCATTGCCAAGATGTATGTATAAGTTTACCCCAGGCTATAGAATTGCTAAGCCAAACAGACTCAAGACAATAGTTTAAAAGTGCTGTTCCATCTCCTTGTGGGAATGTTTTGTAGTTTGAATTAGTTTTTTTTTTTTTGAAATGGCTTGTTGGACTTCTAAAAATGAGGATTTTTTTTCTTAACTTAAATAAACTTCCTGTTTGTGAGATCCAGCTTGTCCCACTCAATTTTCAAGTTGCCAGGAGTGACCAGTGTGTTTTCTAATTCAACATGGTGATTGTTAACAAGGCTCTTGTGTACACAGACCTAATTCTACTGAGTTGGCAGATCCTAAACTCTTGCTATTAGCTCTGATACACTTTGACATATTGCACAGGGAGATGTGGGTTGCTAAAGAGTTAAATATTTGCTAGTGCCCTATGTGGAGATGATAAAACTCCAAAGATACAGCTTGTCTTCTTTTTATCATTGCAAACAAGGATACTACAGAGCATTTTCTTGAGCTCTTGATGGCAGGGGCTTCCACAGGGCTAGATTTCTTCTACTGATTACAGTGGCATCAATTCACAACAAAGTCACAAATTCTAGCTAGTTGCTCTGTCTTGATACTACTGTGATGGAGTATGGAGTTTGACTTGTATTTGTGAGGGCTTTTAGTAGTTTCATGTCTGTTTTGTCTTAAATTTTCCCTATGTAATATCCATTTATAACTTGAGCTCTTCAACTAATAGCCAGAGGTTTTAACAGGCTGGTTCAAATTCTGCTTTTTCACTGGTATAAACCTGAAGCAATGCCACTGGAGTGTATTTGTCACTCTTGCCTGGATTTAATTAGGGATTCATAATTGAGACCAGTGGTATTTCTGTATCATTGCTGCCTTCAGTCTGAGTTGACTTACTGGCGTTGCTCTGACTTACAGCTGTGCACACTTTGGCCCAGTGTTATTTGGGGACAGGCTTTGTGAAATGGGAGAAATGTGGAATGCACAACTGGAATCAATCTGGCCCCCTGACAGCCTGCTTGGAGTGCAGCGTAGGATCCATGGCCCGTCTCCTCCTCCCAGCAGGAGTGATGAGCTGGAGTTAGTGGCGTGGCAACAGCATGAATGTGGTATGAGAGGAGAATCGAATCCTTTATTTCCAACCTCATGAAAGTATCCCCGCTGCCTTTCTTCCAACAGTGCTCTCCCTGGCCAGATGTGCCTTATCAAATGAACAATGCTCCATCTCCAAGCTACAACAGTTCTCCCAACAGCTTCAACCTTGGAGATGGGTATGTAACAAATAAAATGCTCTGTTTTTCCTGTTGATTCGGTAGCCCTTGTGTGTATGTGTTTTGTGTATCCATGCATTTCATATCCTGGAAGAGGTCAAGGACCAGTTAGCCTCTCAGTACCCTTCCTGGAAGGGGCAAGATATTTTCCACAAAGGTTTTAAGACCTTACAGGCAGGAATTCCTTGTAGTGCAGAGGTCTGAATGTCCACTGATTATGTGGTGGCTGGGAGATGAGCATCAGAGAACCACCTAGACAATTCAGGCCATAAATTTGTTCTCTTACTTTTCTGTGGGGGTCAGGCAACGTACTATGCCCTGTTCCAGCAATTCTTAGTATCTTCCAACAAGAGCGTTTGAAGAGATGCTGATTGCTGAAAGCCTCTGACTTGGTATTTCTCCCTTATTTTCTGACTTAAGATGGCTTGGGACAGTGTGCTGAATTCCCAGTTGAACGGGATTTAAAGAAGCTGTCTGGAACAAAACAGTTAGGTTTCTAAGAAGCCATTCAAGAATGAAAGATAAACAGGAGGCATATTTAATTCATTAATATTGCCATCATAAAGAAATAGATGTAGTGGTCCTGAAATACCTAAGATAAGTCCTGTCAGTGTTTAGGGAGGGTCTATTAGAAATTTTGTGTAATAAACTACAGTTTAGTATGCTTAAAATAATACCAGGGCTGATTTAGAACGTCCCTTATTATTCTGTTTTTGTGAAGAATCACTATTAGACAATGGATTTAGTTAGGGGATTTCTGGCTCAGAATGGTTGAGTTTAGCCACACTTGTAGGTCACAACTTGCTTGGTTAGATGGGCTCACGTTAGTAAGTCAGCTGCATGGAAAATCTTGAATTAGGCCAGTAAACAGAGTTTTTCCTCAGTGTTGAGCAGAAACTCAACTGAGCAACAAAAGCAGAGTTGTGGAGTTTTTGTTTGTTTTTTGTACTAGTCCAGATTTTGGAAATCTTTTTAAAAATCTGATGGAGAGAAAAATCAAGTCAATATGTAACTTGTGACAGTTGAGTCAAATAGAGAAGGGGGAGGAGGATGGGCACTGAATGCAAAATTTAAAATAATGTTTTTTTCTCTTCCAACTTTATATAATTTTTTTTAGCAACAGTTCTCCAACCCACCAAGTGGAGCTCCTGCCTCCCAGCAATGATGTAAGTATTTGAGATCATGTTAATGTGGTGCTTTTCTTTTTTAGGACACTGGTGAACAGTTCATTTCAAGACCTTCTTATTCTTTTTGCAATGTAGCATCTCCTTCCTTCTGCTTCTATTCAAGATGCCCAGCAGTGGCTTCATCGTAATAGGTTCTCTCCATTCTGTAGACTCTTCTCAAGTTTTTCGGGTGAGTTTGAATGGTCCAATTATTTTGTCTTTATTCTCATTTGTAAGTGCAGCTCATGCTTCCTATCAATAGCGTCTGCTTCTGGCCACTGTTGATGGGATCACTAGTTGGATCTGGTGTGGTTGTTACTTTGTTCTTAGGTTAGTTAGCATTTACCAAAACACGAATTGTAGAAATAAAGAAAATAAGTGAAGTTGGAAGGGACTTCTTGAGTTCGTTAGCTCGAAACAAGTCCAATTAGATCAGGTTGCTTAGGGCCTTGTGCAGTTGTGTTCTGAGTATCTCCAACCTTGGAGGTAGTCCATGATCTCTCTGGATAACCTCTTTAAATACTTGACTATGCTCACAATGAAAAGCTATTTCCTTTTACCTACTCAGTATTTCCCATCTTTCAACTTCTGTCTGCTGTCTCCTGCCCTGTTACTGTGCACCTTCGAGAAGAGCCTGGCTACAACTTTATTGTACCCTCCCATTAGTAGTTGTACACAGCATTAAGATGGTGGAAGAGAGAAGTATTTAAGATGTTGAAACCTTGAGAAGCCTTTCTCTGACTTGCTTGCATCATGCTTAAATAACCTGGTGAACATGGCAGCAAAAGAAAATTGAGACATTGAGTAGTGGAGAGTGTTAAGTAGCTAGCTTGTTTCTGTATTGTCTAGAATATCTTCCTATGGACCACTGCTCTTCTAGCACTCTATTTTACAATGATTCATTTGCAGTGTCACCTCTCTCAATTTGCAACCTCTCCAGGCAAGTCTGTCTGGTTTAGCTTTGTGGATTCTCTCCCCCTCCCCTATCCTGCTGACCATACACAAAATTTGAAAGCTAAGATTTGCTTAACTTCTGAAAAAAAAATCTGAAATATGTAGGTGCTGACTTACTGAAGATGTCCAAAGAAGATTTTGTTCAAATCTGTGGGCCTGCTGATGGAATTCGGCTCTTTAATGCAATCAAAGGAAGGTTTGTACTTCTTCCTTCCTATTTTTCTTGTTATGGCAGCATCCCTTGATACTTTCAGTGTTAACTAGAAGTTAATCCTAGGGCTGTAGTGTTTAGACTTCCTTTTAACACTTCAGAGGGTTATCTTAAAGGCTGGAGATCAGAATGGTATTCAAATCCAAGTGCTGCCAAACTCACCTGAGTTAAAAATGAAGCAGCATAATGTGGATTTCCAGTGATTTATTTGCTACCAGATGATAGTTTCCATGTACCTCATATGTGACATTGCCTACAGTACCTCATCTTGTATCTCCATCACAGGTAACAAACAAAACAACCCCGGAGCCTCAGATGACTGTAAAACTTCATTTAGATGGCAATAACACTGTAAATTCTCCAGCTGCTTAGAATTTAAATCAGTAAAGGGAGGGTATTATGAACTGTATTGCAAATGTTGGATACTGTTTATTCTTATCTGGCCCTGAAGAGATTAAGGTGTTCTGCAGTCTACCACCACCTCTCAGGGTGCTCTTAGTAGACCTCCCTAAGTCGTTTAGTCACCAGCATCAAGAATTAGTTGGTTATTTATGCACAGCTTGAATGATTCCATCTTTCGTTGTTTGGTGGCTGACTGGAACAATTTTAGATCTAAATAACTCACTGCTGTCTTTTAATAATCTGTAGAAATGTAAGGCCCAAGATGACAATTTATGTCTGTCAAGAACCAGAGCATAACAGGTCTCACCTCCACCAAAAACGAGAGAATGGAGATGGCAGTCTTTGTGGTAAGTTTTTATGTATGGATTTTGTTAAGCACTTGTCTGAAAATATGCTTTCTGCCTGAGCTTCTGCATGGCACAGCTTGGTATTGTGTGTTTAAAGAGGTCATACTTATTCTGGTTTTGACACTGTTAGGTTAGTTAGCTTAGTTACAGGGCTACATTCACAAGCTATCTAAACAATGACATAACAAAGGGTCTGTTCTGTTCTTAACAATTACTGTAGCATTAAAAACTACCATCCCATCCACAATTTGCTTGTAGATATGGCTTGTTTGAAAGTGTCCTAAGAAATGGAAGGCTGGTATGTCTTAAAGTGGGGTTCTAGTTCTTGGAATTTCAAGGCTTTTGAGGACTCACTGCTCTGAACTGTCTCTCATAACACGCTCCAGAAGTAGGATCACATAAGAATGGAGACCCTACTTAGTTCTAGCACATAGTATTATCTAGACACAGTTTTTCTACCTGGCTGTTCCTACCATTTGGTTCAGATTTAAAAAAATATTGTCATCTACAGTAATCTGATTCACTGAAGTCTTTAGTTTGTGCCTATGGTGTCAATGGGATAACATCTAATAAAATACTACTTTTGTGCAACATCTTATGTGCTTTACTGCTTAATCAGAGCTACTTTAAAATGTCAAAATTTAAAAGTAGTAAAGTATATCATCCAAGAATAACGACATCCTTATAAGAGATTATTTTTTTTAACCCTATTATACATGTTATCATTAGTCCTTATGATTTCCTCTGGGCATGACTGACATGGGTTCCATTTGCCTGCTGTAGCCAAATGTTAGTTATTTTTCCACAAATCGTCAAGTTGCATATTTGGGGGCTGCTTTGAAGATACTAAGCGTGCTTACCTACTGTCAAGATTTGAAGCTTGATCTTAACCCCATACGGTTGTTGATATTGAGCATCTTGGTGTTATCTGTCATTACTATCCTATAATTACACTGTAATTACTTTCAACTTGTTGCAGTATATCATGCAATTTTCTTGGAAGAATTGACCACCTTGGAATTAATTGAGAAGATTGCAAACTTGTACAGCATTTCTCCACAGCAGATAAATCGAATCTATCGGCAGGGACCCACAGGGATCCATGTATTAGTGAGCAATGAGGTAAGGGATTAAAGCAAACTATCAGAGCTAAAACAGTTGTCTGTATTCTTGAAGTTAGAATGACCTTTTAAAGTATGGAATGAATTTTCAAGAAATGTTGCAAGATCACTAATCCCAAAAACTTGAAACAAATAATTTAAAGCATATCATTCATGCATAACGTTGATTTTGGTGTGATTTTAAGATTTTTGCGTTATAGAAGAGATTAAAAAAATAATTGATTGTTTCCGTTTCATTTTGGCTGCTTAAACAAATTCAAAAATGAAGATCTGAAGTGAGTTTCTTTTAAAATGAATAGGAAAGCTTTCTGAAGAAGGCAAGTTTGAAAATCTTTAAGGCAATTATTCTTACATCTCAGCCAATGATTACAGCCACGTAATGACTGACTGACTACTGGGTCAGAGTTAGCGCTGTGTAAATGCATACTATGATTCATGGACCTCTACTAGCTGTTTGTGTCCCATTATATGTTGGCTTAATTTAGTCCATTCCATTAACTTGTAGGTTAATAGTGAGTTGCCCTTCCTCTTTTTTCCCCAACTAAGTGACTTACTCATTCATGCACCGGAATCACTTAGGGAGCTTCCTATATAAGAAACATTGTTAAAACAAATGAAGCAGAGCATAGGTCTCAACTGGGGCCTAAATTGAAGTCTGTAATGCTTATTCCTAAAGTCTCCTTGCTATTTCAGCCTGATTAAATCTGAAACCTTAATGCTTTATGGATGTAAAGTGCTTGGAGGCAACTCTTGGTAGGGGAATTACCTTAACCAGCTTGGGTATAAGGCTTTAACTATTTACTTAAGTCAATTATTAACAATGTCTATTGCTTTATTTTTGTGGTTTTTTTTCTTGTTTTAGTAGCATAGTGGCAAGAATGAGGCACTGTATGAATGTACTTCATGCATCATTAGACACAGACACACGGACTGGCCAGTGAAGTTTGATTTGCGGGAGCAGGGGGTGGCTGTTAGACCCAAAAGAGTATAGGGAGATCAGTCTAAGGTGAAAAGGGTGTTTGATGTGAGAACTTAGAGCTGGAAGAGCTCTACTGCATGTACTGAATGACATTCAGTAGCTAGGAGAACTGTTTTGCTTAAAGCTGGATTTTCTGGGCTGATCATAGGTTCTGGTCACCTTCCCTCTGAAGTTAGGTGTCCACTGTCTGCTGCAGCTGTAGGAGACAGCTCCAGAATGTAATTCACCTCCTCTCTTCCACACAGCTGCTCTAGGATGGGATGAAACATTAACTGTGGACGAAGGTTAAGTGAGTGGTTCAGCTTGGATCTGAAGTGAGATGAGTCTTTTAGTTAGGGGCCTCACTAGAACCTGCAAAGGTTCTGAATAGATAGTTTCTCACGAATAACTCAGATAGCTTTAGATACTAATCTTACCATGATCTGCCTTGTCTCTCTTAGCAGTTTCATTAAGATGCCTGTGCTTCAACACAGTACAAATGGGTAAATGATTCCTGCAAGCACAGCATCTCTAGTACTGTCTGGTCAAAATAACCAGGTGGACACTTCTGAAATGACATTATGTTAACAACATTCCTTTATTCAGCAAAGCATTCATTCCTCAGGGCTGACCACCTCTAGGTATTATCCCAGATGCTAATGTAAATGCAGCTGAGCTTCATGGTTCTGCTCAATGTGTGTGTATAATACGTGTATGTGTGTGTGTATTACTATTGCTAGAATTTAGGAGAGGGTCTGTGTTTATCCAGCCTAAAACAACGGAGTTGTGCCATTCAAGTCAATTAAGAGCATAATCTGTAATAAAGTAGCTAGAGTGTTGTAAGAACTTGTAAGATCAAGAGTTGCAAAGAGGGCAGGTAAAATGCTGAACAAGTCAGATCAGTTCCAGGCAAGCACTTCAGTATAAGTTTCTCTTAAGCACATTAGTAGCTGTAAGGACCCTAACTAATCATTCATGTACTTTTAATGATCTGTGGGCAGGGTTGCTGAGAACTATGTAGGACTAGACACCAGAATTTGTTTGATAACTTTTCTTTAAAGGCAATACTGACACTGAAAGAATCTTAAATTAAATTGCTAAAAACATTTTGTGTTGGCTTTTTTTCTTCTACCCTTCAGATGGTTCAGAACTTCCAAGATGAATCTTGTTTTGTTATCAGCACATTAAAAGGTAAGTATTGCTGCTCCTCTTACATGTTTCTAAAGATATTTTTCTCCTTTCAGCAGGACTAAACTTTATCACAAACTCAGTGCTGGTATCCTGAAGAGGAAACTAATACAATTTGATATAAGTCAAGAAATTGCATCAAATTACTGATTGATCTATGTTTTTTTCTGTTACACTGTTATAAAACTTAAATAATTACTCAAATACCACTGACATAAATGAGCAGAAGGCCTTCTAGTAAAATGATAAAAGATTACAATGTTGTATTTTTTTGTAAATGTTTTGACCTAGATGTTCAACATTGATTGTCATGAATGGGTTGTGGAACAAGAGTGCAAACTAGTGAAAACTACCTAAGAAAACCTGGAGTTATTCGTTTGTGTTGTTTTCTAAAAGCAATGAAAAAATGCTTTGCGTTTCTTTATTACAGCTGAAAGCAATGATGGCTACCACATCATTTTAAAATGACCGTGCTGCACAGAAAGACTTTAACAGCCTAAAATTTAGTGCCTCACTGAGATTGCTACAACCTTGACTGGAAACATGAAGAACCTTCTGGATAAAATGCTCCTATGAACTAAGAATTACCAAACAGCTTAAAGAAAAACTTGCTTTTACAGATACACATTTTTTTCTTTGAAGCTGGAGTTAAGAACATCCTCAAAGCTTGTACATGTTTCTTCCTTCCTCCCTTCCTCTCTTCTTCTCCAGTCTTAAAAATTGTTGAGGTTTCTGCTTACTGCTTAGAAACATCTGCCTTGTACTAAAGGGAAATGAAAGATAAACAAAAAACAATTCTCTAGACCCCTCATGGTTGGGTGAATTGTTTTATTTACGGTTCTGAGTGTTTCTTGCTTTCAACACACACCCCATTGCTGATGGACATAGGCTCCCTGTGGCTCCTCTTTTACTCTTTGAGGTGGAGGGCTTGGGGCTAAATCCAGGAGCAGATTGAGCAACGCAGACGATGGATTTGGTGCCCAGTCCCCATCCATAGTGTCAACCCTGGAAGCCTGCAATTAGCTGCTTCCCATTTGTAGATGTGCTTGAAGTCCCAAGACCTTAGTCTGACCCGACAGAGCTTCTTTAATGCTTATCCAACAGAACAATTTTTGCAGGGTTCAAGGGAGGACAGGCAACCTGAAGCAAGCAGTTCAGTACTGTATTATATCTTTAGCTTTAGAGTAGTCTCCTTGCGTGGAGTATTAGAGGGTTTTTGGAGGAAATGTTTTGAACATTGAAAGCCATAGAGCTCATGACAAATTCATACCACAGATTTATTCTACTCTACAAAGTGTTAATTAACTGCTGTCTTTACTGTAACTGGGAATTACGTTTTGTGATCTTGGTGAGTAAGAGGAGGAGGAAATCATTAAAGTAAGTAAAACTGAGTTTAGATTGAGCCCAGGTAATGGATCATCTTAGTTGCTGCTTCTTATGTTCTTGCTGTTTCACTCTGGACTCCTGTTTCAAATATCCTCAACTACAGTTAACCCCCACACCCCTCCCCAGGTCTCTTGGGATGCCATCCAGGCTCCATGAAGCTGAAAAAGTGGTTTTCAGTGATGTCAAAGGCAAACTGGATCACACCCTTCTTGCATGGATGGATGATTTTGGCAGCTAATTAATAAGGCTGTCTCCCAAACTGAATGGCTATCTAGCATCAAATTCTTCTGCTTGAACATTTCATTTCTCCCTGAATTGAGACAGAAAAGTGAAATACCAACATTTTCCTGGAATGGAATTTTTTTGAAAAAAAAAAAAAAAAGAGAAATTGTCAGTTGGAAAACGCTGAATAAAACGTTCTAGCATTTTGGAATGGAAACGTTTAATTAAATCCATTTGACCCTTAAAGCAGCATCAGTTTTAGCTACTGTCGCAGACCTCAGAAATTACCATTAAAGTGCCTTGTGCGCCATGTCTCCCCATGGCCGAGCTCCTTGGCTGGATGTCAGATCCCATGGTGCACTTACCGTGGGTTAGTCAAAGGGGGAGTGCGTCATGAAGGCTGGAGGGCTGCCCAGGAGCCCAGCCTTCTGGGAGAGGGGGATGTACAGACCGTGAATTAGAGCTCCCAGCTGACACCGGAGGAATTCGGACAGACGGGGACTGATAATTCTTCTGACAAAAACGATGTGTTTCAAGTTTCCCCAGCAGAAATAAAGAGCAAAGTACTGAGAAAAGCATTTTTTTCACTAAAAGCATGAACTTTCCTGCAAACCCCCCACTACCAAAAGAAAAACAACAAAAAACACCCATCCCCACCATTTTTTTTAAACCAAAAATAATACTAGAATAGAAAAACTGTGTTACAATGGGAAAACCTTCAGCCAACTCATCTAATTGACTAACATTGCATACTTAGGCATGATTTTGCATAACTGGCTGTCCTGGATGGTCTGTGAATCGTAGCATTTATCCAAAATAGACTTTCATGCTTTGGGACATGGCAGTTCCACCCTGTGAAGTGAAGGAGCTTGAGGCTGCTTGGTTGAGGATCAGGTTGTGTAGGTGAGAAAAGTTGTGAGTAGTCTCTTGGAGTGAGGTGGTGCCAAACAGAGAGGCTGGGGGTAGCTTTGGGGGAAGAAATGCCTTTTTGGAAGATGGGAAATGCCATCTTTCTGAGGAAGATGAGGCCACATGAAACTTGACCCTGCCTTGAAGTGAAAGTGCCACTGAAGGGGAGTCTGTGACTGACCCAAACCTTTATTTCTGGTCAAACACTGGAACCAGGCTTCCTATAGATGTAAGTTCATGCCTCATGCCCGTCAGTGTTCAAGAGACTTTTGGACAATGCCCTCACTAATATGCTTTAACTTTTGGTTAGCCCTGAAGTGGTCAGGAACTTGGACCTGATGATCGTTGAAGGTCCTTTCCAGCTGAACCGTTCTGTTTTCACACCCAGACTGAGCTGTTCTTGCTGCCCTTTGTGGCACTCAGGAACTTTGTAAGTCCCAAGGCAGGTCATGGTGGAAGGTGGACTCCTTCCCTGTAGCCACCCTCTCAGCTCAAAACTCCCCAAAAGATGGGAGGGCAGGCTTCACTTCCTCTTGCAGCTACTTGCCACCAAGTACTGTAGGCACTGCCGAGCTACATCCGTGTTTCCCTCATGTCCCTTTTGTGTCGCTGCACTCTGAGGAAAATTAAGTACATAAATGACAGAAGTTAAGGTTATTGGCCTAGGCTGAACGATGTCATAGAGGTTTATTCTGTCTGAGAGGCAGCTGTGTCACCCCCTGGCTCTGCGGCCTGCTCTGCATGGCTGTGCATGTCAGGGGGCAGTGGGGAGTCCCCCGGCCCCAGTTGTGGCCCCGCAGTTACAGTTAACCTTCCGAAATGGGGAAGAGTCCAGCTTTGTTTGTGAATAGGTGGGACCTGCATGCCACTGTGTGCCAGGAGCTGCTATATGGTTTCTCTTGTGGAAAATGCTGTGGAAGATGTACATTGGCTACGCTTTTTCATGCCATTTTGTAATATTGGCCCGATACTGCATATCTGGCATTGCTGCTGTTGGCATACAACTGAGAGAGGTGGATCTGGCCTGACGAGAGGGATTTAAATTGGAGTTGCCAGATATAGTCAGTACCTGATCCACTTACACGTGATAGCCCTGCAATTCAGGGGGACAACAATAGTGAAACACAGCAGTGCAAAGGAAGGATAGAGGCAGCTTTGCTGTCATGGTTAGGGACTAAGAACTGTTTGCTTATTTTTACGAAGTATAACTTGTTCTTGGTTATTTTAGAAACAAATCTTGCCCGTAAGGAAGTATATGCAGAAGTCCTAATGCTATTTCTGTAACGCTTGATTAATTTTGAACAAAAATAACTCTGTTAGGGCTTTGTTATATTTAGATTTTTAAAATCAAGTAATTTTATATTGATATAAGGATGAATCTGACATTATATCTTGCTCTCCTTTCTATGCTGTAAGAAGGTATACCAGAGTACACAATCATGTAGATTATAAATATTGTTCTACGAGGTAGGCTCTACAGTTTTTATCTATGTTATCTTGTTTGTTGAGCTGTATAACTGTAATGTGTATGTAAGGCTAACGCCTACTTGACAGAGTAGTTCTAGTCCTTGTTGAACCTCTGTAGCCCCAACAGAAATTTGTGGGCTCATCCTCAAGTAGCATACACACCCATGAACATCTAGACACAGCTAGTTGGGTGTCTGGAAGAATGACAAGTTACTTCCGCTTGTCTCTGGCTGTTCGAAAAACACATTGCACCCTTTGCCCCTGTTGCATGATGCTGTGTAACCAACAGGTTGTTGTGTGTGGGCAAACTGACCGTGAACCATTGTGGCTGAGAAGGAGCGCTTGTGGTGGCATTGGTCAGAGCAATGTTAGTGTGAGACTGGGCTGCAGACAAACCTTCCTCTCTGCCTCCCAAAACACAAAAGCAGCCCCTTGGCCTAGTGAAGATGGTGAGTTTGTCTGTACAGAAACCAGGTGAAGCCTTCAGATGTTAGGGCTTTACTTCAGATGAGTGGCTTGTCTCACCTGTGTAAGTGGCAGGTGATTACCTGATTGCTTAGGCTGTCCCTGTGATTACAGAGGGTCTGGCATCCCTGGAGAAACCCATTCACCCTATTTGAAAATCTGACAGCCTCCAGAAGGAAGCTTTTCATTCTTCAAGAATAAAGGAAGCACAAATGAGTAATCTGGGCTAGATGTCTTAAGTTCTAGACAGACTAAAGGCAACGGAGGTAAGCAGCTCCCGCCCCCCGTCATGTGAATGTCCCAGAGGTATCTTGCATTTACACTACTCTTAAGTGCCTGTTACATTTTGTCTCTTTTTTTCTTCTTTCAGTCCCTATTTTTTTTTTAAGTAACAAATGAAACCTTCTGTTCAAAGTAATTTAAATTAGACTTTTTTATCTCTGCATGTTAAATTTGTAGGACAGACCTTTATCAGCTCTGGGTTTTAGGAGTCTTAACTAAGCCTTACTTAAGTAGTGTGGTACCCCAAACTGTCATCATGCATAGAACCTACAAGTAAAAGTGGTCTTTTTGGGGATGAAATGGCAGGAGAATTGTTACATGATTAAAAGCCATATGACTCCAAGCAGTGCTGCAAAGCCTAAGCCTGGGTTCTTACCAGATCCATACACTGGCTCCTTGGAATTATTTCACTGATTGTTACATTTTCTCTGAAAACTGAGTAAATTGATACAGATCAGTTAGTATGACTGTGACAATGGTCAGAGAACCCTTAGAAATGCCCGTTGTATGCCATTTCAGGGCAGAGGAGGAAAGGCACAAATAATCTGGTGATAGAAATTTGTGCCATGTGCCTGAGGTGGCAGGACTGGTGTTTGTAAAATTAATGCTCCTGTTCTTTCAGCGCCCTGCTTGGTTAATTGGCTAAAACCTAAATAATAGTCCAATCTGGAAAACACTGAAATTCTTACCGTCTTGGTGTGAAATTTAATGGACAGAACTTTCAGGAATTGCAGGTGGTAAAACGATTCTTGCAATTGAGACGTCCTGAATGGCACTCTCCTTTATAATGTAACATATACATATTTATGCATATATATATACACATACATACTGTACTGTATCAACACATCTATGTGCTGAGTACTTGTGTCCTTTGGCTTTAATTGGTACTCTGCTTTGTTTAATTGCATTTCAATGTAAAGAACTCTTGTTGGTCAAGCTTTGAAACCCAGTTATTCCTTGAGCAGAAACGTAAAAGTCCATAATAGCAGCTCTAGGTGATTTGGAGGTGGTACACTTGGAGTGATGTAAATTTGATGAATTTCTGCAGTATAAATTCCAGGCCTTGGTGAAGATGAGTATATTCTTGCACTAGCACTGCAGCTCTATAGTGCAGCTTCTGAAATAAGTTAAAGAAAAATAGATGGCTCAAAGCTTTGTAAATTAGTCAAAGCTACTCCCTAAGCTGAACAGCCATATGGTGAATTTCCTAGCTTGATGTTGTATTGCTTAAGCATTGGCTGTAATTCTAGCAATCATCTGGTGGATGACTGGGACAGGTTTTTTTTGTCTCTGTTTTTGTTTTTGACTGTTCTCAGAGAAATACTTGTATTCAGACTGTAGCTTGTCTTTCTCCTCCAATTATTAAATGGTTTTACTTTATGCTAGTAGTACAGATATTTTCTTAAGATTATAATCTGCTTGACAGCACAGGGTACTGAAAGTGGGGAGTGTGTGTTTGGTGTTGATCATAGCTACTGTAGGTGAATAGCAGAAGGCAGACTGGAGGTGTATGCTAACATCCTTGTCTCTCTTTTAAAAAGGGGTTAAGCTGGTGCCTAGTTTTTTGTGCATTTCCGATTTGTACTTTTTTTTTCTCCTTTTTTGGCCATTCCCTCAAAATTCTTCTGCTCCCTGTGGGGGGATGCGTTGGTAAGCAGCTGGTGTGCCTAACTTTTCCTTAAGTAGCCTGCTGTTTTTCCAGTTTGCTTGGGGTGAGCGTTTATCTTTCAAAGGGCTATGGGAGTTACCTCTCTTCACTGACAATGCAGCCATTCGAGACGGGCGATGCTGACCCTGAAGTTGGCGTGGTGGGTGAGGGTGAGTGGAGGTGGGTAGATTGGAGGCTGAGGCGTACCAGTTGTGAGTAAATACTGCCACACTTTTTGTCTTTTTGTTTGTTCGTTTTTTTGTACATGAATTAAAAAAAAAAAAAGCATATTTTGCACTGGCTATTGTACTGTTGTGCAGAAGAAATCTGTATCTAGAATCTGTGCTCCAGTCAAAATGCAAATAAACCTGTTTGTAAGAAGTGTGTGTTTCATCTCTGCATTGCTTGGCATGGATGGGTGCAGGAGAGCAGCGCATCGGCAGCTGTAAGGTGCTGAGTGCCCTCTCAGAATCAGCGGGAGTGCAGTTTGCAAAGTGCTGGTGCGAGAATGTCAGCAATAGCCAAATGTCCTGCAGCCATTCTCTTCTCATTGGGACTGAATTCATTTCTCAGCAACACAATGCAGAGAGCAGATCGCGTTTAATCTGAGTCCGGGCATGGGGAGAAGTGCCTAATTCCTACTGAAGCAGCAACAGAGAGAACACAAACTGGGTTAGGCAGCAGCTGGCTGTGGGCTTGCTAAGCAGGGGACACAGGCATTTCAGAGCCTGGTGTTTGGTGACAGGAGAGATGAGCAAAATGTCCTTCCTGATAGCAATGCTCTGTGCTATTTAGTAGCTGTTAGATATGCTGGAGAAGAAGCAGTGAGGTCTGGACATGAAGCATTCCCAGAGGTTTGGCTGAAAGCATTTCAGCATCCTCTAAGGGCAAGGCATACCTCTAATAATACACACATTCAAGAGATGGAGATAGATGTCCTCTGTCTCCAGTTGGAGAAGATGGAGGCCACCTGGCAAATGTTATCTTCCAGCAGCCAAACTTGGCATTAAGGTAAAGGAGTGCAAATGGATATTCTACCACATCAGGGTACTTCTTAATCTTGATTAGCACTTTCTGCAGACGGTTTAAAAGTGAGCTACTTTGCTCAAGATCTTTTTGACATCAAGAGCAATTTTGGCTCCTTTATTTTGCTGGAATATTTGAATCACAAAGCTAGAAAATGTAGCATGTGCCTCTATGTCATGTAAGTTCATATGCAAAGTGTAACAGCAAAGACAATGTTTCTAGAGGCAGGTGGATGAGTATTTTTCAGGGGGGCTATCCCCTGCAGGGGCCGTCCCCAGGGATTGTGGGATGATGGAGGTGAATCCCTCCCTGACACCCCATGTGAGGTGCACCTGAGGATTGCACACACCAGCTGCTGGCATGGGTGCTTCCAACTGAGCTCCATGCAAAATCGTCCCTCTTCTATGAGCTTGACCCGTGTGCTGGCAGGCATTGCTAAATGCAAAAATGGTCAGAAGATTGTTTATCTAGAATTGCCTGATAGAGGGACTTTAATAGCAGAGAAAGAGGTAACACTGCACATTTTAATTACTGTGGTACAGACAGCAATAGAGAAGCTTATAAGAAAAAGATCTCCTTGGGAATGCACTCAGAAGTCAGCGGCAGCCGTGATTATGGCTGGACAGGAGCTGAAAAGAGCTGGTCATGAGTGAGGAGAGCCAAGGCCTAACACTGGAGCTGCTGAGCCAAAGCTGTGGCCTAATTTCATATAAATCTTCAACAGCAAGCAAACATTTCAGAATTAGTTTTCCAATTTATGAAACAACGCAGTCTTTCAGTGAAAAGAATTAGTCACAACTATGGAGCAGGTAGGAAAATACCTTCCCTCACGCTCGTTTGGTGAAAGAAGCTGAATGCTACTTGATCTGGGTAGGAAAGATTTGACCCTGCAATGATTTATTTATTTTTAGTATATTACAACAAAGATTAGTTGTCCCACATTGGTCAAACTAGCATTTCTGATGAACAAAGGCTGCTCAGTTCCCCAGAGAAGCATGGCCAGGTGTGGCAGGGCAGCGTCTGTGCTTTGGGATGCACCAACCTCTCCTGTTTCAGGAAGGAACTGAGGTGTCAAGTGCTACGATGAACCTAGGGAAGCAGGACAGGCTGTAGTGTCCTGGCTTTCACATACACAAAAAATCACAACCAACCAAAAAACCCCACCAAGTCTCTTCTCCCATTTCATGGAGACTGGTGATGTGACTCAGGCATAAGTGTGAATTACACTCGATATTACACTATGCAGGTAAGTTATAGCAGTAAATAAAATCTATTTGGGGGTCTGTTGAGTAAGGACAACAGACAGCTGGAAAAAATAAGCCATGTTTTACATAAAGCAAAATGAAGCAATAAAAGATGGTATACCACCACCCTGGATAAGGTCCCCCAGGTGCCAGTTCACCTATGTCCTTATGTTGGGACTTTTAAACTAGCATCTGCTTGCTTACCACTGTGGGTGTAGAGGCACAGGGCCCTGATTCCTCCATTTTCCTCTGAGGATGCCAGGTAGATATGTTAAAAGGGCTGCTGATTGTGAATATATTTATTATTTATATATACACTTTTTTATTTCTTTTGCAGTATATTCTTAATCCTAAAATATTCCTGTTGCAAACAGTGCTGCTATCCATTTTGCAGCTTAGAAAAGCCTCAGTTCTGATTTCACTGATAACAAGTTCTAAGCAAGTATAACACATCTGGAAGAAAGATTTGATTAGCAGGTACCCAAAATTAACCAAGAATATTAGTGACTGAGAAATCATTTTCCAAGGGTGAAAATTCCGTGAAATGATGAAGTTCTGACTATGCTTTAGAGAGGAGAGGTGCTAGAAACATGTAAGATGGCCTCGAGCAAATGCAACACCAGGAGGAACTTCTTCACGAAAGTGTTATCAAAGCTTAGCATCTCCCAGAAGGAAGAATTTCTGGAAGGCTGGCAGCACTTTGGGAATTAAGATCTCCATGACATCACCTAATAGTTTAACCTGTGGGAGGAAAATCAGGGAAAAGTTGAGTGAAAAACGAGCGTGTGACTTTCTGCAGAAAGAAAAGAGTGGCTGAGGCTGCGTGGCTGCAGCAACCAAGGGAAGGAAAGCTCAGCGCGAAAGCATGGAGACTGCATACATTAAGCCAAGTGCATGCTCTGACACAGCTGTCCTGAGGACAAAGAACATTGTCCCGGGCAAAAAATTATTCCAGAACCACCCACAGTTTCCTGTTTCCAACATATTTACCTCATTTCATGGTGGGGCCTATGTGGCCACAACTTTTGTTTCCTGAGGCAGCCATATTTGTGTACTCTCACATGTGTGGCCTGAAAGCCCAAGTGAGAGCATGGGGACAAATTTGGTGACTGCTGAAGTTAACTAGTGGGGAAAGAAAAAGGCATTCTGCCTTGCTTTTTAAAAAGCTTTGGCCTCCTGGCTCTGCTGACCTCTGCCATACTTGCAGAAGAGGCATTCCTGTTGCCAAATAAATACACACACTTCTGTGCCACTGATCAAGAACACCCCTCTTGAGCACCTTGCTTAGCAGCACAACCTACTGACAGCCTGCTCAGGAGGACACCTTGCTCCGCAGCTGTTTAAACGAACAAATTGACTCCACAGGTTTGGTAACAAAGGCAGGGAAGAGAGTTTTGTGTTACTGGCCTCCTCTGCTTAGCTTGGGTGCTTGGACGTAGGGAACCCAAGCCTCCCAGTTAGGCCCTTCTTACTGGTTTCTGGAAGACACAGTGTCTCTACATGGACAACACAGGCCACTTCATGATACCAGCGTTAAATGATGGGTGAAGATGGGTGGTGGGATTGTTCCACAGAGTCTTGTCTTTGGGCGCATTTTAAATGATCAGTCAACAAACTGTTTTGGATGCTGCTTCTTTACTCCCATCTTCCCCCAAACTAGTAAGTGCTTTCTCTATTCCAGGATTGTTTGGAGAGTGGGTTAAGCCAGCTGCTGGGTTAAGGATGTCCTTGCTCATGCAAAGTCATGACAGAGTAGCTGTTCTGCTTCATGATGGCAGCAAATGTGCCCCCAAATTATTGTGGGGTTGTCTATCAATGTTCATGGTGGATAATTATCTGGCTTGACCTTGAAGACTATCCATGATGGAGAGTTCACATGTGGGGACATGCATGTTATTGCAGCAGTAGGAGTAGGGCTGGCGTGTTTTATTCCTGTTTTATATAACCCTGTGTGGACTGGAGCTGAATCCCAGTAATGGTCTCCAAGGTTTGCCAAGGCAAATTCAAGCAATTAGTTGACAGCCACCATTAGCTGACAGTCACTATGGCAAGGAAGCAACTTACCTTTCGCCTAAACCCCAGCATGAATCACTTTTAACACCACAAGGACAAAGTGGCAACAAGCTGTTGACTCACTTCAAAATTCATTTGCCAGAAATGACTCAGTAAGCAACCTGTGAGAAAAAAGAGCATCGATCCTCCTGTGTTGTTTCTGAGGCAGCATGATGCCCGTCATGCAGAGCAGAAGCCACAGGGAGCTGCATGGAGTCTGAGGGAGGGAAACCATTGCAGTCCTGCCCAACACACACAGCTGAACAGGGTCCTGCTGTGTCCTATGTGTGTGATGCAATTTTGGTCTTCCCCCCCCCCCCCCCCCACTTTTCAATTCTTGATACAACAGTTGAATTTTTGATCTAATTCTGATTATTATGGTCACATACTGGACAGCTACATAAGCAAAGCACTTGAGAAAACAATCCTTTTAATTCCTGGAGACCCCCACTTTAAAATAATGAAACATTTCTTCCTCTCCTTCAAACACCACCAAGCAGCATTAATCCATTTCCTTTCAGGCTCTCTCACCCACAAGTGATGTCTCTCTTGTTCTCTGTCAGTGAAGAAGTCCTTAAAAAACACAGTTAAATGCAAAGCCAATGAGCCCCAGGGGTGCAAAGGCAAGGAGCAGGAGCCCAAACTGAGAACATGTCCTTCAGCATTGTCTGTGTTCATCAGGCCTCAGTGGCCATAGAGGAGAGTTAGACAAATTGCCCAGGTCCACCAGGGCCTATGGGAAGGGGCCATCAGCAGGAGGGAAGGGCCATCAGGGGCCCTTTTAAACATGCTTTTAAAATGAAATCCCCATGACACTGCAGCATTGCAGAACTCAGATAACCCCAAATGAGCAGACTCATGATAAAGTTATGACCGGTTGCCACCCATCCCAGTTGAATGAATATGAGGATATGTATGGAGAAGAGCTCAGGTGTGGAATAAGAGATAATAAATATAAAAGGCATGCATTAAAAAAAAATAAAAATCTTATTTAACACTCAGTAAGCACAGGAAGAATGGCAAGACCTTAAACTCCATCATGTTTATCACTGCACTCATGTGCATCACTGAGTTAATAATTGACTTAAATATACTGATCCATTGTGACAGTACATGTGTTGTCTGCAGTGTCTATTCAGGGTGTGTCCCTATGCATAGGACAATTTTTAACTTAATTCTTTTTGTGGAGATTTATAGCTGGAGCCAGGATGGACAAGTAAGTAAAAAATTAACAGGACATTTTGGTAGACAGGAATACAAGGACACTAAACCCCATCATAGCATTGCTCTGAATCCCCGAGTCTGAGTCACATCCCTGGGGTCCCTTCTCAGCTCCTTTGCCTGTCACCATTAGCAGGTGCCAGGTGGGCTGAGGACAGGGAAGCCTCTTGTTAGTAAGTTTTGGGGAAGAAAATGATGGCCCTTGGTTAAGAATGACACTTTTCTCCCTACACTTGACACATGTGGCTTTTTGGGGAGGTCTTGGAAGGAAGCCAGGGCTGGAAATCCCTTGTGATTGCAAACAAGCTGGCAGGTGCCCCTGGGAATTCTAATTCAGGTTAGTTTAGGTTAAATCAGGTTGGTCTGTGCTGAGGTCAGCCTTGCTGCTATGGAGATAGAGCTCTCCCTGCACAAGGTCAGGAGACCAGGCTTGGTAAACCCAGATACCCTCCCTTCCTAGGTGGCTGCAGGGGCAGTAGTGCTGGGCCCCAGCCCAGGTGAGTGACTGAATTTGTGTGATGTTAACTGCTGGTGTGTATTGCACTTTGTGCTGGGCTTTACTATGCTCCTTAAAAGTCTGTCCTGGGGTACTAGGGTCTCAATGTGAAATTCCCTATTGCTTTCCTTTTCTCCCAATTCTAACAGCATTTTCTCTACCTCTCTGTCTTTCTCCCTCTCCTCTCATTTCCTTGGGGGTAGGTAGTACCTTGTCTGTGCTGGCTGTCCTACAAGGATTTGGCTCTATAGCAATTTGTGCTGCTTCCTTAGAAATTAAATTAATGACTTAGTTTGGAGAAGTTTTGTGATGGGAACCTCTAGTGATCGTGATAGCCTCCTTCTAGTGAGTGATGTTTCATGTGCTCTTTCTGCCTTGTCCCTTAAGGGTCTGTGTGACCTGAGATTTTGCCTATCTGGTTACATAAATGAGACAACTTCTGAGTGATTCAGAGCAAAAAATGGTCACACAAGCAAATAGCTTTCAGACCCCAAACCATAAAGCCAAAGTCTTGGGGTATCCAATGGCATTGCCTACTGCTCTGTGCTATGTTGGCCGCTCCCGATGTGGTTCACCTGTGGGTCTTTGATCTATTACCAGCCCAGTGCAGGTTGTGAGGTGCTTTGTAGTGGTGGGAAAGGCACAAGAATGAAACTAAACTAATTACAGGCTGGTGATTTTGCACTTAATTACTCCTGAAAACTGGCAATATGGATGAAACTTGCTCCCGGTCTTAATATCAGGTTTTGCTGTCTTGCCAGATTGTATGACTGACGTCAACCTGTGATTGTAACAAAGGCTATAAAATCATAGACTTGTAAAATAATTTAGGGTGGAAGGAATCTCTGGAAGTGACCTGGTCCAGATGTTGCTGAAAGCAGGGCCAGTCCAGAAGCTGCTCGGTATCCTGCAGGGTCAGCAAGGGGAAGCCTGTGGCCAGTGCTAGCCAGGAAATCTGTCCAGAGATCATAACACTCCATTTTTGCCTCAGATAATGTATTAATGCACCCACTAAGAAAAGCTTTTGTCTTTCCAGTGTTGGGTGGGAGGAAAGTAAAATAACACAAGCATGCCAAGCCATAATTAGCTTTCAGTTCATCCATGAAGAAGAATAACTATTTAAAAAATGAACTGAGGACTATTTGTTTACTTAATAATTTTTCCCAGCAAATAAAAAAAAATATAACTTGACAACCACTTTCTACTAAGCCTGGCAGTTCTTGTGGAGATATGGCTGCCAACTAATATTATAACTTGTCACAATGGAACCGAACGCATATTAATTGCAAATACAAATCTCGAGTTTAACTCATAGTGCTACTTCGCAGTGAGGTGGGATTGTCGGTGCTCAGGTGGGCTTTAAGCTGGGGTGAAGCTGCAGCGTGGATACCTTCTGCCCTGCGTGTGCTGTGGTACAAGGTAGTGTCTGCTGTGTTTTGAGCAAGCCATGCTGCGAGTGCATTGTTTAAGCTAGGATCTTGTGCAATCTGGTGCATGTAAATTTCCAGCTCTGCTCACTTGCTTTGGTGTCCCATGTAACCCAGCTATGAGGCGGTGCATTAATTCACCTTTTTGTGTATATGGTAAAACACAGTCAAAGGAGAAATGGCAGCAGAGCTGGTGGATAAGAGAAATCAACACTTAAGTTACAGGCTTGAAGTCAATTAAAATGCAAGACTTGTCTTTGGTGCGTTTTAATTTGAAGAGAGGCTACAATAGGCAGGACTCAGTCATGAAGTCACAAGGACTTCCAAGGAGCTGCATGCAGGAATAAACCTGAGCAGCTGTGTTGGAGTGAGGACTTAAATGTCCTTTAGTTATTCTGAGGCCTTTTAGATATGAAACACCTTGTTCCACCTTAGTCCAGAGGTCCCGAGCTAGTGCACTGAGCATCTGGTCCATTGGCACAGAAATAATGTCAACGTCTTCTCTTCTGAAATGCTTAGTAAACAGCTTGTTTTCCAAAATGTGTAAATAATAGTGTTGTATAGCTTCCCCCCCCCCCGCCCTTGTGTCACCTTCACTGCTTCATTAGTATATGTTCTCATGGAATTTCATTTTAAACTTCCCTCAAACAGTTTACCTGTCTGCTAGGGTTTTTGAGGAAGGAAAGGCCTTGTTTCATATCTGGTAAGTCCACCTCCCAGCCCTTCAGTAATCTATATTTAGGGTGAAAGTACTACGCCAAAACTGTGACTCAGCCAATGGTAAACTTATGCTTGCTATTCAAAAATACTCCTGCCTCATTTCCAAGATGGGATGTTCTCACACAATTCATCAGATTTTTTTTTTTCCCCTTGGCTAAGCATAATTTAATTCATTGTTCACCTCAGCAAATGAAGGGCAGCAGAGCAGGGTAGAACACCAATTGCCTAAGGTACATTTCTGCTTATTAAGTTATTTAGCCTGTACGCTTTGTTCTCACTGCTTGGAGTATGCAAACTGTCTTCCTAAAAGGCCCCTGACCCAGTGGCTAGACCGAAGCACCTCCTGGCACACTGCAGCTGCAACGCCACAAGTCCTGGCCTAGGAAGGATGTATTTTTGGACAGGGGTAGTGTTGTCTCTTGTGCCTTCAGCAAAGGAAGGACACAGAAAACAAGCATTGCTCATTTTGCTACTTAAGCTCTGGGCAAATTGGCCTGTCTGTCTCTTCCTGTCCCTTGCCTCTCCGCATGTCCCTCATTGTGAAATGGCTCCTTCGCTGCTCTACCAGCAGATTGCTGTGTGATCTCTCCCCGTCTCTCAGGTTCTTCCCAAGAGCCCGGGGTGGCAAGGAAGTGCTCTTTCCCCTTGTTCAGTGAGGGAACCAGAATCCCAAAGAGGTTTAAGATTTATTTTTTCTAAATTCCTTGGCACCTGGCTTACCTCCATGTCGTTTGGTGCCTGGATACTACTGGGGATTTGGGGAGAAACACCTTACCCATGGGACAAAGGCTGTGGCAGAGCAGGCATTTGTCCACAGCCCCTTAAGCCCTAGCTAGTGCCCACACTTCAGCTTAGGTCTTTCTGCCAGATTCAGCAACTCCTGATTTCCATGGCAATAAATCACCAGTCTTGATTCCCTCAGCATTAAATACACAACAGCAGTTGGAGGCAAAAGGTATGGATGTCATAGATATGGCATATGTAGAGGGGACTTCTTAAAGCCCAGTCCTGGATCAAGTTTTTAAGCATTTCCCATTGAGGAGGAACAAGATGAGTATGCAGGGCTGCCCTTGCATAACGTGGACTTTGCTGTGGCCGCACCTGGCACTGTGCGGGGACCTTGCATAATTCTCCTACTGGAGAAGGATTACGTTGGATACATCTGAGTGCCCCCTGGCCATCATTGCAGCATCCCAGGGAACAGCTCCGTTGAGATTTCCTGGGAGATCTGTAGGGGTAACAGTAACTTGGCATTAGGTTTAAACCCTGACTTTACTAACTAGTCTATGACATTTTATTTTTTGTATCTTTTTAATGGGGTGCCTTTGAGGCAGCTTAGGAGGATGTTATGTCTGGTGGGGGGGAATTTACTATTGACAAGGCTGGGTTTTCTCACTGCATGAGGGGCAGCCCTACTTGGTGAAAATACCCTAGTTCTTGCAAAAGAAGTCTTCCTCCCTCTCTATCCCCCCCCTTTTCTCTTCTATTTGAATGGAGGGTATTTCCACTGAAAAATTCTTGTGGAAATTCAGTCAAAAGATGCAGAGTGCACGATTGTGCAGTGTTTGATGTTCCCATATACAGTAACCGTGGGCATCACGTCAGTGGAGGTGAGTGAGACAACACAGACCTGGTCAGGGAGCATGTCCCACCACTCAGAACAACGTATTCTGTGTATGTTCTCGAGCAAGGACTTCTGCGGCATCATGTAGCAGGTGATGCCCAGTAACATTCCTCTTTGAGGGGCTGCCTGAGCACTCTGATGTTCTTACGCAGACAGAAATGGCTCACAAATTAGTAAGATATTTTCCTCAGGTAACTGAATGAGCTATTGGATTGACTTTGCTTAAAAGCTACAAAGTTAGTTGAGGTATATGCTGTCCTGCAGCAGGAAAGCTTGGGCATTTCTGTCAGCTTCCATAAGGGGTACTGGAGCAATACTTAGAGATGCTACCAAAGAGGAACTCCTGCTGCAGCAAATAGTGGGTGAAATTATCCAGGAGCATTTGCATTCATAGCAATTCTGCCTTGGAATCTATCGATCTTTCTTTGTGTGCGCTCCTTTTCCACCTAATTTGGCACAGCTCTAGCGCCACTTGGTTGCTGATATTACAATGCAGGAGTTGATAAGCACTTGCCAGCATTCAGAAACTTTCCATTCCCACACTTTACCAGCCCTGGCTGTTCTTCAAACCTGTCACTTGAAGCTGTTTGAGCCACGCAAGAACAATGGCAAGGGAGGGAGAAAGTGTTACTACTGATCTCTATCTGAGAGCCTCCTTTGGTGCAATTACCGACTGGGAAGATAAAAAGTGTGGTGGACAGAGAGTGAATTTGGATGACGGTCATGCATGGAGGTTAGTGCCCTGGAAGAGGAGCCATGCAAATGCTGGCTGAGCACCAAGCAGCTATAGCGTATCACAGCACACAGCCTGGGCCCTCCACATGGGAAAAAGGAGCCAGGGAGAGCCCTGGGACAAAGGGCCAGGAGCCGTGACTGCATCAGTTCCCACTGTCACCAGGGATCTAGGGCTTGGAGGTGGGACTCCCTGCCCTGGGCAGCCAGGAGCAGCATTTCCCCTCACTGCATGGGTATGGCAGGAGCTGTGGGCACCTGGAGCATGGCTGGTGACATTTCTAGCCTGTCCCTCCCATGTCTTCAGAGGCTTTGCAAGCTTATGAACTGCCAAGAGGTAAAATCCACTTGTAGATGTTACGATGGGCCTCCTCTTCACCCTTAGCAGATCAGAGTAAGCCCTTCCTCCTCCCTGCTCTTGCAAATGTGGGAGCATCACACTGTCTTGGTTAGGGTGTGATCTGGCCAGACAGTCCCATGATTGATGTGAATATTTACATCCAAGCTTTTGTGTTGTCAAACACTTACCATCGATGCAACACCACTAAACACTTCTAGGTAAGATCAGAGAAATCTTGCCAAAGAGGCTTTCTCTTTCATAGTGTATATTTTTTTTATTCCATTTTCTTCTCCTTTCAGCTTTCATGCACTTGGTTTGCCCTACTCCCACTGTTGATCCTGCCCTGCTTGGCTCAGGCTGAGGTGTCTGTGGGCTACCTGGCATGGGCTCGTGTACCAGGAGGAGTTTTGCTGCCGCGCTGACCTGGGACGTGTTCTTGCCCCATGTCCTCCTCCAGCCTGGGCTGTGGTGTGCTGCCTGTGCCGTGTGCTGGTGCATGTGCAGGGACTGCTCTAGGTTACAAATAAATGACTGGCTTTGACTCGGGAGGCTTTCCTGATCGCATTCTTCACCTAGCTACAAAAATGGTTATATTGGCCCAGGACAGTGTGTTTGAGGTGGCTGGGGACATAAATGCATATTCAATTACAACTATAGCATCCTTGAATGAAAAATGTGTATCTTCGTCCGACTGAAGACAATACCAGAGCAGTCAGCAACAAAGTTGTGTTGCACTCTGAGGAGCTGGTGTATTTTTCCAGTGGAGTTTGACAGAGGGGCCAGATCTCCACGTATCAGCCTTGACAGCATCTCCCTCAGCCTCTGGCAGTAACCCCTGTGATGGTTTAACTTCACCCCGCTCTTACTGCACTACAACAACAAGGCTGTTACTGCTCTCTCAGCCCCCCTGCATCTTTCCTTATCGCTTAGGGTATCTCTAATACAGCTGGTGGTGAAGCTATTTTGTGAAAGGGGTAGATGAACTTCTAGTTCTTGAACCTCATCAAGAGGATCACTTGGAGGCAGAATTTTTTTTTTTGAAGCAGAATCAGTTGCCTGAATGGATTATTGATGTGTAACTGCGGGAGTAGCAAACCACAACAGGAGGGCAAAAGATGCTGCAAAGAATAAGAGGAAGACTCTGTAAATGCTTGAAGCCAGCATGGCAGCTGAAAATTTTGTCTCCTGAAATGTTGGCCTCAGAAGTTTAAAACTGCACTGGTATATATGCCTGAGCCCTGTGTGCTATTACAAACGTGCAACACATGTGGAGATGGACAGACCAGTGTCTGGCTCTGCAGGTCTTGGAGGTCAGGGAACTGATCAAATTGTTCTGCTGCAGCTGATAACAAGAATAGAGAAAATCTATTATTCTTGCTACTTTATAAAGCATGTTGAGACCATTAACAGAAGTGTAGTGGATCCATTCAAAGTGGTGCTTGTCATAGTTTAATGAGCCTCATAATGGCTATTATAGGCCATAGTGTGATATAATTAGAGCTTGCTAGCATAGAAACTATCTGAAAACAAAGATCCAGGTATTTTTGCCATGACTGTGTATTCCTGAATGCTTTTTTTCCCCTCTGACTTAATGAACAGCTGTGCCCTATGGCATTTCAGAAGTCACAATAATGAATTTCTCAGAACAGCTATGAGTGAAAAAGGACTATCCATCTCTGTGACTGATAAGACTTGTAAATAGAAACTTCTTGTCTTCCCTCTGTGTCTTTAATTAAAATGGGGACCTACCCTGTTCTTCAAATGTCAGAACAGAGAAACTAGGCTATGCAAATCTTTAACGCTGACTTTGCAGAAGACAGTAAGGTTGGATCTGAAGTTTTACCATGTCCTGAATGAGATTTTTTTTCTTCATAAAGAAGTCGAAGCTTGCTAAGCAGGCAGCATTTATCATTGCTCTGGTGCTATGGGATCTTGCTCCAAGAGGCATCTCTGTAAATTCAAGAAGCAGAGCACAGAGCTGCTGCGCACACTGCCCCATGCCAGAACGTATGCAAGACCAAGCTGCATCCTCCTAGTCCCTTCTCACCACAGGGGTGAAAAGCACCAGGCAACTGATAGCTCAGCATTACACAATGCAGCTGAGCACGGTGCTCCCAGCAGGAGTGGGGCTGGCTGGCTTCCTGCCCGCCCTCTGTTTCTGTTCTGAGGGTGGCTGCATTCAGAGGATCGCAGGACTGAGGTGCATCAAGCAGAAGAGCTGTGGGGTGGAGGTTGTCCTTTTGGCTTTCTCCTGTGCTGTTGTGCTGGTGCAGGTGTCTATGACCAAGGCAATGGACATCTGAAGAAACCATGACTGTCCTTGCTGTCTCCTGCTCCCTTCTTAACCTTGACTGTTTTTCTATAGTCAGTTTGTGTATGGGCGCTGGAAACTGCTTGAGGCTCTGAATTAGGTCCTTGTCTAGGGATGAAGCAGTTAACTAGTTAAGGGCAACATTTAAAAAAATAAATAAAAATACAAGCCCACAGAGTAACAGAACAAAAGTCTATTGAGGGGCAGGCAGTAGCATGGATCCAGAGTGGCTTGTGGGCTTCCTGCAGCAAGTACAGAGCAGGGCAAGGTGGTGCAGCCCCAGCTCCTCATTCTTGCACTTTGAGAAATACGAGCAGAGTTGTTACTTGCTATGTCCCATTATTCAGTCACCCAGTGAAGCCCTCCCTGTTTTCATGCTTACACTAAGTACAGCTCCTTGAAAGACAAACAAACGCATGCTCTCTTTTTCTCGTTTTCTCTTGAGAGGAAGCTTAAAAATGGCCAAAGCCCTCAGTGTCTCTTGATGACTTTGCGAGAGCCCTTGAAACGTCACACTGCGTAAAGGTTTAGGATTGCTCAAACCAGGAAACCTCAAACACAGAGCTCTCATTTTTATCTGCAACAACAGGCGTTGTGGCATTAGTTTTTAAGAATAAAGCTGCAAAACTGCTTGACGTGGAATTTTTTTTAACCAAAAACAATGCATTGAAGAATTCAAACGTGACATTTTAGTAAAGTTTGTGGTGTACGTAGAATGGTCTTTTACCTGCAGTGACACACAAATGTTAGCACCACTAATTTTGCATAACTTCTTCTGAGAGTCTTCCTCCATAAGGTTTGAATCAAAGCTGCCCTTTCAAGTTGAGTTATGACAGCATGAAGTTCTAGCAAGACAGCGTGACCACAGGAGACTCAGTGCGTGTGCTTGTTAATCATCACAGCGTCACAGGTAGCCCTGCTGTGGCAAAACTGCTTTCACGTGGCATTTGGCAGTGTGCAGATATGAACTGGGAGATGTGGTGACCTGGTCAAAGCGAAGGAATTGGTGCATAGACCAAATCCTTTCACTGCAGTATTTTTGAAAGGTATTAACTAGAAGGAAAAAATAATTCAGTCCAGAGCGTCTGTCATTCTGCAAGGCAGCATGGACAGTCAGGTTTTTTTAATCCTGATTTCTGCATTCCCATTTGCTGCCTGTTTTATGCAGCAAAATGGGAAGTCACCATCCTGCTGCTTCCTTCAGGAGTTATGGCTAATGTGTGGGAAGATAGACTCACTTTGCTTTGAACTTGGTGTAGTGCAAACTTTCCTTTGATTTTAGTCTTTCACATACTGACCATTTCTGATGAAAGAATGAACTAGCTTGCTCTAGTCTACTCGTAGGTCTCTTTAAGCCTAAATGCTGATTGCAGGGGCAGGAGGCTCATCCTTGCAAATTCTAAACAAAAAAAGAGAAGTGATGGGGGAACTGTAGATTTTTCAGAAATGAAGGAAAAAACAGCTAATCACATTGGATTGGGGTAATTGCCTCACACCTGAAAGGTTTACCCTGATTTTCTTGCTGGCTTAAGAGTATTACTTGCTGAATGTATTGAATATTTTCCTGGGGAAGTAGTCACTGTTCCTGGGGGTGTTCAAGGAAAGGTTGGACGTGGTGCTTAGGGACATGGTGTAGTGGGTGACATTGGTAGTAAGGGGATGGTTGGACCAGATGATCTTGGAGGTCTTTTCCAACCTTAATGATTTTGTGGTTCTGTGGAATGAGAATTGATTAGGAACCAGTTTTCACTAGGAGTGTGCTCTATCATTGAGCTCTTCAGTAAGGGGGGGAAAAAAGTAGTTTGACATCACAGAATAACTCAAACTCAAAGCTGAAATCAAGACAAGCCAATCCAATAACTACTGACTGAAATTGATGAAAGGTACGTGCTGTGGAGTGCGATGCTTTTCAACATTGCATGCCTCGCGGAATTTATATATGCTGTAGTTACTGTTAGACCATGCATCTTAAATCAAAATAGGTCATAAATTGATTTCATTCATATGCCACTTGACCTAAAGCAACTAGATTCCCTGAAGGAAAGGGAAGGTTTGTACGTAGAAGGTAGGGTAAAGGTAGACATGGCAACATTTGTTAGGTCGAGGCCACATCTTCTGTTAGACTGATTATCATATCTGGAAAAAGTAGGTTGGCTTTCAGGCACAAAAGAACATCTTCAGGGATACTATCTTCTCACTACAGATGCTGCCTTGCCAGTGTCTTTAGACAATGCCAGCCACTGCTCTTTTCTCAAAGAGAGTAATCAGTTATCTTCAAGAGTTACCCAAAATACTTCTTGCATTCCCCTTAATTTGCAACTCATAAAAAAGCAAACAATATCAACTTTGGCTTGTGTCCAACAACGATCCTGATAAGATTTCTCAGGAACCTAAACCGAACAAGCTAAAAGTCATTTCATTGACGCAGCTCAGCGGTATATCAAGATGTCACTTATGACGTAGTTGTTTACTTACTTTGACTCAGTCCAAAGACACAAATAATTGTAATGGATTATTCATTGTGTTTTAAGAAAAAAAACACGTTCTAATCATACGTTTTAGGTTTCTTTCAGTATTCCACTCTTTGTTGTAAGGTCTGGAAATAATTAAACCTACTAGACTCCAAAAGAAATGCATATCCAAAGGAAAAATATCAAGATGGACTTCGAGTGTCTTATATTAAAGAGAGTGAAGGGTGAATAAATAACACTCTGAGATGAACTAACCTGGGGATCACTAGTTTGGGCCCTGGTTTTCTGTAGGTGATAGCTATTTGCAAGTGTCTGATGAGCACTGGATAACTGCGTGTACAACTACCGATACAAATAGTTTCTGGGAGCAATGTCTGTTTAGAGGAGCACTGTGTAAGCTCTCCCTGACTCTTCAATGGAGCTATGTTTTAGGTCATGGCAATTTTTTCCTCTTTCCAGATCTCTGACGTATCCATTGGAAAGGCTTGGTTCCTTACATCAGCAGGCAGCATCTTCATTGTGTAGTTCCCTTACAGTGGTTCATGCCTCTTGCTCAGTGAAAAAAACTGTGCTGAGGCCTGAACCAAACTTGCAGGTGGAAAGAGCCCCTGCATGAAGAGGTATTATAACTTCAACATCATTTCTGTAGGTCTTTCTTCATTAGAAGAAGTAGACCCAGGGTCTACATAGTGAATGTCCCCCAAACTGCAGCATTAGAAATCTAATCTAAATACACCTTTCTAAACCTCTCTGAAACCATGTGGGCAAGACTTCTAAGCCCGGGCATTTCCAGGATTTTCCATCCATCTGAACTTGGAAGGAAAAACTCTAATTATCACATGGCTCCAAAAGTTCAGAACTGGAACCATTTGTACATCTCCAAGGCAGGAATTTCATTCTTGTGATGAACCAGGCTTTTAAGAATCCAGACAGGTTACTGCTTGATATCATAAGGCCCTTAAAAAAAAAAAAAAAACTCAGGAGAAGGCATTTTTTCACTCATCTTCACTTCTGGCTGTATACCAGTGATATGCCTGTGTGGTTTCAGAGCTGTCAGAATCAGGATGGTATTTCAGTGGTGGATGAAACAACAACAACTGGATAATTTCTGGATAAATTATATAGTAAACAAGGTAGTGGTTTACATGCTCTGAGCAGTGACTTTTTTTTTTAGTAACTTTCAGTAATTTTTAATATATTTTCCATACACAAATTCCTTCCATTGCAAGTGTTAACCTGATAAAAATCTGGGCTTAATATAAGTTGATCTTTCTATTTCACAACTTCTAGCTCTTAAGAAGAAGACATAGTGGTGACATGTAGAATATACCATTTCTTCTTGGCAGAGGTGGGCATTTTACTTCCCAAAAGTCAAAACAAGATTTATAACAAAATAAACATTTTATTGAAATGAATGGGAGGCGGAGGCTGGCCAAGATGAGTAATATGCTTATAATAACCCTCAAGCTTCTTCTCTGGCTGACTAGATTCATCCAGAGGAAGCTTCTTCAGCTCCAGCATCAACACACAGAAGATTTTTTGCAATTACAGAAGTACCCCTTGCATTGAGTGTAAACACGGCAAAATGATAAGAGTGGAAGAGGGTATTGGTGGGAACAAGGCAACCTGGAACTTCATCTGTTTTCACAATATTGGAAAAGCTGTGTGTGTGGTTTTTTATTATTTCCCCAAGGCAGGAGGATTTGCTGGAGATGCCATGCTGATGTGTGCTATTTATATTTTTTTCTGATGGGGAGCAATGGGGAAGCCCCATTTCTTCCTCTTGGAGCTGTATCAGAAGTAGCCCCTTTACTTTGTGCTACTGCAGTGAAAGCAGTGACAGCAGGAGGTGGAAGGACCTTGTGGATGGAGCAAGAGTTGGAGGTTGATAATTGCTTTGGGACCTGGTTGCAGGCTTTAGTTACTACATTTTTCTTATTCACTGGTTTTCTTTTTTCTTTACCCTCCTTCCCTCCCTCCCCGCCCCCCCCCCCCGTCAATTTTATCCTCTCCCCACCTCATGTCAAATTTTCTTAGATTGCAAATGTCAAGGGCTGGTTAGAGATAGAAACTCCCATTAAAGTTTCAACTCTTAAGTGTTGAGGTTTTAAGTATTAACGTGTTAGGGTTAATGCTTAAGCATTATTGTCTGGCAGTAATCCTCCTTAAAGACAAGCCTGAGCCTTGGCCTTTATGAGAAGATTTTTGGGACTGCAGTGCTGCGGGGCAAGCAGCTGCATGCAGGGATCCACTCTGGCCATGGGATGTGAGCAGGACTGGTGGTGAGCACAGTGTGTGGGACGGACAGACAGGTGACATGGGAGGCTGCCTGCTCGCAAACTCAGGAATGAGCTGCTTGTATGTGAGCAGAGTGGGCTGTGGATGGAGATGATACAGGATCTCTCCTAAGCCCCAGCTGAAAAATACTTCATCCCACCCTGCAGACCTGAAGGGACTGCTTGGTGCCACTTGCTGCTTAGCTTGCTGCCAGTGTAATCAAGAGCCTTGCAAGTTGTTAGGGCCACTTGACATCTTGATTAGTCTGTCCTGTCACAACCCCAGTTGTTGCAGAAATATGTGGAAAAACAGAATTGGGTCATGCCTTCATTTGCGATCTCACTGGGCTGTAGCTTCTGCTCTTGCGTCTTTGATGTTTGTCAGTCACTGTATTCAAGGACACACATGCTTTGGCTTCTGAGCTGGAATCTCATCCCCTTCTACTCTGTGTGCAGGGGCCTCTCCTCTCTGCAGCAGCCTATAGGACTTTTGTGGTCTGAGTTGCTTGAAAAGAAGTGCGAAAGGAGCCAACCAACCCATTGCAGAGAAGCGGAGCAGTGTTACCCCTGCCCACTCCCCTCTTTTGGGTGCTCAGTGACCACAGTATGGTTTCCACCGGCAACATCTCAGGGGACTGGTCCTTTGTGGCTGACTGCAATGTCCTTGATGTTCATGTGGTTGATTGATGGGAGGTCTACCGAACAGCAGCTTCCTCCCTGTGCTTCTGCAGAAATGTTACATTTCTGAAATGAAGTATGTTCTTTGCATGTCAAATGGCAATGGGGTGTTTTTGCAGCTCTCCTGGCAGCCCACAGGCTTGGCATATTGCACACAGAAGAGCCGCCAAGGGTACACACTTTTTAAAAAAAAAAAAAAAAAAAAAAAATCCCTCATAGGCAACTGACAGAGTTAGGTGCCAGATTAATCAGGACTCCCCATTGTCTCTCTGAGACAAACGCTCAGATTAAATCTATTGTTGTTGGGCTTGATGGGACAAAGTGTTACTGAGTTACATCATAACTATAATGTGGAAACTGGAACACAGCACAATTTATGAAGGAATGTTCCCTGGTATTGTTTAGAAATATCACCACAGAAGAAGTTTGTGGGAATGATTATTTGAAATCTGCTGGCCTAACAGTGGCTTGAGCCCAGCTTCAGGACGCCTAGCTAGGCTCTGCTCCATGGCTTAAGTGAACTGTTTAACCTTTGTGCCTCTGCTTCACCCTTTATTAGCAGTCATGTTAAAAATACTCGTCTGCCTTCCTGCAGGCATTTGTCAGTGTTTCTGACTGGCCCTGGCGCACACACACCAGTGCTAGTGTTGCAGACTTTCACCATGTGCGCTGGACCTGCTGGTTCCTTATCCTTCTCTGTCTAACCCGGTCATCACATTCTCATCGCTGTAGCATCTCAGGGGTGATTTTGTAGTGGCTGGTGGCCTCCTCCGCCGATGAGAGGTCACCTCCTGCACTGCCGTTGGGCCTGGGGCTGCCGGGTGGTCTGGGAGCTGCTCCATCGGCCTGGCCCTGGCATGTGTCCATGGCTTCCTCAGCCTCCTCAGGGGTCTGCACCTGGGCCGAAATATATACAGCGTTGTGTATGAACAGGGGGCAGGGACATGCTGCAAGCCAGGGCCATGTAGCGAGCATTGTGTGAGGACAGCCCGGCCTTACATGACAGGAGAAAGCACGAAAAGCGCAGGTTGTGCAAGAGGCAGCAGTAATGAGGCCTCAAAGAAGCTACTGCGGGATTTGAAAAAGGTGGGAATCAGACTGTCTTGTCTAGCCACCTTATGCGACTCCTAATAAAAGACATATATATCCATGAGAGACACTGTCTGCATGGGATTGTATCCAGATTTTGCAGCTCAAGTCCATCTCCACCCAGGCTGAATCCTCCCTAATTTCTGGGAGTCCTTAGCTCACAGGGCTTGCAGATGTGGCAGAAGGCTGCAGATAACTTGAGCAATCTTATGGTTGCTGGTATTAAGCTGAACTCTGAAATTCAGAGAGAGGGCCAGCAGCCTCTTTCTCACTGACAGTTACAGGACCGTGCAGCAAAACAACAAAGTGCTTTGTATGTACTGAGCGCCATCTGACATTTGGTAACTGTAAACAAAGCATCAAGATGTCTCTTTTGCTTCAGTTGTGAAGGGGGAGAACTATTCATTCTCTAAATTTCTTTTTTAATTTTATGGCAAGCTGAATTTTAAATTCTTATTGTCACGAGCAGCTACTTAAAATGATGACTTACATTTGGATAACTTAAATCAATTACACGTGAGGTTTTGTGAAGCAAATAAAAAATTTGCTACAGATGCATTGACCTGTTGCGCTGTGTGTTACGTTTATGGCTGCTGCAAAAATCCAGTTCTGCAGCCTGAAAGCTCAGCTCTCATCTCTGTAAAATTGTACAGAGTTAGGGGACACTGATGGGACAAAAGGCACAGGAGACTTAGGGAAGAAATCAACACCTGTATGTATCTTAAATGTAGTTTGGGGTGGTATCTAACGGGTCAGGTTTATCATGGTAGCGAATCATAATCTCGTCTAATCTCAGAAATTGTTCCTCAGGCTCTGAGGAAAATCTTGAGGAAATCTCTGAGGAAATTTTGATACCAAAAATGCTCATCCTTTGAAGGACTTCCGTGACCTGGGTGAGTCACCTGCTCAAGTGCCTTTCTTCATTCTTGTGCTGTTTGCGTGGGGGAAAGGGGCATGAACCTCAAAGGTGCACTGGTTGCTGTATATGCTCAGGCTCTGTCTAATGTAGTTGGGCACTGCATTCGATTAAAGACAGTCATGTGGTGCTCCCCTCTTATGTATGCCTTTTTGTTTTGGGAAGCATACAGGTGCAAAGTACTTGGATGTATTGTAACTTGTTAACTTGAAGGCCTCAAAACCACCATTTCCTCATTTACAAGGCTTTATTCATGAAGAGAGTTATGATCAGGCACAACTTATTCTGGGATAGGAGACTCCAATTCAAAGATGCACAAATTATTTGCACAAAAGTAAATGTTTTCTAGTTATATGAAAGCCCTGACATCCCTGAGGAAAGATTTTTAATTTTTTTTTAAAGGCTTTTCTACTATAAAGGGCCAATGTAAACTTATAGGACTCCAGAACAGAAAAGAGGGTGGAGAAGGAAGTTTTCTTTATGATGCTGTGTCTTTTCTTATCTTCCTCTGTGTTGGGGTCGGATGAGGCCAAGGAGCTGGGTGTGACCTGGGCTTTAGCAACATATATGAGCTGTCCTGAGTATGGTTCTCACTGGCACATCTGACACTGGCTCATTCGATTGTCTGACTGTTGGAAAGGAGATCCTTGACCTTCAATCTCATTATCTCTAAACAAAGGAGGAGAACCTGCAGGGTCAGTGGCTTTACCTGTACTGGATTGTACCACATCTTCCTTCCCTTTGTCTTTTCTTCTCTTGTCTTTGCCTTTATCTTTGTTTTTCTCTCCACTTTTTGTTTTGTTTTGGTTTTCCCTGATTTCAGGAGGCATGGGGAATTCTAAGTTAAAGCAAATACAACCTGTGGCACCAGCAGGCAGCTTTTGAGTTGTAATCTCCTGGGTTGTGTTGTCATAACTTTGTTGGTGTTTTGGCCATAAACATGCCATGCTCACTTAAGAGGCAAGGGCCATGCCATATGTTAATTTTGTCTGGCAATGTGTGCTTAGAAAATAAAAGATTTCTCTGTCACATGTGTTTAGAAGAGAAGCTAATTAGAAAGGAATGTTAACATATGGCATTAACCAATAATTGCAACATAACAGTAAAGCTAAATTTGGTACTAGTGAAAGGGCATAAGCCAAGTACCTAGACCAGCAGACAAAAATCGTTGCTGTTACCAAAAATGGTTTGTTGATGATATTGAAACTAGTGAGAACAGTTCAGCTGACAGCTTGAAGATCAACATTAGAATTGGAAGTGCAAACAGATTCAAAAAAGTAGTGAAAGAACTACTTCAGAAAGAGATGACTGCATGGATTAGTGGCCTCATCAATTGATGAAGTTAGCTTCAACTCCAGCTGGTGAAACTGTACCACTGTCTTCCACAAGCCGTGATAATTTATGTCCTCTGACAGCTTCATTTTGGGGGGTTTAGAGAAGGTCTTTGTTTAGATCTGAGAATGTGCTGTGCCATTCAGGTCTGCTAATCTGGTATGTAATCGGAGCTGCCAACCCTGCACACCAGGCATGGCTGAGGATGTAAATCTTCTACTGCAGAATGCTAAATCCATTAGCGTAATAAATTGTCTCTGTGCATGGAGTATAGTAAGCAAGAGTTAGGGTGCCAGTTCTGGTCTCGTGGGTTTACTGCAGCCACCAACAAAGACGGGGAAAATGTGTACCGTTATGGGATGTATCCTCAGACAATTCAAGTGAGCTGTGGTGAAGGAAACTGCTGAAAATGCATGTAGTGCTGTGAAGAGTGTATTCAAGACAATGTGAACAAGGACTGTGTGTTCTCATCCTGGGAGGAGAAGAAATAAATACTGTAAAACTGCTTTAGGAACGGCAGCTCAACATAACACAAGGACACAACGAAGTAGCAAAATATTAGTTGGAAAGGTTCCAAGGATGGAAAATTTGTGACCAAGAAACCCCGCTTCTTCCAGAAAGCAATGAAATAGAAAAGGTCATGAAGACGTAGGAATGAGAGAAGGAAAGCCTATCAGCAGTGAAGCTGATCACAGGACCTGAGCACTGAAACAAAATATCGTAGCATTATATAGGCAAAACAATGATCGAGTTTTGAGTCATTAGCATGAGAGTAACTAGTGATGTGCTTTTGTTGTCAATGGAAATTATGGAAGGAAAGTAGCTCAACAGGCAGAAGGAGCTAAGCCTTCCTGAGGGGAAAATAAGGGAGAGTAGCCTGACATGTGCAAAGGGAATGAGATGCCTTCTAATATTAGGGAAGACATTAGTGGTTGCTGGGAAGGATGAGAAATTAGCCTCATGCCTTCAGAAAGCAATACATGCCAATCCTTTGACTCAGGAATACAGACACTGCATTTGGTGGATCACAGTATCTGCTTGGATGTGACAGTGTAATGTTGTTACCAAGCATGCTATTTTAACTCGGTGTTTTTCTGAAGATCCAGGCTTGTTAAATATCCATAACTCCTAGTTTTTATGAGATTCACTATAGTCTGCATTTCCTGGAAGATATTTATCAGACTTTCAGTGCTGAGAAGCAGTTTTTCCTAGAGGGAGAATTTAAGATATTTTAGATGTATTCAGATGATAACTTTAGCTGAGTGGGACTCGGGAGTCATTATGGGCAGAAGTGATTGAAAGAAGCCCTCTGTATTCAGTAATGCAGCTCCACGTGGTTCTCTGTCTTCAGCTTCTCAGGCAATGGAAATGGCATTTTTCCTGGAAGTGCTTAAAATAGGTAGTGCCTCTGGAGCAACATGGGACCAAAAGTAGTTTGTGGGTTACTGCCAGACCCCGTGCCTGATGGCGTTGTGTTCCAATGCCTTGTGGAGGTAAGATCTCAGCACATATCAGCCCATGACCATCAGATTTCCTTGAGAGGAAGACCTGGGTATGTTGGCTGGCAGGGAGCTGTATATTACCAGTAAAGAAAGATTAAACCTGGTGAATCAAACAGCACCAAAGGCTGGTCTCAGTCTCTGACTTACTGTAGTCCATGCTGTCTAATCTTCGGCACGCTCCCTGACACAGCCCTTGAGTCACTCCTGGTGTCACCATCCCAGGCAAGGGCCACAGGGGCAGTTTGGAAGAGAGCCTGCACTGAGGCCTGTTCCCAGGAGACAGCCTGCCCAGTCCCAGCATGCCAGGACAGAGGGCTTAGCTGCATGGGCACAAAGCCAGTAGAGCCACATGGACTGTTTTATGGTTCATCAGCTTTTGGTCCAGGACCCCAAATAAGTCTCACTACTTGTGTCTGTATGAAGGTTTTTGCCCATAGGATTAAGGAAATTCATCATGTCTGGACTCAGAGGTACATTTTCTAGGAGTACAGATCTAATCCCTGGTTGAAAACTGGTAGGAAATAATAAGCATATGTATAATCGAACATAAATTCCTCACAACAATTTAATTCCTAATTCATGTTAGTAAAGATCAGTTTTCTCTTTTTCCCCATCGATATGCAGAAGGAGCCTAGTTGATCAGCTTATAGTGATGACTTTCAAAGGCTGGAAATTAATTGAGTCCAGTCCTCCCTAGGTGTGTCCCTGTCTTTTCTGGAAGCTGGAGAAATGCCCCTGCTCTTCCCCTGTCCTCTTTACACAGGTCCCTCTGTGTAAAGGCTGTGGGTGTCTCTGCCTGGCTGTGAGCTGATTGCACAGATGTGCAATGTGAAGTGGGAGCATTCCTGCAGCCTCCTTTCAGGTGGGCTTTTTGTTTAGCTTGATGTATCCTTTTCTTGGTATTTTTACAAGTCTTCCTCTGGTCTCAGTTTCTGCTGTTCCAGGCATCTTTTATTTATTTATTTTTATTGCACAATGTGTCTACAGGTTTTAATGGGACACCTTAACAGGGCTAAACAAGCATCAGTCAAACTCCAAATACATTAAGGAGGCATTTCATTGTTTTAAAACTGTTTTTAAGTGACTGATTGGATTGCTAGCAGTGAAATGAAGTGGTTATTTGCCTAAAAAAAACACCTTAAAGTCTTTACTACTCATCAGAGTTACAGCCTAAGGCACTGCTATCCCACTATCTTCAGCAAAAGTACACCTGTCATGCACAATCATCACTTTGCCTGTGTTGTCTCCAGCCCAAGGCCATGAGAATATAAATATAGATGAATTTCTCGTTAACTTTAAGGGACTGCATGCGCTCCACTATACTAACAACACCTTTTCTTATTCCACTGGTGCAAGGCCTTTGCCCATGCCGCAAACCTGATGCGTGTCCTCCACATCACTGCTCAGCTAAGGCCAATAAAAATATCTGGGGACGTTCTCTTTAAGTTCTAATTCTCAAATAACCTGTGTGGATTTTTTCACCAGTATTCTTCCATAATGTGTTATTGAGCATCTAGTTTCCTGAGCTGGTGGAAGGGGATGGGGAGCAGGATGTGGCCTTCGCTATTCATGAGGAAATGGTTGGAGACCTGCTAAGGAGCTTGGATGTGCGCAAGTCGATGGGGCCGGATGGGATGCACCCGAGGGTACTGAAAGAACTGGCGGAGGAGCTGGCCGAGCCGCTTTCCATCATTTATTGGCAGTCCTGGCTATCGGGGGAGGTCCCAGTTGACTGGCGGCTAGCCAATGTGACGCCCATCTATAAGAAGGGCCGGAGGGCAGACCCGGGGAACTATAGGCCTGTCAGTTTGACCTCAGTGCCAGGAAAGCTCATGGAGCAGATTATCTTGAGGGTCATCACGCGGCACTTGCAGGGCAAGCAGGCGATCAGGCCCAGTCAGCATGGGTTTATGAAAGGCAGGTCCTGCTTGACGAACCTGATCTCCTTCTATGACAAAGTGACGCGCTTGGTGGATGAGGGAAGGGCTGTGGATGTGGTTTACCTTGACCTCAGTAAGGCTTTTGACACCGTTCCCCACAACATTCTCCTCAAGAAACTGGCTGCTCGGGGCTTGGACTGGCGTACGCTTCGCTGGGTTAGAAACTGGCTGGATAGCCGGGCCCAGAGAGTTGTGGTGAATGGAGTCAAATCCAGTTGGAGGCTGGTCACAAGTGGTGTCCCCCAGGGCTCGGTACTGGGGCCGGTCCTCTTTAATATCTTTATCGATGATCTGGATGAGGGCGTCCAGTGCACCCTCAGTAAGTTTGCAGATGACACCAAGCTAAGTGCGTGTGTCGATCTGCTCGAGGGCAGGAAGTCTCTGCAGGAGGATCTGGATAGGCTGGACCGATGGGCTGAGGTCAACTGTATGAAGTTCAACAAGGCCAAGTGCCAGGTCCTGCACCTGGGGCGCAACAACCCCAAGCAGAGCTACAGTCTGGGAGATGAGTGGCTGGAAAGCTGCCTGGCCGAGAAGGACCTGGGAGTATTGGTTGATAGTCGGCTGAATATGAGCCAGCAGTGTGCTCAGGTGGCCAAGAAGGCCAACAGCATCCTGGCCTGTATAAGAAGCAGTGTGGCCAGCAGGTCTAGGGAAGTGATTGTGCCCCTGTACTCGGCTCTGGTGAGGCCGCACCTTGAGTACTGTGTTCAGTTTTGGGCCCCTCGCTACAGGAAGGACATGGACGTGCTCGAGTGAGTCCAGAGAAGGGCGACCAAGCTGGTGAGGGGTCTGGAGAACAAGTCTTACGAGGAGCGGCTGAGGGAGCTGGGCTTGTTCAGCCTGGAGAAGAAGAGGCTCAGGGGCGACCTTATCGCTCTCTACAGTTACCTTAAAGGAGGCTGTAGTGAGGTGGGGGTTGGTCTGTTCTCCCACGTGCCTGGTGACAGGACGAGGGGGAATGGGCGAAAGTTGCGACAGGGGAGTTTTAGGTTGGATGTTAGGAAGTACTTCTTTACCGAAAGGGTTATTAAGCATTGGAACGGGCTGCCCAGGGAGGTGGTGGAGTCACCATCCCTGGAGGTCTTTAAAAGACGTTTAGATGTAGAGCTTAGCGATATGGTTTAGTGGAGTACTTAGTGTTAGGTCGGAGGTTGGACTCGATGATCTTGAGGTCTCTTCCAACCTCGAAATCTGTGTCTGTGTGTCTGTGTCTAGTTGGTTATTTCAACAAAATCCTACCTGTTACTGTGACCTCCATCTTGAATTGTTGGGAATATGCTACCTGACCCAACTGTGCTTTAATTACTGTTGAATTCTCCACAGTATCTCTGGCAATTGCAGTCACTGTTTGTTCTGAGATCAGACTTTTTTTTTTTCTTGATATAACTGTTACATGGTCTTTGCTCTCCTATATTTTTGTCAAACCCTGTACAGAAAAGTTCTTCAGTCCCTCACTCTACCCCACATTTGACTTCAATTTGCAGAGCACGTAATCTCTATAGTTCTGAACTAGGGGCAGTACTTGACAATATACACCAATAGCGGATTGTATTGTACATGAGAATGGAACGTTTTTTACCCCTAAACCAAAGCTGCTTTCTTTATTTCAGCACAGTGATGCTGTTTTTATTAGTGTGGGTGCACAAATCACTTGTCTCTGCTTTTGCTGCTGCTCCAAGTGGACTGAACTAGTGTCTCATTTTTGTGTGTCTGGGAACATCTTGGTTGTGCGCTCCTGCGTTCTACTGCAGGATTGGTGCTTGGTCAACTCCGACTCTTTCAGATTTGTCTCCTCAGTTTGCCAGATGCTTACAAAATAGATTTCGGTTTCCTGTTCTGGACACACAATCTCCCTACATCATTTATCACATTCAGGACTCCCTGTATTCCTCCTTACCTGTTGCAGTGGGCATGCTGAAGACAGCATTATCCTGCTTGCAGCCAAACTGCCTAATCCCATGCTTACTTCCCTCTCCTTGGGGTTTACGTTGGAATTACCATGCTGTTCTTCTTTTTGCTAGTTTTGCTTTGTCCATTGGTATTCTTTTCAAAACTTCCCGTATCCTCCAAACACTTCGGCTTTTCCTTAAATCAAACTAGAATCAAAAGAAACTCCCTATCAAACATTACCTAATGGCTTCTGGTAAAGCACACCAAGTGCCGAGCACGAGCCAAGCAGCAGCCTGCGGCAGGTGTGGGCACACCTCCAGTGAGCTGTGCCCACGCTCAGCCTCAGCTGGGAAGCAGAGGCTGGGAAACATCTGAGATGGCTGCAGAAATGTCAGGGCAGATCCTGGAGCAGTGCCTCTGCTGAACAGAAGATGCCTTTGTACTGTATGCCTCCCCTGTGCCCCAGGGCTTGGGACGAGAAAACACTTACAGGTTCCTGATACCTGGAGGTGTCACTGGCTCCTTTGTTTCTTGCGTGCCTTTTTTCCCTTAACCTGTGTGCATGTATGGTTTGAGGGCAGAGCAAATGATATTTTTAGTAGCTAGCCACAGCCACAATGACTGGAGCGCTCTCCGTTTGCTCAGTAATAGCATTATCCATTAATCTCCTCTGCCTATGGTTATCAAATTTACTTGGGCCAGAAGATGGTTATTGCCTCATAAACAGAAGCATTATCCAGTAAAACCTCTGAGATGTGATGGTTTATGGTAAGGATTAACACGCAGGTACAGAGTGTGTCCCCATGCTGCAGTGCCTTTTGCACAGCAGAACTGTCCCAGAGTGACCGCCTGGTCGCCGGCCAGTATTGCAGGGACTGCTCTTTGTTAATTTTCCTCTCTTCCCTCTTAAATCCTTGTCATGGACCAAAGTTTCCTCCCCTGTGAACTTATAAGTTGTTTTAGTGATGTTTCTTTCCCCATGCTGCTGCTCTTGCGTCATTTGCAGGTGTTCAGAGGAGTAAGTGCAGCCTCAGAATCCCACAGTTTTATGCCAAGAGGAAGTGGAAATGTGTTTGTAGTTTTATTGATTTCAGCAAAATCTTGTGGAGGGAAAAAAAAAAAGTATACTTCCCCCTAATCTCTTTGGTTACCTTCTTTGGTCTTTTTAAATTAAAGAATGAGCACATCATCTTTATGCACCCACTAAATACCCCAAAACCATTAGAAATATTTGGAAGAAGCATTCATGTCATTGCTATATGTCATTATTGCATTTCTGCTTCCCGTTGTTAGAGTGGATCCAGTCCTGTCTTCCAGCTCCTGTTAGTCCCTTCTGCAGTGAGGAGTGGTGTCTTCCCTCCATCACCTCTGCTTCAGCTGGCACAGGAAGAAGCAGCACAACTGGAAGAGATGGTGTGCCACCCCGTGCTGTAGGGCTGGTCTGTCTCTCCCCGTGCTTGCTCAGGCAGCTCCTGTGTCACCACGGTTTGCATCTGTTGGCAGCAGGCAGGGAAGCGTGGAGCCCGTAATTTATGGTGCCTTATAATCTTTGCTGCGGGTGGGAGGATTGCAGGGAGCTGGAAGGGCCACAGGGAGCAGGAAGGGCAGATTTGGCAAGGACTGGGTGATGTTAACCTATCTGCACGCAATTCGACTGCACCTTTATAAATAAGGTGCCAGTATGTGGTATAGGAAATACTTGGGGTAGGGAGAACTCAATAGAGCATCGGGACTGGCAGCTGCACAGAGGCCTGCGGTGAACACACCTTGATGCAATCTTTCCTTGCTTGAAGAAGGAGGGAAGGCAGGCATTTAGTGTTACCTTAGTGGCAAAGAAATCTCTTACATTTTTCTGAACTCTTCAGTTAATTTATGACTGGCTAAAAATCAGAGATGTTTTGCAGGAATCTTTGATTTGAGACATCAGTTTAGTTTCCTCCACTGGAGTGAAGCTTCTCTGACAGTGCTTGCCACTTGGCATCAGTGTGCTGAGTGGTTTAAATCAGTAACAGTGAAGAGGGACATGGAAACGTGACTGGTCTTACCTGGTCTGAACTGTTTGTCTAGACTTGAGCGTCAAGGTGTTGCTGAAAGGGATGTTCTCTGTTCTCAGATGCTGTACTACTAAGAAAATATTTTGGATCCTCTTTCTGTAGTCAGCTGCTAAAATTAGTTGTTCTTTGCAATACTTCCTCTAGCCTGTCCAACCTTCGCTGTCAATCTAGCGAAACCTGACACTAAGAGAACCAGCACTTACTGGATTTTCATCATGAATTTGCTAGTCATTTGTTTCCTCTTATTTTGCTTAGCCTTGACCTCGTGATCCTTCCTTCAGAAGAGCTGGCTCTCGCACACATGCTAGGAAAAAATCTGTCATGCTATACAATCTACCAGTCAAAGTAAACGTATGGGTTTATTGTTCGTCACCTTGGTTATTGTAATCAAGTTACATGGCAGTAAATAGAAAGCCTGCAAGGACTGGAAGGATGGATTGGCTAAGACATATGTAGCAGAGAGGTCAGAAGGTCAGTGGATAGAGGGAGAACTGTCAAAAGTCAAGCCGAGCTGGATTTTGCAAACAAAAGCAAAATAAATAGTGGAAGAAGGTACTTTGGCCACACAAGAGGAGAACGATGAAACTCTTAGCAAGTGAACATGGACTTCATTTTCTGGTTTAGTAAATGACACTGCCTTGCTTAATGTGCTTCACTTTACTTACATGCTGAAATAAGTGTGGATACAACACTGCTTCTAGAAATATTGTAGGTATGAAGGCACTAATAACACAAAAGGAGGCATTTCCTCTATGCAGTGAAAGATCAGAATAGGAGGAGACCTCATATGAGCTTCATGTTATAGGACAGAGATTTCCAATCTTGTTTATAAATAATTTATAGATGAACTTCCAGCGGTATCCTCTGTAGCTCTGGTTGACATCTCTGGTGACTTCTAATCAAGGGAAATTAATTAAAAGCAGCTCAGAAGCAGAGAAGCACACCCAGAACAACTAGAACAACACAAGGGCTGTTTTGCACAGGCAAGTGTAGGAACTTGGCTTGTTTGTACACTATTGCTGTATTGAGCAAAGTAAATTGGCAAAGGATGGGAGCGGACATGAATGTCTGTCCCTTTAGTTTCATTTCAAGCAGTTTGCAGAAATAGTGGGTGGCTGGAGTGTTTGACCTGGCAGGTCCGAGTTTCTAAATTTAATTAGTGATATTTTATATACATACATGCACGCATATAATATTTTCCTTTGGAAAAAGTCCTGGTAACACCAGTGTGATTTCTGCCCAGTTTTGGATTGGCCTGCAGAGTTTAGGGTTTGCTGGAAGCCTTTAGGCATGATGTTTTGTCATGTCACTGTAGCTGTGTGTATGTACTCCCTGCCCACTGCGTGGTGCTGCGATCCCTGCCAGGTGGTGACAGCGGGCACTGGTGTGACCATCTGAACCAGTGTTCTGTTGGCTACTTCTGCGTTTCTCTCATCTTCTCTGGTGTGTCTGCTCAGCTGAAATGGTCTAAACTGGCAAGTGATTGAGGATTTTGAGCGCCCAGCTTGAGGTATGCTGTCAGGCACCATCATTCTTCTCCTACCAGTATTTCAAGGTAGTGACATGCCAGTAAAAATAAAATGGCGTACATGCCTATTACAAAGAAAATGCCCTGATGGGATGATTACAGTGATTTCATACCTATAAATCTCCGTGTCAGCTGTGGAAAAGTGCCCATGGTTTTGCTGTAGGAGGGGTGACGTGCAGTGTGTGTAACAGGAGGGGAAGCTGCGTGGCCATGCTGCCTGAACCCCGCATACCTGTCCCACTCCGGTGAGCTTGCTTCCGCCTCTGGCTTTGTGGGAGGTAGCTGCAGCTGAGGTTAGCCGAGGACACGTTTACAACTGCTCGTGCTTTTATATATGGGTTTTCTGAGATGCAGTTTATATGTGTGAAAGTATAGCAGCCCAAACTGATGGCAATCAAAGTTATTGGCAAGTAGTATCTACTTATTGTCACTGCTGGGAGTAGTGTGCAATTAAAAGGATTTCCATAGCCACCCAGAGTGGTGTTTCAAGGATCATTTCCCTTTAGCTTTCCTTGCAAGAGACTGATTGCTGATAGAAAGGACGTAATTTTCAACCTGTTTGAACTGGTTGCATCCAGTTTTCCATAAAACGTATTACTGTTTTGAAACCAAGGAATGCTCTTTAGAAAAGATAGTGAGACGGGAACGGCATACACTCAGACCAACCTGGCTGAGGAAATACTGAATGTTTGTGCACAATGAACATAATGCATACACCTGTGTGCACACATACGTGCTGCTTTCATTTATATAGCTCTCTGTGAATAACACTGACTCTATTTTTCAAGAGTCAAAGATTTATCTACAGAAAAATAACATTTTAATGTTTTGATCATTTGTTCAGTGTTATATCCCTGTTTGTTCTTTCAGTGACAAGCTGGAAACTACTCAGAGATATGCTAATCTGAAGTTTATTGGTGGAATTCTTCTGTTTTATTTTTTGAGTGAGTTTATGCAGTGTGCCTGTGCTGACACTGACTGGAAAATGTTATCTTTCCTTTATCACAGTGCCCATTGTACAAGGGGCTGGCACTCATTTTTGAAGGATTTCAGAACATCTACCTTTGAAAATCCATCTATTCTGCAATATGCAATCACTATCAGAGCATAAACATAAACATCCTCTATGAAATAGATCTCCTCTATCCTAGTTTTAACATTTTAAGCCCCCATGAACAGAATTTCATGTGTCACATTCAAAGAGACTCAAAGCTGTTCTGAGAAGCTGTGAACAACAGCAGGCTATGGAGGTGACCAGTGATGTTTCTGATAGCACGTGTGTGAGTTGGGGACTCACACATGCGTGGGATCCTCAATTACATGCACTGTATAAAATGATCTGTTTCCCCAGCAAAGGTGGTCTGCAGTTGATGTTCTCGACTTCAGCTCATCACCAATGCATGCTGACAGCAATTTTTACATGTAGGGACGTTTACACGCCAAGCCAAAGGCTGGAGTTTCTGCAGAGAGTTTCTGAAATAGTGCATGTTCCTGCAGGTTCCTTCATAGAAACCTTACCTGTAATGCCGTCAGATCGTCTTGTTGGGATTAGTGTGTTGTCAGTCTGGTTGTTGCTCCTGCTTGCCTTTAATTTCTAATCTAAGTGCAAGCTGTGAATTATTTTGATTTGGTTCCTATACTGTACTCATGGGAAAAAAGGAATGCATTTAGGATCATATACGTGTGGCTGAGAGTGAAAAACTTGCAGTTTGAAGTTTCATGAATTCCTCAGGGATGATACGAAGCACAGACTTGAAACCCCTGCCAGAGTGGTCAGAGAAATACAAATTTTATGAGATACTTCTAGAATTTGCAAAGATTTTTGAGGGTAGAACCAACAGTCATTTCAAATGTATGTATCCATGACCTAGAAAAGATTGTTCTTGGGGTTCTGTGATTTAATGTGGTTTGTGTTATAGACATCCACAACAATTTTAATAGCTGCTTTGTTACCAGTGGTCCTGTTATACTGAGCTCACCAGAGACATCTTTAACAGGCATGTGAGCTCGCAGAGGGCACCTCGGTGACATTGCACAAATGAGACACTACCACGTATGAAGCAACTGCATGACTTGTATTTTTACTTCGGTTAAAATGTAACCAAAACATAATCTCTTGTATATGGCTGTATGAGAGACTAAATCACGCGCAGTAGCATAGACATAGTGGCACTACCATAAAGTTAAGTGATTGTTAGAAGATTAAGAGTTGGCACTCAAAGATCAAAAAGGGCCCTTCTAAATGTGGGTTATTAATCTTTGCAATTCTAGTAATTATATTGTATTATCTTATGTTATACTATATTTTACTATGCTCTTTATAGTGCTCTTTTTGTCACGGCCCAAATAACTGGAGGTGTATTTGAAGTGTGGTTTTAGAGTACCAATAGTGCTTTTGGAAGTTGGCTGCAACTGTTTCACTGGTGGTGAAATGACAAACGGGGGACCAAAATTTCAGTAGATTTGTAGCTTTTATTCTCTCACCCATTTGTCTGTTCAGCTGGATTATGCTTCTTATATCGGGCATTGGCAAGATTGATACTGGCAGAGTACATTCACCTCTAGAGCATTTTAAAAGTAGGAAAAAAAAGGGCACTGAAAAAATGTACCCAAAATGTCACTGGGATTCGAGAAGCCTCCCTTTACTGTAAGAGGTGCAAGAAGCTCCCTTTACCTTTATAATTTATAGTAGGTCAGGCTCAGAGGTGACTTTATCACCTACATACTAGCAGAACCAAGAGCAGCATGCCATCTCTTCTGGAGAGAGCAGTTAACACAAAGTGCCCACAGCCAGCCAAAGAGAGGCACTGGAACTTAAAAATAAAGCATAACTTTTAATTGGGAAGGTGATTAAGCAAATTACCACTTGATGTCATTGATTACCTGTGTTTGTGTAACTACTGGATGGGGTCTCTGCTGAAAGCTATGTTTTAGACTGAGGCACTATTTTAAGCAGAAAAAGCAATAAATAAAAAAAAGAACTGACAATCAAAAGGGTTCCTTTTTGGCTTTAACTTATCTGAGTCACTAGGATATTAGCTTTTTGTTTTATTTTATTTTATTTTTATTTTTTTCAGCCATGCCTTTTACAAAGTTCAGTATACCTTGCCCAGCGGTCAGTCCTGGGGAGAGACCCAAGCACATAGTGGGCCAGATGCTTGAAATTTGATGATTGAAGTTTATTCCTTTCTGCTATATTCTGCAGGTCTTAGGCCACAATATTCTTCATTATATCCAAATATTTCTGTCCTTGGTGGTCCTTTCTGATCCTCTCTGGGGAGAGAGGTTCATATGTGTGTTTTCCTTTGTTTTCCCCTCTCTGGGAGAGGGGTGTGCCTTGCAGGGAGGATGGGGGTATGTGATGGAGAACTGCCCCCTGAGCTTTCTACGAGACATCAGCCTATTGCAAATACAGGGCTGAATGTTTCTCAGAAATGAAGTCTCAGGGTATTAACGCTGTACATGTACAGATTTTTTGTACTCTACTTCTTGGCAAATGTACTCAGTAGTCTTCTTCTTGGTTTATAAAAAAATAAATCACAATTGTGCTGGCAGAAAAAATGAAAGGGGAAATCCTTTTGCCTAATACTCAAAACATGGGAAAGGTTTTTTTTTTTGTTTGTTTGTTTTTTTAATAAAAAAGTTAAAAGTACTTTTCAAACACTTGGATGAGTCACATGACACTGTTAAAAAGTACTGTAAACCCTGAATTCACAAGAATGGAAAAAAAAATCCTAGTTTTGATCATTCTCTCCTGAGATGAAGAGGTAACTTTTTATTGAATGCAAATGGTGCTTGCCACTCGTTGTCCCAGCTCGGTCAGCCAGCAGTGGAGCATATGGAACAGATGCTACCAGCTCTCGTGGTGGACATCAACACCTACCAGCCCTTGCAATGGTAGCTCAGACTTCATCCCTGTGACCACAGAGCGGAGCAGCTGGTGTGCAGTACTGCAGGCTGCAGCAGTGGCTGCTAGCTGGGGCTCCCAGCACGGACAACAGTTGGAAGTGGGGCTCTCCTGGGTTAGAAAGGCATGCAGTGCGTGCAAAGATAGGGTTTTCCAAGTATCGCTTCCACATGGAAGAGGCAGAAGCCACTTGGAAAAGAAATCTGGAAACCAGAATGATGATTGCTTTTAATTATGATGTGTTTTTGCAGTCTCAGTCAGGAAGGGTCTGATGGCTGGCCAAGGCATGGCTGAGGTGCGGTACCTTCTCCCTGAATGAAAAATTAGAGAGAATCCCCAAATCTTGCAACTCCTGTTGAGGTTTGACACTCTGTTTCTGCTCTTCAGGGAAACTGCAGTTATCCTGGCAACTCCCCCAGCACCATCCCTACTCCTGCGGTGACCAGACTGTGGCTTATCCTCTGTGTCCTCTCACAAGGGGTAGGGATGTCCCCATTCAGAAAGCCCTGTACAGGCTAACGTGAATTTACTACAACCCAAATCACTCCAGGGTACATGTGGAGATGTGCCAGGCTTCAGACCAGCCCAAAGCATCCCTGAGTGGTGGGGAGCTACCAGATAGACCAGATCAATCCGCTGTGATCCACATGCCAGGAGACAGAAGCAGGAAGGAGACCTCAGGCACACAACCATGTACAGAATCTGAGTTCTCAGACTTCCACTGGCATCACTCATCCTAGCAAATCAAATAAACATAGAGGAAGACACAAGGGAGTTTTTGCAAGTTTTTTGCAAAATCCTGAAAGGAACATTCACATGTAGACACACATGGATCTGAGAGACCTGCTCTGCCACTGACAGGAGCTGTTGGTTGACAGGTGAGAGCCAGCACTGTTGTTTCCATGTGAAGGAGAAGGGCTATGAGGTACTCAGGTATTTGTATGGTGCGAGATGGGTTATTTACAGCAAATATCCATCCACAGACCTGTGTTTTCTTCAGCACAAGAAAAATGGGTCAGTTTTTGGGCTTGCAGGTCTGAGTCTGCCTGAAAATGGTCCTTCCCAACTGCTGCCAGGGGGACCATCTCCCTGTCTCAGCTTCAAGCCAACTTTTCAGCGGCAGTCAGGGATCATCATCTTTATGAATCAGTTCATTGATCCATTTCTGAGTGGGAGCATTAGGTTTCCCTGTTCTTGGTCACCCTAAGCTCTGGGTGGATGCTGTCTGTGGTTGGGTGACATCTCTGAAGCCTAAATGACCCAATGACCAGCCAGGCCAGGCAGACTTTTGTCTCCAACAACTGCTTGCAAGAAGCCACCTTTCCAGGGCATGCGTTGACTGCTCGGAAGGTGTTGCATTGGAGTCTCTTCTAATGAGCTGTGGGATGTGGGAGTTGTGCATTAGGCTAATCTTTCCAGGAATTTGACTTGAAAGATTACTGCATTTCCAAGTACGGGACTTGCGCATGCAAACGAACAGCTGGGTGTCTGAACTTCTATCTGACTCTATTTATTCTAGATGTTTAATGGCCCTTGTTCCTGCAGAGCTTTTTAAAGTCCAGCATAATGTCGGACGTGCCGAACGCCATAAAAAAAAGGCTCATCAATCTTGACAGATTTTTGTCTGGCGCTTGTAAGTCAGCCCTGGAGACTCGGCCCTTTTATGAGCGTACTGTGTGCTTTTAAACGCATATATAAGGACATTGAGGCATGAGGTTTGCATTTGCTTCGCACTGACCCGTGCCTGCAAGTGAACCAGCTGCGTAAAGCACACAGTGATGCTGTGCTCCCCTGCTGCTGATGGTAGGGCTCCCCCACCCTGCTGGGGCCACCTGCCAGCAGCCCTGCACCCCAAATCTCTGCAGCCTGGGGCCAAGCCGTGCTAGGGGGGACACCAGCCCCCTGACATCGAAGGACGGCCCGTCTCCTGCCAGACCTTGCTGCCGCCACTGTGACACCCAGGCCCTGTCCTCTCCTTGCCATCCGACTGTTTTTTACCATTCCTGCCTGCCAGCGTACTGCAGCCATCAAAACAGACATTCCCGGGGAAGTTGTGCAACTGTCACCGCTTAATCATTAACTAGGACATTCTGGCTGCTAATTTTTAAAATTTCTGTATTTTGTGAGGGGAGGCGCTCGCTGGACAGGCAGGCTGGAACGCATGCGGAGGCCTGGCGCTCAGGCGTGCACCGCAGGCTAATCTTTACCTTGTATTTGCGACACGAACCGCTCCGTGTACGCAAGGCTGGCCAGAACTGAAAGCAGGGCTTCAGTGACCAAGCAAGCGAAACTGGCTGTTACTCGCAAGGAGCTCTGGCTTTGTTGTCTGGAGGTCCTGGATGAGAGGTGCTCTGTGCGTGGCAGTGCACGCTGTGATATGCTGCTGGCTCTCACCGCAAAGAACCTGCCCTTGCGATGGGCACGGCAAAGGCAACAAGGCCAGGACCTGTGCATCTGCATGTGGGCAGTCAGGTTGTCACAGTGTGATCCAAACCCCCACCAAGGTGTGAGGCTCCTCGGAGAAATATCTGGGCTGGGGCAGTTTGGGGAGTTGGGCAGTCACAGGGCTAACAATGTGGATGGGGTTTTCTTCCTGTGGCGCGTGGGTTGGTGGCTTGTTTGCTCTGGCTTTGAGATCTCTAAGCCTGGTCCTGGCTAGAAGTGGCTGGTGGGGAGGCGACCCCTGCTTCCAACTTCATCCCTCACTTAGGGCCATGTCTTGCTATTCAACATGTCTCGGTCTGAGTCAGTATTTCAGCTATCCAGGTTAATTTCAGAGACAAGGAGATTTGCAGCACTGAAATGATATGGATTCATCAGCAGAGCAGCAGTCCAAGTCCTTGCTCCTTTCATTAGTCCCCATGTCCCCCATAAATGCCCCTCTGTGACCCACCATCATCCCCTTTTGCAGTGGGTATTTTGAAAGGGACAAGCGAAAGCAATTACAGCAGCCAGCTTTTCAGCCTGCACTTTCATCTCCAGCTTGCAGGGCCCTACAAAGCAGTGTGAAGGCCACTCCTCCCCAAGGAGAAGGTAGGAGCAGAGGTGACAGCTGTCCTCAGGGCAGCACCAGGAGGGGAATCCAGGTTCCTGGCTCATCTGCCCTGTCCTGATTATCATCCTGATATCCCTGAGACCAGGAATGGTGCAGCAAGGCTAAAGCAACTTATGTAGCACTCGAAATATACTGAGCAAAGAATATTTCAGTCTAGCAAACAATCTCATGCTCCACACAGAAATATTTGGACAGTTTCTGCTGTTGGTTACAGCCGTGGCACACCATGGCTTCCCAGTGAAGTCACTGAGCCCAGCTGGGTGTAGCTGAGGGTGGTGCTCATATTGTCTGGGCTAAATGTCAGCAAGGAACAGCAGCAGTTGAACGAGCAGGATTTCTAAGCATTTCCCTTCTCCTGGTCTCACACAGCCCTTGTTCTTGCATGGCTGAGGCAAAAGGGCAAGAGCAAAGTTATTTTAGATGGAAAGTACCTAAATGTTTTGTTCTTTTTACATAGAAAAGAGCCAAAATGAGCTCTGGGTCTTGTAAACATCAACACCCAGCGTTCTGTGTATATAAACCAGCTGCTAGGAAAGCTTGATGAGTTTTAGCCATGCTTTGAGTTTAAGGGACAAACAGGATGCATTGCTTAGCCCACAGTGCTCCAGCCCATGCTCCTGCAGATGTCTGGGGTTTTATGCATTGCCTGCGCACATCTGACCCCCAGCTCTGCTGGGGATGGGCTCCACTGCCACACCAGAGCCTGGACTTGTGGGCACTCCTCCACCACTTCAGTGCAAAGTCGGCTCTCATGGCTGAGGATGGACTTCTGTCTCCGCTGGGCACCCCCAGCCTGGTGGCAGTGGTGTGCTGGTCTTGCACTGGAGCAGGTATGGGGCATCTATGTGCTCCAGGTAAACTCTGGCAGCACCAGTGCTGAGCCAGGGAGTGAAGGCAGGCAGACAGGCAGTAAATGTCCACGGCTACTCCTGCTGGACCCAGCAGGGATGGTTGCTCTTGGACTTGAGAAGGGACCTGCACCCAGGTTAGCCACTTCTCCTACTTAACTCCTTAATCAGCTTGCAAATGAGTAAATGTCCAGGAAATCCAGGTTTTGAGTCAAATCACTCATGATAGCTTATAAACCTGAACCTTCACCCATGGAGAGGATGGGCTTAATGGACTCTTCATGTCCACCATGTCAGGCTTCCTACAGGTGTGGGTGGATTACGTGCAACCAAATTGAGTTGGGTGTCCAAGGTTTCTCAGCTGCTACATCCACTATTGGTGATACGAGAATTTGGGGAAAAGTGCCTGGTCCTAAGCCTTCCCACAAACTGTGACCCTGAATTTAGGCCTGATGTGAAATCACAGACCTTTCTTAACTCTGACACAACTTTGTCAATGTCACATGTAGGACGCTTACTCTCCAGCAGGTAGCCCTGCACATGTTCTGAGGGGGGCTGCTGCCAGATGAGGGTAGGTAAGAGCAGGACTCCAAGCAGCTAAGGACTGGTATATTTACATTGCATATTTTGCTAATGTTGGTCTTCAAGAAACCAGTCACAAAATTTGCTGCAGGGCTGCTTCTGCAACTGTGAGCCAGCCAGCAGCTGGAGCCTTGTGTCCAGGGCAGGGGTTCATGAACTGCTGTCTAGGAAACTGTTCAGCACTTGGGAATAGTTTCATTTTCTGTACTTGCTTTTTTTAATATTTTTTCTTCTCAACATGTTCTGAAACATTGCTCCTAACTAGATACGATTAAAACTAGATTCTTTCTTACTATCCTTTACATGGGATCAGTTAAGACTTAGTTTCTCAGTCCTCGACTGCAAATTTGCTATGAGGACCAATATGACCATGTCAGTAGGAAAAGGGTAGAATTCTATTTTGGTCTTAACCTGTCCTACCAGTTAGCATAGGTACAGTTATATAATTATAGAAGTATGTGAAACTGGACTTAATTTATGTTCCTTTTACATAAGATTGAACTCTACCAGCATATGTGCATTTATAAACTGTAAGTACACTAGCAGAGGGAAAGGAAGGGGAAAACTTGTACTGTCCTCATCAGACCAGCATGTTTATAGGCAAGCACCTTGCACACATAGGGAAAAATGCAAAGCTACAATTTCCCAGGTCACAAAATGATGTTGGTCAGGTTTCTTACTCCTGCAGTTGTCATATCTGTTGGGAGCCTGGCTGTGATGCACCTACAGCAAAGCCAGGCTCTGTGCAGGACAACACTGTCCACAGTGCATACATTGCTTGGAGCTCTTCTGCAGGCCTCTCCTGCTCCCTTCTGGTGAAGTCTTGAAATCCAGACCAGAGATTTTCTCCACATCTGTTTGATATTAGGATTGATCTCAGAAGCTCTCTATGGTCAACACAGTCCTTGACATATGGTAGTTTAAGAAATATGGGGCATGCTGAGTGTGCCCCATCAGCAACTTGAACCACTCATGGGTTCCATTTCTGCTTCCTCTTCAGGGGGAAATCCACAAAGCTTCACAGTAGCCAGTATTTTTTTTTTAGAGACTTTTGAGGTCTTCAGAGGATGTGTCACAGTAAGGATCACAGTTATAACAGTTCTTATAGAGACAGGTTGTGTCTCACAAGACATAAGGATAAATAAAGTGACAAAGTACTGCCCATGGCACGTTTAGTACTGGCTGTTTTTTTTTGTTTTTTTTTTTACCCCAAATTAAATATACTGTCAAATTAAATGAAAGAGCATTTATAATCACGTTTGAATGGCATTTACAGATCAAGCTCTTACCCTAACCTGTTTTATGTACTATTCAGCTGCTCTGAATAGTTGAAAGAGACCAGTGAGGACCTGGGTAGAATTATGCCTTTGGTGGATAGGGAACTCCAACACAGAGACACAGCACTGTAGGGTCTACAAGAAGCTAAGGTCACAGAGGGAGCTCCAGGTCCTCTCCGGAGCCACCACCCCTTGAGCCAGTCACAAGAATCCTCTAATTGTTTGGAAAAATGGACTATACTGCTTTCAGCTTCGGGGTCTCTCCCTTGTGTGGCCAGTACCACTGTCCCAGCTAGTGGCTGGGCCTGGAGGGCTGCCTGGTCGGCCAGGCTGTAAGTGCTGCCTTAGGTGCACATCGCAGCACCTCTGCTCCAGGGACATGCAGAGCTAATGCCCGGCTGGGTGGAGCTCTGCAGTTCCCAGGCTGAAAAAAATCAGCTTTATTTGTAATCAGAGTTCTTACCTGTACAATGGGCAACCCTAAACAAAAGGCAGTTAAAAAGAAGCCCAATGTTTATTACCTAACATTGTGTTAAACCCCATCATGTTCAACCTAAACATACAGCTTTTGCAGGGCGTGACTCATGCCTTTGATCATTGAGACTTGACAACAGCAGGTAAATTAACAGGTTGCAATACAGGAAACCTTTCCTAGAATGTCACTTCGCTGATCTTGTTGCAGGGTTGGGACCTGGGACAGGTATATTCTGAAAGAACCTACCTATGTAGCAAACAAACAATAGGGATTTGACAGAAGGGTAAAATGTTCAAATCCAATGGAGTTGTACTAGCAAATGTTACTGTGTAAAAAGCAAGACAGTAAAAAATCCTTTTGTTTGGTTAGGTTATATCACTCAGGCTAAACTGTCCTAGCAAGAGGGTTTTTTGTTTGTTTGTTTTGGTAACCTGTCATCATTAGTTTCTCCTTGGAGATATAGTTCCATCAGAGAAATATTTTGGAGTATAGACTAATCTCCTCTTCCTACAGACTCTCATGTCTCCAGGGGTCCATGGTGTGGAATATAAATAGGTTATTCATCATCCTTGACCTACAGTGAAGATTTCCTGGGAGTTAAAGTACCAACCTATTGGTTTTCTACCATCTTCCTGACTACTAAACAACTACTTCTCAGCTTATGTGACACTTTTGTCTTTCCTGCTACACACAAACAATCTCTAACAAAACTTCACAGCTTTTTCCCAATGAGATTTTTATTATCTTCAAAGTGCCCTCCCTCCTCCTTTTGTCATTTCTCATCTTCCTGGTCCTTTCCAGCCTTCTTACACCTTTCCTTTTCTCATTTAACCTTCCACAGACTACTACTGCTAAAGATATGGAAGCTGGATTACTGCTAGAAAAATCTGCTGATTTAGAGTGTTGGTGTTATGTCCATTTGCATTTCTTTCCTGTTATTGCTCCTGTCTCTATATCTGCACCAAGTGTGAGGGTCTCAGGATTGCTTTTCAGTCCTTCACAACTTGTTTGCTGCTTTTTTTGTGTCCTTTTTTTCTTTTTTTTTTCCTTTCTTCATTATCTGGTCGTCTGCCCTCCCAACTCACCTGTGTCCTATCAAATGCTTATCAATCATTCTCAGCGTCCTCCACCTGTACTTAAGCACTTATAAGGAGCCTGTGTCCACTAGAACTCTCTAGCAGGTGCTCAGAGGAGAGTGTAAGAAATGGAATATGAAAAGGGTTATTTTCCTTCCAAGGTTTGTGTCTGTATTAAATACAGAGATTAAGAACCAGCAGATTAGAAACAGCCAAGTGGAGGTACTGAAGGAGTTAATTCACAAGTAATAGCTGGCATGAATATAGTTTTTTACACTGCAAAATGATATAAATTTATGTAGCTCTGTTTATATTCTTGCCTAATTCATTCTTTATTTGATGTTCACCTTTATATATTGTAAGCTGTTTGAGGCAGACAACTTAGGCTTTCACAAAATGCCTAGCAATCTTCTTGAGATCTTCTGCACATACCTATGGCATAGGTATTTAACGATAATAGTGATATTATTAAATAAAAATGAGTGTGCTGCTCGTGACTAAAGGGCTTTTTTATACGCTCCTTCAAGGTAACATAATGAAAACCTCATGGATGCTGAAGAAACTGGAGTGTCTCGAGCCTGACATGTGAAACCAAGAATCTGGAAAACCCTGGAGGCTCTATCAAGAGTAAGCTAAGAAATCTACTATGTTTTTGAATTTCTAGGCTTTACGCTGTGCAGTTGGTCTCTTGTGAGACCCGGATCTCTTTGCTGTGGGATGTTTCAAGCCTTGTGAGCTCTGCCTTAAGCAGCACTGTGGAGTGGGTCATCTGTCAGCATAGATTCTTGAGTTTCCATGGTCAGAAGTAGAAACTGTCAGTTTTGAGGTTCATCTCCAGGTACTGGAAGTGCTAAGGTTTGGGCAACTCTAGTTGTGAAAACTGTTTGCCACTGACTTTACTCATTTTCTTCCTGGACTTCATGTTTTTTCAATACAGCTAAGAGGCAGTGCAGCCTCCACAGGTGGAGACTGGGGAAGCTTGGTCTGACTGAGAGGTTGACCAGCTGAGCTGCCAGAAGTAGCATGTGGGAACACACAGCCATTAATGAGCCCTCATGGCTAATTAGCTCAGATTCTTTGGGGAGGTTCTGACTTTTGCTGAAGGTCTGAGCAGAGGTGTCTTGCTGTGGGGACTTGTGTTCAGGCAGGGCTTGCAGCAATGCTTCTTCATGCATAGGATTGTGTTATCTGTTGATCTTGAAAAAAATAACAAGAAGGGAGTTAACATAGAAGGCTTTTTCCATGTTGTTTAGATTCTGACGAGTTCTATCCAAAATTTTAATAGAAAGCTTTCTTCTCTATTCCTATGGGTCAGATACTCAGCTGGTGTAAATGTAAATGCCATTGCTGCTGTGTTCTTTGACGTAAGGTTGGGGCTTAGCTCATGGTGGTGTTGTGTCTGGGAATATTTTTATCCTTTAGAGGTATTCAGCCCCTCTCCCCCTCCGTCTCCTCAAGGATTCTTTTTTCTCTGCAAGCATATTCCACTGACTGGAACATATGGGAAAAGTATTTTCTTCCATTCCTTCACCACTCAAAAATGGTCAAATCAATTTGGCTAAAATTAAAACCTTTTGGGTTGAATCTTAGCCTAGAAAACTTCACCTCCCAAAGGAATCCTTGAAGAAAGTTGTGAGCAATTTCCGAAAAAGAAGGAGTTGGCTTGGAAAATAAAGCTGGGGCAAAAAACAACTGGAAAAGCCCTTTGACTTGGGCAGCAGTCACACCCATGTCTTTCAGTGTGCAAATCTCACTTTGATTGTCGCAAGTAATGGTGGTGGCTTGCTGTAACCAATTCCAGTAACCGTTGCGTTCCTTTCTCCACACTTGTTTTTTGTCAGTATAGGTCTGTGTGCTTTTGCTTTTGGCTGGAAATGTAAATGACTAAGTACTTAGTATCAGGCCTTGCAGACTTAAGAAGGTCAAATAGCTTGTCCAAGCTTTCCAATTTTTTTGGATTGTTTAACCCAACCTTCTGAAATTCACCCAAAGTAATATAAAAGCTGGCATCTTTGTGGATGAAATAGTGAAGGTCAAGCTGGTAAAGTAGATGTGTAGGAGCAAGAAGACTAACTTCTTGCAGTAAAATTTAACTGGTTTTGTCCTAATTAAGTGAATACTGTTATGATAACTGCCCTTCCAATTCAGGAGTAATTTTCTTCTTTAATTTTCTTGAACGCTGAATTGATTCAGAGTAACCTCTACACTTGGACTTGCACCAGATACAGTAGTGGGTGAATCACTGGTAATTTGATGAGTTCAATGTGGGAAAGAGCTAGTATGTTGTTGCAGCCAGGTGAAGACCATTATCTGATTTGGGGTGGATAATTAGGACTTTGTGTCCAGGATGATTCATCCAAGGAGAAAACACATCCAAGGAATGAGAGCTGTTGACACCAGATGAACTTTCAAGCCCTGTAGCACGTTTGACATCTGTGTTATGCACACATTTCTAGCACTTTATATCGAGGAAATAGGACTGGCAACTTGCATGAAACGTCTGTTTCTCAATAATATTAGTTTCTAAGTAGCACTGGAGTCCTTGTTCCATGCATTAACACAGGTAGGACTGAAGTCTGGTAGAGTTTGATTTCTTTTGTGCCTTCAGTGCCTCCAGAGCAAACCCATAGTCAATTATGAGCAATTCGTTGTAGCCTATCCAGCAGGGACTTACGTAAAGAGCATTGCTTGGAGCTGAAATGAGTATGTTATTTGACTCTCTTCCACCAGCAGAATTTCTTTCAGAATATCTAGAAATATCTAGAATATCTAGAAAGCTTCTGCTGTTTAAACATCAAACTCTACCTTTTACAGATGTCCTTGCTCCTGCTAGCTGGCATTTTGATACCTAGCCTTTCTCAAGTGGGTCATGTGGTGACAGTTTTTAGCAGTTTCAATACCAACAGATGTTACAAAGCCCAATGGAGGATGATCCTTGTGAGCTCAGAGGCAGATGATTCTGTTTATCCCAGCCTGCACATGACAGGTACGAGTACCATCTTCACTGTGCATGGGTAAACCCATTCTACAGTACACCAATGTGATCAGATTACGGTTGTCATGGGTTTCCTCCATCTTTGTCTTGTAGAGAAAACCTCAAAATGTCCTTCAAACCCAGCACTGAATGCTGCTTGAAGAAGCTTCAATGAATCTTTATGTAGTAGGACTTTAGACTTTGCATGTGGATATTGGTATGTGTTGTATGTCAATCAGAGCTCTTTAACTACTCTTCACATCTTCTAATCTTTGCAATCTGTGGGCTAAAGTGGCGTGAAGCACTTGGAGAACTCTATACTGTACAATGGCCCAGTTTTTGTCACCATGTAATGTAGCACATACCATGGTGTTAGGTATGTTGTCATTAGAAAACAACAAATAAAAACTTTCTTATCCCACTTGAAAATGCATCATAACATGGTACAGCTTAATCTTTTCTCTAAGTTCTCTTCCATGATACACCCATTATGAGGGTTGGTTGTACAGAGGATATGTTCTTAGCAACCATCCCTTGCTTTGTTCTCTGTCATTCAGTTGGTTGAAAATATGGCTACTGTGGGCACTGGATACTCTGATCCACCTCTTAGCTGATAAAGAACCATTATCTTCAGAGTGAATATCAGTATCTTAAAAAGACAATCACTCTAGGTTAGCTGGGGGGGGATATTTTAATTGCCTGTGAAATGGAAGACAGAAGGATACAGTCAGAACAGAACCAGGAGGCTGAAGTCCATCTCTTAGCTCAGAACTGGCCTGTCAGATGTCTATGGGCTATCTGCTTTGCAATGTGTGCCTTGAGGCCATCCTTATTTGCTGTACATCCATCTGGTGAGCCATGCCTTAGGCATCCTCCACGGCATGCATGTTCCCATTCACCTAGGTACACACAGCAGCTTATTGTGCCCTCAGGCAAGGACAGCTGGGCTTTCTACAGATAGCGAAGGCAAGCAAGTAGGAGCCTGTACTGCTCAAACCTCCTTTTTCAAACATGGATAGGCATGACCTCTCTTTCTCAGTTTTCCTGTCTGTCAAGCAGTAATCATGATACTGACATCCTATATTAAGGAATTTATCATATACTGAAGGGATTTTTTTCTTCTTTCAGGAATCCTAGCTGTAAAGGTGTATTTGGCTCTTCTGGGCTGACAGCAAAAAAAAAAAAAAGTACTGTCAGGGATCAGAAGGGTAGGCTATGTCTATCCAAAGCTTGTAGTCTTATAATTCTGTAATTTCTATCTTCTGTGGAGCAGGTGTTGTAGACAGGATGATACACCTCGGAAATGTTTGTACACACCCCATCTGCTCTAGTGCAACCCAAAAGCATTGCTGTCTGGGCTATACAAAGCCTTGCATGTTCGTGAAAACTTCAAGGTTTATTCCACATTAAAACTGAAGAAGATTCTCCAGGTATTTTCTCATAGTACCTGTAACCATAGTGCTTTTTGCATCTTTGTTTTCATTCACATTTGTTTTCATAACACCTACTAATACTGAATTTATGTTACAAACATCACAAAGAAAGTAGTGCTGGAATAAAATTGTTATTGGGTACAGCAGACAGATGAGGATAAAAGTTCTTAACTTCAGGGTAAACCCACTACAGAGTAACACAGAGATGTCTCTGAGGACACAGACTCGAGCAGAAGCTGGATGCCAACAGGAACAATTGAGGACTGATGCTCTAGCTGTCTTGTGACCTGGCTGAGGTTAAATAAACTTAATATCAATGAGCACGACCAAGGATTATCTGGTTATCATGTGTTTAAAATAACTTCTGAAGTTCTGTCAAAACATTCTGGCAGCTCTTTATAATGAACCAGTCCCTGAATTTTGTGCTCTTTTCCTTTGTTCAGCTCCACATTGTCTGATGTTTCTAATTCTGGGGAAGGAAGAGTAGAACCTGGGTTAGTTCTTCATTTACAGCATTAGAAAATCCTCTTGGTTTATTGTAATTTAGGAGTAACGCTGCTTTTGTCAATATGAATTAAACTGGAAGAGGTGACCGTGACACTGAATGAGACCAGTTTGAGCCAGAGTGTGAAGAGCTGCTAGAACTGCTGGTGTGGAGCAAGAGAGGGAGCAGAATTAGGGTGTCAGCTCCCCTGAGTGAGCCAGGGCTGTCTCTTGCATATGAGCTGAGGAATGGTTCCCACTAAGGATTGCGGGAAGTGAATTTTGTCCTGATGTGTCCATTGAGTCATAGAATCATGGAATATCCTGAGTTGGGAGGGACCCACACACATCATCAAGTCCTACTCTTGGCTCCACACAGGACCACCCAAAAATCAAACAATGTCTGACAACGTTGTCCAAATGCTTCTTGAACTCTGGCAGGCTTGGTGCCGTGGCCACTGCCCTGTGGGGCCTGTCCCGGTGCCCGAACACTCTCTGGGTGAAGAACCTTTCCCTAACACCCAGCCTGACCCTCCCCTGTCCCAGCTCCATGCCGTGCCCTCAGGTCCTGTCACTGTCCCCAGAGAGCAGAGCTCAGCGCCTGCCCCTCCGCTCCCCTCGTGAGGGAGCTGCAGGCCGCCATGAGGCCTCCCCTCAGCCTGCTCTGCTCTGGGCTGAACAGACCAAGGGACTTCAGCTGATCCTTGTCTTCTCCTCTAGACCCTTCACCATCTTTGTAGCCGTCCTTTGGACACTCTCTAGTAGCTTTATATCATTCTTATATTGTGGTGCTTGAAACTGCGCACAGTCCTTGAGGTGAGGCCGCAGGACAATCCCTTCCCTCGACCTGCTAGCTGTGCTGTGCCTGAGGCACCCTAGGGTATAGCTGACCCTTTTGGCTGCCAGGGCACACTGATGACTTGTGTTTGACTTTCTGTCAACCGGAACACCCCAGATCCCTTTCTGTGGGGTTGCTCTCAAACCTCTCCTCCCCCAGCCTATGCGTTTCCATGATGGCTCTGTCCCAGGTGCAGAATCTGCTCTTGTTAAATTTCATGTGGTTGGTGATTGCCCAGCCCTTTGATTTGTCCAGATCTCTCTGCAAGGCCTCTCCACCCTTGAGTGAGTCAACAGGTCCTCCCAATTTAGTGTCATCTGCAAGCTTACTTAGTATGCATTTGAGTCCTGTATCCAGATAGTTTATAAAAATATTGAAGCTGAATCTCAGTTGCTTTCAGACCACACCCTGCCTGAACTCAGTCCATACATTTACAGAATTATGGTGATTTGAACCCAAAGGCTGAAGGAGGCTCATTTGATTGCTTCCTGAGACATCTTTGTTGTCCCAAGCAAATTTGTTGTCTATGAAAGCTGGCAGATGGGCAGTGGGAGGTGTGGCAGGCTTGTTGCTCAGTTTGGTTTTTGTGGCATGGATGACTTTATGCTTCCAGTGGAAATCCAAACTGAGTTTGCTGCAGGTGAGGAATTTGTGCAGGAATCCCAGATGCGGCTAGATCAGAGCCACTGGCTGAATTTCCTTCTATGCCCCATTGAAACTAAATAGCTCCACCACAACTGAGAGAGAAGCCATCTGAATGCAGGCTGAAAGGGATATTTAATTCCATGTTTGGCTCAACAGGTCTGAAAATAAATAATTTGAAATAAACTTCACAAAGCTATTTAGGGTCCTAATAGAAATCTGTGTGCCCTGATAAAATTAGGAGCTTGAACAGTTTTTAGATCAAATTGTGAATCTGAGATGCAACTGTCCAACACTTCTTCACTAGAACTAGCAATTTGATAGCACTAGCTACGTTAAGGTTTTAAATTTGGGGAAGGAGATAAGAGTGGAAGATTTCTAATGGCTCAAGCAAAAGCAGCTAAGCAGTCTCTCTACCCTCCCTCCCTCTCCTTTCATGAAGTACCCAGATGGCCACGTATTAAGTGCGCTGTAAGAGACAGAGCTGCAGCCTCACTTTGCTGATCTCAGCAAGGTCTGGCCTGCTTGCTCTGTTTGCTCTGGATTTCCTCAGGCACAGCCAGAGTGTATGGCTCTGCTTCTGACCACTGCTGTGATCTGAAGTCATGTGGTATGTTTCACTTGCTGAGCCACCTCCAAATCCCAACCTTCAGACAATGATCTGGCTGGAAATCTCATCCTTTGAATGCGGGTTGTGCTAGCTGAGAGCGCATATAGAATAGGAGGCTATTGCCAAGCACGATGCAGTCTCAGGGAATATACTGAATTTGGTTAGATATACGGGTGATGTAACTGGACCTCACTGGTTTACATCAGTTGAGGATTTGGGTCTCTGGGTTTCAAGCAGAATGCAGTCAGCTTAGGATGCAGTGCTTTCTCTTGGCCATTTAGTGTTTTCGCAGCTTCTAACCGGTTCCCCTCCAACAGCAGATACTTTCTGTAATACCTTATGGACTAAACATCTCCACACTGCAATGTGACTCTTCTGCCCTGCTTTTAACTGGTGGGAGCGATTCTCCTCAGTCCTTCCAGTATAGCAAAACAATATGGATCATTCACAGGTGTACAAAACCAGGAGGGAGAGTGGAGTTGGGGGAATCCCAGCTACCCTTCCTTGACCCAGGAAACGGAGGTGTTGTCTCATCATCAGCACCACGCCAGTAACTGCATCCCCATTCTCAGCAGGAGCCCCGCTCTGCTGCTGTAGGGGTGCTGAAAGATGCAGGAAAGCAGAAGGGTTGTACTAGAAGCAGTATTTCAGGGGAAGAAGGAATGTCAAACACTATCCCTTTGTCCCTTTTTTGGGTTTGTTCTGGATGTGGTTGGCTGAGTTGCCTTTCCTCTGAATGTGTGTGGGAATTGAGGTCAGGCTGTGCTGGGCTGGGGTTTCTGGAGCAGGCTGGTGCATCCATGCTTCTTAGCGTGGCACCTTGTGGAGACGCTGGCTCAGGTGCCAGGAGTGGCATGAGAAGGCCATTTAATTATAAGGGGATTAATTAAGGATGTGTGACATGTCAGTTAGGATGTGGTGTTCCCAGACTGGGAAAGGATTATTGCTCTAACAATGGATCCTACATAAATTTTGTTTTGGCATATACTGAGAGCTATACATATCTGTGGCTGCTGAGAGACATCTCTTGTGTGTTTCAGCTGTATAGCTGAAATTTGCTAAGGCCTGGAGTTGTGTAGCTGAAATGAAGGGGAAGAGGGCAAACTCACCTTTTAGCCGCAATTATTCTAATATTCCCTGCAAACTTCATGACCAAATTCAGCAAAAAATCCTTGTGCTCAGAATGAGTAAACCATCCATAGTCAGATAACCTGCTGGTTCAGTGGGCTTTGGATCAGGCATTTGAGACAAGGAAGGCTCCTGCTGTCTTTACAGGCTTTTTTTAAACCTCAGACCTTCTGAAAGCAGCAAGCTTATGCCGGACCTTTGACTGCTGAACATGGTATTTACATCTGCTAACGTCCACAGAAAGCTGCACATGCCTGCACTTACTCAGCCAGAGAAAGACCTGAAAATCCCCATTCCATTCAAAGGACAGAGTGAGATTTGCTTTCCATTCCTCTGCCAGGAATTCTTAGTCAAATCCCATGGAAAATAGTCATATCTGAGTAGTAAATCTCAGATGCTTCTGCATGTTTATTCTTTATTTCCATCTCATTGGCCAGAGTTCATTTTTAACCTTCGATTATGGCAGCTATATAGTGGAGGGAGGCTGGGTGGGGTATGTATTTCTGTTCTTCCTAGCTATGCAGTTTTTTAACCCATCTAGCAACAGAGCAGGGCAGATGGTGATAGAAAGATTGGATTTGCTTAGCAGTGCAAATAAGTGGTCCCTCCTCCTTCCCCTCCCCAGAGGTTTGACTGGAACCAACTGACCTGGTTCTGCCTGAGCCAGCTCTGGGGAGATGATAACAGCCAAGGGTAAAAACAAATGAAATACCTGTGTGGTTGTAGTTTGCAACAAAGCTCTACAACTGTTTGTATCGAACCAAGACCAGCCTGTCCCTCATCTGACTGAAGGAATTTATTGAGTTTTATGCAGCGGTTGCTCTTTGATCTCTGATCTTTAAGGTATAGGTTGAAGTTCTGGTCCTCATTCCTTTTAGGTGGGCGCCTGAGCTGAATCCCATGCAGTAACTAGATGTGGGTAGCTGCCATTGAGTGATGCCTTTAAAATTCCTCCACTTTGCATTTTTGGATCATGCGTGGGGGGCTATATCTGTGTTTGAAGTAACTCCTTGATTCCTTCAGATAGGAAGAATTTAAATTATTCTCTACTAGATTATAGTGGTCTTGGACAAATGTGGGATGACCCATCCTACCGAGGGGCAGAACCATTTGTCCACACCACGGCCTGGCTATCCAGCCTGCCACTTGCCTTAGCAGTCAATGTGCAAGGGCTCTTCACGAACAGCAATCAGCTCTCTGTGAGACCTACGGGAATGAGGTACTTCCCTTTTCTGTGACTGCAGCTGTATGGGGAAATATCTTTGTGCTGTAAGTCAATCAATTCGATGTGCTTTTTCCAAGGAAATCTCATGGAGGGTATGGCTGCTACATAGTCCAAATGCTGCTCTCAGTTCTGTTTCAGAGATGGCAGTTCAGGGGGCAGGATGTCCCAAACTTGCATGTTATCGTGTCCCTCCAATCCTCCAAAGGCCATTGATGAATAACCTGAACCCTAAACTATCCTTAGTGAAAAGACAGTATTTTAAAGATCACAACTATATTGCAGGGCTTTGTTTCATTTTAAATTTTAAAATTATTTTTATTTAAACAAATAAAGGACAACTTTGAGGACAATGTTATACATTTATTTGTTTTAGCATTCCCATATGGACTCAAAATTACAGTGTCAGTGCCAGGGCAGATGTCCTAGTCTTGTTCAGCTGGCCAGTCCTGCAGGTTGTGCGCCTTTGGGATCTTCACCACCCCCATCATGCCAGTGGAGATGTGACGCAAGTAACCAGATTAGCATCTCCTGCCTTCACCAGCCAACCATCCTCGCTCTGAGCAGCCACCAGAGATGTCACTCAGGCACTGCTAGGTGACAGGGCAGTGGCAAATGGCACATTTAGTGGAGAGCTGCAAAACTACAGTAGCAGATCCATCGTGCATTTCAGTGGTTGTCGTGTGGAGTATGAGAACAATGTGGCATTCAACTTCACACCAGTTAAAGGTCAGCGAAGCAATAGCATATTCCAGTTTGTTGGATGGCTCTGACGCGTGGACTTTCTATTGACAAATATTTGGTGCATTCAAGAGATATTTCATCAGTGCCATCTGTTCATCAAACTGCACATCAGATGGTGGGCTAGAATTTACAGGATGTTTCTGAGCATGTCAGAGTCCCAGGCCTGGCAGCTGTGATCAGTGCTGCTCTGGTGGTCTGCAAATGCAGGCAGTAGGACAAGGCTGGCAACACTTCTTTGGTGACCTAAAAGATGAAATATTAACAACAACAAGTGAGCACTGCTGATAAGCGGTTCACATTGGAGTGTCTGTTTGCAGCGTGGTGAAAATAGGCAGTATGGAAAACATGGACATTTTGCTAGTCAGTAACCACTAAGGAAGAAATACTGTGCCCAGACAGGGCTCCATTTGCAAGGCACGATGCTGCTACCAGCAACTTCAGTGCAGCTACAGCTATCAGGGTAGTGAACTCTTTCTGTAGAATAGACCACTCTTTATCTCAGCTGCTGAGCTAAAAATGAAGATTGGGAGTTATTGCCCCACCAGTCATTTATAATTGCATTTCCCTATATCTCCCTTGGCCTGCTGCAGGGGAACATACACGTTTGAGTAGTATGAAATTTCAGTTGTCCTTCTGGACACAAATTAAAGACAGGGTCTTTGATATGATGAAGGTGGTGTAGAGATGTGTACAAATGCCATCCTCTTCTCGCACCTGCATTCCCCCATTGGGCTCCATTTATTTCCCCTCATGATAATGTGGTGTCTGGGAAGAGGGTTGGGCAGACACGTTCATTCTTTACATAACTCGCTGGTCTCCAGCTCTCATCTGCTTGGATGTGTTAATATGACTTCCAGATGTTGTGACAGACCAAGAAAGCCATGCTTCTTAGCCAGCTCATTCTGTAGGCAGACAAGACAAGATGGAGAGGGGTTTTGCAATAGGATTCTTTCTAGTGCTGACAGAGGAATCCTGTGGGCTTTAAAGATGTGCAGAGATCTCATTCCTAGTCATTTGTCTGAAGCAGCTGGGGGTTGGCTGGTAAAGGAAATATGCACAGGTTCTTCTTTTAGTTCACTTACTCCTGCTGCTCTGAGTTTAGGTATAGTTTCCTTTGGCAGATGATATAAGCTTTGCATATGGCACTTTTGAAAAGGAGTCTTTTGCTAGCCAGGCATGTACAGGAAATACATAACTTTCTGGGGTTTATTAAAAACCCTGTTTTTAATAACTTTTCTAGTGTGACTGATGAGAAGAAAAAACTCTATAGTCACACAGCAGAGGATTCCAAACTGTCTGCATTCGGGGGAAATGGGAGATTTATGTAGTAGTTAACATGGAGCTGTTTCAGCAACCATTGTGAAAAACAGTGATGAACTGCAGTCAAGATTCAGAAGCCATCACGCAAGTCTGCCCTAGTACTCAAAGGATGGTCATCAAATAATGTAGAAAGCAGTGAAAGTCAGGAGAAAAATCTTCTGATACAGAAGTTCACAGTCGGGGGGAAAAAAGCTTCCCCAGATTACCTGCATGGCTATGGGGACAGGGCTGCTGCAGGAGACCATCAGAGCTTGTATCCTCTCCTCAGAGGCGCTGAGATATTCTTGTGAAACAGAGCTTTTAAATTGAATTTTGTGTGGCCTAAGACTGAAGATCAATTTTGTGACTAATCCCATTAATATTCTTCCATAGGTGGCCAGCTCATCCTCTGATGTAAGGGAACATAGATCCGTTACTGATGGTAATGGAGGTATTCTGATACAATGATCTGGCACACAGTTTAGAAATGTACAGATTCTTCTCTTAAACTCTAGAATGGCACCTGTGTAACTCAAATGACATTATTTTAGTTAACTGGGCATTAAACTCATATTTTGAATTTTATCTGTAAGCAGCTTCTGGTCCCCTGTCAGTTCTTTCTGATATGAGGATTTTTTTCATGTGCATGTCACATCATAAAAACAGTGATGCAAACAACATTCAGAAGGGACACAGAAAGCAAGAGCTGAGTAAATGCTAAAGGCTGCAGCCATTTTACTTACACCCATCTCTGTGTGGGAGACTAATCTCCACCAAAAAGTAAAATTGTCCAAAGAATATTATATAAATATTTGAGCTCACGTAAAAAGCGAATGTGTTTTTAATATTGGAAGAGCTATAAGATATATGTGCCAGATACTCAGCTGGAGTAACAGCACAGCTACACTGATTTACACCAGCTGAAGATCTGCCCAGATGTTCAGAGAAGGGTGGATGGAGAAATCTTCCAGTTACACGTAATTTACATTGACAATTGCTTCCCGAGCTCAATAGCTCTTCAGAAATGCAGAAGTATCTTGTAAGCCATCCAGATATAAATGTCAAATCCCCATCATTTTTCATGGATCCTAGGAAGTGGAAAGGATTGTAGACTAATTCTGCAGTGACATGGGTGAAGGCCACGTGAAAGCTGTAAGCTTTCTGAAATACCTACGTTTACAGAAAATCAATTCTGAGAACAGGATCTGAGAAGGATCTGTGGGCAGGTGTGGGTCAGGCACAGACTTCTGACTGGAGCCATGCATTTTTCTCATGCCATGGCGAATGTTAGCAGGAAATATGCAGGGGTGAGGGAGGCAGAGGAAGGTCAGACTAGAGCCTGACTTGTCTAACTGGGCTGTGGGAAGGGAAGGGCAGAACCATCACTGCAGGGAAAAGGAGATGGAAAACATACTATGCTTGGTCATATCCTCTGAGGAGCCTCCCCTTGCCTCTTCGCTGAAGTCTCCTCAGCCTTGCTGAATGGGAAATTGCATGCAACCCTGGGAAATACAAAGGGCAAATGGAAAGAGCTAACACATACCATTGCCGCTCTGTGGAAATGTTTACCTAGAAAAGCTTGAGATTGGACTAAGGTACCAAGGTGACAGGAGTGTGAGATCAGATTAAAAAAAAAAAAAAAATGAAGCCTTGAACCTCACAACTTCAGAAATTTTGATGTCCCATCCTTAGCCATAGCTGAGGGAGGGCAGCACACATCCCTTGCAGGAAAGTGTCCTTCAGAAGTACCACCAAATCTGCTTGCCCTGCTTTTCCTCTTGTCACATAGTAGGTACTGTGTTTGTTTATTTTCTCTTGCTTTAGAAAATGTGGCTTGTAGTTTCTTTCCCACTTTGTCAGACAAGGATTGCATGAGCAGGAGGCTCGCTGGTTAAGCCCCTGCTTTTCCAATGCCTTCTGTGCATTTCAGGGTGAGTAACGCATTCTGGCACCTACGTGAAGCAACAGGGCTTTCCCTGCATGAAGAGAACAGGGAGGGATGTCGCAGTCTGTTAAAATTTATCTCAGGTACCTGGAAAAGTGTTTAGAGTTGTAGAAGCCCTGGCAGAGTGAAAACGTGCAATGTTTTGGAACTGAGGGGATACAAATTCTTGCAACCTTCAAGCTGCCAGTTCAGCCTCTTCTGGGGCAAAACGGGCTGCCTGGTGCCACATCTGGTGGGGGAAGGCACCTAACAGCACAACAGAAGTCTTGGCATTCTTACCCAAGTTAGCCAGTACTTCTAGGGACAACAGTTGTCCTCACCAGTTTCCAAAGGCTTCTGTGCGTGATGAATCATAAGATTATTTGTAGAGATGGCGTAGCTGATTTTATGCAGTGTACCCAATAACCACATGCCTGCTGGAGGACTTCTCCTTAGCTTGTTCGCTTCACCTCTTGACCTCGTTTTCAAGCAGGAGTTAAACTATAACTAAATCACTTTGCAGGTTGGTACAAATGGAGCCCGAGGCACTCTCTGCATTTTCCTCAATCAAAACAGAGAGTAGAAGCACTTTGGACAGTGGGCCAAATCTCAGAGAGATGTGGCATGGCCAGAGAAGCAGCACTGCTGGGTGGATCCTCATGCTCTGGCTATGCCTGACCACGTTATGGATTAGTGATGAGGAATGCAGGTTACTTAGGACTATGCTCCATAGGAATTAGGGTGGCCCTCCAGAACCTTTGTTGTGAGATAGCTTTTACATCGGAATTGGTCAGGAATTGGTATTTGCTTCCATATTTCCACAGTGCCGATCCCAGTGAGGACGCTGCCTGTGGTGGTGGAAAAAAGTTGGTAGCATCTATGGTAATGCAACAACATAAGTTTGCACTGCTCAAAGTATGTTTCTTCCTCTTGTAATGTTTTTCTCAGGGTACACCTGCAGAGCTTTAGCAAATCTGTTAATACATGGCGCTGTAAGCTACGCTTTAGCCTCTTTAATTACATCTTTTTAATTGCTCTTTAATTACATCTCTTCATGGAGTGAGTTAAGTCCATTAATAACTGTCCCACTCTCCACTGTACATCTTCTGAAACAAGCTTCTTCAAATGATGTGGCAAAGTGTTGCACATTCCCCTGAATATTGAAGACCCAGTCAAGAGGGGTCACTTTGATTCTGCTAATATTGTGTGGCTGGAAGGAAGTTCTTTCAGATCTTGGTTCGTTTCAGCAATTATGTTGATCTTGGCAAGCCTTTAACTTTGTGATGAAGGGAGGTGGAGTGTTTGTGAAAGCAACATTAGCACCTGCAGAATAGTTTTGCTGCTTGTGAGAGCCTGTAGTTTTAACACACATACAATGGGTTCCACTTCCTGGGCATCCTGGTTGGATCCTGACTCCAACAGCTCCACCACTCTGGTGGAGGGCACACCATGGACTAAGGACATCCTGACACCAAGTGACTGCAGTGGGCATTGGTGGGACGGGATTCTGCTCTGCTCATAAACAGCATCTGTATTTTTGCCCCTTACTGAAATAACCTTTCATGCTGGAATGCTGGCAGCTCAGCTCAGGCCCCAGCTCTTCCTTTTCTTCTGCATCACAGACTGCTGTGATGTTACCATGCAAAAGCCTGTTCAGCTGTTGGTAACAGTGAAAATATCCTGCAGGATTTTGGAAAGCATATGTGCCTTTTTTTTTTTTTTTTTTGCTCCAGCTTCTAAAATGGTTGTGCAGCACTGATACTGAGTGTTGTACAGATGTTGTCATGCAGCCAGCCTGGACCAATGGTTAATGTATAGACAGAGACTAGCCTGGGGGATGTATGTGTTTAATGTGCTATATGCACACGTTCACCTGCTGGTGTGCGGTCACCTCTAGGGATCTGGGATTGTAGTTGTTACCTACTGTTGCTGTGCAGTATTTAACACGTAGGAGGAAGAGAAGAAAACAGAGTCCTGCTGAAGTCTGTATGGGCACACAGTAAATATCTGCTGTCACCTAGACCTGTCTCCACAGTTCTTGCTGAATCTCACTTTGAATTTATTGGTGGGTTCTCCCCTTGGAAGCAGTCCCTAATCCCTCTTTCTGTTGGAGCAGGGTTATTTTTCTCTTACTGTTTGATCTCCTTTAGACTCATAGCAGGAAAGACACCTTATTTCTCAGTGCCTCAGGACACCCCTTTATTCTTCTTTCAGGGCTTGGATTTTTGGGTATTTGCAGGTCCTTCCCACTGCCCCACGTTCCCAATAAATCAGTCTGGGGCTGTGTGCTCCCTCTCTTCCTGAAGTTTGCATCTGGGCCAAGGACCAATTTGGTCCGATGTGCCAGGGGCAGGGCAGGATCCTCAGTGGTGTGCGACAATGCGGGAGAGGGGGCAGGCGCAGAGTCTTGCTGGTATATGGCTACCTGTGCCCTTCTGCAGTCACTGCAGGCTACAGGCTGCACTAGGGAGCAGAGACAGATCAGGGCCAAACTTCCCCTCCAGCCTAAAATACCCTGTCTGTTTTGGGCAGGTAAAAGAAGAGCACTGTCAGAAGCTTGGTCTTAGGCAGGAAGCATGTCTTAGGCAGCATGTTTTATTGCACTTGTTTGGAAGTGGGAATAATGTCCAATTTGGGGAGTGCTCAGAAAACTTAGCAAAAGTTGATGTGATTTCTAATGAACTGAAAACCTGCAGATTATCCTGATTAATTAGGGATGAAGGAGTCGATTCAGGAATTAGAGGCATGAACTCAAGTGGCTTCCTTCTGTCACTTGATACAGGTTATATACATTTGTACAACAGTTTTTCCATGACATTTTTATTCTTATTTTACCTAGCTGAATGCCTTTTCACCTGAAGCTGTTGTGAGTCTCAAGACAGGCATTGCCTTCTGTCTGACAGCATCCTGTCCAAGTGGACATGGGTGGCTATGGCAGAGTGTCATTCTCACACTTGCAGTGCTGTAGTAGACTTGGCTTATTGCTGGGCTCTCTCTGTCTTATTTGAATGTTTCTTGAGCTGAATGCTTCACACCCAGACAGTATTCATTGCAGATCATCTCCAGCCTTGACCACTTTCCACAGGTGGGGGTCAGGATGCGTTTTATGGGCTTGGCCTGCAGTCACCTCCTGGGAAGTGACAAAGGGAATATTTTGCTTTCTCTTATAAAAAGCTTTCTTACATTTATATTTCCTGTCTTGTATTTATATTCCCCTATACTGGGCTTGCTTTTCGCCTTGTGTTAGGCTCCCTGTCTCTATATTCTATTATTCAACCACCCCCATCAGGTCCCGCTTTTGCCTAAAGCCTTCCCGGATGTAAACCAACACAACAGCACTAGGCTAGTCATTATTTAAGTTATCCATTAATTCAAAGCTATAGTAGGAGTACATTACTCACCAGTAACAGATTACTTATAAATAGTAAAATATTTATTGGTTTTGGTTTTCTTATTCCGAAAAAGCTCCAATGTCTTAGTCGGAATGTGTTAACAGTTTATGACTGGGAACCAAAAGGTGTTAATAATAAAGAGGAACCAATTTCTCTTTTGTCCATGAGGATTTTGATTCATATTAGCAATTGTTTTTATCTTCAGCGAAGAGTTTAAGTGACAAATATTGCTTTCTTCAGAGCTGTTTGCACTGATTTCAGATCATCTAGCCAAACACCAAATAGGAAACCCTGCTGACTTACCCAGGGGATCAGCCTCTTGGTTTTGTGAACAGAATGAGCCTTTTTACAGTTTTCCACACACAAAAAAAAGCCATAACACCATCCTGGATTGCACCAGGGAGTGGTCTCTGCTCTGCCTGGCTATGGGGACCTAGTGGCAAGGACCTGGCAAGAAGGAGCCACAGGAGGCAGGACAGATGGACAGACAGACAGATGTCCATGCTGCCTCCAGCTCGCTCTCCCAGGAATGCCTGTCCACTCATGAAATTGCCATTTACCTTAGCAAGACACGACTCAGGAGCAGTAAAACTGTCACATTGTTCCTGTTTCCCAGTTCCTTATTTATAATGTAAATAGACATCCTTTTGGGAACCTGACCTTTTTCTGTGTTTGTGTTTGATTATAATTGAACTATTTGCATAAGAGACCAATTTTCCTTCTCAGCTCTTGTGGTAAGTACACCATGTTTTCTATTAAAGGAGTCGGTTTTCTGATTACTAAGGAAACTAAGAAGGTTTACAGACAATAATGTCATAAAACATGCAAAGTTATTAAATGTACAGCCTATTCTTTTTATTGGCAACCAGGATATTAAAGGACTCTGCAGTCTCCCAGTTCCTGCCTGGTTATTTACCAAAGGGACCAAAGTTCCTAAGCTTAAAGTTCTGGTTTGTCTCTTGGGGCTGCCCTGGGAAGGGTTTTGCTCTCTTTTCCCTGAGGCTCCAGCCCTATGAACTTAACAGGGCTTTAAGAGCTGAGTCCCGGGCTTTCTACATCCACCTCAGACAATGATCTGTACTGGCTGGGTTGACAGAAGGGATAAGCTAAATACCTGGAGAGATCTGGTTGCAGATCTGCTGCATGAGGTCTTGGAGAGCTGGATGATTTGGCTTCTATAGGAGGTGCATAGGAATAAAATGATCTAAGATCTTCAAGATCACAAGTTCAACCATCAATGTGACCTACCTACCAAGTCCCGTCACTAAGCCATGTCTCTTAGTGCCCTGTTCACACATCTCTTAAATAATTTCAGAGGTGGGGACTCCACCACTTCCCTGGGCAGCCCTTTGCAATGCTTGACCAAGGAAGAGATAGTGGCAGCTTGGGATGACTCCCATGGCAGACATTATGCACATCATGGCAGACTTTAGGCTGGTTAGACTGCAGGAGGTTTCAGATCCAACTCCCTGCTCAAATGAGGGCTCAGTTTACCTGAGGTCAGGTTGCTTGGGGGCTTGCAGGTGAGCACAGAGCAGCTGAGTGGGCAGGAGGGTGTGCTGGAGACATTTTGAGGCACAAAGCTCCTTCATGCCCCCTGCCTCATAGGGCTGAGTGGTTCCTTGGCCATATGTGCCCTGTGCTGGCAGTATGGCTGCTGGGTCCGTGCAGCGCGTGTAGGCCGCAGAGGTGGCTGGGCACCGCAGGGTGTCCACTCTACCATCTTGTGTGCTCTGAGGTGGCTCTCCTTCAAGTAAATGTCTTAATGTCTGTTCCTTGGCACATGGGAGCAGAGCTGGGCTGTGAAGGGGCTGACTGTCCCACGCAAGGTGGTGTCAGCACGCAGTGGGACAGAGGTCTTGAGAGATGGGACCTCATCCTGCGGCTTGGTCCTGTGGTGGGGCAGCCAGCACCAAGCTACATGTTCCCCTGTAAAAAGCTTGTTTTGCAGGCTATAATGTCACATGCCACTGAGTGATCTGGGGACAGTGTCGCCCAGGCCAGATCTCCGAGGATATTGTGCTTAGATCTTTAATTTTCTTTTTCTTTTTTCCCCCCAAATGCAAGAAACCACAAAGACTTCAACTCCCTCAGAAATTGCCATGAGATGAAAATCCTGCTGAAGAACAATAGCTGCGACATGGTTTGAACATGCCTTTATTTTTGTTCCTACGTGTTTCGTGCAGTGTTAAGCTGTGGTTATGCTTGTGGAGCAAATAGCTCATTCCCTACTGTTACCATGTGGCAGAAGCGCTCCAGAGATGGGAAAGCGAGGAGAAGCTGTTGCAGTTGTATGTTGGCTCCCATGTGCCCTAAGCAAAAAAACTCCTCCTGTTTCAGCTGCCCTGAGCCCATAAATGAGATGATAATTGGGATAGGCTGGGTCTGGTCTGCAGAATGACATTATCCAAACTTCTCAGGGTCTTGCAGAGCTGCTGGGCCTTCAGAGCAGGTCCAGCCCTGTGCTCAGCACTGGTGCAGGCTCGCAGAATGGTGTAATAACTCAGCTGGAGCGAACAATAAGTGAAATCTAACAGCATTAATACAGCTTTTCCTTGAATGTATTACTTTGATAACTCTTCTGAGCATGTCCATGTCAAATGCCAGGGTGTCAGGCAGGTCTGCCCAAAAAGGGAGTTTGCCACCGCTGCAAATCCCCAGAGGAGGACACATCTATGATCTGTTGGGGATGGCACATCTGCTCACTCCCTATGGAAGCTGTTATGCTGGTTGGTTGTCACCCCCACAGTTAAAAATTAAGCTGAGGAGGACTGTGTTGAGAGCTTGTTATGCTGAAGTTATTGCTTTATTTCTTCTATAAAATCTCTTGCAACTTGAGGCACCAGTGTGCTGAGCATGTGTTGGGGAGCTGGAGGAGCCCCCCATCTGCCTCTCTCCTCGCTCAGGTCACACAGATCCTTAGATATGGCTCTGTCTTTTGGCTACAAACAGGAGAATATTACCTATCAATGAAAGCTTTTGCATGAGGCTTTAGGACAGGGCATTTCAGGGCGCTGCTAGGTAAAGAGGGAGGATGGGGACTGAAAGATGCTCCTGAGTCCATTTGCTTGGCAAACACCTGAATTTTCTGCAAAATGGTGAAACACCATTTCAGATGTGTCTCCAAGCAATATGGGCAAGGCTGCATGTGAGGCCTGCGGTGGCACCAGGACTGGCAGCTGAATGCCATTCAACATCCCCCACTCGGAGCATCCCTCTTCTCTGCAGGAAGCAGCAGTTTCTCCCCCTCTCCGCCTTTCCTCCTGCGCTTGAAACAAACATTTCCTTTCCTTAACTTGTGGCGGTGAGGGGTGCTTCAGAAGGCCACAATGAGCCGAGACTTTGCAGCTCCCCGTCAAAACCAAACGTGCCTTGCCCTCCGAGCTGCACGAGGCACCTCCCGTCCTCACTCCTGATCCCGCAGCTCCACCTGCTGGTGCTGCTCGCATCCCGAAGCGGTTCCTTTGGAATAGGGATCGGGGTCAGGTTTACTTGTTGGCCACAAGGGGCTTACATACTTGTGAATAAATATTCCTATTTTTGTTCTGCACCAAGAAAAAAATTGTTTGGCTGCTGATCCAGCAAGAAGCAAAAGCCCAAGTCTTGCTCCCACCCAGCTCTATTCCCTCCAGGTTGATGCTGGCAGCAGTTTGGCGGCTCTGAGGAAGGCTGGGGGTGAGGAGGTCCAGGGTATCTCACAGAGCTCTCGGACAGCTGGACGTTGTCCCAGGAAATTGTCCAGGACCCAGGAACTCCTTGTTTTGTCCTAGGTGAAGATGTGGGGAGGGAAGATCCAACTCGTCCCCCCCCCCCCCCCATCTGTGCCTGGCCTCAAAAGGGGTGCAGCTGCTTGTATGGACTGCTGAGGAGGCTGGAATCAGAGATGCTTCTTCCCCAAAGTGCAATCTTTATCGTTTTTAATCAAATAGAAAAAAAAATACTCAGGTGAGAGCAGAGAGAATTTGGGGATAATGTGGGATTGTTATTTTCTTCTGAGAAAAGGCCAAAGGCATTCAATCTTGCTGGGTGGCTGAACATAAACCTTATCCTGAATCAGCTAGGAAGTGGAGAATGTTGTGGATTTTATTTTTTATTTTATTTTTTTAAAAATAATTTAACTTTCTCACAAGCCCTTCTCCCTGCAACATTTCAGATTGTTTCCTTGCTAGATAATAGGAGACTTTCAATATTCTCTACCTAATTCTCAGTCTGTTATCTGGAAACTTGAAGAGGTAATGAAGAAAGGATTATAAAATTTAAGACTTAAGGTTAACTCTCTCCATGCTCTAAGATAGGTTATGAAGCTATTTTAACTTAAAAAAAAAAAAAAAAGTCATTTGTTTTTTCCAGTGCTGCTGAGTAAGTTCCTCTGTGCCAATGCTAAAACACTCTTAAGGCTAGCCCTTCTGCTTCTATTTCCCATCACTGGAATTGGGCTAATATTCCCTAATCTCAAAGAGGTTGGTCATGTTAAAAACAACTAAGATGGAGCTAGTCAGGTGCAACGTTCCCTTTGCAAGCAGAAAAAAAAAAATGAGTGCATTGCACAGAAACCCTACAGCTGCCTTTGGATGGCTAATGGGAAGCACTACACATTTTGATCAAGACTAACCTGGGCAGAGGACACAAACACCAGTCTGCAGCCTGCCACTCCCCTAGCTGATGTTTGCTGTTTTTCTTGCCTACCTCCCCAGCTGTATTTTACCTCGGCTGCCCCATTGCTGCTCCAGATGTTCTGATAACATCCGTGTGCTGCTCCACTCCTCCCTTTGCAGGCTGCCACTAGAGAGCACCACCAGCACCTCTCCTCCTTTGTTCTGGCAGCAGTATGAAGGTCCTGGTCTCTGCTGAGAGGCCAAGGACTAAGAACCCTAAAAAGTCTTTCCAGCTCCTAAAGCATCTGTCAGTTCTGTCAGAGGTTAAATCAAGCCCTAATCCTGCAGGATCTTTGAAGGTTAAAATAAATAAATAAATAAAAATCAAATCAACCTGCTTAGAGACCTAAGGAACGTGGGAGTTGTCTTTTGGCAATCAAGCATTAAGGAGAGACACTGCACAGGAGCCTGGTAAGTGTTTGGGCTTGGTTTTATCTGCTCAGATGCTGCACAAGTGCCGAAACTGGCCAGAGAGGGAGAAGGAGGAATGGCTCTTACAGCCCGTCCTTGCACAGAGGCTGAAGGACCAAGCTCTCCGCTGCCCCGTCCTCAGGTGCAATGGGGGCAGTTGCTGTGGTTGTGCACAAGGCCATCCCATAGGGCTTGTCTTTTGATTAACTCCAGGCTAAAACCCCCTGCTAAAAGCTAAAACCTACAGGGAGCTAGTTGTTTGGGGTGAGCTTAGGTGAATTCAGCCCAGGTGGGAGAGCAGGGGTGCTTGGGGTGGCTGTGCTGGCACGTGCTTGTGTTTCCACAAAGTCCTGCCCCAGACCAACTCATTTTTTGGGTGGGATCCAGGCTCTTCCAGGAGCAGGGGGTAGGACATCTGCCAGGACATAGTGGGGAAAGCAGGGCTGGGAGGATTTGTTTTTGTTGCTCCAAATGTACCTGCTAATTTTTAAGCTCTGCACACCAAGCTGAGAGCTTGGCAGTTTCCTTGAAGCTGTGGAAGTGCCCCTGGAGCTGCTCAGCTCAGCCCCGTTCTCCGGCCTCGCACCTCCAGCGAGTTCTCGGTGTTTTGTGTCAAGAAATGATTTGATTAATGAAGCCCAGCCCAGGCACAAATCTGTTCAAAAGCAGCCTTTCCACCAGAAAGTCTCCAAAGGCGGTGGAAAGGAGCTGATGTTAGTGGCCGGGAAAGCAAGAACACATGTCCTGGCATCTGTGGAATGTCCTCATGCTGAGGTGGGTGAGCTGGGCCTGTGCCTAGCAGGAAGGGTCAGCTCGGTCAGCTGCTGGGGGCACAGCCCCTGTGAGGGGACCCCCTGGTTGTGGGGGCAGGTGCTGGGGACAGGCACAGGATGGGCAACCTAGGAGGGATGAGGCTGCTGTGCCCGTGGAGCTTTCCAGCTCTGCCTGTCACTGGTGGACAAGAAGCTCAAACACCAGTGGGGAATAATTAAAACTTTTCTAAATGGACTGCTGGTGTGGAGGGAGAAGGCGCAGTCTCCAGTGCTGGAGGCTCATCATGACAGGCTAGACCACGCACAAGCCCATTTCATCCTACGTTAGGGATGGGACACACTGGGGACCTCCTGAGCTGTGTGTTTGCAGTTCAGTGATGCATACTTCAAGGACAGAGAAGTGGGGGTGCATCTAAGGCAGCACTATTATTTATTTATGAATTAGTTTATGTATTCATCTGTTTATTATTTCACCCAGGCAGTTGGCCTCTCAGATCATCAGCTAAAGGATTTTCTGGGTCACCCCAGGCTCTCTGCATTCCCCATGCCCTGGGCTGCAGCAGCACAGGTGTGCTGGGCCTGGGGCGGGGGGACGCAGGGTCACATCTCTGGGAGCTGCTCACTGAAACTAGGTCACCTCCTGCTGCAGCAGAAGTGACACCCAGCACAAAGGCAGGCGCTACGTGGGAACAACCTTGCCCTTCGGTCACGTTCTCCTGCCCAGGTGTAGCCCACGTGCTGCACCAAGGGCAGGTCCTCCAGCTGTGGGGACGTGTGGGGCCACACAGAGGAGAAGGACATAACAGGGAGGTGTGTGACCCTTACTTGCTCTCCAGGACTTTCGGGATGTGGCCAGGCATTGCCACCTCCGTGCAAGCTGCCTGCTTGAGTCACTGTGTCCCCCCACAGGGCACGGAGGTGTCACGCACAGCATGCTCCAGGAAGAAAGAGGGCAAGCCCTCCTCTGCTCTCCTCTCTCTGCCTGTCAGTACCCACTACTTGGGAGGACAATCCTCGGTAAGGACATGGTCCTCTCCACCTTTTGGTCATCGAATTCACATCAAAAAAAATTGAAAGAAGAAAAAAGAAAAAACACAAAACATATCAATTTCACAATGGCTGCTTAAAACTTACCCATTTTACTCATTATGCCTCCATATCATTATTTCTGGGAAAAGATCAGATAACAAATAATGAAGGAGCATACCTTAAATCCAGCCTTGTGGGGATTTTTAAATACCTTAACCAAGCTTAAAACATGGTGCTGTTTCTCTCATTTTAAAGTGCACTCGAAAGACATTATAAATGTTTGAGGACTTTGCTGATTGACTACAGGTAAGAAAAAAAAAAAAAGGCACAAGCTCCTACTACATTGTTATGCCGTATAAGCACCTTGCATAATTACCTTAGCCCCAACATAATTTTAATTATGTTAGAATTAGTGCAAAGAATTTTATCGGAGACTGATGTAAATATTTTTTGCTCTCACTACTTTGATGTGCCTGGAAAGAGATTAAGGTTTGCTTTGATAATTAGTCTGTTGCATGTGGCCAAAAAATTCATTACAAACACAGTTAATTAAGTTGTCAACAAAGCTTTGGTCTCCGGTGGGTGAGAATAACTCAATAATTTTGTTTGGCTTGACAGGGGATTTTCGTTTTATTGCTATCAGCCTCGGCTGTCCTTAGGGGCCCATGTCAGCAAGGCATTTTCCGGGAGGCTGCGCAGTCATACCCTGTGCACGTGGTGCTGCCCGGGGCAGTTATCACAAGGAAAGGAAATGTCAGATTTATGCCCAAAAGTTCGGTGCTCCCCAGCTCAGGTCCCGTGAGCTTGGACCTCCCAGGGCTGCTTGTAGCCACGTGAATTTATCAAATGCAGCCAGAAGCCAGCTGAGATGCAGAGCAGGGTGCTGCCTGTCTGGTGGCATTGTGGCTGTGTGCCTGTCTCTGTCCTGTCCTGCTCACCAAAGCAGGGCTCCTGTCCTGGGATTGGGGCATCGAGAGATGCTGATGCTCAGCCCCACAGCTATCTTCTCCTCCTGGGGGGTGAGGCAGCCAGGGCTGGTTCTCCTCCTTGGAGCTGGCAAAAATGGTGCAGGGAGCCCACCTCATGCCCAGGGAGATGGTCTGGAGTGCTTCTACTTACACTAAACGTCTACCGATGCTCTGGGAATATGACCCACATCATGGGAAATCAAGGTCTTTTCCTTAAATATCCTTCCCCAGTTGCAAGATGCCTGCTGGCGTGTTCCAGGTGGGCACAAGCAATCCATCCTACCTTGGTGCCACCACCACAGTTTGGTGGGAGCACAGCCCTTGCTGGTGACAGGGACTTCTCAGCACCATGACCACACTTCAAGCTGTGCCCTGTACCCAATCCTTTGTGTCTGAGAGTGTGGCCACTGCTGGACTTGGTTCTGGGTAGGTGCTGGGGAGCCGCAGGGGGAGCGTGGATTTAAGGCATCACTCAAGTACCAAACACAGAGCACCTCCAAGTGACTAATTTCCATTTCAAAGAGCCCATTTATTTTATCTGGCAATTAGCTTGCACCCTCTGTAGAAAATGACTCCACGAAAACAACTGAGCTCCCAGCCAATCTCCCCTTTTAAATATTTTTTAAGTGCATGATTAATACACTTTCCCAGCCCGTGTCTGGGACTGCGCGGGGAGGTCAGGGAGCAGGTAAATGAAAGAAAATGGCTTCACTCGGCATTGACTGGGCTATTAATCACTGCCCATTTTCTATAAATCATGGCAGATGGCAGAAACAGGCAGGTACTCGTGGGAAATGACACACTGTGCATGACGGGAATCGTGGATCGCAGCAGACACCAGGAGAGGAAGAGGTCGCTCCCGGCAGGGGATGGCCGCTTGCCCCACACCTGCATTTCCCCTCCGTGTGACAGCTCTGCCCCCTAAAACTGCCTGCAAAAGTTTGCAGGAGCCCTGGAAAATTCCCTGCATGGCAGTGGGGCTGGGTGCACCCGGGTGGGGATGGCCCTGGCTCTCAGCAGAGGCAGCACTGGGGAGGGTTTGCAGCGGTGAGCCTCGGCCCTGGGCGTTCAGCCACGACGGTGAGGGATGCTTTTAGCAGGAGCAATGCGTTTGCCTGTAGCAGACGATGAAGTCTAACGCCAAATGCTTGTTGTCGCTTTGCGTGAGAGCACGCACAGCCGCAGATGGCAAACGTGCAGGAGGAACTTGCACTGACAGAGCAAGGCGGACAGATAAATCCCAAACTGAGCTTGCAGCAGTGCTCTTCCAGGTGCTTTTTGTGCTGTGCCCCTGATGGAGCCCCTGTGCATGCCCAGGAGATGGAGTTTAGGGTGGTGGAAAGCAACTATTGTTTTTTTTTTTTTCTTTGGAGAACTCATAGTGGTGTATATATAAATGAATAAAAATATTTTCTATGGAAGTTGTATGAAAGATCAGGAAAATACAATTTATGGGCTCTCCTCTCCTGTAAGTTGCCAGTGAGTCCCAGTTAGAACTTGGTCATTCTTCCCCAGGAAGGGGCTTTTTTCACCTTTCGTTTCCACCAGACAAGGCATGGGGTTGTATTTTTCCTTCCCTGAGGTGCAAGAAGAGCTCATGTTGAGCTAATCAGTTCTGCTCCCCCTTCCCCTCCCATTCCCCTGCTGACCCGGCCAGGCCTGCAGCTGGATGCCCTTGGTGCTGCTGAGCAAGGAGAGCGGCACCGCTGCTTGCAGCGATACTGGCATGGTCCCAGCCTCCAGACCCCGCACACAACAGCAACAAATCCCTTCTCACTGGCAAAGTAGTTGCAAGAGCAAATGGCGTCCACGGCAGGCAGCTTGAAGCAGGGCTCCCAGCTTTGAGGGTTCCACCAGGTGAGGGAAAATGGTCCAGAGGGGGGATAAATGGGGTCCTGCTGCAGGTCAGGGTCTGTTCTGCCAGAGAGAGGACGGGCAAAACTGACCCAGGAAGTGAGATGGGACCTGCACGGGGAGAAACAGCCCCAAAACAGGCCCGAAGGCCCCACAGCAGGAGGGCTGGTGGCTCCAACGGGAGCTGTGTGTGGATATTTCCAGTGAGGAAAGAGTAGTGAGGGCGTAGTTTGAAAGGAAAAATCGCAGTGGGATCCAAAGGAAAGACACTGCTGGAGGAGCCCCCTCCCATGCTTGCAGCAAGCCCCCCCTCGGGCCCCCAAGTGGGGTGAAAGCCCTTCTTTAGGGCATTGAGGGCCCCTCCTTCCACTCAATGTTATTTAAACCGGATGTTTTTCACCCCAAAGTGATCCTGGGCAGGGTGGCCGTGCAGTGGTGGCTGTCCCAGCGCCTGTGTCCCTGCTGCACTGGAAAATGTGAGCCGAGGCTTTGGGGGGAGGGCTGGGCCCGGGTCACCCACCCCTTCCTGCCCCCCCGGCAGCCTCACGGGGGCCTAATATTTGTGCGTGTGTGTTTTAACGCGGCATATGGTCTTCATTACACGCAGACTTCTCACTTCCATAATTATACCATGATGGGAGTTCCTGTCAAAGCCATAAAGCAAATTCTCTTCCCCCGCCCCGTCCCTCCGCCCCCACCAGCCCTCCCCATAAAACTCGCAGGGGTCCCGGTTTGTGAGGAGAAAGAAAAACCCCGCGCTCACACCGTTAACCCTTTGCGCCCTCCCTTTGGGCAGAGTCGGAGGAAAGTGTGGCTTTCCCCGGCTGCAAGGAGGGGACGGAGGGGGTCGTCCACGTTTTGACCAAGTGAGAAAGAGCGTGGCAAGGTGGCGATGCCCAAATTGTGCCACGGGGAGAGGAGAGGCAAGCTGCAGCTTGAACCAGTGCCCTCCTTGCCGGCTTTCCAAGGCGTGCAGGTCCCTCTGGGGAGCGCATGGCAGCTGTTTAACAGCGCGCAGCCACGCTGCCCTGCAGTTTAGGGCAGGAAATGAAGGCGGCTGTATCTGCGGGGGGATTCGAGGCAGCAGATGGCAATTACCTGCGCCAGAGTTTGGCCAGAGCCCCGCTCCGCTCTTCCCAGAGCCGCCGCGGGGCCAGAGGCTGACGGCCGGCGTGCAGGTGCTGGGGGCCGTGCCCCAGCTGGGGTGGTTGGTGGCAGGAGGAGATGGAGAGTTTGTGCACGGGTGGGAAAGTCAGCTTTTCTTTTAATTTTTTTTTTTTTTTCAGGGTGCCACGTTGGGAGGGATTGAGGTGCTGCCAGTTTAGGCGCCCTCTTGCTTTGTGATGGGTCAGAAAACAGGCTTGGGTTTCCCCTCTGTTCAGTAGAAATTATGCGTATTGGAGGTGGCAACTTCACCCAACAGTGTCTTGGTGCAAGAGACAGGAAGAGACCCATCACCCGGTGCCGCTCTGCCTTTTGGGGGACACTGGGGATGTCCCCTGGGTGGACTACACGGGACTTGCCCAGGCACCACACAAGCGATCCCACTCCTCTCGGCACTCGCCACGCTGGGAAAAATCTGGTTTCCCACTAGGTGGTAGAGGAGAGCTTGGCTGAAAACCATCAGCTTCCCACAGCCAAGCACGAAGGGGAGCTCCTGTGAAAGTAAACCCGGATGTTTTACCCCAAACTCCAGCCGAGCCAAATCCACCCCGGGCGCTGTGCCGCGGGGCATGAGTGCTGGCACTGGGGTCCTGCTTGCCACCAGCCCTGCTGCAACAGGCACATCGGTTTTGTCACCTGCGGGTGTTTTATGACCCTTTAATGATAGGTCTTTGGAAATATGGCATGGGAGGGTAGAAAGCGTTAATGCTGATTGTGAGAAGGCTTAGCATCTCCACAGCCCTTCAAGGAACTGGTGAGGTTCGTCCCACGTCTGTGCTGCCTGCTGATGGCACTTCGTCCCCTGTAATGTGTTCCTCTGCTGTTAATGCCTTGTATCTCCCCTCCCACAGGTCCAGCTCATCTCCATTGGCAGCTCTTCCAATCAGCCCTTTCAACCCAAGGCAGGACTCATACCCAGCATGAACAGAGAGAGCAGCGGGTTGGCAGCAGGAGCCCTGCCACCCCAAGGAGGTGACATTTCCCACCGAGACCTCCAGAGCTGCTGGTGACAGCGCAGGGCTGGGGCTCGCGGCCGCCCAGGTGAACGCTGTGCCTGGGCTGCACCCTGGGGGAGCAGAGCGGCTGCACAGACCTGAGGAGGTGCCACCTAACATGGTTCATATGATCATGGCATCACATCAGTCTATGCTCCCAAACCATCCCTCAGCCCAAGGGCAGGATCAAATCCGCCCCTCCCCTGCCTGACACGTGTTTATTTGTCTAACCGGTTCTTAGAGATCTATAATGGGGGAAAATCTGCAGCATCCCCACAATCTGCATTATCCTTATCATTAGACAGATTTTCCTGTTGTCTAACCTGAATCTTTTTTTTTTTTTTTTTTTCAGCACTTGAAGCCTTTGACTGCTTGTGCAATTCACCCTGGGCACAGAAAAACGTGGTTGTCCTTTTCACTGCAGTTTATGGACGGTCTGAAGCCTACTACCTCACCTCCACTCGGAAGTCTGCATTTTCTGATCAGTCCTGTGTTCTGACCCCTCAGACTCATCCTTCATGTGCCCTGCGCCATCATCCCTGAAGTGCAGGCTTGGCAGGGATGGGCAAAGCAGGAGATGCCACCACAGGTCAGTGCTGAGGCCCCTTGACTCCTACCAGACCAAAGAGCTGGAGCTTTCCCCCTCTGCTCACCAGGCTCCTTCGTGGTGTTGCAGAGCCAGCCCCGGGGAGATGCCCAAGCAGGGAACAAGGCTCCCAGCCCATGCCCTCCCCACCTCTGCTGTATCACATTTCACTGTAGGAATTTTTGGCGCTCTCTGAAATGATGGTTCAAAGGAAGGAGGGTGACAGGTGCTGCGGACTGGGGCTGTGTCAGGAGCCCATCACTCAAATCTCATGCCCGGACTTATTTTTGCTCACCACCAGAATTCAGAGGAGGGTGAAAGCGCTGGCTCTGTTTCTTTGAATTATCTGAAGTTAATTCAAAGCCCAAATGGATGGGCGGCACATGATGGCGCAAAGCCTGGGACTCTCTGAAGTTTCCCTGGGCAAACTGGGTGAACAGGAGCTGTGCAGCTGAGCAGTCAGGGCTGGCCTTGTCCTGGAGACTGCATTATCCCAGCTCCATGCTGGGATCCCCATGTTTCCTATGCAGTGAATTTCATATGCATGATATCTGGGTTGGGATGGGGTGTGATGTCTAACCCAGCTGCGAGGATATTCCAGTGATATGTTCGAAAATGAAGGTATCTGCAGTTACTTGGGTGGTTTCTAAGACATGGAGATGGAGAGGCAATGTGTCCTGCTCTTAGATGTGCAGGATGGATGCTTGAGTACAAACAGCTTCATTTTTTTCTGAGAGGCTCATGGTAATGGTAGACATTTCATAATAGACTGCAGGAGGTAATGGATCTGAAATGTACGTTTATTTATTTATTTATTTTATTTCTTCAGTTCAAGGAGGCCTGAATACATGATATTAACCTCCCCAGAGAGAAAGCTCCCCCCTCAAGAGTAGGAAACTCATGGGTCCAGAGGGAAAATGAGCACTGTGGTGTGTGACTGACTACAGGCCGAGCTGGAGGTTTGTTCAGCTCCCAGCTGGCCCCACACTTCTAAGCAGCGGCTGTCTCGTGTGAAAAGGGAAGGCCCTGGGAGTCCCACTGCCTTGTGCTAAAATACGATCCCACAGCCCCCATGTGGCGTGACTCCGGCCAGCGCACGCTGTGCCAAAACACACTGTTAGAGCGAGAGTTCCTCCAGGAGAGGCAGAGCTACAAGCCTTCGGGTTTGAAGGATGATGAAGTGGAAGGCAGGAGGTCTGTGGAGCAGGGTTATATTGAAGGGAGGTCTCTAACCCTGCAGGAGCTTTGGGCCAAGAGGTGCCTGGGAGTCCCACGGGAGTAGCCTTGATGCTGTGGCACAGCCCAGCGAGGGTAGTGCAGGCAGCGGGGGGATGGCTTCGGTACCTGGTGGTCAAACCCCGTCAGGCTGCACGGCTCCAGGCTTTGTGTTTGTGCCAAAGAGCTGGGGAGCGTCCATCCTGTGGCCTCTGCCCACGAGGAGATAGATCATGGCTTATTTGGCAGTAAAGGCGCTCGGGGGGATTCGGGAGGTTTCACTCCTTCGTGGCCTCTGTTTTCACAACAGTTTCCAAACCTCTTACTCCCAAGAGCTTTCCTGTGTGCCCACACACTGCACGCCCCTCGGCACAGCGAGGGATGCTTTTACTCTGCTCTGGTTTTAGCCTCCAAAACTCTCGGACAGAAGCAATATGGAATGAACAAAACTTGTACTTTTCTCAGTGGCTTTTTCTTTTTTTTCCCAGCTTCTTCTCAGTGCTGTGTTGACCTTTTAACTTGCTTTTCTTTTGCACCATCCCAAAGCAGTTTGTTCTTTAATGTATTAATTGTCACTACAGCCCGGCAATGCCAGGAAATGCTGGTACTTCTCTCCCTCCCCCCCCCCCGCTTTTGTGGGTAGGGAGCTGAGGCACAGATCAATTAAGTAAATTACCCATGGGCAACAGCAAACCCATGGCAAAGCAGGACAGAGCTCCTAGGTGTCCCACAGCTTCCAAAGTGCTTTTTTGGGTACCTCTTTAGAAGACCCAGAGGCTGACCATGGATGGGTGTGCGCTCTGAAGGAGGGTGATGATGTGTTGGGTTTCTCAGCTGGTTTCTTTGTGTGTGTTACAGAGATGCATTAGACACAGAGTCAACGAGGGTGAGTGGTTTGTGTAGGCCTGAGGGTTTCTGGGGAGACTGCTGCTTTATGACCTTGAAGGAGTGCCCCAAACTCTGCCACTTCGCTCTGACACAGTGGAGCTTTTCTTTTCCATTTTTTTCTTTTTTAAAAGTAAGGAGTTTTCCAGACAGTTGTGACATCAAGTGTCCACGTTGGAGGGAAGAGAGCGAAATGGGACTTTACATCATCGTGAGTGCTACCGGACCCCCCAAAAGGCTGAGAGCTTGGAAAGCATCCGCACGGTCGGTCACTTCCCTGAACTATCTGTGCTTCATGAGCCTCCAGCTCATGAATCTTGGAAGGAAAGACCTTCTCACGAGATTTGTGGTGTGTCCAGTCCCAGCCAGAAATACCACAAGAAAAGCCTCTCTTGGGGAGATCCCAGCTCTAACCAGGAAATGCAGAGTGATGTGAGAGCAAGAAAAATCCAGATGTGGCCACTATCTGCTTCATTTTTCTCTGGGAAACCAAGTTCTTTTTTGTGAAGTGTAATTTTGTCAAGCATCATTCTCAAGCATATCTAACCTTCGTGTTTGCCAGCTATAATTAAGTCAGCCCCACATATCAAAGCCATGCGTGTGTGTCTGTGTGCCTGCATGTCTGTGCATACGGAGAAAGTTGCCAGCAGATCACTTTCGGTTATTTTTCTGCTAACAGATGAGGAACTGAACGGAGCTGCTCACTCCCACATTCAGAGAGAGCGCTGGCCCAGACAGCTGCCTTGGGAGAGCCATTGGCTTTTCTCCTGGTGGGCAAGCGTTGCATTTCTGAATTACTTTAGCAAGCAGAAGTGCTTAAACATTTGAGTTTTGCAAATTGAAGCAACATCCCCACAACCAAGCCATGTGGTGCCTTTGCTCTCTGTCACGGTTCAGGAGTTTTCTTTCCAGTGTGATCTTGCTCACCATGCCAGGTCAGCCTGGGAAACACCCAGCTCGGCTTAGTGCTGAGGAAAAAAAATCTCTCTGTCCTTTACAAGGGGCGAGTTGGCGTGAGCAATGGCTGCACAGAGGGCAGGAGATGTCTGCTAGATTTTGGAGGGGCTGGTGGTGGACTCAGGCCCTCAAGGGGTACTTGCAGGGAAGGAAGACTGAGTTTGCCAGGTAGGTGGAAAGCAGAGGATGGGGTTGGGAGGTGTCTTGTGATCTTGAGTGATGATGCTCTTGCTCCAGCTCTGCTCTTGTCTCCTGGGCTATGAGATGGCTGTGACATTCAGGCTCTCGTGCCACCAGGGAGGAGGAGGACATCACATGGCTGCCCACAAGCAGCCAGGTGCCTGAGTTGCTGTGTATGGTGCGCACAAGATTTGCAAGGATTTTGATGTAGGTGCTCCAAGGACATTCCACCCCCCCCCCCCCCCCCCAGCAAAGTCCTGACCTGCAGCCTCTTGGCAGGTTTCCCAGTGAGCACAGGAGATACTGGGCTAGGCCCTGCAAAAGCAAACGGGACTGTGTCATGATGTCAACAGCCTTGGTTATCAGGCGTTACTTGGATTTGTAGTTGCTCCAGGGGAAGATAAACCTCTGGCAGGCTCGTGGGCTGAGGGTCAGGGATGCTTGGAGCACTGAGGGATGGAGGTGCACACTTGTGTATGTACGGGTGCTCCACGAAAGGGGGCAGCTGTAGGACACATCTACCATTTTCCATTGTCAAATCTAAATTAAACCTCCAAAAATCATTAATCTCACCCCCAAATTTGCTATTCGTTATGCTTTGGTAGGGGTAGGTACCCTCCGTTTTTTGGCAGTTAAATTAATAATAAAAGGAACAAGCGAGTCAAACCGCTGGCTGCAACTCCCCCTGCCCCTCACACACCTTTTAGACTGCGTCCACTTGGCCCCAGATCAAAAGTGCTGTTCCCCAGCAGAAACTCTCCAACATTTATTCATCACATGCGGAGCCGACAAGTGCCTCCAATTCTCTAGTTACCGATGCACTAATGAACATCTGCTAGTGTTTCTTGCAAGTTCAAGGACTTGGGCAGGCAGTAGACTGGGGACTGAATTTCTCTGTGTGCCTGAATAAGGTAAAAATGGATTTTACATGATGGCAGAGTCTCAGTCAAGGGTTCCTAACGCTTCTCAGATAATGATTTCCAAAGCCCAAACCCTGTGGTTTACAGCTCCTTCCGGCAAATGGGGCTCTGAGTGAAGAAGTGATGTATCTTGGGCTGTCTCAAGAGCAAGAGATGGGAATCATTTTTCACTTGTAAGTTAACCTGTTCCAGGTAGGCAGCCTTTGCTGTTGCTGGTGCTGGTCCTGAAGAGCTTGAAAGTTTCTGGCTGCCATGCAAGATCTTCTTCTTGCTTCTCTGCCTCTTGCTGGTGAAGATGCAAAAATTGTCCAGCAGTGACCACACATTCTCCTTAAGCTGTGATTTCTGTTTAGAGACTTATTAAAGGAACACTCTTGCTGTTTGCAGTTTTTATCGTGGTGCTGCCTTTTTGATGCTCTCCAGCACCAGAAACCTCTTTCCCAACTCTTGCAGGCCCAGCTCAGCCCCACTGCCATCCCAGGGCATCTCCCCCACAGCCTAGGGCTTTCACCTGGGTGCTCGCTCTGTTCTTATCCTTGCACGCATCTGGGTGGGGGGACGTCTTGTTCCTGGCCAAGCAGGGAGCTGTTTCTAGTTTTCCTGTGGCAGGTTGAAATAATAATAATAATAATCATAACAACAACAATAATAACAATAACAACAACAACAACAACAATAATAATAAGCTGAGTGGGATGGCAGGAAACAAGTTATTTTAGAAATTAGGAGTATTTGCACTTCTTGGCCTTCCTCCTGGGAGGTCTGTAGCATGGCCCATCCCTCACCTTGCCCAGCATGGCAGAGGGATGCAGGCTGCTGCCCTGGTACCCAAAGAAAACAAACCAGGCATTTTCTCTGAAAATACCATGTTTTCTTGCCACTTGCCCAGTGTTTTGCATGCCATCAGGCTGTGAGCAGAGGAAAGGCAGCGGTGCTGGTGACAGCCGCCCAGGGCAGTTCCTGCCCCTGAGCAGGGGGAGGGAAGCCAGGAGCCCCCCCGGCAGCACCCTGTGGCTGTGCTGCACCTGGGGGTCACTGTCTTTTTTGCCTTTACCTTTTTTCCTTTTTTCTTTTAAACTAAGCACCTGCACTTTGCATGCTGGCTCACCAGTCCGGCACACTTGAGGCAGTACTTCGAGGACGCTGACATCCCGCTGACAGTACTGGGTGATGGGACCCTGCGTGCCCCTTTGATGGACATGACAGAAACAGCTATTGCCCTTCTTACTCAGTCCTCAGACACTTCTGCCATCCATGTGTGGGCACGGGCAGTGCTGGATGATCGGGAGTTTGTGCGGCATCTTTAAACACTTCTGTCTGGGGAAAAAAGGCTTCAGCTGCCAGTGAGGTTAATTTTCTCTCTGATGATAGTTCAGCCTGGAGGGTATAGAGTATCAAGGGAGCTGTAAAATTTGAGTATGATGTAATTTAGAGATTTCTGTCCTCTTCGTGAGGTGCACATCCTATGCACATAACCCCCTTGTAACAGACAGTGGAGTATTTAGAAAATCTCAGCGCTCAAAGTAGGAAATGGGAACCCGCCCCTTCTGTTGGCTTCACACCGGACAGGCCCCAGGTCTGCACACCGGAGCCATGCTGCAAGCACTGCAGAGGGTAAAAATTTCTACCAGCAATGCTGGGAACAGACAGACCCAGCAGAAATAAAGCTTATTTCATAAAGGAATTTATGCTAGGGATGCTCTTCAATAAAGTGAGCCAATTCTCCCTATTAACTCTATTTACTTACCTTATGCTGCTTGCAAAATCATTATTCTCTCCACGTTGGGACTTTCAGGAGTGCCATCACCCTTCCAGCATCAGCAGGGCAGGAGCTGGGGCTGTTGGAAGCCATCAGCAGGGCCATGATCAGAGCTCCCACTGCTGGCCTGGGCCATGGTCATCGGCTCCCAGTCCCTGTGGGGTCCTGCCCCGCGGCACCACACACACGCACATGTGCAGATGAACACTCAGCCCTGAGAAAGGCTGAAAATTCCCTGCTTAATATCTGCTGTCAGAAAGTGCTGCGCTGCCAGAATCAAACTATCCCACGGGAGCGTGTCGGTTCGGACAGACCGAAGTTTAGGGCACCAAAAATGAGAATAACTCATTTCAGTAAACTCACAGCAGTCAGCAGGCAGCTGTCAGATTGGGGCATTGCAAGTGTTCAGTCTGAAATGACTTCTCTTTGGCACCACTGTGCATTAATATATGCCGCAGCATAAATTCTTGTATGAAAAAATACAAAATGAATTATGAAAGAGAATCATGCTATACAAATCTGGACTGGAACAGAAACAAGTAGTACTCTAAATATGAAATTTATACTAAATATAAACATAATGGAATGGAAAACCTCTAAAGGAAATAATCCCAAAATGCAAACAAATGTTTCAATTGACCTGAAACAAAGTGTTTTCAGATTGCTGTTTTGTGAGGGATGGATCATGAGCTCCATTTTGCCTTTTCTTTTCAGTTTTTATTTGTAAGTCAGAATTGTGACTTAAAAATTCTGTCTTCTTCCCATGACAGCTATCCATTCTGAGAGCTGAACAAGTGTTTCCTTTCTACTACAGACAGTAGGCGGGCGAGGTTAGCCTCTTGCCATTTTGAATATTTCAAGGGCGCTCTGGTGATGGCTGTCCTTTTGCTGGCCCTTGTGGGTGTCGGTGGAGCCGACCTGTATTGCAGGCAGGAGCAACAAACCCAGCGGCGACATCCCTTGGTATGAGGGCTTGGGCGCTACGTCTGCGTAGAGGAGGTGCAAGTGGCTGCTGAGCTTTGGCTCTGTAACTTTCTACGAGGCTCAGGAGACATGGGATGCTTTACTCTTGGCCTGAGCAGAGGAAACGTTACTGTGCTGTGAGCGAGGAGAAGCATGCCTGGCCAAAAACTGCCTCCAGCAGTGACTCCCTGGCATGCCCGCAGGTCAAGGGCAGGGTGTCTGCTTGAAGGTGGATGCTTCCTAACAGGCAGGCGTCGGTAACCTAAAGCAGGTTTATGACAGAGCCAAGATCAGGCATTAATGCAATAGGCTGGTAATTCAATCACTTTATAGAAGTTGATCTGTCCTTTTTATTACAATTATTGTCAGCCCGGGTGTTTCGTTCCATCACTGAAAATAAACATCATTTATCATACTTGTAAAGATTAGCCCCTGACAGCTCCAGCTCTGCTTTGCATAAATGTGTATTAATGTCGGCTCTGTCTGAAGTGGAGAGAGAAGTCTATATTTCACAAGAATGATTAGACAGTGTCACCACTGCTTTAAGTAATGTCTTATCATGACGGATAATCAAACTGTGTAAAAAAAAAAAAAAAAGGCAATTTCTTGCATATGCATTTTTTTTTTCGCGTTACTGGTCTCAGAACCAGCAGTAGTTTTGCAGCTGCAGTACCGAGGTTCGTGGTGCCGGGGATGGCGAAGCTGCTCAGGGTTTCAGGAGGTGCCTGCGGCTCAGCGCCAGGGCTGGGGCTGCCACCTCTCTGCAAGGCTGCCCGAGCGTTCCCTTCTGGAGACCCTGCAGCCTACAGCTCGGCCAGACTCATAACTGTTGGAGCCGGATTTTTTCCATGCCTTGGGCTGAGTTTGATTTGGAAAGTTAGAGCTGAAATGATGCCGTCATTTCTGAGAGTGAGATTAAGGGAAAATGTGATGCCTGGGCTGAAATGTTCTGACAGACATTTTCCAGAGGAGCTCTAGGGTTTCTGGCCCTTGGGGCAAGACCCCTACAGCTGGCATGTGCCTGCCCTGGGGTGAGGGATGAGCCTTGTGCTGTTCCCATCAATATGCGTTGCAGAGAGATCTATCTATCTATACATATATATACAACTCACGGGCACTGATGCCCATCATTTACCAACCACAATTCTCTTTCCTGCCATGCTGAAGAAAAATAACTCTACGACTTCCATGCAAGAACATCAGAGCTGAAGAAAAGTCCTTCTCGTCAAATTTGTTATTGGATCTAATTCCACCAGTTTCAGAAACAGAGAACATGAAACCAACCCCGTTTGTTTTCAGGTGCTAGTTTTGGTGAGCTGGAGAAGTTGAACAACGCTTGTGATTTCTGGGCATCTTGTCTGGGTTTCACAAAAGCCCCAGGTTGTGGAGCAAAGGCGCTTGTGTTGGGGTAGTGCTTTCATTGTTGCTAGCTTGTAAAAGTTATTTCCAATTCTTACGCCTTCAGGGGAAAAAAAAAAACACCAACCAACAACTTGGAGGCACAGATCCTTAAAAGCAAATGTCAAATAAAACATTTGATTAATAATCTTATCATTTCTAACCCAGCCACCTTATTTTGGAAGGCTGGTGATTGAGATCACCGTTAATTGAAGATGACGCCTTAAAATTAGCCCACTGCGGAGGTATCTCATTGAATCAGGTCCTAAAGGAGTGATAATACATCAAACATCGTATATGAAAACAAATAAACCTCTTTCCTGCATAACTAAGAGCTACTTCTGCTGTTGGAACTGAAGCGTTAACAGTGTTGGAGCTAGACTGAGCGCTTATATTGCTGGTTTCTCTTTTTTGCCTACCAGCCCCAGCTTTTTCCCATTCAGGCTGTGGTCACCACTGGTTTCCCCCACTGGTACAGGGCTGGTGGCCGTGCCCGAAGCCCTGCAGTGCTGCCTCCCCTTTGCTGAAGAACCCGAACCTGAAACTTTGCCACGGAATAAAACAGATGTTAACAAAAAAGCCACGCATCCACCTCAAAGTAGCCCGGGTGCAGGAGCCAGGTGGTGGTGGTGGAGGGAAGGCGGGGGTGAGGATGGCACTGGGGCCGCCAGCCATCCCAGCAATGCTGGCTTTAGCAGCTGGCACTTCTTGAAATGCTAAAAGCTTTGGACACAGATTACCATGCGCATATTTCAATTTCCCTCAAATCCAGGGAGATTTCCTCTTAGAGCACACTCTCTCCCTCGCTCTTTTTTTTTTTTTTTATTATTATTATTTTTCCTTCAGCTAGATTGTGCTTGATGGGGGTCTGTTAACTGAATGCAGCATATTATATATTACTTCAATAAATCACCGCCAGACGAAGCATTCAATATCATGCGGAGCAGTAATCAGGGGAAGTCTTAATCACTCTTTAAATGGTTTGAATTTATGCCCTGCTTTCTACAGGCTCCCGTCGCTGCTGGGGAGGCACGGCGGTGGCCCCCCAGGCCCTGGACCCCCGTCTGGGTGCCTTGCTGGGTGAGGAGGTGTCGCTCTGCGGCCGTCTGAGCAGCTGCTCCTGCTGGGCTGAGCCCGCACAGATGTGCGGCAGGTCCTGACTTTGTTTCAACTGGGAAAAAAATAAAAGCCTTTTAATACAGACTGCTCCTTTTCAAAGAAATCATCCGAAAAGAGCAAGGCCAGCTGCTGTAATCCTCACTTTACGCCGCTCCGTCCGTTTGCGTTTGGTCCAGGAGATTAAAAACGCCTCCTGGATTTTTGCGAGCGAGTGGGAGAAGGGGAGAGGGAGGGCTGACTTCAAAGAAAACAACCAGAAAACCACAAAGCGCTAAGTCTAATTTTTAAACAAATAGATTTATGACCGACGGCCCGACCCGCCGAGATGCTCCGTGAAGGCAAAGCCCTCCAGCCGCGGTGAAGGCCTGGTGTCAGCCCACCGGCAGGGAGGGCGGCAGCCTTCCTCCCCAGCACCGTCCCGCGCCGGCCTTCACCTTCCCCTCGCAGCAACCGTAGGCAGATGTTCATGATGTCATCTCTCCTGGCAATGGGAGAAAAAGAGGGGGAAAAAAAAAAAAAAAAAAAAACAACTCATAGCAGGAAACAAAGGCCCTTTTTTGGGGGGGGGGGGGAATTTAACCATTTTGGGTGCCCTCATGCCCGTGAGCGTGGCAGTAAGGCTCGGGAGGTGAGGTTAATGGGCTCGTTAACCGCATCTGGTGGGAGAGCCCCGTGCGGGCTGCGCCAGCTTCTCCAGCTCCGAAACACTTGGCGGGGCCCTCCAGCTGGAGAGCACGAGCATCCCCCCCCCCCCGCCTTCAAAGCGCTCCCACTGCCGGGCCGTAAATCACGGCTCTTGCAGTGGAAACTGGAACGGGACCCGAGCTGAGCCGAGACGCAGCAGCTGAGACCCTTGAACAATAGTCCTACACACAGGAAACTCACCCATAATAGTGATTTTGAGTTCCAAGGAACTTTGGTTTCTGACTGTTTTTTTTTCTTTTTTTTTTTTTCTCCCCTCCCCAGCCCCATTTGGTTTTTCATTCAGTTCCATGTTGTTCGTGTCTCTTAATAGGGCATCTTTCATTATCATTATCCCTAATAGTGGTTTATTGTATTAGTTACAGTTAATTTAAATGTTACCGAAGCATTGAAAACAGATTGCAGATGTTTTGAAACAGATGTTATTTTAATGTTAAAACAAAATCATGAATATTTATAGGTCATTATTGCCTGGGTTGAATTAGACTCTTTAAATAGTAATGTATGGGCTTAACATCTTTTGAAGGAAACGCTCCAAAAAGAGGTGAATGGAAAAACACTGTCATATGAAGACGTGTAAATCATTTCTTCTGGCTTACTGACTTTTCCTTTATGAATGGTCAGAATTAATTACGGTTTTATTACTAAACCAGGTACTATTCTTGCTCTGTAACTGCAGTTAACCCAGGACAAAGTTTTCAGCTCAAAACCACCTTTCCAGCTCTCCGTTTCATAGAAAAGAGGCCCACCAGCTCCCTCCAAGCAGACCTAAAGCTGGAGCGATATTTTGAGGTGGAGTCATCAGTATTAAAGCAAAAATAAGGTGAAGATGATGCAAGCACACAACTCACTTGCTGTCAGTCTTTCCTATAGAAACACAAAGAGGGTTTGTTAATGCCACATGCAGGCTGCCTCTGTTCGAGTCATATTTCTTCCTTTATGGAGATGCAGTTAGTCTTTAAGGCATCAGCTCAAAATGGCCTTTCATTCATTACAAAGTTATTTAGTTACGGGTAGGTAACTCTAAATGTCAATTCTATATCTCGCACTTTATTAGTTGATCCTAGCTGCTAAATGACATGGAGAAGCGGCAGAGTATGGCGGGGGAGTTCAGTGTGTTTTGGCTAATTTTGGATGGGGCCCAACCTTCTGGAGTTGGAAATTTGCCTCCAAGATGATGAGCTTGTGCACCTCCCTCTGGGAGAGCTGTGAAGTTGGAAAGTTAAAAAAAAAAAGTTGGTGAAAAATTAAAACCAAGAAGAATGTAAGCACTGGGATATTTCTTTGCTCCCCAGAAGGGTTTGCAAGCACTTCTGCCAACTTAGATGCGTCGTGTCCTATCTAGCTCAGTAGCACTGACTCTGGGGGTAGTGCTGGGGATGGAGAGGCTAGTGGCAAGGGGACAGGCTATCAGGCAGCCACCCACCCGTCCTACTGCTCTTTGCTTGTGTCTGCAGGGATGATGTGCAGCACTGAGCCTTTTTTTTTGTTTGTTTTGACTTCAAATTTACTAATTTGGAGGAAAGCCTGAGTCCTCCTGAAGCTGGCAGGACTCCTTGTCTACGGGCACAAAACCCCAGAGCAGATGGGCACACATTTTGGCTAAGCAAAGCAGCAGTTGTTGAGCATTAGGGTCTGTGATCTCATCCAGGAGCATCCCAACAGCCGCCTCCGCTTCTCCTTCGGCCAAGGGGCGCGAGCATCGCCCCGTGCCGCTCGGGCTGCCTCCCACTGCACACAGCATCACACTGCTGCCACTGCACACCGCAGCGTTGTGCCTCAAAAATTCAGGACCTGCATTTTCCAGAAAGGACAGCAGTAAGAAACACAACATTTCAGTTTCCATCTAGATATGAGGGTTACAGGAAAAGTGATGAAAAGCTGCACACCATATTCACCTCCTGACCTGACAGCTGGGTTAGGGATGGCCAGGCTGCGGGGCTTGGTTACAGCTGAGGTCCATGGAGTTCTGATTGCATTCAGGGACCTGGCTGTAGAGCCCTTGCACCAAGACTCACAGAAACACCAGAATTCATTTTGCTTTCTATAAATTGTCCCAGAATGTTTTCTATTGCAATCTTAGCTCTTGATTTTAAAAGCCATACTGAGAAATGACATCCATCCAAGTGAAGACATGTTCCTTCAACAGCTTGAACTTGCCCTTCCACCACTTTGTCCCAAGGATCACAGAAAGCCTGGTACAGTACATTACATTCAGTAGGCTGCCAGAAAGAGAGTTCATTTAGTTTGATGACAGATTAATACTGATTCACAAATTAATTTTGTCTCTTTGTATATCAAGGGTGTCCGCAACTTATTTAATTTGTAATAAATATAATTATAGAAATGAATGAGCTATCAAGATTTTTAAAGTATGATCCATCAATGTTGGCATGACTTGTAATCCTGGTCATTATAAATAAAATGGGTCTTTTGCAATATGGAATGCAATTTTCCCTGTAGTTTGTCTCATTATTTTCTGACATGTGGGTTAATATTAAATTACAATGCCTTAATTTTTGAATCAGGGCTCAATTTGTAAATAAGAGGTTAATAAATAACCTTTCCAGCTGGAGGCCTTCATTAAAATAAACTTTTAAATGAGATATTTGCCTCTTGGTTGAAGCATCGATGGTACCAGCGTTGTCTCATCCTTTATATTGCAAACAAAACAAAAAAGCTTGCATGGCTGCCAGAAAACCCTGTCCAAAGAGTCATTGTACTGCCAGTGTTTTCATATGGTCTTTCAGATGTCCCACCTAACTGGATTATACCCCAACCGGCTCCATCTCCTGCTTCCTGACACGTGGAGTGCAGAGCAAGCTGTCTTTGTTTTAAGTGACCTTGAGCACACTGTGAAGCCTTCAGGTGGCTGGAACCTGCTGTCATGTATGGTGCTGTACATTTAGTGGTCTTTCAGTTGTCCATCCTACATGGGCAATGCAGCTTATTGCTTCTGAGTCACTGGGCTCAGACCTACTCCTGCTTCTTAGTATACTTACTGCTATGATTCGTGTGATGCGCGTGATGGTTTCTCCCACCACCAGTGCTTTTCAGGAAAAACGCTTTTCCAAAGACTGTCACGTAGTTCTTCATAGAAATTTCATGTTCTGAGCTATAGAGCTGAATTTTCTCAGTTTGCACAGATGAAAAGCTCTGGCTTTTCCACTAAAGGCATCTCTGACTGGTGGTGTTTGGGCCCTGAACCTAAACTGCATTGGTTTGGGTTTTTCCATTGCTGACTGACCAGCTTGGACAAAAGCTACTTCCTCAGTAGCTGAAAGGAAAGTAATATTATGTGCAATTTTATTAAAAAGACAAACCCAAACAAAAAAAAACAAACCAAAAAAAAACAACAAAAACACAATCCCAGGACACATTAGGAAAACTCAAAAAATGCTAACACACTCTTGAATGCAGTAGCAGGTTGCTCTACAAGACACGTCTAAGTAAGGCAGCTAATAAGATCAAATAGGCTTTTGAAACAGCAAAATTTCAGGCTGAAGCATTGGAGAAACCATTTTCAAAAGAAAGCAGCCTGGTCGTGTCACTTTGACCAGCTCAGCCCCATGTCTTTCAGCACAAGCCTACAATGAGCAGCCGCATGCCTGCCTTGTGGCTGGGAACTGCAAATATTGGCAGCGGCAAAGGGTGAGCGTGAGTTTTCTTTTCTTCTACAAAGTGGCATGCCCTGTCCAGGGGAAACATGCCTGAAGCCCAAGGAACACAGGGCAATTGTGACGGGGGGGGGCCCTGTGGCTTGTCCTCCTCTCGCAATGCCAGAGCATCATCTCTCTGCTGCTTGTCTACAGGAGCATTCTGGCTTGTATACTCCTGGTAACATTTAGGTAAAGTGGAACATTGCCTCATCTTGAGCTCTACCAAACATCTATGCTCATCTACCTCCAGCAAAAATCCCCCTGAGGACAGCATCAGTTCACACTCTTCCATGAGGTCAGTGAGATGTTTCTTGGGTGTCATTTCCACCTCTTGGCTAGTTTTGCCTGTTAGTGCCAGATCTCTGTGCTTTCTGTGGCTATGAAAAATGGCAGGCTCAAAATTCAGTGTCTTAACAGAAAACAAACCACCACTACCAAAAGAAACACACAGATCAAGCCTAACCTCAAGACCTTTCTGGCTTAATTGTATGGACTTGCAGTCACAAATGCTCCTAGCGTGGTCCTGTGGTTACCTACCTAGCAAGATAAATTATGCTGAGCCCCCACCTTGTGCTGTTTATGCTAGAAGACAATCTCCTTCAGCGTGGTACCCAGTTGGGTTCATTCGAGAACTGTGTTTTCTAATTTGAGTGGTTTTCATTCAGCCTAATAGAGAGCATTAATGCACATGCACAAGACCAAGTTTACAATTATAGCCCTCTGATGGTTCTGCAGTTATTTTCATTCAAGAAACAGCAGATGCCTTTCTAACAGTAGTAAAGAAGTTTGAAATACCTTTAAATAAATAAACCTCCTGTCCATCTATGGATTTTACTCTGAGAGGAGAACAGGCTCCCTTTGTTCACCATTTGCATTATGAAGTGAACCATGTCTGAGACCTGCTGAATCATCTGGGCCAGCACTTTGCCTGAGGTGTCTCATGTCAGCACTGAAATGAGGGCTGGGAAAGGTGTTTTACCTTAGCTAATCCAGTCATACCAAAGTACAGCACTCTGTGTGTTAGATGGAATAATTTTAAACAGAACTAACAATGTGTTTTTTCCTGTTATAAGGAAGGATGTTACTAACCTAAAGGGCTCTCATTCCCTGCCTTTATTATGCACCTTTTTCTTTTGTGAGTTCTGCTTGGTCCCAATTTCTCACAAGTGGAAGAACTTCATAGGAAAAGCAGGGGTGGAAAACAGCTCCTCATGGACCCCTTGAGACGTGACTTTTTCTGGTACTGATTCACCTATGATGAAGCCAACCCAGCTCTCTACATCCTTTTTTTTTTTTTTTTTTTTTTTTTAAATAAATGACAGCTAAAATGTTAATAAAAAAATGTAATGATAATATTTTAGCTGAAAATCCTCTTGATATCACTTTTACAAGACTACTTGGATGTCACATCTCAGCCTTGTGCTCTTCTAAATCCAAGATTTAGATTTGGAAGGTTTTTAGGCTAAACTCATTAATGCACTGTTGGTATGTGTTGAATTTTGGAAAGGGTTTATAAGTCAGATCAGATTTTAAATTTACCTTTTAATTTGTGCATTTACAGTCCATTTTTCTGGACGTGTTCAGTGGCCACAAAGCTGGCTCTCATCTCGAAGTCTTCTCAAATACTTAGGTCTCATTGGTGCTTTCAACACCTAGACCACTGCTGATCTGTTCAAAATGCTCCCACTTATTCCAGTTAGTGATAGAAATGCTGGGATCTTTTTTTTTTTTTTTTTTTTCCAATTAAGTAGAAACATTCACCTGGCTCAGCCCCAGTTTCTTTTCCCTGAAAACATTTTTCATTCTCACTGACAAGTCTCCAGACATTGCTAAGACAGGTGATCATTTCCTGAGCGTTCCTCGAGCAAGGTGAGACCTGTTCGGTTCCTGGATAGCTGCTAACTAGGGAAAGTCGCTGGCCTGCGATGAGGATCATCACTGGGAGCACCCTCCTCAGTGGGTGCTGGTGTTACATGGGTGCAGCCTCTTGGCCTGCACAGCAAAACCCGTTTCCTCGCCCTCTCCTTAAGATCTCCCAGATAGAGTAATGCCGCCCACTTTCGGTGTGCCTGGAGTGATGTTTAATCCTCTGTGCACTTCATGTAACGCGATCGAATTTCACTTATTGTCATTATTGATGAGTGACACGGAGGTTAAATGATTTGCATCAAGACATTTTCCTCAAGAAAAAAAAAAATTAACACATCACTTTTCAGTCAGCTGAGACACTTTGCTCAGGTGCCAGATAGCTGGGTAAGTGCAGCAGACAGGTACCCTCGCGGAGGGCTGCGGTGCCAGCAGGGAAATGGGGCCAATAAAGCCACCTGGAGATTATCAGGTTGCTGCTATGCAATAACAGTGGGCAGAAATGGAGAAGCACGTGTGTTTCCTGCAGCTTGGCCGAGCCGCTTGGGCTGGGAGCGCCTTTGCTCCGAGGTCTGCAGCCAAGGGCAGGAGGCTGGCGTTGCCAAAGGGTGGGGCAGGCCACCTACAGACTCCAGGCCCGGGCCTGCTTCGCCTCTCCGAGCCTGCAGAAAATCTGCCCCAGCCGTGCCCTCGGTCGCCGTCATGGCTGTGCCACCGCCACCTGCGCGGCTGGCTGGAGCCCCCCAGGTGCAGGACGGGGCTTGTGCCCCCAGCCTCGCAGCCTGGCCTGGCGGTGGCTGCCAGCACGACCAGTTGTCTGAGTAGTGGGCATGGGGGGGGGGGGGGGGGGGGAACAGAGCCCACGTAGGTGCTTTTGTTCCCCAAAGACCTTAATGTAAAGCTCTACAGATGTAAAATTGTCTTCAAAACTAGATCTCACACCCACAAATATGTCTAAGCTTCGCTTCCTTGTTTTCCTTTTGTCATGGCCAGCATCTCCTCATGGCCTCCAACATTCTGGAAGAAGTGAGAGTAATACTGGGAGACAGACAGCCATGAAAAAAAATTATCCCTGTTTTGACATGAGTTTTTCTTCCTTCCCTGCTGCTCTCCTCATTTCACTTGATCTATTTTAACCACTACCACGCTGTAGCACAAAACTGTGCTTTGGCCAACATCCAGCTGTGCAGGATGTGCTCTTCTACTGCACGATTCCCTCTGCAGGTGTCAGGAAAGCTGTTCCTCGTGCTCCTGAGTCAAAAAAATGCAACTGTCTCTCTGTCAAGCACTGATAGAGAGGGTGTCCGTATGGGCAGAGCGCTCCGGGGTCCTTCCTGGAGAGGAACACGGAAAGCACAGTGATGGGGGAAAGGGAGGTATATGTGAAGGTTGTCTTTAGCTGTAGTCTTTTTGTATAGTCAAGGGAGGGAGAAAGGGAAAGGGGTAGGAAAAGGGAAAGTGAATGGGAGAGTGAGACTCTTTCAGAAAATTGTTCAGAGCATCAGACCAAGGTTCTGCTCTGAGTCCTTCCTTAAAAGTCCTCTCTTTATGGAGATTGCCCTGGGCTGTACTAAGTAAGAGTTAAGACTAGCCAGAGCAACCCAGACCAAAGATTTATATAGCTCCACGCCCAGTTTCCTGATGCAGGAGCTGCCTTTTGGTGTTTCTTGCCATGTCTGTTGCTCCTTGGTGATACCACCATACAAATTATCATAGAGATACAGTTGTAAAATGGCCTCTCTGATGGAGAAAAATGTCCACAGGATGCTTGGGCGCAGTAGCCACAGAGTTTGGTTTTCAGCAAGACATTGATACAGAGACATTTCCAGCAAGTGCACTGGTTTTGAGTGCAGCAGCTCTTTCAAAGTTGACAGCAGGCAGGCCACTGTGCCCCCTACATATCTGCCTGACAGGCCAGTGTGGTGAAAATGGAAATAGGGAGGGCAAGGGACCAGTGCGATGAATCACAGGTGTTAGTGCAATAGGAGTAAGCTCCAGTAGTCACAAACCTTCAGCGTGTGTGGAAGCATCACTTTGCTTTTTTTTTTTTTAATTTTATTTTTACAGCAAACATATTTAATATAGCCATTTCAATTTTTACATGAAGCATAAATCAAGGGTGAGAAATAAGTATATTAGCCACAACATAGGTTGTTTTGTAGCTTCTAAATTTCTTAAGTGTTAGGTCATTTTACTTACAAGTTAAATAGCTGTCTGCAAGAGGCCTTGGTTGGTTATAAATTGTCCTTCCAATAATATAAACCACACCATTTATTTACAACACGTATGCTCTTCCAAGTAGATCCAACAGCTCGTAAAGAACAAGAGCTCCTATGTCATCCCTACTGAGACCACTGCAATAAAGAGCCATTGGAATGACTCCGTACTCAGTAAGTGCAATCAGATCCAGCAACAGTAGCTTTTATGGACTTCTCCCCTCCAGGAAAACTTTCGATATTAGTGCAATTTCAAAGAGCTATGATGGTCTTACCCAGAATGGGATCTTACTGCTCCTGTGCTTTCAATGGTTTTGAGAGTGAAGTAACACTCACCAGAGGGTCAGAATCAGCCCTGTTAGGATGTTTCATTTTCATAAGGGAGATGATCAATTAAAAAGAGGGTTAATTGAATATTATGATGTTCTCACAGTTGTATAAACACCAAGGGTCTGGCTTACAAACACCAGTTGTTGCAGAAGGTTTATTACCTTCTTACTGTTGGACAAATGAGCCTTTCCATCTCTGTTGATTCCAGGATGGCTGGGCAGTAAAAAAGTGTATGCTGGTACATGACCTCGGGTATATTCCTAGGAAATATTGACCCAGTTTAAGTAATAAAGATGTTCTTACACAGGCAGAGGTGTGCCCTGATCAAACTCTAAAGTGAAATACTGGCTAGAAGTGGCATTTGATCTAGATTAGAGACTCACTTTAAGTGTTTGAAGTAGAAAAGCAGTAGGAGCTGATCTGAGTCTCCAAAGCCTTTTGTCAATAGAAAAGCTCTGAACTATTTCCCTTTAATAATATTACTGCATTTTAAAAAATGTTCTTTGTGTAGTTCTTGGACAGTACAGAAGGGTGTGATATTTATCCAATGGATTTACAGACTAACAGGATCATTAACATGTTAATCAACATCTTGTTCCCTGGCTCAACCTCAGACTGCTGAGACTGGTGCAAGAGTCACAAGAGCATGGGGTTCACCTCATCCTGTGATAAATGAGGAGGATGACAGATGCCTTCCAGAGCACAATCCACCCCGTCCTACGCGTCTAAAACAGGAAAGATTAATTGTGTTTTAGGGCATGTCCATCTCTTGCCACTGATTATGAGGGAACCCAGATTACGGGGTGAGGATTTGATCAAAACTTACCTGATTCTACTGATCAGCTCAGCAGGGATCTTGCCTGAAGCAAAATGAGGACATCCCTTCAGTCGCTTGAAACTTCTGGTTCATGTGCACAAAGTGCCATGGCCGATTCACACACCAACTGCTTTGCTTAACAGCTGACTTTATTCGAAACTCATTGCTGTGCCCATACTGCTCACCTATGAACAGCCTCCCCAACTTTCCCTAAAGCTCTCGCCCAGTCTGCATCCACCCACGTCTATGAAATCAAATTGAAAATCAATCATCTCTCAAGTGGCTGAGCTAACTCTTGCTGCAGTCAAAGGAAAGCTTCTCATCAATGAACCAGACCAGGCTCTAACTGGATCATGACTGAGAAATCTGTTGCTTACCAGGTCGTTTCCCATCACATACATAGTGGACAAATTAATTTTTCCTTACTCCAAACCCAAATTTCAACTAGTCACTGTCATGGCTTATCATGGCTTTGCTGATCTGAACCCAGGCAGCATCATGCAGTGGCTTACAGACCAGGCCCATCCATCTCCTCACCACCCATTCCTAGGCACCACCCGAGTCCATCTGACTGTGTTGGTGTGGCAATGCCAGACCAATGCCAACCACCATTATCAATAAAAGGCAGTAACAACAGGCACAAGGAATTATGAAAAAAATTACTTTTTAATGTACAAAAGGTTTATATACAGTTTCAGCATGTTACCTCTGGTCTTATGATGTAGAAAACAGCTAAAAATGTTCTTAAGATATAAATTTGACAGAACAATTCACCTACCGTACTTTTAGTAATGATGTCTTCTATACATAATATATACAGTGCTGGAATGGTTATTATAATACTATTTCAGTAAATGAAGGAAGACCACCACTGGAAAGTCTGAGAAATCTCAAGTCATTGGAGATTTGGTTTTGCTTTTGCATTTGATCTTTTGCAAATGAGTTATCTGTGAAGAGGGACTCAGTAGCCACCGTTGCCCTATGCAGCCGTTGAAAAAATCAGATTAGCAGTCAAAGGACACACAAAGGCCTGATCCATCTCAGCACAAGGGATGCCCAGTTGCACTCCAAGCGTCCAGGACAACATACAACGTCCTAAAACACGTACTGCCCTCTTTTCATAAATGCAAAGGCAAGGGCAAGGTCAGTAACTGCAGGAGAATATATACAGCGGACTATAAAACAATCCCTTTACATACACCTTTCACGGGAGACACAAATAAACAGCCAGGCACCTTGCTTTGCTTTCCTGTCCTCACACCCCCAGGACATCAGTGGAGTCATGGGGGCTCGAGGTGTGAAGGCCAGGGGTGAGAGCATCCTGTGCACACCCTTTGCATTTGGGATGAGGACAGGTGAGATCGCAGGATGCTGAGCAGCACCTCCCTGCGCCAGCTGTGCCCTACCTGGCAGCAGGGCTGAGCCAACCCAGCACTGCCAACCGTGGCTGCTGGGGTTTGAAATACTGCTTAGTTTGCCTGGAGGTAACACGTGGCATTTCACAGCAGCTCCTGGTCACGCTGGGAACAGTGAGCCTGACACAAGAGCTTGTGCAAAAGGAAAGCAGGGACGTTAGGACACCAGAAAGCACCTCTACAGAGCTGCCCCTGTCCAATGCAAGGGACAGAGTCAGAGGCAAGTGAGAACATCACATCAGTATGGAGAGGAGAGGGGAGATGGCAAGGAGAGGCCGAGGCCCTGAAGATGTGTTTGGTCAAACTGTGAGAACCTGGGGAGGATGTCAACTTTTTCCCTTCCCTTCAACAAACAGGGCACAAAGTATTTGGTGCTGTGAGAGCAGTCAGAAGTTAGACAAGTCCTCCTGCTCAAGTACATGCACCCCACCACTTCTACCCTTCTGTCTAATGACAACAAAATAAATAATGCAACAAGATTGACTTCAGTGCCAGGTGAGCCTGGCCTTGGAAACAGCTAATCGTTACTATAAGCAGTTGTATTTCGGTGGAGGATTTGGCTTTGGGAGGCCCTGCTCCTCCCATCTCTTCCCCAAGAATGTTTGCAGGATATTCTCACAGACAGAGCCGCTATTTTGATTCAAATACCTGTTTTGAGACTACCCAGATGTTTGCCTACACTGCAGACTGCAGGTGCAGCGCTGAACTGAACCAGCCTGGGTACAAAGAGCAGTTTGTGGGTTGTCCAGGGTATACTTTTTGGATACAGCAGCTCTTTTCATGCTGTCCAAAGTGGTGGGACACATTAATGCAGCACTGGGTCCCTGCCAACAAGCCTCCTTGCTGGGCAGGGTTTATTAGCTCATGCTTGGCCTCCTGTTAGTGCAGTCACGTGCCTGGCGTGTACACGGAGCCCGGGCAGAACCCTGCATGCAGTAAGTGAACCCTGGCCAGACAAACCAGCTCCCACAGCACTGCCTGCAGACTGGGCTGAAACAATCAAAACCTCTCTCCATCACTATCACTTTTCTACACGAGCACCTTAGCTTGGAAAACCCAAAAGAAAGCGAAGCTGTTGCAAAGCTGCAGAGGGATATGGTAATGCATGCTTCAGAAATCTGACATTAAAAAGATATTCAGGGCCCCTGCAGGCAGTCCCCGTGCCGCTGCCGCTCAGAGGGTGCACAGGTACGCGCGTGTGTCACTCTGCATACTGCAGCCGTCCTGCCACGGGGGATTATTTCTCAGTGATTGCTGTTCCCAGGCCTCTGCTCCACTCTGCACTTGATATAAACCACGTTGTAAACACATCTGATCAAAGTGTGCATTCACCTTTCAAGTGTCTCATCAATGTGTCTTTCCAATGTTTTCTCAGAAACACCACTATGTTTTTATAAATGTACATTTTATATACGCTTCTGGCAATACACTATATTTGATTTTTAAAGGAAGAGAGGCCTTGGCTATTTAACATGAAAGCATGGTAAGGCACTTTGCTGAGAAGCCATTTGGAATCGATGCTCTTTGCAAGGTACAAAGGTATTTACGGTATAAAACAATACTGCTGGCAGAGGGCTTGTTTGGAGACTTAACACTGCTCTCATCAGAGCAGAGTACATAGTATGGCTTTTATTCTGATCAAACCCACGTCCTCCCGTTTCTTTCTGGGGCGGGTTGAAAATTGAATTTTTGCAAACGTAACTAATGGAAAATGACGGGGAGCGCTATCTACAGGGCTGCCAAGGAGGGAGGGTTTCGTCTTGAACCACGCTCATGCAGTCTCCTAGCTTGGTGGCAATACCATTCAGTGCTCTCGGAAACCAAGCCAAAAATAATACTAGAGGTGCACCCTTGCGGTGCTGAACTGCCTGGATGTAGTTTACATAACTCTGTACAGAGACTTTTAAAAAATTTTTTACTTTGAATCCCTTTAATGTATTTAATACTTATCAAAAAAAATTCTACTCTATTGAAACAGATTATTTTTCAAAAGCACATTCATAAAACTGCTCCACACAGACCCCTTGGATAGCGCTCAGGCCTTGTGCTTTACTGTTAGGACATCATGTTGAGAAATTTACTCTCTTCCGCCAGCGTGGTCAACATGGAGCTCATATCGCCTATTGCCATATTGCTTATTCCCGTGGGAATGGTGGGCAGTGTCAGAGAGTTTCGTGGAGTCGTCAGGCGAGAGGAGTTCTGGGAGAGGTTCTGCAGGATGCTGGGGCTCAGGGTTCCCGACATCAGGCTCGAGTGGTCCCCATCGTCCATGATGGCATCAAAATCTATCTGGGGTGGCTCAAGACCTTGCGAGTCCACCGTGCTGGACACCTGGTTCGCGCCCGGGGAAGGCAGCGCAGCCGGCTTGCCGTTCAGCGCGCACTGCCGCTGTCTGACCCTGCAGTCCGCCTGATTATCAAAGCTGCTGTTTTGTTCGTACATGTGGATCTGGCCGTAATAGTACATCAAATTGTTTTCCCTCGTGCCGTCCGCACACTGCTGAGCCAGCGCGGGCAACATGTCGCCGGTTCTTTTGTGCACAGCCTCCGTTGCCTCCTGGCCCGGGCTCATGGTGTTTGTAGGGTGGGGAGTTCTCATGTAGCCCAGCTGCTGCACGGTGCGGAGGCCACGGGCTCTGCTGGCCGGGCTCGGCTCGGGTGGGGGACGAGGCTGGACCATGCCGGCTGGATACGGCTGCGCCGCCGAGCCCATCATGCTCTGCTGGGGCTCATAGCTGGGCTGGTTGGAGGGCATGATGGGCTGGTGAAAGGCCTCTTGAGCCATGGGGAAGTTCAGGTGGGTCTGCTGAGATGAGTAGTTCTGCTGACTCGGTTCGTGCATGACCTGGTTCAGCATCGTGCGCTCGCTGTTGCTGCTGACCATTAACGAAGGGTCGGTTGCCATGTCCATTTGCTGAGGGTGAAGGTGGGGTCCGGGCTTTGCTGCCATGCTGCTACAAGAAGGAGAGATCTGATTTGGGTTGCTGCTGATTGCGCTGGGGCTCAGCATCTGATGAGGTTGGTTATACCCTGTGTGCGAGCCCAGATCGGGGTTTATGCCGGGGCCTAGGCTCATCGGCTGCTGCCGCAGCTGCATACAGTTTAGCCTCTGACCATCCATGCCCACATTTCTTTGCATAAAGCTCTGCTGTGTTACATTCATGCTGTTCTCCGGTAGCTGCATCTGCTGCTGGTTGTAGCTCTGGTACTGACCAAAGTTCTGCTTCTGCTGCACCACTGCTAAGTTCCCTTGTGAAAACTGCTGCTTCGACTGATTGGACATCATATCAACCGTACCCGAGCTGACTTCGTTCCACTGGACAGGCATGTTATTTTTATTCATGTCTGAGGGAGTGTCAAAGCTCATGGGACACTCTGCCATCATGGGCCCCAAATGGCTCATGCTCGCCTCAGCCACCGCCATCCTGCGCTGGCCAGGAAAGGCTGGGGGCTGCAGCTTCCCACCTCCCTGGAAGTTCTGCATCTCGTTGCCGTACCCCATGGAAGTGCTCTCAGCCGCCGTCCCATTGTTCTGAGACTTGATGTACTGCACCACGTCATCTGGCAGCATAATGTCATCGTCTCCAACGGGTGCCTCCGCCTCCCCAGACATGGCTTCCATGGCGATGTTTTCGCTGATGCTTAGCGGCCGGGGCGAGTAGGTGTGCCGGGGGAGGCTCCCGTCGGAGCGCCCGTAGCTCTGGAGGCTGAAATTCCTCCTGTCTGCGGGGTGTGGAGGATGGAAGGGGTTCATGCTGTTGGTGCTGTTGAAGCGGTGAACTCGCGGGAGGGCCTGAGGGTCTCCAGCAGGTCTCCTCACTGGGTCACTCGCCCGTCTTGTGCAGTTGCCTGGAACCTCATGTGGAAATGCTGCGGCCGATGTGTAGCCATAGGTGTTCCCATCGCTGCAACGCCTGGGGCCTGGCGGGAGGCGGATGGAGGGCAAGGTGGGCTCTGGCCCGTCCATTAGTGAGATCCTGTTCTTCAGGGTCATCCTCTCCATGTTCGGCAGGGGAGTCGGAGGAGGGCCCCCTGTAGCAGCAGCGTACTTGGCTTTCAGCCTGTAGTGCTGAGCTGGCGTGAGGTTTAGCAGACCCGGCATCCCGCTGCACTGGCTCGCCTCGCTTGACCGACGGGAAGCGTCAGTTGAAATCGGGTCATAGGAGTCGGCAGAGCTCGTGTTATTGGGACGGTGCCCGAGCTGCGAAGCCTCGCTGGAGCGGCGGCTGGAGAAGTACGGGGAAATCCCTGATGATCTGCGGCTCACAGTGTAGGCAGAGCTGATGGTGCTTGTCGTACTATCACGGCGCTCGTTGAGTTGGTTCAGCATCGTAACCTCATTGACAGACAGCTCCATTATTCTTGGATTAGGCAGCGTAGCAGAAGAACCACTGCTATTTTCTAGAACAGAGCCTGAGAGAAAGGTTGTGGGGAAGGAAAAGGTTTAGTTAGCTGAGAAATTCTGCTTGGTAATTTTGTAGGTGCTGAAACAGAGACACAGTAAGCCACCCCCAAACATTTTATAGGAATGATAGTGAATTTCATTTGCTGCTAGTGAATTCAAAGCTTCATCTACAGCTCTGTGTTTATGCACAAAGAGCAAGAAGTCTGGGGAGAGAAGACGAGTTATCCCTGCTGCAGAGTATTTGCAATGTGTACCCCCCATTGGTGCTCAGTTGCTGAGGAAGTCCTTCCACATGAGCTTTTCTTAGTGGGGAAAAAAAAAAGTAGGACTAGTGTGAACAGAGTCATAGAAATTAGAGGAGCACAAAGGGATCATAAAGACTCCTTAATCAGGAGCCACCAGTCAGTGGAAAACTAGCATACGAAGCTGTAGGGAATAGCCATGAGCCCTCGAAGTGACAGAAGACCTGCTGGAGCAAGATCTGGGATGGAGGGCTTGGCTGTATTGCTGCTATGCTCCAGCAGTTTCCCAGGAGGCACATCAGCCCTTGGGGAACTGTTACTGCTGGAACAAATCCAAGCAGGCTTGTGGCTGCCACTGGGATGCTGAGGACACCTGCAGTTGGGTTCTGGACAAGCTCAGGAACAAGAGACCTTCACCTCCCTTCATAGCTGTGCGGTCTGGATTTCTATTGCACATAACCAGATGGCTGTGTTTCCACCCAAGCTCTCCATTTTACCTGACATCTCTATTCAGCAAGGACTGACTCAGAGTCCGTAAGAAATGATCCTCTCTCAGGGCCGACTCTTAGTTATGAGACCTGAGACAAGCTGTGGAGGGTTCCTACAGAACAAGGCCCAGGCCCACAGCTTACCGTTTCCTGAGATGGGAGGCAGCTTGGTGTTTCTGGCTTGTGGAGCTGGGCTCACCCATGAGCAGGAATCCTTAACTGTCTTGAGTTTCTCTTTCTTGAGCTGTTCAAGTCGTTGCATCGTCGTCATGTGTTTCCTTAGCTGCAGGCTGACTGTCGAATTACCAGATGAGACCGTTGAGTCCACAACAGGAGCGTTGTCATCCAACGCCGTCAGATCTCCCAGACTTCCCCCGCTGTGCATGTTCATTTCTACTCCACTGTCATTGTTGTTGGTGCTGCCAAGGGGTGACGGTTCACTGCTGCATGACGACTGGCCACCAGGACTGGACTGACACATCTTGGGGAAGGAAAAGAGGAGGAGTTGGACAGGTGGAAAGAAACCAGGAGCCCAACATCTCCAGTGGGCTCCATGTTTGGCCCTATCCCAGGTGCAGAGAGGAACCAAATGATGTTCCACCAAACAATGAAGGGACAGATGCTTCTTGAAGAAAAGCAGCACACTACCTGGTTGTGCAAGGTATGTTGCAGCAAGCATTGGCTTATCTAACACAGGATCAAGGCCTAAGTATTTCTGACACAATGTATTTCTGTCTTCAAAATACCCTAACATATAATTACGCTAGCTGACAAACTTCCCAGCCAGGTATAAACCTGGTTTACTGTTTGCAAACTCCCACTTGCAGATAAGAGATAAGCAGCATAAATGCTTATTTTATTTACATTAGAAATTGCATATCACATTGAGGAGTTTATTTGCAGCAGATACTAAATAGTCTGAACTTGCTCTGAGGCAGCAGTTGCTGCTGCCCAACAGGATGCCTGGCTTCTCTGCTCGAGGCCCATGCTTCAGCAACTGTCAGAAAATGGGAGTGCTGAAAAGGCAACATGCTTTGCCCCAGGCCAAGGTGGGAGTGCAGGTGATGTTTTATTTTGCCCTGTAGTAGCCCTCATAGGCAGGGCTGACTGGCTCTGATAGCCTCACAGCCCTTCAGTCGGGATGATAGAGATTGCGATTCCACGATTTAATGGGAGCTGTGATGCTGAGAACAACGTGACGGGGGGAGTCCTCGAGCATTATGCCCTCCCCTTTTTGCCCTTGAGCAAATATCCCCTGTCCCTCCCCATTACTCTGCTCCGTACCCCTCTGCCTCCTCCCCGTGGGGTTTGCTGGAGACAGGAGATCTGCTGGAGACCATGCCTTATGCAGCTATTTTAATACAAAGGATTTCTTTGCTCACCTTAGTACCGACTGTCCTTAGGAAGGTAGAGTAAGGAAGGGTAAGTGGGAATAAAGAACAGGTTGTTAGGACAAAGACAGCATTGACAGAAAAGACCGTGTTAGTAAAAGGAGGAAGAGGGGAATGCAGAATACAACGCAAATTGCAAGCATCTCCTCCTCCCATACCCTGCCTTCCCTGCCACAGACTTATAGAATGGTTTGGGCTGAAAGAGACCTCTAAAGATCTAGTCCAACCCCTCTGCCGTGGGTAGGGACACCTCCCACCAGACCAGGTTGCTGAAGGCCCACCCAATCTTGCCTTGAACAATTCCAGGGATGAGGCATCCACAGCTTCCCTGGGCAACCTGTTCCAGTGTCTCACCACCCTCCTAGTAAAAAGTTTCTTCCTGACATCTAATCTAAACCTACCTTCTCTGAGTTTAAAACCATTACTGCTTGTCCTATCACTACAGGCCTTGGTAAAATGTCTCTCTTCGTCTTTCTTACAAGCACCTTTTCAGTTTGTAGGCCCAGATAAAAACCCCTACGAGAGACTTCCCACCGGTCTCTGTACGTCTGGGGCTAGACCCAAAGCTGGGTCAAAACAAGGGGCCTTGGAGCGATGGGAACCAGTGAAGCATCTCACCCCTCCCACCACCCTGGCCCTAACCAGGAACGAGGAGATGGAAGTGAGCCCTCCAGGTCAGATGCTGCCTGTTATATACACATAAGTGAAAGCACTGGACAGGGAGAGCATAGAGGAAGATCCGACCCATGGACCCTGCTGCCAGTGAGACTCCTTGGCTGCAGCCCTGTGAGTGCAGAGCTGGGAAAACAAGCTCACACCTTCAGCAGAAACTGGGTGGGGAACCAGTTTTGTGTCCATGTTTTCATAATCAAAAAAGAAACACACAGAGGAAGAGTACTGGAGAGAGGTCATTCTGTCCAGTGGTTCTCACAGTCAGTTTTTATAACCCAGTGCTGAGTGTCAGTAAGGTAACACTGTTCCTTTAGTCAGTAAGAGACAACTTGGATGTGAAAATACTCAACTCCTTCCTAACTGAAACATGAAACTCATTACTAACTTGTCCAAAGGCACATCCCTTAGCCTTCTCCAGACAATCTTTGTACCTTCAGGGCATGTTGTTTGATTGGAATAACAATCTTTTAGCTTGGAATCAAATCAAGAAAACATGTATTTTGGAGCTCAAAATTTTTTCAGCTACAGCAAGAAGTTTGGGGACTGTATTTACACCCTCCTGCACAGGTGAAGGCCATTTCTGCCATATCCAGCCCATACCCTGCCCCACTCTGAGCTGGTACAGGAGATCAGAACCCTGGGTATGAAGGTGAAGATAATTATAAAAGGTAGAAGTGCTCCCATGTGTTCATTGCCCCTTCTCCTTCACCAGCAGCAGTGTGCTGAGGAGCAGGCAGGCTCCCTCCATAGGCTGGAAGAGCCTTGAATGCATTTGGGCCCATCACTATACGTACTTGGTTAGCACCACTGACCACGCTACTGCCTACTGTGGAGCTGCTGTAATGGCCAGAAGGCTGTTAAATGGTCTTTGTTTCTGCTAGTGGCAACTCATGGGGCTGTAAAGCATGATCATGGTTGACTGCAAGCCCATACTCTGTGGGCCACAGAAGGAGTATTCATTCTAGCTCACTTGTTTATTCCTGGCACCACTTTCCCACCCTGTCATCCCACTACAATTTTCTTTGGCAGCTGGGGGTCCTGCAGTGAACTTGTATATTCTTGAGCTGAGTATACTCCTCTAGCTGAGCCTTCTTGAGCAGGGTTTGGACCAGATGATCTCAAGAGTCTCCTGTCAACCCCATTGATTCTGGGCTTCTCTGTGCGGTGGACAGGCCTGAAGAACTTAACTTCAAGATACCCAGCAAAAATAAAACAGCTACTTATATCCCCATCAGCTTCAGCAGACCACAACATCAGGCCACAACAGCATGTGCCAGCAAAACTGTGCTGCAGCAGCCTGTAAAGAAAAAAAGGGAAGAGGGTGGGGAGGAGAACAAAGAGAAAAGGGATGGACTTCGGCTTCGAGACATATTCATTGATCTGTTTCCTATGTCTGTTGCTCAGTTTAAATTGGAGAGGAGGGTAAAGCTTATTTGACCATAACTCTGTGATACTGCCATGTTTTACCCATGTGCACAGCAAAGGCAGGCCAAGCTTGATACCAGGCATCACGTGGTCCCCGTGACTCCAAGGGTGGGAATTTGTGATGCTGGGTAGGAAGGTTCAAAATGTACTGGACTGGGCCCTGACCTGCAGTCTCATCTCTGGACTTGATCTCTAGGGTGTTGGCAGGTGAAGGGCAACTGTGGGCAGAGGTAAATCGCATGCAAATGCTTCATGCCCCCATTGCATTGGAGAAATTAGGGCCCATGTGATTTCTGCCAAGAGCAACCGCTCTTACCACAGAATTCTCTGTTTTTATCGTTTTGACTTGTAAGCAATCCTCCATGCTCCTCGTGGTGCTGTTGGCCTCGGGGCTCTCCTCTGAAACCTTGCTGCTTTGCTTGGCGCTTGCCTCATTGTCCCCATTTTCCTTGAGAGGAGGTGGCCTTGGGTGAACGTCATTGCGCTGCTTCTTCGTGACGTGGGCATCAGGCCCGTGTACGGTCTTGACGTGTTTCCTGAGGGAACTAGGGTCTGTGTACCTCTTTGTGCAGCCAGGGATTTTACAGACGTAGGGTTTCTGCAAATACAAGCAGATATTGTGTTATATTTAGAGTAAGTTCAAATATTCCAGGTACATTGTATGGGCCAAGAGAATACGGTGAACATAGCTGCTGGCAGCAGCAAAATGTGGAGCATCTGCTCCACAGGGTTTTGTAAGACCAAGATCTCCAAGATATGATATATGGGCTGCTGATGATCCATACAGACATGGGCAGTCATTTGATGTTGGCTAAACTCCTTGTTTTCAGTTGCTGGATTAAAAGACAGCTAAGAATTCATGAAATACTTTCCTAATACTACTTTCCCATGTATGTATTTGCTCGGGTGGCCACAGGAATGTTTTCTGATTATGGATGGGAGGGAGGTAATGTAGGGGACTGGCCATAACACATTCTCTCTGCTAAGGTGGGGTCTACACCATGAAAATGTCTGAGACCTTCTGGCTGATGGAATTCCAGTGAAACCAAGCCAGACTGGATTCACCCTACCCAATCTATCATACCACTCCAGCACCTGTCACCTTGAAATCTGTTATTGTGCAAAACAAACCACAGGCATGCAATGTTTTTTTTCTGATGATAGCACTCTAGTCCTGAATTCATGAATCATTGATTGCCACAGGAAAACAAGACTGAAGCCATGCTTCTGAAAACAGAAGTCAGCAAACAGATACTTTTCTTCTTTTAACTTTTTTTTTTTATTTATTGAGTTTCCAATTCCAAGTGCATTAGCACCGTAGTTGTTTGAGCTGGTGCTGCTGCATTGGAAGCTCTGAATTCATCACAAGTTTCGCTTACAGACTCACAGCTACTCTAAGTATTTTTCTGCCAAGGCACTGGAATAGATCCACAAAAAAAAAAAAAACAACAGATAGATGTTTGAAGGCTACCCAAGATGACCATTCCTATTCATTTTTTTAATCTGTTTTCTAATTTCATCCAGAAGCTTGAGAGAAAAAATACAAAGGAGTGTATATTCTTTTCAGAAAGCCACCACCATCACATGAAAAACACTGAAAGTCTGTTTTTTATTCAAAAGCATGCTTCCTGGTTGATCTTGGCAGATCACTTGAACAAACTAAATCCTCGTAACACCACACTGGGGTAAATATTTAATATATTTTAAAGCTGGGTAAACCAAAACATAAAAAGTAAAATTGTTTATACATCTCATGCAACCCTTCGGATAAGGCATTGTAGAAGTATTATTACTGCTATTAAAAGCTATTTGAAAGAATAGACACCCTCCCTCCCCCAGGGCTGAAAAACCTACATTAAACAGTTCAATGATGTTTGGTAAGTTCCTTTAGGCTCAGTAGTTCTGATTTTCAGACACCAGTCATTTGGGTAATGTGATCACTCTGGCCTGGAAGGGCCAGACATTCCACCTAACGGGGTACAACCATCCACTTCATCAGGCCATACCTCCTGCAACCCAGCTGAGCACAACTGCTGATACCTTGGCACACCTTCATACCCCCCTGCGTTATTCAAACACTAATGCAGTGGACACTAGTGAAGTCAACAACTTAGGTATCTCAGACACCTCCCTCCTACTCTCATGCTCATACTGTGTGATTCTCCTTAAGGTGGAAGAATTGGAGGTCTCCCCAGGAACTCAGCATCACCAGCATCAATTTCTGCATATTACTCCTGTTTAGCTTGAATTGGAGAAAATATCACTCTGAGCCTTTGGCTGACAGTGGACTCATGCCACTCTACTGTGTATGCACTGGAGAGTGATCTCAGGATGAAAGCCCCTTTTCCAGAAGTGACTTTGAAGGTGTGCTCTGAAGTGAGCCAAATAATCATTGAAAGTTTACAATGAAATAGTGCATGTGACATTTCAACAAACAAAAGACAGTGTGGTAATATATACCCATATATATGTTTGAATAATACACCTATGTCCTGTTGCACAATGATAAAGACAAATACAGGGAACCTGGAACTTCCCGCTTAGAGGAGACATGGGTGACTAACTCTGAAACTGTGGTGTATCCCACGTAAACACGGCAAGCAGAGGAAAATATTTGGTAGGTAGCTAGGAACCACCATAGAGTTATCAATGGGTAATGGGAAATACTCGCAGCCACAAAGTCCTGCTTTGCATCCATGTGGTTTTGTGAGCCAGGGTGTCAGTGTATTTTGCTAACTCATTGGTCATTTCCAAAGCTGGTTGCAGGACCCTCACCTGGGCCTGCTGCCCAGTGCAATAAGCTTTGCCACGAGGGACGTCATCTGTTGCAAAGGATCATGTTGTATGTTCCTCAAAAAGAGAATATCAAATATATGGCCCAGAGACCCATTATATCCAGATCCCTCACAAATCTCTGGGCATGCCTCTGCTGCATCACAGAGGGCTGAAGAGCAGGTCGGGAGTGAGTGTGACCTCAAAAGATCCCACAGTGCCATGTAGCTCGCTTGGTAGGACTCAGCTGACTTCCTACCTGTTATTTGAGTCTTTAATTTGTGTTGCTGGATGCAGCCTAAGCCAAGCATCAACATATTAGATCAGGGTCCACAAGGAGTTGGATGCTTCTGCCCTACAACTTCACCTTTACACACAATGGGAACCAAGAGGAGCAGAACTTAAGTGTGTACAAGCTCTGCTCTGATGGTAGGAGGAGTCGTCACAGACCTAGTACAGCTACTGATCTGGCTCACATGGGAAACTGAACTAATTTGAAGAAATGGTATTTAATAACACAGACAAAGGCAAAATTCCACATGTAGGAATGTGGGACACCAGCTGAACAAACAGAAGGTAAGACTCTAGCCTGTCTAGGAAGGATCCTATTTTACGCGGTCTATGGGCAAAATTAATTCACATGCTGCTTTCAGCGTGCACAAACTGGGCAGAGAGAGTCTGTATCCATCACTGAAAGTTGTGTGAGAAGTCTTGATCCATCCACATCAGGATCCTTAGGGATGGAAGAGAGACACAAAATTGATTTAAGACAAGAAAAAAAATACTGCAGTAATGGGAGACTTCAGTGGTTTGATTGACTTACTTAGTTTATGAGAAAGAAGATGAAGAGTGACTTAGCACTGTAGTGTTGTGGAAGGGAAATAGCAACAACGAAAGGAACATTGGATCCAGCACTGGAGCAAGTCAGAGAAAGCATCCAGGGCTAGAAGAAAAGCAATTTCTAATACCTGAAACTTTATCAGTGAGATTAAATCAAGACTACCTACCTTCCAGTAGAATAAGCTTTAACAGAAGTCAAATTATGTTTTTATCAAAGACCAGTTACTGGGAATGCAGGCTGCTCAGCAGGTGAGAGGTTGAATGTCTTGGTCGCTCCTGACCTCAAGGTCTGCATAGCCTTGAATCTACCCCAGCGCAGATACAGGTTAATTTTAACCCATGTCCTGCTGCGGAAATGGCTCACTGGCAAAGTACAATCCTGATATTTGGGTTTAGACCTCAAACAAATTAAAATAATACCAGGATTCAGGTCACTCGTTGGGTCCATCTCAGCATCACACAGCACAGAAGGGCATCCTAGAGTTTGAATCCTTATTCTGACTCCAACAGAAGAGCTTCAGCCTACAGAGCTCTGGTTATTGCTGACAGATATTATGCCAGAGATAGAAGTACTCCCCCAAAGCCCTCTGTAGACACAGCATCGCTTTAAAAAGCTGTCATCTGTGGCAATTGCGTTCCATTCTCCAATAGTCTATATTTAACTGTTGCAAATTAGGCTACAGACTGAATTCTTCATGGCTGCAAACATTATTAGAACTTTGGAGTGTTGTTTTTTCTTCCCCTGTCAGCTAATTAGTGGTAATATAAATTTCAATCGTTGGCCATGGTTGATTGCAACAGACCATCACATGCGTTACAATAAAGGCAATTTCCTCTGCTCCCCTACTACTAATAGTGGGTCTTAATTAGCCAAGGTTAACAAAGCATTGCATTGTGCTCTATCATTGTACATCAAACGATGGAGGGAGTATTATTTCCAGAGCATCAGGATCCAGGGTAGCTGTTATACTACTGCAGGTCTGCACCACAGTAACATTAAACACCACATGCACAAATGTACAATCCTATTCACACTATTAAAAATTATAATTTTGGAAAATGCTCACTTTCATTTCCAAAGACGATTAAAAAGTTTGCATACTTTAACATCTGTTTATGATTTCAAACATGGCTTTCATAAATATAAAGCTAATGTGGTCTGGCTCTCCAGCAAAATAAATCCTATTAAAAAATAAGAAAAACCTCTCATTACAGTAGGTTTCTTTTTACATGAGTCCAGCATGTAAAATGTATGTTTATTGTCAGCAAAATTAAAAAAAAAGCCCTCCGTTGAGCTGCGGTGAGCCCAGGCTTACCTCATTGGAATGCGTCCTGTTCTGGTGCTTGGCTCTATCTGAGGCATTGGAAAAGGCTTTATTGCAGCCTTCATGTTCACAGACGTAGGGTTTTTCTCCAGTGTGGGATCTCAGGTGTGTCTTTAAGTTCTCCAGGCGGGAATAGGCTTTGGAGCAACCCTCAAACTAAAATAAAAAAACACAAGAGGACTGATTAATTAACCAGAAAAATTTGATTTTCCCCCTGCCTAAACCCTTCTCATCTGTTTCTCATTCTTTCTTTTTTTTTTTTCTTCCCTTTAAAGGGCTTGTGTTTTAGGGAACAACATCCACTTTGTTGGGAGAATTCCGCTCCCAAGGCAGGCTGAGAGTTTGAGCAGTGACTCATGTTTAAGGTGCTGCTCCTTATTGGGTACCCACCTGACATTTCAACAAGAGACTGCTTTTTCCAGCAGGGTTGAACAGCTGTCTGTTCCTCCCAGGGCTCTCTTAGGCATCCCTCTGCAGCTAACATACTCAGAAATGGAGGCCCTCTCCTTCCCACCCAGAGCACTGACAGCTTCTCAGCAGCTTGACCAGCCCTGCAGCTTCCCTAGCCCCAGAGCTGGAAAGACCACACCATTCTCTAACACACAAGCAGAAATCTAGCAACCTTTGAAGTTTCCCAAATTACAGCTTGGGTCTACTGTTGGAGGATGCTGTGGTCAGGCTGTCTGACATTACCAGTTTAAAAAACAAGACTCTCAATCTTGAAGACAGATGGATTTTTGGATGACACTACAGGCCAGAAGCCTTTCTCCTGGAAGGAAACCAGCTGCCCACACAACGAGAAGGAGCAGCTTGGGAGATATGGTCAGGCTTCAGGCGGTGGATGTCCTGCCACCCTCTGCTCGGGCCGGGCTGGACGTTTCTCCCTGCACCTGTCCTTGCAGCAAGGGAGGATATTGTCAGTCACTCATACCCAGGAGGCTGTCTTAAATGCTTTTTGATGAAAAAAGTGGGAACTTACAAACACTGAAAGAGGTTTTAAGAAACGTAAGTCTCCCTTCCAAATTCTGGCTATATGTGGCACTCACTGTTCAGCTTGGAGAGCTGCAAATCCTGTGCTGCAATTCCTACACAAGTACCTTATGATATACCTTCAATTTCAATGAGCAGTCCCTCCTGTTGTAATGTACGAAAGCCACAAGGTGTTGCATTTTAGTCAGACCGCCTAAATATGTTTGCAAGTCTAGTCCAGCTGTGGCAGGATTTTGTTTTGTTATGCTTGAGTCTTGGTCAGTGAAAAAAAAAATTAAAATGTCATAGCAGGACAGGTCATGCTACAGCTGAGTGTCTGATTTCCCTGTGGGCAGATGAGTGGTCCTACACGTCTGTGCAACTGGCCCTTCTGGGCAGAGGCCAAAGGCAGCTGCATGCAGTAAGAGCAGCTGTACCTGTCTCCTTGTACTCCGAGGTGTAGCCTGCCCTAACTGGAGTGAGGCAAATATGCAGCCCAGGAAACTGTTACTCATCTTGGAAAGCCCAGAGTGAATGCACTTATTTTGGGGGGGTAGGGAGGGACTTGTTTTTTTGACTCCCCTTGTCCATCAGCTCTGCTGAGAGCAATGATTGCAAAGGGCTGAACACTGGGGGTTTAGCTGAAATAGTGGCCATCATACTTCCCACTGCTGCAAGAAGCAACACTGGAGCTGTCGCTCTACCATTCTGCTGCCTAACCAACCGAGGAGTGAATTTATTGCCTTTAGCATGTGCAGTAATTTAAGTGCCACTGGCCTGGCTCCGCACAGACAGGACTCTACTAATGAGGTTCTCCCGTTCCTTGCCATCTGGGACCCCAGCATGTAGGCACAGGTTGATCTCATGTAGCTTTGTTGTTCTAGAAAAGACGTAGGGTTACTCCAGGTTCCCCTTATGGTCTGGCATAAGGATGGTGGACATAAGGCAAACTTTCTCTGCTGTCTTCTGACACCCAGGTCTCCTCAAGGACAGTAGAAGCATCCTTCAGGAGCTGATTCCCTTTGTAGATACGTCAAGGTGGGATAAATCCGGTTCCCCTTCCTCAGACAACTTTCACGAACCCATTAGACCAACAGAACATACTGCAACTTTGAGAAGCACAGTATAGCCTTTTCTTCTCCTGGCCTGGGCAAACTGGAGTCGCTTATGGTTACTGAAATACATCATTCCACTCACTGGAAAACAAAGGGAACTCAGCACAAGACAACTCATGTGTCCATTCTGGTTTTGCTGGATACTGACACAAAAATGCAGTTCCTAAGAAGAAAAGTACTGAGGCCCCATTTTCAAATAAAGGCTTCTCAGCAAAGCATCCTGTGCATGTTCAAAGCAGTTGTTCCCACTTGTACGCGTGGATTTGATTATGTCAGTGGGAGTTCTGGCTGTCATCTGTTGAAATAATTCTTGACCAGATCCCAGGCTGCAACTGGGCTCATCTGTAGCTTTATGTACACCACAAACTTCTTGTCTGAAACAAATGGCACTTTGAAAAATCACTGCCAGACTTGGGCAAGGAATGCTCTGCCAAACAAGGGCACCATCTGCAGAGTTCCCATGTATCCCAGTCAGTTGGAAACCGCCAGGACTCCAGTTCAGGGAGAGTTGCTGTGACATTTTGCACACACAAGGACTGCAGGCAGAGGATGACTTGAGACTGCAAACTCCCACAGCCTTGCCATTGCTCCAGTGAGACACAAGCGAGGCTGGAAAGAGGCAGGATTGAGCAGCGGTGCTTTTCCCTGCTCCATTTCAGTACAAAAGAGGATGCAGTCCCTGCCGGTTTTCACCTCCTGAGTCCCTCTGCTTGGAAGGGCAGGGCTAGTCTTCCCTTGCTGCTCCCTTCACAGCACACTGCTGATCAATATTCCTTGATACTTTTAAGGAAGATTGGTAAAGTGCTAGAACTGGGCAAGGTGTTTTAGAAGATTAAAACAAAGGACATGGCCCCATGCCCTGGGGAGCTAATGCTCTAAATTAAATGAGCACAGGGCTGGAAGATGGATAAAGGAGTCATGCAGCAAGCAAATCATACATATCCTAATATTTGTAAGCAGGAGCTGGGGCAGAGCCAGAAAGGGAGCAGCACTGGAAGTGACTAATGGAGCAGAAGAGGAGGAAGATACGGGAGGAGGGCTCAGACATCTGTCAAACAGAAAGAGACTCATCTCTGAGACCCTGGAGAGAGGAATGGTGCAATGCTGACAGTGGAGGAGGTGTGAAGAACTGGCAGGAGGAAAAGGGAGGGAGCAGAGGGGATCAAAAGACATGCGTGGACCCTGGGGCTGAAGCCTATATGGGAAGAGATGATGAGCATCTCTCTTCTCCTACCAGCCAGCCACAGCCACTGAACTCTATGGCTCACTTATCTCCCATGCCCCCTGTCAAGTGTCCTTTGCTGCCCCACGTTGGCCAGTGGCACGGTGGACACTCCACATGGGATGGGAGATATGGGCTTTAATCTACCAAGGTTGAGGAATAGATAAGCCCAGCTCTCCTGTGTGCTGGGCAAGCCCATACCCACAGGACTGAGGTAAAAAATGTCACCCTGTGCTCTTCCTCAGGCAGTGTTTAATGCTAGGTGCCATGATGTATGCATGCAGAAGGTGTTGGCCCAGCTCCCGAGGCAGGAAGGATGCTTGTGTGCATGCTCTGGTACACAGGGGAGCGTGTCCCCAGCAGCAGTACTGGGTGATGCTGAATTACACACAACCAGGGCTGGGTGCTTCCCCACGGTGTGGTTTCTGGTTTCCTTCTTGGATGGAAGCACTAAATTGCCTGTTTTTCACCTTAAGTGACTTGTCCCGCTTGCCAAGCCGAGCTGCGCCACACGGCCCTGCCAGCTCACCGTGCACTTGTGCGGCTTCTCTCCGGTGTGCCTTCGCATGTGCACCACCAGCATGTACTGAGCCTTGAAGGGCTTCTGCTCCCGCGTGCAGTCCTGCCAGCGGCAGACAAACTCCTTCTTCTCCCCGTGGATGTGATCGTTGTTGATGTGCTGGTGGGAGAGAAGGGAGAAGCAGGTCACTCCTGGAAGAGCTGATGCCAGCAAAGCACATATGGTGCTCCCCAAACCAGCCGTTCCCTCCCCAGTGGTCAGGCTCTGCACCTGGGCGCCAGGTGCACAGATAACACCGATGACCCCTCCGTCCGCAGGGACACAGGAGCCAGTGCTGTGGTCTGGCGTGTCCTGGAGGAGAAGGTGCACAGCAGCCACCTGGGTGCTGGGTCCAAAGCAGCTATAAATCAGAGGTTTGCCCTAAGGGCTGCAAAGGAGACGGGGACCTGCAGTGCCAGGGAGCATGGAGCCCTCTCGGTGCCTCCTGGGTGCCCAGTGCCAGTGTTATGGGTGAAGGGAAGATGAAACTAGTGGGCATTTCACCACCATTTCTGACAGTCATTTCTGTCTGCCGAATCCTCCTGTACCTCACCATACCACTGGGACCCTTCCTGGGGTGCTGTGAAGGAGGGGGCAGAGGAGGAGATGAGTGTGGTGCTGGCTCCAAAACATCCACCTGCCCCAGTGCTGGGGCTGGCAGGAAATGGCACCATCAGCGAGGCATGGGTGCTAGGGAAGGCTCGCTGGCCTCAGTTACTGCTAATTACTTGGGTCCCTAAAATCCCACTTCTGGGTGCTGAAAAGTCAGCCCCAGAACGGTGCCTTCATCTTCCCTGGGAGGAAGACGAGGGTTGCTTTTCACCAGCTGCAGGCAGATGAATCCTTGATGAAAATAAACAGAGCCAGAGACCAGCCCATCGGCGGTGCTGCTCCCGCGGCAGCCCTGTCTCTCTGAATGGGGTCTTGCTGCCAAAAATAATGCCTGTCCTCGCTCCTGTGTTTTTAGCAGACATTCACTGACAGGAAATCCTAAAATAAACCACTTTGGGTTTGGGTTTTGTTTTTTAGAACTGAGACTTTTTTTCCAGCCCCTGTCTCCACCCCCTGGTCAAGGCCAGGCACACATGTTGCGGCTTGGGACGAGACTTTGTTGGGGTGGCGGGGCAGCGTGAGGACACAGAAACTCAGGAAAACAGAGTAATCTGCCTTCATGGCCCTACTTGACTCCAGCCCCGGCATTTTGTGTGCTATGACTGAGTCCTGGGGACAGGGATCTGCTGCCTAGGGGCACAGGGTCTGCCCAGGGGCAGGAGGAGGCACGTGGAGCTTGACCATGGGTGAACACCGAGAGCCAAAGCCCCACGCCAGGACGATGGGGAGAGGTTGCAGCATGCAGCTTTGGGTTAGGTTTCAAGTGGGTTTGGAGCACAGCTGCCTATGGTTCTGCTTTTATAACGTGGCATTGGTGTGAGATTTTGGCAGAGATCTAGTAAGCTCCTTGGGAGACCTATGGACACAGTAAACCACGTCCAGACCAGACTGGAAAGATATGTCTCCTGGCTCTGTTTGTGTGGGAATCTGACTTACAACCAAGACTATGCACGGCAGCGCTAGCAGGGAGCATATGGGCTCGCCTGTTGGGTCCCCCTTGGGCCGGAGGAAGACACATTTATCGGAGGGGGACTGCAGCCCCCCTTCAGGCGCATGAACTCACTGTCTGGGCAACATCTGCTTTCCATCACACAGCGGAGGAACAGTCACACAACTCACCACACTTCGACTACGCTGCTCCCATCGAACTTCTCCCATCAAAGCCCCACCTGGCCTGGGGCTTTCCTTGGGCTCCTCTCAAATGTGTGCAGCCTTCAAGGCAGGGGAGTAGTGGTGGTGCTTGCAAAAATACACCCTCATTCCTGCTGCTCCTCTCTGACATGCACTCCTCCCACAAGCATGTTGCCCACTATGTGTGCAGAACAGGCTCTGCATGCCCAGGTACTTTGCTCTGCACACAAACAAGTGTTTTTCCATGCATGGTGGGATGCCACCTTCTCAGAAGTTGGCCCATGACATCTGTATTTCATTTACATGTGTATTTTGGGCATCCCAAATCCACAACCCCATGTTGCTAGTAATCATAGTACAGAAGTCTCCATTTTTATAACCATCCACATTTAGGAAAATCTTGGACATTCTGTCAAATATTTTTCTTTGGGTTTTCTCTGGAAATAAATTGTGCTGAGCTGCCCGGATCTGCCCTGCACTTTGCTCTGGGCAGAGTTAAAGGGTTCGTCTTACATCTGAGACGGAAATGCACAACTACCGCTGGACACGTGAGACCAGCCCATCTGACAGGGCTGCTGTGGTTTAACTTCAGTACAGCAACATCCCATGGCACGCAATGTGCAACCCATTAAACAGAACCCCCCTATTGCTCATTTGGCCCTGAAAACAGTTTCCAGATCTGTCTGTCCTCAAGGAGTTGTTGCCCTGAACCAGTGACTTCAGGCAGGGGTGGGCAGGTGCTAACCTTAGGTTGAAGAACAGCAAATGCCCCAAATGATCAAATGCCCCAGTCTCTCTGGGCTAAGGTAAAATTTGTGTGCAGAGCTTGGGAGACCAACGCAAACTTGGTGGCATCTAAACCTGACTATAATAAAACGAAGATCTACAATAAAGGGTGAGAGCAGATGTGAGCTTTGTAGTGCTTTGGAAAGAGGACTGCAAGTGAATCGCACATGTGTGGCCCCGGCAGGCTTGGAGCCACGCTGAGGCACGCAGCAAAATGCTGAAGGGGAAGCAGAAGACAGCGGCTCCTGACGCAAAATGTTCTCAATCCATCATTTTGCTGCAAGCAGCGTGGTTTCTGGGGCTGATGAATTCCTGGCAGCTCTGGGCTGGCTTCAAACAAGCAGGGCTCACACCACAGACTCAAAATGAGGACTGGGAGAGTGCTGGGCTGAGGGCAGGATGGGGCTCAGACACAGATCGTGTCTGATTTCTCACGGATTTGCCTTGAATTTGAGGGATTTGTCAACCCCAGAAGCCAAAGGAAAACCAAATGGTGGATTCCCAGGTGAAGCAAAGCACACAAAAGGTTCTAGGAATTAATTAGAACTGAAAACCCGATTAATGACTTGGTTTGGGGATCCTTCAGGGAGCAGTTTTGACATCGGTTTGGGGACATCACTGTGATTATGGAAGGCTTATTTCTCAAATTTTAAAAAAATCAACTCACTTTCTCTATTTCAGGCCCTGATGGAGACACTGGAGTGTGTCTCCAAGCTCTGGAAGTGCCCTATTTTTGACTCCAGGGGCAGGGAGGTGGGAAGGATGAGCTGGGCAGGTCAACAGTTCCTAAGTGACATGGCTCATGCCACAGGAGCATGAAATGCTTTCATGCCTTGGCCAAGGACTGAGGACAGCACAGACTGTTCCCAGTCCACAGCTGGTGTAAGTGTGTGGGGAGGCTCATTGACTGTGCCCAGAGAAAAGGGAGGGACTCAGTCCCCCTCCCCATTTTCTGGTCAGGTCTTCTGCATGAGTCTTCTTTTACTGGGTTGTACAAGAGGGAGACCAAAATGCAGCCTCAGCAGCTGGGAAGAGAGCGATGTCAAATAATCTATGATTATTTCATACTTCCTGCAGCTAAACTCCTCGGGGAGCAGCGACCTGCTTTGGCAGTGTTTACACACTGTATCTCTGATTTGCACCTTTAGTGGTTCCCTGAGTGAGCTCTGGCTGTACAGCAGCTAGTGATAAAAAATGAGGACAAGTGCACAGAAACCCAAATTTATCGCTGGGGTTTCCTCCCAGCAATTACTCACATGGACGAGCTGCTCTTGAGTGTCATATTCCTTTGTGCACCCTTCCCAGTGACAGTTTGTCTCATAAATAACCTCAGGCTCCTGTTTACATTCATCTTTATCTAGATCTTCTTTCAGGTCTGTCAGATGCTCCTGCAACACACAACAGTGCATTGTATAAGGTGAACTTCTTTCATCTAAATTCCTCTGTCACTCATAGATTACAGGGCAGGTATCAACTGATCACTAAAGTATGGTAGCAACACAACTTCCTTGATTACAGAGAAATAACGAGTTACAGAGTTTTGGCAGAAATGGATCGGACTTAATGACAAGACATGAAACACCCCAAAGCCATGGTTGCGATGGTGCTTGGCTCCAGCCAGGTCATGAGCAGCTGCAGGAAAGGCTGGAGAAAAGAAAAGGCTGGCTTTTGGTATTTGGTTTTGTCCTTTGCTGAAGCAAAACTTCTGATCTGTGAGGAGTAGGGAAATATGAGCAGGAAGCAATCACAGAGCAGCCAAAGCTTTTGGTTACCACACTCACCTGACACATGCTGGGGAGAGGCATTCTATCTTCTGCATCTTTCAACAGATGGAAAATGATACCTAACCCTTACCCAAAGATTTATGCCTCCAGGGCACTCCACAGGGACAAATGTTGAGCCCTCAAAGCACTCCTCTGGAATCAGCAAATTTGGGAAGCTTGAGCAAGATCCCGTGATGAGTGGATTGCAGAGCAGAGCTCCAGGGGCTCTGGCTCCAGTCTGGGGCCCACTGGGATCTTCATAAATAAGTTAATTTAATGCTGGGCATGCTGTGAGCTCTCTCCTGAACTTCTCTGTCTACCCATTTCCTCAGTGCTAAATGAATCACTTTTTTTTTTTTTTTTAACAGCCTGCTATGAGGATTAAAGCATCAGCACCTCCACAATAGTGTAACATACAACAGAAATGCAAATTGGTACAATTCAGAGGTAAGGACAAGGGGTCAGTCCTACAGACAAGGCAAACAGCAGCCAATATTGACCTGGGAATACCAAACCTTGCTGGTTTTGACCCCCTTCATTCCCTTTCCTCCCAGTTACTACCACTGTCCAGCACAGAGCATCCCACCTCTAGGGCAGCTTTAGACAGGAGCACCTGGGGTGACGGACCCCATCAGATGCTGTTCCTCGTGATCTGATGCTCCAGTTGGTCCTGTAAGTTTTCAGCCACAGCCAGATCCATCTCAAATCGTCTCTGACCTGCCCAGATGGATCAATTTGGCTGCCATCTCCTTCCCCATCAACACCTTCCCAGAACCTACTGAGGGGCTGCAATGATTAATGGCTTAATGACATTCTATGGCTTGGAAAGTGAGATGTGCTGTATGAGTTCAACAATTTTCATTAACTAGCTCATGACACACATGCCAGCTGTGACTTTTCAATTCAACAGTTCAGATATGGAGAGGAAGAGATTTGTTTTAATTAGCTCTTAATCTAAAAATTAAAAAAAAAAAATATTGCAAGGTGGCTCTTGGGACAGGAAACTGTAGTAATTCACAGAAAGACTTATGGTGATTCGAAGTACATCAGAGCCCAGAGAAATAGTATGAGAAAGTTCAAACAGCAGTTTCTTTTTTCTGCAATTCCTATATGGCTGAGCTGTGAACACTACCTTTGTTGAAATGTTTCTTTCCAGAGAAAGCGGTCTCTGAAAAAGTGAAATTTTCTACTAAAAATCTTATTTTGCCAAAATGTTTCTACTTTCCAATGGAAAAAACTGAATTGAAACCATTTTAATTTGTTGAAGAGGATCGACATATTTCATTTCTGACTTGTTCAACATTAATCTGAATTTACATTGGAGCTATCGTGGTACCATAAGAGCACAGGTAACTCAGGTCCCTCATGCCTGGTGCTCCATTGTGTGCCACAGATCTTGTCTGAATTACATTTTTTTATAGTGCACACCATCATGGGAGATACTGTCTGGCCAAGGATTTTAGACACCCAAACCACAACTCACATGAGGTGTTTCCAATACAGCATTTCCAAAACAAAACACACACACACACACATGCTTTTTTTGGGATGGTTGAGCTTCTCACTCTGCAAAAAAATGTATCAGTCAGTAATCAAGTTTTCAGCAGAGTCTCCAGCAGAATGGAAATCCCCAGATTTAACAAGTGGCTGTCGCTTAGACCAGCTGAAAAGGAGACACCCCTGACATTCAGTCTTTTAACCTGCCCTCCCTGCCAGGAATGGACTGTCTCTTACCAGGCACTTTCCAATAATTTCTCAGTCAATACTGAAATGCTGCAAGATGTGAAGCTTGCACTTCCCTTGGGGTATTACTCCACACATCTCTTCATTAGGAACTAGCAGACTACCAATGCACATTTTCTTTCTCTTAATTTTACCTTGTTATTCTAATCAAGCCTCCTTGTAACACTTTAAACAATCCCCCCATCTTCTTTCAGTGCTTATTTCACGTGGGACTCCGTGGATGAAATACTGAGGCAGGGCTGCAAGGGAGAGCCAGGCTGGTGCTCTCCAAGCACTCCCCTGCTGTTGGGTACACACCTCTCCAAATCCGAGCAGAGAAAAGGTGGATGACAGCCGTTGAGAAAGCGGCTGTCTGTCCCACAGCTCCTCTGCTACAGATGCTTGAGAAAGCAGGTGATGGCTTTCAGATCTTTCTTCATTTGCTGCAGGAAATAAACACGTAGCCCTATTAGCCCTGGTGGTGGCCAGATTGGTTTTTCGGGGCATGTACTTTTGCAGCAGTGTGTGGATGCACTCCTAAACTCAAAGCTCCAGAGAGATGCCTCTTTGCCCTAATCGTGCTGACTACAGCATGTTTATCTTTCCTTGATATGCTATCTTCATCAATTTTACCAGCCCCCTGATGACTGCACACGTTGCTGTCCCCATGCATCATGCTGAGACCTGCTCCTGAACCAGGGCAGAAGGAGAAATTTGTCATCAACCCTTCCATTCGCTTGACAATAACATGGCCTAATATTTCATGAAAATGAAGTGCCCAGAGCACTCCTGATAGTTTACAGTTGTGATAAAGGACGGTCAGATGGATACTGTCAGCCATTAAACAGTTTGCAATCACAGAGCTCTGGAAAGAAAGCAAAGGGCTTTGGGCCCTTCTTGGTGTCAAACGTTGTGTCACTGGTGTAAAGGATGTTGCTAGGAGCAATTCCTTGTTGAATCAAGAAGTCCTTTTTTTGCAAGCTTTCTACCTACATGCAAGATTCCCTTGTAATCTATGCTTGCTCTGAGACACCAATACTGCTTGCTTTGCAGCACAGAAAACTCAAACGTCATTTTTAAAGTTATCATGCTTCAAACATTCCTTCCCTTCTCCCTTTGCATCCAACCACAGCAACAGCATGCCGAGTCCCAAGCACACATTCGAATGCTTCACTTGGTCAAAGCAGCTCTGTCCTGTATTGTGCTGGGCTTCCTGCTTCAAGAGACACCCACCTGCCTGGCACATTGATGCTTTGCTCCCAGCTGCAGCAAAACGTGCCAAGAGTATCGTTCCCAAAGACAACAACACCCTGCAGCTTTGCTGCCTTGGGCCTGCAACACTTCTCACACCAAGAAGGTTACCTGCGTGGTCGGGGATGCTGGAGGCAAGCCCTCAACTTCGGTCTTGACTTTGCTGCGCTTGTTAATTACTGGGTTGACGGTGCTGCTCACGGCCGACTCACTGCTCTGCTTGCTCTAGGAAGAAAAATGAAGCAAGATGTGGCACCAGGCTTTGGGATTAGAGACTCACTGCAGCCCCCAGCATTGTTAAAAGATAACTATAAAATCAGTCAAGGTTGAACTTCAAGAGTGGCTGGGGACAGTGGTGTATTGGCCTGCTGGCATGGGTTTCGTGTGAAAACTAGCCTGTGTGGGTTTGTGCAAGGCAGAGAGGGGAAAATATAGGGCACCATCAGCTTCTGCAAGCTCACCAGTGAGCTTGGCTCTTTCAGAGCAATCCAGTCCCTGTCAAATCCATCAAAATATTATGCAACCCCCACCCAAGCCATGATTTTATTTCTCAATGTGATGAAATGATTTGTTGAGAAAATAAATTCCTGGGGGGAGTGGGGAGCTCTGGTTACATGTGAGGGCTCCGTCATGCTGGGTGCATGAAAGGCTATGTGTATATTTTGCTAAGCTCTTAAAAAATGAGAACAACTTCAAGAGAAAAAACTATCCTGTTGTATATGCATAAAATTGGAACATTAACATTTTAAATACACTCTTGCTAATTGCTCAAGATTGGTCCTGCAAGTTATTAAACAGAGGCATAACTCCTGACAGCCACATTATTTTGGTAGCCAGTTTGCAAGAAGAAAACAAAACCAATCAATCAAATAACCTTCAATAACAAACAGAGTTTGCAGTGCAGCAGCCATGAGAAACCCTAAAACAATAAACCAGTCTGAAAAGTTCAGTATAATACAACTAAAACAACAGTTTGAAATGGGTGTGAAATGAAGTGAAATAAGTCTCTGGGGAGAAAACCAATTGCAATTTAAACTTCCAAGGAATGAGCATGGGAAGGGAAAATGATTAAAAATGTGTTAGACATATTCACTAACCATATGCATGGGGAGAGTATGTGCGCACACGGAGATGTGTGTGTGAGTACACAAGTATTTGCATGGACTGGGTGAGGTGTATGATTTCATACACATTGTGGCATTCGTTTTCAAAAAATGGCCCTTCATTTTGCAAAACTTGTAAGTAAAAACCAAGAGCAAATACACAATGAGAGAGAAAGCCGCCTGACTACTGAAAAAGAAGGAACAATACGTAAAACAGCTAGAGGTCTTCTGTAGGATGCACTTATTTGCTAGTGAGAAAACAGTTCTTTAAAACTATCAGTGTGATTGACGTCAGTAGGAAAAAGGAAGGAGGGACTGGTGAAAGAACAGACAAGGCTTGATTCACAGCATTCATGTGCTTACCTGGCAAAACCCTTCAGCATGTGCTGAATCTCATTGATTTCAACAGCACGTAACACATGTTCAAGGAGATTTGCTGCCTGAGATGGTCCTGCACATCACGTTTAGTGCTTTGATGGATCAGCGCCTTTCGCTCCTGCATAGGTATTTGTGTGCGTGGGTGTGCAAGGAAGGTCGGTGGGCCAGTATTTGGTTGTGACAAGTCCAGAAATGCTTTGTCAGAAGGAAGAAAAAGAGATGTAAGGCGAGAGCCGCCCCTACCTGACTGGAGTCGGAGATGCAGTTGCTGTTGCTGCTGATCTGTGCCGCAGGCGGGTTGACGGAGATGACCGCCATGTGCTGCCGAGGGGGAAAGGTGGGAGACGGCTGGATCAGGGGAGGAGTGTGCCCGAAGGCTGAGCTCAGGCCTCGCTGCTGGGTCAAGATCTGCTGGTACGTCACGGGGTTGATGGGGTGGGGGAAGCTGAACGCGGGGCTGCAGCAGTGGGAGGAGGAAAAATGATGAGGAGCTATTTTAAACCATGTTTATCACTCTGGCTAGCAACTGACCCCAGTTTGGCCAGGACTTCTCAGAGGCTCCAGAAAACTCGCTGCAGTGTCCCAGCTAGATGCTTTAATGCCACAGTAGGCCTGGCAGTCTGCTTTACTGCAAAGACAAGCTTTCTCTCATGCGTGCCTCAACAAACTTTTTGACCCACGTATCAGACCGACTGTAATTTCTTTGCTTCCTATGTTTAAAAACAGCCAAAGCCCTTGGCAGGGAGTGCAGGACACATCTGGATGCATCTTTGCAGCCCTGCAGCTCCCAGCTTTTCCCAGGCAGACCTATTCTGCAGGCTTGCAAGTTTGGGGTTAAGCTGCCCAGGCTGCGAAACCCCAGCATCACCTGGCTCAGCTGGCAGAGATCACAGCCCGCGTGAACAACAAGCCATTTAGCATTGTCCCAGCCATGTAGTTTACTCTGCATTCAGGTGAGGGGCATGCTGGCTCAGGGGACTGCTAAAGTATGTCACCCCTCATATGTAGGTCACTGGTTCAGCTCCAATCTAGGTCAGCAGTGACCAGAAACACTACCAGCTCCCGGCTGCTTGGGAGCTAGCTGGAGGCAACAGGTTGGAGCCAGGGTGCAGCAGGCACAGCATTAAAAATGAAGCCCTGCTTCTGGAAACACAGATTTCACCCCCTGGGATTTGTCCCCTTGACAGAGATGAAGGAACACTGGAGATGTGGTGAGTATCCTCTGCTCCCCTTACTCCAGATGGGTGACGCACAAGCTGTAGACTCTCAGCCCCCAAACTGATTATTTGACACCTTTAAAACTTGGCTGCCCTGAACCCTTACCCTCATGGCATTTTTGCTCATGTCACTAGAACTGCCCATGGTGCAAATACTCAGAGAACAGGGTCGTTATTAGCAACACACCTTATTTCCAATTCTGTTTTTAGAGAAAATATTCATTGCCAGTGACCATACAATTAGTATTTCACTTCTGAAACAGTTAATGACAACTTGACCAGAGGAATAAAGGGCAAAAATCACTACAGTGTTAAAGAGCTCTGGGAGTTAAATACGTGCTGCAGTAAATGAGGTGTGACGGCAGGCTGCTGCCCAGCACCGTTGTGTTACAACAAAGTCCAGAAATGACTTTCTGAAATGTAGCTACAGTCTGGGTCCAAGCGGGTGAGAACGGATTTCATTCCTGCTGTTAATGAATTGCTAAAAATAATAGTAAGTCATTTCATCCCAAATCGCTAACAGTTATCCTGTTATATACATAACCCATTTTACAATTCCTGGCATTTAAGATACGGCTTTAGAACACCGAGAATTTCACATTCATTGTTACCACTTGATTACACCCTCAGAGGTCAACAACTGACCATGGGGTCTGACTCTGTACTCCACAGACCTGTTGAAAATACCAGCTGCTACCCTGAAAAGCTTGAGATCTGAGTATAAGATCAGATGCTAGAGGTATGCCCAATTAAAGACAGGGGGTGACAGGAGTAGAGAAGTAGGATTAGCAGACAAGGAGTCACTATTTTTTTAAGTTAGCATTATGTTAGATTGTACAATTTCTAAATGACACTGCCAGATAAAGTAACTGATAAAATTAATGTAATAGTTACTAATGGCAATGTCCCTGACTTCCCCTACAAGTTTAACAAACTCTTGCTTTGCAACAACAGTGTTAATTAGAACTAACATATTTAACAGTTAAGTAATAAAAAGAATAATAACATTGTGAAACTTGGGTTAAGCAATCAGGGCAGGAATTGACAACAGTGAGCTGTCTAGTATAAGTGCTTTTTAATTAAGATTTGAGCAAAACTTTACTCAAGGGCTTAGATTTTTTTTTCAAACGTGTTTTTAGAATTAGGCTCTTAAATCCACCCAGGCAACATTTTTTTTTTTAAGAATGTAGGCCAGTAATTTCAAGAATACTTTGGGGCAATCTCTTAAATCAGAGGGGTTTCTTAATCAGTTGAACTATACACAATGAGCATTTTGTTAGACAAATTTATTCTCCATTTCTGCTTGCTTGCAAAGAGGCAGGATCATACTGTAATTACTGGAAACCTGGTAACCAATATTCCCATCCAGCAATCCATCCCCTCTACCCCAGACATTTCCAAGTACCCTTTCAGATGCAAAACCAGAGGGGGCTTGGATTTAACACACCACACAGCCCCAGTGCACAGAAGGAGAGGTTTTGAGGCAGGGAAAGTCTCCCTTGCTGGAGAGGACATCACTCCTCTGTTTGAGGGACACTTACACAGCGAGACTGAGCCGCTCCCAAAGTGTTACCTTATTGTCCCAGCAGATAAATGGCCATAGGAGCCGCTCGCTGCAGAGCTGCTTCTGGAGTTGTTAATGTATGCCACGAGGGAGTTTGGGGAGGTCCTGATCATTGTCTGGAGATCAATGCTGGCATCAGACAGCGGGGAGATGGACAGGGCTCGCTTTCGGCTTAATCTCGGAGTCACCCGTGGGCTTGAAAACCGGGACACTGTAGGAAAGAGAGAGGAGGGGAGAAAAAAGCAGAAAGTCAGACAAAACCAGCATGCTGCTCCCTTCCTGCAGCCAGGTGAAGGGAAGGAGATGCCTGGTGGTTGAGGGTGGGTTTGGGCAGGTGAGGGGGCACCTCCCAGAACACTCCCTCACTGTGCTGGGGGCAGAGAGGAGCTCTGGGATGGGCAATGGAGGGCGGCTCAGACCTGCTGCTCTCGTGCCTGCCGCGGGATGTGTAAGAAGCGGTGTGGGCAGCAGCTGCGCTTGGGCGGGAGGTTTCCTCTCTGCTCGGTGCCGAGTGACACGGGTCAAGCAGCACAGCAAACTCTGGTGTGCTTTGTCCTCCTCAGAGTATAAACAGAAGCCTGTCAATCATCCCTTTTCTCTGGCACTAAATTAACTTGAAATTAAAAGGGAAAAGGCCCCGGAAGATTTCTGCGAGCGCGGCCGTTCCTGTTGACTTGGTGGCAGGAGGAGGCCAGCGGAGCCGCGCGTCAGGGCCCAGGCGGCCCCCAGAAACGGTGCGTGTGTTGGGAGCGGGATGAAAGGAGTGTGAGCACAGTGCTGACCACCCAATTAATGAGGGAGGAGAGACTCCAGGAGCCCCAAAAGTAAATTAAGAGTTTTAAGAAAAGCAATTTGGCAGCTCAGGCGCAAAGTTCAAGCTCTCCTCCTCCAAGGGGACCTGCCAGTGCCTGGACCCTATTAGCAATTGTCAATCATTCAGGCATGAAGTCATTTTCAACCCTGCCAGTCCCATTTGTGGATCTGCAATACATGGCGAGTTGCTGCTCTACTAATTTGGCCTCCCCGAGTGTTTCAGCATCGCTAACTGGAACAACTGACTTCATCCCAAGGAAACTCTGCCCAGGACTAAATCACCTGCAAGTCACCGGGTGGTGCGGGCGGGGGCTGGGCAACATCGCAGCGGTCCCTGAGAGCCAGGTACCAACTCTGGCTCCTGGCTGAGCCCCAGCCCTGCCTGGATGGGCTCGTGCCTCCAAAGCCAGGAGAGCAGCCTCCAGGGAAGGAGCTGCCTATCTTTAAAAAAGATTCCTAAGAGTAAAAGTATGCCACTGGGCCATGCGGTCTGGCGGATGATCCCTGTCATTCACCCAGGGGAGTGCAGTGCTGTATTACTACCTGGTTTTTCCGGCAGTGGTCTCCCCAGAAAGCTGCCCTGCGGGCTTGCTCTGCCTATATCGTATTAAAGACTGTGAGGGAAGAAGTAACTTGCCCAGACAGGCAATATGAGCTGTTTTACTTCAGACAGTCAGAGGGACAGATTTTGGTTGTGTATCACCAAACACAAACCCAGCACTTTGCAGAAGCACGAACTTTCTTCCCTGCAGATAGTGCTGGTACAAGAGAGGGTGAACGGGTCGTACAAACTGGCAAAATATATCCCGCTAGCATGACAAAAAAAGAGTTCCTCGATTTGTGTTGGCTTGCAGAAGTTTGTGTCAACATTTTCCTGACATCTGTGGCTAGGCTTCAGTCTCCCAGTGCCCACACGAGTCACCTGCGTACCTAAGTGGCACCACCATTACCATGCCTGGGTGCTGTGCAACTGATGGGATTTAGTGCCATTGTCCCCTTGCTACCCTTAATGCCTCTCGCTGCACAAGTTCAGTGACTTGCCCAAGGTCACCCTGGAAGTCCAAGGCTAGGTTGGTACTTGAACCAAGCACTCTTGTCATTCTTGTCCTATGACTGAGAAGCCTCAAGAATTGCTGGCTGTGATGCCTTCACTGCAAGGCTAACAATACTGGGAATTTCTCCTAAAAATCAGGTTGTTGTATATATGCTGAACCCTTTCTTAGGGTATTTTGTAAAACTACATTTTCCAGCTTCATGGAGCAGAGAGAAGCTGAAAACATGACTCAAAGACCAGGTAGCAAACCCAAAAATCACACAGCGGTCTACAAAATCACCTTGTGACTGTTAAAGCCACCCTGTGATCTGGTGGGACTAGACTCAAACTTTCCAAATGCTTGCGGCTGGCCCTTCCCAGCCCTGCTCTGCTGCAGAGTGGCATGTCCCTCGGGAGCTGGAAAAGCAGAGGTGCTAAGGAAGCAAAACTAAAATAAGCGAACAAATTCCCCTCTGCAAAGGCGAGTCCTGCCTAAAGGCTGGATTGGAGAACACCCAAACTTCACACTTTGTTCATGAAATCTGGGCCCTGCCAGACCCCCAAACCATGCAAGGGTTGCTTGGGTCCAGATCATAAAGGTGAAAACAGTGCTATGTCCACAACATAGTAACGTATTAGTATCACTGATGTGAACTAATTATTTTTTTTTCCCTGGCAGTAAGGCCAATACAGGGGCCACGATCCAGGAAGAACGGGGTGCTGTTGCCAGTCTTCCCCAACCACATCTCCTTGAGCAAGTTGCTTCTTCTTTGTGTGTCCCTATTTCAGTGTCATCTATTCAGATGAGCTCCTGTACAGAGGGTTTGTGTTTTACTCCCTATGTATTACACCATGTATGATGGGGCTCTATCTCAGCTGAGTTGACAATGTTTCTGTCGTACAAATAATATGCATCTTTCCAGATATGGATATTGCTTTCTGCATTTGCATTCCCACAGTCTCCTCCTTCTCTAACAGAAGGAAGCAGGCCAGATTTGACAGTCATATTTATCTCTGTTACTCCCACACCTCAAGGGAGATCTGTTTATTAATGTGCCACTTCCCTTGATAAATTACTAAATAGAAAGAAAAGCCTTGTACTCATTTCTCGCTGTTCTTTCCAATGATTTATGTCCACAGCGCTGGTTCAGCCATTGGTCACTGTTAATTTGCAGAGCGAAGAAGTCCTGATGTCCAACAGAAGCCCTGGTTTTACCGGTGCAACCAACGTGGGCACCCTCCTGGCTGCACACAGGTATGTCATTTTTTCCCCGTGTAAAACTCTGCTGGAAGCTGTCAGATTTGCAAGCTGGCCTGGGACTTCCTGGCACCAAACCAGTAATATGCATCGTGTTACTGTCCGCTCTAATTTAGATCTTGCACATACCGTGGGCAATATGAAATGTTTGATAGCAGATCCAATAGGTTAGGCTCATGCTTTACACAAAAGCCTCTGAGATCTTGCGGGCTTTCAGGGAAAGCTGTGACCTAACAGCAGGCTATGGATGAACAATTCATCTCTTCTTAATAACAGCCTGCCCGAGATGCCCAGAAAGGGAAGTGTCCGGAAAACATTAAAGGAATTTAACCACACAAGGAAGCACTCATGAGTGCATTTAGGAAGAGGGAAACGTTTCACAATTATTTCTGAAAAGCAGATTAACAGTTGCGGGATCATTCTTAATAATAAAATCAGCCTGACCTCATCCCCTGATCTGAGGACACGGAGCATGAACATAAAATGATAGCAGGCAACAGCAAAGATAAAAATTAGAGTAGCTGTACACATAGGCAAGGTGTTCAGTATTGCTCAGAATAGGTAAGCAAAATCCCATATTGCCTGAGGTCCAGCGATGTCTCAAAGGAACCACTGCATACAACTTTTCCAGCACTGACTGCCCAGAGAAGTAAATGAAGGCAGGATCCATTTTCAGGCACAGAGAGATGGAGACGGAGAGCCTCGGGAGGATTTATCACTAAAACTCCCCCCAACTCGTCTTCCCTTTCAGAAATGCTGACTTAGCAAACCCAAAAATGTTAGTTTCAAGATTTTTTTGGTATTTGGAAAATACGTTAGGAGAAAAGTTTCCAAACTGTTTGAGCACTCCCTTCATCACTCATGAAAGAAAAGAAAAATAAAATTCAGTTGTTGTTCTAAAAGAAGTTTTGTTTAGAAGCCTAAAGTCATCATAGGTTACAATGAATTTGAAAATGTCAGAAGTTAAACCAAAATTAGGGAATTATTTAAAATTAAATTCAAATCATCTGCCAGAGTTTCAGTTTTTAAAACAAACTTCTCTATGCCTCTCTACCTCAAATACAACCCTTTTTTACTGTCAGTTGCTTTCCCTTGAATAGTACTCCTTCTCACTCGGGTCCAGAAAGAAGTGATGGACCAGCGCCCACACTTCATACACGGTCTGTGAATTATCATGAGTTACTCAGAAGCCAGGATTTTCTTCCCCAAATTAAATTTACCCACAATGGGCCAGCAATGAGCTGTAGGGCCACTTCTGCATGCATGGCAGCTTGTGGTGTGAGCCCCGTGGCTGTTCCCAGTGCTGTCGTGCCAGAGGGCCTGGCCAGCTCAGGATCAGGCCCAGACTCCCAGGGGAGGCTGGAGCCGAGGTTCCTGCCCCAGCCGCTCACCATGGCTGTGGGCTGTCTGAAGGACACCGAGGAAGGTGGCTTTCCTGCAGGGAGATTTCAGGCCTCCGTATCGCATTAGAAATTGTGGCAGCAAAGAAAAGGGCTCCCTCAGTGGGAGCTCCTTCAGGGCTTCGTGCCTCTGACCCTCCTTTTTTTACCGGAGCCCATGCAGAAGTTTCAGGTGCCTCTTTACGGACAAGCACATTGCTGTGGTCTCGATCACAGAGGGACATCGAGGAAATCTGCTTCCAAGTGGCTGAGCCCATAAGGCATGTAGGCTGCAAATGCTCACCCCCTTCCCCACTGAAACACAGCCAGGGTTTCTCCTGCATGCCCCACCTTCTCCTGCATGCCCCACCAAGCCCTGGGATAATCCCAGCGCTATCAGCATGGTCCCTGTCCCTGGCCGCTCACCAAGGAAACTCCACCCAAAGCGTACAGAAATACCCCCTCCTCCCGTCATCAGGTTAAATCCACGGGCAGTATTAAAACGCAGGATGATCCCTTCATCAAGAGGCAGCAGCAATAAGCTACTCACGTTCTTCACATAACCAGTTCCTTATTCCCCTCTCCCCTTCTGCAGTGGCAGCACACGTCTCACTTAGACTGCAGCAGATGCTGGACATTTGTTCTGGCACCAGACGCTGTCCTGGGACCCTTCTTTCTTCCCTCCCTGGGGCCTGATCAGCTTCGAAGTTCAAGGAATACTAATGCTTCCCTCAAATCCTTGCTGAAAGACAAGGCTGCATTCTTCTACTCCCAATCCACAAAGCGACTGTTTAGACGACCCAACTTGCATATGTAAATTGAATTCTTTAGAAACCAGAGTGCAGTGGGATTCCAGACAGAGCGCTTATGGGATGCTCTGGGACTTTTTCTCTCTTCTGCACATATTTTTCTGGGGAGGAAAACAGCATTGCTGGCTAGAACTGGGTGGGAAACCGTTTCCCATTCTCTGAACCTTTTCTGAGATTTCAGCAAGTTTCCATTCTGTGCTGGGACAAAGAAAACAACAACAAAAAAAAGTTCTTTCAGAGTTTTTAAGGAAGCGACCACAGGGCGCGCCGTCTGCCCGGAGTAGCCAACAGCAGGCTGGTTTGTGGAAGTCATCTGCGACCCAGCACACCCAGCCTGCACACCCCGAGCTGCTGGTCCCTCAAGCCCCAGGCAAGGCACTTCTTTCCCGGGTCACCGTGAGGCTGGTTTCCCTCTGTCTCTCCGGATGGAGCAGTCGCTTCGTGTCAACCTGCTGGAGGAGTCCTGAACTCACCTCTCGCTCTCCTGCTAACTGCAGTAACTGCTGGGCTGCACTGCCAGCACGGCTCCTCAGCCCGAGGACTTTTAAGTCATTTACTTGAAGTAGAAAGGCTCCAACAACAGTGACTGCGAGAGGCCGATGAAGTGGCCAGTGAACAGTGAATCACTGTTTGACTTGGGGGAAATAAAGTCCTACTTGATCATTTGCCCACATCCTGGGCAACTGTGCCAGATGCTGGTCTGTTGGCTATCCTGGGCTGAACAAAGCCTTTTCCCAGCTGAACTGCTGTTATTAAGTCAAGACTTTTGTGACTGCCATGCACGGGGCAGCAAGAAGCAGGGCAGGGATCCCCTCCCTAGCTCCAGAACCGGATGAAATGCCATTGCAGCACTGCTGTTGGTAACCGCTGGGTTGCACAGACATCTATGCAGTACTCGTGACCTGAGTGACTGTCTCTGTACAGTGCTGCTTGGACATAAATTGAACTCAAGATGTTTTTTTCTCCCATTCCCTGACTCAGTATGGACAACCCAATCCCACTTTTGACACTGTGCAAACAGAAGTGATGGATTTAAAGACAAGCTTGGCTTCCCCTGCTGGCCATGAGACTCCTTATTCTGAAGATCTGCATCTTGTTCCCAGAGCTGCCACTGCTCTGCTCTCTGATCATTTGATCTTTCTTTTCCAATGGTGAAATGGCTTTGCTTCGTACAATACTTAGAGATCTTCTGATGTACAGGGCTATTAGAATACAAACAACACGTCAGTCTGGATGCACTCCTCTTGAGAGCAAATGGCACTTCCAGAAGGGCTGTAGGTTATGACAAAAGCCCTTGTGCTTATGGAAAAAACAGCTGGATATGCTCAGAAAGCTGCAGCCATCTCCAGTCTCCTCTGTGCCCTCCACCGATCTTTTCTGCCTCATGGGTGCCCTCACCTCTCACCCTATAACCTGAATAATACACCATGTGGCACACACTTCTAGGATAGCAATGTAAAAGACTGTTTGATCTGTGCAAGACAATCTCAGAAGTGTCCCACCAGCCATGCTATGACATTGGAAAGGGGCTAACTTTTGCTTTGAAAATGTAGGCTTTCTGGCAAATAGATATAAGACTGGATTCAAACTCTGCTCTTGGATTAAGAGTCCCTGCTTGGATGGACAGAATGAAACAGGCCAGCTACCTGTAGGGTTATTTAGTTTTCACTGTCACTGGCCTGAAGACCCAAGCAGCCTGGTGTGTAACACTGAGATTTGGTCTACTTTAGGGGTTTAACTATTGATGTAGCTGCACAGTAAAAAATCTGCAAAAGAGATGCAGCTGTGGAGCACCCTTGCTCAGTTACTATTTAAACACTCTGACACATGGACAGTACCAACAGGCTCCAGCCAACACTGATGCCCTATTGCTTTCCTGACCCTACGCATCTGATACAGCGAAAAAACACAGACAAATTCAGAGTCATTGAGGGATTCTCCAAGAAGTGCTGCTAGAGCAACCAGAAGGACCCAGCTGCATGGAAGAAAAACCATACTCAGTGTCTTAGACTCCCATGGACCTGCAGATGCTTGGAGGTGATGTGACACTGAATAGGCCTTTTTCTTTTAAAATGTGCTTATCTTCCTCTTTTGCTTTTGCAGGTGTCAGTGTTATCACAGATGTGCTGCATGTGGTCTAACAGGAGCTACCTGCATTTCAGCAACCAGCAAAATAATTCTTGTAAAGTTTGTAGATTCTGGGTCTCTCTGGGAAGAAAAGGGCTCTCTGAATAAGAGATGCTGTGAGGCAGTGACTCACTAGGTTTTTATGCATGCTACTGATATTCTTGTCTCAGAAAAACACCATAAGAGGATGCTTTATTAAATTATCTGTTCAACTATTTACTTAGTCCCCACTGATTTAAATTTTTGAAATAGCTTTCTAAAGAGAGAGGGATATTCCAGCTCGTCAGCCAGAATTTCAGAGCCATCCATTTTACTCTCTGCCTAATAATGAACAATTCTTTCTTCATGCTGACACTGGGCCTCCTTCATCAGACAGGCTGGTGCACTGGGGATAACGGGTTAAGCCCACCAACAAAATACCAACCTAGGTAAGGTAGCCTGATGTCTCAGGATCCAGACTTGATGTTAGGAAACACTAGAATGGAAAATAGCAGCACTTAAATTCGTCTGACTTCAGCCATGCTTTTATATGCCTCTCTGGACCACAGCTGGTCACAGTACCTGCAGCAGCACCAACCGCAGGGGGAGTGAGGAAGGATAAAGCAGAGCACTGCACGTGATCACAGCAGATGCCCTCCCTGGGCTGATGGATAAAGCTGAATGCATAGACCAGAGACTGGCACTGGGCTGCTGCTCCTTCACATGTTCTTAAAAAGTAGCCTTCTGGTATCTCAGGTTGCATCCTCACGATGTACCAAAGTTTTCATCTCACTCAGAGCACGCGAAGGCCCACAAAAAGCTTTCCAGTTACTGATCAGCAAAGCTTTACCGAAAGATCAAAATAAATGCTTGGTGAGCCGTGGCTTTCCAATGCGTAATAGTCACGAGCATGGCTGCATGAAATTGGGACCTTTGTTACGTGACTTACTCTAGAGCCATTTTCAGGGGAAGCCAAGCGGGAAGAGAGTCTTCTGCCCAGGGGAATAGCTCGGATGACTTCGGATAAAGACTGATCTTCATCAAAACCTGAGAACAGGCATCTTGGTGTGCTGAGCGTCAGCCTGCACTAGCACGAAAACAGTTGTGTTTGCTTCTCTTGCTGGCTGTTTATCTGGCACTTCAGTGAGGCACTGCCGGTCAGAGATGGACTAATAAGGAGGCAAGGAGGAAGGAGTCTTGTTCAAGAGCCTGAGGAGAACTTGGCAGAGCCCATTTGCACCCATCTGCTATAAGCACAGACTTTAACCCTTCAGATGGAAGACTGAGAGCAGCCTTACTGACTTGCTGTTTTGTAGCAGAGAAACCCTGAACATATTTTGGATGTTAGAGGCAGGATGACATCAAGGTGCATGTGCTCTCCCTTTCAGCCTAGGATCCAGGGTTCCAATCAGTCTAGGAACTGGCGGCAGAAAATGACTACTCAGGTAAAACTTTGGCAGCAGCTGCAGACGAGAATTTTTTTATTTTTTTTTTTTAGTTAGAAACATCCGAAGTCCCTATCACTGAACAGCCAGAGCAGCTTTTATCATTCTAAACCAGTCACTTTACGAAGCAGCAAGACCGCAAAGTCTTTCATCTTAAAAGCTCAACAACAGAAACTTTGAAGCGGTAATGAAATGATGCAGAACCCCACTCTAAAAATTATAATGGTCCACGAGCAAATCCAAAGACAGCCCAGCAAACAGAAGCTGGGATCTGAAAGCCGAGCCAAGACTTCTCTTTCTTCCAGCAGAACTAATCCCCAAACTGCCCTCCAGAATATCTGTGTAACCCCAGTTTTTACAAGATATGGTATAAAGTGAAAGGAAAGAAATTTCTAGCGACTCTAAAAGTCAGACGGACCTCAAATACTCTCCCACATAAACATTACCCATCACACCAGGGCAGCGGTCAGGCCGTGGGGGTGACTCAGCACTGCAGTCATTAACATCATTTTATTTCTTCTTCGTTTAGCCATGAACCAGAACTTTCTGGGTTTCTAATGCCTGATACTAGTATAAATACAGCATTCCTGCAATTTTTTTTTCTCCCACAAAGTATGAACACAATCCTCGCCACCGTAGCTCCCTGTTAATGTACTTTTTCTCCTCGGGGGTTTTGTTTTACAGTCTCCAAACCCAGAGGAGGGTCCTGCTGTGCCAAGCATTGGGACAGGGGGAAGTGGCCAGCCCCTGTCCCAGACGCTGGCCGGACAAAATGTCGGGGCAGGCGGGCAGGATGGGGAGCTGGAGCTGGGGCTTGCCCCACAGCACGCAGTGGTTGCCCATGGGTAAGGCAGTGGGACAGCAGCATCGCCCTGTCTGCTGGACCAGCCCACCTCCTACCAATGCAGCAGCCCTTCCAAAAACACCTCGGTGCATGTATTTTAAATTAGGCATAATTTATATATAGGTGTATGGAACAATGCGACATTTCAAGCCAAAAATTATCCAGTAGCCCATGGGTTTCAGCAGGGCAGGGTGACCACATAGAGTAACCTCCACCTGAAAGACAGCCCCATCCATCTGCCCCGAATTTCTGCGGCATGATCCACTACTCACCGTCGACGGGGCTGAGGTACTCGTGGAGGTGTGCCGTGCTGGCTGCTCCCCCGCTCTGCATCAGGATGTCCCCGTAGGGGTTGGGGTGGCCGGCCATCAGCGTCATTTGGTGGTAGTAGTCTGCGGGGTTGGCTCCCGGTGGTGGTGGGGGCAGCCCGAAGAGGCCTCGCTCCTTCAGATGCTCGTGAGCCACTGCCGAAGCCGGGGGCGAGGAGGAGAACATGGGGAGAAGGTTCCCAGAGGACGTTAGACCTCAGCGCTGAGGCGGGCGGCCCCGTCCCCCCCCGCGCCCCCCGCCAGCCCTCTCTGCGCGGCCCTGCTCAGCGTGGCCGTGACGTGAGCTTGGGCGTGTTTCTGCGGACAAAAGAAACTAAGCTGGGGCCTCTGCATTCCTCCATTTCCGCAAATTTATAAACAATCTCTCGTTCCCCCTTCTAATAATCCTCCCGTTCGGACGCAGCCGTCGCCCCGGGGAGGGGGGAGAGGGCCCGGCCGCCAGCAGCAGTAACCCTGTCAGCATCCACATCCCTGCCTATTAGGAAGGAAAGACAAATGCAACCCAGTTCCCGATAGTGGTGCGAGGAAATTAAAGCCAAGGTCTAATGCATAGAGCTAGGTTTAGTGTCTGGCAGCCTAAAACCATTTTGGCTGCCAAAGACAATTATGCTCACTTTCTCCCAGCTGTAATTTTTCAAACCTGCCTCCCCACCCACTTGCCCCATTAACTTATTTACCGCGGCCTTATAAAAAAAAAAAAAAGAAAGGAAAAGAAAAGCAACCCAAAACACAATGCCTCTTTTTCATAGCAAATAATGAAACTGGTTTTGACGGGGGAGGACGGGACACAGTACACGCACGGCAGCCGTCGTGCCTCTGCGCTGCCGGCGGCTGGGAACTCAGGCACTTACCCTGGTGAGGCTGTGGAAAGGAAGCCCTCTACATCAAGATCACGTTTTGGGAGAGGGAAGGAGGCATAATGCATCTCTCCATCACTGCAGGAATGTGTTTTTTACCCACAGAAGATGGTTTAATGCTGCCAGACAGTAAACCAGGGCTTCGTTGCTCTCTGGTGTGTTTAGTTTGCCCCAGTGGTGGCTCAGGAGCTGAGAGACACTGGGATTTGCTGGGTGTACAGTCTGATAAAGCACTTCTGGTGAAGTGAGTCACAGCTAGCACCTCCCCAAGTCAAAGAAGGGTCATGTTATAGTCAACATGACATACACAGCAGCCCAAATTCACCATCAGTATAAAATAATGACGACCAAGGGAACTCACACAAATCTCTCTCTGCTTTTAAAAAACAAGCTCTGAGGTCCTGGAGCCCTCCCAGGAAAGCTTTGCATTTTCCCCTTTCCCTGCTTGGCTATTTTTGTCCTGGACATGTGGAGCCAGTGCCCATGCTGACCCCACATGTGGTCTGCCTGGGCTAGGTGGGTACTACCACCTCCACATGCTCTGAGCACCAGCTTCCCACACACCCTCGCCTTCTCCTGAGTACTTCAGCAGAGCAGCTCAAGAGCAAGGAGGAAGAAAGGCCCACTCCTTCACCCTGGAGCTGTGCACGCCCCCGGACACAAAGCCAAGGGGAGACAACCCAGCCGTCATTGCCTCCTCTCTGCTGGGTCATTCACGGACACACTAGGCAGCCAGGACAACTGTGACCCTTCTTGAGGGGAGCAAGGCTCCTGGTAGAGACATCAGAACAGGAAAGCTCAGAAGAGAGCTGAGAGCGCTGCAGAAAGGAACATACTTTAAGCAAAATATTTATAATACGATCCAGTGGTAATAGCTATTCTCACGCTCTGCTTTCTCAGCGCAATGATGCAAAACAAATGTGTAGTTAAAGGGGAAGAAGAGAAAAAAAAAAAAAGGAAAAGAAAAAGAGACAGCTTTCCCACTTCAGAGAGCAGCTGCGGAGCCCTCGCAGCTGTAAGTCCCTGGGTTGCAGGGAATTTCAGCGCTGGTGAGCGACAAGCGGCACCACACAGGCATCCCCGGCGGTGAACCCTGGACTGGCTGGGACAGGCAGGATGCGGTGGCGTGGGTCTCTTACCGTCGGCGGGGCTGAGGCCCCTGGCAGCGGAGATGACGGAGAGCGTGGGGCTGCCGTGGACGGAGCGGAGGTAGTGCTCCATGTGGGGCGTCACGTAGGGGTGCGGCGGGCTGAAGGGCGACTCGCCGGACCCGGCGGGGTGCGGAGACAGGCGGATGAGGGAGATGTCGGAGATGACGGGGCTGCCGCTCAGGGGAGGAGGGCTGAGGAGGAAACAGAGAGAAGCTGTCACTCGCGGCCGCACTTCTCCCTCTGACCCTGCTGGGAGGAGGTTGAGAAGGGGGCTAAAAATCACCTGGGGCCTGGTGGCTCGCCCCGCCTGGGCTGCCTTGCTGAGGGTTGCAGGCTGTGTGGGGCCAGAGCAGCTCTTGGAGCCAGCCCCAGCCCCCACACGGGCAGGATGGGGACACGGGGACATCCACAGTGTCCACCCTGCCACCCAGCCACATGAGTGGATGCAGCTAGGCAGCCCTGACCGCTTAGCCCTCCCGCCCGCGTCCATCAGGGCTTGCACAAACCCCCTTGACAGGTCGGCCCTACAGTTCAGAGGGCAAAAGTTCAGGAGAGGTTTTATTGCATGCTTTCTGGGGGCCACCACTGCTAAATGCCTCAGATCTTCCCCAGGCTAAATGTTACCTGAGAAAGGAGCCAGCAAATGCTGGGGATTCAGCAGGTAACAAAAAAAGTCGGAGGCTTGTTTCAGCACTTGAGTAGTTTTCACAGGGTGGGCAAAGACAGAAGAGAAATCAAGCAGACAACTCCCAGACACATCTATTCCAGTATCCTCCGTCCTCTTAACACAAACCGCAGAGGATGCGAGGAGGGGAAGAAAAAATTACAGGCCCTGACCTGAGAAACAGAGAATCTGAGCTAGACACCAAAACAGGCAGAGCTGCCATCAGGCCAAACGGCGGAGCTAAATCTGCTCTGCGTTAGCCTCCCCTGTACTGCCAGGCTGCTGGAAGCCGAGCTGCTTTGGAGTCGGACTCACGCCAGGGCCGGTGCTGGGCCCTGCCCGGGCGCCTCAGCAGGGCTGGGGGAGGTGGACGCGTGCCCGATGGGACGGCACCCCAGGGACCAGGCACCACGTGGATCTGGCAGTCCTGGGGCAGGGATGTGGGATGCGGGCTGAGCTACGGGGTGGCATTACCAGTGTCCCGTCCTAAGAATATCCAAACCTGACGTTAGTGAGCAAATCCATCTCTGTGCACAGATAACCACAAGCGCGAGGGTCTGAGCAGTTCAGGCACGCCACCTGCACCTCAGGATGTCAGTCCCACCCTGCCTTATCAACAGCTCAGGTGCACTCTAATTTATTTATAATACTTGCATATCAACAAAACCACACAGAAACGTAATATAAGTTTTGCAGACTTATTCAGCAGTTTACGAGCGTGTTTGTCTTTGTTTGATCTTCTGTGTGTTTCTCTGTCTTTCTGATAAATTAGTAAACCTTGTGGTTTTTTGAACGCTTTCTGCTGATGGGTAGTAAATTAAATGTCTTTTAAAATATTTATAGTTCAAAGTACTCTCCTGTAGCACTACACTGCGTGGCTCACTGGTGTGAAATACAAGGCAGTGAAACCATATCAGATACAAAGCTCGGCGAGGGACTGGCGGCAATGCACAGCCGCCGGCACGCGCTCCTCGCACCGAGAGCTGGGTTTTGCCAGAGGAACACCCAGCGGGATCCAGCCTGTTTTCCTTCACGGCGCCGAAAGACAAACTTATGATGGCATCGCTATTTCAGACCTCATAACCTCCCCACCTGCATCGCTCCAGCAGTTCGTTACCCAAATTACGGGGTGACGGAAGCCACCCTCGGAAAGGGCCGTCAGGAAGGCTGCAGCCACGGCCGGCGGGCTGCTTTCTGCCGAGGCTGCTCGTAACAGCGGCCGAGCACGGAGCCGACCGATTTATTTCTACCGGGGAGGAGGGAGAAGTGAATCAAAGCCTCTGTTCCAGATTTAGTTTCAATTCATTTCTAATAATCTCCACCGCCTCATCTGGAAAAAATGAAACAGGATTAAAAAAAATGATGTCATTAAGAAAACATCTGACTAATTTTTCTTCTGACGAAGACTTAATATAAGTGAGGGGGGGATGTAAATTAAAAGCAGCCCCAATCTTCCCTGGGCCACAGAGCCTGCCTTAATACATAAGCCATGAAAGAAGTTTTCTTACATATACAATAAGTTCCCTCTTTCATCAGTACTCACAGCTTCTCCCAAAAGGGTTGTGAACTTCTTTGATGCAGGCTTGAAACTGTGTATTACCAGGTTTACGAGCCTTCGGAGCCTCCACTGATCAAACTGTGAGGCCGACATCTAAAATGTGTATAACAATATGAAGGGTTTGCTGTTCATTTTCCCCATGCTAAATTGGGCAGAAATGCTGAAGTCCCTCAGAACAGGAAAACTCCACCCTGGCCAAAAAGGTAACACTGGGAAAAAGACCAAGAATTCCCCCAAAATGCATGCAGCTGGAGACCCGGGCGGCATTTCAAGAGGAGGCTGGCCCTGCGCATGAAGACCAGGTTGGAGAGCAAGTTTGTCCTGACAGCTTTGCCTAAAGCCTCTCATTACCACATCTCCCCATCTGCGTGTCAGGATAGCTGTCCTCAGTCAGGTCTGGCTCCTGAAAGCCCTTTCAGATGGGAATCACCTCTTACTGTTGTACAAGTACAATTCCAGCAAAGCACATCCCAAAACAACGTGGCTTCTGGTAGCTGCCTACCAGGAATAGCTCACTTGGCTGAAGCCACAGCCTCCTCTGCCCGCAGATTCCCCAAAATTTGTCTTTCCCTCTCTTTCCAGTTGCTTCACTTGCATGATTCCTTATCTGACCCCCAGCCCTACGCTGTGCCATTGAATCGGCACGCTGCCAACGCACAGCGAGGGGTGGCCGGAGCCTCGCAGGGCTGCTCCTAGACAAAGGAGGAGCAAAGTGAAAGGTAGCTGCTGCTGCTCTGTAGGAGCAGAGACATCCAGCTCAGTGCCTCGGCTCGTGGGGCTGCCCAGCCCCACGCCCCGAGCCCCTGCCCATGCCTCCTCAACCCATAAATCATGCCCCAAACACCGCTGTGCCTGGGGAAGAGCTCCTGGCTCTGCTGAAGCCAGCAGTGTGAAAATCTTCTGCCTGCAGCGGGACAAGGGATTTCACCTGACCACATGCATTTCTGAAGGAACTGGCATTCTGGTTTTCAAATAGGCTAAGGGAATTAGGTGTCCAAACGCCATTAAATTTAATGGGAGCCAGGGGCCTGTTTTCCCCGCGGCTGCGGCGAGAAGCCCAGGCTCTATAATTAATGCTCAGGACTTGTATAGCAAATTGCATCTCTGATGAAGTGCACGAGCCCTGATTCATTTCCCCACCCACCCAGAAGAGGCTCTCCCTTCCCTGCTCACTAACCGAGGGAGACACTGAGACTGGGGAGAAATTAGCTGACCCCATCTAAGGGCTGCAGGGCGGTGCTGGAGGCAATGCACTCTGCTTAACGCTTTACAGAGCAAGTTTTCACTAAGGCAGTGGATAATGCTCCTCAGTGAGCATAAATGCTTACACTGTTTACCTGCAGTCATGCACCAGCCATCCCAAAAACTCGTACAGGAGAGATGAGGCACCATCTCCCTGCTGCCGCATGCAGGTCTGGAGCCTCCACAAGGGGTACCCGGCAATGAACGCAACAGTTAAAGAAGTTGCACATTTCTGAAATAATCTCCATCAGTTAAATAAAACCCAGAAAAATGGGGACAATTAAACGGCACTAATGTCCCATGACTAGTCCAAATTAATAGCTATGCGCCAAATGTATTCATTCAGCAGAAAACAAAGGGCTGAATACTTTTCCATATGCTTAATGGAATATGGACACTTGCAGGCAATTGTTTTGCTGTGCAATAAAAAACTGCATGCTGCTACACAGGAATGGAAGCTAGGAACAGAACTGCTTACGGGGGGAGTATCATAGCCTGGTAGAGTTTTGCTATAAGAAGAAAAAATCTTTTAAAGCCAGCTATCCCATCCAAACCCCACATAATAAATCCTTGCTTTTGTTTCATAACATAAATAGAACATCCTGGCCTGATTTTCACAAACGCTGTGTATCCAGAATACCACTCAAAGTCCGAAGGAGATGTAGGAGAGCCATAGGGTTACCCCAAGAAGGGTCCACACTTGTGGCAGACACTCTACATATGGGATGCCACAGCTTTATCCAGCAGGAAACCTACAGTACCCCAGCCGAATGGTTCAGTCTAAACAGCTCTCACTAGCCCCTTGACTTCACCTCTGTTTATTTCTGATTTAAAGTCCCTTACAGCAGGAAGGGCGGGAGGTCGCGACACTTGCGCGGTACCCTCAGGATGAAACTCTGCGAGGTCCGTCAAAACGAGGCACCTTTCAGAGGTCAGCCCTGGGCCACGACGATCACATGCATGTGGCATTTGATCATTCACAGAAATTGCCCTCCTCCAGTTTTTTCCACTCGGAAAGCAGAGGATGCACAGGCTGCAGCGCACTGGGAGGACGGGGCATGGAGCTGCCCTGCAGCTGCCCCGACCTCCAGCGACTGCCCAAGAGCATGGGGCAGCCTGGTAATGACACGATGGGGAATCAGTCCTGCTTCCCAGCTCTCCTGACACCGCATCAAGGTGATAATGTTCTGATAAAGTGACTCGATGCTCCAATACAGGGCTAGCAACTCAAAAGACGCCAGCTTCTGTGTCCCACTAGGAAGATGGGGACCCAAGAGACATCACATGTGACTCCCAGCCTTCCTCTGCTGGGATTGCACAGCACAAGTCATTTTATTTATTTTTCCTGTAATTTATCAGCTCTAAAATGGGATTAATACTTTTTTTTTTCATACCCACAAAGATGAATGTTATAGGAAATCAGGGCTACCTTAAGCAATTAAACAATGCTTTCACTTACAGTGAAGCTGGACAAAAATTGCTACAGCTTCTCTGCAGAAATTTAACAGGCATGCTTTGAGCAGTTCATGTTTTCTCCTCTCCCCTCAAATATGGCTTTGAGGCATTGAAAGCATGAAAAAACAAAGAAAAAAAGATATTTTAACAGTGAGGGCAAGTTCCCATTAGAACAGTTTATAGAGGGAAGTGGTAAATTCAGTACTGCTGCAAGACTTTATGGCAAAACTAGATGTTCTTCTAAAAGATGGGCTCTCTAAATGTATCACAAGGTTTGGAGTTTTAATAGTAGGAAAGACTAATTTCTCCCACTGTAGAAACGAAAAGGGAAATCCTATGCCCAGCATCACAGATATCAGATCAGATAACTGTGGAAGCTACTTGGGGTCTTAACAGACACAAATCTCTGCCTATAAAATCTTTATTTGTGGATTTGTGATAAGGCATTGCTTTTAGAAGGTTTTAGGTCTATAAAAAATCCCACTAGGCATCTACTGGCAGTGGTAGTTGTCTAAATACCTTTAAAAATTACACCTCAAAGTCTCATCTTGTACCACTGAAGTCAAAGGAAGCTCTGCCACAGATGGCAGGAGCAACAAGACCAGGCCTCTGATTCGTCGATCTCCGTTTTCCATCCACACCATGGAAACAGTATCGTAATCTATGGTGGGTCCAATTTCTTAATATATTTTTTTTTCCCATTCCCTAGAAAAAAGCATTCAGGACTTAATGCAACTTCTAGCCTGTGAGGTCAATTTAATATATTTGCTCCAGGTAAGAAAAAGAATTTTTTTTCTTTAGAAGTTAAGAAAAAGGCAGACAACTTTCATATTTCCTTTTGAAAGACCATTCTGTTTTCATACACACCTGACTGAATCATAAGTTAAAATACCTAGACGATATTTCAGCAATATATATTGAACCAAGAACAAACAGAACAAAAGATTTAATTCTACTTGATGTAACCGTATTACTATTTTTTATCAATGAAATCAAAAGTATTTTGGTTTGGAACTTGATTTTTTTTTTCTTCCATCTAAGGTCCACCAAAAGTTAGCGATATTCTTGAGCTCACAGGTTGCTGGCAACCTTATTGGGACAAGGGAGCAAGGCTGGGAGCTGAAGTAATCCTGTACAGGAACCGGTCCTCACATTAGAAACTGTCCTAACTACGTACGGTTTCTTATTCTATTTATGCAGCATTTAGCACAATGCGGGTCTAGCCTTGGCTGACACTTGCAGGCATAACTGCAACACAATAACAACAACAATAACAATATTTGCTTTTAAAATGAAAGAAAAATGCATATTTTTAATAAGTAAGGTTGCCCTCCATTATACAACACACAAAGAAGCAAGACATCAAAGGCAGAAATTAGAGTTGATACGGGACCTTCAAACCCAAATCAAATTAGTGTCTTGAGGAGAGATCTTTGATTTAAGCTTAATAGTGGTGATTTTTTCTTGGGTTGTTTTATACTTAATCAGCCGCACAGCCCACTGTGCAGACATATGTTCCCAAAGCACATCAAAGCAAGTAAACATTCTGTTTCAGATCCTAATATCCTTTTTTATCCAATTATCTTACTTACATGATCTTTTAATTTAAGTTCTGAAAGCCCACCTTTTCACACAAGCTTTCCTTTAGCGATGGAGGTAGAAGGATGACCACCTCAGTTCTTGCGAGATACTCGCCAAAAAAAACCCAACACAATGAATAAATCAAAGCACGGTAGATGAGTCTCTAAGATAGTTTCTTGAGAGATTAACGATGAAAGCCTTCAGAGACGAAGCGTATTGTAAGAAGGGGAACTTCAAGGAAAGTAGCTGAGGGGCAGAGAGAGAAGGAAGGCGAGAGAAAAGGCATGAAAGAAAGCACGGATAAAAGTGCAAGAGCCCACAAAAGTAGTTCGGCAACAGACTGAAGGAGTGATGCAAACCTGGAGGTGTGTGAACTTCAGGTTAAAACCACCAGACGTGAGAACTTGATTCCAATAGTCACAAGATGTGAAGGCCAGGGTGTTAAAACACTGCGGGCTCAGGGCGGGGAAGGGATGAGGGCTGGGAAGTGGCTTTGGGGGTGTCAGGGGCAAGTGAGGTGGGAAGCAGTGAGGAATGAGATGGGGCAAGGTGGAGGCAGGGACCAGATCCTGATGGCAGAGCTGAGCGGGAAGCTGAGGGGGATCTGAGGGGATGTTGCACTGGGGAGAGCGTGTGGGAAATGGGTGTTAGAAAGAGGTGTCGGATGTGACACAGCCGTTTATCTGCATCTGACTGATTTCCCTTGGGACACATGGTGAGGGTATTAGCACTTCCGAGTGAATACTTTTGCTTGTAGCTGTGAAGACCCTGGTCTTGGGAAAACAAATGGGAAGTGGTCCCTGCCTCGTGTCTTCTTCCCATGCTACTTTGGGTGGGGTTTTTCTGCCTTAAAAGAAATCAACGTTCAAGTGCGATGAGGGCTTAACATTTAAGAGACTACCCCTATAGTACTTCTGAGAAGTCCCTTTCCATGTTATGCCAGCACCAACCTGTCACGGAGATGGTGAGTCAATAGCAGCAACACTGCAGCTGCGGAGCTCATGGAAGAGTCAAGCAAACCATAGAAAACGCTTATTCATTCATTACATTTTAAATCTGCCTTGGCTCCGTACCCGTCATATCCCAGAAAAGCAAAGAAGGACCATTCCTCTTCATCATGACTGTAATACAATCAACTGGCTGCAGCATTACTCTAGCCAATGTTAACTAACGGAGCCTATGTCAGACATCTATAATTTCATGTTAACAAATTAGGTAGACTCCTGCATTTCCTGGTACCTTGAATGCCCAAGAAGCTCATAACTTTTCTTTATATGCAAAATGTCACAGAAAGGGCAAACAATGTTATGCCAGAAGACCATAGCCAAATCACTTGGTTGGAATGTGCTGTAAATCATGGGGTGAATGGAAAATGAATCTTTGTTCCAGGGCAGTGGCTTCCAGCATTAATGTTGCTGCTAATACCCCCCTTTTCTATTGGGAATGTTTTCTTCCCATAATCCAAGGTCTTTAAATCCTATAACTAAGCAAGACACCAAGGAAGGAAAATGTACACCCAACTAATTATAAAAAGCCAGAAATTTCTTATCCTCTCTTCTGAAGTAGAAGGGAAAACCATTGGAGTTCATGCTTCAGAAAGATGCAATGCTTGCCCTAAGCAGCAACAAGCTGTTGTAACCAACTGGAAGTGACCAGAAAAATGTGGCTGACAAAGGGGAACAAAAATGAACAGGAACAGGTACAGCACGGATCTCTACAAAACCTTTTTAGACACAGCAGTAAGAGGAGCTCTGTAGGTACAGGTGACTGTGATAGCCACACAGAAACATATCTCACACGCACGTACGCACATCCCAAATATGCTGCTGGTGTGCTGCAGGTACCTGCCTCTGGTGCATCACAGCACAAAGAAGTAAAAGACACACATTCCAATAATAGCGAAGCTTTGGGTTGGAGCTCGGCAGGTTTTCTGTAGGAATTAATTTTATTGGCATTTGACACATTTTAAACAGCAACAGCACTCACAGAAACCTCAAAAGGGAAATATTCCTGAACAATATATAATAAATACATTGATTTCTAATAATAACCATCTGCCCTAAATCTTCTTGCTGACAGGTTTAGTTGGACCAAAGGCCCCTTTCACATCTACTTCGTGACAGTTCCCATCACTACATAAAGACTTTGAAGTGCCCTAACGTGCAGTAAAATGCGAGATAACCTACCGAACTGTCAATATTTCTTCACTTCTAAAAGGAAATGCTAATGGCACTCGAAGAGCTCAAGATGTAATGTAAGATCTGATCCAACGGGCTGGCTGATCTAACCATCCTTTCCTTTGCTACAAGGATGCTGAACAGCAAGCAATTACATGCTGAAGAGCAGAACTAGGTAAAAGTTTTTCACTGATAACATGACTGCAGGGAGAAAAGCCTTTTTATTCCTAATGAGCTTTTCTCTTAGAAATGTCTTGAGCTTTCTGTGCAGAGCAAGAATTAACAATATACTTACTCTTCCATTTTATTTTCTTCTTTTCAACCTACCACTTTTTTTTTTTTTAAATCATTAGAAAAAACGTAAAGCAGAATGAAACATGGATGTTTTAAAAATCTGGACAATGTTCAGCAGTTAATTTTCCATATGGAAAGGATGAACACAAATAATTCAGAGAAAGCAGAATCTCTCTCCAACTGACTGTGATAAACACCTGGCATTTCTCTACCAGTTCTAGCATGCAGTGTAACACTGAGGACGGCTCTACTGCAAGGGAAAAGAGATGTGATAAACCAAAGCCTGGTCCTCTGGTAAAATCCTCGCACTGCTAGCAGAACTGTACAACTCCTACAGACTTCAAAGCCCCCGCAAACCAGCCCATGATAAGAAGGAATGAGGTGTTTTATATCATTGACCACGTACCACCCAAAAATCCTTTTGCTCCATTTGTGTCATTCTCTGCTGCTGCTCTCCAGTTCACCAATGACAAAAGAAAATCTAACATATTTATCGGGTAAGAAATAGGGTGCCGATGTTCCCCTGCTATTTACTGCTGAAGACTTACACTCGTGCTTTTCAAGCTGTGCTCTGCAAAACCCTTGGGAATCACAAAGAACTCCTATAGGTGCTGTGAAATACAACAAAGAGCCCTGCAAGCCTCCTGTCATTCAGGCTAAATTCACTACACCATGTTTGACAACCCTGCTGGAAAACTTTTAGGGAGGCCACAGATTGTAATAGCTTGAAAAGCCCTCGTTGACCCTGTGCTCCTCCAAATCAATAAAAATCGCATAGGTGGCATTTGCAGGGCAATCACCCGCCACCACCCAGTCCACCCAACAGCCACCGAAGCCATCTAGCACCAGAGCACACATGATTTAGGCACCTCTGCTACGCCAGCACAGAGGTAAACCTGTCTGCCGAAGTCAGCGGCCCTATATACCTACTGTCACACCTCCCTCCTGCCGCCAGCAGCTCCCCGCCACGCAAGGGGAGACCTGCGGGCCTCATCTTTCATTCTCTTATCTCATGAAGCTATTCCTTATGCAGACACATTTCTGTATACAAATCCCATTATACTTGACCTTCGGTTCACCCTGTTTCCATTACAACGCTGTAGACTCAACCAGACTTGCTCCAGTGCCAACTCTGTGCTGTCACTCCTTGCGCAGAGTGGTAATAAAGAAATCACTGTTTTAAGCTGACAAAGAACAGATTTCTTACTAAGTAAACACTGATGTTTTGGTAGGGAAATTAAGTTATAAAATTGTGTCTACAAAGGGAGACCATACAGATGGAGTTTGTTAAGAGACAGCAATACAGTCAACAGTGGTTAATTCAATTGCCTGCTACTTATCAGATTTTTTTTTTTTAAGGCTTATCCAGCTTTTGTAAATGCAAATGCAGGAAAACATTTCAAAGAGTCATCGCTGTCTTCACTGGGGAATGATACACGCACGCACAGGGCTTTTCGAGGCGGAAGAGTCCGCCCTCGCGCATCCGCTGCGGTTGTGGCAGGGACCAGTGGATGGTAGGAGAGGACAGCTGAGCACAGCACAGCTCATCGCTGTGCCACCATATTCCAGAGATGTGCCTTGCTTCCCCCAGTCACTGCTCTCACCTGCCTTTCTACATGCCTGGTGCCCCACACCAATTTTAGATGCCCCAAACCTTCCTTCAGCTCTGTCAAAAACAAGGCACTAAGCTCAGCTGGGAAAAGACAGGGAATTCAGTATCTGCAGTCTTCAGCTGAGCCTTAAATGAGCCCACCACAACCTTAGATGTCACATCTGATTCCCAAAGGACTCTCTTTGGAAAAAGCCCCAGGCTGACTCCAGGTCACTGAAGCTGCTTCTCTCCTAAATGCAGCAATGGCAGAGGCACAGCCACCCTTTAACCTTGTGTGGGAATTGTAGCTAGCTTTTGGGGTGCTGCCTGCAAAACAGGGTTTGTTTTTACAGCATCAGAGCTTGCAAATGCCCCCAGACATCCTCCTCTTGCTAGCAGCTCTGGTGACAGCCCATGCTGACAGACTGCAGCATAAGGAGGAGGTTCCTCATCACTCCACAAACCTCAAAGACCTCCTCCCTTGTATCTCACTGAACAACAGGTTACGTTCCTGTTACAGCACCTAAGTGACGAGATGGATGAGACCTCCAGCCCCGATTCTACCTGCTCTGCCAAGCCCTTGAACCACGCAGAGCTGAGGAAGAGGCAGAGGTGTTATTTGCATGGCTGACTGCAGGTGCCCAACTCAACACGGCATACCCACTGCTTTCCAAACAGCAGCCAAAAGTCTGTCTGACATGATACCATAGGTACTATGAACATAACCTCACTCCTCACTTTTGGAGACAGTTTAAAGTGACTAGAGAATTGTGGTATTTTTTTTTCTACATTTTATCTAGAAGGATAGAGAAAATGATATATTTTTTGCATAGGATAAAGATCACTATGGGATTCACTGTGGAGCATGATGTAAAGTCTCAGGCAAGCCAAAGGGTGTTAACATTATGTGCCCTTTAAGTGATGCACTTAGTCTAAGCAAGATGTGCTGAGGCTGGAACTGTGTAAATACACTGATTTTATTAATAAAAGGTAAAAATGACTTTCTTAAAAAGAGATATTGCTGGGTAATTAAGGCACCAACTATTGATTCTATTTAAAATTCAAGAGAAGGGATATTAAAGATACTCATATTTTAATGAAAACATTTGCAATGGCTTTAATAATTCAGCACAAAATTTTATTTTAACATTTCTCTCCAGTTGTGGAAAAGCCAAACACAGGGCCATTGTACCGTGGTCTGGGAATGAGACAACATAACTGCTCAGGTGCAGTGGATTACTTAACTTATTTAGACAACACCGATCAACTAACTAACCCTGGAAATCAAGACTATGCTGAAATCCCAGCAGTGAGTTTTTCCATGTGGCAGCAGCTCTTGAAAATCCCATTAGTCCTCCCTTAGCACCTCTAAGTCTCTTTTGTGGCCCACATTGCTTTCAGTGGGGTGTGAGCTCCTACACATGTTCAGTGTGGAAGCTCGCTGCCGATGGGAGCGGGATGTCTAAATACCTCAGGCTCTGAGTTTACTTTGAAAATAGGAATTAAGGACCTGCACTTTGTATGTTTGAGGTTTTGTTTTAGTTGCATTTTATGCGTAATTTGTTAAAATAAGCAAAAAACATAACACATGACAGTAAAGAGGGTTTTTTAAAAGGTTTTACCATTTAAATAGTCTATAGCATTATTAGTAACCAAGAAAATTCAACTGTCCAGAAAAGAACCTCTAATATTAACAATTCCCTTTATGTGCATCACATTATAATGCAAGTTTTAAAGCTGTTCATAATGTAATGGCAAAATAATTACTCCTGCTCAGCACCGCAGTACACATTTGGTACTCATGAATGCTGTAAGGATTAATACAACCATTGATGCTGGCTGTAAAAGAGCTTGCAGCCAATAAAAAGGGTACAAGAAGGCACAGTTCATTTTCTAAACTGAAGTATCTGAGGGACTGAGGAAGCTCAAGTCGAGTTGTAAGGACCTGTGGGTAGGAAATCAAATTTTAATTACACAAGTACCACTTCAAAGATCTCATTCTGCTGTTCAATGAAGCAGGCTGAAAGTCCAACAAGGCAAAAATGAACAACAAATGCAGCCCATGCTTTTGTACCCATAAATTTTTACTGGCTTATTTGACAAGTTCTTGCAACACTCCCAACAATGCCAGATTCCCTGGCAGCACAATCTCTATCTTTTAGCCTCCAAGAAGAGCTTCTGTAAGACTCCAGTTTCACTTCAATTTCTAGCCCCCCTGTGTCGAGAAGACGTGCTCCCAGACTCTGAAGGCTATTTCATTTGAAACTCAAATGCAATCAGCGGAGTGCAGACCACGATGCACTGTAGGCAGGGAGATTATCTTTCAGTGTAGCTTTCACCCATTGTGAATGATAGTGGATGGAAGAGATTAACACTGAGACTGCACACACACAAACACACGTACACACAAGTCCTTACTGCCCTGGAAGTTCACAGATTGCAGCAGCTTTGCTGGTGAATGTGTGAACCACAAAATTGCCCTGCCTGGGAGAAAAGCCACCAATGAACACAGAGCCGGTAGGGTTGGGGTTGGGTTTATAAAAGGCAAAGCAATGAAATCAATCACAGCAACCAGAATCTGGATAAAGGCCAGTTTGGCAACACAGTCAAAAACCAAATGAAGGGATAGGAAACCACTGAATCCAGTGGAAGTTTATGGGGAGGAAGCAAGATCTGCTCTTCAGCACAAGGCACCTCGAGGAATTTTCTGTCCCTCAGTTTGTGCCGTTCACTCAGAGTCACCTTGGGACAGGTCACTCACCCAATACACTGCACCAGTTTGACATACCTAAGCAACGCAATGTCTGTGTGCAAACCAAGCCCAAGTCTCTGCTCAGCATCTGTTCTTATCAAAAACCGTCACATGCTTCAACAGAAATGCAATCCCTCCTCTGCAGATATCAAGCATGGAGAAACCAGGCTGATAGGATCCTGAGTTCCATCAGCACATCAGGACCTGAAGGGAAAGAAGCTACAGCTCACAGTGCTCTTACCTTCTTCACATTTGGCAGAAGCCAGCTCTTTAAAAAACAAACAAACAACGCTTTGAAGAGTTTCTTATTCTTGTGGTAACACTCGCCTCGGCACTGACAGGATTCAAACCAGACGCGGTTGAGGGGAATCTGGAGTCATACCAGGTTTAGATCTCACATGCCAAGAGAGGTCAAGACCCAGCCAAGCCTTGAATAGATGACTTGCAAAGAAAATCCCAGGACACGGAGGAAGTGGTGTTGGTGGGAGAGAGCCTTCCCCTCTGACTCACTAGGCAATGCCATGTGACGATGCTCTGGTGAGGAACACGGAGCGGCTGTCATTCCTATCCACCAGAGCCCCAAAGTCCAGTGTATTTGTCCTCAGTAAGGGTCCCACAAGACTCTTAAAAAGACATGGGTTGCAAAATATCTAAGTTGGCTCAATTCCATTTTATTCTCTTACATTCTGGTCATCTCATCATTGTCTGCCCTGAGGGAAGGTTTGAACTTTCCTGACCTAACTCAAAATTTGGTTCGGTTATGTGTGTGTGTACAACTTCTTTTCCAAAGATGGCTGGAAATTTAGTCGGAGTTTGGAAGTCTTTTTATTCAAGTGAATAAAGTGGTTTGGGATCTGCCAATACTGATTTCACCATGATCAGTTCTCTGGAGACTTTTATTGGGAATAATATACAAACAGGTAAGAGCTATATTGAAGCATTCAGCTGGACAAAACTTTGCAGATACCTTGCTTTTCATTGGTTCTTGGCATTACTTCTTACACAGAAACAGTTGGGCTGGAGGACTAGGGAAAAAGCTACAAATAACTTTCATATAATTTCTCCCCTGGGAGCTAACTTCAATATTCTTCTCACTGGTCTACATTTATTAGAGTCCACCCTGACCTGGCCCCTGCTGCATACTAACTCTCGTGCTGTACCATGGCTCAACCCAAGATGCCGTCACAAACTGAGTGCCTTGTGACCCGGGTAAAACAGCAGCAAAGACCTCATTTCAGTTCCTCCCAAGGAACAGAAAACACCCATGGCTCCTTGAGAGTCTTTTTGAACATGGTACCATCATGGCCAGGCTCCTCCAAGTCGTCTGGTTTGACACCAGCCCCGGGATCCCAGTGATGATGCTGGACTCACAGCAATGTTACACGGCGGTAACCATGGAGCTGTAGTCCCTTGTCATTAGACCTTGACTTCTACTTTGCCAAAATTATCTAGAGAAACATTACTGAAGTGAAGCTCTTCATAAGAATACCGACAAATAATCCATTACTGTAACAGGTCTGAAGTCAGCTGCCAAATCTATGTTGTCACATGAAAAATCTCTAATATTAACTATTTTGTCCAGCAGTACTACACGGGGCGGGGTGGGGGGGGTGGGGGGTGGGTGGCGTTTAGTAAAGATTTCTATTTTATAGCATCTTCGGAAGAATGCCTCTATCCAGGACAGTATGTGAACATACATTTAAATTCCTCTGAAGTCAGCACTTAAGCATGTATTTCTGATTATGCATATACTTGGGTGTTTTCCTGAGTAGGGAGAGACTTAAAACAGTCCTGTAGCCTAGATCACTTTCTCTATGTCCCTCTGCCTCATCAGCTGATCATTTCTTCCCAAATCTCTTCTACAAACATCTCATCTCTTTCTTTGTTAATCCCCATTAGACTGATCTTCCCTTCATTTACTGATTTGATGACTGAATGCTTTACTTCTTTCACTACCTTATCTTTCTACACCCTGCTTTTTGACATCTATAATGCAGTTTTCTCCTGTAAAATATCGTGCTGCACTTGAGTTAGGATGAAAGATAGCGTATGAAATCAAGTGTTTTATCTCAGAACTCAGACAAATAGTCTCAAACAAGAATATGCATGCAAGAACATCGCCTTAATGCAGCTGTAAGCTCGAAGCTTTCCTATTTGTCATGTATTAACCACAATCTGGTAGTCCTTCCTCTACCAGTGGTAATTTGGGATGTGTGGTTACTCTGTGGGATCTTAAGAGGCTTTCAGATGAAGCACTCAATCAGCAGGTAACGCGTTCTGTAGCTGGTTTGCAAATCAAAAGCCACGTAAGTAGCTCCAGAACCAAGCTAGGAAAGACTCCATGAAGAAGCAAGAGGAGGAGTAAGACAAATTCTTATTCAGGATGCTTTTACAGGATCAAAAGGAAAAGATTTCAAAGGCCCTCAGAGGATTTAGGAACACGTTTATCTTTCAGAGACACTGAAACCGAGACAAAGCTCAACATGAGCATTTCAGTTCCACATGCAGCCCTGGCATATTTTCCATGCACCCCTGAGTGTACCCAGCTGCTCTTATAAGCAACATGGGTAGGGAGGAGTGTAAGAGAGAGAAAATGAGCTGAGGCAAAAAGTGACACCTCTGCTGTGAGAAGACCTGTACAAAAGAAATACTTAAAGAAAGGGTAGAAGCTGGTGCTGGAACCCAACTCACATTTAATCCAACAGCAGGCTCTTGGCAGTGGGGAGACCACGGTGTGTGTCCTTCTGCTGCCTGGGGGGTGGAAGAGGATACATCCTATCTGCCTGGCTCCCACCACACTGCAAGGTGTTCCCCCCAGTATCAGCGTAAAAAAATCCTAAGAGGGTCACGATCTCCTGCGTCATTATCAGCTATCACCATCAGCTGTATCACAACCCAGTCCCATACATGCCAATAAAGTGAGTGTGGGGCATGCAGCATATTTGCCCTTAAAGTGGAGTCCGTCCTACTGATACCAGTAAGCCTTGAGTACAGTTTTTCCATACCATGTTATTCCATAAACTTTGACACATGCATGGCCTTATCACAGAGAGAAGACTGGGCAGAAAACATCCCCATCAGCGCTACAGGAACTCAAGAACTGTACAACTCGGTATTGAAAATTGGACTCCAAACACGCACATTAACATGTTCATTACAGTTATTTTCTTAATTTCTAGGTACTTAACTCCTTTACCAGGGCTGGCCTGGGGGTCCTGAGTTTCAATGGAGCTTGGGAGAGTTTGACATTAACTGGAATGTGCTGTGTTTGGAAAGCCCACTGTGCCTTTGTGTTTCTAGAAGTTGACAAGCTGGCCCTAAAGGTCAACATTATTTTGAAACCCACAACACCCACTTTCAAAATAATGTTGTTAGCCAGACCCAGTACAGTGGGACTTACAATCTTAAATCATACAGGCACTTTTTAAAAACTGACCCCTGAGTAATGCTCTAAACTTTAGCTCTGTTAGTTGTACGGTGAAACATGAAAGAACAGACATGAAAAGCCTCCGAGGCAGAAAATTGTGTAAAATCACAAATTCTCAAAATGGTCTGGCACACGGAAGAAAAACATACATACGTGGTTCAGTGTCAGGTTCGGGAATCTAGGAAGCCCACTTAAACGCACGTGTTCCCGCAGGAGTGCTCTGCAGATCTGAGATTTGTCAGAGTAACAGCACCCAGCTCTGCCCTTTGATTTGTGCAGATGTGAGTGCACGGCGTTAGCTGCAGGCAGGGTATCCAGAGTTCTGCCAAATAGGGTCCTTTTTTTTATTATTATTATTATTTTTTCCTTTCCCCCCAGCCATCTGGGTGGTCTGAGAATCAGACCCGAAATACCTAGGATCCCTCGAACCACATGTTCTAATCCCAGCAGAGTTGACTCAGTCCTTCATCCTTCCAGGGTAAATTGACTTCGCTGCACTTTATTGCGTGGGGGGAACTTTTGGATGAGATTTTAAAATTTCCGCTCTGTATGGACATTACAAACCCTGCGTTTTTCTTCCACTATCACAGGCCAGCAATCCTGCTATTTGTTTTTATCTCTCAGCACCTTGTGTTGTTTGCTTCCCATGGCCACTGGTAGCCGGGAATCCAGATTAACCAGCACCTGAAAAGTGATGTGCTGCAACCTTCATTTAGCAAGCCAATGGGATGGATGGGTTTTGTCCATTTATCTCCACACACACTGGAAGGATTTCAGAGAAACACAATGAAAATGAGGAGGCTGAGCAGATTGATATTTGAGCATACATTGCAGGCTGCAGCCTGGCCAATTCATTACTGCGGGAGGAAGGATATGACAACATGCAGCAAGTATCTGGAGGGGAGTGTTACAGGAGGAGGTGTGCTAGGAGCAGAGGGTTGAAATTCAGGCAGAAAAGAAGGAGGGTGAACCAGGGAGGTGAACTGCAGAGAGAGCTCTGTAGGCTGAAAAAGAATTTGCTACAGGATAGAGTAAAAGTTTAACCTGGAGCTACAGGAGCAGAAATGGGGAGCCCGCACACCCCTGTGCTGGACAGAAGGTGCTACACAGGAGCAGTACTGAGGCAAGTAAGTCTTCACTGTGTCCTGTCCTCACAACTGTAAGAAGCTCATCAGCTTCATCAGAGAGGCAAAACACCATCGAGAAAGGGGATTTATTTAGGATTAAGAAAAAGGAAAGGCCAGGAGGGGCAGTGCTCTGCATTTAGCTGAAAGAAAACTTGTAGGAAACAAATTCATGACATTGGAGCTTGCAAGGGCAGGAGACTGGCACTGAACATTTATCCCTTTTCAGAGGATGCTGAAAGCAAAGGAAAGTGGGATATACCATTAAGACAGGTTCTGAAAGACCCTCACTCTCTTTAGAAACTCTTTAGAAAGCAGTGGGAGAAGAGAGTTCAAATAAATTTCTCCTAAAGCACAAGCTTAACAGCGGATAAGGTAGAAGCATGAAGTCACTTTTAATCTACTGTAAAGTGATGTAAGCAGAGGGATTATCACTTAAGACTTGCTGACATGAAGCTCTGAGAATGACATTTAAAAGCAATGGTGGATTACAGAGTGACATCATATTAAACGAACACATGCCAAAGGTTTACATAAAAGACCTGAGAGATCAGGCTCTTATTCCCAATAGTAAAACCTCCTAGCCATTTTTACACTTCTGGTGGTGATTAGGCTAAATTAGAGCTGCAGTTTTTCACTCAGTAAATTGTGGTGTCACAGCCCCAGCAGCTTGGTGGCCCAGATCTTCACCGAGTGCTAATGGGCACGACTCCACCTGAGCTCACCGAGGCTGCTCATTCCAGTGTGACAATGGCAGCACTCAGAAACTGAAGATCCAACCCAAACGTTTCCAAGTCTGATTTGCAGGACCTTGCATCTGACTGCACGGTTTAGTGATTAACTAAAAATCAGAAGTCAAACTAAAACTAAAAAGTCAAAACTAAAAGTCAAAAACCATGCACATTCAGGTCCCCCTGGATTTCAGCTCTGAGTTTTTCAAAGTATTCTGACAACTTTAATTAAATACATACGATGAAACTATCTTCTCAATTTCATAACGGCGTAGATGTGCAAATACCTCTTATAATGAAGAATGCGTGAAACTTGTTAACCAGGTTCAAAAGAGAGATTTATTCCCTTAGAATGGTTTATCCAGATTGGAAAAACCTACAGAAACATTCATGCCTTGATCACGATTTTGGATTAGGCTGTCATCCTACTGAGGTCAGAAGACGTTAAGTGTGTACCTTCTCAGTTTCTGCACAGATGGGTACACTGCGTAAAGGAAAGTCCTGAGACCTGAAAACATGCCACAAGCCCCTTCTGGGGAGCTGAATGAGTCTCAGACAGCTAATTAGCCCTGACTTTTCTTAGCTCTCAAAACGTTAAGGGGTGAGAATTATTGTAAGGGCATTTTAGAGAAGGATGGAATTAAAGATGGAATTAAAGTAGTTTTTCCAGCTCCTAAAACAGAAGAGCAGTTTCATCTGTAGTCTCCTGGAGAAGGATCAAGTAACCATCAAGTGTTAATCCTGGTAGTTTTACAGTGAGAGCGGTATTGATAGTTCCCCAAATCACCTCCTGTAGGTTACCAAAGAGCCACCTAAAAGCAACACACTCCTGCTAATTACAGAGCAGGGAGAGGTCTGAACCAGCCTTCTGGAGGGGACCAGCCTCTGCAAACCATCGCGCACTCGCACATTCTTATTTTCTTAAATAAATAAAAGTAGCATGTGGGAAAGAAGGGAACAGAATAAATTGGATGTGGGAGCCCCCAAACCTGTTTCCCAAATGAGCGACGTGTCTATTTGGTGAAAGTCGTAAAAGTTTGCAAAACACATAAGAAGGCCTCTCTGAGCAGCTGTTTGCTTTGACTCTGGAGGGAGCTCGCTCTATCTCCAAAGCAGCACAGTACCATCAATCACAACCTGCCAAAGGTTTTCTCCTCCGGTAGCAGAGTAAATATGAAAACACACACGTTTTACTGATGCATATGTTCTGCAGCTCAGCCCAGCAGTGTCCATGCTGCGGGAACAACTTTTACCTGGGTCCCATCCCAAGCTGCCTGGTGGGATCGAAGCTGGAGCCTCACAAGAGCACTACCCTACAAGGACAACCGAAGCTACTCTACGCACTCCTGATGGTGCAGGGTGCATGGGATGAGCGAGAGCCCCGACAGAAAACGGGGAGCACTGATGGGACAGCCCCAGTTGGCTGGGCTGGAGCGCGGTCAGTGCCATGGGGCACTTGGAAAATTTCCCTTCCAAACTCCAGCACCTCTCCCCTGTATTTTTTTTTTTAATTTTATTTTTCCAATAGGTACAGCAAAAGGCACATCTGTGACAGTAGCAAATTCCAACTCTAAAGTAGGAGACACTGGTGTTTCTCAGAGCACCATTATAAGATGATGATTATTATTTTTTGTATGGCCAAACAACATATTTTCCCTTAACCCCACTTGGCCTCCCTTGGCTGAATCTCACAAAAACAGAACAAAGGAAAGAGAAAACCAGCCTGAAACAGATACCCGACATGGAAAATCATAGTTTCGAGGTTAAATTTGGCCATTTTGCCAACACTTAAGCCACAGCCTTTTTATGATGAAAAGTTTAACAGCCACTTTGCCCGCCTGTGAATTACCCTGCCTAACGTGCTCGGGAGCATTGGAGCCAATCCTGAAAAGGTGTTCTGCAATTTTTAACACAGCGACAAGAAAACAAACTTCAACAAGGAGGGGTAATAGGATCAGATAAAGGAAAACAGTGTAGGCTGAATATCAGGGAAAATCTGTAATATATTAAGATCTCAGGGAAATGGAGGAAGATCCGTGATTAATCTAGATAAAAACCCTACCAAGGGAAATTAAGGGCAACTACACATTATCATGGAGGTGGAATCTTCTCTATCTTTAGGTCTTCGGGACAATTGAGTGCTCACAAAAGCCATGAAATTTTGTGATTATGAGCTTAGACTGTTCTTTTTTTTTTTTTTCCCCTCTCCAAAATTACTTTGATATGTGGACAGAAGAGCAACAACAATATTTTGTTAATAAATAATGTCAGAACTGCATCCTGTAACACCACCGGGATGTCAGTAGAAAAACAAGGCTGCTTTTGTTTGTTACACTGTGTAATGCCTGATGGGTTTTAACCACAGTTTAGGAGCTACTGTTAAAAAGCTTCTTGCTGAGTCAAGCCTAGGCATGCTGTTTACAGGGGTTAGCCCGAAGGCTCTTGCATTGGCAGGGACTTTTAAGCTGAGCTAAGGAGTTTTTTGTTATTTTTGTTGTGCTTTAGAAATAAAACAGTCAAGAGTAGCTAAGCACACCTAAAAGTGGGGAGTGGAAGGGAGCTATCAGCGCTCACCTGCCGTCTCTGCCAGCAGCTTCCCTCTGTAGTTAAGGGCTTGATCTTGCAAAGCTGCCTCGAAGAGCCCCCTTGGTGTACAGAGGAGGGAGTTATTGCAGAGTCGGGCTCCAGTGGAGCAAGCTTTCATGGAGAAGCTCACTAAAATACCAACTATGCCCTCTGCTAGGAAAGGACTTATTTTAATGTATGAAGTGAATCTGCTTGGTTCAGCTTGGAACCTGCTGAGGACTTTCACTCAGGTAACGCTGACCTACGCTCTGCCTTAAAACCAATGTTTCAGAGTGAAATTCTGACAAATCAAGAAAAGCTGCATGCAAGAGCCACACGTAACACCCATCGTTACCCATCCATGGAGCATGGGCCATCCTGTGCTACAGAACAGGTGAGGATCCTGGGGGGAAAAACAGAACACGGCTGTGCACGTTAATGCACTATTGCAATGATGCACAGAACGGTTGGGAATCTGCAAACTTATTTCTGTTATTTCCTAGATTTTGAGTGCTGTATTTTGTGACCTTAATATCAAATGAACGCTGTTTTGGAGAACTGATGCCTCATAAAATTTACATGTGCCAATAAAATTTCCTTCATTCATTCTGCTGTAACTCCACAGTCCTGGAAGAGATTTTCTCCCACATTTAGTTTTGCTCCAGTCTGCACTTTCATGGTGTCCGCTGCGCTACAGTCCTGCCTCTCCTTTCATCCTCCATATGACCATGAGACCACAAGCATAAAAATCCAAACTGATGTCTCAAATCCACAATATTTCTGTTGATTTGCACAGCAGAGCTCAAGGATCATCTGAATGAAATATTTCGTTTTGCTAAACTAGCCAGGTAAGCACCATCATTCTGCCAAATTGTTCTTAATGCCAAAAAAAACACCACTTCCAAAAATGAAAAAGCGGTTATCACCAAGTCAGTAAAAATACGAGAGGTTGTACAGAAAAGCGAGATGTCCTATTGACTGGAGAAACACTATTTTATCCAGATAAAGATCTCTAGAAACATATTTCAAGGCACTACCATCATGACCGGCGACCGGACATATACACTAAATGCTCACTGAGGAAGACTCAAGCCCTTAACATGCTTAATATGGAAGTGACTGGAACAGAAAAACAGACAACAGTGAGCAGAAATGCAGAAAATCATTCAAGCCCATCCTAGCGCTTGCCTTCTATTGTTTGAGTTTTCCATATTCCCACCATATTCTCAAGAAAAGGGTGCCAAAAGTCCTGCTCAGGAGACCTGCAGATGAGTTCCCTACAATTAGGATAAAACAACTTATGCTAACATTAGCCCCAAAGCAAACAGCGGTGCAGGAGCACACACGGCCATGTCACATCAAACAATCGGGAAACAAACCTTTGACATAACGCAGCAGGCAGATAATAAGACCCCATAGTTAGCAACAAAAGAGACTACATTTAATTTGCTGTGCAATGTTCATGTAATTAGTTAAATTTGGTACCAGCAAGACAGCAGACAGCTAGAATATGGGCTTGATGAATTGGGGGCTCTCTGTCAGGCACTGATCCCATTAATCATAAAGCCAAAACTCAGTGACGCTAATTTTCTTCCAAACATTTACCATAATTTTCTAGAGTGAAAATATGCCTTTTTTTTTTTTTCCTTCTCACCAGTTATTTACTTTAAACAGAAGAATGGGTTTCTGCACCACCAGGATGGAGTACAAATTTCCAGAGGCTCAACAGTGCCCACAGAGTCCACTCAGACAAGCCAACAAGAGCCACAACTGCTAAGCATGTCCTAGCCCAGCTCCATCACCATGTTCTGGATGATTTCATGCTGGACATCCTCCAGTGAGGGGTGGTGAGTATTATGCTGTGATATCTGGAGCAGAGACTGGAGGAGATAAGGGGAAAGCAAGAGAGAAGAACAAAAACTAGAGGAGGAAAGGGCTGGAGATGAGGTTGAAACATTTGCAGATAAAATTAAGAGAAAAAATGGTCAAGACTAACTGCACAGCTGGTGAGGATTTTCCCAGTGTGGTTATGCCATAGTCTGCGCGCTTGGAAAAGAGAGCTAGACAGAAGCTGTATTCCCTTGATCTTAAAACGCAGGCTTTGCTGTAGCTGCAGAAGAAAACCCTCTTTAATTGACAGCAGAATAAGGCCCAGGACACGGCACTGACACATGCACACACTTGCACGCTCACAAAAGCTGCATTTGATATTTCAGTCAACTAACGTGGTACCTTCTGCAGCTTCAGAAAGGCCACTGAAATCTTTGCACGAAAAAGCACGGCCAAGAAGTGGTTGGTTATGCCACTTGAGTGCTTCCCCATTCACCCTTCAGCACAATGTCCAAGGAACAAGTCTGATCTTACCCACAGTTTCCAAGAAAACTGTTTCCTCTTCTAAGACTGACAAACAAACTTTCCCGTTGGTACTTCAGAAGTCATTTTTGCGAAAGCTGCTGCTGGAAGGCGAAGGGTCCCAAATAAGGAGGACAGTAGGTATTTACAAACAACTCTACCCATACCCTAAGCAGGGCACTCTTGGTCCCCTGATGGACAAATGTGGACACCGCTAAGACAGCAGAGTATTAATGTTGGCGCAGATGAACCGAACACCTATCTGCCAGCACTGTATGCTTGGCCAGGGTTGATCAGTTGGAGAACCCCAATGTGATAAAACGCTGGCTCCCATCACGGGGGAATACGATTCCCGGATACATGGCACCAACTGGCAAGCTCTGGGTTGAATTTTGGAGAACAGCCTGCTCGATGGCCCTACCAAAATCACTGCCATGGTGCCCCTGGGCAGATGCAGCACCAGGAGGAGTGAAGGGGAGCATGGTCGCTGCATGCTTTCCAAAGTGCCAGCCCGTCAAGAGGACAGACCTAGCCATGCCCTGTAGCAGCATGCTGGGGCTGACTTTATCCAGCTTCCTGAGGCATACAAATAACTTGTGCCAAACATCTGAGCATCTGCCACCCTCTCTCCGAACCACAATTTTGAAGATGTCTCTTTCAGGAGTCTGCGTGTCCAGTATAAGCCATAGCTCTGGCTTATTACTTGTCTCCTACTACAGTTTTGAATTAATCCGCGTTCTTTTCTTCTACAATTCTTATATGTACATGCAGACAAGATCAGAACTGTTTCATTCAGCCCCCCTAAATCGCCAGTTTTGGCTTCCCACTTCAGCAACCTTTCTGTCTTTTCCCCTTTGCATGCAGTGTGGAAGGAGCTGCTCTACCCCTTTAAACATCCAGTCAAATTGACTGCCAGCCAAGAAGACAACGACTTGTCTTCTGCTAGGATCCAGGGGAATGCCCTATCATTTTTTCCCGCAGCATTTTGGAATTGGAATAAAGCCCTCACAGCCGTGAGACTCCACATATCTCATGGTTGCTGGTTTCTGCTTTGCTTGCCTCCCAAGGGCTGTTTACCTGCTCACACCTGTCCAGAAAAAGCATGGCTCTAAAACAGCCCTGGAAAACCACGGCGAGCTGACCCTTTTTGAGACAACAGAGGGAACAAATGAGATTTTTTACTTGATGAGCCCTATTTCACTTTCCTTTGCTCTTCCTGTAAAATGTTTCCAGCTCTTGTGGGTTCCCCTACACTGAGTGCCCTGGGACTGCCCCTTAGGTTACAGCCACCGGCTGAGGGATTTTGGGGCAGCTGTGGGACCACCAACCTCATCAGGCTGCTCCTCATCTCCCATCGGGATGGCATGTTTCAGGGATGAGAAGTAATCCTCCCGGCCGCATGGTTACTACAGCCTCCTGCTCGCAACTCCACTGACTCCTTCTTCCCTGCCCTGCCCAAAGATCATAGCAGGTGAACCCAAATCTCTCTATAAATGTATCCTCATTGCTCTCCAAGGACAACTGGGCTGTCATGTCCCAGATTAGCAGATCAACATGATTGCACGGCCCCCAGTCAGCGCTTGTCCTCGCTGGCCATCAGCCACCAAGAGACCAGGGTGCTCTCAAGAGGAGGTCACCATCAAAACCCATGGTCCTGCCCCTCCAGAGCGCATGTGGACATCCACATAAGGACCTACCTCTCTACTGCATTTTGTAAACACCACCCAGCCTGTCTGGGCTGTTGTCCGATGAAATCAAACCCAATTACGGCATGCCTGGCAGCTTTTCGCTGTCTTCCCCAAAACCGCAGGGCAGGGAGGAACAGTACGGGGGGGTCTGCAAATGGAGGGCGCAGCACTAGGGCTTCACCAAGACAGTGCCAGAAAGGACCCAGGTACGTTGTGACGTGAGAAACTCCATGGGCGCAAAACCACACGCCAGCCCCAACCCCAGGACTCCCATCCCGGCGCTGCTCGGCACTTCTGTAGGTTTAACGGAGCCGTACAGCCGGGAGGGCACTGCGTGCCCCACGCTTCAGCAGAGATTCGGCGCAGCGCAGGCAGACAAGGTTTTAGCGAGGCTCAGGAGCGGAGGTGCAAGACTTACCCATGGATAGCGTGGATAGAGTGAGGTTCGTAATGGTATCGTCCTTCCTGGTGGCGCATGTCAATTGGCAAAGGAGCGTGGAAGGCTGGAAAAATGTGCTGCGGCACTGTGGAGGGGAATAGAAGAAGAAGAAAAAAAAAAAAGGGACTTCAAAAACTTTTCCTTTCCTTTTAAAACAATTTCAAAGGCACTAAATCTCCATGAATTTCAGAGCAAGAGCAGTGCAAGACAAGGGGTCTTCATGATATCAGCGCTATCATACACCAGAGAAGTGGAATGAATAAATAATCAAAGTCATGCGGAGAAATCCTACATCTTCGACATAAAAGATCTCCAACAGGGTTTTTGACAAAGACAAGCAGCTAAGCGCTCTTTGAACTTGAGGAGATTATAGGAAGCACCAAGGAAAACTAGACTTGCAACGCAAATCAGACTCAACAGAGCCTGGCGGGATCCAGACCTGCGTTGTCCCCCATGCCTGGAGTGGCAGCACGCACTTCTCCCGAAGGTCTGTACACACAGGCTGGAAATATTTACCTAAAAACCTAACAGAGAGAGCAGCACTAATGCAAACCGTGGAGGCATTCAGAAGTGGCTAAAAAGTGCCTACTGCCAGCTTCTGAGAGAGGAGCCCAAATTGCTCTCACTTGTAATCACTTGAGGCCCTATTTTTTATTCATTTGAGAAGCTTGTTTCATCTTTGATGGAAAGATAAAGTGGTCTCAAAAGGCAGAGAACACCTACATTGACTTATTAAATCTACAGGTTTTAATATTTATTATTGACCCCAAAAGTTAACGGCAAGAATATCTGAGCGAGTCAAGCTGATGCAAAATTTATCAGGTTATTTCTCCCACCAACCCCGACAACGCTGCCCGGCTGCCTGGGCCTCTCCTGCTAAAATTACAGAAACTGCAGAAATACTAAAGAACAAATATGGAAACTGAAGAAATAGCAGAGGCTCCGTACCGGTACCATACAGTCACCCTCTGAGCGGCTCATCCCTGCTGTCACAAAGCTGCTTTCTAGATTTGCACCAGCGATGGGCTGTAATGCGCAAGGCCGGTCTTGCTCTGCCTTCGCAGGCAGTCCAGTGCTCCTCACAAAAGATTACTTGACATTGTCCCAACACCTCCTATCCCCTCACTGGCTTCTGGCAGAGGCCCTTGGGTCTGACTGCAGACCGAAAGCAAACCAAACTCAACCTTCTAAGTGAGCACCTCGACACCCAGTCCGCACTCGGCGTTTCACTGCCACTTGCCTCCGCGAAAGGTAGCATCTCCCTGTCGAGTGGGACAGCACCATCCAAACCCCAAGTGCCAAGGCTTGGGCCACGTCTCTCGCTGATGCTGAGCAAACTCCCGCAGCGCCAAGCTCTTTTTCTGTCGAAGACTTAAAATTCAGCCTTTCGCCTCCGTGACTCCAGCCGCCACGGAGCTACGCCGACTCCATCCGGCGAGGCTGCGCTCCTCCCGGCTGCGTCGCGCGAAGCCTGGGCGAAATCCCCGCGCGCGTCCTTCCCCGCGTATCAGCCCGAGGATCTGCGGCTCCTGCCCCCATCGCAGCGCACAAAGCCCCGAGCGTGGCACAGGCGCGTCAGCCGGGCTGCCGGGAGAGGTGAGAGACTACACAAAAACAAGCCTCCTGCCAACTCCGCTGAAAGGCGTTAGGCGAAGGTAGTCGGGGTGGAAAGTATTTCAGGCTCCGCAGCAGACTCGCTCTCCGTGCTCCGGCGCAGGGCTGGCACCGCGCACGACCTGATACACTGGGAGCATTTTTGCAGCTCGCCTGATGTCAGGACACAGAAGGGTAACTGTTAGCTGCTCCCCCCCTTCTGCTCCCCTCCCCTCCTTCCCCCAAAGCAGCTCAGGCAGAGAATAAACTTGCATCCTTCAGGATTTGCTTTGGCAGGAGAGAGATTCACCCTTTGCTCGTCCTGGGCAGGGACGATCCCTCGCACAAGGACACTTCGTTTTAAGAGGCAGCCAGTGTTTTTCCAGGTCAGGAGCGCAGCAGTCCCCGGGCTCACCAAACCCACGCTCAGCCCGAAGCGCTGCCCAGGCTGGCAGGCACCTGGAGCTGCTGCCCTCCTCCCCGGGGACCAGACACCTCTACCAGCCTGAGCCGGGCTCCCTGCAGCACTCACCCTGTACCTACTCCATGAACATAAATCCAAAGGAGCAAGGACTCTTCTGCGATCCTGCAGCCAACCTGCACGGCCCAGCTGGCATCCCCATTGGTAAAGTTTTGCATCCTCCCTAAACAGGGTGGCCACTCGTGGTAAGGTTTTAGCGGTACTGAGAGTCACGTCATCATCCCTAGCCCTTCTGTGGACCAGTTTAACTCACTAATAATGATGAAGCCATTATCAACAGGCCGGATTCTGAATCTCTTAAAAACAAGGCAGGTTACATCTTGTTTTGTAACTGCCTACTGACAATGAGTGATGGCTGAGCTAATATCAAAACTTTCAGTGCAAAACGAGTCTTTCCTTGTCACTCAGGAGAGCTGGGAATACGAACACACAGGGTGCCTGTTACTGGGCCTCCTTTCCGAGCTATCTGCTGCTACAAAAACGACACCTGAAAGGAATCCCTCACACCTCTCATTATTAATGGGAGAAAATTTTCCATTAATTTCCTGCCTCCCACAGGCACGGTTCGTTTGTTTTTAGCATTTCAGACTATTTGGATGGTGGCAGACTCAGCAATTCCTCTTCTTTGGTGACCTCCCTCTGCATCCTCCCACTTTTGGGGCTTCCCTCTGCTCCCCCGCCTGGGAGCACCAGCCAAGCCAACCGGCGGCTGGTGCTACTCCTCCTTCTCCTCTTCCAGGTGCTTGGTCAGAAATAATGAATGGTTTTACAGGCAATCAGCTACCGATTCATAAACGTCAGCCTGGCTCTGCTTCTCCTTCCCACCCCTCCTGAAGAGGACGGGGAGCTGGCAGCAGGACAGCAGCGCACGCCGCTAACAAAGATGGATGTTTTACACATAGGAGCTAAAAAGACAATTATATTCAATTACTTCAAGTAAGTCACGGTGATGTATTCCTGAATAGCCACGGGAAGGGCAATATGATGATTAGGGCAATGAATTTGCCAACTTTAATCTAATCAAGGCAATCTTTTGTTTAGCATTATCTGCTTTGCGGTGGCAGAGGATTTACCAAACCCAAGCAATCTTTGCAGATTTAACCCCAAAGCTGCCCAATTAGCGCTAATGATGATTGTTTCACAGAGTGAGGAAGCTTTTAGCGGGAGGCCTGGCGAACACATTCCCCCAGGAAAAATCCAGGCCACGCTGCCGCGAGGAGGCACAGAGGGACATCTCCCAAGGTCCCGCAGCACTGGGACAACAGAAAAACTCCCACGGACGGAAGAGAAAAACCGAAGGAGAAATCAAAGCAGCACCCAAGGGGCAGGGCCGATGGAAAAACAGGGTGTTTCTCACAGAAATAACATCGCTCCTCATTAAGGCTGTGGCACGCAGCTCCTGGGGTGAAGCACACGCCGTAGAGGCTGGGAGGCCCCACCTTGCCCCCAACTGCTCCTCCTGCAGGAATGCGTCTGCTCCGCCGCACCGCCTGATAAGGGGAAAGACGTCGCTACCTGTCCCCACTTGTCAGAACTGATTTTCTGGCCAAGGTTTATGAGCAAGACACGGACCTCCCACTGCTCTATTCTCATCCTTGCCTATTCAAAGGCCAGCCAACCCTCTGGCTTCAAAGGGAAGAGATATGAAGCAGAAATGTAGGTTTAAAGGGGATGTCCCTTTGCCGAAAATCCCAGGAATCGGGGAGGGAGGCATCAGAAACAGGCATTTTTTGAGGATGATGCAGGCTTTTGATTATCTCTGCAGATAAACCTGCACTTCAAGAGAAACACACACTGCACGTACGGGTTTGTACAGCAAGCAAAGGAGCCATTCTTACATCACCCACCGCAGCTGCTCTTTTTGAGCCCAAAAAGGAGAATTAGGAAGGGTCAAACAAACTTTTTCAATTCCAAATACTTCAACCTCCACGTGATCACTTAAAAAAAGGCAGCAGAAGAAAAGAAATCAGACCCGTTACCATTGAATCAGGTTTCATTTGAGGTTAACTTTGATAAAAATAGCTTGGAAAGCCCTTCCTCTGGTGAGAGGGGCAGAGCTGGAAGCACAGAGTGGTCCCCGGTGGCAGGGACAGACTCGGATGGGGGAAGCCCAAACATGCACTCCCTCAAAGGCCGTCTGCAACTCCCACCTGCAACTGGGGTGCTGCAGCAAGGCCAGGGCTCGGAGACAGCTCAGAAGCCCCACACGCACCCTCTGTGCCACCCGATGTGCTCAGGGCTCCTGTGGATTTATCTAAAGCACGTGCATGCTGCCGAGCCATCAGGTGGGCTGAGAAATGTGGTTTTCCTACGGGTGTCCGACAGCCCCCTCCCAGAACAAGCTCCTTTGCCATCAGCACAGTCATTTCGCAATCAACAGGAAAAGTCATTTGTTGAAGAAAAAAGTAAAAGACTGCTGTCAGAATAATTCAATACCTATCATGTTTTTTTCCTAACAAATTTGCAAAGCCACCCATCTTACAAAAGGAGAAAAACAAACAGTGGCCTCTTGAGATGCCTTTTGGCTTGATTTCCTATGATTATTATGATGCACGACATGGATTTCACAAGGGGATCACAAGCTGCCTTGCAAAGACTAACAAAGCTCCTTAGGAAGACAAACAAATGCTCACACGCGTTTTTTTTCACTCGAGTGGGGCTGAAACAGAGTAAAGCAGCATAACTTGCCCAAGCCTATACAGTTGAACACGTAGCAGGTTTCAGAGCGAACCTCAACCACAGCAGGCAGAAACTGCAACTTTATCTCAAAAAGGCTTCGGAGCCCCGGGGGACTGGATTGGTTTGGATTAATGGGAGAAAAACTTCTCCAAACAACAGCTCACGCGATCCTGTCACTGCAGTGTCACTAGCAGCTTTGCGCCAACAGCTGACCCAGAAAAAATGAGACAGGGATGTGCCAGAAGATGCTGGTGAGCGTCAGCAAGGGTTTACGCAGCAGCAGCAGCGCTGTGCTGGCTCAACTCACCTCCCTGTCACTGGCGGTGGTGGGATGCTGCTTAATGTGACACCGAAGCTTGTACTTCTTATTTTCCAGGTTCCAGCTCCTTTGAAAAGGATAACAGGGAAACAACCGCTACAAGCTTCTAAGACACAAGAACAGGCACTTTTTAGTTTTCCCCATCTCTGGAGCAAAGGCCCTTCTCACTGCCCATGTTTTCTCTCGGATGTCTGAGTCTCGCTCTCCTCTCAAAGGCGAGGTTAAAGTTACAATGAACATGACATGCCCTTCAATCACTCATCACCCAAAGCAGCCCAAAGCATCAAGCATTAGTTAAATCAGAGGTGGCATTCATTTTTAAAGTCCCCAACTTAAAGGGACGCATTTTGGCATCCAACAACTCTACGCTGGCAAACGTCAGGTTTGTCCTGAAACGTCACGCAGCGAATTGTGCATTGCTCCAGAGCCTTAGCGCAAAGATATCGCTCGCTTCAGAGCTGCTGGGCTCCAGTGCGCCCAGCCCTGGCATGCAGGCAGGGGAGGTGAACCCGTCCCTGGGTGCATGAGTGTGTGGGTGGCTCCTGGAGCCCCCGTGACCGCCTCTGCGGGCGTCCCGGTGTTGTGCTTGGATCGCTGCCCCTCCAGCAAAGTGCTGCGGGGCCATAGGTGTCGGCGAGGGAGGTGTTTTTGTGTTCATGTGACGTCCCCAGAATAATGATCTCGCTGTTTAAGTGAGTTGAGCGAATGAATAAGCACAAGAAAAACATCTTTGCTGAAAGCACAGCCAAAGTTAATGCACCATTAATAATGGCCCGGGTGAATTATTGGAAGAGATAATAGGGCTGGGGTCAGGGAAGGTCTGAGACAAAGAACGGGGAAAATTGGGTCACAGAAACATGACAGAGCAGATCACACTGGTGTGCCTGTGGGATTCTCCTCGGATGAAGTCATGTACCGCCACGCCGAATATTAACTGCTCCGCGGGGACAGCCATTCCCACAGCCACCGCTCCAGGCGGCGCGGGGAGGGGGCCGAGGTGCACATAGGCAGCAGCCTCCTCTCAGCCCCACCAAGCCCCCGCCGGAGAGCTGAGCCTCAAACGTTGTTTTGGTGCTTTGCAAAATACGCCGGGTGGGTGCTTACCTCCAAAAGAGGTAAATCTCAGCTGCTTCAGCAGCCTCCAAAACCCCAGTGTGAATCGGAGCGGCCGTGAGGCTGCAGCCTCCGCTCCAGCCTGCCTCCACGATGCTCAATTACTGACTAACCTCGCCGTGTCAGAATTTCCCCTCCTTAAAATGGAGATAATAATACCTCCCCACCTCAGAGGTTTGGTTAATGTTTATACAGCGCTTTAAAAATGATGTGGTAATTAAGTGCTCAGTATTATTATATCAACGTGTATAATGACTCCGGCAGACAGCACTATAAACAGGGCCGCACCGTGCATGCTTTTCTTTTGTTTGGCTTGTTAGCATTTGGTTTGGTTTTCATACAGCATACTTCAATTATTATCGGTTAATTATTACTTTGTTTTATTACCTGTTCAGTGGCTTTGACAAAAATGGAAGAGGAACTTCATGGGTAAAACCATGGCAAAGATTCATTTTGGCCTGCTATGAACATCAAGGGAAGGATAAATGGGAGGCGGACTCCCACCAGCGCACCCAAGGGAGACCCCTCTCCCATCCTGACTATTACAGACCTTTTTGAAGCACATCCAAACAGCTGTTCCCATCCAGCAGGAGACAGAACCAGTTTTCTCTTCTTTTAACACGTGTAATGAGGAAAGACGGTGGCAGCCTGATTTATCAAACTATTTTTTTCAGACAACACCTCAGGACGCTGGAGGAGGCAACGTGCTTAGTGTAAACATGGGTCAGACACAGCAAAAGCCAAACTACCCATTAAGGTCAGCAACAAAGAGAACAAAACCAACTTCTACAGGAGAAATGGTGATGGTAACTACCTTGCAGGGGTAGTGGGGGGGAGATGGGGAAGGGGCCTGGCTGGGATGCAGATATATGCAAAGTACAAAAGGAATAATCTAAAATGTCTTACCCTTTTTCAGCTGCCAAACCACACACACACACACACACACACAAAACCAAAAAACAACAACAAGAAAAAAATAAACTCAAAACAAGCATTACAGTAGAGACAGCTCAAAGCACCTGCAGGACAGAGTCAGTGTGACTTTACACTCAGAGAAACTGAGGCACGGCAAGGAGCAGACTACAGAAATGAGGACATGGGCTTTGGATGCCCATGGGGATGCAGTGCATACTTTATGCAGAATAAAGCACCTTCCTAGGTTTGCCTGCATAATAAAAGCTGTTATAAAAGCCATGAGACACAGCAAACCTGTCCCATGAGCCCCCCAGGTGGCCCCAGGTGACCCCCAGAGCTGGCTAGCCCAGTGGCTCATTCCCCCCCGCAATTTTCTTCCCCAGCCCAAGAAGGAGGCAGAGTGCTTAAATGAACTGGGGCCTGAATGGAAGGAAGGTAGTCTTGTTCATCTTAATGTCAGCCCCATCCTGGGGCTCTTCACAGGGCTCCTCCGTGCCACGTGACCGTCATTAGGGACATTAAACCTGTCAATCCTTTCCTGGACACGAGAACTGGAACAATTACAGTGAGGCTAAAAATGGCCTTTCCTTCTCCACGGAAAATTTAGATTAAAAATGTAAGAGTTCATTGACATTTTCTACAGAGAAGACGACTCTTACCATTAAGAAATCAAACCCTGAAATCCCTCAGCTGCTGTCTGCTGGCTCTGAAGAGCTGCCCGGGGGCTCGCTGCCTCAGCCCCCACTGGTCTGGGGGCCGACATCCCACCGCCACCTCCCAGCCAGGGGCAGCCCGGCCGCTGCCGGCGGGGACACGAGGACACCGGGAGCTCTGCAAGGTCCCTGCACCGGAGCTGGTGGCTTTGCAGCACGCTTCACGTGTGACCAAAGCTGTACGGTTTTGGAGCGCTTTCCTTCTTGGCAAGAAAACAGATTTTCTGCAGCTGGCAGACAACTCTATGAAAGTAGTTTCAGACATTCAGGTAGGCATCTGTGAATAAAAGCGATGAATTACTTATTATTCTACAAGGATTCCTAAGGTCTTCAGGTTACTGCTACGTGGGAGCCATAAGGGGGTGAATCCTTATTGCTTTTCTTTTTTTTTAATCCGTCTGGGAAGGGTAAATAAGGTGCAAGAAGGGCTCTCGGCAGCCGGGTTTGGCCGGGGAATCCCGCAGCAGGGTGCCCAGGTCTGCCTGACCCGGAGGCTCCGATGGCTTTCCGGAGCGCAATAATTAGCGATGTCTCCAGAGCAGCATTGCTGCCACCAGCCGTCATCTGCAGCCCTAAATAGCCTGAGCCGGCGGGAGGCTGAAAAGCAGAGCCATTTTCCGTCAGAAAACTTCTTCCAGGAACCTGCAGCTGCTGTCAGAAACAGCCCAGAAGAGAACCGAGTGGTTTACGTGCTATTATACTCTAGAAAACAAGAAGAACGTGGAAGTGATGAACTTGGAGTGCTTTGACTTTTTTACAGTGACATCTGCCAACACGGGAAGTTTCTGAAATAGATCGCCGAGGACTTTCACTTCCTGGGAAATTAAAAAAAAAAAAAAGAAAAAAAGAAAGAAAGAAAAATAGAAAAAAAACCTTTTTCTGCTAAGCCAGCCTTGGATCCTTCTTTGGGACAAAACAAACCATCGGCGGAGTGACGGCATGTTTCTACCTCCGTGCTGATTTCCAGAGCAAGAGTTTCCCACTGGCGCTGGCTTTCTGTGAGATGAATGAGGAGCTGCAGCTACTGAACAGCCAAAAACAAAACCGAAAAGACCTAGTGCAGCTTATTAATTCCGCAGGTCTTGAGCTGCAAATGTTGAGAGTCTTGAAAATCACTTAATTGCCCGGCTTGTCATGCCAAGATGTATTTTGAGGACGCTGCCAATCTGACGGTTATTAACAAACAACGCGGCCACAAGCCCCGACTGCACCGAGATCCCGGGTACTTCTCATGTGCCGCATCCCAACAGGAAGTACTTAATAAGAATAATAATATCCCGAAAGGCCAACCTACGGCAGTGCAATTAAAAAGCTTTTCTGTCTCACTTTGAGGGGGGAAAAAAAAATGAGGGGGAAATTAAAATCAGACAGGAAATTCCACTAGAACAAGCTGGCTTATGTCCTAATAACACAGGGCTGTGCCAACTCCTCCAGAAAGCAGAGGAGGGGAAAGAAAAAAAAAAAGAAAAAAGAAAAAAGAAAAAAGCAGCCCTCTAGACTGACTTGGATCTGAAGCTACATTGTGGTGCGGCCGCGGCTGCAATTCTAAAGGGAGAAAGGCAGCAGCAGCAGCGAATAAAAGGCAGTTTGCTTTGCTAGCAAGTCGCAGTTTTATAATGTAACTCTTGTATTACAGCGCGGCCAACGCCGCTTTGTCGAGAAAACACGCGGCCCGGGAAGCTCGGAGGGCCAGATGGATCCTGGGGCTTGTTCTCCCAACAGCTGCCGCGGGAGAATGGAAGGAAAAACAAAACCCGTCCCGAGCAGCTCGGAAGGCACCCCGGGGCGCGAGGGGCGGGCAGGCGGAGGGGCAGAGCAGCTGGTGGCTCGCTTGTGCCTGCCTGGACGGGGGCTGCGTGCGCTCCTGGCAGCGGCTGCGGGAGAAGAATCGGGATCTCAAGAGCATCTCTGCAAACATATGGGTCCCTCAAGAAAGATACGCTTACAGAAGGAAGCGTGCCTGTGAGTTTAGGGGAGAAGTTTCCTCCACACGTTGTTATTATCCTGCCCGCTCGGAAGCCAGTAGCATCCGAATGCAGTAAGCGCCCGCACCTCCAGCTGATGCAGCAATTTCCAGAAACAAAAAAATGGGCCGAGGGGATTTGCCATTGCGTGCTCGGTGCTCTGGGACTAGGCCAATGAACGGCGAACTCTTTCAGCAGCATCTTCCCCCGTGCATTTCATGTTAAGGCTCATTTCACAGTGGGAGCCGCATCCCTTAGAGCGGTTCATGAGTGCAGCCGTGCTGCTCTGTACGGCTCCGCTGCTGCTGCGGCTTGCGTCTGAGCAAACCTCTTCTCAGCTCTCAAAAGTGCAACAGCTTCTGATCACTGGTAATATAAAAGGCTAAGCTGTAATTTGCTGTTAGGTGGAGGCACTGTGGAGAAGGCATTAACTGGCATTTGTAACCAGGAGGCAGCAGGAGCCCCAGAGGACACCGATGCCCTCAGCTCCATCCGACACGACCAAGCCCAGGATCTCTGCAGGGCGAGATGCGGAGGGATGGGGCCCAGCAGCCTCGGGCTGTTGGCAACCACCCTGCCTGCGAACCAGGGGGCAAAAGTGGTCAATGAGAAAGCAGGGAGAGCGCAGCGCTCTCTGCACGACACTTCTCCTCCGACAGTGGGTCCAGCGGAGCCCTGACCGTGCGCCTTCCAGTCATGCAAATAAAAGCTTATTCATGAGCATCATCCCAAGCTGCATCCCTCGGAGCGGCGCTACCGATGGGGATGTCTTTTAGGATCCGAACAGAGCCTGCCTCACGCCCCCAGCCACACGTTCACACCCTTCCCCGGAGGTGGCACGGGTGCTCACACAATCACACGCCCAGCCAGCTCAGGGAGTTCATCCAGTTGAAAACTAATCACCTGAAATTTTATTGCACGGGTTTTTGGCTGGATCTACTCCCTGAACCAGTTTACCAGGAGACAGCTGGTACGAGAATGAGCGAAGAAGGCTCTCAGGCTGCGGTCCAGCCACCACTTCCAGCCCCAGCTGCCGCTGAGAGCAGCTGTTTTGACCTCCCTCGGCCACTCGTCCCCACTTCAAGGCACTCTGTTACAGGGCCAGGCCGGTTCTGTGTGGCCGCACGGCTGACTGGGCCCCACTAACCCAGCACATCCCCTCCTGAAGTCAGCTGGGTGAGCTTCATACGTCTGGCCCCAAGGTGCCTGTCCTGGGGACACAGCTGCCTCCAGCGCTGGCCAGACTGCGCTTATGAGAAGGTGGGCTGAAACTAAACCACCGAGTCACAGCGTGGCTGAGGTCGGAAGGGACCTCTGGAGGCCATCCCCTGCTCCAGCAGGGCCACCCTGAGCAGGGGGCCTAGCACCACATCCAGGCGCCTTCTGGAGATCTCCAAGGAGGAGGCTCCACCACCTCTCTGGGCAGCCTGTGCCAGTGCTCAGCCACCCGCACAGCACAGAAGTGCCGCCTGATGGTCAGATGGAGCCTCCTGCACGCCAGTTTGTGCCCACTGCCAGTTTGTGCACATCGTACATCTCCCCACATCCATCGGGACGGCTGGATTTGTCCAGGTGCGACAACGCACCGGGAGCTGTTGGCACAAGGAGCCGGCACAACTTGCAGGAGCTGGAAAGCAGCCTTAGAGAAGAAAAACTCCCAGCTTAAAAGCCGTGCAAGCGCAGGTGCCGGTGCCAGCAAGAGCGGGCACGCCAGCCCGCCCCGAGCACAGACCTACCTGAGCGGCCCCTGCCACCGCGGGGCTGCCTGCTGCCATCGCGGGGACACCCGCCCCTGTCGCGCCACAAAGCCTGTCTCGATCTTTCGGGAGAAGGCTGTGCTTCAAAGGCGGCGCTGGCATTTCTAGCCTCTCCGATCCAAACCACAGAAGCAAGTTTGCTTTCTTTATGCATATGCTCCTCCAGGCACTAAAACAAACTGAAATCAAACTGCTCCTATAGGCAATGGCTTGAAAAATTTCCCCTCCGTATGAAAGGTCTGTTTATATCGTTTGTAAAATCGAACACATCAAGCCTGGAAAAACCCCATATGGAGTCTGCTGCGTGTTCTGACCGAAGTTCTTTCTGGAAATGGAAGCAAAGAAGCCTGCCTTCTGCTAGAGTCATGACAAAACCGCAGGGCTGGGTAGTTTGCTTGCACTTATAGCCAGGTGATAAGCATCTCGGTGGCCTTCAGAGGAGAATTTTGGGAGGTTTCGCGCTCCCCGACATCAGTCCCCAAAGCACTCCTAGTCCATAAAGACGGAGAGGATAGCCCATGAGCTGGCTTTTAACCACGCGCCCGGCAGCCCGCCGCTCTCAGCCAGGCGCGAGGGCTGAGGAGCAGGGGGGTGAGGAAGTTATCTGTTTTACCCAGCTGTGCTTTTGGTGCAGGCTAATAACGGCCATGTATCATCCTGCCTCGGTCTGCAAATTTTCCGACTGGTGTTAAAAATGGTCCCGGTGCAGTTTGCAGTGGATTCTCTGGGCAGCTCATGCAAAGTGCGGGTTGTTAGCATGCTGCTTGTGTAATGAGGGTGCTTAAGACGGGAAGGGGTCTCTGGAAGGTCCTGAAGAGTGATTGCAGTTCAGGAGACTCACCCACCTGGCAACACGCTGATTTATGGCCTGCTCAGTTAATAGCCCTGCTTAACACAGGAGTTTGTCGAGATTAAGTAATTGCCTGAAACAAAAAGTTTATTATCTTTAAGTCTCTGCTGATGAATGACTGGGTGTTGGAAGAATCATGTGAAAGATCATCTGTGATTCCCTCCCACTTTGGGGGGGGAGAAAAAGAGTAAGATTTTTGAAAACCAGATTTTCCAAATGAGTTTGGAAGTTCGCAGTTTACACTGAAACGCGATCAGAGACATTTACAAGCAGAAGGGTTCACATATCAGCTGCCATCTAATAAATAGCTCAAGTAATAACATAGCTCTGTGATGCATTTTTCCCAAGAATTGCAAAATATTTTGTAAACCTTAATTAATACCACCCCTTGTGAGATAACCGATCCTGTCACACAGTAATAAGGTTAGGAATGAATCAAGATGGAAAGCCTGTTTCATTTATATATATAACATAGTGGCTTTTCCCATCCTAGAAAAGTCTGGAAATTTTCCAGTCTAGAAAGCACCGCAAATAAGTGTGAAGTTAAAAGACGCCGCACACTAAATTCTGCAGCAATTACTACTCGCCTCTGTTTCCAGATGCTCAGCAAGGTTAACCAGCTTGACGACAGTCACACACTTACGCTGCCCCATGACGCTGAGCCCCACAGTGCACCTTGGCTCCCCATTGCCTTTGCACCCCCAGATTTGCACAGGGTTGGCCCGTGAGCAATGGTACGTGGCTGCAGGGTTGGGCCAGGAGGGGAGCAGGACTGGCAGAAGCCCTCATCCCGAGAGCAGCCCCTCGTAGTGTTCCCACAGCCCCCGGTGCCAGCCCCGCTGTCCCTCCTCGCATCACTTCGAGGCAATAAAAATGGAACTTGGCTGTAGCTTTCCCCAGCTCTTCTCATATTACCTTTTAATCCAAATACATATGGTTCAGGGAGCACCGAGAGGCTTGCATGAAAGGATGCACACTGAGAGAATGCAAACCCCACAGAAAAAGAGGACGAGCTCTGCAAGGCTCCCTTGGCCCCAACATGCACACCGCTGCTCTCCAGCATATTAATCAAGAGCCTGACGAGATTCCTTTTGAAATCCCCCAAAAGATTTCCGCAGACTTCGGTGGCGTTTGGATCAGGCTACAAATTCAGAATAAATCATAAACTGGCTACATCTGCCAAGTTTCTTTCTTTCTTTTCCAGGTTTCAGAACGAATCCATTTTACTGCTGGGAAAAAGCAGAATGAAATAACTGACGAGTTCAAATATCCTGTATCATTCCCCATATTAATTCAGTCAGTCAATCTGTCCCATAACTTTGGGAAGCGAAGCAGATTACTTTGGCCAGATCAAAACACAAAAACCGGACTGTTTCATTTATGTGCATTTCGTTATTTAATACAGCCTGCGCAAACCTCTTTCTCTCAGGCTAAAAGTGACACTTTTGGGAACTAAAGTTAACCACAGACCTAAACTAAGCTAGAAGAAACCAAATGACATCTGCACTGAGACAGCCTAATGATTACCACAGCCCCCCTCAAGTCTAACAGTGAATTATTGCCATTTTCCTGGGTAGACAGGGAGCAATTTTGAAGAGGCGCTCTTATTCAAACCCTTCTAATCTTAAAGGATGCACAAAAACAAATTACTTCAAAACGTGGCCCCAGTCAAAAGACTTTTGCAACAGCAGGATTATTTTTAATGACACAAGGGATTCTGAAAGAGGTCCCTGCAACCTCATTTTTGCATAAATTGGGATGGTTTTATTAATTTGTGGCTAATACATTTTTTAAGCTATCTAGCACTGACAGCAAATTCCCCACTTGTAAAAGACCGTGTTTAACTCCCAAGTTTGCAGATTCGGCAGCACTTGCCTTTTTTTAATGTTTGTCCTCAGTGAGTAGAAAAAGGAGCAGCTTCCCCACCTCTGATCAGAGCCTGACTGACTACGCTGATGGCTTCATGTTAGCTCGGGAGATCTGCAAGATGGGAAGCCTCCTCTGGCAAACAGCTGCAGATGTCTTTTCAGGTTTTCCTTAGTTCATTCACTGTCACTGTCTGCAAAAAGCACTGTTAGCACTGGTTTTGAGTTGGAAAGCCACTGCACAATGAATATAGCGCCATGTTGGACTTTCCTCTCATTTTCAATCTTCTTCTGGCATAAAATCACCATAAAATCATGCAATGTAGCAATACCTGCAGAGGACCAGCAAAACAGCCAGCCAGCCTGGCAGGAGAGGCTTGAGGAAGACCCTTGGATTTGCCTTCACCTGCTCCTTTGGGGGTCATTGCACCATTTCAGGATGAGAACTGCACAACCGCTCATGTAGCCTTCTTGTTGGAAGAATCTGGAGTTGGGGTGGGTGGAGAGGCACCTCCGTTTTGTTGGGCCCCTGAACTAGGACAACGGCACAAGTGGGCATATCGAGTTCCTCAGAAATGCAGCACTGGCAGATCAAAACACCTGCGAGCACAGTTACACTGACAGCACACTTCTAACGTTGAAACAGGGACTGCTATCAGGCTGTTAGCACAAGCACTTTGCTTTGAAGTATCTACTGTAATTCTTGCATTTTCCCTCCTGACTCTGGTACTTGTTTGTGTCCAGTTATTTCTGTAATTTTCCTTCCCCCACATCCCAGGGCAAAACTCAGACTGTAACACACCCTTGCAAAGCGCTGCGGGTACGTGCACCCTCTCTGTGTGCCCTGCTTTTATCAGGCATGGTATTTTCGAAAAGGAATGCAGGTTTTCAACCCTGGTGATGTCAGATCTCGGATTTTCCCATGAGAAAATCCCTTACAGGTCCTCTGCCTTCAAGTGAGTCATTGCTGCTGCCCTGCTGAGGTTCCCGCACTCCCCTCTCCTGTGCAACCCGCCCGGTGCGGCAGGCGTGTTGGCGTCTGCTAACAGGCTTCCCGGGCTGTCACCTGGATGTGATCGGGGAGACAAAAGATTAGCTGATGAATCCTGTTTACGGAGCAGTTGTGATCGATTTGCGTTTGCCTCCAGCTGTTGGGTTTGATGGTTCAAATACACCCTATGTGAGCGCTCATCCTCCGAGCCCGTAGTATTCCCGTTTGAAGCCGTTTTATAGGACGTAAAACGTATCCTCCTGAAAATTAGAGGTGATATTTTACTGCTTGTGAGCGGGGCTGCGTTGGCAGATGAGGAAGCAGCAGTCCTTAATCTCTGCATTCGCATCACCACATGTCACAGCACCTGCAGCATCGCGCCGGGAGCAACCTTCAGGCTGCTTTGCCCATCCCGACAGGGACAGGGTTTGGGACAGACCGGCTGTGTCCCTGGGACACGGGCACACGCTGCTGGGGAGCATCCACTGGTGTGCTCAGGTGAGCAGTGGAGCTGCAGTGGGGCATGCCTCTGAACATGTGAGCGAGCCAGAGTCTGGCTCCCACTGCAGACCCCACTGCAGGTCCCTATTTCACAGCTCTTTATCTATAGGCAAGTACACCTGTGTGCGCTTAAAAGGAGACGGGATCTGCATCATGGACGAGGAAGACAGAGAAACCCCATTTCATGAAGAGCGACTTTGTTCCTCAGGGGCTGAGTGCACCGGGTACACACCAACACGAAACCTCATCGGGGCTTTTGAGGAAGAGGAAGGGAAGAGAAGGCCTGGACAAACTCACGCCGCCACCGTGCTGGTTGTCCAAGCCACAGCTGATGAACATTGCACATCCAACCACGCTGGTGGATTCCCAGCACCCTGTCACGTTTCTCCAGAAATCAGCCAGCAGCACGCATCCTGCTGTATTCACTTTGAAAAAGACGGAGGAGAAGAAGAAGAGGAAGAAATCGAGCTGGGGAAGCCAAGATGTGACGGAAGGGGAAGACAAGCTGTTACGGAGACCCTTCTAAATTATTCACTGAACTACAATGACTGCAAATGGTTATTGCTATGTTGCACACCTTCCTGTGAGACTTTCAGTTGGCCAGCAAGCAAATTTGCGGGCACAATTTTCTGGATTACTGGGTTTTCTCCATTTCTCAGGGTGCATTCTTGTCTTATCTTCTTTTGACTTTCTCTCATCTACGATCAACACAAGCCACATCCGTAGCCAAAAAGAGTTGCCAAACATAGCTTTGCCAGTACATGTAAGTGCTAATTACCATCATTACTAATCTGTTGGGACCACAGCTTCCAGCCGCCGTGTGCCGAGGAGGGACCTCTGCAGCATAACCCAATTCACGGGCACCCTGAACAGGCTCTCTGCCACCACCTCTCCTGGCAGGCGCCGCGGGGTTGACATACGGCTGGGAAATACAGGCAGATTGGTCAACACAGTTCCCTCTGACTCAAATGGCTATGTGCTCATATAAAAGAAATCTGTTAATACTTGTGCAAATAAGGGACACTAACTGCTCCATTGCCAAATCTTGTTTTGTCGTCAAATCAGCATTCACCCTGAACTACATGAAATTTCTTTTTCTAATCAGTGTCTGGTCTCCGGAAACCCTTAATTTATTAGCTGTAAGCCCACTTTTGCTACACTTACTTATGCCCGGTAATACCGTACTTTGCAAACAGTTCCACCAGATTAATGGAGCTCCAGATGGGGCTTGACGGCAGACTTAGGCTTTTAAACAACAGCTTTCAGTTCAGGAAAGCAACGCTGTACACCCTCGCCTACACCCCATGCAGTTACCCCTCTCCTTTCGCAGCCTGAACTTCTCAGCGACGTGATGCACATGTCCCAGCCCTGTTCTGCAGGGCCAGGTCTCCATCCATTGCACCAGGCGTCCAGCCCTGCTCCAGCCCCGGTCAGAAATAACGGGATGCTCTGCTGCCCGCACCGAGACACGCTGGGAGCATCCCTGGGCTGCCGGGCGGGGAGAGGAGCACAGGGCAATCTGCTTTGGGGAAGGTCAGGACGGCTCCCCTGGCATCCTAAGTAAAGTTCTGTGACTTCAGCTCCCAGCGGAGACAAAACGCCCGTTTTTATCACCTCACCTCGTGCTGGGTCTACAGGGAAGCGAAAGGCGAGCACAGCGCCTGCTAATATCTTTAACCGCATTTACTGAAACCTTTTGACACCAAGGCTATTTTTATTAGCTGAGTGCACTGCGCCAGTATCAGAATGCAAGTTTTACTGTCTACAGCGCAGCCTTGCAAAAAGCCTTTTCCAGTCGCTGTCTGTGGCAATGATAAGCCGTAACGAGGCCCTGGTACCTCCTAGCACAGCCTGGCACTTGGAGCAGCTGCAGGCATCCCCCCCATCGCTCCCCTCCCCTGCAGAGCTGCCCGCGCTACACCTCAGGTCCGGAGCCAGAGACGTGCCTTTCTGTTTAATAAACTTGGACACATTTCCTTTCCAAGCCGTGCCTCAGTTTCTCCGGCAGCAAAACGGAGAAAACAAGTTGCCCTTAGTTTCACAAAAATCATTCAGCAACCGTAATAACGCCTGCAAAGTGCTTAAAACAAAGCTTTGACAGAAATGCAGGCACGCATATGTAAAACTCTTAATTTTTAATTTTTGTTTCGTAATTACATGGGATTCCCTACTCGCCTATTCTTCTTGCCTGGAACTGCTGGCTCTTACAGCCCAGTAAACTGCATCCCACGTGAGTAACAGTAGCTGACAGCGATACAATCTCAGAGCCTAACACCCTCGGAGCATCGCATGCAACACCAATATTGAGAAACCGGGAACCCAAACAGATGCAGTCAGACCGCTCGCGGTGGGAGTTCGGAGACAAATAATTCAACCTTTCATCACTCTCTAATCCCAGGAAAGATATCGAGGTTAAACTACTAAGAAAAACACAGGGAGCGTTAAGCAACTTGGAATTCACTTTGGAAAGGCATAATTAGCCTGCTAGCACTGGTCACCCATCTGAAGAACTTGAACCCACAGCAATTTCTCCCTTCCCAAGAGGCACGGTCCGCGTAGACGCGCTTGCCGCCTGCGGCCACAGCATGGGCTCCCTCGCTCTGTAATTGCTCCTTTATTGTGAGCTACCACGAAAGGCTCCAGGCGTTCCCCACGGACCTTGCCCTTGATCTGGGTTAAGATACTTTGACCTGTGATCCTTTATAATAAATGATATCCCTCAGTTAAAGAATGCTCCCTTCAACAATACGGGCCTGCCCTCAGGAAGTGGGAAAGGAATTTTCCTGTAAAGGCAGATTAAGGAAATTCCACGCAAATTTCATGCATTTTGAATAATCTTCTGAACCGTGACGAACCAGCTTCCCCTTGCAGGGATCCTGCTCCAAATTGCTGCGGGAGACAAATCTCACTGTTGCTTCCTTGGTGGCAAAGCACGCTGCTTTTCTTGGACTCAGCACGCCGTGCTGAGCACAGTGCTCGGTGCCGCTCATCCCTCCAGCAGGCAGAAAGCACTGCCTGCCCTGACTGTCCTCGTACACTCGTGTGCATCCCCTTCATCACAAGGACGGTGGGTGGCCTCCTTTTTCACCTCCAGGTCCCTCCCCAGCTCCTTCCTTAGGGGATTCCCAGCTTGGAGGGTGCCAGCACTCACCAGTGTCCCCATCAAGCCCTTTCTCCACCTCTCAGACATCACCACTGCTCTTGCGCACATCCCCACCACCCCTGGGCACCTCAAGGCATCCTCCCCCTGGCCATAAACCATCCCTCACAGCACCCTTCCCTGCATGTCCAGGCTGCGCCTCCCCAGCACATCTGGGGCTCAGTCCTTGGGTTTTGGACCTTCAGCCAACATCCTTGCCAAGGTAAGGTCATCTCATGTCCTCCTTAGCAGGATCCAAATGAGAAGCAGCACAGGAACGTCATCAACTTTTAAAATTTTTGTTTTCTAAAGAAAATGATACATTTAAAGGGATGTGGTTGTGTTGGCTGAACAAAAGCATTTTGTCCCAGAGTACTTTGAAGTGACAGGGAATCCTGTGAGACCGTAAAAGTTTTAAAACGTTGCTTTTTTCTTTCTCTTTTTTTTAATCTTATGTATGTAATACAAATTCTGAAAGTTTTCACGGATCCTCCAGTTTATATCAAAATGCCTCCCTGAGCCTCATGCAAATATCAGATGAGAAAACTTAAAGATTCAAAAAAAAAAAAAAGAAGACTTAGGAGTCTTTTACATGCAGCAATGCTAATGAGACTGTAGCCACAAGGAGTGGAGGCAGAGGAGAACAGTGTTTTAGTGTATATGTCAGCCCTGGTGTGTGCTTTCAACAGAGGAAGCAAATAAAATATTTTGCCAGGCTGCTGAAATGGTATGATGGTAGGACAAACCCCTGCACAGCTTTACATACTGGAAAATAAAATATGTAAGCAATACCCAATTGTCATTATTAAAGCTAAACTAGGCAAAATTCAACGATGATGTTATTTTCCTAGCAATCAACTTGACAATAAATGATACAGGAAGGGGTATTTTGAAAAGGATGCCACTTCCTTGTTCCGAGTAAGTCATGTATGATTTTGAGATCTTATTTCAATGGAAAAGTTTTGAAAAAGCATATTGCGGTTAAAGGCAAAGCCACCAACAGCACACTAGCAGCCTGACGTAAAGTCTATTGAAATCAATGGGAGTCTTTCCACCGACTTCATTGGGTTTGGGATCAAATCCTTGAGGAGAATAAGCTATTCTGCAATATCCATTATTACAGAAGGCTTTGTCCTGGTAATTAGATGCTGGGCGATTGTCGGGCGCGCTGATCACTCACCCATGGAGACCCGCGCTCAGCGCCTGCTTGGGTCCCGCTCAAAGAGGGGCTGCCGATTCCCACCGGCGCCCGCCCGCGCTCCCAGCCCCGCCGCCGCCAGGTAGATGGGAAGGAGAGGGCAGAGGTGGGGGCCGAGGCAGTAGAGATGTGCTGAGTGCCTGCGCAAATTTCCCTGGCCCCTGCCCTCCCTCCAGGCCCTCCATCTTCCCATGAGCCATCACGCACGCAAGGCATTTTCAGGGGAAACATGGGTAGCCAGCGGGGCGTGGGGCCACACAAAGCCCCTCTGTACGGCCCGAGGCATTCTGCACGGCCCGGGGCAGCGCGCCGAGCGTCATCGGGGCTGCTGACTACCCAGGGAGCACGCCTCCGTGTTTACATCTCATTTCTAAGGTTAAAACATACTGCTCCTTGGGGGATACGGCCGGGGGAGGGACTGCGAGTCCCCTGCAAGCAAAACACAAACAGAAAGGGCAAGCGATGCAAAAAGGACGCCCACCAAGAAGTGATATCTTTGGCTCGCTGTGAATATGGGACTCCACACCATTTGCAGCTGATAGAAAAGACAGCATAGCTTAAACTCTCAGGGGCGACAGCAAACGGCGGTACAGAACCCGAGGGGTCCGGTTTCTGTGATGTGCCCTGCACCCATTCTTTGGGGAAAAACACTGAAGCAAACACCAGAAGAAACCCCAACAAACCAACCCCTCCAAAAACCAACAACACCCTATCCTAGGTGGTAGGAACTCACAAGAAACCAAGCAACCCCCAGTCACTGAGCCCTTTTGAAAGCCACAAAGAGAAGCCATTTATCTCACAGGAGCAGATCACACCTCCTCCACCTTGCAGGTCTCTGCACAGTCTCTCTCCCCCCATAAAGACGATGCAGGGGAACAAGGGAAGGGGAGGAGATCAGACTGGGTGGCCTGACTTGCCTGCCGCAGAGAGGCCATTTCTCTCCTCAACTACTGAGGAGGCCTGGAGAGAGCCATTTCCTAGTTCAGGCACTTAAAAGCGAGGAGCCTCGTGTCCCGCAGACAGAGCTCAGCTCCGGTGATCAGGCTCAGTGCAGAGTGAGCAGACCTGAGCTCATCAGTTTGCAAAAAAAACAACCGAAGGAGATTCACCCGTTGTGTCTGGGATGAAGACAATACAGGTTGATAGCTCAGTCTCCTCCCATAAAAGACCTGTAAGCCACCAAATAACTCGGACGGGTCTCAGGTTAAGGCAATCAAAGACGTTCCTTGGGCAGTGAAAGCTAAGTTGTGGTACTCCTCGCTGCAGGACGGGGCTCGCACTAAAACGACGTGCAGGTGAAGCAGCAAGAGGCTCCGCTTCATTCCCAGGTACCTGGGCAAAGCCGACGGCCTTAGAAGCACCCCTCACTCCAGCTGAAAGCCACTACTGCGCACTGTACGCCAACTCTGCACCCGTTCATCTCTGCCTTTGCCTGGCCTCCAGTGCCCAAGATACGAGGTCTTGCCTCCACTTCTCCTCATCTTGGGTGTCACAGGATTTACAAAGAGCGGCTGGAAGCAGCCTACAAAAAAGAATAATTAAGTCAACGGAGCTGGCTGTGTCTGGATGAGCCTCGGCCACACGGGTGCAGCCCCCACCTCAGGCCTGGCGGGGAAGCGGAGGCCGGTGTCAAAATGGGAGCGAACCCGCGCAGCCAAAATCGCGGCCTCCCTCCCTTCCTGCGCCGCTCCGACATTTTAGAGCTCTGCAAAAGCTATTTGCAGCGAGAGGCTTTCCTGTAAAACGTAAATGAGTACCAGCTGCCCAGACACGCTACTAACACAGCCTCCCTCCTCGGACGGCCTGTGATCTCCTGACAGGCCGTCTGCCTGGCGGGCCGCGAGTGTCTGTCTGTCTGTCTGTCTGGTAGAGACGCTCGGGAGCTGCCCCATGAAAAGGCAGCAGTGTTTTCCCGTTGAGGTGTCAGCTTGTAAGCAAACTAAGCGCTTTTCGCCCTCGGAGGAAAAAAAAAAGTAGCTTTTTATCGTCGCTGATGTTTATTTAAACAAGCCTCTGTCTACCAGGCCGCTCTGTGTGACCCAGGAAGGACGGCTGGCTCTGCGCGACCGTCGCTGGCCCTGGGATGTGCCCACCCGTGGCTGTGGCTCAAACAGAGCGCTCCTGCTCCTGCCCCAATGCCACGCTCAGCCCCCGCTGGCTGAATTTTTTTTTTTTTTCCAATTTACCTTGGAAATAATATTTCCTGGCAGCATATTAATGCCCTTTTCAACGCTGAAAAGAAAATCCAAACAGCAGCACGCAAGCAGCAGCCAACTGCCTTAGCAATGAGAGCGGTACCTGCCTTGTACCTAAATATTCGTAACTTGCTAATACTGACGTTAATACTCGGTTTTACTTCACCTTCATGTTTTATCTGTTTAAATATTTACCAGGCCTTCATCACTAGAACATTGAGCCAGTGTCTTACTCTTCTTGCACCGACACAGCAGAGCAGATTTGTTTCTCTCACCGCACATGGACAAACGCAAACACCAGACAGCACTGCTGGCTCCTGCTGCTCCCCAGACTCCAGTAACCACAGCACGGAGGGACACTGGGCTTTCACACCTCTCCATAGGGGCCGAGTAAGCATGAGCTGTGCCACAGGACAGCACCCCAGATAACAACAGCTCTGGCACAGTTGTGCAAAAGACCTTGCAAGGGCGATGCTGACATGCCGGCTTCACAGCCGGCAGAATTTGCCTGTGGAGAGTTTTAACACACGAAATTATCTGCAGGTGCCCCGTGGTGTCCCATCCACTGCCCGGCTGGCTGCCAGCCCCGTGGGGCTGCTGCCATCCCGGGGGGGCAGAGACCTCTGCGCCCGTCCCATTCCTGCCCTCCAACCACCGTGAACTTGAGGCATCAGGAATGGTAATCGCTGCTCGGCTGAACATTTCCCCGTAATAACCTTTAATGACTCTGTAATTACTCTTTAAACCATTGACTTTGCAATCATTTTTTAATTCCCCTTTGCCACATCGCTCCCTGTGCTACCAAGCTGGAAGCTGAACTGTAAGTGAATATTAGCCCGCGAAGGCGAGGGTTGCACCGCTAATGCAGGCGCTTTGAAAGAGTTGGGAGGGCGGGGGGGAGGGGAGGGCGGAAACAAAAAGCACAGCAAGATTTTCCCCAAATTGGTTTCCCTCAAAACAAAGCCCTACCACTCTGCTAAGCCGCTTTAGGGAGCATTTGGAAGAAGCTGGGCTCCCTCGGCGACTTGCTCCGCTCACTCTGCAAATAGAGTTCCGCGCTGCAAGCGCCGACTTCCAGTTGAAACAAATATTAGAAGCTACGCGGTGATAATTCAGGGCGAAGGCAAGCCCCTCGATGAATGAACCCAGCCGAATGCGCCCCATTGGAAAGCCGTATTTCATCGGGGGGGATACAGAAGCAGTAAAAGAAACTTGAGTGTCCAGGACTCAGCGTGAAGCCAGCACAAAGCAGGCAGGGACGGGCAGTTTCTTTTCAAGCCTTCGCCCCCAGGAACAATGGCCCTATTGCAGCCACCCTTTGCTTTTCTTCCCGCGATTAACATGCAGCCCATGCTGGAAGAATGGGAATTTATTCTGCAGTTAAGATTCCAGAGGTGCTATCGGGTCAGGTGGCTAATCGTTAAATCAAACTGCTGTCATCTTCATTCAGGGCCCGTCACCCGGGGCCACGTTATTACTCGGGTTTATGCAAAATAAACAGCTTTGCTAAACATTCCTCTAAAAGGGGGTCAAATAAAGAAGGGAAGGAGGAGATACACCACCAGCACCAAGCAGATCCTGCATCCCCTCCACCCCCTGCTCTGTCCTGGGCTGATTTGATGGGGATGGGGGGAAGGAAGGGTTTCATCGAGTTTTTACGCCTTTGTTTTTATCAGCAGGCTGTTTTTTTTCTTTTATAATTCCACTCAAGGCTCCTTAGTGAGTACTGTTAACTTATTCTTGTCTGGGTCTGGCTAATTCAGTTTCTTTCTTGAACTACATAGACTTACAATTCTGTATTTTCTATAGGTGAACTCAGCCATAAGAAATCTCTTATAACTCCTCCATAAAAGACAATCTCTCAGAGGCTTCCTTCAAGACACATAGAGATGCTTAACACAAGGCGCTCAGAAGGAATGTTAATTGCGGTGTGGCACACACGCATTTTTGGATCAGCGAGTTAGGAAAGCCTGGGCTTGCTGCTCTGACAGGTAACGGAGGAGAGAAGGGCTGCTGAAGTGTTCCTGACTATGAGTGGGCCGGGGTCCATGCGAGGGATCGGATGTGCTGACGGGTGCGTGGGGTCAGAGAGGAAACTGGGATTTTGCAACAAGAACAGAAACGGCATCCCCCATCTCCCTTGCATCATTTTCTTTCCAGTCTGCTCTCAAAAAGCCCAATTTCAAGGATATTCAATGCACGGATCCAAATAGTCGCTGGCTCATCCCAGTCCCTCCTGCCATGAGCAGCACATCGAGGACCCTTCACAGAGCATCCCAGCACCACGCTCCTGTGGCGCACAGGACAGGCTAGTGTACCCAGCAGCCCAGCTTCCCTAAAACACCAGGCACGATGTACAACTGGGGCTGGTAAGAGCAGAAATACTGTCCTCTTTATCGGGCCAACTGCACAGAATGAAGCCCATTTTAAAGCAGAATGGTACCCATTGAAAGTGAAGCTGTGTGCTGCTCCAGTTCCTCCAGACCAGCAGCAGTCAGAAAAAAAAAAAAAAACGAAAAAAAAAAAAAAAACCAACACACCAACCAACCACGAACAAAAAAACCCACCCTCATGGTTAACATTCATCTGCCTTGAAAGAAACTTTTAAAAATGTGTTTTTGTTCTCTGCGGCTTGTCGATCCCAGGCAAAAAGTCAAAACTGGGATTAAAACCAAGCGGCTGTAGCCAGGAGACTGTCACCTCTGGTTTCTCTTCCCTCAAGGATTAAAAAGTTACTTTTAATTAATGTTGTTTCAAGATGTCAAGCCGGGTGCTGCTGCCCCCAGCGCTGTCTCCGAAGGCGGACGAGCAGAGCCAGCTTGCTCCAGCCCTCCGTGCTGCCGTAAGGGGCTGTCCCCGGGGCCGGGCATCGCTGCCCACATGCGCCCGTGGGTCTGCCTAGGGTGAGGAAAACCCCGGCTTGGAAATGTACTCACTCAGCCCCAGACACCCATGCACAGGTTGAGCATCCACTGCAAAAATATTTTCATTGCCTCAGCTCCCCGGAGAGATGCATTGATCCTTGCCGAGCGCTGAAAGCCTGTTTCATGTATGAAGAAATCCCCTCCTAGCCCAAACATCAAAACATCTGAGTGTGAGTCCAGCTTTGCAGAATTATGCCGGGTTATTCCTGGACTATACACAAACTGGATGCTAAACACACACCGGGGCGTATGACTAACACATGTCGCTTCCTTCCTGCATGCTCTGGCAGCAAGTTCAATTGAAACAGGACTGTCTGAAAAATCCTGCCCCGAAAGGTCAGACACAGAGAGTGTCTCGGCCCTTCTGGAGTTTCACAGGGAATCTGGTATGAGGGAAAATTACGGCGAGCAAAAAGTGAAGCAGAAATGTGACCACAGCCCTGACCTCTGATTGAAAATGCCTCATTGCTAGCTCAACCACAGGCAGACAGACATGATTTAATCCAACTTTTTTACTCCTCTCGCTGCACAGAACTCGCTCGCTCTTTTGCTCCTCCTCGGGGGTATGAAACATTTTTTATCCACCCACGGTAGCCAAGGTACATACGCCACAACCACCAACTATGAATTTATTCAAGGTGTGCTTAGAACTTGGCCAATAAAACGCAAAGCGGTTTAAGGTGCCCTGGAACATTTTTACATCGCTTGTCCGAGGAGTCGTACCTGTGCAGGCATTTGGAGAAGGGTACAAAGCCACACGTGCTGGGGAGCTCCCTAAACAAAGGCTCAGGAGAATTGGGAAGACCTGGACAGGGCTCCCCAGTGAGACCCAGCACAAATTGGCGAGACCCAGCACAAAAGCTACCCCCAGTCCTCCCACAAGTGACATGCTCGTGCTTAAGAGCAAAAAACGTGAATAAGCTGGTCACCTCTCACCTTAGAGCAGCCTCCCCAGCTGATGGAGAGGCAGCGAGAGCAGTCAGAGCAGCCAATTTCCCATCCTTCGCCAGCGGGAGAGAAAGGGCTGAATCTCCCGAGTGCTCGGGAGAGGCGGCAGTGCAAGCAGCAGGTGGGCAGCAGGGCTGAGAGGCACCAGCCTGAGCCTGGCAGCCTGGGATCAGAGGAGATTTGAGCGCTCTGTGAGCAAAAGCCAGCACAAAGTTTCTGCCATTACCAACTTTCCTAGTATTGAGGTTTTTTGCTCTATTTTGCAGGACTTGTTGCTTTCGAGAAATGTACTGTATAGATTATCTCCCATATAAGCCCATCCATTTGCAAGCAACTGACAGCAGCCACGAAGTACATGATTACAATTAAAGCAATCAAGCAAGCAAGCCCCTTCGTCGCGCTGAGACAAGTGGCACGAGAGAACTTACCTCTGTGTATGATATGGAAAGAATTGTTCATCAGCTTGGGATCATCTCACTCCACCGAACAGGAGGACTGGAGCCATGTGACCACATTAAAAAAAAGGGGGGATAGAGAGGGAGGGAAAAAAAAGAGCGAGAGCGAGCGATCCCATTCATCTATAGATTGTTGAGGGTCGACATAATGAGTTCTGCAAACTGGACCAAGCAGCTCTGCAAGGCATTATTGCTAGTAAATAAATCACTTAGCAGGAGAAGAAAATGCATGTATAAATCTTCTGTCCTGGTAGAAGACATGTTTCACTAGCAACTACCTCCTGAATAACATGCCAAGAAAGCCAATAGAGAGAGTTTGTGAATGCATGTCCAAAGCTTCTTAGCAAACTGTCATATTGATCTAGCACAGCCTAAGGAAGCCTAAGAAGACTCAAGGAGTTTGGGCAAATGCTTGTATTAGTGTTCCCCTCCTCTTAAGAGTTTGCTGAGACGGCACTTCAGTGTTTCCCAAGTAGTGCACCTCCGACCCTGGCAATCCATCAAGTGAATGCAAATTGCGGACCAGACAAAACCAGGCAAACAGCAATGCTGCTTAATAATAATGTACTCCCAAAGAGAAGGACTTCCTCTACAATGATTGCTGTGTACACATTTAAACTAAACACCCAAACTTCTTATTAGCCTCATCATGATTTGTGTTTTTGTTCCCTTTGAAATGCTCCAAAGTAAATGGTACAAGTTTACTCAAGGCTAACCTCAAACAGTAGGCTTTCTGAACTGTGCAAACGAACAAAAGTTGGGCTATATATAGATGGCCCACGTTTATTATAAGTCCCTTTTGAAAACCAACACCCAGCAAAGTAGAGCTAAGGAGCATGTTTGAAAAGAAAATAATCTCGGTAATCACCACTCTCTCCACATTCGGCCTGACCAGGCCTAATTTGGTGGGGATTGTCCAGGACAAAGCCATGGGACAGCTTCCTTAAAGGTCCATCTCCAGCCATATAATTAGTGGGAGTCAGCTTGAGTCAGAGGAGAAGTTTTTCTTCTCATCTACACAAGGTGTTCCTGCTGCCCTAACAGTTGGTCTCTTTCTCAGAGCCTTTTACGTGTGGGGAAAGAAAAAAAAAAAAAAAGAAGAAGGAAAGAAAGAAAAAGGGCTCTGCAGTGCTTATTTATACATTGCATGTTAAACACTGAAAGTGGTCCCAAGAGCATGGGGTAGCCCAAAATATCTCAAAGCCAGGACTGACCTTCTGCGAAAGCACTTTTGATGTAGCTCTTAAGAAATGTGGTTATTACAGAGTGTTTGTTTTAAACTCCTTTTAATGGATCAACCAGACCTACATTGAGAAACTCACTAGATTATATTTAACCTTGTTAATTTAACTCAAGAATTAATGACTATATTCTAATGAGCTTTCCATTCATGGCTTTTCGCTTGGATTTGCAAAATCTCTTCTGTACAATGGAAGTTTTCCTACCTGCTATAATGGGAACACTACCAAAGTATCCAAGTGCTTAGGTTTGGCTCAATTTGGACTGTTGCTACTGGATTTTTTAGCTTAGAAGGGAAAAACACTGCCACACACATGCTGAGATTTGTATGGGCTCACAAAATCCGAATACATGAAGGAGAACAGAGCAAGTGCTGGCCCATATGCACTGGCAGTAGTGCTTCTCATCCAAGGGCATCAAAATCGCTTTTCCATGGAGTTGGGCCAAACCCATGTTTGAATCATTGCCCTCAAAGACCCATTCCAAAACATGTGTAGAAGTCCTCTAAGGCTACCAAGGTGGAGCTGCAATAGCAAGCTGCTCCTTGTTAAAAAAAAAAAAAAAAAAAAAGGCAAAACCACCCAAGAGCATTAAAAATCCACCAGTAGAAAAGTGAATAAGCAAACCAGCAGGTACACCAGAATCCGGTTTCATTCCCCATATTCTCAGCCATTTAGTGCTTATTCTTGAGCATTATGGAAATCTTCAGTGATGAGCACTGATACTACAGTATGTCCAGTTGCCTGTGAAATGGTGCCCACTGGCACTTGCTGACATGATGGTATAAAAATACTCCGATACAGATCAAGACTGACACAGTGCAGCCACAGAGCCATCACCCTGTGTTGCCAGACAAAAACACAGCGAAGTATCCACCAAAGCCTAGGTTTAAAGATAGTTTGTGATCGCTCCTTCCTGACCACTTGGTCATACAAACTCACTGTAAGGATTGCTGGAGCCAGACATCGTAATGTTGCTGCAGGAGCACTGCCTGAGCCAAGAAAAAAAACACAACAGCAACAAAAACCCAGAAAGAAATTTGGCATCCTAGGATGATTCGAGCTGATTCCTAAGCAGTTGGGCCAAAAGCATCAGAGCTAATTATGAAATAGCAGGGCTTTGCCAATGCAGATCCTGAGGGTGGGTTTCAACATCATTTCTGTTCCTCTTTACATCATGAACAGCAAAACTGGCAACCTGTTGGTGACTTTGGGAAACACTACGCCAGGAATAAAATATGACCCAAATGACCATCATCCCTCAAACACATGACAGAGCAGAAGCAAGAAGAGGGCAGCCACAGCCTTGCTGTTGGCCCAAACTTCAGTCAACCCAAACATCACCCAGCTTCCTTGGGATGTGGCCGACAGTTTGGGCTGCTCCAGAAACCAGCCCAGCACGAGCTGGACCTGTGCTAGTGAGCAAGTCATTATATTCCTAGTGGGAACGTGCCAACATTTTCCTGGCCCTGACTTAATGGGTGTAAATGTGTTTACATGTCTTTGCTGCCACTAATGTGTCTGAATACCACAGTTCCCAAGCAGGAAGCCATTGATGACTGGGTGTGAGCAAAATATAAAATAGCTTGTTTATGGCACACCATTCACTAGTACGAAGAGCACAGCAATCAAACTGTCTCGGAGAGCGCCTTAGAGGGAAGCCACACTCCAAATCTGTACCTTCTGTAGAGCAGGTTGAAGAGGGTGTAATGGCCTCACCACACTCAGGGAAACATATCAAGAACATTTAAAGATATTCTGAAGGTCCAATTTGAGACTCTTCTGTTTTCAGACTGCTTGCGCAAAGTCCTCATGCTAGTGTAACGTTCAGCATACCTGCTTCAAGCCAGACAACCTTCAATAATATGAATGCATTAAAATAGCAGATTTTCTGTTTAGTTCTGTTCATTTTGTTGATGTCCCTGACTTAAAAACCTCTACTGCTGAGCTGCTGCTGTCTTCTACCAGTGTCCTCATTCTGGCACAGCCATTTCAGACTGGAAAGTATCCAACAAACCAGTGCTTCATTTTCATTTCGCTTTTTGACCAAAGTAGCCACAGAACCAGATCCACAGAATTATGGGATCACAAAATATCCTGAGTTGGAAGGGACCCACAAGAATCATTAAGTCCAACTCCTGGCTCCACACAGGATTACCTAAAAAACAAATATATCTGAAAGCATTGTCCAAAGGCTTCTTGAACTCTGGCAGGCTTGGTGCTGTGACCACTTCCTTGGGGGGTCTGTCCCAGTGCCCGACCACCCTCTGGGTGAAGAACCTTTCCCTAACACCCAGCCTGACCCTCCCCTGTCCCAGCTCCATGCCGTTTCCCTCGGGTCCTGTCGCTGTCCCCAGAGAGCAGAGCTCAGCGCCTGCCCCTCCGCTCCCCTTGTGAGGGAGCTGCAGGCCGCCATGAGGCCTCCCCTCGGCCTGCTCTGCTCTGGGCTGAACAAACCGAGGGACCTTAGCTGTTCCTCATACATCGTCCCTCTAGACCCTTCACCATCTTTTTAGCCCTCCTTTGGACTATCTCTAATAGTTTAATGTCCTGATATTGCGGCACACAAAACTGCACACAGTACTCGAAGTGAGGCCACAGGGCCCACCACAATACATTTCTTTGGTAGCTCTTGTGGCGGAGGTAGAAAGCACACGTTTGATCAAAACAGAGACAGAGGCCACAGACGTGATTTGCATTTGAGAGTTTGTCCTTGCTTACCTTGGACCCCTAGGAAAGGCTCAGTCTGAACTATTAAACATTCTGGGCTTGAAGAGACTTCACAAGCCTTCTGTGAGGGAGATTAAAATGTTTGCACAAATTACAAGTTAAACTCAATCTCTTCCCACATCTCGAAGTTTTAATTTTTTGCAAACACTAACGCATGGCTGCACTTAAGACTCTTGCAAATTAGATCTATGATACAAATTACAGTGCATACTTTTAGAGTTAGTCTCTTTTTCAATACAAACAAACTAGCTGCTCTGTAACTAAGAAACCATCTCCTCCTTTCTCTCTCTCCCCCTCATTTTGTTGTAAGTTGCTGCCTAGAACTATGTCTGTGCAGAACTACCACAAAATTCTCCTATACATCACAGAAATCGAAGTCATAAACTGAATTCAAAACAAGGACATAAACAAATAGAAAAGAACCACTGAAGGGGAATGAAACAACATTACTATTATTACTTCTAATTTGTGTTTCAGAAGCACTGAACAGGGGAAGGAAGGATACCACCACAGTGTGTCATACTGAGCTTAGTAACAGAAGCTGTGGCATGAGAACCAAGAGAGTTCAACCTGTCCATAACAACCCAGGGAAGACTGTGCAGTCCTTCTGCTGAGCTATTCACCTCTCCACATGGACACCTCCACACCAGCACCAACCCAGAGCACCCTCCAGGTGCTACCAACAAACACCAACGTTCAGAGCCACCAACTGACCCCAGTTGGATGCATGCAGACATAAGCAAAACCATAGCCGAATTAATATCCTTGCTGCTATTAATTATGATCAATATTTACTAAGATAGTCTGGCAGTCAACCAGAATGGACCCACCGTTGCACTAGATGCTTTGCCATTTTTGCAGTGGGTCCCACTGAACAGAGCCTAGGCAGCCCCTTCCCCACATGCTTTGCTGGGGCTTTGGGGACTGAAGGCACCCTGCCACTGACACGAACTTTGCTGTGAGCTGCAGAAGCCCTCTGGCATCCTGGGCTCCCCCCAGAATGTCTAAGAGTGTGAGCAATGGCACAACAACTTAGCAAGCAAAGAGACAGAGGCAGTCGTTCCAAGGCAAAGCTCTCCCAAAACTCTGTGCTAGAGATTTGACCCAGAATCTACTGAAACCCAGAGCAGTGCAAGAAATGGGATGATCTTTGCAAACTCAACTGCAAACAAACCATCGTCACATAAAGTCCCATTCATATTATGAATATATGAACAATGACTGAGCATCAGGAGTTACAGCTGAGTAAGGATTTCTGGGCTTGTCCCAGAACTGCTAATCACTACAGAAAAAAATCCCACCTCACTTCACGTATGCAAATTGTAGCTTACAAGCGCATATAATTCCCATTATACCATTCAACACACATGCTGTGTATTTCTGCCAGCACCTGATGCTATGTTAAAATGCATTCAGTTGCAAACTATCACTCTCTGGACCCCTACTACATGAAATGAATAGACAAAGCATATAATTAGGGTCAAATTTCTATCTGATGGCCACTGAAAATATTTTGTTTGTTTTGGAAGGTTGCTGGGAGAGGGGCTGGGGCGGGGGGAGGGGGCTTTGGTTCAAAAACAATGTTTATTTTGAGCAGCCTGGGCGGAACTGCAAAGCATTTCAAGAGCAAAGAATATTTTCTTTGTTGAAATCTTTGAGCGAGCCTCATAGCATTGAACTGATGATAGGGTAACATTCCTCACTGCTAATTATAAGCAATGTATTAAATTTCATTCAATAGTAAAGTAGCGTAGAAACACAATGAAAAAACTACTGCACAGCTAAAATACCCCAAGTTGTTAATGAAAAGTAGCTGAAATAACATACTGGTTTGGCCAAATCTGCGAACATAAAAGATGCATTTGTATCAGAGAGGCGCATGGAAAAAAAAGATGACGACAATACTATTTCTGTGGAATACTAAATGATTAAAGGCAATAAAGATTTCAGTACAGCTGGGAGAACTTCTTATGGCTTCAGCTTTTACAAAGCATATCACATGAGCTCTGATAAAGAGTCTCTATATGAAGGAAAAGCATCCCTGACAGCAAAGATTCTCCTAGGAACATATATACACAGAATCCTGTGAAGCAGAACCCCCCCCTTAATATATACCACCAGTCCAGTTAAACAAAACAACTGGCTCATTCTTTGGGCTAGAGGATACCTTTATGGTCATTAAAAATAATAGCAATTTATGAGGAGAAAATTCTGATCTTGGAGAGGTGAATACAAACAAAGATTATGAGGCAGCTCTGGCCCCTGGAAACCCGGCAGCTCAGAGGGATGGTGAGGGATAAGTATTTCAGAGCAAAGTACAAAGACACCACCGCTCATCTCACCCACGAATCGGTCTCTGAATAAATGTTGCTGGGTTGTCTCAGAGGCATGCTGATTTCTAGCTGCTGTTTAATGGGACTACTTGTTACTACTCAACAGGAATACTTATAACACAGTTTTGCCCCTTGAGACTTGGAACTATTCAAGTTTAGATAGATTTCAAGATGTAGTTTTTCATGTTCTTTGTCCTTAGTATGCCACTCCAGACTGGTACCCGTAATCCATTGATACAGAACGTGCTAACATGCAAATAAAATTATTTCTGTCAAACTAAGACAGTTTTGTAGGTGATTGTATATTAATAATAAAAAGTTGCATTCCTGTGCAGCAGTATGACTGTACTCCACAATTGCTTAAGCCTCACAAATTCTTAGTAAGAGAATTCGTTTTCCTCTCTTTGTCTGATGGAGAAATAGAAATGCTTTTTCCTCTCCAAATTTGTCCAAAAGGTTTTTCCAGCTTGCCTTGGTAATTGGGAACACAATCCAAATTGTTCCCAATGCTCCTCTAGATCTAATATCGTGTTGCAAATAGGTCCTAGTCCAATGCTTATTGAAGCAGCTGTAAGTCCACAGCTATAACCTTATATTCTAAGAGCTTTCCAGGGCACTCCTAAAGCATGCAAGCACAAAGCTGTAACCTGTGGTAAAACGAGGAGCTGAACTTAGGACCCCCGGCATTTGTCAGTCATGCTGTTCTAACCACCAGGCAACTCCAGAACTAATATCGGGAAACAGTTGTAAATGACCCTTTTTTTTTGTAGTAAGATAGCACTGCAGCAGATCAGGAATATCAGGACCAGTGACCAGTAGTACCTGGGGACCCGCTGCAGCAAAGCACCCATCTGGGCACTCATGCTCAACAGGAAAGTACAGGTGAAATAAGGAGGGGTTCCAGAAAGCGAGCGAAGCACACCACTTACACAGGTCATCCCACGCCTCCTGGGTGAAGGCCAGCATGCATCTTCACTGATGGAGATCAGTGAGTTGGTTACCACCTGGTCCAGCTGCAGCAGCACGCCAGGCACCAGCTGCCTGGGCTGTCCCCCCGCACCTTCAGTATCCCCAGGTCGTCTCATCGAACACAATCACACCCATCCCGACTCTCCAATGTCAACCCCTTCAGCAGGTGACACTGTGAGTGTGTGGCCCAGGTGCTACACCATATCACTGCTGTACCTTGTCAGGCTGCCAGCCAGAACAGCTCCAGCCCACTCCCAGCAAACAGGGAAGAGAAACATCGACGTAGCTCCATCAGAAGTGGATGTGCATTAATTGTGATGTGATAGCTGTTTCACTCGACTTTGGATTAGGGAGATTACAACGCGTCTAATTACACAGTGAGCTCCAGAATATGTAAACACAGCTCTCAAAAGTTTCTTGTATGAATTTGGGATGTTTTTTTCTCTGCATCTGCCAAAACGCCAGCTGTTGACAAACTAGTCAAAGTGCTACCAAAGCATCTTTCATGAGCTGACTGCATGCATCTGAACAGATACATACCTCATTAATGTGCTATATTTCAAGTTAGAGAGAACAATGTATGTCGAGAGACTATAAACCACAAGTACAAATGATCCAGGTCAGCTATGATGAATATAACCAGCATTACATGAAACATGACACATGGGCTCTCTCTTCTCGGGGAAAAAAAAAAAAAAGGTACAAGAACAGAGACACAGGAGGGCTCTACCTTCTTATCTATTCTCTTCTAAAAGCTGACACTGCCAGGGAGACTTTTCAAAATTTTTTTCCTTACAGTTTTGTACACAGGATGCTTTCTGCTCCCACCAGACACCACCTGTCCTGCAGGAACATCAAAAGAAACAGAGCTTTAATCCAGATCAGTCTCTAAATCCAGGATTAGGCCAATGGCTAAACTAGAGAAAAGGGCTCAATTTGGGAAGCAGAGGACCTGAGCAAGGAACTTGCCCAGCTGTCCATTTCTGCATCCTTGTGAGATGAAATTACATGATAAGAGCTTTTTCTGGCAAGAGCCTGGTTTGATCAGAACCAGAAACTCAGAAGATTGACCTGGGGCAGAAACCCCTGCTCTCTCTCCCACGTATTGAGAGACTCTGGCTCTGATGAACTGCTTAAGCACTCCCTTAAACCAAAACATTTGACTAATTCTGCTGACTTACATTTCAGCAGTTAATTTAAGTCCCTTGTTGAAGTGGAGGTCGAGTAGGTTTCAGTTCTGTGTGCTTTGCTTCATTCTGCACACTTTTTTGAATAAAGGAGCAATTTATAATTTTGATAAGTTTTCAGCTTGCAAGTACATCCAGAAAGGTGCAAGTGAAAAAACACACAACAGTTCATAAATTACTATTATAGAAGGAATATACGACAAGCAATGCTCTCTGTATATTCATTAGCCCATGCCTACTTTGGAAACTAAATCTTGAGAGATTTTATAATTCATGCCTTCATGCTCATCAAAACCTTTTTTATAGCAATCACTTTTCTGACAGATTCCCCCCTCCCTTCATTTGAAGTAAGCAGAGTTATGGAACAGTCACACTACAAAAATACCTGCAAAGTAGCAGCTGCCCAGGAAAAGGCCTAGATATAATATGACTGCTGATTTTTGAACTGCTATGCATGCTGTGTATGCCTGGAAACATAACAAATGTGCACGGCTTGGCTTGTAGCACCTAATTTGCAATAATATTGAAGTCCCCCACAATAACTCATTTACTCTTATAATAAATATATAAAAAAAGACAAATTGCTACATTGAACATGCATTTTCTTCACTGCAAGTAGCTGCTACCCCAGGGAGAAAGCCCTGTGCTGCTAACTAATAGTAAATCCTTTGGAAAATCATGTGTCATAATGATGGACAACCAGGGAAAGGGTATTAAATAGATTTAGAGGTTAGATACTCTAACAAGAACAAAAGAGGCCTTTTGCAAGCTAGTACCAATCAGAGCTGGCTCATTGGTATGATTAGCACCAAGTCCAAAGAAAGTTTCCATTATGAGACAAGACAAGAGAGAGAATTTAACCCAAAACCTTTCTAGGAAGATCAGTCTGGGATAGGTCAAATCCCCCAAAAGATCAGATAACTTCTTGGTTTTCAGGAGACTTTAGGAGACATCATGGTCTCTTCAAACTACTTTTAGGTTGGGGTGCTTCTTGCTCCATCTTTTTTCTTTTATCTATTGGCATCTCACAATCCAAAGCATATCTGAGCTAGAATGCATTATGATTGTATGACCACAACAAAAAATACAGATGGTCTGAAAACACATCCAATGGACAGAAAAGAGAAGAGAAAAAGTGCATTACCTAGGAGCTGAAGCAACACAAGATAACAACATGACTTTGCTTCACCTTTAGAAAACTGCTCATATGCATAAATTTATCCACAAGGGTGATTTTTTTGGCAGGAGTGAGATCTAAATACCAGTCTTCTGCAGAACTGTACAGAAAGAAATGATCACATCCAGATCTGAACTTCAGATCCAGCCAGAATTTTGGCCTGAACGGATTTCCACCAGCACTTTCTAATTAGATTTGATACACTGGGGGTGTGGGAACTTTAATTCATCATAAATGTCTCAAGTTTATTTCATTCAGAAGCAAGGAACAACCCAATCTTGACAGAAACAAAGGGAGAGAGTCTTTTAATTTGTATTTTTGTGGACTCCCTGGTATCTTTCATATCTGCAGAACACCCAGCTTTTTGCTGACTGGCTCCAAGTTTCTTCCTCCAGAACATTTTCTATTGTTTCAGATACATCAGCCCATAGTGATTTATCGCTATTTTGCGATCATTATCAGTTTACTATTTTAACCAATACACCATAAATCAAGAAGAAGAATGTTAGGTGGAACTTCGTAGTGTAGCTTTCATTCATTACCTGCAAAGATTATAGCCATTTCATAAAAACCAATATCAGAGAAAGAAGCTTATTGGCAAGGACCACTGAAATTCATTTCATGCTTCAAAAGTTTGTGATTGGTCTGGTAAGAAAAAAGCCTCAATTGTTGGAAATCATTTTTTCTTTTAAACCAGCAAACACCCAAGACTGAGCTATGTCAATTGTATGCTGCACTTTCTACTCAAATACAATGGAGACTATTCCATACCTGTCCTTGTAAAACCCACTGTGCTTACTATTCATGAACTGCTGGAAGAGAGATACATAAAAGGCAGGTCACCAATACATTACACTTACTGCTCTGCAGAGTGGTGGCACTCTGAAACCAGACTTTGGGAAAGTCAGCTGCACACTTAGCATAAGGGACTGGAGCATCTGTCATGTGAGGAAAGACTGAGAGAGCCGGGACTGTTCAGCCTGAAGAAGAGAAGTCTCATGGGAATCTGATCAATGTCTACAAGTTTCTGAAGAGAGGGTGTCAAGAGGATGGGGCCAGACTCTTCTCAGTGGTGCCCAGCAATAGGATGAGAGGCAACACGCACAACTGAAGCACAGAAAGCTGCGTCTGAAGATAAGGAAAAAATTCTTTACTAGGAGTGTGACTGAGTACTGGAACAGGTTGCCCAGAAAGGTTGTGGAGTCTCCTTTTCTGGAGATACTCAAAAGCTGCCTGAATACAATCCTGGGTAATGTGCTCTGTGGGACCCTGCCTGAGTAGGGAGGTTGGACTAGATGATCTTCAGATGTCTGTTCCAACCTCAACCATTCTGTAATTCTGTGATGATGTTTCACACTCATATGGGGGATATTCATAAAGGGAACAATATGGGATCTGTTTTCTATTTGTAAGTTGATTCAAGACCAAAACTAAAACCTTCCCCTGCATGAAAACTGAATGAATTTGGCCAAATTCACTTCATTAATGTTTGTCATACCTGGATATCTGATGTCCTGCTTAGTTCTCGGTTCTTCTCCAGACTGCTGAGAAACTTCTTGGGCTCATCCGAGCCTCCTCCTTCCACTCACTTCTCACAGGATCTCAAAATACATTGAGGACTATAAATCACCATCCATTGTCCTGGTCTAATAACCTGCTAACAATGCCCATTCTGTAATCGGGTCAGACCTTGTATCTACCTTGGTTGTCCCAATCTGAAGACTTTTCTCCAGATTTTTTTAATCTTCCACGAGTTTGAGTGCTTGGACAAATCTATTGCAGTAATCACAGGGTCTTGATTAGCAGTTATCCACTCAGCCATCTCCAGTGTACAAGCACCAGCAGGGCCACGAGTCCCACCAGGGAGCTCATCAGGACAGACAGTAGAGGAGGCTGGGACTGAGCCTTAGCCTTCCAAAACCTGGAGCTGAGCTCCCAGCTGGGCCAGCCACCTTTTGCCAGAAGAAGGAGCCTGGGTCCACAGTTGTATTTGGGTGGGGAAGGGTCTGGGCAGATCTCAGTCCCTGGGTGGGCATTGAGCAGCATCAGCAGAAGGCCGGGGAGGGTAAGACCTGGGTAAGACTCTCCAGCCCAACCTTGAATGCCATCTGACTCGGAGACCCTCTGTCAGGGGGTCTCTCTCACCTCCTCTCAGTGTACATTTATTGGGAGGTCTCATTAGTTGCATGTTGGGGAAGCACTTGGAGGGCTGACATACACAACTTTTAAACTTCTCTTCCTACTTTCTTCTTTTCCGAAGAGAATAGTCTGAGCCATCTCTTCCTTAGCCTCCTCTCCATATCCAGACTCTCAGGAGCGTGCATCAAACTTGGGTTGCACAGAAAGCACAAACACACGCTGCTAATTTACACTTTAAGAGGCAGAAGAGAAACCTTTCTCTTCGACTTACCATTTGTTACTCAAATGCCTTTCACCCTGTCACAGTTACTGGGGGAAAGCTGCTGAACTGGAGCTGTAGAGCTCCTGCACAAGGCTTCTTGATGTAGCGTATGGACTGAACATCAAGTGGACGGCTGTGCACAAAGGTGTGGTTACCATGAATCATTTATTACCCCAGCTAAAGCTTTAGGAACAACATTCACTAATGTAAAAGATAACTTGACTCTGGGAATACTGCTGTCACGCTGGCTGCATATTTTACAAGGGGAAAAGATTCCTTTAGGTCTGTTTGTTGCATTAACCCTTTCAAGCCTGCAGTTTTACTGCAAGGGCAGTTTGATCTTTTATTTTCCTTGCAAGCAGAGAATACCAAACAGCACCCTGAGTTTTTATTTAAGTTTCTGTACAGTACACCCAACCATTTGCAAAGACTTGGGGGCCTGGAAAACGTTGGAAAAGAAAGCTCAGTGGAGGCAGGAGCAACATATCTTTATTTCTGTCTGTATCCAATTGTGCAGCTACCTTGAAAACATTTGAGCCACACTGCAAGATTATAAATAACAACAGTGGAAAACAGCACGTCCTGTCCTCTGTGCATCACCAGAACATAACCTCAGCCAGAATTTATCTAAGGGCAAGTATAAATGCAAAGCAGGAAAAATTTCCCTTATTCAACAAGAGATATTAAATTAATGATTCTCTAAGATGCTCCAGAATACTTCCTTAATCACTCCCAGTTGGTGGTTTGATGTCAAGAAGAACCTTGTGCGCCGGTCAGTGCACCAGCGTGGCACAGCGGTACATACCACGCATTCCCGGTGGGAGACTACTGCCAAACACACAGAATTTGCGCTTTTCTGTACACAAAGAGCAGCCAGATAACTTCAATCTGAATGACCTTACGTTGAGATTAAGAAGAACATGAGGGACTACTCCAACTCCATGTCTCTTTCTGACAGTCTGCACTGAGATTAATGCTAAATGGTTACCTATCTCTGTGAGGAGCAAAGAGCTTACAAATTTAAACACATAATATATACAATGCAACAGCCCAGTTAAAAGATGCCTCGTCTGCCTCTAGCTTCAATTTGGTGACCTTCCAAAATGCTAGATTGTTGTCACTGACCCCTCCAAAAGTGTGGATATTTACTTGCACTTCTTTGGCCCACAGAGTCTCAAGAAGCGAGAGAAGGGCCTCTCTTGCAGATTTTCAAGGCTTCTTCTAGCAAAAAGCAGAAATGCGGAAGCACCACAAATAGAATTAATTAAGTTTACTCAAGAAGAAGAACCTGGGCCAGGATTTTTCCTCTAAGTATTTCATCCTGCTTTCTAATACTGCACAGCTCTTGTTATCCACATTCCTCCTCCTCCCCTGAGGAAGGATCTTGCAGGAAGGACTTGAGGGAGAGGCAGCAGTGGGCACGGTGTGATGGCCGAGCCCCAGGGCCAGGAGCTGCTTGCCGAGGGCAGTGGATGCAGCGGACAGCTCTGCCTGCCTTACCTCAGCGGGCTCCTCAGCCAAGGGCTCTACCAAGCATCAGTGTCTGCCTTCTGCTCCAGCAAGCTAGGGTTCCCCCAGGCCACCTGCCCTCAGCCATCCCCAGGCCCCACACGCCTCCCTCTGAACACGAATGGGCTTTTCTGACCACACGGCTTACGTATGTTCCTTTTTACATATATACCTCAGCGTGTCAGGAAGGGCTGAAAGACAAGCAGCTCTTCGCTGCCTTTGGTGAGAACATGATTTTGTCTCCACCACGCCAACCTACCCCCTCAAACGCTTTGGAAACCTTTCTCTCAGCCACCAACGCATCAGCCAGCCAGGTCCTGTGGGACGGTCCCTCAGAAACCTCCTCACAAGGGCTAATTGCTGAGCACCGCTGAATACTCATTTCTCCTTTGGGGCTACTTGACATACGCTGAGACACAGGGGCTTGGGCAGCGGGACACTGGAGCCAGGCACTGCCTCCTTGCCCCGTGGCACGCTGGCAAGCAGCGCTGCTCAGCCAGGCCGCGTAAGGCCAAGCAGAAGAAAAGCCACGGTGAGAAGGTGCAGATCCTTCACCGGAACATCCCTCCCCTCCCCCTGCAGCCACCCCGAGCTCATTCCACACATCTATAATGAATCAGGCTCCAACTCATTAATAAAAAATGACAAGCCATCGTCTCATCGAATCCTCCACGCTGGAACGGCATGCAGATAAAACCCCCAGCTCTCCCTCCTCAATTCCTCTGTGGCCCGGCAGCTAATGAGACTATGAGATGGACAGGACAAAGTGAGCTGCAACTGCACAGAATGCAACTCGCAAGAGAAGGGGAAATAACCTTTTCATTACAGTCATATGACTTTAATTTTAATGCCTTTTTTTTTTTTTTTTATCTATACTAACAAAATGGCAGGATCAGAGGCCTTGGTAGAGCCGCCACCCAGGTCACTGACTTGTAGGAACATCACGAGACAAAGGAGTCGAGCTCTGCCATAGCAATGAGCTGCTCCCTGCTTCAGATCCCAAGATGTCCTGTGAGTCAACGTGATTCAGAAGTGCAAGATTTCTAAGCATTAACAAAAATCAAATATTAGGAAAGTAAGGTAAAATAAGCAACCTAATGAGATTTGCAGACACCGACTCTCTCCAGGGAGTTTGCTGGGCACTTTGAGTCACAGACACTTTAATCATTGCTCCTAAACTCCTCTTCATCTACTACATCTCTGATCCACTGTGACAACACTCACAAAGCCACAAATCTAATGTTCTGCATTTCCAAGTGAGATGAGGGATCAACAAAAGGAAATGGTAAAACAAATTGCATTGTCTACCCAAAATTCAGAACTGCATCCAGCAACATCCTTATTTAATAATCTTGGGTTAGACAGTGGAGGAAATACAAATTACAGATCACAATTTCATATATACAGCACAAACTTCATTCTGCCTAGCATTCTTCATGGGAACTACAGCCGAAAATATTTTATGCAATTAGAGGGATAAATAGCAGTAGAGAGGGAGAGAGGAGAAGAGAGCCAGCCCAACGGCATCAGGAAGGGAAAGTTTCCATCCGAGAGGTGGAAGGGGACAGGAGGTGGACGGGGAAGGTCGACAGTCGGCAATGAGGGGTGCAGGAGGCAACCCTCCCACAGAGACAGCGTGGTCAGCTGGGGGTGCGATGTGCCCCTGTATCAGCCCCACTTCTAACTGCCAGCCCTGAGCTGCTGCCTTCCCCTTCCGCCTAACTTCGGTTTTAATCCCTTTAATTTGCACATGATGGAGATCTCTGTTACTGTGCTGTAGGTCTGTGGTTCAATCCCCACGGGTGGTAGCAAAGGAAACAGAAATATCATATTTGGGCATAGCGGAACTGGGGTTTTCAATTAAGAAAACAAAGAAATTTCACTTTGGCAAATCAGAAAAAAAAATGTTTTCTTGTACTAGACATATGAGAAGATCAATTCAAGAGCTCCAAAAGAAATAAAAAAGTTTTGGCTGTCCAGACTATCTTGAATATATTAATACAGGCTTTAATTACATAATGACACACCATTTTTGTCCCCAGAGCCTTTGCCTTAACCTCAAGGGAATCACTTTACTAGGGCAGATGCTCAAGGAGGTAAATAAGGGAAGACGGTCATTAGAGTGATACAAGCAGGAGGTGCAGCACCGCACCAGCCATCAGAAGTAATATATGGCTAAGGACTGGTGGGCGGCTGGGATTTTTAACTCTAGGGTGATATATAACATTAGCTCATAGTTATTTGTAATGCGATAGTGCTATCTAAAGCTCCAGTAAAAACCATCTCTGCCCCCACTGTTTGCAAGACGACGACCCCGGTCCAAAGAGTCTGTGGTCACAGCAGATGACAAAATATGACTGGGGGATGGGGTGGAGTAAAATCACGATAACACAGGTAATGAGAACTAGTGCTAAAAAGCTACGGTTAACATGTGCCAGCTGCTCTGCCGTTCCCAAAACCCTGGATCTGAGCTTAGCGATGCTACTGCTAGTTTGGTCCCGGCCAAATATATGGATGATTCAACAGGAAGGCCAGGAACTGCCCGTATCCCAAACATCTTCGGCCAGCCCACCCCTACAGCAGGAATAATGAAGTCAGTTTTGCAAACAAAAGTTGTGCATCTGCCAGTTGCGATTGCAGATCGCACATTCCTGCACCACGACCAGACAACGGGAAAAAAAGCAGCGCGTTGTCCCGGGGTCAAGTATTCCTTTCTCTCTCTCTCCCTTGTGTGCTGTACACAGAGGGAAATTATGTTTGCTTTCTGGAAAATATTTATTCATTTGAGGCAAAAAAAAAAAAAAAAAAAAAAAGAGAGCAGCAGCCTAGACCCTTCACATTTAAATAAGAAAAACTCTAAGAATTAAGATCATCTCTTTAGGGACATTTTTTTTTTTTTTTTCGACTGTGAAGACTTATGCTTTTTGAGTGTGCAAAAATGCTGAATCGGCAGTGTGAACTGCCCACAAAACTCCCTACGGACTCCCTCCACACACACGATTTAAGGAGTATGAGCTTTCCCACAAAGCACAAGGATGTCTTCAAACTGGAGAGGTTAGGCACTTCAAATGCAGAGCGAATAACAATTCTATTTTAATTTCACACACACGTCCAGGTGTCCTTGCACATTTACAAACCAGTGTCTGTGGACCAGTGTACCAGAGAGCTGTGCCTGATGGTAGCCCCAGCCTGGCTTCTACCTAGCTTTACTTTTTTTTTTTTTTTTTTGGTCTGCAGTTAGTACTTTCAGCCAAAAGTGATATGAATAAATAAACATCCCCTGAAACATGCAGCTCTGGGCGAGAGTCCAGCAGCAGCCCCTGCCTTGCACTGAACCAAGGGGACGAACCAAGGTTTAATGTCCAGAAATGGTATATGGGGATATTGGAGTCCAGGTCCCAAAGCACAGGCTCTCTAGGCCACAAGCAACTCACGTACACTTTTTCTATAAAAAAGTATATGGGATTTTTGCAGAAACAAGTTCTTCATGTCCATCGTGTTGCAACAGCACTGCAGCTATAGGAGGTCTGGGATTGGGGTCTCTCTGCACCATGAGTAAACATCACTCTCATTGCACAAAGTAGCAAAGGAACATGAAGGGTGGATGTTTCTGAAGCACTCAGTGCTAATTCGACTTGCTTTTCACTTGTTTCCTTCTCTCCCCATGCTTTTATCTGGGACTTTTACTGTCATTTTTTTTTCAAACAGCAAGAGTTGAGCCACTGCCACGTGCTTTAGAAAATACCAGCCATAATAACTCGCTCCAAACAACGTGATTAGTTTGTGACAGACCATAGCTCTCGAGTCCTAGCGCAGTGTTTCAAAACAAAATACAAACAAACAAAAAAACAAGAACAACAAAAAACAACAAAAAAAACACCACATTTTTCCCTAAGCCCAAGCACAGTTTGTGTAGTTCCCGCAGGTGACCGGGGCAGTTTGAGCAGGGCTGCTCTACCACCATCGGACACAGTGGCCGTCCCCAGGAGCCACCCCATACCCTGCCCATGGCAATGATGAGACGGGTGAGCGCTGATATACGGGTGATACCAGGACTGATGGAGAAGGAACCATGCAAAAGCCAGGAGAGAAAGGGGAAACTGCGGCTCAGCTGGGGAGAACTTACTTTGAGGTTGCTCATCTCCACCAAGCTCTGCCCCGTGGGGACAGGAGCGATGTCTAGGCACCACCAGGGCCACCACGTTGCTTGGCAGTGTCCAACGCCACCATCGAATGCAGCCTCAAGGCTCCTGGGGGGCATCAAAATGGCCCTTGGCTTGCTGCCTGCCACATCGGGCTGGTGCTTAGGGAAGCCAGCAGAGCCAGCGAGAGGTTCAAACACTGTCCTGTCCAGCCGTGCCGGCTTTGGGACTTGCAGGTGTGCGTTACTTCTGCCACGACCATTATAAAGGACAGCGCTCACCAAAGGAGTGCCAGAAGTTGCATGAAGTTTGGAGAGGCACAGGAATAACCTCTCCTTGCGCAGGGCAGCAGCCCTGGAGTGTGGGAGGGATATGCAGAGGAGGAAGGAGAGAAACATGCTCCTGACCAACTTGTCTGTTTCAGGCAATTCACCCCCTCCTTCAAATCCCACACTTGTGGCACAAGGAGGCAAAAAACAAACAGTAGGAAAAAAAAAAAAAAAAGAGCTGCATTTTGTATACAGAATTCCTAGGTTTCAGCCTCTCGGACTCACTTTTTTTTTTTCTACAAAATCAAGTATGTGAATCTTAATGTGTTGTACAGAGGGAATTCAAAGCCCCTTCTTTACCCGCTAAAGTTGATCTGAGGCTCCACTTGACAATGTTGATAAATATGTTGTGCTGCATTATTCATGCCCCTTCCCTTCCCGCTTCTGCCTGGCAAGCGGCAGCCGCTGCTGGTGCAAAGTTGCGAGCAGAGAGCCCTGCCCTGCACAAATACCTGCAGTAAATACAGGACAAACGACATGCAATGCACGGCGACATCTGCCGCCTCTCCTGTTCCCCGTGCTCGGCTCTCGGCACAGCAGCCGCTGGGGGGGTCTGGGGAGGGGGCTTGCAGGCTCTGCAGCTGGAAGCCACCATGCAGGGCTTGGGCTGCAGCTGCATCGAATAAACCGCTTGGATAAGGACAGAAAACACCCCAGCACTAAAAACATCTGAGAGCTGAAATTCTGCTGATGAGCGTCAGGAGATCAGCGGTTTACAATGTGAGCAACATTCCTTCAGCTACTCATCATCATCGTAATCATCATTATAAATCTTGGCAACCAGCAAAAAGCATCCATTGTTTCTATCCCTTATTTCTTTCCCCTCCAGATCTGCAGACTTAGTGACGAGGATATTTTGTTGTGGTTTAATCCTCAGTGGTTTATCCAGGCTACGTAGGGGACCACCTCCGATGAAGACACTTTGCTGCAGCAGTGCAGTACGAGCAGTCGTGCTTAGTGGCCAAATAGGGAGAAGCAGAAACTTTAGTTTCTTCTCTTCCAAGGCCAGTGAAGGGGCTGATACTCAGAGTTTCCAGGTTCTTCCTCTGACGCTAAAGACCTTAACCTCTCTGAGCTTCAGTTTCCCTGTTTGTCCACCACCACCAGTGTGACCCAAACAGGCTTTATATGGTTTCAGTAAAGCTTTTGTGCCCAGATGCATGGAAATACTACCTCATCTAAGGTCTTTCCACTACAGCATACATCTTGCTCCAACAGGCAAAGCCATTAAGTCCCAAAGAAAATTAGAGTCAAGTCACGTGTACGCTTCCCTTGCACTAGTCAGGGATCCACAAAGATTTCAGGCTACTTAAAGAGAATAAACCATGAAAATGCAGGTTTGCACACACATACACTTTCTGTAGGGAGAAGCCTTGACAGTGGTGAGCAGTGGTGAGTCATGACAGCATCTGACCCCTGAGCCCGTGTGAAGCTGAGATGATGCCACATTACTGTTAAATGAGGCAACATCACAAGAGTCACACAAAATACGTGCTGTGCTGTCGGGTTGCAACGCTCGGGATACATTAGGACTTGCGGAGCTGTAATGGGAAAGGCCTGCGAAAGCAGAGGTATCCTGGAAAGGTGCAGCAGAGCACAACCCTTAATGCAATCTAGGAAGCAGCAAAAGCCTCAAGAACAGCACTGTCCCACCAAAACAACATCCCCGTGGCTGCTTGCCCCGAGTGATACATTTCTGCTGCACAAGTGTTTGGAAAAAGCCAACAAAAAAGGAGTCCAGGGTGACAGGAGATTCCTGTAGTCCCTTTTAACAGCTTAGAGATTCCCCCTACTATGTCTATTATATTCTTGTAACTAATACTCGACACAGCTGCCAATTTGATCCTTATTAAAACGAACTGTGTGTGTTCATTTCTCGTAGGAACACTGGTGTCTGAATTCTGGGAACCAACTGAGATTTGGGAGGCTCTGTGGCTTGGGGCAAAGAGCTCTTTTTAAAGAGCTTTGCCAAGTCAGGACTGTGAATGGTTTTCCCCACTTATAGCCTCCAGACCTTTATTATGCTTGGGCTGCAACATGTACCCAGCTCCACCTCCGCCAGACCAAAGCTGCTACTTTGCCTATGAGTCATAGCAGGCAGAAATGCACATCCTCTGCTCCATACCTGGCCTGGGATAAACTTTCCTTCAGTTCAGAGGCTCCTGATAGGGAAAGGATGAGATATGAGACTTTTGAAGCCGGGTGGAGGAGCTGTTCTGCTTGCTTCTCGCCATGAGACTGCCGACTTCCCAGGCTAAGTGCCCGTTCTTTACACCATTAATTGCTATTTGCTCTCCAACCCACTACCACAAATGCACCACTCCCTTTGTTTGCTCAGCACATCCTAACCCAATACCCATGGGACAGCCGGGGCGAGCTGCATTTGGTGTGGGCAGCAAGGCTGAGTGTAGTGGCTGGGCCGTGGGACAGCTAATTCGCCACCTGGCTGGAGTGGGTTTTGCAACCTGTGCTTGGCCCCGGGCTGCCGCAGTTCAGCTGCTGCTCTTATCTGAGCAACAGGTTTAGAAGCTGAACTCAGGAATCTCTGTGTTACCTGGTGGTTGCTTAGTCATTGCATTTTTCCTTACAGCTCGTGTTCTTCTGGCCTGGTTTTTGCCTGAAGCCCCGGTTTCTCTGGTCGGCGCATCTAGTCGGAGCTGTCGTATCCGTCATCTCACAGAGCACGTCAGGCCCTTCCCAGGACAGAGCACTTGAAAGGGGTGTGTCTGCGCCGCAGAGCCCTGACCGAGATCTGATTCATCCCCAAACCCAGTGGTGTTGGGATCTCTGGGTGTTTGGCTCCAGGCCATCCCCTTATTAAATACAATTACAAACTGGTGCTTTTACCACCAGAAGAAGTTTGTACTTGTTAGATCAGGAAAAAAATATACATATTGGAATACATTTCTCCTGATCTGACATGTACGAACATTACCTATGCACCCAAACACACGCACGCATAAATATATTAGCCTACAGTAGATACTGCCTTCCCCAGTGCTCAGACCCTGAAACCCGACGATTTCCTCCTCGAGTGATGTTTTACTTGGTCTAACAAACTGCAGACAGCCATAATCAGTTGCAATAAATGCATCCTGCAGAGTCTGGAGAGGGGAAGGTGACACGTTTAAGCATCAGTTATTTGTCAATATGCTCCTCGGAGCTGGCTGGGAAACCAGCCGTGTATGTCTCCCCCCGGGCACTTTGGGACAGGCTTGGACGCTATTCTCCCTGCAAACCATCATCGCATCCTGGAAACACTCCTGCTAAATCAATACAGGTATTCAAAGTGTAATTAGCCCGAGTGAGGGGATATGACTGTCCTCCTTTATAAACACCAGCTAATTAATTTTCGGTGTCCCTACAGAGACAGGCAATGTGATGACCATTATCTGAAACATATAACAAGAACGTTACTGTTATTAAACCCAGAGCCTGAAAAAGAATGGGAAAAGCCCCGCTAAGGAGATATACATCAACACTCGACTACCCCTACGGTTTAAATACTCAGTTAACAAACCTCACAGACGAACATTTACTTTACTAGTGCCAAAAATAACCCTAAATTCAGTACCAAAAATTCTCATTCTGTTAATGTGTATGGATTTTCTATGCAGTCCTTGGCATCCTCCTGTTCTCCTCCCCTCCCACTGAGCACTTTGTGTGCAAAGGAACTGATAGTAAACTGGAACATCCCTTGAAATACTTTGAAAGCCTGTTGTGGTGCTCACAGGGCTCTACGCTATGTAAAAGCCACATAAAACAGAGCAGCAGTATCTTTGCGGCAAGGCTTGGCATATCTGTGTATACTGAATCAACATAATTATTTAGAATCCATCTCTCCCCGTGTAATTTCTTTATCCTGCTATTGTGTTGCAAAGAAAGAAAACCATGAAGAACTGATCATCCATGCACCCTCCCTCTTGAGTTGTTTTTTTTTTTGAAGTTAAAAAAATTCCTGGTTGTAATGGGGGCAATCTGCAAACGGGAAACCATGAGCTTTGAAAAAAGCACAATCAGAAGCAAAAATGGCTGTTAAAACGCAACATGGAAATCTCAACTGGGAATCGAAATGGTCAGCTGTAACGCACCACGCGCTACCTCCTCCAAATGTGAGAGATTTTGACACATGGTTCCTCAGGGGAGCCCTTTGCCATAAGAAACTGGCGTGGCCAAGAATTTAGCACAGGTCAGAAAAGACCTCAGCACCTGTACAGACATCAACATTACCAAACAACGAAAAACCAAGTTAAAAGATGAGCTTTGGAAAGGGAGAAGTTTACTTTGTTGGCTCTGAGGCAAAGTCTTGTGCATCTCTTCTCTTAAGGAGGTAGCTCATGGTAGCAGGTTGAGCTGCTGAACTGTTAATTCCTAAGCCTCAGAAGGACTGGGAAAATGAGGAAATCACATCCTGTCAAAAGTGAGGAGTCTCATCATGGGGAAAAAGAAGCCTAAGAGGAAATCACAGTTCAAAATAGTCAAATAAATAAATAAACAAAAGCAGAGATCTCACACTGGCAACTGCATAAGCTCCTTCACAGCCATTTGCTTCCAATCATTCCCTCACAATCAACGAACAGAACTTTTATTAAAACAGATTTGTTATTCATTAAGAGAAATAAACACACAAGTAGAATAATTGGCAAGTCGCACGCGTTTGTAGTTACAATGCAAATCTCACAAGGCACCTCCGCTGCAGAAAACGAACTGGATTTTTCATTGTAAAAATACTACATGTACATATCTCAATGTCAACCATCTAGGCACATTTTGCATAACAAGAGCCACGCAGATAAACCATGAACTCTTTGCAAGACAAGTTTCTATGCAGCCATTAAATGCAAATGGTTACTATGCAATCTCCCATGGAAATCAAATGAATATAATAAAAATAGTTTCACATGTGCATAATATGGCGTACAGATGCTCCTTGTACAACATGAAGAGCAGTTACAGTATAACTCATCTACGATGATAATCGCTTCTTTCTTAAGGCCTGGAATCCCGACCAGAAGTGTACATGTAATTGCACGCCTGCTTTTGCATATGCAACTGCTGTCGCTGCAAGCATAAATTAAATATGTATATTGCTACATAAAAAAACTAGTCATTTACTGACATGAATTCTCTCGAGCTCTTTCCAACTTCTCAACTATCTGACTGGACTTTTGGCATGGTGCTAACAAAGCCTGCTTTTACACTCTCCATTTATTTACTGCGTGTAAGAAGGAAACACCCACGCTTAACTGCCAGCAACTCTAGGAAATTGCAAAGATGAAGTGCAAAATCAGTTATAACCTCGTAACATTTCTTTTTTACATTTACATACTCATTCAGCCCAACTCATGTATTCAACTTCAGCTTTGGGCACATGCTTAAATATCACTGAGCTCAGCAGGGACACCACCAGCAGAACGCATACAGGAGCAGAGCACTGATGCTTATGGGGTAGGGATATGGTGAAGGCGCTTGGAGCCCTGCAGAGGAGAGCAAGGGGAAGCAGGACCATCTGCAGGCAGCCAGGATCAGCTGTGCCTCCACCCTGGGGAGGTTCAGCCCCCCGCCCCTGCCCTGCCCGGGCAGTACTGGTGGGAGATGCCAGCTCATCCCTCATCCCTGCTGTGCATGCAGAAGGGGGCTGCGATTGCCTCTTTGAGCCAGCCTGTGTACCAGATGTGTTGTATCATACTGTCTGGGCAACCGCCGAGTGACAAAACAGGGTAACTTTTGAAGAAAATGGGGCTGGTAAGGAGGAAAGCAAACTTGACCGTGAGCAACCCCACTGATGGCAGAAACAGTCCGACATCCCAAATGGAGTAAACTTTCTGCCACCCTTTCTTAGGTTGAAACAAACTTTCAGGCTGATTCTTGCTCTGGCTTGGTAGCATGTCCTGGTCCTAGCAGGAGACAACACACCTACAGCATGGAGCAGGACTGGCGGCCAGTGCACACACATGGCACACGGAGCTTTAGCAAAATACTTCCAGTAGAAAAAAAGGCAGAATCCATCTCTCTCTCCATGACATAGTACAAAAAACGTGCACAATACTGCATATTTAATTGCACTTCTAAAAAAACACCTATTGGACATGATGTCTAAAAAGAAAGGGAGAAGAACAAAGCCACCCGTGCCTTTTAAGTAATGGGATGCTGAGGAATGGTGTTTAATAAAATTTGCTGATACATCCTTGCCAAACCTGCAATAAGGATAAATCCTCTACAAAGAATAAAAGGTCTATTTGCACAGGAGAAATTGAGTTATCTGTGCTCTGAATACCACTGGAAACTTTTGAAATCCAACCCTTGTGTACTACAGTCAGCTGCCAAACTTCACAAGTCTTCTAGTAAGCAGTTGCCAAACTACCCAAGAATCAAACCAGCAACAAGCTCTACTAGCCATGGCTGTTGATTGTAACCATGTACAATTAACATAATAATAATAAAAATAACAAAGATTGCATGAGTGTTTAGCTATTCTTTTCTTATTCCCTTCCCTTAACCAGTGTTGTAGGAGCCTAAAGACCCCAAAACTTTCTAACATTCAGGAAGCTTCTGCAAAGTCACGGTGTCCTTCCAGTGTTCACCAAGTCAGAAACCTCATGGAAGCAGGAAACAATTGAGGAAATGATTCCAACAACTACCCATAGTAGATGGACCTGCGAGTCCTTAGTTTTCTTCATGGATTTGCCAAAATCAGCTTTAACGAAGAGCAGCTTTCCTGCTTCCCCCTTTTATTTATGTGCAGAACATGAACACTTCTCTACCTCAAAGGACTTGATTTTCTAAAACACTTTGAAATCCTCATAAACAACTATAAAACCAGTTATCTTGATGGAGATCGGGACAGGAAAAAGGGTAAAGAAGGAACCCTACTGGGTGAGTTTGATAGGACCATGTGTGTGACCTCCACAGTACTGCACGGGATTTAGTGTCTCAGGGCATCAGTCTCAAAGAAGTCAGTGTGGCTGCCTGTCAGCAGCACTAAATTGTTTTGTTTGAATTTTTTAAAGGAACAATAGAAAGTGGAAAAAAATTAATCGCAGCAAAGCAATCAGATTAAAAATCATTTGCAACTAGAGAAATAATATTTTAACAACTGTGGAATAAGGGAAATCCACTATGTAGCTTAACCAGATCAGTTCCATCTGTTATTTTAAGGGGTGAAGCCTGAACTGAGAAATGTGTCACACAGAGGCCGGCAGGTTTGTGAACTCTATCGGGAGCTGCTTAACAGTTGGTCTTAATCGTTTTCCAAGGCACAAAGCTGAGATCAAGATGAATCTGTTTCCCACATTGTTTCCTCCCAACAGGGTTGGATTTCAGATTTGCCTGGATTAGAGTAAAGCCACCGGAATTCCCCACCTGGACATTAAGAAGGTTGGAGGCCTTGATTTCAAAGGCAAGTGGTATGCAGTAATCCACCCTGGCCCCATTGGACTACGACTTTCATTTCTAATCAGAGAATTGTCTTTGCTTTGTGCAAAACATTTTTATTTTTTTTTGTAAAGAAGAGGGAGATTTTATTACATCTTTCCTTTACTCTACCACTTCCTTTTTGAGCCAACAGAATTTTAGCCCAATACTAGTGAATTAAAGGCAGAATCATTAGTTCACCTCTTCCGGAGAAATCAGTAACAGGACCGAGATTTTTAAATCCCAAACTGTTCTTCTGCCTCACCCTGAATTAGCTCATATGTTACTTTTTCACATAATCAGCCTGGACTCAGGGTCTGTGCCCCTCCTCCTCTTGCAAAGCCAAAAAAGTCACTGCACACATAAATCTCTGTGCATAAACCTTCACGTGCCTTTCCCCCTCTAGATGACGGGTTCAGGCTGGACTGGTCTGATCTGCAAAGCGCCGCGGGTCTCCTCAGCACCCTCTCAGGGAGATGGGTCCTGATCACTTTCCCTTCGCACCATGCTCCAACCCTCCCAGCTCCTCAAGTCCTGAGCAGAGACAGATGCACTGGCCAATGAAAAAAGCTTAAAAAAAAAAAAAAAGAAAAAAAAAAAGAAGAGAGAGCAAGAAAACATCAGTTTCCTGCGTAGTCTGTGCTGGTCTGTGGAATGGGTTTCAGCTCCAGTAGGAACCCTCCTGCTGGTATAAACTGTACTCTCCACTGGAGGAGTTTGTTGACGCAGATGAGGCTGGAGAGGCCTCTCTGAGACGATATAAATGCCAAGCTTTGACTAAGGGGATTTTCTTTCAGCAGTCCTGCAAGAAGAAAGGGGGTCACACCAAAACAACAGCACCAAAACTGTACTTCTGCCACCACCTACAGGGCCCAGCAGGACCCCCTGATGTGAGCGTGTCCCATGGGAGCTGAGGACATGTTCTGGAGAAGTCCAGGTGTTTGTCTTAGCAAACTCCAGCCCATCTCAATGTTTATCCACTGAGCTCCAGCTTCCATCAGCTCCCCAAGAGAGTTTACCATGCCAAAGATTTTCCTGTTCCCTGTTCCGGGCAGTCAGTTTCAGTTCATTTTAATAGACTTCATAGGAAGAGCTTTGATTTTGACCCCTGCAAAGAAGTGCCTCTAATGAGAGAAACAGAGACAAGAGCAACACCGTTTGCATCACCCGCATGGCTGGGAGGAGTGTTCAAATATTATCAACTCGAATCTGGAGGACTGAGATGGTTACACAAGTCATCTCAGATGAGCCCTGATAGGATCTTTTCATTTCCCTCTTCCCAAAGCCAGGTGCTGTTGGCTCGCCGACAGGCAGAGGCAGCATGGCTTGGGACCGCTCATGGAGTCACCGCTGCCACAGCTGCCCCTGCGCCGCCTCGCATCAGGTTATCCGTTATCAATCCACTCCAGGGGCTCGAGGATTTACAACAGGCATTTAAGCTGTCACCCGGCTCTGTCTGCCTTAAACATCACTCTCTCGAGTGCGGCACTTCAGGACGCCAATGACAGACGAGCCACTTGGGCTTCCGCGCACCAAGGCATCAGCCACGGGCTTCCCCGAGCCACCCTAACCAGAGCTTTCATTTACCCTAGCTGTTGGGAAGGGCAGAGAGAGAAAAAAGCTTAAAAACCTGGGTATTTCCTCCAAATCTCTCCATCTGTGCTGTTAGAGTGTAAGGTTGGACACTTACAGGTCAAGAGGCAATTCCTGAAGTTACTACATGAAGCAGCCATTTCCCTCGCTTGGCTGCAAAATAGCAGTACCGTTTTACATCAGCGTAGGCAATGAGACTTAAAGAAGATGCAGGACTGGGTATTGTTACATAGCAGTGGAACACTGCAATTTGGAGACAATCTTGCATTCATAGAAAAATAGAAGAACCATATCCCTGGATTTAGAACAATAAGAGAAGACAAAAACCACTGACTGACTGCTCTCCCGAACAAGGCAGGGGTTCGCCTCGTTAGACCCAACCGTATGTGAGGTACCACACAACAGGGTAGCAATCCAAAGTGCTAAATATACAATCACAATCGTTTCACAATTGAAGAAAAAATCCTTACAACATGATGATGTTTGAAGGTTTTATACGAACACATTTTTATCTGTCTGACAGCATATGTTTTCAATACAGACATATTTGGGCCTGCACGTTGCTATTTTAGTGCTAACATTTACAAGTTTATTTGCTGAAGGCAATTTTTAAAGACATTTTGTCAGTGGCCAAGTCCAGCTCCCATTGAAGTTAACTGGAAGACTCCCACTGACCTCAATAGGAAACAGCTCAGACGGTCAGGGCCGGATTCTGAGCTGCCACAAGTTGAGGATACAATTCTTGGAGTGTAATGGGTTTCAGTAAGCCCAGAAGAAGAACACCACCATAGGAAATAACAGTGTTATCCATTAATAAACATATTAGGAGATGGTACCATGTAATTTCTCCCGTGGCTGAGCCAGCATGACAGATCTCCACCCCCGTGCCACAGCTCACCTCCAGCTTTTGCCAACGAGTTGGTTTGTAGGGCTGTGCACTAATGCTTGTGCACACCAAAGCTGAGTATGAACAAAAAATTAACAGGAAAAAAAAATGCAGAGAAGGGAGGATGTTTTCAGCAAGCCAAAGTGGTGTGAAATTACAAGAATTACTCTCATCCTTATAGTCAAGCATAGACAAAAGTGCCTGGAGAATCCCAGCTTTGCTCTCGTCTTTCAGATAATTATTTTCCTCTAGTTCATCACAACTCAGAAAATTTTGTTTAATAGCTTCTAATATTGCTACCATTCTGTAGCTGTACTTCCTTCATTTGACTGCAGAAAGAGCTTAAAAAAATTCCTTGCAGACAGTTTTTTTCTCTTTTTCTTGTTATAAAGTCTACACATGCTACAAGGGCACAGGGGATGGAAAAAGTATTTAATTAGTATTTCCAGAAATATCCTCGCCTAACCCATAATGAGGTCATGCCAGATCATAATCCTCCTCAAATACAAGAGACAAAGTGATTTCCTTTCATACGACATCCTTTTTTTTGGGTGCAGCATTGACAGCTTTTCTGTGGTTTCAAAGGAAAAATAAAATCGAGTCAGTCTGAGCAGGAGAAGTCCAGAAACGCCTAATACATCTTCCTGTGAGAGGAATTCAGCAGGCTGTACCTCAGCAAAGACAGGGGTGAAATTTAATACAACCAGGAAAAAGAAAAAAAAAAAAAATCACACCAAAATCACAGCTCCGATCTACATGTGCCCAACTGAAACCCTTTGAACTGGCTGCTCAAATAATATTTCTCTTAAATCACACAGCGGTGTGTTTGGGCTACCTTTGTCTATTTCTCCTGGACACAGGAACTGACCTTGACTCCTGGGTGGACCCTGGAAATCTTGGAGCGCCACTGATGCCACCGCCTTGCCAGGGCTTGGCTCAGGCTCGCACCGCAGAGCTGTGCTACCGAGGTCCCAACCCTCTCATTGCAAGCCATCCTCCCTTGGAGCTTCCAGCAGCCACAGCACAGCTGGGTTTTGAAGACTCTCCATAAAAAAGACCAGCCCTCATGTGGTCCCTCTTGGGTATGGGAGTAGGGAGGAAAGGAGGCTTTAAGATGAGGAAACACTGAGACCAGGGAATCTGTTCTCCTTGCAACACATTTCACCAACTTTTATTAATTGCTCCTTGTGATAAGTTCAATAGTTTGTGCAGGGCAGACATCCAATATCATCTGAAGACATCTATACCTGCTCACATAGTGGCTTATCCCAGTATATGTTCAACTCTACTGCTAAATTCAGGCAGGGACCAAAGCTCAGGTGGACACCCAGGTTTAGCTTGCAGCTGGCAACAGCTCATCAACTTCCCGCAGTGGTGTAAGAGCCCGGCAAGTGCAAAGCATTTTCTCTCCTTTAATTCTCCAGGATTAAAATAAATCAAAGAGAGGACATTATCCACTTTATTTGCCTGCTTCTGCAAGCATGTTCATGTGCTATTTCACTACAGAAACCACTGGGCAACGTTGATTTACCGGCCAGTCTCAGAAAGGCAGTGGTTCTCCACCCTGCTCTCCCATCCCCCAGTTTATTGTCGAGATCTTGGAACATCAAGTACAGAGTGTGAAGTAATTTAATGGCGGGGGGACTTTTCACCCTCCTTCTCTATCCCAATATGACTAAATTTATTGATTTTGGATTGCTGTAAATTATAATGTAATTATCCTGCTGCACAAGCAGCTTCCCATTCCAGAAATTAAAAAGCAATTCAGGTAAATGATCTTTAGCTATCGTGGTGCATCCCTGCAGAACTCATTAAGTTGGGGGATTAGATGGCACACCAAAACTCTTACAGGGAGGATGACATTGAAAACTACCGTGCCTGAAAATAAAGAACTTCCTCAGGAAGACAACAGGGGCAAAGCTCCTGGTGTGGCTTTTTTTTTTTTTCTTTTTCTTTCCTGACAACTTTGAAATGCTATCGATTTGTACCTCTCCTAGGGTTTCTAATACTTGCTTATTGACCCTTTTTAAAAATAAACACCCTTCCTTTGAGACGGGAATGCTGTTAAGTGGGAAAATTTAAGAAATGGACATCTTCACACCACCACCCATGGAACCTGTTATTTGATCCCGTCGGATCTCAGGTGGAAAAACAGCTCACGCACATTGAAGTCTACATGTACTGTCTGAGCAGGAAGCTGCCAAGTGGCACTGAAGAAAGCTCATCCCATATTTCTAGCTAGTAAAGGTTACGCTTGCAGCTTTCCCTAAAGAAAGAGCTACCTAGTGGGATCTCTAAAAGATCAATAGCTGATTGTAGTCACAGAAGGTATTGCTACACATGCCTTTTGCCAGCAAAACTGTTCCCAACCCTTCTGTCTCACCCAAAGGTGAAGTTTTGCCTCCGTAAAGTTTCCTGCTCCCAGTTCAATCAGTTACAGCATTTCCCACTTGCTGCCTGATGCTGCTGTGATGCTGCAAAACAGCCATCAGCAGCCTTCACACCGAAGGCAGCTACAGTCGGTGGCAGATGAAAGGATATGTGCGCTTGTAGTTTGCACATCATTAAGTTCGTAAAATGCTTTGAGGATGAAATGTGCTACATAAATATAACAGGTTATTAAATATCTTGGTGCCGTTTCCTTCATCGGACTCTGCAGTGGTCGTCGCTGGCTTGTGCCTAAACCTGCTACTGCTATTAAAAAAAAGCTTTCTGGCTTTTGGCTTCCCAAGGGATTTGATCCTTGCCCCCAGCCGATGAGCCTTTCACACCTTCTCGCTGGCCCTGCACAGCTGCTGTGCAGACGCAGGACACGGGGGTCCCGCTGGCTTCGGGCTGCACGCGTACAGCCGCTCCCCTCATTTCCTGCACAAGCGGCAGCCACAGGACTTGAAAGCCCCCACTTTGCTCCCACCACTCTTCCTTAACGTGGCCCTTAATTAACACCGAAGGCAGCTACCATTTTTGAGTAGGGCAGTGCAGAGCCCCAGGATATCAGCCAAATACCGCAGAGATTTATAAACTTGTCAGCATGGCCAGGCTCCCCAGAAAAGAAGCCAAAACCTTAAGTTTAAAATCTCCTACACTTCCATAAATTTCAACTTTATCTGCAAGCTCTTCTCATTATGAAAGTTTGCTAGGTCTGTTATTTTAATTCTAGTAAGTACCATGTCCTAATTTGGACATTTTTCCAGCATTCAGCTGAATTCTGGAGATATATGACATACCCCGGTAGTCTTTTCTCCTGTTAAAAACAATCTCATCCAAACCCAAATCATAATATCTGGTCTCTATTTACACCAGCACAGGCTCCTCTCCCCCAGCCTGCCGCCCCCGCGAGCAAGCAGCGATTGCACAACACGCCGTGGCAGGAGCACGGGACATCACATCTCCCTTCTTTTTTGGGATGCATGCATACTTTTCGAATTTCCTAAAAGGAGAGATTATTTGGTTTTGGCCGAGCATCTGAAACCGCTTGCAGGCCACACAGAAGTTACCGAGTAAGCAGACGACATCCTCCTCTAAAATCCTTACGGACACAAACAGATTTTGAAAACATGTACTTCAACCACCTCAGCAAATCGTTTCCCCGGCGCGTTGGTGCCGTGGGCCCAGCGCCTGCCCTGCTCCCTCCTCCTCGCCCCCGCTCGCTGCGTACAGCGAGGAGGACGTTAGCGCTGGAATGAACCCTCTCCAGTCCTTTTATATAGATTTAGACCGTATAATTTGATCGCGACCACAGGCAGTTTTATTGCCCTGATTTATACGGAGCCTTGCAGGGGTCCTTTCTTCCGTAAGAAAGTGAGATTCCTAGAAGCCCTCTCCCCGCTCCAGGCCTGAGGACAAGCTGTGGGATCCCCAGGGCTTCCCACACAGGCCACAGCAGGCCTGGATGCCGCCTCCCTCTCCCCTCACCACAGTGTCCGGGGGGTATGCACGCCTTGCAGGAGGCGGCTGAAGCACTCCTCAAGTGGCCCTCTCCACGTTGTAGCACTTGGGTCGTCCTGCCTGAGAGGGGACCATCATGTGAAGCCCAGGGCAAAGCACGTCACTCCGTACCTACCACGGTGACACCCCAGTGACAACCCCAGCACCTCTCTCTCCCTCGCCCACTGACCCTCTCGATACTCTCCACATTGCCAAGGAGGTTGGCAGATGGTTTCTCTGACCAAGCCATTACATTTCTGACCCAGGTAGGAAGGGATGAAAATCCAAACAGCTTTGCCACAGAGAATAGGTAGATGTGGCTGTGGGGCCAGGTGTGTTGCTACCAACCATCTGCGTTCCCAGGGCACGTTAAGCCTGGGATCTGTGTTAGTATTCTCCGCCAGGCATCTGGCAGATATTAAATACCAGCCTCCCTAGAGAACTTGTTACCTCCTCATGCTTGACTGGGTGAACATAAGCAAGAGCCATGCTTGTATCTGCTACCTGAAGAGGCTAGATGAAGCCTATCTGAAACTTGCCAAGACCTTGTATCTGTCATTACCATACCAATTTCCTGAATGGAAATCCTGCCTGTCTTTCACTTAATCTGTCCTCTACCTCACTATGTGACCAGAACATGCTGTACCAACTACAAAGACAGGCCAGTATGTGACTCAGAAATGTGATTTCTACAAGTTACCTAGAGGACTACTGCTTCAAAGAGCATCAGGTTTTGGAATAACAGTGTCAACAACCACTGATAGTCCTGACCTGTCACTGACATGCGGTGAGCTACTTTCGCACTGGGCCATGGACTTAGAGAACAGCTTCATCAAAAGTCCAGTTGTCTCAGCGTAGTAGCCTCATCATCACAACTAACATGGATGTTCTTCTTGCTTCTCTACCTTTTGTAGCCTTCTGCACCCAGCCAGCTCCTGTCAAGTTTCTATGAGCTTGTAATTCTTCCACTCCAGTATTTTCATGACTTCTCCCTTTGCTGCCAAGTTCTGCTCATGAAGATCCCACAAAATGGTGTCTTTTGGCAGAAACCCTGCTGTTACAGTTTTGTTCCTTATACCTCTGGCCAAAGGCTGGTCAAAAGCCTTCCCATCCCTCACACAGCTCAGCCATCCTCCTGCACCTCTGGTCTAGGCTATGTCTGCTGCTACATTAATCATCTTATCTAAGTAAATTCTTTTGACCATAATCCACCACAGTTTCCATAATGGACTTTAAACCTCTCTCCACTGCTCTGAGACTGCTGGGACCTTGTGGCTTACCCCATCTTGTAACAGTTCCGCAGAATTTTGAAGCAGTAATCATGTCCTCCCTAGTTATAAGTCCACAGAGCACTGATCAAATGCTGCTGACACCAACTTTTGCCTCATTAAGGAGTATGATAATTGTCTGGAAAAAGTATTTCAGAACTACCTGCAGAACTTCTACCAGAAGATTCACAAGTGGCATGGCCACCTCTGTGTATGACAAACTACTTGGCTCTTCTGTGAGCCACCACTTCATGTACACATCTGCACCCTTCGTATCTGATGAGACACTGTCCCTCCTTCCTGGTATCCACACGCACAGCATTCATGGCCAGTTCCCTGTGCCAGCTGGCTGCCATAGCCTTCAAATTCCCACTGTCTAAGCACGGTTTGGGCCACTAGCCCCGTGCCTCACAAAACACAGGGTTAAGTGAACCAAATTCAGGAGGACATTTCTATTCTGCCCTTAGGACTTAACTACTGGAGGGTTTTGAAGTTGGAACAGAATAGTTTTTCACTTGGGTCACAGAAAGGGAGAATAAACTAAAACCATCTTTATAAGAGACACTGCAGATACTGGCAGTGAGGAAAGGCCCTTTGGGCTGATACTTAGAGAAAGCTCATTTCTATCCCTGCTCAAGTGCTACAGAGGTTAAAGACCTGCTACAACCTGCCATAAAAGGCAAAAAACCACATTAATAGGAAATGTGTTCCCCTCCCCCCTTCCAAATGTATTTTTTATGAGTAAACATTTCTGTATTAAGACTTACTGTCTTCAAAGATCCCTTTTATGTCCCAAAGGTAACCATTTAAGTGATCTTATAACAGCCGTTACTTATCTTTACAATGGGCAATGCACATGAACTCAGTGTCTGAGACTTTCATTTTGCTATATATTTTTTAGTAACGACACATAAATCTGTCCTGTTTCAAGTGTCAGTGACTCTATATGGCCAAAAGATAGCCTTGGATCTTATTTCAGCTGCTAATACATTGCTTGAGTGGAATTAAAATTGAAAGAGGCACAGAGGTGTGCAAAGCTCCCTTTTTCCCTCCCAACCCTTTAAGCTTGCTCACAGAAGTGCAACATGCACAGAACTCAGGAAAAGAGATGCAAATGTTTCATGTTTTTGTTGTTGTTGTTGTTTGGTTTTTTTACATTTTCAGCCAGCTCATATCTATTTTAAGAGTCACTGCTCCAGCATTTGAAATACAGGACCTTGGATGTTTTAAGGCTATCTTTGTAACAGCATGCAAAGGTTCCTCAGGAGTTTTCCAAATGGGAAAAATTGCACCAGATCAAACAATAGCATTGCTGGCTCCTCTGCAGCTGATTACAGTACTAGTGTGCATGTGCACAGCAGGCTAACAGGAAAGAAAGCTGAAACTCAGCTTTTCTCTGAAACTGTCATCCCAAGTCAGTGATTTTCTTCTTCCATCACCTGGTCCCCAGAACGACACCTTTCCTAAGAGTCTAGCAACAAAGGACTTAGATAAAACAACTATATATTGCTTGGGTCAGGGTGAAATCCTAAAGCTCTGTATGGTTTCTGTAAATTCATCTAGGTCCATCCAAAACCCTGTTCAAGTTCTTGAACCTCAGCAAACTATTTGATAAAGTTCACCCCTAGATTATGCACGTAGAAAACTCTGCTAAACTGGCAAAAAAACACTTTCTTGTTGCCATGTAAGAGATTTACGCAACTATAACATCGTGTTCTCCAACTAAGTTTGCCAGAAGAGATTGCCTGAAAATCTTTCTTACTCCAGAGCACAGTGTAACCCCCTAGAAAACGCTCAGTCTCTACGTATCCACAAACAGTCTCTCCACTACAGACATTGAAAATGTCTTCTCTATAACAACTTAACCTCATCTTCCCTAACCCTGCAAATCTGTTTTATTGGGCCGCTTTGACAACAGCAGGTTGACACTTCAGAAATATGAACAAGGTCACCCTTGTAACGCAGCGCTCAGGGGCAGCAGCACCCACTTCATGCGGTGGGGAGGGGGGGAATGGCAGCCTCCATGCATTCTGACCTGTTAAGTGCTTCAGTATGACCAGTGCAATAAACATGCTAACCAGATGCTGATTGATGGGCCTCGAGGCCCAAAGAACAACGCAAGTTCATTATATAAACAGGGGAGTGAAGGGAAGTCAAACAGCTTTCCCAAAATCATGAAGGAAGTTTGGGGCTGGATCAGGAACTGAAACTAATTTTCCCCAGGCTCAGTTCTGTGCCTTCACCGTAGGGAGCCACCAAAAAATTGGGTACCTTCACACAAGCAGCCTCTGGGAGTCGGGTCAGCTTCCCACAACACATAATAATTCCTCTCATTAAAATCAGACGTGCAAACCAATGCCTGAATTCCTCACCTTTGTGTTTCCCTTTTTTTCCTTTAAAGTGTGGCTATAAATGCCTCACAAAGAACATCACCAGCTCTACCTGCAAACTGGTAGGAACAAGGTTTAGCTTAGCCTCAACCTAACAAAAAGGCACTTCCACTCATTCACACAGGACACCAGTATCACCCCAGCGAGCATGCAGAAGTGGCAGCTGCTTGGTTCTCCTGTCGCAGCTGGCCCTCCCCACAAACAGTGGCCATAAACCAAGGAGAGTCCAGGATAGAAAAACAGGTCAGATAAAGATGACAAAAAAATTAACTTGGGGAAAATTAAAATGTTTCCCAAAACTTTGGATCTAGCCCTTACCACTCTCTGCAGTGTCAGAGCATCTCATTAGGTGCAGACATATCTCTGTGCTGGTTTAAACAACCAAACTATAGTGGAAGCAGCGCGCATGAAGCCAAGGCTTATGGGCAGATATCTCCTCTATTGGATGCTTTTCAGGAATACTCAGACACTAAGCTTTTACATCAATACAACTGAAGTTATTAAAACATCAATTTTAACTGGTTACTTAGGGATGCATCTGCTGCAAGCTGTGATTTTTTTGAAAATCTGTCACAGTCAGGAGCTGATCCACACAAGAAAAAAGAGGACAGCTTTCTGGCCCAAACAGTACCATTCAATCCCCACAAATGTTACTGTATTTTAAAGATCAGATATTAATGACAGTAAACATAAATATTTTGCTTGCAGTACTCCTGTTCTTATTTACATTTCACTTGCAATTGGAAGCATTTCCACTGGAATACATTCCTAGAAGTAGCTGGAATTCCAGAAGATAGAAAGAAGTATAAAAAGAAGGAGAAAAGCCCTATAGAACTCTAACAGACTGTAGAAAATGTAGAATTGATTTCAGACAAGTTTGTGTGAAATCTTTTTCATTTGTGTTCAAGTGGGATCACACACAGTGAATTTTTTTTATTTTCATTTTGGACTCAGTCAACCAAAGTACCCAAGCCATAGCTCATTTCTTTCCACCAGAGTATGCCTGATCTCAACCCAACATCACTACAGGAGTCACAGAACACCCAGTGCAGGTTGATTTGAAACACGTGCAAACTCACAAGCTTAATATAATCCTAGACCAGTTAGTATGAAATGACTATATCTACTTAATTCCTCTATGGTAGAGCTAAACTTATGATCTTGGCTTGAGGTCTACTCTCTGGCATTACTGTTAAGGTCAGAGAACTCACCCTGCCAAAACAGCCTGCACAGAATTCCTGGGATCTTGATTTATTTCAGAATTTAAGGATTCTGCTGTTTCTGTGCCACTTGGTTCTGGAAAAATATTATTCATTATAGTCCCCTAATTATAAGCCTTCTTTCAAAAAAAAAAGTTTTAAATTAGTAACAAGCAATTATTGCTTCTGAACACTTTCATAGCCTTCTACAATGTAAAGAAATGGTATTGACTTCTGCAAGAGGATGTTCTCAAAGGCACTATATGATGCATAGACAGCTTATGTTCAACTCCCTTTTGGGGAAAGAAACAACTCCATTTGGCAGACAGACATGAGAATATGAGTCATTTAACCACAATTATGTGGTGTATCAGTGAGACAGGAAGGACTTGCTAGTGGATATGGTGACCCAAGGGACCTGGACTTAAGTCCTCTCCACCACCATGGATGTCACACGTACACCACCTATGAACTTCCGAAGTCGCAGAGATGACTGCTTCTTAATTTGTCTCTAAAACCATGAAACCCCTTAGAGCCACCTTGGCCTTGGAAAATTCTTCCCTGCCTCTCTGTTCCCTGTCTGCAGAATGGCAGCAATGATTTCTCCCTGTCATAGCGGGATGTTCATACACAAGAGGCTGAAGGCAGTATCGAGGCTGACAAAGGTAAGAGAAGAGTTCACAGAACCTGAGCTCCCAGACAGCATAGTTCATGTTCTCTTATTAAAAAAACAAAACAACAACAAAAAAAACACGGCGCAGAGGAACGTGGAGAAATGGTGTGCTCTGCACCACGCTCACCAGCACACGAAGCCATGAAAACAGACTGCCTGTTTTCATTGGCTGCAGTTTAAGGAGGAGACAAGAAATACCAAGTCCTCCTTTCACTCCGAGGTGTGTGGCTGTCTTCTCAAGGCCACGCAGAAATTCTTTAGAAAGTGCCGGGAATACAAGCCCCGTTTCTTGGTACTGGTATTGGATACACAGCATTTCTAGGAACATTTTTCTCTGCCATTCGTCTGACCTCAGGAGCAGTCCCACTGCTCCACAGAGGCAGCCGTGGAACACTCTGCCAAACCCTATCAATTATTTAGCGTCAAAAGGAAGACTTAATCTGTGTGATAAAAGAATGGATTTTATCTAAGGCTTGTTCTCCTTAAAGTGATTTACACAACTGGACTCTCTAGTTGCTTCCCTTAGCATAATTATTTACTTCTGCATTAATAGCCTTCCTCCACTTGGGTTATTTTTAGGAGCCTTTTGTAGCCTTTAGAATTTACTGGTTTTTCCTTGGCTGCTTAGTAGGGATTTTAAATTGCCCATCCCTCTGAACAGGCAGGTGAAACACTAGTCTTGTCAGTGCTGGTGTGAAGCCGCAGCAGGTCTGGGAAAGCTGCTCCCCCAGCTCGGAGGATACCTGGGGGCTGAGTTTGACTCCGACTTGAGAAGCCTTGGGGTGAGATTTCAGTTCAGAGCTGGCAGCCAGGGCTCTCAGCCTGCTCATCTGGCTGCGGGCTGATGAATGTGAATGATGACCTTTAAAACATTAATCTCCTTCCACCTTGGTTCCTGGTTTTAATGCCACTCTGCACAATTTTGGCCAAGTCACAAAGACTTGAATTTGCCCCACCTAACATTAGCTACCTTAAATCAGGCATGAAGTCCTTCAGGGAAAAAAGCACCCATCTCCACAATGTGATTTACGCCCACCCTACTGCAAAGGGACACCTAAATGCAAACTAAACACCTAAAATTTATCCAGCCACCCTCAGACAAAACAATTCCCATTCCCAGTCCCCCATGATTGTGGCAGGTTCAAATGCCATGGTTAATGGATGGTGTTGGGAGAATTAATTTACAAAACCTGTGCAAATTCTCAGGTAAAAAGCTGACACAGAGGCTAAAAATACAAACTATGGCAATACACTGGCAGCACAGAAGAGACAGTCCAGGAAGGCATCACCATAAATATAATCCATTATCACCACCGATTTTCTTACTTGACTGAATATGAGCAATCTACAAATAGGTAAGTTTAGCATTGGTTAAAAAGGTTATATTTAGGTGCCCTCTGAGTGGCACTTTACTGAAGTCTAAACTGTATTCATGGGAAAGGAGATACATCAGCACTTGCCAGAATAAGCTTTTGAAGCTTACAAAGTAACAGAAAAGCAGAAGCTATTATTATGATGACTACTGTTAATGATGATGATAATAGACTCAAAAAATACAAAGGTCTTTCAGGTGGTACTTAGTGGTAGGGATCACCAGTGCCAGAACCAGCCTGTGAAGAATACCTTTTTCTATTTTAAACCCATAAAAGCTTTTGGAGGTGGTGTGCAATCCTGCAACGTGGTTAGGGGCAAGATTAAATTGCTCTGTCTTCAAAGTACTTTGGCATCTGTAATGGGCTGAAACAGTAGGAATCTCTGGTATGACAGTTTGGGGGAGCTGCATACAATCGATAAATGCTGGCTGATATTATGAAATTACTATATCATCAAGTGCTTGGGTGATATGACACAAGCATCTTCTGTGAGGGCTATGTGATGTGAACCACAAAGCCTGCAAACATTAATGGTTATCCACTCTGAGGCTGACAGGGCTGGCTACCACACAGAGAAACCCTGCGCAGGGGCTCAGAAAAAGGGTTTCCCCCATGAGGAAAAACAAACAAACAAAAAAAACCCACCACCTCAACAACAAGTGGCCAAGTAGCGGGACTCCAATCACCTGATGAAGTGAAGGGTTGCCCAACAAAGAATGTTGCTGACTGAAACCCAGAGTTGAAAGCCCTGGATGAGGGAGAGAGATCAGGCAGAAGATGTGGTTTTGTGGCACAGTTTATGGCAATTATTAAAATTCTGTCACATGTAGCTGAAATAATCAACCACCTCCTCCCACAGTGCTCTCCACGATGCCTGTACAACACATATTGTTATTTGAACATAAAAAAGGTGCATCATGGGTTTCCACTTCATCCACCTCTGCGTGGATTCATCTGAACTACCCCAAAGAGCAGGTTTCAAGCGACCAACATAATACAAAGCTTCCAGCTAGCCACAGCCCTTGATATCCTGTGACTGAGGGACAGAATCAGCCTTGCATGAGTGCGAGCATCTCTGGCTTCCCAGAGGGAAACCAGTGGGTACACAGGAGAGACCCGTAGACAATCTGGTCAGCTGGGGGGCCTATGGTGACAAAGAAGCCCACTTTAAGACCCGATGGAATCACATTTAAGACTGACAGAAGCGTTCAGGGAAGAAATACAATTTTTGATTGCTAGCACTCTTACACCAGTGTTGCGCTTAAGCCCTACCCAAGGTGGGGGGCCACTGAGCTACATGCAGAAGATGCTTAATAGAGACAGTGGCTGGCAGGAGAATTTTGCAATCTAAATTACAGGACTTTCCCATCATTCTGTTTTGACCACTTGCTCCCTTCCCTCCTGCAGCCAACCCAGACATTTTTAAGTTGTATACAGCAAAGCAATACAGGGCAGGGGAGCTAAGAATGTGCTTGCACTGGTTATATCCCTTTTTCTGGAAAATGTGAACGACCAAAGGAAAAACGTACTCTTGAGAAGATCCCTGCCCCTCCAGGGTGGATGGAGGAGATGACTTCATAGGGGCTGTTCTCCTAATTTGTCTGAGTCTCAGGCCACATGAACTATATATTTTTCAGTGCAGTGAGGTCTGCTGGGATGCTGGCATTTCCTCCTCCTCATTTACATGGTCTTCCCATAATACAGCGCTGAGACAAGCTGAACTGCACAAGGACGCCCTGCCAACACCACTTGGGGCTTGCTTACAGAAGACCTCTGGAGAGCGATGGGAGGTGCTCCCTGCCCTTCTTCTCTGCCTATGAAAGGGCTGAGTGTGCTACTTCTGCAGCACTGAGCATTCCCGCCAGCCCATAAATCAAGTGACCAAACTCCATCCCAATCTCTGATCCACTGCAGAAAAGCCCAATGCTCTGCCCTTACAGCACACGCGGGGCAAAGAGCTGTATTTCATCAAGCGAATCCTTAATATCAGGGGAGAGTCGTTACCTCCTGGAAGAAAGCATAGCCAGAGTCTTACTGGTTCTGAAGCTTGGTTTCCCCATGTTTACACCAAATGACTTGTTGAACTTCATTATATACAAAGTATTTCCATAGATCAGAGGCAGGGAGACCTGTGCAGCTAACATAAAATAAATTACCACCCTGTGATAAATGGTTCTATTAGCAATCCAGATTGTTAAACTCAGATACAACAGGATGAAGGGAGCACTGCCCCATTCATTCTCCCTGCGGCAGATACTGAGTTGTAAATAGGTTATTTTGTGTGTAAATAACACATTAAAACTCAGCATTAGCTGTGTCTTTTGATAGAGAGGAAATTGTTCCAAATAAATAATCTCGGACAGGAATGTAAAATAAGCCAGATTTAATAGTGCATGCCTGCTGCAGCCGTGTTAAACATGACTAAAATGATAAACCCCAGAATATACTAATAGTAAACTATGCTCTGACATCAAAGTAATGAGGCTGTATTTCTAGCCAGCTTTAGAAATGCTAAAATTAGTCTTGACAGAGCCAGACATCAGAAAAATGTTTCAAACATAAACACCATCAATTTGGGAACTTGGTGTTTGTGTCATGCTGAGGGTGGGGTGGAGAGGAAAAGGTGCATTCTGGGTCTTGTTAAAGTCAGGCAGTTAGCATTTAGGAGAATTTTTATTTAATTTTTATTACAAGATGAGAAACCCATCTTCCTAAGTATCTCTGCCTTTGAAAGAGTGGCTCATTTAAATTTCTTCTGCAGCCACACGCCTGGGCTTCCTCGTGCATGCTCATGCAGAGGCTACTGCAGTACTAACCTGTAGGACCCAACCTGGTCTCACTCACATGCTGCTCTGCTCCAAAACCTTTTTCCTCTTTGAAGCAATTCACACTTTTGCACCCAGGAAATGGGTTTTCTAAACATGAAGTTGCCCTTCCAGAACTGGAGGCACCAGAAGTGGGAGGGTCTTTTATAGATTTGACTATCTATAGCTCCTAAATGCTATCATTACACCAGCTTCCATCTCTGTCACACATATACACATGCATCTATTGAAAAAGAAAAGAGGAGCTTTCTTTGACTCCTTGGCCAGCATGATTTATGGAAAATTAGGAGAGACTTCCTTGATGTCCTTTCTGTAAGGCTAGTTTCAGAACATCTGATCAATGAGTTACTATAAAAAAAAAAGTCAGAGAAGATCTCTAAAACAGCAGTTTTAGGACACTAAAAATACAAGACACATTGTTAACACAAAAGGACTCTTTCCCACTGACAGCATCAACAATGCTGATCTCTTTTCCTAGAGCTATAACTTAATTTGTTCAAGGCTGCAAACATTTGGGACAAAAATCCAAAGCAAGAGAACTAGCAATTGTGACTGGACATATTATTACATTACAATAATATAGTTTAAATAATAATATAATAAAAAAGCTATTCTTCAATTATTTAAGTAATACTCAAGTTTAGTGCTTCAATTACCTTAATTGTAAAGAAACCCTTATGAATCTATTCATTTCTACAAGGGAAAAAGAAAACCCTGTGATCAGAGAAACACGCTATGTTGGCACTCCATCTGTGTGACTCAGTAGAATAAAGGAGAAATGTGTTGCAAATTACGTCTGCTTGGCTCCGGAGAGCAGCTTGGTGATCTGCAGCATGAGCTGAGCTTTGCTGCCACTTTCTCACATGCTAGTACAAAGAGTAAAACCTCTACAATAAATAAAATCAAGAGTTCGCGTTGGATGAGAATAAAGACATGTGCGTATGGCCCCAAAGCAGGGTGGGGAGCTTGGCGGCCCTCCCTTTAAAGCCTGTCTGCTGCTGTTCCCTTCTTGAGCTGAGCAACGTAATTAATCTCTATGCCTCGTTTGCTTTCTTCTGTAAGAATATGAGCATAAATATGTATATTCCTGGCCTGTTATGAGTAATTACACTAGTTTAGTGAAGCAAATGTTATATTAGTATGAATACTATGTAACTACAACCTTGCCACACTACCCAGCCTTTTTATTATCTGCTACATCACACCTTGCAGTTAACTGATGTTAGAAGAAGATTTTGTATTAATTTCTCTACTTACAAGCACACGCGCAGCACTGCGCCCTCACAGGAGCAAGTATTGCTTCTGGCCAGAGTTCAGAGAAGAGCCCTGAACCACAACACCGCTTGCATTACCTGCAGAGCCCCGGCGCCTGTAGCCCATCACCAGCTCCTTCACTGCTGGCCATTTCAGGTCATTTATTAGCACTTCTCTTCCCAGCATGATACAGATTTCGCTCTTTACATCTCATTACACAATGCTTTCATCATGCTTCTCCTGACATCTTCAAACAATCCTCTGCTCACTTCTCCACTTCCTCTTAATAAAAGTGGAAATATTGAGCCCGTAAATCATTCTTTCCAAAGGCGAGAGCGCACTGCTAACGCGACATATAAAGCTGGACGCATAAAAGCCAGCCCAGACCCTGGGGGTACCAAAAGGGCCCACGGACACCCCAGCTTGGGGGGACCCTGATTTCCGTTACATCTCTGGAAACACGGAGGCTGCTTCCTTGGTGGAGGCACTCCCAGGGTACGTGCCAGGTGGGGAGAAGGTGTTTATTAGCAACAGCATGTATGTGGGCTTTGAATTTTAGCACATGCTTGGACTTCATTGGCACCTATCAAACCTTTGAACCTGCCAGTCACTTAGATGATGCTGAGAGTGGGCTGCCTCTGGTTTCTACAGCGTCACTTCTTTAACAGGGATCAAAGTCTGCAGGGGGTGGCAAACTTCAGTGCGTCGACATTTCTGCCTTTCCCCTATTTCTACAGCCCAGCAAGCTCTACTTTCTGTCACTCTGCATAGTGCTCATGAGGAAGGTAGCTCAAAACCCACTCAATAGTATGAAATTGTGACTTTCCAACCAATTCTGTGCAAGATATTTTCTAGGTCTTTTTAAGAAAAACTTTCCCTTTGGCTATGAAAGTTTACCAAAGTCATGAACTAATCTGCTAGAATATATTCTAGCAGCTGCTTCCTTATTCTGTACATTGGAATCTTCCCAGGCCAAAATGAAAATGAGAACTGGGTAACCAAGGTGTTGAAAGAAGGGATAGATAAAGCAGATTTAAGCAATTTGGGCCAGGATCTATCTTCCCAGCTCTGCCAACAAAAAAACACAAACTCTCCAGACGAGCTGTGTAAGAGACAGAGGAGCCTGCAGAGGAACCGTCCGGCTCTCCAGTGTGGTGAGAAACCACCGAGCGGTGAAGGAAGGGGTGGAGAAGGGTTCATTTTGGGGTAGAATCTGGCTAGCAATATGTTATATTTTAAACAACAAAAAAGCTTTCTGCAAAGTTTACACAGCTGGGATGTCCCTTGTCACATCTGAGCTGTGCAGCCCCTTCTAAGTTTGTCTCCTCACACCCTGCCCAGAAGGGACGCCCTGTCCCAGGTCCCCAGTGAGAGCTGCGTGGTGCCTCCCTGGTGGGCACAGCCTCACCCACAGCTGGAGCCACCACAAAGGGCCCTGGCACCACCCTGGAGAACCACCAGCCCCATGCACGTGTATCAGTGAGGGATGCACTTTTTGGGGTGGTAAGTTGCCTGTTCCACATGGGCAGGTGGGAGGAGGGAGGAGGAGGGAACAATGTGCCTGCATGTCCCCCCCCACACCAATGTTACACCCACCAAAACTGATCCTGCTCCCATCCATGAAAGCATCCTGATGGACCAGCAGGACCACAACCTCACCGAAAACACTGATAGAAACAGGAGTCAAGATCTCAACTATTTCTGATGTAACAGCACAGACGGAATGGTCTTTATCTCTGTGAACCACCTTGGATGGACTATCCCAAATTCCTCCCCAACCACAAAATCCTAGCAGTGACAGCCGAAGACGACGCAGCCTGTTTAGCTCATTAGCAGGATCACAGCTGGCGCATGACACTGTCCCCGACCATGAAAACAGGGCCAGCCATGTTTTAACCCCTCCATGGAGGAGCGGCTGGCACCGTGCAGTGTTGGTCCACTGGAGGCCCGTGGCGATGTGCCGCCTCAGCTCTCTGATGGGCACATCTCACCTCCCGGCCTCTCCCCAGCCCTGGGCCAGTTCATGAGGACTGGCAGTGACTTGTCACGGTGCGGTGACGTTCAGACACCACGCGGTGACACAGCTTCCCACTCCTGTGACCTCCGACGGCCGAGAACCCCAATAAACTCAGTGTTCACAGGAGGACAGATGCCACTGCGCTTATTAAATTCTTACAGTCTAATGAAAAACACCCCTGCTGCTTTCAAAGTGTGGAAAACATAAAGTACCTCCTTGTGCCACTGCTGCTCCTGCAGCTGCTACAGGAGTGGGTTTCTTCCCCGTCTCTGTAAAGCCATTCCCCTCCAGAACCACACCTTTTCCTTCTTTTTTCCCAGCAGCAGTTGAAGCAGAAGTTTCCATCTTAGGCGTGCATCTTCCAGCTCAGAAACCCTACAAGACATAAAACAAAACCAGATTCTGGTCACTCACAATAACAGGCAAAATCAGCTCCACAAGCAAGCAGCCAGTGCTTCGGCAGAGCTCAAAAGTAAACTGTGAGCAGCAAAGATGTGCTGCGTTTCTGACTGCAGAGACGCAGCCAGTACAGCAATTACGAGGCAGAAAGGACACAGCCCTACAAAGGTGGCTTCAAGAAGCTGAAGGCCTAAAAGGATCAGGACCAAAACACTTTTTAGCCTCTCTTAGACTTGGGCTGTGTAACAAAGCAGATGGGTCCAAAGGGCTTTGCAGGACTGAGAGACAGGTAAGATGCAGAAATTCAGTATGTATAAAACTGATTTCTCCATCCTGTACATGACCTAGCCCACCATAAAAAAAAAAAAAAAAAAAAAGTCAGCCAAAAACTTTCCAGTACTGGTAACAGATAAAAGCACATTTTAGTTGTTTTTGTTTGTTTATTTTCCCAGTTTGTGCTTGTTCTGTACGCTAGTGCTGACCCTGTGCCCTGCCCAGCCCTTTTCAGCGGTGAGTACGGGTAAGCCACAGCGGGTCTGTAGGAGGTGAGGAGCAGTGAGGATGAACATCAACCGATTCCCCTCCTCCCAAGGAAATTCTTCTCTCCAGACCAGTCATATGGGAAAATCCACTGCAGCTTTACCCCTGTTACAAATAGCAAAGCAAGTGCTGGTGAAAGCTCCACAAAACAGAAGATATCAAAGCACAAATTTTTTTTAAAAAGCTTATGGCTATGAGAAAACACAGCTCCCAATCTGTTGCTGGCTTCATCATTTGTTCTTTGTCACAAATTTACCTCGTCTCCCTAAAGAAAATATAATATATGCACACTGCAAATTTCACATGAAAATGGGGTTTCTATTAAACAAGCAGTCTGGCTTCATTTCTGACAGCAAACACTTCCATTTCCCCTATTTTAACTTGTTTTATTTCAAATGTCTCCAGGTGACTCCTGTTTTCACAGGACCCACAGTTACCTGGCACTCCCAGCCTCAGGCTGGTCCTGGGAAAACCCACGGCTAATTCCTCCTTCCCCTTCTATTTTTAATGTGGATCTACAATTTTTCAGATGCAAATTTTTCAGCTCCTGAGATACTCGGGAGCATTCTGGCTATTTTCCTTACACGAGTTAACTGGATCAGCCAAAAGATGCCTGGGAAACCACAGAGCTCTTTCTGTGTGCCGACAGCTTTCCTGCCATTGTATCAACTCAAACCTCCCTCCCTCCATCCTGGAGGACTGACCGACTCCTGAGCATCCCAGGTTAAAAAGTTAACACTCCTAAAAACTTCAAAACATGTAAAAATTCTAGGAACTCCTGATCTGTAACTTTTGCAGTTAGCTGTCTATGACCCCGGTGCAAGCACTTCATTTTGTGGTTGCTTTCTTTTTTTTTTTTTTTCCTTCCCCCCTGTCTGTTGTAGTGTTTTTCGGGCAGTTCTCGTCCTGTAACTTCAGGATGGACAAGCAGAAAGCCCAGCCCCTCTTCCCCACTGTGTGATGAGCTGCAGCGGCTGCTCGGCCTTACAGGACCAAGTGGGGCATCAGCACCGGTCCCTTAAAACACTTCCATCTCCCATAAATACACTGCCGTCCTTGCTGGCACCCTGGAGGGACCTGCGCGGGCTGGACACAACCCTCCAGCATCACTGCGGCTGCCCAGGCTCCGGCAGGATGGTGGCCACCAAACTCCTTGCCCCAGGAGCCTTCAGGCACAGCTCCTGGTAATGGCACCGCTGGGGGAAGCATCTGTGGTCCCAGTTTGTGGCTTTAAACAGCCCGGCTCGCATTGGAAAGGACGAGACCCTCAATTACAGGCTTCAGCAATGCTCCAGCAAACGCCGAGGTGGCCCCTGAGGTCCTGTCCCAGCGTGTGCAGGGCTCGGTGGCAAACACAGGACAGGTTCTTGGGGCCAGGGCGTTTAATCCAGAAATCAGGTTGGGTTACAGACCACGTATGAAAAAAGCACACTCAAACTGGAGGAGTATTTGACCTCGGTCTGACAGCCTGGGCTTCTGTTCGCTAAGCAAATAAACCTCGGAGGCTACGTGATGAGCCCCCCACCTGTTTCTCCTTAGTCCCTCCTTTCAAGGCTTGGCACCCGTGTTTGAAACCAGACGCTCGCCCTCGCACCCCCGGGGCTGCCCTGACCCTCGCGGGAGGTGTCCTCGGGGGGCCACGGGCTGCAAAACCCCACAGCCAGGGAGGGGACATGCTGGAAACAGAAATCGCTCGCCTGCGAAGCATGCAGATTAGAGCCACGTTTTCTTTTCCAGAGTGGTGCCTGACGTGAGATCTCTAAATCCCTGCCATAGACACCTCAGTAGGGACCCAGTTTTTCAGATGTGTCATTTACCCAACCAAAATCTGACAAGAGATCAGGCCCATATTAGAAAATCTCGCCTTTGTAGCTGTATGCTTTCCTTTCAAATGAGTTAGGAATTAAAAAAAATAAAATAAAAATTCAAGTGATTCAAATAAATGTTTGTATTAAACAGGTAAATCCTTCTCAAATACTGGATTAGGGAAAAAAATAAAAAAAGAATGCAACAACTCTAATCTTAGAGGATTTAGGATGATAAGTCTGTAATTATTTTTGCTGTGTAAAGGTGCTTGGGGAAGAGCTGGCTGGAGGCTCCAACTACGGGAGCTTTTCCCAAGGCAGCAGTGACCAAACGCGGCTCTCCTCCAACAGCCACCCACGTCCAGGAGGACACAAGCATCCTCCCAGCCGGATCCTGCCCTGCTCAGCACCTCCACCCACAGACCAGGAGCGAGGGAGCTCCAACACCGCTGCCACCTCCCACCTCCCGAGGCTCCACGGGTGACGGCTGAGACAGAGCGACCACCAACCCCCTGCATCAGCCGTGTGTGACCAGGACACGGCGATGGAGCTCTGGAGATTTAGGTCCCTGTCCCGGCTCTGCTACCATCCCCTCTGTGTCTCTGGGCAAAAAGCTTAACCTCTCTCACAGCTGGTTTCCACGGCCATAAAATAGGAAATAGCACTTTGCAAATATGGCAAAGTGCTTTGAGATCCTCGGAGGCACAAGGTTATGGAAGTATTTTTATTACCAGTACGAGAAGATATATTGATGGAGGCAGTCAATCCACACCATCCAGGAGCACTACATTCATTTTTTAAGCAATGCATAGTTTGCTTTCTGTTCAATGCTAAACTTTTTTTGCTGCTCTGTGCCACACAGAATTTATAAATTCAATGACAGATTAATCTTAGCAGCGAGCCATTTGGCATGAAAAAGGGTTTCACAGGGAGCTTGCTTTTTCCTGTAAAGAGCATGCATTTAGGAGTGACTATACAGAGAAAGACCCTGTGCACTTATTCAAGCACAAGTCCCTGCCCTCCATCATTACTCAGAATTAGAAACCCAAAATGGATTACTCAGATTGTTCCTAAGGTTTGTAGCTTTCTCTGCAGGAGGAGGGTTGGGTAATTGATTTTGACACTAATACCAGCACTATTCATATGCCCTGTAATATAATTCTGCAGCGACACTAAAAAGGCAGCCATCTGAGATCTGAACAAGGAAAGTGCTATATGATTTGCCCTAGACAACCCCAGCTATTTTAACAGCTGCGTTGTATATTAAAAGGGAGAAATCCCAATAGAATCAAAAACAACAAAGTCACATTTGCCTTTGAGGGAAAACAAGAAGCCATAAACTTTCCTAATAAAACAATCCCTCCTGCTAAGTGCTTGAGGAATGGTCAAAAGAGCTGTCCCAAAATGCCGGTGTCTTTTGGAGGGCATCAGCCTGAAAAGGACTGCCAGCAACCTCGGGAATGAACAGATACTCATCAGACATACCCCCTGCACACCCTTTTCTTGAAAAGACATTTTCTTCTTCAGGATTTCTCTTTCATCAGGAAACCCCCTTCTCCTCCCCTAGACAGAACAGAAAGCAGACATTTCCTCCAGCAGGCTGATCTGTCAAACACGAATCACCACTCTTGGCCATCCCTCCCTAAATATTCAGTACCAGCATTGGGGTGACCCTCACTGGCACCCACCGGAGGACAGGGTCGGGGTGTGCCTGCTGCTGACAGCAGCACCACGTCCACCACGGCACGGCCGGCTCCTAGTGTGGGCGATGGGAGCTGGGACAGCCCTCATGGGGTCCTGCCCAGGTTTGTCCTCACGCACCCACAGGTTCTGCCCCACTGCCCCCCACGCTGATGCAACGCAGCTTCTGGCAGCTTTCCCTGGCGTGCCGTGCCATTTTAGTTGGTACAAGCAAAGAGATGCTCCCGCCATCTCTTCTTTTGCAGTAGACAGTGTCATACAGCTAAAATCTCCTGGATACACGATCTGCTTATGAAATTCAACGTGAGCCAACTGTTTTGAACACTGGCTTAATACAGAGGCTGCTGTGATCCTTTTCAGTCTCCCAGGGTTTGAGGCAAATTATGTTCTCAGTTACACAGAAGTAGCAGCAGTTAACCCAGTGAAGTCATAGGCTCTACACCAGAGCAAAACTTGACCCCTCTGTTTTCTTTTATATCAGCAACAGCTTCACATTACTAAAGAAAGTTTTCTCTGTCCACATGCCGCTACTAAACATCGGGACTATCCAAACACACCGTCTGTTGCTGAAGGATCTACAAGTGTTTACAGAATATCAGTCTCAGGTAAAAACAGCATAAATATTACTGCAGAACTAACCACTTTTGGGGTCCTCCTGACACCAGGTTTCCAATCTTGACATTTATTAGGAATGGCCTCCTTGGGCCAATCTCAGGGGGTTGGTAACACATGGAAATTAGTGCTGTACGCTGGGGTGTGCACACGTAGAGCAATAGCTGCCTGCCTGGAGGACCCTGATGCCCCTTCCAAGCTTGAGAAAGCTTTGTGGGGAGTCCCAACCTCCTCCTGGGAGATGCTGTGGGGAGGGAGGACAGGAAGCAAAGATGACCCCACGCTGACGGCAGTGGTGTTACGAGGGCACAGAGCAGCTCAGGGCTTCTTCTCTCTTTCTACCTCCTTCCCCAGCTCCTACTTTTAGAGGGAACAATACTGGGATGCTGAAGGGAGAAAGGAGGGAGCTGTGCTGGCTTTCAGCAGAGGGGATAGAGGGACAAACAAGTTCTGCCCACCCTCCTCCAAACATAAAGCTAAAACTGGGCAGAAACCTGGGGGTTCATAAGGCTTCACCAAATGGTTCCAGCCCATGGCAAAAATACTATCACTCCAAAAAGTGGAAAAATAAAATAAAAGAGACAAAAAAAAACAACAAAAAACAAACATCAGGAGAGTTGGCAACACTGCAATAGTTATACAGGCTCTGGAATGTACAAAGACTGAAATCAGAGACTTAGCATCTCTTTTGAACTTCAAAAACAACAAGTCTCTTCAAATCACTCTGTTAATTGGCTTTAAATTAGAGTTCTAAGTTTAATGAACAAATCTTACGCATACGGCATGAAACGGATACGCTTCTAGATTAACTTCCTGATCAACACCATCTGCCTTTTCCATATGGCAACAACAAACCAAAAGCATGGGGAAGAAGCCTCTCTTGCCTTGCTGTGAGGGGTCAAAGTGCAGCCGGGACTGCCTGGTGCTTGGCAGCATTTCCCTGTAACACAATAACCTCAGAATATCACCTCCAATCAATTCCAGAACAGCCGGGGATATTCCAGGCACCAGCGGGCACAACTCTGCCCAGAGGGGTGGAAAAAAAAAAAAAAAGGAGGCAAAGTATGGAAAAATGCACAATGGGAAGGAAGCTTGAGAGAGAAAGGGATGTTTGCACGGACGACTGGTTGGATGTGGAAAGAGTAGGGGGTTCCTGAAGATGGAGAAGAGCATGGGAGACAGAGAAGCAGCGTGAATAAAGGGAAAGAATGATGACCTTAGAGACTAGATCAGATAAGACTTTACTGAAGAATAATGAGTGAATACTGAGAATATGAGTGACAGGCACGAAGCAGGCAAATCACGTGCAGAAAGACAGAAAAGAGTGGCATGGAAAAGAAGAAAGACTACGAACAGAGCTGGTACCATAGGAGATGAATACACATAGCCCTGCTGGGGCAGGGGAGGTCATGGCATGGTGTCTAGCATGGAAGGGAGGCATAACACAGAGGGGAGAGAGGCAGAAAATACTCAGATAACTTGCAAGGAAGCAAAACGAAGAAATACAAGAGTATCTTACGAAAGAAATATACCCTGCAAACAGCTCTGATGAATGCAGCCTTCCAGTGTGCTCTATCATCCTTAGGAGTTGGAGTAACTAGATGCAAGGGTATACTCACTGCCTCCTGTGGTGCCAGGCATATGATGGGAAACACTCTGAGATGCACCTGAGAAAGAGTCCCAACTGCTGCCCTCCTTGCACCGACCACAACGGCCTTCCACTTCTATCAGACAAGGCCAGTGGAGTTACCGGGGGTGGTCAGAAACTATCACCACCTGCAAGGTTTTTAGGAGTCTGGCTACCTCCTCCAGAGCTAGCATTCGCCAGCTGGATGCTCTTTGGAGGCTTTCCAGAAGGTACCAAACACCAAGTGGTCCCTGGGCAGCAAGGGTGCAAAGCAGGTGTCTGCACAACAGCACCCAGCGTCCTAATCCTGTGTGGGGCTGGCAGATGTGGCACAGGACCTACAGGAGCCTTGTGCTTTTCAGGAATGACAGCCAGAGGCCAGGTTATCCAGGGACGCTCCAGGGTGCCAGATGCGAACAGGCAGGCCACAGAATTAAAACATAAATGTTCTTTCCCTTTCTAAAGCCCATTTACTTTATGGGCTGTGGTTACTGGATAGGAGATGGCACTGAAGAAAGGAACTCAAACCTTCTTTGGGTTTAGCCTGCTGATTTGGTGTTTTTCATGAACACTAATGTCACTTTAATGTTGCCGCTTCCTTACAAATAAGACCAATTTATAAAGTGTCAGATAAACTTGAATCATTTCCCCACTTCAAGTAGGTTTTCAAGTTGCCAACCTTGGAGCCTTGAACAGAAATTATCTTTCAGGTGCTGGGTTAAAAACAATTACAATACATCATCAAAACATACAAGCAGACATAAAAGCTCAAAGCCAGACACAGATTCGGCACTGGTCCATGCTGAGACATGCAGGCTGGGGTACATGACTTTCCTCTCTCTCTCAGAAGTTATCTTTGTTTCTCACTTTGGAAGAGCTGAGAAGATGGAGGAGTGGGGGCTGGAGGGAAGAGCCTTTTGTGGTGGATCAGGAAAACAAAGTCATGCTTGTACTTTTTCAAAGCCAATCCTACGTGTCTTATCATGAGAAATGTTTTATTATGCGAATTCCAACGTGCGAAAACCGTCAAAGAAGATAATCAAGACACTCCTGCATTCAGACTTTGTGTTAACTTGCTGCAAAAATATGGGAGGATGCCACCAGGTAAACAAAAATTGCTCAAAAGTGATGCGTCACCATTAGAACTGGTTCATGAATCTTCACTTGCTTTTTCTTTTGTTTGCTTTGTTGTTGTTGTTGTTATGGAGAGAGAATTTTGGCAAAAGAGTTGTCTAAGTATGTGTTTTTTATGAAAATCCAAAGAAATTTTCGATTTCCTGTAATGGAATTTTCTTTTTTGGGGGTGGGGGTGGGGATTTTTTCCCCCTCAAAAAAATACTTTAACCATGAGAATAAAAAAAAAAAGAGGAAAAAAAGCAAAACAAACAGAAAGAACTTGATCAAGTCTTCATGCTCTAACAAGAGCAGAAACTGTTAACAACTAACATGTCAGATAAACCATCTATGGTGCCTGGCAGCTTTACCAGGGTGGGTAGCAGCTGAACAAGGATTATATTAAAGCCAGGTTGGAGGAAGAGCACTGAAACTATTTACACCAAAATTAGACTCTAATTCTGTATCAGTAATAATTAACCTATGGACTTTTCAGCAGGTTTATGAGTAAAAGATATAAAGAAAATAAATTGTGGATATTACAAGTGGAACAGAAACTCTGCTTCCAAACAGAGATGTTCGTGCAGGTTCCGAAGAGCGGGCAAAGGTGGATGCAGGAGGTTTGGCCAAAAGAAAAGGAGCTGCCTTGAAATCAGAGAGACTGGAAATAGTTTTTGCAACGGTGGAAGTGAAATGTTTTGTTGGCTTGTGGGACTGAAGATCTTCTCAGGGATTCACTTCCGTGCTGCAGTAGTTTGGGCACTTTCAACTCTCATGAATGAAACCCTGAATACAAACCACATGCAGTGAAGCTTAATGGGTTTGCTTTATGTACGGGTGGGATGAGTAATATTGTCTTGTAGTAACTAGTCCATCTAGATGACATTGAACAGTCTCCAAAACTTGGATAAGAACAGCTTCATTTGGCTCAAGGAATGTAAAACCTCTATTTTGAGAAATGAAAGATAAAGGTTTGCATCCTTGCAAAAATCCCTATAGCAACTGGATTCTTTCAGAACATGTTTCATTACAAAATTTCAGTTTATTTTTAAACATTCCAGTTCACTTCACCAGCCTATTGAATCTTCCCTCCAGAGGCACACGTGTAAGTATGTAGAAGAGAGAAGCCTGGGAAGGAAACAAGGATGTAATTAAAAACAAAAAAGCAACACTTCAATTGGCTCATTTTCCTCTACCGAACACATACACCACACAAGCTGCTATTCCACGCTGGGTAGAAACACATATTGTCTTTATAAGACTACAGTTGCCAGCTGAAGGCAGGATGCAGACCACATAAAATGGTTGGCAGTTCATAAACCAGAGAATGGAGAAAACTCCTCCAGATGGGACTGGGATAAGAGTTTCTGACAGGATCATGGAGTATTTGGGGTTGGAAGGGACCTCTGGAGGTCATCCAGACTGGCCTCGCTCACAAGTAACTGGGAGTCAATTGCGGGCATTTACAAACCCCCAAACTGTTGAAATACTGACAATCAGTCTAGTAGGAGAGAACAGACCTATAAGGGACATACCCGTGAACTGCAACACAGCCTAGTCTGCAAGCAGACCAAGCGTATTGGTGAAGAAAGATCTTAAAACCACCGAGAGTCCTTGCAAGGAATTTCATACAAGGGAAAACAAAATGAATACGCTGAATGGAACAGCGCTTATTTCTACGAGCTGCGACACAAGTTATAGTGCCATATGTGATTCCAGAAATTATCATTTAAGTACAAGAGGCAGTGTCTCAATTTTCAGCAGAGCAGGTCCGTCTTCTACACAGAAAAGTGAGCGTACAACGTGGTTGGCTGTTATTTCAGTGGAAGGGAATAAGTCTTTCAGGAGACAGGCTAAAGTATTCAGGAGGGTATTAAGCTAATGACAAAAGACAAGGGTGAAAATGAGCACTCATTTAGCCAGAAATCAAGATGTCAAGATTAAAATTAATCAAGGTACCAAGGGACTCAAAGAGAAGAGATTCTTTAATTGTGCAGACTCTAATGTTGTGAATCCAAGTAATAAACAAGAAGTGGAATAGCTCGTTTAATACAACAATTAGTCCTGACCAGTATTACTGAATCTGGTGGAAAAATTCATGTGAATGGAGAGGTAGAATCATTTTGTCTATCAATGCCTGGAAACAAATACAGAGTGATGAAGTTTGTCAATGACAAATGACTACAGACACAGTAAATAAAGATGATTGCTCTGTACCACTGACCTGCTTCTCTATCACCAGATGGCCTAGATACAAAGATCATCTATTTTAAAGCAACCACATACAAGGCCACACATGTGGAAAGTGATTAAAATGAAGACTGTGCTTTGAGAAACACTGACTGAAGATAGTTTGAAGTTTATGGTGGACAAACACTGGCTGACAAGTTCCACAGCAGTTGTTGGTATCAAAGCAGCTAAAGCAATATGTATTTGTCCAAGCAAAATTTGTGAGGTTATAATGTCTCTCTGTCTAACCCTGAATCAACTGTTAATGGAACACGACCCGCAGCTCTGGGATCCATACTTCAAGCAGAAAGAGGAAAATCACAAAGGCTTCAGTGCTATCCATGCACAACAACAAAAGTGAGCTTAAAAGACCGGTGCTTGCAGGATGACTTGATCAGTGATATTAACATATATGTTTAGTCAACATAAATTGATAATAGATGCTCTTTGATACAGAGATAGGGGACATTACAAGAACCTACTGCTAAACCAATTACAGCCACCTAATACCAATTACATGGACTAAAGCTAGAGGTAAAGCTAGAGAAATTCAGATAGAAACAAGGCTCCTGGCTTCAACAGAGAAGAGCATTGCATTCAGGTTGGTGATGGACTCTAGCACTGCTGAGCTGAAGCTTTGTTCATATAGTTTTCCCAGAAGACCTGCTGTAGTCTAAGACCCATCACTGGACGCGCATGGGCTTAAGTACAGGAAAGTCTTCTGATGGTATTATAGAAAAAGTCAGACTAAATGAGCACCCTGATCCTCTTTGATCTTACGCACCTATGAATCTCTGTTATAAATGGTTGATTTGTCATACCTTCACAGATCAAAACATCTGCATTTATAATGATTGAATCTTACCATGCCTGTCTCTGCTGATAAGCAAAATACCTACCTTCCAATTTCTGTATTTTTTTCTTCTGCGATAAGGACTTAGTAAGACTCAAGTAATAAACATCTCCCAGAATGCTGATAAAGTCTAAGGTGTTTATGTCCTGCCAATGGCAATGTTGCCGAGCACACATTCCTTTACTATGCAGTTATGTCTACTGCACTACAAGTATTTTGATGACTGAGACAGATATAAAACTGTTCACCAACAGAATATCCTGCAATTTTTGCTTGGTGGCCTACAACAACTGACTTCGTTTCTTGGTCTGGTGTGTAACTGCTAGCATCAAAAAAAAAAAGAAAGAAATAACATTATAATTGATTTAATTCTCTTGTTATAAGAGGTAAGGGAGAAGTCTACCTCCTCACCCCCAGCAGTGGTGTCTCCACAGCCTACAGAAGAACAGAAGTGTGGGGAAGCCTCATCCTCCGCTGCTCTGTAGTATCACATACAAAACAAGCAGGGCTAACATGCCAGCACATCTCATGTCTGCAAAAGTCACCAGAACAAATCCCAGGCTAGCAGTAAACTTTTAGCAAATGCTGGCAGGTTGCTATAGCTCAGAGGAATGGTTAAGGAACCACGTTGTGTGCATGCAACTGGGCAGGTAAAGCAAGTCAAGCAAAATAAGTGTGTTTTGTGGTAATCACGCTAGAGGCTGAGCAGTGGAGACTGCATTCACTCTTGTTGGATGACCCCATAGCTATTCAATGCTATGCCAGACTCTGAGGCACAATGACTGCTGTGGCCACTAGGCAACACAAAAAAGATGCCTTTTGCTGTTTCCTTAAATAAAAGACTGAAATCATTAAGGCTAGCCTGAGAAGACCCTATAGGTACTTCCTCCTCCTTTGCTCTTGTTGCCTGATACTATCTAATTTAAGACAAAATGTAAAGGATTAATACAAATTTTTCAGGACAGAGCCCTTTTACATATATAATAACAGAAAGAAATATAGTATGAAACAAACCTTAACCAAAGTTTGATATCTAGGCTGTTTAGTACTACTAGTAATAGTTATTACTTATTTCCCTTGTAGTTATTGTACATTATTTCTGTTGTATATTAACGCATATGATAATTATCTTCCATCTCTGAATCTTTTTTTCTGCATACAACCTTGTTGAATTTTTCCTAGAGAAAATAGCCAAAACAAGATAAGTCTTTAACCTCCCATCTACAAAACCCTCCCTGCTCCTAATGTTTCATATGCTCTTCCACTCTAAATACCTCACTCCCCCACAACCATCTTCTCAACCGTCATAGCCACTATCCTTGCCCTGTCTCTCTTCCTCCCGCTCTTTTTCCTCAGAAACCCAGTCTGCCTCTCTTAAAATGAAATCCCACTTGTGCCTGTAACTCTCATTCCATCTTCCTCTTCCCTCCACAGCTAAGCTGTATGCAATCTTCTGTACCCAGTCACCTCTGGGATTTCTCTCCGCTAGATCTTTCCCACATTTCACTCACAGACCGACCTAGTTCAGACCTGATTCCCTCCACCCACATGGAAACGTCAGCCTGCCTCTCTGATAGCTTCTCACAGAAACCTGGCCACGGACAGAAGGTGGCAAAGGGTGCCAAATTCTACAGAAGTGGAGAGCGTCTTGTTGGTTACTCAAGTCTGCAACCCGAGACAGTCCTCAGTTTCCTCCAACCTCACTGTAATTTTTTTGCCTCTAGGCCACCTCTGACTCCTGTTTCTTCCTCCTGCACAATGGCTCCAGGAGTTTGGCATTTCCTTGTGCTTCCTGCCACTCACCTACATGTCTGAACTCAAAACACCAGCCTCTAAGCCATTCATTTTCATTTACAGCAAGTTCCTTTACATTGGCTCTAATGAGTACAAAGCTGATTTCACAGCCATTCAGAATGTGGGAGCAAAGAGCATTTTTCTAGCTTGTCACTTTGTTCCTGTCATTTTGCTTTACATCCTTTGATGGCTTGCTCTTTTGTTTTGCTTCGACTATTGTCTCCTCTTTCAAAGCCCTTCAAAGCCTACCACACTACGCTTTCAATCTCATTGGCTTCCGGGAGACTTCAGCAAATGCATATGCACTTTCTTCAATCAGGGCCTAAATATGTGTCATTTGAGTCACTCTGCTCAGATGGACCAGAGATATCCGTCTGCTCCTAATCTCATTCATACTTGTTTTCACCAAAGAAACTATTGACTTTGACCATCTTCTGCTCTATGACAGGCGTCCAAGATGAGAATCCGATCCCCCCGGAAAATCATGAACCAGTGAGTGTACCTGTTAGGACACGTTGTTCTGATCTTAGGAGAAATACTAGAGTGCTTCAATTAACTCTCGTTGCACTGTATTTTTCTCCAAGTGAGGGAACAATTAATTTTCCTAACTAATTTCTCATAACTCAGTCCTTCCCTAAAAGGATATATATTTCTAATATCATCATGCTCTCTGCATTACACAGTGTCAGGGCACCTCAACATTCAAAACTAAACACTAAGAATACTGAAACAAGTGTTCATCCTATTTGCTCTCATAACCTAGCACTTGACTGAAAAGCAAGTTAGGTTTTTATCTACTGAAGAAATGAAACACAGGTAATCTCCTGTTTCTAGTCACTCATCTGAGCCAAATTTTTTTACAGAACAGGAGGGGGGAGATGTCACCAGCTATAGAGGCCCAAACGACTTCTTGTCTTTAAACCATGTCCACAGCTACCCAATGCTTGGTACCACTTTTTCCCCTTGGCCTTTTCCCAGCATTTCATGAGTTGAAGTGAGACAGCTCAACACACTTTCTATTTTGGAGCCAGTATTTCCACTGCAAACTCAGATTTATTACTAATTTATGAAATGTTCATTAGAGTAGCTGAGAAAATGTATCTTTTGAGAACAAATACAGTTGGCCATCCCCAAATCATTAGCAGCATACTGAGAAAAAGTTCGATACCTTCCTTTAGCACTCCTATAACTGAAGATCAGTCTTTGTGTGAATACGTCCAGACAAATGCCTTCAGAGAAAGGGACCTGCAGCATGCATAGGGTTGGCTTTTCATCACTGCATGCCACTGGAGTTTTTAAAGCAGAGAACTGGTAGCTGTGGACATCCATTAATGTTTAAGCCTTCCCTTTAGCACTGCTCAGTGCAGTGACACGAAACAGACCCAAAGCCATGTGGCCCCTGCCCTGTCTTTTGGCTGGGACCTGGGCAGGACCACTCATACCGTGTGTCTCGGAGAAAACACTACCAGCTTCTGCCAGACCTGTGGCCTTCCTGGTTGCAGCCCCTACAGCTACAAAACTGCCTCGACAGCTAAAGGCGTATTTCAGGACCGTGAGAATCAGCAATCAAAGGAACGAACCGTCGGTAACTCCAGCACCATATGCAAATTGCAGCTTGTACGAGACCTCAAAGCAAACAACATCATGTCTAAATAACTCCAGGGAAAACACACGGCGGAAGAGGTCTATTTCTTACAGAAGTAAATGATTCCTGTCTGGTCAGGTGCAATGTAGCAGCCCTTGGTTCCCAGGACATTGGAGATGGGGGACTGCACACACCAGTGTCCCACCCCTCCGTGCCCCTGACACTCTGCATCTTTGCCAAGAATCGTGACTGTATTACTGATAAGCACAACCATCCATATATAATTAACTGTGCTACCTGCACAGCTAAGGAATAGAATAAGCTACAACCCACTGAGACAAGCAATAAAAGAAAGGCCCTGAAAACTTTCCATTACTTAAGAACCTGCATCTTTGTGAGTTCTGTTTTTTATTTTGAAGTCCCTAACCCTGGCACCCCACAACGGTGCACAAGAAACAACTAGATGCTAAAACAGAACCAATATTGATGGGTCTGTTTTGCTAGCAGCAAAGTTGAGGGAAAAATAAAGTGAAGTAACAAGGAGGTTTTTTTTATTCAATTTCACTTTCATGATAGGACACGAGGAAGGACATACAGATAACCAGTCAGCCTTTCATTCACATCCATCTTAACATTGAGTAAAATGGATCTGGAGGTACTTTTTTTCTATATATTCACTATACAATGAACTAAAATGACTAGCTTCAAGAAGACACCTAGATTTACGTGACATGAATAGCATTATGATAATCCCATATATCCAATAAGGGAGTTGCACTATACACCCATTTAACATATTTGGTCAAATTTCCTTTGTCCAAGACACTCCCATTGCTCGGCAGTGCAGCCCACAACACCCCCACCTCCCCTGCCCATCGCAGCACACCAGGTACTTTTCTTGCCATCCTTGCAACACTTCTCAGCACGATCTGAGATCTGGGTCTCCATCCCATACAGCTCTGCTGTATCGATACTAATCCCCAGCATCCTTAATAAATGCAAACACACACTGTTCCAGATCTCTGTTCCCACAGCAGCTTAACTTTGCAGTGGTACGTGGTAACAACAATCAGAAAGGCGCAGAGCTTTTAAAATAGCTACCCTATGCTAGCAGAGGAAATACACACAGCCAGGTAACTTGCAGTCACTTTTCTCATCTAGTTTTGACTTTTATTGGTCTTTGGTCCTCAGAGGGATCACAGTTTTAACCTGTTCCTCCCTCCCACATTTATTTCTCTGACCCATAAAATCCCTCCACCGTAGCTTCCAGCTTTAAGTTTCACCTTAAAAAGGACCCTCGCCGTGGAGAAAAAAAAAAGCTTTTTGATTCTCCAAACCTTCCCGAAGCTCCCTGATCTGCCAGTAAACCCCCGAGGCTGACACATCTCACCTTCGATATCCAGCTCCTTTGTTCTGCAGAGGGAGCTTCTCCGCTACGTACCCCTGTGGGAGAGGTTGGAAGAATTTGCCTTGCAGCTGTCCCAAGAAGCTTCTACCTGCCTGGTGAACATTTGAAGCTCAGAGGTTGACAATTCTGCTGCCCCACCAACACCAAGTCATGCCATGATGTGACAGTTACATGTTCTCTCATACAGGCAGACTCCCCAATTGTCACAGCGCTGCCTAAGGACTGTCACGCGGCAACAGACAAATGGTCCCACTCATCCAACACCCTGTCTGACAGCAACCAGTGATGGATTCTTCATACTAAAATACAAAAAGGTCATTTTCATTGCCTGCTATTAAAGCAAGGGAGCAGAGGGCAAGGAATTTTCCATGCTGGGGCAGCGGATGATCTCTTTGTGCTATGCAAGGTGAAGTGAGAAACTGTGGGGAAATCTCTGTCACAAAGCACGAGCTCGTTCGTTCGTCGGCTGGAAGTATTTTGAGATCCTCAGATGAAAGATGACACTAGAGCACAAATTATTATCATTAGGGCTTCTCTGGATTCAAATGCTGTAACCAGAAATACTACTACGCATTCATACGAATGTTTCAGTGTTTCAATCTCTCTTGAAACTTGCAGAGCTACATGCTAATTTACTAAATGCACCATAAACATCCTTTCACTTTTCAAGTTAATCACAATTGCCTTACAGGAGATTAACACCATAAAGCACTTTCACAGCTGACATGCCTTTAAAAAAATTCCCAGAGTTAAACTTGTATAAATAATGTAAGTGACATGGAATATAATTATTAAATGTTGTCATTTTGGAAGAAAATTAATTAGCAATAGCTGTAGCTGTCTTGTGTCTATTTAAGCAGTGTGCATCTCAATTAAAATTTAATTGCAACAGATTCACTCACAGCAGGGAAAAGTGATGGAAATGAGAAGCAGCCTGGTCCTATATTGCCGTCTACAAGGGAAAGTGTAGTAGAAACCGGGGGGAAGGGGAGGAGAGAGGCAGGAAGGTAAGAAAGCAAATCCAAAGAAGCACGCTGCTAGGCAGCCAGGGCGCTCAGATGCCGTGGGTGCTGCTTATTCACAAAGCAGCTGACTGGTACCAGGCACGAGTACAAACAGAAATAAAACCAGCTGCTGTTGGAAGAGGTATTGCTTCATACAACCGTAGATGTGCTCATGTACCCACTGTGGTATGAGGGACAGCACGGCTCTCCACATTACTGTGCCCTTCGGTTTCAGTGCCTCCTTGAAGTCAGCCTGGAGAAACCCTAAAGGCCTGGGCAGGACTGAGAGGGGCTTTCCTTAAAGAGGAGCCAGGAGGACCTTGAAGACAAAGTCCTGAAGCTGCAAGTAACTAGAGGTACAAAAGTGTGTTTTGAAGAGGAATAACTCCCTCCAATTGGCATTGAGAAGCAGATGTTCTACATCACTTTGGAAGTCTTTCCCAAAAGAGACAAAATATGACTTCACCGTCATTCAAACATAGAGGATTTTGGATGTCACTGTGAGATGCCTTAAAGAAATTACATAGCCAGAAGGAGTTGGGTACCCAAACCCATCTCTCATGCCCACAGTACACAGTTCTCCAGAGTGTCTCTCAAGTCCAACAGCCAATTCACTACACTTTCGAACAGAAAGGTTTTCCTCCATCATGCATTTCTCAAGACTCAAGTTATCTATAATTTGCTTACTTGAATGAATAATTCACATCTCAGACAAAAACAAAGAAAATCAAGTATTGCTTGTAGGTGTGTAGGATGCAGACTATATTGGCAAAAGATGGTGCAGAATCCTGAGTTCATTTATGGTAACTAAACAAAACAGAAGCAAAAAATGTTCTGGCCTTAAAACTTTTGCTAATTGGAAAATACATGCTTGAACTACATATATATTCTTGAAATATTTATTTTAGGATTTATTCAGTTTCCAAATGAGGCAAATATATTCCCTACAAATTCCCAGGGCACATTCTCTGTCAACCTGAAAATCAAGTTATATTGTTCCTGACTGACATCGTAATTATAATGTGAATTTACAGTACTTGATCATTTTGTTGATGATGCTAAAGTCATAACAGACTCCAACTCACTCTTCTACCAGTACGTGACTCTGCCCACTCAGAAAATGTAGCTTTCTGCTGACAAGAATAGGGATAGCAAGCTGAAATGATATATTCACATTAAGGATAAAGATACTGATGATGATGATAATTGTAGTAACAATAACAGTACTGTCACAGTCCTGTAACAATACTAAGTTATAGGTATGATATAGCCATAATGAAATTAAGAGATTAAACATTTTTTTTAAAAAGGTCTGGTTTTCGCACAAACACAGGCAAATCTAGCTGCTGCTTGGATATCAAAGGCTTAGATTAAAAGTGAAAATAAGCATGCACACATGATTTAATGTGAGAGCATAAGGAGACACGTGCTCAGATGTAAATGTGTTATACTTCTCTAGAGTTAATGAACTGGTGACGGTGTGGCTAATGTGATCTAGTACCAGCCCATCGCTGCCTGAAGGCAGTCGTATCTCAGATGGAGCCAAACTGTTCCTGGTAGTGGCAGATGGTAAGACACAGGGCACAAGCTTCAGATAACAGCTTGAGAAGTTCAGGCTGGACTTCCCAAAGCTTTTCCTCTAGGGGTGTCATGCAGTGCTGGAACAGGACACCCCAAGAGACTGTGGCACCTTTATCCTCGGGGCTTTTCAAGACTCTACTAGACAAGCCATGGCCAACTCAACGTGGTGTTGATGACAAGCCCCTCTGGGGACGGAGGCTGGACTGAAGCCCCCTGCAGGTCTCTTCCCCCCACAATTTCTAGGGTTCTGGGATTCTACACAAGTGGAATTCAGAAGTCTCGGCATTCTGGAAGATCATTCCATTAGCTAAGGACCCCGTGTCACTGCTTGAAACTTTCAGCATCGACCAATTTTAGAGTGGCTGTTCCAAAGGCCTCCTGAACCAAAGTACATGGCAGCTGCCAGGCTTACCACTGTGTCCTTTTGCTAGAATAGTCTCAGCTTCACATGAACTAATGTGAGAGAACTTGCATCAAAATGTGCAACTGATGATGAACAAGCTGAAACATGAACTTGAAGTATTACTTCCTTCATTATACAAAACAAAACCAAAAAACTCGCAGGGGAGAAATGGTTAAGTTTCAAACAAGATGATCAGCAACTTCTTTCCTTATGCAAAACAATCTAAATCTGAAAAAAAAAAAACCTAATTTACAAAAGTCTGCAATTTTTTTTTTTAAAGGTTATCAGATGTTTTCTATCTCAACATAACTAAAACCAAAAGAGACAGCCTCCTTCTCTGGAATGTACTCTGATCGGATAGATCTAATGCAGAAAGCACGTGCCTCTCTGTGTACAGCACTCATATACAATTTATATATAAGCTTCCTGAATGTTTTCAAATGCACTGAATAACAGGGTGTCATTTTTAAAAATCTCTGTTCAGTTTTCTACTTATTAATGTATAATTATGTGCAGGTTTTCCTCTGTATACTTATGTCTGCGACTAACTGGGACTTGAGGCAATTCTTGTTTCAGAAGTTTTCCAGCTCACCATAAAGCTAAATGCATATAAACTTCAGATCCTGAATCAGACCGCTGAGCATACCTTTCATCACGTCGCATTATTTGGTCTTCATTTAGCTGTCACAAAAACATTTCCTTTCGTCTACAGATTAATTACAGCCTCGTGAGGTTTCAGCACAAATACCTTTGCACATTGGAGCCTCTGCAAAGACACAGTGATTCATGCAGTATCTATGCCTCTGGAAGGGAAAATAAAGCTGAGGCAGGACATGCAAGCTGTGAGTGGATCCGATATCAAAAGAGCCGGAGCCTCCCGTGAGCACCCAGCCATACCAACACAAATAAGTTTCTGCACGACTCGTGCAGGATCCACAGCTGAACGCAAACTGCCTCTTCAGTTCAGCGCTAAGCTGATTTGGCTACACAGTTCATTCATCGAGGACCAAAGATGACAAGGCAGGAAGCGTCACTCAGTAATGAATTATACACGACACAAAAAAGCCACAGGTGTGGGTTTAGAGGCTGTGCACGCAGCCGCTGCAGCCCTGGATTCCACGTAATCGCTGTAAGTAACTATGGAAAATGGACAGTGGGAAACTCTGTAGAAATGCAGAGCGCGAACCAGTCCAAGAACACATTCCCACTTGTTCAAAGCAGGCAGCCACACCACTTAAACATGTGTCGACTGTATCTGATGCCGACCATGTCAGTATGTTAGGTCTGGACGGCGAAATACAAAGGGGGCGATTCTTCGCGGTGCCGGCGCCGCGCTGCCAGCGAGCTGGCCGGGGCTGCTGCCCAGCTGCCTGCCCAGCGCCGGCAGAGCTGCAGCAGCTCATGCACCACCACGGCCGGGGGCTGCCTCTGCCTGCTGTGGTTCAGGGTGCCCTGAAGCATGGCCAGGTCTCTGCTTTCCGCTGCCTTCTCCTCTGGGGCAAGCTGGGAGGCTTCACCCGCCTCTCAGAGCGATGGGGATTGGAGGGAGAGGGGAAGAAGCAGGAGGATTTTTACAGATTAAAAACCCAAGCAACCCAAAAACCTACACAAGCCAGAGCTTCCAGTACCTGGAGATGCTGCAGAGCAGGTCCCAACTTCTCACCAGGCCTAGACACAAGCTTCCAAAAAGTCACTTCTCCCTGCCAGGAGCTCCCATAAAACCCTTCCAACCATCCTCTCCCGACAATTTCTTCCCATGGTGCAAGCTGAGCTGTTTCACCAGCTGCTATGGGTGTGCACGAGGCCACCTGTGTGGCCCATTAGGGCAACGAGGGCTAAGCGAGATCCAGGTGAACTCATCGCTACTATCACTGAGAGCTAAACATATCAGTAGGCTGATGTTCACTCATTTTTTCTCCTCGAGAGCAAAACATCCTTACCCTGGTAGCAAGTCTGCTCATTCCCCATTCCTGCCACGTGAGAAATCTCTCCAAGTGGTGACTTCAGGACACAAAGTCCTCCACAAGAGCCCTCAAAATAAATGCATCCTTGCCCCACACTGTGACCTGCCTAGCTGTTCTCCGAGGCAGTACATTAGGTCCCTGAAAAACTACGTACGCAGCTGGTCAGACACACAGAGATCTCAAGACCAGCATTTGCTGCTTCCTCGGTGACATTCAGTGTGGGTTTTTTCACCCCGTGGTGGAGAGGAGCTTTGTTCTTCGGTGTCAACCCATTTCCCCTCCTCAGGAGAGGTCCATCTGCTGCGTGGGGACCCCGTGGCTCCTGGGCAGGTACCCAGCCAGCTCCACCCGGCCACCAGGGATGATCCCAGCAGTATTCTGGCCTCAAAACCACGCAGAACAGCTAGTCCTTTCCAGTGTGATGTCCTTGCCAACAATAATCAACTGGTGTTTTGGAGAAATCACCAAAAGAGAGGTGTTTTTTTTTTTGTCTGGCTTTAAATAGTATTAAATATTTGCAGCCCTCTTCAGTAACAAAGGACACAAAGAAAAGGGGAAGAAAAAAAAAAAGTCTTTGGTTGGTTTTGCTGAATTTGGAAAGGTTCCTGGATCAAAGCTCAAAAAGCTTCAAGTTTATGGAAGACACATTAGCAATGCTTAGTGAGGAAAAAGCAGTGAACTGCGTAAGAAAGATGACCGACCAAATCAAGAGGATTTAATCCATGGACAAACTTCGGGAAGAACAATTCACCAGGAAGAAGTGTGCTGCGAGCCTTCAGACAGTTCAATGGAAGCCATCCTGAACTCAAACCCAAGGCAGATCACAGCATGCAAAAGCACCAAAAAAAAAAAAAAAGGAGATATATTTTAATTCATTAGACTGTATTTTACAAGAAGCGGAGCCTCTGGGGAAGCCATTATTCTCATATAGATGTACTCCTGTGAAACAGAAGAAAAAATACCTAGACTCCCTGATGTGAGAGGTCAAACAATTACAATTTCCTTAATTTCATATCCAGTTGGGAAATTAAACAACAGAACTATGAAAGCTTTACACTTCATTTTGAGGAAAGTGGTAATTTAAATTAATTTTTTTAATGCCGTAAGAATTGATGAGTGAGTATGGGAGGGGGCTTTTCCCCAGTGACCTTCCCCACCACCCTTTTTAAACAATCTTGCTCATTCAATGGAAAAATAAATAAATAAATCCAAGGAACATGAAGTCTTTCACGAAAGACCGATTCCTTTGAGGACAAAGCACAAAGTGTTGCTTCTCATGAAGCTGTTTTATTTCATTAATAGTCTTCTCTGCACAGCTCGAGCTTTGTCCACAAAGTGCTTCTCAGATGAGGGGTTTTAGTCTCTGGAAAGAAGCAGCACCCGTTCCTGATCCTACAAGATATGGGAACAACTTCCTGGATGACATAGGACCGTGAGACCCAAAGTCCATCTAGCCTTGAGCTATATCTCTCTTACAGGGCGGCTGCCGTTAATCTCAGTGGAAGGACTTTGTCTCCACCACGACCCCATGAGCTGAATTCATGGTCATGCTTTTCTGGCTCCTACAACGTCAGAAAAAGTTTCAAGCGCTTCAGTAAAGAACTTGCTCAAGGTCCTGCCTTTAGACATGGCTCCTTCTAACCCTGGAGCAGAGTAAGCTCCTGTAACACAGGATGAACGTGGAAGAGAAAGCTGGAGGAGATATCAAGAAGCCTACATAGTTGCTGCACTGGCTGCAGTCACAGCATTCCCATAGAGCACTCCGATCAGAAAGGGGTTGCAGTTTGGAGTCACACACTCTCAGTGCTACACCACACACGATATATACAAAACTTGGTGGCAGCAGCCAGCCGGTGAGAGCTACAGCCAGGAGGAACATGTGATTAATAGAAAAACAATCTAACGCTTGACACAGAGCACACAGGCTCAGTACTGGACTGTGGGACAAAACAAAAACAGAAAACAAACATTAGCACTTGCAGAGAGACAGGGAAAACAAAAATAGTCTGCACATACAGCTGGCCATAAGGGATAAAGATGAGAAAATGAACTGACAAGCTTTCTTACTGTTTCACTTGGAAAAAAAAAAATGAGTAAGAGTTTTGTTTGTTTGTTTTTTTCCAGAATTAACCCCCGCAGAACACCTACTAGCAGCGCTCAATGGGTACTATTACCCTGAGGCTTGAAAGATTATTCTTTAAAATGTTACACCTAAAACCAGCAAGGCAGCAGAACTTAGGTTACGGAGCTGCAAACTCTGGCACCCACATGTGACTTTGCAGACATTAAAGATTTTCTAATTAAAGATGAGACCATTTGCAAGACAGACAGTTCCAGCTTACTGGCACGCCTGCTGGGAGACAGGACTGAACTGCAGCTAAAAGCACGTGGGGAGCAGCTCACGCGTGGGCTGGAGCAGGATGGTCAGCCTCTGTCCCTGGACACTAGCACAAGCGGGAGGGAGGAAGTCACCAGCTGTAAGCAATGAAGACCAAAGTAGTTTGTGTCCCGATGCTGCAGGCAATTTAAGAAAAAGCAGCTGTACCTACAGTTACGAGGACGTAGAAACTTCCAGTTAGAAGAGGAAAAACATCAGCCCGACATTTGCAGACTGCAAAACTCTTGGTGCACATCTGCTCGGACAGCCCCTGGGGACCAGCTCTCCTCCTGGAGCTGCTCGCCAAGCAGTTCGCCTCCAGCTGCAGCGTAATCCCAGGGACTGATAAGCAGCAGTGTCTCACTGCAGAAGCAAGACTAAGTGCAGATGACGTAGAGTAAAAATCACTGTGAGGACAACGGATTTTAAATAAATAAAGCCTAAGGGATGGTGTTATTTAGGCTGTGTAGTAGCTGGCATGCAGGATTACCTCCCGAGGCCTGGTAGGTCGATCAGTGGACGTTTTTGCTGTTCTCTCCCACACAGCTTGCGTTCAACTTTATGCCCCACTGGCCATCCCAAATGCAGCCTGTCCCAGCAATCAAGGAGGCACCTTACACCAAGCTAAGCCTGGGATGCTGTGATCCCATCTTGCCTCTTATTCCCATCTTCCCTCCCCTTCTCTTGCATTCACATTAATTCAATTACAGTATCAACCAGTTCAAGAAACTGATCCAGCCAAACTCCTGATTCTGTAAAAACAAACAAACAAACAACAAACAAACAAAAACAACACCAGCAAAACAAAAAAACAAAACACCTTGCAGAGGAAAAGTCCTAAATACGTCCTTTCACACGAGCAGCAGAAATAGGAAACCTTGGTGTAGGTGGATGGGCCAGAAAAGCCCATCCATGTGCCTCCACAGGGCACCTGGGACAACTTTTCAGCCTCTCAGAAGCCAGCATTTGTGCTGAGGGACTTGTGATGGTTTCCAGACAGTGCACGTGGGCTCCAAGTCCCCTCCCAAGTGTCCCTGAACACGTGTGATGTTGACCATGAGCATCCCCAAGTGCAGCAAGTAGCAAAGTCCTCAGCCTCCCAGGAGAGGCCACCGGGGAGCAGCTGGAGTACACCACAGTCAGCAGAAGAAGTGCAAAGCTCAAACCACTCCGCATTACTCCATTAACCTCTCCTCACAGGCTGTGTGTTTTTTTTCTAAACTATTTTTAAACCACTAAGTACTGGTGTTAACAAAACTGCAAACCGGATAGCGGGACTTTCACATAAAACTGCACTGCAGGAACATTTGGGGCCCGTAAGGCACTATTCCTTGGTAGCTGCTCCTTTGGGTACCTTCTTCCCCTCAGCCCAACAGTCCGTCTGCTTCGTTTCAGGCACTGGCAGTTCCCAAGGAAAATTCTGGTCTTTGAGTAATACAAAATTTAAATTTTAGTTTAAAACTAAACTTATCTAATCCAAGAAATAACAGCTTCTTGGGGACGCAGTTGAAATTCTGAATTATTTTTTTTTCCCCCAGTGACAGAAATCCACATCACCTAAATCCATCTCTTCAACATCCCACAAGCAGCCAAGACTGATGCCTAAACTATTAAATACCTAACTGGTTCCTTAGTCACATTGAACTACTGTCCCCTTCCAACTGGGGTCACTGTGACACATGGACGTGATGGCTCTGCAGGTTGAGCCTCACCATTTACTCCTGGCAGACCCTGTACCAACAATAAAGCTTTAGAAAGCTTTGTTTCTGCACCTGTGAAATAAGGAAATCCACGCTTACTCATCTTTGTTAATATTCTTTTGTTCATATTTTGTAAATGGTCTTAAAGAGCATTTATCCCACTATGGAGCACTGTGCAAAGTATTAAAAAGTTCCTGCAAAGTACACTGCGTAGGATCCATAAAACAACACCGCTTTTATCTTCCTCTCTGCACACCCTCCATCTCCCGCGTTAGCATAACAAAGAAAATGATGTTTAGGGCATCAAAACAGATTTTTGGAGGGTAAAAGAACAACAGCCAGTGGGCTAAATATGTAGAAGCAGAGTAGTCAAAGCAGAGGAAATAGACTGGTGGTGTCTCAAGTAAATCTCAAAGTTTTCCAAATGAAACATTCTTGGAAGCTGATATTCTCATTCTCCTAAATCACTGCTCATGGCTGAAAATCCTGCTTCCAGAAAACCATTTGGCGGCCGTTTTTGTGCAGCGAGGTATGCAAAGAATAAAAATCCTGCAGCCTGGAGTTTTTATTGTGGTTTCTAAAGAGTTGCACCACAGGAAAATCTCAAAGGAAAGTGCAGTTTTTTGTGGATGACAAAGAATTATTTTTCCATGCACACATGCACAGGGTTTTGCTTGCAGGCTCCGAGTACAGCAGTCAGGGAGGAGCGACTTTCCCTCCGGACAGCAGGCAGGGTGTGAATGTGGAGTCAGTAACTCACCCACGCGCCGCTCTATTTCCTGGATTTAGTGAGTGGTCTTTGTTGGAGCTGAAAGGCTGCAGCTGGGGTGGAGGATGCAAGTTCACGAGGGGTTATTCAGCTCCAGACAGTCTTCATAAAAGCACAAATAAGTCAGAGCAAACTTTCTTAGTTTTTTTTATTTTTGCCCCCCCCCCCCCCTCCCCCCCCCCCCCCGCAATGAACTTCTGAACTTTGTTTTTGTGAGTCAAGATATGACAGGACAGGAGAAGACTGCGAAATTTGCACTTCACTGATCTACGCAGCCCATAATTCACACAAACACACGCAGAGCACACCAGTTTCTCCATACTCCTCAGCAAAGATTTAATCCTGGAGCGGATGGCTGAGGTCTCCTACTACTTAGACAGTTACGTTCTCCAAAACATACAACTGTATGTCTACTATCTCTGGAAACAACTAATACTTTAAAGTGCCCTGTTTGCATCCAGCCCAGGAACAAAATACATTAGGTGATGTATTATCCTTTCTTTTTTATTATGTACCTTTGCTTCATCGCTAATGAGTGGAACTAAATTGTTCTTACAGCTGCGAGTAAATTCACACAGGGGCGAGTTTTATAACGGGGAAAGCTCTAAAATACTGAGGTCACAAAGCAGAAAGGGAATAACTCAGACTTTTATGGTTTACTGGCTACCTGCTGATGACTGCTTGGGCACCTCTGTTTAGCTCCTATCCGAATGGTGACCTTCAGAGCAGCCCTATGTTCACAAGGTTTTGGCCACTGAGCTCTGCTCCAGCAAGGCTCCACACCTTAATGGCTTTACACAACCTTATTAGCAGCATGCTAATACAATGCATAGGCACCAACATGCACATGACAGTGGTCAGGAGCCTCCTGTCACAAGAGGTTTCCAGTGGAAAATGTCAGGTTGTCCAAACTGGAAACGTCTGTGGTTGTGCATCAGTTTGAGCTAACCGCTGGTGGGGTGCGTCAGAAATCTGCCTAATTTCTCGCCAGCTGTCTGGGCAGACAGATGAAGCCTTCAGCTTTTGCTGTTCCCAGGCAGCCCCACCTCGTGGGCTGCCTTTTGCAGCTGGGAGCCTGGATGCCCATCCCGGGGTGCTGGCAGGAGCAGAAAGCTTGTGAGCTCCACGAGTCCCAGCTTAAGACTGAGCTTGGGGGGGAGAGGGGAGAGAAGGGGGGATTAAGCCCCCTGCTCTGAGAGTCAGGGCAGACAGCTGCTCTCTCTCATTTTGGAATCATCAGCTAAAACCAGTTCTTTTTTTTCCTTCCAGAGCAAAAAAACGTATGGAATTTCCTTTTCGTGAGACACTTTTAAGAGCTTTGTTGGGAAACGGAGTGAATTTTCACAAAATATTTCCCCCAAAAGCAGAAATCTCAGCACCAGCTCCAATTATACGACAATTCTTTTCTCATCAGGCAACCAAATTTGAGATCCATCTTATCCTTGAGCAACTCCCTCTAAAACCTTTTTTTTGCCCCCCTTAGCCAAACACACAAGCTTCCAAAGACTGAAGAATCCTGCTTGCGAACTGCCTGGAGAGAAGGTGGTGATTCATAACACAAGGGAAATGTGTGATAAAGCAGAGTAGCTTATCCCAGCTGTTGAAAGGGTTGTGTAGAAATCCATGCAGTGCTAAGATGCCAGGTTTCCATTTTCTCCAGATATTCAAAGGGAGAGATGAAATCTTTGCATCTTGCCAAATTGTAGCCCAATTGGAATGTGTGCTGTTGTTTTGACAAACTGCAGCTTACTAGAGAAAACTTAATTTTCACATCATAAAGCTTCCTTAAGCTGGCTTCAGGCTTCATACTTGCAAAACCTCAGCTAGAAAAACGTTATTCAAAACCAGGAAAGTTTAGGGACACCAGCATAATTCAGCATCTGAACTGCATCTCCACAATCTCAAGCCTGGTTCGGCAGCTCTCAATCATCCCAATCACTCACACTTGTGGTCTCCCTGAGTCCCACGTTGCTTTTCAGTACACACTAAATACATACAGCTAAGTCCTGGAAGCTCGCCCCTCCTCTCTCCCCACTCACCCACGCTGCCTTACCACGGTTATCAGGATCTATAGGTACAGCACATAACAAAGGAAGGATTTCTGAGAAAAAACAGGGGAAGAGCAATTCAGGACACAAGCACTGGCTGGTTACTAATTATTTCATCTTCATTTCTACATTTACAAGGGAATTTTACACTGGTAAAAGACCCCAGCCTGGCAGCTCTGGAAGTCATTTGCACACACGTCCGTTCAGTGAATGAAGCACGTTAGACACCTCCAGGCTGGGGCTGTCCAAACCAGCACAGCGAGTACTAGGCTGCATGACCTTTCTGGTGAGGCCACTCGGTCCCTGTCAGGACACCTCTTTATTGCTTACTTATCTGATGCTAACTTAGAGGTGCTGGAGCTGCGCTTCATGATGCAGCCCAGTGGAGCACAGCTCCAGCGCTGCCCTTTCCTCTTGGCCCTCACAAGAGATGAAGACACAGCTCAGAGTCATGGCCAATCAGTTTCCCATATTGTCAGAGAAAAATGACAAGAAATAATTCATCCAGGGTGGACATACTGCAAAGACAGCCGATTTCTCTGGACATTCCAATAAATCCTGTATAATTTGTTCTGCATTAGAAAACAGCATCCTGCAAAGCTGGCAGGTGGCCGAGACCTTAAGACATGTGTGCCTCCAAGTTCTGCAGGTGGGACACGGATGGGGACCATCACTCACAGAGACACCGGCCTCAAAGGAGACTTGATGCACACAGCACTGTGTGACAGAGGTCCCATTCCTGGGAAGGGAGTCAAGGGTCCCACTTTCCAAACACTGTCACCAGGTGTCCTGAGCATACATTCATCTGTGATTCAGTTTCTTAACATTTCCATCTGGTATAATAAAGTTCAGGCTTGCCTTTTTTCTTTTTTTTTTTTTCTTTTTTCTTTTTTTTAAAGTACTTTGAGAGGTATGGGTGGAAAGTACTTGTGTGAGTATTGATGGGTAGGGCAAACAGCCATTAGTTATCACAGCCTTCAGTCACTACTGATATGGATTTGTTGTGAAATGAGTACATAACAAGGGAAAAGTTTCCATCACCTATGGCTGGTGCTACCTCCTCAATTTTTTTTAAATGGATGTGCAAAGTAAGTGTGTGAATTATGTATCTCCAAGGATCAGCTAGTTCATATATAGCCTATGGCAGCTAACAATAAATAAGGTATTAACTTTTGCCAAGGAAAATAACTGTGAAAAGAGGCTGATATAATTTTTTTCCTGGGAAAACAGAACACAAAAATGACTGAGAACCATGTTAGCACCCAACAATACAGAAAGCAATAACAAACTGTAACAAGTCAGGGCACTTCCTACTCTAACAGGTAAATAAAATAAACGTCTGTTGACACAATGCACCTTATGACAGAGTAACTCTTCCATAGCTTATTTATTCCTTTTTAAAACCCAAGCTTGGCCTCTGACAGATCTTGCGGAGAGACATCTTATTTATACGTAAACAAAAAATAAGCACTGTTAGTATATGCTGCAAGTATAGAACGCCTAAATCCACTTGAGGACTGCTTCAACTCAAAACCAAAGGAAGCAGGCAACACAGGCTGGCAGTTTTATACCGACTCACAAGGACAGAGCACTACAGCACATCAGCAGCGCTTGGAATCCTGAAGCCATCCTTTGAACCCAGGGAATTTCTCCTGTTTAAAGTTTACATCTGTGCAGACCAAACGAAAGAGCTTTCTTTGAAAGTTGGAATAGGTTTCACCAAAAGCCAAATGCGCGTTATAAACATTTACTCTCACAAGCTCTCAGTGCCAGGCAGAGGAGGAGGAATTGCAGGAGATAAAAGCAGGGAATTAGTATGAGAGAAATGGAGGATAAAGGCACAAGAAAAGACCCAAGACAGCAGAGAAACTGTGTAACCCTCTAGCACAATTAGCTAAAAACTCTCCAGCCTTTAAACAGTGCTAAAGAAAGTGAATAACATCTTTTGAGTCAGAATAATCTGCTTTCACTGTGTGGCTTCTGTGCACACACATTTATGTGTTTTCCCATATGGTGGAAGAAAAAGAAAGGTGCATGCCCTGCACTTGGGCTGACTCCCTCAATTTAGCCTTCTCTTCATTTCCTGCCAGAAGGTGGGTTTTGGTGCTGGTCTGTCCTTCTGAGAGTCAGTCAGCGAAACATCTGTTTCACGATAGAAGGAGAGCAGGAAAGGCCGTAGACATCTGAAACTCTTTTGCAGTTGCTATGGGGAAATGTAAGAAGATAAACTACTACTTTATTAATCAAACATCCACACAGGTCCAACATCGTTAGCAAATTAATCCTTTCACTGCACAAGCCAGCTCTGGACTTTTCATTGCCCTCAGCAGATAAGGAGGGAGGGCAGCTTTTTTTATTTCATTTACCAATAAAAGCACACTTACTGAGCCTCACAGCCCGCCACGCCGCCCAGCTCAGCTCTGGCATGGCAGGCCTCTGGGAGCCCCATTCCTGTGGCTGCTGCGATGGCCTAGCCTCCTGCCATCTCACTAGCCCCTCAGCTACAGATTACTGACCCACAGCAACAAGGTGGGAACACCCAAATGGCCCAGGTCACAACCCAGGCCTGCTGTGGAGGATTAGCTCTAAAGCACCAGCTGGGTGACTGGGTGGTACAGACACACCTGCCAAAGGGGTAGAGGGAGGACAGAGATCTGTAGGCACGTCTGCACTTGGGAAGGACACCCCAAGACCTCTGTCACCAAAAAAAAAGTAGCCTGGACTGCTGCAGTGATGCCGAAACTCACTGGAGATTAATCTGAGGTGCCCTTTCCCAAAGGCCCTTGTTCATGACCCCAGACGTTTCCTTCTGCATGCTCCATGCCATGGCTTTGCAATGACCTACTTCACTAATTAAATTGGGAGGAATTTGCAGAAGAAGTTGAAAGAAACCTGACCAAATTTGCCCCGTCCCCTTCATGGGGGCCATATGGTTGGAAAGCCTGTCTTGTAAATTGGTAGGGCCCAAATCTACCAACAGATGTGAAAGAGTACCAGGAATCAAACTCCAGAAAGTAACACCAATGTCTCCTGTAAATGCTACTAGTGACCCCCAGCTACATAATTTAAATTCCTTTTTAAAGTGGCCTCAGCAGTAAGGTAGGGAAAATTATTGACACTCCTGTACAGGAGGGAAACCAAACAATTTTTTAAAAATAATTCTGGAGTCACACTGACATAAATGATTTATTTCTGCTGAATGGAAACCACTTAGATTAAGGTGGCAAACTTGAGGCAGCTTAGTGGTTATGCTGCTCTCCTGAGACAAGGGGGCCTGAGCACACATCCACCCTTGATCTGGGTATGAAAAGTGGCTCAAAGCAGAGCTCTCCTCTCCAGAAGTGTGCTCTCACCACAGCCCTCAGCGATGGGAGGGCCTGCAATGAAGACACAATTATTCTGACATTTCCCCACACACAAAATTCCCTATGAAAAGCATTCACCAAATTAATCCAGTTCTGAGTAGACCAAAACTGCATTTTTCAGCAAAGAAAATATTCGTCCCCATCCAGAGGAGAATTAAATCCTTCAGTGGTTCTTTCTTCCCACAGGCTGAGAAAGGATATAATTCTGAAATTTCCCTGAAGCATACAGACACAGACCTCTTCAGGGACAGCACGAGCAATACAAAACACATTTAAGAACAATTATAAGACACTTTCAGCTCTTGTCTCATTTATGCTCTGAACATGCCAATGCTTTAAAGTTTTCTGTCCTCCCTCTCCAACAGAATAGCTGTGTTGCCAGTGTATGCTAAGTGCTACAGCTGCATTTGGTTCTCTAATTACATGAATCTCTACCATCTTTCCTATGCTGAAGATAAACTACCATTTTAGTTGAGACTCTCTAACTTGATTTACACAGCTAGTTACCTAATTTTCTAATTCAGCCCTTCAAGATAAGGGAAAGCAAGATGCATTCAAGAGAGTCACTCTGAGGCACTCCTCAGTGACTGTGGAGGACATTTTAAAATGACACACAATGCAGTGTGTTCTGCTAGCAGGCAAGCTATCCTTTGACCTTAGTTTGCATTTCAAGTGAAGTGAAAAGCAGGAGAAGGAATGGGAGTTTTTAAAGAAAAAGTTAAGGTACGGTATTTTAGGTTTATAAAAGACCATAGACTTATGAGCATCCATGGGATCTTGTTTGTCCTGATTACTTTGAAATAAAGTGGAAGATTTTTATTTTTATACAGAGGTGCAGTATAGTAACATTGATGTCAGTTCCAGAGACCGTAACTGAACACCCCCCCATGGTAATAGTACATACCCCCTATGGTAATAGGGGCTCATGCCCTCTCCTCCACTGCTGCAATTTCAAGAGCTGCATGATATCAAGATGCAATATCAAGACATGGTGCACGTCTGTAGGGCCACAGTGATTTCAGTGTACGGCTTGCACATCTCAGCATCTAACAAACAAAAACCAAAAGGCACGATTTGAAACTGTCCTTAATAAAGACTGTGAAAAACTCTGGCTTCTTAATAAACAGGGTTGTGCCCGAAGTAGTGAGCAATAGGACTACTGCTGGAAGAGCAACCCATGGCCTAATACATCACACTGTCAAAAAGCTTCTCCCATTATTCAACTGAAATTTGCCTTCTCTTAAATTTCATCCCATTACTTCTAGTTACACCCCATTGTACCACTCCAAATAATTCTTCATAGCCTTGGTGTTTACACCCTTCAGATATTTGTAGATTTATATCTCAACCACCCCATTTGTCATCCTTTAGCCAAGTTATCCATATTCAGCTCTTTCGGTCTTCTCTCATAAGTCAATCCCTCAAGCTCTCTTGTTACTTTTTTTCCCCTGAACTCCCTCCAATTTGTCAATCTCTGTTGTAAGGGAGTGAAGCAGACCTGAATGCATTACACTTGCTGTGGTTACGAGTGCTATGTTGCGAGTCCCTGCTGCCTCCTCACTACGGGACAAACACCCAAACCCTCTTTGGGTCTTTTTAGGTTACCAAAAGCAGCAAATTTACAGCCTTCTCATACTCAGCCATTGATGCCCTCGGACCCTGGAATCCTGGTTGATGCTTCCTCATAGGTTTCTTCTCCTCTGCTTATTTCCACAGACAGGTTATTTTTCTTACTTGAATCCTAGTTTGAAATGCTGTGCTACTGCTTGCATACTCTCCACAAGTCATCTGGTAACTTCACCAAATGCCAAGTCCGCCTGCCACACTGCTCCCAGACTCACACAAGGATTTCTCTCTCCATCCAGGAGGCCACACTAGATCTCTCTCTCACCATCATTTCCAGTTGCCTCCTAGGTGTCACCATACAGTATTTCTACACACCAGCTCTTCCATTGGAGACTTTCAACCCACCAGGAAAGGGAAGGCCACACCAGGGCCTTCCCACCTACACACTGGCTGGGGTTAATACCTCTGCGCTAAGCCAAATACTTTGCTTTTAAAAACACCCTGGATGGTCACAGAAAGCACAGCACCCTGCAGAAGCCCAGCGCAAATGAAGCACAAACAGACGACATTCCGCCAACACCTGCATCTCCATAAAGCCGCTGCTGTTATTCCCTGCCCTGTGAACACATCCCACTGCACATTTCCTCCAGCAAAATCATCTGGACAAATAAGAGGAGGATTGCTGAAAATAGCTGATGGGAGTAAAACCACAACTGAACCGACTCCTGGCTGTGCAAGCACAAGCCTCACAGCCGGACGAAGGTCGTGGAGAATAATCCTGGAGAACAGAGCCCAGCTGGGGAGGCACGAAAGCCCAAAACCCACTCTAGTGACAAGGGCAGGCCCCTTGGAGGGAGGTCAAAGTCACAGATAACTTCAAACAGAAGAGCTGCCCTCCAACTTTTCCAGCTGTACACTCCTGGCTACCACTGGCCTGTCAGAAAGGAGACCGTGGCCACCAAGTGCTTTCCAGTCTGTGGCACATTGTCTGGGCCATCCCCAGTTTGAGATGATAGCTTGTAAATCTTCAGTTTGGACTTAGGGTAGATGGGCGGTCACTTCTTTTCAACATGTTCACTCTACCCCTATTAACACTGTGTCTTCACCACAGGACTTTTAAAGAGAAAAGCTATTTTGTGTAGCTATTAAAAATAGTGATTTTTCTAATTTTAACTTCCTCTCAGCATCTAAAATCACCGAGTTACAGTGCTGCAGACAATCATCTAATGGGAACTAGACACACTATTACAGGCATGAATGATTCAGTCTGCTGTTAGGATAAAAATTACATACACGCTCACATTATTATAAGCACAGCTTTGTACAGACAACAACAAAGCAAAAGTCTACGAAAACTGTGACAGACACTTAGGTACTGAAGCCACAGCAGAGACACTATCAAAGCCAGGTGGGAACCTATTAGCTCCAGCTCATGGCTTCTCTCCCTAAAGCAGAAAAGTACAGTGAGGAAGGACAAAAGCTGACCCCTCAGGGAACAGCTAAAAAAAGCATCCAAAAACACACAGCAAGCTCTGGCAAGAAGTTTGCATTTGCCATCACTTAAATTAACAGCAAAGGAATCCCCAGGAGGGAGGAAATTTGGACTCTGTCCAACATGCGAGTGTGCTGTGCGAGGAGCTGTGGGGGAAAGAGCCACACGCAAGCACTGTGGATTCAGAGGAAGACAACACACACACCTCCGGCAGCCCCGAGCCCTTTGAAGGGCAGGAGCACGACAGTTATTTACTGGGCTTGACTGTGTCACCAGGTGTCAGGAGAGAAGTTTATTGCAGGTGACCTCAAATAGATTTGCCGCTGCTGTTGTCAGTCAGCAGTTGGCCACACGCTATCTTCAGAACACAAAGGGCTTGTATACGTTCAAAAAACAAGTTATCTCAAAACTTCTCAAGAGTTTAAGAACACTAAAATTATATAAGATATTGCAGTTGGTGATATGATTAATGTAACACTGTGAGTTGTTCTCTTGCTGTCTTACCTACAGGAGCTGCTTTTGGCCCTTCCACGATGTGCAGATCACAGGGACTTCCAGAAGAAGAATCAAATGTCCAGTCGGCATCCCTTTAGCTTATGACAGAAAGGATGGCTGCTCTACACCTCCATAATGGCCTAAAGAGTGATGACATATTCTGGATGAAGTCCTTCTAAAACACCTAAACAGATGTGTTTTTCTCCACAAAACTCATTACTAAGTTAAGAAGTAATTCAGCCATGTAAATTTAACTTAAGCTAGTAAATCTAATAACATCATTCTAAAAGCAATAAAATGTTCAGACCTTAATCCTTTTAATTCACTGTTTATCCCCTTGGCACCTAGACTATTTTTATTCCTGTCACTTTTGCCGTAATAAAAAGTTAATAAAAGAACCCAAGTTGTCCAACGGGTTGCAGAACTAATGAAAACTGGTTCCCTACAGGTTTGGTGTCTTATGTCCCTTCTTTCCCCAACAGTATTTACCCCAGATCCCAGCAGGCTATCTGGGAGCCTGTCTCTTTGGGTCTTCTTCATGTCCCTGAACTCCACGGGAGCCAAAAGGCAGCACATGCTGTGGCTGGCTGCGAGCTAAATGTGCTTTTGCTCTAGGTGCAGGTCTTGCAGAGCTTTCCAGCCTTCTCCTCTACAGGGCACTCGCTGGTTCACTGAAGATCAGTGACTTTAAGGCAAAGATCTCCCTTAAAGAACAGACTGTAAAAGATCTATGATCTCCCCACATGACAATGCAGTAGTTCTGTCTTCTCTGATAATCCATGCTGGCGTTGCTAATAACCAGAGCTGCAACACATATATGTCCCACAAGTTCCCTGGAAGATAAGATGAGGTTTGCAGACTACAGGAAAGGTTCTCTCAGATAAGGAAAGGGCGGGGAAAGCAATGCTTTCTGAGAAGCCCCACTGGAAATCACCAAAGTTACAACCACCTCTTTCATAAATCAAGGAGATCTGGTTCAAACAGCTTCTCGCATGCCCCTGTCACAACACCACAGAAGAAAGGTCTGTCGCAGCAATGCAAGTCCCAAACCTGTTAGAGATTTCTAGCTTATAGCAATTATCTCGAACAGCCCCTGCATACTGGTATGCAAACAAGCTACACTGCGGAGCACGTATCGCTTGTTGTTTTTACAGGGCTGTAGGGTAAGCAGCCATTCTGTGCTAGCACAAGCTCTGGATGGTTTCAAAGCATAGCTCCTTGTCTAACACATCAGCACAAGCGGCTCACAGGGGTCCACAACAACATGCATGAGGTGGAGGAAGGCTCTCTAAGCCACACTTATCTCACAAAGCAGTCATCGTTCGTGAGCTTTTTGTTATAAACCTGTGGTACAACCAGCAGCTGTGCTCCCTTGATGAGGATGTTGGAGCTGCAACATTTACCTGTATTTCCAAGGGACTAAGTCAAGCTGCCCTCTGGCACGTGCCTATCATGTGAAAACACTTGGTCACCCTTTCTCCTGCCTCTAGAAAGACACACTAGATGCTGACTCGGGGCTTCATGCCGTGGCACTGCAAACATGCTCCAAATGCCCTATGCAACACCCATGCCCGCGGCGGCCCCGGGGAGCGGGGAGGAGAGGGCAAACTGCAGTGCTGCACCTGAGAGTCTCCTCAATGAGTAGAGGTGTTTGGAAACTGCATCTCTGGGGTTTCTCCAGTAGATGAGACAGAATCACCGCTGTTAGGGGCTCCAGAGAGCTCAAAACCTCCAGAGATAGGAGGGATAGGTTAGCGTTAACAGTAGCTGACTCCTCATCCAACTTGCCTGCCAGATGTAGATGACCTGTCCATGTGAGCAGCAGTTTTCATCTCTGACTCCTCGTCTTAAAACTGTATCTCTGAGGACTCTGGGTGCAAGAAAATGAAAAATCATCCACAAGCTTTCCGAAGGGAGGCAAGGTGATTTGGTTGTCAGCAGGCAGGAATCTTTTCTAGAGATTCCTTCAAGTTACTGGTGAGGGCAACCAGTGCCACCTGACTGCACTTTTAGAAAACTGTACCCTGGCAGAAGCTCACATGCTTCTTTAAGTACATCTTTTATTCACTAGGACAAAGACTGTCTCATCTCCAGTTACAGCCCAAATTCCTCCCTAGGTTTTCTCAGTGAGCAGCACTAGCCTGAGATCAAGCAGCGTTAGAGCCTTCCTGCAATCAACACAACTCAGTCCTGAACAGAAAAATGTCACTCAAAAATTATCAAGTTGTTTTGTGAGGAGAAGCACCAATTACGCCTGCTTTCTCAAGCTTTTCTGTTCCCTCTTTACGTCTACACCATATGGTCCTCCCACCTCACTGTAGCCCAGTCTCTCCCTTGCTCTCCAGAAGTCTTCCCTGCAATATCCCCAGAGGGAGACGAGGATCTTCATCTTCCGCCCCATAGACACAGGCTAAATATCTCGGCTTGGCAGGACATGGTACTTGCTGTCCATTAGGCTGATGAGCCCAGCGCTGGCGCTTGCCGTGTCCCACCAGTATTTCTGCCACCACAACACACCTGGCTCCTGTGCGCAGTTTGAGCCCCCAGTACACCTGAGGAAGTGGTGAGGATGGTGGTCCCAGTCACAGCGGGACGCATTGGATTGATCCGTCAGAGACACGACCAAGCGGAAACCCTGCACTGGGGTGGGACGGTGCCAGGTTTCTTTCTAAACACTGTACACCTCATCATTCAAACATCGCATTCACAATTACACCTAAACATGAAACATGAACTTTCTATTCTTGTCCGGATTTCAGAGAAAGCTAATAAATCATTCCTTTCTACAGGAGGGAGAACTCCAAGCCTGACACCCAAGACTCCGGCTGTGATCCAGCCTTTCAATGGGGATTCAAATCTAGGATTTTAGAAGAATAAGTATGGGGACTTATCCGGTCCCTGGTACACCTGGAAGCTGGGACAGCAGTTGGCACACCCAGCACCAAAGATGCCTGGCTGGCAGGAGCACCACCTACAACAATTGGGCTCTGAAAACAGCTGGATTCAGGAGCTTGTGGAACATTCCTGGAAGTGCTAAAAAACAAAACAAAACAACAACAAAAAAAACACAGAAAAAAAAACCACCACACACAAAATAAAATAAAAAAAGAAAAAAAACGAAGAATAGAAGGGGTATATATAAAATATAATGAATTTTCAGCAGAGGTCTAGAACATATCTACAGCTAGCATGTGTAGACGTGTATGTATGATCTCTTGTACCTGCTGCCCCTGGCTTCCTAGCCCCACCAGCTTCTATTTCGTTTAAATTTATCTTCCCAACAGTTCCTTGCCTATCAAAGATGTGATCTGAAGTCTTGGACCAACTCATATGACCTTTTCTACAAAAATCCAAGCAGCTGTGCTTTTTTGGTGTGCCAAACTTAGCAGAGATGTTGAGCGAAAGCGCTGGCTGCCTCCTGCCTCTGCTGAAATCAGGGGCAGGCCTCCTGTGGCCGGCAGCCCCGAGGAGCTGCCACGAGGTGAAGCATCCTTCACCGCCCACAGCAGCCACAGCACCAGGCTGCAGTTGTCACCTCTTCTTCTGCCACCCTGACCCTGGCACCGCAGGCAGCAGGAGGAGCGGTGTCCCACTGCCACAGGCAGCACAGACATGGTATTACCTTGGTTTTACCAGATATTACCATTTTTTCCTATTAGCGGGTTTATTTACTGTGGTATCACCAGGTTTTACCTGGGTAAAACCCAGGTGTCTGATGGGTGGCCAGACGCTGACCTGTAGGTCAGCTTTTCCTGTAGGAAAGCTCTGTATCGCTGTGGGACAGGGGGACAGCAAGGATGTTTTAAGAGACAAATTCCCTGGGAACTGCCCTCATGATGGGAGGGCACCCAAGGGTCCTGGATTAATTTTTCTGGTGTCTTTCAGTTGACTTCTTGCAAGCTCACAGTAAACTGCTTAACCTTGTAGACAATAAAGCGAGATGCCAGCATTTTCAGCTCATACTATTCACACTATGCTCTAATCTAGTTTGCATGTCCAGTCCTGTCATTAGCTGGAGGAAACATTAATCCAAGACAGTAGAAAAGGAGGAGTAAAAAAATTGTTTCTGGAAACACAGTAATTCTAATGGCAAGCATTTGTTATCTAGACCCACAGCTGAGTTAAACTGAAACATATATTCCTCACCAAAAAAAAAGTTTTAGCCATATGTTTAATGATTTGTGAGCTCTTGATCCTAACACACAACATAAGCTGCAATATCAGTGTCAGAAGTGCCTGATTTAAAGCACGAGAGGCAGAGTTACGTTAAGTCAAGTTAAAATCACTGCTGTGAGTTCGCAGGCAGAGACCTTCCCATGGAGTGACAGGTACAGGGTAACCGAGCCCCCAGCCTGCATGGGAGGGGAGGAGGAAGAAAGTTTATTTCATTAAAAGTTATTCTGTGAGGTTGACGAGGGAGAAGATTATATAGCTGGGGGGAGGACTGAGACAGCTAAAGAATAACACATGGTATGCTTTCAAAACATACAGCAACATGTGACATTCGTCTGCAAGTCTGGCGCGGAGGAGCCTGTGGTCTGGCAGCAGTGAGAATTTCTGCTTTTTATTTCTGAAATCATCGCAGGCATTTGAACTGAAACCCCCACCTAATAGTCTGGAGGGAAGAACATAAAATCAGATTTTACGTACCGTACTCTCAGTCAGCCATTGTTCTCAGCGGATTTTATCCTCCAACTCAGTTCCCACATCATTAAAGTGATGCTGTCTCTTTAAAACACAACGCGGTGCTGTGCCAAAGCCTGCAATAAGAATCACTGGCACCAAAACAGTCAAAGCACAGAGCTTAATTCTCTACTTAATAAGACAATTAAAGAAGAGTATTTGGATACAGCAGTCTGCAAGTACCAACACAGAGCACTGATGTCTCCAAAGGCATGTTGATCTGAAGGCTTTATCATAAAGCATCTGTCGCAACCAGATGCCATCAGCACCTCAGAAAAGTGGGAAATAAAGTGGGTTAATGTAGCTGTGATGCACACAAAGCTTTGCACTGTCCAAGTATCCGCTTCCGAGCGTTTTAGAGGGCGCATGATAAAGTAACCTCATGCAAAAATGCACATCCACTAAAATAAACTAAAATATACGCACACAACTGCCTTAAAAAAAAATCTTGTAGAAATAACCTGAAGTACAATGGAGTGAAAAGTGCTGTGTGTTTGGTATCTTCACTGCCATAACTGTAGGAAGCTTTACAGGAAGGCTGTTTTTTTGCTGTGATAAATGCCTTAATATACATGGATGAATTGAGGTAGACAGATAAATACGGACAGAAACGATTGCTCATTTGGAGGCTCTTGACGATATCTGCCTCTAAGTTTCCAATCAAATAATTCTCAAGTGTTGTCTCTTAGCAGGCTTCATCCTGCAGAGCTGAACCAAAGCTAGAGCAAAAGATAACTGCAGCGATATAAGAACTAATTAGCCATTTGATTAGCTGGTGAGAAGACAGGGCACTGCAGTTCTGTGACCTAAAAATGCCACCAATGACCTTAAAACTCCATCTCAAGGGTGTCTAGAAGTCTGTAACCTCCAAGGAGAGGGAGAAACGGATGATGCCTAAGCTCCATTAGCTCACAGGAGATGTCGAAACAGCGGAGAGGCTGAGCTGAGCAGAGGTGTGCCACCTGAAGCAGTCAGCCAGCCAAAGAGCACCTGCAGCAATGCACTTTGTCTGAACTACTGCGCCAGTGGCTCGGCAGTCCAGCCTGCTCAGGAGATGCACAGACCTCGTCCTAGCAGCTAACAACATCTAGCACGAGGAAAAAAACCACACCAACCCACAACTGCCCGGCCTTCACTGCAGGAAGCATAAAATCCAGCCATCGCCAGGGTGCAGGTGGCAGCCCCTCGGCTGCACCACGCCAGGAGAGAGCAGCTGAGGAAGGGATGGAAAAGTCACTTTGAAGAGCACACCTTGAGCAGCCAACTTTGTCACCTGCTCTCCATGGAGATCAGATGCTGGTGAACCCCCTCAGCCTGCTGGTTATTCCACGGGCAGCGGCAGGGAGGTGGGAACTGGGGTGAAGCCAGCAGGTCCCCCTTAGGCTGCAAAGTTGCATCTTCAGCAGGAAAGGGGGACACCAAGATGGCCAGGGCTACGAGTCCCACATCATTACACGTCCCCTCCTTCAGCCTGACAGCTGGAGCATGCCAGCATCGGAGACTGCTCAACGCTCTACAAACTCCCAGCCTAATCTGAGGTAAGTCAGCCGGTGGTGTGGAGACACCCGTGGCCTGAAAGGATCCAGCCCAGAAGGGGCAGCAGAGCATGGTGCCGGCTCACCGCCAGCAGGGTCCCCCAAGAAAGCCCTGCTCGCCTCCCATCCTCAGTGCCTTGGATGGCGTCTCACTCTTGGGTATCTCTACCCTGAGAACAGATGAAAGGAAGATTGCCTTGGCAAAGATCCCCCTGCCAGCTGCACCGCTGGAAATGCCCTCTGGAAAGGAAAGGAGGAGGATCCCTCACCTCGCGCGCTCCTGGCGAGCGGCGCAGCCTCCATCCCCGTCCCCTCAAGGCAGATCCAGACCTGCCATTCGCCGCCCACACTTCCCCGTGTGCTTTGTCCCAGACTGATGAACTCACCTCCAGCACCGCTGAATTTCTCAGAATAAGTCCTACACATGGTTTAAATTCTAGCAAGCCCTGCCAGAGGCCTAGGAATAAAATCCAGGAGAAAGAACATTTTTTTGAATAGAAAATAGCGGTTAAGGTGCTGCAGTACTGTCGTTCATTAGGTGCAGGCTTTGCTGAGAAGATACATCCACAGTATGTACAAGGGCTTCCTCCTTCATTCCCTTTTCTTTAAAAATAACTGGGGAAAAGACCCCAACTATACACAAAGGCCAAAAAATTAGCCATGGTCAAGTAACACATATACTACACTCAGCTCTATATTCTACTAAAGTTTTGAGAAGGGAAGACCAAAGTTAGAAGTACAGTTACTACAGTCTACAAAGGACTTTTAGATATCCAGGCCTGACTTACTGTGAATTGGAACAAAATCCCCAAATGCTGAAATTTTCCCTAAAGGGAATTTTAAATCAACCATTTGGAGGCTACTGAAAAATCAACTGTATGGCTATCACATTCCCTACAATTTTAAAGTTCTAAATAGAAATTTATTCCAACAGAAAACCTGCACTTAATTTTAAAATACTCATTTTTTAACACCATCAGAAAAATCCCCAGCCTCTCCTTTTCTGACTGTTTTTGACAAATATGACCCAATTTTGCAAGAGATTTTAGTGTTGATGATGCCAGATATTGGAATATGATTCCATCAACAAGCCCTAGTCAGGAAATACCAAAGCTGCGGTTGCCAAAGCAACATAATTAACTTGATCACGGTATGTACACTGTGCGCCACTTCCCAAAAGGCCCTTTAACACCCAACTAAACCCTTCTGGAATGGCGCATCAGGGTTTATTTCTCCTCTAAGTTCTTTGAGAACAGGCCCAGCAAAAGGAGAGGTTGTGAGAAGCGTCAGAAGCCAAGCAGCACCCTGCGCCCTGCCTGTGGCCCCATGGGTGCAGGCGATCCAGGGCCAATTCTTGCTCCGAGCCTACCCACAAGATTAGTGGCTGTAGAAGTCATGGAGACCAACAGTCCTGTTGAGTAAAGCAAACACCTTTCGAAACACATCACTTTTAATTCACCCGCGTTAGCAAATTTAACAGGTTTGGCTCTTTTATAGCATAATCAGTGAAATTCTTACTACCTGGGCAGGGAGGCCCAGATGTTGACGTGAAGCCTTGACCCTGGGGCCACAGACTTCAAAACCTGAATATGCTGTCACTAACTCAACACATACAATGTATCAAATATAAGCCCCTGTCTGATCATTTGGAAAAAAATATATAGAAAAAAAATATATAAAAAAATTGAGTGATGGGCTTTCAGTCTGTCATCAGACCACAGTGACCTCAATTTTTTGAGAAATAAAGTCAAAATCTATTCTTATCTTCAGAGATTCAAGATGTATTTATGTGTCAAACTTTTTCCCCCTTGTCCTTAGCCTTTGGGAAGCGCACTAAGAATGATATCAAAGCCAGAAAACCCTGCGATCACATTCACATTCACCTCTGACCTGGGACGCCTATAGCTCTCACCAGCTCCTCGGCTCATCCTCAGCGTACGGAGCAGACTGCAGACCCGGGAGCAGCTTGCAGTGAGCCTTTCAGGATCAAATAAAGGCCACTTTGCATAGGAAAACCATACAAATCTGCTTTTTTTTTTTTTTCTTTTTAGGGCCAAAAGAAACAACTTCGCTTTGGCAGTTTTCTGCTTCTTGATATCCTTGAAAGATGTTTTACCAGTATCTTCCTCTCCCTGACATGCAAATATTCTCTTTGAAATGTCTCGGTAACATCTACAGGAATAATATGCCGAATGCGAACACTGATTGATTCTTTCTTAGCCATCAAATGTGCTTACACAGCAACTACACACAGCAAATGCACACAAATCTCACATTTCACGTTTAAAAATATGAACATGCTGTGTTTTTCTACTCGAACATAATGAATGAGCTTAAATATTACAACTTGAAATTATTAAGTAAATCATGGCACCTGTAAAGCTTCTATTTGCATAACATTAATTCATGATGGCATGTAAAACAAATTCATCACTCTTACTATATTGTAGTCTGATTTATGTTGGAATTGGAAAAAATAAAAATCATAGGCACAAAATTATGTTGACAAGATGTACGTGCTCTTTGAAGCCCACGGTGTGGGTGTTTTTTTTTTTTTTTTTTTTTTTTTTTTTTAAGCATCAAAACAACTAAATTATGTGGAAGAGGGCTGGGAGAAAGCATCTTTAAAAATGAGTAACACACTAGCATCACACATACACGCTCTCCCGTTATTAATGTCAAGCATGGTGAAGATACTCTAGAAAATCATTACCATTCATAGCTACTAACAGCCATTAAATTTCAATCAATTCAACTTAACACAAGTGTACTTCAGTAGCCCTTACAGTTCCTCATAGAGGTGGCTCAGAAAGTCCTGTCTGACTTATTGCATTGTTCACTGCACAAAGAGGCATTGCTAAGGATTGCTCTGAAAAGGCACTATCTTGGTGTTGGGAACTGATGCTCTTTTAACACCGTAGCAATCGACAGACCTTGCATTTAAGAAAGCTTGATAAAAGGGACTCTAATAAGACTCCATGGGTCAGTATGATTTTCGCTAGGGATGTTGTTTCCCAAGCTGAAAAGAGATTTGGTGGGAAGTTTTCAAGTTTTTTTCAAAGCCTTTTAGTAGCTAAATCAAACTATTTAACACAGTGCCAGACAACTTCCAGGTGATCCCCTTGCTCCAAGAGAATACACTCACTAAACATATAGGACGTTTAAAGGAAAAAAGGATTTAATTTCCAGAGACTGGATATTTAAACTTCCCTGAAACAAATACAAACCATCAAGCTGTGATATCACAGCTTCTCCTACGCATCTGAATTGCATTTGTAACACTGGAAGTTTTTTTCCACTGCTCTTGCAGGAATTAAGCTGTGCAGCTGACCATCCCTTGCAGACCCTGGGGAGGACCAGGCGGTCCCCCACCAGGGGTACTTGGCACTGCATGGCACAGGTGAGGAACTGGGACCACAGGGTGCCCATCAGCAGGGGACCGGACCCACACCAGCTTCCACTTTGCAGCACTGCATCCCAGAGAAGGCCTGCTCCTCCAAAGAGATTTCATTAGTTTCATTTGAATGAATTATCTACAGTAGAATCCCACATTTCACAGTGCATAAAAGTCTTTTTTATTACTCTTTTTATAAACAGGAGCCCAGATTTTCCAAGTAGGATTCATCCTGCTGGGCCCAAAGTCCTTTCAGTGGATTTAGAGGCGGTTTAAGATTGCAGGTGCGCATTCCTACAGGAGGGATTGTCACTTTGTGCACAGAAAATAAAAGATGCAGTCACGGATGTGCCATCCCTGCATCTGAAATTATAAACCCCAGTACCGATGACCTTTTGTGGCTTTTAGCTCATCCCTTAAAAGTATCAGCATTGATGGTACTTACTCATTATTGGAGTATTTGGGACTATTCTACAGAACTCTGGGGTTTTCCTTCCCCTGAGACCTACACCTCAGCGTTTAACTTAGAGTAGCAGTGAAGTTCTTTGGAGCCAGAAAACACCCGAGAAATCTCTCAGGCAGATATATGCTCAATTTTAACTCATTTCCCTACACTTACAAGCTGCACTAAATGAAATGAAATTAATGTTAAAAAGGCCTTTATTTAAAAATCTCGCAGTGACAGGATCAGAAAGTGGCAGAGTTCAAGTAAATCATTCAATGGAAGATGTTAGCAAAGCTTAATCATACTGGAAGCCACATTTAATTACAGCTTTTTAAGTCCATCTGGGAAAAAAGAAGAGACTTAAGTATGTCACCTGAGATGATCTAGATACTGAAACTATTTGTAAGTTAACAAAAGCATTTGCATCACAAAGCGCTCTGGGGCAGCACCATGGCAAAGCAGATGTGTAATGAACAAGGATCATAGCACCAAAACAATCAGGATTGTAAATAACTACTACTAATCTGCAATCATTTAAATTTGGGTTTAATTGCTAGGCAGCAAATACATTTCATTCTTGCAGAGGTAAATGCTCTGCGGAATACACACTTTAAGGTATTTAGCGGCAGAAGCAACGCAGTCAAGAATGTGAATGTCAGGAGGGCACAGAACAAGAGACAAGCAGCAGGGCTGGATTTGCTATGAGATCTCACACACATTAAACAAACTTTTCCCTGGAACAGAATTAATAATGCAGCCATCTCCACTGTATGTACTGTAAGTGCTACAGGAATGACACAATGACGCACATGGAAGGCAAGAGGGTAGTGACTATAGAACAAAATTCAATCTAGTGCTAATGAATAAAAAGTTCCTTTTATTTCTCTGTTGTTTTTGGTTCATTAAATTTTCCACAGATTTGCAGAGAAGAAAACGTGATCAATAAACCTTGACAAAAGTGAACATGTGAAAAAGGCGAGAGAAAGGCACAGGAAGATAAAAGTGATATCCCGATCACAGATTTCAGAGGCAGATGACCAGAGCTTTGGGCTGCTGAATAATCTGAATAGGCCATCATTTCTTTACAGCCTTTTACTTTCTTTTCCCTGACTGTTGGAACTCTTCATTCAATACAATAGTAAATGCACTAAAACTTTTTTTCTCATGCTAATGGTCGAAATCGGGCGCTCACAGTTAAAACACACTTCCCACCAACTTGTTTTCTTAAAAAAAAAAAAAAAAATTAACCTATTCAAGTTAAACTAAAATGTCAAAGACAGCTTAAGGCTTACTCTCACCATTCCACAAAATTAATGGTTTTCTCCCCAGCAGATACAAAAAGAAAAGCCTTGAATAAGGATAAAGCTGCTAAACTCTTTTCATATGAAAAAGAACACTTAGAAAGTAAAAAGAAATACATCCAGTACAAAGATCCTGGTACCTACAGTTCTGATTTGTATTGTTTTCTTTTGGAATATTTATAATTGCAGAAAGGTGACAGTCAAGCTCAAATAATTGTGAAACGATGAAAAAAGATTCACCAGTGACTCATGTATTTGGGCATCCATGCCCAGTGACAGTACCATAAATGCTTCCACTCGTTACAATGGGGACCCAAAGGAACCTATTTGCAAATGTCTTTTCTAATTTGGGTGTCCACCTCCAGGCACCAAGGCCTCTTTTTCTCTGACACTGAAGATTCACCAATCCCAAATAACTTTTGCTGCTCTGTATTTTTGAATTACAAGATAGCAACTTTCCTGTTCTCTTCCTGAAGCATGTTTTAGCATTTGAGTATCTTTTTTTTTTTTTAAAGAAGAATTTACGGGGAATGGGGTGTGTTTCTGCAGAAGAGTGTGAATGAAGAAAAGTTCTGCAGCCACTCCTGCACTATACACATCTAACGTGTATTTGGTTCCAACTGGAACTGGCCTGCAGAAAATTGGACCTGATGACCCAGTCACTTGTCCACAGGTATCTCTGTAGGAAACCCACAAAATTGTCACCTCTTCAGCTCTGAAGGTTACCATGCAAGATCCAATTATCGCTGCTCAGACACCACATACCAGTGAATTTCTAGAAGATGCACATATATGCAATCTGCTCTATTACATGGGTCAAGAATTATTCATATTATCAACATACACAAGTGTGTCCACATAACAGAGCCACCCATCCACACGTGTGGCATTTGCCTCCTAACACAATGTTTTCTCAAAGTCACTCATACTAGGATTTGTTCATTGCTGTTATTTTATTTAGGGTTGATTTAATTAATTCTCGAATACCTCCTTTTGTTTTGCATTTCTTTAAAAAGGCCCTGGGAACAGAGCTGGAGCAAACAGCAGTAAACCCTAAATACCACTTAATGCTTTGTGACAAGTTGTCCAAATGCGCAACTGTTTAAAATATTTACCCAGGTATATAAGGGGGTTGCGCAGCTCTCGAACAATGCCCTGGAATCTTTCCCATCAGTAAAAAAGCAGACAAAAAAGCAGAGGCTGCTTAACCTCAATGTCTCAGCAGCAAGTGAGAAGTGCAAATATTGCATTTCTATAAAGCCCTGGAAGCTTCATAGAAATGGAGTGGCAACTAATTAGTTTGATGCTATAGTCACATCTAATGTTCCTAAGCAGCTTCTTTGAAAAAACTCTCTGCCTTGAAATCCTTGGGCAGATTATTAAGTGGAGGCTTTGTGGTGAAGCAATAGATAGGTGTTTGCTGCACAAATACATACAGATTTTGGTGACTGCTTACTGAATCCACTGCTTTCGCTAATCTGCACTGGAAACTTCTCTATGAACAGAGCACTTCTTGGAGTACAAAAGCATGAAGTATCTGTGTACCTTTCAGACTACAGGGCAAACAACTGGCTTACAGTAGGCCACCAAAACCAAGGGGAGGCAGTTAACCGAGCGTCCTCCATACTTACAAGCACAGAATGAGGATAATGTTAATGATATTAGGTCAGATGTTCCACCACATCCTTAAACAAAGAAGGATGGGGTCAAGGGACTAGAAAACTCATTTAAAAAGTCAAACTTTCTAAATAGAAGTATCAGGATCATGAAAAACATTTTAAACTTATACAATGCTGGAATGATCACATAACCCTTCCCCTAAGCAGCTGCTCCCATAGACCCCCAGTCTGTATACAGCTTCTATGCAAACGTGAAAGGGACGTTACGGTATAAGCCTTTAAGGTCTTTAGAATCACAGAAAACAGAGTCAAAAATAGTCCTTTGCCATAAAAGTTTCAATAGCCTTTAAAACTATGCCAAATCTTTCTCACTATATACTATTACACTGGGGAAAAAAAAAAAAAGAGAGAGATTTCTTATCCAAATGTGACTTCAGCATTCAGTTTGACACCAGGGAATGCAGGCTGCTGTGTATTGCATATCTGAGGTCAAGTTCTGTTTTCCTTAACACAAGCATAAACTGGAGTAGCTTCACTGAAATTATGCCAGATTTATACTGGCATATGCATCTAGTTCAAATTCTTCTATGGCTCTAATTTTTCTCTAAATGAATGACCTAACACAAACAGTATTTGTCCATCTGTATACATCCCCTTTGACACACTGGAAAAAAGACATTGAAAGGAAGTTGGAAACAGTCCTCGAGATCTGTTTTTCTTTGAAGAACAGCAGTTGCATTTCTGGGCACTTCAAAGTCACATACTTTAAGCAATAACAACATTCAAGATCAAGTGAATCTTGCCTCACCTTGCTTTAAAGATTAGCTCTTTCACAAACATACACCAGAGGCTCGGATATACACATACCCGTAGATTAGCAGTTCATCTTCAGTGGATCAGGCACTTTTTAGTACTACAGATAGGTCATGTTTTCAATCAAATGACAAATTTTCAAGAGTTGTTTACAGTGGAAAAGCCATAATAAATTTCATTCACTTCTTAAAAGTTGTCAGTTTTGCAATAACCTTCAATATGACATTTTTATTGCAATTCAAAGTTTGACAGGTGTCAACATTTCCTGAAGTTCCAGCCAAAATCCAAATGACTGTATCCGCCCATCAGAAAAGTTGAACCAAACCAATTCACCAACTGTAGTTGCTGTGTACAGTAATTACCGTGCATTTCAAACATCCCGGGAGCATAAGCAATTATTTAGCAGGATCCTCTTTCCCAGGTGAACGTACAGTACGGATCACACTTAGTTTCTTCTTTAGTGAAGTTAAGTGAATTAGGTTTAGACCTTAAAGCATAATGTTGTGAGTTTTTTTTTTTTACAGCAAGGTAGCTAGAACAAACAGATCAAATCAGTAAGTCTTACAACAAATCAGTCTATTCCACTTCTGTATATTTTGAATTTCATGGCTTATTTACTTTACTTTTTTGGCACCAACTCCACAGTGCATGCCAATACGATATTTGTTTAAATCTTGTTTTATGCAGCATGCGAGGCGAACGCTTGCTTTCAAATTCTCGTGCATCCCGACAACTTCAATTACAAAATAATAATATTAATAATAATAATAATAGCAGAAGGGGACTGGCGGGGGGTGGACAAAGTTTCCCAACTGCTCCCTTTATGCGTGCCTGCAGAAATAACACGCACGATGGCCAATGAAATGCTCATTCCTCCGTGCACCACGGTGGGCACGCCAGCCTCCGGTCCGGGGGACTGCACGGAACATGAGGGCGTCTGTAGGAAGGCGGGGACCCCGCCCGGCCCCGCGCAGAGGGCGCAGATTTGCGCGGGTTTTGCACAGATTTGCGCGGGTTTTGCACAGATTTGCGCGGGTTTTGCACAGATTTGCGCGCAGCGCCCGAGGCAGGCGGGGCACGGCGCGGCCCCGTCCCATCCCGTGCCGGGAAGTTTCTACGGGCGGGCGGAGGGTTAGCAAAATAAAATACAAATAAAAATAAATAAAATCCCGCAACCGTTGGGAAAGCCGGCGGCAGGACCACTGCTAAGCAGCCCGAGCCCCTTGCGCTGGAAAAGTCAGGTTTCCCAGGAAATGATGGCAATCACCCGAGGCAGAAAAGGCATCCAGATGAGCCCATCTCCCTCCCCTCCTCCCCGATTGTTTTAGAGCCTCCGAGTCCGGGGGAAAAACTCTCAACTCCCTAAGTCCTTAATAGGATTGGAGTCCGGGTCTCTCCGAGCCGCTCCTCATCACACAGGGATCAAGTTGCAGCAGGGAATTTTTTAAATTCCTCAGCAAATATACTTGTCGAAAGATTGCCCCTCCCGGGGGGTGCCAAGGGGAGAGCGGGGGGTAATAAAAAAAATAAAATAAAAGGCGAAGCGAGCGATGGCTTTAGGGACCCCCGCTGTCCTCCGGGACCCCGGGGCAGGCGGTCCCGGTGTGGGGACTGTCACCGCAGCCCCCGGGCAAAACAACGGCCCGGAGCCCACCCCGGGCACACAGACGGACGGACAGACGCACGGACACACGGGAGCAGCTGCTCACCTGCGCGGGGGGGGGCGGGGGGGGGGGGGGGGGCGGAAAGGAGGAAGGGGAGGCACAGGATGGGATCCCCCGGCCCCTTTCTCCCCCCCTCCCCGGGTACCCGGTGCGAGGGGACCCCCTCTCCAAATTGCTGCCCAACCCCCGCAGAGCATCTCCGCCAAACGCGGGAGGGGAGGAAAAAGATAAATAATGATCATAATAATTAATTCAAAAGCACAATGAAAAGACACAATAAGCGTCAACTTTACCCAAAAAGCGGAGCGGCAAGTTTTCAGCAGGCGAGCGGTCGCTGCGGAGCGGAGCTGCTCCTCCGGACCCCCATCATAAACTTGGGGGAGGGGGGCGTGGGAGGGACTTTCCCTCCGTCCTTCCCTTTTGTGCCTCTCTCTCTCTCTCTCTCTCTCTTCCCCCCCCCCCCCCCCCCTCCGCTCTTCGCCAAAAGCCGCCGCGAATCCCGGCAGCGGCAGCGGCGGCTCTGCCCCGGCGGCCGGGCGGGGAGGGGAGGCCGGGCGGGGGCAGCCCGCCGAGGTGCGGGGCTCCGCCGAGCCTCCCGCTGCCCATCAGCCCGCTCCCGGCGGCTCGCACACGCCCTTAGGGAACCGTACGGACCCGCACGCAGGCTGAAGTTCGGCGGGGATGAGGCTGGAGAGCTTTCGAGCCCCGGCGAGGGGTGAAAACTGGCTGTAGGGTCCTCCCCTGGGTGCTGCTTTTGGTGCGAGATAGCCCGCAGGAGGGGGGGGGGGGGGGGGGGGGAGCCGCTCGGCGGGAGGGCATCTGCAACAAAAGCACCCAAAGCCCTCTTCTTCGGGGAAAGCAGACCGGAAAAGATGAGCAATAAAAGTTCGGCCTTGTGCGGGTTGACCCGTGCAGGGGTGGGATGGAGTTTGGGGTGGTTTTCTCCAGCTTGCCCTTCTCTCCGCCACTTTGCGCTACTTGCCCGGCTCGCGAGCATCGCCGCGGCCAAGGGGCAGGCTGGGCCTTCTGAAACATCTTCGCTGAGAGAAGTGCTCGCTACAGACCGTTCCCTAAGCACAGTAACTAACCAGGCCAGAGCACATTAATCTGTTTTAATCCTCGTCTTTTGGGAACAGGGCTACGAGGAGAGGAAAAAAAAAGATCTCCAAAAATTGCCCGGCTCCCACCCTGAATATCTTTGCTTTCGCACTGATCTGGTGCATTAACATTAATACCAATGAGGAATGCAGCAGTTTTAACTTGGACTTTGGCCAGACGGGGCTTGTTACTTGATTTGTTTTGATTTCTTTGGCTATGGAATTTATCGAAAGTTTAAAACGCAACCAGATGCTGCCAGGGAGGGTCACCGTGCTGTACCCTAGAGCAAGCTGAGACTCGCCATATCACTGGGGTATCTGACTCCGGCAGGATTATGTCCACTTCCATGGTAACCGCATGCCACATCAGCCCCCAGCTTCACTTTCAGTCCCTTGGGCACTGTTAACATTTGCCAGTGGATTTGCCCGACACACAGCCCAGGTCTGGGCAAGTAGAAAATGAGCTTTATGCCACTCAGAAACCTTCCTCTGCTAGCCTGTGCAAAACACAGCCTGACTGGACCCCAGGCTCAATACCACAATTTTAATCCTAAAAACCTGCCACTAATTTCAGTGTCTTCTGTCTGAACATTAGCACACCGCTCTCGTTGGATGGCATTAAAGACAGATGTTTGAGGGTGACAACTGGCTCCCCATGCACACCCAGATCCCATTTATTCTATTCAGGTAGCTTGGGGAGGACAGCAAGGCAACAGGTTATTTTGCCAACCACCTACATTACGACTTCTTGTGTGTGTCTCACAGACTAGCACTGGCATGCACCCACTATCTCATCCAAAGAAGTTGTGTCATGCCACCATGGCACAAATGCAGTCCGTGCTGGCTCCCCAGTGCAACGTTACCCCTTGTCCACAGAGAATTTTGTGCTGTGAGGTGGGAGTTTCATTGCACCTACTCCTGAAGAGTACTCCACCATGGAGAGAGGGGCTTTGGTTACCAAAAATAGGAACAAACCAAGTCTTTGATCTCCGGAAAACAAAGCCCACTTGTATTCCCAGGTCACTTTACTGGAGGAGGATGACCTGCCAGCTCTGAAGGTGGGTCAGAGTTTTTTCGGATGGACCAAAAAGAACTGGCAAAAGGTTAACGTTAGATATATCCTCAATTCATACTGCAGAGTTACAAAATACATACACATCTAGACTGTTGGCCAAGAACATTTTTAAAATCAAAAGAAGGAAATAAAAGATTAATTCAGAGCAGTTATATAGTTAAGAAAGACTGTTTTCCTTTCTAGTATTCATAGGTATAAATCCTGTAGAAGATGGCGGTTTTCAAGCCTGAAGGGAAGCTTCTCCTTTTTGTAGAAGGATGATGGCAGGTAACAGCTGGAGTTTTTTGGGAACCTTGAGTTGGCTTTTACATTATCTGACTGCTGTAGCTCATCTGTCCTTTCCTCTCCTGCTCTGCTCATTGAACTGCCCTCTGTTAATCTTCCATAGGTGTCTGAGATTAAATAGGCGACAGAATGACTGACGTCTGGTATACATAAAAGAGTCAAAATATGAACAAGGGGTCAAAGTGCAGCTCTTCCCTCTGGTCTTCCCTCCTGCTCTTGTACAACTTGATGGGGATGAAGCCAAGTAGGGATTGGAAGATATGTGACAATGTACAGTTACTATACCTTGCTGTAGCACAAGTGTGTGGATATAGAGGATACATTCAAAAACGTTCTGGACTAAGGGAAGAGGATTTTTAAACACAATTAAAAATAAAATAAAAAAAACACTCTCACAAGGATAAAAGATTGACGTACCACCAGCTCCAGGGTTGCTAATCTGAGATCTATCCCACTTCTGTTAAGTCAATGAAACAAATCTGATTAACCATAGGGGAAGCTACACTAGCCTGGAAATGAACAAATGGGGCTTTTAAAATGTTTGATACTGTTATGAAGGAGGACTGTAATTTTTTTATTAAAGGAGATATTTAAAGAAAATGGTTGAAAAAACAGTGGGGGATGCTCCATTCCGTTCTGCTCATATCTATAGGATTTGTTTCTATAAATCTTCATAGATTGACATGATAAATTAAAAAGCTTATTTGACTATTCCAAAGGATACACACGGGTAAAAGCTACCAGAAAAAAATCAGGTTATATATGTATCTCTTTTAGAAAGAAGACTATAATTACATGTAGGATGATCACTAGGAGATAGAGGCCTAAAATCATGTTTCATGTAATTCGTATCTTTATGATTGCTGGTTTAAGTCCAAGTGGAAAACAGTACTTGATCAGTTCTGCCCTGATTTAAGCAGCTGTATCAGCTCTGGGGTCAATAACATTGCACTGAGTTTGAACACACCTTCATATCTGTGGAATATAACTAATCTTGATGATATCTAATAAATTAACAATGTCATGTGCAATGCTAGCTCAGAATTTGCTAGGAGAATGGGGAAGATTTTTTGGCACAATGCACTCCTTTTTTTTTTTTTTTTTTTTAAAGTAGCCCTGTTACCTGGGGGAAATCGTAACTGTGCGCAAAGAGACTATACTCATTGGGATGATATGCAGCTTTGATTCCTATCTGCCTCAGTGTATGTGTTGTCTCTTGTTTAAAGCTTCAATGGTAAGTTCCTTGAGGCAGGTGCCATTTTCCTGCACTGTATGTTTTGATTAAGCCTCCTATATTTTTTTCCTTTCTCAAAAGTGTATCCAAGAGTGCAACCAGTGCTAATTTTCCAATAGCTTTTTTTTGGTTTTGTTCCCCCTCTGCACCAAAGGGTCTGCTCTTGCCATGTTTAATTTCTACTGCATCAGGAATATTGATCCGGTACCATAAACTTTTGTGAAGTTTTCCTATGGTTATGAAAGGTTACTTCCATCAGCAAAGGAGACAGTACTTTTAGTTGCTGCAAAACTGGCCTAGAAGTCTACCTCTCATTTCAGAGAGCATGTGACTTCTTATTAAACGTTAAACACAAACTGAAATGTCCTGCTGAAACTGGACCTTATTCACATGACTATGAACACCGTAGTTACTGCTGGTAAAATGATAAACAAGCCATTTTGAATGTGCATTCTTCACAAATTAGGAATATACACGTCCTCCCTTACCTGTCTTAGCTCAAGGACAGAAGTTTCTTCAAAATGCTCAGAACCCATCATGTCCCCACAGCTTTCAAGAAGAGTCTCACTTGCAGCTGCTCTTGCCAGACGAGACCCGTTCACGAAGGGTGAGTCGTCCTTTCTCCAGTTCAGATCTGAAGCAGAAAAACACATTTTCCCTAAGAGTAGGAACTCCAAGATCCAGCACCCACGCTACAGAAAGTTGAATATGAAAAGGTCACATCTAGGTTTATGCCTCTCACAGCATTTCTAGTTGTAGAGACAACTAGTTCAATGTGCTTACACAAGGAGTAGAAAACAAATGGCACAGCAGAATTTTTGGTCTATGGCATGGAGGTGAACATAAAATGCATATTTTCTGAAGGACAGTCTTTTCTCATGGTCCTTTGCAGCTTTTCATTCTTTATTCCTCTTCCCCCTGTCTTTCTAGTTGCAGTCACCCCTGCCAGTGAGGGGATGGGCTATGGCGCTCTGCCTGCCTGTGGGTCTGGAAAAGGAGGGCAGCATGCCAGCCTGCCCAGGCTCCTTCTGGGCTTTGGTCATCACAGATAAAACGTTCGATTTGATGAGGGGTCAGAAGACAATGTTCTTCCCCAGGGTTGACCGGGTTGTTTAGAGTGTGTTGCCCACTTAGAGGGAGGAGAGGAGGGCAGGCGGTGGGATGTACAAAATGGTAACTAGGGCACCTGTGCACAGCATTGCATGAAGGGCTGCAAACAGCTGGAGTTGGGCAGCTGTTTGGAGTTGGAGTCTGTAATTCATAAGAAGTTAAGTAGACTTGTTGGAAGCTGTATTTACATTTCATCAGGGAAATGAAGGAGAAGACTTTTCATTCACAAAAGGGATGGAGAGAATTTGTTGAGTTTTACAGAAAAATAGAAATCCCTGTCAACACAAAATGGATAGCCTGGCACTTTATACATTGTACTCTATTGCATGTACATGTATTGCATGAAATCCCAATTCCTAGACCCAAATTCAGGCTACTAGACAGCGCTGTCTCAAGAAGAAATCCTTTGTCAGAGCTTGGAGCTCTTTCCTCCACTCTGATTTTCAGAGTATATAAAGTGTGTGAAAACAGCTCACCTTATCTGCTCTTGTGAGTCCCTTTTTTCTAAGTCTTTCAGAGGAACTGCGAATCTTCTAGATGACGTTTCAGCAAAAACATGGACTATTGCACTGGTCCTAATTTCAGGAGGCTGTAAAGGAATAAAAGGATTAGAAATGAGAATATGACCATAACATCCACATCTCAGAGTTCTTGTGTACTGGGGGCCCCTCTCTCAAGATAATATCTCCAAGGGCTGCAGAACAAGAAGCAAAGTTGTATACATGCTAAGATTTTTGAAGGGGGCTCTTAATATTCTGTACTCAAATTTTCAAATGGAGATAGTCTGCATTCATTGAAAATCAGATGTCTGTGAGTTATCTCAAGTCAGGCATTCAGCATATCCATCTTTTTACTGTAAATCTCGACTAGCATCTTGTGATGATGAGCAAAAAGTGAGGACACAGGTATATGAAACTGCTGGCTGAGCAGCACGAGATATCTGAAAACTCTATCAAACCAATGTGAATTTCCATTACATTTGGTGAATAAACGAGTGACATCAACATTTGAAATCAGAAGGACCCTCAGTGCCTAAATAATAGTCCTCATATGCTACTGCCCACAGAGGTCAGCCTATTTCCGCTGAAGAGACAAGTAATGTTTGTAATCATGCCTAATATATTTCAAATCAGTTATATTGTTTATAGATTGCTTATGTCAAAAACAGTGAATTCTCCGGTGTGCTTTAGGATTTATGCATTCTAGTTCTTTGCAAGGTTTGGTCTTATTTGTTGCTACCTGCAAAAATATATCTCTTGGCCCCAATTCACAGTGGAACAATGTTAGGTCATTATTTCTTGAATTGTTAGGCTGTAAAGAAGCAATTTCTCACTAACCTGTGACACAGGAAATTGTGATTCTGATGTCAGGTCATTTCTGGAGTTCCTTTTACAACAATCTGTTTTTCTGTCAGCAAATGACATTTATGTATTATTTCCAGAAGTGTAGGCTTTAGTATTTTTGTATGTATACTTTCAATATTTCTCTTCTGCCTCTTATTCTGCATAGCCTGGCGCTTTAATATATGATCCAACTGATAAATAAATATATTTTGATTGATAGTGCAAATACCTGGTAGCTGAAACTAGTGCTACTTTAAAGTGCTTCTCAGAATAGTTGAGTTTTCTGCTTTTGTTTGCACTGAGATTTCTTTTATGAAGCATTGCGATGAATGATTAATGCTTGGATACCCCTTTTCTGCAGACTCTCTGGTGAACTCAGGGTGCTGCTCAGTGCTCCTTGTGAAGGGAACACAACCCAAACTGCCACCACAGCAAAATTTTATACTCTGTTTGTTAGGGTCTGGTGTTATGTACCGCAGCCACTATTTAGGTTCTGAGCTTCCTGTTATGATAAGAAAACCGATATTTTTACCAACGTACTGCAACCCAGTGCAGAGCTATTTTATTGTACTCATTTGAAATTGGGTAACATGTAAAACATTTGACAGATGACAGTGTGCATATGTTTTACAAATAAATATGCATATTGACTACCCAAGAAACAGTACACTGTCAGAATACATTTTACATATACTTAGGGAACTGATGCTATAAAGTTACACATCCACAGAGACAAAAGTTATTTCCATTGAAATTCACAGCATCAAACCTTTCCACAGAACTTTATCATCTCTCTCTTTTTTTTCTATATTGGTTTTTAGGATAGTAAGTAGAGATTGTTAGCTCTATAACATTTATATAATTCTTTTCTTCCTGAAAGATCCCAAACACTTACAAAGCAGAGCCTAAACGTGCTCCCTTCACACACAGGAGATGATCTGTGCATATCTCATGGACTAAACAGATGGGAGATAGTCCTTAGTGGTAGATAATATGCTAGATTATGTGGCTATACACAAGATAAATGTGCAACTCCTATACATTAGAATCACATTGAGCACCACTGCAGTGTAAGTGTCTTTGGCATAAGTGCAGTAGCTATTTAATAACCCAAGAGAATTTAGATTTGTTAATGTATTTATAGAACAATGACATCAGTAGAAGGTGACCAGCAAGAACCTCATAAACTTTCACTGAAAGTCTGAAATGCATTTATAGTAGGTTTTAAGCATTCATTCATTTCAACCCATTTTTTCTGATGCATGGATTTAAATCGTGTTTTCCAAAACAGGTTAAAAATTGTGTTCCTAACAATAATAAAAAAAAAAAAGACAAAATAAAAATCTATTCCTAGAGACTTACAAATTTGGACTGGACAAATCCTAGAAAATATACTGTAGTAAGAACCTTACATGAAGAAGATGAGAGATTATGTTACTAATATGTAGTTTATTAATCTTTGCTTTCCTTGGTATCAGCAATGACAAAATGGTTTAGCATAAAACATGCAGAAAAAAAGTGATATTATATTGATATAAAATGTAGGATACATCTGGTTCTGTAGTAATATGACCTATTAAAAGGCCAATTAATCTTCTAGTATCACTTAACAATCCCCAATTCCAGCTGGCAGAGCCAGTATGACACAACCTAAATACTAACTGTAACACAGGGAGAATGACAGAAATCTTGGGCACCACATTGAGCATCTAATTTAGGAGGCTGTTGCTCTGTTTCCTACGTATCAGTGCAGAGACAGACTTGTGCATGGGCTGTGTCACGAGCAAGTAAACCCAGCTGTTACTGTGAATCCCTCTTTGGAGAAGCTGTGTTTTCCCCCAGCCATTCAGGCAGCCCAAAGGGGAGCTTAGCATCCCCAGGCAAGGTGCTCATGGTGTGAACACCCCCGTACTGACCGTGCAGATTATAATCAATCCAAACATCAACATTCTTCTCTGCAGAGATCATCTTAAGGTGCTGACAAACACCAAATACGGCCAAGTTGCCCTGACTTATTAATAAATTCCAAATATCAGAAAGAATAGCATTTGAAGTCCTTCTGTCATTCCATCCCTGTGCCCCCAAGCAGCAGCATGCCCCAGAATAGGGCTCATAACTCACAGGATCCTGGTGCAACCCAAGAGTTTGCCCCATTATGGGATTCCTCTCGAGTAGGCCTCCTACAACATATCTGAAAAACATGCAATATTCTGATACGAATGTATTTAACCTGGCAAACATTTCCTTATGCTGCAATAATACATTTCACCCCCGCCCCTCCTGTGGCTGTTACATACGGCACACTTCTGTGCGTCTTCCCAAATGTTCTCTGGCCAGTGCATGCTTTTGTCCAGTTTATCCGAAGAGTTAAGCACAAAGGACAAAGTTCTGAAGCCAAGTTCTGGATGAGTGTAGACAAAAACCCGAAACAAATACAGAAATAGAGAAAGGGCAGAGCTGGTGCAGAAGGTAGAAAGGACAAACTGTATTGTAGGAGAATAACTCAGTTAAGGAGTGACGCAGGCAGAACCACGAAAAAGCCCACAACAAACAAAACCTGCAGTTCAGAAGACCACAGCGAGTGCTGGGCATCGCATGCGTACAGTTTGTGAGGAAATGGGCTCTCCTGGCTATAATGCTTTCCTGGGAGCAAACAGCTTCAGCCACAAGCGTGCTTCGGGGCATTGCACAATTTGCAACCAAGCTGCTGTCTCCCTTTGCCGTCTCCACCACTAACTTTGAAGAGAGTCGTTGTGAGCTGCAAAGCATTCAGCTCCCATGAAGTGACCTGAGGTAGCTGAGCAGAAGGTACTACAGAGGCTAAGAGCATCGCTGTTTAGTTTGCTTTGGTGATTGTCACTGGAATTACTGAATAGTAGGAGAGGGGCTCACCTGCTTCTAGTGCAGCGTCAACAATGCAGTCACAGAAATCCAAGTCAAAGAGCAACTCTGAACAGCTCTAATTAACTCTGGTCACAGGTCGGCAAGGGCAATTCTGCCTCCTGAAGTGCAGCCAGCGAAGTGGAGTGGTTCAGTGATGTTCAGGAGCTCCATGTGATGCTGTGGGGACTTTTAGCACAGAAAGTCTGGAGGAAAAGCCAGAAATGAATTACGTATTTTTTAAAAATACATTTTCCTAGATTTGAATTAGTAATCACATTTCTTTGGCCACATCAGACTGCAGAAAGGATACTCCAATTTTCATTCCTACAACATGGGTTCATAAGATCTTTTGGAAAAAAAGTGGTCAGAGTCCCCACCTTGCACTTCGTCTGAACGATGTCCAAGCAAACATTGCCTTCTCCTGTTGCACTGGGGCATCGGCTCAGTGCTGAACCAGCAGGAGGATGGCCATCGGCTGAGTCACTGAGACCACTTCCTGCAGCTCCTATGTGGTCCTCGAGGTGTCCAACCCCAAGCTGCGCTGACCTTGCCTGACCTCAGAAGATTTTTGGAGGTGTACTAAGCTGCATGGTTTCACTGCACGGGTAAAAGGTTATGAAGAAAGGGGAACAGGAGATAACTCCCTGGGATGGAAATCACACATATGAAGGGGATTTTACAGCGCACAGCACGGATATGCTGAAGCAGCAGCTCAGGTGTGGTGCAGTGCATGGAAAAAGCACAAAACCCACCAGAGGCAGGTCTGATGGAGTGAGGGATCCTCTCAGACAAGCAGCAAGAAAGCCCTCTGACGCTCTCCATTCTGTGTTCTCTGTGTATACCACATCTGCTTCAGAAAGACGAAAGACTATTTTAGGCACATTTTATGGAGTTTTAAAAAATGTTATTGGGACTATATTTTGTATCCCTTTGCCAGTAAAGCCAGATGACTGCACCATGGGCTAGATCTCCAGATGGTTTAAATCATCGGTCTTGCTCTAATTTGCACCAGCAAAGGATCTGGCCCCATGAGTCTAACTACACAAGGTAGATGGAGCTATAAAGAATGTGCCAAATGAGCTAAAATAGCTTTTCTAAAAATAAATGCCACAACAGGACTTCCAGTGCTACACATACGTATTAGGTCTGTTGAAGTAGCATTGCCAATCCCAAGCATTCAAAAATCATGAGTTGGGCATGAGAGCGTGAGACTGGGTTTAAAAAAACAACAGCACCAGATGAAAAAGAAAGAACCAATATCAACGTGCCTCTTTTGGTTTGCATTCTCTGTCTCCCTCTCTCTCTCTTTTTTTTTTTTTTTTTTTGTGAGTCTTCAAGACAAACTGATCATGTTTTAAAGCTTTTTATGTTTTGATCTTTCCTTTCCTCCTACCCCCTCCCCCTTAGAAGCAGCAGGGCTAGGAACTTGATGCTAAGAAAAGAATGTTAAAAAAAAATATAAAAGAGAAAAAGATTCTCATGTAATTGCCTGACTCCAGAAACTGAGCTTTTAAGAAGAATATCATGAGACTCATGATAAAATCATGAGAGTTGGCAACACTATTAGTGAGCTGGAAATGATATAAAGCTCCCACTTCAGCAGTCTATGAAGTATTGGACTTTAAGTCACAAGCTTTTTATGCTCAGAAAACCTGTCAGTGCCTTATGACTGGTCTTTTCATTGTCACAGGTCTTCACATTTCTATTAGATCAATTTGGATTGTTTCTAGGGGTCTCCTGTTTGTGTGTAGTCAAAACAATATTTGGCAACAAAAGTCTCATGCAACAAATTACAGATGAATACAAAGGGAAGGGGCTTGAAACAGGCTGTGAGCCTGTAGGAAAGGTTATGTCTGGGGAAAATGAGGTATTTCCACCCGCCTGTATTTGCTGGACTTGGACGAATCTCTGAAGAGCTAAACCCTCCCTGAGAGATGGATCTGCAAATGCCTATTTTACATTAGCAAACTAGTAGGATCCTGGCGGAGAAAAGAACAAATAAACAAACTTGGAGAATTGCTTTGGAAGCCTGACATCTACCAAAGTCTGCGGCAGAGATCAGCATGTAGCTGGGCGTAAGGGAGAGCACGAGCTTCCAGCACGGGGCTGCGGGATTTTCCTGATTGCTGTGTCCTGTCAGTGCTAATCCATGATGACGGGAGTCGTTCAAATCAGATGTCCAAAGCGGCGAGATCACCACCTTCCAGGGCACAGCCAGCTTGGGGCATCATTTACAGAAAAAATAAGAGGTTGGGTGACCTTTGTGCGCCCGACGCTGCCGCCATCTGAGGGGTCAGCCCAGCTGCAACGGGCTCCAGTTAGCATGGCAAGGTACCCAGGGCCCGGCCTAGGCCGCAGAAAGGTGGGAGATCACTCCCTGCCTTTGAAAACCTATTAGGAAGCGTCGATCCTCCCAAGTGAAAGTTTGAAAGACTTGCAGCAGACTTAGGAAAACAGATAGAGAGAGGTGTGAGTACATCACACCTCACTCTGGCTGTTAAAAGGCCCCCATTGCTGAGGGACCAGCACACGACAGAGCTGACACTTCCAGAAGTGTAACTGGTTATTTGTCTTCTATGCAAAGCTCACACACGTCCCTTCAAAAGTGAAATTTTGGGTGGCAGTGGCTGCTGCATGACTAACAGAGCTCGCATCCCCGTTGCTGTTTGATCTGGGCATTTGAAATCAGCTGTGCTGTGGCTTTAGGTGGAGAGCCCTTGACTTTCAAACAGCTAATTTACTTCCTCAGCACAGACTGCGTAGGCAGGAGAGCACTACAGGAAACTTGGTAGGGGAGAAGTCCACAGTGCTCACTCTGATCTCTCTTACACCAAAGTGCAGCAGGAAAAATCCCATTAAACTCAGGGAACGACACAAGCACAAGCAGAAGAATTTCTTAAAATTATAAATAACAAATTCCAGAAGAGAAAACCTAGACCCAGCTGAACAGTGCTGTGACTCAAGGCCATCTTTCAAGGGGCCTGTAACAATTTATGTGTTTGAGTGAAACAAGAAAAATCTGGTAGCGGTGGTGGAGTTTGCTTTGCATTTTGAATCCAGAACTGTAACCTGGAGAACCCCACACAAGCACAGGAGCAGCAGGACTGCAGAATTTATTGCTGGGACTTTTAGAAGACCCAGACCTGCTTAGTGAAGGGAGGCAGTACTGGAGAACACTGCAATACACAACCAGGAAGGTTATCGGCTCTTGGGAAGAAAGATCAAACTCTTCAGGGTTCAGAGAGGAAAAAACAAACAGTTTTGTGCAGTAGTGCTGGACTTTTTGAGATGCCATGCATTCAGAAATCACAGAGAGCCACAGCACGCATGTCCTAGATCTGTACAGGAGTGGTTTGGCCAACACACTCCTTTCCAAAGAGTCCCAAAGCATGTGTGCAGGTACTATGGAGATGCAAAGTACTCTACATCTCATAATCTCAGGAACCATGCGCCCTACTGCATACGTAATGAAAGGCCAGACTGAGGTACAGTAAGCTCTGTAAATAAACAAATGAGCTTGCTGCACTTTAAACAAGTTGGTGAAGAGTATATCACCATATCCATTCTGCTTTTAATGTTTTGTTTGCACATGAAAGTTGAACTGCAAAGCTGGCAGCGAGACGATGCTCGTTAGCGGACCAGAATGGGTATTTATTACATTCTGCCATCTAGTGGAAAAGGGAAAATCACATCTCAGCCGGCCACTAAAGGTGCTAAAAAAACCTGTCCACAAACCTGTAAGGAGAGGAACGAGCTACTTTAGAAAGGTGAGAGATGCACAGACAAGGCTCTCCATGGATAAACAAGCTCAGGTTGGCATTTTAACCTCTGAGGACTGTATATCTGGCCATAAATTTATAGCACGTTTGTACATATGCTCATAACATTATTCCATGTGTTCATGTATGTTTAAAATATGTTTTAAAAGCCAGAAGTTTATTGAAATTAACTATCTCCTGTCCTATTGATGTAGCAACTAAGCATGGCCTAAGTTATCTTCTAGCCACCTAACCACAACTTTTCACACAGGTAAGGGAGATTACACGTGGATTTAGAGCACTCCTAAACTGTATGGTTTCCCCAGATTTCCCCACGGGGTCAGTATCATTTTACTGATGGCAGCAAAGCAATGCTGCCCCATGTTGCCAGAGATGTGGGCACATGTCACCAGCTTCTTTCCCAAAAGTGGAGTATCTCCATCATTTCCCCCACATATTTTGGCACGCAGAACCTGCAGGGACCTGGTGTACAACGTGCTGGAGATTAGCACTCTGGGAACCAGAAGACCCTTTTGAAACCCAGGAAATCTCATTCTCAGGATACTTCGCAAGGCAGCAACTTTACTGGGTGGGAGACACCGCAGCAGCTGTGGGAAAACATTATTTTTGTGGGGACTTGCTTAGCATGGACAATCTGTAATGGTCAGCACTTCCCAAGTATGCAAATTTTTATTTAGAGTAAACTTATTCATGGAAGTTTAATGGGAACACTAACTATTAGTGGAGGGCCATCACGCCTTTCTAGCATTATTTTGAAATCAGATTGCTGCTGCTGCTTGGCTCCTTGCTTTGCCTAACCCTGGAAAAACAGAGGTGCTACCAAATTACTCCTGAACTCTCTTACACATCACGATCCAGGTAATTCCCTCCACCATGGCCTGAGGTATTCAGAAGGGTGCCTAGGTCTTCGTCTAGACAAACCTGGTTGGCTTTACACAGATGGGCAATTCCATGCCATGAAGATGTATCTTTAATGATTGGCTTGTTTTGGTTGGTTGGTTGGTTAGTTTGTATTCATGGGACACAAAGATATTTTTATAATATGAAGTTTCAATGTCATAAGTTTACACAAAAATGTAATTGTTCTAAGTCCAACTCTGCCACCTCGTGGTGGATTTAAAAATTTTACTATTTAACATAATTACTGGATATAAATATGAATACTGGATAGAAAAGATTTCTGCTAAAGACCCATAAGCTAAAATATTTATAGGAAAGACACTCTTATGCATTTCTAGGAATACTTCCATTCTTCAATGAGATAGGGTAAATATTGAACTTTCTCTGTAGCTGTTTGCTTTACATTTTTGTCCCAGATAATGAAATGCTGACATTTGTTTCACATTTGTGAGGAGCTGGCTTGTAGTCAGGTTCACTTTCCAGTTCTCACGCAATGGCTCCATGCTGCAGTGCTTGGATTATAAACAGGGGAGCATTTAAATTCAAGCAATTTCTTTTCCTCCTCACTGAGGTCTAGGTAGGAGCCAAGTTTTAAACAAAGCAGTTCAGTCAATTATATGCAAAAATTATTATAAAGCAAAGAACCACTTAAACTTTTTGGATAACAGATATTTGTAAAGTGCCAAGAGGCAACACAAAGTGCTGTCCTCGCTGAAATGAGTGACCCAGCCTGCCTCCCACTCTGGGACCTGATACTTCAGAGGAAGAAGTAAAAAACTCTGCTTTCAAAGACTGAGTCACCTCAGTCTTTTCCTCCCTCCCTGTACAGCCAGCAGTTGGCAAACCATAGCAAACAAACACCTTGTTTTCACTGTGATGATGTGGTTGCACAGCGCATAACAATATGAACTTCCCTTCACCCTGTCTTCCTCCCAGGCGAGCCTCCAGTTCCCAGGTCCACAACATCTAGGGTGGTTCGACAGACCACCACTACGTCAACCTCCATTTCCATCCTCACTGTCCAGTCTCACATATTGTTAATGCACAACTGCTTGCCCCATCTCCCTTCTTCCTGCTGTCACCTTCAACACTGATGTGCACATCTCTTCAGATGTAGTGGGCACTTGGGTTTGAAGCCACATAAATTTATCTCAGCCTTCTGAATAGACAAATCCAGATTAAAAGTTTTGGTGTAAACCTTCCCATTACTTTCTTTTACCTTTCTCTTCTTCCACCACCACAATTAAGGCACTTGGAGATGCAAAGCCAAGAGCAAAACAGTAGAAAATAAAAGGATTCACAAAGGGCCTGCAGCCAACCCCATCTCCTACCTCCCAGTCATGTCAAATAGTGATCTTTGTCCTCCTGGTGTCCTACCTGCCACACCGACGCATCTCCTGTGGCACCTTGCAGGAGGCCAGGCTTGGCAGCCAGAGAAGCCAGATGTCAGGGTCTACAAAGAAAGTTTTCAGCAGTGGCAGCTGCTTGTCAGATCACGTTCCCCTGAAGGCTTGTGTTTGGCTCTGACAGCGTATCTGTTGGTGGCCATGCTTGGTCTTGCAGAAGTCATGCGTGGGATCAGGTCCCAGTGGGAAAATCAAGTTTCTTCTCCTGAAAGGCAGCCTCCAGTGATTCACAGCTCTGGGAAAATGTTCTCTTTCTTTATTCCCATATTTTCAGAAAGTACTTATGTTCAATTTGTATAGAAATGCACTCTCAAGAAACACAGTTATCCATAATTTCAAAAGAATTTCCCTCTCAAAAGGAGAATGAAACTTCTCTAATTTGTTTCCTTTCTCAATAGTAAAATCTTTAATAACAAAAATACACATCCTTATTTAGAAAAGTTTTTATCCACAGATAGGAATTGGCTTTAGGATATTTATGAAGAAAATTGATCTTCATTTGAAACAGAGGAAACTGAGTTACAAAGAAACTCGGGAGAACAGGTTAGAAAAGTCCGCATTTACCACAAATTGAAAATATTTGAGACAACCTCTGGCACAAAGTAAAAACAGAGAACTGTGTCATTAAATGAGACATCACCTTGAACTGTGAGTCAGGCAAACACTGTGTCTGTCTTTGAGTATCCTTCCCCCTTTTCCTCTGGGCAGGTTTATTGGGAGATGGCATTTGCTACTGCTGCTTGTACCACTCTTGTCCTTTGGATACTGGTTTGGTGGCTGGTCACAGACTCGGGATTCAGGATTTTGGCTTCCAGTGCCTGTAAAATCAGAATAGTACGTTCACAAAGAGGGCACAGTATATTGAATATGAGGAAATCCTTGACTACAGTGGTGATAAGGACCCTTGTAAATATCTACTTTGACAGCTCTGACGAACAACAAATGCCATGGCCTGAGAGAAACATTAACCCTATTCCTACTTTTTGAGGAAAACTTGTAGCACAGCAGATGGACACCAGGTCCTTCTCCTGATCCCTCCATCTGTCCCACCCAAGGGAGCACCATTACCAGCCCAACCAAATTCCTCAAGAGCTGGATGTTACCGTGCAATCCCAAGTGACAAAGTCATTTGGCCTTCAGGTATAGACTGTCCCTCTCAGCTGCTTCTTTAGACAGTGAATTACACCAAAAATACAAGATGCAAAGACATCTCTCTTCAGATTTTAAGAGCAGTGTCCTTTAATTTTGTGAAGTGTCCCTCCTTAGGATTTTCTGAGGATACAAGGCACAGGTTATACCTTGCTGAATTTTTACTTGTTTAGGTCAGACTTTTCTTCTCCTCAGGAGTTTTAACTGTTCTTTCTGCTTCTCTCTGTCCTCATCATATTTTTATTTTATTTTATTTTATTTCTGTCAGATTCCACTGTTCTTCCAGAACCCTGCTGTTGTTGAATTTGAGATAGCATACAAGCTCTTAATAAAGGATCCTGTGAGTTATCTCACCATCCATGCAATTTAATCTGAATAACTGTGCTAGATTAAAAGAGCTTTCATAGTTTCGGTTGCTACTGAAGGGGCCAGCAGCTGACATATGTGAAGAGCTGCCTATTAATAGCTGTTTGTTGTTCAGTCCCCTGACAGCATAACCTGATACACAGCCAGAAACACTTTCATGTCTTAAACATCCTTCTCCTGTCTTTCCCGCATACAAAGTTTTCTGGAGCAGCCTCGGTCCCATAAATTGTGATGCTGCAGACTGTGTTGTACAGCTCAGAGCAGCTGATCGAGTCATCCCTTACGTGCATTAATTTTGCAGAATTTACCCATGCTGACCAGGAACGGCAGCTTAAGAGATCACCACAAAAGCTTTACAGGCGGGTTTTCAGAATGACATCAAAAGAGAAACATCAACTACTGAGAAGTCCTGGCACGCAAAGAGGGTTTTCAGAGGTGCACAGCTGCCTGCTCGTGGTGGCAATCAGAGCTGCTGCACAGTGTGAGCTGGGGGCTATGCACTAGAGCCAGGCCCCAGCACAGGCACCATGCCCTATACCACCAGCATCACAAAGAACCGCAGTTCCCCCTCCCCTGTCTCTCAGGGGTACTGTCTCACTGCTGTTTGTGTTGCAATGGGATCAGACAAGACTTATCATGCCATAGTGCTCGGCCATAGTTAAGGTACCCAGTTAGTTCCTTCTCATCTCCTCCAGGCCGAAGGGATGCTCACTCACGGTTTCTGCCTTACCTCCAAAGCTAGCAAATCGCACAGATGATTAACGTGTCTTTTTTCCTTAAATCAGTGCTGCTATCATTATGACAGATAATTATGAATGTTATTTTTACATTAGGACATCAACAGAAGATTGTAGAGCTTTTCCTACCCGTGTTGTATTTTTGCTACACATAGCTCAGTGTCAGTATTGGAGACCCAGGCAGGGAGAGCCACAAGCCAGGCAGTAGATGGCACCAATGTACAGCAATCAAAGTTAGCATCACAAGGCAAAAAACACTTTACATTGCTGTCACTGCTTCCAGCCCTTCTGTTTGACCTTATCTGAGCTCAAAAACAGCTTTGCTAATGATTGCTTCCCCATAGTAAAACCCAGATCCTGACACCTTCACGTGTAACTACAAGCACAGCTCTTTGTGAACAAAGGTTTTTTTTTTTTTCTTTTTTTTTTTCTTCTTACATTTACCATTGCAAATAAACAGCACAATGGATAGGAACTGGGATCTCCTCACCACTCTGCTTCATGCCTGGAGTAGATCACTAATGTCCTGTACCCCTGTTCCTACCTGCTCAATCTGGTGCACGGTCAGGGTATCCATGCATACACCTAATCTCTAACTGACAACCAGATTTGGATTTGGAGGGAACTTTGGGGGTGCGGGGTGTGTATTGATTTATTTTTCCTCCTTCTCCATACCCTGGACAATAATCTGCTTTTCAGAAGCCATTGGAGAATTTTCTCTAACAGAGATTTCGAGCTATCACTAAGACTTTGGACATCAGCAAAGCCATCTCTTTTTCTTCCTCTTATCCTACAATATATTGCAGTTTCAGTTTCTCACCATTTACTCCTGGTCTTAATTTTCTTACAATATTTTATGGCCCACAGTGTGGATGTCTAAGCTTGATATATCTTACAAGGTTGCCCAAATCATTGAGGTCTATCATGATCCAGCTGGTCATTCAGTCCTGATTTCTTAGTACACCAGATACTGCCTTGCACTTTGCTGACCTGTACTCATAATTTGACTTCAGATCTGCAGTAGGATGAGGTTTTAATGGCTTTGTTTACAAAGAGGAGCACAAGGCAATAGGCACATTCCAGTAAATTATTTTTAATACTTTTTGACTATGACAGTGCTATTCACTGCCTTTACTCCCCCTCTTCCATGATCCCTCAAGGTTCAGAACCAGACTGCCATCTAAGCAGCTAAGCATCTCCCACCTCTGTGATGCCCAGGTTAGGAAGACTATTTGTACTGTTTATCAAATAAACTTAAAAGGGGAGTTCACCTGAGACTGGCAGAGTCACAGGAGAGCAACTCCCCTATAGTTGCAAGAGGCTTTTCTGGTTACCATATATTTTAAAGCATCTCAAAGCATTATTTCTATGGAACAGATCATTTTTGTGAAACTTCAAAATTGTGATTACAAAACAAGAAAAACTGGCAAAGCTGTCACTGTCCTCCTACAGCTTTTAGCCAGCTCTTCTTTTTGATAAACTCATTACTGGCCCTGTATAATACTCATTTTCCCAGCAATTTTTCAGTTTGTTCTGCCCCCTTATCTCCTACTCTCCTTCCACACACAAAGGAGTTGGTTTTAAGAACCTTTAAGAACAAGATTTAGTTAGGGTTTTGTGTCCACTTGGGTTCATTACAAGGTGAGCTCCCTTTGCTTAACTGAGTCAGAATAACCTTATGCTGAATAATCTTAAGGTAACTGAGAGGAATCTCAGGAAGACAAATTATAAAAGACTTCAAGTCTCCATGGCACCTCCAATGGTTCTGAAAATCCCACTCCATGAGGATTATAGATGGTCCAGTAGACACAACAGAGAAATTTAGGAGACACAGGCTCACTAGAAGCACGAATTCCTTTTCTGTCCTTGTCAGAATTGCTTAAATCTCTGCACTTCCTTTTACCTGTTCTTCCCTTTCTTTCCTTGCTAGGACACAATTATGAGATCAGAAGTAAATAGTCATATATTTGTTATGTGTTAATAAAATCACACAGATTCCTTCACTCCCACTTCTAAAAACAATAAAGTAAAACACTTGCAAGGAATTAACATCCACTTTGTTCTGAAACAACCTTGAAACCTGAAGAAGGATTTCACATCGGCGTGTAGTTTTACACTGACAGGCACATTTAGAACATTATGACCCACATAAGTATTTCTGGGTCACAGAAAACAGGGTTATTTACCTTTTGCTGAAGAACCATAGTCCTTCATGAGGGAGGAAAAACAGAATCGGAGCGGTCTAGCTGGGTCGTCAGGACCAGGTCTCTACAGTTCCTACCATATATGGGCATTTAATAAGGAAAGAAATACATATTCTCCTTTATTTTCCCTCCACCCCCACCAGCCCTAGACAACTCTCATCACAAACCAGCTCTCAACACACATTTCAACATCAAATATCAAAGGCCTCAGAAACCTGACCATGCAAGAGGTCATTAATTGATATTGCCAGTTGGGGTGGGGGGAGTACTGTGACTCATGGGGATTTGTGGGTGAAACTGTGTGGGTGATCTTAGATAAGTAATGTTGATAACTGTTATTAGGCCAGTTAATATAGGTGGATACAGAAGACTAGCTTTGGGACATACCGTTCTTGGGAAATGGACCGTGCACCATGCTGCAGAAGAGGGCAAAACTATGGAAAACAGAGAGAGACACCTTGCTACCTGTTGTGTAAATTCTCTTCCCTCAGCGCAAATCTGGTAACTGGTTTAAACCTGATGGCATGAGGAACACATCCCAGGTAGGCACCTGTTTTCTCCACAGCACTGCAGTACCTACGAATGTGCATTCACGTCCTTTGATTCCGTGTTTCCCTGGGAAGTCTCCCCCTCTCTGAGCCATGCAGGTCCTGAAACAAAAACTTGCCTTCTTGTCCTGCTGAGCAGCATCTGCCACTGCCAGGGTGTAAGTGAGGGCCGTCAGGACCTTGTGTCATTGGGGCTTTCTGCACTCTAGAGAGCTCTGCTGCAGATCAGCAGAAAGCTAGCAGTGCTAACCCATTTAAAAAGACAGTAGACTCTTAATTAGTCAATGCTGTTACACTTCTTTTTAGATGTATGATGTAGAATGCCACTAGAATAATGATCTACGAATGTCTGGTGTTAGAAAGGTACATCTCTGAACATGCCTAGGGGATATATATCTTGGTAACACATGGTATCCTTTGAGCCACACATGTGGCAACAGTCTACTCACCTGGGGCAATTCCTCTCAATCATCCCCACCCAGCAAGCTTGCAGGGGCTTCTTTTTCAGAGAATTAGTTGTTTGAACAGAGAATGCTAAAAGGCCGAGAAGATCATGTTGGGCAGGGAACAATCAGCTAGTTTAGCTTTGTCAGTGGAGGAGGATGAAATAAAGGCAGGCAACTGCTATTCTGGCTCCTGCATATGCTCAGCAGTTAGACCTAGTTAGAAAAATCTACTGTGACGTTCAAGGCAATCCAGTCTATTTGTCAGTTGATCAGTTTGATGAGAAGAGTTTTCTCTGACAGGGATAGGTCCAGCGGAGTGAGGAATATCCTCCATAGCCTACCAGTGCCATGGCAGTTCATAAAGAAGACGGGTTACGGTGTTCTACCAACGCAGACAAAATACCTAAGCTAGGATCTGCAGTAGTGCTGTTTCACTCAGATACCCCAGGGGATGGTGAGAGCTAGCTGAACATGGAAAGAGGTACTTTCCATAAGATTAAAAGTACAAAGCAGAGTGCTACAGCTCTTCCCATGGGAAGAGTAGCAGTACTGAGAAAGCTAGCAGGCTTGCTCTGTGCCTCTGCCATAACATCGCCTAGAGATGATACAACATCCAGGTTTGTAGGAAGGCAGGCAGGGAATATGGAATGAAATTTGCTTGTTTGCCCAGCACTAAAGTGTCTATGGTAACTGGCATTGAGGTTAGAAATTGGGCCCTTCTAGTGAAGCAATAGAGCACCCAGTCCCCAGTAATTCAGGTCCCTAACAAAAAAAGTCTCAGTGAAGTCCCTTTAAAGAGGGAGTTGAGTGCAAGCAGCACATTTAGGAGATGTGAAGTCCTACTGTCCACCTGGATCAAGTGCATGGTGCGTTAACTAAATTAGAACATAAGAGTGGCTGTGAAATCAGGGTTAGATCAGAGGTCTATCTAATCAAGTCCCATGTATCCAGGACACAAAGAAGAAGATACCTAGGAAAGAATAAACTCCAATCATTTCTAGCTTACAGTAGCTCAACTAGAGGTTGTTTCTGTGTATTTAATAAACTTAAATTAATTACACTTCCTTGAACTTGCCTAGCCTGTCCTTGAACCTATCCACAACATCCTGCAGCAAGGATTTCTCTGCATTAATTTTACACTATATGAAGAACCACTTCGTACAGAAGCCATTCCACATATCTGATGATCCTCATTGTCCTTCTATAAACCTTTTCCAGTTCTATTGTACTGACAAATTTTGTCACCTAACAATTCATTTCTTTGAGATCTGTCATCGGCGTGTTGAACAGCACAAGTCCCAGACATCCATCTTTTTAGGCATCCAAGTAGTATATATGAATTGGCTTTCCCTTATCCGCATGCTTGCTGACCCTTCAAAGAACCGTGGCGGATTTTGATGCACGAGCAAAAAGACTTTGTATAGGTTCCTGCCATACGAGTTTCTGCCCATCAGACACTGGCCAGTTGCCTTATCCTGGTGTATCTAAAGCAAGATCTGCTTTTGGTCTTAATGTCCTTTGTTCATGGTTCTTAGGATGTTGAATCAAAGTACTCTGTGGTCACTATTATAGGTCAACACTTTGACTATAATATTTTGACTTCTCCATGATCTGTTCCTTCAGTCATACTTCCAAGATATTTAGATTCCCAATAAATTTGCAGATGGCACTTTTTTCACTTCCTTTTCTGAGGCAAATAAGATACTTATACTCATCAGTTGTGGGCAGACAACTTGACATAAAAGGCAGGGTTCAAAGCCTGAAATTTTCTGGATTCTAATTGCAAAATTGCAACAAAAATAAAAGATCTTATCTGAGATAAATTGCTGTTACATAATTAACACTACTTACTTGAAAATATGTTATGTTCTAAAAATGCTAGAGGGTAAAAAAATACAACAACAATGATGAGATGAAGGAAAAAAACAGTGTACTCCAATTTTCAGGCACGAGTGGGAAGGAACTGCAGAATGCTGGGACAAAGATGTGTAGGACAAATATATCGTCTGCATGTGTACTGTTACCAAAATACTCACTGAAACACATGGGGGATAAACAACCTTATTTAGAATACAAGATTGCACACACAGTTAAAAAGCTGGGAAAATAACTTGAAAACCTAATGAGCATCAAATGGATACTGTGGAGGAAAATGCCAGAGAAATGGCAGGTGTGAAGGCTACGTAAGATGATCTTCGATGAAGAAGTCAAGAGGGTTATGAGTACTTAAGATTTGTATCACTTGTTCAGATTAAAGATGATAGCTCTTAACAGGAGGACGCTACTGACGAATTACATTGTCAAAATATTGTTGTTATATAGGCATGAAGGGTAAAATATGTTTAAACACACAGTTTTGGATATAGTGAGATATCTGTTCAGCTCAAAGTAAAAGATGTAGCTATCGCTTAAAAAGTAGGATCCTGTCTGCAATCAGAAATGTGCATGCTGGGATAAGACTATTCATGGGAACTACGGGCATGACACTTAAGAAAGACACAGAGTCTGAAGAGAACAAGCATGAAGGTCACGGATTATAGACCTCTGACCAAGGACACAATGTTGACATTACTGGATTAGGAAGAGGCTGAGAAGATACAGTGGTCTGTAAATGCACAGAAGAATGCTGCACAGAGTAAAGTCTAATTGCTTTATAGTTATGGCAAAAATCAGATTGATAACAAAAAAAAAAGCTTATTAACTGTAGGGGTAGGGAAGGAAACTATAAGGTCACCTAAAATGACGGGGGAATCCCCACAATGGGAATTTTTCTACAACCATATACCTTCTGGGAGTGTAGTTGACCCTGTTCTGTACCAGAGGACCTCTCTAAGTCCCTCCAGACTTGATCAGTGATATCTATGTTTCTGTTAAGTTACGCACAAGGCTAGATGTTTATGAGAAGATGATGATGGTCACCATATCTTTTTCCAAATCAAACTGGTGTGTTATAAAGACTGATAAAGAAACGTTGACTTAAAAACAAACACCACCACCACCAACAAAAAATGTTTTTCCCCTGAAAAATCTATATTTTTATGGAAAAATAAAAACAAAACCACAAAACCTATATCAAAATATTTCAAATGAAAACAAATATTCTGATTGAAATAAAGAAATACTCCAATTTAAGAGTGTTGCCCTGGTAACCAGGGACACTGTCATTCTGTGGTCCTGTTCTTCCCGTTCTCCCCCATGAGTCAGCCTTCCAGCTTGTCCAGCCCTCCTGCAGCTGGGACTCCTGTTAGGGGCTGTTTTCCCTTCTCCCAAAGGGTGGACCATGAAATACCCCAGTAGCTACAGCCCAAAGAGGATGCACAGCTGGAAGTGAACAGGGTCTAGAGGAATCCACAGCATAATTTCAATGAAGCATGAGGCAAAATATGTAGACAGAAATAATTTCTATACAAAATAATTATTTTTAATGGATTTTTTTTTTAGGAAACAAACAGCTGCCCCTTATCAACCACAGCTTCAGAAGGACTCCAGAACAATTTCTGACAAATTCTTGACAGCACCTCTCATATCTCTAACACGTCACAGGGAATTATCTGATTCTGTAACTTTTGACTACTTTGGTGTCCCTCACACGACGGGATTGCTTTTGCCAACATTCACTGCGGCCATTGGAAATGTCAATATCATAAGCTTCCCCTAAAGCAAGATTCAGCCTCCGCCAGGCTGTGCTCAGGGGCTCAGCACTGTGCTCAAAAAATGAGAAAATAAAACACTGATAAAATAAACATACCTTCATCCCAATTCAATGGGAAGTCTATCGCTCCTTATTAATAATGTCTCTTCCAGATGAATGATCTGGCGAGACAGCAATTTCACTGTCCTGTGTTCACATTTCAGAGGGGGGCTCTAAAAGGAGCAGCTGGCTGACTTCGTGGAATGGGCCAGCAACTCCAGCAGAGCCCAGAGGGGTATTTTAGGCAATATTCTTCAATAACAGCTTCACATAGTGCTCAGGTGAACGGCAGTGCCCCACCTAAATATTTGACCTGAAGCTGCCACTGAGCAGGCTCTCCAGCCTGACTTCTTTGATGGATCAATTTGGAATGTGTTAATGGCATTACTCAGCACAATAAATAAAATGCGACTCACCTTAACGTTTCTTGGAAGTAGTCATGGAGTTTATGACACCCGGTGGGAACAGCAAGAGAGGGTCATCTGGAAGGAACGGGGAAACATGCCGAGTGCTCACAGGGGAAATTTCAAGAAACAGATGGAGAAAATATCAGAATTCTCAGTAGCCTCCAAGGAACAGATGAAAAACCTGTGGGTCAATAAGCCAGAGAGTGAAAGGCTCAGAAACCCAGGTTTGTGGTTGGATTATCTAGTCCACGTACTGGGAAATACTAATGATCTACTGGATCCTCCAGGCTTCATGGGTGCAGAACTTGGAAAATTTCTGAGGTGAAGCAGTAGGGAAGATATTTCTCATGTTATTTATCGGAAATAAATAATGATGAAAAAAAAAAAAGATTTGTTAAGTGGAAAGGAAGACATTCTAACCTCTGAAGAACCTCAGAAGGAATCTGTTTATTCCCTTCTTTTTAAATGATTAAATCAGTAGGAGAGACAATTTTCTAACCTGATAATCAGATCTGTTACCGAAGACACAACTGGTGCAGAAAACCAGCACAATAACAATTTTAGATGGAAGTGCCATTTGTAGCTGTTAAATTACCCAAAGGATCTTTCACATGAATGCTCCAGACTGAATAGCATGTGCGTACACATTCCAGTCATGGGTCCAAAACAAATTAGGAAGCTAATACGCGCCCTCCACTGGGATTTAATTGACCATTAGTTTCCTAGGTTCTGAAAAATCATGTCATTATATCTAACTTATTTCTACATTGCTTTTTACCCCCATAGGATCCTAGTGCTATATACATTAAAAAAAATGCATCCTCCACCACAAAAATGCTATCACCTATTCGGGGTGAAAGCTTCTACCCGGCAACACTCCACAACTGTCGTGGACATTTTTACCCAGGAATTGAAAAATACCATATCTCGCTACAATTACACCAAAGAATGTAGGTCAGACAAACATAATTACCAATTACAGAGTTTAGATGAAGATGTGGCAGTAACATGCTCACTGCTGGGGAACAGTATAGCTAGTCCTTAATAATAAATTTCCTTTAGACATCAGCCTGTCCCCAGAGATTCACACCAATAAAGTGTAGCAGAAATGCAACAAAATCCCTTCAAATGTCTAAGGGGACTTTATTTTATTTTTAAAAAAAAAAAAAAAAAAGAAAGCAATTTCAGGGTTAACCATAGTCACCCAAAACAACACCTTTCATGAACAAGTTGTTGAAATTTTAGCAGAGCAACAACTTCCACAACAAGCAGCTCAGGTTTACATTTGAGAGGAACAAGAAACCCCTAAGAGTGTAATGCCTCTAAATGCCAAACTGGCACCTGGGTTCAAGTGTGTAACCTGGACTCAAGCGTGTAACTTCCACAGAAGTAACCAACCCAAGGTGTCCTTGGCAGCTCATCTCTGTTTGTATACTCATTGATCTCTGAACTTGGTTAGCCAAACTGTGGGGTAAGACCAAATGTCAAGGCAGTAAGTCAAAGAGAAGGCTGAGCTTTGTGGTTTGTTTGTGAGATATCAGCCTTCCTGTCCACGGGACTCTGTTTGGAGAACAAGTCAGCAACATATTGCTCGGCTGTTTTCCTCGGAGCACGATTCACCACCTTCTGTATTCTGACCAGTGGTGAACAAGCCCTTGACAGCTGCCAGTTGGAAAGCACACCCTTTATATGGCAAAATCCATGATTGTATGTCTTCTTTTTTTTTTATTCCTCATGAAACAGTTAATCATGTGACTCTCCGAGTCTGAAGATTTTGCAACTGTCACAAGGCTGCACCAGACAGGTATCTCGGTCAGGTATTTGGACTTTCTTTAAACTCCATAAAAATAACAAACAAAAGGGTTGACCTTGTACTGTACGTGCATGAATGCAGGATTTAAACAGATGCAGAAAAGATCAAGAATTTCAAATAGGCCCAGGAGAATGCCATTCTGCATGAGTATATTAGGCTTCAGTATAAAAGCTCACCATAGAAAAAGAAATGAAATTAAATAAAAAATAAGTGTAAAACCCAGGAGTACTAGTAAGAGGTTGAATGCTCTGTCCTATTCCTTGCTTTCTGTTACTAACCACAGATACAAAAAGATAAGTCCCCTTCACAAAGTAAATAACACTCTCCTATTCCGGCAGCTATTGCTCCATCCTCATTTGAAAGAAAATATAGAAAAGTAAAATACAATGATCAGAAGTACAGACAGTCAACATACACAGACACGTGTCTAAGAGGGATGTCACTGTAGACAATCAGATTTTTTTAAATTTTATCATGCATCTTTCATTAACCATCTGTAACATTCAGTGGCTTTCAGATCACATGCTCATTTCTAGAACAACATCCACTCAAAGGAAATTAAGGAAAGCATTTTAGCTAGAGAGAAAACAGGAGTATGCCACTGTCACACACAGTTATAAACAGCCATAGGTACTGTTATGCCTATGCGGTCACCAAGATACTAAATTTTACTCTAAATATGGAAAAATGTCCAAGTGACAGAAGCCTTACATGTCCGTGAGATGCATTTCTAAAAAATGTATTTCTAAAAAAGATATGCTGTGTTTCAAGTATGAGTTGTGGGGCCAGATGCTGGAATCCGGGTGAAGAATTATAGGCTGTGTTTATAGGAGGTCAGCTTGGGTAACCACAATGGCCTGAAAATTTATTAATCTCATTTGAAAGATGGAATGCAATCTTTAAGTTAATATAAATACACCATCTGCAGCAGTGAGTCCCGAGGAAGGCATTAGAATATGGAGCAACTTAGGCAGAGAGGAAGGAACCAAGTGTGAGATAAGGCCAATATGAACAGTAAAGTCTGATGTCTGTTATCCCCTGGAGAAGCTGAGGCTCAGACCTGAATGAAGCTCAGAGATTCCCAGATATCACCTGTGTTTCTGGAGAAATCTTAATAATCTTGTTAATGCTGGGTGCAATGCAGTTCACCCCAATGAGAGTGAGAACAGGATCTGATGACAACATGCACTTATTCATTCACATAAGGAAAAAATACTGCATCCAATGTGAAAATTATTTCATAACTCATACTGATTAACAAAGAACATATCAGTCATACAGCTGGAAAGCGACATTATCCTAAGAGCTTGTAATTAAAAGTGGACAAAATGAAGACAATTGTAGCTGGTACTTCCCAAAGGCTAATATCCTCCAGCTGAGGAAAATTATGAGAAGAGTGAGTGGGAGGAAAAATTCAGAGAGGAAAAAATGAATGAAAATCAGAAGTTCTTTCAGAACAGACTCCGTCCATCAGCAGCAACAAGGACAGACTGGCTAAGGCCCAGCTACTTCAGTGGTAAACCAAAAGTATTTTAAAGATTCAACAAATGGCAAAAATATAGCAACTGTCTGAAGTGCAGAGATATAAAGCAGAAGAAACTGTTACAGGAAAATATAGGAGATCATGAAAAATTGCTCCCTGGCAATGCTAAGCAGGATTTCTCAGGTAATGTTACAATCGCTTAGGCATACTACTAGAGTAAAATTGCAAACAACAATACACAAAAATAGACTTGTTCAATAAATGGTTCTGTTTGGTATTTGGGAATTAATAGCAGGATGGTATTTATATGAGACTAACATTGAATAAGTACTTTCCAGCCCATTAGGAACTAAGCAGGATGTTAAATATCATCTAGTAGAGATAAACATTTTTAAATCAGCAGGACTGGATAAATCACACCCAGGGGTCCTAAAATATTTGACAGAGGAGAACTCTGGCTTGCTAATGTTAATTTTTAATAAATTTTAATATCAGAGGGATTCCAGGTGACTGGAAGCAGGGTAGTAGCCTGGAAAAAAAAGAGAAGGCAAGAGAAAGAGAGAGATAAAGAGGGAGGGAGAGAGGGAGAACAGGAAATCAAGTGCAATTACAGAGGAACTATTGAGCAGTTAACCTCACATCAGTCCCAGGTAAAATAATGGAAAAGCTGAGACAGGACTGAACTGCTGAAACATGAAAGAACAAGATTTTAATTGCTGCCAGTCAACATGGGTTTATGGAAAATAGCTCTTCTCAAATAAAACTGGTTTCATGTTCTTCCTGCAAAAAAGCTAACTGCACAGATGTAGCAGACTTTCTCAAGGCTTTAGACTTAGTGCTTGACATACTTACTAGATAAACACTATATAACATCAAGGAAACTTATGTTAAATGGCTAAGACATGGCTATTTAACATAACACAAAACCCAGCTGCGTCAATCAGACCATCATCAAATGAGGATGCTTTACTGGCTTTCTGCAGGGCTTTGAAGTATACTCGGTGCTATTCAGCATTTTCACTGATGTTCTGCAAGGGAATATAAAGTCAGCATTGACAGACAGATGGCTGACACAAATATTAGCAGCCTGGTAAATAACGATGAAGAGAAAATACTCGTACAGGGAGTATTTTGGGTCACTTGTTAAAGGGAGCCCATTTGAACTGAGGAAAAAGTTCACGCAGTCAGAGCAAAGGTGATACGTAAGGCTGAGAAAAAATTAAACCTGATGGGACCCTGGAAAGCTGGGATTCTGGAGAAAGATTTAGAGATGACAGTGGGCACATAAGGCAGCATAAAATTACAAACTCCAGAAAGACTTAAAAAAACTAACAAAGAGAAAACCAAAGGCATTCTTCTCACGATCCATACACTTACAAATAAGGGAATGGCGAGCAGCAATGGGGTTTTTCCTCCACGCTGTAGAATACCCCACAGAAGCATGGAGTCCAGTTTTTACCAACCACTATTAAAATTCAAATGGCAACAGAGAGCAAGCACTAGACTGAGCTGGAAAACGGACACCTGACTGTGAGAGATTTAGAAACCTATCTACTGAGTTTATTGGGAAGAAGAAGAAAAAGAGTAATGTCTTTACACTGCACAGTTACTTCCAGACGAGAGCGTACTGGATATTAAAGGGTTCTTACATCTGGCAGAGGAAGGCATAATGAGAACCGGTGACTGGAAGTTGAAATCAGAAATTCAAAACGGTCACAATTTTTCAAACAGTGACGGCGATTAACCACTGGAACAAACTTCTAAAGGAAATGATTGATTATCCATTTCCTGATGTATTCATATCAAAATTAGATACTTTTCCAGAAAATATATTTTAGACTGAAAAAAAAGAAGAAAAAAGAAAAAAGGGGAAAAAAAAGCTATGCATAATTTAAATGCAAAGTACTGGGTAACAGCATGAAATATAAAAATCTATGACATACAGGAAAGAAAATGTGATGATTGCATGGTCCCCTCTGAGTGCAGAAGCTCCGGATGTCCGTAAGAGAGAGACCTCTGATCCGATACAGCAATGCAATCTGGTAGGAAAAAAGGTGGTAAAACAAAACTGACTAGAAATGAGCTAAAAACATTTAAGTGACTCTAGTTAAATACTGAAGATGCTACAAACTCTGTCAACTTTACATCCAAACTGGATATCTTTAAAAGACTTAGAGAAATAATCTCATCAAACTGTAGAAACAGAACTGCTCAACATCAGGAAACGTTTTCTAGCTATTAGGATCACAGATTAATTACCTGGGGAAGCTACAGGACTGCCATCACTGAAGTGTTTAAGATTTATTTACACAAATCTCAGTGAGGAACATTTTCAGTGTGACTGATTCTGCTGAAGGCAGTGATAGGACTAGCTGACCTCTTCAGGCTCCATCTATTGCTTTCATTGCTGGTTTACGTTTCAAGTAAAAGTCAGGGGCATGATGCTAAAACTAGTGGGGAGGGATTTGCCTTCCATTATGCATAAGGTCTGACTAAATGATAATTTTATGTGATGGTGGAAAACTTCAGTATCTGAATTACTGCATTTAGAAGGTGAGGTAAGTCTGCCTGTTTTTTTATTATTGCTATTATTATTTGATGGGAGTTTTTTGTTGCTGTTGTTTTTTTCTTTTTTTTTTTCTTTTTCTTTTTTTTTGTTGGTAGTGGGTTTTTTGTTGTTGTTTTGTTTGGATCTGCTAGAGCCTGGGAAGGATCAGAAATGGAGTTTCTGGTTATCTAATACCTATCTCAGTACTTACCTGCCCTGGAGCCTTGTAACATTTCAAGCGCTTTTTGAGAAATGGTGTTTTTCAGACTATCTGAGGCCAAACTGGATGATGGTGAACTTGAAAAGCAGAAAATCAAAAGCACCACGCAAAGGTGGCAGGGGCTAACATGTCCTCCGCAGCAGAGACAGCAGAATCAAGATGATTCACAACCAAGGCTGTACAAATAACTAATTTTTCAGTTTGCCAGGTGAACTTGAAGGGAGAAAAAACATTCACACTGCCCTGAAGTTCATGTGTGTTTCTTGATGGAAAGAATGATGGAAAAAGAAAAAAAAAAAAGCACACCAAGGTATTTACATCAGGCTAACTAAACTGTTTCTTTGATTTGAAATTGTTTTGTCTTTGTGGTCTGTAGCACATAAACATGAGTTTACGCAAAGTTTTCTTGAAATGTCAAACCCATAACTGAATTTTTGAGTGTTGAACAAATGATTCACCTCACATATTTTCTGTGGCTCTATTCGGAGTTTTCTCTGCATTGCAGCTTCAATAGCTACACTGTTGGGTGCTGATATTCTCAAAATGCACCAGAGAGTTGCAGCCCTACAGACTGACCAGATGCACTGTGCAATGGAAAAGCCCAGAGGAATTCAATGAAAGCAATTCACTTTGGGAAATTTCCCTGTAAAATGTCACTTGGGTGAAGAAAAGTTTGTGCAGCCAGACCTTCTCCGTGGAACTGCTGGACACGACTAGAAGAAAACAGAAAGCCTTGCCTTCTTTTTTCCCCTCTCTGATATTGTCCATTTAGCAGGAATAATTTGTTTTCCGTCTCCCCTCCATTGTTGCAGCTATACATCCACCATAACCATGAAAAGTCTGTCACACACCTTTCTCCAGCTACTGGACAGAAAACCTGGTACCCAGACAGAGCTGAATTGCAAAACCTTGCATGGAAATTTCTCAGCCAAAACACGTAAAAGAAAGAGATGTTATTTTTCACAGAGAGGAATCTACATCATCAAACTTGTCCATATAGTGCTGCAAGACGTATCTTTCAAACAAGAATGTTGCAGAAAAATAATACCCTCGTCAGCACCTACCACTTTGGCTCAGCGTGGGCTGTAGCTGCATAGACAAGAGTGCTCCCACCAGTTCGGACAACCACGTGGGGCCTGAAGAAAGTTCAACACCTTCCCCTGAAATAAAAATTTCCTTCCCCTGAAATAAAAATCCTCTGAAAATGCAGCACAGTCACAGCTGGCTGAAACTTATTAAAAAATATGGAAGACAGAATGTCAAAAAAAAAAAAAGAGAGAGAGAAAGAAAGGAAGAAAATGGAGAAGACACAATCTCTGCAATAGACAGATCTTATCCATAAGGGAATAGGTATTTAACGAAATGGTCAAAAACTCTTCATCAGCTCTTTTTGCTGTAAGAAACATGTGAGTGTCAAGGGAACTTGCATCAAGACCAGAACAGAACTTTTAGTCTGGACAGAGGCAGGAAGATTTAGCCTTATTTCAAGCAAATAATGTAACCGGAAGTCATTGTACGGCCTTTTTCTGGTCTGGTAAATGATAATCATTAAAAAAAAAAAATGGAGGAGCTTAACACAGAGTTGAAGAGAGACAGATAATCCAGATTTAGGATGCCCACCCAAATTTTAGGGATCCCCATTTTAGTTTGTGTTCCACCGTATTCCACCTGTGCTCAAGGCTGAAGGATTCAGGTCTGGAACAACCCTTTACAATAGCTATGTTGAATTATTACACTTTGGCTGATCGTTTCTGTGGGCAAACGCTGCACAGCGCACACTGTGCCCGCCGGCCCGTGCTGCAACACCCGCGGGGGCCACAGGGCCCGGCAGCCTCCACACGGTCAAGCGGCTCTGCCTCCCCTGGGGCTGTCTTTTCTTTAAAGGCACGACAGCAACATATTACAAACTACCAGGTTTTATTCTCAGAATTAAACTTTGGTTTTCCAGCTACCTGCCAGAATGGAGTTCCTGCTTTTGCTAGAGGGTGGCATGTGTTTCTCTACCTTCTTCAAATGTTTTGCATTGCATTGTTCACAGTTGGCAAAGTACCAGACCAGCTTAAAGAGAAATAAAAAGATGTATTTCCTAAGACAGTGCACTCCCACGAAGAAGTGCATTAGATCAAACTGCTGAGAGATTCTGGAGCTAAACTTTGCTACCCATCCGACTGCCAGCGCATTCACCAGAGCCGCCTTCGGTTTATTTTCACAGAGCTCAGCTGTATTTACAAAGCCAAGAAGCAAGGAAAAAAGGGCAACTTCTCCTGTCTGTGCCATGAAAACGGAGGAAGTTTGCCATCGGGTCCAGGTGCAAAACCCCTGGCAAGGGAAGGTGCCATTTTCGCATCCTCTTCCCTGCCTGCTGTCCCAGGCACACTTTGAGGGCTGCACCAGGAGGGGGCAGGAGAAAGCCGTCCTTGCCTCCCCGCGACGGGAACCCTGGCAGCCCGACACAAAACTTCCCCGAGTCCGCTTGTGCGCTGCTGGCACCCTCCTTCCCTCCTCGCATCGAGGGCTTGGTGCCGAGCGCTTCGCGTATGGATTATGTGCGGGCGGGGATCCCGCAAATCCGGGTTTGTAATGCATCCCGCGGGGTCAAGGCCAGGCTTCCTAAAAGCCTTCCGTGCTGGTCCAACTTCGCTTCCTCCCCCGCCGCTGGGAGTTGTGACATTGAGATAAATGAGTTTGGGCTCATTTTCCCTTGCAGCCCTTTGACGTAGAAAGGCCGTCGCAGCCTCTGCGCTCGAGCGGCTCCTCAGAAGATCTTCACCGTGCTAGGTGCAATCATCAGCAACAACAACTGTACGGTGGATGCGATTGAATGTGGTCTTGTATAGCTCAAGGCAGGGTAGATATGTACTGATAAAGCACCTAGTGGTTATCAGAGCAGCCCTGCTGCACCCATGAGTTGCTTGCACAGCATAGCTGGGCAGATCTCAAAACATGCACGGTACCCGCTGCGTTTGGGCAAATCTCCATCTTCAGAGAATACAATTTCAGACACCTATCTTTGCAGGGGGAAACTGAGAACTGAGAGTGATGGGGAAGACTCACGCATTTCAAAACTTCCAGCTTCTGGGAGGGTCAGGAAAAAAGTAAAAAAACAACAACAACAAAAAGAAAAACAGTCTTCTCTTGTGGTATTTTGGCATTTCTGCTTTCAATCATAGCCAGCAACCAGAAATGTGAAGCCTTATGAGAATTAAATATGTAAGGAAAAATATATCAACCAACCTTTGCTGAACAACAAAGACGACTTAGCTCATGTTGGTTTCCAACAATGGGTGAAGGTTCAAGTCACTTACTTCAAAAATACATTACTCATGAATGAGCTTTATTAAGAAACCTTGTGCTCCTATAACTCTTTCCATGTGAGGTTTTCAAGTACTTTATGGAATTAAGCAAAACAACCCTGGGAGGTAGATTAGTTCTAACATCCCCACATTACAGATGGGAAAACTGAACACTAAGCACATCTGTAGGAGAGCCAGAAATAATATTACCTAACTCTCGTGTACTGCTTTTCAGCAGTAGAGTTCACATCTTTACAATGGAGGAACCATTATCCTTATTTTATAAAGAGGCAAAGCAACTTGCTTAGGCTGGCCAATAGCCGAGTGAGAGGAGCCAGTTCTTCCCAGGCCTGGTAGTCCCAAGGCATGATTTTACTAACTAAATGACCAAACCACACTCTCTTTCTTTAATATTAAATAATTATGCAAACACAAACAAAAATTAAATACAAAGGAAATACATCATGCTGATTCTGAGAAGATAAAGAACTGTTTTCTAATTCCGAGGAATTTCTTGTTTAACTATATCTCATATCCCACTGATACATTACATCTTTGTCTGGCCAGTGAACATGAGAAAACCAGCAAAGGTCAATTCTTTTCACATTAATCATGTGGTATTACCTGACCACAGACATCATCAGCAGAAAAATTGAACATCAAAGAAGTCTGTTCTATGATCCTTTTGATGTTGCAAACCCAAACACAGAGAAGATAGTTTGAATTTTCACAGAAGTAATGAGAAATGAACACAGAAGGGGTCACGTTGTTGCCGTTTTTAAATAAAAATAAAAGAAGTCCAGCAACACTCTCCCCCCAGATAAAACATCCATTTCCCTTTGATAACCTTTTCCCTTCTTACAGGAAAAACAAACAAACAAGCAAAAAACCTCTTGATCTCTTTTACTGTAAAACTCTCTTACAATGCACCCAATTGCCTTTTAAGCAAGATTTCATCCCAGGGAAGGCCCCATAATGAGCGAGGCACTCGATAGACAAATCAGGAAGATGATCCTGTCCCAAAGAATTCTCCATCTAGACACTGTTCCACCCCAAGATATCCCCTTTACTTCCTCTGTGCAATCCCATTATTTCGAGCCCAGAACTAGCAGTCTAAGATCAGGCAGCATGGAGGCTTTTGAACTAGCAAGTAAAACCAGGAGAATTCAAAATCTCTTCTTGGGAGGAGAAATTATGGCCAAGAAACTCGTAAAGGCAAGCTGGAGTTGTTGCTTTCAAGGCTATTGCTGAGCTAGTAGAAGTGTGTGACAGGTTAGAGGATGCTACTCCAGCCCAGCTGTAATTCTGTTCACAGGGCCTGCAGAAAAATGTGTTTAGAGCAGCTATGTTAGTATATTGGAATTATATAAATTATGAAGATTAAAATTATTCCACGTAACTTTTAAATATGGCCATATAAAGAGACTTCTTGAGTCCCCACAGTCAGCTGAACTTAAGTCAATCTTTAAAATGGTTGCAGCAGAGTTTAGTGCAGACGGAGCTTCCTTCTCTAATTCAGTCAATCAAATTTCCTTCCCAAAGGCTATGCCAAGTTAGAGCTGATATCACACTAGAGGGAAGGATGCAGAGTCATTTGCACATGACTTTAATTGAAATTCAAAGGGCAGCAGAAGCAGAACCCAACTTTTATTTTATGCATTTATGCATTTTTTAAGATTAGCTGTTAGCACAGGCAGGCAACAGAGTCAAGTTCTTTTGCTCGTCGCTGTGCCCCAGCTCGCCCATGTAGATGTGATGAGTCACTTCTCTCTTGTGACACGTCCTCGCCACCTGCAAAACAGTCACACTTCTCGGGGCCCAGTGGCTGGGCTGGAGGACGAAGAGGGGGTGTTGTGTTTTTTTCCATTCGCAGAGTCCTTTGAGATCACTGGAAGGAAATTCTGTAAACCTGTGTTGCTATTCTTCTGAACTTCAGATAAGAGATCGAATTTGAGTGATGTAGACACTGTTACTGTTGTTGTCTACAGAAACTGACCTTTTACTGAGCTGAAAAGAGGCAGACACTGCAGAAACTAAGGAGGATGACACAGTGGATGTCCTCCACTCTGTTGTGAAGTCTGATAAGCCCAGAGGACTTGGTGTGTTCCTGACTGCGTGGGCAGACAGAAAAGAATTATTCCTGTTTCACTTAATTTGAGCAAAAATGTCATTTCTGAACAGCTAAGAGAAGTGCTGTACCAACAATATTTGACTTATTTAACCAATCCTCAACTTTAACAGACTTCTTTCTTAATGACAGCACCAGCCATCCACTCAAAGACCAGAGAAAATGCTTTTCTTTCCCCCTTTCTTTTTTCTTGGTCAAACCGCTATTGCTTTTCCTTAAGTACAGATGTGGAAATGGAAACACAGAGGTACTTCTCTGATTTGGGAACAGCACTGAGACCTCCAGATTTTGCAGGCTTATCCCCAACCCCTGCACTGTGTGTATGTCCAGATATAAGCCCTGAGCAGCCCTGTCTGTATAGTGCAGAGAAACGCTCACGTGTTCGCGGCTTCCAACGTGCAAAGCTGTGTTCTCATCTGGCTCTAAAATGCGGGGACCATACACGAGGTGGAAAGTGCTGCGGCTCCCAGCGGTGTTAGGATCTCCCAGAGCTTGGCTGGTGCACTGTTTGAACAACCAGGGTTAAAGCCATTTTTACACAGGGGTTCAGGGTGGAAAGACCTGCAAGGAAAGCATGGGAAGGAAGAATTGGCCGTTGCACAGTAGGCTAGGGCTGACTGCTGGGATCATCAAGGAGCTTTACCGAATAGTTTCTGCTCTTGCAAACGGCTTAAAGGGATGCTAAAACTCTCGATCAGTCTTTGCTTTTTCTTTCTTTGATCTCCTTTCTTTTTAGCTGATGTTTTAGATTTTTTTTTAGCTGTGAGGCTGTAATGATAAAATGAAGCCTGGGGAAGCATGCCCACAGCCAATGGGCTGGATGAGCCAGAAATTGGAGTCGATGCCCCAGATGGACCTTTCCAGCTCTACACTTGATTGCTTACAGTCACTGATGGCTGTGGGATGGTCTCAAAATTAAAATACGGTCCCTTATTTATACTAACCAAAATGCAACCATAAAAGAAGTCTCTCTTGTTTAGTTATCTGGACTGCTGCCGGAGAAAAAATGAACGAGAGGTTTCCTTTAAGTCCACTGAGCAGAACCTTGCAACATTCACATCCCTGAAGGTGATATGCTCTCATCTAACCAGAGCATCTGCTCATTTATTGTCCCCAGGAGTCATCACCTGGAATTGGGAACATCAGGGTTTTCCTTGAGCATTCAGCATTAAGTTGTTGGCAACTCTTCACCGTAACATTTTTTCTTATCTAATGATAATTTGATGTATGAGAAACCTGCTGAGTGAAAGCATGACCATTATGTGAGCAAACAATACGGCAGTATGTCCAGTATTATCTGTGAAATGTATTTCAATACCTGTGTGATTAATAATGGATTTGGAAGCACAGTGAAGTATAAATAATCCAAAGCAATATGCAAACTTCTGTGAAGGAAAAGGGATTAATAGTAGAACCAAGTGAGGCCCCGGAACATGCAGCACTCAAAATAAATTGGCCAAAATGTAGGATCGGCCCTCAATGTAATTAAATAATAACATAACACTCACAGATCAACAAGCCAGTGGTTTTCTCTGGTAACTATAAAACAAAAAGAATCAGCAGCAGCCTAGTCGCTTCTTAATTATACCAACCACTTCAATAGGAAAACCCTATAAGGGTTAGGAAAAAATTGCTGTTCAGGCTGGGCAGGCTTGCTCTGCTGCATAGTATTCCAGGGAGGGAGTTTGGAAGCAGACGGAGCAGTTCTGTGCTACATATTTTGGTCTTTTTACCTAGCATATAGGAAAAGAACAAATTTTTATTTTTTCATTAGTTTTTAAATAGGAGCATCAGAGTTCTGCAGTCTTCCAAAGGGGACTTCAGAAGAAATTTTACCTGAATGTTTATTACCAGAAGACATTTACATAAACTTTGCTCCCTTGCACACTTGAGCTCCTCAGAAACTCCGTGATCTTTCTAGCCCAAAAGTCAGCCCCAAACGCTTGCTCCATGCCAAGTCTTCCTGCACTGATAGACGCGGTCTGCTTCGCAGGGTGAGGAAGTATTATGGGATGGCACGGCACATTTGCTAAACAGTTTTCAAACACGTCATCGCTGAAGACGTCTTAAATACCGTGAATTAACCGAGTGCACGGAAGAGTGGGCTGTTCGGAAATAAAACTGACACTGAGAAAATGGTGCCAGAGACCAGAGAGGATGCTGGTCCCTTCCCTGATCGGCAGCCAGTAAGATCTAGTGATTAATTATTAGCTATTTCTTTAATTGTCCTGAGTGGAATGAATATGCTGGCTTCGCATGCTTCTCTATTCCTTGATTTGATTCTTTTAACACAAGCACTGAAATCAAGGTCTGAATTCAGTAGTTGCAATTTAAAGTGTAAAAAAAGTTGTGTGATAAAATGGCATTCTCACAAACTAAAAATTTTTTAAAATTCCCAAGAATTACCTCAAGAAAAATCTTTCACTGAGTTAAATGTTATTCATTAGAGGAAAAAATACATAGTACAAGAGTAAGTCCTTGAAATGAAAACAGTCTCCTAAACCCACAAACCCAAGCAAATCAAAAGACAACTTGTTCACAGAGATAAAGGGGGAAAAAAAAACAGAGAGGAACGTTCTTCACAACGACTTTTTTCATTCTCTCATTTTAATCTAGTATCAGTATCAAGAGCTGAATGGGGAGGGCCTTTGAACAGCACCTGCACGGGCCAGCAGTGAAGGTCACATACCAACCTACAAATCTCTCCCCACTGGCACTGGAGAGACAGTGTTACATTCCTCCCTTTGTACTGACAGCAAGTGGCTTCAGGTCCATGTCCAAGTCTACACAGTCAGGAGCTGTAACCCCATCGTAACTTGGGGCTTCTGTATGCAGCCGACAACAGGGAACAGAGCTGCAGGATCCCACCCTCCAGCACACCTCCCGCGTCCTCCTGCAGTTCAGCCCCTTCCCTTCCCCATCAGGGACCTCGGCCACCGCTCTCCCGGGCTGGCACCGATTTGTTGGGAGACCTGTGCAATTAAGTGTGCAGAAAAAAAAAAAAAAACCAACAAAACAGCTTCCAGCAACTGTATTATAGAGGGCTGTGGGCTGGAGTAGGGGAATAGGTTCCTTTCACCAGGTTCAATTGCATGAAAGCCTTGGAAAACTTTCTGGCAGTTTGCTGCAAGGTTATTGAAGCGATTGCTGCATGCTTCAGTCCCTTCCCTCTTCTTTTTTAAGCAAAAGCTTAATGAAGGCAAGCGGGAGAAAGAACTTTCTGTCACCCTCGCTGACCTGTTTTGACTTTTAAAAAGGAAAGTGATAGCGTGGTGGAAGGGTATTTTAACCACTGCTGCTGTGTCACTCAGCAAAAAGAGGAACATTTCTTCTAGAGCCTTAAATTACAGGCAGTGGCATCCCAGAAACATACAGGGGAATTGCTAAGTGCTTGTCCTACCAGAATTACTCTGCAGCGGTACGCAAAATGGGTTTCTATTTTGCTTTTTAACTACATTGAAACTCACCACAGTAAATCCCCTTTCCAGGGAGTGTTGGCAAGACCTCAGGTGAAAAATATACACTGTAGTGCTCTACTTTTTTTAGTTAAAAAATGGTATAATTTGAGGGCAATAGAATGTATTCTACTTTAAAAGAAATGTCAACAATGAAGAGATTAGTTCATATTAATATTTTGGAGGACTTTATAACCCAACAGAAATAAAGGGAACAGGATTTTAGCGGGCTCCAGCACAGCTGCTTTCAGTCCATGCTGCCTTAGTCTGCCCAGGCTCTTCTTGTAGGGGACTGCACAGAAGATGTGTGCCCTGGGAAAGGAAGGGGACCTGGAGCAGACCCTGAAGAAGCCATGAAAGCTGTTGTGCAGGAGCGAGGGCATGGATTTATTCTACACGTGTGAAGAGTTATAAGCCCTCTTCAGAGAGGGCCAGCTCTCTCAGAGTTTACACGCGCTGCGGACAGTCCGTGCTTAGCAAGATACCATTGTGGACCTAAAGCCTGACCTTTGAGTGCTTGGCAATATCTGAGAGATAACACTTATTCTTCTGACAGCCATTGCGCTGAGAACTTTTTACCTCGAGCAGGCATTGTGCTCACACAATGGATGTTCTCGCCCAAAACATCAGTGCGATGACGTTTATTATGGGCTTGGCAGTCCCGTTACAGAAACGCAGCCAGAGCTGCCAGTCTGTAAAGGAGAGACGATCTGCATGCTGCACGTGTGCTACAGGCACTCGTTCCAGCCCTGAGAGGGCACCGTGGTTAAAGCTCGGTGCACCTGTGGCTGCCCTGGCCGCTTTGTGCATATTCAGAGACGAGGCCGTTCACCTTGAGTAAGGATTGCTGGAGCTTCCCGCAACTCCAGCCCTTTCCAAGCAACTGGTTTGTTCTTGGAGCTGTACTTTTACGTGGTGACTTACAGAAATGCTGCAGCATGTCAGTTTAATCAGGCAGTCCATCTTGCCAGCCGTCTGCAGCTAAAGCCCTCTGTAATCTCAGTTATATATTAACACATACGTATTGGGTATTAAAAAGATTGCAATCCAAATAGCAAAACCTCCTTGCGCCACAGAGGATCTTGAAGACCACTAAAGACCACTTTAAGTTAACAGAGTTTTTTGGAAGTGTTTAGATCATCGTACCACAGGAAACCACGGAGAAAACCAAGATCAATGGAAAAGTTTAAACACAATTGTACTCCCAGAAAAACCATCCACTTCCCAAACCTCACGGAGGTACAAGACAGCTGCTGCGCAATGTTTTCTATACACCCCTGACAGAATTAAACATGTGGCCACACATAACTGTAGAGCATCAAAAAACCAAGCACTTAGGATTTCTAGCTGCATGAACTCCCAGTCAGCTAATGAGAGGCTCACAAAATAGGCAATAACCCAGAGCTGCTATTTTCAGATCTTGATGTTGTGTTTTACTTGGAAAGGTTTAATATATAAATATATATATCGATAGGAAATGACACAATTTTTTCCTTGTGACGTTCTTCATCCCAGTAAATTATATACAAATATTCTATGTGCCAAGACTTTTTCAAGCAAATTCTGGCTCATCAAAATCCCAAATCCAATCATTTAATTAATGTTACTCAAATTACCCATTATGCAGTGGGTGAGGTGGCAAAGTACCTAACGTCATCATGACATAATATTGTCAAGCAGTGTTGTGACAACTTTTGCATTTTAGAAAAAAAAAGAGCTTAGCCAATCTTACACTGATTGGATTGACAGCAGATAATTATTGGGTAGTCAGATAAAATTCAAGTGCATCCAGAGGAAACTGAAGTAGGAGCGGCAGCCATTAAAAATAGCTTTAAAGACAGCAGCAACTTCCCAAGTTGTTAAATAAGAAATAACATTTATCTTCTGGACATTATTGACAGTTGTCTTTATAATATCAACAACCATATCACATCATTAGAGTATAATGCTTTTCAATATTTCAGAAGATATAAATTAGGCTTTCAAGAAAGGTTCATGACCCTAATTTCATCTTCTCCAAATAAATCCCATGCAATGTCCTCAGAGCAGATAATGAAGATCTACAGCTCACCTGAGGAATCATTTAAAAGCCCATTAATCATCTTTAAAATACAGTGTGGTGACATGTATTACCAGATTGTCCTTCTAGAGAACTGTATGTAAGATATTCCTGGCATGCAGAGATTACACAATACTGCCATCAAACCTGGTCTGTCTTTACTGGAAGATGTGGAAAGTGGAATATCAGACTCAAGAGAACAAATCTTTGATTTGCAGTGTCCCAGGATAACAGTCAGGGGAAGCCAAACATACGAGGAGAACAGAATAGTTGAGATAAGGTTGGCTTAGGAAACAAGACGTACAACATATGCATACTGTCCTAATGGGAAGAGAAATATTTGTTGTGAACCAACATGTTAAAAAAAAAAAAAATTTAAATAATTACCTCGATCAATCTCTGTCTGTGCAAAGCAGCTCTCAGCTGCTTGAAAACTCCTGTTCATCAGGGCTAGAAAGGGGCCCCTCCAAAAACATTTAGCAATTGCATAAATAAAGGAAACATTAAGCATGGAACAGAAGCTGACTTATTTCATTTCATCGAAACTGGACAAAATTAGTCATAGTACAAAGCAAGTTTCTAAAGAGTAATGAATGACTTAACATATTTGAAAAAAAATCCAATGTCAATTACAAAATCTCTTGAAATTAATTCCTCTGTAACATTAGTTTTCTTAAAATTATCTGTTTCAACACTTTTCCTAAGTTTATAGTTAAATGCAAAATCAGCAGCAACAGGCTTGTTTTGAACCAAAGTTACATTTCAGTAAAAAACAAAACATGGAAATTACATCCAATTACAGCATTATTTGCCCCCACCTTAAAAAAAAAAATTAGTAGCTGTTACTAAATACCAGATGCTGTCAGAAGTGATGAAGATGTTAATTTTTAGTCCTCACCACTTCAGATATCATCTGATATTCAGTTTCTCTGACAAATGCAGATATTTATGAACTGACTACAGCAATCTTCCAGCACTGGAAATTGGTCTGCACTATATGGTGGTGACTAACAAGTTGATCGTGATTAAAAGCAGAGTCCTGTAACTAAAGTTAGCCTTGTGCTTAGCCGAGGGGCTGTGGCCGCTCAGACTTTCAATAAGACATTATAACTTTCAGTAAGATGAAAATTATAAAATCAAATACTTCCAAGCTGAGGTATTCACCAAATTCCTTTGCTGTATTTAGACAGTCGGCTTCCTCTGTCCTTATCTGCCTTTTTATAGGAATTTCTGTTCTCTCTGGAACCCCAGGTACTTTTTGTCCAATCTTTTCTGGTGAATGTTATCCCAGTTTACTATTCAGATACAGTAGACTGTAGTCTATTCAACATTATTTCCCTCTGGTCTTTGTGTATTTATGCTGCATGTGTAATTGATACCAGGTTTCTGACAGAGATGCAAGTATTGCTAGTAAGACACTGAACGCAGGGTAGTCAGGTTCGTAACAGGAACGAACCCAAAAAGCAGAAAGAAAAAAAAATAAAAAAGAAAAAGGAAGGTGTAACCAGTTGGTATAAAAATTGATGAAGGAAAATGAGAACCTAATCAGACCTTCTGTTTTTGCCCAGAGAAGGTGATCAGTGACTACACAAGGAAATGCTTTGTGGACTTGGAGGAAAAATCTTGAAGACTCATTAGAAGAATGAAGAAGAATTAGACTCATTGAAGAACATTACACAGCGCTTGTGCTTTGCTGAATCATGGTGAAGTTTTACAAAACATAAATATGGGGCTGTGCTCTCAAACCATTTCTTTGTGTTTACAGATACCATTTGAATGTAAGTAAACTACAGAATTAGTGAGTTTCCGTTTTGACATTGCCCTAACTCCAACAGTTTTTTCAGTGGTCTTGAATTATTCTGGATTTTCACAGGTTCTAACAACAGACTAACTCCAGGTTGGAATTATTCTTTCCTTCAGATAAAATATTATAAAACTATAGGAGCAAAACGTTTTTCATTTAAAAATGAAAAACAAACAAAAATAAACAAACTAAACAACATCGAAAAAGAAAACCTCATACAGAAATCAAACAGGTGAGCTACAGACTGGACACATGAAACTTGAAGGACCATTATTCAACAACATGTTTCTAACTTTCCCAGAAGTGTTACTTGCTGTGGTCTAAAAGGCAAACTCTTTCATTTGCTGAAATCCACTGGCAGTCCTGCCTGCATTCAGGACGCCAGAACACAAAACCTTAGGGCAAGAGGAAACAGATCTCCATGAAGGTAACGTTGCTGTCTGATTTCAATACAAGTCTTTTTGCTCCAAAAACATCATTTAAAAATTGTCTAATGGATTATACACAGTAACTGCTCATCACTGAGAGATGGGAAAGGTAACATTTTTCACCAGTGATGACAGGTTCCCATAAACATTCTGTAATTTAGCTAGGTATCAGCATGGCAGTATTACAGAGGTAGACAGAAAAGATGTCCCAAAAGCAGAGGCCGTGCCTAAAAGCTGGAAGGCAATGCCTAAATTCTGATTTCCTGGTGTAACAAGCACCTACTACTCAAGCTGAGGCTGCTTGATTTCTTGATATTTTTTTTCCGAAAGACCACAACAGACTCTGAAGGAAAGCCAGATTTCAGAAGATGGAAGAAAGTAACAACCAATTACTGTATGTCAATCTGACGATCGAAAGCTTATACTGAAAAGAAACGTTACTGAACAACTGAAGCGTATGCTTTTATATGAAGAGGATGACAAACTCTATTTAGCTCCTTTGTTTGCAGATGGAGGCTTGCTATAACTTTTTTTTTAAAGTAGCCAAGAGTAAAGACAAAATGACAAGTCCAGTTATTCAAATATGATAATGGAAATCCTGACTTTTAAAAGCAAAGAGAAAACTGAGTAAGAAATATATAATCTAGAGAGAGAAAGTCACAGACTTGATGAGCTAGAACTGGTGACAGAGCAGTTAAAAAAAAAAAACCAACAACAACAACAAAACACTAAACTCCTCTTTGTGCTCTAAATGATCAACTGCAGCAAAGACCAAACCTCCTCCTATGATATCTATAACACTTTTAAGAAGCTTAACTTACTTCATTCACGTGTTCAGATGCAGGTCAGACATCAATCAGCTCATTTCCTAGCTTCGTTTTGATTATCAATTAGTCAAAAATCAATATGAAGGGCTTGCACTTTTACTGCTGGATAAGGCTCTGACGCATGGACTTGGAAGGAGCAGTCTGGTTCACAGGTCTGTGCCTTACTATGGCTGACAGCCATACCTGATAATCCATTTTAAAAGTTGTGTATTTCCAGCTCAAAAATAGTATGGCTTTAATAAAAAAGGGGAAGGAAAGACATAAGACTGTCACTGCTGTGATAGGAAAATATGAAAACCTTATTTTCAACCTGCATTCATTCATCCATGGCCAGTTCTTTACTTATTGACTCCTAGCCAGTACTGTCCTTTACCTTCCCTTGTTCCTTCTGTCCCTGGTATGCACTCATGATACACTGATGGAGAGCAATTGCTTCATGAAACTGAAGCTATGGGGAGAAGCTTGAAAGCCCAGCTTGGTAAACTCTGCTTGTAATTCAGGCTCCCTTTTCTCTCCCCATTTTGCACTGAGGCATTTTGGCACTGGCTGCAGCAGAACTGTGGTGTGGCACATGGGAAGGACATGGGACTGTGGCTGGCTGGGGGAAGGATGTCCACATGTGCTTCATCTGCTTCTTTCTGAGCCCCTCTTCTTTCCTTGGTCTTTTTATTTCTAGGTCCTGTGTGGAGCCAGGAGTTGGACTTGTTGATCACTTGTGTCCCTTCCAACTCAGGATATTGCATTATTCTATGAAAAGATCTTTTCGTTGCTGCAATTCACTTTGCCTAACTTGGCTGACTTCTAGGATTGATTCTTACAATTTCTGAATTACAAGATACATATTTCTTTGAATAAAATTACTCTTAGACTTTCTGTTTATCAACATCATTTCAGAAATTATTACATTTCTGGTTGGATCTAGAGGCTTATTTATATTTTTTGTTTTTCCTCTCCTGGAAACAGGAGTTCCAGGTAGACATTACATCACTGACAAATCGTTTTTATGTCCTCAATTTCAGATTTCTGGCCTTGTTAGTTCATTGGACTTTATTAATACTTTCAAATACAAGCTAGTCTTATTGACAGAACTATTTGTGTTGATGGTGTCGGCTGATTTCAGCTGGAACAATTCAGGATTTCCTAACCCAGTAGTAATATTTATGATATTTTCTTTCAAAAGCAGTACTTTATTTGCTTACAGAAGCCAAGTCTGTAACAACAGCAATGCTGGCTGGTTTGTTGGCCTTTGGGGAAGAATTGCGTCCACTCTTCTGTGTATGAATATCTGGGATATACCAATATGAACACGTGCATTTCTATGCCAGGAAATTATGTTTTCCTCTAATAATCCAATTCTTAGGAGAGAGAGCGAGCTATTACTAAGAACAACAGACCAACACAGAAGAATATAACCAATTTCAGGAAGTTTCCAAGTTGTTGGAGACTCTCAGCATCATCTTACCACCACCCACTGCGTTCAAAGCCTCTTGGCATAACTTATGCCTGCATACAGTGTCTTCAGGCCCTTCCTGGATGCCCCAGTGGAGGCAGAGGGCCAGTGGAGGCCCCTGCCCTTCTTGGTCTTATTCCATGCCACGGTGACATGCTGCAGCAGGTAGAACTCCTGAGGGTGTACTGCCACACACAGCCTTTGTGAGCCGGATGATCCAGCCAGGAATATATGCTAGGCCTAACAATATATAAACCAAAACCACCGCCCTCCTCCCACATCTGTCACCTTGTACTAATTTGAGTCCTTATCTCTCAAAGCTGAATTGGAAGAGGCAGCTGCCTCATGGTAGTGGGGCCTGTAGGACAAGGCACATCATCTGTGCCGCAGCAGCACCGTGAGCGAGGTGCATCGTGACCATGTCTACAAGTAAGGCATCTGTTGGAAAGAGAGCGCTGAAAGCAAGCAGACCTTGGGGGAAGAGCTATGGAAGAAATTAAGTATTATTGCAGGGATGTTTTAATCAAGAGATTAGCTTTGCTTTGTTAAATAATAGAGCTGAAAGTTTTTCTTTGCTGTGCTCTGTTCCAAGTGCATCTGTTCTGTTGAGGTAGGGAAATCTTCGCGGATATCAGTTCAGCTCCTTATAACACCAGTTTGAGGGTGAAAAGTAAACAAAAGAGACTCCAGAGAAAAATATAACTATTTCATAAAATGTTCTCAGCTCAAAGCAAGATGGTTAAAGCAATAGCACATCTAAAAGAACAGAAGTCTGTTCACTGCTTAACGCTCAGCTTCATTCAGTTTCTGTTTTCCCTATTGGAAAAGGAGGCGAAGGAGGGTTACCTACAGCAGCTCTGACTTCCCCGGAGCAAGCCCGGGTCTGCAGTCACACAATTGCTGCAGCATCAAGGCTCTGTAGTATAGATAGAGGCGGATATAAATACATCTACACCCATACACTGCATTCTCATCCAGGGGGGTCTCTCTGGCAGCCGTAGCACGTGTTCTACAAATTACGTGCAAGCCTAAGGGTTTCAAATAATCCAAATACCTCTTCTTTTTATCCGTTTCCACAAAATTAGTATGGCCTCTAAACAAATCCACAAATCTAAACAGCAGAAAGCAGAATGTATATTACTTAAAGTTTATATACAACATCATCAAGTAAGATACAAGAGAGGCATGTAGGAAACCATGTTAACAAAGTGAGAAGCAACATCAGAACCCACTCTTCCTTAAAAGTAGCCTCAGTGCCAACATATTTCAAGATTGCATTTAATCAGCACATTGTTTTTTTCCCGATTCTTGGGGAGAGGGATCACCTCTTTTTAAGTGTTTACAGGAACCTTTTTTCAGTGGTGTCCCAGTCTTGGGCAGAGTTTTCATTTGTTACTATAATACAACTGCATAATAGCAGTTGTTAAAAAAAAAAAAATTACATTTTAGCAAAGACTTCATGTCTAACTCAGTTAAGGATGAATCACTCTCTATTTTATTGGATTTTGTATCCTTACTTTCTACGAAGTTCACCAGCTGGCTGGGATTACAAAGCAAGTAAGATTTTTTTATGGGGAAGTACAGAAGTAAAGGAGTTCAGATTCTGAATGAATATCTCTGAAGCTAGGAAATTAAACTGAAACAACAAAACCAGAATGGACCTCAAGGGAATTAGGTGTCCAGCTGTCATTCATTTTCTGAATTCTCTATGCTCAGGCTAGACTTTCAGAGAGACATTTTTGTCTTCACATTGGTGAGTAATGAACTTAGGGAACAAATTTCATGCTTTCATGCTTTGGGGGACAAATGTGTGTATATACGTGTGTATGTATATATACGTACAAAAGCTGAAAGAACAGAGCTGATCTACAATCTCCCTTTCTGTTACTAAGGATACCCCATGTATGTCTGAAATACAGGAAATAAGAGAGTCTTTGATCCTGGTAATTTTGACCATTTAGCCGTAAGTAAGAAATATTTTTAAATCACACTTTTCAAGCCTATAGAAACACAAGTACCTTTTATGGAATTTTCTGCTTCTGGTGGTTGAGCCAGCATTAACAGAGCCTCATACTTCATTGGTCCACTATTATGTCAAATGCCTCTATTTATTTAGTTCTTGCAGCACACTGTATAACTATGGAAGAAAGTTCATCTTTTCTATGTGACAGAAACACTAAAACCCAAATCCCTTAGGACAATCTTTATTTCTAAGATTGAAAGACGACATTTGAAGATGTGATGAGAGACAGATATGTACTTGTCACTGAGAACAGATGGACTCTCATCACCTACAGCCCATTCATGCTTTGGAGTATCACATTTTTGTAAGGTTTATGTTTTTTTAATTTCAAAGCTATTGGACCTTTCTTCAGAATAACCTTATCATTTTCCTTCATTAGGCAGTCTGTATGACCTAAATGCATCACATCCAAAAACCATCAAAGCTACATTGCTGACCACACAATCAAGAGGTAGGATCCAAGAGTTCAAGGTATCTGCTCCAGAGAAATAAAGGCATATTTAATTTTTTTTTCAAGTTTTTAAAGAACTTGAATGGAGATAATAGCCCTGTAATGCAGCAAGTAAACTCATAATAAGACTGTACAAATTAATTTTACACCAAAGAAGTAAAGTTTTTTACTTCTTAGAAAAGAAAGTTTTTTCTTTTCTAGGTTTCTGAAAAAATCTCCCCCAAATAATACTGAAAATACATAGGTTACTAATAAGAAACATTAACCGACAGCTGATATTTTATGGCTGAATTTTCACCAAACCTTCAGATGTTGTTGGGAAAGAGTCTCAATGTACCCACAGGTGAGAAACTTGGTACGAAGATAAGTTGAATGCCAGAAGAAAAATGCATCAGGATGGTGCCTTTTAAAAACAAAAAGCTTTTGAGGCTAGTAGCAATCTTTTTTTGTGGTAGTGGTATCTTTGGTCTGTTTTCTTGGGCTTCTCAGTCTGCTAGGAAGTATTCCCCTAAATGTTAGCTAGATAGATATCAGGACAAGTTTCTGGCAAAGCATGTAAGCTACGTTAATATTACTTGTTTCTAGAATTTAGCAGGCCTCTGCATGGTTGCACAGAAACAGAAAGGTGCATAAGAAACTGCCGACCATTCCTTAGCGAGAGTGTCCTACGCAAGCAGCTCAGCCACCTCTGCATCCTTCAGCCTGGGGGCAGTGGGTGGCTCAGGTACAGCAATGGAGAAATTTCCTTCACAGCTGGAAGAAACCATATGTCTTATGCTGGCACAAGCACAAGAAATTGCTTCTGTCTAAATACAACATTGCTGATGAACCTTCTGGACTCCTCAGCGTAGTACCAACTAGTCTTAAATTAGCTGATCGGAATCGGCAGCTTGGGCTCCATTCCCAAAGGTCTGCAAACAGAATAAGGGCTAATGAAAAGATCCCATGATTTTAGCCTCTCTGTGATATTACAGCAAAAAGCAAAATCAGTGCCACCTATAAAGCAATATTCTTGAGATTAAAAAAAAAAAAAAAAGACAAAAATGTGATTATTATATAATTACAAATATAATGCTATCTACTGGACCACTAAAGCTAATTGCTGGTCAATATCTGTAATACCAGCCATAATTCAATGAAGTCAAATGCAATCAAATATTCAATACCACTTAGCTTTTGTACAGTACTTTTCATCCGTGCTGTTCATCAGCACCTAGCAGTTTATAAAAAAAGAGTGTTTCATTATCACATTTTAACAGGTAAAATGATAGCTTAGACAAGAGAGAGAAAGTGACTTGCTGAAGGTCATTCAACAGGCACAAGGCAGAGCTGGGAATAGACGACAGGTCTCATGAATTCCCGCCCAACGTTCTCGCCATCAGAGAGCACGGTCCTTCACAGTAACTCACTGTTCGTCTGCTTTTTCAGCAGCCTCCCGCAAATTACATTCCTCACTCTAAATATCTGTGTTCTTATATATTGGAGGAGATAATTACTGGTAGCATGCAGAAAACCTAGAAGGTTTCATCAGCAGTGAAAGTGGCTAAGAAATAAGTCAGTCTTAAGCTACTAACAGGTAAAACAAATTTCCATTCCTTCCTCACTTATTAGAGGCAGGATAAGGTCGCAGAATAAGTTTTCACAAATGGCTTTGATCTCTGCCTTTATCATCTCAAGGCCTGAATTGAAAATCAGCACTATGGAAAAGCAAACAGTGAGGTGGACAAGAGTTGCCTCAGAAAAACATCACATGGATTGCCATACATTTCCAAATATTCAAAACCAACACATGATTAGATGGCAAGACGTTTCTTCCCCCGCCCCATACAGACACATGTGGAAGCTGATTTTTTGGAATCTCCATAGGCATTCTTTGGCAGGTGTCAAAACAAAAGTTACCATTTCCTGCTCCTTAAGGGCTCTTAGAATTAGGCTTCTAGCCATAGGCTTATCTAAAATCCGTGGAATCCAATTAAAACTGCACTGAAGTCTAGACTGAATTATCTTTTCATGAACTATTGGTAGCGAGAATTGGAAGTTTGCATTGTGCTTCTGTTTAAAGCTTTTATTGCTGGTGAAGTGAGTTAAATTTCATTTTCTGAAGTGAGATTAGATTAATGGACATACACACAATACTACTGAAATACAAGTGCTGTTTTGTTGTTGTTTGGTGTTTTTTTTTTCTTTTTTCAGATTTCTCAGTTATCATTTTACGATTAGTCCTGCACAGTTGGTTTCCTTTCCTTGTTTCAATATCCACATTTATGATGGTTCTTCCAATACAGACTCTATGAGTACCTCAATGTTGTTAGTGAACAATGAGGTTATTTGCTGAATGACTAAATGGAGGTCAGAACTATCCTCTTGCATTGTCATAGTCCATGTAGATTTCTTATCTACATAACCATCAGCAATAGTTTAGGAGCCAGGGAAGTTCTGTTTGCAAAGTTCAACAAGTTGTGCCCTTCCTTCACTAAGCGACTCCTTGAAAGGGATGATCCATTGCCAGATTTCAACATACAGGGGAAAAATCGTGTTCCTGATGACTTAAATTCGTTGAAGAGTCTACAGTTTTCATTGCAAAAGGTCAAGCTACACCCCAGATGAAAGACTGTGTCACTTAAATTCCCTGAGCATTTTAACAGAACGATTAATTTTCACTTTGCTGAAAAACAGTCAGGGCTGTCCCGTATGATTTTTGTGCTCCTACGTCTCAGATACAGCCATCTCATTAAACAAAGCAGTAACAAAGCAGTGAGATGTGGCCAGTAAAAAATAAAAAATTTCACACACATTTCATCCAGAAGTCCCAATACAGTTCAGTCTTATGAGATCCTGGGGAGACTGCAAGTGTCATTATAATCATTTTACAGGTTCTGGAAGCTAGTCATGAAAAGGTCATTTTTCTTGCCAAACTTTTCACAAGCACTGTCAGCATTGGGAGTACAAGACAGCTTCCTCTCCAGTCCTCACTACAGAATTACTCTCAACAACAGCAGCATCTGAAGCAACATTTCCAAGTTACCATTACTTAAAAATGGGGTCCACCCTTATTTCCAGATTTCTACAACTGTTTAATCTCTAGGACATACTGCTATGTTTATCATTGATGACTTTTATATTTATACATATTTTTAAATGTAGGGCTGACAGAGATAAAAAAGCTGAATGTCAAAGAACAAAAGCAAATACTCTGGCAATAGCCAAAATCCAGGGCTCTTCAAAGGTACCTCATACTCAGAATCAGAAGTTCTTCAACAGCCTTTCCCTTCAGCCATGTCAAATCAACCTGATTACTTCCAAAGTTATATAAAATATTTTATAATATATTACAACATAAAACATCTCTCTGACAGGGAGACAGCAGGAATCACATAGAGACAGGCTATTTCTACTCCTGAAGCTTTCGTAGTATTAAACAACTGTGTGTAATTCTGTAGGGAGGAGAAAATTATTTTATAATAATATTTTCCAAACTACTACAATTACTTTAAAAAAGATAAGATCTGCCATTTCTTAATTATGAGCACATGCTATTTTTTTCGTGAAGACCTAGAGATAGTCCAGATTTAGGACTATAAAATTTAGACCTCTAGCTTTAAATATTAAAAGACAGACATAAAACCCATCACTAATATTGTTCGTGGGTGAAAAGTGTTTACCTGTTTACCAAGTCACGTTATTATGGGGAAGGAAGAATACATCCCTCACTGCTGCCTGAATCTATGTGGTATCTGCAGCAGTACTTCTGGAAGCAGCATTTTAAAACGCAGAAATGAAGCTGATGATCACAGGAGCATGAAAAATACACTTATTCACTTGACTGAAATTTATGAAATGTGTAGCACCATTTAGCATACCACCAACATCCCACATGTAGACATTTGCACATGGGCACAGCAGTGAATAGTACATGCCTGCCTGGAACCTTCTCCCTTCACTAAACAAACACTTCAAATGCAATAATATCCAAAAAAAAAAAAAAAAAAAAAAAAAGGATATCTTTGACATGAAACCCCTGAGACACTAATCAAATGGATAACAAAACTAATTTATTAACAGGTATATAGCAATTGCAATTAAAATACATGCCTGGAGTAGAAAATAATGTCAATAGCTGAAAACAGATGCTTTAAGATATGCATTATCTGCCTATTCTTAAGGTACTGAGTAATATCTGACTTTATACTTACACAATATAATTCCTACCTAGATAGCCCAGCACTCAATAAAAACTAATTTTGGCTCCCACACTTTTTAAGAGGGTTTGAATTAGTTTTTTCTGCATTTGGAGGAGAACAGGTGAGGGCCAGTGGAGACAAAGGAGTGTGCTTTTTCCCCATTTAAATGTTTTTTATTTTGCCATTCCTGTTTTAAGGGATATTTGTCAGAGAGCAGTGGAATGCACATCCTTTGGATTTGGATGGGTAGCTATAGGTACTGACAGATCACCTACCTGCCTGTTTTTTTTTGTTGTTGTTGTTGTTGTTTTGTTTTATCACAGATGCCACTGCAATGAACAGACACACAGTGTATACACACATTCTCAATTCTGTGCCTTCTGCTTGTGGTTATGAACCTAGTTTGGGTCAAAGTCAAGGCAGATCTTGGTTACGCACAGTGTCTCACAGGGAAAGGTACTGAAAACAAACAGGTGAAAGATCACGTATAGAAGGAAAGAGCAATAATCCACCTCCATTAATTTTCTAATCTCTCACTAAAATCTTCTTTAGAAACATATCTGACAACAATTTATTTATGATATTACCTTAGCGTCTTTTTCATCTTCCATTGGAAAATACAACACATCATTCCCATAAATAAAAGAGAAAGATGAATGGCAGGATTTTGTCACTGAAGGAGCCACTGACACTCTAATTAGTAACCCAAGGATTATGCTTAGGGCGGATGAATCCCCTATAGTGTGAGCAGCATTTTTCCCTCCTTCTCTCAGGAAAGGAAAAGTTTAGGTCAGCCGAGGAAAATCAAGGAAGCAGAGAAAAAGACAATTATACCTCCTCTTCTCCTCCTCCAACGACAATCTGGGCATTCCCAAGCTGGGTGTTGGTCTCAGCACATGCCGGGAGGTGTGTGCGCCCATGCACTGCGCGATGCTGCCAGGAAGGCGAATGCCTGCTCCCCCAACAATTACCCTCTGTTAATATTTGATATACAGCCAAAGCTCCTCTGTGCAGAAAATGAGCGAACCACCTATGAAAAAAAAATAAACTGCTTTTCAAGAACATCCATCACCATAAGGGGCTGGTTTTCTTGTCCTCAGACAACCCTGTTCCTAAGGCTCCTGGGTTGCCTCTGAATTGAAGACAAAAACATATTGGGGGTTCACTGTGGGGTGTGATCTGTTTTGTCAGACTCGTTCATTCATTCATTTTCTCTCTCCTGCACAGCACAGGGTGCCTGACTGTGAAACCAAGGAACGACTAAACTGACCCATATTGCTGTTGTGACACTAGTAAACTACACATATTAATACCACTGCTTCTAGCGTGGCACTAATAGTTGGATTATTAGTGGCTGAACAAGCAGGCTTAGGCAGCCTTTATTAGGCTAATGAACAGATTTTTCCAACCAATGTCCCTAATCACCGTGCCTGCCTGCAGTAAAACTGCATGAATAACTGTTAAACCAGATACAATTAAGGTCCTCACTGGGATTAGAGCTACGGAGCGGCTGTTCCCAGGCACCTAGATCCCTGTTTCCTAATTCTAGTTAATAGCAGACCTTCTGCCTGCTTTCTGCCTTAAGCCAGTGAAGGAGAAGCCAGGGGGAGGGAAGGGGGAGAAAACCCTTTGCAGAATATCAGATCCTCTCTCCTAACCTTTCCTGGATGAATAGAGACGGATTGTGAATCATGCAAACCTAACATCTTCTAGAACAATGAGGCCCTTCAGGGATAACAATAGTACTAATCATAATAGTAGGCAGCTCCAGCCCCTTTCTATCATGTGCAAACAGTTGGGGCAGAATATGAAATTGCTTTAGAAATAGATACTGACTCCCCCCCCCCCCCCCCCTTTCACTTGCCTACTAAGAATAGCCTAATTTATTCATGCTTTTATTTGGCAACAGAAACTAGGCTGACCTGCCTCCCTTTTTATTCACACAGATAAAAGGGCTTTGGCAAAAAGGCAGAGGACACTCTCTGCATTTAAAGGTGTCTAGTGTTGCTCTCCAAAGGAATGACAGAATGGTTACTGCTTCTTTCATTCGTCCTCCTCTGCTCTCTGGCCTTCATCTCTTTTCTCTCCGACTTTCTTTGGGGCTGTTCATGCCATAAAACTAGGTTAAATCTGGGGCGGAGGGGAGGGGAGAGAGTAAAAGAAACTCAAGTGCCTTCAGCATCTCGTTCAGAATAGTGTGGCACTGTGCAGCCACAGAGGTCCTATGTGTAACTCGCCGTCCTGGAGCTCGGGGAAGAGAGCATGATTTAGAGATTTTGTTGAGAGTGTGTGTGTTTGGCATGGGGGCAAGGGGGGCTGGAAAAGGGCTTGCATTAACCCTTCTTTTATCTCTGTACAACGAGCGCTGCTGCTCAGAAAACGCGACTTGTTCAGGAAACACCTCACACACAAAATCGATCAATGCGAGGCAGCCTCGCTGCACACATCCTGCTGGCACCTTCACCGTGTGCTCGCAGCGGAGCCCTCCCAGGGAACACCGGCAGCCGAGCTGTGCACTGAACACAGATAACAGCCACGCTGATTGCTAGGTACAACCACGGGCATCTTTCGAGCTGGACAAAACGCCGGTGTATCCAAACAGCGCTTCAGTGCCTGCCTGCGCACCCACTTGGGTGAGCAAAAAGCAGGGTTATCTGTCATCAGATGGGGTAAGAGGGCTTCTGTCTCGGTGGGTAAAGTTCAGATGCTCCCTGCTCGATTAGCAAAACCTCAGTCTAAATAATATGTTTTTAAAAACCTATCAGAGGTGAGCAGCAGCGTGTTTTGGCATTCCTGCCGGTGCTGCAGAAAGGCAGCGGCACTGCCCGACTGTCGTGCAGGGAGCGTCTGCAAGAGATAGCTGCAGCCACGGCCACCCGCAAAGCCAGGTCCTCCCCAGGATACTGGAGCCTCACCTTCGCCACACATTTCTGCCCATAGTGATTTTAGAAGTGTTTCAGGTGTTCTTCCTCACGGTTGCTGCTACATCTGAGGTTCCCTTTTCTCTTGAGTTTATCTAATTGTGTGCAATACACTTGTATAGCAGATGATCTCGAAAGTCAGATAAAGAGAAGGCAAACTAACAGGCTATGTCTGAAAAAACAAACACCTAGAAAGTTGATGTGCAAGACCAGATTTGAATTTTAACAATGTCTCCTGCACTTTTAAAATCAACCACACCCACCACAGATTGATACTTGCATAGCTTGACATCCGGCTCACAATTTATAGTCCTAATTCATCACCCAAGTGAATGATTTTGTTCCTTCTGCACCTTTGGACTACCTCTTTTTTCAGCTACGCCAAAATAAATATGAATCCAGCAGATATATTATGGCTTACTCCACTGAAGCTGAGAGCAGAATATGACTTGTCTTCTCAGATGCATTATTAAGAAACCTAGTGAGAACACAGATTTTCCTGCTCTGTTATCACATGATAAGGTCGAGTTGATCTGCAAAGTGAAACCTTTCAGAATTTTATTTGGCAGTTTGCTTTAAAACATCAAGTGGTAAATGGTTTCTGCTCTATTTCAGTTCTCATGAACACAGTTCTTTTACGACTGAACCCTTCAACAGGTTAGCAAACATTGTCTCTCTGCCAAGACATGCCATTTCTTTTTTTGTAGAATACTTCTTTTCTTCATTCCTCTGCCAACCCTTTTCTCCTCTCCACACACTGCTTTCAAATTGCCAAGACATGATCGTGTGCTTTAAAGTTGATTTCGGCATTACTTGGCATATCTTCTTAGCTTTCATCTATTATTCTATCTGGAAACACAATAGAAAGCTTTGACTTCTGAGAATTTTTTTAAGCACCTCTTTTGAGAACCTATCAAAGTGCTAGCTACCACTGATATTGTATAAGAAACTAGATTATCAGGATTCATATTCTCTTCCATATACAGTTGAGAAAGGTTGAACTTTCAAAGCCAAAATCCGGATTTAATCTCCCCACAAAGCTCAGATATTGGCATCTTCTTACCACGCTGAAAAACGAGATGTGAGAGGGAAGTCTTGTGCAAGAGTACATACCCTAATCCACTCCAGCATTGTCCAAGAAGGGTTCCCAAGTGGAAAGACGCCATCTAACCATACAAAATGCACCAGATCAAGCATCCAGAGTTTTGAGTCCTTTAGAAATCTATTAGCAGGGTTAAAGCCACATCTCATCTGACCTTCTGTTTCACTGATACCAAAACACCACTCTGTCACTTTCCTCACTGATCAAAAGATCCTTCCAGTCCTCAACTCTTTCTGGTAGCTCTGTCTAAATGCTGTGTCTATTATTTCCACACATATTGTAAATTTGAGCCCCAGTATCTCAGGAGTTGTCTTCCTATCTCTCTACTCCTTAGACATCCGATAATCATACTTGCCGTTTTAAGAGTCAGCACATACGTGGTAGCCCAGAATTACCTGGGTTTCTATCATTACCCCAACCTCCTTTTCATGTCACAACATTCATGATAATGGTCTCCACTTTTAAGTGTGACCAACATTCGTTCTTTGTTCATAGATGCAGGACTTTGCATTTAGCTGCATTTCAGAGTGCTTATTTCTGCTACCATTTTGTCTCCCTTAACTCTTCAGAGTGAAAACTTTTGGGACAGTCACTGTACCTGGCTATGTGTGGCTGTGATGTCTAACACAACAGCCCTTCTGTCCTGGTAGTTCTTGAAGGCTGTCTCTTTACTTCACTGGCCACCTCCACATGCCATTCATACAGCTGCCCTTATGCTGGGCTGCTTCTTCAATGTCTTTTAGTACTAGATGCAATCATACAGCCATCTAATCTACATCAGCCACCACTTGTCTGTTTACTGCCTCCCTTCCAATGCCTTGAGTTCAATGCAAAAAAAATGTTTATTTACATAATCTTTTGTCAGACATGCATAGTTAAAGGCTAACATGTCCACACTGCACAAAATCATGAGCTTGCTTTCCAAGCCTTCCCACTTAGACTCTTCATAAGAGGTTTCAGAAGCACCTACAGAAGTCCAAAATACCTTTTCTGTAAATATAACACAGGGTGGCCAAACTCAGGACAACCTTGGAGCCGCAGACGCATCTACTTACAGGCCAAAGATGAATAAATATTTCAGATGTACCTGTATTATATAGCTGGGAGTTATAAGACACAAGCTGGAATTGAGGTGCTCTCTTCAACCAGTTCCTTCCATAAATGCTGTCAACCAGCCTATCCTATGAAGAAAGGACTCAAACGAGGTTTTGTATAGTGGCAGACACAATCCATCAGCAAAAACAATTTAGGCTTCCCTGCGTAGATGAGAATCCCAGGATTTTAGAATGAAAATCTGTTTTAATGCTCTTTTGACCCCCTTCCCATGGGCTGTTGTTACAGGTTGGGTGGGATCAGTGAAGGGCCCAATGCATGACCTGCAGAACAGTAAAAGCTCTGCAGGTTCAGCAACTATTCCTAGCAGTAGGGAGTCTATACTTCCTCCAAAGTTGTTCAAAAAAAAAATCATCCCAAGAGTACAATATGGAGAAAACCAACCTACTTGAAATTTACAAAAAGCATCTAAGTAAAACGTGACTGTGTTAATTTTCCCCAGAAGAAACATATAAATCACTTGCTACCACCTGCTGTCTTCCGCCATTTGAAGGACTGTGGATTTTAAATTCATCTCTGCAAGTTTTTCAAAATTCCTTAGTATTTCATCCCTCAAACATTTAATTGCCTCTGACTGCCTTCAGGAGTTGCACGGGAAGAAAAGCCGTTGTGCAAGGCAGCTGGGAGATCTCAGGCAGTTCCAACTTTTCCCAGTTAATTCTATAGCTTGAAAGCAAGCCAAGATCTTGGATTAACACTAGAAGGGTGAGGATTGTGGCTTCAGAGTTTGTTACAAACAAAAGCACATTGTCAGTGTATAGCATCAAATGGTACTTCAATGAACCAACCTTGATACCCTGAATACTTGAGTGAAAGCATACCATGATTGCCATTTATTTAGGGGCATCAGCAAACTCTGATGTTGTTGCAAGCCCATAGGGAGCCAGGGCATTTGTAATTTAGCAAAAACAAAAAAACAAAAGCACTATGCGTCGTCCCCCCCCCCGCCCCACCAAAATAAAAACCCCCAAATTCCCCGCACTGCAAATGAAACCAAACAAAAAATTTACCTTACGTGGGTTAGTTTTTCAGGACTTTGCAAATAGGACCATAATTAGATTTGTGAATATTTTAGTCAAATTATTGTTTTTTCTAATCTTGTCATGTTATACATTATGTTTATCTCAGAACGCAATAATAGTTCCCCCAGCTGCTTTTTCCTTAAGATGGCAAGTTAGCAGTCTACCTACTTTCTCCTTGACTCCCAGAAGTCTTAACAATGTGTAAATTCAATGTGGGCCATATGCAGTTTATTTAACCTCTCCAGGTGTTCTGGGAAAGGACTTTTAGCCTATTGCTGATCTAATTTCATCTTCTGTCTTCACCTTTTCCTTAAAACCACAGCAAAACTAATAACTCAGCCTCAAAGCAAGTCTTCAAAGTAGCTTGTCAATTTTCCTTAAAGAAAAACTGAGGAGATCAACATCCTTTTTTTTTTTTTTTTTGTATAAACAACTTGAAATGGGGATCTAAAATGAGCACAGTATTAAATTTCTGTTTCATTTCATGCTCAAAGTGCATGGAATAAGTTTTATGGTAATGAATGCACAGTCAGAGATTAGGAGTGCATCAGCTGAGGAGCTGAACACAGCTCCCATGAGAACAGAGACTAAAAAAAAACAACCTCTGAATACAGTCTTTATTATGATACTACACCTCTAGACCATCTAATTTATGACTTGAGTGGAAAGATTTATGTAGTATTAGTTCCAGATTTCATTAGACTTATGCATAGTTATGATAAGGATGTGTACATTTCTGGAAGTTTGTCAAAAAGTCTATGAAAATTCTTCCTAGTGAATTCCCCTGTTTGCAGACCATGTCTGACATGACGGCATCTCAGGCAGGCCATGTTCTTCTCTTGCTTTGTACTTAGAAAGCAAACTTGGAAGGTAGAGCTGTTTTTTGTTGTTGTTCTGTATGTGCACAGTGGGATTCCTCTAAATTGGGATTTTAGATGTTTGGATAATGTAATTAATAAAATCAAAGCAGTAACAATATGAAACAAAGCAGCAAACTAAATTCAGCAGTGTACAACACATCTAGCTTGTGAAAAATGTGACCCAGCAGAAACCTGCCCTTTGCTCTAGAACTTCACCTCCAAAGTCTTGAAAACACGTTATTTCAAAGATGGGAGTGTGTCAGAAAAAAACAAACAAAAACAAACAAACCAACAATCAAAACAACAATAATAAAACATAAGCAAACCTCTCAACTCTCTCTCTCTCTTTTTTAAGTTTGCATTATGTAGGATGCCTTGTTTACTTGAGAAAACGGAAAAATTGATTATCCATCTTCAGGGGGTAGCCTTGGGGCCAAGAACCTGTGGCCCTCAATATCCCATGTGAGGTCCTCACACAAATCAAATATTTATGGGGTAAAAGAAACGTTTTGCTTGTTGCATACCTTTGTGATCCCTGCAATTCTGAGGCTCCTTCTATGTAATCTGCTCTCTAGATCAGCCCATGTGCATTTAATTAATTTTACATTCCTGGTAGGTTTCCCAGATCTGGGCAGCCATGCCATGTATTTAATCCTTGACCAAAGAAATAAAACTCAACTGCATCACAGACATTGACAGAAGCAGCAGGGTGGAGGCAGCACCGATAATCTTGTACCTCCAGAGATGTGTGGTTTTCGCTGCGCTTGTAAGAACTTCCATGGAGCTGAGAGGGAAGGAGCACAGCATATAGGAGGAAGGAGTTTGGAAGAATGAGCTTGGTCCTGGCTTGAACACTATTTAGATAAATAACTATACATAGGATATAACTAGTAATCAGGCCATGAATCTCTGCATATAGGTATTTTTAAAAAAAGCCAAACACATTTGGCAAACCTGGAGTCTTATTCTGCTATTAGCTGGCAAATAGTGTACAAACTCTTTTGGTCCAGTGAGGCCAACAGCAAGGAGGAGACTGCAGTTGACATCAAGATGATACAAAACATTGCTGAGCACAAAACAAAAAGGGTCTCGGAACAACAGAAAAGCTAAATGTCAAGTCCTCAAACTCTGCATAAGCATGGAAGGAGGAATTGAGTCCATGATCACAGTAGATCATCAGTATTAAAAATATGAAAGTTATGGAAATATTTTAAAGATGAACACTTTGATGTCCTACTAGCTTGAATTACACACACCCACAATAAATAAGACACAATTGCCTAAAATAATTGGTGAATAGACAACAAATGCGTTTCTTGAATACTGATTTAGACTGAAGAATAATATTTCAGCACCAGGAATCAGTAGAGGAAATCCGTACCTGTAAAGCATTGCAGAGAAGCTTGGTATCCATATCATATCCAAAAGTTGCCATAAGATCACCCCAGAGCCTTCTCTTCTTTAGGCTGAACAGCCCAAAGACCAGAATAAAAGGAATCCAGGTGAGATAGACATAAAATTGTCAAAAGCATAGGCACCATGCCATGAAAGCAAGATGAAAGAGCTGAGCATACCTCCATGTAACCAAACAACCACTCCAGAAACCTCCATGAAAAAATAATGCTTTAGGCTGGCCCTGTAACAATGGGAAATACAGGAGAGCTATTGCAGGACACCAGGAAAGGCAATCAGTTCCCTGTGGCAGAGAAAGCAAGGACCCAGGGCTCATGTCGAAGAACCCATCTCAATCCAACTCTCAAACTCATCCAGAGCAACCCCAAACGTAGGAGTCACGGGCTGAGCAGGGACAGAGGCAAGTACGGGGCTGGAGAAAAGCAGAAGAGAGGCATCACCCAGCAATGAGAGCAGGAGTGGGGACTCAGCTGCCAGAGGCACTGAGGAAGAACCTTAGATTTATATGCAGAGCATTGTCTATCAGTTCAGATAGGTTTATTTACATCAGATCTACCAAGGGACAGGCAGGTGAGTTTTGCAAGCACTCTTATCCAGCACAAATGGAAAAAAAAAGAGTGAGAATGTTGGCAATAGCCATGCTTGGAGCAATCAGCACACCTTCATTGCTTTTCCTTTCCTGAGGAGCAATTTTCCTTTGGGCTGGTTCTCATCATTATACTGGGTCCCACTGAAATTCACTTTATTTTGAAGGAAAATTAGCAACAAATCCATGGCCCCCCAGGCAGATGTCCTCGTACCAGTCACTCAACCTTCTGTGTTTTGTTTGTTTGTTTGTTTGTTGTTGTTGTTGTTTTTTTTTTTACAAGACACAAACCTCTCCTTTGCTAGTGCATAGACATCTGAGCCATTAACCATTTGTATAAATCGTTTTGAGATGTTGAGTAAAAAGCAAATACAAGGAAAAAATAGCATATCATGAACTTTGGGGTAGCTTAACAAGACTCCCAGTAATTTTCTTTTCCCTGTGTGTCAGGTTTAAAACTGTTTCATATCTCCCAGTATATATTCCGGCAAACTGTACCAGGATGCTTCAAGTTTGTCTCTGTTGGCTTCTGTTATGTTGACTTCTGCTACAGGACGAGTGAACACACTGAGGAATAGAGCCATAATTCTGCTCCAAAATCTAATGCCAGCTGGAAACAGTGAAATTATGACATTGGACTTGTCAGTGGGGATGTCAACAGCAGTAGCATGTAAAGGTTTTATGAAATACTTCTTTGCAATCTCCCAGATCCTGCAAAAGTGCTCAGAGGTTGCCTGGTAGAGTCTGATCTAAATTTCTTTAGATTAGTGAAAGTCTAATAATGGGCTTTAATGATCTCTGGATCAGAACTTTTAATTAGAAACATGCCTGGAATAGCAATTTTTACATCCCTTAAAAGTAAATATTTTGGTTTAAACCCTTCTTCTCCACAAACAAGCCAGGAAATAAGCTGCAACTAGCCTGCGTTTTGGAGAGATCGCTTCTTATTTATTTTGTGCGTTACAACCAAATAATATAAGCAGTAGCCTGTAACCATGGCTGAACCGAAATCTAGCGTAAGCTGACATTATTCGTATTGGCCATTATTTGAGGAAGAAACTGGTTACAGGTTGGCATACAGCTTGCACAAAGGTATTTCATGCTGTTGGTTTTGTAGTAACAGTATTTAAGAGTCTGCCAGGGAATTAGTAAAAGTAACTATGTTTACTAAGAGTAATGCTAACTAAACAGTTGGAGACAAAGCCTCCTGTGCTTTGCAAACCTTTGCACTCTGCCAGAAGAATGTGGGAAAAGCGTTAATCAATAAAAGACAAAATAGAAGCATTACCTCATCGCAACGAAAACTCCCATAGCCTAAACACTGATCCAAAAGGAGAAAACTGAACTACTGACTCCTGAGATACGAGTAAACCTTTGGTAACGTCAAATGCTCTATTATAGTTAGAGAAATATTTGGCTCCTACTGAAGCGGCAATCTCTGGTTTTATCCCACAAAGCAAAGATAGAGATAAAACGTGAACACAAAAATGAATTGTTTTTAAAATAAAGCGTGATATCTTCAGGCTAGACTATGCCTCACAAAATATTTGTACATAGCTGAGCACAGAGACATTGGTCATAATTCTGGCCTCTGTGCGCTACCATACCCTAAGGTAGCAGTGACAGCAACGCTCTGCGTGCCCATTCCTAAACAGCCAGCAGGTCACGCAACAGCACGTCAACGCAGCAGCCACAGAGCATAGACGCGTGTATGAAAGAAAAACAATTTTAAGAGAGAAGGAAGAAATGACTTTAAAGCTCTGTTCTCTTCCTGGAATGAGGCTGTCTGAATCACGCTCTGCTCTGGGAAGCTCAGACTGCACCGGGGGGACTTCTGAGAAGTTTCTCAGTTCCCCTTAATGCAGCCCGGGCAGTGTCCGCTGGGCAGACACCGATGCACGGGCACTGTCATTCGAAGTTCTGCTTCCAGGAAGACCACACATCGTACATTGTGTTCCCGACAGTCGTGCCTACTTTGTGCGGTGCTGTCAAGATCTGGTCCTTCGTACCATCAAAAGCGTCAGGAGGAATAAAGACTGTCAACAAAAGCTTTAGGCAGGTAGAAACCGCTGCACAAAAGTCCTCACTTTTTAACTAAAAATGAACTTATCAAACTTTCTGCACACTTAGCACAAATTAGGGTCCAATTCAGACTTCAGGCAAATGCAAACAACAACCCCAAACCGAACAACTCGGTGCACAATGCTTATCCACTTCCAGTAGCTTGATCATTTGAGTGTGCTACAGCTTGCTTGTCGTTTGCTTCATGCTGCTTTTGGAGCAGTTTTTTCCATTTGTTTGTGTTGAAGGCTGCATTTGTTTTCTTTCCTTGTACTAAAAAAACTGGAGTACTGTTGACAGTAAAATTATTAGGCCCTTTACCCTAAAGTTGTCAACCAGTCTTGGCTGTTAACAGATCTAACAATTAGGTAATTAAAAGTATGATTGACAGGCAAACAGCGAAAGAAACCAAACCTGTTATTGCACCCCTTCAGAGCAACAAATAAACCCTCTGTACGTTTTCAGTATTCACTGGCTTCAACAGGCCTAATTATCCCTGGTTGATGAGTATGTGCATAGCATTCAGAAAGTGTAAGGTTTTCATGTCACTCCCCCCCCCTCCCCTTTTTCTTTTTCTTCTAGCTAGAAACCTTTTTCTGATACGTGTGTGTATTCTGAATATAATGCTAAAATACTGGATGTCACCACGACTGCTGGAAGTAAGCCAGCATATAATCATATCCTATCAGGAATGCTTAGGAAAAATAAATCACTTGGAGTCGGTGATGCAACTGCTATTCCCCTGTCACAAGCAGGCTAGCGCATATGTTTAGTGCTGCACCTCAAGGTATGCAGTCAGAGCCGGCCTCCTGCACGGGACCAGCCTGGAGGACTGACAGTGACAGAGCTGTCACCGCGCGCTTCCCATTTTCTGCAGCGTGCAGCTCTGCACCCTGCTGTGTACCCCCACGGTGGCCACTGATTTGATATGACATATTCCAAGAGGCAAAACACCTGATGATGTCTTTAAATATAACCAAGAGCCTGCTGCTCTTTTCCGATTTAAGCTTCTAGAGAGAAATCTGCGCTGTATTGGATCCTTTAATTTTTTATTCCCTCCTTTTCAGATCACATTCCCTGCCTTTCTCACACGCAGACCAGGCAATAGATCTGTGTGTGCTTCGTTTTTGGTGGGCATCATTCAAAGGCTGATTTGTTAGGTGTAATTACATTCACAGCAGTTTGAAAGAATTGAGCTAAGCCGCCTGCCCTTCAGCTGCAAGCCTTGGTTTACAGTGCACCCTATTAATATGCAACTGGGCAGACAGATGAAATGCCCTCAACAGGTCTTAGATGTCTTTAGCATCTTAGTCCACCAACTTTGTAAACATTGGTTCACTCTGGAAGCAAGGGCTGCTGTGCTGCACAAGTAATGCTGCTATGGGGAAGGGGGCTTGAGGCCTAGGATCCATTTGAGAGCCCCAGAGCCACCTGAAGAGCTACAGGACTTGTCAGATATTTACCCTCTCACACAGCTAACGGTCTGAGTTTGCTGCCGTCTCTTCTGGCCAAGCAGAATTCCCCACACATAGTCGGGCAAGAAAAAAACTCTGAAAAGCAACCTTGCTCAGCAGGGCCAGGCCCTCTAGGTCTTCAGAATGAATCACATCAGAGCAGGTAACTACACACCGGGATTTTTTTTTTTTTTTTGAACAATAACCAACACGGATGACAATACAGCTCCACTGCTGTCTCTCTCCTCCCACTGTATTTCCTCCTCTTCCTACACACTACCGTCTCTCTTTCATGTCCTATTCAAAGCATCTTTTCAAACCAGGAGCTGGAGTTAGCAATGGCTCACGGAAAGGAGGCTGATCTCTCAGGCAGGATGTAAAAAAGGAGATGTTCAGACTTGCTACACAGAGGAATTTTCTTACACATGTATTTTATACAAACTCAGCCAACCCTGACACTAGGGTTAAGACTCAAGACCACTGTTAATGCAGTCTCTTGAGCTTTCCTGCTTCTTAATTAACAAAACAACAACAACAAATAACTTCACAGCATTTCTAGACCTGTGATAACCTCACTGCAGAGCCTGACATGCAGACTGAGGAAATGAAGAGCTTGCCCCACATCAGCAGTTGCCCATCCCCATTTCCTGATGCATTGGATCTATAGGAGCCATAAGCTCTTCCCACACCCCACCCTTGCTCCCCTCCTGTCCCCACAACTCCAGCTCACCGCAAAGCACCTCTGCATCCCACGACCCCATGAAACATCCCTGCCACCTTCCACAGGAGCTGGAAGGAAGGAAACTCTGCACCAGCACAGAACCGTGTGCTGGCTGCTGTACAGATGGATGGATTGTCTCTGAGCCCACAAGATAGCAGGGCTCTGCTTCTAACCCCTTTCATGCAGCCATCCGTCATTGGCAGACACCTCATGTCTTTGAGACTTGAGAGATTCCTCTTTTGCTGTGTCAAACTTGGCTGAAAATTTGACATTCTTGTTCATAAAGTTACAAGGAAAGACTGGGCATTCAGTCATATCCCTGCCCTGCCCTGATGCATCCAGCTTAAATAAATCATAGGCATTACTTGAGGTTTGAGGAGTGTTTTTCAAGTGACAAAGCTACAAATACATAGAAAATGTCAAAGGTTAATTACGGGGAATTAGTAGGGCCAAAAGCCACGTGGAAACAGATTTGTACCTGTAGAGCAGAAAGAATGGCTTAGATATCAGGGTTTGACCTAAGGGGAGTCAAAACCAAAAAAAGTGAAGATGAAGTCTCTGGCTCTCTGACAGATTTAAGGATGAGAAAATTTCCTAAGTAACAAGCTATTTTTATACCATCTATTTTAAACCTCTCTATTCATGAGATGAATCTTCTTTTATTCATGCTCCTTCTATCTATTATACAGACCACACTTGCTGAGCTACTACATTTTAAGACCATGCAAACTGTAAATATTGGCTTGTATTAAAGACAAGTCTGAGTCACAGGATTCAGCATCTGCATACAGACTCAAACTCCTTCAGGTTCATAGGTGGTTTGATTCAGGCCCATGTAAGGGCCTCGGATCTACAGGATGCAAAGCACTTTTAGCTCCCACCCAAGTCCAAGGCAGTTGAAAGCCCTCTGTACTTTGAAGGGTTGGGCACATAATTTAAAAATCTCTGTTTAAAAAAAGAAAAAGGCAACAAAAAACCAACACTCTCTTCAATGATCCATTATTTAAGGGGCATGAATTTAATTACTTACTGTAACTAAGCTCAAGAAAGTTAGTCTTCTCACTTGGAAGGATACCAAATTTCCACGTCTGCATATAGGCACAATCACATACAGTGTGACCTTAACAAGATTTATGGCGTGGTTTATTAATTCTCTAAATTGGTTCCATAAATCTACACGAGCCTTCGCTATTTAGCTGAGTAAACGGTCTTTGATCTCTGCAGAAAGAAGAAACATACAAATCAGATTTCTTTCATAAAGCTGCTGGGCCAAACTGTGCCCTGAGAGGTAGGGCCAGCAGCCCCTCGGCCGTCTCCTGGACACAGCAGAATTTGGGCAAATCCCATCCTCTGCTGGAAGCATTTGGATTTCCAGGCTGTGGGCATTTTGTCCTTGCAGCGCTGTTCATTTTGCATTAAGTAACAATTCCCAAAGAATTTGGAAGATTTTTTCCACATGGGGAAAAAGTTAACGTTGCTTCAATTTTGTTTACAGGAAATTGTTACAAGATAGTAAACATAGTACTGCCTACAAATATTTCATTTACATTAGTGCAACGGTGTCATTTTAACAAAGATCATTTCATTTGCCATCTAGTCTGTAGGTTTATGCATCAGACTGGCTGCTCGTTCCCCACAGTACAACACAATCAGCTCTGGACTCGCACGGCTCTGTGCTGTGATACCCTACATTCATCTCACGGGAAATTTGCAAACTGCAGCTTTTCTTCTCACCTATACCAGAACTAGATGTGGCTTCGCTCTGACATTAGTAAGACATTTAGCACTGCTGCTGCCTTTTAAAGCAAGATAAATCACAAGCATTTCCACTCCGCTTCTAGAAAACTCCAACAAATTCCAAGTCAACCAAAAACTCAACAAATAAGTCATGCATGCTTTTACAGCATGTGAAACACAGTAAACCCAAGAAACACGTATTATGCTAAGATATTTCAGGTTTGTTTCATGTTGGTCAGAAGAGAAGAGAAAATTAAGATTATATGTTACTTTCATTTACATTTTGAAATTTCACATCAACAGTCAAATTAAGCCATGATGCGTTATTAAATAACATGTTTGCAAACTACTCCACTCATGAAATACAGAAATGACTCCAGTGAGTTAAAATCAGGATTCAACACTACACGTCTTTTGCATTTATACCACACTAGGCTTCAAAAGCAAGCTCCTGTGTTTACTATGTTGTCTGGGAAAAACTGAACTCATGAAATAACTTCCTCAAGAAATTTGGGTTTGGGGGTTGGTACATTTCATTTTTAGTCTCAGTCTAAAGGCATTTTCAAATAGAAACTGAATTGCCCCATAGCTTTATGAGTATGTTAATGCAATTCTTTCCTGTACCTTCTGGCTTAACTTTGAGGTGCAACATCTCAGCCTTTCACGTTGAAAATGCAAAGCACAGAGAAAGCAACTCAGACTGTCTCTTTTTTAGATACCGAAGTCAAGTGGGTTCCTATCAGACCATGTGAAAAATGAATTGTGATAGCTGGCTTATTCTCTACTCATTTTTTAAAAATTACACAAAAATCTCCTCCTTTAACTTTTTTTTTTTTGTTATGATTTTCCCTTCATAGCAGAAAGAATTTCAAAGCATCCCATTTAAGAAGGAAAAAATGCCCTCTAAGTGAGGGCACAAAATATACTCCAGGTAACCCTTCACATATCTCTGGGATTGGGACACATTCGACTGAAGCTGCAGAGCTACATGAGTGCTGGTGGAGAAGTGTTTCTGATGGGCAGAGCCACGTGAGATGGTGTCTAACTAGCTGTACTGGAGCCAAAGGGCCAGGACCTGTTGCTTAGGTAGATACTAGTTCCTCCTTTGTCCCATTCATGAAAAAAAACCACTCTAGAAGAACCCCTGACACCATGATAACATTCTTTTCTTTGATCAGCATGTTATCTAGAGCTGAAATCATCCCTGTTTTTTCTCCCCTGGACTCACTCCAACCAACCACTGCTTTCTTCAGGGGTACTGCCCCACCTGAACACAGCGTGCAGATACGGCTGCATTAACACTAAATGCAATAAAAAGTGTCCTTTGTCTGTTTATGTTTCATAGTGATTCAAGTCAATTTTGTTCTTTTGTTAAAACAAGAACCAGCACATAATTCTCTCAAGACTTCTCCATGTACCACAACTCCTGAAGCCTCTGAGTCAGAGAGAGCTCCTTTAAGTACATGCACTCCAAATCTAAAACACAGCTCTACTCTCTATAAAGGAAATTTGTCGTATCTGTTAAAATTTTATTCCTGTGTGCATTATAGTTGTTTCCCCATCTACATTTTCCTTTTCATCTATTGACAGTAAATTTCATCTGCCATTTTAGCATGCTGTCACTCACTCTTGTGAGATTCTTCTGCAGCTCTTCATGCCTAAGTTCGGATTTCGTTACCCAGAATAATTTTATATCACCAAATGCTCTCATTATTCAATCTAATATCTAAGTTCATTTATGAATATGTTGAACAGCATAGATACCAGCTGGATACTACTAAGTTCCCTTTATCATGCAAGCTGACCGTTTATTCCCACTTATTTTTTCTTCCATCTTCTAGCTAATTATTAACCCCTAAAAGGCTCTCCTCTCTTGTTTTATGATAGCTGTTTCCTTACAAGTAGGAACCATTTGAAAAACTTCCTGGAAACTCAATATAGCCCCTTATCAGCTCCATCCCAGAGGTTTTCATTTGCCTGAATTTAATTTCTTTAAAAAATCCTCTAATAAATCCATGAGTTGAAATGCCATTACGTAGGCCACCTTGGCTTCTCACAATAGATCATATTTATCCGTATTTCTTCTTTATATTTCCCATAGGTTCTGCCTGATACAGAGGTCAGACTTGCTCCTGTCCCAACATTCAACACTCAAGTTGACATTTGCCTTTCCTTTTCTAGGGGGTGGTGTCCTTTAGTACTACATTACTAACTTGTGTTCCATTTTTGATCTCTAAGTGCAACATTTTTCTGGAAAACTGCTGTCTAGCTATGTTCCTCATCCTTTATTTGGGTAGATACTTGCTACAGCCCTGTCTGAGGTTGTCGGCTACTTTCTCCCTGTTTGAAATATGACAAGACAAGGAGTAACCTTAGCTGAAAAAACTTCTTCCAGAAGGGACCCTTTCACCCACCCAGTCCCTTCCCAGCTCAGTGCTGGTGACACCTGATAATGGAAGTAGGAACACGTCCTTATTTATCAGCCCCCTTACAATTAGTTGGGTCTGCTGTCTTTCTGGTATGTTGTGTAAGAACAGGCTGCACATTTGTGTTGCATAAAGATAGTTTAGGCATATCGATGTTTCTGCATTGATGGGACATGGGAAGGTGATGAGTGCCTGTTTGTGTGTCTGAGCAGGGTGTGGGTTTTTGCTGGGTGATTAAAACACAAAGTATGTTACAGTGAGATAGATTATTTGAAGAATGCACAGCAATGAAAACCACAAGGGGGAAGAAAAAAAAAAGGACTCAGTTCTAATCCTCAGCAGTATGTGAAAGGTTAGAAAAGAAGACGGTCAAAATGTAATTTCAGAGTCTGATTCAAATCCTACTGAAGTCAATGAAAAATCCCCTTTGGCTTCAATTGGTTCTAAACTAGATCATTAATAACTGTCACTCTGAGGTTGCACTTAAACATCAATGTGCTTTAAATTTAAGAAAAATATGGACAAGTGAGGCAGTATAGGAATTGTAGAAATTGATTACAGTGGAAAAATCATATAATTTATTGGGTCCAATCCTGCTTCCTTTGGCATCTCTGAGAGCTTTGCCATTGATTTTAGCTGTTGAAAAATGTCCCCACTTCCTAGAGGGAGATTTCCATGTGAATCTCCAACAAGGAAATGCTCATTCACGAGCCTCGCGATCTAATCCATGGCAGCTTTAGCAGAACACAAGGACATCCCTGGAGAGCAGGAGGAAGTCAGATCAGAGCTGTAAGATGAACAAGGCCCCTTAAAGCCTTGCTTAAGTCAACATAAGGATATTAAAGTTGCGATTTCACCACTGCCTTTCCATTGCAGTGGGAACTTGATGCACAGAGGGTTGAGAGAGAGTTGAAGCAGGGAGACCCGGTGATGCACGGTTACGTAGTAATCCAGCCTGCTAATCACAAAAGCATGGATAAGCATTTCAGCCTATGTTCCTCAGGCAAGCATCTAATCTTGAAGATGCTAGTTGCTTCCTGGTGGGGTGTTTTCTTCTCCCTTTCTTATTTATTTTTCATTTTTTAATTCTCTTCTCTCTGTTTGTTGTTATTTTGTTTTGGTTTTTTGAACCTTTCACACAGCCCAAGGTGAAAGGAAATAGAAGTAAGTCCCCCAGCTGCAGATAAACCGCAGCACTCTGAATAATGATTGCAAAGGCTCATCAGTCTTCAGGGCATGACCGGACTATCGTTGGGAGTTAGAATGGCATTTTTCATCTGCCTCTTCCCTCCCTCCCACCCTGGGCTGTCATTGCAGAAGTGCAGGGTGGCAGGTAAGCAGGAATAGTGCTTCTGATGCTCAGACAAGACACAAGATAAAATGGACCAGTCCGTTTCCTTGGGTCAAGACCAAAGGAAAAAGAGAAAAGAATCCCTGAGAAAAGGATTAAGCAGTAATCTCCAAACCCTTTCCCTGATTCACTTGTTCCTAGAAACAAAAAGAAGCCAACCGATCTTGCAATTGCCTTTCCCAGATGAGAGATAGGGACTTTCCAAACTCTTCATCTGTCATCAGCCAGGGATGGAAAATCCTTGTCATCATCCCAAGGAAAAGAAAAGGTTAAACATTAGTCAGGGAGATGCTCTGAATCTTGTTTGTTAAGTATTTAAAATGCAAACAATTATAGGGCAGGCCCTGCTATATGTTAGTTGTTGTCCCATTATAAAGTTACTATAAGGTAGTATTTCAATGGCTCTGTTTAGAGCCAACTGTAACCAGGCTACATAAACTCCCAGAGTCAGGGTCAGCATATTTATTTAATAAACTTTGGTGCTACGTATCTTTTATTCCTGAAGGACGGCAGCGAAGAAAACTGGCAAGGGTTGAGAGTGCACTGAATGTTATATGAAAAACTGTAAGGTTGTTTAAACAGATGATTACAAAAATATTTATCTGTTATTTTCACAAACTGCAGTGATCAAGCAATCCACATCCCATGACGGCACTGACAACAATTAAAGTTTTTAGGATAGTTGGGGTTCTACAAAATCTTATTAGTACAATGACAAGGATGCTGCTCAAAAGGGTTTTAATATGGTGAAAGGAGAAATCCATCCATGGGAAAAAACAGGGCCCAGCTTAGCAGGACAAAAGACATTCAATGGACAATTGGAGAAGCACAGATTTCAGAACTCTCTCAGACAAGGTTGAAAAAAGTAAATTTCAAGAAATGTTCACGTATCTGAACATAACATCAGGTCCTTCCTGAGGGCCAGGGGGTGCTAGGGACCTCGATATGGAGGAGGCATCAGGGCCGCAAAGCTTACACAGCCTGATACCTCCCTGAAGCAGCAACGGGAGGCAGAAAGGAGAGACTCAGACGGCTGCTGGATAAAAATCCAGGCACACTCCTGAATCCACACATATGATGTGCTCACAGAAAAGCAATCTACCTTGCTCATGCATAACTGGAGCCAATGGGAAAACAGAAATCTCAGGAGACATCTCATCTGTAATGTTCTGTTGGCCTTGCAGGGGGAATTAAATAGCTGTGAAACAGGACAGCAGATTGAATATAACTTTCCATTACTGTACATATATGAGTATATTCTGTCAAAATCATGGAGAAGTAAAGGAGGTTGCCTCATGTTTGGGGTTTTGCTTATTCTCCAGAAAACTGAACGACGGAGGGGGGAAAAGGAAGAAAAAATCCCCGCAAACTGAATATGCCCTTTTCACCCCAATAAGATTTCTCCTGAGGTGAAAGGAAAACAAAGTCTTTGGCGTTTTGGATGTACTGACAAGTTTTTGTCAGATTGCATATACATTTATTAAACCACACTTGGATTCTTCAGTGCACAATTCACTTTGCAAACAATGTTTTCAAAGTACATGGACCACTGAAATTGTTGTACATGATTCTTTCAGAGAAGCGAAAACGCTTCACTTCATCTAAAAATACACAATGACAGCACAGCAGTTCGAGACACGGTTGTCACAGGTATCAGAAATACCTGCAAAGGGGAGATCTCAAGCACAAAATATGCTAAAATCCATTTCTCAACTTAAATGACTACAAAAAAGACCGTGATATATTGTAATTTATTTTAAGTTCTCCAGCACCATCACATCTGAACATCTCTCAATCCTTCACATACTAACCTTAGAAATTCGCCTGAGGGGAGGCAGTATTCCTATTTCTGCGCTAGTAATGATCAAGAAGAAGAAAAAGCCCTGGATGTAGACAGGCAGCTAGCTTTCTGACTGCCATCATGACACCTCCCTTCTGGCTGAAGACTTGTGTCTTGCTCAAGATCACCTTCAAATCAACTTTTCCTTCTGTGTGAAATTGCTTATGCCAATACGGGAGAACAAAAGGATGTGAAGAGAACTAAAAAGAATATAGCAAAGTGCTCTTAAGAAATATCATATATAACACAATTACAGAATACTTAGTTTCAGAAAGTTGTAAACATGATTAGTGGATTATTGGGGGTTTACAGTGCTTTTCAAACAATAAGGTTGTTCATGTAGTTCACATAACCAAACAGGTGCCTGGGAATTCTCACCTTATCGCAGAACTCAGGTAACGTGAGGAAACTCATGAGGACACCCACATATTCCCCTGGAAAATGTAGCTGTAAATTTGCAGCTCCCCTACCAAAGTTGCTGTTTCTTCAGATTCCACCACAAAATACAAGCCATTGGTTGATCTGACCAGGGAACGGAGGTAAAAATGGTGTAACACAGGGTTAAAGACACAGCACCCGCTTACCGTATGTGTGTGTGGGGGGAGAGAATCTGGCTTTGAAAAACACACTATCTTGATGTGAATCTGAAGTCTGGTGACACCAGTGAGGCACTCTGTGTTTTGTGCCTTGCTATGTGTTATATAAATACATTAGTGTATCCCAAGAGAGAAAAAACATGAAAGCACAGCTCCTACATACGCAACGGCAAGGAGCTTCCGCTTCCCTCTGACCACAGCTTGGGTGGCAGCAGAGTGATACAGGACAAAGTGGCATCTACCACCAAGACTCCTCAGGCATAAATAATTTACACTCAGCGATCCACTGAAAACAGCCCTTACTCAAGAGCAATACAGTTTTCTCCTTGTCGATCTGTAGATATAACCTTTTTTTTGGCAGGTGACTTACTCTAGATTCAACCAAATACCACATTAGATGCTTAGAGCTTCTCTTTTAGATCGGTGTGAGCTTTCACAGATTCAGAAACATGCTGCTAAAAATAATGCAACTCCAGAGGTTACCCAAATTTATAAATAGTGTAGCTGGGGCAACTGTTCTCCTTAGGAGACTGTATGCTAAGCAGACTTACAAAGGCTGACATGGCAAAAATGGGGTCCTTCAGGTCATGCATGCTAAAACAGAAGGATTTGGGAAAGTTTTGAGGTTTCACTACAACCTAAAACGTCTCATCTTCCACCCACATGGCTGGCATGGGTCACACATCTCCACCTACCAGTCACTACCACCAGTGACCAGAGGATGGACCAGTTGCTAGAGGCAGTTGTTCTGCCTCAACTTTCACAGAGGGGAAAAAATAAATTTGTTGTGGTAATTTCAAAAAAACATGAGATTTAGTCATTTTAAGAGAAAGGGCATGCTATATATATAGACAGATTTATGCCTTCAAAAAGACTTGTTCCCATTTTCTGTTCCTGGAAATCTTTATTGTATAAATAGTGTTTTGTGTGCAAACACGTATCTAGGTAATATAAAAGTAGGATGCAAATTAGTTTGCTAAAAACACAAGTACAGAACAGTTTCTATAAATTACATTTTAAAAAAATCTACACTTTATTAAAATTTTTGTACTTTAGGAAACTTAACTTTAAAGTGACATTTTTCATTATGCTCAAGGAATTTTGCATATATGAAACCAATCAAAATGTATCAAAATTTGATTAAATCTGAGAGTCACTGATGATGTTCTATAGCATAATGTTTCTTACCAAGACATTCAGAGTAAAATAGGGATTTTTTTTGTTCATCCTATTAAATTGTGAGGTTTCCCTTAAATGATTCAATTACTTCCTGTTCACTGATCTGTTCCAGTGTATTTGTAGAAGCTGATGTCACCTGCACCTTCATACAAATTTACTTTTCAGCTTAGTAATATTACTCATGATAAACAGTTTAAAGCAAATTCTAAATAAGCTATTCATTACCAGTGCTAACACCATGAATAAAGAAGAGATAACAAGCAGAAAAAACTTTCATTGTTTCTTGCCAAATACTACCTGCAGCAGCACAATTCGTATATTCAGATTATGTTGGCAATTAGGCCTATTTTACCAAAGATTTTTCAGATACTCCTAGAAGTTTGAATAATTCCCAGTGGAAAACACTTGGTTGAATTTGACACATTTTTTTCTTAAGTAGGTAAGAGGGATGGCTTAAGAGATGCTTGCTCTGCCTCAGTACTGTGGAACTAATGGGTCCCCACTACTCCCTGATTTTATGACCACTGCAGTATCACTCATTCACTTTTTTTTTCCCCTGCAGATCTACTCTCAGAATCTAAAACTGAAAACACATTACATAGACTGATAACTTTACCAGCACATTAAAGGCAGCAAAATCACAAAATCTAGAAGAGCATCCTATGATTTTCTCATTTGAGAGAATCCTATCCTAGAGCATCCTACCATTTTCTCATTTTGACAGGTGCCCACGGCTCCTGGTGCGGGTGCTCAGTACAGCCCTGGGTGAACAGGTCTGAGCGCCATCCCTGAGAGGATTTCCGCAGCCCGTCTGCACTGACAAGCAGTCTTATTTAGGCTGGATGCACGACACCAGTGCTCCTTGTAGCACTGTGCATTTCTGTTTGCTCACGTTAATTGCTAGTGAAGGTGTCAAGATAATAAAAAGCCACTCCATATCTATTGTTAAACTCCTGCTTTAATTAACATTTTTCTTTCCAGTACTCTGTCCCTTTGGGCAGAAATTTTGGGCTTGCATTTTCTATAAAAGACAGGTTCATTTTAAAATACCTTAAAAGAGAAGAAAATGCCAATAATCTAACCCAAAAACAATAGTTTTTTTTTTTTAAACTTACTGGAAAACACAGTATGAAAGCCTTCTACAAATGCTTGCCAAACTTCATCATGAGATTAGGATTAATTGCTTTATAAAATGAAGTAATGGTAAATAAGGCACATTTGTAACTTTTTATTTGCTCTCCCTGACGAATGCCACAGAAAAATCCTAAAGAAATACATATATATTTTCCATGGTGAAGTACAGCTGAGACTTGCCTGCATTATCCATACCAGTTGTGAAGAAATCCAACAAACTTGAGTGGCACAGGTCAAAAAATTCTTTTATATTTTGTAAAACTAAATGAAGTCACCAGAGCAGTGCCATTAAAAGCAACCAAGACATGGAGTCATTTAAATGGTTTCCCCTAGATGGCTAGGTTAAGCTCTGTTAAAATTAATCCTTTTTCATGCTGGCAGGTGTAACAAAGAAAACCTTTTTGTATGGAGTGCAAAGAGGGTATTTTACCCTCTCAAAGGAAAGCTGCTTGATATTTCCATGGAGAAAACAGCACCAGTGATTAACAATTTAGATTTCCCATTCCTAAGCTTTGTTTATATAAATATATGGGGGATCATTTCTGAATCTGTAAGAGGATTTTCTACAGTCCAATGTAAAGAACTTAAAATTGCCATAAATGAGATGTTAAAAAAAATAAACAGATAGCCTTGATAACCGCCACGTACTGCAGACTGAGCTCGACTGTAGTAACACACTAAGCAGCTGACGTTTAAAAGAAACCTGGCTGCAGTGCTAGCCTCCTAGGTAATTTTTTTTCTTCTCTAAAATAATCTCAGCCTGTGCACGGTGCCCACAAGAGAGGATCTCTGTAGTGATGCTCAGCCCTTCCCGACTCACAGTTATGACCTACTTCAGGACACACACACTCTCTCTCTCCCCAAATGAGCACCTTTGTGAGCTAGGTCCAACAACGGGCACATCACTGCTGGAACAGAAGGGGCTCCAGAGATCAGGCCTCTGACATCAGCATGGACAGCAACATTAGCTTCACTCTTCTCTACTTCCCTCCTGACCTTCATCCTTCTCCAGAGCAGGGATACTCCTTCCTCAGAAGTTTTTCTCAAGTTTCCTTTCACTCACGCTGATCTCCATGAAGGACTGAATCCACCTTCCTTAATGAAACAGGTATTTTTTCTTTCTTTCTCTCTCTCTCTTTTTTTTTTTTGATGCAGAAATAACTGAAAACAGTGAGCCAAAGTAATTCCCATCCACACACTGCTTTCCTGCTCCCTCAGCACAGGAGAGAGGATCCATACACTTCACCCTCCCCCTGCGGGAGCTGCTCCTCAGCCCGTGTCAGAGAGCAGAAGCCCAGTGCCCAGCTGCGGGAGGGCTGCCCCTCTTTGCAGGGCAGGGGGCCTTGGTGCTGCTTGCCTGGTTGGCTGCCATTTTATTGCACTGCTAAAAGGCACCCACAGTGGCAAAAGCATCTGTCAGCTGTGAAACTCAAGGAGAGCAAAAAGGAGCTTCTATCCTTTTTTTTTTTTTTTTTTTCCTCATCTGAATGAACAATTCCCTCCACTCCCACGACTCCCCTTCCTCATCCGTTAACAAATCTCAGACTGCTTCAACCACTCCCGCCGAGCACTGAACTCAAAATACACACTAGAAGGTAATACACATAATTGATCCCTCTCTGCTCCTGGCAGAGATGCATAAAACATTTCTTGTTTGATGACAAGTACGCTTGTTAATATAATTTCTGGCTGGCCCAAAGGAAACACGTCAAAGTGAGAGCGAGACAACATTTTAAGACCAGCAGCAATAGCCAGGTCTGGGCTCCAGAAAGGGCCATCTCTTTGCTCGCAAAAAGCCCAGCACACTCTATAGGATAACTACGCGTTAACTCTCCACCCCTTCCACACTGAGAGCTGTGCGCTGAGGCACAGGGCAAGGCGAGCCTACAAAGCCAACCTTCATCCCTACAACCTTGCCATGACCCATGGTCTGCAGCAGGGTCATGCAAAACGTTCTCCACGTGCTGCTCTGCTCTGAGCATGGTCATAACTTCTGCAAAGTGCAATGAAAGAAAATGCAAACTCACCCTGCACAGGCTGCAGTGCACCCAAGAGAGTCAGGGCCAACGTCCCACAAAACCAGCAAATTTAGGTCAATCAAATCACCCCTGTTCTGTTCATATCTATTGAATTCAGAACTAGTAAGTATAAAACTTTGAATTAGATGTCTAGTCCTTGGAAAGTTTTTTACACAGAGATGAAAAACTAATAAAGCTGGAAGGAAACAATACATTTTTAAAGCTGGCTGAGACTCAACATCGAGTTAGGACTGTTCAAAACGCGCTCGCTGCCACATCATTTTGACAGTACAGCAGCGTCTCAGCAGGTTGTAATGCAACTCCTTGGTATTTCTAAGTGCACTGGGCCTCTAGGATCACTCTCTGGGAAGACACATCAGGACTGTTACTACAAAGTTGTTTACATTTAATTAAAATGGTTAACTTATCCAAGTTTTTATAAAGTTAATAAACTCAGAAAATTCCTAGAGGGATTATAAATAGAACATATACGTTCTAGTAATTTTCCTCTGTTTCTCCAACATTTTTATAAAATATTTAAGTCCATCAAATATTGAACATGCACACTTAATGATCTAAACTTTTGTTTTAGAATGAGTTTGAGAGGTTAAACTGTAAATACTTAAATTTAAAAGAAGGCTTGACATAGATACAACTTTGAGTAGGGGACCTTATAAAGATCTGATGAACTTTCATTCAGCCTGATTGGTTTTATAGAGAAACTCTGCAATCTTTACAGGTTTAAACTCTTCAATAGCATCAGGTTTTTGAACCCTACACTTCTACTGCCTGGAGGTGTACTTGCTTGTGATCCCATACAATTTCTAAGCAATTTATCAGCAGTAATGCTTCTACTTATGGCCAACTCTCCCACTATATAGTCAGTGTAGGATGCCACAACTTGGTGCCCACCTTGGTCCATAAGGTGTCTAAGCTGTCCCTGAAGCACTGCTTAGACTGCCAGAAGCAAGCACGTGCTGCAGGAGCCTCCCTTCTCCGTGTTTGAGATGAGACACCGAGACACGTTGGTCCCCCAGCTGAGAGCTGCTGTGAGAAGGGCACACGCGCCAGCAAGCTGGAGTGGGGCTGGGACTGGCTTGATACCAAGTGTGTTGGGCTGCTGGGGCACGGCAGTGAGTACACTGACTTCTTGGCCCAGAGAAAACCCACACTAGTCCATTTTCCACAGAGCAGTGCTCGCGGATGATATTGGCAAGGCAAGGCCCTCAGCCAGCTCATGCATTATGTTGCTGATTTTACAGAATCAAATTTTATAGGAGAAGGCAGCTGGAAAGGGCCTCAGGAGGAAATCTAGCTCACCTCTCTGTCCAAACACAAGGATCAGCGATGCTTACGTCATTTTGAGAGATGCTCACCCAACTTGTTCATAAAGCCTTCTGATACTGAAGGCTTCCTAATCTCCCCTGCAAGTCTTAACTATTCTTTCTATTATATCTATATTTTTTTATAATGACTAACCTCCCTTTGCTATTCGAAGCTATTACTTTTGTCTTATGCCAGGTAAACAGTTGATTTTCTCCCTTTTATGTATTTAAGGCCTGCTTTGTCTTCCCTCAATCTTTTCTTCAAAAGACAAACCATTTATTCATTCTTCTCATCATGATTTCTGGATCTGTGACCATTCTGCCCGGTCTTCTGTGAACCCTCCTCCTTATAATCTGCAATTACAGCTTTCCAGTCAAAGTGGCAGCAAGTTCACAGTGGTTTTACTTCTGTATTTTGTTTATGAGAAAGTACAGTGAAATAATATCAAAAACCTTACCCAAGTCAACAGACACAATGAATACCATTTCCCTCCAATTCAAAAGGCCTATTGTTCTGCTGCAGAAGGAAGCTAGACGTATTTGATACAATTTGCTGTAAAGTCTATGCTGTTTTTTAGCTTCCACGTGCATATGCATAGTCTCCTTAATTTTGTGTTCCAGTATTTTCTGATTAAATTAAGCTGCACTCTTTTATCATCCTTTTCCTTCTTTAAATATATGCACCGGGTTTTCTGTTTCCGGCAGTCCAGTACTTTTTCTGATGTGCAAATTCCCAGGGGTATCCATAAGCAGCCCCTATTTAAGTATTCTCCAGATTTTTTACTTATTGGAAGACGAGAACTTGCCCTTGTGTCACTGGGATTACTCAGGAGAGTGACCAAGTCGGCACTTTTAGTGAAGAAGAGGCTTACTGCCAGAATGCAGTGAGCACTATAATCTTCACAATTTTATCTGCTGGTAACTTGCCCCTGTTGTGTAACAGGACAGCCATTCTTGGTCATCTTCTTACTGCCTTGGTCATCTCAGGTCCATCAGGTCACCCTTAGCATTGATCATGAGAATTATTATTTATTTATTTTGGTTTCTACGTACCATAGTTTTATTCTTTTCTTATGTTTACAAGTTACTGCCCACACTTGCACTGTGCTTGTTGCCTGCACGTGCGACCTGAGATCTAGAAATTGCCCCAAATTCCAGTATGCCTCCTTATAAATCAAAAACCTCAACTAAAATAAATTAGCTACATTTTAAAGCATGTCCTATTTTTTTTTCTTCTGAATTTCTTCACATTTATGGCACTTGGGCTGAAAGATAAGGGATTAGATTTCATGTGTTACATTGGTTGTCAGGATTCATATGTTAAAATCCAGAACTTTTCTAAACAGAAACTGTGTATTTCTGTTCCTGCCCAGCAAGGGCAATAGATCAGATAGGCTGAACATTCAGATATGCATATCAGCTGCATATGGGCTCTTCACGTGCACTTTAGAGCTGGCTGAATTTGGGGATATACAGAAGTCAGACAAAACAAGAAATAGCACATCCCATGAGCTTCCATGTGGGACGCAGGACTCCACAGTACAGAGGACAGCCACCAGCGCGTAAGACACTGTCCTGCAGAGCCTGTCCTGCCACACTTCAGAGGCATGGACCATTGCACGAGCAGCACAGCAGGTCCAAGTACGAGAGTGTGGGACACAAAAACCTCTCAGCTAGAATTCCCTTTTCCCTGACTTTTGGAGCATCAGAAAAGCTCTGTGACGTTGTCAAAAATATGTCCTTCACGGGCCTCTGAAGTTCATGAAATTTCTTCTTCACGTTCCCCTATTTCAATGTATTAAGTAGCTGCTAAGGGCATTCCCCACCCTGCCCTCAGTTTTGTTTTCAGGCCATGCTGAAGGATAAACCTATCATGTTTCTGACCCAGTAGAAAAGCTGCTTTAGTGTTGCAGGAAATGTAATCTGTATGGCCGACAAGAAAGTGTTATAAGATGTGAGCTGCAGAGATTTTGGAAGGTTGTGTCTGAGCCACAACATCCATTCTTCATCGCCAGGCTTTGCAAGCTAATATCCTCTTAGCCTAATTTAAAATCATTAATTAAGACTAAGCTGAAACTGATGTGTAATGTAATAAGAACAAGAGGTCCCATACAAAAAAAAAAAAAAAAAAAAAGATTTAAGAGATGTCCATACATTCAACTTTGCTCTGCTTTTCTTGAAACAGAATTTACTGCATAACATGACCCTGTTTAGTAGAGCCCTCAGATTTGTGCAGCTCACATGTATGTTTTGACTGAAGAACAATAATTAGTATGAAAAAAAATTAGGAACCATGCAGGCAGCTAGCAGGTTTTTTGATTATAAACACAATCTCAGTGTTCCTTGGTCCTCCAGTGCACTGGGTATAGCACATCAACGCAGTAAGGAAAATCTGTTGAAATCAGTTGGAAATCCTGACTAGCACAATATGAGCTGTTGCTGCAGTGTAAGAAGTTCTTCATCTCGGCAAGTGATACGCTACAACAGGTTTTGTGAAGCGAATTCATTTTCTCTCCCGTGCATGCTGGGGTGGAGGCGGGGAGGAGGATGGGGAACAGGGGCATAGAGAAGATGGTAGAACAGCAGGGTAAAGAAGTTGAGATTTTTAATATTATTATTAAATCTTAGCTAGTTTTCAGCGGGTGTAAAAAATAGTTAAAATCCCTAATTAAATTATAATTCCAATCTTAAACAATAAAAAGAAATCCTGTAATAATCTATGTGCAGTGCCTGACAGCTGGGCCGTCTGATCCTTGCAGTCTGCTTACAAATTGGTATTAGTGGCACTAATAAAGCTGATTAATGTTGTGACTAGAGACCCACTAACCTGACACTGCCAGCTGGGCGCACAAAGGCTGTCAATCTACATGGCAGCTGTTAAACTACGAGCGCCGTAGCCTTTAATTTACATTTCAGCAACCTCCACACTGTAATGCATTTTAATGGGCACGAATAAAAACCGCTGGTGACGTGCAGGAATTTCACAGGATATTGGTGTGTACACATTATATTAGTAAAATACCAGTTATCAAAAGACCAGAGATAAAGCCCATTCTTTCCTCAGTTACATTTCTTTAAACCTGTAGCAACTCTGTCATAACTGAGGCAATTATTCCAGATTGCCACCGGTATGGCTGAGGGCACGTTTTCAGCCAGCCAACCCAACCTCAGCAGTTATGATAGCTTATTAATTTCCATTGATGCAAGCAGCTATGAAGATGCTATCTGCATCTCAATAGCATTTTCCCACGACTGGTTTGCTTACAAGTACTTCGGAGGGTCCCAGAAGAGGTCCTGTCTATCACTCGGAGGCCTTTGGCAAGTCACCCTGGTGACACTTTTTGGAGAGCCCACGGCTGGACCAGGAGCCCAAGCAACCAGCTCCCTGCACCACGGTATTTTCCGATGAGAGGATTGCTGCGCTGCCTGTGCTCTAACTGTACTCTGTGTAAACTATATGTAAACAGAGGTTTATAGGCTTTTAAGGCTATCAGTCCTGGGCCTTCTACAAATATTCAGTCCAACTGATCCACTTACTACTTAAATTCAAAGATTTTACGCTAATGACACAACAGGGTCCCTCTGTTAAAACAGCGTGAAGATGCACAAAACAAATGTTCCAATGGCAAAGCACAGAAAAGAGTATCTACTTTCTTTGATCCTAATAAAAGCATAGTTTGTTATGGTAAACATTTGCTGTTTTGTAAACTAGATTACATTTGCAGAAACTCAAGTTAACTCTTCCTTAGGGCAGATTTCTTGGTAGATTTTTTTTTTTTTTTTTATTAATTTCTTTAACTTCTTTAATCATTGACTGTTTTGTCCCCAAACTGCCTGAGGACATTACTGGAAAGGCCTTTCATTTTTCTGTTGTGACATCCTGGCAGCTTTCAAAACCTGAATTTATTTATTTATTTACTGTGGCAGGGGACGAGGGCAGGTAGGAAGTGAGTGGCAGAGGGAAAGGTAATGTCAAATGGAAAATACCACAGCCCCAGAGATTTTATATTACCTATTCTAAAAACATACTGTAAATACAATGACATCACAAACACTCCAACAAATATTAAGTTCTTTAGCAGGCTATGACTATAAACCAAATATGTCTATCTGAGCAATTCTCTCTTTCATTACCGAGTTTTTGCTATCAAAAATAGATTTATTTTCCTCTCAGGTCCCAGAGAACAGGTGTGTATTTGCCTATTTTTGAAAAATAATAGGAGTTAAGCAACTTGTTAAAAAAAAAATAATCAAAACCTCATGCTAGAATTCAGTGGGCAAGCTACATAGGTCTTTTAACTCTTGTTCCTATTTCTTCCTCACATGACAAGTCTTCCATTCTCAAACAACGGAAACAAAGAATTTGTATTTTTTTTTTTTTTTCAGGCTTCTGAAGAGAGACAAAAAGCAGAGAAGTAAGGACACCGTGGGAGCTGGGCTAGCATTTGTCTGCACAGCCCAGGTCATGCGTCTTGGTTTGATGGGCATGGCTGTTACAGCCGACTCACACAGTATCAAGTTTAAAGGCAAGGACAGAGGCCATGAAAAGAACAGTGTTTGCACACTGCTTTGAGGACAAAAATGAAGGTACCCTCTTGTCACATCACCAGTCAGCTCCTGTGCCTTCTGTCCCAGCTTTTGCCATTTCACAGAAATTCTGTACGATCCTAATCCTGAAACTTTGCCATTCTTGCTGACTTAAGTGTAATGTCTTACCTAATTTAATATTAATAAAAATGAGGGAGGAAAAAGTTACCAGCAACTATACCATGTCATCAGCAGAATGAACCGAACTGTCCCCACTTGCAGGCTGTGATTCACTAATTCGTACTGGGTCTTGCAACTTATTTGAGTTTCTGTCAACCAGGGAATCTACCGCACAGCATGCTCTCGGGCACGTACACTCATTTAGCCAGTTCTTCTTCCTGACAACTTTTCTGTCCATGATTTCAGGCCAAAATGTTGCAATACAGAACTCGCTCCCAGCTGTCTCCCGGTATGGCTAACAAACTCCCCTTCATAAGCAAGAGAGACCTTTCCTCAAGGGACCGACATCTGAACTACGGCAGAACTTTGTTCGTGCTCTGGACAGGCGTAAAGTAGCTGTGTGATGCTTTTTACGATACTTGTTCCCTGTCACGGCTCAGTATTATGGGCTTGTTTCAGCCCCTGCAATGATCAAACTTTTCCATCAGTCCAGCTCTGATTCCCAGGACGGCATCATATGGAAAAACAGAGCTAGCAACTAAATCTCAAACTCCCCTTTCCCCAGAACTTTTACAAACTAGAACAGGAGGAGTACGATGAAAAATAACATACATTATAACTACTGCATTGCCACCCATTTTTTTAGTTCAGTTGTGGAGGGGGGAAGGGAGGACGAACAAAATAAAATCTGTTAAGGCTGCTAAAATGTGAAGCCAAAAGAAGAAGAAAATCCAAGAATAACATCTCAAACAGGATCTATTAGAAGTGGAGAGAACCATGAAATCACCCACTTATTTTTCTAACTTCCATCAGATAACGGGATTCAAAGGATTGTATAAATGCCAAGATAGATTAGGTACAATAGACAGAATCAATTGTTTGTTCAGACCTTGCTACAAATATGTTAGACAAATGCATATGTAGTCCAGTATGGACTACATGCAGAGAGATGTAAATGCTTAACGTGAATAGAGTTGGGCTGATGATGTCCATAGCCTGCAATCTTTACATGGCATTTCCCTTCCCTTTTCACTGTTCCAGAACACAGCTTTAATTAGAAATAGTAAGAAACAGGCTCTCTGCGTTTTTTTAAAGTGAAGTTGCACATTCTAGCACAAACCCAAGTGTAGTTGTCTTAGAACATCTCTAACAATATTAATTATAATTTTAAGAAGCACTAACTACTGAAATGAATAACTTGTCATTTGGTCTGGAAAGCTTCTTTAACAGGCTCCTTCTGCAGACGCAAACAAACTTTTAACTGGGCACTGGCTCTCGCATTAGAAGCTAAAGCAGTGAGCGTCGTCTTATCAAATCAAACTCTGTTCTGCCACTAATGGAAACATCTTGTCTTCATGTATCTGCTGAAAGGTTTCACTGAAAGAAAAACTTACATAAACTATTTCTACTTTCCCAGTTTAATTTTCATGACTTCCTAAACTGATAGGGGTCAAGTGAAATAACATTTCATAAGCAGAAGTTTATGACTAGGTTTTCTTGCCAGAACAGAATGGCATCTGTTCCTATGCATGTTTAATTTAAATATTTTTCATGAATGTGGGATGATGGTATAAATATTTGAAATCATCAATATAGTAGACTGCACTATAGCATGGAAAGGCTGCTGCACAGCTGCTGTTAAATTATAGATTTCTTATGCAATGAATACATATAACTTGTCTTTTGAAGAATTAAAAAATGATGTCTTCTGTCTAAAATATTTTGTCAGATCCTGAGATGTTCTTCTTTTGACCTACGGCTTCCAGACAACTGAAAGAATAAATATGTAACCCTGTCATGAATGATGCTTATATAGGGTGAACTGATGGAGCCACGGCAAGAGCACATGGGGAACAGGTGAATTTCTTCTCTCTGTCATCTTTAATCTCCCCTTCTTCCACTCATGAACCTGCTCTCACTAAAAATAGCTCCATTTCCCGTATCTTGGTCTGCAATTTGACTCTCCAGTTTGCATCCCAGAGAATGCTCATCTCCCCAGAGTAGACTTTGGAAAAAATAATAAAAAAAAATCAAACCAAAGAACACAACAACAGAAACTATTTTTGCCTTCATCCCCATCCCAGAATCATGATGATGTGCCAGTTTACATCATCTGTAAATGATTTGACAACCAAGTCTAAGAGACAGATGAGACTCTCCCATATGTACAAGTCACTTAAAAAAGCCTGGAGAAGATTTTGTTGAAAGCAACCAAATCCAGGATGTAGGGGAAAGAAGGCACTGGAGTGTTCCATGGCATTGCTTCTGCTGCTATCCAGAACCTAGGATGATGTATAGTAAATATGACATTGGCAGGATTCATAACTTTACAGAGAGAAAAGTAAATATTTTGTTATGCTCCAACTAACCAGATACCCCTTAAAAACAACAACTGTTTTCAGAGCACCTCTTGCAGAACAACTCTCTTCATTGCTATTACTGCAAGCTGAAAATGGACTCCTTGAGATAATGCTGTCATTAGAGTCTTGGCCTTACAAAGTCTACTGTTAGGCTTTTTAATTGCTAAAGCAAAATTACAGGTTATATAATTTTATCATGCTATTCATTACAGTGATTATTTGTTAACACAAACCACAAAAATCCCATAGCAATAGGGAAGGTGATATGTGTAGTGAAACATTTTATGTGTGGTGGCATAAAGCTTTATTGGCATGAACTAGAAGTGGATACATTACTCATGAATGGTGAAGCCAGCAGTAAATTAAGAAGGTGGCCCCAAGTGAGTATTAGTCACCTAAACACAACCATATGCCACCAGATTTTGTGTTACATTTTCACATAAATGTTATTTAGGAATCTTCTACAAATTTTAGAAACAGACTCCAACTTCAAAGCCTCACAAATGAAGACCCAAGAACCAACAAGTATGCAACCCACCTCTCCCCTTCCAAATTCTAGATCATTAAGAGTTTGTCTATAAATCAAGATGTTCATCTCAAGCGTGGCTATTGAATGCCATGAGGTCACCCTGCTTGCTTCTCTTTGCAAACCTTAGATCACAAACCACTTCCCACCTACAGAGAGGGATGACTTGTGTGGCATGGACTTTTAAAACACAATGTTTGAAAACCGTTGAGCCTGTTACAGCGTGTCATGCCTGAAAACTGATTGCTGCTATTTGCAAAACTGCAGAGTCCAGGAGATATGAGTATTATCTTCGTCTTCCAAAAGATAAGCTTGTAAGAGGCTGGCACAGCACATACGCAGCATACTATAGGAGCTGTCAGTTGCTACCATTTGCTCAGAGCGGCTTTTGAGCCACAGCAGCAATATAGAGAGCGCTCTATGCTGCCTTAGCTGTGTTATTTTAACAGTAATTGAATTAGCTGGGTAAATCAGGTCACATTTTGGTTGTTTGCACACAAGTCTGCAAAAAGTAAGAGAAGATGTAAGCAGCATCTCACCAAGGAGCCAGCCTGGGGCTATGCAGAGGCACCGAGGATGGCACTGGGCAGTTGGTGCTGCTTTAGCTGCCTTCTGCTGTGTTTTGTGCCGCCATAGATTAATTCACCTGTAGAATTTTTGTGACCAGCGACAGTTTCAACAATTCTTTATATGAAGAAGGGATTCCCGTACAGGTTGTGAGAGTGCAGCCACAGGTCTCTGGTCTGTCTCATGCCCAGAGGGGAGGGAGCCTGCAGCCAGTGCAGAGAAGCTTGAAAGGACTGGGAAAGGAGGTGGTTAATGCCAGAGCACTGCCTGGGAGAGCCTGAGAAGCGATGTAAACCAGGAGCTGAGCAAGGTTCGATGTATTTTACATGTTACGAGTGCAGAAATTAGAAACTGAAAAGCTATTAACTATATCTGTGTTTTGCTAACAAACACAGAGTAAGAGCTATTTACAGACAAAAAGAAAATAACGGATCACTTTCCAATAGGGTTATTTTTTTCAAATAAAATAGAGGGATTTGCAAGCCAGCTCTTCCTTTCCCTGTACTTCATGGTTATTTCTATACATACTTTAACAATCCCAAACTAAACCATTCTCAAATGGGAGGGAAAAAAGAAAAAGGAAGAAAGAAAGAAAGGATGGAGTCCTCAGAAAACTGGCAAAGAGCTATTTTGTAAGGAGGGAACCAAGGAAAACATTGGCATAAGGCACAGTTGGAGGGTGTCAAATCCGATGTGGCAGCCCTTTCTTGTGCTGCTATGTGGAATTTGCTTCAAAAGATCAGCAAAATGAAACTCTTCATACCTGAACTAATACAGATCCATGTAAATTTGAGCTCTGATCTTATGGAGCCAGTCACATTGCCAGAGGCTCAAAAGGAGTTGTCTTTGTTTGTTTTTGAAGTCTATGTGAAACCGGATCTCACATACTAATATCTTGATCCAAACAATATAATTGAGTCTTTTGCTGTTCCACTCACCCTTTCAATAAAACTTTCCTTCACTCAGATTTCATTTTTATCTCCTTCCAAAGAAAGGGTAAAGGGTAAAAATACTTTTCCTTTTAGTGAAATCTTTGCCTCTCTCCACAAAAAGTTCAGGAGTAAGATAAGGGTGTGTGGGGTAAATAAACGAACAAATAACTACATAAATGAGGCTTGTATTCAAGGTTGCCTGCCTGTACTGCAGAACTGCCAATGAAGAACTGCAAATTGCACTGGGATCTGTATCGCTGCTAACCCAAGCAGCAGAACAGTTTAAACATGCAAGAGCACAGGTAAAATGAACAGCAAGCCGAGAGCTCAACTTCTTTCACATCATTTATAAAAAAATGAAGCCATTTGTCATTTGGAGGACAGAGAAAACTGTTCTGTACTGCTGATTTCTAATTGTTTTGCCACATATAATCCAGGGCAGTAACCACTCTAGAAAGAAGACTCAAATTTGTCTTCTTAACTCTTTCCTTCCTGATTCTCTACTGAAAGATACTTGGGAAATCTTCCTCTGTTCAGATCAGCCAACTGCATTGGTTTTCCTAAGACTCATTTACGGTCTTCAACAGATTTCAGAATTAGGGTGCTTCTTGTATTTCATGCAAGTCGTTCGCATGACAATACAACTGGAACAGATTTGCAGGTTGATCATAGCACTTGAAGTCTCCAGTCAGCCAACAGACTTTGGAAGTTAAACAAAATGAAATCCAAATTCTAAAGTTTTAGACAGTCATTCACCAAGACTTAAAACCATCTGCATATTTCATAATTTTTTTAATGACCGAATATACCCCCAAACCATTTTTTTAAAAAACATTTCCTATAAACTTCTTTTCAATTTCAACAGAATTTATGAATCAGCACCCATTCACAATAAAGCTGCGTAAAACCCTCTCTTTCTATTATTGTGCTAACAGGAACAAACACACAATAGGACAATCCAACAAGAAAAAAACTGTTCTGTTCAATACAATAGCCAAGGTTGTCAGAGATCCTGGAATGATTTTTACCTTGCTTCAGTAAAGCACGTGTTTGTCACAAACCTGACCAGCAGCAAAATCCACCTATAACTGCCTCGTAAAATAAACAGCTGTGACTACAGCTGAACTTTTGTTATGTTTAAGCAAATAAAAGTTTAAAGGCACTAAAATCTTTGTTAGGCTGGCTATAAAAACAATTATCACTTGTGCTGCAAAGTTTGACTTGAGCAGAGCTTTATATGCCCCATTCAGTTATCGTCCTTATAAATCAGCGCTCGCCCCATGCACCAGGACGCTGAGAGTTTGCGTGGCCCTAAAACACGACATCCAGCATACGTAGCCCAGGCAAAGAAGCCAAAAACCAACAGACAGCACAGAATCCAGTCACGGATAGATACGACTTGGCCTATTTGTAAGCCAGCCTCCCATGCAGAGCTGGGGACGGTGGACACAGCACTGCCCGGAGTTCAGGCTGCTGCTTCTGAAGCGCTGCAGAGCGGAGCTCGGGCAGACGCTCAGTCCACTTCTCGGTATCAGGCCTCAAGCCAAAATCTCGTGAAGTCAGCTGGAGACGTTCCATTTTCTGTGAGTGATATTGGAAAAGAGCCAACTGAATATAAGTAATGATGTTTAAAATGTATGGTGCTACAGGAAGTGAAAAGATTAAGTATTTGTTCTCCTAGCCTTTTTTTTTTTTTCTCCCCACTAGCTTTCTTTTCATTCTCCTCTTGGTAGATCAATTTAAAATCAGCAAGAAAAACAATCTATTGCCATGTCCTGTGCATCTGCCCTTGCTGCTCTAAGATATGGCAGAGGTCATTATCACCTCAAACCACTCAGGTAGGGTATATGTGAACTACATTTTCCTTAGTCTTCTCGCAACCCAGGGCTTGGCACATTTATTTCAACATTATGCAACACTGACTCATAGAAAATTTGGTGAAAGGTTGTTTAAAAATATGACCTCACCCTGTGCCCAAAAACAGAGCAAACTCCAGTGGTTTTGGTTTCTGTTTTTTTTTTTGTTTGTTTGTTTTCTTCCATCTTTTTGATTTGCATAAGCCTATCAATTATAAACATGTTTTTTCCATGATTTTCAAGACCCTCCCAAGCTAGTCCACAGATTGCTGTGGACTGCTGTGGTCTGCCACTGAATTTATGCTGTTCTCATTCTAATCTGGCAAATTTGCATTCTGGCAATTATTTCTACATGTGTTGATATACCCAGGACTAAAAGTCCTAGATTTAAAAATAACAACAACTAAGAATCAGATTGAAAGGGAAAGCAAAATATTGTTATATTTCTGTTTTCTTATTAAGTTATATTTTGGCAATCCTCGGAGAAATTAAAGCTTTGGAAACATTCCATGTGGCAACACTTTTTCCAAGAGTGAAGAATTGCAGGGAATACACAGACATCATTTCATGATTAACAGGCAATGATCCTGTGGGCAGAAATGAGAAGCAGAAGGAAAATCTGTGTAGTAAGATCATGGAAGATGGAAACTGGGACTCACCAGACAAATTTCCCTGGAGTGGTGGTCTAGTCAACAGGACCTATACAGTTCTTAATCACTTAGCTCGTATCTTAACAAGGTTTATTTAGTGTCTTGTCTTTGGTCATGGGACGGACTCAAGATTATGAGAAACAACTATTTCCATCTCACGTAAAGAGCTTGGGAAGTAGCCAACTGCTCTTAAATGCACAGGCCGTATATTAAATTAAGCTAGTGCCAAGGAGACATGATACACCTATCTCCCTCCTGTAACATCACAGAAAATAACAAGTAGAAGGTATGGCCACTGTAAGCTGTATGCTTTATAGCTGAGTCCACATCTGATGTAATTTGGAAGGTAGGTCACGGTATATGGTCTCATAGGCTATTGCAAGAACCATAAGCAGGTTCTTACTGTTGTTGTAAATTCTCCTTGTGTCACAAGTGCCCATTATGCTTATTGTAAGAACGCTGGTCCCGGAGAGACTGACTTTGTTAAAACCAAGTAACCACAAGCATAAAATTCACAAATCCCTCTGCAGCAAAGCAACCATTACAATGTACTGTTCCTAGAAAGCTGCCCATTTTTCATTCAACATCAAACATTGAGAAAAGACTGGGAACAAAAATAGCTTTATTAAGCACATTTTAAAAATACTTGTGTTTAGAAGAGAAAAGGCTTACAACTCTCAATGAAGAGAAGAGATGGAGGTCATAGCTGCTCAAAATTTACGGCCACACTAATTGAGCTCTTTGCTACCCTGAGATAGCTGCTAATGTAAGCTCTAGAAATTCAGGTCTAATACCTCTAAGAGAGCTTGCATAGAAGCTAACAGCATCCCATTGGTGGGAAACTTCATTTTTATACACATATAAAAGAACAATTTGAGTCTAGCTGCTTGAAAATGGGGGAGGTAGGGGAGAAAACCCAAAAAAAGAAATATGTGCATTTCCTATTGAAATGTTTTAGCTTGGGATTTTTCCAATAAAAATTTACAGGCTTTCCAGTAAAGTAGCAGCTCTCTGAATTTTTTCTTTTGGTTAAAATATGTATATACACATACACACACACATCAAAGCTTTTGGGAGACTTTGTTTTTCCATCATCCCTAGTCAGAATGATGATTGTAGTTTATTGGTCAATGGTGATCTATAAGAAGCTGGAGAAGATGGATGGACTCGGGTAATTCAGTTACCCACAGAATTTTGAAATGGACAGCAAAATAGATTTTGTGCAAAGCACAGTGGTGAAAAATGGTATAGTTACTAGAAAAGGAAAAAGAGGCTAGTCTATCACACCTTAGGCAATCTAACATTTCACACTTAACTCTTGAGTAAGAGCCAAGAATTTAGCTTCAGCACAGGAGCTTGCTCAAGACCCCTTTACCCCACCCGACTGGTTTTGCTCCACCAGACTTTCCTCATAATTGGAACTTGGCCAGAGTAGAAGTCTCAATAATAATAATAATGAAAAAAATATATTCCATAAACAGAATCTGTTTATCTGTTTTACAGCAAAATAAATATCAGTGAACAGCCAAGTTTACCCAGAGAAGTAGAAGGATAATTGTACAGCCAAGACCCACTGCTCCATTAAAGATGTTTTGTGCTGCTCCAATGGCCCAGAAGCGCTTTGAGTATAGATTAGATAGGAGCCAAATCATCTTCCACTCTAGTAAAGACTTCTGATCTCATGGACCTTACCCGCACAAACCTTTTCTGTCAGACCATAGTTTAAGAAATAATTTTACACGCATTGCATCAGTACTTTGATATTCCAGCCATTTCTCACAGCCTTGGGCAGCCCCGAGCCCCCAGCCATCTTCTGCGCTTTCCAGCTGGGGATTAAGGGAGGAGACAGCCTGAGAGCCAGTTAGGCTCCGAGCAATGCTTTCAGCCAAATCCCACATCACTCGAGGTGTACCATTGCCACAGACCTTTAACCACGTTGGCCCAGCGCATGGAGTTGGGACACCGGCAGATCACAACCCGCAGCAGATCTGTAGTGCCACACTGGGAGGAGCAGATGAGGGTTCAGATTTTCAGCTCTACCCAAAGCTTCCCAAGATTTGTGTAAATCACTATCTTTATACCTCAGTGACAAATGCAAAGACAATGCTTCCTTCTCTCACTCCTGACCTATTCAGGCAATGCAATCTAGTGCCTGCTTCGATGTTCTGGGCTAGTCTGGCTGCACACACCTAGGACTAAGACAAACACTTTTGCCTAAAGAAACTTTGTCAGAGCCAGATCATTTCCTGAGGACAGCTTTAAAGGGACTTAGGGCAGTAAGAAGGGAGGGCTCAGCATGCCCTGGTCATTGTGTGACAGAGGTGACCCAAGTTACAGGCCTGGCCCTGCCCAGGTGGGGCCCTGAGCACAACATCTTAACCGCTGTCCTGCAATTTAGGAAAGAAACTGCTTTTGTCTTTCCCACATATCATCAGTTTCTTAATATAACAGTTCTTTTTTTTCCTATTTTGAAAGGCTACAACCCCATTCAAATTGTGCCCCAGAACTGGCTTCTAAGAGCTCTACGAAGAAGTCAAGTAACTATTGGCTTTTCCCATGTAATCCAGTGGACAGATGTCCAAGTGCAATGTCTCTGGGCGTGAATGTTTAACATCACTTGTGAGATATGAAAACTGAATGAAAGCAATGCACATAGCAATATTTGTACAGCCAAAGCATTGAGAACTTTTTACAAAAGGTGCTCTGTAAACATGATATGACATACATCACGTATACACAGACACTGAAAACGTCACTCAGGACCACCTCTAACAGGCCACACTTTGTCTCAAGCAATCACTTCATCCTTAACACATTCCCATCTGGTTTTCAATGTAATTTGGTTCAATCCTAAAGACCACCAGAAAGGTTTTCACAGTCTTAATTGGCAGACACTTAATTTCCATTTATTTTTAATAGGAGTTAGGTGTTTGCCATTTTTGCCTTTGCAAACTTCTCATCATCTCACTTCTAATAAGGGAAAAAATTCTGCTAATCCTTTACAAAAATACTGAAGTAACACCGACTGCACTTGCTTCTAACACAGGCACGCACACCCACGTGCCGAGGCCTCTGCACGTAAGGCACAGATTTGTACCGAAAGGCGCACAGGGAAGAGCCATGGGGATAGCTCAGCAATCAGAAGAGCAAACGCTCCTGGAAGGGTGGGAAGGATGAGATATCAGCTTCAGCACCAGAAACGAATGTCGGTAACACAGACAGGACAGACCTGTGGAGCAATCTGATTTTTATTTTTTTTTTTTCTCTCCCAGGTATTATTTCCACTGAAGCACTTGCCTTTTCACAAGTGCCTTGGTTATCTGGAGTAAATCGCTCAATTGGATATTTCTTGTGGGTTGAGTTAATTACATGAAAGAGCAAAACAACTTTGATCCAGTTCCTACAGTAAACACGAGCCTGTATTTTAGACATACCTGCCAGCAAGCACGGCTCCACTCATGTGACACCCTGTTTGCAGAAAACTTTCAAAAAGAGCCAGAAGTAGCAGGGATTAGGGTCCGTCCCTGCGCCATCCCTCCCACCCACGCTGCACAGGAACCGCCCTGTGAGGGCATCCCCCAGGTGGGCTTACTCATGGAGCAATACATTCATGGCAGCTACGTGAATGATGTGAAATATCCTTCCATTACTCTGATTTTCACACAATTTAAACCAAATTCCGTAAGAACAAATGAAAACACGTTTGCTTTCCCTGTCCCGTAAAACCATGCTGGTTTGGAGGCCCTTTAAATTTGGTGCAGGAAAAGAACTACAGTGTTGTAGTTCTCTTAAATCCCGAACAGCAAGTGGCAAATCTGTGTGACTGATGTTCAAACTATAAGTGAGGTGTATTTTTAAAGGGGAAGCGCAGCTGTCCCCCTCTGCCGCAAGGTATTTTTCAATTTATGTGGCAAATCCAATATAAAGGTTTATTGTACGGAAGGCAAAAGATCTTAATCAGGAATTAGCCGCTTCTAATGAGGAAAAATAAGCACCAAGGCTGCAAGAATTATTTCTGAGAGATAAGAATGTAATTGCCTAATGTGACTAATAATCTGATAAGAGCCTGTGTTATCTGATTTAACCCACGGAACTGCTGCTAATGTACAGAATTTAAAATAATCCCCAAGGAATTCCTCTTATCACAAATGGGATTGCAGAATGATAAAAAGATTCATTGTTGCAGTATTTGCTCTGGACACTTCTGTTCAAAGGAAGCAGAGTTTTGAAAGCTTGAAGTAATTGCAGCATTTGCTCAAAGATGGGATCATTTCTACAGCACCTGAATTTCTGAAGACAGAGCACATATTCTTTTCAGTAGACAGTAAATTATATGACCCTGCTTCATTTATAGCCTAGATATCATATCAATGCTACTACCAGGAGCCAAACACATCCCCAAGTCCCTGTGAAAATGTTTTCTAGTGTATTTTTTTTTCCATACTGACAGAAATTAATGTAATTTGAAATCTATAGTGACGCTAACACTGTCATTATCCAAAATCATGCTCAGTTCTAATCCTGCCATATAATGACTTTAATCCTAATGGGCATAATCATATCTGATGTAAAGCTAGATACACGACAATCACGGAATTTAGTGATATTATTATACCAAAGAATAGCAGCTGTTGATTTGCCAATATTAACAAGTAGCAATCTTGTGATAACTCATTGCTCCAACAACTAATCAGAAGAGGACTGAAAATTTGACATTTTGGTCCAGTAATTACATCTTTAGGATGCTACAGTTGGTAATTTGCATGATTTTCACTGTTGCACTTGCCATGAATTTTCTCTTCATCCAGTACAAAGACTCACGGCTGGCTTTCTGTGCCAGTATTGCTATTGTTTGTTTACACCTAGATGTGCATTCAGCATAGCAGAACACTGAGAAGCTAAACAATGTAACTATACAGGTTAGATAGGTAGGACATAAACCAGAAAAACTTAAAACTGAAGGGCTTACCTCATGACTGTGTGCCCACATGACTTTATAATAAAATAACCCCTTTGGGGAAAACAAAAACAAAACTCCACTACCCCTGATCCACGCAGACTCCTTCTGCCTGTGTTTTCATGATCATAATACAAGCGAAAGATGCATAAAGAGGGAAGAGGAGACCACGAAGTCTGTGGAAGGGATAAAACCACTATATTTTTTTTCATAATTTAACGTGGTTATCTTGGAAGGGTAGACTGGACCATTTAATTTTTACTCTTTAAACAGGAGTTTGAGGAATATTTTTTGAAAGTTACTGCCAGGTGTGAGCACAAACACCTCCAGGAAGAAAGACAGGGCAAAGCAGGCACACAAAGGGTGCCAGCTCACCCGTCTCCCAGAGCAGGTGCCTGAGGGATGGGACTAGGGGCTGCATCACGGCCCCTATCACCTCCATGCAAATCTTCACAGCACTAATACAAGAATAAGGCAAGTGGGTCCACAACAGCTTCATCCTTAGTCCATAATTCTCTGCTTTCTCTGAGCTTAGTATCCTTTTCTTCGCTCAACAGCGGGTATGAGCTGTTGCAGAGTTTATCAGGGAAGTAAAAGAGCAGGAGGCAATGCACGGAGCAAGACACTAAACGAAGATGCCAGAACTCCAGTAAAAGCATGTTTTCACACAATGCAAAATATGGGCATGAGCCGAGTCTCTCCCTCATAAAGAATGTAAATATCAAACAGATGAAAGCGTAACTTTCCGTGATTCAGTATTATTATTGTTTGTATTTGTGGTGTCCTCAGAGATCTTGGCAGGCAGAATTTCCACTGCAGTAAGTACTGTAATACGAAGTAATAAACAAGCCATTCCCTGAAAATTTTTCATTTTAATATAGGTCAATGTACACAAAGTGGGTGTAAAAACCAAAGAGACAATATTGAGGAACAAGGATAGGAGAGATCAGAGCAATGTCTCTTTCAGGAATGGGTTATTTGCTGCTTAGCCAAGAACCACAGAGCCCCGGTCTTGGCAAATCCTCAAATATCGCTGTGGTACATAAGATAATTATGTGTGCGCACAATTAACTGATCTCTAGACATTTAAATTTAATCACAATATTAAAATAAGAAATGTATCAAGAATTGCTGCCACTGTTCTATATACCACCATAGCAAGAGTAGATGGAATAAACCACATAAGCCCTCAGACCTGGCAAGACACCACAACCTCACCCAAAGCTGCAACATCCATGACCACAGAGCACCTTCTCAACATCTAGCTTTAAGCTGGGGTTGCTGATAAGTTAACAACCAAGCAAACGTCTCCCACAGATCTACATTTCTGCACAGAGAAACTACTCAATAAGTACACAAGTACTCAATAAGTACACAAGTACAACGCAAGTACATGGGACATTAGAGAATTTTTTTTTTTTTTTTAAAACCAACCACATCTCCAAGGCTTTTTTCATAACCAAGATTAAGTAACTTCTGGACACCTTTTCCCTCCCCTAACTTCATCATTACCTCAACTGGTTCATAAAACAAACCAAGGAAACACTAATGAACAGAATCAGCCATTAACCAAATTTTAAAGGATTTTTTCTAGAATCCTTATGATTCAGTCATCAAAGAGCAGACAAAGATGAAGCTACTGTCATGTTAACCTGCAAAGACTGCATGAATAAGACTAACAGACACTACCTACTACAAGGAAGTTAAGAAAGACCTTACTCCCCCTTCTTGATTTCAGAGATCATATATATACTATTGCATCCATTCCCTGACAGCTCCTAGGAAAACTGCTATTCGAATCTCTCATTCCTCAAACTTTTCACACTGTCCCCATGACACATAAGCAAGGACACACTGGAGACATGCAGGCATCCACAACAGCCCTGCTGAAGAGTTCTCAAAATTCACAGAAACATCCTACAAAGCCTTGTATGAGCTGGCATATTCTGGTTCTTCATCCTCCAGGTACCGTAACAAACACCTCACTAACATCAGAATCTCCCGAGCACCTACAAGGTGTCGCCTAACCATCAGACTTCAAACCCAAATATATTAGCAAACCCCCCAACACACACTTTTTCTTCACAAACCACAACTGACTGTCTCTAACCCCAGGAAAGTAGCATTTAAGCAGTCATGTAATATGCCAACTTGTTTGTAGCCCACCCTAGAGGAGAGGTTCTAGGTAACTGCACCAACCAAAACTACAGCGCACAAATGGCTAAAAGATTTTGTTCTTCTTGTTGTTGTTCCATGAGGAATTCAGTAACAACCATTCCTCCAACAAAGTATGCCTGGAGAGCTTCTGTAACATCTACATTCTAGAGAGTATCAGAGCCATATTAGTGCAGATCTGCAATCAGATTAGCATAAGTAGTAGTAGCCTGGAAACTACTGTTAATGAAAACACAGACCTATGTCATACAGCTAGCAATCATCCAAAACACATTTAAAAAGCCAAGCTACACAGCCAAACCCTGAGGCACCATCATATCTATAATGAGAAGAACAATCATGAGACCCATCTCCATCTCCCCCATCTAAACATGAACTTTACTCAGTAGAAATACTCTCCAGGGAAACAGTTCACCTCTGAATGAACAGTGTTAATATTGTACTTACTCATTACAGTAGTGAACAAAAGCCCCATATCCAGCAACTTCTGACAGTGGCATGTCACTGCACCATAGAAATTATGGAATTCACGATCCCTGACCATTGTCTCTGAAATTTTCCTTGAGCTGAGTTTCCTCTCCAGGCTTTGAACACTCTCCCACTTCCATCAAAATCATCAGAAGCAAACTACAGATCAGCAAATTCTTCATGAAGCTAGACAAACCAGTGCAACAAATACGTCACCGGTACATCTTCCCAATCTTCAGAATAAATGTTTTTAAGCAAGAGACGTGCCCCATTCTAGCATCCTATCCATACACGAGTACCTCAGAACAGGGTATGCAGCATCCTATATCGTGGGTAAAGCAACAAGGACAAGCAGACAATGCACATAGGAAAGAAGCTTAATAAAGAAACACTGAGCTACAAATAGGTGAGAGTCTGTCATAAAGCAACCCCTCCATTCCCAGTTTCTCCATTCCGATTATCCAGTGCAGAGGCCCGCACTGACATGGAAACTAAGCAAGACAAGTTTGTAGTTGGAGGCAACATCGCTTGTTAAACCAACTGGTATAGTTAGAAAGAATACAAGCTTTTGGGCATACACGTCCTCTTCTATTTCTTGTTTGAAATACAAGCAGCAGACTTCAAAGCTAAAAACAAATTGAGAACAGTTGCTTAGAGTGTAATTAAGACAAGTATTTATAAGACCAGCTCTGAAAGGAAAGGTAGTTGGCACCAGTGAAACAGAGGGGATGTTCACATGGAGGGGAGGAAAAGAAAGGGGAGGGAGGAAAGAGATGATAATGTGGTTCTCTCTTAGCAGAAAGAAAGAAACAGGTAGTTTATAGTCTGTGAAACGTGGAGAGATTAATGAAGGAAGTTATAGCGTGCCATAAACCAAATATCTCTATTGAGCCCATGCTTCATGGTATCCAGTCAAATCAGGAATTTGAGTTCCCAGCCTCAAATTTCAAAGGTTGTTGTAGTTTTTCCTAAAATTAAGATATACACCATGTATTTTGGTGGAAAGAGTTCACCTCTGACACCTTAAGAGAGACTGGACTGTGGCTATGTATAGGTTAGGAGATGTGATGTCTGGGACAATCACTGCTGCACCACCACCCCCAAGCACTGGCAGTACATATGAGCTAGAAAAACTGCTGAATTCCATACAGGTGCTCATTTTATGGTATATGACCCTTTTACACCTTGTTGCTCCACAGCTGCTGGCTACTTCTCTGCCCCTGGAGACCATGAGGATATCACCTCTCTCGCAGCAAGACCACTGCTCTGCTCCACATGTGCTAATTACACCTCTTCCTCAAGTTCTGTAGTAGAGGAACGTGAAATTAAACTAAAACAACTGTTCCCAAAGCGTTCTTCAGCAGAAATTTGCTGGTTCTGTTTCAGACCACATCCTTTTTTTTCCAGCTATTTCTGATGGTCTAATAAAAGACATTTCCTACAAACCTTGCTACATAAAGCTAGCACACACATTCTCCAAAATAGTTTGGGTAAGAGTACACTGTTTCACCTTCATTTTCAGGTTGATTGATATAATATTTTACTAAAAATTTTTATGAAGCCTAAAAATGGCTTTAGTTAAAAAAAACATATCCTGAGAGAAAGTATTAAATAGGCTATACTTAATATGAAAGGAGATTACATGCTATAGCATCCTTAGAATTCAAGTGTAGCTATATTAGGAAGTTATTACGTTAGTTCATGGATTACTTTACGCAGGTTGATGCAAGTTTCATGAAAAAACTTCTTTAACTGGAAATTATCTTTTAAAAGCTCTGCTTCCGATTGCAAATTGACATTTACAGAGAATGGGCAGATTTTAAAGGCACTGAAACTAACCAGCAGCGATAGGTAGTAAAACCCCCAAAATGCAGGACTAAATTTAGAGCTGACTTACATTAATAATCCCCACTGGAATCAACCTGAGTTGCATTGATCTGTGATATGGTACTTTCTCAACCTATAAACCAGTACATTGTGTTTATATTTGCAATTTTAACTGTGATAAGCCAACAAGAGAGTTTCCTGTTATTCCTAAGCTTTAAGAGGTGCTGTAAAGCAAAATGAAAGCACATTACTATCTATTTGAGTTATTAATGTATCAACATAGGAAGAAATCAGGCATGCAGCAACTAGATACATGGAAAATATCTTAATTTCACTAAAAAACACAGGAAATATGTAAATTAGACACAGCTGTAACACTTCACAGCACAGGCACACTACATTTGCTATCAGTAACCAGTATTAAACACAAAAGAAAGCACTAAACCCTTAGAAATAATTTATAAGTTGTCACTTTTTTCCCAAAACTTTTGAAAATTAGCAACCAGCACTAAATCAAGCCACTGACTTTTTTCTTCCTCTGAAAATTGATGCCCACCCGAGTAACATTTCTAAAATAAATGTCATGTCTTAAATGTGTTAAAATTTACACGAAAAGCAGTACATTCTGCAAAAACTTGAAGCCAGCAGTATTCCTGTGATTTTCTAATAACCTGCAAATATTGTCACAAATCCTTCACTCATTCTTAGGAGAGATCAGTAACAGGTTTTACAGTGGGGAAAAGCACAAAACACAATATTTAAGAAGGATATGCAAGAGATTAAGTTTTGACAGGTTTTAGCATAGCTCTCCTCTGTGAAAGTGCAGGACTGAGGAGCAGTGGGGAATGCAGAGTTAGAAGGTTTATCTACCCAATGTATTCTTTTAATGCAGTTAGTTTTGTCTTGGATGAAACTAGAGAAAAGTTCTCAGAGACTGCATCATGCAAATTGAATGGAATTAGATGTGTGTATAAATATATATGTATGTTTAAATGAGTCTTCATTTTTCTTGAATACAAATGTCATAGAGTAACAGAGAAGTTCAGAAATCATGTAGGATTTATTATTATTATTATACTTATTTCACTCATTAATGCTGGTTTATTAGAGTGGGCTGGATCAGTCAGACCCACACGTTAATTACACAGTAAAAAAAACACAAGAGACCACATTACATAATGTAGCAATAATCCAGACAGGACTGACGGGTAGACGGAATCTGGATTGCAACATAAGTACCAGCTTTTAAATGGTATAGCAGCTTAGAAAGACATTATCCCCATATAATGTTATTAATGTGTGAATCCTTTGACTACGGTAGGTAATTGTCCCCCATAATTAAACCTCAGCATCAGTAGGAGAGATATAATGTGTGCTTATCGTTTGTATTCTTTTTAGCTTTTATTTATTTATTTTAAGCACAGACAGGCATCATGTCACTTGAGGATTATCTCATGGTGGTTGAACTCATTAACTAGCAAGTATACATTATTTCACACTCGAACAATAAGGTCTCTATAGCACTCGCCTGACAGAAGTGGAAAAACATTCACATTCATCAGAAAGGAGCAGCGACTTAAGCCACACAATTCTCAAGTTGAAAAGTTTTGCCAAATTTACTTAATCCGATGATAAAAGAAGTTTATTATTCACCATTGATTAGATAAATATTTCTGCGTTTATATAGACAGCTTCTAAAAAAAAAAAACCAGAAGAGTGAACATAGTCTATACTACCTTTATGAAGAAGACAGATTCTTCATTACACAGCACTGGGTAAATTTAAACCCAAAGTCAGAAGACCAGCATGTATTTCATTAGAGAACTATCAATGTTCACAAAGTAATAATGTGAAATAGTCCAGTGTGAAATAATCAAGACTTACCAAGTGCTCCAGAAAGTAAGAGATCTTCCTACTCAAAACACAGGGGCAAAGAAAATTACCGAAAAAAAATTGTTTGGATTCTCATATATTAAAGAAGCCCCATGCCTGAGCAGCCATTGCAACTGTCCTGAAAGAAACCAGCTCTGCTGGACTCTTATACACCTCAGCCGCTCCAGAATTTGAAGAACTTTGGTAGTATAAATTATTTATAAACAAAAGATTTACCGTTTACATTTTGTCTTAATGTTGACTACAGAATTGGCTCAAGTAGGGTACTGTGCACATTTGCTCACTAATTGCAGCAACACAATTTCAGAAATGTAAAAAAAAAAAAAACAACTTTAAAAACTGTTTGCACACTGGCACAGACCCCGTCCTAGCAAATTATCATTTACCAAGCAAACAAGTGAGGAGGTTTGTCAGCCAGAGGTCCCTCCTTCCAGCCACCGCAGATAGCTAGGCATTTCCTAGAGGGGATTTGTCCTTCCCTGGAGATACCTGCTCTCTTTCTGCAAAGGAGGGGGATAACTTGGCTTCTGCCTTTGGCACCTGCATTCAGTCCGTAGCATTGACTGAACCTAGCCCTGTTTCCCCTTCTGAAAGCCAAAAGTCTCAACTTTCAAGCCTCTTATACCCAATTCAGGCATTACTAACAATGAGAACCTTCAGAGCACCAGATTCCACTTTTGTAGCCATCTGGGTAGCTTAGGTCTGTCTGTCTAACTTAGATGCTGATCCAGCACTTGCACTCAGACTGAACATGAAATTGTTTCAGGAGTTACTCTCAGACTAGTGGAACTATTCTGGACTTGATAATGGCACACATAAATATTTACAACATAACCACTCACAGGCCGACTGGAGAATTGTATTCCTGCACCTCGTCACAGCACCGACCAGTTGAGAAAAGGAGAGAGGGAAGATCTATACATTTATGTCGCCCTATTTGAATATCAGTCATGAAAATTAGTAATCTGTGATTCAGTGAAGTAAATACTGAAAAAAACATACCACACAGACAGATCCTGCATGAAGTAGTATACAGTTTAAGGCCCCAACTCTACAAATACTTCATTTTTTTGTTTGCAAGAACAATTCCAAAACGTTAGATTAGACTACATCATTGTAGTGAAGCATGTGCATTTGGTTTTATGTGATTAAGTGCTAAAAAAATGAATATGAGTAAGGCCAAACTCTTCTAATAAAAAAATACTCTTATTATAATTAGAAAACAGTAATGTAATTGAGACGTCAATAAAAGAGCCTCCAGAAAAAGAATTAGAAAAGTGCCTTTCCTTGACTTTTTTGGATATTTGTTCACTTTGCAGTAATGAGAAAAATAAAATGCACAGAGTTTTCCTGAAGTTTTGCTTCAGCTACCAGGTGCAACATCTGCTTGAGAACACCTAACACATGCAGTGCTTCTACCATGGCTGGTGCAGACAGGACAGGGAGCCTACCAGGTCTCTGGCATTTCTAATTTCAAGGTTACTCATAGCTACTATTGTGTTCATTCACGTTTTCTCAATTAAAATTAAGTTCAACTAAAATCTATGTTAAGTTGCATGCAAACTCACTAGCAATGGATTTTTATAATTTTATAGAATTTGAGCCCTCTGCATTTTTTAAAAAGTATTTTCCTGCAAGCTACAGAGAGACACTTGGCGAACATCACATTCAGCATCTTGGAATTCTTCCCTGATACACTAAACAAAAGTTGATATCTTCGTGTAGGTTAGCAATCGAGATCTATACACCAAAAATAGACCGGGAACTAGGTAAGACTTCTGAGCCAACTGCAATATAGCGCTAGCGTTGCCAACAGCCAAATGAAACAATAATTAGATTTGAACAGAATTTCAATCAAGTCTCTGTGTAATTTACCCCAGGTCAAGGTATTTCAACACTACCCTTGAAAGTACCAGGAAGTACATGGTGGGAAGATGAATGCGCAGCCCTTACCTTTTAACAATGATCAGGGTCACATGGCTAATTAAAATACCTTTGTTTACATCGGGTAAGAGTCCTGCTGTTAGACCATCTGCACCTGCAGTCTGTTCCATCAAAACCCCTTCCACAAATTGCATGCTCCTAATAGGTATTGCTGTGCCAATGACAATTACCTAATTAGACATTAGAATGTCAATGCTGATTTTAAAATCCATGCTAATTATTTTACTGTTTGACAGAATATTTCCCAATGAAGGAAGGAGTCTGGATAGCATAATTATGTCACGAGGAACACTTCTGTATATGATTAAAAGGTTTGGCTGCCTCTGATTGGAAGGGCTCCAGTTATTTATGTATTTAACAAAGTTGCAATCAGCACATACGGTTTTCAGCTGAAAGAAACAATCTGAACCCTGCTTATTCACTTGCCTGCTATCGCAGGGCATATAATGAAGCTCGTGATTAGGTTCCTCTTCTTTAAGGTTTGTCTTTGAGTAAGGAGAGTTCGGAAATGGAGTGGAAACATGTCTAGAAGACAGATTACATGATAAGTCTCTTTTTCATTACAGTTTGAAGAAAAAAAGTGTGGGCACTGGATGCGTGATTGGTTTTATGTCTTTAGACATAGAACAGTAAATACCTTTGTGCCTAATGCCGAGTACATCTAGGGGCAATTGCTGCGTTTACTGGTCTCAAGCTGCTCCTGGTACTTGGCATCACCATACAGGTTTTGAAAGATCTGCAACGTTTTCCTAGGCCTCAAAGTTTTGGCTTTTAAAGCAAGGCAACTTAAACCATAAGCATGATAATACGAAAGATGACTTTAGGATTCTAAAGTGTTCATTTCAGCTGCAACTGAAAGTCTTAAAATAAAGCACAATGGAGGACTTTAAGTGCTGTCACAGCAAACCACAAATACAGTAAATATAAGGAAGGACTACAAAATAAAAGTATACTGCACAATAGGTGAAATGCCTATAAACCTTTCTAAACAAACTTACACAGTTTTTCTGTATTCCCTTCACCAGAAAGAGCACTGCAAAGAATTGTGGTTAAAGCTGTGATACCAGCAACAACACGGTACAGCTTATGACTTCAAGTATCTCTGATCTTTAGTTGGTAAGCTGCAACCAGGAAAATAATTTGTCCTTTTCTTAGAAAAATGCTGTGATGGTAGTGACGAAGACAAATATTTTTATCATTTACTATCTAATTTCCAGAAGCAGTTGCATAAAAATGATATAATGCCTACACGATCAGCTAAACCTGTGTATCTGCATATCTACATGTTGTATACACATAGGTCTTGTATCATTGTGAATATTCAATGGCATATCCAACACATAATAATCTGCATTAAAATTCATATTCACAGCATATTGATCAGCATAAACCTCAAGCAGTACTGTATAATACGTGCCCATACAACATTCAAAGCCATAGAAGCCCCCTCATGTTCAAGAAGCACTATCTGATCAGAACCTGTGGTAAGCGCAAGATTTTTATCATTACTATCATTATTATCATTTTTATCAAACTCATTAATGGAAAACTTGATCAACCAGTAGCCAAACATTTCAAATCCCTCTTTAAATCTTCCCCCAAATCCCTTCTCAAGATTCATTTCTACTACAGCTCCTATAGGAAATTAGCTCATTGATGAGCAGGTTAAAGGATAAATCAGGATGTCTGATCTTTGCTTTCTCTTTTTTGTTTCATTTATAACAAAAATATATGTATGTAAACTGCACTGCATGCTTCTGTCCCTCCTCCATCACACTTACAGAAGTTGCTTTCTTAAAATGCATACCTTCGAAATCCGAGTCTTTCTGCAAGTGCTTTATAATGCCTAATGAAACAGGGCTGTTATTTTCATTTTGCAAATCATTCTGATACACCAAACAAATAATCAGATAATATCTTCTGACAAAAAAAAAGTATTATAGCCTGAAGATCTTTATACATACATATATATTTAAATGTGTTTGTTTTATCTTCTGAATGCTCCTGGGTGCATTTACAGCCTTCTTAATGACTTAAATTTGAGGATTACATGTCTCAGAGCTACTCACCATTGCAGTAATTGGAATTCTGTAGCTGTCCCATGCAACACACACTGAACTGCTTAGCTGTGAGTTTTGGGAAAGTTTCAGCTCCAGCAGAGCAGTAGCCAAAAAGACACATCCTTTAATGCCTAAGACAGAACAGAAACACACGGAAGGTTTATACTAGCGTTGCATCGTCATATGGTTTACCAGACACTGTATCTTCAGAACATATAAACTAGCATTAACGTATCAGAAAGGCTGACACAGCAAGACATCAAAAGTAAAGACGTGAGAAAAGTTAGGGGATAAAATCCTGACCCCACGTAAATCAGTGGCAAAACTCCAATTGACTTTATGCAGAATAAAATTTTGCTCACAAGTTTCCCCTTTAACATCACATTGGTTTGCTCTGTATATTACGCATTTCCCAGTTGTGCATCAACCAAGCACAATCAAGCCCTATAGATCACAGCTAACCAGAAGGACAAAAATAAGTTTGATGCAATGCTCAGCTGGGGTAAAGCATTTAACTCTCAAAGAAGCTCATCTTAGTCCTCCAGCTGGAGATGGGGCCCAAAATAGGCAAACTTCACATGGAAATTTAATTTTGAATAGTTATTTCAGGACCATATTTTCCAGGTGGGGCATATGTTATGGATTTAACTGTCCATCAGCTGAGTATCTTAAGACTTGCTGTGAGCACCTGGTCACCACTTCAAAAACATAAATGATATCCAGTGACTTAATAATTTAGTTAAGCAATACATGTGAAAAGACAGACTATTTTTATTTATTATATATTAAAACTTGGTGCGATAAGCTCTATGCAAAATGCAGAAGGCTTATTCCCTACCATAAGGGAGTTTTGGTTTTTTTTGTGTTTGTTTTTTGTTTTTCTTGGTTGATTTGTTTTGGTTTTTAACATTCCATTATTCTTAGGGGAAGTATACAACTCATTTGAAACAACCTATCCACATTAGAATAATATGCATTTATCAAAAGTATATCAAAAATATAGTGAAAGTATGTACTTATCAATGCAGGGTGTGATTTCAGAACCATTCTTTATCAGAACAATTTTCTTTCTACTGACGTAAGTCATAAAACTCCCATTGACTCTGAAGAGATCAGAGTTAGGTCAACACTAAGTGCCTTTGAAAATTCCAAGCTTAAGTTAACTTTTAACTCTAAATTTATGTTGACTCAGTCACAATTTTCATTGTTCTCACTGGAATCATTACAGGAATATGTAAGTCCGTTAATAAATATCTCATTCCTTTAAGAACAGCATACCCCAGACTAGTTTTAAATAACTCATCCCTCTAAGAATGACATATCCCATCCATCTCTATATATTTCCCTAGACTCAACAGTTTCGACAACTGCTTGGAAAGGATTTATTTCCTCAGAAATCTGTAGTCCCATTGCGTGTTGCATTATCCGGAAATGGGACCCTGAGCTGGATCTGCTGCAGGAAAGCATCTCCTAACGGATATGATTTTGCTGAATGTCATATAACGCCCCGAACGATTCTTGGTCCGAGGATTCTTTCTGACAGGTAATACTCCAACAAAGCATCATCTTCTCTCCAAAGGCCATAAATGATCTCCAAGTGAATACTGCTGGTTTGGGCTTTTTTGTTTGTTTTGTTTTGTGTCTAAGATTAGTTCAAGCTTTTCAGAAAAGTAATTGCCATTTATCAAGGTAGCATCTACACCCTCAGGTCAGAATTGGGGCCCTGGTCTGATAGGTATGTCAATACACACAATGAAAACACATTTCCTGTTCCAAGAAGTTCATTGTTTGCATACAGTAATGTGTTAAGTAAAAGAGGTGTTAGAGCATTTTTCATGGATTCTGGACGCTTCTGTCAACCCAGGGATTCCACCTAGCAGCAGACCCCATCCCCACCTGGAAACTCCAGGAAACTTAGCAGTTTTCTTGTACAGTCTTTGCAGGCCACACTTCCTTCCTTTCAAGCACCAGGTCCTCGTATAAAAAAGAAGAAAACTTTATGAAGGGGAAAAAGAGCAATCTAATACCTTCCAAACAAGTTACTGCCCTTCACCACAGTAATTTGTGCAATAAACCTTTGCTTCAGTTTCCTGAAACAGTGCAATATCCTATGAACAAATGTTTCTTTGAGATCTCTTTCCTCACGTGTAGTTTATTGCAGGGGGTTAGCGAAGCACCAAGGCCATAACACCAGCACGGGGCTGCCAGCCTCCTCCCTAGGAAAGGCTTTACTGCCCCATCAGCACCGATTTAGGACACATCACGGCCACCCCCACCATGTCTCATCCCACTCTGCTGGTGAGCCCAGATGTTGAGAGGCAGCACCTTCACTGGGCTGCAGGAAGGATGCGCTAACATGGAGGACCACCGAGATGAGCCCTGGCCGTCAGAAATATCTCACCCACAAGAGAAGGCAGCCCTTTTCCCTTTGCTTCCAGTAGTAGGTGCCAGCTGCACTGCCTCCCTGTGCAAAGCTGGCATTTGGGATAGTGTGTCTTCACTAACCAAGTTGCACTTGGCAAGCTGCAGTTCTTCAGGCACACAACAAAGAAAACAATGTTTTATTGTCTTTCCACCCACAGCCAGTGACATCAACAGGGCAAGCAATCAACATCTGCTCCTTGCCCTCTCGTTCCTCTTTCCCCACTTCCAGTAAATGGCAGTAGACTGATCTGGTTTTATGTTTGTTTGTTTTGTCTTTCCCCTGTGTGATGCTCAGCCTATGCGACTTCATACAGAAAAGGCTTCCAGAGCCCTGTGACCAAGGCCCATCTCTGCCACAGGCATCCCTGGGAAGCTGTTCAGCCCTGTGCGTCCACTCCTCTTCCATAAAAATGGGAATGCTCTGCCGCTTCCTTCCCCCCACTTCTCACCTCCCCTGCATAGGCTATAGATACTCTGATCTGCAAAACCTTTGCTAATACAGTGGCCAGCAAATGAGAGCGGGATGTGTTCAGAGGCTCTTTTATCATGTATATTACTGTAAGTATCCATAGGTGGATAAAACAGATGGGAAAGAACTGTGAGAAGACTGTGATTAGCATAATTGCTAGTGATCACATCAGACAATCTGCGTAACCACAGTCAAGCATTTTTATAAGTATTGCTAGGGAGATTAATAAGAAAATCGGTGTTGGGAGAGCCACTAAAGCAGAAGTTATATTTTTTCTGGGGGGTTATTTTAGGGCTCCATACAGGACTGAAGTGTACCGAAATTCTCATGGGTATTTGTATGACAGCTCTTTGCACAGAAGCAGGTACAAAGCCCCTTCATTGCCCCCTCCCATTTTACTGTAATTTGTGACCACTTTAGATATGGTGTTCCCAGCACTTCCCTGTATGAATATCTTGTCCAGACACAAAGACTTCTAGAGGGGGAAATCGGAGGAAATGGGCATGGAGGAAGAGGAATCCCACAAAACCCACAGTGAGTACTAGAAGCCTCCCTTTGAGAAAACGTAAAACAAAAAGAAGCACAAAAACCTGAAATACAAATTAAAAAGACCAAGTTACCAGGTGTGTTTGAAGTCCCTGGCACTCCCACTGGCTTGCTCTTTGATCTAGAACACCTCAACAGCACTCTTGCTCATCCCATGCTGTCTGCAATGTATCGAGAAGCTTTTATTTCTCTCCTTGAATGACAAGTGCTGAAAACAAGCGGGTCCCGATACAAGTTGGACTGCTGGATGTTTGTGCCAGTACAGGTACCTATCGTGATAGCTTCAGTAGTGGAGCTAAGTGACACTTCCAGTGTGCAACACTGAGACTTTTTGAGAAGCTGTCACACTTGCACGTTCAGCTGAAACAAAGCCCCAGCCTTGCACATGTGTCTTTTCACTTGCTCCATAAAATTCCTTCATGGTTTAGATAAGATATAAATTGGGGGATTTGTACTATCCAGCTGTACCCAAAACTTTTTCCAGCTTACACTCCCAAGGAAAATTTGGCAGAAAAATGACATGCTAAAATAATAAAAAATAGTTAAGCATGAGTTTTCTATGGCAAAGCAGCAGCAGACACTACAGGGAACGCAGATGGACTGGGTTAGGTTCCCCCCCGCACAGTGTTTTTCTACTTGAAGGTATATTTCTGGGGGCATAAGCCCCCCAGGCGGGGGGGCACCCCTGAATAATCCTGCCACTTGGGGGCAACGGGTTTTTTCTGCCATGAGCCAGCCTGCTCCGCTCTGCAGCTGCATGGCTGCGGTGACCGCCAGTCAAGCGCTGGAGCCAAGCCGCGTGTGCTCGGCGTGCAGGCGCTGAGGGCTCCGGGTTCAGGTTTTGCCAGTTCTCCACAAGAGCAGAGCTATGATGCCGATTCCCAGCAGCACCTCTGTCATCCTTTTTGTTTCCTCTACACCTTGCCGTTTCTCAATCTGGGGCAGAAATGCGAATCACCAGCCTCTGTATACAGATTACTTAATACCTTACTTCAGCTCTTGCAGTGTCTCTGTTTGTTTTGATTCACCAGTATCTACCAAAACCTTTGTTATGCTCTTTTCTTAGTCCCTTGCTGGACTGTGTCAGCCTTCTCTTTGCATTTCCCACTGGTTCCCTTTCCACTGAGTTACCCGAGCATGCAGTGTCCCGTCCCTTCCATTTGCTTGTTAAACCTTTTCACAGCAGAGCCGCCCTTCTCTCTTCCCCTGTACTCCATCCAGCTCACCCACAATGACTGCACCAAGACCCTCCTGTTGGAGACCTACAAACACAGACCCTCAGACCCTCCTCAGCTTCTCTTCCTCTTTAAAATTCTAAACTTTTAGATAATACCCACAAAAAGAAAAACAACAAAACCAACACAAATTTAACTTCAGTTATGGGTCAGGCTGACCAATAGCTGTATTCACCCCACACGCCTGCCGTTGACGGATATCAACCATCCATCCGTCTCAAGTACGCAAGGGAAGAGCTGTCTTTGTACAGGACCTAGTGCTATGGCTGTAACCCCTAAATAGGGCTCACAAGGGCTGCAGAGCACAGGCAGGACCTCTCTGCATTAAGAGCCTGTTAGTTAAGCTGGGAAGTTGAAGAAAGAAGGCAGAAAATTAAATATTTCTAGCTCTGCAGCCAGAACCGACTCCTCACGCATGTATACTTTTTGATGGTCCAAATTGCATGGTCACACACTTTCCTTTCTTTTCCTTCAGAGAAATGTTTCTTTATGGAGCTCTCAGTACTGATGCACACAGAGGAAGATACGGCTTAGAAAATCTCACATGCACGAATGCCGCGACTTCTCCACTTGGCAAAGTTATTGGCGACTCCAAATGTGCCTCTTCTAATAGGAACACCAGGCAGCAAATCCAACAGTGCCTATACACCCTGTTAATAACAGTACATCCTACGAGACCTCCTTCAAGCTTTTCTGCATTATCCTTTGGGTGTGCCTGGGGGACAAAGGCAGATGTCCGGAGTCCCACGAAGGTGGGGAATCCAGCGCTGCTGCTCCTGAGGCGCTCTCATCCCTCTGCAGTGCCGGCTCCGGTCTGGCCACCACCTGCACCCGAGGGCTGGGAACCGCAGAGCAGAAGAGAGGCAGCTCCGATGAGATTCCCAAACTCAAAAAAGCCCTGCTAAGCGGCACACTCCCACTCTCCCTATGTGCATCTTAGCACTGCAACCTCTTCACATCTCACGAGCTAGCGTGGAACAGATGCGTCCCCCCGTCAGAAGGCAGCGACACCCCTCCCTCCTCACATGACTCATATGATGTCAGAGCTGTCCTTGTCACCGACCCCAATTCGGGCTCACACGTCAAGGACACGCTCGCTCGGTGGATCCTCTCGGCACGACGGATCGTCCATCCCCTCTCCCTTGGGCTGCCCACATCCCAGCTAAGGACTGAACAAGGAGGACTTTTTGCTAGTTCAGCAAACTCAGCTCCTCTGGCGGCTCCAGCAGCACCAAAATGCCAGGAGAGGCGGCAAGGTTTCCAACCTTTGGCAGCAAAGTCAGCATCGCAGGGCATGGATCCCCCCTGCCCCCCATAATGTCCAATACAGAGATGCAAATGATTTTTATGGAACAGCCATGTACTTTCATGTGATCTAATATTAGCTGTGCTGTATATAATTATTTTATGTAGTACTCTGCGTTCTGGTTGCGCTCCCATCGATATGTCTAGTAGATATTTGTAGTTCCCTAGTAATTTAATAGCTAGTTTGTGCCCTAAAGCATAAAAACATTTCTACCCTATCTAAAGTAACCGTGGGTGGTGTTATCCATATAAAATCTTTGAGTCCTAATGAGCTTTTGTTCTCAAGTTATAACCCAAAAATACATCACCCGGCTGTTCCGTTCTCTACTGAAGATCCTCACTATGATGTGAAAGGAAAAGAAATTAAAACCTTAGATAAATGTGTTTGATCTACCACAAAGTGGGAGAAGACACCCCTCTGTATTGTATATTGTTGGGATTTTTTAACGAGCCCAGCTTCTGTTCATTGCTAAGTGTTTCAAGGCTGAAGATAAGCTGCCTTTTTGCAGACCTGGAGCCAGCTGTGGCTTAAGCTGCCCAGGCAGGAGATGCTGCTGGCCCTGTAGCGAAGCCACCGTGGCCGCTGGAGCCAGGGCACGATTCCGCAATGTGGCACGGCACTTGGGGCTCCTACGGGGAAAAGGCAGCAGGCCCCCGTCCCCCTGCAGGGTTGGTGGTAGGAGACCTCCCACCTCCTGGCCTGGGGAAGATGAGGCTGCCGAGAGCCGATGGAGAAAGCCCCGCAGCGAGGCTTTGTGCCGCCTTGCAACCGCGAGTGCCAGGGACGGCGGTGACGCCAGCGCCTTCCTTCGCCTCTTCCTTCACTCGCTGTCACTGGCGGCCGTGGAGCCAGGCCAGAGCCCGGCGCTCACCGGGAGCCAGGCTCGAGCCTGCCTTGGCGTGCCCACCTCTGCTCTTTAGGAGAGGGTACAGGCTGTACAATACATCATCTGTTATGCAATTCGGCCTGCGCCCGGATCCGGTTCGCTTCCAGGCGGCAGGAATACATCCCCCCGGCTCTCCCCCAGCCCCATTCAGCCCGGCCACGCGCTGTTTGCTACCCGGGCACAGCGCGGTGAGGAGCTCTGCAGCTCGCAGCGAGCCGCCCGCGGGCAGCAGGCCGGGGGGCGGCGTGCCAGGGAGCCAGCTCGTGAGGGAGGCCTCGCTGGGCCCGCTTCAGCCCTGCCGCTGCTCTCCTGGAAGGAATCGCGCTCGCCGCCCTCAGCATCGGGTCCTTCTCCCTATCGCTCTCAATTATGCCGAGTTTAAAAATGAGTGTCCGGAAACATCGGTGGGAGAAATATCGCAGCGTTTGTCATCCAAGAAAGAACCAAAATGCGCTTTACCAGCTAGGTATCAAAGAAAGCCTGAGATAAAATCCCTGGATTAACAACTCCACACAACCAAAGGAAGAAAAACAAACAAACCGGTTTTGACCTCAGAGGCTGACACCCATCTCCAAACACAGAAGAGAAAGTGCCTCCAAGGGTAAAACCCGGCTGCTTTATTAAAAGTGAACAGCAAGCCAAGGACATTCAGCTAGGAAGCAAATAATTCCCCATCCATTGAAGCAACAGGTAGAAATGCCAGCAAATCCTGTCTGCTCTGTTCAAAAGAGATTTTCTAGTATCTACGCTTGGAGACAACGAAACCTAGATAGAGTATTAGCTGTCATTAAAAAGTAAACGAAGGCAGTTGGAATTAATTCTTCCACTCACAGTTCAGAAAGATTTTGGCATTCAGCACTATCACTAAATCCCAGAAGTAACAATCAGCAGGTAATCTGTTCAGTGTAACCAGATAGTCCCATCACATACACGGATTTAACAAGTGCAGCACCCCAGAGAGATGCCAATTACAAGATAATCAACTTCCTCCTCCCTTTACTCTGGGGAAAACTTTAATAAAACTGCAGTCCAGCCCTTGCCACACCTTACAGAGTGCCTTCTCTTACTGCCTGGAGTAAACAGAAAGACATGAGAATTAGCCGTCGATGAGAAAACAAGGATGCTGGTCTGCAAAATAAACAAAATTAAAAGCACAAATATTTGACTTTATAAAATCTGGTCATTCCACTATTTTTGTAGGAATAAGAAACAGGATACCGTGCCATAGATAACATAGATTATCACACTGCTTTGAGTAGCTCAAGGAGTAGGGCAGTAGATTTGTGGGCTTAAAGAAACAACTGACTTCAACCAACATCTCCATCATCTCAGGTGAAAGCTGTTGGCAACTTGAAATATGCCCGTTCTCTCTCTCTCTCTAAAAAAAAAAAAAAAAAAAAAAAAAATATCCTGGACCACAGAAACATACAGACAAAAAGTCATCAGAATTGTTGAGAGATTCCTATCTCAACAAGCTGTATTTTCCTATCATGGGAATATTTTGTTGCATGCACTCCCTGGAAGTGTAAGTCCTTCCAGCACATACTGCACTGCGATGCAGCAGAAGGGCAGAGGCTGACGGGCTGTTTGGGCAGGCACTTTGTGGATCAGATACAGACGTTCGGAGCAGTTTGGAGCAGGGCAGAGACCCTGCCCTGTCACACAGCCCTTCAGCACATTTAAATGTATTACATGCTATAAAAATAAATAAGTAAAACAAAAATAAAAAGATATAAGATACCCAGGAGTCAGAAGAAAAGTTCACTATTAGCATTCAGGTCTGTAACACCACTGCATGATTGCTGTACAATGGTGCCTGCAATGCCCCTCCCTGACAGCGCTGGGGCTCCATGTGTAGAGTCACTTCCTTCCTTTCCTTTCCCTTCCCTCCCACCTCTCTGCCTCTTGCCGATGGGCTGCTGAGTACGTGCCAGGGTCTCTGTCAGCCCAAGAACCTTGCGCCTCCAGCATCCCCTCCGTTAACAAGGAGAGGGACCAAAACGTACATATCCCTCATCTCCCACGTCTCCTCCCCCTCTCAATTATCTCCCTCTGTTTTTTAGCCAGAAAAGTTAAAGAAAGCAGAGCAGAAGAGATGCTGAATGATAGCCACACAGGCACAGTCCTAGAGCGATAAAGGGGTTAGACAAGTTGCATTCATCCCTCACATCCTACAGCTTCACTCTCTGCTGCTCTTGGTCCTTTCTAATTTCCTGCTCTCTCTCACTCCCCCTTTTCCCTTCCTGCCTATTTCTTTCTTCCTTGGCTTTGCAGCTTCAGCCTCCCTCACATTTGGGGCGTTTCTTTTCTTCTTTTCCAAATGCCTCTTCTCCTCTCTCAGATCTCTTCCAAATAGCCATCCTCTACAGACCTTAACATCGACTCTCCTCATTCTTATTACACCGAGCTGATCTCCTTTGCTGTGTATTGCTCATGCTGCATCTCTCTATTTTATAGAGCATTTACGACACCGTGCACATAATATATAACCGAGCATTTCAGCATGGAAGCAATTGCCTCTAACACTGAAGTAAATCTGCAATTGACAGTTCTAAAATGCTTATAACTGCAGGACTGTCTTTCATAGACTCACAGATTTTAAGGCCAGATGGGACCATTAGATCATCTAGTCTGAGCTCATCTGAAAACCTGCTCTGGTTCTTCCCTAATAATGGGTGTCCATGCGATGCCATCAGGACCTACCAGCACAGCATCCCAGGATCCGTATTTCAGTTGTCACTATGCGCAGTGCAGCCAGCGTATCAGCTGCATGAAGCATCCTTCCCACCTCCGAGGCACCCAGCAACTCTCACCTTCCTCAGGCAGCCCTACTGCACGAAGGAAGCAAGCAGGTAAGAGGGGAGCCAAAAGGGAAGGAAGCTGGCTGCTTCAGAAAAAAGCCCCCAGGGCAGTTCTCAGAAAATCACATATTCCCTTTATGTCATTCCTATCGCAACACAGCCTAAATTTAAGTTACAAACAAAAATCAAAAACTCAAACAGCTCCTGCACAAAGAAACTAAATGAAATACAACAAAAAATAAAAATGCACGTGCAATATAGCCTGTGCTCACACTCTCTAATCCCCTCTGGTTTCTTGCCATATTTCATATTACTGTTTTTAAAAAATCCCATTTTTATTTTTCACCTTTTTAATACTTACTAGTGCTATGTTTTGCTATTATCATACAACTCTGAAAACCTAAATAATTTGTTTACATGAAGCTCTCGAGTTATATTTAAAAAGCTGGCAGAAATTCTGGCATTTGGATGGCTCGGGTATATAAATAGGATTTTGTCTTCAATAAATCCTTGTGCCTTTCACGTACAAAATAAAACACACAGGAAAAGTCAAAGATCAGCCAAAAAAAACAGAATTTACATTCAATTAGAGAATGTAGTAAGTTATCTAATTTGGGCTGCACATAATGGGAACTTACTAGTAATTTATTTGCCTGTCCCCCTAATTTCAGTATCTCCCAAGAAGACTGCAGCAATTTTCTTGTTTGCTTCCAATCCACAGGTTTTTTGTGTAGGTGTGTTTTAATGCCTTTTTCCCATTTCTGGTGTGCATATCTGCATGAGAATATGTACAATTATCATCTTTAAAAGGCTAACTTAAGCATCTCAGTTTTAAATGCTGTTCTCAAAGGGATAGCTAATTTATACTTCATTCCTTGACTGTTAACTGGATCGGGAAAATAGAAGTAAAACCAAATTATTTTTGCCAACTGATTGCTTTCAAAAAAATCTTACACTAGCCAATATGCAAATTTCTTAATGAAAACCATCCTGGGAATTTATTAAACCGTTCATACTGAAGAAAATTACTTTCATTTACATTGAAAAGTGAAATACTCTATCCTGACCTATATATGTGCTTGCCAAGATTCTATCTCCACTATACTCAGAGTCTTTACCATGCTATCACCATGAAGAAGAGCAATTTCTCTCTCTCTTCCCCCCCCCCTTTTTTTTTTTTAATAAAAAGGCAAATAATAGGCACTGCCAATAGCCATTGTTGACCCAAGTCAAAAGTGTTTGAAATTAATTTATCCGCTTTGGATGGTGTATAAATTTCTCATTACGAGTGTCAGTGATGGACAAGAAACCATTCCAAAAAATGTATTGGGTATCATGCCAAACTCTGTAATCAAGGTCTCTTGCAGAGACTCTGGAGTATACAAAGGGTTTCACACAGTCAGGAGCGTTAGCTATGCATGCTTTCCCGTTGCCCGGGCTCAGCCAAATACTCTGTGAGAACAACACGTATATACACTTTGTTTTATTATGCCTCGCAGATGCTTTTTTGTTTTATATTTCAAGCTTTGTCAGGTCCAATGTTTGTTCCTTCTTCATCCTTCAGCCCTCCCTCTTCCCCCTGCCCTCCCCCAGATTTCAGAACAGCTTCCTAGACAGACCTGGTATCGATTACATAAACTGACTTTCTTGGAAAGTAAAGCATGTGTGTGTGGGGGGGTGGAATTGGGATTTCTTCTACTTGCAACCGAAAATGGCAGCCGTTGAACAGATCTGGTCAATGACAGTAAGAGAATAAGCCCAGCAGAAAGTGGTAATATATTGTGTTACACTTACGCCAACTTGCCAAGTCAAGTTCTTTTTCTCAAGCGCATGTACAGTTTGTTCTTGCTATCCTCAGTTAACTCTGCTCTCTGAATAGAGGAGATGGGAACCGCTCAAAGGCCACAATAGCATGTTCTACTTAAGGTTTCCTCTCCACACTAACCATTGTGGATAGCACCCTTTGTAACTACAGTCAAGCACTCTTGAATAAGAATGCTCTCATTAAGGATATGAAGCGACGTTTTCTTTACCTTGCAAGAATTCTGTAAAATCACATTTTCCTCATTACAGGCAAAGTACCTGCTGCTAAAAAGCAGCACAAAGTTGGCTCAATTTCCTCGAACAAATTTGAAGCTTCCTTCAAAACTAGCAGCAAAAGAGCATCAAAATGACAATATTGTACAAGAAATGCATCAAGAATGACTGATTAATCTAAGTTTCTATGGGAACGTGAGAAATGACATATTGGATCAGATGAGTGGCCTGTTTAGTCCAAGATATGCTGTCAGCTAACATCATATACTGCAGCACGTGAAGGTTTAGTGCCCCTTATCAAACAACTGTCATCAAACACCTAGAAAACAGGTAGGGCAGCTTATCTCGAGAGCAGATCAGTTGATGCTCTGAGGCAGGTAGGCTGAGATGCTTTTTGTATTTGGTGTATGAGAAAAAAATAAATAATCAAGCAATGTTGCTAAAGCAATTTCGATTTTATTATTATTTTTTAACCGCTCAACCTTGGTAACACTCCTTTCTCAAGCTGAGTTTTCCATGCAGGGGAATCTGCCAAAGGGTGGGTGGTTTAATGTCAAAAATTGATCCAAATTTGATATATTTTTTGGAAATAAGGAAACACATTCTTGAATATTATGCATTAGAACCATTAGGATGAAGACTGATCTAGCAGGTATTTTCTTCTTTACAAAATACTGCTTAAAAAACAGACAAAAATTACTACTAAGACGAGGTTGGATCTTTGATTCAATTAGCTGGTCAAAGAGGACAGTAATGAAGTCTGTCAGGGCAGTATATTTATTACATGGTAGCTTTCAAATATAATCAAAACTAAAACTAGTAACAAGATACAGGTAACAAAATATTACGGGATGCTAAGGTAAAATAACACAGTAAGGCAAAATAATAAGAATAATGATATTGTTAACAGAGAAAAGGTGGATGAGTCCCTTCTAGTGTCATTCATTCTAATTTCATAAGAAAAACACATGACAATTTCAATGTTTTCCTAGTGGATTTTGACTTTTTCCTTACATGATTCTTCACTCCAAAGGAATTCATTCCTAAAAACTGCCCACTACAGAAGTCCATCACCATGTGTTTGTGTGCCGGCAAGTGGGGCCAGTACGTGTTGTCATTTTAATCACCAGTTCTGCATGTTTACCTTTAGGTTCAGTCTAAGCAATTTTTTGTTTGTTTGTAAAAATGACAACTATAACATCTCAAAATGCACGGAAAAAAATGAACAGGGAGAATCTCTTCCTTTATGAAACTGCAGAATATTTTTTACTACAAAAATGTCTGTGGTCAATTCCTTCTGCTACATATGTCTCTGACAGTTCTTCTTTTTCATCTATAGAAGTGAAAAACAACCTAGGAAATTCTATCAAAAATGCTTTTAAAGGATGTATTGAAACTCCACAGATTAAGACATGTAAAACAGACTGGAAATTATTTTCAGCAGCAACCTTAACCTCTGCAGAGACAATCTTTTAATTACATCACCATATACCATAAGAAGAACATATTAAACAGCACTAAGCATTAGGAATAACATAGAATAATGATAATGAAGTGGCTGGCACAGTTTGCCCATCCACATTTGCAATTAAATTAACTTTCTAGTTAAGCTAATTGTTTCTGGCATGACAATATGGAGCAGTCAGTTAAGACACAATTTCTTTAATCACGCTCTGTTTTCCTGTGTCAAACAAGAAATTGATAGAATTAAAGGCTGGATTCTCTGCAACACAGCATTTCACGTTGGCACGAGCATGGCAGAGCTTGCTGTGGTTCTCCCTGACATCTGAAAGCTTTGACCGCCCTCATTTGAGCCTCTCTGCTGTCCACCCAGAAACTGAGGGACTTGCCGGGGTGCCCTTGCTGAGTGAGGTTGCCCATTTGCATTATGGAAGCTGGAGAAGGTGCTGGGGAGGAGAACAAAAAGCCAGGAATTTATAAACCAACACTATTACCTATCAAATCTTGCATTTTCAGGACACTCTGAAGCTGGCACCCGGCCATTTCCATCCTCTACTGGCCATATCCCACAGGAGAACGGCAGCACTGAACTATGCCCCAGGTCCGGCTCAACTTAGTCTGTTGGTGCCTTTAAGAGTTCAGATTTGAGCAGTTTTACTAGGAGTAAAATATTTACGCATATTTGTTGAGAAGGAGCTTGAAGTTTGACTTTATGGTTGTGCTAAGCCATGGTTAAAAAAAAGTCATCTGACAAAATGTCTTGAATTAAATTGAATGTTTTCTTCAAAATTATTTTTGTTTAAATTATTATTTTAAAGTAAAATCCACTTGGTCTTTTTCACACTTATTCAAAGCCAAAGGGGAAGAAAGAATGTGAAAATGTTACTGAACCAATATATTTAAAAAAATAGAAAGTAAAAAAATCTAAAGGTCTTTTTGCTCCTGACACCCACGAGTGATTTAAAGAAAAACAAAAATCTCTGTTTTCCACTGAAACAACTTAATGCTCTCCATCCAAATCTCACTATCAGTCCTTTGGCACAAAGATGGAGGGACAAACAGAAAATAGAAGGCCACTTGAGGAGTTCAGACATGTTAACCTAGGAATTCACCTTGAATGCTCCGTGACTGCCCACCTCTCCCTGCAACATGAATACATGCCTTAGGAGCCCTCACCCATACAGCAGTAAGAAGCCATCACAGGGGGGTTGACCAAAACTTACTGAAATCTTGTCTAAGAACTGTTTCTCATTTGTGCTAAGTACAAATAAACATTAGGCTCCTCTATGGAGCAAAATAACCAAAACAATGGGAGAACATCCAAAGCATAAACATATGGGAAGTCTGGAATGAAAATAAACCCTGGAGCCTGGATGGTTAGGACCTTGATTGGTAGCAGAATGCTTGTTTTGGATGTTTGCGGGAGAATCGCAAATCAAAAGCCAAAAGGAAGCATCAAAAAGAGCCACAAAAGCATCAACAACATGACTTCGAGATAAACCTTAAGAAAGCGATTGGGACAAGTGCTGACTGAAAGAGATTGTGAGTTGTAAGCAAGGGAATTATCTCGTTTGATTCTACCTGGAGATACAGAAATCGTGACTTTGTAAATAAACAGGATTACATCAAAGATAGATGACTCAATCATCAATTGCTCTTCTTAACAGTCAAACTCTGGGCTTCCTGCAGCAGGGCTAAAGGGAGAAACCCCCGCGTTCTGGTTTCCAAGAACAAAACCTGTGATCTGGTATCTCTCCTGTATCAGGGCAGAACAAAAGGGAGTGCGCAGTTCAAACATGTAAAGCACAGGAGGAGTTAAAATAGCACCTGAAAACTCACTGGTAAAGATGAACCCCGTATTAGAAAGTCAATGGCAAAGTGCCCAAAGAGCCTAGGAGATGCAGCTGCAACAGTTGTGGTTTGAAATAACATTGGAAAGGGCTACAAAAGCTTTGACCAACCTGGAAGTTGCTATCTGATAAGCTGCAGAAAGGGCTCAGGGAACTGAAAAACGTCCTGGAGAATGGAAATGAACCAGTATCAACAACTCTGGCAGTGTGAAAGGAAGGGAGAGAAAAAAAACTCAATTTGAGTTGGGTGGGAACAAAACCTTTCCCTGATACACTCAAATATCAGTGAGGACCTCAAGGGCAAATTGGCTATGAACCAGCATGCAGACGTTCAGGTAGACTCGGAAGTAAAGATCAGCAAAAGACAAACAGATCCTGTATTGACTGCAGAATTTATGGTGGATCCTGAACTTCTTTCACAGCTGCATATCACAAAAGGAAACAGCTGCTGCAAACAGAAGACAACATTAGCAATTTGCCAAGATGTCTAAACCACAGTTCTGTATCTCAAATTCAGCTGAGCAATCCTAATATGGTTTGTGCCATCATTACACTTTGTGGAAGAGTGAGGACCAACCCAAGTCTATAAAGCAAGAGAAATTGACTACAATGTCAAGATGAAGGAATGCTGTTGAGGTCATTTTTAATCCTGAAGGGGAAAAAAATGCTTTTAAAGGAGAATGGTTATAAATACAGGATTAGTGAGAAAAGAGCACTGCACTGCAAGTTCCAGACCAGGCCCCACAGCATGACAGGCAGGAGGGGAACGCCCGCTGAACCAACCCAGGAGACACCAGCTTGTAGTTCCTGTATGAAGCTTAACAGTTACATAAAATATATATAAATATATATAATGAGAGAAGGGTACTTAAGCGTGTATTAAGAAAGGATGTGAAATGCACAAGAACTGGACTGAGACCTTAGTTATGATAGCAGAAATAGAAGAAAGGCGGGGGAATAGGTGATTCACCATACAGATCTTTTTTGCAGTGCCTAAGTCCCACCTTTAGGGGCAGGAAAAAAAAAAAAAAAAAAAAAAAGGAAATTACAGGCTGTGGCAGCTTTCCAGCAAATGAAAGATGAGGAGAGTTTGAAATTTGCTTTGAGATCCTAGATCTCCGGGGAACTTCAGCTGCTGAAGTTCTTCTGGATCTGGAACAAGATTAAATCTCTATCCATTTGCTGAAGGCTTCTGACAATAGTCAGAAGTAGATGGGGCAAAGGGGACTGCAGTGGCAAATTGTAGAACCAGTAAATTAATATTAACTACAGGAAAATTGAAGAGAGGGGAGCATGTGAACTCTCAGAAAACATATTGACTTTTAATCTGGCACCCTACCAAGCATTCAAAGAGAAACAAGAAAATGGTTTTGTTTCACTGGAAATTATTCTCATTCTGATAAATACATAAGCTGTACTTTCCTGCTTTAACACGAGCTATTTTCTGGGGAAACTGGCTACCCAAACAGTATCCTTCTTTTCAGCAGTGAAGTGGTAAAGAAGCCTTATGAGCCATGGAAGAAACGCATCAGAAGGATACAAGGGACCCTTCAGCCACAGCTCTGACTTTGTCCGGTTAAGAAAAAAAAAAAAAAGGCGACAGCATCAGGTTGTAGAAAACAACATGAAGTCATTTAGCACGTGCTTGTCTATTACCATAAAAAGTGTCCTAGATGCTGGTGAAAGCTCAGTCTGGTTTACTACCCTGAATCTTAAAAGTAGCTATTGGCAAGTGGAAGTGGGTCCAGAGGGACAGCGGAAAAAAAAAACCCACATGCTTTCACAGTAGGACAAGGACTGTGGCAATTTAAAACGATGGCTTTTGGCTAGTGCAATACATCGACTACATTTAAAAGTCTAACGAAGAGGGTATTACACGGCATGCCTCTCTCAGCCTGTTTGTTATACCTAGATGATATCCGGGTGCATGCTAAAGTGTTGGAACAAGAACTGATACGTTTACAAATGGCCTGTAATTAGCTTAAAGCTGCTAGTCTGAAACTGTCTCAAAAGAAATTCTAGGAGTTTGTTTCAAAAAGAGGTAATTCACCTTGGGTAAGCAGCATACGCGCCAGCTTTGGGAGGACGCTGTTCCTCTTGCAGGACTGCTGGTGTATTTTTCCGCATTGTAAAGCTGCTGAGTTGATTAGGGAAAGCATCCCAGTAATCAGCCAGCACAAAGTCAAGGTTTCCAGATTTGAAAAGGGCTCCCGTCTTGGCTACCCACACTGAGGCTACTGCATCCTGTCCACTCGTAATTAAAACCTGGGGGCAGATACAACTAGCTGCACACACAGATTGAAAAGAAAGTAGATTACTGAAAAAGTACAAATTGCCTGAAGGATATTATTGGCCCCTAAACCAATCTTCTGTCAGAGCTTCTTCCCCAGTCTGTGACTGCAAGGAAGTTTATGATGAGCATAGAAGCAGCTTTTGACGAGCAAATACGAGCAAAATGGCTCGTATTTTGGGAACCCTGACGTGACCAGAAAGGCAACACTACAGTTTCATAACCACCCAGGGCTGTGCCTCCTGGTGCCTGGCCCAGGGGAACATTACAAGGCTAATCATCTCTCGGGAAACACCATCATCTCCCCTTTTCCCATGAGCTGCAGAAGAACAAATGCTCCTGCTTCACACGTTGAAAAAGCATTTGTCAGCTTCCCAGGAAGAGGATCTCAGTACTTATGGCATAATACACGACATAAAACTAATTTGGTAAATGTAGCCCTAGGGATAGAAATTCCTTGAAATACCACTCTGAGTTGGCAGATGAACTACAGTGCAGGCAACAAGAAAATCAAGTAGGAGAAACAGACAGGACAAAAATCTGTGTATCTGGAGTGCTTTTGTCTGCACTGGTGGCCATAATCAGATGCTAGGGATGAAGAAGAACAGAGCAATCTTATTTATGTTATTTCCCACTCATACTCTCTCTGCTTCCAACTATTTTCAGCTCTGAGATTTCCTGACCCATATATAGTGTACATGCAGTTAGTAATTCTCAATGATTTTGTCTTTCATGAACTTAAAACGTGTAAATGTGTCACATCCACAATGCCATTTGGCAGTGAGCTCTGCTGGTCTACCACCCACTTCGTGAAGCCATTCAACACTTTGGAATATCCTTGCCCTCCTTTGAAGTTTTTCCTGTCCTACAAAAGCATTCAGCAATGAAAGGTCCAAAACATGAGTGCATTCAAGGTGAACCTTGATATTCTTTGTGTTGTCCTCAATTCTTTCCCTGGTAACTATTAACATTTCTTTAATCATTGTGGAGCACTGAAGATTTCACAGAGCTGTCATGTTCTCAGCACCTCGCTCCTTCATTGTAACAGTCGGCTCAGATCCTGCATCTTGTCATTATATTTGGGGAGGGTAGAGGTTCTGGGTTGTTTTTTTTTTGTTTTTGTTTTTGCAAGCCTTTTTACATAACTTGTGCTGGTGTCAAAGGTGATGGGTACCGTGCAGCTGTATCACAATGTGCTAACAGAGAAAGCTAACAAACAATAATTGCAGCTGATTATCTGCCTCCTTGTCATCTTCCTCAACATTACTTTTTTCATCAAATTTATCTCAGTTCTCCTACCACTCCCCCAAGCTTTTTGTTCATTTTGGAGCCCTCCCTATATTAATTGTTTCTTATTTGCTGCCTTCCAGCTCCCTGGTTCAATCTCCAGTCACGGTTTTTCCCCAGTCCTACTCCATTTCTAGTTTCCTCACGCATTTTCCCTCCAATTTTCTGCAAGCTTCTGTCCACCAAGCAACTGCATCAGGTGGTTTCTCTTTCAGCAGTGTGCTGAAGGAAAAGCTGAAACCCTCTCTCCACTCTCAGTTCTAGCAATTGGTACCAACCTACTTCAGACCAGCTGTGATCAGCGTGGGTCAGCGTGACTTTGCTTCTGCTCCTTTGATCTTGGGAGTCTCTCAGAGAGACCACAGGAGACAACTACTCGAGAGCTTACAAAGAAGGACAGATGTTCATGAGGACAAAAATAAGGCTTGATACAAGGGAGCTCCTTTCTACCGCTCTTCAGGGAAAAAAATAATTACTGGCCCAAACTCAACCCCAAGCTAAGCATGCATTGGTAACACAGACCTATTCAGAGAAAGTTGTGTTTTTCTATGCAAAAACACATTTGCTGTTCTCAGGCTTAAAACAACCTCTCTTTCTGTTCTGTGATACTTGGGGCATATTTGGCAGCTTCAATGCTCTTTAGGTTGGTGGTTATTTATGGAGGAGAAAACAACAGCTATATATTACAGATAGCAAAACCGAACCACAGTCTGGAAGAGGGGCTTGACCAGTACCACTGCAGGCATTGGAAACAGAATTGAGAGCAGAATAGATATTTTCCATACGTTAGACAAAAGGCACCATATATCCCAAAGCAGTGTTACCGCCTACACGTATGCAACACTGAACAATTAGTGATGCTGAATACTCAGAGCACCTGGCACTGCATGCTAGTCTTGAAATACAGAATGAGCAAATTGATATACTGACTTTAAAATATAACGACAAAATAGTATGGATCAAGGGAAGTGAACTCCAGTTAACTGAGCTGATATATACTAGAAAGCAGCAATGTGATAACTCTTTCACAAGGCCCACTGAAAAGAGTATATAGTGTAATAAATTAATGCTTAGCTTTCTGACAACAGGAAAAAAAATAGCGTTAGGAAAAAGAAAGCATCCTCCCCAAATCCAACTACTTGTGCTTTCTCCCTTAAGTGTGATCATGCTCCTCTTGATAAACTCTGACCATAAGTAGCATTGCACGCAGCAAACAAGAAAGCTTTTCAAAATCCAGACCCCGCCTGAATGTTGTGCTTCAGTGAGAGGTGTAAAAACACCCAAGGACATAATTTAACTAATGTAAGCACTTCAGAACTCCTAGTGAAACTGCTTGGAGTGGTGTATTCAGTTGTTTAAGGCTTCTTTTTTTTTTTTTTTTTTTTTTGTCACAGGCAAGATATATGTTTACATGGCAGACTTAATTGCTGTTTTCAGAGGACTAATGCTGTGTAAAATCATAGTCATCAATACAGCCATTTATTTTGACTATAATTAACAAATCAAGTCACAGCACGTTTTACTTATTTGCCAATCTGTTGAATATTCACACTGGCCCCAAGTCGCCTATTCATTTAGCAGTAAACATGTAGCCTAGCAACTGACTGTCAATATCAACAGTGGTTGATGAAGTTGTTAATCTCTGGAAGACTGACAGGTTAAGCCAAATTCTCCTATGCAAAACTCTCATTGTCTAAGGCTTGCATTAGCCCACAAGGATATCTATGTTCAAAAGATACCACATCTCCTTCTACTATTAAAATTAAATGAAGTGTGCTGGCGGCAGGAAAAGGCTATATGCTCTGCCTGCCATGCATGTTTTGCATGCGCCACAGCATCCAGCATTGTGTTTGCAGGATGTATTGACCATTGCTAATTTCCAGAGACAATTGAAGACACTTTTGCATCTGTTCATCATCCTGGAATAAACTATCATATAAGTGCACTCTGTGCACCAGAATATTGATGAGGTCAGGAGAAACAAAAATATCTCCTTTGCTATGCAAATCTGTGCTGGAACTACAAAAGGGAAAGCACGTAGGTATGGATAAAGAGCTTTAATCTGGGGCATTGAGAATCAAAATCAGAGTGAAGGAATTTAAAAGAAGTACGAGCAGATTGATTAGGATAACAAGACAAGAATATGATTTAGCCTGCAGTAAAACTCAACACACTAGGATTGAACTCAACAATTTTCTAATCATTTAGTTGTACAGCTCAGAAGTTCCACCAACACAGTACGTGAAAGACACAGACAGGCAGACTAATTATCTGTAAATATACAGCGAGGAGTTTCAGAACAGCAGGAAAACCTATTGCTTTGTGCTGCCTGTGACAGGCCCAAGCTGGATCACGCTGCCTGAGGAAAGTACTTTCCATCTCACTCTGATATTGACAGCCATGCCAATCGCAGACGAAACTCTTGACTGTAAAGTCCTACAACAGCAGCAGTGCAAGAATTATTTCATCCCTCCCCGAGTATTTATAGAAGAGCGATGGTTATCATTAGCAGAGAAACTGGGGAACTGTAGCAAGTAGGATGAAGAAGACCACCTACAGGACTTCTTGCTCCAAGACAAGCAAGTGTCGCTCCTGTTCTTACAGCCCTCCAGTCACAGAGGTGACAGTCTGTTACAGGACTTCACAAATTATTAGAAAACTGCTTTTTCTCCCTTAGTGTCTCATTCTTCCTAACAATTTAATCCCATTTCCTCTTACATGAAACAAAACTTATTTCTTCCTTTCTGTACCAGCCTTTCACATATCGAAGATTACCGCCAGGACCCCAGCTGGAGTCTTCCCTGCACCACGCCAGAGCACACCCACCCCCAACCTCTCTGTGACAGCTCTAACTTCTTGATGAGACATGGTGACCATGTCTGTCACTCTTGTCTGGATTCTCTCCATGTGGTCACCGTCTTTCTAGAAGCACAAAGGTACCCCAAAACCAGACATCATTTCAGGCAGAACAGTTACTTCGCTAATCTTTCAGATTATATTGCCATTTGTACATTCCACAGCAATGTTGGCTATTTCTGCAACAGCATGACGCTGCTTCAGGTTCAGTTTGCAATCCACAATAATCCCCAGAGATTCTTCTGAAGAACTGGTGCCTAAACAGCTGATCCCCGTCTTGCGTTTCTGCAGCTTATTATTTCTTCTGAACTGCCATCTTTCTATGCTTACTTTACAGAGTTTCATCCTGTTCTTCCAGACACTTTTCCTCACTTCTCAAAGCTATTCTGAACTTGGAAAGCTTTGCAGTCCCTTTCACTTTCAGTCTTCTGTAAATTTACCATGTGTAATATTTATTGCATCACTCAGGTCATGGTCCGATGAGAGCCAAGCACAGCTCCATAGAACACCATTCAATACATCCTTCTGTTTTGATACTCCTTCATACAACTAAAAATTATTCTCCAAACCTGTTTTCCCAGCCAGTTTTGTCCATACCTAACAGCATTTTCATCTAGCCCAGGTGTCCCTTGACACAGAGAAAGTCATGCAAGCCAATTTCAAAAGACCTCACTACACTCAAGAGACATGATGTTGATTGTTTCTTCTCTTTCCATGATGTCTGTTACCCTGCTGCACAAGGAAATTCAAGTGGTTTGACAATTCATTCTTGACAAATCCGTGCTGGCAGCTATTCATTTTCTTGTTATCCTTCAGCTGCTTTCAAATGTTTGGTTTGATTTTTTTTTTTTGTTCCAGAATTTTTCTGTGGACTGAAGTTAACACTGATTGGTCTGTATTTCACTGGCTCCTCTTTTTCCCCACATTTTCAAAATGAAGGACACTGTGTTTGCTCTTTTCCAGCCTCTGGTACCTCATCTATCTCACATGAACTCTCTAAGATAACACTAATGGCTCTGAGACTGCTTTAGGCAAACCTTTAAATATCCTAGAATGAAGTCACAGAATGAAGTCCATCACAACCAGTCAATTTGAAAACATCTAATTCATCTGTAACTCCCTAACCTGTTCTTTTCTATTTTTGGCTAAGATTTTATGCCTTTTCTGCTGGTTTTAACAGTACTAGTAATGCAAAAACAGTCAACCTTTTTAGTGAAGGCTCAATTAAAAAGGGGAAAAAAAAAGACTTCAGAGTCTTCCATTAGCAGCTTACTTTCTCTTCTAAGCAAAGCAGCAATCCCTGTCTTGACTGTCCTTTTATGAATGGATGTATCCTGAGGATGATTCCTCCTCCGAAGACTCTTACTAGTTGGATCTCAGTGCCTGTCCTTTCCTGATTTTGATGCTACATGCTTATCTTATTTTTTGGTACTCATCCCTGATAACCTGTCATGTTTCTACTTTGATGTTTCCTTCTTATTACCAGTGCAAAGCCCACTCTCCATCCAAGCTCATCTTTACCACTGGGTTTATCTGTGCTTGTACGATTATATTACATCTTTGAGGATCTGACAGCTAATTCACCTTTACTGTCAACTATTAAATTTGCCTCTGAAGAGATCTTAGCTATCACTCTCTCGAGTCCATTTTTGTTACATAGTTGTTTCGCCTCCATCTCTTCGCAAAGATTGTGAAATCTCATTTCATGCTCAATTTCACCCCAACTTGCCTATTGCCTTCATGCTCTCTGCTAGTTCCCCGTCATTATCTAAAATCAGATACATAAAAAAGCCTTTCCTCTGTGTGTATATCTTTGTTCAGTAGGAAAAAAGTAAGAACAAAAATCAAGGCTAAAACCAAATACCTTCCTAATACTTGTTGAATCATCCTTTTCCCACTGTAGTTTTTCTCCCAGGAGAAGACTGCAGGCAGTTAAAATTTCAGATGAAAATGTAATTTCCATGAGTTTTGGAAAAGGAAAAAAACTAAAAACACTTAATCTTCTTGGTTTGGTAGCTTGCAATAGATCATAGTCCCTTTAATCCCTATAAGTTTTCATCAGATCTCTTCCCTTCACAGCCTGGGCCTCAAGATAGCCACAGTCACAAATTCGAGATGCTTGGTCAAAGCATTTGCAAACTTTAAACTTTCATTCCTTCTCACATAGCAGCCCCAACGACTGCAGGGGTCTCCCAGCAGCACACATGGCACGCTACTACTTGCAAAGTTGCCCCCAGTCAGGAATCCAGCAAGCTGTGGTCCTTAGCAAGGCAGATTCAAGTGTTTATCATCACCTCAACCTTAACCTGAAATGTAATTCACTGAGTCCTGCCAGCATCTTCAGATATATGCTCCAAGCATCCTCTGAGGCATAACTGGAGCACCTGAACTGGGTGGTGAAGGAAATGGAAAGCTTTGATTCATTTTTGCACCGAGTGCCTCGTACCCTGTGGCACTCAGCAATCCCCTGCTGGCGTAAAGTGTGTCAGTGGAGCAGCCCGCAGCCTCACAGGACCCCACGTGAGCGAACCTCTGGGAAGGAAAGCAGTTGCCTAACATGACCCTGGGTATTTCCTCAAAGAGATGCAGGCCAAAACCACCGAAGTACATTCTGTTCCCTCTGCCAGAGGAGAGGCGGCTCACCCCATGGCTCTCCCTGACCGCCGCTGCCTGCTCCTTGCAGGGCTCAGTGCACAACAGGGCAGTGTTTGCGTCTTCCCTTTACTGCATCCCATCTCAGGTGAACTGGCTACCTGGAACAAAGTCTAAGCTACAGAAACACGCACCAATTTTTAGTTTCCTTTTTATTTCAGCTTAAATCGATGCATACTCCCTCTGTTTTAAAAGTTTTCTAGCCAGGAACCAATGAAACTCTTCTATCAGACTTCTATTCGTACAAGGAGATAGCACTTTTATTAGATATTCATTTACTCACTTAAAAGCTGTTCCACTTAAAAACAATATCCTACCAATATCGTCGCTGCCTGCGTTTATTCCTTTTATATAGGTTATTCTTCTATGAAATATTCATTCAAGTGGGCGCTGCTATATTTAGAATGCAGAGAAGTGTTTTATGCATGTAGTTGCTTTTGTATTCTTGCTATGCAGGCAATATAAAGAAATCCAGCACCCATTGTGCTCCAATTCTAAGACACGCATTTTGTCAATTTCCAGCAAGATTAGAAGTTCTGCTTCTACAGAAGCTGACTTTAAAGTTCAGGTGTCCAACAATAATATGTATTTGTTTGGTTGGGTTTTTTTTTCAGTAACTTTATTTTAAATTTGGTGTTTGTTTAAACTATTTAGCCAAGTAAAAGACGCCTATACCTCTCTCGTGTAAATCTCATCCCCTTCGCTTCACTGGTAACCATACGCAATTTTACTCTTCCCGTAGTTCTTTTTATGGTGCACAGATCATACCAGCTTAAAGTGCCTGGTATCTTTGTAACAGTCATTTTAAGCTGCTAATAAATTCTTAACGTAACTTTTTAGCCATGTGAAGCTTTAACAGCTGAACTACTTCTTGACTCATTTGGTAGGTGATTTTCAAACTTCACGGGAGAAGTATGGACAATAAAAATCTTAAGTAAACATTAGATTTTTTTTAATAAATAAATTATTTCAGGATGTCTGAATGTCCCAAGGTTTTAAAATGTCTCTCTACTTTTGTACAACTTCAGAGAAGGATAAATATAAACTTTCTGAGTTCATTTATTACTTTGAGTTGCATCACTCCTTTTGAGCAATAGCTAAGAAAAAGATAAAATAATAATAAAAAAAGAAGCATGATACATGCCCATACATGCAACTGGAAGGGAAACAAAATTTGGGAGCAACTATTATTTTCATGCAATAGCAACATTTTTCTTCACAAACTACCAAGTCCCCCATTGAGCATGAAGAAGATGAAGCTGCTAGTTATGAAACCGAGAACAGGAAACCTAACAGCTACATGAAGGTATCTTAAAAACTGGACATAACAGACACCCTGTTCACTTTCCCCATCTTTATGATAGATCAGGACATACAATCTGAACTCTTATTCTCCTGCATTTTCACCAAACAGCTCAGTGAATTGGAACAGCACCCAGTTTTCTGTTTCCAAACAATGAAACTATCTGGAAAATAGACTTCAGTCTAAAAAAATACTTTCTGAAGCCAATGTTACTCCTTTATACTTTGTTCTGATTGTATTGGAAAATTGTATTCAACTTTAGTTTTACACTAAGGAAATCCACTTAAGGCATAAATTCAAGTCATATAAATGGCCTACAATAGCCTGATTTTTATCCTCAACCTACAACATTTTTTAAGAGAAGCTGGTGGCACATAAGTAAAAATGGAATCATATTCACTCTGCTGACAGAAGGGATAATTCATATGTGCTTCATGGTCTACCCTCCAGAAAACAGGTTAATTACAAAAGTCAGGGAAGGAAAAGGAACAGAAAATCTTTTATTTACTGATTTCCAAAACTGGAACTGATAGCCCAGAAACAGAAGGAACAACATGAAAAAAAGAAACATTTACAAACTGCTATACTGATGGTCGACCCTGTCCTTCCAGGGCTCAGACACTGATGCTGCAAAGTCCAAGACAATGCTAAGTCCCTGGCATTCCTTTCCTTCTACACTTGAGTTTTGTGCAATCCAAATCTCTTAAGAGCTGAAAATAAGACTGCCATTTGACACAGCTAATGCATTCCCGTTTTACTGGGAAAGACCTGAGATGCCCTCAGTACAGAGAGCTTAGAAGTTGCTGAACTTTGTGCTAGCTGTCTAAATACTGCCAGTTATTATAAAGCAAATTTTATCAGAGTATTACGCATGTCTTACAATAGAGGAAGAATTAAACCAACATCCATAATATTGGGGCTTTTCCACTGACTTATGAAAACAAACACAAGTCTTGCATGAACAGCCAGTTAAAAAGGGAGAAATTGGATTATATGGTATGAGCTGTAAACACAGGCATAGATCTGTCTGTAATATGTGCTGTTGGCGCTGCAGGCTGAGTGCCCGAGTCTGGCTCATGAAAGTTAATACTTGCTCTCCTAGGCTCCCACCACATGGCTTGGGCAGAATCACTCGAACTTTTTAGACCCCTGTAACTCCTCTGCTAAAGGACTGTCATTTTCACTTAACAACTTCCCAGTTCATCTGGGGATTGACTTGATAATCCCCAGACTTTGAAAAAGCAGCTGCATTGGATTAGAAAACCTGATATGGAGTCCAATGAAGTCCGCTGAGCCTTCTTGCAGATGATGAGAAATCATAGTTATGGGTAAACAGCAACTTTACAACTTATGTAGTAGCCTTGTAATCTAATGTGCGTATGAGTATTACAGAGTACCAAGCTTTTTTGTATGTTTTATTTTTTAATATGTAGACATAATATAGTATGCTTGTAGTTAATATTACCCATAACTGGTGAAAATAAGGGCCAGATATCTATGTCATCTCTACAGCATTGTACTATGCGATAACAGCAAATTTTACAGGGGATCTTGAAACAGGTTAATAAAAGGTCAGCTCGAAATGGAACCACTTCTCATTCAGCAAAACCAAAGCAACCCAAGATTAATTACATTAGAACAAATTGAGACAAAGCTTTCCAAGATCTACTCACGGACAAAGTCTTAGCTGTGGAAAGTTCAGGGTCAGTCTTTATCAAAGTCCAGTGGATGTGTTCTTATCAAACAGCAACATCTTAAAACTGTATCATTTTTTGTTCTGAAAAATCCAGCTTAATCACACTGTAAACCACACCAACCAACGCAACAGGATTTAACAGGCAAATAGCATCAAAGAGCTCAGTGAGAAGAAATGTCCTGTGCTGAAAAGGAAATTAAATACTAGTACATTTTCAAGCGTATATCCCATCTGTTTTAACATTTGAAGTGATGGGACTCTACAACATCTGTTATAAGACAAATTGCAGCCTAATGGCCTTGCTGCCATAACAGTTTGGTCTCCTGGAATTCATACTCAAGTTCACCTTTTTTTTTAATAAAAAAAAAAAAAGGAAAAGCTATTATTTATCATAAAGAGCATCTCTTTCCTGAGGCAACAGAACCTCTATAGGTTTAAAATTTTAGAACAATGAATAAACACTGAGCCAAGACAACATTTGCGAGAATACAAACGAATCTTGTACATCTATTTCATTGGCTTTGCAAACCATTGAATCTGATTGTGAATATATGAGATTTCCCAAAGTCTGGACAGTATTTGGATTTAAGCCCTCCAAGAAAGAAAGGAAGAAACAAACAAAAAAATCCTCATCAGATAGTTGTAAAGGTGATTCAGTCGAGGGAGAATTTTTCTTATCAAGCGAACACTGAGTCACTATCCAGGAGGGTGTCAGGATGTACATTATCTCATTATACGCTGTCCTTCAGGCAATGGTCACTTAAGGTGAACGATATCACCAGAAGATCTATAGCTGTAATATAAACTGCATAAGGTGCTCCCAGCGTGAACCGAGAGGCCTGGCCAAGGCCCACTTCCAGCAATTACTCTGTGCCGGCCTCAGAACCCCTCGGCTTCCTGCGCCCGGTCCCTGCAGTGGGGAACAAACGCAGTTTTCCTCCTTGTGGCCGCTGGCATCAAGCTAATCCTCACGGCGGGTTTGCTACCTGAACCTACAAAGGGACCTGCAGGTGACAGGGCAGCATGCCTGGGCTACAGCCCCAGGGGACACGCGGGCCACCGCGATGCCAATGGGGGCACCCCCTGCAGCGCCAAGCTAACCCATACCGGGCACTGAGCAAATAAAGGGCTGAGGCACTTTTCTGTCAGGATATCCAACAGTCCTTGCGTTACGCAATGCTTTCCAGGAATTAATTTACATTACCAGCTTGCACATATGATTTTTTTTTTCTTTAAATGGAGCAAAGGCGGCTGTACTCATCAGGCAAGGTAAGGCACATGCTTCGTGTCTAAAGTGCGAAAGAGGTCACAGCATTGCTCACCGCACCATGAATACGAACACAAAAGGGCATTGTAAATTCCAAGGCAGAGAACAAAACAAGGAAGGGAGTCAGGTAAAACCATAGAAATATTACACGTATTAAGTTTAAAACCCAGATGAGAATTAGGTTACTACACTGCCTTTCACAAACTGCTACTTTTTATGTTGCAAATACTTCTCCATGATAGATGCAAATAAATTAATGCTGTCATTAATCTTTCCATTTATATCTTTCTCACTCCTTATGTCTGCTTTCATCGTTGCACTTACCATACTTAAGTATATGTTAAAGAGACTGTCATTTTCCCTTCTGTATCTACTATTTCTTCAAACAAGCACTGCTGGATTCTAAAGCAGAAAATGCTGATTTTTGATTATCTTTTGTTCTTCGTATAGGTTGGACTAAGATTCTGGGTGAAGGTATCCCACTGAAATACTTACACAAGAGAGGAAGATTGAATTAGTACATATTGCATACCTATTAAAAAAAATCTTTCATTTTTAGATTAAGCAAGACGATAAAAGAAGCCTATATTAAAATTTGAGTTTTGTTTTTTTTTTGAAAGCTTTAACATTGTAATCTTACAAGTCCCATTAGTAACCCTAGCAAATTTTTCAATAGTTCTGTGGAAAAGGACAACTCTGATAAGTAAAGGTTACAGGGCTGGGACCTTAGTCTGTTGAGAAAGCCTGCACTGAAAAGATAAGCAATCTTATTTCAAGGAATAACTCATTCACCCAAAATCTTAAAGGCACAAAAGCACAAGGTAGGAGTTATCCCAGGTGCTCTGCAGCCGTCAGCACAATACAGACCACCTGAGAAGAGGCGTTTCCTTGTGAGCAATCCCAGCACACGGACACCGCAGCTCCATGTTGCCTGTCAGTCGGGGGGTGCAATCCGGCTACAGCTGGGCACGGCATCAACAACGAGCTGCATCCCAAACGCAGAGCTCTCCTTCAGGTTTGGAATGGCCTGCTTGCCTGCCATGTTTCTGGCGTAATTATGGATGTTGAGCAAAGTCTAAGCAGCTCAGTGAACAGAATTAGGGTAGTGTCCAGATTTATCACTTAGCCACCGCTTGCCCTTAGTCTAACCACCCGGGCTAAAGCTTTCCAGCAGTGACTCTGCTAGTGGAGGAGAGGGCTTGCTTCCAACACAAACCTGCAGCATTACCAATCAGCATCACCCAAAACTCACACGCTCTTGTACGGCACCACAGAAGTCAAACCCCTCAAACTCTCACTATATCAGCAATCATCTTCTTTAGCTTTCTTTCCCAAACCCCAGTCATTATCAGGAACGTGACTGCCCAGTACTTCTCACAGGCAGAAAGAATCATAGAATCACAGAATTGTTAAGGTTGGAAGAGACCTCCAAGATCATCTGGTCCAACCATCCCCCTACTACAAATGTCACCCACTAAACCATGTCCCTAAGCACCATGTCCAACCTTTCCTTGAACACCCCCAGGGACGGTGACACCACCACTTCCTGGGCAACAGACACAATGAAGGGTCACACTGGGGTCTTTGCCCCTGTGCCTTTCACGCCCAGAGGCTCTGGTACAGCACGTTAGCACTGGGATGAGAAGCAGCACAAACATCTTCCCTTCTCTAGTATGATCTCTAACTTATGACTGCATTTCCCAGCATAAGACATACACTGTTACCCAAACCCCATCCCAAACAAATAGCCTGTGCCACATGAAATGCTAGAGAAGCAATTTTCATGAAGTAATCTCTCAGAATAATCCTGACATGCAAAACACTTGGGATTCTCTTGACTTGCTCTCTGCTCTTCCCAGGATTACTCCACCCCTTGGGTTACCTATTTAGAGAGCATATTTCAGAAGCCCTTGAGTGAGTTTCGGTATCAGTAGATAACATGCTATTAAATGCATTCTTACCCAACAGATTGCAATGGCTCTTGATTTTTTGATTTTACAAGTTTACAGCTACTTAAAGTTTACAAATGACTGCAAGTTTGTTCAATTATTTTTATTTTTTTTTTTATTTCACCAGCATCCGACTTAACTGGCTTTTCATGTAATCCTCTCTCAGACACTACGGACAGATGCATTATAGCGAGCAGAAGATGCAGAAGGCAAGTGCTGGCCACCATCTGATTTCCAGCATCAGGAAGAGGCTCCTACAAGACCCTTCTGATTAAGAGCAACAGGAACCTACGGTGCTGCTGCCACTTCGTGCTCCTGGTAGTGCGCTAAGTGGAGTTGCTCATGCTGCACACATTAGGTATCCAAATTGCTCTGCAAGGCTGATTTACTGTTTCCTTCTCTGAAAGGTATTTATTTACACTCAAATCTGGCCCTGCTTACAGAGGCAGAAAGGTATTTCTCTTCCCAGCCTCCAATGCACTGATTTCTTGCCATGCCACCCCCCCAGAAGAAAATAAATTTCAGCTCTTCTCAAAACATGCTTTCGGTAGGCAGAGTAAACTGAGGTAGCACAAACACAGGAAGGAAGGAAGGATTAGTTGAATAAAAAGCAATACAAAAAGTTAATTGCCCTTTCATGTCAATACCCATATTGGCAAAACAAAGTCTCATTTTCTGTTTGAAAGCCACGTGCAAGCAAGTCTTCAGAAACATACACTTGCGAGCTCTCTAAAGCAAATGGCAAAGATAAGGCTTATACACACAAGTTCGCCAGCTTCGTGGAAAGGAACTAAAACTTTCAGCGTACGGTCATTAAAATTTTTGAAATCTAGGTCCATATTTTCAGCTGCAGCCTGTGGTTGTATGCTGACAGAGGGAAAAAACAACACATTCATATGCACAAATGCAAATTCTGCACGAACACAGCTGGGCCCATGAATAAAATTTGCATGCACAAATTTAGAAGCGAGTTTGAGTCCAGATGAATGATTTGATCGTAAGAGCTTTAAATAAGCGTTTATGTAAGCAAAGCTTGGAGACGGCGACTATTAGGGAAGTGTATTAGCTGAAATAAATTACCAGAGAAAACAGAGCTCTTTTGGATAACGCGTGCAGCCCTTCTCCCCTTTTCCGTTTGCTGCCAATTTCTGCGAACACGCTGCAAGCGCCGAGCCGGGGGCTGCGAGCATCCCTCGCACAAAGCCAGACCCGGAGCGCCGCAGAGGCCCCGGAGCAGGCGGAGGCAGCGGCTCGCAGCGACAGCTCCCCCCGGGCTGGGAAACTTTCAGCCGTCAGCCCGGACAGAGAGGTGGGCGCTCGCTCCCGATCTACGTGTTGCCAAAACGAACGTACCAACTTATACGTTGACGTTTCACAGTATCACAGGAGCGTGCCGCAGGGCGAGAAGCCTGCTTGCTCCGCACCAGGAGGTACCTGCCTCGCAGCAAGGCGGCTCGCTGGCATCACACAGGCACCATAAGGGTGCACAGCGTTTGCCTTCAGGAATATTCCAACCATCAACCTGGAAGGACGGGGACAATTCAAACCTGTAGGAGCGATGAACGTGATTGCTGACTCCCTCGCCTGCTCCACAGGAGGAGTATTAGGGATTCCCAGGGACAGCAAACACCCACTTACTTCAAAACACGCCATGGTGCAAGCAAGGAGCTTGTGAACTTTGTGAGGGGCACTGTTGTTCAATTGTTTCTCAAGTACCAGGAACAAACACTATTTTCTTTTCTTCTTTTTAAGTAGTAAAGAAACACAGCACTAAATTCCCTCCCCACACCCCAAAATTTATCTGAGAGAGACTGACTATGGCAGCAGCGTTGAACATCGCAGCAGGGCTGCCACCACCACCAGGTCACCGTGCGAGGGGCTCAGGAAAGAGCACAGTCCGTGCAGCACACGTGGAGAGAGCCCAGCTGACCCGCGGAGGCTGCCAAGCCCTTGGAAACCTTGGAGCAAGGTCCTGCTACCTAGAGTGGCCTGAAGCAGCCTGGATATAGGCTTTCCTACGTGAACTCTGCTAGCAGGGCAGACCTGCCACCTGCAGCAGGTCGAGGTGCTTCAGGACACCTTCCTATCGGGGTTTTCCCCACGTGCAGCCCGGCCAGTACAGGAGAAACCGCAGGTCCCAGCACACCAGCCCCGCTCAAGCAGCGACAGCCACAGCCGCGCCACCTTCACCTCCCCGGCCGTGACCACAAGGGTTGACGGCAACACCTTCGCCGGAGCCGTAAGCCAGCGACGAGGCACTAATAACCCGAAGGAGCCCCGGTAGCCACAACCGGGCCGCGCATCCCACGCGGCGGGTCGGGTGCCCACGCGCACCCCGCCAGCCGACCCGACCGCCTCCGCTCGGAGCCGCACCGAGACGCGCGTCCCGCTCCGGCGCGAATGCTTCTCTTCTCCCCTAGGAGCAAAGCTCCTTCAACATGTGCCGTCTGCTGTGCCAGCGAGACCTGGCATAGCAGCAGGGTACAAAAGAACATCCCTGACACTCCATGAATATTCATGATTTATGAATATTCATTAAATTAGCATCTTTATGACTGGGCCACCAGATTCACAACTGGCGTCTCTGGAAAGAGGTTATTGTATTTTAATTAAATACCAGACAATTACTAAACAGTTATATTCTCTGGGATTTAACTGATATGAAAGGGATAGGTATAGAGCTACAAATGTTAAGAGCGACTCTCCCTCCACACACATTTAATGCTAATGAAAGTCATGTGTAAGCATTGAAAAGGGGGAAAAAAATCCTCTATATGAGAAACCAAAATAGCTTCAGATTATCTTTTTAATAGATTCATACTGTGTGGGAACCTTCAGCATTTCCCTGGTGCCTAAGCAGACCAGAATAGCAAAGTAGTTATTATATCTGTCTTCAGTGAAGAGACCACATGTTCACAGATATTTGTACAGCACCTAGCGCAACAGGGCTCTGATCCGTGCATCTGGCATCGCTCTAGTATTTAAATAGCAATAATAATGATATAAAGCAATCTTTGTCAATATCATGAGAGGACAATCTAATCTAGTTATCAGATTATAGCTCATTAAATGCCACACAGAAAAGGCTATCAACACTTCTACACATTTACTGGCCTAAAAAGAATTTTAAGCCATTAATTGCTTCCATAACGTGGGGTGAATTTTCAGCATGGTGCCTGGAAAATTAGGCACGCAGGCTGTGTAATTGTTAATGGGAATTGTGACCCAATTTTCACGCCTGGCACTGAAAGTTTGCCCCTTGCAAAATATTTACATAATTTGCCAGTAGATTTGCCATATCTTTTGCATGTTAATTTTACCTCAGTGACAATTCCTTGAAAAAATACTGCCACCAATGAATCAAGTGCAACTTTGACATTTATACAGTGCTTCCTCTGAGTTATCTCAGGCTACAACTTGCAAATGACTACATGCTGAATGTTCAAGGATACGCCGCTCACCGGTATATTCATTGCAGGGCACAGCCCTCGCCTGCCAGGCAGGGGAATTGATGAGCGCTCGGTCGGGCTCCTCTCCGTTTGGGCTCTAATTCTGCAGTGCTGCAGGATGCTTTGTAGCGCTCACACCTGACCCCAGTGCTTTTAAGCTTAACTGATTCACTCGCAACTGCCATCCTTGATGTTTCAGCACAAAGCCTACCAGCTTTTCTTCCCCGTAATGCACGCAATAGTCTGGATTTTGCATCTCCAGACCCCCAGCACCGTTCTGAGTTGCAGCCTAATGTCTGCAGCTAGGAGGTGGGATGGCTGTAAAGGTTCACGATTTCACGCAGGCTGCCTCTTAGCCTGGGAACACAGCAATATTTTGCAGACCACTTAAGTTTTTAAGTATCAGCATCTCTTTGCAGCTCTTGCTGGTAGTTTGGGAGGCCAGGAGACTACCGTGCCATTGGGAAGGAGAGGGCCATTTTGTCTTGTCCTCGGCTCCCCGACAGAGACTCTTTCTGCTGCTCCAGGGGAGAAGTAGCAGCATGCAGAAGCATATGGAGCCATTGCCAGCTGCTCCACAGGACTGACACCAGCACAGCTATGGAACAGCAATGAGCTGGAGAAGCAGTGTGGGCATAGATACGCAAATGAGCACACTAAGCCCTTCCCAAAGGGCACTACACAGGGACCTTTCATAACATAAGGTTGCACTCAGGCACAGAGGGCCCAATTCCAAGGGCAGGCCCAGGTAGAGCTACCATACCTCCGGGTGCGAGACGCACACATGGATGCCAAATCCGAGCTGCAGAGCACGTGCACCTGCTCTGAGCACAGGCAGCAGGACAGGCCACGGTTCTTCTGATCTGATTGCACACCATCCGTGCTTCAGCTAAGATTTATGAGCAACATATTCCCAATTCGGCAAAGCAAAAGGCACGCAAGAAAACAACACCAGGGTTTATGCGGTGTTTTCCCTAACCATTGGCTGAGACTAATGGTGGTGCTCATGCAAATGTGAGAGGTATTCCCAGCCCTGATCCCCTTCTGCCCCAACTCCTCCACTGCCTGCAGTCTCGCTCGGTCTCAGCGAAGAGCAAACCCCACAGCTGCCTGCAGCAGCTTGGAGCAGGATGCAGCCACTCGGAGCATGAACCATTTAGACAAACTTCCTACTCAGAGGGAAAGTTGTCTCCAAACAACTTGTCCCACACCCTGTTTTCAGCTCCTGTAAGTATTCATCTGCCCAGTGGTTTTAAGTGAATTTGTTTGCAGACTGGATGTTTTACTGAACAACACGTGAGTCAGAGCATCATTCATCAAAGAGAGAGAAGCAAATATTATGTGATAACACCAGGACCCCACCTGAATGAAAAGGGAATATACGTAGTCAGCTTAACATCATGCAGCAGAAATGCAGTTCACGTACGGGCTTGGATGTGCACATGGTTAAGTTGGAAAGCAACATGCATCCTTAGGAAAGGATTCTGCTTCCCCACTCAGTTAATCGCTTTTTCCTCTATTAGAGGAAGATGCTGCCAACTAGAACCCAGTTCCCAAACTGGTGGATTGTGGGGAAAAAAGGAAGAGCTACTGTCTGCAAAGACAAGCCTATGTACCGTGGCTCCGAAGACAAAGCAGCAAAGCAGGACACTTACTAGAACCGACATACAATCGCCAAGCTGGGAACCAACTGAGATTTTTTCCAGCCAGTTGTACCAGACCAGATCTGTTTGCCTCCAGCAGAACACAATCTATCCCAGCTATTTTTTATATGTGCATATATATATATATGATAGAACAATGTTTATAATATCAGATATTCTTTTCAGATATCAGTCTTTTCAAGTACTTTCAAAGTAACTTTGGAGTGTAAAGCTCCATTTGAAAGTTGATCTAGACATTTAGGAGCCTGCATAGCATTGCCTTCCAATGACACTTAAACTCCTAAGGGTGCCTAAATGACTCAAAAATGCGATTGCAGCACCTCTGAAAACACTAGTCTCCATTCAGAGATGAATTAGTGGTTCAGCCCAGGCCTGGGAAAGAGGTTTTTGTGTTTTTTGTTTTTACTTTTTTCTTCTTCTTAATTATGATGTTCATCCTGTGGCTTTGGGAAAATCATTAGTCTCCCTGCCTTGGTTTCTTCATCAGTGAAACAATTATGCATGAATTCCACAAGCTGTTCTCAGGATTTGACAATATTCATTAGATTGAATAAAAATGAATGCCCCGAAGTGTCAACTAGTATTATTTAGTCAACAGATAAAATCAAGAGACGGCAATAGGGCCTTTACAGCACTGCACCCCTGCTTCTAGGGGAGCCTCCTGTCCATCAGCCATTGCCTCGTCCTCCCTTCACAAGGTCCCCGGCCGCCCTTGGCGCGTCCCTCCTGCTGACCCGGACCTGCAACATTCAAAACCACTTTTCCCCGTTCAAGACTCCTACTCGTGCATAGTTGTCCTGGGTCTCGTCTTATTTCACTAGCGAGCTGCTTCGGGCAGGAAATGGGCCTTACCTACAGTCCGTATCACACACGCAATATTCCCCTTGGAGTCAGTGTAAAGTTAAACATACGCACTATAAGCCTCTGTTGGACCGGGGCCTACGCTTATAAACTGCTGCGTAAGCCTGTGTTGCCACAGCATAAAACTGTTGAGCAAATAAAATATTATAGAATATATTTTTTTTAAGATAGACCTGCCGCTCCATTCACACTGCTCCTCCAAGCTTCATGCAAGAGCAATATTAGATACAAAGCTCCCAGATAGGAGGACTGCAATGGGAAAAAATGTTAGCAATTATTCAAAGCAAATGTAATTTTCACACTGCCGCTATTTAAAACACTTAGAGGAGAAAACAGTTCATCACACTTGGAAAAAAAAAAGAAAAAAAGCGCAATATCTTTTTTCCGCCTCCTCCCCCGCACCTCACACCCCCCCCCTTTAACTTTTACTGGAAGTGTTTGAGGATCAAGAGATCTTCCCTGCTCATCTGAAATAAATCTGACATCACACTCAAAGCTTTTCAGCACTTATCCCGATTAGCCAGATAGTAAGAGGTTCTGCAACGGGATCTGGCTGGGATTAGCTGGTTTCCTGTGCTTCCCGTGTGCTACGTGCTGCTCTGGGGCACCCGCTGCTTTTTGGTGCTCAGAGCCACCAAGAAGTGAGCACGGCGCTCCCCCATCCCTGAAAACAAAGTTGTGCCGCGTGAAGTTATCGAGTTTGCTTTCTATGGCAGAGAGCGTAGGGATCCATTCACTGGATATTAAAGCTTTCATTACCACGACAAAACTGAACGCTTGGCAGCCTAAAGGTGGACACAAAATGTGTTTTACTAACTACAAGTCATTTCCAGGGGGCATTAATGAGCTGGTACATGATAAACCTATCTAGCTGGAGGGGACACATCACGTCTGAAAAACAACTGGATCATTTAATAGGTTCAGATTTCTTGGTGGGATCCAGCTCTGCCTTGCTGGGCTGACCCTCACTGAGGACCTGGGCACGGACACACCTTGATTTTAAATATCCCTCAGTCCAGTGAATTACACTAAAAATTGCAGAATGCACACATGGCTGGGAGTCAAAGAGGTCTGAGAAAAGAAAGAAAAAGCATTTACGCAACTAATTCCCCTTAGCCCTAGGCACAAGATCACATGCATTTAGCCTTATTTGTAAGTTTTCAGGACCTTACGTATCTGTTTAAGCCAGACCCCAAAGGAAGCTCAAAGAGAAGGAAAACACTGTTCCAACGCTCAGTCCATATGTAATACTTCTTTCAAATCCATCCCAAAACCTGGAATTTGCCTTCCTTGCCACACACACCTGCACCTGCCACTTCCAAATCTTGAGAAAGGTCTTTCAAATCATACTGCTGTATGACAAGCGCAAGGTGCTCCCCTATGATCTTCCTTTAAACAGCAAATAAAATGCAGTGCCTATAAGTAGATTAACTGCGCATTTTAGGAACTTACACTGTTTTCCTCCTAGAAAAAGAAGAGGAGACATTGCACAAAACATAACAGCCACACTTCCTGATGGATGTCTGGAAGTATTCTGGATGCTGCGTTGACAAAGGGAAATGAGGATTGAACTTAAAGACAAAGAGGAGCAAAGGGACTGAAACATCTGAAACAACTTTCAAACATACATTCATAACAAATGCCAAGAGGTTGGGAAGAGTTTGCGCGTACGGGAAAATTCACATTCTCTTGTCAACGTCTCGTCTCCCCACACCAGCCCAGATAGGGGCCGAGGACCTTCCCCCGGTCTGCCCACGCGTCCGGCAGTGGCTCCAAGGTTGCTCCCTGTCCTGCCCTGCTCTCCCTCTCTTTGTGCCAGGGCTTCAAACAGCACAGAGACTGTCCCCCAACATCCATGCAAAACACCAGGGATTAGCGCAAGCTAACCAGCAAGGCAGTTTCTCTCTCGATACCAACACCAAGTTTAAATGCTTTTCCAAAGTGGAGGTTCTAGGTCCTCTGGTTATTGGGCTAGCTACAGTACTGTGGCCTTCACGTACAAAAAGCCTGGACACTTTGCAACAGTGACCTACAATCTTAAAATCTCCCAATTTTAAAAACTTAGGCTGTCATCTGCTACAGATGTATGGCCACCATTGATCTGCAAGCACCAGGAAAATAATTTTAAAAGGAGGAAAGAATGAAGAGAGGGAGAACAGCTGCACTTCCCCAAAAAAATCAAACACATTTCATCTTTATCACTTTTTTAACTTATCACCTGAAGTGGTTTAGACACCTCAGCTGGGACAACCCCAGTAACCAGCTCTCGTTGAAGCACCCCAACTTGTGCATTTCTAGTTCAGCAACTTCTGGAGTACATAGAAATAGCTGCAGCTACTGTGCTTACCAAAACACAAATACCTGGGACACACTTTAAATGTTTTCTACATATAAAAATCGATTCCTACCATCATGTTCATCATCAAATGGTGAGTTAGTTGACTGACTTATCCATTCTCGGTTACTATTCCTACAGACTTCAGAAAGGGGCCTGGAAGGATTTTATGCTTTTATCATGCTAAAATAGGCGCAGGGGGTTCTGGGATGGAGTACATAAACCAATGGGACACAGAACCAAAGGATGAAAGATCCAGATTTTTGGACGATTTAGAAGCACCAACACATTGAGGACTGCATATAACTCTTCACGAGGGCACAGAAGGAATAAAATAGGTCACATAAATGGCTAAAAAATCTGCAGAGTTCAGATATGTCAGAAATAGAAGAAATACTAAGAAATGATATAGTTTGCAACTGTTACAGCTGTTAAAATAAACTTATTTTTAAAATGCTGCCTCTAATCTCTCCACTGACTTGTCTCCAGGGTTTAGGAGTTTGCTTAGTGCCAGGTCGATGCTTGGTCAGGCTATAACGCTTCATGCTTCTTGACACAGCTCTGAAATAGAAGCTTTTACTCTGGAGACAGCAAGCAACATGGAAGAGAGAAGTGGCAGGAATTCATATTTCTGTACCGTAGGCACTCAGTTGTCTATAGTGCTCTGTTTTGCAAATAGTTCAAGATTTTGGAGTTTCACGAGCTAAGTGCCTGGAGGTAAGGAAAGAGATGCAGATTTTAATTCTGAGGCTAATTTGATCTCTAATATGTTAATCTCCTCATATTTGCACCAACCTGAAATTCTGTTTGCAGAATGTGTATTAACATACAAGTTTAACCTGAAAACAAAATATATCACTTTCCAAAAATGCTCTTTTGCTTGCTTACACCCTACAGGTGAATTCCCCAGAAAGTTTCAGAAAAATATTGTTGGGCATTTGAGTCATACAAGAAGACAGAATATTTTTCAGTGCTTTTACTCTTCTAGATATTTTTGAATTTTAACGTGTTTTCTTTTACTCTTCTAGATATTTTTGAATTTTAACATGTTTTCTTTTACTCTTCTAGATATTTTTGAATTTTAACGTGTTCTACAGTGTTTGGGTGATGCAGCCACAACAGCCATCATTGCAGGAAGAAGGAGCTGAGCCTCCCATGTCTCATGCAGGCATCATTGCCAGCAGTGACAGGGACAGAGAAGACTGCTAGCATTCATGAAAGCAGCTGAGAGGGAAGAAAATGTCAGCTGTAGTTCATAAATTCTTACAGTTCTTTGAGCAAGACAAGACAAAAAATAACACTGAACCATTACCCATGCCAGGACATACAAGAAAAGGTTTAGGAAATACAAGAGAGAGGTGGGCCCAACAGCCAAATGCTACAGAAGGTTCCTGCAGCCTCCATCTCCATCACCTGAGCGACAGACTAGCAGGGATAGCCAAAACTATTTTTAGCTAACAAGGAAGGGGGAAGCTGATAATGTGTTAATCACAGCGCAAATCACGGATGCGTACACCAGTTCCAAGGTGTCACGTACATGACGAATGCAAGCACAGGGGGAAGTGGAAGGAATCCGTACACTGCTGTGAGAAGCCTCAATAATAAATGAGAAGAATCGGAAATGCCCGTGAATGCCAGTTTTGAAATAGCAGTGTAAAAATGCTATGTAACTACCTTGCTTACTCACAGTATTGCTTGTCGCTTGTGCTTCTCGGGTGCTAACTGGGACTCTTCTCTTCCACTTAGGCTGCAGCCCAGTGCACGCTAGTGAATGACTTACTTTTAGGGCAACTAGGAATATTATACATGCCAGCTTTTGCATGCAAGTATTGCTACTTTCTCAAGCTACCATCAGGCTTTTCTCCAAATGGCAGAACATGACCCACTAATTTAATCAGTATCAGGCGTATATATCACTAAAGAAATAAATATCTTCCATGGTTTTAGCAGTATTACCCTGAGATAGAGAAGAAAAAAATAAAAACTGTTCTGTGCAACAGATAAAAGAACGAGCCTTAAGAAACAGGGTTATTAAAAACCGTACCCTTCACCTAGGAATCCAATAGGATTGATTGTGCAATCACAATGACTGTCCAGTTACAGTGGGACTACCAATATACAATATCTGAGGGAAAAACGTATCTTTCACACTTCCTGTCTCCAATGTCCCAACTTTAATATAACAATAAAATCTGTCAAGATTCCCCTTCAGCATATTGCATCCCCCCTGTGAGGGAGCGATCAGTTTGGACTTTCTTAAGGTCTTTGTTCTCCACAAGGCAAGATACACTTAAGATGATCATCATTTTATTAAACAAGTATTAAATATGGGTTTTTTGTTTTGTTTTGTTTTTTATAATAATAATCAGTTTAGAAAGACATATCTATCCAAAAGTGATCTTTTTCCTGCCTTGCAGAAGAACACTCACCTTATCCACACTGGGATGGAGTAGCTGAAAGAATTTCCTCTCTGGATGTAGAAATGTTGCCTCTTTCCAAGTTCCATTTTCTCAGTTGTTGAGTGATTATCAATTATGTAACAGTGACATTTTGTAAAAGTGTCATCTGTGGGTGGTAGTGAGTTGGAAGTAAGAGAATGTCTTCCACAGAAATGAACTTGTCAAGACTGGTCATTAGCTGGGTTTTGGGGCCATGGGAAATGCAGCAGTAACGATAATAATACTTTTTACTTCCCCACTATCCCCTTTCTAGAAAATGAACCAGAGAAGATTATGTAAAAGCCTCTGAACACATTAGTAAGGTATTCTAGAGCATGGAATAAAGCAATTTTTTTGTTGTTAATACATCATCAAGTCACTCAGGCAATTGATTTTACATATTTTTCTAAAATATACAGCGAACAGTTTAATTCTGCACCATAGTGCCCCCGCCCAGTAGCTTGAAGCTTGGGGTGTCGGGGAACAGATCAAGTTTCCAATTCCTATTCTAACTCTTACCCGCAGGGAGCCGCACCACAGCATCTTAAATCCTGGGTCTGTGTCCTAGTCACTGGGCTGTTTACTCTTCATAGATACTGGGGTTAAGAGGGAAAATACCCTTATTTCACTCCTTCCCTCCTTTGCTTCCTCCATAATTTCCTGGCAACTTAATATACTCATTTTTTCATCAGCATAAATAACTACTTACAAAACCTCCACATCTCACAAATGTTGGCCATTCAGCCCTTTAAGTGTCAGATAACTTCAGACTAGGAAAGCAGGCCCAGCTTTAAACTGCTGGAACAACTTTCCATTTACCATGGTTGGTAGAGATGATGAGTATAATTATTACAGTGACACCGTACAGGTTGTGTCATTCAGAAATTCAGGTTAGCTGACCACCATTTCCCAAGAAGGTCTTTGCATGTGTGATATTCCTGACTCGGTGAGCAGAACTCTTTCCTGTTGTATGAAACGATGACATGGATCTAGCTGCATGTTCAACTACATGATCCTGACAAATACAAAACAGCTCCTACACAAACTTGTTGCCAGAATGAATCAGATTTTCGGGAAGTAAAGGGCTGTCAGATAATACTCTTACAGATTAGCACACAAAGTATGTCTTAGAATAAACTCTTAGTTTCAGTTCTGCATCTGTTCAAATGACTTGACCATAAGCTCTAACAAGTTCACAGGGCCAAGATTTATTCTTCTTTCAGTGAAAACTCCACCTTTATCTTTGCAAGATATGGAGCATTCAGTAAAAAGTCATGCTGTGATGCCAAATTAAGCCCTGGATTCATCTAAAAAAAATCCAGTCTGTTTTCTCATTAAGTAACAAGCTGCTGTTTCTGCGCTCTACTATTTTCCCCATTAGTGTCTTTATTCCCATTATTTTACCTGTTCTACTCGCTCATCCATTTCTATTTTATATCATCCTGACTTTATACAATATTCCAGGTACGTACAATTTATTATACTTAAGCAATCTTTCCCTCTGAAGATTTTGCATGAGAAATCCCCACACAGTATTTCATGGACCTTGATAAGGTCTATTCACATTTCCGACACCAGAGATTGCTCTTCAGTTAAAATCTATTATTGTCACTTTACAAGCCTCTCCCATTTGAGAGCCCAAAACACTCTAAAATGAATTCCCCCGGTACATAAGGAAGTATTATGGTTTTTCCTCCATCTGTGTAAAGAGGGTATCTTCACCATCGCCCCGCTCATCCAATGAGCTCCATTTGAATAGGAGCCTCTGTTAGAGTCAGAAAGGCACAGAAGCAGTGTTTGTTCAGAGGATTACCCATAAAGCACCTATTCCAGGATCAAGGCCAGTGTCTTTTTCAAAAACTTTCCCATGGTGATATATCAAATCAGAGGCAGAATAAGAAACAGAACTAGCATCTCCTGACCCCTGCTGCTGGGCTCTAAATGCAGGAGACTACCTTTCCTCTTTTGCAGCAATTCATCACTTCTGCAACGCGATGCCTGTGAAAGGCTGGCATTACATAACAAACGCACATAATAAAGTTAAATTGTCATTGTGTAAGACTTATAGAAGATATTCATTTAGGGTTCATGTTTAAAAATAATATAAATTATCTTGCCCCAAGCTCTCTCCATTTTCTAATAAATAAGTTTGGCAACCATGGTAGAATTGCCGAAGAGAAATAAAGAATGCATTCCTTAAGCTGATTACATTTCTGGGAAAGTATGTGTGCCAGGCAATTAAAGAACTTGAGTGTTCAGTTTATACAACATTGGCTCATCTCTATCATCTTTGTCAAAGACATCTACAATTTATAGCTTACCACAGGTTACCCGGCTGGTTCAATTTGCTTTGTATTTGCTTTAAAAAAAAATAAAATAAAATAAAAAATTGCCACCTCTGAACTTTTACACTCCTGGGTGTTTTAGCTGTGAGTCCTAAATGGAGTTTCCCATGAATAATTCAAGTTCCTCAGTTTCTTATTTTAGCATCAAAAGCGTAGCAATACGTGACTGAAGGAAATCTAACCAAGATCCTATGGAGCTCTAAGTCAATCTGGAAACGAGATTAAAGGTAGATATTTTCTATGGCAGCAATTAATGAAAATATTAAAATACGGTTATATGGCTTGTTGAAACAATCATTTAAACTCTATTGCTTTATCTAAAACCACGAGGGGGAAAAATGGTGTTTACCTATAATTAAGTAGGTAAAACTACGAAGAGGGCAATAGTCAATTTTGGAATGCTACTTATTTGGAACAGTTCCAATATCAGCAATGGTGAAAGGATATAAAAGGTGATGACTGTATTTGTATTACGTAGCAATGATTTTTTTCAAGAACAGTATCAAGAGACAAACAACAGGTTTTTTCCTTATTACATCATTCTCCAGATTGCACCAGTTTAGCAAGTTTAGTCTGAGGAGGAAATGATTCAGATTTCATCACTGCTGCTTAATTCAGCTTTTGTTACTTGTTTGAGAGAAGAAGAAAAAGCATTCATGCAATTTCTAACCACATCAATTGAGTTAAAAGGTGACTAATAAAAGGTCTTGAACCTGTTGCTGTTTATGACTGAAGGAAATTTTGACTAATCTTTACTGGTGGAAGAATAAGTCCCTATACAATTTGGATTTCATATAATTTTTTTTTTAACTTATATGGGACCTCCTGCTCCTGTTGGATACAAACATATTTCAAGTGATACCTTTTTGCTTAAGAAAATAAACTAGGTTATAGACAACAAATACAACCTATTCAGCAGCAAATCAAATCAATATATGGCTTCTCCAAGTAAGCACTGTGTTTTACCTGTGGTAGGTGGGAGGAGAAAGCTCAGCTTTATTCTGCAGAAACTCCTAGGGAAGATTTAGGTGCAAAGCAGTAAAAATTGCAGAGAAATACACATGTAAACGTTGCTGCCCACCTTCCCTGCCTCGCCACTCAACTTAAAGAAAGTACTCACCATATTCGTGTCAGCTAGGAAACGCTGCTACCTCCCTCTTTCCCAAAACACATTGCAGACCACTAGCATGGTAACACTGGAGCTAAATCAAACGTAAGGCACCTTTCTTCTACCACCTAGCCTTGACGAAATGTGAGCTCAAATCCAATTCTTTTCTTTCTCCCCCCTCAATTGACCTTGGAGCCAAGAATATAACGTGACTTTTAAAAGATGTTTCAAAGAATTTGCCACAGTACCTGAAAGGATCTTACTCCTTTTACTTTTTATGGTACAATTTTGGCTTAACTTCATTTAACTGATAAGGTTTTTCTCCACTTCTGCATCACCGTATCACTCTCCCCTAGATATATTATCCACAACACACTGAAGCTAACTCAAGAGAGTTGTTACTTGCTGTTCAGCTATCATCACTTTGTGAGTAAACTTCTGCATTTCCCATAAGGTTGAGTGAACAACCACTTAGGTTCATTAAAATTTGCTGTTTCAAAAACATACATACAATGTCAAGAAACTGCCTCCTTAAGCTAAACTAGATCCTCTTACAGGTTCAAGCACTCTGTATTGTAGCTATTAAAACATCCCGTCATTTAACTCTGTTGGATTTTGATGCCTTCCTGATCTAGTAGGTGCCCACTCTCCTTTTCTTGAGCCACTAAACAAGAAAGCAAAACTTTATGTTTTATACAAGGTTAGGATTTTTGCCAAAAATCAGAGTTTCCTGTCTCTTCAAAACCTTTTATCTTACTAAGCTTTGTGGGAAACCATCAAGCATAGCTTTGCTTCCCGACCTCTGCTGCCATGCCTGATTTTCACTTAAACTTAACCTCACATGCCATTGACTTTACATAATGTATTGCCACATCCCTTTTTTCCCCTTAATTCAATTACAGTTTGTATCCCACCCTCTATTGTAATTCTTTGCTCTGCCAACATCCTTAGCAGATGTCTCTGATTTGTGAGTGCCTCATTTCCCATTGGTTTCTCTAGATTAATTATTATTCTGAGTTGTTGGTTGTTTTTTTTCCCCCACTGTAAGCCCTGAAGTACGGTTCCATTTTGACCGATGCATCACCCATCTTTCCTGTTACATCTTCCCTACCTCAAGATGTTTACAAACACCAAACCAAGTTTAGCCCTCTCTGCTCTAACACACCTATTGAGCTGTACTTTAGAGAACCGCAGATTGCCTTGACCTCCCTGCACCGCGTAACGCTGGAGGACATCCAGAGAAAACTGCCAGAGAGGCCTTCTGTTGAAGTACTCTGAAGTTAACTCCCCCAAACTCTCTCCTACACCAGTGCCAACATATGCCATGAACAACGTTTTTTTCTCAGCTGTCATCAATTTTTTATTTTTTTTTTTTACCCAGCCAAGAATCACCAAACAGTTTTGAGGTTACCACATACCCAACTGTAACTACGCATCTGAAGATCAGATCTCCCATTCCTTTGTAATTACAATCTCTGTGGTGACCTTCATACCACATAATAGTTCTTCTAATCAGACAAGTCACTTCACTCCACCTTACAGCCACCTGGGATCAAGGAGATAAGCAGTGAAGTGAGCCTACGCGGCCATTTCCTTGTGCTTGCTAGTCTCAAGTTGCTGGTAAAGCTTTAAAGAGCAACTGTATGGATGGACAGAGGAGGTAGCCGTGCCCATGCAGGACACTGAAGCAGCGTGGTGTGGTTAGCATACCAAAACAACGGCACAAGGGTTATGACTGCTCTCTATAGATGGATCACAGGGATAAGGATCGAGGAGGAAGAAGTGTTATTTAGACAAGTAAAAAGGCTGGCACATGAACAACTGGGTGTGAGCTTGTCACAAATGAAGATAACCTGGGAGTTGAAGCAAGGTCTCTATCCACCAGCTTTGACAGTCCCTCAGTAAGAGGTATGAGGAAGGGAAAGGACTAAGTAATTTTATTTTTCTAGGTGTGATAATACAGATGTGGCTACCTCTAAAACAGTGGAATGAATTCAGAGATATGAGCTATCCCTTCCAATCCTTCAGAGCTATACTCTTTTAAAGATAAATGGACGAAGCTTCAGTATATTAAAAAACAGCCTTAAAAAACAGCTTACTGAAAGCACCCCCATCCTCTCATTGATTGCCTAGCCTATATGCTGAATACCTTTTCTCCCATTTGTCTTTCTAGACTGCTTACACCCTCTGGCATAGCTACTGCACCTTCCTTTGCACTTGAGTGCAATAAATGGCTAAAAGCTTAATTCAGCCACATCCAGATTTATTATATTTGACCCCCTCCAGCAAGTGTATTTCAGACAGCTTCATTCAAGTAACTGATCCTCCAAAGTCAATTGGAGAACTCCAGTGTAGGGAGCAAACTGGAGGTCAATGTTTCCCAACAGGCAAGAAAGAAATATCTCAACTGTGAAGTCAATGAGACAACTGAAGCACTTAAAGTAAAGCACAGATTTAAATGCTTTTCTTTTTTGAGGCTATAACTATTGGATCCCACATAGAATCATTTGTTGGATTTAAAGTAAAAATTATAAAAGAAGCAACGTTGTTGGTTTTTGTTCGTTCTTCCTTTAAAAGGTCAGGCTAAGACTGAGTTTAATAGACCACAGACCATATACCAAATATTTCAGTACACTTTTGAAGTGGAATTAAATCATATTTCTTAGGGTACGTGTAGCTCTTCATAAGAGTTGAAGTCATCTCCAGACATCAGCGATCTTCAAGCTACTAAGCTTTTGTTATTTTTTTTTCCAATTCAGCTGACTAGTGCCCCAAGGCTGATTGTGCAGAACAGTTGGGGGAAGAAGTGGCAAAGCTGGTCTTCTCTCAAGTTGGATTCATGAACCCTTTTATGGGCTTTATCTGAAGACTGAATGGTAGGCAACATATGAATCTAAAAACAACCAGTATACAACTCTAGAAATTGAAGGAAACATTCAAATTTGGTATTTTGGCTCAGGAATATTTTTGAATATTGGTAATTCCTATGTTTGTACAGAAAGGATTGCTAGTTTTCCCCCTACACAAATAGTTCTGAATAAATACTGCCTTGCCCCCACCTAAAATCGTAGTAAAACAGGATAACACAGAAATGTCAGAGCCTTCCTCCAGTGAAGATAGTTACTGTTGTAATATTTGATTTTCTAATGTAATTTTTAAAAAAATAAATAAAGCCAGACATTTTGACTTTTGTTGTCTTTTGACATTGCAATCTGCATCTCACAATTAATTTAAAAGGGACAATTAGAGTCTAACTAGCTTGCAGTATTTTTTCTTTTATAGACTCCAAGTGCAAATCTAACTGTTAAACTGGTAATTGGGGAGAGCAAATGATTGGCTGTCCTATGCATTAATCAGCAAGTTTAATTTTATACATCTGGGTGAAGAGTCACCCAGTTGAACAGAAAATGGTAGAAAAGAGGAAACTCTGTAAAGACGGGGTGCACAGTTATTGCTTTTTTGGTAAGGAACAGAGTAAAACAAAGTGGATGTGTTTGCATTCAAACAGTCTTTAAACGATGCCCCACTAGAAGCATTATATAACCAGTCACAAAGTTTTTGGCTTTAGATCACACTTAAAGTGTCTCATCAAAATTGCATCTTGAAGGAAAGAAAAATCACGACTTATTAAATATAAATATATGATGTTAAAAACTGCTTTTAGTGTGGTTATGTAATATTTATTGTTCTGTGGCTAAGGTCATATAAAGATCACATGTGACAGGTGATGTATTTTTATTACTCTCTTTATGTTAAATGCCTCTCTACTAATCTAGTTTAAATGTTCTTGTCTCCTTGTTCTGGAAAATATTTAAATCATGAAGTTCATAGGACCTGTTAAACTCCAAATAATTCAGGAGCCAAAACAGAATTAATTTAGGAGTTACCTCTTGAAGATACTGGTGTTTGGGTTCAGGTGGCAGAATTACATTCTTGTTTCGTGTGCCAGACCATTGTGAAACTGCTACACGAACCCAGTTCTGATACGTCCCGGCCTGATTTCCACACCACTAGTTTTGGTGGTCCCAACCTATCTCCAAGGCTATATTTACCCACATCAGAAAGCCACTGCCCAGTCTGGCACGACTGCCAAAACATTGCTCAAGACAGCAGAGCGGGAGGTCAGGACAGGGTATAACTCTTCCTTGCCTTCTCCTGGCCCTACCTGGCCATGCATGACCCTCTCTTTCGAAGCCACAACACTCATCTGTGGGTTTAATTACCCTAGCTGACACCCAAGAAGAGTGCTGCTCATTCACAGAGCAGGTAGAACAGAAACACGCTGTGAAAGCATGAGAAACTTCCCACCCCCACGCCACTAATGAGCTTCAACCCTGACCTAAAAGCAGCAGCAAATGCTGAACTCCAGGTCCGCCAAGCCATGGCCTCTCTCAGGCTGCAAAGGACAGCGACCATTTGTGATGTTGATTTATAATTACCATTTCTGATAACTGTAGCAAGTTGTTGTTATCCTACAGAGTCCTATCTGCTTCATTCTTTGTCAGGAATATTTTGTTTGCATCACTAAAGATGAAGTACCAACGCTTACAAAAGAGAGGTTACCTTTATTCATATCTGGCCAAGGGATTTCTATTTGCAAGGAAGACAAGCCACTCCTTTGACAACTCCTTCGTGTGGCCAGTAAAAATGACTGTACACCCATATTTGCAAAGTGTTACCTCTGTTTTAGTAAATTAAACACGGTCAAGAACAGTTTTATGGATTCTAAATGAAGAGGGGAATAGATCTTCCTTCCTTTGAAGTTGTGGCTAACTTCCAAGTTACTTCAAAAGGGAAGAAGTTTGGGTACTTGCTCAGAGTTAACAGAGGTGTAACAGTGGAGTTTGGCTTAAGGTATAGGAAAACATTCCCATTAATTAGCAAGATAAGAATAAGCCATGTTCAACCCAAAACCACTGCACTACTTCTGAAAGACAAAGTTAGTCTATTCCAGTTGACGTATTTGCTAGCAGTTAAGAGTTTCGAGGCTATACATCAAAGTTTGGGTCGGTAATTCAACAAGGTCAGAGCTTTTTTCTTTTTTGCCAAGATGGTCTAATGTGGCTTCTTGTACTCTTTCAGAAGTGCTCAAGGTACCACTTATTTATATGCATCAATAGCTATTGTATTGTACAGTATCCACTGTACTGAAAACAGCCAAAAAATGTAAATGGACTGCAAGTGTCAATGCAAATTCTCCCATTCTGAGAATGTGCAATATGCAAGCATGGGTTATTTATTAATTTTTGTCATCACTGATTGATATCTTGATTAATTGCCAGAAGGCATTGGACCAGGTGTTAACTATGTGCAGATTGGATGCAGTGTTCTGTGAACTTCACGCTGTATTAAAGGCACAGACATGCCCAGTTGGAGCAATAAGCCTTTGTTTGCTTTGGCAGGGCTTGCAGCTCCCCGGGGCCAATGCCATAAAGAGGTTTCTGTTAGAAGCCGCAGTGCTCATTGTAGAAAAATTGCCCCTCAAAAAATTAGCATGGTACAATGAAGGATGCATAATGTTACGCAAATGACAGCTGCTTAGCTGAAACAATAGCTAGGAGATGGCATTTGCTGGGGTGCACATCTCATGTAAATTAACTTACTAACTGTTACAGGAAAAATAAAAGAAGTGAAGCCCAAACCTGTACGGCCACTTCACAGACCCATCCCAGGCACACAGAAGAACTGCAGACTTCCACTGATAGCAAAGAGCCAGAGCGGGCCCTCAGGATGCTGCGAGGAGCCAGGCAGGCACGGGCTGCCAGCAGCAAAGCTCGCCTCGTTGGGGCGGAACGAAGCCCTGGAATTTGTTTTACAGGTGGAAATCTGGAGTAATTTCCCTCTAAGGTACAAATCTGCAGCTGCTGACCCAGCACTGAGAGGACACCACCACAGCCCCCATCCACAGCAACCAGCAGAGCCACGCGTGCTTCATCCCGCACCGCGCTCTGCCTCGCCTGCCCTGGGGAGCTCAAGCTCCCCCATGGTTGCAGCTCTGATCCTCACCACGTTCACCCAGGGGATGAGTGGAATTTCCCCTGATTTACTGCCATGGGGGAAAGGGCCCAGCAGAGCCAAAATGCTGGGAGGGGGATCAGAATCAGTCCCCAGGCCTTTGTGTCCTCTGCGCAGCAGAAGGGACATTGTCCTTGTTCAACCGATTAGAAATACTAATCATTGACATCAAAATCTAGTCTTGGAGTGCAGGCTAAACCAGGAAAGGCTACGCAGCACAGAAAAAGAAACAGCATTAACAGAAGAAAAAAAAAATAGCAATCTGCTCCAGGTTCAGTTGCATTAGTTTTTGCATCTTTAAGCCTTGAAATGCCTTGGTTTATTCTGAGCATCTTGCCGGAAAATAAGTTTCACAAGACTGCATGGCAGAATCCAAGGGAACAGAAACAAAGTCACGTGCTCAATTTAACATTAACACATACTTTTTTTTTTTTTTTAAATAGATTTTTTTTTGTCAGCAACCAGATACATCAACAGATAGAAACAAGATGCAACCCCAGAATACAGGGCCATAAAAGAAAAAAAAACAACGCTGAAAACCAAGCATAAGGCAACCAATCATTTGTCATTTCTACGGGAGGAGAACAATCGCTTCATATAGGGGAGCTGGCGGGGGGAAGGAGGAGAGCACGGAGCAGTGGTTTGATTTACATAGGAGTTTCCCTTCATAGTGCGAGGATTAACACGGCCCCTACTGAAAAGGCGGGAGAGCTCTAAAAGCAAACAAGGTGGTGTTTGGGATTTTTTTTTCCCCTCTGCTTCAGAGAGGGCCCCGTGATATTGCAACTGTTGCTCATCACATTAGCAGTGTGGGAACAGGAAAAAACCCATACCATGAGGGGGGAGGAGAGGGGAGGGGGCTCCAGGCATGGGGGATGGGGGCATCAGTTGACAGCAAAGCGAAGCAATTAAAACCTAAAATAAGAGGTGGTTGTGAAACGGTCTTTGCATTAGGACACAGCCAACGAAAATGTTTATTTTGTAACAGAAGTGCCACAGCCTGAATAATAAATCAAGAGCGAGTAATTACTCATCACCTATTTGGGGATGGAAAAAGGCGATGACGCCGGGGAGGCTGGGCTCAGGCTGGCCGAGCCTCAACGGCCACGTTGGGAATTGGTGCGGCTGCTACTGCTGGAATTGGGGAAGTGCATTTGCATCATGCGGGTCCGTGGGCATCCCCCCAAGCCTCCAAAGGGTCCAGTTGGGAGTAACGGGAAGCCACCGTAGCTGGATCTGTGGAATCAAACCTATGCCAGAGGACAAATCTGGGATCACAGGCTCCAGATTTTAAGGCGACTCTTTAAAACCGTGCTAGTGTTGGAGGACAGGATATTTTCTGTGAAGTCACTCCTAAACAGCCCACAGACCACACCTGGGGCAATGTAAAAAAATGAAATTCAACATTGTGAACTGGCATAGGAGCTATAATGAAGCAGAAAGCAGATGTGTTAAGTTCTTTGGAAATAAGCTCTCCCTCTGAAAATGTTACACTTTGGGGACCAAAAGATTATGAAACAAACAACAACAACAAAATCCTCAAATTTGCTGACACAGTGAAAAGTAGCAGCAAGCATCAATAGATATGGAGACAAAGAGCCACGTGCTAAGACGACTCCTTTTGGACAACTTCAGCCATAGGTTGCCATACCAACAAGCTTAAAGCACAAGGGAACTGATGTAACACCAGTTTCATCAGACCAGGTTTCAGTCTGCTGCTATGTACCAGCCTACAACTTGGTCTTGTGCTTTTAAAAAAGGTTTTCTGAGTCCTAATTAAAATTTACCTAACTCTTCATGGATCGGTGCCTCATTTTACGCACTTTCACAGAGCATTTTTGGTTTTGTGTTTCAGACAATTCGGTTTATGCAGCTCAAACTATTAATCTAAGCAACTGACATTCAGCTGTACTTTACATATTAATAAAACGTCAGCAAATAGTACATTTCTACAGTCATAACCACAACCAGCAATTCTGCTGGAGTGGGGTAGAGCATGCTGCAGTGTAGTTTTATGGTAGATCCATAAAACGAGCTTTGAGCATACGAGTACAAGAGACATCTAACGCAACCCTTCACAACTGGACAGCTATGACATACAATCTCCTCATCTCACCTCATCTTAAGAGTTGACTGCCTGTTGTCCTTCTAGAAAGGTTTTCCAGAACTTCAGTTTTGTTGATGATTTCTATCTTAACCATTCATGACCAACCTACTTTTTTTTGCTTTTGTGCCAGCATTGTTCTTTTATTTCCCCCCCACACCTTTATTATTTACCACTGTAATTTGTTTATAGACAGTAATTATACTCCTTTTCTTTGCCTTCATTTTACTGAAAGTCAAACTTTTTTCAGCTCCACTAATAAAATAGACTCTCCATTTCCCTGCTTTTCTACGCTAACCTTTCTTTGAAGCTGCTCCAGTAAACTACTCTGTCTTGAATATGAGCGAGCTAGAAGATACATCTTATTTTGTGTATACAAAGCCTTATTTACAAGCATTAAGAGCTCACGTATCTACTGTAAATAGCTTGTGTGCACTCTATTTGCCTTTTTCGTGGTCGGATCACAAGGTAGCTCACAATGATCCTCTGTTCCACTGCTATGCCCTGCAGTAGTAGTTGTACACCTTGGCAGTACAACTATTACTTCTTCTCTTACTCACTTTCTGGTTGATAAGGTCCCAGCTTACAACAAGAACTGTTGCTGGTATTCTCGAAGTCATAACCTCACTCTTTGTACCACACAATATTAAATTCCTGGTCATTCAAAACCCAGGCTATCCCTGATGTTGCAATGCTGCATAGATCTTTGCCTCCAACATTCCTGACAGCAACGTATCTCATCAACAAACTAACGTGTGCATGTTGCTCTCCTTGAAATCTCTGCTATTTATCTCCCTGGATCCGATAATATTTTCTTCCCCTTACCAGTTTCTTATTTTCCTTACGATACCAAACCCTGCCTTCTCCTCGGTAGCTAATATTTTCCTATATAGCACTGCACTAAGTGCTTCACTAAAAAAAACAAATATGTTAGAACTATCACAGTTGCCTTGCCTAAAATATCAATCATAACATCAAAGAACGCTATGGGATTAGTCTGGCACGGTCTTCCTTTGTTAAACATATACTACATTTTATCACATTCTCCACTTACTACCTTGTCTAATAATACTTTTCCTCATAATTTGTTCCAAAAAGCTGCATACTTCTCAGACCAGACTAACAAGTTTGTAGTTGCCCAAATAATTTTTCCGTACTTCCTTACGTCTATGGGTAATACATTTGCTATTCTACAGTCACAACATCAGTTTGACAAATGCATTAAAAATCCTTACTGTTGGAATTCCACTGTGCGCTGCCAGATTTTTCAGCTTTTTTTTTTTGAATGCAGACTCTGATACCTGCATCTTGAGTGCATTAAGTTCTTCAGTCATACTTCCACCTCAGATGTGCCAATTTTCACTGTATACACTCATTCTCATTAGACATCTTGGTTTCACCCTCACACTTCAAATTATCACCTTTATGTAAAAACTAGAGGCAAAGTATCAACTTACTTATTGGGAGACTACAAACTTTGATTGCATCACTGCTGAGCAGCCTCGCTTCCTCGTTCTCTTTTATTTGTATGGCTAAAGAAACTTTTACCATTTAACTTCCTTTGCAAGGATGAGGTCAGCTTGACCTCTAGAAACTCTGAAGGCAGTACAGTAGCTCAAGAAAGTTTTCAATAATCTGTTTTATTCATCTATATATTGACCAAACTACAGTATTTTTAGGTTTAGTAGGGTAGGTGGAAGAAGAGAATACTATAATACACTTTAAAAATAAAAAAAGAAAAAAAAAAGGAAAACACTGCTAGTTCTCTACAACCGTGTCTAGACTGTAGAACCTAGATGACACTTTAGGCATCTAAAAAGACATTGAAAACTCTGAAGAAAAACAAATATGAAAGAGATGCACTGCAATCTGAGTTCAGCCAAGACCTGAATTATCATTAGAACCTTATTTTCTCTCTTGAAATCATGCTTTGACAGCATGCACATATTCTCATAAGCACAGCAAGCTTGCAGGAAGCAAAGTAATCTGTGAAAGAGGTAGCTTGTAGGTTGGCTCCTTTAACGTACATCATTATTACAGCACTACTCATGGACATATGAGCTGAAATTATATCCACAGATACAGGTAATTCATACAGCTGGAGAAGTATCAGAGTACAGTATCATGGAATATCGCAGGTTGGAAGTAACCCACAAGGATCATTTGAGTCCAACTCCTGGCTCCACACAGGACCACCCAAAAATCAAACCATGTGTCTGAGAACATTGTCCAAATGCTTCTCCCACTCCGGCAGGCTCAGTGCTGTGACCACTGCCCTGTGGGGCCTGTCCCAGTGCCCGACCACCCTCTGGGTGCAGAACCTTTCCCTAACACCCAGCCTGACCCTCCCCTGTCCCAGCTCCATGCCGTTCCCTCGGGTCCTGTCGCTGTCCCCAGAGAGCAGAGCTCAGCACCTACCCTTCTTGTGAGGGAGCTGCAGGGCCGCCATGAGGCCTACCCTGGGCCTGCTCTACTCTGGACTGAACAGACCAAGGGACCTCAGCTGCTGCTCATGTGTCTTTCCCTCTAGACCCTTCACCATCTTTGTAGCCCTCCTTTGGGCACTCTCAAATAGTTTTATGTCCTTACATTGTGGCACCAGAGACTGCACAGTGTTCAAGGCGAGGCTGCACCAGCACAGAGCAGGACGATTCCTTCCCTCAACCTGCTAGCTGCGCTGTGCCTGAGGCACCCCAGGGTACAGTTGGGTTGAGGCTGGAGGGCACACTGCTGACTCATGTTCAGCTTGCTGTCAACCAAAACCCTTAGATCCCTTCTTCTGACATTTCTGAGCCTAAGGGTGATGGGGGTTACCCCATCCCATACTCCCTCTTTCCAGCCGTCTCCCCTCCTATTAGCAGTCATTTGGGATGAACAAAGCTCAGGTTTGCTGTGTTGCTGTGTAAGTGGGATAGGAAGATCTGCAATAATACTTACTGACTCTGTTATACCTGATTGTACCTATTTCTTGTCTTATTCTGCAACTCACTATAAAGTTTAAATGTGGTGAAGTATCTGATGTCTTCTGGGAAAATGACAGTTGGACAGTTTGTCCTCTGTTAGCCTAACCAGAGTCAAGTCTGGGAGCAAAAACACTTCATGAAGGTTGGACTTCAGACTTAGACCAAGATTTCTGAAAGAAGTTTTATTCACACCTTTACAGTGTACAAGCAAATGCAGGACTCAAACAATGATACAGTCTGGAAGGAGGGCAATTCAGCGCAAGGTTCAATTGATGTGACATTGACTTATCCATGGTGAGGTGACATATGAAACAAGTTTTAACATACCAGGCAAATAGGACTGTTCAATCCCAGTATTGTTAGCAACAACATGCACATGGATTGTATGTCTTTCTTAAAGCACCCAGACCTGTTGACAGTTTGTAGCCTTTGGGACAGGAGCAGGGAAACCAGCTGTTCCCCCTACCTCCACATTCCCAAAGCGGAAAAGCAAATTGCTGTGCTCCAGCCTCAAGGATCATAATTATGAATCAAGGACTTTGATAGTGATATCCCAAAATAAGAACCAACCAGTTTTCAGACTCAATATTTATCAGCAGCTTGGACACAGTCCAATTCTTCTAATTGAAGAAGACAACATCTGCGGTCACTGACTGCATCCAGGTCATTGCCTGCAGGGTCACTGGCACAGATGCATTAACACATGTACAGGGCCACCCCTCACATCTCTTTCTCCAGCTTCCCTCTCACCTTGGTTGAAGTCCTTATGTTGAGAGCCCCAGCTGACACAACTAGGCTTCCTGCACACTCAAGGCTGTGCTGCAGGTACTGGGGATGCTACTAAAAGGGGAGCTTTACAAGGACTACATTTTAAATGAGTGATGTCATGGACATTTCTGCAAACATCCAACTTCTGGAGGTTTTCCTCACCCTACAGCATCCTGGCTGCTCATCTCTCCCTGGCATGTCAAATCTGAGCATGTTTGTCTGAACATGTTAAGGAATATGTGACAACCTCAATCTGATCACAACACTACTGGAGAATGAGGTACATCAACACAAAATACCATGAGAGTGAAATCACCTCCTCAGTCAGTTTGGCATGGGTCCTGTCAAACTACGTGCCAGGCAGCTGTGAAAACCCCAGGAGCTTTATGTGCAAAGTGGCTACTGAACGTGCCCACATGCTGCTGGTATTTTAGGTCTTACCTACTCCGTAATTACAACGGCATCAGAACATTACCACTTACAGAAGAGCCATGCCCCAGCACCCAGCTACAGCATCAATGTCCTGCTACATCTGTATTGAGTTACTTGTATAGACATGCCCAAAGTTTGATATTACCACCATTAATAATTGCATAGAAGTTGTGAGAAGAAAATTTAACAGCAAATCACATCAAGGCAAAAGCATTACAGACATTGTTAGATTCTTACTGTATAGGAAAAGTTATTCCAAGATATTGGGTAAGGGCGAGTTGCTTGATGCAACCAAATGCCTCTATGCAGCTGCAGTCACATTTCTAGAAAACACATTATTCTGACTCAGAGTGTATTATAAAACTAGTTGATATTATTTCCTTCTAAGAAAGTCCTTGAGACAGACACACAATGTCCTTACATCAGGACACCAGAATTTCTAGATGAGGTGATGGCTGTGAAGTACGCTCCGACTTCCCTCTCAATCTTACTTTCTCCCGTCCTCAAAAACATTGAAGCTTTGCTTGCTCAGTTCCGTACAAAGATAAATTGGTCTGGAAAGTCTGTGGAAGACCTGTTCAGCTGTTTGAATGTTACAGGAGAGCAGGGGAAATATTAAAAAAAAAAAAGTTGAAGCTAATTAGCTTAGCAATAACAATGTAAAAAAAAAAAAAAAAGCAGAGTGGAGGAAAAACCCTCCAACCTCACAATCTCTCAACTGCCAAAGAAAACTCACAGGGAAATGGGTGGGGGGAGACAGCATTAAACTCTGGGGAAAAAATAATCACATGAACAGAGCGATAAAATCATATTCCAAGTGTGACAGGTATTGAGGGAACTACCTCTCCTTCCTTTCCAGCACAGCAGAAGCTGTTGAAAGAATATGCATGAAAGACTGAAATATCATTGAAATATGCAGTCTTAAACTGCAAATGCCAGAATCAGCAGCAGTTTTTCCTAATAGCTGCAACAGAGAAGGACTGCTGAAGTCCAAAAAAAGGGCAGATTCCATCGTTAAGGTTCTGTGTATTTGTAATGTTTCTGTACACTGAAACTCTCCAATAAGTTCTGCATTAAAACAACACGAACAGTCATTGCTGCTGTATGGATAAGAGTTTCAAAACCAGGATTTAAAAGAGCAAAATATATTTATGATGATAGGGAAAGAAAAAGTTAAACATGCTGTGCTAAAAAGGCCATTAACTAAGCATCAAATAAACTTCATTAACTGTCAAACCATTTCAGATACAACAACTCGATAAATATGAAATGGAAAACATTGTGTGGAAAGGGGACTAACCAGCACATTTTAAAATAAAAGTAGCATCTTAGCCCCCAAATTTTTGATCTGAGGATTGATGGACGTGGGACATTAAAGGGCTTTAAATATGGCCCATTGCTTGCTTAAAAAAGTGAAAATTAAGATGAGGTATACTGCCAGTAAACAGCACTTTTCATTGATTACTGCCATGCTAGTGCATTTGAAAATATCTGAATGACATCCCTCTTCATTCTCAAAAGGTAACTGCATTTTCATTTTGACTAATATAACTTTAAAAAGCATCATACCAGGTGCCTTTTATTTGGAAAATCTTGAAAGCTTTTAGACATACAAACACCCTTCCCACCGCTCTTGGCTTATCTTTTATTTACCCTACTGGGTATACAACAATTGATGCTTCTTCAAAGCAAGGACTTCCCAGCTGATTAGCTGTGCTGAGCTGGCTAAGCTTATTAAAGGTGATTAATGCATTCAAGTATTTCCACCACCACTACCACCACCACCCCCCACTCGTTAGTTCAATTTCTTGCTCATTATGCTACTGGTCTTTTTATATTAAAACAGACCACCTGGATAGCAGAGAACTTCATAATCTCAGTCCAACAAGATCAACACCTGTTGTACATGTAATTAATCATAAGGTACTGCACGGCTGTATTCAGTTAAAAAGCTAAGATCATCTAACAACAGAAGCAGTACATCACATTAGCAATCAGCTTCTGAATCCTTAAAATGCAGTTAAAAATCAGAGAAGTGAGTCAGTACAAAGGGGCTCATAATTATTCCCTCTCCATATTTAGGAGTCCATATGGCATTTGTGACGTATAAAAGTCAGCATACAATTTTCTGATGAAAAATTCAGTTCTAAAAAAATTCACGTTCTCCTGGAGGCTGAGAAAAATCAAATGGTCTTTCTGTCAATGACATTTTCCCTCTGCACAAAGAAATCAAAGACTTTTTGGATATTACACACAAAAGAACCCAGAGGTTCAATATACTTTACTAGTCTGAACATGGACTAGGAACCACAAAGTCCAATCATATCTCTGTCTTTAACTCACTGTGTGGTTTGGCAAGTAGCTTAACTACTTTGACTGTGTTTCTTCATCTTTACAATGTGGGAAAAAAATACTTACTAACTTGACTGGAATTTTGCAGAATTTAATGTATATAACATGCTTCCAAATACTAAAGCTTTGCATAAGTATTATCAACTTCGCTATGGTGTATTAAAGGGGAAAAATGTGTTCTTTTTAACAGTAAAAAGATCTCTCTCTGATCCACAAGGAGGAGATTCACTGTAAAAGATAAGACCAGAAAAATGATAGTGGTTTGTTTTGAAGAATTACGACAGCGTAATACATACAGGAAAAACAGAAGCCCTATGGATACCAGCAAATTAATAAAGCACCTTGTGTAATTACACAAAAAAGCATCACTAATCCTAAAGCTCAGGACATCGGCCTAATACATTTTATATATATCTGCCTGAATTTTCATACTGGAAGCTTCAACAAGGTCTTGAGGCAGACTGAATGAAGAGCAAGATAAAGCAAATTAGAAACCTAAGACCATGCTAGCACCGCAAAGGTGCACAAGGCTGACCAAAACCACATGCACGATGCACAATTTGAAGTTAAGGGTGGGTGCTGGATGGTCAATTAAGCTGAACATAAAGGTAACGCATGCATTAAAAAGTAGTAGTTATGCATTTTTCCTAGAGAGCTGCAGGTTCTTAGGTGATGAGGGGTGTTGTGGTTTTTATCGCATCATGACCTTCAACTGAGCAGGTGCGGAGGGATTCGTACCAAGTTTACTAGCTCCTTTATTGCTAACAGCACACAGGTCTAACCTCCGGCATGAGTTAAGTTCATAAATCTGTCCCGCTGAGCGTGCAGCCCACACTGCCAAGTTTAACAATCCTAACTGAAAATTCATTGAAATTTACTCAGACCATATGATATTTAGTGCAGAGCAGAAAAGTCCCAAGACGAAAATACTCTGCATCTCCCTGTTAGCTTGTTCCCATCCATCCCCCATCTTGTCCATTTTCTGACCTACAGATTTGTCACTTGCTAATTATTTTTTTCCCCATTCAGTAGCTTTTGATAAAGATTTTCTTTTGCCACTAGCGGATGAGAAATGGACGCAAATTATCTTTAAAAATATGTAAACACATGCATGGATCTGCTGCAAATTTTTGCCTCCCTTTATTTTTTAGTTTTGTTTCTGTATTTTCTGTTCAAAGAAATTTCAAGAAAGCTAAAGATCGACAGAAACGCACTTTCCTAAAAGAAAGTAGCTGACTACATGGCTGACTTCAAATGGCTCTATTCCTCTCCTCCAGACTGAGAGAAAGCCTTTAGGTCATATAATAGTATAGCAGGACATATATCACACAAGCTGAGGCAGGCATAAAGTCCCACCCATTCTTCCTGAACAATCCTCATTGTTATCACCTGCTCGGCATTGAGCTGCAACCAGCTCATTACCACGTCTGCCAAGAGCTAGGGAAGCAGAGGAATCACGGAACACAGGTCCAATCAGAAGACGATTAGAGATACAAGTATCAACCAAGCTTCAGTGATACTGCAGCCCACATCATTTTCATAAACTTCCAGCTTGGATGCAGGGAAGGGACTGAGGAACTTGCAGTCAGTCTTCAGGCTTTACACGTAGCAAGACTGAACTCCATCCTTACTGTATCCTCCTGTTAAAACTGAAACATCCTAATTAGTGACATCAGCAAAGACCCTAGTGCAGATGGAGCAAAGACAGCTTCTGAGGATCACATTGTGCCAGACACTCATAGCAAAGATCACATGTGCAGACAGACACGCTCCCAAACTTCAACTGGTGCAAAAAGTGTCTGGGAATCTAGACAATTCACATCAGTTTCTGCAGATGTCTCACTTGTTATCTTAAACAAAACCATATCAAAAACCTTGGTGTGTTTAATTTTCAGTTGCCAATTTCAGTTTTGTCACTCTCAGCAAGTTATGGCTACGCTGCCAGTGCTGTCTGCTTAATTCACTCCACTACCAAGTTCAGTACAAACTCACCCTTCTGTGTTTGTGAGAAATACGTAACCTATGTAACATGAAAGTGCTCGTATTTCCATACTCCTCTGGCCTGCCTAGGGCTTTTATAACTCCAAAAGATCAAAACTCGCTACTAACATCCAACTTCACTGTTCCACATATTTATTATATTTTAAATGAACATTGTCCCTCGATGGCTACTTTTCTATCTTTCTTGGATACTGTCTCTCATCTTCATAGTATTTCCTCCTCAAAGGGGCTTTGGCTTTCCAGCCACCGTTGACTGTAAGCATCGCCAAGCATGCCAGGAAACGTGGGTGGACCACGAACAGGTAAGACTCCGTTCTGGAAAAGGAAGCATTAGCACTGCACATGCAGCAATGCATCAACTGCTAACCAAACTCCTTCTGGTGAGGGCAAGCAATACATTTGTGATACACTACATTCTCCAGCTATATTTTCAAAATACTATTTTAATAATATATAGAAATAGTGTCAGCGATGGTAAAGGAGAATTATGTACCATTTGAAGTCTTTCAGAAAAGCGTTGATTCTTTTTACAGATGGAACAAAACCTGTTTTTTTATTTCTCTGCATCTTTTCCCAGACAGATTTTCTGTTTGTTACTGATAAATTGGGATAGACAAAGGGAAAAGAAAAGATCTGCAAGCTTTTTACATTTCCTGCAGAAGTTTAATTGGGAAAATTTACGGGGGGGGGGGGGGGGGGGGTGGGAAGCATTTCACTCAATCTGATAAAAAATAGATCTTCCTTTTAAAAAAGAGGACTTTGGGGAAGAATAATTGCTTATTAATAGTGTCCAAGCCAGATTATTGTATTTACCCTCTGCCTCTGGATAGCTCACTCCTACTTTTTGCTTTCACATTCAATATGGCATTTGCCTTCATTTCCTGAACTGCTGTAAAACAGAAAAGAAAATCCACAGAAATTTCCTTATCTCTGTTAACTCGCCTGAAGACTCTCCCAATTACCATCTCATCTAACCTTCCCACTGAACAACTCCCACCTGCCATTCACAAACCACTCCAGCTCCCATTTTCGCACACCTGAAGCTATGAGAATCTTCTCCCAAGCTGCAAATTTGATGCCAGATAAAATGATGCGGTTGTAATGATGCAATTGCCCATAATGATAGATGGCAGAGGAAAATGGTAAAGGGTTAAAACACCTCACACCTGGGGTCACGGCTTCAGCAGGGACTAGCCTTGCAGTACCTAGAGATTTGCTATCCCCGGGATGATGGATCGGGCAGGGCACAGCGTTGCCAGCCCAGCTGACACTGCAGTCGCTGTGCGAGCCACCAGCCACCACCACGGCCTGGGGACTCAGCAGAGAACTCAAGGACTAAGCTACTCCATCATTTTACAGATGGTTCATTAACTGGGTGGAAGCACATGAGAGCACTTGGAGAGCAATAGGAAGAGGCAAGGGGCAGGAGAATTAGACTAAAGTTGTTTGGCAGCAGCTTCCAGATGAACTAAAAATCACACACAGCAAAAATAGCAAGGGTGTATTTGCCAGCTGAGAGTGGCCACGTGCCAAGTTTGAGGTCTTAAAACTTAACTGCTTTTGAACTATACAAGAACAACAACAACAAAGATCTCTTATTTGAGCTCAAAAGATTTTTCATGCCTATCTAAGCTACTAATGAGAAAAAAGGAGGAAAGAGACAATATCTTCAGGCTGAGAATCAGAAGAGTCAACCCCTAAGCAATATGTTTGATTATATGTTAATATTAGGGGCTTAATTACACTAAACAAAAATGAAGCATCCATTTCAACTTTCCTGATAAATAATTCACTTCTATGTAGATATATACAGCAACCTAAGGAGTTCTCACATATCCCTACTCAAACAACCACTCAAAAGGAGTATTTAAGCAGATCCTCTCAGGTCCATTCCTAGACCAAAACCACCAAGTATCAATGAGGAAATTCCCCCACAGTTTGAGACCTGAATTATGCCCTTGGAAATCAGCCCTCAAGATTTGTGTGTGTGTGTTTGTGTGTGCTGCTTTTAAGACATTTATGTAAAGCTAAAAAAAAGTACACATACAATATACAATGCCTTGCTTCCGAAGACTAACAGGCTCAAAAGCAGAGACCTCTTTTCAATGTAAGAACTTGCACAGAGTCACACGGTAATTCCAAAAAAAAAGTAAGAACCAGGATCTGTGCTTTCTGCTCCCCCTTTATGTTATTTTTTGAAGCCACATATTACATACTGTATACTTCCATATATTTTAATATGTATCTGTGTACATACATATATGTCCTTCAAAAGCCTAAGCTTCGAATAATAGATATTACAAATGCTCAGCTTGAGGCAGTAGTATGGATTGAAATACTGAAAACATACAAATTGCATATTTTTTAAAAAAATTAAATACATGCATATGCGTGCATCTATTAGACAAATATTTTATATATATTTTTTAACATCTTGAATTGCTGACCCAATACTAGAATTACTAGCAGCTTCTCTCATAAAGGACACTGCAGAACCCTTTCAGTTTCTACTTCCAGTAATTTTTTCAAGCATTCAAGACAACATTTTGGATGCTCAGCTGTGATTACTTTGCTAAAATGTAATGCTACATACATTAACGAGTTTAATTCTTGGAATGCAGAAATGGTTTCTCTTTCTTTTTAGCCATAATTTGACAGTGAGAACTGCGAATTTACCTCCCTGCCAAAATAAGTTTACCTCCTAACCAAACAGGGCGTTTCTTCCACAGAAAACCATGAATGACTAAACTATGAAAAATGAAAGTTGGCAGGTAGCCTTTCTGAACTTATGTGCTTCCTGACCCTGCCAGAGAGAGTTAAGCTGGGTCAATATACAAGTGGCAGAGGAAGGAAAGGTTGGGGTGCTTCCAGAAGTGCAGTCTCCTTTCCCCACAGCCAGCAGCAAAGCAGTGCTCCTGTAACACGTTTTTGAAGATCACTGTGTTGGAGCTGTTTGCAATAGTCAAATATTTCATTTTTCACTTTCACGAGCCCAGAGATGCAAGCACGGATGCCCAAGCCAGCTCCCATTCTGCCTAGATTTCTCTAGCACGTAGTTGATATCCTGCTCAAAAATGATGTGCATGTTGCAACTGCACGACCTACCCCAGCACTGGCTGCATTTCAATACTGAGCGACGGGAGCCATCTCAACACTTGGTAACGTGAAGCTTTAGCAGTCCTCCACAGCTTCTGCTTTTGGACAGCTTTTGATTATGAGGCTGCTGGTCCCACTCTGGAGAACAAAGTGGACAAACTCTGGAGGTAAAAGTCTTCCTTTCCTCTAGTCTCCCCTATTACAGGGCATTCTAGGTGCACCCTCTTCTCCCTTCCTGTTTAACTTGAGTCTCCCATCCCCTGAATATCTACTTTGTGCACTCATGGGTTTTCAGCACATCCTTGCCTCCCCCAGCTCTGACGCCCACTTCATCACGAGCATGACGCAGAAGTTGAAGGCAAGAGTACATGGGTGCAGTGGGGACAAGAGGCACACCCTAAATCTGGCACACGTGATGGAGACCTGTTCCTGCAATCCTTTTCTCCTGGCTGTAAAGAACTTCATCACAGGAGACTTTCAGAGCTTTTCACAAATGGGGTAGTGCTGCCCAGCACTCAGAAGCCAAGGGAACTCTCCGATTTCCCACATAATTTACTTGACCCATGCTGCCCACAGGCACTGACTTCGTCAGCTGATTTAGTTGTCTTTTTTAATTACTGATTTACTGTGGAAAAGGAAAACAAAGCTTTGTTCTCACATCTCTGGTCCTATCACATCAGAGCACTTATCTCTTACCCTGTGCTTACCTAAGCCGCAAGCTATACATTCAGAACACTGTTTTGTTCAGGGTAGTACCTCCTTGAAAGCTCAGTATCTCTTGACAGCATAAACATCTACTGAAATTAATGAGATGGTTTGGAAGTTGCCTGTGAGAAAGCTAAAAAATCTCACCAATTAAGACTTGCTGAACTGGGAGTGTGGTGAGTTATGACCAATGAGGAAGCTGCCACTACTTGCAATGAAACCTTCTTTCATTACTGTGAATGCATACATCTAGAACCATGGTTTTTACTACCAGCAGCAATTGCACAAGCAGAATATTTCACTCTTGTTCACTGCCTCTACTGAAACCTACCTAAAGGAGTGAGAAATCTTTTCCACCAGGCCAACACCTTGAGAAGCACCGTACCCTCATCATACAATAAGACGTGTGTTAGGGGACAAGGATTAAGTAATGTGAAGAGATCGTTTTCAGAAGACGTTTATAATCATCTCTCCCACTATTCTACCATCACAGGTGCCATGTATCTACTAGCCCAGGACCTCAGACTACTGTAACTAACTCAAAGGCAAACATTTCCAAGGCTTGGTCACCTCAGACAGAATTACGACTATCTTAAAAAGCACCAAGACACTTGTCTTAACCAAGTCACTGGATGCCATTATTGTTAAAACCACTACCTGGATCAATCCTGGATAAGCACTGTTGTGAGTTCAGTCTGGGACAAGCTTCCCAATATTTACTCCCACCATTCCTTAGTAGCATGAAAGAGATACAGATATATCAACCTAAACTTGATTGTGCAAATATGGCAGCTCTTGCCTCATCAAGTCATTTGGTGGGATGAGAAATTTGTGTGTTCTCCCCTTCTCCTTCCCCTTTCTCTACAGGCTGTTTCCCACACAAATATTCCAAGATGTACCATAGGGACAGAGGATTAGCCAGCCAGGGAGGAAGTATAGCAAGTGGTGCTGCCCAGACAAGGAGACAGCAAGACTGTGCTTCCCGATGACTTTATGGACACCTGGGATGGCAGCAGAGGAATCCCACAAGCTGCCACTATTTTACACAATGGCAATCTCTGAAAAACTCCAAGAAGCCACCTGATGAAGAAACATTCACATCTTGAACAAGTAGCTGACCTCTGCCAACACCTAAATACACTTGTCCAAGCACTAGCCCACTGACTACTTTATTTTCCTTGCAGTAGAAGGGGAAGGAAAGTAATGAACATGCTTCACAGGCACAATAGGGGTTTTCTGGTAGGTAGATCCTCAATTTTTTGAATTATCTTTCTCAAATTTTTCTTTTCTCATCTTAACCACTTGACATCCATTACCTGTAGACTGTCTCATTATTAGAGTGAAATACATAAATTACGGAGCAAGTTTCGGTCCTTTATGCGTTGTCTGAAGTCACTTTTTGTGGTTTTCTTCAAAGTCACTCAGCAAATTCTTTACATGAAAAAATAATCATGCCTGTAGGCAGCTTGTGCACAGATTGTTAGGCACTTGATACTTTAGTTTTGTTGGTCAGTTTGAGCAGACCCATTTGTCTTTTTTTTTTTTCTTGAAAGGAAATGTTTCTCAGAAAACAGATTAAAGGGGAATCATGCATATTCACAAATTCACAGTTTGTTCATAATGAATATTTTATACAAAAAAATCCACTCCAACCATTCATCTAAACTTCGAGAAAATGATCCCTTCTTTCAAAGAAGGGAGACCAGGGCATTTTCCAACAAGCAGCAGGTCAATTATAAAGTGAAGGTAAATTTATTCTGGAAGCCACAAGCACTCAGACTTCCAGAGGAACTTCAGTTTCCTCTGAATTACCTTGTTTTATTTTTGATATCACCTTGTAGCTAACAGGTTGAACCAGAGATGCAGTTAGATGTCAAGTGACTTTGAAAGTTTGTTTTATATTCACTGCTCCCCTTTACATCTCAATTTCCACCTCGAACATATCAGCATTTTCCCTATACATTCCCTTTATGCTCTGCATTCCACTTCTGAAAAGATGGTATTTCACTTGTGGATGAAGTGATAATACTACATGATCATTCATGCATAGTATGCGTGTATTAAAATGGAAAAAAAAGGTGTTCATTTATCAGCAGTTAGTTAAGTCTGTAAAATATGAGGCAATCCCTCAAGGCTCCAGGAAAGTTCCACTGCTGCGCTCTGATATGGCAACATCTTGTTTTTGTTGTATCCTGATAGAGGGCGAAGATGTTTCATTGACAGCAATAAAGCTCGTAGTGGTTACACCTTTCAGCCGAAGGCTGATCAGAATGGAGTATCTGTTCTTATCTGGAATCATCAGTTGTAAAGATTTCAAGTATACATGCAATTTTTATGCAAGCTGAGCCTTTGCTTGTAGCAATTTTAGCATTGAAAAACATCCTCTTAAGTAGATTTGCAGGGTGGCAGCTGATCAGAAAACTAGATGCATCCTTCAAAAACAACAGTGGCACACAGTTCCCACCAAAGGTCAGCTTTCTGACCACGTGAGATACCCCCGGCACAGCGCGATTCCTATTGCATAAGTCAGTTTTAAGATTGCCTTGCTGTTGTCGGGGGATGTGCGACAGATTCACAATTTTCCACGCTTGACAGCCAGAGTACTTGTCACTTAGTTCCATCTGGTAGAGAGATAACATTTCATTAATGTTCATGCTTAACCTTATAGCTCAGTGCTTTGACTCTGCAAAGTCCTGAGCATCTCTGAAAAGGTGCTGAACGCTCAGCACCCAACTAATTCAGCACGTTTCAGCTGCCTGCAGGATCAAGCCCTGGTTTTCCTTGGGAAAGATACAGCATTTCCTCCCCTTGGCTCACTTCTGGATTCTTTCCATTTTAAAACTCTCTCACAGAATAAACCTAAAATCCATTGTAATTGGCCAAGTTGCCATTCTTGATACAGATGGTGCAAAATAACTTTACGAAAATATGACTCGCTAGGTTGACTGGACAGGAGATATCCGTGGATATGAAACAAATGCTTACTGGTCTCCTGGGCACCAGGTTACATATTTCTATGGCTTCAGCAAATCAAACCCTTCCATCCTGTCACCGCATTTAGTATGGATTATCCTCGGCCTAGACATTTGGAAACAAATTAAGAAAACAGAGCCAGGATTTCCCAGCTCCCTCCTGCTCTGGCACAGGCTTTGGCTCTGCCTCTGTGCAGAAATCCCAGGTTGTCACACAGACCCGATATGTGACCAGCAGATCCACCCATGTACAAACCATGCCCCGAGCAGGCTTCCTCATGGGAATAACGTCTTATTCTAACCTTGGTCAAGTCACTTAACCTCTGCTAATCCACCTGTGAAATAGAAGTAATACAGGGGTATTGTCAGACTTAATTATTTAATACTCTTTCAGGTACCTAGAGATCCTTGTGGGAGAGACAGTGTACAGCTGCACAGCATTACTATTTTATTAAATGAAGTACCTATCAGTATTTCATCCTCAGTAGAATGACTACTGAGACCAAATTGCCTCCTCACATTAGCCGTGCGTATTGATGAACAAAAATACATTAAGAAGTGGTGTCGAGGGAAATGAGCTTATGCTTCACCCAGCACTTCTGCAAAAATGATGTCACAGTCCTTGAAATGAAACTTTTTAGGGTTTCTGGGGAAGGTACTACAGCTGACCGCAAATTTGGGGGACAGCCTGGAAAAAAGGTTATTTCCTTTAAGGGAACAGCAAGCGAGCAGGGAAGAGGTTCTGGTAGTGACATGTCTGCACTCAGGTTTTCCAGTCTGATAGTTGTCCAAATATGCTCCTGGACCATAAAAAAAGAACGAGACGCTTACAGTTCAAAACTCAAACGTCACCAATGCACAGCATCTGAGAAAACAAAGGCTTCTTGGACAATAAGTTACCCAAATTATAGCCACACATGCTGCAGGGGGAAGGACAGATGGTACAAGAACTGGAGATAGAAGAAACAGATTTGTGACCACAAGGAAAAAGAATCAGGAGACATTTCTACCCAGCTAGAAATATCCAATATTTAGCAAGGCAAATACCAAGGAATCCTTCTTAGGGGAACAGAAAAGAAAGCTTGAGGGGTACCAGAAAACAGGCATCTTCACGATAGCAATTAAGTAGCCATAAAAGGAGGCCTTTCAGCTTTCCTAAAAGGGCAGGTAATCCTCAAGGACTCCACGGCAGATAATGTGTGAAGAAAATTCAGTGACGTGCGCAAGGACAACAGGCTGGTAAGCTCCCTCCCCAAACTACAACCGTGAGACAGAGGCAAAACTGAGTGGGAGGATGAAGTCACCTGGCAAGTCTCCACTGGTGATGATACCTTTGGAAGAAGTGACACAGCATCCCGTTGTACTACATGGTTATATAAGGCCTCAGGGAAACGTAAGAGCCCAGATGGGGGAATATTAGTCCATGTTTGTTTTAGACCACCAAATCACATCAGGGAGCAGGATGAGTTAATCCTTGAACACTTGCTTAACGTGCAGAAATAAAGACTACTTTACACATGACTCCAGTTTGCTGGAAGCCTCCACAGTCTGTCATGAGACCTCTCTGAAAATTAGAGGCAATTTAAGAAAAAACCATGACTCTCACGCATATAAGAACCCTTACGTGAGGGATCTCTATTTTGTACTTACAATTATTTTGAGGGTTCAAAATGAAATACTTCACCAAACCGTATACTGGCAGTCACCGAAAAGAGTGGTTTTGACCCAAACTCATCCAGCATAGGTGCAGGCAGTAAAAATAGCCTTTTGCAAAAGGCAAGGCAAATACTAAGTAGGAAGAAAAGGTCAGATGCAAAATATGAAGTTTGAAGTTCTTTGTGAGGTGATGATTAGGCCATAAAACTAATGCTTCCTCCTAAAACCAGGAAGAAACCATTTCTGCTGTTTCTGCAGTGTTACTAAGAATTTCAGCGTCTCCCCATAACAACCAGCCTATACTGCTCCTGGAGGTTGTTCCTGTGCACGTGAAATACACAGGTAGAGTGCTTTTCATTAGTAATTGTCTACTAAAAATGAGGAATATTTATCATTAAAAACCATGAAACAATGTTTGCTACTATGTACAGATCACTTGTAATTAAAGATACTAAGATAACTACCTGAAAAAATACGTATTTTCACTAATTATTGTTATTTTTAAAGCTTAGAACACCAGACCAGTTCCAGAAGGTCCCCAGAAATAAGGATAAAATATTCAGAAATGCATGTGTTCAAGTAGAGTAACCAATGAAACCGGAACATTCAGAATGTGATGGCCTGGGTATAAACAGAACACCCAATAAACCTGATATAGGTTCAGATAATAAAAGATTCAGGTTAGGACTTGAATCAATTCTAGTCAGTACAATTTGGTGGCTTTTTTTTTGTAATTACAAAACAAATTATTTGTGGAGGTGATGAGATCAATGTAACTACTTGCAGAGAGCTATGTTTTTTTTTCCTAGTTCTAGGTCCAATACAACATTCTGACTTTGGGAAGTTGTGATAGTATAACTATCACTAGCACACATTTCCCAACTGATGTATAATTATGGTACAGAAAGCAACTGCAGAAGGGAGTTCTGAGCAGTTCTCTGCATCTGAATGTACATCCAGCACTGACACTTCACCGATGTCAAATTATGACGTGCAAGATAAATCACAAAATATGTGAGACCCCCCTGGGACTGAGATTGTAAACAGTAAACAGTGCTGTCGCACAAAATAATTCACATCAGTTGCTAACTTCAACTCATTCAAACAGTGCATTTCAGTGCAGACACGTAAAACTGCAGGAAAAAGGATTACCTATAGAACAGGGAAGCAGGTGCTGCCACAGCAGTAAGAGCTGATGTTGGAGAAGTCATCCATAAGCAGACTGCATTGTTTTATGGTTGCTTTTTGTCTTTTTTACTTTGCGTGCATCTTTGATATTATGATATGTCAAGTTACCATGCACAGACAAAAAGGGAACTGAGACAGGATCAGATTTTCAGATGGTGTCAGCATAACACTGCTATACCAGCTGAAGACGTAGCCCTTCTAGTTTGTAAGAGACCTTTGAGGCACTGGACAGACAATACCACACAAATGCAAAGTGAGGTATCCCTGCATATTGCTGATGAATCACTGCCTTGTTCCTGTTAAGAACAAAGATCAACAAAGGGAAGGCCGTGAGTCAATACAAAGTCAAGATAAAATACATGCAGATACACTTATGTCCCATTAAAATATATTTAAGTGATCATTTTCCTCCTTCCTTTTCCTCTTTCTCCCTCATGCCAGAAGCCTGCAATACTCATGCTGATTTCGCTTCCAGTGGTAGGGAATCTGCTGAAATCATGCATTTAGACATTTTTGCACAAGGAGGCAAAAAAATCAGTCATCAGTTATTTGCTTGGTTGTTCCTTTCAGCAACTCAAGAGTGCCATAAAGGCAGAAAAATTTTCAAGCTTTATCAAGTATAATCTGACAACCCCCTCCGGTAAAAACCACAGATATAAATAAGCATATTCTTCACACGCATTAGTCTGCCGCTCAGGGCAACACAAGGGTGACCTACAGGCTGAGATCCCAAATACCCTCTTCTCCTTCACCCATCTCAAAGTTTCCACTACCCCAGAAATCGCAGTTTCCATCCCATTTATCCAGCTTCTACTTTGGGGAACGTGGTAACATTAGGTATCACGAAGGCTGTCCTTAGTCCATACACAATGTTTTCTGTTTTACCTCAATCCTTTTGTCTATTGAAAGGAGTCTGCTACTGAACAAACTCCCAAATAATGAAGCACTGATATATCTCCAAGAGAGGAAGGAATCAATTCTTCAGACGTACGTTGAAAATAAGTCACACAGGTTATCTCTGCAGTGTTAAGAGGGTGTAGGGACCAAGCTCGAGCATTTGAGTCCTAACTGGCCTCTCAACTCCAACGTTAGTTTGTTCTCTTTCAGGCCAACTCCACTCCTTCCAAGATAAGTTGGCAAAGTGGGATTCAGTCCTACTGCCAGAGGGACGGGCAGTGCTCCTCTTGTGGCAAAGACCGCAAGACGGGGCCCAACCTGAATCCTCCAGGAGCCCAGAAGAAAGGTCAGCTACCACACTTGGACACCTAACACCCCACTAAGAACAAGCAGCAGCAGCTCAAGCACTTTTTTCCACCAAGTTAAAAAACACAAAGTACTTTTGAAGGGGGAAGAAAAGCCAAAGAAATATGCCTGCTGCTGCCAGTCCTGTCACACTATTCCCTTTTTGGATTGCCCGGATCATTACCTGTGAAAGCATTCCCAAATCTAAAGATTTCATGTCTTTAATATAAATTATCAAATGACGTAGTTTAAGCGTGCATTGCTCCATTACTCCTCTGTGCTTAAAAAGTTTAAGCCATTCACTTGGAAAGAAAGAGCGCGGTCTGACTTCAGCAGCCAGTCAAGCACATCACAAACAAATACCAGCTACTTACAGAGCAGAGGCCTCACAAGCAACTTGTCAGCTGAAAACTGTTCAGAAGGAATTCAGCAAACACTAAGAAGTTACAAATGGAAAAGAGTACTGGATTATGAAGGATTTAGAAGAGGAAAAAACAAAGGTAGATTTTGCCATAAATTATTTGATCATCTCTTGCACTATGTGAAAAGTTTTATCCATTTTTATGTCTGTTTATTCTTCTATTGTTCTAGAAAAGATGACTACTTGTTGCTACATGGTATTTAGTGTGGTATTCGGTAATGGCATTGCTCCTGTCTTAATGCACGTTTTTCAGCAAAACTGTACCTTAATTAAGTTATGTTACCTAATCCCAACAGCTGGCTAATTATTTGACATATTTTATACCCTCTGGCATTGAATCTGACAGGACACGATCTATTACCCCACAAGCTCCTGAACTCACATTTAAACTCTCAACCAACCCCAAAAAATCCCAGCAGTTACTGCTCAGGGCCTCCATGCAGAAGGGTAGTTTGAAGCAGTGCTCGCTTCAGGACAGGAGCCAGCAGGAAGGGACAGCATGCATCCCAACAGCCATCGAGCAGTCAGCACAAACAGTTTTCTTCATGGATGCGACAGTTGAAGTGATTTTTCCCTCTATGGTTACATAGGAAACAACATTTTCCTCTTGAATCAGTATTCAAGTTTTGAGCTACGTAAGTCCAGGGCTGCAGACATACGAGCTACTATAGGCAAGGCCCTCTTCCAGTCAGTAGTAAACCTGAATTACTTGGAAAGCAAATTCAAGGTAAATCGAGTTATCTGCACTATCTGAAGTGCCCAGGTAGTGCCACGAGATGAGAACTGGGGGGAAGGGGGACAACCTGCATGGCTGCCCCTCTGAATGGATCTTGCAGCGTATAGATAGCATATCTTTCCTCCTCCCAAAAGGAGGTAAGACACTCCACTGCTCGTGATAACACATTTTCACAGGCTACTTTAACCCCCAAAAGGAGGTGCTTAATGAACAATAATACAATAACAGGTCTTCTGCTGGGATTTCAGCCTCTGGTTGCTGATAGGAAGCTCACTTTCTCATAGCCACTTGACTTCGGCAGGATTTCTAAAGGCACCAAAAAGAAAGGAGAGCACAAACCCCAGAGCGTACCCAGATCCAGGCTTAGCTGCGTTTACTCTGGACATCTCTGTTATCAAGTAAGTTACCACAGGAGCCAAGCACACTGCAGTACCAGCCCTGTTTCACAGCAGCAAAGCTTAGGCACAGAGCAGTTAATGGATTTGCCCGGTCCCCCGTGCGACCCGACCCACCCCCAGCACGTCCTGCAGCACTGACCTTGCGTTCCCCTTCATTCCCTCATCACAGAGGCATTTCTGCACCATCTCTCACACCTTCTCTCATGCTCAGAACAGCTTTCCAAGCTCTAGTCAGCACACATCAGCCCCTCACCTCATTCAGACTGCTCCTGAGAAATCCCCTTGCCTACAAACATCAAAGAGCAGGCCCTGTGCTGAGCTCCTCGTTCACATGGCACGAGAATCTGGCCTTCCACATTGGTATAAATGGGGAAGCCGATAAAATATAGGTGCATCTAAACTCAGAAGCCACAAATCCACAAGCTGTAATACCGTGCTCCTCCCTTTTTTGATGTCTGTTATATGCTCATTTATCACATCTGTCATTTAGGGCAGTAAGCACCCCGTGAAAGGGACCCAGCCTCTGGCTGTTTCCTACGACATACCTAGAGCAAACACGGGGATTATGCAGTAAGATAGAGCGCCCCGAGTCTCCTGCTGTAACAGCACAGTTACAGTTTCAGACAGACTGACTAAAATGTTGTGAATGCATGAAAGCAAATGGAAACATTCTGTTTTGAAAATGTGATGTCTGGGCACTTTCCCGTGGTTGAACTTATTTTTCTAAGGAGTGTTTGTCTCAGGAGAAGCTAAGCCTGCTGAACCTTTTCCAAGACTAAAGAAAGCATATCAGTCCTGACGCCAGTTATCCCAGTGAGCGCTATTCCTCCCTCCGTCCCCAGGCTGTCTGACTTCTCCCCTCCGCCATCCTGGGCTCTGAATCTGTTCCAGCACCGTGGTCTGCAGAGGTCAGAGGTGCCGCACGGCCACAGCTGCTATCACAGACACCTCCACAGGGTTACAGCCTACAGAGAAACCAGGGCACGCTTCCTGGTACTTTCAGAGCTGTTACGAGGAGTAATACGAAGTATTTCTTTCGCTGCCCCTGGAATATGCCACACAGCAGAGCAACCCTTCATTTCCAGCTCCTGGGGACGGCCTCAGCATTCCTGCCTCGCACAAAGATGAGTGGATCCAAGAGCACAGATTAGTCCCAGGTGTGATTCACTGAAATAACTAGCTGCTTTGAAGATCTGTTTGCTTATTGCGGGGAGGAGAAAGAAGCAACGTCCTCCCCTTTGCAGATGTGACCCTCAGCTCTCCCACCTCAGCTGTGCCTCTACGTGCCTCAAGCTGCGCCCCACATCCCCTCCAGCTCAGCTGGATGAACTGTTTGCACCCCAGGCCCTTTCACTAACACCTCTCAAACCAATACTTTTGGCTAGTGCAGCTTGCCTGGGCTGAATTAGGTCCAGGAGCACCAGCAGGTTGCTCCTCTGAGCAGTGACCCCAGGGGCAGCACTGGGAAATGCAGGCTGGCCTCCCGGGCCCCAGCCCAGCTCTAATCCTAAGGGGGCTCTTTCTTGCCCAGGGGAGAGCAGGCAGGACGCCGGGGCTCCTGCCACCAAAGGACCCGCTTTCAGCTTGCCAGCAGAGCTGGTGTTATCTGCGCTGCTCCTGCTGTGACTTCAGTGCAAAGGTCATTAGTTGCAGACACGCAAATCACCTGATTTGCATCTCTCTAAAGTGTAGCTGTAAAAATACTTCAGAGAATGATCACAGGGTGAAAGGAATCATTTTGGCAGAGCTGATGAAAAATGCGATCTCTTTACGGGCACCTTGGCTGCCAGGCCATCTCAGCCCAGCCCTGACCTGCAGGGGCTGAATTTCTCGCAGGAGATGAGCGCAGATGTTCAGCATCTGCAGCAAGGCGCTCTGCCGAGCCACAGAACTGACAGCAGTGAGTTTGTTTTGTGATGTGGGCGCCACAACGGAGGCTGCTGCAAAGAGCAGCCACCCGTTGACTTCACTTGCTTTCTTGCAGCTACTATTAGACTGTGTTGGATTCACATGGACAAAGATCTGAAACTTAATGCAATCCCTTGAGGTGCCCAAGCCCAATAATCAATGAGACTGGGAGAGAGATTTGCCTCCAGAGGGACACACCAGCATCAAGCAAGCTCCAACATTTTGGAGCTCACCTGAGGAGTTTGCGATGCTGCACTTGCACGTCTCCTCAGCCAGCACCTCCACCTCTCTCAGCTTTCAGAGGTGGATTTAATTAACTGTAGCAATTAATCAGGCATCTCAACTCCACCCAACCTCAAATGTCACCTCTCGGCACCTGCTTCACTCTAAAATGATCTCCATAATGGTAATTACACCAGGACCTCACAGGACTTTTGGCACGTGCCCCCAAGTGGACCATCCCGTGGGGAATGCCAAATCATCACGTCCACAGAACAAGCCTCTCCCGCTGCAGCTCAGAAAAGGCATGCTGTTCTCTGGGTGTATCAACCAACGCTGGCAAACTGCAGAAATCCACAATTATTTGGAAACCTAATGCATTAATTCGGGGTGTTACGTATCCCTCTGCTAGCTTCTCCTTGGATCTCAGCGTGCAGTATGATCTCTCAGCCAAGGTGGGCAGCAGGACAGCGCTATTGCCATCACCTTCAGGGATCACAAAGAGGGTCTTCTAAAAATCTAGAAGCACAGAGCATGCAGCAAGTTAGACTAGAGAGCTTTTCTTCCTGGGGGGAAAAAAAGCAACAACACATTAAACCTTTCCCTGTGTTTCACTCATCACAGACATGTTGCTTCCTGAAAACAATGTGGAAAAGGGAGTGAAAGGTAGGTTTACCATAGGAGACATCTGGGTCCCCACACTCATGCCTGGCTGGTGCTCCCTTCCCCAGATTCTTGTTTCCTGCAACTAAGAGAAGGGATTAGTCTGAAGAGTCTTGAAGTGCACAGAAAGGTTACGAACAGTCAGTAAGGGAGCAGAGATTAGATCCCACGGGCTGTTAGGCACTAGTAGAGTGCATTTGCCCAAGGCTGTTCTGTGTAGGAAAGGCTCTGTTGTGCATGACATTTTACTAGCTGGGCAGGAACACATGACAGAGTATCTGACAAGAACATGACAGCAGGGTCTTTATATGGCTCAGCAAGCTTCACATGGATCAGCGAAGCAGCACTGGTCCAACTCAGACTGAAAGAAGTGCTAAAAAAATAAACAGAGAAAAGGTTTTTTTTTTTTCCTTCTAAGATTCTAAGAGTCTTTGAATCAACAAACAGCTATGTACTGTACTTGTTTTTTAACTTCTGCCATGGCCCTTGAGGCTGATGTTTCAGACAGGCTAAATACTGTACCTAGGGTTTCATCTGCACTTATCCAACAGTACGGATAAGCACAGCCTGATCCCTCCTGAACCCGTGAAGGCACAGCTCATGGGTTCTTGAAAAAGCAAGAGCTAGTGGGTGAAGACGACAGACAGATGCCCCCAGCTGGCTGCCCCACAGATCAGGCCTGCTACAGTCAACCACGGCAGCTTTCTTCAGTGCAAGCAGCAGAGAGTGCTGATGTACCTGGATTCCAGCAACACCAGCTCCCCTCTGAGCTTTCTGCAGCAAAGAGGGACTGCGCTGGCAGAGTACTCATAATGCTGTGGGTGAGCATAGACACCAGTGGGGTTCTCCAAATCCAGTTTCCAAGACAAAGTTTCCACTTGCTCAGCCAAGGCCAGAGCGCAAGGAAAAAAAACATACTACATATTTAGCAAATGCAATGTTTTCTTGTCCAAACTGGCCACGAACTTTGCCACTGGTACTTCCTCTTGTACTTTGCAACTTCACACCTGAGACCATTCAGCAGTTTGCATGGTCAGATCAAGAGACACAACCAAGGCACAAGTCTTGAAGATTAAGCATGGCACTGAGATCCAGGAGGCTCTGCCACTCGGATACCTCTTCAAACAGACACAGTAGGGCGCAAAGACATCACAACAGAGCACAGCTCACTGGTCTTTGCTCTGGCTGAACGTTGACACAAAAATACACGGGCTTACTCTTCCCACCCAGTCTCTTTGAAAGGAGTTGGGGTGTCTGCGGTGGGCGTGCTGGTGGCACCACCGAGAGCCCCTTTACTGGAGGATGAGATTACCACCTGTCGTTGGCTCCAAACGCAGCACAAGGTCTGGCCATTAAGATGACGTGCAGTAGCTTAGGAGCAAAATGCTGCCAATTAACTGAAATTCTGCTGGCACGCTCAACCTCTCATTTGGGAAAGAACAGTACAGCATCCTTGAGAGTTTGGTTTGCTTAATACTAAAAAAATTCAGTTGATGATGAAGAAAGAAAACTAATTGCAGCATTGTTATGCAAACACAAGAGAATGTATTGTTACACAAGTCAGTGATCTTGCAACTACAGTGTCTTTTGGCCTAGGCTTCCAGAGATGATCTTGGTCTTCAAGATGTCAACCCTCATTTTTTAAGTCTTCAACCTGCTACAATACAAAGAAATCCTAAAAATAAAAACCAAATGCAGCTGGCAGTCAAAATCCTACATGAGGAAGGCTTGGCAACATTTCTGACAACCATTTTATTTATCAATTTATTTCAGATCAACAGGGTTTGATATTGCATGTCAAACTTGGATCTGCATATTGAAAGAATTGAGAACGACTTCAAATCAAACTCCTTTCCTCAGGCTTTAAAATAAGTTCTGCTTTGGTGGGGGGGGGGGTTAAAAAGCAAAATAGGGTTTAATTTTTAATGACACTTTAAAAATGACAAAAAGCTCAGATAAGTAGTACTAGATACTGGTTTGGCCAGAAGTGACTTTTGACTGATTTTTTTTTTTTTTTTTTTTTTTTTTAAGAATTAACTACATTTTAGTTGACACAAAGTAGTGTTTGACTGGTGAACAGTGCACAGGCAAGTCAGAGGGTCTGCAACTTCTGCATTTAAAATATCAGCATCACTACCTTCATTTCCTTTGTGAAAAAGAACGAACGCCCAACAAACTGACTGAGCAAAGCTGGACAGTCACTGGGGACACCAGTAGGGACTGGCTGGAGACAGCCTGAGGCCAAGCCCTGCTGCAGCAAGTGCAGAGCCCTGGACCCCACCAGCCACCAAAGCCCATCCAAGCTCTCTGCTCCTGCACCGCATCTCCCCAGATGCCCGTGTCCACGACCCCATGAGATGCCACCGGAGGCAAAGTTTGGACGCTGTCACCACCAGCCCCTCTCCTTCCCCCATCCAGGGGCCACCAGGCACACCAGCATCACAAAACTGGCCAGCCCAAAGAGCCCACGGAGCAAGCATGGCCACGTCTCACCACCTCTCCCCTCGGGAAGGCATGAGATCTGGTGGGAGAGCCCTGTACTTAAAGCCCATACAACTTGCACAACAGAAACCAGGAGCTGCGAGCCCTCTTACTCCACCACTACTCTCCAGCAAGGAGAGTGACTTCTGGCATCTACAGTCACACCCTTCTTGCCCAAGAGCAGCTGCTCTATTTTTCCGCTACAGAGAGCGGTGGTTTATTTTGGCACGTTATTCTTATTTTGTAAGTATTTTGTATTTGTATAACCATATAATTTTGCAGCTAGAACTTTCCCTTCCTTACTTAGCATGTGATGCTGTACGAGGGCAAGTGGTAGTCTTCGACCTGACATGTCGAGGCTCATCAGCTCTCTGCTGGGGAACAGCCTTTGTTTCCAAGGTCTAGACCAGCGAAAGACCCTTGCGGCAACGTTAACCCAAGCCTCACTAAACAAGGCAGAAAAAACAATCTTCTGTGCACTCTCAAAGTTACAAGTGTATCCCTGGTACCTGCTTAGCCTCCAGGCTCTTTCAGAGTCAGAGGTAGGGAGATAACTCCTCCTGGTTCCCTCTGCTCTAAATAAAAAAAACCATACTCATAGACAGCCTGCAGCATACAGCAGCGTCAAGGCTACTTCAGCTGACGTACGGTCTAAGTCCATGCACATAGGGGTGTGCAAGAAGGCGGCAGAGATTTGTGGAGAAGGAACAAAGGTGAGAGAAAGGATCACGCTCGGTTATGAGAGCTAAAGCCATAGCAGAACTCACGCATGAACAAACCCGAAGCTGCTGGTGGGAGTGCACAACGCATCTGTTTACACAAGAGACGAGCCCTGTTCTCCACAGCTCGCAGCTCTACTCGTTCAGGACATGGCTCGGTCTCTTCTTAGGAAAGGCCAGAGTCACAGATTTCAGATTTTGCAAGCAACAGAAGGCACGTGTACCCGGCGCTGTGACTCAGCCCATGCCAGCACGAGCCCTGAGTCACACCGCCGTCACCCGGATCTGACCTTCTCCAGAAGTCAGCAGCCCCAGAGCCAGTTATGGCACCGCAGACCGACTCCGCTTCCAGTTTCTTCAAGTAAGGAGGACAGTTTCGATACAATCAAAGAAACCTGTGCCTGATGCTATTTTCTTTCATCATAGCTTTCAAACAATGCTCGGTCTCATTTGTACTTGTTGCAAGAAGCCACATGTTTTACATTCATGTCCCCGTGCCACAGCAAGATGCGATGCACCCAAGACATACAGTAGGAATTTGTTTCTGTCCAGTGCACAGATGTTGAAAACTAACCAGGCATTATCACTGTAAAAACACATTAGATCCGTTGACAAAGGAATGACTTAAATCACTCAAAGACCAAGGGGGAGAGTGACAGTCTTTTCTAAATTTACATTTTTTACTCTTTAGCAAGAAACGAAACAAAATCTACATTAAGGACGCGATTGAGATTTACAAAGTGTAAGCACTTGGAGTTACAAACTGCCAGAATTTCAGATGTCAGTGTAATCTCAGTTCAACACTCTTGTGAATGCGCACTGAGACAGGTTTTACTTATTCGTATCACCCACCAATGAATGCAGGCACCTCATGAGTGGAAAGCAGAGCTGCATTACCATAACACATTGACAGAAGTTTAGGAAGGGGAGAAGGGGGGAAAAAAACACTGAAAATAAGCTGGGTAACATAATACCGGATAGAAACAAACGGAAGATGCATGAGGAGTTACTAGCACAATAGCCCAAACCAGATACAGTTACAGCTAAAAGACAGCCCCTCCGTGTCCTGCCAAGAATGACCTCTGGCAGTCAAAGGAACAGAGGACCTCGGACAGCTTTGTTGGTTGTTTTTCTGCATGTTGTGTTGTGCTTTTTTTTTTTTTAAAAACAAAAAAGATTTTCAGCATCATTTCCTCCTTAATCACAATAAGCATTTGTTTTTGAGCACGTACTTCAAAGTAAATTACTGTACAGATAAAGAACAGTATTCAAGACTGAGCAAAAAGGTAAGTAGCCCACAAGTATCTCCTGTACAACTGCATATCTTCATTTTGATCTTCAACATAGATGCAGATTTGTTGGGAAGCTAAAAAAAAAAAAAAAGTCAGGCTATGCATTTCTGAAGCACCAGACAAGACAAAACCACATTCAGCTATTCAAAAATATCATCCAGCTAGTATAGCACTGCATATGAACTCTAGGATCGAGGAAGAAAATCTTCTCCCATAATGAAAACCACAGCTCGGTTTAAAATTTAAGCCCACTCCTGGTCATCCTTGTGACACAGCCAGAAAAGCGATGCTTTTTCTGTCTCAGACTTGATAGGCTACAGCCACAGCTGAAGGAGCAATCCTAAGCTGTGCACACACTCACAAAAAAAGTACAACTCTATGGTAAGAGCATGTATTCTTGGAAGAGGAATTAAACATAAATGCAAAAATACCATTTCAGACTTTTTTTGTTACATGTCTCACCATAACAGGAAAGAAAAACCCTACAAAACAGAGACATGGAATAGATTCTGTGGACTTCCCCAGAAATGCAATCTCATTAAATGACATTTTAAGCAATACTAGCATTGCCAGAGCAAAGTGTTTAAGCACCATCATGACTTTTCAAGCCCTGAGAATCTTGTTATTTGCCTTATGGCTTTTTCACACCTAAAATGCACTCAGATCACAATTTAAGCTCAACTCCATAACCAATACTCCATAACATTTCCACAGAAACTAACAAGTCAAAATGTAAAAAAGCAAAGATTTTAATTTAAGTATGATTTGATGGACTGGAGGGCGTGAACACAAAATATTGCGAGAATAATAATTAAAATCACAGAAGTTGGAAGTGCTTAGGCAGCCTCAAGAGAAGTTATTACACTTTGTAGCACTTATTCAATAAAGCGTATATGCCTCCAAGGGCAGTGGTATCACAACCTTCATCAAGGGGCGTTGCTGCTGTCACCTTAATTTTACCACCAAGACTTCATTTTAGGTCTATTTCTTTCCCACAATTCTAGCTTGTGTCTTTGTTTACTTCCCCTCTTTCTGCGCTGCAGCCATTCAGGTATTGAACGAGGGGCTTCCTAACTCACACTCCCTCTGCTGACTCTCCAGTGGTGCACTGGATTATTATTTTTTTAAAATTTTATTTTTAATGGGCTGTATATGACATTCTTCATTCTAAAAGCATCCTGGCACACCCTCACGTCTTTTTCAAGCTGAAAAAGAATCCAATCCACTGATCTTTAAAAGGTTCAAGTCAGGTGTGGTTGTGGGTGGCTTTTTTTTTTTTGGCAGTTTGATGCAAGTGGACAGTATCACTGATTTGTCTGTGTTTAATTATGTGTTCTGAGCAAACCAGAGACCATTCACAGTTCCTGTAGTATCAGCATAACGTATAAAAACAGACAGCTGCTTGTTCTTCCCAGAGACCTTGATATCATCAGCAGCCCTGGATTGCACACACCACAGCCTTGTTATATATACATAGTGTTGCATAGTGCTTGACCTAACAATATACTGATGAGCTCACTTTGTACCTAAAAGATGCTGCAGAGAAGGAGAGGACAAGAGACTTGCAAAAGGACAAGAGGACTTGCAAGATTTGTGGACCTCAAACTCTGCTTTGCAAGAAGCCCATTAAGGCATCTGCTTGATCTTCCTTTGCATAGTACGTGTGCATATATACCTGCATGTTTAAAACACGTATTAACCTTCAGCAAGATTCTTTGTTTTCCCCTGTCTAGCACTGCACATCCCACTTTAAGTGGCTATTCCAAGGTCTTTTACAGACTGCATCGTCTAGAGGCTTTTTCTTTGACACTCATCCCAAACCTCTACCTTATGCTGTGAAACCTCTCCTACGCCACACCGACTGCAGCCTTTCCATGCAGTAACCAGGCTCGTGCCCCTTTCTCCCTGTGGCAACAGTTTAACCTCTCCTGATAACTTCCATGCATTCTCCATTTAACCCTTCCAAATTCCTATATTCTCAGTTCCCAGCCTAACCCCTCCGTAGTCCATTTGCAGGGAAAGTCATAATTTGACATTGCACCATAAATTGAGCAGTTTGGTGAACAAAGGAATCACCCAGTACCTTACAAAACATGCACGGGCCCATTCCTCAGTACATGATTCTGATTCGGTGAGTGCTGTCAAGAGGGACTTTTTCTCCCCCCTCCCCCCCCCCCCCAAGAATCTGAGCCAGTAACAGGGAGGGAAAATAGATTTTTTTTCCCCCCCTTAGTAACATACCACGAACATTTGTTGGAATTGAAAGGCAAATTTCTGATTAACCAGATTTATGACCTCTTTAACGTTCAAGCATTTGCAGAAAGTGAGTGCAAAGTTCTACGCTCATGAATATTCTCCTACCTCACATGAGCAAACTGTCGCCCAAGGTAAATTCCAAATTGTTTGTGTTTGTAAAATTGGGAATGCTAATTAGTTATATAAGTCACAATGTATTGTTTCTGTTCCTTAACTTGATGACAAAACTACTTAACACATCTTAAATTGCTAAGTGTGAAAATTACCGATATATAATTTATCACTCATTTTGGATTGGTTAATTACACAAGTTCCCACACAGATTGCCTATGGCATATTTGTCTAATGATCTAATTATTCCCTGAAGAAATTAGTGAATAACTTTACATGACAAACCTGACAATTTCACAATCTGCTCCTGGACAATTTGTAAATAGATAAGTTTGATGATATTTTGATTTTTATCTATTGGTGAACTAGTCAATCAGAATTGCGGGTCTTCATCACCTCCAAAAAGAAAAAAAATCAGACTGTTTTTATTTAAAATTACTATTTCTCCCACAGGCGAACTGGGTCTGCCCCAAGCATTACACATTTGTCTGTTTGCTAAATGGGTTGAGAATATGATTAAAGCAAATGGAAAAAAATAACTTAAATCGAGGGTGCTTTAGACAGCTGATGCCTATGATTTCTCTTTGGAGAAAACCAAGCAGCATATGCAGGAATAATTTATTTAGAGGCTCACAAGGACTGCCCAGAGGTCACCTGCGAGTCTCTGCCTAGAAAGCCAGCCCATTACAACCTCACCTGATTTTTAGGTCCCAACCCAGCAAAGAACTGAGAGGAGGTGTAATTTTCAAACAGCAAAGTACCAAAATCCTTCGCTGTCAGAGCCCAGCTGGACAGCCGCTGACGCATGACATCAGGAGCCGTACTCATTGCCTTTGCTCACAAGGCAAGGCAGCTGGAGCCCTGCGATGCTTGCTGTAGCTCCACTATGCAAGGCTCTGAGCAAAGGAGTCCAGAAAAACTTTCCAGAAACTGATCCCACCTGCCTCAGATAGCCTGGGCTGCGATGGGTGGCGTTACTGCCACCAGGTCTGCCCAAAGCTACCAGCACAGGACCGCCTTGCTCCTATGTTCAGATCTGTGGTACTAGGCAGGGTTTTACTAAAAGACACCAAGATCCCATTCCTTACAGTGCCACAGAGAAATACATTAAGGACTTATGGAAGTCAGTGGTAATTTAGAAGTCTTCAGGGGAGGGCAAAAGTTATTTTATATTGGCCACAAAAAAAAAAAAAAAAAAAAAAAAAAAAAAACCATCGAGAGAACTGCCAAGGCTTCTCTGTAGTGCAAAAACTATAGACCATATCAGCTGCAAAAGGACATGAAAAACTGGCCTTTTGGAGCAAAGCGAGCCTGTGTTGGTTGCTATGGCTAGAAAGAAAGTGGTTTTCCCTGAGATAGCCTCATTTAAAGATACTGAGGCTGAGAAATTGACTTTGTAGATCAAACCTATTTTTACCCAATACCATACACTTCACATGATCAACTCTGACACCAGGCCACTTTGGTGGCATAAACAGTTTGGGATAGAGCATGCATCTGGACACAGTCACTTGTCTACATTATCTTCAGTCCACCAGATATATGAAAAATGGTGTCAAAACAATAAAGGTCACCCTGAAACAAACCAAAGAAGGCATGTGCTGATCCACACGCAGCCCTGCTCAGGCACAGAACAGGTCCTGACAACCACCAGCACTCCGTGACAGCTGCACATCACGACAGAAGAAAGCAAGGGTCCCATGAGGCTGCAGCCCCTTACCGATTCCCTCCTGGGACCTCACCAAAAGGTGGCCTTTAAGTTACAGGGAAGGGAAAGAGCAGAGGAGAATCTGCCATCTTGTGGGAGAGATCTTGGAAAATCTCCAGTGATGAGAGGGTGACCTCACGGAGCTCCTGGATGCACAGAGAACGGGAGAAGAGCAGCTATGCCGTTTTCTGAGCACTGTAGAGCTGCTAACCATGAAATAGCAGAAAGCAACTCAAAGGCTAATTCCAGCCTGGCAGTGAGGTTAAATATTTTGCTGGGTATAAGTGCTTGTCATTTTCTTTAAATGAAATTTTGGCTTGGAAAGAAAAACATGCTATCAGAACCTGCATCTTTAAGGACTGAAACCCCGGGGGAGGAGAAGGCTGGAAAGCCTTGTTGTTATGCACTGCCAGTTGGAACCAGACCCAGATTAAAGCAGATTTCTCACAAGAATGTGAAGCATTGAGTGATGGCTGAATACCACATGTATCGCACCTTCACCACCAGATCCCTGCTTCTGTCAGTACCTCCACGGGCTACCACACTGCAGTCCCCACTGCAACCAGCGCCATTAGAAACCGAAAAAAAAATCACTCAAATGCACCAGACAAGCCGCTCAGCTGCTCTTACCGCTTGCTTATGCAAAGTCCCTCTCTCCCTTCAAATTTCAACCACACTTCATATTTCAGACTGAAAACAGAGTCCAAGCCCGAACGTTTCTGTACGTACAACACCTACTACTTTTTCCGCGCTATCAAACCCGCTCAACAGATCAATCACAAAAGACGTCTTCTATTCTTCAGCTCAGCACTCCCCTCCGAGCACGCTAACAGGTAGCACTCAGGCAGCAGCAGATTTCTCAGAGTGCATCCAGCTGTGCCTCACGTCACTGTTTTTATAAGGAGGATCAGATAAAACGGGATAAGAAAGGATGACATTATAAGGCACAAGCAAGCTAACAAAGGGATGTGCTCACTTACATCAACAAAAGATGAGGATAAAGCACTAAGACTAATAATAATCGCTCTGGGTGGCATGACATCCATTTTTGTTGTACCAGAGGGCAACACAGCCTCTGCAACCTGTCCTTCATAAGGAAACTCATCCACAGAGATGAACCAAGGGGTTAAGAAAGAAGTGACAATTCTCTGAAATAAGAGATTTTTAATATTTGCATCTGTAGCCTTACCACAATGAAAACCTCCATGGTTATAGCAGGCAGAGCATGCCACTTGCATAGTGCACGGGCATACTGTGAAAGATGGAGTCAACATGTTCGCCTGAGGAGGATTTCACTCCAGGACATCAGACAGACAGCCACTTCCAAAAGTAACAGGTCTAGCAGAAGACAGTGGTGTCTGTCCCACAGTCATACAAGGGAAGTTTGTTGACTTTGACCGAAGTGAAAGAAAGAACACTATTTGGGAGTCATAGTTTAATTTCTGGTATTAAAGTCATACATAATGTGAGTAATAGCCATTATGTTCCCAGACTTAAAATTCTACGTGTTTACCTTCACATATAATTGCAGAAGATGTACGTGTACAGGTCAGAGAACATGAAAAATAATTAAGAAACCTTAATTCTGAGCACAGTTAACCAGGGGAACTCGCTGCCACAAGGCATTATTCTGATTGCTTGGCTATGTCTGAAGGAAAGATTTTAAAGCAAAGGCTAACTGTTGGGGCTACAAAAACCAAACTGCTTTGTATCTTATCAGTTTTCTTCCACTTTCCTCAGAGACATTTTTCAGCTGGGCATTGCTGCAAATGGGATGTTGCAATAAATGGACCACTAGCTTCAGCCACCACAGTAGTTGCATTTATTAGTTTTTGGTGTTTTTTTTTTTTTTTTTCCTTCCAGAGATGTTATTTCAATGCAGAGTAGCACAAAGTGTGTAAAAAGTGAGATCTCAGAATAAGATCTCAAGGTAAACGTCTTAGTCTCTTTCTAGCTAATTCTGGAGTTACCTATAGCATATACAAGTAATTCTAACCACACAGTTATTTTCATAATTGCAAAGGTTGGAAGTTTAATTAGACAATCAGAAGGAAGCCCTCAAGCCAGCCCATTTTCTTAAACAGCTCTACCTAGGCAATGGGAGCAGCATTGTGTAACGCGGCGATTTATTCTGAATAGCATAATGTTCCCTTATCTTTTTTTCCTGATTAATTTCCTGACTGAAGTAGCACATAAAACCAAGCTGGTTAGACAACGTGTCAGGAGCCACGTGTCCTATTCAAATTTGAAACAGAGGTGGAGAACCAAGAGAGATTGGGTCTCTCCCCCTTTTCTTGCACGTCCGTCCAAGGTGCACCATGCTCCTCTCATGACACCACCAGCACAACCTTCAGATCCCAACTCCTGCCACCACTGACTACACGGGATGGATGTTTTGTTTTGTTCTCTCAAAGGCTTCTGGTCCTCAGGGATGCAGAGAAAGGCTTGAAAAGTGAGCCAGAGAGAAATCAGCCTTCGCAAGGTAATTCCACCCACTGTCACGAGCAGGGGGCCATCGCCCTGCACTGTGCCAAGGAGCTCAGCCGGGCCCTGGCGGCCCTCCCTTCGCCACTGCTTCTCAGTTTCAGTTGCCTCCTTCCCCAAACGCACCTGCAAGCATGTACACGCTCACCCCCCTTTTCAGGAATTTTACTATTGTTTTCAAGACGGAAAGGAGGAAGGTAAATCTGAACTCTGCCAGGTCTGCAGAGCAGAGCAAGGAGGGATGAGAGTTGAACGGCTGGGGATGAGAGCGGGCATCAAAGTGCAAACCAAACGAAACCCACGGCTGGGCGCTGGGACAGGACTGCGTGTCAGAGAGGAGCAAAAACCCGTCAGGAGGGCTCCGGGCTGTCCCAGGCCCCTGTCAGGCTCGCCGTGGACACCAGCCCCCGGCTGACTTTCAACGCACCACAGTCGCTCCGCACGCCTGCCTCCCTCCCGCGGAGCATAAACAGAAGCAGCTGGGCCCAGCTCGGCTCCGTCCCACATCTCGCCTTGCCATTTGCACCCACGCGCAGCGAGCAGTACCCGGCTACAACAGCAGCAACGTTTCGCACGCACGTGACCGAGGTGCAAACGACAAACCCGAGGCTCTGGCACATCCACCGCCTGCCAGGCTGGGCCCCGCTCACCCCACCTCCCCCTCACTCCTCCTCCAGGCCTGCTCTCCTCCGCAGGCTTCTGCTCCCCGCCAAGGACAGCCTCCCCCCCTTTTGGGTGTCTCTCCTTCTCTCGAGCATCCCCCTTCCTCCCCTATAATGCCAGCTTGCTTTCCACCCTCCTTACCTGCTTTGCTCTCTGGAGAGCCCTGCTTCCCACAGTTTCCAGTGACAACATTTTGTGTCCACGTTTAAAGGCCCCACACGACATTCAGGGCGCAGCCAGAAGCTCGGCCCCTCGCCGTGAGGCATCCCTAATCGATCCCATCAATTAGGGCTCCTGTCCTGGACTGTCCCCGCAGGAGAGGTGGGTGGTCTGGGAGCTTCTGGGGTGGATTTGGTGGGATTTCACATCTTTTTCTTTTGCGGAGGTGATACTATGATGCCAGCTATACTTTTTTTTTTTTTACCACATGCAACACCAACACACTGGCAGTTGACAAGCTACAACACAGAACCACTTGGCAACACAGAAAATGGGCAGAAAATCCCTGAGTGGGGTTGGGGACAAAAACAACAACAACAAAAAGACCAAAACCATGAACTGACAGTCTTAAGGATACAACAGAAAGAAGCAGAGAGGCTGCCAAAGAGTGAAGGTGCTCTCCCGGGCCCCAGCATGGTGCCAACGAGGGACCCCACCAAGGCAAGCAGCCACTGCTTCACCCATCAGACACCTGAGCAGCACCCAAGAGCAAGAGAGCCCAAAAGCCAGACTGATTTTGATACCAACTCCCTCCTTGAGTTCAATTGATACTGATATATTAAATTGATATATTGCCAGCCACAACCAGGGACTTGGGAGCCCAAGAGGTGCCACCCAGTCCTGTGCAACCTCTGATTTTGACCGTCCCAAACATTAATTACTACACAGGCAATACCTGTTCATAAAGATCATGTTGTAACACCAAAAATGCCCGCCGCATGCAGCAATGTCCTTGAAGGCAGGGGCTCAGGGTGCTCAGATCCATCTTGGGCAGCTGGTGCAACGAAAGGCCAACAGAGATGAGCTCAGGCAGGGGTGGATTTGAGGTAGGGGAACCCAAAGAGTTTCATTCCTGTTGCAGGAACGACGTTTGGAGCTGTCTTCACTTGTAACACCACATAATTCTAGGTGGCTGCAGATTTATTACTTTATTCTCCCAAATTTGGAAGGTTTCCACTTTTGACCACATAAAAGAAAAACATTTTCCTTTTCTCACTATGACCTCCATTTTCTATTCTGAGACAAAATCCATTACAGCAAATCCTGGAAAAACAAAACATCTAATCATTTTTCCTGAGAATTTGTTTTAATTCTGCAATGGATTTAGCTGGGCCAGAGCCTTCCCCCCCAACACACACTCTCCACTAGCAAGAGACACTGCTTGCAAGACTGTTTTCGAAAGCTAATGATTGCTCAGTGTTCACTGTAGTGATTTCCCATGTTATCAGCCCGACTCGCAATCGCAGCTGAAGGCCTACACCGTGAATTACTTGCCAATTAAACAGTGCTTGCACAGAGGCTGCGTGTTTTACACCTTGACAGCTATTATAGTCAGACCCTAACTGGAGCTTTGTCTTAAATGGGAATTATCAAATGCTGGACAGTCTGAAGCACAGACCAATGCTGACTTAGAAGGAAGACATAACAGAGATAAATTTACTGTTAAAATTTTATCTTGGGTGGTAGTAAAAGCAGGAAAGACATAATCAAAATATCCATATCTTCCTTGCTCTTTTACATCAGACTTCTTAATCCTGCCTAAAGACACTCAGAAAAATTATTTGTGTAATGGAAAGAATATCAGGGAAGATAGTTGCCCTCTGCTACAGCTAATATCATTAATACCCTTACGTCTGTTCCCCCCACACACACCCTTGGAGGGTGTGGAGAATCTCAATACTCCAACTAGATTGCATTATTAGGCATCTTTGAGACAGAAATCTAGTATGAAAATTAAAGTGTGATTCTATTCATGCCATATTTGTGCCTCGAGCAGCTTTCAGTTCAGGATCCCTGGAGTATCCCATGGGTGCTGTCCCTACTGTGGGACCTCGGAAGCTCCTCTTCACCCCAGCACAGGGGGAGCAGTTGGACTACGCTTTGCTGCAGTTAAGCCCTTTGAGATGCACGATGTCATTGTGCCCAGTCAAGTGCTGGGAGATGTTTCATTTTCCACTTGTTTCAAAGAGTAAAGCAAAAGAGGTCTTGAAATCATTTACGAGAGATTCATTTTGTTTATGCCATTTATTTCGTACATAATATATGCAAATTTAGTTATTTTATCAGCGACATAAAGCCTATTATCTAGTGAATTTCAAGCCTGGGGTAACTCCCAGCAACCAAATACAGGATTTAATAATAATTCTGTCATCAAGTGAAATCTTTCCCCGAGATAGATACCGAAAGCAACCTGCCCACATAGCACAAAATAGCAAGATACTTATTCCTTCTCAGAAGGCTTTACAGCAGGGTCAGACCTGAGAAAGTGGCTGTTGTGGCTCTTTTACTCCCCTGAAGTTTGGAGCAGGATTGACTGCAGCAGAGGACTGCATACAGCTTCCTATATTGTTCATGTTCTTGCTCTATATTGTTCCACCATCCTACAGTCACACTGTAATCCCCATCTACAGAACAATATGAAAATATGAGCTTTTTTCCTGAAATGAATACCAGGAATTGTTGACCAGATGATAAAGATTTTAATATTCACAAAAACAGAATGTCAATGAAGAACATCTTGTATGAGAATTAATGCTTCCAAGTCGTAATCATCATTCCCAAAACGCATGCAATAGTACTAGGAAAAGCCTTACTCTCTCCTTTCTCTTACATTGGGAAGTTTAATTAAGCACCCACCAAAGACTGAGAATTACCTGCTGGAATTGTTCAGCTGTTTTTTTTTTTTATTATTGTTATTCTTGTCTGTGCTGGCCTGCAAGCCAAACCAGTTTTGATTTCCATATCTTTTATTTGTATATTGTTCAATCAGGCAGGGGCCAATTCCACATTAAAAGTAAATATACTATGTCACCATCATAAACTGCAGTGGCCAAAACCATAACGTGCTGCTGATTAAGGCTGTGCAAATAGAGCATCCCCTAAAGCAAGAAGAATGGGCACCTGCACTCATGGGAACCGAGGGAGCAGCCAAAGTCTGGCTCTTCAGCAGCTTGGATGACCCTGCAGAGAATTATCAGCTCCCTGCTTTGCAGTAGAAAGATCTGAGCCTCCACAGCCTGGAGGGGAGGAAAAAAAGCAGCTCACAGATGCAGGTGATGTTTCCAGTCACACTGTTCCACGCCATGAGCGGAGGAAAGGAAAGAATGACAGGGAAACTCTTCCGTTTATAGACCAACAATCTGCAAGGTATTGAAAGCTCAGTTCCCCAAAGGCCTACATAAATACTTCACCACCAGGCTCCTGCACTCCAAGGGCTGAAGACAATCTTCTCTTGCACCCCAACCCCATCTGCAGTTCTTACGGTAGGATATCCCATGACAAAGATCAAAAAATTAACACCATCCTATGCCACTGTGCTCTGCATCCCTCATTACTACCGTGACTTTCATACTGTGAGAGCTGAGTTTGTGGTACGTGTGTTCTACTGCAAGTCCAGAAATCTGAACTCCATTTCCACTCTAACATACATCTCTGGTTAGAACTAAAGCTGCACTAATTTAACCCAAGATTAATTTTTAAACTCTGGCAAGAAGCTTTATACAGATGCATATTTCTATTTAAGCTAAGCTCTTTCAGGTGCGGTTCAGACTTGGGAACTTGAAATAAACCTGATTTACACTGCAGTAGATTGTGTTTGCAGATTTCACATCTGAATCCATTTGATTCATACTGAATCTATTTCATCTGCATTTTTTAGTATCCATTCCCCGCTTTCTACCCCTATTTAAGTGTTAAGCTCTGTCCTATTCATATGAAGAAATTCACATATTCATGTGAAAATGAGATATGCAGGTTCAGCTTTTACAGCTCTTCTCCAAATCCTGCCATGAAACAGACAGTTAATAATCATCACCAGACATGTTGAACCGTTTCCCTGCCTATTGAAATTACTATTCGTTCTCAACAATATCTTCCAAAAATATTTTACAACCCCCAAAAAAGCTGTATGTAAAGTAAGTGAGAGAAAAAAAAAATCAAATATTTAATTTGATTTAATCACAAGCTGTGTTTTCTGCATTAACTCAGTCTCTTTGCAGTAGTTATACCTCCATCACCCTCCTTTCCTTGCATGCTGGTCACATCCACTACCTGTTCTCCTAAGGCTGCCTGCCTAGATCAGCGTGGCTGGGATATTTTGTTTGTCTCCATACTTAGTCTTTTGCTTTGCCATTTTCCCCTAAGGCCAGCTTTTGTCCTCCAAATGTAAACAAGCCTTACTTCCCCCAATTTTAGACTTTCTGTGAGTTTGACACATTTGTCCAGCTTTCCCCTACCCATTTTTTCACGTGACACAGCACCAGTTTATTCCCAAAGACAACAGCCCCAAATACAACGTCGTTCCAGTTTCTGTGGATTACCTGGGACATCACTGTCTCTCCTTCCTGCTGCAGGGTGATGGCCAAGATATACACCCAGATTGCCTGCTCTAGGTGGCCCTGCTTGAGGCGAGTTTGGCCAGATGACCTCCAGAGGACTCTTCTGCACTCAACTGCTCTGAGACCCTGCAATCCAGTACTGTAACTTCCCCACCAGCCTCTGCTACACCAGACAAAAGTCTTAACATCTGGCTCACTTGTTTTTATGCATAAGAAGGCTCAGCATAGGTAGAAATGCCCTTTTAGTTTTATTTGAAGTGATCCTTTCTACCCATTTCCAATCACATTTGGGCCATCTTTCCTGTATGATCCATTGGCCTTCAGCTAGACCTTAACTTCATCATTTTAGTGCAAGTAAGAGGGCCTATCTGGTCCTTGCAGACTATTCCCAAATAATCTGAAAAAAAAAAAAAACAACAGCCTTCACAGATCCTCTGCATAAGTAAAAGCATAACATGGGCATCTTATACTTTCAGCAGGAGGAGTGTGCCATTACTGTAGTATTTCTTCCATCATTTAATACATGCAGTTTTGCTCCACTGGTCTTCCTACAGGATTTTGCTGCAAAGATCAATTGATCATTAAATACATTTTGTTTGCAAGCTCTTTGGGAAGGCACCATATTTTGTTGTCTGCCTGTGCAGTGCCTGGAGCAATAAGGTCCCTTCACACCATAGCAATGTCGATAATATATACTCCCAACTGTGCTAGGTGCTATACATACATACAGTGACACGTAGGAGATTGGTGTTGCCACTTTTTTCTTTGTTGCCTACTAGTCTAGTTTAGGTAACAGATGAAGACAAGATAGGATGATAAATGATCCTGCATTATATGGTTACACATCTTAAACAGTTAAAATCAACACATATTTGTAAGTGATTTGCCTGGGGAAAGCATGAAGCACTACTAATGGAAGCAATCTCAGCTGCAGTAGAAAATACAGGCACAATATCGTCAAAGGAATATCCAGAATCATTTGTAATATTTTCCATTAAAAGAGATTTTGTTAACCTGTAGGCATCAAGACACAGTAAGATATCCAAGATATAAAGGGAAAAAAACACCAAAACACTTATATAGCAGCAGCTAGACAATACAAAAACAAACTAAAAAACTCGTCCAGCAGTTTACCACCAATGGGAGATAATTCCCTGGGCTTGGGGTACCTGTGCCTAGCTAGTCACTTGTCCACAGGCCTCTCCACAAAGGACTGCATAAATAACACAAGTGTTCCTCTTGCCTTTGTTAGAGGACAAGTCTTCGGCTGCCTTGGCTTTGCGGTGGGATAGACATTAATAAGCACTACCAGCAGAAGCACCATCCCAGCAGCACACGCGGGTACCCGCAAGCTGAGGCTACCTTCACAGCGATAGCACCCCATCCAGAGGTCAAAGAGAACCCAACCCCAGCCTGCTGGCTCTGACAGGTTCCTCTAACGCAGCCCGTGCAGCCCGCAGACCAGGCTGCCCACAGGCTCAGAGCTGGGCTCGCTGCAAGAGGCCGCAAGCGCTCCCGCCGTGCCCAGCATCACCTACTGGAGCAACTGGCCAGCACAGCCAGGAGAACAGCCGAGTAGCACGTACTCACTCTTCCAAGCTCCTCCCAAGCATGAGATCAACTTTTCGTTCTTACCCAATGCATAGATGTTTGCCAGAGATTAAAATAAACATTGCTGTGGTTTTGTGTTAGCATCAAAATCAGGAGGACTGTCAGGCGCTAGTGCTTGACACTGAAACCCATCTGCAAGGCTACCTCTCGGTCTCAAGGGATTCTTCTTTGCATTTTTTGTATATTTGTGCCACTGCTGTTCTTCCTTGGTGCCTTCCACCCAAAGGCATTGCATTACAGTCAAAGAAGCAGACACCAGGAAAGCCATCAATTCAATAGTGCCTGTGCTGCAGGGCAGGGGTTAAATGCAAATCATCCCGATACCCAACCCTTCGTAGCTGGCTACGAGACCTCTTGAGCTGTGCAGCAGAACCAGATCTGGGATGATCTGTCACCAGAATTACCAGACGTTTATTACATTTTTCTCCATTCCCAGAGGCGAGAGCATGAAAGGTCTCACACGCCAGCAAGACCCCATCCCAGCTCCCCAGCTCCAGCAGCCTGCAGCAGAGTATGGCAGCTCACCTCTGCCATCAGAAGTTCTGGAGGAAAATCCCCAGGGAAAAGGCACGTGAGCAAATGCTATTCTCTATTTGATACTCTGATCACAGAAATAAAGCTTTCACTCTTGTCCAAATGGCACTAGCATTTTACTGTACAAAAAGAAAATAACATTCTTACCTGCACTAAATTCCAGGCTCCTGCTTTCCTCAAAATACCCTCATACACACCTCTTTTAGGCAGGTAAACATGTTTCCACACACATTTCAGGCCTGCTTCTGAACCCATTACATCAATGTCACAGAGGAATTACTCCAGCAGAGGCAAAGCCAGCGTAAAACAAGCGCAAGTGGGAAAAGAATCACACCCTTCCTTTTAGTTTCTGTGTAGCCCTTTCCCCCTCCCTTTGCATAAGCCTCAACTCTCCAAGTTCAAGGCAAATGCTTGCAATATTTCTGTGTTATCCTCAGTAATGTGACAAGAGTAATTACAGAGTCCAGGGAAGCTAAGTAACACTGCTAAAGCAGTGGGTGGTCTAACGGCTTGAATAGCTCCTGTGCACTCAGGTTGGAGGGGGAGTCCCCCAGACCCCCACTTGGTACCCTAGGTAATTCAGCCACGCTCTGCAACACTGGCCTTTTTGTCTGGGACGTCTTGGCACCAGCATTGCTTCACTGACTTGAGACATACCCAAGTTCTTTCAGGTGGTCTGCAAAGTTAACTCACCCTTAAAGAGTTTGTCCTTGGTACCCACCAGATTCCCTTCATCCTCCATTTCAGTCAAGAGCTCCAGGCTGAAGCACTCTGCACATTTTTGCGAGGAAAAACTGCTCAGAGACAGCTATTCCAGGTGCACAGGCTTTTGCTGAGTACAGCATTATTTGGGGTGTTCTCTAAAAGAAAAAAAATCTACTTTTACAGTAAAAGAGTCATTTGCCATGTGTAATGTGCTGAAATACTTTGCCACAGCAAAGTCTGGTCTAAACATGTTGTTGGCCAATAAAAGGGGGGAAACACACTGCCAGTAAACATTTGCGTGGTATGTCTTTGAAGGCTTCAAGGCAGACTAAATGGAATAATTGTGAAGATGTATTATTTATAATACAACAAATCTTCCCCACAAGATATAGGTCTCCATTAATCTAGTACCCAACTGCTTTTAAGTGCATTTTTTTAATGTGTTTACCCTGCTAAGGGAGTTATGTTTTATTATCTCCATTTTGCATTTGGGGAATTGAGGTACTGGGAGATTAATAGATTTGCTCGAGGTTACATAGCAAATCTCCAGCAAAGCACAAATGCAGACCAAGTGTCCCAGATTGTTCTTCTCCACTGGATGTATCCATCGATATGCCAGGGCACATTAAAACATCAAAGATCTCTTGTGACATGACGTTTTCCCTGTATAAAAAAAGATTGGTCTCATGTGAGCAAGCAACATTGTATTGGAGTCAGCAGAAGTTCACCTATTTACATGAAAGCTGAAGCAAGATCTGGAGCTGTTGATAGAATATCCTTATTTTTCCGAGCTATCCAGTGCTTTCAACCCAAATTCAAAATACCTTTTCACTGACGAAAACTGCTGCATCTGGCAAGTGACCTGTTTGCTGATAAAGATTCACTGATACCCCTTACATTTCACATGCTGCCATCTGAAGTCAGATATTGCTTCATGTCTCCCTCAAGCTTTGTGGACCTGCAGAAAGGTTCAGCTTTTGAAAGTCTGCCCACATACTGAAGCTGCTAAATGGGGATTTAGGACAGTGGTTTTCTGGACAGGTTGGTTTGGTTTTGATCTTGACCCATGTGAACAAGTGATGGGAGATAGATTTTTTTTCCACAGTACCCTACACCAGCAATCCTCGTGGATGAATGGCCTCGTGGGAATCAGTGGCAGAAAACCTGTTCCTGTGTCCCATCAGCTCTCCACATCAGGCTCCGTGAAGAATGGGACCTGTACTGGTCTTGAGCCCATCACAGAGTCTGGGAAACTGGGAAGACTGCAAGCCCCTCTCTCCAATTCGCCAAATGCCAGCCCAGTCCTCTCACCCCAATCCTCCCTGGGAGGATAAAACCCCAGCCAGCGCAACCAGAACATCGTTGCTTTCAAGATGATGACGTTGAATTAATTTCCAAGCTCCAATTTAAAGCTAAGCATAAGGGGAATTTGAATGAGTAATAGGGCTGATAGCAACGACAGCAGAATATCCTGTGCCTGCAGATACCCACACATGCCCTTGTCAGCACGTAGAAGGAGATGACATAAAACCTCCATGTCTCACCACAAAAATAAAAAAGAGAACAACCAAGGGCTTTGCCTAAAGCACCGTGCCTGGAGAAGGTAGCAATGGGAGCTTGAATTATTCATTTACAGGACTAAAAAAATCCCTTTGGTTCAGCAACGTGAGCTGCACCGAAGGTGTTCTGTGGAAAACACGAGACTGGTGAGCTGTTCCTCGTCAGCACGGACTGTGGGCCCACTTTAGCTCTCAGACACACACCGAATGGCAGAGCTCCTGTTCGTCTTCAAGGACAGAGACTCAGTAAGATTGCTCTGTGAGTCACCATATCTAAGCCAGCCTCATGACTCGAGCAAGCGAGACGCAGTCCTTGCTGCAGAGCTGCCACCAGAGAGCCCACGGGCAGGATTCACCTAGCAAGCAGGCAATTCCTCCTCACAGCAGGGGCCCATTTCATTTTCCATTTAAAAATCAGGGATACACGGAGGTAAACAGCAGCCACGAAACTGTAGGCTGCTCCATGCCCCCGCTCACTTTGAATAAGGTTACCCCAGGGAGGAGAAGTGGTTTCGAGGTGAAATACGAGACCGAGGAGCTCAGATATCCTTACCCTCCACCAAGGTAAGCCCCACGTGCAGAACACGATGCTCTGCCTCCATCACGGCATCTGGGCTGCCCAAGACACATCAGACCTCCCTCTCCAGTTAAAGATTATTCGGTGTCAAGCGCTCACCGGCACTCTGAACAGCTGAACAATGAGTTTTCCCCCTGCCTCTCCTGCTAATGACGAGCGAATAAAGAATCCCCTAGGGAATTTCCCTTCATCTGCTCACGAGTGCCACTTTGCTAGTCACATTTATCTGACAAATCTTACAGATGGCTTGGCACGAGCTTGCGACAAGCACTCCATCTTTGGAGCTGGGATTGGCTGCCCGAGCCACGCGACGCTTCCTGTGGCAAATTGGACGAGCCCACGGGAGAGCCACACGCTGCTGGAGAAACGCCCCGGCAACCCCGAAGCTGCATCGGGCACAAGACACCGACGAAGGTGATGGCATTTCCAGCGCCGCAGCCACCACGAGAGGAGCGGGGTCTCTCAGCACAGAAGTTGTGCTCCAACCCAGGCAGAAAGGCATCCTAGAAAATGACTCCCCTTGAGTCATTTTCCTGCTGTTACTGTGCTGAATGCCTTTCTGTTAAAGATGAATTTTCCCCGTTAAAATAATGGGGGAAGAGAATATAAAGACCCATCTGCAGGCCACATTTTTAGAGGTTTTTTTTTTTGTTTGTTTTCCAACATTGTCTGTGAAACGTTGGTTGAGTCTTCTGAGCTCTTTCCAGATGTGTACTTTCCTCATCCTATGTACCCAACTCTAATTCCATTTTGAGAGCTGTTTGACTCAGGCAAATGAATAGCAGGATTTTAAAACAGATACAAATAGTAAAACCAGGGTTTTGCACAGTCCCGTAGGTACTGTAGATGGGACTGTCCAAACACAGACCCTTCTAATCCACCAAGAAAATGCCCTTAAGACCTGTTCAGAGTCAGACTTAAACCCCATAAAATCCAGGAAATTCAGGGATAAGCCTGGCTATCTGGACTGATATTCTGTCCTCAGTTCACCTTACTGGGTAAATGTTAATGAATGCGTTTGTTTATTCCCTACAGTTCTATGCGGGGAATATCAACAATCTGATATTACGGGAGGAGGTGAAATTTTTTCTCCTGTATGTGTGTGTGTAGGAGTTGCTCAATATAATTTATTCTCTTTCACAATAAGACTTTACAGCTCCTTGATCCTTTCAGAGCTCTGAAGCTATGCAGGGTCTGTCTTGTAAAGCTTCAGAGAAGAGGCCTCGAAGGAAAATCAGTTATTACAGGAAACAGGGCTGATTTTCAGTATCACACAGCCTCTCCCCTCCATTCACATTAAGCTGTATTCCAGGGCAAAAGCCCATCCAGACTCTTTTCATGGAAGATCTGAACCCAGACCTTCACAGGCAACAAGAGACCAAGTCCTCCAGTCGAGAGCAGAGGGGAACTGGAGCGCACAACGCTTCTGGAGCAACAGCTCGCGTCCACCTGCTGCAGCACCCTGCGTAGCAGTGGTGCCACATCAAGTATAAGCAGAAGAACGGCCGTACTGGTCCACCTAGCCCAGCACCAGGTCTCCTGTAATGGTCAGATGCCCAGAACACAGCAGAAGCAAGGCAACCACTCATGCTATTTCCCTCACGTTTCTGCTAGCCATCAGCTGTTTTCAGATCAAGGAATTTCCTAAGCCAAACGTGGTTTCTAACTACTTAGTAATCTTCCATACATTTCTTTACACAAACTTGTCCAGCCATCTTTTGAACCCTAACAAGCTTTTAGCCTCCACAACAACCCTTGGCAGCAGATTCCTCACCACCGCTACCAGTTGCGCAGAAAACATCTCTTTTTCTGTGCTAAGCCTGGCTTTTCCTATTTTTTTAATGACCTTAAATCACATATTGCCGCAGAAAAGAAAAAAAATCCTACCCACTCTTTCCCCACTACTTTTGGTGGGGTCCTACCCCACCAAAACCACCTCTTCTTCAGGCCAAGGAATCTCAGCCAGCTTGATCTTTCCTTATGTGGAAGCCATTCGGATCACCATTTCTTATCCTTTCTCTCAATTGTTCCAAGCTCTGCTGTGTTTGGGATGAGCAGTCCAGAACTGCTTGTGGCATTCAAGGTAGTCATGCATTTCACGTATACTTGCCACTATCTCTTTTTCCTCTCCTTCTGAGCTCCCAGCATGACCCTTTCACGTCACTCAGGAAACACTATCTTTCCCCTGTTATAGGCAATACGAATGTAGCAAAAAGGCTTGTCCTTAGTTTTAGAGCAGGTCTGAGAGTCAGCAGAGAAGCAGACCGAAATCTCCAGGGCCTTTCCTGATACTGTGCAGTCTAGCGGTACTTTCTGATGTTAGCCTCCACCCTGGTGACTTGGCCAAGCTCCAGTTTGGACAAAGTTCACTTACAATTTTTAAATGAACAAAGCTGACTCAAGTTCAGTTATAAATTTCCATGCAGCACTACTCTTTCATCCCATCAATGATAGGTACCGTGACCGAGATACAATTCAGGTGCTGCTACATTTAGGAACATGTGCGTGAGCTTCCAGGTGTCCTCTCAGAGTTAGGACCAATAGCCACAGACACTTTTACCCACCTATAAAGCATTCTACACATCTATCAACTGTTGTTTTTTTCCCCTCCACCCCCAAAACATACAGTACAAGTGAGTTTAGCTTGAGCAAAGATTTCTGCAGCCTGAGAGGGAAGATGCACAGAGATTCTATGGAGTCTGCTCGAGGTTTTGCTATCACCAGCTAATTTGGCGTGAAAGATATGCAGCTACTACTGCGATGGGTAGCCCTACAAGCTCATAGGATAGGCAAAACTTCCATTTGTGACAAAATTCATCCCTGATAAAAATGGCACTATTCCATCAAAATCAATAAGGTTGCACCTGTGAATGCCAGCTGTGAATCAAGTCCATGGTTCTCAAACGATGCAAAGTGCTTCAGGAGGAAAGATGCTATATTTAGGTCCCATATTATTGCTATGTAGACATTTTCATAACCCCTAATTATGGGGCTTTTTTTTTGCAAGCTCTGTAGTATTAACTGGATTGGATAAATATATAATTAGAGAGTGTTTCAACATGCACACTCTTGATGCTGGAAGCTTTATCAGCTCTTTCTTCCCTTCATGATCTGTTTTGCTTTTCTTTTAAAGCTGTTTCTATCAATTATAGCAAGATTTACTCAGAGCCCCAATACAGGGTCATTGCAGACACCCTGGTAGGATAGAACAGAGCTACATTTGTTCCCAAACTCTTCTGATTTCCAGAAAGACACCTCCAGTTTGTCACTATACCACAACATCGCCCAAAGCCAAGCGGATCAGACAGAAAAACCTAACAACAACAAAACAGCAACAACAACAACAGAAAAAAACTTTTCAGATGTTCCCTGACCCCAAATTGTTTGTAGGCTAAGGGTTCATACTCCAACAGCTTTGACAGAAAATCTAGTGCTGGATCCTGCCAGTGGACAGAAAGTAAGACCAAGGAAGCTCTTCATTTTCTGAACAGTGACAGAGATGCACAAGTAACTTCAAAGATTTCTAGACTGGAAGTAGATACACCCCTACCTAGAAGAACAACCACGCTAACAAATTACTAAATTGGTTGACAGGAAAAAGCCAAGTTACTTTTTTCCAGCATTTCCAGCTTTGTGAAGGTGAAAGATATCACCAATGTTTAAATCTAACTAATCCTACAAGAGCGGGGGTGAGGGAAGTAGCATCAGCATTTTCATTTTGTTTCCAGATGTTGAAGAAGCCTGTATCACTGTTTATTGCTAACCAAAAATAAATAAATAAACCTTATACAAATATACTTCTGCGCAGACATGGGCACTAAGTGATTTATCAGAGTCTTTCAGATGTGCTAACAAACCTTTTCCTCTTAGACCAGCTTACGCCCAGTGAGAATCTGAAAAGCTAAATTACAAGTATAAACACTTCCAAACAGAACTTAATAATAGAAAGAATTAAGAACACTGCTCGAATGACACGATACGGATGCTGTATTATTAAACAAACGGCTCACAATGGTATTATGACATGAGTCATAACGCCTGATGCCGTGAACATATTGCAAAAAAGAACAATAGCTGTTATCACCAGCTCCAGAGATACACAGCGCACAATACCAGGAGCCCAACTGCTGACTGATCTAAAGCAACGCTTTTGTCTACAAGCCAACGGGATAAATTCACACCTGGTGCAAAAGGGTGCAGCCAAACCGAAGCTAGTAGAGTTGCAGCATCTTCAGCTAGGCTCTGATACTGCACCAAAAGTACTACGAGCTTTGCTCTGCGCAGTCTTGCAGCCCGTTTCTGACTGCAATTGATAGGGGAGTTCCAGTTTGGTAGGATTTTGAATCCACTTTCTGCAGGTGTGAATAGCTGAATCTGGCCCTACGTTAACACTAACACATTTTTAGCCTAGCAATTCACAGAGTACATTTGAGTTGTTGTAATGTTCAATACTGTCACCAAAAAAAAGTTTGCAGAGACAGAAAACAGGCAGCCATCAGCACGTGGACTGGTTTACCATTCCTTTTGTTGTTGTATCTGGTAATTGTGGACTGCAGCTGGTAATGCTGAAGAAAAACTACTGTAAGAGCTGGCACATTTACAAGCCCAAGAGAGCGAGCATGGAATAAAATCCCGGGGTGCATTTACAGCATGTGCTTCCCATAATTAAAAGTCTATTTGTGGCACATGTAGTAGGAAAAGCTTTCATTTGGGGTAAAACTTAAACATAACTCTGCTTCCAGACCATATCTCCTTGAACTGGGTTACTGCATCAAGCAGGAAAAGTAACGTCCTCCAAGCTCCACATCTGCAATTATCAGAGGGGGATGAGGACAATGTAAGGAGAACCCACCCATAACACGAAACGCAGGGCTTGGTTCACTGTCACACACTGTTCCCTTTGTGATTCCACCACTGCGGTGTGCTGCTAATGTAAACAGTCAGCTTGATTTCTGTGTGCCTATCTCATGGCAAATAAGAGACACCTGGCACAGAGGCTTAGTGGGTGCTACAAGGCCCAGGGGCCACCCAGCAGCTCCTGGTGCAGGCAGCACAGCCTATGCAGGACGCACAACCAGGGTGCTGTGATATTCTGCCTATTTCTCAGTTTGGACAGCAGCCCTAAAGGCAGCCTCAAGGTTGCTGTGAACTGTGTTAAAGACCAAGCCAGCTTCTGAACAATTTCAAAACACGGGTTGAGCAAAAGTGGTTTGCTGCGCTCTCTTGGATGTGGAGCTGGCTGGAGCACAGCCACATCTGAGCACAGGCTGCCTTCTCTTCTGCTATCACAAGGGCACCTACCTACCCTGTACATAACGCAAGAAGGGTGCAGTACTCAAAAGTCAAGAAATCTGCTCAAAATAGTGATTAGTTACATTACATTACCTTTGACCATCAGCAGGATCCCCAAAATACATTTTAATAGAGATATTAACCCGGTAGAAGGTGATTCACTTGGAGAAAGCCTTACATTTTGTGCGTGTTTACATGTAAAATGCATACTCACCCATGCAAACATGCCACCCAGATCAAGCCAAGCATATACAATACATAAGACATAAACAAATACTTATGAATCACCAATAACCACCTCATAAATTACACGGCCTTACAAAGTATCACTGCTAGAGATAATTCACACAATTGGATACAAAATACACATATACGACTCTCATTAAGACAGATAAGGACTGTTTGTTTCCTTTCACAAGAGCCCAAGGCCTTAATTTACTAAGGTGCCGAACTATTATTATGTTTTTTTTAAAGCTTGTAGCCCCACAGCTGTGGGTCAGTTCCAAAATCAGACCTAAAAATGAGCCGTAAAAGACCAAAACGCAACAACCGCAAACGCAGCGAGCAGAAGACAGGACAGAAGGGTCCAGAAGTCCAGGAGCCCCCAGTCTGCTCCAGCTCACAGGAGCAGGAGCCAGCAGTTTCCAGGCAGCATTTACACCCCTTTATCCTTAATAGATGGCACTTCAGCATCTACCTCTCCTACCTGTTCCCGCTGCAATGCCCAGGACCAGCTCCCACTTCGCACAAACCAGGACCCAAGCTCCAGCCACAGGAGAGCACAGCGGCTGCGGCACTCTGTAGCTCACAACAAACTCTTATGCAGGACAAACATAAGCTGCTCTCCTTCCAACAGAGCACAGAGGGACAAGATCAACCCTGCAGCCTCAGCATGGGCAAAACCTAAATGCCACTTTGGTACCACTTGACTGATGCAGCCCAAACACTGCGTGTTTGTTTTGCTGACACGAAGGTTTAAGTTTGCTCCCCAGCCACATCTTCTTTCCTCTTGGATACAATAGTCATCTTCGTAGCACTTATTATAACATATTGCAGCAATAATGTGCAATTATCCTCAAAAACAAAGCAAAAGCTCAAGATAAAAATAACAGGCACTGAACACACTTACCAGCTGGGAGAAGGCAGCGCGACTGCAGTCTACCACAGCACAGCCATTTTAGGGACGCAGCTGCATCTTCCAGTCTGATTTCAAAGGCCGGTCTGCAGGAGGACAAGCCGGGAGGTGGGCTCTCTCTAAGATCAGGCAGTGGCCAGGCTCAGCTGTGACTGCCCTGGCTCTGTGGAGATCTCCTGAGGTAGAGACAAGCCTCAGGTGTGGGTCTGGGTGCTTTGCAGCTAGGTTCAGTGATTGCATTTGTGCTAGGCAAGAGCTTGAAATGCTTGGCACCTGGGAGGGCTCATCCCTTCATTAGGACTATTAGGTGCCCAGCAACCACAGCTCTTGTTTTGGGTCCTCCTTGGTGGCAACGTGTGACCCAGGAAATCAATACACCTCTTGGGTTTTCTTCTTGACCTCTTTTTTTGTTTTGTTGGATGTCTCTACTTTGACACTGCCCACAAGAGACTCCTTCGGTGTCAAGTTTATTACTAGGCTCTAACTCTTCCATTCCCATGCTTTTACAACAACGTGTCATGAAAACAAATTATAGTAGAGAAAAAAAGAAAATATCCAGCACCAAAAAGAGGGAGTCTATGAACTGAAGTAGTGACTTCAAATTCTCAGCAGCAGATCATAAACATGGTAAAACTGACCAAGTGTAAGGAAGCTGTATGTACATCTGATGTCTCTGATGGCTTCACAGATCTCTCAGGTTATACAGCATCTGTGTACAAACTTGGCATCTCTGCTTTGTACAAGGAAGACTGGTTAGAGCTGCACACATTCAAGGAGGGCCTCTGTTGAATAGTATTGGCCAAATCAGATTAAAAACCCAATATCTATGATGAAGGCTGCAAGCTGCCTGCTCAGAGAGGTTCCACTGATGTGAACCAGAAGTTCCTTGCATGTGGTCAGGCCCTAAATTTGATACTGGAATTTAAAAACAAATTAAGATTCCCATGTAATATTGACTTTTTTTTTTTCAAGAGTATAAGATTTTACAGCATGGAATGCTATATGCAGTGGTTACATGAGTCCAAGTAATTGTACCAATTATATAATTTGATATAATTGCACTAATTACATAAACACATAATAATGAAATATAAGTTATTCCAAGAGCTAAACTGGAAGAACATTAAAGAACCTAAATCTGCTCCCACTTATTCTAGTACAAATCAGAAACAATTCCCCTAAAATCAATGAAGTTACCCAAATAAAATTGGTCCCTAACATTACAAGAAGCCAGGTAAATGCAACTTTTGGTTCAAGGGCACTGACTGTGCAAGCAAATGAAAGCTACTGTGGTATTCTGTACTGAAGGAGTTTGCTAATTCCTGGCCAAATTCCAGTGTATGCAGGGAGAGTCTCCCTGTGTTTATTACCAGGTGAGTTGTCTTTACCTCATATTCTGTATCTGTCATGCAGTATCAGTGGCCTTTGCTAAGTCTTTTAGCTGCTGATTCTAAAGCTAAAGATGGATTTTTTTTAGAAATACTGAGAATGAGTTAGGCCTCATCAGGATTTCAGGAAAACCAGGTTCAAGTGTGTCCTTAGTTGTGTTGTTGCCTGAATTAAATCTGCAGACCTTAAGGGAGTTTCTGCAGACTGACACCAGTATTAACAGAAAGAGACTTTCCTCTTAGACAAAAATTTATATTCCTGATCCATTTCACAAAATGCTTTTCAATGCTTTTCACACTAGAACCACTCCAAACAAAAAATATTACTAAGAAGGATTCATTCAGTGAGGGGTTTCCCTCTTCTCCCTTGGAAGGGAGAATGCAGCAATTAATTTCAGTTGTTGACTTCATCTCTCACAAGTAGCAAAGCAAAGGACATGAGACCTGGCAGTTTTGGAGCAGGTGTCTGTTATGTGTGGAAACACGATGTATGCAGAGTTAATCCACCGAGCACTCTGTTGCACCACATCGTGACAGTCACCCCGTTCACGCAGCCCTCATTAACACCGGTGGGAGTTCCAGGCACCAGCACGGGGGTTTTGCCTGTGCTAGAATATTTTAGAGGACAGAAATTCTCCAGCTCCAGAGATTGATTCCACTCCACAAAATAGTACAGTGACTTAGCATTTACAGAACCAAGCTCAAAGTCTATAAGAGACAAGAGAGAGACAGCGATTCACCTCAGAGAGGGGCGTATGGACCTCACCCAGATGATTTTTTAGATACGGTGCCTAACGTAGCACAAGGCAAAGAAACTGGACGCTCAATTTTATAAGGCTAGGAATTAGAGACAGGAAAATAAAACCCCAAAATTTCAAAAAGCAAGCATCAAGTTTGGGTATCTAATTTTTCAGCTTGCCTAATTTCAGAAATGCAGGAGTGGCAGCTGCAAAAAGCGGAGTTGCTGCAGCCCCCTGCAAAAAGCTAGCAAGAGCAGTAGCCTTGTCACATCCCTGAAAAATCAAGCCCAAACTGTCTCAGAGTGGCCGCCCCAAATTAAGACCTTTTTAATTTTATTTCATTTCAGCCTTAGAAACCTGTGTGTCAGGTTGCTGTCAGCAGTAGGAGTCAGGAACACCTCGCTCGTACACTGTGCTCAGAGCAGCAGGTGATTCCACACCTCAGAAAACCCAGAGAGTGTTGCATCCAGATCAGTTTCCAGAGACTGCTTCACATAAAATAAAATAAAAGGACCTAGGAACCTGGACTATGATCCAGCCCCCTGAGGTGATGCCCCCACACCATATAGATTTATGCTCTCCTTTGCATTTCTACGTCTGCCCCACGAACGGCAGGGCCGTAGCTTCACACAGGGGGGCAGGGACAGCAGGGGAAGAAAGCTGTGAAACTTTTTGGCAAGAAAAGGGGGTTTTTATGCTGTCCTTTGTGAGATTGTTCAGGACCCCAGGCTTGCCTGCGGGCTTGCAGTGGGATGTAGGGTGCAGGCCGCTCCCTGCTCCTGGGCAGCCCCAGCTCGCAGCCATCTGGGCTGCCAGCAGCTCCCTGGGCCGGGGGGTCCCTACCCCAGACTGCCTGCTCTCCCCGTGGCAGAGCACACAAGTCCCCACGTCCGACACAGGGCCGCCTGTATTCAACCCCAGAAACCAACCACCTTACACTGGGAACGAAGCCTAAACAGGCTCAGCCTGTGGGGCCCTGCACTGAAGAGATTTCTCCAATACATCCCGCTTCTAAAAGTGCGGCCCACTCTTACTTACAAAGGCTGGCTATGGCAGGGGGCGGGCAGAGCTGTGCTTGAATTTGAACTGTAACCAGAACCCGTCATTAGCTGCACGAACCTGCTTCTTCAACACTTTCCAGGTCTCGGGGTCAGAGCTAACGTTTGCTAAGTCAACAGCAGTCCTTCTGTCAGCATCAGCTGGCACTGGGTCGGGCCTGCGGGAGGAAGGATCCATCTGCGGAGGTCAACGGAATCGGTATCTGGATACACGCGCAGCTGACAAGGGTTTCTGCGGGTGCTTGTCAACATTTTTTGGTTCTGTTAGTAAAGAGGACATGTTTTACTCAAAAAACATCTCCCGGGTGGCAGTGAATTTGAAAAAGAAAAGTCCATCAATGTTAGCGCTGACCTGTTCTTCCTGGAAGTGCTTTCCACCTTACTTCTCACTTCTGGCGAGTGCGCAGGGAGTGACCCCGGCGAGAAGCCGCATTCCTACACAGCGGGTGAACCAGGAACTCGCTCCCAGCCAGCGGCAGGTATGCGGAACGCTGCCCTGCCCGCACGGCGGCTCCGCCGAGCCCCACGGACCCTCACCGGGGCAGGCAGCAAGAAGCAGATGCTTGCTTACAAGTGCAGGCGGCAATAAAGCGAGAGCACAACGCTTCAGGACGGCAGCTGAGCTCTCAGGCACGGCTTTCTGCAGTGACTAATACGAATACGGTCTAACGCGACAGTTCGCTGCCTGCACCTGCGTTCAGTCCCGAAAGTAACTGAGCGTCTCCAGATGTTACACGCTGCACTAAAAAAATAATAATAATAAAATAAAAAGCGCATCCATTTTTCAATCTTTTTTTATTATTATTTATTTAAACTGTACACAAATGTAAAATACTTCAACAGCAAATCTAAGTGAAATTTGTTTGGTTTAAATTATTATGGAACAGAACCTAAAAGGAACTTTATTAAATAAACATAAAAATTGGATTTAAAGGATGCACATATTGTAATGTATTCTACAATAGTCATTTTTTTTCACTCTACTTTCCATGTGCGTATGGTATAGAAAAGACACTGAATAGAACAAACAGAATCCATTTTGTACCCTGAAACAATTGGTAGGCCTCGTGAGGGATTGCTCAGTATGACTACATGATATATGATGGCTTTGCCATCTCATAAAAATTATAACTAATATGTTGGCCTCTTTGGTTCCAAAATTTATGTATAATACATTTAACTGTATTCATTTTTTGCTGCTATAAAAATAACATTTTTTTCAAATGGCAGTTTTTTGACTAATCATGCAACTAAATCAGTGCAAACATTAAAAGCAATCATTCGCTTTAAAAAAGAAGCAAAAGATTTAATTTCAAGTATAAAAAAATATAAAAAAGTCATATCATAAGTCCAGTTTTGTCTAGTATGGGTCAACACTTTAAATTGCATAGCTCATGCGGCACCTGTTTACCTAGATAGTGAGCAAAGATAAGTGCACTATCAAGTACCACTTTTCAAGGCATTGAAATTTGCAAGTGCTATTATACGTGCATTCAAGCAGTTTGCAAGTGCTATGCTGTATCATTATTTTCTGATCTTTATGGCCATCCTTGACACCTCCTGGTAAGGAAATTGAAAGCACTCTCCTCTCTCCTCCTTTCCAAGACTTGTTAAAATGTTCCTCGCCCATTATTAAATGCACTGCATTTTTTTCAGAATGTCTCCACTGCATGACTGTCACTCCTCTTTAGGGTTCATTGGTTTAGCCGTGGTAGCGATCGCTTGCCTGCTTGCTCCCCACGTGGCAGGCCCTTGCCGAGTCCCCCGTTGAAGAACGCAGATTGCAACTTTGACTCTTTGCTCTCGGATCGCTGAGGGATGCTCACGGTCAACGCAGGCCAGATACGGTGTCAAATCCCCTCCTCCGAGACACCACAGGTACAGCCATCCGCGGGATGCTAGTGGTCAGTTAAAGCATCGGACAATGCCAGCCCAGCTTTTGACTTCGCAACAGCCCGATGTCAGAAATACAGCCGTTGCCTACGCGTCTGTCTCCTTCTCTCTCTCGGATGTCACCACGTGATTCCTTACTGGAAGTGCTGTAGGGAGATATGGGTTTCTGTGATGCTTTTATTTAGATAAATTTAAATTAAGAGGAAGTGATCACCTACAAAGGCAGGTGTCCTGCAGCTTCCCGCTAGACCTAAGAGGTGACAGTCGACTTTTTTTTTTTTTCTCTTTTTTCTAAGTTTGGTCATTTTGACACCTGCGTGCAAGAATACGTCGTGCTCTCACAGTCTGTGCTTTTGCCTGAGCAAAGGGAGCTCGTTTCGGTCTGACTTCGCCGGCAGGCGGGGAAACAGCTGCGCAGCCGTTCACTCGTACTGGCAGGCATTTAGGTACGTTGTCACTGGTCACTGACTTCCTGTGCTCATGTCCCTTTTCCAAGCTGCCTTGTGTCTGTGTGTGTGTGTGTCTGTGCGTGTACGAGCGCGTGTTTGTGTGCGTGCGCACTGTGTGTGTGTGTGTGTCTTTAAGATATTTCATAGCATTAACTTATAAGTGGTAGGATATATAAGTGTCCAAGATCCACAAACTGCCACTGTCCTGACACCAAAGTGAAATGATTTTTTTTTTTCGTCAAACTTTTCCACAGTGACTTTTCAACACTGATGCCTGGATACACAGTGAAACTTCCTCCAACACCATCTCATATGGGAATGTTCTCTCTCTCTCGCCCCCCCAAAAACACACACCTCAAATCAAGCACAACCACATTCTTCCACAATCATATTGGGAACGTCCCTTTTCACAATGTTGTATTCATCATCAAAGTACAGCATTGACATTGTGCTAAGTTTGGTTGGAATGCAACAGGAGTTCACGGTGCCCGGGTTCAGCCCCCGCATTCGGTACTGATTCACGACGGCGGTGTGAAAGGAGGAAGCCGACCCCGGGACGCCGGCCAAGTAGGCCGGGCAGCTCCCTTCACAGTAATTCCCATAGTAACCTGATGGTGCTATGATCCAGTCATTCCACCCAATGAGTCTAAAGTCAATGTAAAACTGTTGCCTGCAACATAGATTGGTCCTGCCATCGCACTCCAGGCCTCTTTTCCGGATCCTGTGTTTGTTATCGGCGAGGCGGGCTTGCACCACTAAAAAAGGCCGGTGGGATTCCTCCCCGGGGTCCACATAAATTGGCAGCACTGAATACTCTTCACAGCCCTCACATTGAACATCCAAGTTCAGTCTCCTTTCTCCTCTCTCAAACAGAGCCTGGATCGCCTCTGTCATGGGAAAAGTGTGCCAACCACTTCTTTTGAGATCGACTTTCTTTTCAACCACATTCCACTTGTTGCTAGTGTCCGGGTCTTGGAAATAGACTTTGACTCTTACTTTTCGCCTGCTGCCTTTCTCTAAGACATATGGAAGCAGCTTCAAGTAAAGCCACAGGCTGGCTTGAACGACAAACAAGTTCTGGTTCCCTTCATTCGAGATGAAGAAATAGAGGCGGACTCTAGATGAGGCCAGATCGTCTGCAAGATAAGGAGAGATCAGCAAGATTAAGTCAAAAAGAAAATGTATCTTTTGTGCGATTCTGGATTCAGCGGCAACGCCAGAAGACAGCTGATCGAAAGAGCGATGAGGCTGCATCAGCCAGAAGGCATGCACTGAATCAGATATCCCGAATTTGTAATCGAAATTAATTGCAAAAAGGACTTCCCACAGCAACGTTTGTACCCGGGCTATAGCCGAACGCGTCAGATCCGCAGACACCGGTCAGGGCTCTCCAGAATACTGGATTTTTCCAGCCGGATAGCTGCAAGGACGCCGCAACAGTACCTTGAAAAGACCGGCGCTTGCGCTGCCCTATCTCGCCCGTTTAAGAATAGTTTTAACTTTCAGCCGTCGGCCGATTCTCACAGGGAGAGTCTTTTCAGTAACCACTGAAATGTCAGTGCCAAACCGGGGATTTTGTTTCAATTTTCACATATTCTCGTCGCAGTTTAGCAGGGCGGATTCACGAGATAGGGGGGAAAATATTTCAGCAGTATGCCTATTTGTCCAGCAGCTTAAAGTAACCCCTCTCTTAGTCGGGTACAATATCTGCCATTAATCATTCCCATCTCTGCTCTTCCCCCGTAACGATAAACTCACATCAAGGCGATCAAACGAAGCAGTTGCTCTCGCTGCAACGCCATTACTGACTGCTCTCAATACACTTCTCAATAACACCAGAATTAAAGGAGCGAAATTATCGCAGAAAACCAAATGTCACCAAATGTCTGACATAACCCATTATTTGTAAACACGAGAGCCTGCTGCATAAATTGTTTCAGAAATACCAGCGTCCCTGCTGCAAGCCCGTACTGTAAGTCCTACCCCAATTTGGCGTAGGTGATAAATGTGCAAGCTGGCCTTTACAGCGGGGACTGTAATTCTGGTCCTTGAATCGGAGCCTCCCCATCGCTATTTAAAATTGTTGCTGGAAAGGCATTTCTCATCCATCCTTATCTGTTTGACTTTCTGTACAGAGCCGAATGTAGATTTTTCTTCCTTTTCTTTTCCTAGGAATCTTTATTATTTTCGTCAGTCTCTGAATGGGATTTTTTGCGTAGTCGGTGTCTTCATTTGTTACCCTAGGTGCCTTCCTAATGTGCCTGCAGGGCCCATTCGGCACCTTGTAAGATTTCAGGGACAAAAAAATTTCACTGCGCTTGTCTATGTTTTACACCGACTCAGTTACGGAAGTGTTACAAAAGCCAGTGGTTAATTGAAAACCAAATGGAAGCACAAGCCCACCCCAGATCTCCCATCAACAGCCTGACAGAAAATAATAACACCGCAAATGTACGCTGAGAAAACCTTCCGTACGCTAGCAAATACACAACTTCTCCATAAACTGTGGTGACAGTGACAGAAAAAGAACAGTACGGTGTTGCTGCACCGATCCCCATCACTTGTGTTGTACGAAATTGTGTGTGCCCATAAATTTTGTATGTGAATATAACAAGCAGATGTATAATGCAACAGATCCCATAGATACTGTAAATGTATATGCCTTTGGTAAGTGGGAGGGTAGATAAAGAAGATGAGTAGGCAGCATACAGGCTAGAAAGAGATTTATTTTGTGGACAAATGATATATAGATGCCACGGGAAGATAGAGAGGGAGAAAAATGAAGCGAGTGAAAGAGCGATGAAGGAAAGGAGAGATGGGCAGATAGGCAGGAGACAGCTAATTTGCAGAGCGCTGGTGTTAGGGCCAGATGCGCAAAGTTCGCAGGCACAGCGGCTGCCTGGATAAACCGCTGGAAAGCTACGCCAGAGGGATTCGGGGACGTGTAACCGCGATGGCTGCGCAGGACCGAGACGGCTGGTACCGAGGGGATGGATGGCACAGTTAGCGCGCGGACCGACGGACAGGGAGCAGACAGACACCGTCGGCAGCAGGCTGCGCGCAGCGGACAGACAAGGCCAACACCATGAATGAACGCTAAATAAATGGGAAACGAACGGAAAAGGGCGGACAGGCAGATGCAAGTCTCAACAGACGGATGCACGCAGCGAAGCAGCTGAATGTGCAGGGCAGGCAGAGGAGGCGAGGGATGCAAGAGACGGAGCGGGACAGGAGGAGGAGGGAGGGACGGGGACAGCGGCAAGCAGCTGGAAGGACACCGGAGGGGGACCCGGGGACACGAAGGGATGGGGGATGCAGGGCGCAACCCGGAGAGGAGCCGGGGCATGGGGCACACACGGGAGGGACGGGATGGAGCAGAGGGCAGGGGTGAGGTGTGCGGGGAGGGAGGATGAGGCGGGGGGCAGGAGGATGAGCCGGGTGGGCAGGTGACTGTGGCAGGCAGGGGGACAAGCGGGCAGGGGGACAGGAGGGCAGGGGGACAGGCAGGGGCTCAGGCATGGGGACAAGCAGTCAGGAGGACAAGCAGGGGCTCAGGCAGGGGGACGTGCAGGGGGCCAGGCGGGCAGGGGGACGTGCGGGCAGGGGGACGTGCGGGGGGTCACGCAGGGGGACGGACGGGCAGGGGCCAGGCGGGAGCGGCAGGGCCGAGGGCCGGGCGGCGCCCACCTGTCTCGGCGAAGCTGATGATCTCGGAGACGGGGTCGTGGGCCGGGGGCCCGGCGCTCGCCTGCCCGTCCAGGCTGGGGATCTCCACGCGGCCGTCCTCCCGCACCTTGCCGGCGTGCAGCTTGCGCAGCGCCGTGACCATGGCCGCCTTGGGCACGGCGTGCGTGATGTTGGGCCGGTCCCGCATCTGCAGCCGGCTCAGGATGTGCCTCTTGACCGCCTCCAGGAAATCCCCGTCCACCTTGCCCGGCTCCTCGGGCCGCCGGAAGCCGCAGGAGGTGCATGTGTCCTGCGGGGAGCCGCCGGCGGGGGCCGGCGGGGTCGGGGTGCCCGAGGCGCCCAGCAGGAGCAGCCCGCAGGCCAGCAGCGCGCCCAGCACCCCCCGGCGAGCCGCCCCGTCCATGGCGGAGGAGCGGGGGGCCGAGCTGGGGGCCGCCACCCGGAGCGCCGCAGGGAGCCCGTGTGCAGGCAGCGCCGCGCCGAGCTCCGAGCGCTCCGCGGCGCGGAGGGGGCGGTGGCAGCCGAGTGGGGGGCCGCAACCGCTCCGCGCAGGGGGGGGACGGGGGGGACGGGGACGGGGCCGGGGCCGGCGAAGGAAAGGAAGGAGGGAGGGAGGGAAGGAGGGAAGGAGGGGGCGCCCGGGGAACGGCGGCGTGTGCCGCCGGGGGGGAGGCTGCACACGCAGGCACCGAGGGCGAAGTTGGGGAGGGAGGGATGGAGGGAGGGAAGGGGGGGGGGGGGGGGGGAGAGGCTGGCGGTGCACCGAGAGCCCGGCTCTCCGCCGGGGGAGGGGGGCGGCAGCAGGTGAGGGGGTGGCTGCGGAGCTCGGCGTGGGGGGGGAGAGGGGGGAGCGGGCCGGGGGTGCGAGGGGAGCCGGGGAGCTGGGGGAGGCGGCGCCGCGCTGCCCCGGGGCCCCGCGCCGCTTCAGAGGGGCATCCCCGGGCGGCGCCGCGCCTGGTCCATCGCTCGCTTCGGCAGGTCCGGGCGGGCCGCGGAGAGGAGCTCTTTAGTCCGGCGTCATGGAGGGGGGTCAGGGAGATAAACGAAGCAGATTTATATACAATCCAATTTATAGCCTGGAAGGAGGGGGGGGCGAGGGGGGGGGGGAGAAGTGCCACTTGTACCCCCCCGCCCACTCCGCCCCCGCAAGACGACGAGCCGCAGGCCGTGGGTGCGGGTCCCCGGGCGGCTCGGCTCCGCACCGCACCGCACCGCTCCCCTCCCGAGCCGGCCCGGAGCGGAGCCGGGGGCTGCGGGGAGCGGGGCCGATGCCGGCAGCCCCCCCGGCGGCGAGGCTGGCCCCCCGAGCCCCGCTCCGGAGCGGCGGGCCGGCTTCCTTCGAGGCTCGGCGCCGAGGATGCTGCGGCGGTGCCCGGCGCGGCCCCGCACCGGGGGCTCGATCGGCTGGGTCCCGGCGATCCCAGGAGCGGCTGCACGGATCCACTCGGTCAGACCGGCTCTTCTGCTCGCTCCCTCGCTCGCTCTTTTTAAACAAGATCTCCCTTGCCGGTGGTTTGGGGTTTATTATTGTTGTTATTGTTATTATGATTTTAAGTGTGATTTTTGTTGTTGTTGTTGCTGCCGCCGCTGCCGCTCCAGTTAATCTGTCTCCCTCTCTGCCTCTTTCTCTCTCTCCGCGTCTTTTTGATCTTTCGCTCGCCTTGTGCTGGCTTGAACGCCGTGTTTGGGTTTGTTTGGGTTTTTTTAACGCGTCTGATGTTCCCTCGCGGATCCGCAGTGGAAGGTCTCGGGGAAGCGGCTCGCTCCTCGCTTATCTTCCTCTGATCTCCTCCTGCTAATTTTCCCCCCCTGCAAAATCACGACATTGTGGCACTTTCTACTGAAACTTTTATACAGGAGTTAAAACCACGTGGGAACTCCAACCTATAACAGAGACGCCATGGGTTCCTCACTATTTAGGAGATTAAGTTAAGTCTTTTGCCCCCTGGGCTATTACAGTAACTTCCTGGTGCTGGAAATATTAACTGTGCTGCTTCTTTAACTCCCCCCGTCCCCTCCCTCCCTCCCTCCCGCCCGGTTCCCGCAAACACACCCACCCCGCACACCGGCCCGGCCCGGCAGGACGGACGGACGGGCGGACCGACGGACACCGAGCAGCGGCATCCCCGGCATCGCCCCCCCCCCCCCCCCCCGGGGGTTGCTCCTTCCCTTTTAAGCACTTGAAAGAAGGAGTCATTAGAAAGTTTCCCGTCGGGTTGGCTTCGCGACGGGGCGGGTTTCTGTTTGTTTGTTTGAACGGGCCGGCTGAGAGCTGCCGGGGCTGCCGATTTTCGTGGGGCAGGGCCGGGGAAGGCAAAGGGGGTTGGGGGGGGGGGGTCCTGGGGCGGCAGCGGCAGATAACGGGAACCCGGGGCTGGCTGAGGAACCCCGGGTATCTCCCCGATATCCTCGCCCCGCGACGGGGCTCAGGGGAGATGCCCAGCAGCCAACCCCCCCCCCCCCCCCCCCGGGGGCTGCGGGGTGCCCCCTCCGCTCCCCCCATCCCGGGGCAGGAGCGGCCCCGGGGGCGCAGCGGCTCCGCGGAACGGCCTCGGGCAGCGGCCGCCCCCCCCCCCCCCCCCCCCGCTGCGCGCTGCCCCGCGGCCCCTGCGCGCCCCCGCCGCGGGGAAGGCTGGGCACAGGGCGCCCCCTCCGGGCCGCCACGGGAAGCGGGAGCCGGGGGGCGAGCGGCCGAGCCCCGGGCCCAGGGGCGCTGCTGCTGCTGCTGCTGCTGCTGCTCGGGGGCAGGGTGCCGCCGAGGGGGAGGCAGAGGGAGGTGGGCGCCGGGGGCTGGGAGGTGGCCGCAGAGCTGGGGTGGGGGCTCTGACAGCTCAAGGGGGCTGCCGGCTGTCCTCATCGCGGCTTGGTTTTTTGGTTTGGTTTGTTTTGTTTTTCTTTAACCCACGAAGGAAAACGTAACTTCGGGAATGAAAGCAAAGCCCAGAACCTGCAGCCTTTTCAGCGAGCTGAATACTGGTTTTCAAGGGGTAGGTGCGGGATGTGCACGTTTCCTGCGTGACAGCAAAGAAAAAAAAAAAAGAAAAAAAAAAAAAAACAACCTTCTGTGCATTTCAGTTTTTAAAAGGAAAATAAAACTTCTTACGTACGTCTGGACTGCGCGCACGTGTGAGCTCTGTTAGCTGTCACTCATAGCAGCACCGCGAGAGCGTAAAGGGGTCAACTGGAGGATGGGGTTGTTCCTGTGGTTTAGAAATTAAAGGGAGAAACGCTATCCTCATGTTATCATGAACACTTTTTCTTGTTCTGCACTGCAAAAGTAGAGGGTTTTTTTATAACACTTTATCCTGCACTGCAAAATCGCACTGCAAATGCAGTCTCATTTTTCATGTTGGGTTTAATACAAAAGGAGGTGATCTTTAAGGTCCCTTCCAGCCCAGGCCATTCTCTGATTCTGTTCTGTGATGCTACAATAAACACTAACTGCACACACAGTACTGTGAATCAAAGCTAAACCCTCAGTATCACTGGAGCTACCCTGACGGGAGGTCAGAATTAGATACTGTATTTCCTCCCTCCCATTAGCAGGTTTTGAATGGAAAGCCTGGAATGTAAAAAAAGAAATAATGCTAAAAATCCAATCACTCTGACATCCTGTAAGCTAATAAGAGCACGTGAATGCAACAAGCTTAGTGCTTCACAGTAATTAATTTGACAGCAAAGAGCTAACAAGAAAACAACAGGCAGAGCAGTGATGACTGGTTCATAGAGGTCACCGTCACACAAGAAATAGGTGTAAACACAGCCCCTCTCCCTTTGAAAACAGCTGTTTCATTGCCCCAGTAAGAATGAAATGCCAAAGAGGAAGAAAGTACTGTGCCTTCCATGGGGGCAACGAAACTGGGAAGGTATTTCTTGTCGTAACACGAGGTAGAGATTTTCTTTTTTAAACGCAGCAATTTTGACTTGTCCCTGCTCCCCGCTGCAGTGGCGTGTTTTGGCTTTTTTTCCTCCTCTTCTCTTTTGGTTAGCCAAAGACATTTTGCATGTTCAAACATTGGGAAGACTTATCTTCTCCAGCAATTACTAACAAACGAACACACTAATAAACCCCATTGTTATTTAAAGTGTGTCCACCAGAACTCTGGAGGCAGCTCTCGCAGTGGACCTGCTCTGGCTTCCTCCTAGAGACGCAATCAAACCTCAGATGCTTTCGGGCAGGAGAGCCTACAGGGAGGGTGAACAGGGTTAGCAGCAAGAAACGTGCCGTTTGATTTCTCATCTTGCTCAGGGAGCACGGCTTATTGATTGAGTCATAAAGCTCTGTTAATTCTAAGATCTCCTCAGCTTTCAGTTCTTTCCCCTGGGCATAAACTTGTTGCTTACCCCGAGCAGCTGAACCAGCAGGGAAATGGTAGCTTCACGCTCCCCCCGCGCCTCCCCCCGTTCTCTGTTTGTTCTGAGCTCATCTGCGCGAGGACTCGTTTTCACACACACCTTCTCAAACCGGCTGCTGTTCATCTGATTCAGGGTCATGCTTTTCCATACATTAAATGCAGGGGAGAACTGGGAAGGAAATGGCCGGGATTTGTGCTTAATGGGCAAGTGCACGTTTTGCCAGGAAGCCCCGCTGTGAGCGGTGCAGGTTTGGAGGGCATTTTCTGCAGAAACATCAAGTCTCACGGCTGGAACCTGATGCTTATTAAAGCTACTGGTATAATGAGATCACGATGAACTCAGTTCCTCAGCCAGCGTAAGCCAGCGTGCTTCCGAGGCATCGGACTGCTACAAGTCTCTCTCTGCAACCCAGCTATGTGCCAGGAGGCGGCCGGTGCACAAGTCACGCTGTCCCAGAGGCCAGGCGGTGCAGCCCTGCACCTTCCTGAGTCTGGAGGACGCTCTAAAGCGGAGGAGACGGCGATGGCACGAGGCAGCTCCCTCCCTGGGCTGTATTTTCATAACACCCTCAGTGGGACTGTCACAGTTTACACTAGCTGAGGATCCAGCCCCACACATATTGTTCAAGCACCTTTTATGCTCTTAAACCAGTAATAATATCTGTTAGGTAACCTTACTAATCCCTTTGAGGAAGGATTTTCTTTACTGTACTGATGGCTGAACTGACTAAAGCTTTATATATAAGAGGCCTGGTTTGTGCTACAGATGCTTCTCCTTTGATACCAGCAAATACAAGTTTCACTAGCACAAGCATCTTTTTCTGCAAGCGTTTCCCAAATAAAATAGGCTATACCGGCAAAAGCACTTTTTTTTTTTTGCTCATATAGCTGCATCTACACGGAGGATTTTTGCACGTAGTGGAAGGCAATCTGTTTTAAATGGCACTTCAGAAGAGCATTGCTATCCCACAGAAGTTTCAAGGCTAGACCTGGAAGCGTGCACTTCTGCCCTGCATCTGAAAGCTTTTTACAAGGTGGCTATTGTCATCTTGCTTTAAATACAGAGAAACCAAGAAATGTGGTTACAGGGATGGGCTGCGGGTGCTGTGCTCGATCTGGAATTTTTATTCGTGCCCTTCTTTTGCTTCAGATGAAATTATGTATCCGTAATCAGGCTGATTCCTCACTACCCATAAATACTTTTAAAACAACTGCAAAAAAAACAGTGGACGTTTCAGAAGCACCTTAGCTCTGTAAAAGGAAAAGTGCTATTGGAAATCAAGTAGGTAAATGACACCAAAAAAAAAATTGGATGTTTTCTGAACTTGCAGAGGCAAACCTAAGTCATGGGAAAAAAACAGCAAGAGGTTCATTTGGCTCCTTTGCTCTGCCAGTGCCTCTTTAAGAGAAAACTGTCTGTTAACAGAGCTTTGTTCTTCCTAGGAAAGGCTCCTATACCGAACAGCAGCTGGAAAAGAGGGTATAGCAGGCAGAAGCAAAGGACCCGGCCATCTGGGAATCCTTTTCTAAGGCAGGTATAGTGAGAATCTGGAAGATGAGTCACAGAGAAACACTGAGCTGGTTTAAAACAGAGCCCTCAACAGGTCTGGAAGAGCACCTAATGAGTCCCTGCTCCTTGAACAGGTGTCAGGCAGGAGAAGGACATGGGGGCAGGCAGAAGGACTGGATTTCAGGGGCACGCCGACAGCCACAACCACCCATTCCCGCTGCCCCTGCTCTCAGGCAGCTGCAGTCCCGCCCTGGGCTCCGTTACCTGGTAGTGCCGCACAGGCAGCATGCCGGTCGATCCGTCCTCTTCTCGGCCCCTTCGTGCTCCGGGGAGGTTTGGACCCACGCTCCCAGGCTCTCTGCGTGACACAAAGTGTGTTCGGGTGGCTTGTCCCAGACAGGTCTCCAAACAATGCAGTGCTTTTCGGCAAAGGGATGTGCTTCAATTTCCAAAGTAAAGGGACCAAACACCGTCAGGTGGATACCCCATATGATATTCAGAGGGCGTCCGCTGCTTGTGGATGGCCCAGAAGTGCTCGTTTTCCTCGCACACTCTGTCCTCTGCAGTCCAAAGCCGTAGTCTTATAATCAAGCAGTGACTTCCTCTGAAGTTGCTTGTATTGACCTAAATAGGTTGGGGCGGGTGAGGACACACAGACAACATGAAAAAGCTGTGCTGGTTGCCCAACAAAGAAGTGTCTGCTTTGTGGTGAGCACTTTTAACATACAAGCACTTTTAACATACTGTTAAAGAACACGATTTTCATGTTTGCATTAGTTCACACCAAAAGCCTTGCAAAGTAGCAAAGTGAGTGAAAATAAAATCTGCATTTAAGTGGTAAACAAAACAGTTAAAATTTGACTTCTCGTAATTTGAGTGCTACACACTAACGCAATGCATTTCAAAGTCAACTGGTGTATTTCTTCTATACATCCAGCTGTGATGCATCTAACAGATCGGGAAAAGAAACACTAGGGTGGAACAACATTAACATTAGCTGCCCTGAGAAAATCAGTGATTATCAGGGAGTGGGGATGAGATGGAGAGGTCTCTCTCCAAATTTAAATAGAGCTCAGAAGCAAAAAATGTCTGGCACCTTTGAAATGCTGGGGGTTGGGGGTTAGGTGTATTATATGGGATACAGAAGCTCCAGCCATCTCCTGATGGACAATTGGTAGCACCTGATGAGCACCCAAACATAAGCAACTCTCTCTTTTCTGCAAGCAAGCAACACAATTTGAAGGAAACATCTACAGCTGTAGGCCAGGCTGCAGCCAGAAGACCTGTGCTCAGGCCTGAATTTCTTTCTCTGTACCCCCTTTTCACCAGCTGTATGTCAAGTAAAACAGCATTCAACCTTTGTAAGTTGCTTTGAAACCAAGCAGAGAAAAGTAGCATACAGGCATTCATCCTATTCACAGAGGCTGACATTAACAGCATGGCCTTGGTACTGCCTGGCAAAAGTCATTTTCAGTCTATTCATACTTAAATTGCCCAAGCTTATTTTCTGTGAGTCTTTTGTTACAGCAAACCTGAACTACTATACCGTGTGTCTATTTGCACAAGAACAGTTGGAATTGGTTTTTAAAGATCATTGTGCTATGATTATGCAGTCACTGCTAGAGCTGGGGGTAGAGCAGGAACCCAAGGAAGGTTTCTGTGATGGCACGGCTTACCCCAACTGCATCCTCGTCCACCAGTTCGAGGAAGGAGCATCTTCCCCCGGGGCTGAGCAGGAGCACCTTGCCACATCGAGGTGCTCTGTCGATTCAACGCAGCTGAAGAGTAGTCCCACGCGACTTGCAGCCGTCTGCCTGGCGCGTTTGGCCGTCGCAGGCCTCTAGCATGCTTAGGCCATCTTGCCCAGTACGTGAGCCATGCTCACACGAGCCACACGCAAGCTCCTCTGCTCCCACCGATGTTTCAGTGCTATCAAATCATGAGGGGGCTTATTAACAGAAAGCTCCCAACTACCTTCTGCCCTGCCCACACAGTATTTATGATTTTTCAGTCAGCGCTGCCTGCCCCCTCATGAGGGAATAGCTTGAGCCTGCTATGTGACTAAAACAAAATGGATGGTACACTCTACAACCTGGGTACTGATATCTGCCATTTTGTGGTGCTAAGGGACATAGTTTGGGAATGGGACTCAGTAGGTTGGGTTGATGGTTAGACTTGGTGACCCTGAAGGTCTTTTCTAACTTAGATAATTCTATGATTCTTCCAGAATGCCCCAAAAGCACACACCTAGTGACTTCGGCTATCCTTTCTGCTGAGGCCACTGAGATGTCCCCTCAAAGATGTTTTAAGAATGAGGGAACTTTTCAGTCCCCACTCACAGGCAGGTCCCATACTGCTGTCTCACCCATCACTGCCTCCTCAGCCGGGGGGCAGCTTATTAGTAAAGAAAAACCCTTACACTTCTCCATAGCCCTTTGCCATTTCTGAGCAAGTCTCACCCCCTAACGTTTATTGTTGTGGTTTAGGTCCTTACAGCAACATCACTGAAAATAAATCATAGTATGTTGAAATCTTACTGTGAAATACGCTATTATACAAGGGTAAGAACAAACCACTGCTCTGCAGACAGCAAGAAGAGGAGCACATGGACCACATTAAGCAGACATTGGGCCCACCAGACTTAACGCAGGTACTGAAACATTAGGAGGGTGCAGAGAAACAACAGGAAAGTATATTGTTTTAGGGTTTTTTTTACTTAAAAGATGAGAGAGAGAGCCTAGGGGAGAGGAACGCATGAAAAAGAGGAGGATGAGCCCTTTTTTTTTTTTTTTGGCTACTCCAGATGGGGTTTTCCTCTGTTTAAATGCTGAAGGACAGAAAGATTTTAAATTAAAATCTTAATAAATATAGCCCTGAGGCTAGTAACATTATTACATCCAAGATGATTACAGCAACCAAGCCACAAAAGAAATATATATATATATATTTATTTGAAGCATAATAAGCCTCAATATTTAGTCAGGAGAAGGCTAGGCAGCTAACTGACTTCCAAAGTAGTGAATTTTGCATTCCGCTGCACTGAAAGGATAAACCAACACTGTACTTATTTTGCAGGGCTTAGTTTCATTTCTGTACAAGATAGCATTATTACTGTTTCTACTTATATATAAATTACAATTGCTCAGATCACGTGCACAAGGGTTGGCAGGAGAGAAGCCCGAGTCTGCAATAAGTGATAGGTGATATGGAGATAATTAGTTAGCTTCCTTGTGAAAGAACAACTTGGGTCCTCCAGCTTGCTTGAGTGAACAAGGTTTGTTCTCCTTGAGATATCTGCCTTTTTTCAATTGATTCTAATTTGAAGACAAGGTACCACAATTTATTTGTGTGTTGTTTTACTGCTTGTTTTAATTATTGGAATATTTTAATAAAGGATACAGGAAAAATAGAGGGATACAAAGAAGAGGATACAAGCTGATAAAGATGATTAAATCATAGAACGACTGCAGAGTGGGTCATGAAGTGTTATAATCCCCAACTCCCCTCTGCTTTCTGCCTCAATGTGTTAATGCATCACACTTTAGTACAGTGACACTTTCAGCCCTAGGTGGAAATTCACACATGATGAAGAGGTGGAGGAGGATTTCCAGATGGTCAGACCTCAGGGAGTGCGAAAAGGTGGGGGGAGGAAGGGAGAAACTGCTGAAGGAAATCGGACTTCGGTCACATCAGTAATTTCCAGCTGAAAAAGGAATATTAAAAAAAAATCCCATACCAAAGCCAGGTGCATTCAGGTTTGGATGTTGTGTATGATAATTCCTCACCACCGCTGGTCGTGAAAGATGCCTTGGAACTATTGGCTTATCTGTGTGTAACAGTAGAAGGGGCGAGCTTCGTTTCCTTGGCCAAATTTCAACATGGGTACTAAAGCATCCCAATATAGACCCAATTAGTTGCTCTATTCTCTACAGCTCCTCTTTACTAGAGGCTATTACAGAGTAGTACTTGCTCTGAACTGCGCACAAACTTCCCCTACAGCAGAGATTGCATTTGACTGCTGTGTCCTCTGGGGCCCTCTTCTGCAGGGCCACATCTCCAAGAGCAGTGAAGGGCACTGAGAGAGAAAAAATGCAAGGCCTGCAGCTAGTGGGTCCCCATCACACCCCAAAATAGGCCCCGCTTTCCCTTTGGGAGAAGTACAAGGCAGCAGCTGCTATCACACAGCTGGACTTCTCTAAGGCTGCCTCATTTACTGTGGCCTTTTGGGGGGAACGGGAAAGTAGTCATGGTCCAGAGTTCAAGGGGTCTGGTCCTTCAGGATGAGAGGTGCTAGGACTGCATAAGGAATTTGTAATAGATAGTACTTTGCACAGCCACAGCTCTTTCCAGCTGTCAGTGTCAGGGGACCTTCAAGATAATCACATATTTAGGCAATAGAGTACCCCTACACTGGGGAGAAAAGAAAAAAAAAAGATTGTCTCCTTAAGAGTATAAAATGTGAACATTAGATATGACGACTCTGACCACAGTTCTGAAGGCTCTGCTTCACTTCTTAGGTGTTCCTTGGATCAGAGCATTTCCCCTACCGCAAATAGACATTAAGGATGCCAGTAGTATGGAGTCATGATGGAAAGCAATGTTTTGTTGAATATCACCAGTATGATTGTACACTATTTACCTGTATTTCCTGGATGGCAACAAAGTAAGTTGACCAGAGGATGATGAACTACTTGGACAAATGTCATGAGAAATGAGGCTGTCGCACTGTTTACACTTTGGGGAAATGTTTGTTGAATGTCCACTCCCTGACACTCCCAGTACAAACCACATTGTGCACACAGGGTCAGAAAAAAGCTCAGGGAGACAGATGAAACTGCTTTGCTTTGTTCTGATCCCGCTAGTGCAACTTGAAATCTGTGCTTTTAGCTGATGCTGAATACCTTCACCCATTATATGAATTTAAATATTAAAATCACTGACGTCATAGCAAAAGGTGAAGGAATATCAGGCACCTGTTGTGTTAGTGAGTCCCATCATGATACATCTAAGATGCCTAGGTGCCTGGCCCCAGCTTTAGTGGCAGGCCCAGGGCCTCTGGACCTGTAAAGCCTGCAGCATCCATCTCGGGCTTAAGCCCCTTACCATGACTGAATGAACATCTCCGACTTTCTTCCCTAAAGGGCTCAGTGCAGCAGGTGTTTTCAGTCTGCCCACCTTCCAGATCAGGTGTCCAAAACTGCAGCAGTAAATATCATTCTTTTCTTCCCTTTTCCTAAAAGAGCTCAAGGTGGGTGGAGAGGATGGCAGCAAGCTATTTTTATTCATACCTTCATTTAGTCAGTAGTCCAACAGTTCACAATAGAAGAGCTGGGCTCAGTCCCCTTCTCTGCCTTACAGGAGTCCTGGGAAGCATAAAAACAAGTCAGGTCTCCTCAGGAGGAGCAAACTACGGGGTGATGCTGGGAGGAGGGCACCGGGGTGCTCTCCAAGCCTCCGGTTGCACCCGTACAGACCCAAGGGCATGTGCTGCCACTAGGTATGCTGTTCTGAGAGTCATGAGGCCAGAACCCCTGCTGCAGCACGCAGCCAAAACATCCCAAAGTACCTCATCCCCATCAGAACAGGTTCCAGAGGACAGAGGCAGTCCTCTCCCTGGCACAGAGCACAACCCGGTGAGCACACTCTTCTGGGAGAGGAGACGTGCAGACTCCCTGGGGCAGAAGGGAATTGAGCCATGTGAAATTCCCTGTGCTCGGCCCTAGCCTTTTGAGCGCGGAGCAGTGTGTACACAAAACATGGCAGCGCTGCCAACCACCCTGCCTTTCCCTGACAAGAACGGACCCACGCTCTGTTCCTGGAGGAAAGCCAGGAGGGAGTCAAAATTGTGATGCCCAAGGGATGCGCAGCCCCCGAGCAAGGTAGACTTCAGAGGCAGCATTCCCCATCACCTACTTGGGCAGCAGAGCAGCCTTTTGGATTTGGTGGCTGCCATTTTGAGGTTGTGCACTGCCCAGGGAGTTTCACTACAGAACGCAAAGATTTGGGGTTTCCAGTGGCTGCCAAGAATTGGAATCGCAACACTCTCCACGGTGGCACCCAAGCCTTTTTGTAAGGCTGCTTTCTTAACAGCGGAAGCGTATTCCCTCAAACCAAAACATCATTGCAGTTGCCCCGATAGCAGTCCACGAAGCAAGAGTAGATGGAGCTCCCCCACAGTTACCATGTGGCAGACACCGTGCCGTCTCGTCTGCCCAAAGAGTGGGCATTACAGGAGAGCACAGTTCACCAGTTCAAGGACTACGCATTGCCAGGTGATGCTCTTCCCCTCTCCAGGTCGCAGGGCACAAACAAACTTTCAGGACTGAGTCTGTAGCAGTATTGATCCCACTGTTACCTAGACAAGATAAGTTACAGGGCTTAATTTGTTCATCAGTAGCTGTTAAAGAACAAAAAAGAATACAGATATTAGGCTGGATTTAGACAAGGCAAACACTCAGCTACGTATTAAGGACTGAAAGTAAAAAAAAAAAAGTGATTGATAGCAGCTGATGGAAACCATTCATACAGCAGAAGTGGAAGAGCTGAAGAAAAGTGAGGTAAATGGGTAGAAGCAGAGTATTTGCCTCTAGCAGGACTGCTGCTGTTAACCATTACAGCATGAACAAGGAAGGAGTAAGCAGGTGTTTATCCTTTCTGCTCCTTGAAAAGGCAGGAAAGGTTTCCAACACCAGCCATGAACCCAGAGCAAGGCTACTGCCTCCTGCAGACCTCCAGCTCAGGCCTCTGTGGCACCCAAAATAGCTCTGAATTGCCCTAGTGCCAGGAGACTATTCCACGTGACAGAGGAACAGTGCCTAAGCTTTTGGGGAAAAAAAACATCACTCAGAGGCTTTAACCCCCAGGGCCAGCCCAGAAACATGGAGCAGAGGCCTGGTGACTGACTGCAAATATCATGTCCTGCTTTCTGTGCCGGACTCACGCAGCCCACAGAGACAGCACGAGGAACAGGCCAGCCTGGCGCACAGCAAAAACAACTCCATCTCCCTATGGACTCCTAAACTCAACAGGTTGTATTCTGGTTTGGGGCTTCTGACACAAAAGCACACGGAAAAGGCCTTCTAGCAGGAAACGCCTAGCACCTTTAAACGGGAAGCCAAAACTAACAGTCTTGCGGAGATACCCTTCCTGCCCCCAACCCCTCAGGTTAGCTCCCAGAACAAGAGGAACCACAGAGGAGGCTGCGACCACCAGAAGACCCTGCTGGCAGCAGCCCTTGCTGCGCGCACCCCGCTTGCTGCAGGGGTGACCGCGCTGGCTGGCAGGAAAGGGTTACCAGAAGAGGTGGGGCCCTTTGGAAACAGGCCTGGATGCTGCAGAGCTTTTCACCTTTAGCTTCCTTCGCTTTTCCGCAGCTAGGTGCGGGCTGCCAGCCCATTCTAATTTCTCTGCTTGGGATGGATCCTCACTCCTCTGTTTAACAGAGTTCTGCCAGACTTAAAAAAAAAAAAAAGTTAGAAATGGACAGAAAGTAAAGCATGCATCCCTTTGTATTTAATATCTTGGACTTCGCTAGATTTTTGTCTCATGATGAAGACTATTCCCTGGAACCTCTATCCCTTTTTCTTTCCAAAAAAGAACAAAAGATAAGTTTTAACTTGGTGTTGATGCAATATTCACCCCACCCAGAACAGTGTAACCAACTTTGAAAGCTCATGTAAAAAACATGAAGAGTAATTTTTACTTAGCTCTTGTTATGAACAATTCAGAGATAAGAAACAAGGCAAGACACGTCTCAGCTGCAAGTGTGAACATGATCTCAACACTGCAACATTTTCCTTGCCTGGCTAGAGATGGGTTGGCAGCATGAGGTAAATGAAGGTAGGTTACAGGTGACAAGAATGTAAAAAGCCTGTTATTAAGCTAGGTGTAAGCAGTCTTGAAACTTCATTAGGGCCAGGGAATTCATCCCTGGACATTGCACCTGCTTGATTGTTCACTGAAAATTAATGTTAAACAAATGCTGTAAAGTTGAAACCAAGCTGGAGAGGATTCAGATGCAACTCTCCCTACCCTCCGACTAGGCAGTGGATGGAAAGAGGATGGTCTCATGGACGCGTGCCACGCTGCTTTTCCTCTTTCAGGAGGAAGCAAAGTCCTTTTCATCACAGCATTCCCAAGGTGTGCAGGGCAAGTTATTTGCTGTCCTCCAACTGTAGCTGTAAGCAGGAAGGAACTGCAGAACTGCAGCACAGTAAAGGTGCATTTGAGCGCTGACCTATTTTTGTTCATCTGCCATGGGAGAGACATGTGGAAACATTGTGGTTTGATGCGTTTGATTAAAAATATGCTAATGAATAAAGAAAATTAAGTGCATCCCTTGGGCTTCTGGCAAGCTGCCAAGACAGACACTGGGACCACCAACAGGGGGTCCTTATGGTTCAGCTTTTGCAAGCCTTCAGCTTCCAACTGCAGAAGACGGTGACCCAGCAGAAACGGGGCTTGAAGTTGAGTGTTTTGTGTGTCCTGCCTCCACTCCTCTCCAAATGCCACAATATTTGAAAATTTATGCCCCAGGTGCTGGAATCAACAAGTATAAGAACATCTTTGTTTGCATTAAAAAAAAAATACTTCTACCATCATTGTTGCAGAAAGCAAGCTTGCAAACATGAAGCAAGTGCACTCAAAAGGCTTGGAAGCAAAAAGACTGAAAGAGAACTCCAAGTTCATTTTCTAAAGCATCTCATTATTTCTAAACCAAATGTAGTTTTGGAGGCCTAACTTATGGTTTTCAAGCTCCTGGGGCAAAGCTGCAAATGTGGCCTTTATTCCCACGCAGGAGCAGCTCTGCCTGCCCTCCTCCCTCCATGCTGTTCAGGGAGGGGAAGGGGAAAAAAAGCAAATCAAAACAACTCAACCAGGCACGGCGTTACCCTCCGTTCCACAAGTGTTTGCTGCACTGCTGTCATCACTCAAGGTACCACATTAGAAAGCTCTAACCTGGCTATGGGAATAGGTAAATCACCTGCTCTGCTACTGCTCCACAAGTAGGAAACAGCTCTCATGAGCAAAGTCTGAGGTGTCCAGCTCTCCCAGCACTAATAATCCTCCTGCGGGTAGTGGTTCTTCCCATAATCTGATTCACTCTCCATCGTCCTGCAGTCTTCAGAGCTGGAACTGGGCAGCTGACCATGATTGGGGAAGCAAGTGCCTGTCACCTGGTGGCACTGCTCAGCACCTAGTTGGAGTCACCAGGAGGGAGAGGAAAGAAGGATTCATGTCTAGTTAAAGCTATCTGAACCTAAGTAAAAGATTTGAAACCCTAGAAGCTGGGCTTCCACAGACTTTCTATAAAGAAATGAAATCTGAGGCCCTAGAATGGAAGAGGTTCTCCCTCAGCCCTGCCCAGGGTGCTAACTAGAAGAGTTGCTGTATGTAAAACCAAACACCTAATCTACCCTGCAGGCATCTGTTCAGCAACCTAGTAGGTCTTGGTTTGCATAGCTCCACCTCCCAAGCAGGAAACAGTTTTTAACTTCTGAATCCTGCAATTTTGGCCAAGGATCCTTTTGTCAGGGAGATTTGCATCTGGCTTGGACTGTTTCTCTCAAGTTTTCTTCAGTTTTTCTAAAACTGAAGAGCCAGACAAACTTTTCTGAGTAAAATCGTAGGCTATCTTGGGCAATGTTACCATGGTCGTTTTCATTTAGAAGCAAGAATTTGACTTTTTTTTTTTTTTTTTAAGATAATTGCTCCTTCCCCCAGTCCACAGTTGTTTTCCTTGTTTACATGTACAGCAGCATAATGCTGTCATTTTGTGGGGAGGGTAATCATGTTACAGAGCACTCTTACAGACCACAGGGTGAGAAACACTCATCTAAACAGCAAGTTCAGTTTGTTGTATGTGTTTTCCTTTTAAATAAAACCCAGTACTATTAAGCAGTAACTTTCCTCGTCTCTTAGTGCTACATGTATGTACAAGTTTGTCCTTGAATTCTGGTATTTGGCCTATGAAGCCAACATGCATAAAGCCTCTGATAGCCTGAACGCTAGACTTTAAAAACAAACCCTATAAACTCTGATTATATCGAAAACATGATTCTGCCTCAAAGCCAAGTAGCAAAGCCCATTGGAAGGAACTTACTGTAAACACTGGAAATTAATCAACCTTATCAGGACAGTAACTGCAGAGCATAGGGTCCCAGTCATACCTCTGCATTTCACCTCTAACCCCGCCGGAGTTGCAAGGCTCGGGGGGGGAGCATTTGCTGGCATTTCCCTAGCAGATTCCGTTCCCACAGCAGACACTAAGCAGTTTGCAGCTGGGGGGGGGAAAGAGACTGGGGAGCAGGAAAAGAAGGGTTTTTAACAGGATATACCCACCCCCAAACTGAGGCTTTATGCTGCAAACTAAAAACAGCATCTTTAGTTACCCCTAGAAACAAAATGTTTTGTGAAGTAATGCATAGTCCCCCAGAACAATAACTATTCTTTCTGGCATGCAAATCAGCGCTCAATGAGCAGAACAAACCTACACTTGCAATGCAAACTGGTTTAATGCTATAGAAATTGTAAAGCCACCATCCTCGTGAGAAACTGCTGGTTCTGCTGCACACTAGAATGTTTAGGCAAGAGTTAACTTTGTGTTTGCACGCAAAAGGAAAACTTTAACTTAGAACAAGGTCTCCTACTGCACAAGAGAATCATATGGCAGCGCAAGAACAGAAGAATCTAGTTAGCAGGGATTTCTACACGTAGTTCAGGTAGCAGATTAATAGCAACTACTTGTAATCTCATCTGAGCATGCTGAATAGCCCCTCTCCATGGTAGAGCTTCTAACTTCTGAAGCCACAAGATGGAGCCAAGTTCTCAGGAAGAGGTGCCTGTGCCACCCCAGGAACTGGGAGAGCATTCAGCACGCAGAAGAAACCACACTAGTTTCTGGTTTGGGCAGAGCACAGACAAGCACCAAGGCTGAAGTCAAGCCATGTATGTGCAATCATTACCCAGTCTGATGCTGCTGTAACTTAAGGGAGGCCTATTCCTCACAGCCACCCGAGAGCATCTGAATAGAAGGGCCTCATTCTGGGCTTCAGGTACAGCTATATAGTACTGTCCAGAAGCCTCTCCTGCCCCCTAAGTAACTTTTCATGTTCCTCATGCCAAGAGTACTTTAAAAATAGACTTCACTGGAAAGGAGAGCTACGTAAGCCACCATGTCAATCTGAAACAGAAGGCAAACATCAGGCAAGCGCCACATAAGCAAGATTATTTAAACAGCTGTAATCCTTGGCCAGGAGTCATCAAAGGGACATTCCACTTCCAACTTGTATGGCAGTAGCAGTAGAAACTGCACCCAACAGCGAGTTTACTGTGAACCCCGTTTCTGTGCCATTCAGAATTCAGTGACGTGAACAGTGCAGTAAGTCTGTCTCAAACCATCCTACCAAACAGGCATCTCTGCGGAAGTTCATTCATCACAAACCAACACAGAATAGTCTCACATTCAAGACTAGGTATCAGCACTTCCACACAACATTGTTTGTTCTGTTATTTGCCCATCAAGATTGACCAAAAAGAGAGGAAAGGAACTCTGTTTACGCTGTCAGTGCAAGCAGTCCGATCTAGTTATGTTGTGGAAAGTTAGCCATGAAGATGAACAATTCAGGCCACTGCAGTGTTGTAATTCTGAAATACACGTAGACAGTTTCACCAGCACTGATGAGAGGATCCTCACTCACTTCTTCCTCTCCTCCTTCCTCACAGCCTGGAATATAATCATATTATAGCTTTGATACAAGCAAAAGGTCAGTTCCAGAAACTGGAAGTCAATGGCTGCTTGGTTTAAGAATTTAGGAATTAGACTTGCTCATAAAATACTGTAAAAATCAGTAACAAACAAATACGGTGCCTATTTTTCTTTTTTTTATTATCAATAGTAATACAAATCAGTTGTATTAGCATGATAATGAAAAGTGACCTTTTTTTTTTTATAGACATTAGAAATGTTTGTGCAAGTTAAAGACAAAGCTCTGAAGCTATGTAAGAAAAAAATAAGTTTACATTGTGTAGTATAACATACATGGTTTAGAGGCAATCTTATTAAATCTTGCAGTCACAATCACTTCCTCTATGCTAAACCTCTTTCTTGGTGTTAGAGATAACACCTTCCCCTCCCAAGAGGAACACCTGCCATTTCCATGAAGTGTGGAGATCATGGTGAAAATCATAGCTTTTTTTGTTCCTCTTCCTTCTCCCAACTACAAAGTCAACAGGAGGTGAACATAGCAACATATGCTTATAGCAATTAAAGAAAGCTTCTGTCTACATAAGCTCTGAGTTGAACTGATAAACAGTATCCTCTTTTTGACCAAAAATTGATAGACCTGTCAGCCCCAAACACTGGGTTAGCACTTTGAAAAGTTTTAAAAAGAAAAATCACAGTGAGTATTTACTCAGATGCATCCACCCTCCCCCCTACATTCCAGATTGCAGCTTTGTGCCTTAGACCTAAAGTATTCTTAAGCACTGTATTAGCCAGACAGGATTCAACTGCAACTTCAGATAGGTAGTGAAGTCTTACTGAAGTTTAATGCCTGCTAAATGTATGCGCCCATCTTACTTCATCAAACCTAGGGTTTACCTAGAAATTGCAGTAAAAGGTTATTAGCCTGTACAGAACAGATAGCACAAGTCATTGAAGATGCTCTTCATGCTGCATCTGTACTCTCATCTATAGACATCCTTCTCTAGCCAGGAAAAGAGAAGTCGGCTTTCACACTCCTGGAATTTAGCCTGCTTTTTGAAATGGAACTTTATACAGTGACTTACGCCCTGTTACAGCGGGAATTTGTCTCCTACATACTTGTTTGCTCAGATCCAAATGAAGACTAGAACACATGAATACCCACAACCAGGCCAGATACAGAAGATTACATACTGCAGTAAACAGCTCCCTGACTTTACATCAAACCCTTATGCAAGAATAACATCTGACAGTACACTTGCACTTAAGCATTCAAGTCTTGTATGACCTCCAGTCTCAAATATCCAGCTACTTGCCTACAACCATGCTCTAAGAAGGTCATGAAAAGATTACTAGAATATATCAGCTTCAATGCAGCCTTCAACTGCCTCAGCTACACAGCATGCTGACCAGGGAGGCACACACACCCCTTGCCAAAGTCCTCCCTGTTTGATGTACCGGAGCTGTAAGCACTCAGATAAAAGCCAAAGTTCCCTTTATTCTGCTCACAGGAAAACCCAAATCTAAAGGCAGCATTTCTCCACACGACTTTTTATTCATTCCAGTCAACCCACCTGATACCAATGTGTACTGATGTCCAGTGAAGCACATATGGAAGTCATTCAAGGACCCTCAAATTGCACCGCCCCCATTTAGGAGAACATACATTCGGGCACCTCCACCATATGAGGTGGAGGCAGCAGGATTCCAGTCCAGGAGAGCCGTTTCACTGCCTTTCTGGTGCAAGTCAAAGCTTGTTACCCAATGTTACCAAGTAGTCAAGGTAGTTGCCTTGTTTATCACGTTCTCCGCTGTAACTGGAAAGTTAAATCAAAGTTTATCAGAAGTACAGAAGCGGATACTGAAGAGCTGCTGTATTTAGGCTATGCCTAGCATTTCTGGTAAAGGTGACAAGCACAGAACACGGAAGAGATGCCATATCAAGCCATGAAACAGCAAGCACCATTTTCAAGCAAGTCCACCTTAGTGGTAGAGCTTTATCTGTTGAAAAAAGTAACCCATGTGGAAAGAGCACGCAAACCGTACAGCCAGCCATGGGAGACAGACTGTTCTGAACAGAAATTCATCTGCCCTATCAAATACTGTCATGTATTTTATGATTAATTTTATGATTAAAGAGATCAAAGGTCAAAGCATACAAGTCACTTGAGTTACCACAGCTGAGCTGCTTATTGTGAGCTTTGCCGAGTTTATTATTCATATAGCAAGGAAAGCTTATTCAGTTTTGTTAGATACTTTTTACAATCCACCTCAGAGGGGCTTGACCTAGTTAAGCTTGCAATACAAACTCAACTGTTGTTTATCCTTTAGGTTAATTAAGGACTTAAACCTTAGGCCTCAACTAAAACCAAACCTGAGCGGTCTGCTTCCAAAGCAGACATTGATATGCTGTAGGCACAACGTGCATTCAGAAATGGACTGGATCCATGGAAGTTCAAGAGGAAATTTTGTTACAGTCATTACAGACCCAAGTGTCCCATTAGGTGTTTAGATTTCAGACAGACACTGCTCAAGTGGTTCTGTAAGCCACCAGGCTCCTATAGCCTCTGCCTCACAACACTATTGTTAAGTTGGCTTGCTAATACCAACCATGGCATTACAAGAAACATTTCCAAAACTGGTAACCATTCTTTCTGTGCACAGAAGGTAACGTTAACAGAGAAGGAATTAAACTTGACATGAATGAAGATTACAGCACCTTTTATTTAGTACATTTTCCCCAATCCAATGAGTTGCCTGACACGTTAGACTAATTATGGAAGACGATGAGTTTGTGATAAGTCCCTGTAAAACCTCAGACCAGAAGTTCTGATATCTAACATTTTTCCTCCACAGTTCAGACATTGAATGCACAAGAGCAATCTAGTACAAGTTAAAAATGTTTTTCATCTTCAAGTTACAATATGAAGTACAGAACAGTATTTACTACTCCTTTACCTCAAGAAAAAATTTGTTAATTTAGCGCTGCAGTGTGCTTCATTGAACAACCACATAGCATTATCCTTTCACCAAGGGTGTTTTAAGCATCTAGTTAAAAAGCAAGGTACAGTCACTACTTTTCAAGTCTGTCTACTCCTTCTCAATGAATTATGGATATCTTCCATTTTGAGACTCTACAAACAGAAGAGACAGTTACTTTCTACAACAGTGACAGAAGTATTTTTTTGGCAACTGCACTTAATTTAAACTGCATCAGAAAACACAGTTCAGTCAGCTGACACGAGGACTTGCTAAGAAATGCCTTCTCTTCCATTTTTAGGCTGATTTTGGTTGACTAAAACATGACCACCATTGCATAACTGACAGCAAAACTCAACATGCATCTCCATGTGCTAGGTTGCTGTGCATCGGAAACAGTACATATAAAATTAATAGTGAGTAACAGATGTGGCAACTGCTTAACTCCATTTGCTTTCTGCGACCGTGCAAATAATCACTGAGAGGTAGCATGTATGCCTCACCTACTCCAACTCATGACTGTGTTGTGACCCACCCTTACTCGAGGTCTGTTTTCAATAAGACATGGAATGGATGCAGATGTTCCCACTTTTCCAACATGATCGTGAATTTAATATAAACAAAACACATGAACATTGATTTTCACTGTTCCAGTACTAGGAAGGGGAATGATGACCTATGTAGAATGAGTGCAATCGTGTCTAGCCACAAAACATGGAAGAAACCCAGGACAACATTTCTAGGAGACTGTGACAACACTATTCCTTTTGAAGAAAGGCTTGAGTCATTTTCTCACCCCATACCGCTAATTTAAGGATGAGAAGATGGACCAGCGGGGAATGCATCTGACCAGTATTTAAATATCATAGTTTTTATTACCTAAATAAGTCTGAAGTGAGTCCATAGGCTTGATTCATGAATGCTGTATTGACTAAACAGAACATGGAAGAAACTTTGTTTTGAGTTGACTCAAGTGTCAGTTGCTATTTAAGTGGAGTGTAGGAAGGAAACAAGCAGATTTCAGCATAAGAAATCAGTGACCGCTAACAGAAGATGGAGACTCAAACTCTTACCAGTTGTCATCTGGCTTTTCTGCCGTTTGCAACATCAGGTAGGGCAACAGTGAAAAATTGTTTGAACCTGAACAGCTGCGTTTCTTAAGGCCAGTAGAGGTTCAAGAGAAACATTCTGAGAGACATTAAAGTAAACCAGGAAGTTAATATGAAAAGAACTCTGTATAACCACACAGAATGATTGTAGTTCTGAAATTCAGCATGTTTCTAGTTCTGAAAGACACTAGGAAGACAGAGCCCATTTCAGTCTACATAGGCATAGGTTTTGTTGGATACCAGAAATTGTTTCAAAGTTCTGTTTTCACATTTTGAAGGTATGATATGCAAAGCAAGAGATAAGGGAGTCAATACAGACTTCCTTTCATGAATCCAGCCCTATATCCTTAGTGGTATCTTATCCATGCCACCTGTAGATAGATATTTACAGTTCCCAAGCATCACAGTAAGCAGCATCTTTCTTTAAAGCTTTTCTTGTTCTTGCCACTTTTCTTGCCATTCTTGTCTTTGTTTTCAGACATTTTCTTTGCTCTGATTTCTCGCATTAAATCAAAGAATACCTAAGGGGGGAAAATAAAGAAAGATTAATCAAGTTCTGCCACCTGAAGGCAGATAGTTGCTGCCCAATACAGTAGCCCATAAAAGATGTAGCACAACACAGTATCTAACAGCAGAATTGAATCTAGACATATATCCCTGTGACAGACTCAACAGCAAAATTATAGTATCTGAAGCAGCAGCAAAGCAGCAAGACAGTTCTATAATTCTATTCTAACTGGCTCCCAAATCATTCAGCAGCCCTGTTTTAAGAGCTTTTTACTGAATGTTGTTCTTGCATAAAAGTAGCATTTAGAGCTCGTGATTATATTTGTCTGTTCCCTAAACATTTCCAGACAAATCACTCACATTAGCCAAAGTATTTAGTTCAGTTCTTTCCATGTAGTTATACAAGCGCACACACCGCTGCATAATATTCTGCCTGTTTTATAATTTAAGAGAGCTACAGCGTTCAAGTGACAGTATCAGGTATAGAAAAGTCTCAGACTTTTCTATATGAAAGATGCAGAGATTTTTACCAAGAGTTCTAGATGACTTCACCCCTGCAAGTCTCCTGTATAAGTACATACCGTGTAAGATGTAACAGCTGTTTCACAGTAGAGAATTACTAGGGAAAAATTTACGATTATAGAACAGGAACTGTGTTCTTCCATAGAGATATTCTTTTTCAAGGGGACCTATACAGGTCTTTTACACTTGGAAACGAGACCATGTTATGATCAGAAATAGAATAGCTTAACATTCATAACCCTCTTATAGGAAAGGGTTATTCTGCTACAGTGTCAATGCAGAACCATCACAATGGCTGGTAACTTATCTTAACAGACAAGTGTGTTTATACAGAGGATAACCTGTATGTCACATAAGCTACCCAGAGAAGACCTAGGAGAGGTCTGTAATACCACGCTAGTGTAATCTAGACACACAACTATATTTCTGTTAATATCCAGTGGTCTGACTTTCTAGTAACAGCACATGTTAGAGAATGTTTTTTGACCAAGTTTAAGTTATGCTATGTTCTTTATAAGGAAGACATCTGAAGAGTTTTCTATACACTGTTTTAATAAACAATGAGATAATAGAAGCTTTTTATTTATGTAAGTTGTGGACCAACAACTTTCTATTAGCGAGCTAAAAAACTGTCTACGACACCTTCACCCTTAGAGTTCAGCTAGCCGCCAACATCCTTTGGCTAAGCAGAAAGCTGCTTACAATTTGTAATCTTGAAACAAACGCAGAATACCAAACTATCTTCAGAGTCCTTAGGGGCTCAACAGTAAGTTTCCAGTTATCTTCTGTGGACTAGTGAAGTCCACAGTGAAGAAAAAGGGCACCACCTTCAAGAACCCCCTTAAATACATACATCATGAAGAGGTTTGAAACTATCTATTTTTCCTAGTGGGTGAACACTCGACAGTCTTAACTCATCTCTCATCCAGAATACTCGAACAATGTTTAATCAAGAAACAAGCTGCAGAAACATGTCATGATTATCCTAGACCAGGGTGTACAAGTCAAAAAAGGTCAGGGACGCTGCAGGAAGACTTCCTGTCAATTCAGAGCAGTCTTGGCAAAACACAAGAATCAAGCCTTTAACATTAGCCACACCACACAGCTTTGTAAGGAGGGGGGGGGGGGGGGGAAGAGTTTATAAGCACCTATAGCTAATAGACCTGCTTGGAAAGCTGGTTCAGGTACCAACACCTAAAACAAGGCAGTAGTATTACCTTGTACTGGCCTCTAGTTCCTCTGAGCTATGTATTTGCTTCCATGTACACATTCTAGTAAATTAATTCATTTTTAATAACCTATGCTTTCAGAGATTCAATTGTGGATTTGCTTTTGTTCCAGCCAGAGTTAAGAATTCATCACTCAGCTATTAAACAACCCGTATCAATCTAACTGTAGCAGAAGCAAGTCATTTGTCTTACCTTATCTACATTTGCTCTAGTTTTGGCAGAGGTCTCTACGTACTGCACACCCCACTCCTCTGCCTTACTTCTAGCCTCTTCTACAGGCACTTGTCTGCGCTCTTCCAAGTCAGATTTGTTTCCTACTACCAGTAAAGGGATTTTATCCTCTTCGGCCTTCACACGCAGGATCTGTTCCCTAATGCATCAGATATTCAAAAATAAAAATCGTGTTAGTGGTAGCAACAAAAACGCCTACCCTTTACACAGTGGATCATGTGGCCTGCACATTATCTGGTGTTTACAACAGTACTTAAGTCATTCCCAACAGTTGAACATGCACTTTAAATGATTCCAAGTTTAATATACTAACGCCACAGGCTTTATACTAAGCAAATCCTCACATTTTCAGGAAGGCTATTATGCCTTTTTGCCAGAAATTTTGCTACCCAGGTTCTAAAAGAAAAGTTGTGTGGTAGAAAACAACTCACAACAGGAGTTCACATCTGAATAAGGAAAAAAGTGCAAGCGCCAAATTTCAGCCAGCATTCAGCCACTACCCTCAGGTTCCAATCTGCATCCCACCTCAATGCAGGTCCAGGTAACATCGAGGCTTTGCCAAAGCAGTAGGTTGAGAACATCACGAATAGCTGGCAAGGATATTATTCTTAATGGCTACTTAAGCCTTGCACAAAGGAGAAAGTTGATTAATAATACTGAACGAAAGGGCTAACACATCTTTCAAACAGAGCCTTCTAGAAAAAGAAGTGAACCATCAGAATTAACCTTGCTATCCTATTTCATCCAACAAGGATCTATCAGCATCTGAGAAAGTAGACAGAGCAATGCTGCATGTCAGTCTCAAAGCCTGTGCTATTACTGGAGTAAAACACATTGAGACCAGACTGGCATGTGTTGCTGTCCATCTAGGATTCTGGAAGAACTGTACCAGTGTGCAGTTATTTTTAGACTATTTTTATTTTATTTTCAGTTATTTTCTTCCTGAAGAAGGGTTTTTCAAGCAGCCAATTCTTACATATCAGCTTAATAAGTAATGAAATTAGTTAAATTGAGTATTTAGTTTTCTTCTAAACCATTGAAAGAGGATTCTCCAGCTCAGAACCTCCAGGCCCTTCTTGCTCACCTTGAGGGCCAGCATTGCTTTTTCATTGTTTTGACGTTCTGGAATCTTGAACCAACACATGGTTAACCTAGTTACAGAAGTCTAACAAAAAACAGAGACTGCCAAGATAAGCACTCCTTCTCATCCAAAGCCTTAAGCCTTGGATTTACCCTTACGTTTCAGTTAAGCACACAAGCCAAAAGGCAGGCTAGGTACTTCCAGGAAGTTTCTAATTTTCTACCTGTTTTTGAATGGTATCTGACTTTTTCTCCATCTTTCACTAGGACAAGTCTAGCCTGAAGACTCAGTTTCAAGTCCTACAACACTTCAACTGTTTTGCTCCTTTAAGTAATTCAAACAGAGCGTATCAAGCAGAACAGCTCTAGCGTGTACCGTGACCATCACCCTTTTAAAGTCTAGCAAAAGTCAAAGTATGTGACATATGAACAACATTTTTTTACCTTTTAGATCATGCAGTCCACCATTACTGTTGGAACTGTATAATACATTAAGAACCTGGACTAAAAGTCCTAGAGTGCAAGGAGAATTTGCTCTAGCTTTTACAAAAATAGAAATAATGTCTACCTTGCTTAGCACCAGCACTTACACTTCCAATTATCTGTTAATCTTGTACCACTAAAACAAAATGAACGTAAGCCAGACTGATAAAGAGCTTTTCATCTGGCAAAGAATTCCTAACATGTTCCCTGTGTTGTGGCAAGGTTTACTTCAAGTTGCACAGATGTCTTAGGGAATCTCTGGATTATCTTTTGCTAATAGCTGTTGCCTCTGTGCAGAAGAGCCGGAACACTTGCCCTGAAAAACCTGGATACATGAGTTCTGAGACCAGAACACTGGATTAAAACCCCTGTTTTTCTTTTACATTACACAAGTAGTTTCTGTGCTCAGTCTGGTGCTGATTTTTGCATTAGAACTATTAATCCTGAGAACAAAAATGGAAGCATTTACTACCACTGTGCGTCTTTCTAGGAAAATCCGTCTGCCTACAATAGTACTGCTTGGCTGCCAACCCTTGTTTGGCATCAATCCATACCTGAGAGTGGAGGCTAATCCTTCCTTTCCTTAGAGCACCTGCTTCTAGCAGTAAGCAACAGTGTCTGAAACCTGGCCAAAAGGCAGACTTAATTCCAGAAGTACTGCTCTAAGATAATTAAACTCCACATCCACAAAGACTGAAAATTGGCTTGAATACATACGTTTTAGGAGTCCAAGAATCTGTTATTTGTCTGAAGTTGCTGCTGGCATAATGTACTCACAAGTTGAAGGCATGAAGACAACTTTAGCCAGAGGCTAGGTACAGTGGTTTTAGTTACCAGTTACTGATAGCAAAATGGTTGTATTGCCACTTTTATTGACCAAATGATAAAGGGTAAAGGACAAAAGGGCTGTAGCTTTTAAAGGCAGTTGTCAGAGGAGTATCCCCCCCTGCCTGGGAGAGGAACTACTTACCGAAACTCTGCTGTTGCTGTAAAGGATTCGTGTTCTGTTATGGAGAAGACAAGAAGAAACCCTTCCCCACTGCGAAAATAGTTGTCTCTGATGGCTGCATAATCCTCCTGTCCTGCTGTATCCAGAATGTCTATCTGAACTTCTTCACCATCCAGAACTACTTTCTTTCTGTAGCTGTCAGCCTTGGTAGGTTCATAGTCTTCTACAAACTGAAGGAGATGAGAGGGATTTGTGTTTAGAATTACTGTCACATGGTCTCAATATTTGCTCATGTCTACTCTCTCATTTCGGTGACACTTGAAGTCCTGAAAGCCTTTTCATAATTCAGTCAGATACACAGTTCCACCGTCATTTTTTTTTTTAGCTTTACTATAAAAAGGAATTGATTTAAGTACTTAATACATCAGAGCCAGCCCGCCTAGTCAAGCAAAATGGTCTTGACAAATAAAATTATTGAATTTCAGCACAATTTAAGGGTCAACGATGCAGAATAAGATATCAGCTTATAAACTGGTTGCATTATCTAGATCTCCTACTTCAAGAATAAAGTATTTCTGAGCGTACTTCACTTGACTGTATAGCTAACCAAAGCTTCAGTAGGTGTAGATGACAGCATTCAACTGCTGAACATGAAAAGCTGCTCTATAATTATACAGTCCTGTAGTTTAGTATATTCAATACTGATTGGACCCACAAAGCCACTGACAGTTAAATTTGTAGTTCTGTGCTAACAGCACAGGTCCACCATAGGCTCCTTACATTTCCAATTCCTTTTTCCTCAGCCTTGAAGCACAACAAAAGGCTGCGCCATGACCCTGAGATCAGGCTGACTGGGTTTCTCTAATGACCATGCCAGAAGAGGTAGTACAGCAGAAAGTTCACAGCCTCAAGCTGGCATTGCCACAGATTTCTTTATGCCAAACTCAAACCAGAGGCCAGTCTCCAGCAAGCCAGCTGATGCCCTGGGTTATCTCAGTGTAGGTACCACAACAGTACCTACACCATCTCTCCCCATAGATTAACTGGCCTAAAAGAAACAGCAACAAAATTAGTTTCAAAGGCAATTGCTAGCTACCTCTGCACACACTCAGACAAGCCAGTTCACATTCTGCATGTCTTTTAAAGACTTTTTTCCATTGAAAAGCATCGATTTTGTCACCCTTGGTCCTCAGAGGTTATCCTTTGCTTATTTCTATATTCTTCTTTGGCCACTCAAGTCACTAAACCTTTTGCTACTTACATTTAGTACCCCTGACCCACTACAAAAGTTTAGTGAGATGTATTCATTTGTGCTTTAAAGAAGCTGTACTAAAACTACTTACCTCATCATACATGAACTGGAGAGTGAGTGCAGATTTGCCCACACCTCCACTGCCGACCATAATCACTTTATGGAGTGCCAAGGAACTCTGGTTCTTGCTCTTGCTGGCAGCCATTGTCTTGTTTGCCACAGAAGCGCCAGGCAACTAATTAGATCTGCTGACAGAAAAAAACCAGTCACCATCCATGACATCAATGGCATCACAGCAGCACACAGGGGAGGCATCGCGTTACTGTGGAAAGACCAGATTAAAACCCTGCTCAGCAAGCCTGAAGAATAGGCTATCAATGCACTGGGAAGCAAGTCAAGTCACTGGTATCTAAAAGTAGAAACCAGGTACCAGAACAATGTCTTCTCTGCAACAAGAACACCGTTAATAGAAGTGCCAAAGGTTTCTCACAGCAGCTACTAGCTGAACAAGCTGCTCTCATTTGTAAACCCATCCTATGCAGTTGCCACCTACAGATGTTTCCAAAGTAGGAGACCACGCTTCCACTGACAGGAAATTAAATGTTTCTGTAGTTCTTGTTACAAGGCTTTATGCCTTTCTAAAGTATTTCTTTAATGTTGATGCAGCTTAGTTTCAGCCTACTAACAGAGCTATACCTTAGATCTGCTTATAAGAAGAAATAACTTTTGATCTCTTCTCTACGTAGGCTAATGAAAAAAGCAGAGATTCACAGTAAGTTCTGGCAGGAACAAATTGCAAGAGCTTCCAACAGAAAGTCTTATGATATGGCATTAGCATATATTTTATGCAATTCCTACCTTTTGATGCTGCTGTTTGCTTTTGAAAAGATTCTGCTTTACTGCAAGAAATTCTTCTGTACCTATTCTTCTCATGATGTTGCAAAACCATAAAGAGTAAGCTTCAACAAATAAGTACTTGTTAAAAAGCCTTTGTTTGTTATGTGCCATGCAAACTAAGTACTTAGGTGTGGTAGTATTTTTTAAGAGGTCTCCAGCACTTACGAGTAGCTGGACACAACAGTTGGAATGGAGAAACACAAGCATCAGCTGCCACACTGAGTAGCACTGGTCAGCAGCTCTGTAAGAACAGCCCACTGGCAACAAAAGCAGAAGTAATTTATATTAAACAATGATGTGTCACCAGTCACGATCCCCACACTGAGGGGAAAAAAGGGATGTGTACTTCAGACACATGACTGCTATAATGGAAGTGCAAGGATGGCAACACTCGTGTCCTCACAGCAGGACAGCTCAGGGCCCCAGACATTCACGTACTGGCTGAGTGGTCTAGAAAGAACAGCAGACCATTCAGGGAACATTACTATGGAAAGTGACTATACCAGCCTTGATTTATAAGTGTCCATTATTTCAGGAACACAAGGCATACCTATGAACAGGCCTACCAGGGGTCTCAAGTTAGCCCAGAGTAATCAGTCTAGAAGACACTACAACCGCCATGCCATCAAGTTCTACCGGATGGAAACACAAGGCCTGCAGTAGAAGTCACATGAAGCACTATATTGGAAAAACCTTCAGGATAACTACCTGTCCTAAACAAAACCAACTAGGGACTGAGGAGTTGTTAACCTACAAACACTGTAGGATTCTAGAGGCTGGGAAGGACCTCCAGGCATTGCCTAGTTCCAGAAGAGTTCCCTCAGAACAGCTGGCTCTGTTCACATGCACTGCATTTGGGGACTGGCAATTCCATCACCCACCTGGCAACCCATCCTGGTATACACCGATTGTGAAGGCTTCCCCCGCCTTGTCATGACTTTGTTCTGAAAAGCAACACCTCAAGCCAAGTTTTCATTGTCTAGTGCAGGCCATACCAGAACAAATATGCCAACAACGGAGAGGCACCCTCAGGACAGTGTTTTCAAGCATTCGAGTTACTGCATTTCTCCATGTAGAGTATTTTACTCCACCTGTTTACTACACACATTTGTTACAGATGACTAACTTGCAGTATAATAAGCGTTCATTCCAGGGTGAACACCAGTAAGTGAAAACATGCATTTTCCTGTGGTAAACTTTTGTTATATAGCAGCTCCCTCATCCAGGAGGCTCCTTAATACACAAGTGAAGGGTATAGAAATGGGATCTGTCGACTCTTCACAGATTCTTCTTGTTCAGCACACACACTTCTGTGTTTGGGACAGCAAATTCAGACATTATCCCAGAGGGTCCATGCCAGGAGAGGACTGCACGTGTGATTTTAGCTCTGACACCAGAGAGAAAGCGGATGAGGATACAGCTCTCTGGCAGGCAAGCATGGAAAACCCTGAGAAAGCACAACATACAGCATCTGACCTCCAGAAGTTAGAGCTGTAAAGCTTTCTTCACTTATAGCCCACTTACACTCTACAGACAATAAAGTAGGATTCAGCTTGCCTCAACATAGACACCCAAGGCATAAAAGCTACAGACTGATCACACACTGAGATTGTTTGGGGTAATAGCACAGAGTGCTCTTAGAGGAATTCATTTTGTCCCAGTTCAAGTGTAGTCTGGCTTTGACAATGGTAGACAAGCTGCTTTCTGGAAAAGCCAAAAGATCCCTAGCAACTTATCAGTGCAATTGTGACTTTTTAAACCTTAGAGAAGCATGCTAAAGTTGCTGCATTATCTAATGCGGTTTTCAAATTAACATTTTTTCTGGTAACACAAACTTAGTGCTGCCACACCAAGCAGTAGAGAGCCACAAGACAAAGGGATTCCTGATCTTGCACTGTGCTATGGAACTATAATAGAAAGATTTACTAACAGCCCAAAAAGAAGATAGCAAGTTTCTATTTCCTGTCAGTGAGGATACCACATCTTTACCTGGTCACATTAAAGGAACAGCTGCCTTCCACCATCCAGTTTAGCTCTCTGCCCAGTTTGTATTTCACACATTCAGAGACTCACTGGTAAGAACATTTTAGATCCTTCCTTGCCCATCCCAACTCAATGGACATTGGAGAATGCAGGGTCAGCCTTCATCTACAGCATTACCCAACTGGTAAGCAAAGTATAATAAACTAAAGCCAAGCAACAGCATACAATTTGACTGTTTTTAAATCTAGCCCAGCTCTTGGCAGTCAAGGTATTTAACCCTCCCTGCAGAGCTACTACAAGTGCAACTTGAAACTTTCTGAGTGTCCATACTACATGAACCCTCTGACACAGGGTTCGTGAAACATAGGAGTCTACTCAGGACTCTATCCCTACATTGCATCACCTCAGTGAAGTCCCTGAAAGTGCTGGGCAAGCAGCCTGGACCCAGTTGGGGAGGGGAAGCAGAACCACAGAATAGCCAGGCGGTACCGAGCAAAGCGAGGCTGACACAGTGCAGCACAGCACTGACATGGCCAGCGCAGAAGCGCTAGTGTTTGCGGCAGGATAGGCTAGGAGCACATCACTCTTTCACAGAAGAAACAGCAACATCTAGAAGAATTTATAATGAATGTAGTTGCCAATAAAACACCACTTGATTCCCTTCAACTTAAGACCAATCATCTTAATATAGCTAATGAAAAACCTGCTTTGAGCAAGTGTCCAGACAAGTGATTCTGTGACAATTCCTTCCCCTCCAATATTGCTGTTTGCTGGGAAGTAAACTGTACTCAGACAGCTCTACCTTCTCTGACAGGAAGGGAAGCGATCCAGTCAGTGGCTAACCCTTCACTCCAGTCTGTCATTCCACCCTCAGGTGGAACACCATGCTCAACTTGGTGTGGTAAACATCACGAGTTGTAAAAATAAAACCTTTTGGAAGACTTTGGGTTTCTTCAGGATACCATTCATCCTGATTTGAAATAAAGTTCTAGAGTCTAGGCCAGAGCAGGAACTTTTCAGGAAGCCTTTCATCTTTAAGAAACTACAAGCAATTACCTGATTGATTTGCTTTAAAAGAAAAGGACTAAGAAAAGGACTTGATAACTGGACTTTGTGACAGTAGTTTACACAAAGCCATATACACAGTAGAAGCTTTGTGGTGTTACTGAAAGATGCTCTGTAGACTAAAAAAAAAACCAAAGGCTTTATCAGACAGATTGGCCACATGAAACAGCAAGAGCTACAAGTCAAGCCACAGTGGTTCCTGAAAGATTTTATTTAGGCTTCTGAAGATACTACTGCCAGAATTAGGCCTGCGGCCCAGTACATTTTTGCAATCAAACCGTGCCACCCTCAAAATCTAGCCTTAAGCTCACCAACCATTTCAGCCCTCCCTCATCTTCCCCATAGACTGTGACTTCTCCGGGTTAACTAAGACCTCCTACCACTGAGTAACCTGCACAATGTTGTATCTTTCCTGGTTGGCCCCTGGGAACTGAGTACTTCAAGGCACTTGTGTACAAACAGCTTCATAAAGTCCAAGTTTAAACATAAATTTGCTAATTTCTCTACCCTCTCCTCAGCCTAAACAGTTAAGCTCTTCCAAGACACCGCCAACACACAGGACTGGTTTACCTCATGCCAAGATTCAGAGATGACTCCTGAATAACCACCTACATTTTGAATCAGATGACACTTTTACATCCCTTATTTCATCTGCATTAAGACTCCATGGTTGTACAGTCACTTAAAGAAACGATACGGCACTTGTTGCTTCACAAGGAAGGAAGCAGTTTTGCTAGTGCCCACCCAAACACGGAAGAAAAAACATGAGAAACTTGCAAGTCTACTTGCTTTCCAGCAGACACTCTGCTACGACAGTAAAAAAAATTCTAGACACCTCCAAAGGCTTTAATTGGAATCGCTTCTAGTTTTTCCAATTCAGTTTGAGATATAAAAACTGAAATAGAGCTCTAAGCTCAAAATTGCTGAGATCAGCCCTTGTTCTCTTGCTGTGCAGCTGATATTCTTGGACATTTCTTTTCATCACTACCCCGCCACTGAAAGCGGCCATTCTTTGGATTTCAAAGTGGGATTCTAGAAACCCTTAGCCCAATAGCTTTGACAGAGCAGCTTTGTTAAACCTTTCAGATACCTACTTTTATAGGAAAATCTGGGTATTCAACCTATTAAAGACTTAAATATGATGTCATCAAAAGCAAGCACAGAAAGGACAAAGTTTTGCAACACTATTTTAGTGATCCTCATTTATCAGAATATGAATTAGGGGCTTTGGGGTGTTTGGTTCTGTGACACGCCTGCAAGAATGCAGTCACAGAAATTCCCTGGATCACAAAACTAATTAGCAATCTCACTGAGCTATGAACTGTAAGAGCTCCTCAGCTGTTCTGAGGCTATCCAGAAAATATTTAAGCACTGAAATTCTATTAGCTTTCAATGGACTGTAAACGCTCCAACTGGTAGTTCAACTATAAAAACAAGTTCACTGGAGATTAACTGGCATATTTAATGCTACTAAGAATTTTGGGATATGCATGCTAAAAATAAAAAATGCTACTCTACTTTTTTTCCACTATGCTAATATCTTCTCTTGGCATGTCTCCAGTTATTGGTTTTCATGCTAACTATTACGAAGTGCTCAGCACAAATTCCTTCTTTTAGGATATCCCTGTATCCTTCCCCATTTACCGCTGGGCGTTTCTACCTTCCTGGTCATGGCTATAGATTTTCCTGGGCCACGCTTAACCAGATCAAGGACCTCATTTGGCTTGAGATGTCTTCCAGAGCAGGTGGAGGCAGCAGTTTCACCTGCTGCAGAAAGGGGGAAGCTCCTGCCCCTGTTCAGAGTGTGCTCCTTCACGGTGTGCTGGTACAGCCAGCACCCTGCTGCAGTGCATGGGCTGAGCGCAAAACCCAAGCCTGAGATTTGCTTCTGGTAATTAGACTTTTTTTTTAATCTGTGCAAAATCTATTAACAGTCTTGAAGTTGCACAAGTAATGATACCAGACAGGAAACTAGCAATGGATTTGGGAAACTTAATACTTTATAACCAAAGGGAAAATAAGAGTTTCTAGGGCACAGAACTATCTCCATAAACGTGAGGCATATACTCTATGCAGACTGGATCCTTGGTGGAAAGGGTGGAAACTCCACCTAAATGTTAAAGAAAAACTACAGAATGAATACGTTTACTTGGTGCACTGAAACGTAGTTTCAATCAAAGTTAGTTACTAGTTCCACCCAATAGACAGAATTTATACACTTAAAGACATTTGTAATCACAGCACCCATCACCTTACATGACTCCACACATTTGCATGCAGGAAGAATGAACTTGCTATACAGAGACTTCCAGTATTTTTCTGAAATATGCACACCTAAAGTTATGTAGAATAAGAACGTGAAGAATAGCGACGCCCAGCTACATTGCTGCTTTAATTAATCATGACATTAGCAACCTATGCAGTCTAACTCCCTATTCTTTGCTAGAAGTTATACCTAGACTGAGGCAACCCCACCTTCTAATGCTGTCCTCAGATCTGGGTGACCAAGTATTCTGTAATTCAAAGAGATCACTTCTTTGTGTATACAAAAAAGTGTGGTTTTGTGTATTTTGTGTATACTCTGCACATTGACCCCGCCACCCTTGTCAAGCCCAGCCCAGCATTGACTGAGTTTTCTGAAAAGAACATCATTACAGCTTCAACAGCAAGTCTGACAGCAGCATTTACTTGCTGATAAAATGATTGAATATGCCCTCTCATATCATTCAGTAGATGATAATTCTAGATCATTTATTAAGAAGAAAGTATCTTGTATGTCAGCAGTAATTTCAAGACAACCTTGCTTAGAACAGTCCTGATGTCCGAGGAAAACTGGAATTAGGTAATCCAAACCCTAGCCATTGTCTGCAGCAATGCTGTGTGTCGGAACAGCCCAGGCAGTCTGCTTGTCAAAGGGGCAGCTGTTTAAAATAACCCTTAAAGTCAGACCTATGCTGAACCAGAACACAAACACATACACACTCCTATATCTAAGGTAATTCAGTGTCACCTTTTTAGAATTCCCCTCGAGTGGAAGTAAAATGGCAACGGACTAGAAACAAGTCGTTCAGCTAGCTGAAGAAGAGGAAGGACTGACCTTAGATAGCACTTTTAAGGTGCTACACACCCCAAAACTGCTTATATCTGTATCTGACTAAAGGTTGCAGAGGTCAAAGTTAACGCTCTCAACAGGCTGATAACAACAGATGAGGAGACCATCAATGCACGCAGTCATCTCAGCAGGACCGTTTTCAATACTGCGGTCACATGCTCATGGAGCACTGCAAGTCATTTCATTTGGAGCCTGAATACAGACACTAGAATGCAAGCCTTATTTCTGCTGCTTCATTTTGGTCTTGGATCTCTTGATACAGATCTGTATAAAATCTATTACAATTATTCTATTTTTGCCTCAGACTGTTTAGGTAGGCATCTCCGTTTCCCAGCTTAATAAAGCAGTGCCTGTCTTGCCCTCAGTCTTCATAAATACAAAGAGCATTCAGCCAACAAAGGGAGGAATCACAGAAGGCAGCATTAAAAGACACTATTAGAATAAGAGGACAGTTATACAGAGCCTTTCCAATTTGCTGCCAAGCTTGGACTATGCAATGATGCAAGTTCATTCCTGCTCGAACAAAACATACAGCTCATCTCAAAATCAAGCTCATTAAGCAGAATTACGGCTACTTAGTTGTGCAGCAATGTGCCTGTTTGCACAGAACTGCCCAGGCGACCAGCAACTCGCAGTTGAACAAATGCCACTAAACCAAACGCGTTCTTGCTATTTAATTCTTGCATACTGAACGCACACCAAGCAGTGGAAGTATCTGCAGGAACAGAAGCTAACGGCTGTCTCCACTGCTGTTCCACTTCATCTACCGAACCATACTATCTGAGGGTGAACCCTTCTGGGACATGAAACATGAAAACAGCCTGAGAACACTGCGGCCCTACAGTCATCACGTGAGTCATCTCCATCCAGACTTCCTCGGAGGAAGGAGATGAACCGACAGCTTCCCCTACAGGCTTCCCTATAGATCCTGATGGAGGCCAGAAAACAGAGACAATGTAAGGGAGGGAAGACTGCCAGAACTCCAGCATGCACCAACTTCCCAGGGAGAGCACCACAAAAATCTGTTAACGAGTCAACTGTAACTGCTCAGTCCCAGTTCAGGCTGCTGCAGAGTCACAAAGTGCAACTCATCACTCTGCCAAGGCACAGAGGGACCCAGCGTGGCCCTGTGCCTTCAGATCATCGCTATTTGGAAGCTTGAATTTCTGTCCTGGCTGCAGCGTGAGTTGTAGTGGCACAAACACAGGAGGAGGAAACAGCAGCAGCGAGGCAGAAAGATCCAGAGTTACCCCTCCTGACTGGCACGCGAACTGTTTGGTCCCCACGACACTGCCAGTTGAGATCAGTCACCGCTTTAGAGTAGAAAGGTAAGGAACTTACAGGACAGCCATCTTTGAGGAACAGAGCGCTACCGCGTTTGAGAATTTACATCACACCAAGCACCGCTTACAGAACACTGCCTTTCACGGAAAGGTTTTCCCCCGGGAATACAACAGTGAAGGGAATGGGTCTCCTTCACAACAACTGGAGCCAGATTTGGAAAGTTTCTTGTATGTTCTGGTCTTTAAAGGCTTTCGGCATCATTTTCTACAGTCGGGGTGCACCTTTGATTTTAACCAGATGGCAGAATTGGGGTTTTAGTGTCATACCTGTCCTTTTAGGTTCTAGTAGCAGCCGTGTATCCTTCCTGCTTCACGTGGTGCAACCTACCAGCTCTGCCACGTTATTGCACCACCCTGTCACACAGGTATGGGCCCAGGTCAACGATGAAGTAGACAAGCACAAAACACACCGCTTCCCTTCCCTAACTGGTAGGGTTACTTCTTTCCCAGAAGACACAGAGGGCACATCAGGCCCACAGGCGTTACACCCCGCAGCAGGGCACGCAGCACCACCCTGCAGCGGGGCTCCAGGGGAAGGGTCCCTCTCCATCACAATCCCCCCAGCCTCTCACAAAGCGCTCACTATTTAGATAACTACAGTCAGTTACTGATACTTTGATTGCCTCCCTGTTTCACAGATGGCACCACAGAAGCAGAGTTATTTTTTTTCCAGAAAGCTCTAAGACCAGCATCCCATTTTCTATGTTACTGTGCTAAGTAACCAGCAGATTGTACGTGACACCAAGTACACTCTTTGTTCCAAAACGACAAAGCATTACCTGAAATGGAAATCTTAAGACACCGACACCATTACAGCTAAAAAGCAGTTGTAGAGATGTACCTGGCCAGACCACTCCTGGTACTTGCAGGAAGCTGGCAGGTCTAGTGTTAATGCCTGGAAGACATTTCAGACATACTACAGACAAGACTGACCTACCCCACTGCTCTTAGCCTAGCAAGAATTTGCTAGGAAACCTGGTAAGTCTTCTGCAAGCATAAGGACTGAGTTAACAGCATTAATTGGTATTGCTGTGGTGGGTTTGTCACTGTGGTGGTAACTGCCTAGTGGCCTAACTACTTGCAGTGAGTTAAGGACAGCATTTCTCACCTTAGTCAATGAGCCTCATTCATACCAGATAAGTGACACTACAAGAGAGTTGTACAACAGCCTCAACTCCTGTAATTGCTCTGCGTATTCTAACCTTGCTTCCTTTGAAAGCTCCTCTGTGCAGGAGCATGCTCTTCTTCAATACACAGCACACACCAGGTCTGCCAAAGCACTGCTGAGAGATAATGACGTGTTTCAGATGTTAATCTAATACTGATTTTTAATCAGACCTCTAGGAACGTAACAGATGCCTCAGACAAGTCAAATTCTCAGCTTATGCAATGCCTTAAGTAGGTTCACTTTGAATTCCAGCGTGCTAACTTCAAATGCTCTATCAGTATAAGGTTACAGAATGGTTTCAGTCGTTACTTCAGTGGATTACCTGCAGCTGTGCAATCCCCAAGGAAGCTGCCACTACCATTGATCCAGTAAACTCCTGCCAACACTAATTCAGTCATGAGCTTGCACAGAGTTGCAGGGTTTAATTCTGCTGCTCTCGGGCAGCATTACCGAGCCAGGTTTCCTTCCCTACCCCCATCCTTAGCTGTCGGAGCTAGTCCACTGTTCTTGCAAACGCAGCACAAGGCAGCAGGCAGGCAGCGAGCTGCTACCACCGCTCATTCAGAGGATGGATCTGGGCAGAGCCTGCCAACTGTCTTCAGATCCCCCGGTGAAAAGGGCACCCAGGATAAACCAGAAGCCCAAACACCATTTAGCTTGCCTCAGGTACTACCAGCAGTAGCGACTGTTCCTACCCATGCAATTGCCTGTCAAACATTCCTTGCTCCTAAGCTGGAACTGGAGTCCCGTGCTCACAACTCTGTGCCGCCCTGAGCCACTCAAATACCTGCTCACATTTGATGGAGGTAGTGAACAATAAACCCCTAGTCCCCAAGTTTATTTTCAACCCTGGAGGCACACCTCCCCTAGAGGGCTGGAGAATCATCTCCCTGTAGCCTCTGAAAGTACTTACACTATTTTAAGCACCAAACTGAAGGGCTCACAGACGCAGACTCTGATTCACTGAGCTCCCTCAATCAGGCACACTGCACTGGAGTGCCAAGCACTGAACCTTTTCCCCATCCTTCAATCAATACACTTGCTTCACACAAAGCCACAATAGTGACAGTTAGTATTTCAGATGATCAGGAATTCTCTCATTCAGCTGTGTTAAGCCTCCTTTAAACAGAATTCTTCACTCAAGTTGGCCCAGTCAGAACAGTGAATACCTCACCCAGAATTTACCTTTCTACTGGGAAAAAAAAAGAAGAAGACATTTTAAATAAAAAGGCAGGTAGTTTTCCAGTCTTTTCACATGCTTTACCTCAAAGTCACAAGCAGTATTTCTATCTTTAAATGTAGTGCTCTGACAGCCCAGTTTCCAAGGGCCACACGCAGTCTCAGTACCCCTAAGTTAACCTAGAAGCAAGCAGCTGACTTCAACACAGAACCCAGCATACACTTAGCCCAGGACATTTCCCTGTGCGTGACCTAGCAAGAGACAGGCCACATGGAAAACAAAACCAGCGCAGGATACGCCATACATTTCTCCCTGCCTGCTCTGACACATTTCTCCTCCTCCGAGCTCGTTACCAGAACAGAAAACTGTTATCCTGATGCAAAACCAGCCCATCTCCTAGCTCTCGTGCCCTTCCAGGGGAATCGGTACAGCTGGGTGCTCTGCACGCTGCTGCATGCAGGACAGGGAGCGAACAGGAGATGCTGGGGGTCTGTGTGCAGTTGCAGGGGCTGTAACGTCATTAGGATCACAGAGATGAGCTGGGATGACTGGAATGATGAGCCAGGGGAGTGCTTTAGGGCCAGGGTTAGTGTTCCAGTCTGGTCTTGCTGCTGACTACATCTCCAGAAGCATCTTCCAGCCTCAACAACTACGAGGCAAGCCTCTGTCCCAGCAACACAGCTCATACATGCCTTGTTTCTGGGGAGCCTTTGGGATAGGAACACCTACTTGGAAGCTAGAGCAAGTACGGCAAACCTAAAAACTTACAGCAAGTCCTCCATGACTAACACTTAAGTAGGAACTTTGATTTTTGTTTACAGGAGTAACTATCTGGCAAGTACACCTGCTGTTATACCATTGGAAGACAGTTGTGAATGCTTATGGAAAGCAGTTGAACAAAATCACTACTTGAACCCTGTTTTACAAACTAAACAAGTGAAGTTTGATAATAGGAAAAGGCTGGCACTGATACTGTACAATAACATTTTGAATTGTGTCTCCTTCCTTGACAGCTTCAGAACAAGATTCAGCCCATAAAGCTGAGTCTGATTTTAGTTTGTCTTAACAAGGACAACCTTAAGCAAATTCTCACTGAGCATGCAGAATTGTTTAAAAATTACATTGCTTCTTAAGTTGTATTTTGAGAACAGAAACAGAATGAGAAGTAGCACCAATTCCAAGCACACATTCCTTTTTTTTTTGAAGGACCATTTCTTTAAATTGCTTTTCTAGTCTGTTTTATTACATGGTGGATAAAAGCGGGAAGCTGCCATAAAAGTCACTCAGTGAGACTGTGTGGTGACTGCACTGATGAGAATTCCTTACCTACCCAAAATGGGATCTCAGTAAGCCAAAAAAATAAATAGCAGAGGATTACCATCATGGGGAAGAGTTTCTTACAGCAGCAGCAGTTTAGTGGAAAGGCTGCATCAGAGGTCACTACATACTCTAGAATTAGTTTTTTCTAAGCAGGGAGTGGCTTCCTCGGTTACCAAAACCACCTCTTCTCTGGACAGCTGAGGAAACCAGCATGCAACCTGATCTATAAAAACGCTCCACTTGTTAAGCTTCTGCTCAAGACAGTGCCCTCCTGGGTAGCGTAGCGCTAACCCTAAGAAAAACACTATATTTAGCTAATGCTTTGCAACATGGAGTCCGGAGCTCAGGTAACTCCTACAGTTAAGCTTTTCAAAGTGCTCTGACGTGTTTTGAATGTCATTCTGTAATGATGACACTACAATAATCTCATCAAGGTGTTTTGGTGTTTTCCCCCCCCCCCCCCCCCTTAATCTAATGTAAACCACTACCTTGGAAAAACCTTTGTCATCAATTAGGCAAACGTACCATTCTTTAACTTGGCCATCTAAATTAACACAACTTTGCCTCGTGTTAGGGCTAAGTCTGGGTCTCCAGTGCTGCCCTGAAAGATGTCATTTTAGTTCAGGTGAAGACATGCACAGAAAGAGCTAGAAACCTAAGGAGTCACAGCACCTACATAACTGCATGTTTTCAGCTTTTCAACCCTCTGCTTTGACTTCAGATTAGTTCTGCCACATTCCAAATTTAAGAATATTAAAAACTCCAGCTTCAATACACTTAGTTGCCTGAAATATTTCTTTTTAATCACATCAACTGACAGCACCACTAATTCATTAAATAACAGCTGACAGGCTTTTTAAGACTTATAATCCCAGAACTGATTTTTTTTTAGTCTTTGATATATGATCCCGCAAAGCTTTCTAGTAAAGACTGTTTCCATAAAGTCTCATATTCCCGTAATCAACTGTTATTTGCACCTTTCCGAACCATGTCTGCAGCCATTAGAAAGGCCACGGGCTCGAGGTCCATACAAACCAGTTCTAAGCGACTGCTTTAAGTGAGCACCCTGCCACCCTGAAGAGATTCAAGTATCTACTTGCACAGCAACCTCAGTAACTTTCCCGCATGACTTCATGGCTTTCATTTTGACAGGTCTTAAAAATACTTTTGCACATCTCAAGCGCAAGAGACGAAACAGATCCTCTAATATCACTATTAAAGCAGCATTCAGAAGAACATGAAGAAACAAAGCACGAGTTAACTTGCTTAACTGACAAGACAACTTGATATTTCTGGGGCAGGCATTGATGAAATTCGCTTAGTCCTGTTTAATGGGCTAAAAGGAGCTGCTCACAAAGCAATCACACCCTGGCAACTATTAACAAGTACTTTTTAACCATCCACTCCACAGCCTCTTGTGAAGAGCCACAATTATATCACAGAACAAAAGCCACTGTTTTATTATTACCATTAGGAACAGCCAAGATTGTTTGCTGACATTCCTGCTCCATACAACAGCAGATAACAAGCACTGGAACCTTATCACCACCGCTTGGTGGTGGTGCAGAAGTTTGCAAAGACAGGGCAGGGGGAGGGAGGGGATATAAAAGAAAGCCTAAAGAACAAGGCTTTTATCAGCAGGACAGTATTTTCAAGTCGAGATAGAGTTTGAGAACGCAACTGCCACCTAACCTGGCTGACAACTGGGATCAGCACCTTTCATAAGTCAGGCATGCAAGAGCTACTGGAAGTCATGCACACAGGGTGTGGGAGGCAGCGAACGCCAGACCTGTGTTCACCACTTCTGTGGCACCCCCGCAGCCACCAGATTTCACTCAAACTCCCAAAAATCACTGCTTCCATCCTCAGTTGTTTGCTTCAGGCACAAGACACCTGCTGGCCTTGGGTGCTGCTTTTGTCTTGATACCACCATGCACTCCCATTGCCTGAACACTTGCTGCCTGCACAGCTGACATGAGAAACTGGCTCCTTTAGTACATCTACTGTGAGAGGCCATTAATTAAGATGAATTCATGGTGTAATAGAATGCAATTCACTTAATCAGTAGTCAGTCACATGGAGTTTGAATCTAATTACTCTAGTTAATAAGAAGTTATCAATTCAGAGTACAAGTATCCACTGCATGGAAAGGGAACAGAACTTACAGAGCAAGAGTACAAGATCAAACTACAAACCAGACTCCTGAAACACGATGTTAGGGCTTGTTCTGCTACACTGCCTGGCCACTTCTGCTCTGTTCACAGGACAGAGCTGCTGCCTGTGAAGCCTGGACCCCAACACTTCCCAGAGAAGTAAGCCACTTCTCACAGCATTCAGTCAAATCACAGTCAGTGTTAAATCAGTAAAGTTGCAGCTGAAGGAAACTTAAAACCTCAACGGGGCATCCGATTGCAGAATCTATCATCCAGGATTTCAGCATACCTAGAGTTGTCTAGGCAGCATCTCAAAATGCCTTACTGCTCTTCTGTCCAGATATCCCGCACCACTGCACTGACAATTAGGGACAAGTTTGAGAGTTTTAAAGGCTGCCTGAGAAAGGGCATTGTCTGGTCAAATTAAGCTTTCAGTTAACAGCTTTTGAAAAGCATTCCAACTACGCCTTCGAACTAGGCATTTCTCCGCAGCATATACATAACGCCAGTGAAAGCAGGTCAGCTTCACTCTTCTCCAGGCACCCTCCAGACTTCCAGACCCTCCAGGCACCTTCTCCAGACTCCCTCCAAGCAGAGTCAAGCCGGCCCCCTCCAAGAGGGGCATACAATCTAACACAGGGAACTTATTCAAAGAATAGAAAAGTCTGCAGACCATTCCCATAAATAAAAGCTATTTCATCCAGGAAGTGAATGCAAAAAACCTTTGCTGCGGTAAGTCGATATCATCTAATCATAAGCAAAAAAATAAACCTAAGTTCAGCGTGCAGAGGCCAGAAGCGCGATGAACGCAGCAGATAAAGCTATTTTAACAAGCCTGCTGTAAGCGAACAGGCTATAAAGATGCTATTGCCAAGCGAAATCGAGCTGTCGCTATTCGTTTTTGTACCGTAGTTATTTTTGGCCATCAAGCAAGAACTGCTGCACGCCCGGCCCCCAGCCGCTAGCCCCTTCTGCCGGCTCTGCTCGCTGCTGGACAGGGTAACAAAAAGTTTCTCCGTGAAGAGCCAGCTCCCCGAGGAGCCGCGCCTCCGAGGATGCTCCCGGGCAGACGGGCACTCCCCAAGCGGCAGGGGAGCCTCGGAGCTGGGTGAGCAGCACGGGGGACGCCACCGGGGGCTGCAGAGCCCAGCCGTGGCGAGCCGAGGCCGCCCCGGTGAGGCGCAGCGACCCCGCTCCCGCTCCCGCTCCCCCAGCGGTGACCGGGCCCCAGGCCCCGCTGGAGGGCCCGCAGGAGCAGCCGTGCCCCGGTGCGGCCGCCTCCTTCCCTCCCCCGTCCCCGGGGAAAGCGGAGACCCCCGGTGCCCCCCGCCCGGGCCCGGGCCCCGCCGCCTCACCTGGAGGCCCGCTCCCGGCCCGGCCGCCGCGCCGCCCCCCGCCGCGCTCTCATGGGGGCGCCGCCGCCCGCGCGCCCCCGCCGCGCACTTCCGCCCTCGTCGCCGGGGCCGCCCGGCCGCGGGAGCGCGCCCGCCCCGGAGTCACGTGGCGCGCACAGGCCAATGGGCGGGGAGAGGCCGTTGGGGGCGGCCGTTGAGGGCGGCCGTTGGCGCTGAGGCGGCGGTTGAGGGGGTGGGGGTGGTGGCGGAGGGAGCCCCGCCGCTTCTCTTTGCTCTGAGGGAAAGGGGCTGCAGGGAGGTGGTGTAATGGCGGGGACCACGAGCACTGCCCCTCGGTCCTGCAGCCTCGGCTGTGACCGCAAAAAGGCCGGGATCTGCGTTAAGTGCACCGCCTGGGTTTTGGGGCGAGCTCAGCTGACAGCTGGTGCCTGAGAGCGAATGGAAGCTTCCCCATTTCTCCTCGTAAATGTTGAGGATGCTGAGGTTTCTATCGTATTAGATGGTCGTCCTGCAACACTGCCGTGTATGTGTGAGGACAGAGCACTTAACTCCTCAGGAAAAAAATAAAAAAAATAGTTTCTGCTATATTTACTGCAACTCTGCCTTCAGGTGTGTATCAGTCCACAAATCCAAGTTCTGTCTGTCCAGTTCTAATGTTACCAACCCGTCACACAACCAGAATAGCAGTCTTGCCACTCACAAAGAAATCCATACATTTTTTCTCTGCTTTTCTGTCTTTAATTCGGTTAATTTTTCTAGATTTAAAAGGTAGGAGAATTTGACCTATTCCACACACTGAAGTTAGAATGAATATCTCGGGTAAAGTTTCTCCTTCTCATAAAACAGCAGTTTGCATGATAAGGCCCCTTTTGGAAATGATAAAAGTCATTATTTTCACTAATCTCTTTGGTTTGAGATCCTCTGGGTCAAATGCAGCAGAACAGAAGTGACTGAGCAGCCAGCTCCTGCTCTCACATAGGGCTTCCATGCAGCCTCCTATGGAAGGGAAGGAATTGCCTTCCACCTCTGTCTATTTTCACCTCTGTGAGTGAAATTGTATTTTGAGATTGGAGAGAATAAAAAAGGACCCTCACTTATGGCAAAGGCAAATGAAAAAAAAAAAAAAGCAATAGCAATGCAGCTTTATAAAAGTGATAGGTGAAACAATGGCCTATTTCCAAAACAAAGTAAAATGAAGGAGGAGGAACTGAAAAGAGATTTACTATAATCTGTAATTTCACGGTTGGCAAAAAAATACCAGAAACTGGGAAAAAAAACTTACAGAGGCAGAAAAAAAAAAAGTAGGTGTGTGGCTCTGAGAATCAGCTGAGTATTTCAGCACTGCATAAAAAAGTTTTCTACATCACTCATAAATAAACAGGATTGACATCATCTTTACCTCATCACTAGCTTCTCCTCTTGACTTAAACAACTGAACAAAGCACCAGATTTTAGTTAATCCCTTAGATGGAAATGCGACTTTTCTCCTTTCAGGTTTGTGCATTGGGAAAGGTCTCAATTCCAGCATTTTTTTTCCCTCTGCATTATAGGATGTATTAAATTAAGAACCGTGTCAATATTCTTCCTGCATGGAAGCTGGCAGACTAAGAGCCATTTACTGTTTGATGCCACCCATGCAGGGAAAGAATAAGCGAAGAAAAAGATATTGCAGAATGTGAAAGAATGCTGGTTTATAGATACTACTTAAATTACCCAAATCTTGATATTTCTAGGATTATGCATTGCTTTTTGATACATTTTGTGCGTTTGTATGGAGCCCTAAAAATATCCAAGTCTCCACGGCCATCTTTCATGTCATGCTGGCAATAATGGTGGGACCAGCCACTCTGATGTGACTATTCAAAAGAGAGAAATATTTTCAGCCAATCTTATCTTTGAGTTGGAATTACCAAGAACCTAAGAAGCTGGATCTTTCCAGGCAGACCACAGTATTAGTCTGCTGCCCATACCACAGAGCTGACACTTCCCCTTATCCTGTTGCAAAAAACAGGGTTGAGAAATAAACCACCTCTATCCTGCTTCTGCAAATTGTTTAGGGGAAATCTACTTTATAGTAAGCGAGTCATGACAAAGAACGTTTGTCTGAGGCCACATTTTAAATCATTATGCATGTTGCCTGGTATAATCTCCATGGTTACCATAGGTGTTACAGATATATTTTTGCTTCAGTACTTTAAGAAATTTTCCATAGAACAATTTAGGGGAGAAAATTCCTTTTATCATTTATATTGCATTTATTTTATTCTAAGTGCTTTACAGACAATAAATGTTCACTTTCTAAACAAGTCAGATTTCAGTAGAGATGGAAAAAATTATCTCCAGCTGTCACTTCATCATGCCATAATATGCTTCAGACTGCAAACTCTTTGAGATAGGCACAGTATTTTTGATGCATGTATTTAGTTTCCAGCCCACTAAGGATGTAACAGGGCAGTCTGTGCCACTGCTAGGGCCATTGTGAACAACGTGAAGTGGGGTGGGATAACTGAGCAGCAAATATTTTTTTTTTCTTTGCAAAGATTAAGACTCATGCTTCCTTTCTGGGCAATTCTATTTTGTAAGTAGAAATGTATTTTAGAAAGACGGCTATCTGAAGCAAGAATTAGCTGAAATTAGCTCTAGAAACTAGTCAAGAGAAAGATATAAAACCCAGGTAGATAGCTCAATTTTATTTATTTATTTATTGTGGAAATAATTGGCAAACAAAATCAAGGAGAAGTAGAGAAAAAATTAAATGGAAAGGACAGAGAGTAGACCCTAAACCTACCCTGTGTGAGGCAGGGATGAGTAGATCTGTTTGATTATGGGATCTAGGGTGAATTACCATACCCACCACTAATGAGGGAGAGAAGCTAAATGGATAAATTCATGCTGGATGAGGCTGACAGTTGTCTTGTCTTGGGCCCCATGTTTGTCATTTACACCTGTGCAGAGTATGTGCAAAACCACCATCTGCATTCCCAGCTCTCCTTTGGCAGTGTTTTACAGAATCTCTGCCCTATTGTTTTTTTTTTTTTTTTTTTTTTTTTCACAAGTGACTGTGGGAGGAACAAGGTATGGAATCCAGTTCGGGAAAAAATGTATTTCAGGAACTAAAAAACCTAACAGGTTGCAAATGATGGACAGAAGGAGTTCCCTGTTTCTGCTGGGAGCTTGTAGGAAAGGTGTTTAATCTGATTTTAAAAGACTTTAAAGGTTAAAGAACTTGAGGAGGATCTTGGAACTGCAAGGGAATCAGTGCTGCACAGAAAGGCAGTCTTGCAGAATTACTTGCAGTAAGTGATTTGCAGTCCCTGGCAAAAACAGAAGAGGCAGCTTTTCTTCTCTGCTTACATCTGAATGCTGGAGAGGGACAGCTGCAGGATAAGTACCTGATTCACAACTTTTGCCACAGCATCAGAAAAGGGACTGAGAAGGACCTGTTGTTTAACTCTACTGCCAGCAATGACCACAAAGTCAGGAATCAGTGGAGAAAAAAGTGGTCCTGCCATGACTCCAGAACTGAGGCTGAGCCAGTAACATAAGAACGGGATAAAGCAGCAGGGGCTGTTCCCTCTCTGGTGGAATTCTTGGTTATACGTGGCCAGTGCCCTGTAGCACCTGTGCAGCATGAAACAAAGGCTCACTGAGGGTAACCAGACCTGTAAGGCTTTATTAATTTGTTCAATCCAAAGCCACTGTATTATTTTTATCCTGTTTACTGAACCATTCTGCAATCAAAATGAATGCTAGCATAAAGCTGGGGAGAACAGAAGAAAGCAAACTGGAGAGAATAGGGAAAAAAAAAGTACTGTTGCATTAGCTAGAATGTTATGATATCTTTTTTGTTCTCAAAATACAACATTTTTTGTATGTGCAGAGTTCAGCTGCCAGAGTTAATCTAGGCTTAGATAGCTTGTCAGAAGAGGTACATGTACATAGTGTGCATTCAGAGCTTGTTCTAAAATAAAAATAATATAGTCAAAGATCATTTTCTCTTCAGGGATGGATAGTCTAATAAGAACTACATTACATAGATTATTTGTATACTGACTGAGAATTAAGCTGACCTTGCTACGATTTATGAATTTCGGCATTAAAAAATCATAAGGCAGTAAAACAAACTATATCAGAAACAAATGATAGTAAATGAAATATGATTGTGGTTTTGGCCTTGTAGCAGTTTATGGTGTTTTGATTATATCACGCCCTTCATTTTTCTTACAAATACCAGGAAGTCAACTCACTAAAGTTCACTACGGAATCACCTTGCAATTTCAGGTGCAGCTGGGATTCTGTCAGGATCAAACTACAAGGTCATTTTAAGGAGATTCTTACTGAAATGTTGTGAGGTAAGGAATTTCACACACCCGCGTTACAAGTGTTAAACTTCTAATCATCATGATTATCAACAGCGTGACAGATTTAGGGCCTGATCTTGGAGACTTTACAGAAGGAGATAACTTTATTGTAACTATCTTGAGAGCCTAGAATCAAAAGAAAATAAAAGGACTGGAGAGAGTCATAGCAGGTGAGGTGGCCCAAAGGCAAGATCAGTTATACATGATCTTGGCATGTATACGTTTTTGGCATGTGTTTGTTTAATGCAATTAAAATTGTATTAAATGATACATATATCATTTTTGGCATGTATTTGTTTATTGCAATGAAAATTGCATCATCATCATAACCATTTATTTAAAATATTGGATTACTTTATCATGAGAAGAAAATTAACAATATTTACCTTAAATTACTTTAAATGTCACTTGCTACAGTTTAAGCCTACTAACTAGTTGCAAAGTGGGCATAGCAATCAGATTTTTCTCTTCCTTTTGCTTCAACCTGTTAAATATGAAAAAAAAATCATTATTTTTTCACTCTTCTGAATCGCTTTTTTCTTCAAAATAACACCTATTTTTTTTTCAGTTGTTCCCCATAGGCCATGTTTCCTAATTGCCAGACACTCTCTTTCTTCTTTGGCCTCTCTCCAGCTGGCCCACATTTCCTCAAGTGCACTGCTGAAGCAGATACATTAACTAAGGCTTTACCAGTTAGATGGAGGGTAGAAAATGTACCTTAGTGTCTTACAGATAAGCTTGGATGTGATTATCATACTGAAACCAATTATGTGAAAACTAGAATTATTGTGGGAAAAGATAAGGCAGGGTATTTTTGCCAGAAAAATAAAGCAGCTAGCTAACATTATTGAGAATTTTGCTCACTGAGTTGAACATCGCTACCTAACTGAATAGCTGCTGTTGGAGAGTGATTTGAGCATTCATGAAGAAAAAAATATAATAAAAAAAATCATGTTATCAGTTCTTCTGTGACTTCTTCTTTAATAATTTTTTCCAGATGAAATTGTTGGCAAATACATTAAATTAATCATGAAAACTACTGGCTTTGATAGCAACCAGCATTCTAGCAGGGTGGGATCAGTACGTTAGAAAGATTTATCAATGGAAAAAAATATATAATTTTAAGTATCTGCTTCTGCCTGCAGACTATAATTTACCTAACTTAGAATAAGGCTAAAATGTCCTTCTGCAAATTAAAGAAGAGCATATTTTTATGCAATGAAAGCTCTTCATATTTAGACTGCTCTCTTCGTTGTTATTAATGCATTTTTCTCTTTTGAATGTTTAATTGGAACATCTATTGCAAATATTTGGAAGTCTCAATGCCCCCTTACCACTTAAGTGGCAGTAAAATTTTTATTTCCCAAACACCTTACAATTTATGAGAGGGATTTGGGGACCCAAATTTTGTAATAGAATTATTTATCATTATGATAGTATTTTACCCATGCTTCAGTGGTATATTGTATGGAATTAACTCTGGTATGACTGAGTGGCTAAAAATCAGACTTTTATTGCACCTACAATGTACCTTTGCGTTATTGTGCTGGCAAATGTCAAATTGAAGAAGGTCTGAATGTGAACTTGAATGGGCAAATCTCTTTTGGAAATCCAAGTGCTGTGTGAAGTGGATTTGGTGGTAAAACAAATGGCTACAAAGTTTGTCTACCAAAATTGCTCTTCACTACACTTGGCTACAGATTCTTTACTCCCTAAACTCACACAATATAACACTGCGCTGTTCATTAGATGCTGTATTTCAGCCCAGAGGTAACAGCCTCAAAAGTGGGTAAAGTGGTTATTGTAGGAAACCTGCAGGAATTTGTTCAATCAGCAAAGGTTATAAGGAAGTTTGTCTGTCTACAAATATGCTAATGTAATCGTATTTTTATACCACCACTCTCAGTTACCGAGCTTGCTTAGAACATAATCCAGTAATGTGATAATACTGCTACACTGAAGAAAATTTTCACTGTTGAGCTGAATGTTCATGTGTTAGTTTACACAGCATTCTTCTCTTCTAGAAAAGCCGTGTTCTTGCGGTTGATAACCCAATACAGTCTACAAACAGCCTCTCCTTTTTTTTTCTCATGTTAATTTGATAAGAGTACAATATGCTTTACATTAGGGGATTAAGGAGAGTAATTTCAAAATAAGCATCCATTGTATCTCATTTAGATAACATCCTGACTTCTGTATTGTCTTTTAACTTTACAAGCTGTGTTACAGGCTTGTCAGAGCAATGGCCAAAGAATGGCTTTTTTGGCCATTTTTTGATCAATTACAGTTTATTGAAGAGTGTTGCATTTTGGCTTTCTCAAATCTTGTTTACTTGATTTGACATGATCATAGATGACAGCAGAATCCACATATATCATATATTGCAAATCTGCATCTGTACTACTGCTGTATGGATCATGAGAATTTGCAATGTAAGTCTTGAACAAATTCTTTTAAGATGTTCCATCTACTCAGGTGGAAAAAATGAAATTTACAGTAAATAAGGAACAAGTCCCAACAGCGTCTATATTTTCTAAGAAGCTTTGAGAATTATGATTGCCCTTAATCATACAAAACACCTTTGTATAACTTTGAGATCTTCAACAAAAAGCTTTACACAACCTTTCAGAGAACAATAAATCAAACTTCTGACTTTTCAAAATTGCTTCTCTGCATTCAGGCATGAATTTCATCCTCAAGCTGGATTTCTTGAAAGGCAACAACAGACCTTTAGCTGCATTTTTTTCTGATCAGACTTTCAGCAATGGAAAATGAATTACTTTGATCTGAGTCACCTAACTATATTTATTCCCCTTATAACCCTTGTCCCTTTATAAGGCTTTCCTTTTTCTATACAATGGTTCTCTAACATTTATAATGGAATTACAACCAGGTCATAAGACATACAAGGCCCGCTTTTCTCCTACCTTTTCTTCTTCTGTAGCAATCAATGTCTGTAAAAACATCTGTAAAATGCCAAATGGCAGATGATACAGATATAAATCACTACAGAAATGGTCAGATTGTTGGTCTTCGGACAGTTTCTATGCTGTAAAAAACAATTTCATATTGAATCATTGTGATCATCGTTGTTTGAGTTGAACAGAAAAGGGAAGTTATCTCCCTTCAAGAACTAGTCTCTGCAGATAACAAATGATAGGTACATACATAGTATAGGGGGGAAAATCCTGTTTTTTCTTTTCTGCAGATCGATAGAAGACTTCAGTCTGCAAGCCTCAAGCTTAAACTCTCATATGAGTCACTGTAAGTTAACTGGTAAAGTTAAAAACTGGCGTTGCTCATTTACACTGTCCCAGAAGCATACCTGGTTCATGGAAATAGATGCATGATGCCAAGCAGATGCTATAATCCTGCCCATGGAAACTAGAACTGTGAAGGCACAGATGCCAGCAGTGCAGGCAGTATAAATTGCAACGTCTTTATGAGAGCAGGGACTGTTCAATGTGTGGTTTAATCATTAGGTAAGATTAAATCACTCTTGCTTGTACTGTCCCTGGTTTAGTGAGTTTTATAGCATGCAAACTGGATCAGCTTCAACAAGAAGGACTAAATACATCCCTCGCCTTGCACAAGATAGTCTTTGGCTTTCACTGTTTGGAGTATTTTCCCCCTAGATAAGGGCTCCAATCACCTCAGTGGAGGAGGCAAGTGATCTCTGGTTTCCTACATGCTATATAGAACCTGTATTCCCTGAGACATCGGATAAAAGGATGAATTTTCTTTCTGTGAATTGGAAGAAATGACTGCTATTCTCTACTTCCATCCCGCTTTCAATTTATGGAGAAGGGCAGGATTTACAAGATACCTGTCCAGCTCTTTTGGTAAAGGTTGTTTCTATCAAGAGGGTTGTAGATGCTAACGTTTGTGGTCTTAGTGTTTCCATTTAACAGTTATAAGGCTGGAAACAGGCAAACTAAATGGAAGATCCAAAACGTTTAATGATTTGTCTTTTCTTGACGAACGTTTTAACCAAACTAGTTATTTTCTTTTAAATTTAGAAAAGATCTTTATATAGAGCAAGCCTGAGATATTATAGTCTTGAGGCAGCTGCCACTTCCTTCCAAGAAAGGGCAGCCCTTCATGCTCTTTGGAAGGCAAAAATGCTATGGATTTGGCCATTGTGGCTGAAGATATCCATTATGTCAAATGCAAAATGCAATAGTCATGTCACGTCCATGCTAGATTCAGCTTGATGTAGTTCTGCCTTTTCAGTTTCCTTTCACAGAGCTTAAGCAATGTGGCCACCTGCTGAATCTCTCTTTTGATTAGCATGTAAAGAATCCTTTGTTTGGATCAGCTGGACTCCTTTGACTTCTCAGCACTGGAGGCTCAGCAACAGTTTCCTTGAGGCTTTTCTTAAATCTCTCCAAGGGTTTTCTGGGGATAATTTGGGAAGCTTTCAATTTGGGAAGAAAAGGAACCGAATTTTACCATCTCTACTTAGCTGATCTGTATTTTCTTACATTTTTGTATGATATTAACAGAGAGAGAGCTGCACCTATACATTAGCACTGCAGTCTAAGCTATCATTTCTAAATACAGTCTGGATCACGGCAGAAAGAGCTGCAGTGTTAATGTATAGGTGCTCCCTGCAGAGTTCAAATTTCCTTAAACTTCAGGGCTCATATTTTAAATTGGTTAGAAATGAGTTTGTCGTTACAATACTTTCTACAATTCTTAGTTCAGAGAGAGCTGTGAATCTTACAAAACTTTCAGTGCACTAAACCATAGTTGGTTTCTCTGCCGCTGAAGTTCTGTGTATCTTCATGGAAGCTTTGGTTCTTACTTCTTGTCAAGCAAACACGTGACAGGTAGAAACTAGAAGCAGTAAAGACTGTGGTGTGAAAGAAATTAAAAAAAAATCGAAACCTGTAATGAGGGACTGTTCTGGAAATGGAATAAGGTTCAGCTAGGACTCCTACCTCTACTTGAAGAGTAGCTTATCTGCCTTAAAATATAGAAGTCATTCTAACGTGATTGGAGGGCCCTGCCCACCTATCCCTGTTAAAGACTTCACTCAGGAAAAAGCTGTAATTAACGGGAACACCAACACGGAAAGATAATCAGCAAAATGGCTGCCAGCTTTTTTTTCTACACAGACTCCTAGTTCATGTAGCAAATTTCCAACAATCAAGCTCACTCTCATGCAGGTTTGGATCACGGGGAGGGTCTTGAGATGCTACTGCTAGAAGAGGTATGAAAAGATCTTAGTCCAGATCCAGGAAATGTTGAGCAGCTCCCAGAGCCACTATACATTAGATGGTACCATGCTTGTGGCTACTCCTAGTCTTACTTTAGATCCACACCACAGAGCTATTTCCTGTTTGTATTTTGATCCATGTGCACTTTTAGTTCCCTGAGAAGCACGTTTTGTGTTCCAGTGAGAACTGGAGTCAATTTTTACTCTTATTGACCAATATTCATTCTAGCTTCATTTTTGTTTGATTCCAAATTTTGGCCATTGATTTGTCAGTACAGTTTGTTGCTCCAGGATATAACTCATATTGTACTCTGAATTCACTGAAGCAATCTTTTTCAGCATGCCAGAGACATGCCTCTAGTTTGTTACGCAGCTAGAGCTTTTATTCAAACCCCAGCTTTTGAGCTTAAGCTTTTTCTCAAAAGCTACTGGTGATTTCCAAATCTAACAAACTAGTTTGCTGGCAACCTTGTTTTAGTTTATATAAAAGTATTTTAGTTCCAGTTCTTATTCTATTCCATGTACAAACATTTCATTCTATTTCTGCCAAACCTTTGCCACTCTTTTTCTATTTTCTAGTTCCTGTTAATAAAATGCATAGCTTCCTGGTCTGCATCCTGTTAGTGCTGACACAGGCTCCTAATATCAAGTACAGATTCATCCCTCCAAGGCCAGGAAACGTTCTGCTTTGCTGATTCAAATCTGAGCAGAAATAACACGGCCTGAGAAAGCCTTAAGAGAGAAAATTTTAGCAAAGAATATGAGAGTTATGAGTGTAACAGTCGGAGTTATAAATGAAAAGGAGAGGAAAATCTGACTTGAAACTGGTCTGGAAGTCCTTGATAAATGGTAACAGGGATAGTAATGAAACAGCCTGAGAATTCAGCCTTACATCAGCAATCTTTTTTTTGTATATTTTTCCTTCCTAAAGTTTTGTTATTTTTGTTTGCTTGGGTTTTTTAAATGTATTCTATTCTGTATGACTTAATATAAATTGGTGTGAGGAAATCTCAATTGAATATTATTTAACAAAGATTTTGCAAGTATTTTTGTAATTTAGTGTTGCTGATAGTAGCTTGTGTGCGAAGTTGCCCCATGAGGATGACAACTTTAAATCTGTTTACCTTGTTGTTTGTGTCAATTTGGCTAAATGCTGTAAGACAACTGAATCCATTAATAAGCAGTTAAACCATTAGACTGTGCTTAACAATGGTTGGATCTTGAAAATACTAATATTACAGAAACTACCTGTGGAACTGACAACTTCTAGACAAGATGCTAAGGACTGAACTCTGATGTTCCTTTCCAGGTCATTGGATTGCTTTGGCTTAGAGGATGTGGCGATTCTCCGTGTAAAGACAGGCTATTATTCTTTAAACTGTGCTATATAGGGTGATCGCCATGCTAAATGTAGTTGAATTTCACAAATCAACAAATGGACCATAGCAGTCATTCAGCCAAAAAGAAAAATAATTTCAGATGGGGGATTTTACTGGGATTTTACTGGGACATAAGTAGAGGCATAGCATAAGGAGATAAAAACTGAACAAGTGTGCTTGATAAAGGGAGACAAAACAAAGACAGATAAGTCCTCAGGTTCTTAAGTTTACAGTTTCCTTGAGTAGCTTAGCAAATCACAGTACAGATGAGCGAAGTTCAGGGAGGTGCTTTGCACACCTATGTACAAAATCATTGCTTCTCTTTCCTAGACAAAACTGAGCATCCTTCTGCTTAAACACGGTAGTGCAATGGATTTACTGTTTTCTTAGGGACTCTAGCTGATTTAGCATGACTGGGCAGGATGCCTTCCTTCCTCCGAGCTTGCTAATGGGCAACAGGAAGTGTTGCCTTCCTTCCCTGCTCCCAGCCTGCTGCCTCTGCAACATCCCCTGCCTTCAGTGACAGGGCTTCCTTGCCAGATTCCTGCACACATATGCACACACTGCTTAAAAAAAGAAAAAAGAAAAAAAAAAAAGAGGAGGGGATAGTCCAGATATTTCTGATGGATGTAAGAGTCTTATTTCTTTCTTCTAATCTGTTATGTATCATGCATAAATAGCTGCCATATTTTACCTAGTGGTGAGTGCATTTTGGTTGTAGTGGACTGTTCTATAAATAACTTTGTTATGATAATTATTATAGCAACATACTATTTGGGGCGTGTAGACTAATTAGAATTTTGAAATTGCAATTGAAATCTGTGAGAGTGAAGGAGCACTGGAAGAGGTTGCCCGGAGAGGCTGTGGAGTCTCCTTTCCCGGAGATACTCAAAACCCGCCTGGATGTGATCCTGTGCAACATGCTCAAGGTGACCCTGCTTGAGCAAGGAGGTTGGACTAGGCAATTTCCAGAGGTCCCTTCCAACCTCAACCAGTCTGTGATTCTGTGAAAAGCAGTAGTGTTGACACCTTTGGGCTTGAAATCAACAGATTTGGTGCATTCCCAGTTGTGGGGACTTTTTGAGTTCTAGCTGTCATGTTCACACGTTTCGCCCCTGTGGTAATGGACTTCTCCCTCTGGTGACTCAGAGGAAATAGTCTCCACTCAGTCTTTCACAGAATAAAAGACAGAAGTCCCCTATTTTTTCCCACAGCAGAAAATCACAGCGACTGTAGAGCAAGAATTTAATGTAGCCCCAAATACTAGCATAAAACGTGATTAGACTGGATTTCATTTAGCTTGTGACCTCATTTGAAACTATTGTGACCTCACTAGTTATAACAGAGCCTGCTTTGGGAACTACTGCTTTATGTACTTCTAAAGAGCAGATCTGTATTTCTGAATTATATTGCCACCTTATAGCACAAAGCAGCATAGATTCAGCATGTCCTGAATCGAAGACTTGGATTATTTAATGTCTGCATAGCCTAAGATAAGGGGAATGGATCTATTAGAGGCAGCGTTACCGACCTTCTCTCCCCTTTACTGTCTTCTTTGCATCAAGAGCTATGATTGTATTTCATTCCAGTGACTTCACACCAAATCTGGATTTACACTGGGATGACAGCAGAATTTGACTGCTATTCAAAGCAATGCTAATTTGTATTGTAAAATTATCTTGTTTCCTTCTTGATTTTCACTAATTTACATAAAGTTACAGACATATATGATGCCTTAAAGGTGCATAAAAACAAACGCCCCTTTCCTGTAGAGATTACAATCAACAATAAGAAATAAAAACACAGTATAAAGAACTACTGCCAGGAGGAAATGGATTTTTTTCCATGGATTGTGCTTTTCTATGGGACATGCACTCAGTAATTTTTAATCTACAATCAGTCCAGGTTAAGTACTTTGTTTCTTTTAAAGATGTAAATAGCAACGCCTAGTGGATTAGCATAGAAACACTTTATGGAAGAAATGCCTTTTACAAAGGATTTGAATGAAGATAGCATTGTGATTTCTTCCAAAAATCTTATCAGAAAAGAATTCACAGCAGAGAAAAATAGCTCACGCCTTTTCATCACAGTTATTTTCAGAAAAAACAAGTACTGAAGACAGATAAGGAAACTTTCTGGTAGATTATTCCTATTATCAAATAGCAACTTCACTCCACCCTTCCCTTGTATTTGGCTTCATACGGAGTGCCTGAAGCTACAGTTTTCTTGCAAGACTACCCCCAGAAAAATCCCCTGCCATTGTCAGACATGCTAACAAAAGAAAGAAATGTATACTTCTTATGAAGAGGAAGACTGTAATTAACTGCTATCCATCAAAATTAGGAGAGGTACCTGTTTAGCTTGACTAAAAGTAAATGTACCTTTCCACTGTACCTTAACTGGCTGCATATGCTGAAACTGAGCCATGGGCCCATCCAGTAGCACTTTTCCTCAAGCAGAAGTTTCAGCTGAGATCTACATCCCTGTCCAATACTTAGAGAATTTCCCTGAAGATAAAGTAATTGTTTCAACTTGTTTTTAAGTCAGAGCTCTCGGTTTTTGTAATTCATACGTAGGTCATGTTAAAATTAAACGGATGTTTTATAATTCTTCCCAGTGGCTTTTAGTCTTTGGATTCACTCAGAAAGGGGCCTGTTCCCACTAGTGGAAGAGCTTTGCTATCAACTCCAAGGACAGCAACTTCTGTTCTGTCCCCATCACCACTATGCTTCCTCTGCTGAAGGAAAATAGGACTCAGAATCTGCTAGATAGATTCACTTGAATAAAAAGCCTGCAGCATAAACCCACAGATCCTGTAGCTTGTATGCATACAGAATCCATGGTTAATGTAATTATTTCCTTAATTACTAGAAACTCATAATTCCTGCAGTTTTGCAGGGAAATTGAGTACATGCATCAAACGTAGATGGCCAAAGAAAAGAAAGACAAATAAAATACAAAGAATACAAATACAAGACGTTGTCATACATGCCTTCTCAGTGAGTGATACCTACGGCAACATGACGTGTACTAATGGGGTAGTCAAGCCCCAGAGGCTACATGAGTCAGATCCCAGTGTAAGGATAGGCCTTTGAGAAGACAATCAATAGCAGCCCAAGACTGATTTCTTACCTCCCATGATCCTATGACACATTTACACTGGGACCAGGAAGCAGGCTTAGGAGGGAGGCTGGTTGGAGCAACAGGCTGCGGAGGAACACTACTCTCCCTTGTTCCCTACTCCCCCAAAACAAGCAATGAATGAGAGTGGCAGTGGTGGAGAAGTGTTGTTCTTACCCACCGGACAATGAGCTAAGGCAGCAGGCTGTATAGGAATGTCTCCTTACACACGTTCAAGTCCTCGGAAACTTAGAAGCACAGCAACAATTTGTCTATGTCAGGGTATTCTCAGAAGCATGAGCAAAAAGCATCCTCTTGCTATTCCTTTCTTTGGGACGAGGCTGCAGCTCGCTCCTTGCAGTTTCCATAGAAAAGGCGGTTCAGGCCAGACAGAAGATCCCGCAGACCAGATTTGGCCAGCGGGCTGCATGTTGAGCCACGCTGGTGCAGAATTTTTAAAAGCAATCAGCGTTAGCCTGACAGCATCCACTGTCAGTGCTGTGAGTTTGGTCGGTAGTGAGAGCTTTTGGAAACCACTGTCCTTATCTGGCCATAAAGACTCCTGCTCTACCCTTGATCTTTGTGCACACCTTCTCTCTGCAGTAGTACGCTCCGCTCATAGCAGGCCTACACAGTCCTATCTCTACAATCACAGACACTGGGCAACATTATGAAGGAAACTGTCATCACCCAAGAATTTAACATGCAGCTTATGGCTTTTGGAGTCATCAGTCCTCAGTGGAAATGAACAAAGACCAGCATGAGCAAGCTAAAGAATTACATTGAGCTCCTATTTCTGACAACGGTAGCCAGTTTCATTTATCCTCTGTTACCTCATTTATAGTTATGACTCCTCTCCATTCTGGAAGAGAAACCCCGAGGTCAAAGCACAGGATTAGGAGTTTGGTAACTTAACTGCAGTCTTAATGCTAGTTCTTGCATACTGTGGCACTGCAGAGATGGTTGCACAGCGTTATGAAGGAATGGGTTCTGCATCACAGTGCTGAGGAGGGAAAAGTACCGCTCAATTGAAATTGATGCTGTGATGCTATGGTGCAGTTTTAATGAGAAAAATACTATAATCTAAATGTTCCTGTCAATTGGGAATGCACCTTGTTTGTAAGGCTACAAGAGTAGAGGGAATGTCCATCATTCAACTTCAAAGGGCAGTTTTTGAGTAAAAACAGCTAAGGTTTTGGCTGGCTGACACTGAGACAACCAGGACTGAAGGAAGCTGGAAATTAGATCACAGTAGTAGCAAAAATAGATGACAGAGCACAGCTTTGAAAAGTCCCTCAGAGGGAAAGCTTTGGGCCAGAAAGGAAGTGAGAGGAATGGAGGGTGCTGCTCATTAAGGGCAGGAGATAGGAAACAATGATGCTATTGTGGCAGTGGAGCCGATGAAGGTCAGAGAAGATAAACTCTATTTTGCCTGGTTGCAAAACACTCATGCAACGTTGGGAATTTTTAGTGAAACAAAGAGTTGGGCCAAGGGACATTGTGGCCAGGGAGTGTGGTGTATTTGTGTGAATTGTAATCTACAGTGCTTTCATTTTTCAAGTGAAAAGCAGTGCCTTCAGCAACTCTGTGCAGAGCATTTCTGGTTTATATCTGCTTTATATCTGAAGAATTAGCTATAAAGCTGACGATCTGGAAAAAAAATCTGTCCTAGCTCTGGTAGCTGGAGAAGTCACCGCTGGACATGGAACAGGCAGCAAGGCTATCAGGGCTAGCTCTCAGGAAGAGAGACAAAGCTGAATATTTCCACCCTTGAATACAGGCTTCTGTGAGCCCCCACTTGAAGAACTGTGCCCAGTCTTTAACTGGACATCAGAGACAAAATCTGAAGGGCACAGGACCATAGCTGGGTCTTGTGGAAGTAATGGGAACAAGTCCTAATGGGGCCACCATATTAACTTGCTTTTGCAAAAGTTGCTTATAGGAACCTATCTCCTAGGAAACAGTAAGTATTTGTCTGAATTAACATTCTTTACCTAGCACTAGATGTATAGAATGTGCCTGGGTTTGCTGCTGTTTAGATTTCCCTCCTTTAGCATTCCTACAGCTTGCCAGAAAGTCTGCTTCTGCAGAAACATAGGTTAATTAAACACATCCGCCCATTAGAGCAAGGAGAGAACATTACAGTCTGGCCCAGAGCTACCTTCTTCAGCTGTCAGCACTGAAAGACACTTGGAACCACAAGTTAGTCCTCAAGCAAAACTAGTTTCAGCAGAAACTGCTTGTTTTAATGAACACAGCAGTCCTTCCCCATATGCACAGTTTGAGCTTGTACTTGCCTCACTGTACCAAGTTCCAGCAAGAAACGTACCAGTGGTATTTTGCAAGTCACACGATCCAAGATATTTGGATCTTTACAGTGCCATGATTAACACATAATGAGGAATGTTGGAAAAAAAATGTACCTCGCCTGCATTGCTAACTCCACCTTTTATAATTAATACAATTTAAGGTAACTGATACAGGATTTTTTCCCTCATTTGTGACATTCCTTAGCTTTGTACCGCTCACTGTGCTTGCACAATAGAATTAAACTGGTCGACTACCTCATCGTGCATTTCTTTTCACTTCCAGTGCCATTTGCTGGTTGTAATGTGTAAGCAACATACTACCACAAATACTTTCTCAGTTCTCCAAATGAAATGTACATAATATAATTATTGTATTAACTGTTCAGAGTATCCATATGTCTGTACCTCAGTTTCCTTCCTGCTGTCTTATAGGGACAGAAGGAAGACAACACGTACCTTTCACAAACATTTACTGTTGCCATGTGTATAATCCCCACCACTGCAAAGAACTGACATTCCTAAAATGTTTCCTTTCTGTGCTGAATCAACAGCAGAATGCTGTGATAGGTCTATTAACGAGCAATGACTAATAATGAGATTACCGAGGCAGGCAGGACACATGGAGGTTTTCACTGAAAATGGATTCTTAAATAAATTTAACAGTTAAAATACGATGTCCATTTAATCATTTAGACTGACTGCTCTCTTCAACAATAGAGGAAGCAAGTCCAAAATTCAAGGCCCATCTTTGACAGAGCTCTTCTCAAATGAGATAATATATTATAAATCATCCATTCTCATTCGGATTATCCACAAACTGATCCATCCTTCACTCCTATTAACTGAATGGTTGCTGCAGAAAATGATTCTCTGCCCATGAACTGTATGTACATTCATTTAACTTCAACTCTTTTATTTAGTTTTGATCAGACCACAAAGACTTCTTTCTATTCCCACCCTGGAAGAGAACACCTAGGCATATTGTAATTTCAAACCTTCTTTTTACCAAATATTAACCTATGCTTGATTAAAATTTGCAGTTTCTCAAGCATTATTACCAACACATTTGGCCGGTTAGTCATAGGAACTGTCAATAAAAGGGGACATGAGCGAATAGCCACAGAAATGTTTTCAATTGTTTGCTTTGCTTTCTTGGGTTTGGTTTCAAAGTCTGTGAGGTCTCATCTCCTGTCCACCTTGTACTGGACAATTCAGACAATTTGTGCCTGGCTTTCAACAACCCCTTTGAAAGACAGCATCTCTAAGACCTGATAGATGGGTGCTGACACAGTGCTCCTGCAAACTGTTGCTCACTTGGCATCAGGCTGTTTTCTGAAGTCTGTGAGGAAAACACCTTTTTCTCTAACAGAAACTGAAAGCAAAGCTGGAGCAACACTCCAACGACACCAATGACAGCTGGCCACTGATGACAGAGCCCTAGTGACAAGTATAAAATATGCTTTTTAAAGAGAAGATAAACCCAAAAGGAAAACAACATGACCCTGGAGAGGAGACAGGATGGCGTTTTGGAACATGTCCCCAGGACTTGCTACCTGGAACCGTCTGCATAACCCCCAGTTCAGCAGGCAAGATGCGACTCTCTCATTTCTTTGCAAGTACAACATGTTACATTACTTTGAGTTGTTTCTATAAATACAGTATGCCAACGCTTATTTAATGATTTTACCACCTAGGAGTGTTATTTGCATTCAATAATGAAGCAGTTGAAATTTTAAGGTATTTTGTTGTTAAATTGCAATGAAGTTGGAAAGGCTGCTTGCCCAGATTCCCCTTTCATTACATATGGCAAAAGTCCTTACAGAAATCTAGGAGCTGGCTACAGCCTTGTGCTGCTTGTCTCACATGTAGCAAAAATATTATATGACACAAAGCATTATATAAGCCTGTGTAACAGACAGCTATGTTTAAATCCAGGTTTAATAGGGAACAATTTATGGTAATGTTACCGCTCTGTTTCCTTTCCTGAGCCTTTCTCTGTCTTGTGCCTACGTACATATTTTCTGGGCCATTTATTCTTCCCTGTACTGAAGAATATTATTAAACAGGTAAGATAGTGAGTACTGGAAAAAAATATTCATGTCCCATCAACACAAACAAAAACATGGAGTGCACTCAAAAAGCTATAAAGCTGTTGGAGCATGACATTAGACTGAACACAGGAACTATTTGTTTAAACAAGTTTTCAAGGTTTGTACATCTTTATGTACCAGTTTATCCTGAGATGATACAGCATATCGTTCAGAATTGCATGTCTAAGCAGATATTTCTTAAGATGCAATTTCTTTGTGCTTCAGGCTACATTTTCATATAGTCATGACAGCGTAACAAGCAGTCTCTCTCTTGCATTCTGTGGGGCAATAACTTTACTATGCTCCATTTAGTAAAGCTATGGATATTAAGTGGAACTACTGTTGAGAGTATGAAAAAAGAGTATTGCTACATTGATATCAAAGAGATTGCCGTGAGTTTTAAGTGTGTTCCTTATCCTTACCCTTTCTTTTCTTTTTTTTTTTTTTTTCTTTTTCCTCTGGAGATCTGAGTATATTTTTAAAGTTCAGGATTACCGTATGCAGACACTATCTGAAGCTATATCTGAAAAGGAAAAACTAAAAAAGTCCTAAGCATGAAAAACTTTTGCAAATATTTCAGCTGCTTATGTGAAATAAAACATGATAATCTAACACAGAATTGAGAACAAGTATTTTAATAATTTAAGGAGTTTGCTCAACTTTAGAGTTGTCGGGTTTGATGATTAAAATACAGAGCAAGGAACCAGAAGACATAACCTCTATTTTCAGCGTTAGCACTGACTCACTGTGTGATATTAAGTAAGTCACTTAATTTAACTGTCTCACTCTCCATCTCACCTGTAAAATGAGGGAACCTACCTCACAAGTTCTAAGTGAGATTAATTAATTAAATGTTTGCTACACACCTAAAAGTTCTTGGATGTAAGGTGGTGGAAAATTTATTATTAAACACATATATAAACAGGATACAAGTGCAGAGCTGGGTGGTTTCTATAAAGGAAACTCATTTCTCTTTCATCTCTGAATTTTTTAAGCATGACAACAAAATAATTAACTACAGGAAAAACTGTGGGTGAAGCCCTTGAAAAGAGTTTATAAATTGAACATAAAAAAGCATAGCCACAAACTAGACACTGACTAAACTATAACTAAGAAAAAAAATATGATTCCTTCTTCAATAGGGCCCAAAATTAAAGACAAAGGCGACTTTTTCTCTTATGATCCAGAAGTAAATTTACATCTAATGACAGTGAAAGGCAGCAGATTTAAATGTGGAGAAAGGAAATGTTTCTTAAAGAAAAGACATTGTTATTGAACTCATTGCCACACAACATCGTTGGAATGAAGATCTCAGTGAATTCAAGAAACAAACTTTTATATGGAAATGTGAATATCCATTGTGATATTTTACAAAATGAAAGAGTTAAAAAACACCTGTGTTGCAGAGCACAAGTTAACTGTTGGCTGATATGCGTTAAAAGAATCTGCTGAGAAGCTCTTTGAACAGCTGAAAACCCTGGGTTTACCTGCAGCTGTGCCAGAGCACCGAGCACAGGTCACTGGGGAGACAAAACTCTGGAGCCGGCGGGCTCCATATATATATATATATATATAATATATAATATTATATATATATATATATATAATATATAATATTATATATTATATATTATATATATAATATTATATATATATAAAATATATATATATTATATATATATTATATATATAAATATATATATTATATATAAATATAATATATAATATATAATATATATATATAAATATATATTTGATATAGCTAATAAGTTTCTACCCAGTTAGCATTGCAGAGACATCCAGACAAAACCTTAGGCCCTCCCCCAAGAATGGCAGGACCTTTCCATTTAGCTCTTCTTTCCATCTGCATTACAGAGCTAAAAGACCAAGATGGAGAAGTAACAACAGCAGCAAGGGTTATGCAGTTATATTAAAAGGAAACAATGACTCACTGTTAATATGTTTACTTGGCCTGTATGCTTCAGGATGAGTGAATATTAGTATAGAAATCTAGTTCTTTTATTCTCTTTTTATTTAGCTTATTACTAGCTAGTACTACTGCCTTGGTTAAGTCAAATAAGACTAAGAACAAACAAGAGGTGCTTGTCACCCAGCATTACCACAATGCCACGTGCTCACTCCGAGCTGCTTGTGTATACATTTTAGCAGCTGTTTTTTCCTGTCTGTCCACAGCGAATGGGTAGGTTGCCTCACAGAGTACGTGCGCCTTGTCCTTTTCCTGCACCCAGCCCGTATCTGTAACCCTCTCTCTGCAGCCTGAGAGCCTTCCCCATTGCTGCTATCCCTCTTCTCACCCCAGCTGGGCCAGGGAGCTCCTTTTTCTTCTCACCTCAGTGACAGAAAACGAAAGCAAGTTCTCCTTTCACGTGTATTTCTGTCCCTGGCTCCACACACATAAATACATAGGTGATCTTTCTTCAGTGCCACATTACAAGCTAGAGAGATCATCTGCTTTCTTAGCTGATACTCACTGTGCTTAAGGAGGGCGTTCGTCCTAGAGCAGCAGTTTCTCAGGGAGCGTGAATCAGGCGGGCAGGCAGAGGATGGCAGGGGCAGCTCCGCTCCCGTTTCCAGACCAATTCACCCGGTGACTGTGGCTGGACTCCTCCTAGTGCCTCACGGAGCTGCAAGAAAAGGGAAGGGCTCAGGATATGATATCATGCGCTCGTTCTGAAAACAAGGAAACTGTTGTAGATGATTGAAAAAGTAACAGCTTCAAAATTCCTCAATGGCCAATAACAGAGAATTACTTTCCTGCTTCGCCTTCCCAACCCTCTTCAAAAACCGTTTCAGTAAATAAAAGTGACAAATTTAGGAAACAATATTTACCTTATGACTAGGAATAGCCAAAGAGATGTGCTAGAGCTGAGCCACCTCAGAGCACTGTTGTGTTCCCTGTCGCGGTCTGTTGTCTGTGCGTGCGCCACATCTCAAGCTCTGACCTTGCTGCCCAGAAAGATACGTTCCGGCAAACACACATTGCCAGCTCCCTGCAGCCACAGCTGGGTTTGCATAAGCAGCAAGGACTCCCAATCATCCACTCCTTGGCAATACCCAGACCTGTTTATTGCCCTTTCCAGTGAAAGTAATATCGTCTAAAGCACCTAAGTGACTTAGGAATCCAATTAATATTTCCTAAAGCAACGTAAGCAAACAGGCTTGTAAATCTCCTGGAAAGTCAATGTGATTTTGTGCAGATTTGCTAGGGTAAGTTTTACTCGCTTGATCTCTTTCTACTTGCAAACCTACTTTAGAAATAATAATCCATTTGCAGGGCTATATTATTATAAATTTATTCCACAGACCATCATTTATGGCCTTTAGAAAAGGAATTAGTAAACACTTGAAGCAAAGCAGATGTCTGAACTCAACACAATTGTTCCTAACCTGAATTTATCTTTGAAGTATGCTGTTTCTGTTTCATATCTGAAGAAGCACCTGCATGCCTAAAAGCTTATCTACTTTTTTTCCAACTTTATCAATTGGACTAATAAAGGAGTCACTTATTTTTCTCTCCAGTTGCCAAGCTATTTTTATTTCTGTTGTAATCTCATAAAACACTATCAGAAGAAAATTTGCTACAGCCTTCGAGCACACAACATTTTTACGTTGTTTGGAATTGCTAAGTACTCTGCTATGGCATTGTGCTTGCCTTTCAGATTTCTTTTTCTGTGTTAAGAAGTTCCCATGATTTTTTTCATGTAATTCATCCCAGATTCAGCATTAAGACCACCCATGAGTGATATATTGTAATTTACTGTCATATTCAAGCTCCTGTATTGGCCTTTGGCTTAACGGCTTGGGTTTGGGGGAACCTTGTCATATTAAAGCAGTTTAATGATTTGGTATTTTGTGTTTCAGTACTTGTCAGACAAATCCTTCTACTGTGCTGTGCAACAGGGTGTTGCTCTTTCAGCTCTATTGTTTGAACAGAAATATTTTGCTGCCGGATTTCTTGTTCTGTTTGTGCGCTTTGTTAGTGGACTTTCAATTTCAGGAACTCGTTCTGTCTAGGAGCATAGTGGAAGAAGAATACTTTGTAATATTCATAATATTTATTAAACAGATGATAGTATTATCAATGCTTGTTTATCCAGTAGTGATGTGTTGCCTAAATAAACCTTTTAAAAGCAGTAGCAGTGAAATAAACAGGAACACAGAACCATTTTCTTCATAAAGACTCCAGGGGCTTTTCTAATTGCTGGTATCTCTGATTCAAGGATTAATCGTCTTTAGTTGTTCCGTGTAGTGAAGGACATTGGAAATTGCACGGACATAAGAAATTGTGAGGTTGAGGAGTGTGACTTAAAATCACTAATACATTTAATTTTATAGAGTTTGAGAAGTCCCCTCTCAAAAGCTGGGATACAGTTTACATTACATTTCTGCAGGAAACAAAACAGGTGGTAGCTTGGAATATTCCAGCCGAGGATATTCACAAGACAACACACAGTAGTAACAAAGCCTTGAGTCCAGGCAGATGAAGCAAGCCTGAAGTAACCACAGGCATGTTGATACTGATTCTCTTCTTGGTTCTCCACTGATTTTAACATTTATCTGACTTCATCCTGAATTACTTCAGTGCAAGCGAGATGAAAAGCAGACCAGTTCTGCATGGCTCTGGTTTGTTTTGTGGTATTCCTTTTTTTCTCTTGCCAGAAGACCATCTTTCTTAGATTCTTGCTTCCTCTCCCTATTTTCCTTCAATTTAGAATTACTGAATCATTAAATAATTTTGATTAGAAGGAACCTCTGGAGATCATCTGGTCCTTTCCCCGCTTGAAACAGGGCTAACTTCAAAGTTAGGTCAGGCAGCACAGGGCCATGTCCAGTCTGGGTGTGAATCTCTCCAAGGGTGGAAATTCCAGTTGCACAGGGCATCCCCTTTGAGGGTTCAGCCACCCTCACTCTGAAGTCCATATGGAGGGTAACTCATGTTACTCTGTGCATGTATAAGGCTGTGGATGCTCCCCCACATTAGCATAAGGTACCTGATAGCGAACCTGGATGGAGAAGTAGCTTGGGAAGGACATGGGAGGAAACTACAATGTGTGGAAATGAAAATGGGGAAATGGGGAAAAAAAAAAAACAACAGCAACAAGGTTTTACTTTTACAGAAAGCAGGAGGAGAGAAAGTGTTGTCTAGAATGAAAAGGGATCATGGCAGGAAGAAAACAAAGGCACATTTCACAGGGCAGGGAAGGTTGTGTGTGGAAGGATAACTTGGGTGATCGGAAGGCAGCAGGACCATAACTAAACTGGTCGCCACCTCCAGATTTGGGTACCTGTCACATCCCTAAATAAATTTCCAACAGTGTTTCATAGCTAAAAATACCTTGACAGTTCTGGCATGAAGTTGATTACAGGTGCTTGCAGATCATTTTGCTTACTTAGGTTGCCTGTGCAATTTCAGTGGGATAGTACACTTCATGTTTAAGATATTGCAGACATTTTGGTCTTCTGCTGTGTTCTGTTCCAGAGAAGTTGGCCTTTTGGTAGCAAGTGGTACAGGTCCTGCAGCATACAAGCACAGACACACCTGATGTTTGTACTGGGGTTATGTCTATAGACAACTTCAGTTTAGATCACAATTAATCCTCTCAGAGGTCTCTTGACTGAAAGGTGCTTTATAAACATATGCTAAGATTGATCCTCATGACATATGTTGAGATTGTTTCTCATGACAACGCCAAGGAGTCAGAGCAGTCATGAGAAATTTTAGTTGAGCACTATGATGTATAAATCATTTTCCAACACTAATAAAAAGGAAAAACAGAAATTGAAGAATTACTTTTCCTTTGCTGATTACTTCATTGCTCGGGAAAAATTCAGTGTGACTGTTAAAATTGCTTTCAGGTGCCCAAGAACAACACTAGCTGCAACTGCCTTTTGCAGCAGCATTAAGCAAAGAGGAATATGGATACATGAAAAGAGGGAAAAAGTCTTTAAGACGGGTGGGATGAGTTTGTGTTCCTAAGAACTAAAGTCTAGGTGATTAAGAATGCAAAATCATTATTAGTGATGTAAACATGTTAACTGATGAATCCTCACAATACTGTTTTGAAGCAGGGAAGGCTTATGCCTTGTTTTGACAGACAGAGAAACACGGACAGAAAAGGCTAAGTTCTTACCAGGATCCTTGCCAGCTTCTTTCAAAGTAATTTCCAAGGAAGATCTTCCCCTGCAGAAATCTGGTAGCTACAGACATCTCTCCAACTTTGCCTCTGGTACTGCAGGAAAACAGAGAGGGTCATAGTTGTTAATGCTATTGGCCTGGCCTTTTTTGGAGTTTGGACTGGATTATAATCTGAGCAGAGAACAAGCAGAAACAACCTTTTCTATATGATGACTCAACTTGCCAGGGGAGGATTAGTCAAAGGAAATTTGTGTCTGTCTGTACTAGTTAGAAATATGTACCCATCAATGTGTAAGTCAAAGCAATGCAAACTCAAAGCTGTGTAGGGCAGCAGGAGTGGAAACCGGAGTTGAGCAGTCATAGCGTTTTTGCTGTTGGCACTCCAACATCAACAGAAGTAAAAGGAGAGGAATCCCAGGCTGATTTCCAGCATTGTAAGAGACCTTAGGCCTGAAGGATACCAGGTATTGAATCTCACCTCTCCCATTTGCCGTTTTCACTCACAGGCTGTGCAAGGCATACTCCAAACTGTCCCCAACATACACTCTCTTTTTCCTTAATCTTGGGTCAGTACAGGATTGCTGATTTTTCCTAGAACTTTTCACAAAGGAAATCCGGGCTAAATCTTATGTAACTTTAGATTCATTTTATACTGTCCTATTAATTAGCAAAGTGGTTGGGTGGTAACCAGAACCTCACAGTAGCAAAAGTAAGTGAAAATTTAAGAAGTAGTTACCTTCCCATTCAATAAATATTCATGAAAATGCTTTTTCTTCACTCTGGTAATTGACCCCACTTGCATCAGGTACTTCACAGGCCTACTTCAGCTTTGCCATTGCTTCTTAGAAGTGTCTGGAATAGAAAGACTTGATTACTTGTCGGCTAAAATAAATTTAGTTAAATTTTCCCTAATACTGATAAATGTAGCCTGAATGTTGTCAGCAATAGGGTCTGGGTATATCTGTGTTCACACAGCATTTGGAAGAGGCCCAAACAGCAAAATTTTCTGGAAGCTCTCTTCATTGGAACTTCTCTGTACAACAAAGTATTGTTGGAAAAAAAAATGGAGACAAGTGGGACCTCAGCAGTGTAACTGTGTGCATTCTAGTGTGCCTAGAACTTCAGGAGTTTAAAACTATGAATTCTATCATGATAATAAAGGTTGCTAACAACTCTGTCTGGAGAAGTGCCTTCATTAATCTTTATAATGCAGGGGCTATCATATACTCCATATGTTCACTACTTGTTAATCCTAGGAGGTTTACAAAGTCCCTGCTTCCAGTGTGCCTTGATGAACCAAATAAACTTTGCAAATTCAACCCCACACAACATCAGCCTAAAACACTGGACCCAACCTCTGGGTCCCAAGCTCCTAACACAATCTTAACAGTGTTTAGATAACTACTCCTATATAATTTTAAAGACGCATAGGTGGACTGAGAATCCATCAGCATAGGATGTGGGCCTGGAACTGGTGAATCAGAATGGGAGAACCCCCTGCTTGCTTATTCGTGGTTTTCTCAGTTTTACCAAGGCCTACAAGTTTCTAGGTTGGCCCGTTCAGAGTGAAAAGGGAAGACAAAAGCCAAAACCAAAACCACTTGTGGAGCAAAGGATTTTCTTTATCACCAACCTTAAAAAAAACCTCTCAAGTTACACATCTTTGCAAAATAGCAAGTCATTTGTCTTTTCTCAATCTGATCGCACTCCTGTGGCTTCCAAGTTTTATCAGCATCTCAGGTGAGATAGAATGCCTCCTGTTGCTCTCTCCAGATTATTTGTCTTAATATTTGGCAATGATTTGCTCTCATCTATGGAGAAGCCTCCCTCTTTATACATAGACTGCTTCCTTTTGTCATTTACTCCAGCCAAAATACTCCAACTCCTTCTGTGTAAATTAAATTAGTCATTTTGTGGGGCTGGGGTAGGAGTGAGAGACATTCGGAGATAACAGCCTTTGACTGCTAGGTGTTGAGAACATTAGTTGTTCCAGGAAAGGTCAAGAACTGTCCCTGGACTGTGCTGTATAACAGTTGACATATAGTGTAGTATAATAATATAATAGTTGACTGACATGGTTGAGGTCAATCTGGACTTTCAGTACTCAATACAAAATACAGAATGGCAAACCTAATATAAACAGGCTCACAATACAAAAAGAGCTTACAATTTGATGTAGATATTCTTGCTTCTATGATATGCATCTCATCTTTTGTAACAAAAGCTATAGGGATACCTAATAGTTATTGGTTAGGATAAGAAGAAAGGAGGGAGAGAAAAACATGATTCAGACTGGGTTACTTGCTAAAGAAAATAATTATTTAAATATTAAAATAAAAAAAAGCATTGTACAGAAAGGGAAGTTCTCCATTTAACTGCTCTTTGCAGTTATTTTTAGTCATTGTAAGTTATCAGGTATCACTTGGTCTAATTAATTGCATCCTGAATTACCATGCATAAAATATGTGTGTTCACTTGGGGAAAAAAGAACAAAGAAGAAAAAATACATAAAGGCTGTGTTCTGGGATTTGTCTCTGTTTATTATCCATCCCTCCTGTACCCCAGCTTCTCCTAATGAATTAAAATACTAAGTCCTCCTGAAAATAGGTAGTAAACACATTTTAACCTATGTAAGCTTCAGTCTGATCACTTTTTCACAAGCAGAGAGAAACACAAGACTAAAATTCATCACAGATTATCCTAGTGTAAGCTGAAGTCATTTCATATATTCAAACTGCACTTCAACCACTTGGAAGGCCTTCAATAGTTACTGAATTGTCTGCTTTGCACAACAATGCACCTTTTTGAGCTTATCATCTTCATTTGCTATATTCCATTGAGCCACTAGATGTCCCTCGTTCCTACATAAAGCTGGAGAAATGAGAAAATCATAATTAACCAGAGAGACTAAGTTGGAACTCAAGCTGTGTAGAAGCATTCACAGCATGTAGGATTTTCCTGTAATTAACACTGGTTCTTTAATAAACTCTGAGCATGCATGGGAATTCCAAACACCGATGTGCCAAACACACAACCCTATCTGTGTTTGGACAAAGTGCGTATATGCCAAATACAAAAATGGGGTGAGGCTGAAGAGAACAGATGAAGATGACTTTGAGCGAAACAGGCTACAACCCCCTGGATCACAAATTAAACTAGGTCATTCAATTCCCGACTATTCATTGACAAAAGCATTTTCCATATCCATGTGCTATTACAGCCTTTTCTTGCTGTTTGTAAAGTAAAATGGCATAGTCTTGGCAGTTAGACTAGATCTTATTTAATCAAAGAATGCATTTGACTGTAGCCTAGTTGGGGTATGGGTGGGCCACACCACTGTGTCCTTTTAGATAGTAACAGACCAGCTGGGGAATGGTCGCTTCAGTATCAGACTGTGAGTGTTGGGCAGTGCATAATGGACACGATAACAATAATGACACTTGCCACTGGTGATGTATCAAAGCAAAGTCAATCTCTGCTCTGAAGGAGACAAAAGTAAATAGTATCAGGAAGCTGCTTGTAACTGCCCACAAGCTGTACAACTCCCTTTCCCCTTCCTGCACTCTATCAGCCTTAAGCAAGTTTCCTCTGTGCACACAGGCCTGACCCCATGAGTTAATTTGTACCATCAGCACTTTGGGATACCCCGCCACAGAAAGTGCTGCATCTCTAAATTCATTCTGAATACTCTTCCTCCGATTAGGACTCACTTCCTTAGTAGTTTAATTTCATGGACTGGAAGAGAAAGGTCACACTTCAGACAAAAACTGAAGAAAACCTACCTCCCGACTAGTTTTGCTTTTCAGTCATGCAAGTGGTGGCAAATTACATCTGTAGAAGAAATAGGGCTCTTGTGGCCAAAAGAATTGCCATTTTGCCTCACCAAAATGTTTGTGGCAGAAGGTCACAGCATTTCTTTTCCCAGTTCTCTTTGACATTGTGCCTGAAAAACAAGGCTGCTGCCATTTTTCAGTCAGGATACGGAGGGGCCTGCCATCTTGTGCTACCAGTTTCCTAATGACTGGGTGATACAGATTGTCACTGACAATTAAATATCAGATCATGGCACATGCCCTCAGCATTAGTTATGCTTTTAATGTCTGAGGATTTCAGAGTGAACCTAAGCATCTAAGTGCCTTTACGAGTCTTGGTTCACTTCTTAAAGATGAAGGGGGAAATTGTACAGTTCTCAATGACGTTTGTTTGTCCAAGGCATTATCAAAGCACAAAGAGCTGAAAATGTAAGAACTAACTCCTACACAAAATACTTATGGTCTTCTTTACTTGAGGCCTTTGAACTTATTATTAACTTGTTATTATTATGAACTTATTATTAACTTGTATTTCCCCTCACCTATCCTCAGTTTGACTCCACTGGAGCGAGCAGTTGTTGAAGGCCCAGTGTATACAACGCACCAGCCATTTCTGACTCTGCAACCACTGCATTGCCTGCAGCTGCTCGGATGAGAGTTACGACAATCTAGTGATTAATATACTGCATATTGGTGACCAGCTTGCCCTAGGCCATCTACCAGTGATATTAGAGTCAAATCCAAAGCCCTGTGACCATCAGTGTGAGATTTTAACACCGTTTTGAGTGGGACTCATATCAGATTGTTATTCCCAATGATAAAAGATAAAACCATTACCAGACTAATAATCTTACAGTCCCAAACAATCCTTGGTGCTCTTTCTAGTGCTTAATAGCTCTGCTCTTACCAGTTATTTAACTTAGTCTGAAGCTAAATGTTGTTGTTGTTTTGTTTGTTTGTTTTGGTAGACTAATATGTACATTAAACAGAATCTTCTTTCCCCTCTTTACTCTCATTGCTGGCCATCTTTTTAATAAGAAACTGGGAACTCAGAAATTGAGAGAACACACTGACCTATTGAACTGATTTCACTCTTCGGCATAGCTGACAGGAAAACGGCTGCCTTAGCTCAGGGTTCCAGGAAGGGAAAACCAGATGTTTTTTGGCTGCATTTAACAGATGTTATTCCAGTTTGCAACAACATTTTAAGATGCAGATCCCAAGAGTATATGCATTTCCAAGGTACTGGAAGAATGAAAAAGTGGAAATTTCTTGCAAGGCCTAAAAAGTAGTGCCAAGCAACCCTTTTTTTCTTTCTTTCCTTTCCTTTTTTTTTTTTTTTTTCCCCCCCAAATGAACTTCTCCAGCTTTAGCACTCCTGTGGTTGATACATACACCAGCACATGCAGTGGTGCCTACATGCATTAGATAACCAAATTGGGTAGATAAGCACTGCCACAGACTTAGCATGTTACCTTAGGCAAATCACTTGATTTCTCTGGATCTCAGTCCTTCACTTGTGCTACCTGGAGCTTGTAAGCTCCATGACAGAGTGTCTCTCTCAACTACCAGAATCTACAATATCGAGTGCAAAGAAACCATAAATTGCCCTGGGTTATTAAAACATAAAACAGATTTAAAAAAAAAAAAAAGTTAACTACCAGCTACTCAATAGATGGAAACAGCATATAAAAGAAAGGGGGCGAGGCATGAGTTCTTTATGGGGTAATTGCAGATCATCCCATCAACTGTGGATGCTGCAAGTCCCAGAATAAAGTTGAGGGATGGAAGGGCAGAAGTGTGGGAAGACAAGAGTTTCCAGCCTGTTCTCTGAACAGATTCAGGTTGAGTTGTTCAACCAAAAAAGCCAATCCTTAATTTAGAGCATTTTCCCAGAGTAACCAGATTATGCTAGGGCCATGATGACCTCTGGAATAAGACAAAACTAGGGAGGATAGGAAAGGTATCCTTGAACATACTTACGCTGAACCGGCCAGGTTTGCCTCTGAGTACATTTAGCACAGGTACAGGAGCTCTCCTACCAAGCACCACAGAATTAGTGTGGTATTATTCTCATGCTACAAATAGAGATTTAAATTGACAGCATATGTGTGATAACCAAAAATATAAGTTAAAGATCCCAAGTCTGTGGAACTGTGCATTTCCCAAGAATAAACCTTAGACCCTATTTACATGATTGCCTTCTTCCAGTTATGTGAAGTAAATCACAAGAGCTGGCTGTGATAAAACACTCTGAGCACTTCCTTCCCTGGCTGAAACCAGATATATACTTACCAACCCCAAAATAGAAAATGGTTCAACTTATGTTAAATCCTAGCTTTTTCATTGGTTTTAGAGAAGGCGAAGATGTAGAAGGTGACCTCGCTGAAACAGTTCTTGACTTACCAGATATTCCTGATATTCAGAGTACTGTACAGATTCAGGTTTGGGAGAAGTGAAGCTTATTACAGGACCAACAGAAAAGAAGCAGAACAAATTTCATTAAGATATTTCCCTGATGTTCAAATGTATTTACAGAAATTTCCTGGTATTCTCCCATACCCTTCATTGATACATGACACATGTACAGGAAAAGTTAAGCCAAATATGTTATCTTTATCAAAGAGTTCTTGTGGACATGATTCAATTTCACCAGAGATCTGAGATAATCACAACTTGTAAATTTAGTCCAAAATTGATTTCTTTTCAGAAAACTAGATTTTTTGGGAAAAAACAAACAAACAAACAAAAAAACACTTTCACAGAATTATGTAAAAATAATAGAGCCATTTTCCAACTATTTCAAAATAAAAGTCTAATATTTAGGATTCATACCATTCTTCAAACATTTTGAACATAAAGATGAGACACTTTAAAACAAAGTCTTCAAATGTTGACTTTTGAAATGAAGATAGCTTCTTGTTTTGCAGCCAGCCATAAAATAATTTTCTTGTATCTTTGTAGAATGGTATGTATGATATAGCAGGTTTAAGAGTAAAAAACACTGGCAGGTAAAAGCATAAGGGTTGATTATTAGAATTTAGTGTAGTCTGTAACAACACAGAAGAACTGAAGCTGGATGCCCTTGGTCTTTCATGACCACAGCCTCTATGCCTTAAGTTTCATAAATTGTTCAAAACTTTATTGATAGAATTAATAGCCAAAGTACTGCTTCTCAACATCTGTTTCGTATTCTTCTCCCAGTTACACTGGTGCAACTCTAAATTAAACTGAATGCCTTATATGAAGTCACTCCAAATTTATGATGGTATACAGGAGAGTGAACTCAGTTCTTTGACTTTAAAAGATGTCTGTATTTGCAGCCAAATAAAATCACAAATGCTTACATACTCTATGGCACAAGAGTGCCATCCAGCGGATGTTCCTAAGTGTGGATTCGTGGGAGAAATCCCCACAGAGTTGACTAGTAAGTGGCGTGGGTTATACCTACTAATCTGATAGCTGCACATCCAAACTACCAGCTAACTATTGCTGGACTGAAATGAGCACTTCTATTAAAAATTAGTAATTTGAAGTAGATGGTTGCTTGCCTGAATGTAGGAATGTGCTGAAGACAGAGGTTCCTGGGCTGGCTAGGCTCAGAGGCACTACCATCATCTCAACACACACTGCACTGCAGCTAATAAACTCTGCTCCTTTTCAGCCCTTTCTGATAGCACGGCGTTACCCAGTTCTGACCAGTGCTAATCTGAGTATCCTTGTACTGAGCTTCACCACCCACTGTAGTATGTCCTGTGCAGGGTCACAAATGAGAGTGATCAAGCTTTGAAGCTGGGTTCAGGTGAACACTTCTGTATGCAGACATCAGTGTGACTACTGATATCTCTGATCTGCAAGGAACGGGCCCTGAACTCCTCCACCTCCTGGATAAATGCTTTACCCACTGCAGTATATCACAAAAACATCTTTTTAGAAGGAATGGGTTCAGTTGCATTTGTGAAGACTCAGCCCCACTGGCATACGTTAGAGGGGTTTGAAGATTACCTCTTGAACTGAGCCACTCTGGGGACATGCGTGGAGTAACACATAGGTTTTAGCTCCTGTCTGAGATATGAGTGCGTGCCAAGCTGCTCAGCTCTGTTGAACGGATACAGATCTGGGCACTTGCAGAGAAGCTCTCTGTAGCCGAGTAGCTTACCTAAAAAAACGTAAGGTGGCTTGGGAATTCAGGCATGATGCAAGGTCAGACGCAGCTCGCTGGGGTTTTTCACCATCTCTGTTTTAGATTTAGGAGCTCAAATTCTGACCTGAGCCCTTAGTTTTTGGACTTGGCCTGTAGCCAATAAAATAAATTCTGGTTAAAAAAATAAGAATGTATTTCATGCCGATTTTACTGATCTACCTTATTCCCTGTCTCACCCACCCCCCCATCTGTAATGTTTCCCTTTGTAGTTAACTGTATCTCTTGCAATGCAGATGCATATGAAAGATTATGAATGATTCATGGATTTGTTTGGCCTGATTGCCCACAGATTAAATCATTTTGTACAATGCTCCTGTTAGCGTTCTACATTCATCTAAACAGAAATTAAATTATCTGGGGATCTGAGGTAACCATTGCAGATAATACTTGCAAGACAGAGAGCTCATCCCAACAAGCAGCCATGTCTGCAATGGTCTCCTCAAGAGATGTAGAAACAGGAGGAAGGATACTTTCATTTCTGGGTATAGTTCCCCTTTGATGCATCTCTTGCACTAATATTTGAGATCAGTTACCAAAGACTCAACTTGCTCCCATAGGCAATACAGCAATTGAATTTCTCCCTTTAAACTCTGCAAGAGACCAGTGGGCTGTATATAAAGAACTTGATCATTTACCATGATTTCTATGGTCTTCCAATTCTGAGGACATTTTACTCTGTTTAAGAATGATCAGGTATGCACTAAAATAGTAAAAAAATGAACTATTTTACCTAGAAGTGGCTTAGATCAAGTAGTCACATTCAAAATTATCTGAAATATTAAGGAGTGTGCAAAAGAAATTCTGCACAAATATTTGTCATAGAAGAATAAACACTTGAATGCTAACAATGAGATTCACTCTTTAGGACTAAGATTAATGTAATTTTACCTGTGATTTTAGCATGGTACAATTGCTTTGAGACTGTGAGAGACCAGTAAATCAGCTCTCTGTAGGTTTTGTAGTGATCCTCATATTATAGATATGTAGAAAAATGAAACAAACTGCCATTTATGTTTCTTAGTTCCACAATAGCTGGAAGAAGAAGAAAAAAGAAAAAAAGAAAAAAAGCCCACCCACACAACTCAGACATTTTCAAATAGATCCGATCCTTTTCTGCTAATTAAACCCATGCCCACAATTCAAAATTCAAGAAAAACACATCAAGTCCCCCGTTTCAAAACAAAGCAGAACCTAAAGGCTTATGACCAGAAACAGATATTATTTGGTGTCATTGGGACTATGACCAGCTTCCTTGCATTTGTCCTGTAACAAATGCCCTCTTTTCAGGTGAGCCACCCTCTCCCAGATAAGATTTTATTGCCGGCTCCTGTATGCTTTATCTGTTTGGAATGCAAGTGCCCTGACATTGCAACAGGCTGCTGTGGGCAGTTGCAGTGACAGGATTAACGCTGCCCTGTTTTTCAAGCAAAGCATTGGAGCAAAGGTGGAACACACAGAAAATTAGTTTCCATTTTCTGAAGATTTTTTTAAGGCTTACCATTTAGGAAATAACAACATTGATGGGGGGAATACTAAATTTAAGGGTGAGGCCAAGCGAAGCCCCGATACTTTCCAGGTCAATAAGACTACTGTAGAAAGAAAAAGGGCAGCTGGCACAACAGCACCCGTCCAGGGCACTCACAGACCTCAAAGGATGAGCTGAAGCAAAGTAACAGAGCTGCTCGTGTTCTGCAGCAACCGAGCAGACACGTAAGGATCTGCCACCTTCTGTTGCTAGTGAGGACGATATAATGACGGAAATAATTAGTTAATCTTTCGTTTAAATAAAGCATTGGGGAAAAATGCTAAAAATAAACACTGATTCATTCCTTGTCAAGGAAGTTTCTCCTGTCAATTATCACATTGTTACTGCTGTTTTTAATCTAGTCAGATGGTGAGATTGGCAAATCCCTTCTGCAGGGGCTTCTGGGTGTTATTTTGTAGAGAATCTTGCTTGAAGGACTGATTACTGCTTTTATGGGAGCCAGTGGGAGTTTGGCCACAGTCCTTCACGCATGTTAATTTGAGGGACTTCCAAATGTTAGCTAATGATCTCAGACTTCTTTTTATGAAAGATGTGTGGGTTTGTTTTGGGGTTTGTTTTTTTGTTTTGTTTTGTTTTTAATCCCTAGCAGGAGGCAATTAAGAGGCTCTGGGGAAAGTTCTGTACTGAGGCTCTGGTCCGGCCTCTCAACAACTCCAGAAAAACTAGCATGAAAAATCAGAAGCATACATTACCACCATACTGGCACATACTGTAAATTTTAATTGAAGATGCTCATATTATTCATCTAGCCCAGGCCACGTGCTTTGCATTGCTCTGGGCTGGGTGTATTTATTGGCCTCCACTTATAACTTGAAAAAACAATTACACGTGTAATTTTTTTTTCCAGGCACAATACTAATGAAGAAGCAGTAGCCTCGCCCCAAAGCAGGAAAACACGTCAATGTAGAAAATAGAGGCACATGTGGGCGGGGGAGTTTCAATCCTGATTGTTTTGTGAAGCCTCACGTAGCTGTAAAGGAGAAACAGAGAGCAAAATAAATAAAATAAAGAAGAAACCATGGAAGCTGCAGCAGACGTGCAGGACGCCAAGGACACAAGCCCAAGCAAGCAGCGGGACCGCGGCTCCGCGGAAAGCTTGCAAAGAGGATCTGGGGCTAAACGCTGACTTAAAAGGGCTTGGAAGCGCTTACAAAAACAAGCAACCGCTTCTCAATCCCCCTTCCCACCAAAAAATAATATAAATAGACCCAAAAACTCTGTTCCCGGCTGTGCTGGGGCCAGCCACCAGGCGCCGTGCCCTCCTGGTGACAGGCAGGGACGGGGCACGGCACAGCCCCCAGCGACCCCCCAGAGATGGCGGCCGCCGGCCCCCGGCCCGCACCCCCGGGCCGCGCAGGCCCGTGCAGGGCCGCGCCTCCCGCCCGCCTCCCGGCTGCGGCTCCCGGCCCGGCTGGAGACGAGGGGGTGCCCCGGGGGCTGCGGGCAGAGCCGGGGGCTGGCGGGAGGGAGCCGCTCCCCGGCCAAGGCGGCCGCTCCCCTTCCTCGCTGCGCGGAGGCCGCGGTGAGTAGCGCTGCCCCGGGGCTGCGGGCAGGGCGGGCCGGGCCCCGGCGGTGCGGGAAGGGCGAGGGAAGCTCGGGGGGCTGCGGGCCGGCTCCCCCCACGGCCCTTTTCCACCCTCAAAAAACATAAAGCGGCAAAAACGGCAAGCGAAAGACAAAGAAATGCAAGCATCCAAAGCCCAAGCCAAAGCGGGTCTGGCTTGGGATGAATGCTGGACCACGGTAGCTGGGAGTGAGGAGTTCTCAGAAAGGCAGGCTCCGGTCAAAAATGGGCCCTGTCATTCCGAGTCTGAATATGAAAACAGCTTGCAAAACATTTTTTCAGGCTTCTAACAAAAGAGTTTGGTCCTTCTTTTACCCTGGTATCTAGGCTACATTGTGCAGGCTCATGCGTATCACTGGTTTTATTCACATGAGTAATTCCATTTGAATTTGGACTGACAACGTGAGTGTGTAAAGTTACTCATATGCTTTCTGTCTTCTTTATATATTGAAATTATGTGGGTTTGTATTTTTTCCATTTGCTGGTGCAGCCCAGTAGCTGTTGGCATTAAGGTTATTGTGAGGCAGCACAGTCATTACCCTTTGCCTGCCTGAAACCATTTATTTTTCACTGACAGACTGAAATCTAACTATTCCTCTGAATGCAATCTATTCCAGCTATGCAATCGTATCATCTGTCTTTATGCAGCCATCGCTCACCTGAGTGTTTAAATTTATTTTCCCTATAAAGTATCCTTTTTGTACTGACAGGCTTTCCAGTTGTGCCATCTGATTCTTTTTCACAAAGAAGTCATGAAGTCTTTCATGACTTTTCCCATACTGTATCATCTAAATTCGTTCTGATTCAGACATGATATCTGGATGTTTTAAGATTTGCCAGCTGGAACATCTTATTATTCTCATTGCCAAATGCCCTCTCTTTTCTCTTTTTTTCAGGTTACAGCTTCTGCTATTCTCACAGCCTTGTGCATCTTCTCTACCCCTTTCTCCATGCTTGTCTGAGGGCAAAATATCTTTGGGACAGGAAAAGCACATTGTCTGTCTTCCACAAAGTATGGTATTCAGTTGTGAATGTTGCTGAGTGTTATATTAGGGTTTCTTTTCCTCAGTTAGGGAATATAGACAATAGGCAAGTAAAATTCAGTGCAGAAATTTTAGTAATAAAGTTGACAGCTTTTCATTGCTACAGTCAGCTGTAACATATATACCACAATACTCTAATTCATGCCTGAGGAGAGTAGGCACACTGGGCAGCCACTGTCAACCACATTCTCCCTAACTTAGAAAATTTTGTGATTTAGTGCAAAGTAGAGCCTCCTGTAGGAAGTACAGTATTTAGAAGCTGCTTGAATGGCAGTCTGTGAGCTGTCAAAAAGATGTATTCAGTCACACCTAAGTGCATACAGATGTATTACCTGGAATTTCCTGGGCATCTACCTGCTCTGTCTTGAAGAAATCCAACCAGTAAGTTTCGTAAAGCTCTTGTGAAATCCCACAATTCCAGGAACATCGAAAACTCCTCTTTCTGAGGGATGGGGGTGATGACCCATGTACTGGAACGACCTATTTCCAGTGGTAAGAATACAGATTGCCTACAAGGAGAGGGTAGAAGGCCAAATACATATTAGACTGCCCTGTGAACATGGTGGGAGTTTCTCATTTCTGTCAGCTTAAAGTGTGAGAACCAGGAACTGTATTATCTCCCTCTGCCATATTTAGAATGAGAAAAATTACCTGTTTGTATCAGCTGACATCCAAAGGACCGTCTTGCTGTCATGGCACTTTAAATCACAACATCTATCCCAGTTACCTGGTAAGACCAAGGGAGAATGAGCTCTTGCCATGCCTATGCTTGGATTTGACAACACGACCTTAAATAACATTTGAAAAGCAGATAAGATTTCTGAAATAAATATTCCCTTAAGGTCTAAAAACAAATGAAACCCATATGTACTCACATTCATTATCAGCATAAACTTTTGATCAGGTGTGGCAGGTGCACTGGATTTATCTGTGCTTAATGTGTTAGAGTTTTGCTACCTACAGATGCCTATTTCAGGAAGCTCTTTCCCAGAAACTTAAGTCAAAATTGCGTTGCAGTCAAATTGTTATTTGCAGTTTTGGGAAATCAGAATAAACAGATTACCTGGGGAGATCTACTATATAGCCAAAACTATACGTTCTATTTTTTATTTATATAAAAAACAGATTTTAATTTATCACAGAAAATAAACCATGAAAGTAAGGTAGTATAGATATACTTATTTTTTGTCTGCACCATAAGACTTATTTCAATAGAGTGAAAAAGGTGATTTCCTGATTCATATGCTATAGGTGTATAGAAAGATGTAGCAATCCCAGAAACATTTTAGTGTACTGAATTTATTTTTTTCCAGAAGCCACCCCCTCATCTATTTCCCAAATACTGTAGAAATATTTACAGTATTACACCAAACCAAGTTGTATTTGTTTACTTAAAAATAGGAAATATATCTAGCACATAGAAAATACAGCTGGATATATTTATACTTCTCTATTAATACATTGTTAGATTAATTACTATTTAAGAACTTAGTTCGTAATAGGGAGTAGTGCTACACACTAATGAGCATAACAGATTTCTTCTGGAAAAATACAGAAAGAGATCAATAATGTCAATTTGCAAAAGAAAACAAAATCTGCAGTTCTGAAATCAGAGCTTGAACATTAACATGATCTGAATAAGAAGCATGATACCTTACCTGCAGCGTTCCGGGAGCGGGCAGGCAGCTGTTAACAAGGACAGATTATCAACACCCTCATCTGCTGTGCAGTAAAGGAGCCAATGCAGGACTCTACGTTCCAGAAGTGGTGGTTACATACATAAGTTTGCAGTATATAGAAACTGTAATTACACGCGACCGTTTTGGAATAGTTGCCTCCTTTGAAATACATCTTCACTACAGAAAGCATTCAGAAGCACTGAAAAATAACAATGATAATGCTTAACTTGTAAACTTCATTGTAAAAATTCAAGTAAGAGCTACTTAACATAAAAGCCCTTCAGATTTTTAACATAAAAACCTTTCAGATTTTCTCTAAATTTTCAGTAGGTTCACTTTCAGCTTTATAAAGACAAAAGGGGTGTTAGTGCTTTACCTGAAAGTACCTGGCACTTCTCTGAACCCTTAAATCAGAGGGGAGCTGTGTCCCCTGCTATGATTTTTGTGCTGTTTTCCAAATCCTCTCTGTCTGTCAGCCTCCCCCTGTAAGAAGAAACAACAGTTTCCATCTCCTTCCCTTTGTCTTGGCTACTTCAGTCATAAGCTCAGTCATGCAGTAACCGTGTCTTTACAACATGTAGCAAAGCAAGGCCCTTATTTCAATTCTGAATTCTAATTAATACGGAAATATTACTGATATTCTACATTCCCAGAGCCATCCTGGACCTGTGGAAATTCTGAAGTTCTGAAGCTGGGCATCTCTGAAAATTAGTTTCTGTATTAATAAATAAATAAATAATGGAGACAAAATGACTTGAATTTAAAGTAACAAAATAGCAAACCGTGACATAATAAAATTTATCACACACGTTAAGGCAATAGAATTAAATCTGATATACTGAAAAAAAAATGCTGCCATCTAAGCTATACAAAACAAAGAAAAGTGTTTCTGTTCTTAAAAGTAGACTTTCACAACTGCCTTACAAGATTTTCGTCAAAGATTTCTCCTTATTCATGCTGTCCTGTTGGAACAACTGTTAAATAAAACCATGACAAAAGCAAGGTTTTAGATGATCAGTAGAACTAGGAAGACCTGTAATTATTTTTGAAGAGCACTAAAACATCAAATTACCAAAGAAGAAAATAAAATACTCTTCCCACATAAAGGTTCAGAGAACTGGGTTATTATGAAAAAAAAAAATCCCCAAATGAGTGATTTCTTATCTCATTGTATTTCAAAACTCTTGATCCTCTTAAATCTGAAACTTTTCAGAGTATATTGAAAACAGATGGAAATGAATCAGGGGACCCGGATAGGAAAAAAGCTTTAATGAGCATGTATTTAAGTAATACTTAAAATAAATAAATCATTTGTCTGAGAAACCACATCTAATAGAAATATAAATAATTATATAATGAACATATAAACTACATTTCCTGAAGTAATTTCTGTCTTTCTACATTTCCTGAATTATTTTTATTATGAAACAGTAATGTGGCGCCATTAATTGATAAGTACTCTGTGCTATAGTTACCACGCTAATTGCAGCTCTTTAGGGCCTCGTCTCCCAGCTCCCTAAACTGTTGAACAATTGGGATTGATTGCACGGCGGTTATTTTTAGTGTGAAACAGCAGAAGAGTTTGGAGAGCCGCAGCCATTTCTTGTGCGTTACAGCTGGTTTGGAGAAAGTTGGATAAAAACGTTCTGAGTTGACTTTTTTTTTTTTTTTTTTTAAATTCTTCTGACGTTAGAGAGCTTTCTATTGGATAATTAATTTACCAAGTTGAAGCTGAGGACACTGATGCTTTACACAGAGAACATTTTTCAGCAGCATCAGAAGAACAGTGGTTTTCTTTGGAAACAGGACTGGTAAGGTAGGCAGTAAGTGAACAAAGGCAATCTAGGAGTTGAGTTTATAATTTGAAATACCAGTGATGAAAGGCAAGATTTGGGATTGTTAACTTCTAAGTGCATCATCCAAACTCTGAATTGAAGCAATTTGTTAACTGATCTGTTTTAGTGATTGTAGGTCTGCCTCCAGGAATGCCTGATGCACAAGGGTCAGTGGATGCTCGGAGGTGCGACCAGGAGACCCCCATTCACTTAACTCCAGCCAGGCCTTCTGTTACCCTGCCTGCCTTATGCAGAGTTCAGCTGGGGTAGACAAACTAGTGGATGGGATTTTGTTGCTAATCTACGGTATGAAATCAGGACTTATCTCCTTCTGTGAATGCTTATATAATAGGAGACAAGGTTTGTGTAGGAAGAATAACAACCAGAAATATGTAGGAAGAGGAATAACTAGTTTCATAGCTGGGAAAAACAAAACTCAAGGATACAAGCCCATTTTACCATTGTTAAGTAATAATAGCAGAGACCTATCATCTTTTTTTCACATTAAATTATATCAATAGCAGTGGTAATACCTTAAAGCTCTTGCAGAGCACTGCATCAGCAAATTTGAAGTGTTCTACTAATGAGGTGTCTTTGTCCCCGTATTTCTCTGTAGATGTAGCTGAAAAATAGGTGAATTGGCTAAGGTTATACCGGCAGAGTTAAAGAGAGAATCTGTATTTCATGACTTCAGCCTTTTCCCTTTTCAATGGCATGCCATAAAGTATTGCAAACTTAGACATGTATAATGCGTCATTGCTTCATAGCTGCTAATTCTCCTGGAAAAAAAGAGAGACATACACCTTTGTAAATGCTGCCAATCTTGTATTCTTTAAGACAAAATATTAAAAAAAAAACACCCTTCAGTTTCGTACACTAATTCCTTTCAATGGCAGTTTGCATAAAGTGGATGAATACAATTTGAATAGCTAGTCTTAACAGAACATGCCAGAAGAGATTCTCTCACACGTTTTTGTCACTGAATCTATTCTAGTCTTACAAGTGATAAATCTTAGAGATAAATTGTATGATACACTAAATGACATTAGATACGTGCACTTCATAATAACATGCTCTAGTTATTTTCAGTAGCTTTTTTTTTACTGTAATCTTTTTTTTTCCCCCCTCTAATTATGTGCATCTCTGCCTGGACTTCCCTGTAAACATCTGAAGCTACAGGATGCAGCAGGGATTCATGCTGTAAACAGCTCCTGGGCTCTTGTCCTTTCATTACTGACCATGGGAATAAATAGCAATAAGTACAAATTTCAGATACAGTGAAAATACAGGCATAGCTTTTGCAAGTAGATATTTACTATCGGAAGCTTCTTATTGTAGCAAGCTATTGCATTGTGGCCATTGTGATTTCAGGAATCAAAGCAACAGTTAATCTGTTCGTATTTTATAAAGATTGTGGCCTAAACTTCTTGCACATTCATCTGAGAGAGGTCAGTAATATCAGAGGGATACTGGGCTGCAGTTCACGTGGTAATTTTAGGACAGTAGCAGTGGTGATGCCCCATAAAATGGAAGGCCCTGGGATAACAGGCATGCTCCAAAATGCGCTTCATAGTACCTGTGGTACTGCCTGAAGCCAGCTGGGCTTTCTGTCACAAGCTCAGCACAAGCCTGATGGAGTCAATCCTATTTTAAAGAGGGAGCTCAGTAGGTGTCTGCATTTTTCCACCAGCATAGGAGGCTACTGGTGTAAGGGGACCACTGGGAGCCTCCTTGTTCATCATGGTAGAGGGAGGGGAAAAAAAACAATGAAGGCTCGTGAATTTGCCCAGAACAATTTTCAAAAACTTCAAAACAAGCTTTCAAAAACAAAAACGTTGCTTGAAATGCATCGGTGAAACAAGATGTAGGATTTGGGGAGGAAAACAATAATAAAGGCTTATTATAGAAACGCACAGAAAAATGATTATAAGAAAGGTTATGGTGTTGGCCGGTATTACTCAGCATGTTTCTGGACATACGTGTAAAACTGATTTTAGAAGCCTCGCTTACAGTCTCATTTTTAGTCAACTAACATCTTTAACATCTTCGCATGGAAGTGAACGTCAGCCTTTCAGAAGATGCCAACTTCTGACAGAGATCTAGATACTCTGTAGTTTCTCCCTGTACATACCCCCTTATCCTGTAATCCTGGGTGAACAGCACTTACCTTGACCTTCACTGGCCCACAGATGGCCAAGTGCAGTATTGCACAATGAAGGCGCAGTTACACTGACTTAAGTCACACTGTGGCAAGGCACACGGTTAACGTAACCACACACACAGATATGAGGAAGAGGCCTTCCTGTCTCCTAACCTGGCCGTTGCTGTACTTTCTAAGTAACTTCTGGCTTTAAGAAGTTCAAATGACCATTTGCAGGAAACAAACCTTACCTGGGTGTGGTTTCTGATCAGACAAGCATTACTGCTTTTATGCAATTTCCTTGTGAGTTAACCTGGGAAACCGAAACTGTTGATATGCTCTCGGCACACACACTTGCTGAAGACCCCAATGCACTGAGCTGGACAAATCGCCCTAGTGCCTGCCTGCACTGTTGCTTGTGACATGAAATTACCAGGCTTTGTAAAAGCTTTGCTCCTCTCCTCCCATTTCTGAAGAGACGGAGGGAAAATTTCCCTTGACGCTGCCTTGTTCAGGAAGGCTGTGGACAGCAGAGGTAATGAAATTTCTCTGTGGATGAAAAACGATCTATGGCAGTATATCTCGGGCAAATTTGGTATGGCTGTCTTTTTTTAACTAGAAATAATCGGGCTAAGTAGCTATAGGTTTATTGCATTTACCTTGGAAATAGTCTCAAACCAAAAGAATGGATTTGCTAGACATTCATTACGTTGAGCTTAGAATTGATCCACAGGGGTGCTGTGCGCAGGGTGTGCCCATACCGACGGACTGGGATCCATCAATTTCCAATCCTAGATCCTAAATAGGAATCTGGCTTTCACTGAAAGAGTTTTAGAATTAGGAGTCCTTGTCACCTCATTTCGTGACGTTTGTCACCTCAGACATATTACCAAAGCAAATCCCGTAATTTGGCTTAACACTGAATATAATCTATTTTAAAACACTGGCCATGATATATGTTGAAGAGGATGAGAGATGAATGTTGTTCCTGGTGCTTGTCTCTTCACAGAACATAGTGACATCTTGTGGCAAATGAAGGGATAGTGTCTCTTTTTTCCAGGTGCATCCTAATTTCAACTGATTCAGGGATGAAAGTCTAAATAAATTCTGGACAAGTGCTAATGAATTACTTTCGTTTGTATATTTTCTCTTTCCCAATTTTGTTTCAAGCACAGCTTACCTGAAACTCATAGTGAAAAAAAGACCGAGCCTTGCTTTCTGCCATACTGTAGATGTAGCGTGTCACACTTTATCCCTTCAACTCGTAAACATTCTTTGGAAAACTTTCAGCTCCAGGAACGTGCCTGTCCCAGTCTCGCTGATACATGGCTCTGTGAGTCAGCGTTGCAAATGTTTTACTCTGGTTATCACAGGTGGCAAAAAATGTCAGGTTGCTTTTGATGGAAATTAAAGAAAACACTAGAATTTTGTATCGTAAGGCATAGACTTTTTTTTTTCTCCATCACCATTTTTTTTTCAACATAGTTTTATATTTTTGTTTGTTTTTGTCTTTTTACAGACCAGGCAGGGTTTAAACCCGGTCCCTGATGTTTTGGGACCCTCCCCTGACATGGTCATCCTTTCCAGTTGATGCTCCTAGTTGTCAGCATGAAAGGAAAAACGGCACACTGCGATTGGAAATCTGCACCCCAAGAGAAGCCCTCTCCCTGCGATCGATATAAACATGCTTGCGTTATTTGCAGAGGGTTTGTTTATCTTTATGGAGGGAGGAACACCACCAGTCTAAGAGATTTTTGGAGATACAATCTGGGTAAGTTTGTCCCTTCACTTATACGTCAGTATTAAAGAGAGAATGCATCCAGTCAGTGTGAAACTGGGGACACTCTATAGCTAACAGATTCTCCCAATTTAGTGTTTCTCCCTCAAAACGATCGTCTACCTCAAGCAACTACCTAAGCCTTATAAATGCTGTTGAAGATCAACGGATGTGTGAACTGCATTATGTTCACTGGGCAAATGGTATGTGTTTGTTCCTGTTGCAGGTGTCCCAGAAAGCTTAGATTTGAGTTCTCTCTTTTTTTTTCTTTGACCAAAAATATTGATTTACGATAGGGATATAACAGACATGGATTTACTGAATTTTTAACATGGAAATAGTTCATTCACGGAAGAATGCAAAAAAGGAGCACATGAATATAATACCTTGTAAGACTGAATTAGTGATGCACCATCAAATATGACACTTATTTTCTGAGGCTTAATGTACAGTGTTCCTGGTTCAAATGTTGTTCCTGGATAAAACACAGAGCTGTTGGTTTTGGCATAGGTAACAGTATAACAATAAAATGTAAAACAAAATAAATTTCCATTCTGTTTAAGGTTGCTAAATAAAAAAATGCCCATAATTTAATTCTGTGGGAAGTGCCTCAATCTTCTGAACTAATAGGAAAGATGACAAAAGGCTCTTTTTTTTTTTTAAGATGGTCTTCATCAGAGCAGCAACTTTTCAGTCTTCGTGATAGCAAACAAGGAAAACGAGGGAGCATTTGTTAACCTTCATCCCTCATTGACTCTAAGAGTGCAGCCAAATTCAAAGCTGATCTTTTCCCCTTTTTCTTACTGTCTATATGTTGAGTTTACCACTGTCTTAACTTGAGCTTTGTTTTTTAGGGAGGAATGAATGGGAGATGCTGGATTGCTCAAGAGATGGTCCAGAAGAACTGGAAGAACATTCAATGGTGGCTTACAAGGTAGGAAGGCAAAATTTACATTGACCGTATTTTAACATTTATTTTCTTATTGTACAGTGAAATAAAATGCCGTATATTATGTACTGAAATACTATACCCAGAAAGGACTTCTGTGTCAGTGCAGTTCTGGATATAGCTATACAATGTTTTGGAACGCTTCTGAATAAAGTCAAGGTATTTCAGCTTTGCAGCAGCGTGCAGCTCCCTGATTTCCTCAGTCGATGCTCAGTACATAATAGCAATACAAAATAAAGACCTTGGCAGCACATTCTTTGACTTAGTTGTACAGTTGTAACAGTTGCTCTGAATTCATTTGCATGATAAGCAACAGCATAAAAACATTCACTTAAGAACTTGCATAGAAAAGGAACGGGGGAGTGAAGACAAATAAGAATTACAGCTTTGCTTGTGAGGGGGAAACAGAATTTAGGATATCAGGAGCTGCAGCACAATGAAATCCTTCTACAAATAAGAGTAAACCTAGTATTACCTGAGTAACGTCTCTGAGAACTCCGAATCTGCATCCCGCAAGCTGTCCTAGATGAGGAGGAAGTAAGTGCTTCTGGAATGCTGTCCCCGTCAAAATAGCACAACCTTCTACAGGGTTTCCTAGTGGGAGAGAATAAAAATAAGATGAAAGATGGTGGCTTGTGATTGCCTCATGAATTGTTAATAGGTTATCATTACTGTTAATTATATTTTGATGATATCAGTCTTTTCATTTCAGAATTATTTTTAAAATTATTTTATGCTACATGCCTACCTGTACACGACAAACATTTTTTTTCCATTTTGCAGGGCACCCTGTGTATTTTTGGTGGAATGGTGGATTCTGCTTTCACGCAAGCAAAAACCCCTCTCTGGATATATGATACTGGTATGATACACAATAGCCAGTCTCTTCCATGGGACATTCCAAGTCCATAGGTACTAAAAATAGTAAGGCCCAAACTGTTTTCTGCTGCCTCTAACAAGCTTTCCCTAGCTTTACAAGAAGAAATACGTGTAAAACTGTGGGCATATTTTTTTCCCTAAAATTAGGCTGTTAAGCTATCAAAGAGTCTGGCCTTCCTTTAATTGGAAGGTATTCTTTAGGATTTTTTAGGTATTTTGTCTCTGGGATGATGGTATCTGGTATCTCCAGTCATTCAGATCAGTGATTTTTGACTGTTATCTGAGGACTGTTTTAAGGGATCCGTGAAAAGGAATAAGAAAAATAAGGCTATTTTTACATGATTTAAATAATAAATAAAAGGAGCTATACTTCCACTGGAAAGTTTGGGTATTTTGCAAGTCCAGCAAATGCTGCAAATCACAGATTATTTTGGTGTAGTGAAATTTAGCCTTAGGAAACAGGAAATTCAGTATGGCATCTCAGTGATTTGATAGCAGATAAGGATACAGGAAAACTGTGAAACTATGTCTCTGTCAGCTGCCTGGTACTGCTGCATGAAAGGAAGCAGATTTCTTCAGCCTTCTCAGTGGAAAACACCAGGCTGGGATTTACTAGAAAATTAGACTTGTGATTTGAAAAATTGATGTTGGAGGAGTGTCCTCTTGTGGTCTGGGATATAAACTGCGCTTTATTAAAACAATCCCCTAGATTCTGCAAGATGGACAGAGTGCCGTAACGTACCAGCAGAGACTGAGGTAAGGAGCCAGGAAGTGGTGAATGTGTGAATCAAATGCCTGTTGCTTTGTTGATTAAACAGATTGCTTTGAAATATGTTCCCCCAAACAGTTCCAAACTAATCTCTTCAGAGACATGTGGCTGGCTATACTTTATTTCTTTGCACATTCAATAACTAAGGCTTTCTCATTCTTTAAAACAGTATTTAAGAATACTGCTCTTAAATTTTAAGTCCTATGTAGAAAAATTAAGTCTTCTCCTCTACTATGTTTTCTGTTTTTTTTTGAAATACTTATCAACAGAACAAATTCTAAATGATGCACTGCAACCATCAAAAAAAAAAAGTCTGCTTTTAAAAGTAGGTTTGTGGAAACAGATTGGCAGTCACACTAATAGATTTTGAAATGTGAAGTGCAGAATTTCCCGTTTCTTTAGTCTGAACACATTGACTCAACAAGATACTGCAGCTTCTAAATGAAACCTCAGCCTAAGTGTTTAGGTCATGGTCTGACAGGATTGGTTTTATATCACTACTTGTAAAGATTCACTTAATAGTTGCTATTGGAAGTTCATCCTCACACTATAAAGTTTCACAAAAATTGTTACGATTTGACACAGTTACTAATATGGTTATTTGTGTTTGGCAGAGGAGTTAAGTTTGGTTCTGCAGGGTTATTTGTGAGAAAGAGATGTTTGGACCTGTCACCCACATAATTCAGTCCCTTGTAAAGCACAGCGCTGTGCATCCACTTTTGATGGCGTTGCTGCTACATTTAAGAAGGAGCTGATAGATAAATGGTTTCTTGCAATTATCTTAAACGATACGGAGATACTTACAGAGAGATGGGCATGGTTCCTCCACCTCCCCAAAACTGGGCTGTAAATGAACAAAACCAAACACTTACCTTGTATTTTGTTTCAGCTCCACCTGGGCCTCCTTGGGCTTGGGTCCACAAGTCTCAGCAGCGCTGAGGACTGCTGCAGACACAGTGAGCACCGCCTGGAGTCCTGCTGAGGGCCTGGCCATGGCCTAGGACTTGTGGCGGGGCAAATCCACACCAAGCAAAATGATGGGAAGGTTGTCCTTGGTGGTGGAAAGGGCTGTGTCTCCCTATTACATTCCCAAGAGTTGCCTGGAATGTTCGCAATATGTCCTGAAACTAAACTGATCCTGTGCATAGCAGTAGCTATAAAAGCAGTACTACTGGTGCAGGTGCAGAGAGAGGGAGGCTGTAGGCATGTGGTGGTGGACTTTAAAAGGGCAGGCTGCTCCAGTCGTTGGTTTAGCCTCTATTTTTTAAGAAGTTTAACACAACTCAGTGCAATGGTTTTCATTGCTTGGGAATATTCCCAAGGTGGACACTGCCACTGATAAAACTACCTGTTAACAATTTTGTTTACTTTATTACTAAACTGTTTCAGAGCTTGGCACCAACGAACAGAAAAGGTCACAGCGCAGTAGTGTACAATTCCAGCATGTATATCTATGGGGGATACCTTGGTATCAGAGGCATTTCACAAGAATTTTGGTCTTTCAATTTTGGTAAGTTTAATAGTTCAATAAAGTTTTGATCCAGTACAGTCACTGTGAAGTGATGACTGCTGTAGGATAGCACGGCTTGCTCTGTGAATAAAATTCCTACCAGCAGTAATGTTTTAAGTTAGTTTTGGCTTCTGTGTGGCAGCATTTAATTATGAATTCTGTCAGTTAAACTAATCCCCATCTGAAATGAATTGGACTGTATTATACTGGAAGAAGTTCTGCAGTATTTGCCAGTTCCAGAGTTGAGAATCAGGGAGTGTGCTTTGCTTTCTACTCACTACATTCTTCAAGGATTACTGAAAACTTCTAGTTGCAGCAGAGATTTTCCATGCCTTCGGCCTATTAATGCCACCTTTTGAATCTCAAATCTAGAATGGACCCTGGGAAGCTGAACCTGACGGGAGATGGTGTCATACTCATCATGAATCAATATGGTTACAAGCCATATCGATTCCCAGAGACTTCCTAAATGGGTAGCTTTTGTTATCTGGTGGTCTTTCAGTAGGTACTTTGAAATGGATGATGGGTTTATCTCATCCTTCATTCCTTCCCAGGCAGAATGAGCACAAGCATTAATGAAGGAATCGTTTTGCTGGCTGATTTTCCCTCCTATACCTTGGAAATTATCTTTCTGTCACAGAGGTAATGAATTAACTAAGCTGTAGGAAAAACTGTTTCGTAAATAAAATTTCCATGGCATCTGTCATAGAGCATCTGACATTTTCATTAAATGTTTATGCACTTCTGCAGCGTCAGAAATTAAACTGTTAACTTATACCATAATACATTTAGAGTAGAACCCACCTATTCTCCAACAGAATAGTTACTTTGTTGTTGAAATAAATCCATTTTTATGTATTAAGGTAAATTTGGTAAATTTATTAATATTTTGTTTTCAGATACAAGAAAATGGTTGTGTGTTTCCACCCCACCTCACAACAGTGGGCCTGGATCTCGTCATGGGCATTCAGCAGTGGTCTATCAAACAGGCATGTATCTCTTTGGAGGACTGATGGGGCTGAGTGAACAGAAGGACTTTTGGAAGTGGGACTTCATAAACAGCAGCTGGTACAACATCAGAACAAGGTGAAGCATACTGTTTGTTAAACTAAATTGACACAGAAAGAGAGAATTAGCCTTACCGTATGATACTGCGTGCAAGCAGAGGGGGAGATACTGATTTTTCAGCAAAGGTAGGAGTTGTTCAGTTTAAGACAGTACTGCTGCCATCCCTGAGGCTCCAGTTGGCTTTGCTTGGATGAGCTGTTGGCAACACATTGATGCAGCTGTCAGCAATGTAATTTTGATGTTCCAGTGCAGCTGTTTAGTTTTAGTGGTCATTCTCTTGAGTGAAAAGAAAAATAGAGGCTAAAATCAGCGTTAGTTTCTTGTTCACCTCCCCATAACTGCTGGTTTCTCTTGTATTTAGCCAAGGACCTCCTCCAGTGGTAGGTCACGCTTCAGTGGTCTTCAAAGACTCAATGCTGGTTTTTGGTGGAGGGATTTCAAACTCCAGTCCTAACGACGACCTCTGGAAGTACCATTTCCACACACAGACATGGAAGAAGCTAAGTAGTATTACAAAGGCAAACTTTTTTCCTAAAATGTATCACTGCACCCTAGGAATTGGTGTTGCTTTTCAAACTACCTCAGGTTCCCCTAATACATCCCCCAGTCACTGGAAGGGCAAGCAGAAGGACCGCCACCCGCTGCTGACCATCCCAAAGCACAGCCGCTTGTGCGACTACTTCTGTCGTCAGCCTCTCTTCCCAGCGCTCAGCAAGGAGCAAAGCGACGCGATTGAAATGAAAACCTTCAGCTTGCCTCTGGAGCCAGCGGGCTTCTGTGCATTTCAAACCACTTCGGAGGCAGAGCTAGATCCAAACAGATCAACCAGCATTTTGTCAAAGAAAAAACCCACCCATCTGTTTGTCTCTTCAGAAAAAGAGACCTTTGCTGCTGCTGTGCTTGTGGAAGAAGGAACTGACTGTCAGGACGCGACTGCAGTGGATGAAGTTAGCAGTGACACCAATGTGCTGCTGGTCATTGGGGGTAAACCTTTGTCCAGCTTCTCTGAAATCTCATTGTGGCAAATCGGGTGCGATAGCTTGTCACCACTTTGATTGCAAAGCAGAAGGATAAACTCCCACCAACATGCTAGGAGGTGTTGAACCAACCACTTGCAAGTGTTTTTTTTCCTAGTGGTGCACTGGGAAAAAAACGAAACCTTCTTGTAGTTGCTATGAACAGACTTTTCACAATGTGAAAAACCTCTATATATGTAAGTCACAACTTACATAAGCGTTACAGTTTCTGAGAGGAGCACGTGGGAACACTACTGCTTTTGTTACTGCTTTTGTTACTTTTCCTTCTGGTCAGTTAATGTCCTTTCAACTTCCAGCGGCCAATGCTGCCTTGAAAATGACAGCTACAATAACCCTACCTCCATACCTGCCATTTGCAGTGCAAAGCTTATTTTGTGCTGGGTTAAGTAAAAGAAACACTCATAAAACCACACTGAAATCAAGTTTGCGCACGTTACAGTCATGCTTGGCTATGAGAGATTTGTTGATCTTAATAGCACTGTTTTCTAAGACATTTAAGATTGCATTTTCTTCAAAGATTTCTGCTTTTTCAACTCCATCACTGTTTTGTAAGCATATGTATCAAGTATTTGTTACACGTTTCCCGTCTATATCAAGTAAAAGTAAATCCTGAGCTTTTGTATGTTCTTTTTTTTTTGTTTGTTTAAAAATTCGCTAGCATTTCGATTCACTGAGAAAGGTGCTTTTGTGAAACCCAGTGTTTCAAGTGTTTATTTTTGTATTAGTTACTCAGATACTGGCCTTCTGATTTAATTTGTCCTCATGTAAGAAGAAATGATGATGAATGAAATTACTGGAAAGTGTTATTTAATACTTCTCAATATTTGAAAAAAAATTGTTCTCAAAAGTTTCATATGAAATGAATTTTCAGTGGGAATATTTACAGGTACTTCCTTAATCTCTTTACAAGTTGCTGTAACATGAAATCAATAGGAAAATTACATGTGTTTGCAAAAAGCTACTTAAAAGTTATTTGGACCTTCAGTGACATTTTTTTAGGACCAGAATTGTATGCTGCCATATAAATAAAGCCTGCTGCATTTCATATCAGTGTGTGCTTGTTCTCTGGGTTTTCAGGAGTTTAAAATATGTACTTAAATTTTCAAAACGAACATGGGAGACCATGCTCCCACAAGCACCCGTCATCTCATGGCAATCCAGCAGGCCTGAAGGGCTGCCCAGGCTTTGAATTTCTCCTTCAAGAACAGGGAACTGCCCAGTTGGCAGAGGTATGTTTGAGAACTTCATACAGCAGCAACTGGGCTGAGCACGTGCAGAGCACCTCAACCTTTAATCAGTAGCAAGTTTTTCTTCTGCTGACTGACACATCTGTTCTGGCATTATCCAGAGAGCTGCTGTAACATTCAGACTTTTATCTAGGATTGATGAGGGAATGAAATTTATCTGGAAAGGGTAACAATAAAACAGTGATTTTCCAAGTAATGAGAATGGTTTCTGGCATGTCCACGTATCCTGGGGATGCGCAACAGCCCCAGGAAAATGCCATCCAGCCTCTGCCGTTCCTTTCGTCCTCCCCCCCGACTCCCTTCTCTTTGGCAGCCCCACAAAGGGTTTAACATTTACTTGGATCTGATGCAGGCAGGACACGAGCCAGCCCTAAGGCGAAGGCTTGGCACAGGGAGCAAAAAGCAGCTTGCAGAACATGCCCATCTCCCCCGCGTCCTCCCCTCGCCGCTGCTGGCGAGCCAAGTCAGGCGGCTGCACCAGCGCCTTCGGCTCAGCTCCAGTTTCTTCCAAGAAGGGCTGAACCTTTCAAACCACCCCACTGCCCGGGTCCTGCCAGCCCCCAGCCCTGGAGGTGCACAGGAGCTCAGGGAGGGGCTGAAGCCACCAGAGGCTCTTTTGTCCCCATGGGGGCCCATTCCCAGGTCTTTACCAACAAGGTTGAGCTCTGCCCAGAGAAGAAAGGGTCTGAGAGGGAAAGCAACTGCATCCCACAGCCACTCAGCAGCAGGAGGGCACACAACCTGTATTTCAGGTCCTGTCCCAAAAACCTGCAAACAGCATCGGAGACGGACATAAGCAATCCTTGCTCGTACCGCTGTTATTCCCTGGGACGCCTTGTTTCAGAACTCAAACAGTGCTGTCAGCTACACTTTGTGGCCTCTCAGCACCTCAAGCGTTTCACTCCCCGTTTGCTGGTGCCCATTTCCACTTAGATCTCATGCAGTTACTTTTTTGCAGCAGAGCCTTTGTGGACGTACCTGTGCCATTTCTCCACGGCTGCAGCAATTCAGGAGCATTCATCTCAGAGCCCAGCCACTGACTAAACACTGCTGCCATCTGAAAGCCCTGTGGTGGCTTGCAGGGAATAACGAATGGAATTAGTCCAGCTGACAGCAACTACTGAGAAAGGAAACAGCGCACATCACTTTTGGCTGGACACAGAGCGGAGAGGCTGTGGCTGAAGCTTGCTGTTTTAAAATCTCTCTGAAAAAACGAAAGCTTGCATGTGTTTGTTATGGCCACAGCATAATTTGATTCACAGAATAAAAACAAAAGGATGCAAACTTATTGTAATCTCATAGAATCATACAAAAATTAAGGTTGTAAAAAAAACCTTCCAGATCATCTACTCCAACCATCACCCTTACTACCAATGTCACCCACTAAATCATGCCCCTAAGCACCATGTCCAACCTTTCCTTGAACACCCCCAGGGAAGGTGACTTGACCACTTACCTGGGCAACCCATTCCAATGCCTGACCACACTTTTTGGTAAGAAATGTCTCCTAATTGTTTTAGTTGTTGAAGGGTAGTACTCTTTGTTCAGTTCTTTAATTGTTGAAGAGTAGGGGCATAACATTTCCATTTTTCCACTCACCAGGGACATCGCCTGACTGCCAGGACTTTTCAACTAGGATGGAGAGAGGCTTGGCAGCTACATCAGCCAGTTCCCTCCGCACCCTGGGATTCATGTCATCAGGTCCCATAGACTTGCACCTGTTGAGATTCACCAGGTGGTCTCGAACCTGCTCTTCCCTTACAGTGGGTAGGACTTTGATCCCCCAGCCTCCATCTACGGGTTCAGGGAAATGAAAGACTTGAGAAGCCCGCCTACCAGTGCAGGTGGAGGCAAAGACGTTGCTGAGTACCTCAGCCTTCTCCACGTCTGTCGTTGCCAATTACTCAGCTATAGAAACTCACTCCTAACATAAGAAATTAGCCACCCATAATCACTTACACACTCCTATTTTCACCCCTCAGTCTATTTTCACAAATGTTAAAGGTGCATGGTGGCCCTCGGGGACTCCCCCTGTCACCCCAGCGCAGCAGCCCGAAGGGAGCTGGGTCCTCTCTTGTGCTCTTCCTCGAGGCTCTGTGCAGAAGGGATGCCACCTCTCGCACAAGGGCTGCCGGATGGGAAAGAAGCACTCACGCAAGCCCTGAGAATCAGCAACAGAGTGGTTTATTGCCGGGATGTCTTGCAGGTAATCCTGCGCGATGTCCGTGGTGTTCGGTGGCTCCAAGCTAGTGCTTGGGATGGAGCCTGCGTGATGACGGGTAGGGAGCTGGCCGGGCACTCCTGCGACGCTGTTTGTGCGCTTGGAGAGCAGAGACATGCTGCGGGAGTCCCAGGTCTGTTCTGGTGGAGGTGGATCCACTTCCATTGGTTCCTCCACGTCTTCTGGTGGATCCAGCTCCATGGGCTCCACGTGTTGGGCAGAAGGATAAGCCAGTCCTTGCCCAGGACTGCCCAAACGGGATGCCTTCCATCTGGCATGTTTTCAGGCCAGGGTGCCAAACCAGGGGGTCGTCCAGTCCCACGCCTTGGTCCCATGCCACTGTCGGGTTGATTTTCATGCGTGGGTCTGACGCTGCCGTCTGTTTTATGGCCCTGGCTGGGTCCCGCACTGTGCTCCCTGTGATAGGCATGCCTGTGCTCCCCACAGCGCTCTGGCTGATGTTCCTCCCTTTGCCTCATGCCACTGTTGTAACTATGAGAAGGCCCAGGCCCCCTGTCACTGTGTGCTTGAGGGGATGGCCTGTTCCCCGCATCGTTGCGGTGCCAATGGTACCGCTTATAGGTGTCCGGGCTTGCTTGATAGGCTCGCCTCTGCTCTGTGCGGCTGTCTGGCCGATGTTCCTGCCTTTTCCCCATGCCGTCGTTGCGACAGTTGGAAGGTCCATGCCCCGAGTCGCTGTCTGGTTTGGGGGAAGGACGGCGCACGGCTTGGAGTTGCCGATGTTTTGAGCCCGTCCTTGCTGGGGACTGGCCGCACGCGATGCCTTTGTTCAGGAGACTTTTCAGGCTGGGGTGCCGAACCACGGGTTCATTCTCTTCCATGCCTAGGTCCCGTGCCACTCTGCGCTTCGTTTCCATTTGTGGGTCTGACGCTGCCATCAGGTGTATGGCCATGTTTGGGTCCCACACTGTGTTGTGCACTATAATCACGCCTGTGCTCCTTGCGGCTCTCTGGCTGATGTTCTTGCCTTTGCCTCACGCTGCCGTTGCGACTAGGAGAAGGCCCAGGCCCCCTGTCGCTGTGTGCTTGAGGGGCCTGCCTGTTCCCCGCGTCGTTGCAGTGCCAATGGTACCGCCTGTAAGCGTCTGGGGGCTGTGCGCCAGAGCTCCCTTGGGCACTGGTGTCTGTTGTGCCGCCGGCGCTCTGCCTTCGCCCATGACGCTTCTCCTTCTCATCATCTGCCGTCCTTGTTGGTGCTTGCTGGGACTGCATCGCTGTCCTCTCACACCAACAAGGGCTGCCTCTCGCCTTGCTGCTTCTGGTCTTCCTCCTGCCGCGGATGCTGGCTGTCAGAGGACCCAGTAGCTGAGCGAGTGGCGGGCCAGCTGTCCTGAGGCAGGGGTCCTGTTTTATAGGGCCCACGGCAAAGGCAGGGCAGTGGTGGCCACTGTGACCTCAGCAAGCCTCTGTGATGGAGTGGCCCGTGTGTGGCCAAATCTGGGCGGCTGTGTTGGGAGTAGCCTGGACGATGCCCTCATGTGGAAGAAGGAGGAGGGTTGGGTGGGGGGGCCTGAGGGCCCCTTTTGTGGGGCTGGCTCCCCCGGGCCATTTGGCTTGCCAGAGAGAAAGGCTGTCCCTCGGCCACAGGGACTGCCCTGCACCTCCCATCCTGTGCCCTGGGTTTATTTTTAACTCTGGTTTTTAGGTAATTTCATTCTGTTCTTTATGGAAAAGAACAGAAGCAAGGTGCATCTTCAGCCCTAATTCCCAGGTGCGCTTTGCGCTCTGAGTGACGAATTTCTTCCCCACGTCACACCTAATCGAAATCTCCCCTCCATTTGTTCAAAGCCATGATTCCTGGTTCCATGGCTACACTCCCTGATGGAGTCCCTCTCCGTCTTATTTTCAGGCCACTTTTATGGGTTAGGTTAGGTGGCAAAACTGCAGGACCTTGCAAATTGCAGCCTTATCTACCTTCTTCCACATGCCATTTTCCAGCTCAGGCTCTAGCCTCTCATCAGTGTAACATAGAATCATAGAAACATTACGGTTGGAAAAGACCTCCAAGATCATCTGGTCAAACCCCCCCCCCCCCCCCCAGTGTGACCCACTAAACCATGTCCCTACGCACCATGTCCAACGTTTCCTTGAACACCCTCAGGGACGGTGTCTACCATGATCCCCAGTACCTCTTCTGGTAACTTCATTTCCAGCCATCTGGGTTCCAGCATCTGCTAGTACATGAGATTTCTCCTCTCCAGGTACAGGTCTCAGCATTTGCTTTTGTTGAACTGCACGATGTTCCTGTCAGCTCATTTCTCCAGCCTGCCATACTGAGATTATTTAATTTCCATAATGATTAAAATTTATTATTGCTGAAGACTCACTGCAAAACAAAAGAATTGCTTAACACGCTTTAAAGCTTTCTCTTAAGTACAAGATGATGTCTTAAATGGGCTTCTAACATTTTACTGTTGTTATATAAGATACTTGAACATGAAGGCAGGTATCACCAGTCTTAAAGACTTATTTTGAAGAATTAATTTAAGAAGTCTTTAAGAATTTGATCTCCAGAAGTACAAAATATTCTCGCCTCCAAAAATGTTAAGAAGGCTAGCTAATTCCTTGCTAGATAAGGCTAGGGCTAGCTTTGTGACTCAAGGTATCACAGACTATGTACATTCGGAAGCCCTGTGGCATAATAGGAATGTATCTACAGAGTGAAAAAGTTCATAAAGAGTTCATGCAGATGATCCATTGTTCACACTACTTGCATTTTGGAGGACTTTCCTTCAGACGAGGTCAAGTCCCACAGATCCCATGCCCACTAGTGGCTGGAGAAAAACTGTTGTCATCTTAAAACGCATCTTTCAGTTTAGATTCATCTCATCTGAGATGCGAGAGGTACTGTTTTATCATAAATCACGTATCGCAAGAAATCAAATCTATCAGCTCTAAATATCTCAAACTCATCGTCTTTAATTACTACTTGGTTGCTGAACATCAAAATGCTTGAATAGCAGAGGGATTTTCTTTTAACATACAGACATTCAATAAAGAGAGTAGGTGTTTTTTTAATTAAAAAAATAGGCCAATTTTTTTTTTTGAGTTATAAATGGATTTGAAGTACAATTCAGTCACACATTGGTGGGATTGTAGTTTGACCTACACAAAAAATGATGCCACGGGGAAATGACTTTCTATGAGCTTAGCTATTGAGATGGAATTATTTCACTTCCTTGTGATATTTTCCTACGCGTCTTCATCACTGAGAAATGAAGATAACCAGATGGCTTGGTTGCCCTTTGCTGCCTTCTTCAGCTTTCCATCAAAGTCAGGCTTTGGAAATTTCCTTTAAACAATCATTAGCACCACTGTACTTCAAAGCATAAAACATTCCCCTGAATACTGAAAATAAAAGCAAAGCAAGGTCCCTCAGCTAACTGGCATCCATTTCTGTCCACATTGGGCATACACCCTGATATGATTTTCAAAAACCCTGACCACCCGACAGCCTTCCTGAAAGATCTCAGCTCACCTGAGAATACAGCATGCAAGTCTTTAACGTCTCTAAGTGTAGATGGTATTTAAGTTACTAATTGACAGCAGGTTAATTTTATAACATGGCCTGCAGTTCTGACATCCCAAGTAAGCTGACAAGTCTCTCTCTGGCCCAGGCGCCTGCCTCTTCCATCAGAAGCCGCTGAGTGATCACAGGGTGCAGACCAACAAACACATTCCCGCAGAGAGCCGCACACTGCCCCAGCACCCTGCGTGCATCTGGCTTGGACTTCCCACCGGCCCCCAATGCCCAGCTCATGTCCCAGGTCTCACGTCCCCAACACCCCGGGTCTCGCGTCCCGCCTGTCCGCCACCAGCATAGCACGGAGCTGCTAAAAGATGACTCTGCAAGACTTTTGCACTGATGTGGTGTATTTCAGACACAACTACAATATAAACATTTCAAGATTGGGTTCGAGTGAACTACAGATCACAGCTTCTTGTTCCCATGTACAGTTTCAATACAGATCTCAGTGCAGTGCCTAAAGCAGTTCATACATCACTATCCTCGTGAAACAGAAGCGAGAGGGTGCACTTTGTTTTATAAAAAAATAAATTATACATTGAGACCTACCGCCGAGCTTTACATATAAAAAGGTAAAAATACAGTAGTTAGTGTGGCTTTAACAAAAAAATATCTAGCTAAAAAAATATTCTTACAGACTTTAAAAATAGGTTTGTCCAGTTATAGGTAAGGGCATGTGTGTGTTTAGGAAGCAAAGTGCTCAGGCCAAGCAGGACAAAAGAGGAGAATCTGGAGGATCCCTGCTCTCCACAGGCTATGCCAACTGCCCAGACCTCCCTCCTCACTGCCGTACAACAGCAGACTTAATGAAATCACACAAACTCTACGTCCACTTGAGTGCAGTGGGAAGGGCCCTGGACTTATTTCTGTGGTGCTAACGCTCCGACCAAACACGCAGATTAGACCTGCACCGCTGAAAGACCATTAGCAAGGATTATTTTTTTTTGGTATAAAAGTTATGATTGTCCAGCTGTATTTGAAAGCTGTGACACTACCATGTCTAAGAGTTACACAATTTTACTACCACTTTCTAACTAACGAACACTCCGTGCCCAGACAGCTGAGCTTTAAATGCTAGCTGGCTGTGAGATAGAGCTGCTAACACTTCACCTGTACAAGATTTGGGCTGTACCAGAACATGTTCACAACGTGAATAACAACGCTATTTGTGGCAGACCTTAACAGTACAGCTGTGCTTCAAGAAACAGAATAAGTGGCAAAGACAGGGTGCAAAGGGACAACAAACAAGCAAGGGCTGGAAACAGTTTGTGGAAAGAGACCTGAATGTAACTGGACTTGTCACCTGAGCTCCTCATCCAGTGCAGCACATTTTCTCGCCAAGTTGCGGCCAAAAAGCCCAAGACACACCATCTATATGGCTGTCTTTGACAAAGCATACATGGAATTTCAGTTTAAAATTGAGTATGTTCAAGCTAACCCATTAACCATGACTGAGTACCAGGTAAGTCATTATTTTATGATATGCAACTTCCCTACCACTGATGTAAAGACATCCCCTTAGTTCCAGTGGTAAGAGGGCCTGAACTCCCACACCTTAATTCCTGTTTCAAAAGCTTGTAGTTACAGGACAATTACCGCCTACTCGCACATGAAGGCTCTCTGGTCTCTTCCTGTTAGACTAGATGGGTGAGATTGAAACGCGGTTCTACTGTCCACGTTTCCTTAAGATTAATCACTTTGAGATATAGTGTTGTGTGTGTTTCCCCCCCCCCCCTTTTTTTTTGTTATTTTACAGATGTTAAAATTTCTGCAAAATCTTTTATGGTGTACAATCACTTTTCAGTTTTTTGTGTAAGTTTTCACTCTTTGACTACAGAGTGAAAAAGCATCCATCCCTGATCAGCACTGCATGCGCATGGCAAAAGGGTACAAAGACAGTGAGTAAGCAGAGTCTGGAATATGCATTAGTAAGTCAGTGGGTTATAACTTTCTTAGGTAAAAAAAAAAAAAACAACACTTTTTTTGTTAAATATATTGTATAATAAAAAATCAAGGAGCTGGCTTTTTCCAAATGGCTGCACGACACACGTGGCTGCATCTCTTCATTCTTTTCAACTCTCAAAGCCTCTAAGTGGTTGGCAGACCTGCCAACAGCCCAACGTCAGATTAACACAGAAGTTTTGTTTATAAAACTCTTTAAATAAATACCAAAAAATAACCATTTAGAGTGCGGCTGGACTTATAGCCGATCAATCGAGTAGCAGCATTCAGAAATCCGTTTTTCTTAATAGCATGCTGGCATTAATCGATATTTTATAACGTCAGCTGCAGGCACTACTGTATCTATTTGTGTTTGATAAAATTTAAGTGATGAGTAAGGCTGCATTACCTGGTAGCCAGTCATGGTACCACATGACACCTACAGTTTTAACGCAAAATAGTGATGCAAAACTACAGGATGTTCAGACATCAAATTACGTGCCTGTTTAGATCACATCACTGTGGTGTCTAAGTCTCCCCAGGCTCCCTGTATAAACAATTGGAATAGCTAAATAAGCTACGTTGAGTTAAATGGAATATTTTCCCAGATGTCACTGGGAAGAATTAGGTTTGCAGTCTCAAATCTACTAGAAATTGCAAATCCCCAATGTAACAGTTGAAATTTTTGAATTTTTAAGTATTAGGCCATTGGAAATTGAGGTAACCTTGCCTCTCCGAAATCTTCCTGTGTGTGTTTAAATACAACGCCCCCCCTCAACCACCACCACCCCAGCCATGCTGACAGTAAACAGTTGGCTACTTGGAACCACTTAGATTTTAGGGGGACACATTCACCACATGTGTTATTTACTTGTTATTTGCTTTATGTGATTGCTTGGGAGGAATCTAGGGATGGTATTTAGCACACAACGCTGTAGAACTGTAAACTTCTGTTATTTTACTTTTGGGAGAAATTCAAGCTAACAGTTCACAGTGCTCCTGAACCCAATGGGAAGAGTCAAATATCAAACATGCCTTAAAGAGAATGCTACTGCATTCTGTCTATTTACAAAACCAACACATGTAGCTGGCGAATGCCAGCTCAGCTGCTGAGCAAACAGATCAATAGCAAGTGCCAAGTTTCCCCACACAGTCCTGGCTTTGTGCAGGAAGCAGACTGTTGCAGCCATAGCTTCCCTTTTCCTGCAGGAACCTTTCTGGCAACTCTATTAATCCACACTCAGACATTTGATATTTGAATCGGGAATCTTCTACATTTTAATACACAATAAGGCTCAGACTTAAAATATAAAAGATAACACTCCGCTGGAAGCAACAATGACAGGTGGACGCCGGGGAGCAGAAACACGCTGCTCGGTCCCAAACAGCAGCTCCGCTCTGGCTGGCAGCGCTGAGTGCAGAGCGTGCCTGGAGCACCCGCCATCAATTTCAGCTCTGGGTTCTCCAGGCAGTAGCTGCAAATCACTGTCTGCAGAGAGTCACTCTGGTATGTCAGTCCGAATTGCTCCCGATGGTTTCTGTGTTTCTCTATTAAGGCCTCTGGGGCTTTGAGGAGTGGCAGTTGGCCATGTAAATGCTAAGCAGTTTCTTCCTTAAAACTCTCAGTCAGCATCTTGCAAACAAGTACAAAAACAGCAGTAAGAACTTCCAGGACATACCTTAGTCTGAACGAAGCAGCCTAGTAGGACACAAGCTTACCTGCACAACCCACAGTGGTTTGGTCCAAATCTTTGTCCACACTGAGAGACGTGCACGCAGCAGGCGCACAGAAAGGAAGTTGTACGTACAGGTTTCAAACTGACTTTCACATTCAAAATTGTTTCTAAGAACCACATGTATATAAATATTTATAAACAGCAGCACTACGCAGAAAAAAACCTCCAACCCCAGTCATACGTACAAACCTCTTCCTGAGAAGGAAGGATCCCTGTAGTTTCACCTGTGCTTCCCTGTTTGGAGGTGTGGAATTCGTCATTGGGCTTCTACACTTCTCCTTCCTCTGACTCTGCATTGATATTTTCACAGGATACACTTCCAGGGTCCATGTGCTCTCACCTCTACACCTTCACGTGAGGATCCTGCTGCCTGGGACTCAAATGATCTCTTCAAACTGTACGTATTGTATCCTGTACTTCACCTGAGCACCAAAAGGTCTTCACTAGCACTGTGGAGCATGCTCTTGCAAGAACCCTGCTTTCCTACTAGAAGCAGGTGAACTACTTTTGGGAATGTTTCAACTTTTTTCTCCTACTTTCACCTTATTCTTTCTATTCTGGAACAGGATTCGAGGTGGTAAGAACTGACCTGGTTGTACTGTCATGCCATAACATGCCTGGTAAGCATTTCCCAAAGAACAGCATCTAGAAACAACATCTAGAAACAATATGAATACAAATAACGAAAGTCTTTTCCTTCCTAGCGCTGAATGACAACAGAACTAACCTCAAAGCAGTTCCTGAAGTAAGCTGTACTCATACCTTCACTGCTTCAGCATTGAAAACAAACAAACAAACAAAACCCCATATCTATAGCCTAAATGCATGTACACAGAAAATAAAATAACTAGTGTCAAAAAAATGTGGGACCTCTGCTGTAATCTGCTAATGCTAAAAGTTGTTTGGCCAGTTAATTTTCCTTTTCCTGCTTGCAATGAGCAGCTCAAATCCAGTCAAAGTAGTTGGTCACTGATGGACTAGATTTTAATTCCTTCCAGGTTCTGTAACAAGAGGTGCAAAGATTATTAAGGGCTTTAAGGCCAAAAAGGAGCATATGTGTTGTTAAAACAAAGGAAAACCAATGGGATTAATCCACACAGAAGAAAATTACCTTGGCCGTATCAAACAGTCACCAGTACTGTGAACTACCATATACAGTATGGCCACAAGATGGCCCTAGAAGTTCTCCTAATCTTCCCAATAATACTCTATAAAGGTCAGGGATGTGGTGTTCAAACACTATATAGCTAACATCACAGTGATCACTTGCCATTAACACTTCAGAGGCAGCACAGGGTTAAGAAAGACTAAATCTAGTGTGAGTGGAACACAAGTAGATTTTGTTCCGCATGTTCAGAACTAGCTCCAGTGTGGTATTCACTTCTCCTAAGGAGAACATCAAATTTTCATGTGTTTTTATATTCTGGTTCATATTATAATTCCAGTTAGATTGCAATAAATGTGAAAGTCTCTTCCTGGATCCTAGCAAACCAGCCGGCTGCTTCCGTCCCATTCAGCAAGAGTTTGATCCCAAGCAAGTTTTTCAAAACGACTGCTTGTAGAAGACTGGAGTTTTTACAAGATGGGAAGTGCAGAAACTCCTTCTTCTAGAGTTCAGTGGTGAGTAAACATCTCGTCCTTATTGTAGCATCCTCATTGACTGGGCTAAAAGAGAAAAAAGAGGCCCTGTGAATGCATTCCTACAAAAAGATCTTCCATAAGGGATTTAAAAAGCAAAAGATACTGCTAGGAGCAAAACTAAGAGATGAGTATCATTCATAAGAGTATTAATAGCTGTTCCCTCATAATCTAACAAAACCAATGTATAAACCTTTCCAATGGACAACCCGCAGAAGGGCAAATCAAACCAATTTCCAGTAGTGCAGTAAGTAGCATCATTGCTATCCACATCCTGCCCGCTGAAGCTTTCCCTTTCTTCAGGGATTCACTGAAAGATCTGGTCATCACTGCTAACTATAACTATTGAAATGGAAGTAAGCAAGAGCACATACTTCCTCTCCACATGCATACTTCTGATGTGAATGCTGGGAACTTACCTTGCAAGGACTTCAGATGTCTGCTGGGATGGTGGCAGTCCAGCTGATGGCAACAGAGCCTCTGTGCTGCCTTTCATTGCTTTCAGAGCTAAGGCAACATCATTTCCCAAAGGCCCATTGGAAATCAGTCCAGTCTGAATTGGGGAGAAAGAAACAGGAAACTAAAATAAAAACCTGCTAGCACACAACACAGTAATTGTTCAATATGGTTATTTACAACAGAAAACTAAGATTCATCAAGTTCCAGGGTGGGCTTCACTAAATGCAAGTACTTCAAGAAACGTTATGACATTTACCTGCAATGTAAACACAGCAAAAGCAGAGTTTAAGTAGTAACAGGATATCCAAGTATCAACCTGGATTGCTTTGCTTTAGCTTGGCTTTGCTACATTACTGCATGGGCTTTCAAATTAATACAAATTATTGTCTCTTACTCAAGCTCCCATTTCTTAATCATGACAAAAGCTTTCTCTCTCTCTCTTTTTAAGTTTGCCTCTAAATTGCTTCATATCAAATTGTTAAGGAATGGTTCAATAACTCACTGGCACTATCCACCTCGGTGTTATCGTGGGCTGGGGAGACACCTACAGAAAACAAACAAAAAGCTCATTAGAAAAGGCTGGAAGTAACAGAGAACATTCCTGAAATAATACTGGCTGCCTAAAACAATATCAGATATTTATAAGTCACTGGTCAGAATCTGCCACCCTACAGAAGAGATCTTTGAACCATACTAGTGATTAGCTACAGGTGAAGTGACTTCATACAAAAAGGTAATTCACATCCACGCAGCATATGGCTAACATCTACTCACTCACAGAAACTCACTGAAAACAGTTTCAGCATAGAGCTCCCTTCAAAAAGGCAGCTGAACCCATTATTATTTTCTGCTTTGTGGACAAAGTTAACTGAAAGTACACTTCTGTGAACAGTTTATGGTCCTACTCCTTCCCTTTTTCTTCAGTGCCCACAGCATAGCTCATTTTTACCCACTGCATTTTTTTTTTAAATTTATTTCAATATAAAAGCATTTATTTGTATTAAAACCTTTGTATTAAAAAGTTATTTGCATTAAAATATTTGTCAATTGTTTATTTTTTTTATATATGCACATCTATATACACACACACAATGTATATAATGTGTGCATATATAGCTGCACAGCCATATACATATAAGGTACTCTATATATCTAGAAGTCTGATAAGCAGGCTGGCATTTGCATCATACTAAAATAAGACTAAAGGCTCTTGTAACACAGATACAAGTTAACTCTTGAAAACAATTCAGGTTGCTTCACTTCCCTTACAAAGTTGTACAGCCCTATGCCCTCCACCCTAAAAGGCAGGTGACATATGTGCAGTGACCCAGGCGAACCACCACTTCACTCCACTGCAGCACATCCAAGCCTGGTGGACAGATACTAAAGCAAGAACAGAGTTTACGAGTAAAAACTATTGTATGTGGAAAGGAAGAAGTTTGGTTTTGAAATACATTTACCCGAGGTGTGGCTTCTGTAAAGTCAATTAGATTCTCTGTCAGTGGTGTTAAGGAAACGTCCCGGTCATCTGGAGTGCTCTATGGAATAAATCAGTTTTGAATTGAATTCCCAATAGTAAATAGATAGGTTTGCTGAATACTCTAATGACTTCCTGCATTATGGACCGGTGTCCTTAATGAACACTGCCATTCATCAGGCCTGTTTTCTCAAACCTTGTCACGTGATTTTTTTTAAATGATCTCTTAATTTCACTTTTCCTCCATAGTATGCTGAAAGTAATGTCGTTGCCAAGTAAGCTGCAAAACTGCCCTTTTCTCCTGTGCAAAGATGAAGTATTGCACCATTTGACAAAAAGGTCAGTGAGGTCTGCAAGCTGAGTATCTGAACTCAGAAGATGAAGGTGATTAATTGTCCAGTGGAATAAATTACATAATACTGGTTTAGAGAGATGACAGATAAAGGGTGTGTTGCTTTAGTTTTCCAGATTAACCCCTCCGCCTGCTGAAATAATAGCCAAGTCCAATTTGGACTCACCTTTTGTTTTGGAGAGGGACAAACAAAAGTTGATCCCTGAGTGCTGCACAGATTGTTATGTGCATTTCAGAGCCCATTTATAGAAAAAAAAAAACACTACCTTACCCTTAAGGCAACCAAAATACAGCAATTAAACATTTCAATTTAAACCTTTCCCTCCATGGTTATTTTGACAGAAACTGCATATGTCAGAATTTCATCCCTGCAGTCTCTTCCCCAGAGCACCAAATTATTGGGATATAAATGGCTCCCCACCAGTGTGAGAAAAACGTCCCACCAGCTTAGAAAAATAAGTGCCAAGCAAAGAACTTGACAGGAGTCAGACATCCTTCAGAGCAATGTATATAGTATCTGTCTCTGCTCCAGAAAGCAGTCTTTGGTATTCACCAGTGACTGGTATTCGCTGTGTTATGACAGGCATGCAGTAAGGTCTGTTGTGGCTGCCTGAGGGCATCAGTAGCTCAGAATGCAACACACAGAAACCTTCCAGGCTGACAGGTGGTGGCGATACCTTTGAAACAGCAGCCTCCTCAGCTGGAGCCAGACTAGCTGGAATCAGCAACTCTTCGTGGCTAGAGGCAGCACTATCCTCATTTGATGCATTACTGGAAGGAGAAAACAATTCTCATCAGTAGACATAGCCAGTGTCCTATAGACCCAACAGTATCAGTACCTTCAATCTTCAGCAGCTTTTTCAGCACTTATTTCTAATTCGTCTACACAGGACTGAAGTCTTCCCTGCTATCCTCTTATCTCCCCACTTGGAGCCAGGGGCAGCGGGATGTCAGGTATTTCAGTCATTTCAAAAGATGAGAGACGAGCTTACTGCTCGATAGCATGCTCACCCTGAGGCCTGGCCTACACTGATGAACTGTTGCAACACTAATTAAAGATGCATCTATAAACCTGTTTAGTTAGACGTAGCCTAACTGCTCAGCACTGTTCCTCATCTTTTCAAGCCTGTTTCATAATAAACTCTACATGGTTCTCATCCCAGCAAGATTTTTCTCATGAATCACTTACGGAATGAAGGTGTTTGAGGCAGGGGTTGTTTGCAGGAGCTCTTTTGGTTCTTGAAATATTGGACTGGTTGCTGGGGAACTACTCGGTGTTTTGCCTGATGGGAGAATGTTCCTGGCACAATAAAAACCAAACAGAAAGGTACAAACTTTCACTGAAAGCTCTTCACTTGTTACAGCACAGTTTTGAAATTGCTAGATGCACATTTTATTCAGTATATTGCCTTGTGTTCTTTGAAGTCTGATACATGCTTATCTTCATAAAAGGTCAAGATATTATGTAGTTATGACATGCAACACTAATTTTTTCAGTGCCTGAAATTCAGCTAAAACTAATGATCATATGAGATTCGGTAATTCACAGGAATCAGCTGCCAGCGACAGATTTCTGTATGCACATTTTTATCTCCATTGAAAAACAGCTACTGTAAACAGACACTTCCCCACTCCTCACACTGAAGTTGTTCGTGTCAGAAATAACTACAGTGGTCAAGGCTGCTGTTGGAACAACGTTTATCAGACTGAAGTATGGGAGAAAAAAGTAAGAGCATCTGGATTACCTTGTACATATCAAAACTTTGCAAATACAGTTTTTGCTGGTTATCGTTTTAAAAACACCTCACGCTTACCAGGTTAAACTACACTATGACAAGGTAAAATGCAATAATTACTGAGCCACTGAAAGATCACACTGAACACTGAGACTCCAGAACTCCAGGTTCTCAGTGCTGTACTTGGATAACTAGATTGTGCTTTTCTTCCAATTCTGTTCAGTACCTGGCAGCAGCATCCTGAATAATGGAATTCTTGGTACCTGCCACGCTGTCTTCTCTTACAGCCTAAGAGAAAAAAAAAACAACAAAAATATGCATTTCTGATACCTGTTTCCATTTTGTACCAACTCAGAAATTCAGAAAAAAAGCCAAGAGCCTCCTCCCCTGCATGAAACTGTGATGTTTATTTACTGCTCAAAGACTTAAAACATCAATTCAGTGTGAAAACTTCTGTGTAGATAATTCACTAATGTAGCTAAAAAAAACCAAACCACTACTTGCTACAAAATTTACTAGAACATGCTAGAAGCATGGCCTTATTCACTGTATTGTAGAATAATTTTTTGATTAGAAGGGATCCTTTGGATGTTATCTGGTTCAATCACCACTCAAATTGAGGCCAAATGTAAAGGTCGATTAGTTTGTTCAAGGCCTTATCCAACTGCATTTTAAGTGTTAACAGGGACTGCAATTCCTCCCTGGGCAAGCCATTCCAGCACTGGACCACTGTGACTGTGAAGAAAGGCTCTCTTACTCTGCCACTCTTTGGACCTCAGCTCCTGAAGCACCCTTATTTGCAAAGCACCTTCTTCAATACCAGGCAATTGCAGAGTCAAACAGTGAAAAAGGGCATCTCCTGAACATTATTAACGGTACTCCCCTCACAACCAGTTCTAAAAAGAAAAAACATTTGAGAACATTGTAGTCCTTATCACTGGAGTATTTACCTTGTGCCCTGATTCCGCCTGGGCCTTCAGGATATTGCTTTTCATATCTGCTGGAAGCCATGCTGCTGCTGCTATTGGGCTCTCAATTGCATTGTTAAGACATTTATCTGTCAGCTTTACCACTTCATCCTAGAAGACATGAAAAACCTTTGTTAGAAGCAGTTCCCACATGAAGACCCTGAACTGGAATTTATTAATAACAACAAGGCTCCAAGTGAGAGGAAAAGCAATGGTTATACTGAAATGAAAAATAATCTCTTCATTTCAAAATTCAGTTGGAAAATCAGAGCAAAACAAAGCAGGAAAAAAAGCACAATGCTTAAAAGTAGAGATGCCAAAAGCTGTGCTAAAAATACAGTGTGGAAGAACTGAGCAGCAGTGGACCCTCAACATGTAGCAGTTTACTGATCTGAGATCAATACAGCAGCCATCGTATTACATAGTTATAGCCTAACTGTAAATTGATAATTCATTTTCAAAACCAAGTTGGAAAGATTTTTACCTTAAAATCTGCTTATAAATTAGGATAACACTTTCATGTGCTATTAGGTCCCTCTCCTACCCCTAATTATATCAGAACAAATTGGCAGCCAGACACTTTAGGAGGACAATTAAAAAACGAGATACCTTTTCAGTAGAGAATATTTCATTATGTGAATTGCATTTCTTAATTATAAAATGTTAATTAAGCATTCAATCTACTAATTGCTATTTGATTAGTGACAGAAGTTAATTAACTGAGTGGAAACTAAACCTTGTGACCTTTCTTCTCAGGGTATGACTCAGCAGGGGGAGACAGAGCCCTGCTCTCCTCACCATATGCCACTCGCTGGCTGAGGCTGCTCCTCCAGCAGTTCCTGCAACGTGCACTGCAGCGGGCACCAGCCTGCTACTTGCATGAAATGCAGCGTGTCCAGAAGGAATGAGTCCCATTGCATAGAGAATGCAGGGCAGAAATTAAAAATAAAAAATAAAAGGTGAAGAATACCTGTCCCTCACCCAGATCTCTATCCGCTTTTCACTTTTCTTTTTATTAACTGGAAATAGTTAAATAGAACGTCTAGGTTCCAGTCTTTAGGGAGGAGAAAAACATTTCCCCTTCTTGTCTCCCTCTAAATCACCTTTTGGGGCATCCAAATAGGAACTTATGAGACTTACCTAAAGGAGAACCCACTCAAAAAATTTGGCTGCACTCAGCAATGAATACGGAACTTTGCAAAATCTTGAAGGATCACTGTCAATGTAAAAAGGCACAAGGAACAACCACCTGCCTTACTAACGGCTACTGCTAGCAAATATTAAGAGATGCACATGCACATAATTCATGAGGACTACCAAAATTATTTATTGAACGTTTTAAGGGTTGTTCATTTTACAGAAGCTCCTGGAATTGCCAGAAGTCTGGAATAATTAAAATTGAATTATTATGATCTGTACAGTCAAAGTACCCAACTGTGATAAACCTTAAATCCTTACACTGGACTTCACTGAACTGAATGCTGCATGCAACATTCTCTGCACAGAATTTCTAAGGCATTGTTCCAGTACCAGTGAAATAGTAAATTTGGCTATTTTAACTGAGAACATCAGTATACGGATGCTTTAAGCACCATTTTGTGGTTCCTCACTTCCTCCATCTGAACAACCAATTTAATTAGGCCATGCTAGTCTATTAGCAATTACATTCCCAACTTTTCAAAAGTTTAGTATTATTAAGAGCTATTTTAACGTACTCAAATATAAGTTCTATATCACCAAGGAAACATTTCCATCAATACTAAAGATACATTTTTTTTCAGTCATTTCAATTTTGTGCTTAAAAAAAGCAATGGTGTTTTGCTATTTTTTTTTATGGAAAGAGCTTGAAGCTAGAAGGGAAAGCATTTGGCACGTGATAAGATGGCCTCAAGAGGTCTGATTTACAAGACATTGAGTTATCCACATAGAACAGTGAAGCCGCTGGAGTCTGTCAATATCCTAGCTCATTATGAATTTCTATTGTTTCCATGTACTAGGCAAACTATATTTGTACTTTAGCTTCATGTTTTGACTGAAGGATAAGTCCACTTCAGAAACTGATGAAAGCAGAGCTCAGTGTATTTAAGAACTTTTTGTTCCCTTTTGTCAGATCTGGTCACTGTACTAGGGAAAGCTTGGAAACAACAAAGTTGTATTCTTCCATCCCAGCAGATTTTGGCAGAGAGCAGCTGTGAAGAATGAAGCCATTCATTCCACACTTCCCAGTTCTCATTCTAGAAAGATTTCTCCCTTTCTACAAGGGCATGGATACTGTATAAATATTTCCTTATCGAATAAATCAGTCAAGAGTGTCTGCAAGTATAGAATTATGTAAAGATGATGCTGGCAGGCCATCTTTGACCCCTGACAAAAAAGTTCAAGATTTTTAATGAACAGAGCTGGAGTGAGCAGTTCATTGGCATTTGATTGCATCACAAAATCCAAGATGCAGTTCTGCTTTCAGAAGCAGAGAACTAATGCTTTCCCCTCAATGCACTTCACCAGCCCTTTTGTGCACTGCAACCGTTTCTACACAGGTCGGTACCTTATGCACTGGGTAAAACTTACGGGAGATGAACAATGCTGAAATTTTTAATTATGCACTGCCAGAGAGAACACTAACACTGCGTTCATCTGAAGTAACAGCAAACTCCAGGATCTAAGCTCACTGCAAGGTTTTATTGGTGTATTCCAGCCAACTGTGATACATTGTCCCATTCTTTCCAGGCAGAAGATGCCACAAACACCTCTTTTTATGAGTAGGTTAACAGTGAAACTAGGTGCAGGACAGCCAATATACACATTATGTAAAAAATAAAAAAAAAAATAATAATAACAACACAACAAACAAAACACAACCACGTATGGAAATTAAAAAATAAATACATAAATTAAGCAGACTTCAAAGTCAGGGAAATAAGGCATTTTCAATAGTTGCTCTTCGGTCATTCTTTCAGGACACACTTCCAAACCATTATCCTTTATCTCTAGTCACAGCTGGGAGATGCTCATTTGGCACTACCGTAACCTACTTGCCTTTGCAGTTTGAAGCACACAGAGACAGTCTCTAATCTGCCTACCTTTTTAAACAAACACTCTCAAGTCACCTCTTGGTAAATTACATCATAGGCTGAAAAGCTGTTTAATCTTTCCTACCTGAAGAAAACCACTTATGATATGCCCTTTTAAATTTCCATAATACAATTTAAATTTCCTTCCTGAAAGCTGCTAAGTCTTTTTTTCCCAAAGAGAGAATCAAATTGCATGCTGTTCATCCATACACCTCCTGTTTCTCAGTTAAGCAAATGTTCTTGCTCTCTCATCAGGGTCTTATCACCCCAGCATCTGTAACCGTTATTATCCAAAGTTATTCAGCACCTCACATGACAGCTGGATAACTGTCAATGTGCTGGATTGGCATCTGCTTGTTAGATTAGCTTGTTACAGGAATCTTATCTCGCTTACTATATTTCAGCTATTATTTAAAAAGCACTAATACAATTTTGCTCCATTCTCTCCGTTTAACCACCTAGATGTTTTTTTCCTCTCCGTTTGAACTCAAATGAGCTCAACAGGAAAAAATATTCTGCAATAAGCGGTATTCTTTGCTTTACTTCATACAGAAGCAGTGTTTTGGCATAACAGGACCTACGGGCTACTGACTAATCTTCTTAGAGACTCGGTAATCTTTGTAATGCAGTCACCAACCAGAAAGGTACACAAGGCACCCCTGACATCAGTCCTTAAAGGGGACTTGAGCACAACAGCCTGCAGCAACAAGCACACCAAAACAGCAGCCTTTTCTCACACCAGGGGGGCAAACAAGTGCCTAGGAACAGGCTTACCCCAGCACACACTGCTAGAAACCTCTCTCAGAACCTGTTTTATTTTATCATTGCTGGAATAAGTCATACCAACTTCACCAAAAGGTAGATGAATCCTCAGGCCTCCCCACAAAGTAGGGTAGTGCAAACAGACCTAATATTGCAGATTGCTTTACTCTGCTTGTTCAAAATGCAATAAAGCATCCAAAGCTTTAACGTAGGGGAAGCAGATTAAGTTGTCCTTTTTTTTTTTTTTTTTTTTAAACACATGATTTATTCACAGTCAAGCCTGGAGGGAAAACTATATTCCAGTTTTTTGAAATCCAGAATCTGATCTGTTCAATTTAAGTACCTTTCAATATGCTAAAATTTTATAAACCATAGTCACATGCCCTGGCTTGACTGCAAAGCATGTCCTGTATGGGTCCAGTTGTCTGACAGCCAGCGAATTCATCAAAATTTTCTGCCGTTGTAAGGGAGGATCCTGTGCTCTCCAACCCTTCTGGTTAACAGTAATTATTTTCATTATGGCTCCTGCATTTCTTTGACACCCCCTCCTCCATGAGTCCATTTCATTCACAACTTTCTTTAAAAAAGGGGAAAAAAGGTACTAACAAAATAGTTCAAAACCAAAAAAGGTTAAAAAAATAGTTTAGATATTGTCACGTCGCAGATTACATTGGTTCATTAAAACATCCAACAATTACTGGAAGTGACAGAGGAACGAGGGAAGCCAGGGAAGGAAAAGCAAAGAGGAGCAAGGGAGAAACCCCTCTCCCTGTTCAGGGCACTGAACCATCACTCCTCTCTGTGCAAACACACATCACAACCTCCACTAACACCTTATCCAGAGAGCTGGTAAGAACAGGTTACTTAACAGAAGGGACTGACCAGCAGCAAACTTGCCTCAAAACACAATGTTGGAGCAAAGTTCTGGGAGGGTTACGGAATGCAACTGAAAAACATTATGAAAAACGCTCAGCCCTTCAAAACAAGAGGGTGAACGATACAACATTGTACAGTTAGCAACCTACAGAAAAAGGCAACAGAGGAACGTTTCAAGTGTTTGCACTTTTTGCTCACACAGATTTTAGAAAATTCCACCAGGCTGCAGTCTGCATATGTGCGTGTTCACTTCTGCCTCTTCATCTTTATCTCACTGCCCTATCAGGCAGAGGTTTATATACAACAAAATATTTGTATTTGCTTTATTCCCCAATATTACTCCTGTTCTTGAAAATCTTGCAAAGGACCAAGTTAAACACAAGCCTTTTCAGAATTATCTGAACAAAACCAAGTGACTCCGCCAAGAAGAAGGATGCCCAAGTACCTGCACATTTATGTTTATGTTGGGACGGTCAGTTGGCACAGGGCTGCTGCACTCTGCCTCCAGTTGTTTCAGTTTTAGCAATGCATCTTCAAATGCTGAAAAAGACAAACATCAACATCTTACTAATAAATATCACTGTCTAGTTAACTTGCTTCTTGTGTTATTCCTGAATGCTAATTCTAAGGTTTTTGAAGTTGGGGTGAAAAAAAAACAAAACAAAGCACACTGCTTGCTCAATCTTCAATTTAATTTTCATTTCTACAGTCTATATGTATTACTTTATATATACATTTATATGTATTATTATGTATTATTATTATTATATGTATTATATGTTATATATTATAACACTACCCTCCTGGGTGTTCATTTATCCAGCCATCTTTACAGTGAATGAGCAAGCAGCAAGAGGTAACTGCTCAGATGGCAGCACTTTACTGTATTTGTGGCTACTCAGACCCCACAGAGAACTGTGACTTTTCCCTTGTACCTCTGTTCTTGGAAATAAGATGCTTCCAACTGCAACGGGCCAGAGCTGACCAACTTTGTCATCCCAACCTACGTAACCTAGCGTTGTCTTAAAGATGTCTTACGCAATTCTTGAAAAGTTTGTGGCAAAATACTGTAATTTAGTAAAATCGAAACAAGGCAGCTCTTGAAAGCTGAATTAAGGACAGTTGGGCAGATACAATGGCAGCAACACTAGAAATCTCAAAGAGGGAAGTCTGATTCTGAAATAGGCCCTCCTTGCAAACAAGTCGTTAGCATTTTGTTACAGAACTCTTGTACGCACTGCTTCACATACTGGAGAAGCTGCATTCCACTGGCAAGCAAAATTGTCCCTGTGCATGCATCTAAGGGAGCTCTCTAAAACAGCTTTGGATTTTTGTACGGAAACAGCCTCATAACCATATAATCAGGTAACTTTGACCCCACACACCACAATAATAGGAAAAAATCTGTAAGGTTGCTTACGATCCGAGTCTGTTTTTCCATTGGCAGTTTCCTTCGTGCCAGGATGAGGGCAACTAACAAATTCTTCTGAATCTCCCGTTGCCAAGCCAGCAACGGGACGGCCTACAGCATCATCAACACAAGTTTCTGGCAGCTCCATGCTGTCTAGTAAATCAACAAGAGGTACACTGCAAAGGCAGAAAGATGGGCAGAGATAGGCAGAATTCTGTTACCATTCTTTCTGTAACATGAAAAAGCTTTAACCACGCGTAATCTCTTTTTTCAAGTTGTTTTCTGGTAACCAGAAACATTCTGGAAAACCTGTTCCAGGAAACTGTTCCAAGCTTTTGGTGAGTTTAAAAGAAAAAAAACAAACAACAAGGAACACCTCACATCTCTAGAAGAATTGACTTCGTAGCAGAACAGGTGTACTTCGTCTGTTGCTCACATAGCAGTGGAAGAAGTGAAAAAAAAAGGGAGGGGAGTTTCTGTGGAAACCTCTCCGACATTTATAAACACAGCAATTAGACTGTGAGAAAGAGAATCTTCAGGCAGTGTTGGTGAGTCCTACCAAGTGTATACTTGAGCTCTTGCTGAAGGCGAAGATGCACTGTGGCACGTTATTTCTAATTCTCATACTGCAAGCTGACTCCAATTGTTTTAAGAAACTGGAAAGTTATCATCTAGTAGATTCACTTTTCTGGAACAAATATTTGAAAGATTTTTTTTTTTTAGCAGACTCAATGTACATTTATGCATTTTTACTTGAGAAAAACAGAGCGTGCAGGAGGGAAGTTGGTACTCTTCCCAAAAAGCTATTCATTTCTGCAGCATTTCATGAACAGTTTTAAAAAGGACAGAGGGCAAAAGGGTCCATGGCACAGGGCTGCATCAATGCCATGTTATGGTTAAGCATACCTATAAACTAGTTTCAGCTTTGCTAATGTGGGCAGAGATGTGAACGAAAATTTAGCAGTCACAGTATTTTGAGTGAACCAAAGCATGTACTCCATACCCTCTTAGGATCACTTGCCTTCACCTCCTTTGCTTTCTAATGGAAATGTCTTTTAGTTTTGTCCTACCATCTGTATTTACAGTGAGAATAGCAAACCCAAACCAAACCAAAAAAAAAAAAGTTGCATTATGATGCTTATGTTGTGCAAACAGAAGGGAATCTCGTCCATCTCTTGGAAGCTAAGGAAAGCTGTTTTAACAGCAAACTATTAAATAAAGACACAACAGCCGCTGCAGAATATAATGGTTAATCAGACAACCTGTGTGTACAACCGCAGTTTGATTGTCACCCCTTTTGATCAACAATCATGTTACCTACAATGCGGTTAAAATACCAATTTAAGAAGAAAATTGCTCATATTGCTTTTGACAGTTCTGTCCCAAAGATGAAAACTATGAAAACAAGCAAGTACCCACCCCAGCAGAACCTACCCTTATGCACAGACAGAGACACTTCCTACTTGAGTGTTTAGACCAGCTTCTCACTAATGGGTTAATGCCCCTTTTCTCCCTCCAGCCCCTGGAATTTGGAAGCAGTCCAATGTTGTCACTACAGGCTCCAGGAAAAAAAACTCCCTTCAGCTCAAGCACCCAAAAGAATCTCAGTTAAATCCAACGTTAAATATATACCTCTGCAACAGATCACGCAATGCCACTGTTTAAGTGCTAATAATGTGCGAATCGTCTTAAAACGGTTAATTGTTGCGAGGTAAACTGAGGTCACTTGCTCAATTCTCTAAGCATTGGAATGAGAAGCTGCTAGCAAAGCAAATAATAGGAAAATTTCGATCTACTGTATAGCCTCTGTGTGCACCACTAATGGGAAGTAGCAAGCAGCAGTCTTGCAAGGGATACAGAGAATTTCAATTATCAGAATTGAGTAATGGGCAAGAATAGATGCTCTTCCAATTAAGGCAGCAAAGGGAGACTGAATCCCGCATCTTACTTTCAGAGAGGGTAACTACTATGCATGGAAGGGAAAATGTTTTCTAACCTTCACAAGGCTTCACAGATTTTTCTTCCCATTTTCTGACAGATTTCTGTAAATAGTCACCCAAATGTCCAATATGACAACCAACATCATCAGATGTTCTGATCTTGCCTGCACACTTGGAGGCGCTGAGACCATGACGTGTTTCAAGAACTATGTACATATAAGCCCCTGTGAACTCCATTTAAGGGAGCTGATGTAGGGCATCAGTAGCACTCCTTTGTGCTGTAATTTTCTCATGCTTTTTTGAGTATTGCAGCACAATGGAGAGAAACTGAGTAAAAAATTAAATTTATCTTCATTAGAAAATAACTAGAATAATTACACTATCTTTTTTTCACCCTAATGACAACTGCAATAACATTTACTAGACGGATACAGGAGAGCTGATTCAAAAACTTGCCTACTAGAGATACAGGCAGTCCTGAAAACTGATGACATATTCCAATGGAAATCTCAGTAAGTTCAGAGCTGCTCCAAAAGTAGAGTACTATTTATATTAAGGCAACAGAAGTTTGTAGAGAAACTTACTGCCATTTGTGCTGTGGGATGGAGGACTGGCTGAAGCAGCAAGGGCAGGACTTGGGTGAGCCACTGCAGCTTCATCGCTGCATCACAGCAGGGCCTCAGGGAAACTGAATGAACTTTAGGCAGACTTGAGAGAAGACTCCCTAAGCCAAGATTCGAAGAGGAACCGGTCCCGTTTTACCTGCTGAAATAACTACTCGGCCACCCTGAGAGAGGCACTCACGAAAGGCAAGTCATACTATGGAGACCCTCAGCCACTGGAATTTGCAGGCACAAAGGACGAGTTCAAAGAGCAGTAAACTGTTTGAGGCCCCCCAGATTCTTAGCCCTCTTCAGGGCATCAGCAGGAAATGGCCGGACTATGTAAGAAGCACAAGATACTACTTTTATCACTTCACAGAATTTCTGACTTGTCTTACAAAATACTAATAAAACAGTCATGCCAGTTATGAGGGAAATAGTAAAAGGCTTCCCACGAAAAGTGCAACTTCTACAACAGTAAGTATGCAGTACTCAAGAGTGAAATGGGCAATAGCTTTCAATGTATCCCTATTTACTCACACACTAAAGGATATTTGAGCTTTGCATAGTAACAAGTGCCAGGTGCGACTGTCTTCAGAATCAACTTCTACCAGCGTATTTTAGGAAACATTCAAAGGGAAAAGCTGATAAAAGATACTAGCAGTTCAAGCCATACAAACCATTATGAACATAGGAATTTTCTTTCCCTAAACAAAAACGCAGAATATTCAGGGGGAAAAAAATGATTTTCCTTTTATAGTGAGGAAAACAGAAGAAAAAATCTTGGGGATGTGTGATTCAGATTTCAGTCAAGCAGGGTTCCAAACTCTAAGATTATGTTCTCCCATTTATTTGAAGAATGACAAGATCAGGAGTCCTCTTAAACAATAAAAGAATATAGAGAGTCCTATCTGTTCTTGTATCATTCTGTGGGATTTTGGAATACCTATATATTGTAATATATGCAAGCGAGTAACTACAGGAAATAGGAAAAAACACCCATATAAAAAGTTGCTGGCTGCAGAAGCCTTATAGGTATTAAGCAAAGATCTGTCATCACTATACTGTTTAGAAGTACACCTGTACACTTCCTGAATGCTATTCCTAGAGCACACGACCTGTCCTTTTAAAAAGGCAGCTAAATATTGTAGGCATCAATATGTGCTAGTTTGGTACAACTTCTCAGTTTGCTGCTGAGAGCCGTCACTTAACTGTAGTAGAAACCAGGATAAATCTTCCGAAGTCAATGAAGTTACCCTAAAACAAGTCCAGCAAAGAGCAAAATTGATCCTCGTAGTGTATGGAAGATTCAAAGGCAGATGGGAATAACATGCAACTTATATCAATTATAAGTTGGATATAAAGGATATACGCTATCCTTTAATTCTGTGATAGCTACACTCTAATTCACCAATTCTCTGATAGCTGAGGAGTCATCCAGGACCTGCAGTGGCCTCACCACGATGTTCACATTAAGCACATCTGAACGTAGAACTCTGCAGTAGAACAATGACTTGATTTTTTGCAAATTTGATTATTGCAAATTTAAAGTAGCTAATTTCAGAAAACATGAAAACACAGAGTGTTCAAGGGTAAAGATAGTCCTTCACGTTATTAAAGGCCTACAAGTATACTGATGAAGCTGGAGTCTTCACCTTTGACTTAAAAATTAACCTCACGAATCACATGGCAGGACTGGTGTTTGTCAGGAAATAGTTCTGTTTCATTTTGTCTGGAGCACAGCAGCAAGAATGAAAGAAAAACTTCTAGAGAACAAATAAGACATTCCCTAGCAGGGGGACCCTCCTCCAAAGTATCACTCTTTGCCTTTTCAGGAGTTCTGATAATTTTATTCTTAAAAAAATTAAAATAATTCTATCCCATTCCATTTCTAAACAATATTTTTCAGATGAGGACTTGTTTAAAAAATTATTTTTCAGATCAACCATCTACCTTACATAATTTTAAATAATCATGGTACAAAAGGAGGTGCAGTTACATCCTCTATTCCTTTAAGATTTTTGAAACCGCATTAAGAACCACTGGTTGCATGTGCAGTTTTGTTACCAACGTGACTTCCTGCATGGCTCCCAGAGATAAAAGCAGCTAAAAAACCTTGCAATCATTCAGAAAAATCTTATCACAATTAAAAAGTAATATATACTCTATTTAAAGTAATTGCGATGGGTAACTTGTCTATATGTTATTTTTTCTTTAAAGACTAAATACCACAGCACAATATGCAGAGCCTTTGTAACACAAGCTTTTTTTCCCCCTAGTCATCTCTGGGTCCATTGTCCTTATCTTTTGAGACAGCTCAAAATGCAATTTTCCAGCCTCTGCTACAGAGCAGCCTCAAGCTCCCGAAAGGCCCGCGCGTCTCACAGGCTGGTCATGGTGGTTTGGACAGCATAGGTGACAGCACCGCTATGAACTCCTGCATTCTTCACATTGCGCTCATGAACAAAAGCAGAGTACTGTCCGTCTGCAGCGGGGGTCCTCGGCGGGGCCCGTGCCTTCCACAGGCTTCCACCACGTTGGCAGCGGTCGGCAGCATCAAAGGGCCTGGATTATTGGGGAGTGGGAGGGGGGCACAATTAGTAATTAGGTACGGATGAGAGAGAGGGGGGAACAGCAAAGCGAAAGTAAAGGCAGGATGAGCGATGGGAGAAGACAAGGAAAAATGACATTGCTGGCAGGTAAATATCAGAGGACAGAGGCATGCGAATATATGTGTACAGTAAGGCAGTGTCAAATAAACCCCTTTACTGCTCAGCATCATGCATATTTTTCTGAAATTAGAAGTTAAGCTGTCTCACACTTATACTGTCTACACTTACGGAAATGAGAAGCACTTCGTGTTGCAAAGCGCTTGGCAAAACTGAGCAAGAAGCATGCACTGCAGATGGGAGAAAATAGCGAGGTGGAGGAAGAGACCTCCCAGGCATACAGTGCACTGCAGTTTCAGGATGCTGAAAGGGTTTTTAAGCAGCAGCTCTAACTGCATGATTGGAACAAGCATCTATAAGCAACGCTAATTTTTCGAAGTCACTGGAAAATGTAGATTTTAATGCAAGTTTTTTTTTTTTTTTTTTAAAAAGAAGGAAATAGAAATTCAGAGAAATGAGTGTTACTGTGCAGGAGCAAACAGTACAGCGTACATAAGTCATTCACCATTTAGCTGGCTAAGGGACCAACTCCTACCAAAGCAGCTGACTGTAGTTATGCTTAACTAACAAACTTAGTTGGAAGACCACCATTTTAGAAAAGGTTACAACACAAAGACCTTGCTTTCCAATTTTGCATGTGGTTCATAAATGTTACATTTCAAATTCATAAAATCAAAATCCTGTGCTGTGCACAGGTATGGCTAAATTCTTCAACAGTTGGAACAAAGCTCTTCAAAAGCTAGAAAAAGGAGCAGGAGAGAACACTCATCACTTTAAATAATGTTTTGAAAAATATTTATAGCTTCCTATTTAATGGCTCCTTGCACAAAAGGCATTAGGCACAAGTATCTCCAAAGCAGCAGGGATAAACAATTTACTAAAACTGTCGAATTCTAGAAGACTAAAAAATGGACAAATATTTGCTAAGTGTTGATTGTGTTGTCCTAGGATTCTTCACTGTAATGTTTTGAGACAGGCTGCTGCAAGTTACAGTCAGGTATCAAAGAAGTGCTTGAAAAAAGGGTGCTCTCAACCTACTCAGAAATTCCTAAAACAAACGTTTTCCTTCAGTTTAATGTAAAATTCTCTATTCCATGACCCAAATCGAAATAAAGTGGAAACTTTGTTGCTGTTCAGAGGGCATCCTGAATAGTCCCTGAGTTCAAATTCCATCTTCCTGTGCTCCAAAAAGCCCAGTTTAACACTCCCAGCCCTGCCAGCCCAGCCAAGCAGGCAGTGCATAAATTGGAAGATCACATGTGCAGAGGCAGGGAAGCAGAAAAGCATGCAGGATTCACAACAGTGTTAAATGATTAACGTTCCGCGATAGTCCTCCTTTAGAAAAGAGGGGATTTATATAAAGCTCACCCATGGGGAAACTCAGAGTTTCGGGTTTTGTGAAACCCTCTGAGGAAATGACCCGTGAATACCGAAGGCTCCAATCCTCAACAGTTTGTTAAATTATTTTCCAATTTCTCTAGTTTAAACAGTTAAATGAAAACTACATCCACTATGAAGCAAAAACAATCCCTTCTGTATTCACAATAAGCAAACAACTATTAATCATTTCTCTCCTGCTGTATCTTAGCACAGACACAGCTTCTCAAGAAAGGGCCAAAGCTAGAAACATACCAACTGGGTTTTAGGCTTTCCAGCCTTGCAGTTAATATTTCAGACCATCCAGAGCAGCATCATTTTCCTGTACTCACATTTTATAGGAATGGAGCAAAGAAAGGAAATAAAAACACTAGAACCATTCCTGTCTGGCAAAGTACTTTCTATAACTTGGCACTAATGCTGTTGGCAGCTGCAGCATTCACATTTTAAATTAAAGGAAACATTGACATTAGGAAGGGATCTAATCTGCAACACAGCCAGTACAGGCACCTGCCAAGAAAAGTACAGAAACGCACAAGGTCGGGGACCTTACTTCTAAACCCCTTCAATCTAACCATCAACAAAATCCCCTGTCCAAATATTCTGGTGTTCTTAGCAATCCTCGGCAAACTCTCTCTAAAAGAAGACTATTTTTCTGACAGGAAGCAAAGATAAATCATGCAGAAACAGGCCAATTAAAGACAGCAGCGGCTGAAAAGAGATCTTGTTAGCAGCATCGAGACCCCAAGGCTTGAAGGCGTGACAGCCCAGCTGCAGCCCCCGCGCTAAGTAGGCATGTTCAGGCCCTGTATCAACCTAACCCTGCTCCCCAGCTATGCAACCAGCATGTGGCTCCTCTGCCGACTCAGCTCCAAACTGCTGCCTTCTTCCAACAGCTGGATTTGTCCATTATCACAGGCAGTACAACTTCCAGTGAACGCATTAAAACCTCTCTGCCAGAAGACAACTGTCTTCAGTAATAAATATACGGCTCCAAGAGACATAGCATTTACACAGTACCACCATTGCTCTTTTGATTAAAGCACATTAATTGCCAAGAAATGTGTTTTCTTTATGGCATGCTGGTTTGGGTTACACGCAAACGTAGGTTATATTTGTTCCCGCTCTTCGATAGAAAGGCTACCTACTGCAGCAGCTGGGACCTAAGCTCAGATCCCCTGACAACATTAAGAAGGACAGGTTCAGGTTCTAAATCCTAAAAAACAAATACCAAGACCAAAATTGAAAGAGATTGCTAGAGTCCTCTCTGCTTCTGAACAAAAGCAGTGGGATCTCAAGGAGCAACAGAAGCCTTGGGAATACCAGAACGAATGCCCACCTGAATCAGATACCAAGGAAGAGCTGTTTGGAGCAGGAGTCAAACATTTCAACCAGAAGAAATAACGGCTTTAGCACGCATCTTGCAGTTAGACAAAAAAATCAACCCAACATTTCAAGAAGGCTGAAGAATAAAGAAACCACCACCTTTCACCCACCACCATGGAAGGAATCGAGCGATCAACAGGATCTCATCACAGACAACCACAGATTTCAGATACTAGACAAATCAAGGGCAAAAGAAAGAAAAAGAGCATTGATCATGTATTCTGATTGAAACTTCAATATAACGCAACAGATAAAGCAGAATTATTCTCCCTCTTACAATTCAAAACCCATAGTATGGAAAGTCTTTATAATCAACATGATTTACAGAATTTAAGCACATTTGTCATTATACTGTCAGAAGCAGATATCATGTATTTTTTAAGAGATACTGAAGCAAGTTAGGTTCATATGCCAGACAACAGGAGAAGGATCTTTTCTCTTGAGGGCTGAAATGGCTTAGGATAAGAGCTTTACTCTCCCTCCCTTTCACCACGGCTGCTCCTCTACAGTCTCACGGAAATCAGAATTACCCTTCTAGGATTAGCCATACTGCACAAGAAGCTGAAGAACCTGAAAAAAACGTCAGTAGTGTGCACAAGCACTGCGTTGATATATGTCAATTTCGGTTCTGAAATATGTTTACAATATAAAATTACTTTTAAAAAAGATGAACGAGATGTAAGTTTATCTTCAGACCAGCCTGATTTTGAGAAGCATACAATCCATATAAAACAAATCGTCTTTATTACATAGAAGCAAAGCTCTTATCTTCAGCTTGTGTCATTTTCCTCAAGCTCCCATTCTCTCCGAGACAACAAAAAGATCAGCTTGCCCATTTCAGAAGATTTTTCTAAGAGATTCACAAGGATACTGATTTACAAGGTTGTGCATTTTGTTAGGGTTTGAGGTAAGTCCTTGGGCTCCACGATACCAAACAAAGGGCCTCAAGGAATATTATGGCAAAACAGAAGGACCCAGCTCTCTCCAAGACTTGAAAATGCTGCTATGGATCTAATCACTGGCATCAATGGAGAAATTTTCTTTTGGTTGACAGTGACTAAGCATGTTGTTCTCACCTCCCCAGACTGTATTCGCAGCAACAAATCAGCTGCATCACCACTAACTTGTCTTTCAATTTACACTGAAGATGCAAGGTAGAGAGTTCATTCAAGCACAGGTAAAGAAACAGTCACTTGGATCATGCAAAAGCAAGCAGAATTCATTTCCCAGCAAAGCAGAACATACCACTTCTTGTCTTGCTGGCTGGCTCCTGGGCTCCTTGGGAGGTTTTCTATTTCCACCAGGACTGGGGCAGAAGGAACTGCTGCTGTTAGGACAGGTACGTTTGGCTTTGCATTCCAACTCTTTGGAGACAGAAGAGAAACAAGTAAGTTCCTGTAAACTCTTCAGTTAAGCAATGTCGTGTTGTACATAACAAAATGTATCACCACTTTTCCTTATACACAATGATAAAACAAGGCTGCTTTCTTCCATTACTTCCACAACACTGGATACCTATACTCACTTTTTCCAGTACTATACACAACGCCAGGATTGCAATGAATCCAAGACAGCTCAAACAACTCATTTTGCAGAGAAAGCAAAAGGCTGAGCAGAGCACCCACCTGTCTGCTTGCTTCCAGCTGAGATTGAGTGTTTAATGTTAAAATAAACTAGATTTCCCATTTCCACTGATCTGTAACCCCTTCTGCAGCTGAAATACTACAGAAAGCAAGACAGGGTCTTTCCAAACACCAAGTCCTATTTTTTGATACCCAGAATGGTATCAAACCATTACCTTACTGTTTTCAGTGAAACATGGTATTTTGTGCACGAGTACTGAGAAGACAAGTGTCTCAGATTTCCCTCAAACTCAATAAACAACGAGTTTTTGCTAACATATTCTCTAATTTGCAGGCGTACACCCCTCTTTCAGGGTATTAGAGAAAAGTACTGTAACCAGGAATCAACACTGGTGCTGATGGACTATGCCCTTTGGTGTTAATTAGCACGTACAATTAACGTACTTTGGGTACTACTAACCCCCACACAAAGGTACTTTCTGTACCTATGAAAACCTGCATCTATAAACAGTATAATTTTTATTGCATAGGGGTATGGTGTATCTTCCTCACTCCAGATAGTCACTTCTTTGCATGCAATTTGGTTAACTGTGTAACTTTTCAATACAACTGGCCAGTACGAAGGAAATAATGAAATCCTCAAATCTGTTGAAACATATCAAAATTGCCTTTAAAAAGAATGAAAGAGATAGGCCTTACTTGTTGTGATCCATTTGTTTGGGTAATAACAGCATTGTTTGGAAAACTGAAAGATAAAAAGAATTTACATCAGAATCAGATCAACAAATTATTTTTGAAGGCTGGCAGAATTGTAATGATTTTCAGAAAGAAATGAAGTCTAAAAGATCTTTTCAAATTACATAAACGTCCTCAAAAGAAAATTTGAAAACTTATGTTTTAGCTCAGCTGCCTCATATTAGTTAAGTAAGGGTACCAGGTTATTTTTTATTTTCACACTGTAGTTTATCTATCATTCCTCTGTTTCCCCCCCCCCCCTTCCTTTCCTACACCAGTTAAAGTTTAGAAAGTCTTTCTGATTCAGCCGTAAGGCAGGGTGTTTTAAGAACAAAAATTGTATGACTTTTTAGTTAAATAAAAAAATGTGACGTCAAAACTTTACTTACATAATAAATATTGTTTGCTCTATAACTAGGACTCTTCTGATTTGAGGTTTCACATCATGAAATCATGAGTTTCTTCTGTGTACAAGCTCTAATGGACTGAATTACTGCTTCAGTAATTTCAATCTTAAAAGCAGCCACTCAAACTTATGCGCACAGCAGTTCAGCACAGCATTACTAATTTTATGAAGATTTTTTATTCTACAAGACACACCCCAAATTTGCATGTTTTTGAGAGATTTAAAAGTATTACCATCCTGTGCAATAATTATGTATTATAAATCTTACACAAAGCTAGGTATTCAAAAGATTCAAAGCAAACATTTTTTTTTCCAGACTTCTAATCTTTTTAAAAACAGTTCCAGGATCCTACCATTAATTATTCTTTTGATTTATGGCCTCGGCAATAGCTAACCAACCTGGCAAGCTGACAATTTAAATAGATTTCTGTATCTACTTTAGTGATTCTTTAGAATTATTTTACTTAAATACCATCCTACCAAGACCAAACAACTTGTTCCTTGCCTGCTTTCTAACATCACACCTTCTGCGTTGAGAGCGTGTGGAGGTTACCACAGAACAGCACACATTTAACAGAAATATTAAAGAATGACTTCTTGGCAGCACATTACCCTGTGCTGAGTTCATACCAAAGAGCAGAACAACATACATCTTTCATGATGCATTTCAATTAGCAACCCTTGAGTGTAGAGTTTCAGAAATGGCATTGATTGCTCTGGAGACTAACAAAACAATGCCACACCTATGTGGAAATCAGAAGACCATCGTCTTATCAGAAGGCAAAACTGGACCTGAAGTTTCTCTTCCCACTCTCAGAATGACCTAAGCAGCATGAAACTCAAACAAGGTCATAACAACACAGCATGACGAGAGTACTAATTAATCAGGCAGTCACAGTTTGCATGCAGAGGATCTTCAAGCACTTTAATGACACCCGGTGTGGAAGACAACTTTCTCATTTTATAAAAAGAAAAGCTAGCATGGGAGAGACTTGCCCCTACGGTTGCAAAGACAAAGAGACCTCCTCCACTAACATGTTAAACTGTTGCGTTGGCCTCAACTTTCCTAGACGCCTACCCTTATGCAAGAATCAGCCTTGCTTGCTAGTACCAAAATGTATGTCTCTAATAAGCCTGTAGTTTTTAAATGTTATACTGATGTTCCTTACCCAACTCCTGACTGCCAGGATGCTTAACATCTAACAGTACCTACATTTTCTTAAACAAACAAACAAAACCCCACACCTCAAAACAAAACAAACAGAAAAAAAAAAACACAACCTGGACTGAAAGCAAAACTGAGTGATTTTGTTCCTCTGCTACCAGGTAAATTCTTTATAGCCTGCTTTCCTCTCTTCCAAGAACAGTGTGAATATAATATGATCCAGTTTCACAGAAGCATTTTACACTACAACTGTAAGCATGAATCTCCACATCCAGAAAGACTCTAGGTATAGAAATCAAAAAGCTTCTCTCTAAATGTCAGTCATGACTAATTCATAATTATCAATATATATAAACAAATACTTTATATAAAAATAAATTTAAGTATAATACAGAATACAAAAACATCAAAATATTTTGAATATTTTACAGGATTTTCCCCTTCTCTGAACTTCACTCAATTACGTATTTCACTTGCATAGCCCAAGTAGGCAGATCTCAGCAACAACCTCATGCTTTTACTTGATCTCCTTACATGGCAGCATAGGGAACTACAGCTCATAATCAGCAAGAATCATAGCTAGCCATAAACAAACATTATTGCCTTCCAGTAAGCTACTCTTGCAAAATCTTCAATGTGACAGCAACACAGCAGCTTTACCTCAAACAGTAGGATTTATTTAAAGCAAAGAAACACGAAAACCACATCAAAACCACAGTTAAGAGGTTAACACTATCTGCATTTAACCAATCTTATAACCTCCTGCAGATGTGCTCAAACATAACTGACAAACATCAAAAGGAAAGAAGTATTAGAATGCATCTTACCTTGTTTCTTCAAGTTTAGCAACATGTGCTGCAAAAGTATACATAAAGTTTTAATTAAATTTTAATTTCTAATTAGGTTGTCAGTCAAATATTAAAGCATATTAAATAAAAATAGTAAAGCACTACCTAAAACTATGCAACTAAAAGACCAAGTGTTGCATGTAACCCCTGTATAATGTGTATAAAATTTAAATTGGAAAAATAAAAAAAAAACTCAAGAGCAAACCAAGGAGTTGTATTTAATCAAGGCTCTGAAAGCATGCCTGGAGGTCACTTTTGACCTATGCAAGACGGGAAGTAAGAGACAAGGTATCACAAGCTGTCAGGCTGTGACAACGGACAGAATCCAGCTTCTAAGAACAAGAAAATATCCTTGACAAAAATTTCAAACCTGATTCAAAAATTTCAAATATTACCGTTATCACATTTCTGTTTCCTGTACACAAGTTTTACATATTCATACAGAAACACTGCACAATATTCATAGGTGTTTTTGCTGCCAGGAAAGCTAGAATGACATGCTTTGGACACAAACTTTTTCTGACAAATATAGATTACCTCCCAGCTAAGTCAAAGGAAACCTAATTTTCAAAATCCAAGAAAAGAGAAAGCAGCTATAGGAAAAACTCCTATAAAGAACCTTTAAAGGATGTGATTAATAGATCGTCACAGTGGATTGTACATCTCAAAATGGAAGGTCAATAGCTTACCTTTCGTTTGTAGTGTTCGTCTAGAATATCTCTTGCTGGGCCTCCTTTCAAACGATGCTGATCTCCTGGCTTTGTTGGTCTTGGTGGTTTGATATTCTGTTTTCCCACTAATGATGCCAAGTACAAAACCATAAATTAAATCACTTGCTTTTTATGACAGAATACAGACACTGCTCAGGAAAACATTACAGTTCTATTATAAATCCATAGCTTAATAATCTGATCTCATTTCTAGTAAAAACATTTGCCTTTTGCATATTTCTTGGTCAAAATACATACAGATTGAGATCAAAAATTCTAGGAGAGAATAAAGCTTAAGATATCTTGCCAAAGTTCATAGAGAAAGATGGTAACAAGGCTAAAAATCAGAATCTCATTCCTTGGCAAGTCTCTCCCTCAAGAATTCTTTTCTGTAAGTATTGTCAGTGTATTTTTTCCTCAGGACTCTGTAAGAAAAGGCTTTTTTTCTTTTTTCCCTATACTATGTTTTACCAGGATGATCACTAGTTAGTTATCTAATATTTTTTAATGGCCTCAGATTATGCACCAAGATCACAGTGAAAACTGGTGGCACCATCTAGCCCCTTTGCTAAAGGTCTCAAAACACAGTCCAAAGAAAACAGAAGTGACGGTCACTGGCTTGCTCTGATAATGCGGTATATAGCCAACGTGTTTGACTATTGATTATATTCAAGCTCTTCTGCTGCTCTAACATACTCCACTCTCCTAAATTGATCAAACGAATTTAACTCATGCATTTTAAGGATAATGCTGTAAATCTACCTGTTATAAGCGCTGGACTGACAGAAATCTCTCTCCAATTGGATAGGATATGCATATCAACACAAAAACTAACAGTCTGGATGTTGGAAGATTCAAATCAGAATGAATCCTAAAGCAAAGGGAACTAACCTTGACCCCCTGACAGAAAGCCAACTGCACAAACAATAGGTTTGAAAACTTAAGCAATTCTTTTGGAAACAAGACCTTTTTAAGAAGCAGAGTATTTCATGTATCTTTAACGGATAATAAGGACAAAAAGTTAAGTGTTAGGGTCACCTCAACAGACTGAAGGGTGGACAACAGGGTGCAATGGTGGTTCCTTGATTCCAATCTGAGAGAACGGTGAAAAATTTTCCCCAAAGCAGCAAAGTTTTCAGTGACAGGAAACATGATGAAATGTTCCCATTCCCCTCGAACTCTTTCCTTCTTTCTGACACTCCTCTTTTCTCCTCACCTCCACTTCTCCTTCAAGCTCCTTAAACTCAACTGATGAAGAGGATAATAATAATTTGCAAGTTGCCTACTGTGCCTAACCAACAAATGATGGTTCTGAAAATACAGCACATCTCCTTTTGGGTAGAGTCTGGCTGGACTCTGCCTCCAAAGCTATAGCAGACCCATGTTCTGTCACTGGTACTTCTGGTCTGTCTCCTTGGTACCAGTGGTCCTTTCTGACACACACACACACCAGATGGTATTGCTACAGTAACTGGAAATGGAAGCAAGGGCTATGTACACTTATGGGGTCACCCTTCCACCACCTTGTGTATGTTCTCACCAACCCTAGTGGGGCTTCTGACAGCACCTCATAGACCAGTGTGGGACTATAGGCTACTGGGAAGTCATACTGGGAAGAACATACATAGGTATTGCCTGACGTGATGATTGGCATTATCTTAGGCTGCTGAAGCACTACTATGATTCAAAATCAGCAGTCAAAAGTCACACACTGTCTCTAACTGTGCAAGTCGACCATACTTCCTCAGCAGTTCATTTAAAAAGGAGTGGCTTTTCAAGATGAAGGGGTCTATAAAATCAATGTACTACATATGCTATGTAATGAACATGAACCTTGAGACACCTTCGGTTTCCTTGCGTGTTTTACTGCACTGATAACAATCAACTACAGATAAATCAGAAACCGTATGTGTTGAGAAAAGATGATTCAACAAAACCAATAATTCAACTCACTCATCTTGCAAGTTTCTATTCATTCACCTAGAGTGAGTGAAAGTTCTCTCCTATTTCCACTCATAATCCAAGAAAAGCAAGAAATGACAGAGGATATGTGCTAAATAATAGATGACACTAACCTGTATCGAAACCTGGAACCCAGCCGAATGAAGCCTGATCTACTTGAGCTTTTTTGAACAGGACCTCGGAGCCGGAAGAAGGCGTGATGTTCCACTGCACATTTCCACAAATGTTTGCAGGCTTTGGGATGATCCAGTCTAAAGACAAAAGTGTGCTCCTGCTCCTTTCCCTTAAAGCACACAAAGTGCACTAAAGATTTATAAGGGGCTTGAACAAGTCAAAGATACAATTAAATGCAAGCCAAATAAAATGTTTTTATGGATATCTAAATGTATGATAAAAGAGAAATATTTATGGCAGAAAAATGAATCTTTTCAGAGGCTTTAATGCTTTACTGCTCCAATGTCTGAAGTTACACAGGGCTAGCACCTATATATTTAACAAGTCATTTATCTGAATAACTACAAATGAGAGACATTATTATTATAGAAAGGTACTTGGTTTCACTTCCTAATCTGATCTCTTCAAATTTCCAAGGCTCACATTTTCATCTTCTCAGCTCTGAGCAATTTCTTCCCACGGGAACAACTCTGGCATCTGTGTAAGGAATTCATTCCACTAAATGTGCTACCTGGCCTTTTTTAAAACTCTCTTGCACAATGCACCGAAACGAGCACGTGGTTTCCAAATTACCTAGCCTACATTAGCGTAATGAGGTACTCCCTTCTTAAAAACAGGGTAAGAAAAAAGCAATTGAACCTATTTATTTTATATTTAATTCCCTTTATTCCCCACTAGAAGTCACAACCAAAAATCTTGGAAGGCAGCCATGTCAATTCTCAAAACTTAAAGAAAGATCAGGAGCACGTAAACCAGTACTGTATAATCAAGACTGAGACGTAACTAAACTGATTGTTATCTACCTGTTCATCATCTTCAACAACAACAAGAGTGAGTTTGTTCTTCTTGAAGTCAAGTCTCGTTATCTTCGGCCTGCAAGATGAACAGAAAAAGCAGGTTAGGCTTAGCTCTCTCAGTAACACACTGAGAGCTTGGTTAGACGTGCTGGTTCAAGCCTTTCTTTTTTCCCCCCGTTTTTGTGTGTGTTTTTAATTCATGCAGTAGGGCTTGATTATAATGGGGACACCAATGTATCACTTCCAATTTCAACACTTCATTAGAAACTTAAAAGTAAGAAGTCAGCAACTTCCAAACAGTTAAATATATCAGAACTTAACATGACAATTACTTGAGCAGAAATCAAAGTTCCCCTAAATACCTTTGCTTGCCTAGTCTTCATAAGCACAGAAGACTGAGCTCATAAGGGCATCAAGGCAGGCCAGAATAATTGTTTTATTAAAGAAGTGCAAAAACACTGTACAGTATATCACAGATCAAGTCCTATGACGGCTCTGTTTCAGAAAATTCCAGCCACAGAAAACATTAACATGACGTGACACAGAAGTCCAACCACTTTCCTTCCCACCCACCAAAAAAACCACCACAACTATTCAGAGTTTATGATGGAGGAACTTCCTATATTCCTAAGTTCATAAGACACAAATAACGTTTCTGCTATGACACAAGTGTTTCTCTGTGAATTTTATAAAATTGGACTGGACTAAGCCAAAGTAACTACTTATGTATTCTTATGAAGAAAGATTTTTTTTGGACACCATGAAAACACTCACAGGCCAAAGAATATTTTTGCAGGTACCTAGTGCTCCCAGTGCTCTCACATTTAAAAAATAAAAATAAAAAAATGGGGTAGTGTAAAAGAAACTGAGGAGTAAAAATATAAATTGTATCTTAACATACGGAGAGCTTACCAGAAAAACAAACCAATCTTTGTGTCTCCTTCAAAGACAAGAACTCCTGTAGGGGTTAGTCCCAGGCTGTAATCATTGCCATCTCTTGCCTAAGTGCAGCAAAATAAAGATTATGCTTTTTTCAGTGTTTGACCTTCTGTCCAAATTATTCTAGTGATTAATATAGCTTATTTGCCCAGTGTTACAATTCAACACATATCTGCATATTCAGTGCAACAAAGGTGTCTTAAGTGTTTCTGCATTCAATGACTTATGCTATGGAGTTTCCAGTTTGCAATCCTTCAATAAGACGAAGTGGAAAAATTAAAGTTTCCTCATTTGCCTGTGTAATAAGCACCTTGTGCAGTTCACTGCACTTCCTTTGCCACAGGAGATCTATTTTTACCTGCAGTTTTTTGTATGATAACTGACTGGACCCCTGCCAATTTTAATTTAATTACTGTAATTTTCACATAGCTCTCAGTCTAAATACAAACAGTAGTGCGTACTGTTGTGCACCAATCACATTTAATACAGAGCGGATATGTTTGGACTTGTACCTTGTAGAAACATATAAAACAGGGTGGAACGTTGATGTAAAGTCACATCACTTGTTACATAGTTTAGATGAGCACAATATTCCTATTTTTTTCCCTCAAAGTTAAATCTCTGTTGAAACGCTAGACAAAGCTAACATTACCATTTCCAAAGGTCACCATGCTGTGTTTAAACATACCTTGACTATGTGCATGTCTACACCATACATTTCCAGCCACTTAGCTTTGTTTAAGTAGTTAGTTTCAGCCTGTGCTGGCGTTTGCCCCCTGAAATAAATTTTTTGCCATTAGGAAGATGCCTGGAAAAGCACAGAAAGGAAAAACTGGCATATGAGAAAGAGGAAAACAAATGCCTAAAAGGATGCGAAAAACCTAAACACTGTTGACTCTCATTCACTTTAGTGAACATCAAGGTCACTTTTGTTAGTTTTAATCTGAAACCAATGAAGCAAAAAATTGCTGCATTTTGAGATTTTGCAACCTCATCATTTTACTCAGACTTCTGGAACGCTTCATTTTCACATTATATCCTCTAACAAAATATGACAGAAACATATTAGAATTATGTTTTTCTAGAAGACCATGGGAGAAGCATCAGGAGTATTTTTTTAATACATTCTCTTTATAGAAAAATCAGCACAACACTTGGTTAGCATGCACTGGAAGATCTAATACCTGCATTCCTTCCACTTCTCAAAAATGGCTAGTTCCATCTCCTCTGTCTGAGTTGGCACAAACCTGAACTCAGACACCAGTTCAGGGACATGTTCAGCAGGATCATAGTCTCCAAGTTCAGCTATAAAAGAACAGCATTGTCAAGCAAATTTCACCATAAAGACAGGAAATATTAACAGGAACTTCTGTGTACTTTTGTAGTTAATCTAAAATACTAAATTTCTTTTTTGTTTCCCCTCCTCTCCTCAGTCCTCCCACTAATTGCAGCATCACCCTTTTTGACAAGGGAATTGTGGACACCAAAAAATAGTTCTATAGTATACATAAAACTTTTGCATTAATTTTTTACAACGTGCTGTTGATAAATCATTTTAAAAACTTCTTATAAAGCTATCAATACCCTTGAAATTCAGTATTTTTCTTGCAGAGCTTTCAATATTTTTGTCACTGAAATCTCTACTGAAACAACAGGTGACTGAAGTTATAATGGAATTATACCTTATTAAAATATCTCGTAAAAACTATCACAACTGGTTTTGCTTTTATGTAAAGTAACTGTCCATTCTAAAAATCAATTTTTGGTTTTATAACCATAAAACTCTCCTGCTAAAATTATTCTTGTGTCAGGGCATGATCACGCAGCTGTTATTTTTCTCGTTCCTTTTCGTCTAGGAACATAATAAATGCCCTACTGTGTCAGTCAAATGGTTCATCTAGTCCACGGCTGCATGCTCAACAAGGGCAATAAGAGATGCTATTTAGAGAGCATACTGGAACACACTAGTCAAAGGGTGTGCCACAGCAAAAGCACAACCTTCTTTTTTCCACTGATGCTAATGGGTCCACCTTTAAAGACCAGCGTATGCCTAAAAAGCTGAAACTCAGAAACCTTTACAAAAAAGGTCCTGATTTTCAGAGTCACTAGCATTTGCTCCTCCCACTGACTTCAAGAGTTTTTTTGACATTCATCTTGTATCCAAAAATTCAAAAATAACTCAAAACTTGCGTGTCCAATAAATGCCAACAATTATTCTGACTGAAAAAAAAAGAAACTACATATGTAATGTAGGGAAAAAAAAGAAAAAGTAATGTATTGGAAAAGATTTTGAAAACTCAAATACATACAAGTATTCCACTTGTACAAAAATTACATCCAAAAACCTGTTTCTTGGTTCTTGGTTTTTGGAACTCAGTGGATATATTAATAGCCTTTTCACCCCCTTCTTTTTTTTTTTTTTTAATGCTGACAGAGGAAGTCTGTAGTTCTATAATAATTTACTCCCACTAAAACGCCTGCCTCTGTTGAAAGGAATGCTGTCAAAGCCAGCTTAGGTTCCAGCTGATTTAAATAAAAGTACACAGCTGTCAGACAGTAAGATTAAAGCCCTGCTACAGGCCTCATTGTGCAGAGAGGAAAGAAAAGACTAGCACAGAAAGCAATGTATATATGGCCTAATTAGATCACTTTGTTTTTCGAAAAAGTTATCCACTGAACATCTTAAGGCTCTAACAATGCCAGTATTTCTAACTATAGAATGTATTCTAACTGTTTTTCTTCCATGCAAAAGAGCAGGGGTAAAAGACAGGTTTCTTTAGAGTTTAATGCCAACTCTCCATACCTACACTTGATCAAGGCTATTATTAGCTCCTACCTTAAGGACAAAATGTGTTTTGGAAAACATCTGTAAGAGGAAGAGTTTCAGTGACTTAGTCCTGTTACCTAACTCCTGCTAAGTTAGTACAACAGTACGTTGGTTTGTAAGATGAATATTGTGTAGAAAATTTGTGCACCACAAGCACATGGCACATCTCCAAATTCCCTCTTCTGTACAACAGCTTTACAGCAGAGGTTTTGAGACTTTTTTGTAGACTTGTAAACTGGTTTGAACGAGGCCGCAGTGCGGCAGCTTCCAAAAAGGACCCAAAAGCCTACTTTAGCAGACACATCTAAACACTTCAAGCCTCCCTCCTTTCTTTTGTGGGTCCCCCTGCTCGAAACCACAAACTTCACATTTGTTAAGATGACACCCTCATCCAAACAACACAAGACATTGGCCATGAAGATCAATGATGTGCAAGTAGCCAAAGGTCAGACCACGGCTCTCGGAAAAGCCATGGATTTAGGAGTCTCAGCTGGAATCAGAAGTCAAAGATAACTCATTATTAAAGAGTCTCAGATGATTCAAACATAGTACTACAGAGCTGAGAAAAAGTATACTAGGTCACCTCTTTTGGTTGAAGGAGGATCTGAAATAGCAACAAGTGCAGTTCAGCCATAAATGCTCAAGTACAAGCATGAGACATGGGGTATTAACATGTTTCTACAAACATACAAAAGTCAAAAGCTAGGTAGTTTTTATACATAGGAGTTTTCAATTGAGCTCAGAACCATTAAAAACTGTATCTGATTTGAACAGTGAGTAAAAACACACAGTAGAAACTACATCATGAAAAAAAAAGGTGAACTGTTTTCCTGTGTCAGGGCAATTTAGAAAGATAGAAAATCTTATAGCTTGTGTAAAGGTGGACAGGTTTGTATACAAGCACATGAAAAAACAAGCTTAGGACAAAGCTGTTTATGTTCAGAACCCCCTTGTACTGTTTCCTGAGGACTCAAGTAATTTTCTATACATACTGTCAGCAAAATTACAAACAAGAAGAGCTGTTTCACATTGGATTGCTGGAACCTGTTGGATTGGACAGAACCTGTTTTCTGGATACTGCAAGGACAGACTAAAAGAAGCAGTAATAGTCTACCCAAAGCTGTTCACACAACTTCTTCCTTCCCCACTCATACCTACTCACCTTGCATATTATAAGCTGCCAGCTGGACGGCTGTGTCAAAAGGACATTCCAATCTGCCATAAAAGAAATGCCTTGTTAAAACCTCATCTGAAACTAGCAGACAACTCATATACCTGACAGTGACAAATGGTACAAACATTTGGGGTAAGGAAGTGGAAAAGGATTAGCAGATTTTCATCAAACTAACAAGAGATAAGTAGGCATTCCTCTGCTGCTACTCACGCACACAAAAGCAGTATTTTGGAGAAAAAGTTACATTACTTAGTAAGTCTTACTAGTTGTCCAAATATAACAGCTAAATAAATCCTATGCTAAACACACTGTAGTTGTCTAAAAGACTATTTAGTGGGGATACTTACTTTCCACTAAGAATATCCAGTTTTAGCTGCAGAACAAATAAATACCTGCAGGATTAAATGAGAAACAAAAGTCATTGATTAACAGTTCTAACGTGTCACTCAGCCAAGAGACGGCAGTTAGAGCCTGAAAAATTAAAGAGTCACATACTCTTCACACGGGTTTTCAAGACTGAAGAAACTACAAAGGCTTTATCAATTGCGTTAGTATGGCACACACTTCAAATGAAGTAAACACAAAACTAGAAGTTATCAGAAGCTGAACTACAGTGCTGCATGGAAAAAGAAACAGAATACCTAAATAAGCCTCATTTATAATCCCAGGATCCTACATGGGCACCCTACAGAAAGAGATCTGGGAGTGCTGGTGGACAGCAGGCTCGGCATGAGCCAGGGGAGGTTCAGACTGGACACTGGGTAAAATTTGTTCACTCTCGGGGTGGTCAGACACTGGAACAGGCTTCTGAGTGAGGTGGTTGATGCCTTGGTCCTGTCAGTGTTCAAGAGATGTTTGGGCAATGCCCTTAATGACACGCTTTAACTTTTGGTTAGCCCTGAAGTGCTCAGGCAGTTGGACGAGATGATCTGTGTAGAACAGTTTAGTTGGAAGTTTAATAAGCAAAGAACAACTTGCATCTTCTGCATTTTCTTCATTATCCACAGACATTGATCTCATTAGAGAATGAATACTTAAAGTCTCTCAAAAATAAATGTTCACGATATGGATTGGTTAGCTAAAAATCTAACCCAGAAAGCTGACTGCAAAGTGACAAAAAAATAACCAGTAGGCTGCAGCCTTCTCAGATCACTGACTCTTCAGAGCCAGATTTCCATCACTGCCTTGTTTATTTAGAATTCCTCTTCTTGCTTAGAAATTTGCAGGCATTAAAGAAAAAGCACTTATCCCCCTCTGGGGTGCAGCACCTAGCCTTCTGATCCAGTACCCACAAAGCACATCCCTCCTGCTCTATCGTGGCACACAGCTTTCCCTTCACAACTGAGGTAGTCTTATCAGCTAAAAGGCTGACTTCAGCCATTGCACCTGATTTGAATTGCACTGCAGATGAAGAGGAGCCTCACACAGCCAAAGATTGTTCTCTTTCAACTGTGATGTTCACCAAGACCACATGTGCTTGTCTCCTCACAGTAACACACATGGGCATGAAATGCATACAGGCATTTTTCCTACAGGTCCCTTGGAAATCCATGAATGGATTTGTCAAAGCATTCATCACCCAAAGCTGGCCTCTAGATGGGGAATACATTTGTTCAGTACTGACCATGGATATGAAAAGAATGAGCGCAGGCTTCCTGTATGGAGTGGGTGGGACCAACCTGGACTTATCAGCCACACACCACCTGCAAACAGTTCGAGCATACTTCCCATGCTCGGGCTGTACTGCATGACCTCTGGCTGGTGGCATCTGACGGACGGGAAACTGGAAGAAAACGTGAGTAATCTGCACCTGTGGAAGCTGACAAAGGCCTCCAGCTGGGTGTCCTGCCACACAAAGGAAAGGCAGAACCCTTGGAAATCCACTGTGACACCTGTAACCCATAGCAGAGCTCCCTTTCCCACCGCTTCTTTGTAAAATAGTCTCGAGACAGAGGAAAGGCTTGCTGCACTCCTGGTCTGGAGGATTAGCTAAGCAGACAGACAGGGTTTAGAAGCCCTCAGGTTTCAATTCTGCCATGCTAAAACCTGCACAGCAAGGTCTGACTGGCAGAGCTCAGTCAAGATGGATGAAAACGTTTCACGCTGGTAGGCACACAGAGGTCTGAACTTTTTCTATTACTGTGATTTTCAAAGACAGCAGTTGATTCAGGAACATATATCAGGGGTAAAACATTCTTCCCGGGTTGCCAAGAAAGAATTAAAACAGTTATAGCACTATGTTATCACTTGCAAGCATGAAGCTGCTCAGAGTACATATGGCTGCACACGGTAATGCTACTATAATCCGCCTGGTAGCTCTCCTAGGGATTTGGCTAAAGTGCAGATCGAAGATTCACACAGATAAACCTAAAAAAAAAAACAAACGAATGCACTTCACACTCTTACAAATGGCTGAGGGTATGAAGTGTCTACAGCTGACAAGAAAACATAAATTTGTTTTCTCTCCAAAATGGATCATCAGCAGTGGTGACAACAATGCAAAGAAATGTTGTCTTTTACAACAGATTTATACAGCTGACAGATGGTAAATTGTGTTCTCTTTCAAAGCACCCCAAATACGTCTCAGTCCAACATGAAACGCAGCATTATGAACGGGTATGTAAAACGCTTTTAACAAAAGAAACTGCTGCTTACCTGATAATACAATCCTACGCATACAGTACTGTCAACCCACATCAAAACATAGCGGTAAAATAGTTTTTCTCTTTGCATAACCCTTTGCAAAATATCACAGACGTAATGAAACTTAACCAAACTTATTTTTTGCCAAAGAAAAGCCCCAAATTGCAATTCAATGTTCTTCTGCCTAAAAAGACAGGATGACTGCACACAGCTTAAACTAAATACATTAAGCAGAATAAAAAAAGAAAAATTATGGCAGTTCAGTAAAAAGTCTGTCCATTGTATACATACAGATCAGTTGCCAGAGTCGCATAATGAAAAACAGTGCATCAACTAATATACTAAATATTTGCATCTTTTTAAAATACATCTCATTTATTTCATAAGAGCTACACTAGATACATTTATAAACGTTCAGGTAAGCAACCAGCTTTAAGGAATTCCCCAAAATGCTTCAAAACTGTTCAAATAAATACCACAGAAACATTTTCCTGGCCTTATTTGGGCACTTGACCGTCTCTCGTCACAAAATTCCTCTTACCTTGTTAGCTCTTCACGCAGATTGTTGGGCTCTGATGAGTAAAACTTCACACGAAAATGCAGACAATACGGTGGGCCAACTGCAAAGAAGAATTTATTCGAGACAGCAGCAACAGTTACTGGACCAGATTATTTTATTACACAGAATCACATCACAAACATTGACTAAAATTGGCCCTGTCCTACCACAAGGTCTTAGGCAGGAATCAATTTGTAGCAGGAAAACGCATGAAAAACATCAGGATGAACGTACACTTAAATATATGCACAAAATAGTTTTATATTTATTTTACAAGTCAATCCAACAGATGTTGGATGAAGTTGATCTGTCTTGCCAAGAGCACACAAATCTAGGTTAATCCTCATATTTAAGGACTCCATCCATCACCAAGAAAGCTGTGGGTCTTGGCTCTGCAGTCAATCAAATCCCTAGGTACTCTGTTGGTGTCTGTAATGCCTTTCCAGAGCTCTGGGAAATGCCCACTGTTGACAACTTTGGCCTGCATATTCCACTGAATTTTAGACATATTTTAGGGGTATATAATAGACCCTTTTGGGGAAGAATCATTTTTTTTCAGAAACTGAAGAGTTAACCCAGCAAAAGGATGGTTTAACAATTCTTTAAAACGTGCAGCTCTCTGTTGATTCTTGCGTTTGACAGGAGGAATTTTCTCTGATGGTGCTTCCAAAATTTTTGTTTTGGTAATAAAGCACCACAAATCCCCGAAGACTTCCCACATCAGATAGCAAGGAAGCTGCTGAGCAAAATCAGTTGATGTCACAGATTACCCCAGCACAGACCACTGAACCAAACAGGCCACAATGAACGCTTGTGTAGCGAGTAATGACCTGAGGGACAAACACAAACAGATCAGGGCATTCTGGACCACTTCAAGGGATGGAGGCTCCATGACAAGTTTTCCTATAGGCAGAATCTGTGATGCTGAAGCATCTTCAGCTGCCTTGTCTCTATTTAAACTATAATTAATGAGCCTCTAACATGCTTAATTAAGGACATTAGATGAAAGTAATACGAGCTGCAGAGGGAAGAGGTCATTAAGCAATCAGCAGCAGCATGCTGGGTTTGGGTTTCAGTCCCTATGTTACCCCTCACAGAACACAGTTCCTTCCTCCCCACCACTTCAGCTCTGTGCCTCCTGTATGCTCTATGTGAGGTCCAAAGAGAAAATGGAAAAGACACTTACTTTTCACTTGCTTTTTAATGCTTTTTGTGTTGTCCAACCAATGCTGAAAAACAAATTACTCTCATTGAATCAATAAAGAAATCTCACAAAAACCCCACAATATATTCATTTGTGAAGAGCATGTTGCAATAGCAAGTAGTTCGCTAAAACAATCTAATCCAGATCTTTTACAATTCGTAGTTCTTAGTGCTCATTGAAGATACTCTTTGTAATGTAAAAACTTTGTAACGCAAAAAGTTAGCACCAGAAATATCCTGAAGTACCTTATCTAAAGCCCATCTTCCAGAAAGTATTATCTACTTGGAGAAAAAAAAAAAGTATTGACAAACTAATTTAATCACTAAAATTGTCACCCTGTCCAAACAAAAACTGAATTGGCACATTAGTAGTCAGCCAGTGACAGTGTCAGAGAGGCATAAATTATAACTCAACTTTCTGACTCTGCTGTTTGTGATCACTCCGGTGTGGCGAGGAGAGACAAAATAAATACTGCTGTCTTTCAGTCATTTCTTTAGGTCACTCAAGCATAGTAAATAGCAGCAAAGCTGTCTATGTCTGAACACAGGGTCAGCTCCACCCAACTGTCCAAAACCTATTCACAGCTGACATTTAGCAATTGCTGCATGGGAGGACAGAAGTCACTGCCTCACCTACTAATGCTAATGATAAGCTACATACTAGATGTGGAGGCTAACTCTCTGAGGACAAAAGTAATGGCTTCACTTACACTGCATGTAAGAGCATGTGAAAAATAAGCTATATGTGGCAGGTTGACAGAAACACCTACCTGTAGACGCTATACTTCCTAACGTCATATATTCCCACTGCTGAAGTGTTTACACCAGGAAATAAAGCTGGAAAACTGACACCCAGCCAGTGGTAGGGACCTGCTCTGCAGCGCTGTGGATACACAAACAGCTCCCTCCTCTGAAGGAGGTAACTCGGTTCACGGGGAACACAGCACCCTGTTCAACATCACAGCACTGGCTGAGCTGCCGGAACAATCCACCTTGCACACCACGTCCTAGGTGCTTCACACTGCCCAAGGTAACACCACCTCATTAGGTCGATCCCAAATGTCACCTTGAAACTAATGCGGATGAATTATACAATTAGCAACACACCTTTCGTTCAACTACGTGCCACGAAGTTTACAGCGGGCCCCAAGCAGGACAGAAAAGCAACAGGGGTATGAGAAAGAACCGGTATTTTCAGGTTGCAATGCCAAGTGCAAACACGTTCCTGTCTTGGAGCAGCCCTGCCTTCTGCAGGGAGTGCATAAAGCCGACCTGTAACGCAGCCAGGGCACGCAGTGGCTGATATATTAGGTGCAGATCAGAACAACTGAGCCATCGAGTGTTGTCGTGCATGCACCTGGAAATGCTCTTAATAGTTACTAAAACAGAGCTGCTACAGAAAGCTATTTGAAACGTTATCTAATGTATTTTTTAAATAAAGCAGGAACCTTAAGAGGAATGAAGCAAATATTTGTCTACATTGCTTACAATGCCAGTGAAATGGAGTTGAACATTTTTTGTTTCTTTAAGAAAATGATACCACCTCTCTTCCTACTTCACAAACTCACCTGCTCTCAGAGACAAGTGACTTGCTCCTTCCTCCACCCTAAAAATATGTGAACTCTCCACCTGAGACTTGCAGGTGATTTAGACACAGGAACAGCAGAGAGAGCCTTTTGTAGGCTGCAGGACTGCCTGTGCACGCCCGCCTCATCCCTTCTGTTTTCTCTCATCTCCTCCACATTCCAGTGGAAGGCATGAGAGGCCCGAGACAGGCACTGACAGCGATTTACTCTGCTCAGCTCTTACCAGCACTGCCTACAGGAGCCTGGTTTGGATGGCATGGGTGTGCTGGAAGAAGGGAAGCAACTGCTTTCAGATGGAGGGGAAGGAAGGGAAAAAAACAACATGCGCATGGACACACACAGACGACAGGAAACTTAAGATTGATTCCAAGCGATTAAAATGGAATTCAAGTGGACCTGGCAAAAAGATCCTTTAAGTTTACATTTTGACAAGAGTTTGTTCAACACAGCCTACTCCTGAAATCCAGAGATAAAGTTCACTAAAACAAGAAGCAATACAGACAACGCACCGGACAGAGCACTGGAAGTCATTACTAAAACAGTTTGCTTCTTTGGAAATTAAAAAAAATAAAAAGCAATATTTTGAGAAGGTACAGTAGTTTTTTTGTTGGTGGTGCCGTTGCTTTTAATTAAGATGATGAGGCTAAATCTGGTCCCTCGCTTTGCAGAATTAATGGCTGCATACTTAGTGGCAATGCTATACAACCGTTTTCAGCATTAACCACTGCAGTACACAAAGCAACTGCTAGAGTAACAAAATTATGCTCTACAACTCCAGTAGGAATAGCAAGTATTTGATGCTTGCAACCTGAACGTTTGACTTAGGAATCTGCCACCTGTTAAACGATCCATGTCTCCTTATGAGAAAGTTATCAGCAACCTTCACATGTCCCATCACTGGCCATGCTGTGCTGTTCAGTGTCAGCCTGAACCAGAGCCACTCAAATTAACAATAGCCCATTCCCTTGGCTTCACCAGGATTCAGATCACGCCTGGTACACTGTGAACAACCTTGCAAACACCTCCTTCTGCCACCTCTCGCCTCTTAGTGCAGGGAAAAGTAACTCCTCCTAACCATCAGACTAGCAACGAACATAGAAATCACATGAAAATGACAATTCTTTCCCTTTACAACTTGTTTCAAGAACTTGTTTAAAGAACCCAGTATCCAAAATCCTAAAAAGTAAAACGCCTTTTCCTCCTCTGTTCTGCAAGAGGCTTAAGACCATTTTTACTACTAGATCTGCAACCCAGCAGCACCTAGTCCTGCTAGTCATGAAGTTTGCTTCAGATGCTGAACAGTTAAATTATTTCCTCAAAAGAGAAATGTGCTCTACAATTACGTGCTAAACACTAAACTCGACCCCCGAAATTCTGAAAAGAAGCCATGAGGCTTTCAAACATGCATATATACACAAAGACTTTCTAGCATTCCACTTAAACACAAACGAAAAAACCAGGAAGTAAACATGCAGCTAACCTTCCAGGCAGGACTACGTGCTCAGCCAGAAGCATCGTTCACATGAAACTACAACTGCAAGTGAAAGAACTGTGGTTGCTCCTGACAAACATTGCCCTGCTGCTGTTTTCAAAAGTGGTTGCATGAACTCTCAATGCAAACGGTCTGGTACATGCAAGCACAACCATACCCCTCTCAAAAACTCCTCATCGCAGGGCTGACTCACAACCAATCTGAGCAAATCCCATAGGTACCCTGCTTGCTAAGACTATTTCCCAAGCAGACGTGAACAAGATGACTTTCGCTCAAAAGAATGTTGAGTTAAACTTGGGGTCACTTTAATACAACAGAGAGCTTCCGCACAGACCATAACTCAAAAAAAAGACAGCTTTCTTTTAGCATTTTTGTCAATATTAAGATTTAACATTTAGACTGACTGCTACTCACCGCCACTTGTGCAGAATCCATGAACCTTAATCCAAAGTAGTCACTTTCTATAAGGTCCAGATGATACATGATCTGCTCAAACAGGAGCTGGCCTTTGGCTTTTTTCTGAAAATACAAAAGGATTTAACACTTAGCAGGTGGATCTACTGTAGCATCTACCTTTTCTATTCATTGCAATTCCAAAAGTAAGAGGACTCCAAAATCTAAGTTTCTGACAATACAACCTGTAAATGATTTTTTCTTATATTTCTTGTTTTTCTGAATGACAAACGTACGCCCCACAAGGAGCACACATAATAAGCTTTTTTGAAAAACGTCCACATGGCCTTGCGCGAGGCTGAAAGTGTCAGAATGTCACTTCATCCTTGTCCCTTTTAGGCCTTCCTTTTCCTTCTCCTCCATGAAGTTCAATAGGACTGGAAACACAGCTAGTATCATTGACAGTAACTAATACAGTGGAAGATTTTCAGGGTGAATTGCTCCAGAACTGACTACCGTTTGCTAACTAGGCGATTCACCAGCGCTGGAGTGGGTAGAAAAGCACACTGCATCGGGCTACAGCATTCCATTAGCAGGTGCTTTTAGCGACTGCCAGGAAACTGTCTGGGGCAAGGAACTTTAACAAACAGCCCTTAGATAACGTATTTACGTAAAACTCAGCTTGTAGGTGCAAAAAGCCACTGCATATGCATACATAATTTATGAAGAAAACAGCTCTGGTCCCAAGTAAACATAATTTTTTACAGTGGTGATGTAAAAAATTAATCAGATGTTTTTGAAGAGAAGGCATGTAAATAACACTGAGCAGCTTCTATACAACATACATTTTTCATGCTATGAACTCCTTCATAATAATGCATTGAAAGAAAAGCTTAACTCTAACACTTGAGATGCCTAAAAGTAATACAAATACATGAATAAATTAAGGGCTCAGAGTACAAGCCCCGGTGCAGAAAAGAATTATTTTTATATCCAAAGAAATGCACAGTAAGCATAAATCCTTCCTGCAAGGAGTTTAACAATTTTTGTATTTCCATAGCATCTTGCAATCTTTGCTCTAATATTTATACATTCACAACTTGAGAAATAGGCTTTCTAAAGATATGCCATTAATGGGCAGATTTAGTCCACCCCTCAAAATTCTTGGCCACATAGAAAGAAGTTTCAAGGTGAATTGAACAGAGTACCTAACCCTAGTATCTGAACACCAACACAGACAACACTCCAAGATGCCCATAGTTTACAAATGGATTTTCAAGAATAAGCCAGAATTCTTATTCTCAGAAATAACCTAGTTCAATCACTGAATTATAATGATGTAAGAAAAGAGGCATACATAATTTTGCTTCCTTCCTCTGCTCTGATCTTCAAGTGTTTTATATTTAATCTGGTAATCACAGTCATTGGTTTACCCTATGCTTCACTTAAATCCGGAACGACATTTCATAGCCCTAAGTAAAATCACAGAAAAGTCTGCAAACCCAATCTGCCTAAACAAGTTCTCTTGCGGTTATTTGTTTCCAAGTCTTGGAGAAGGCGGGGGAAGAGGAAAGCAATGAGATCAGCTGCCAACTTCACACTCACAGTTTCTGCAAAACACTGTACAACGAGAATGCTGAGATGCAGACCTCACCAGACTCATTCAGGGCAAGTTTTTCTGTCGGCTTCAAGGAAAAAGCACTTCTTAGGCAGCAGCACTTCCATTACACGGCAGCAAGACTCTCTCAGCAGCAGCCTTAGGGCAAATCACCTACATACAAAACACATTTCTTCCGCTGTTTGAGACAGTGACAGATTTCTGCAAAGAGCAAGGCAGTGAGCTGTTGATACTTTCTCTCAGCATGGGATGTTTTCTTCTTGAGCAAATAACGTGTAAATAGAAGTGGAATTAATTCAGCATTTGCAAGAGCAAAACTAGAAAAAGGCTTTGTTTTGCACCTGATTGAAAGCTAGAAGAAAATCTCCACCTTGTCGCACAGATCGCTTTAGGTTCTTCCCAATTCTTCAGTAAGTCATTTCTTAAAACTGTAATTGACCTGTTAGCTCAGCCAACCCCCAAGATTTCTATGTAACCCTCCTGGGGACAGGCAACGGAGCAGCTGGGCTGGAATTTCTGCGCGTGCCGTCTCGGGCTGCCGACACCGAAACGCGCCCGTGCGCACCCACCCGCGGGGGGGTTCCCCTGCCGGAGGTGATCGCCCTTCTGGCAACCTCCGCAGAGGACTCACGGGCCACCAAGAGGACCCAGGATGACTGATATAGCACAAGGTCCCTGAAGTACAGCGCCGGAGCAGCAGGGGAAAGGTTTCCAGGGCTGCTGCCTGTTCCGTGCCGTACATCAGCGGGGCTGTCAGCACAGAACTAATTACGCAGCGCTTTGCATACGACCTAGAGCCGCAGTTGCTGTATTCGGTGGAAGTCTGCACAAGTTTCACATGCTCCTCAACGTTAAGTTCAAGTTCTTAAAGGCATACCGAAGTCCTCCTTCTTTGTATTTAAGCAATCGACAGACAGGAATTGCACTGCTCTGGTCAGCTTTTACGATTCCAGATCAGCCTATTTGCATCTAATAAACCTGCAATCTCCAACGTTTTCAAAGCTACGCTTCTGCTGCGTCCTCTGGTGAGAAGTTCCCCTACCTCCCCAGTGGCACCATTCAATTTAAATGACGTTTTTATCCTGCTGCTACCCTCCGCTCTTTCCTTTCCCCCCTCTTGCAGCAGGGCTCAGGTTACCCTCCCAGGACAAATATTTTCAAGCTGCTCAGTGGTGACAAGGAACTATTAACTACTCGCTCACAGGCAGTCCAGCAGCGGCTGGTTCTGCCTCCAGGGGACAAATTAAGCTCCCCATGGGTTTGTAATGCTCTAAGACCTGACGACTTGATTTATACAGTTTGCCGTACCCCGTAGGAAGCAACAGCAAACACCGAGCAGCAGGAGAATTGACAACTGAGCTGGGAAACTTAAATAAAACATATCACTTCTGGAGGGCAGGGCATCTAGGGGTCTTGCTATGGAATGCGATCAAAATGAGATCTTCTGAGCACCTTGGTGTGAACCTTGCCCACCCCCGAATGGGAAGGATGCTCCCAGACATGCCCCAATGACATCTCATGCTGTCCTCGGTAACTGCAGCTGCTGGCTGAGAAGGTGTTGCAAAAACAAAACAAAACAAAACAAAAACCACACACTGGTCGCAGCATGAGCAGCCAGGTTGGTGCCGAGCACTATGGCAGCCCCCTGCCTTTTTATCGGGTCTGTAAGGTGAAGGTTACCTGATAAAGAAGTGGTTTCAGCGCCAGCCCTGGCCGGCACAGGCCAGCTTGGATGAAGCGACGCTGGCTTCCAGCAGCTGCGGGCTGGCCCCTTGTGCTCGCTTGTCAAGGCTTTCATCAGGTTTTTATCACGGCAAAGCACTCCCCAACTTGCAATACTTGGGGAAAAACAAAAAAAGAAAAAAGCCCACCTAATGAATTTACTGAAATGTTTTATCTGAGAAGGATTTTCCTCCTCTGTTTCTTTCATTAAGGAGATCCCCGTGCAGGGCGAACTCTGAAAAGGCGACGAATAAATAGGCTCCATCGCTGGGGGACTTTGCCCTCACATCTCTGCCGCTGTACTTCCGATCTGCCACAAGATTTCTTGAAATAATTGTGTTAATACTGCTTGTTAACAGCGATTCGGAGTAGCTGTTGCCTTCAGCAGCCACTGAAGGGCAAAACCCTTCCTGGCTTTTGCCAACTTCTAAAAAAAAAAGGGTTGCTGTTCATGTGCCTACCAGTTTCCTCACAAAGACCCCATACGCCACCCGGAGAGGCTGGGGACACCCACTGAGAACTTACAGTCACTACGAACCCTGGATGCTACCCATGCACACGTGCAGGTCACGGCAGTGCGGGAGCATCAGATGAGCCTCTCCATTTCTTAAGAAATTAATTCCCCTTTCTCCCAAACTGCACACTTCAAGAAATGAGTCAAGAGAAAGCTCTAACAGTGAGCTTTAAGCAAAAAAAAATTCACTCCAAACATGAAAACAGCCCCGATAGTTAACGCCGTTAGCCATCAGGGCTTGCTGGAGAACTGGAGAGGGTTAAAACCCAAGGGCAGTGTTAGAAGCACGGAGCTGATTTCAACACCCATCATAACTGCAGGGTTATTAGAATACTATACAGAAGGATTTTAATGTACTATGGCCAGGCTTGCTGAACCTACAGATAAAATGATAAAGATTCAAAACACTCCCACTTGTCAGCTTGTTTTGCCAGAACTCTCTTATTTATCCCCTCCCAGAAACCAATTTACGGCCTCTGTGAGGTGGGGATTGGGCTCTTCTCCCAAGCACCAAGTGATAAGATGAGGGGAAATGGCCTCAATTTGCGCCAGGGGAGGTTGAGGCTGGATATCAGGAGACATTTCCTTACTGAAAGGGGTGTGCGGCATTGGAACAGGCTGCCCAGGGAAGCGGTCGAGGCACCATCCCTGGAGGTCTTTAAGAAATGCGTAGATCCGGAACTTAGCGGCACGGTTTGTGGTGGACTTCAGTACTAGGCTAAAGGCTGGACTAGGTGATCTTAGAGGTCTTTGGAGAATGATTCGATGATTCTGCGATTTCTGGTTAGACATTTGATTTAGTCCATTAGCGTGCCTATTTCCCAATGTTCTTTCTGATACAAACACGTATATGAGCTGTGTCCCCAGCACTAAGGCTTAGCAATTAAATCCCTGCCCCAACAGACTCTCAAACACCTCAGTTTGGTGTTGCACCGTGGGTTTCTCAGCTCAGTTAAGGGTCTCATCGCTTGGACTAACTCTTCACGGGGGCAGATGAGCAGGAAAGCAGTGCTTGGGACAAAACTCGCTGTTACCTGGCGAGTTAGGAGTGCTAAACCTTCGGGGCAACCCAATCGCCCCGCAGCAGGCCACAGAAATCGCTCTGGCAGCAGCCGCACCTTGCTTCCAGCTGCTCTCTTCCTCCAGGTCAGAGCATCACGCAGCACACACAGCAAGCCCAAAAGCTTGACCGTGGTTAGCCCACAGCGAGCAGCCTTCGGGCACGTCTCAGCACGGGCAGCGCTGCTGCTCGGGGCCGGGGAAGGCTGCGCTGCGTGCCCCGGCTCCAGCGCCCCGCTGGGCAAACAGCACTGCAGGGCCCCAAAACAAAAAACATGTGCAGGAAGGGGTTTCACTGGAAACTTCAGTCTTAACACGCAGGCACAAGCAAACGTGTATTTATTTACTCCCTGTTTTTGCCAGCGGAGATACAGTTTGAAAATTTAAAATCTAGCCTGCCTTGAGTGCTGCTAGGATTACTCACTTGCCATTTTAGCCAGAAACTAAATTCTCCAACATTTTTACCATTACTAGATTTTAACCAGGATCTGTCCTAGAGAAAGCACTCTGCATTTTACATTTACAGTTACAAATAAAACAAGGAGCCACAAGTATTTTAGAAACTTATAAAAGCCAGGCTGGATTACAGGGTACAGACACCTATCACAGCACACCCTTGATCCCGCAGTCGGACCAACGGATCGCCTCCCTCCACACAAAAAGCCATCAGCACTCCTCTAACAGCTTGCTGGCAACGTTCTTTGGCAGTCCAAAGAGATTTCTTAATATTTTTTAAATAATCATCACTAATACACTCCTCTCAATCTTATTTTGTAAGCATTACTCCAAAATTGTAAACAGCTTAGCTAATTCTTGCTACTCCACAGAGCTCTTCAACCGGTTTATGTAAGACGTTGTTTTAATGACACTTGATTGTAACAAGGACAAAACCATCTCCTTTTGTAATCTTCACACTAAATTTCATGCATGTATAAGTAAGGCGCATGCTAAGGTGAAAAGCTGCTACGATTCAGATGGCGCCATCCTTGCAATTTGGGTCTTGCACCTTGAAGAGCTTCTGCTAGGTAACCTCTGCCTGAAACTTAGGCTGCATGTACAGAAACTGGAATATAATTAACCTTCTATTAGCTGTGAGAAGATCATGTAAATTATGGGTTACGTGGGGTCAGGTTTTCGTTTTTTTAACCCAAACCCCTGGTTTCTGCAAAGTATGATTTTCCATACTCTCTCTCGCTGTCGTGGGGCTGCCCTTGTTTCTCCCCAGAAATCCATCTACGCATTTTTTTAAAAGGTGCATGTTTCAAATGTATTCTTGTAATTTCATTTATGAGATTTATTTCACAATTTTATTCCCTTTATCCAGGCTATCTTTTCCCTCTCCCTATTCTTACTTAACTAGCATAAGGATTGACTATTTCTACAATAAATACTCAAAGTTTTAGACCTTTTGATTGAAAAATCCTCCCCAGCTTTTGAGCTTTGGGAATTCTGGAAGCATGGTAAGGGGAAGACATTTTTTTTTTTTTTAGTATTATTGCACGGCACCAGCACTAGAAGCAAAATAGGGGATGGAGGCAAAACAGAATTCTCACCTCTCTGCAATCACACTGTTAAACACTACCCACGGGCTTTGAAAACCTAGAGGACAGTGCACAACCTGACTTTTTTGCTGTTGAACCCAAGATAAGCTAACAGAAAAAGGCATGAATGATGAACAATGTCAAAAGCAACACAGTTAACAGCCACCATATATTTTTAAGAAGTTTTTGTGGACAACAGTAAGCTTCTCAGTGTTTTAGCACACATGACTGCAAGTCTGGCAAAAATCACTGAACGGGTTTGGACAAACGCAGAGCTTCAAAACAAGTGGTAGTAGACAAGGAAATCTACCAGGACAGAACACAACGTTAGAATCTGAAATGACAGTGGGGGAAAAAAACCCTTTTGATCTGCCCCAAAGGAACACTGATAACTCGCATGAAGTTCATGCTTCCCATTTTGAACATACCAAAGTGACAGTAAATAGCGCACACAACACTGATATTCTTTAATCATTGACATGGCTGAGAAATAAGTAGATTCTCAAAAAGAATTCAGCCTATGTACTGCTCAGGACTGCAGCTTTGATGAACGGTTCGAGTTAGGCAATTTTTGTAATTAAAAAGAACAGCAGAAATAGAAAAGCAGACAGATCAAGTGGCCTGACAGACACCACAGATAAGATCAGTGGACAAAAAGCAGGGTTACTGCTCGAGCCCTGGCTCTGTGTTTAATACATTCATCTCGACTGCATCATTTACAACGTTCCTTCTGTTTCGTTGTCAATATTTGCAAAAACACCAGCCTTAGCTCCTTAGAAAGGCTCTGAAACATGCTTAGTTTACATGGTTTAAAAAAGGCCACCATAGGGATCAAAGGGAACGTTATTTAAGCAGAAATTCAGCAATCCCAAATCCAGTCAATGATAGGAACGACCACAGTTCCAGAACGCTCTCCTTTCAGTAACAAATTCACTGTAAGGCTTTAGCTCCACAGGCCCTGAAGGCCAGCATAAACCTTACGCTGCCTCTACGTGCTTCTGCCCCACGCTCGGGGAGGCACATGGGGAGCCAGATTGGGGAAGCACTCCAGCTGGAAACCAACAGAACAAACTTACGCTGATTATTTTCAGCCCAGATTTTCCTTGACTTAACTTACTGCCCGGCTGCCAGAAAACGTTTCTCTTGCCAAGGGGGATGAGAAAACAAGGACAAACGCAGTAAGAAAAGCAGCATCTTTTTTCCTGTAGCAGCAACAAGTTAATGCCAGCGTAAAGTATTGATGTAGCCGTGCACTAGGGGAGGTAAGGTGTTCGCTCCTGCCCTCTCCCTTGTGCCAAGGCAACTCTTTTGCTGGCTGGAAATTAACCTGTTTGCTAAATGATTCCGTCTTAGGAAACGCTTTCTGCTATTTACTTTTTTTTTTTTTTCTTTCCCTAAGATGGTTTCGGAGAGCTTAGGTAGACAATAGCACCATACAGCACTGCACCGGCAGACCTGAGGGAGCCTCTCTGGGAACACAGGAGTTCATTTAAACCAGATCTACTGCCAGCCTAACAGGACCAGTCCCAGAAAACAGCTTAGCTCAAAGGGGCCGATTATTCTCAAGGACAGATTTTGTAAAAGGAAAAAAAAAATCTCTATGTGCAGACAAGTATATTTTTAACTTAGCTTTAGATTTTAGAAGGTAATGTTGTTTTTCCAAGATTTTGTACCTTTTGTTTCATCCTCCTTCCACTCCCTGACACTTTTTTGTGTGTCCCAAATACGATCAATGAGAGACACGCGAACAAACATGCCAGAGAGTTTGAAATGAAACATTTAATTTACTTTTAATTTATTGTATTTTAATCACCGAAGGAACTAGTCCATGTCAGCCCCTGACAACATGCTGTAATTATTGTACTTAACTATGTAGATTTAGCTTATTTGTTTGCTGTTACTCATAACTTAGATGTTCATGGACAAGGCTTTCTGCTGGCTCATAAAGAAAAAAGCAAGAGTGCAAAAAAGTGACTGTTTCCTGCAGAAATAAAATAGTTACTGCTATGCCCTGATCTAAGTTTTATAGTCCAGATGGGAGGTCACGACACCTCTTCAGGTTCAATTTATGCTCCTCAAAGCCTTAGAAATGTTGTTACAGGCGCCAGGAATTTGCCTACAGAGCCAACTCCAGCTCCAGTGATTGCTGTTCCGGTTACGTGGAAACACCAATTTACACTTGAGTACTTTTTTGAGTGTAACTCTTGCTATAAAGTGTTTGCGGGCATTCTTGGCCTCAAATCAAACATCCCAGGCACTAAGCAGCACTGGACATGTTTGTTACATTGTTTCAGAGACGTACAAATTAATTTTACTGCCCTCTGTAAATGCCTGTTCGTGGGGCCATTTGGCAAAGAGAGATGCCAAACTGTTCCTTCAACTCTGGATCAGTTGGGCTTCTGGATGTTGCAGGCACTAAACCCCGCTCATGGTGTGAACAACGCTGCTCAGCACACCACCGAGTTGGGCTTTCCTTGGAAAGACATTGAAGAACGGTGCTTAAAGTATCAGGGAGGAAAGAAAAGTCATTTAAGAACAACAACTGCTCTGCACGCTCTTTCTAGCCAGCAGCTCCAACATCGGCACAAATGTTAATTAAAGCCAAAACCCTACAGAACTGGCCAGAAGACCTCGCAGGGCCACAGCCTCCTAACTGAGCTATGTGAGCTCAAAACAAGTGGCAAACGCCTCCAACACGTGGAAACAGAAAGGCAACGCACAAGGCTCCTGTTGCTACTGTTTGTCCTGCTGCCTGAACGCAGGTATGTAATTAAACGCAGGTATATAATTAAACATTGACACGTGCATATTAAGGGAGCTTTAGAAATGCAAAGCAGCGGCTAACACCTCACTCCCAACAAAGCCCTGTGCCATGAGACAGCCCTTGCTGTATCACCTGCCCCGGGGAGGGGAAGGAAGGAGAGTTCGGCCCTTCCCCAGCAGAAACCTTCTCTCCCCCTCCCAAGTCAAGGATGAGATACAAGGTGCCTGGACGTAAGAACAAAGCAAGCAAAACCCATCAGGAATTTACTCGTAGTACGTGTAAAAAGCAGAGCAAAAGAACAGCTGAAATACGAATCCCTAGGACCGTGCTGCGTAAGAGCAGCGAGCGGCTACGCGCACATGGAAGAGCCGGGGGTGCTGAACGCCTCCTGGTGCTGCAGCCCTTCTCAAGTGATGTATGCCGAGGGATTTCCTTCCCTAGAACCACAGGGTCGTTAGGGCTGGAAAAGACCTTCAAAATTAGGATTGGAAAAGACCTCCAGGCTCATCGGGTCCAACCACCCCCCTACCACCAGCATCACCCACTAACCACGTCCCCAGGCACCACGTCCGTCCTCTCCTTGACCACCCCCCCCCCACCCCCCCCCCCCCCCAGGGCCGGTGCCCCCCCCACCCCCCCGGGCAGCCCGTCCCGGTGCCCGAGCGCTCTCTTTCCGAGAAGCTCCGTTCACCAACGCTGCTCTCACAGCGCCTTTTTGTGCCTTCTTCTGCCCGGCGGAGCTCGGCTCGCAGGTGCCTCCACAACCCCCCCAGCCCCTTCACCCTTCAGACCGCCGCCCCGCAGCCGGGACCCACCGGCAGCTCCACGCTGACGTCCGTGCCGTCGAGCAGCGCCACCCGGCAGGTGAGCACGGCCCTCGCCTCCCCGGCGGCGGGGATGTGGGTGGCGGCGCGCTGAGCCTCCCGCAGCCGCTCCCGCTCGGCGTGCCGGCGGGCCGAGCGCCGGCCCAGCGTCCGGCGGAAGAAGCTCAGCATCGCTGCGGGAGCGTTAGTCCATGGGGGGGAAAAAAAAAAAGGGGGGGGGGGGAGGGGGGGAAAAAGGGGGAAATCGGTACCGGGCGGGGGGTGACGCGCCGCGGTCCGGCGGAGCAGCGCCCCGCGTCCCGGCGGCTCCCTGAGCCGGCCCCCGGGGGAGCCGGGGCGGGCCTCAGAAAATGGCGGAGCGCCGCGGGAGGCCCTTAAAGGGGAGAGGAGCCCGCCCAGCTCCGCCGCCCGGCCGCGCTTACGGCTCGGCTCGGCTGGGCCGTCCCGCAGCTGCCGGGGGAGGAAGGAAGGGAGATGGGGGATCCCGCTGCCGGGAGGAGAACGGAGGAGAAGCGGGGAGACGCACACCCCTTTAAGGAGGCGGAGACGGGAGCGCTCCCCCCGCCCCCAGCCAGGTGGTTGCGCCCGGCGGCGGGCGGCGGGGCGCGGCGCGGCCCATGTGCTGCCGGACGGGGGGCGGACAAATGGGGCCGGGGGAAGGGGCAGCGGCGGTGGGACCCGGCCTGCGTCCGGCCGCTGGGCGCATGGCAGCCCCCCAAGCCTCGGTGCCCCCAGCCCACCAGGAAGGGTGTGGGGGAGCTCCCTGAGGAAACCTACATCACCCTAGTCTAATTAATATGGAAAACGTGCAGTTAGCACGGAGGGTTTCAGATAGGTGCCCTCGCTCTAAACTCCTAAATTAACCACCCCAACGAAGGAGAGGGTGGTGTCTCTCATCTCCTCAACTCATCCCCTCACGAAATTTTTGCCGTGCCCCCTAAATCCTCTCATCTTCTTTTCCTACCTCTGCTTTGAACATTCCCACACTTTTTTTGGGCAGCAAACATTCATCACAATCTTCCAGCTGGCCTTTTTGTTCTTCACAGCGCTAGCCCTAGGTTTTGGCACCAGGCTCTAATCCCTACCGAGCACTGCCTGAAATCCTCACTTAAAAGTTACATACATGGCCCTGCAAAAGATGAGGAGAGTTACTCTTCCATTAGAGCAAAATTTATGGTATATATTTTCACGTAAAAAACATCAACTGATACTGTCATGCATTTTCTGTAATCAAGCAATTTCACTTCTGTTAATTTAGCATCCTCCACTAGTGCTCAGTGCAAACATACAAATCCTCTCTAAATGAAAGCAGGATTGTATTTATGGAATACAATGTCAAAAAATAAAATAAAATAAAATACAAGATGAACATTATCTGGCATCCGAACTGTATAAAAGTAGCAGAGTAAAACCATGTGTACAGCAGCAAGAAAATAAAAAAAAAAAATAAACTTTAAATTACTAAAGCACATCTTTATTTTGCAATTAAACAATTAAGATCCACAAGTAAACTATATATATATTTTCAAGTCTGTACCTAGACAACTATTTGTCAACTGAAATTAAATATATCCACAAAATATGCATAACAGCATTTTTTCACATAATAGAATGAAATTTTACTTAAGACTAAAACAAGACTTGTTAAATGTTAATTAGCATATTTATTCTGGGAACTGCTGGTTTTCGATAGAATGTTAGTGTATTGTTTTAATGGCAAGAAATTTCATTTTATCAAAATGAGGACAAATACATAAGGCCCTTTAAAGCATACAGTAGCTGCAGTGACAAAAGCTGAATTCATTTTCACATTGTCCAGTGTTGACCAATTTCAAGTTTCCATCGTTTTCAATCAGCTACCCTGGCGATTTAAGCCAAGATGTTGTGTTTTAAAGCGTCCCCCACCCCGCCATGTGCTTTTAAACAAATTTATAGGCAAAAGTCTGCTTATGGGAAGAAGCTTCCCACCCTCCCAACATTAATAAAGATACACAAGAGTTAGTCTAAACAACAAAAGCTATTCAACTCTGAGATGATTTACTTCACACTTGTCAATCATTGAGCAGTACGAAATGGAGATGAAATTTGACAACTGAAAGCCACAGCTGGAAATGCAAATTAATTACCAGAAGTAACTAGCAAAAAATATTGCCACCTCCTGATTGTTAATAATGATCTAGATAATATTCTTCCCTTTGTATTTACAGATAGTATAGCACCTGTTACAGAAAATAAAAAACCCCAAACCTTACACAAACAGCCCTGCCAAATTGACTGGTTAAAATGGGATCACTGGTAAACGAACCAAACCAAATGGAATAAAATCTGAGTACACTGGGTAAAACAAAAATCTTAGTTTTCTTACCTTAATTTTCCTGTACGATTATTACGGGTTGTTACTGTGGTGCCCCAATGTACTGAGATAATTGCACTGGGTAGTTTATAGCCTAGTCTTTGTGGATACATCCTAGTTAAAGAAAACAACAGCTTAATGTAAACTGTTTACCCCTTTCACTCATGTCTTAGGCCCCTGGCCTTGGAGTAAAAGGATGACAACTTCTTTAAACTTTGTTGTGCATTACCTTTAGTTATCAAAATTCAAATAAGTTAAGTAAAAAAAAAAATACTGATTTCCAGATAATTGATCTAATGTTAAAAATAATGCTTAGCAGAACCACTTACAGTAAACTTTGCTAATCTGCAGCTAGCTGAGAGAGATCACAGAGATAAATTTACGAGTACCCTGTAGTTTCCATTTGCGCTTTTTTTTTTTTTTTTTTTAAATGCAAGCTCTATATTCTTTTTATGACAGGAAAATTGAGGTGACGAATTATTAATATCTGTTTTCTGAAAGTCCCTCAAATACATGAGCAGTAAACCAGAAATGGTTGGAACAACAGAAATCATTCGTACCAGGGTGTAATCCAAATCATCTCTGTACAGAAACCCATTAAGCATCTCTCTCCAAACCCAATTTATTTTGTCCAATAGTTCAGTCAGTAGTAAGCATGAGATAAAGTGCTACCATTCAAACATCAAAACACTTCGAAAAAAATCACCCTTTAAAACACGTAAGCTTGCTAAATATGAAATAACACAACCAGCAAACTGTCAGCCAGTCTGTGAAACCAAAGTTCATCCTACAGCATACTAGAACAATCCAAAAAGTACATACTTTTTTTACCAAAAATGTCGGCTTTTTTTTTTGTTTGTTTTAAAGTCATATCTCCCAAAGTTTTACCAAATGAGCTCTCAATGAACAAAACATGCCAAAGTGAGCAGCTGGAGCTTGCAGCTTGTGCACCAGTTAAACTTGCAGCTGGAGAAGCCCAATGAACTGTGAAGATGCACGATTGTGCTAGCAACTAGGACAGAGGTAAAGTCCAGTGGTGACAAACTAGCCTCCTTTGCAGATTGCTAAACTAAAAAAAAATTTTTTTTCTGTTTATAACTGCTGTGAGTTAAATGAGATTGGACAAAACGGTTATATTAAAACAAACAAATCCTTTTCCCCTTGTAACAGCTTCCCAATCACCACTAACCAATCTCTGCAATTTCGTGCAAGATCCACATTTAATCAATGAATATATAAATATTTACAAGATTTTTATATTTGATCCCAGCACTAGAAGTGGCAATGGAAAAGAGCTTTTCCAGTCTTGAGACAAAAGATGGGTATTTAAATAAGAGAATATTCCCAGCCACCTGAGGACATATGTGCTATAAAAAGACTTACATAAGTGACATTAGAGGGCACCATTCCTGTACTTTGTGCTAATCCAAATATGCAGAATTTGAATACGGACCATATTCCAATTCCTCCCTTTATCCTCAGGGCTGAGGGTCTTTCAGATTGCCTGCGTAGTGGCTCTACGGTCACAACTACAGTGCGTGTATTGGACAACCTGGTTTCGCTTGGAGATTTGCAGATGGTGGATCTGTAGTTTTTCATGCTCATGCTAATTCCCTGAGCCATCAAACATCGCCCACACACCTACACAAGCATAAAAATATCACATAATTCAGCTCCACGACACACCTGGAGCTCCAGCCTCCCTATGCAAGACCTCCTCTTCTTCCCGTCTCTCTGGGCAGTGCAACTGCAGCAGCAATGCTGCACTCTGGCCCTTTCATGGGTACCACAAAGCTTTTCGGAAGCTCTCTCTGGAAAGTTGCCGGGTTCCATATCAAACACCTCATGTTCCTTAGTCTCCCAACTGCCTTCTCACCCTCTCTCTCATAGATGGTGTGCCAGCGTATAATCAGCTATACTAGATGAAGCGCTGTTGTTCTATCTGTATGGGATGTAAGCTTCCAAGACTGAACAGAAAAAATGCAGGAAAAAACTTCAGTTAACATTAAATGTAGTGTGATACAATCAAGCTCGTTTTCATAACTAGGAGAGAATATATAAAAATTAAATGCATAAAAGCAATGAGTTACTGCTTAAGACAAGTACACTACTTAAAATACCAAATGCTTCTAAGTTTAGGACAAATGAAGTCTGCAGCTCTCAGTTATCTGTTACATCTGACGCAGTATTTCTCAGAATGGATTGGCTGACAATCTGCAGGTGATTTATAAAACGATACCTGCATCTTATTTCATATTTAGCAAAGATAAAAAATGCCCCCAAAACCACACAAAGCCTTCTCTCTAGAGCCCCATGTTTTTCTACCAAAAAAACCCTTCAAATCCACTTTAAATGAGATGGTAGTGGTTGTTTTCAGTTTGAACCCAAAAGGAAAACAAAAATCTTGACATTATACATCGGCAGAAAACTGTCATAATATTGCTCTTATTTACAATGAAAACTTCATTTCTTTTTTAAAACTGGATTTGTATCATGGAAGTGTTACAAACATACTCTTTCTCCCACCCACCCAATATTTTTCCTAATCAAATGGTATGAAAATAATTATTCATAAAATCCAACAGTCATAACACTGATCACGTATAGGTCATTTTGTCTGAAAGATACATTCATGTTTGTATAGCATGAAACATACAAAAACTTCTTTAAAAAGTTTGAAGGATGATACAGATCTTCATAACCCAAAGTAAAATCTTTAGCAGTTTTGATTTTTTTTTTTTTTTTGGCCATATAAAAATATTTGAAAGGCCATTTATACCACAACCAGTAGAAACATTTGAATGAATGATGTATGGTGCAGGAAGGCTTCAGTGCTAATTCTCTTTCCCAATCGGTTTTTGGTTACCACTCTGCTTTCCAGAAGCCCAAATGCCCCTGATCAGCTGATGAGCAGTTATAAAAGAAGAGTTGCTTTGCTTCAACTTCTTTCCCAGTGCAACCAGTTAATGCACGCCAACCCATCAGCTTAAGTCAACGCAGAGGAAGATTCTGAAGAGACCTGTTATACTTGCCTGTATTTGTAATCAAAACGATAATGACAGATGACCGATAAATATCCCACACAATAATTGTGGTATAAATGGGTCTTTTGAACTCAAACTGCTTTGGCAACTTCACATTTTAAATACGTGACATCCCAACACTATGCAGTGTTGCTATAAACTTCATTTCTTGTTCCCCTCAGAGAAAAAGGGCAAATGCTATTTTCATTTACAATTTGACTACGAAGAACATTTACTTCAGTATATGAATGAATTATTTTAATTTGTAGACATTAAGTGCTGAGTTTAAAATAACCTTCCAGCTAGCTGGCATCTCAGCTAATATCATTGTATGCAAGTTAAAGCTTAAACTTTACTAAAGAAGACTTTTGTTGTTGTTGTTGCAAATGGCTTAAAATAAAACTGAGATTAAAGCTACTTTATCACTCTTTTTCAATTTGTCAGATCCAGAGATTCTTGTAAGATTCACTTTTCGCTGAGGAATAATATTGATTTAGGCATCAAATCTAGAAATATAAGTAACAAGGCCACAGGCCATCTAATATTATATTGTTTTCTAAAAATATTTAAAACTATGTTTTCCATTTGGCATTGTGGTTCATGTTTATTACTAAGTCGTAAGCCAGGATTTCACTTTGCCTGAATCCCTTTTCACTTAATATTTCATAGCTGATCTCTTTCAATGTCCATAGAACACAGTATATTATATAATATAATTCTTCAATAGTTAAAAACTTATTTAGTGTAGAACTTTCCATTTTAATTCTATGCTCTATATAGCTTATAATAAAATTTACTGGATAAACATTTTCAGGAAACCAATAAATTACTATTTTTTAAATAGAGGGCACAAAGTTATGTTGTTGCAGGGCAGTCAAAGAAGTGACTGATTATTTTTTTTTTTCTTACAGTATATTACAACGGACACCTTGCTTCTGACTTGGTTTCTTCTATACTGGAAAAACATTAACAATTGGGACATTATATATATATATATCCTTAGAGTGAGCTCAGATACTGTATCAGACAGATATTTGTAACAAATCTTCTACCTACTTAAATAAGAAGCAACCCATATCAACTGGAACAACTTTGCACAAGCAAAACAGAGGGCGACTGGGGTCATTATGGAATTAAAGTTCTGGGACAGCATTATAGTGTTCTCCTTCCTCACCCCCCACCCCCAAACAATTAGAAAAATAAAAGGCAGACCTGTACGAACATGGCTTGAAATCAACTATGAGGACTTAAAAAATAACTGGTTAGCAGATAATGGAATTAAATCACATCTGATTGTAAATTCAACTTAATTATCAGTGCTATTAAAGAATTATGTTCTAATTGAGCAAGACAGCTATTCTCAATAAAAGGATAAGAAAGTGTCAGCTTCTAATGACCTACTAGCATTTCATAGTAAGCTGCTAGTAAGTTACTAGTTGAAAGCAATGAAGGAATGTGTCAGATTTTTCACATAATTACAACACAGCAGCAAACGATGCTCATTCATTAAGTTGGCAGACGTGCTTTTGCTACTGAGTGTAGCACACAGGTACTTGTATAAGGAAAGAGGGAACGGTATTTCCATGACCCCTTGCAGTAACATATTCCAAGCACCAAGGGCTGTTTTTAAAATCTGAACCCATTAAGATAAATACGACAGGACAAGACCACCCCCCACAGAATCATGAGTGCCTTTCACTGGATGTACGCTGTAAGTCTCAAGGCACTTAAGGGGTTAAGACAATGCATGCACTAGTTCCCATCACGTAATCTTAAGTCACATGAATCAGAATACACCAGTGTATGACACACAAGCTGTGTCAAAGAAATGCTGTTTATTTTTTTTAATTTTTATTATTGTTTTCTTTTTTTTTTTCCTCTTTTTTTTTTTCTTTTTACAAGATGCTGGTAAGTGGGCATTATGCAGCTACTGCTGGGTTAACACAGATGCCAGCTTTCCTCTAACAACCAGCTGGTCTCTAATAAGGGCGTAGGACAGTGTGCTGCATCAGTAGGCAGTGTGTATCTATCTAGTATCGGCAATATTGCTAATGTTGTAAAAAAAACAAAACAGTGAGAGTCTGTACATAGTAAATAAACCTAGCACTGGAGAAAGACCATGGCTTAGTGTATTTTTTCATTTGTTTTCCATTTTTAAGAGACATGGGTGTAAAACAAAGTGAAATAATTCCAAGCCTTGTTTGTAGCAATTCAACCAGAAGCGCAGTATATGGCACTACAATGAAATATCGTAGATTACCCTGAACACGATTAGTTCTTTCAGTTTGTGGTTTGTTCGGAGCAAAGCACGAAAATAAAGTCTTCAAACAGATGAAGGTTAGAAGAGTTTCAGAGACTGATTTTGTTTCAACATAAAGTGCAACAGTGCTGAAGTTTTCAAAGTCCTTTGTGAATTCTTTGCCGTACTTCACTATCACTTCCTGCAAGCAGTATTATGGCACAAAGAATGCTGCCAGTTCATTATACAGAGGACAGGATTCCTCAATTGATATCCTAGGGTTTTTGCTCTTTATTTATGTGGTGATGCTTGTAAAGGTTTAATAAATCCTTCTTCGTACACCTTCAAAATAGCTTCACATACAAATCTGTATTGACTCTGAAAAGGAAAGCAGATTCAATTAATTGAAAAGAAACAGCCTTGAGACATGTCCTTTGGAAGCAGGAAAGGTCTCTAGTATTTCCAACCCTATTTCCTTAATGGTCTGAGAACTGTGCTTCAAAGTTAGTTTAGAAAACACAAAACAATAGAAACAGTGTATTAGAACTTGAGAAACTTCTTGTTTCTCGACAGGAGTGGAATGAATAGCACTTTGAAATATATAACTGAAGTCACACCCACAACACCAGTCCTGTTCTTATAACATCACTTCTTCAGTAATTTTCTACCCTTCATTTCATTACTGAAATTTCACTGACCTAACCTTTCCATGCACTTGGCATTTAGAAGCTACAGCAGCACCTGTAGCTAGCACTATCAACTTCTAAAGCACTTCTTCATACTTACATTAATTCTGCCATGTTACTGGCATCTCTCAGAATTTGAGGAAAAAAGTGTTTCATGTTGAAAAAAACAAAACCCAATTTCTTAACACTGTATAATGTCTAACTCTACACACATTCAAGTTGAGCACCAGCATATGTAGAGGCCACTAATACCTCGTTTTAAACAAATATTAGTTAAAAAACAACAGCAACCAAATTCAAATAAGACAAAAATAAAAGAAAATAAAAATCATTGTTTTGTAAAGCACCACAACTAACAATGAATACTGCATATAGCATATACGCTAGTCAGAAACCTAGCATTCCTATCTTTTTCATGTCTTGGGATATCCCTATCTACACAGTAATTGTTGACGTCTGGTCTTAGATGGGCACAGTAACAGATTTAGTAATAGAATTATTATATATTGTATTGTTGCATATATATTAATACATTTGAATTCATACTTATTTGTGGAGCATATGCATTCTGCCTCCAGTGCTCCCCAACGGAGCTTTTCCAAACTCTCTTCCTATAGTAAGCATACAGGGGAATCATGCATGGGGCCATCTTGCGGACATTAAGTGAATCTTTCAGGATATACAAAATCAGGAATAGACATCATAAGGAGAAATTATGATAGATAATGTTTATTATCCCCCCTCATTCTGATGCAGTGAAACGCATTTGTGTTCCACTGCAGATAGAACATGCTCATTTTTTTGAATAGAAAAATGAAAAAAAAAGATATTCAGCACATTCTGGGGAAAAAAATAGTTAGAACCCTTACCCCTGTACCTCCCCCCTTTACTAATAAAAGTCTCTTCCTCTCTATGTATGCTATAGAGATGTACAAACTCATACTGTATCACCATCACATACAGCAAGAGCCATCCTTTATTGTTTTTCATATATCATCATTTTCCTCATCCTTCCCGTCCCAGCGGAATAACACTTTTATTTTTATAAATTTTATTTATTTTTGTGGAAATGAATACTGGACAGCAGCATTGAACTACAGATGACCTAGAAATGGAGGCTTATATTATTTTTTTTAGTCTGAATACCTTCTGAAGAACATAAAAGGTTTCTTCAAATTTAGGTGAAGGAACAGCAACAGGAACACTGACATTACTACAACGGATAACTAGCTGCAGGTAATTATGGCAGAGATTTGACACTGGATCTAGTGCCTTTTTTCCTTCAAAATACTTTCCCTTTAAATACAGCGAGTAAAAACTATACAACTGAATGTTGATTCAAATAAACAAACTGAAACTGGTCAAAAAATGGAACAACCAAGACTTCAGGCCTTTCTTTGAAAGGCAACACAACTCAGTATTTTGACCCTTTTTACATACTTTGTAAAAATGTAATGCAAACAGCTCAGAGATAAGCAACACCTGACTGACACAAATAAAAAGGTTCTAAATCTGTTCTAAAACCCTTCTAATCCTTTTATAGTTCAGAAATATAACATATGAAAGAAACATAGCAATTATCTCAAAAACAAACAAACATCATCAATCCAGGGAAAGTTCCAGCATCTTAAGATACTTGAACTGTAAAGAGAGCACCAGAAGAATTCCAGAAGCAAGTTACCTTTTTTAAAAATAAATTATTTTGATATATCTGGGATCAGCTTTAATAATTCTGTTTTTAAAATATAATTTCTTTGATTATTTTCCCCTTACTAAAGTCATTACGGGACAGTGTGAAATTTTGTTTTCACTATTACTAGCGTAACAAGATCACCGAATTGCATCACTGAAGGTTTTTTCTTGCATGTCTTAGATCTTTCTGTGTTAGCCTTTTATATTATTCCCATTTTTAACTTTTAGAATTATGCTCCTGCCTTCTCTACTGAGCAATTTGTACACTACTGAAAATTGGCCCTTTTTGACATTAACTGCCAGACAACCCTGAAAAAGCCGCTGCTTTTCCCCAAGTTGTTTTTGTAGAAATTTAAAGACTTGCTCTTTTCCAATAACTAGAGCAATTTATTTCTGTCTGGAGCCAAGGCTGCAGCTACACTGGGTAAAGACACCTTCTTTGAAAAACGATAAACAGCAAGTATATTAAAATATGTTTAATGATACAACTAAATAATATGAAATTATTCTTCTACAACACAGAAAAACAAGTCTGATACTCACAGGTGTTTGGATCATCATGGCCCTTTGATCTCTCATAGTTCTTACAATATCTAATGGATAAACAGGCTGATTGCACTCAATGAGACACATTGCTGTCTCCATAGTGATGAGAACTCCTGTCCGTCCAATCCCAGCACTGTAAAAACAACAAAAAATAAAGTATCTGAAAGACAGTTCACATTTAAAGGCCACGTTTTCCTAAATGGTGTATAAACCACCCCACCAAACTTAAGACCTCCCTTCTCAAGGATTCTCATGATTGAGCTTTACGATAACAGGGGTTAGACAGATTGGGTGTCACTGGAAGCTTCCATCCTGCCTGAAAAGAGCAGAAGGCAGTGCAGAACTGTCAATCCTCTTCAGAGAATTGACAGTTCTTAACCTAGCTTTTAACTAACAGAATCTACAAATATATTTATTCATTCAAAATATTGTTTTGCAGTTTTAAAATAGAAACCTAATGTTCCTTCATACTTGAATATAAAACCAAATCCGTTTTTTCAGACATCACCATTATCTCAACTCATACAATTATTATTTGTCAGTAAATTAAAGTTTGCTTCTAAATTAATTAGTTAATATAAACATTGTCTTTGAAGCTTAATTGTTCTGATTCTGAAGCATAATTTCAGATTAAATCCAGCCAAACTACTACTTTAAGTTTTTGTCCAGAAGGTGGCATCAAAGCTACTACATATTTCAGTGATGTCATGAAACTTTCATGACAAGATGTAAATTTACTGGTTATATAAAACTACTCCACAACATTTTACACCTCTAGAATTTATACATACAGAATTTGTATGCAGAATAGACCATGAAATGCAAGCAGGAATGGTATTTGTCAAAGAATCTTTAACAATTCATTTTACAATGTCAAAAGATCCAGATAAGGGCAACAACAAGGATGGAAAGTATGATACAGTTTCCATATGATAAATATCAGGTGAGCTAAGACTCTTCAGCTTGGGAAAAGAAACCATTGCTTGATGGAGTGGAACACTGATACTTAACAGAAGACAAGAAAATCACGAATGGCAGGAACAGGGTGGGTGGCTCACCATCTCTTACGGAACAAGAATTAGAAACTGTTCAGCTAAACTGTTAGAAGCCTTGTTAAAGTAAAAACAAACAAACAAAAAAGTTTAGATACAAATTTGCAGAACTTGCCAAAGGACAGGAATGCAGGAATTCAAGAACTCAGAAACAAGAACAGAAATGTCCTTGGAAAAGAAAGGCACTGGAGCTGCTACACAGACAAACGTAACAGGTTCAGTAATTTCTTTAACTTGAAATGAGTTGGAAGCTGGGCAAGTTACATGGCACAAGCACCATAAAACCTTGCTTGGTTCTTAATTTTCCTGAAGCATCTATTTAAGATCAATGGTCCAAACAGAACAGAGTACATTCAGCCTGATTTTGAATAACATTTCTTTCTTAAAGTACATTCTGTGCTACACCTTTTTTCCTTTAAAGGCTACTGAGAAAGGTGCCATGGAAATAAAATGCTTACAGTTAAGATTCACTCACTTCTGAAGTTTCTCATCTCAGTACTCTTCTACAATGGCAAATCTCAAAAAAACACTAATTTAGAAGCAAGTCACCAATTTTTACAGGGAATAAAGATTGTTACACCAGAGTGTCCTTTCATCAGCGCTGTGTTCAGGCTATATGGATTATAAATTGTTTAACCACTCTCAGTTCAGTCAAAAAACTTGTCAGTAGCACTGAGAACTAAATGTAATCAGAGAAGCAATAGCGACGAACACAACTTGAAAACAAGTGTTATAAAGTAGCTCAACATAACAAAACCCTTCCCTATTCTTCGGATTTTTGTTGCTTTACAATCTTTTTTTTTTTTTTTTTTTTTTCATTTTAAACTACTGTTGTATGATAGAGGAGTCTTCTCTATTAGGTACTTGGATTGCCCATACTAAAACTGGTGCCTCAGGTCTAAAACCGAACTTCACCATTTTGGTGCTGTAATGTCTAGTCCCCTTATACTGAGCAGCTAGTAAAAATAGCATGCCAACACCATGCGGAAGAACCCCTGGGCTCCTTCAGCTTGACCTCGCTAGTGAAATTCAGTTATATTTCCCAACAGCCATCAAGTTAGGTCAATTAAGTAAATTATGCCAAACTGTGGTATTCTCTCCTTTTTTTCTGAGAGACATGAAACTGTTTTAAATGTTGATACTGAAATTATCAGAGTGGAGCCAGTTTGATACCTCACTGAGAGGAACGAAATTGTTCCTGAACTCCAGTGTCTCTGTAGACTTGCACACTTTGTACTGTGTTAATGAAACTATTTGTTCAGAACCATATCAACCGAAATATAGCAATAATGAAGTTGAAGAAAAATATCATTTTGAGACACTGGAATTCTAGCAGTGCCAATTGGTTTTCCCTAATTCAGAAGATTTACCCTGACCAACACAAAGCAGAAAAGACAGCCAAACCAATTAAATACAATTTCTGATACACAAAGTCATAAAAAAGTAGTCATCTTAAGCAAGCTTCCTAGGTATCTTTCACCATCTACTTGAATTACATAGACCACTAGCACAAGCATTTAACTTAAACAAATCAATCCCCACCCAGATTCATGGATGTAGATACCCAAAATTCTGCTTATTGAAAGTGATTACAACTTTAAGAAAAACGAACTGTTTAATTTAAAGGTTGAGTTCTCCTGTAATCTGCGGATACAGTTAAATGTTTATTTGAACAACAAAGCACAGAAATACTATTTGATAATAAACAAGTTCGATTTTGTGATTTAGCAAAATTGGAGGGGAAAAAAAAGGGATACCTGCAATGAACAACAACAGGTTCTTCTCTGCCAGCCCGCTTCTTCCGCACTAGACACACAAAATCTAGGAAATCACTGGAATCATCAGGAACCCCATGATCAGGCCATGCTATATACTGAATTTGGGTCAGTTGGCGGCTTTCCTCTTTCTAAACAGAAACGTAAGATTTATTGAAGGGTAACTCAGGTTCCATGGAGGGGAAAACAAACAAATAAATAAAAATCAATGGTACATTTACATCAACTTGTGCCTATAATAGATGTAGCTTCTGGAAACTTTCAGTTGTCAATTTTTGCTCATTGTGGATTTTACAATTACATTTTTTTTGTTAAAAACAAAAACGGCAGGTTAGAAAATGGCACTCCATGTAATAGTAAAAACAGTTCAAGGATACAAACAGTCTATCTAAACACCAGACGTACAAGAAGGTAGCCAAATCTTTAACAAAACAAATTTAGCAGAAAGAGGTACCATCTTACTAGATCAAATGGCAGCACAGGAATAGAGAGAGGGGAAGACAGGACTTCCAGGCATGAAAGCCTTCTTTCAGACTTTGTGTGAACGCCAGTATTGTGTTGGATTTAACTGCACCTCTAATTTTATCCAGCTTACTTCACAAGATGCAGAATGACTTGGTTTTCCACTCCCACCCCCTCGCTCGAATGTCACAAACATATCACATGCCTCTGGTGAGCGAAGGGGGCAGGCCGTACAATCGGAGTAAAAGAAGCATTTCAAAGAACAGAAGTTACAGTACGTTAAATAACCCTTTGGCATGGAATCATTTACAGAGCTTCCACTACTGATAATAAATGAGCAATTGTCTCAACAGCATACAGGAAAGGAATTTTAACTGCAAATTGACTAAAAGGAAGTTCTATAAAACTGACATCTCATCTGGAAATCCATGCAGTGAGAGAGAAGTACATGAACTACAGATAACCATTTCCAAACATTTCTGAGACTGAAATGCGAACTGGCGAAGCTCTGGAAACTACATATTCCCTCAAACTCCATGCTATTCATGTTTAATCTGGGAGGTCCTGGTTTACATCTCATTGCTGATCCCAATTCATGCTTCTCTCAGCAGGATTTATCTTCCATCTACCTGCACACAATCTCCAAGATGGAATTATAAAGAACCGTTTGCCACCAAAAAGGTGGATTTTCAGTAGCAATACTCAAACACTGCTTCTGTTTGATGTTTTGAAAGCATCAAGGGAATAACAAGTTTCTCAACTTTTACTCTTTTTCATTGTCCAGGTCTTGAAAGATGGCAATAAAAGTCTTTAAGACAAATAATACATCTTTTATGTGATTCTAAACCAATTACTATTATTATGGAAACCAAATCCTTGTGATATTTTGCTTATAAATGGTTATCATGCTAACAGCAGAACTTATACAAAGTAAAAACATTGCAATAAGACTAGTTTTCTAAAGGTTTCTAGAAATAAACAGTTCTATTCACATGGATATGTCATCAAGATTTTAAAAAGCCTGATTAGGTAGTTTCAGATAGTCTGTGAGGATCCCACAGATTAATACTTCATATGCATACATATGTGTGTGTGTATATATATATACATATATATATATATATAAAATGATTTTACCTCCAGATTAGTCAATGTCATTTCTCGAAACACATAAGCAGGATTTCCTTCTTCTGAATGGCAGGTAATCTGGAAATTCCCATATGATGAGCTTCCTGATGGCTCTGGCCAGTATTGATGGCATTTAACCTGAAGTCAACACATTTTTAAAGATGTTTGTGTTTAAATTCAGAATATTATTTTCAATCTCTCTAGTTGCTTATTCCTTTGTTCAGTAAATAATATTTTGATCACTTTGTAATTACTATTAGTTTACTTACCAAATAGACTGTGCTACTTAATTAACTACAGATCAAATAATGTGCCGCAGAGCACCAACTCAGTGCTAGTGTAAATTGATGCCTTTATCTTTAGCTAGAATTTGTTTTTAAATTGTATTTATAAAATATTTCATCTTAATACTTGAGTGACAAAAGCGCTGCTTTATAAATATTTCTGACCTCTAAAAACTTAACGTAATCTTCTTAAAGCACATGTATATGGGAAAAGAACATATGAAAAAAAGAAAGGAGATAAGCAACAAAAAAGCTGCTAAACCAATTCAGAAATGAGGGGAATGCAGATGGTGGGCTCCAAAGACTCTTGATAAAGTCACCAGTGCGAATGAAAACTCTAAAAACTAAGATTTTTAGATATATTGCTTAACGGCCTAATTATAGAGGTCATTTCAGCTCAAGTGTACTTTTGTTTTTCCAACCCACCTGGCGATTCTTTAAGAGCAGCCAGATTTGCAGACTTCCTGCTCCACTGAGACATCCCGGCATGCAGTGGGATAGTGATGTCAGTAGCCTCATGATCAGCTTTAGAGCAGGGAGTCTGCCTATGGGTATAAGACAGATAAGTCCTTTTACTTAATTATTTAGCAGCTCTCCAAAGAGCTCCACAAATATCATTATTGAGTGGGGTGGGGAAACCTCAGAACTGCTATTGCAAGTCTGTTTGTAGCAGATTTGTAAAGAAAATTCAAATTAAAAGGGCACTTGTACTGAAATTCCCTCTAATCATATTTATTTGGGAGCAGGCAGCATCACGCTAATGTTGAGTCACTGAAAAAAAGTTTAAAAACACCGCAACTCCCCTTCAATTATTTTAATTACATTTAGAGGCCTGACCTCCCAACAAATACATGGTTATTACTAAGTTACAATATATACAGACAGCTGAAATATAGTCTGAGTTGATCGGAACACCCACAATGTTCCATAAATCCATCTTCAAAAGAAATCCTGAATTATGAGAAATTCCACTAAACTATTATTCTAGTATGTCATTTCTGTCCACACACTCAATCATCCAGTGCTACTGTGAATGCTCCAGACCTGATAACTCTGGAACTAAACCATTTGTATGACTAGATTTTATTGTTTTGCTTGTCTCCAAAGGACAAAGCTGCACAACAAATGAAGCTAATAAAGAAAAACTATTGCTTTAAAAAAAAAAAAGCCTTTGACAACACCACGAACAATTATTTTCAGCAATTCATAAGTCTCTACTTCTGCAAGTTTTTGTATGAAAAAGACTGAAAGGACAATGATTTTTTCACACAATTAAACAAATGTTCATAGCCTCAGAAGAACATTTTATGAAGAATTTTATATTTCAAGTTTATCAAGGATTCTCTTAAAGACAGCCATCCAGGCACGTTATCTCAACACTACAAAGCTACTTTAGGCTGCCTTAAAAATTTATCTCTACATATCAAAGAACTAATTACAAGAACTGATTCCATTTTTTGGAGTTTCATCATTTGAAGATTAGAGAAAAGAAGACTCATGAAAGTAAATTCTAGTTTGACAAGAGTCAAACCAATAAGCCAAAAATATTTTAAGAAATACATGGGGACTTAAATGTATTTCAGCACTGAACAGAGTTTTAATATTAGCTACACTAAGAATATCAAAAGGTTTAAAATGTAAGATTCATCACTACAACAGTAGTGAGAATGCACTGCCCTTATGAAAACAGTTGCACTACCTGTTGTAACAGTATCTTCCTCGGATCTTTTAAATGGCAATCATCAACAGATTTTGTTATGTAAGTGGTATTTAAGAAAATCTTGTACTTACTCTACCCCGTTCAACTTGAGTTGTTAACATTACAACCATAGATGAGCCTTGTTCCCAAGTCATCTGCCAAAAATCAGGACAAGTGTTTGGCAATGGACCTTGACAAGCAATGTACTGGTTTATTATAGTGGAAGAAGGGATTTCCATCTAAGAGAAGATAAAATCATTATTTTAATTCTTGCATTCACCATGAGAATGAATTTCTGTTAGTTACACATCAGACAATGTTTAGTGACTAACAGATAAAAAAGCAACATTACATGAATTCTATTTACTGCAGCTTAGTCACTACTGCCTCATTAGTAATCCAAAAAGAATAGTGTGTTCCTCTGGTAAAGGGCTACTTTCTCCTAGTTTTTTTTTTTTTTTTTTGCTTGTTTCTTTTATAAAATTACCTGCCACAAAGTATAGCAATTAAGCAAACCTCCAGTAAATTTCAAACCATTTTATTACAGGCTTACCCAGACAATCTAGCCTCGACTAGATTCACATGAATTTTTTTTTTCACTTGAGTTCTCCGTTGCAAAACTGCAAAATTACTTAATGTCAGAAACTATTTTTAAAAACAGTACTCACATTTATGTAATTTGCATTGATGTAATCTTCATTACTTTTTAAAATAACCCGTGTAGCATCATCTGAAAAAAATTTTAGAAAGATGTTACTTATTTACTAACCAGGGTAAAATACTTTTAGAACACAAATACACACACATACTTACAAGGCGAAATGTCTCTGTATCTATTTTTGGAAATGTTTTGAGGTAATCTGGCACAAGACATTGTCATTCCAGGTTTTTTCCTATACAATTGCTAAAGACAAAAAAGATGGCCAAGACCACAGGAGATAAAAAATACCTGTTAGTATATGCATAGAGATACTTTTTATAACATAAATTACTGAACAAAGATTGTTTCAACAAATATGGAAATACTTTTTATAAGAAAGCCCTATGAAATATTCTATGGGATCGTTTAAAATAATCGAGACATCATCACCATTTGGTTAAAGACAAACTGACTCTTAAATTTCCGGCTTCCATAAGATCACTAATCCAGTGAAGTCAGTATTATATAATGTTAAGGGAATTGACAGATACTGACATTCCACATGGTGGTTTAGGGCAAGCAGATGGTGTTGTGTATAGCTCTCTACCTACAATGAAGTTGTTTCAGAGCTTTTTTTGTTTTGTCAGATATCTTCCTGCATTTCATTAGGTATACAGTGAATCCTGGGCTACCTTGTGCTTTTCTTGCACAGTATCTCCTTTGAGCGGTTTCTGTCCTGTCATGCCTTAGTCATTCACTGCCATAACCATTGTGCTGCAAACAGTACCGGTGATATCATCCAGGTTCAATAAAAAGCACTTAAACTTAAAATCTGAATTATTTAAATAATTTGTTTTAAAGTGAACTCCTAAGTGAATTGATAGAGAACCAGAGTAAGAGATGTGGCAAGTAGAGCTTTTAAATCACTTTTCAACCAGAGAACACAACCTTTCACTTGTCCTCCCAGCATAAAACATGGTGACTACACACATTCCATGCACAAGTTTGACATCCTATGGTAATGAAACAGCTAAATGAAGACCTGGGAGTTATGCATCAGTACACCCATACGTTTCTTGACCCAAACACACACACCAAAGCCATTTATGTAACACTGTTACAAAACCGTACAAAAACTGTCCCTGGAAGAGCTCCCAGTCTAAACCTATGCAGTATAACATACAAGGTACACATACTGCAAAATATAGGTACTATTCTATGTATAAAATAAATACATTTTACCACCAGAAGTCTCAAATAGTATGTTTTATAAATATACATTGTGATACATAACCTTAGGTCTCTGGTGAGGCATTCACACTGCTGTGTTTTACAAATTACTGCTTCTTGCTTTAAGTCACTTGACCTCATGCATTAACGAAGATGGAGTATCATCAGAACACAAGTTAGTGCTAAAGAAAGACTATAGCTATCAGCAGCTATGGACACCAAAAGAAATGCACTGTTCTTTTCAAATATGCCAAAAAATTAACTATTTATAAAGTAATGTTACACATTCTTAATAGGGCTGTATTTTCCATTGGTAATTTTATATTCCCTCATTGAAATAGAACATAAAATGTCAACAGTTCAGCTGTCATTCAGCTCCTACATTAACTTTGATTAGTAATGAAGGTCTGAGTACAGAACACAAATTTTTGGTATGGATTTTTGTCATCACCACTATAAAAGTTTATTAAAATAGGCCCCTGATAACCATAAAAAGTTGCAAGCAATCAATAAGGCTATTTAAAACTGAAACAACATTTAGAAATAGTATTGGATTGGTTATTCTATGCCATAACTTTGGACATGTAGTGTTTCCTCTACAGGACTTTTTTTAATTCTTTCTTTTGAGTGTTAAGTCAATTGTTGTACTCAAAATTGCTGATGGTACTGAAATTTAAGTGAAGTTTTCTGTTTTAAATGATTACTATCCCAAAAGACTTGAAACTTGCGCACAACTACAGGTGACAGTACTCACATCAAACTGAGCCAGAACAGTTCCAGTGATAAGCCCCTCTGCTAGCTGAATCATGGATTCCCTCAGAGCATTATCATCTTGATGGACACCATCGAGTGGAGATTTCTCAGGGATGTACTGGAAGTCAGGCTCGCTCTCCAGCTTCTCTTCCACAACATCATAGACAGCTACAAAAAATAAAAGTATGAAGGCTCTAACCAGACATGCTGTTTGGCAAGTAAAGTTAACTTTAAGTCACTTATTTAAATCAACTAAAAAGGCATTTCTCCTGTAGAAAAATCCACATTTATTAACGCATTGATTTTAATCCTCATCATCAAGGGCAAGTAGCCTTTACTGATTACTAGCACCCATGACAAAGCTATTTTTGGCTTTAATAGTCATTTTAAGCAAAAGCACATTTTGATCAAACCTCACGTTAGGCCCTACCTTGTCTGGTGTACTCCCTAATCTCAAATTCCCACATCATGCCTCTGAAGGCACTAAGGTACATTTACATTTTTACTTTTATTTCATTTTGTACTGATTTGTTCTTTCAGGCTTTGGTGATTAGGGCAAGACATGCAGACCACCAGAGAAAATGGCACTAATATATGCCATTATAACACTATCAATGCTGTATGTGTGCCCTACCTATAAACAAACTGAAAAATAACATGCATCATCTACTATACATAACAAACATGCTGTTAGAAAGCCTCTCTTTAGTTGAAAATTGCATGATCACGAAGGAGGAAACTAGCAGCTCCTCACTTCTACAACTCAAATGTTTTTATCCAGATCACAAAGATGATCAACACATAAGGGGATACCAATTTAGTAACTTGTAAACAAACAAACAATTTTATATGAAAAAGAAAGTAAACAAAAACCGCAAGAAAGCTTGCACACAGAACGTGAGCATAAATAGGAAGCATGAATCAGTGAATACAGGAAATATTGTTTATGAGGTGTTTGACATATTCTCCTAAAGTAATTTCAATTATTCTGATTGAACATGATTTTTCATTTTCCTTTCCTGTGCAACTGTATTATAATTGGGATGTAGAGCAGAATTAACTCCAGTGACCATCTGCTGGCAATACTTCAACAGTTTACGTCATGAGTATATTGCAAACACTGTTATTGCAACTGCATTTTTAGCACTTTCTGCATCAAGTAGAAATGTTACCAGTCATTTTGAATTGTTTTTAAAACACATGGGAGGATTTTGCATATATGGAACTCCAAAGGCTTCCAAACACTTGGTTCTTGTTTGTGTTTTTCTTTTTCTTCAACGGAATTACAGTAACCTCAGAAACTGCATTCAATATACGGATGGTTTTCTGGACTTTTTTTCCTTAATCAATGAGAGTGAGAACAAAATTTACTTCAACTCTCTGTTAGAAATACGCGATCTCTGGCTTCCCTATTCATTCCCAATACCTAGTTCTGAACAGTTCCTTAGAGCATGGGATCAATTAAGATTTATACAATAGGCTGTATTGGTGCAAGTCCTTTTCAAGGAAGGGAGTTACTTCTTAAAAGATAAGCATTCCATCAGAGGACAAAAAATTAAGATTAGAAAATAAAGACAAGGTGTTTTCTGATTTATTTATATAATTTTTTCATTATGTACAAATTACTTACCATTGGGTCGAACTAGGAGCACAAGTTCCCCTGAGTGTCTCTCACAGCTAGCTTTAATAAACATAACAACTTGATCGTGGGTATGTTCTGCTATATCCCTGCCGTTGATCAGTACAACCTGGTCTCCTTCATTCAAACGAGGGACACAAAGATCAGCCTGAAACACATAGAAAAATGAAATCTGTAAAATGAGGCATTTCCAACTTGTCACCTTAAAATAGCAACTGAAAGTAACTACACTCTGGGACTTGAATCCTAACAGCCAAGTTGCTATGGTTGCTGCATTGTATTCAAATGATAAATCTGAGTGTTGCTCAATATATGAGACAGTGCCATTCATATGAACAAACCTATTTGTCACTGGGAGGTGACTGTCATTGTCATGTCTTTCAGCAGCTGTTACTCCACTCCTCTGGTTGAAGTAGAAAGCTTGGCTGAGCTTCTCTGTTTCAACCACATTTTGTACAGGCAACTAAAAAGCAGAATGTTCTTATCTTTGAAGGGAAGGGAGTAATTGTCTAAATCAATTTCAGAGGCTTAAATACTTCAGGTATGAAACATTACAATTGTAACAACAAGAGTAAGACAATAACCAAAGACAATGCATAAGTCTAAGTAATCCCAGAAAGAAGAATAAAAATAATTATTATACCACAGTTCAACCATGGTTGCAAAAATGAAAGTGCACATGCCATCACCAATTATCTTTTCCTTGGAGACTAGCTATTTAAAGCTTTTAGCCAAAATTATTTATATTATTAAATATTTTAGAGATAATAATTTACATGGATAAGGACATTGTTCTTACCACAGATCTCAACAGGAAAAAAATGGGAAAAAAATGCTGTATTTCTTAACTGTTAGCAAAGAAATGGTTCGCTCTACTGTAAAAGGTAGAAACAGAGCTGACTTCAGTCAGCTGAATACCAGGTCAGTATTTCTGGCAATTAACTGACAAAATATTGTGCCTAGTTTGAAGACACTATTGATAGTCACTAAACACCACTAACAACAGACAATCAGACCTAATGAATGATTCATGATGTCTGATTTTAATCTAAGTCTTGGCTTTATTCAGCTACATCTGTCACTAAAGTAAGAGGTGTTTGCTATTTTAGTTGTTTTTAAGAGAATAGAAGACTCCATATAAATTAGATTAAATTGTATGAATTCCCATATTAAAAAATAATCAAGTAAATGTAGTTTTAGGATGACAGCTCAAGAAACAATGCATACTGAACATCTGAAAATCTGTAATTTTCAGGAACTAGATCTTGTTTCATTAAAAAATATTTTTGAGGATTGAACTTTTTTTCACCAGTGTTATATAGCCCCATCAAATCCTTTCTGCAAATCATTCGCTCTCTTAGGATAATGTCAGCACAGGCTTGTTTCATAGGCAGCTAAGAAAAAGGTACTAGTTTTGAGCACATACTTCAAGCTACACAGATATCTCAAACAGCTTGATTTTTGATAACTTACAGGTGTTCCTGGAGCTACCCTGGACACTATTACGGGCATCTTCTGATCATATCCACCCTTTAAAAATAAATTACATAAGTCATAAACCATAAACATCAGAAAAACAACTTAACAGACACAAAAGGAATAGTTACTGTACCTTGACATTGAAGCCAAACCTTCCATTTTCATCCGGTTTCATTCTGATCATAACAAGATTGTCATGGGGGATACCACCATTGGGCTAGTAAAAACAAAAAATATATATTACTTGTTCACAGTTATTATAGCCTTCGTGGATATTGTATACAATAATTTTGCATTTTCCTAATTAAGAAATTGCTACTGGACACACATGAAAACATCAATAAGGCAAATGTCTTATCTCATAAGTTTTACATAGAAGGAAAAACAATTATACACTTAAAGTCTTGGATGTAATTAAGTTAAAATTGTGTTCTGTCAAAGGAAGCTCAAAGTAAGAAATGGCACTAAAACAGACTAATTGGCTTCAAGCAGTCTTAAGAGAAAAAAATTACCGATCTGAAACATTTTAAATTATTTTAATTTAGACTGCAGTAAAGAGCCCACAGTAAGAATGTAACATGATAAAAAATGAGGTAAGTTAATACACACTTTTTTCCCCCCTATTAACTGCAGTATGGTAGCAGTAAGCTGCAACAAGTTTGGCAACAAAACCTTGGTTCCATATCTCGTCCTATTTTGTGTGTAATGTAGTATAAGTTCTGTCAAGCTCTGACAATTCGAATAGTTTATTTATTTATTTATTTATTATTATTATTCTGATCAGAACAACATTGTCACAGGAACCACCAACAAACTGGGGAATACTAGATACTTTTGTAATCTGGCAAAATCAACTTATTGCCATTGAAATAAATTTTAGTTTGGTCCACATTAATATTAATTTCACAGGCTGAATATCACCTAGTATATACATGGTGAGGATGTGAAGTACTATTAAAGAAATTTACTTCAACGATGTTTTTAATGTTACCAAATATAGCCCAAAGCATAAGAGTCATATTCAGAAAGGAAGAAAAAAATCCATTTATTAAAGGAAATCAAATGTTCCTATTAGGTATGAAAGTTCAAAACGCACAGGTTCAATAGGTAAAAAGGCTGCTAAACTTGGCTCGTAAGAACTGGAAAAAAAACCATAAAAAGACAACTCAGCGTCACATGTTTTAAGCTCCTGATTAAAGCCAAACCACCCCCACCCCACCACAACCACATTCATAGTAGTGAAAAGGTGAAAACTTTGGGGAAGGAGAGGAGAGTAAACGTAAGAGTAAGCAAACGATATGTTGATGAGAAGGAAGGGAGCATATAGTTTTTGCCGACGTTCACTGGCACAGGAGACCAGGCGAATGTTCCTGGGCAGGATGAACAATAAGCAAGGGCTCACATGCAGAGTTTGGCAAGTTCTGTGCCACTCCTTTCCCCAGATTTAAAAAAAAAAAAAAAAAAAAAAAAAAGGGCTAATTATTTCCTACTCTAACAGGCAATTTTGAAGAGTAGTTTATAATGAAAAACCCAAAGAGAGCGCTGTATATCATCATTAACTTGTCCTGACTGCAGAAACTCCTGGCCACACCTGTTTTCAAATACTTCTGGACATTCTGACTGGATGCTTAAGGAAGGCTGGCGTAAAAAGCTGTTATTTCCATACCCGTCCTACTACCATTCTAAATGAACTCTCCATATGTAAACAGACAAAGCAAATTTGACAGCTTAATGAAGGCAAAATGATCAGAGTTTTTCCTGGAAATATTTGAGATGGAGCAACAGAAGAGACTTTAACAGTACAGAAACCTGAAGTGCATTCTGGTCAGAAAAGCAATCTTGAAAAAATACATTCAAAATCCTAAATTTCTAATTTCACAAAATGTAGGAGTCACACTGTGTTTCTTTTCTAGTACCCAAAATAAAAAGCAATCAGCAGACCAAATTACATCTTCAATTACAACAGTGTACTGCCATAAGTAGGGCTGAGTAAATGTAACTCATTGGACCAGAGCAAACAATCACACTGACAATGCACACAGGAAAAAGAATCTTATTCTGCAAAAAACAACACAGCTGCATGAGAACTAAAAGGAGTTTAAAAAACAACTGAAAGTTATTTTTGTCAATTTGGTACAGATAACCGAATGCAGAAAGACCTGATGAGTAGTGTTATTTTTCAGAACAGAACTTTACTATGACTTGGGTAAACACCAGCAGAAGACTGAGTTGTTAAAAATACTGTTTCATGATTTAATTAAGGCAAACTTTTTATGACATTCCCAAAATGCTCATAAATCTAAAAAGTTTCAATTTTGTGTTTTATTAAAACCCCAGCTATGAAATTAAATATGGGTTTTATGGGAATCTTAACTTTATAACAAGACCTGAGAGAACACCCTAGGCTTAGAGTTCAGAATGCAAATAAAAATAAACCAAAGGCATTTCTAAAATATCAATTTTGGGAGCTGACTCATAATTTTGAATGTCTGAGGTCGGTGAAACTGTTTATACAGTATTTGTTACATCTGGATGTTAAAGAGTTTTCCCATTCTGAAAAACATTTCTTGACCCACATCAGTATCAAACCAAAAACCATTTGAAAAACCTTCCTAAGGACAAAAATCACAAAAATGGCCAGTGACTTCTCACCTCAGACAGACAATAATCAACTGATTATATTACTCATCTAGCACATGCTCAAGAAAGAAAAAAGAACTTTGGCTTGGATGTTTACGTTCCTTGTCCCAATCTCTTGGTAGTGGCTCTTTCTTGGAAATTCTAATCAGAAATACTACCACAGATTCAAAAATCCACTCCTGACAAAACTACTCCAGATGCTAGTAGGAATTTTTAGGTTCGGCTTTTTGACAAAAGCTAGATTAAACACAAGTTTTCATACCAGCAGTAGTTATCTACAAAGTCTTCTTTAAAACCGAAAGTGACTTCTGAAGAGGTTAAAAGTTTCTGCAAATGATGAAAATCTGAGTATTATAAAAAAGATCTCTCTAACATGTTTTGCATACTTATCCCAGTGTAGTCATTTGGTGGCAGAAGACAAAGGACTACTCCAGCGGATAGAAAAAGTAGTAGTAGCGAGGAAAGAGAGGGTATGTATAATGGAAATGTTGCAATGTAATGTACAAGCGTGGCAATTCCCTGAAATGTATCAGAATTTAGCTAAAGAAAAGTAGAACTATCTTTCAGAAAAAAAAAGCAAAATAATTAAACTAGATCTAAAAACTTACTGTGGACTTTTCAGGTGATGCAGGAACATCAAATGTTTCATTAATATGGTTATCCAGTTCCTGCTGTGAGTGTGAATGATGAATTTGGTTCCAACTGTTCTTTTTAAATTGTTTGGGTGGTAATGCAGGAGGCTGCCCATCTATAGGAGTTTCTTGAGATCTAAGTATCAAAATAAAAGTAAAATCATTAGACATTGACAATACTTTAAGGATTCCAGGTAAACTAAATAAACTGCTTGAAGAAACTCAGGATGACCTGAATGTATGCATATATTTTGAGAATCTCAAAAATTTACTGTGGTGGAATACATTGGAAGTATATGTTTAGCCATGTTACTGCCTTATTCTTGAAAAGCAATTGTACATGGAACAAGCAAGTTCAAGTTTTATACATTACTTTTTTCTTTTTTTTCCCCCAAAGGTTCTAGACTCTTAACCTATTTTGTGTTTACAAACTATAAAATTCACTGTATTTATAGACTTCATTTTTGCTAAAAATAAATATCTAAAGTACATGTCACTTAAAATGTTTCCTGCAATAAGAAAACCAACTAGATCACAAGTCAATGCCTGAAATTTAGATCTTAAAAACAGACAAAAGCATTCTAATGAAGTGCTCCCACGATATTTTTTGGCTTTTGATCTAGAAATAGGAGTGCAAACTCAAGTCAATTCAGCTGTCCACCCACATTTATTTGAAAAGCTCAGTGGAGGTGATAGAGTTAAAATTTTCAATTTAAAAGTATATATATATACATACACAGGCATATTTCAAAAGAACTTTGGTTTTACTCCCCTATTGAACATATTCCCCTTTGAAATATGTGCAGCATTGAAACATTTGTAAAAATGGCATTCATAGCATGCATTTTTCAGTTGAGTTTTAACATCATTACAGAATATAGAACAGCAGAAACTTCTATTTCTGTTTTAGATCTTCAAGCCCTATACTGCAGATTAATAAAAATGTTCTCTCTGTTTATGTGCAATACAGATCATTTCCTTTATTAGTCCCTTTGGAATAAAAGCTTAACTGTATAGTTTGTATTACATAGATGATTCATCTTTCATTATATGGCTTTATACTTAAGAATTAAGGCGAACATTTTTAGAGGCTCGAAAGGGCAGTTAGCATTAGTTCCCATTAACTTAGTTTGAATGTCAGTTTCTAAATACCAGCAAGGATACATGCCTTCCTCCTCACAAACCACATTAAAAGGTATTATTAAGTAATTTAACTACGTATGGCAACAGCCCACTGATACTAGCAGCAAATCCAAAACCCATGAAGAATGAAGTTACAGGTTACAGCTAAACCTAAAGAGAACACCACCACCAGAAATGGGTGCCGCCATTCTTTCTTTCACTCACACCCATGCCCCTGTCCTTGAATGACACCAGTGCTCCTCCCTTGGCCAGCCCAGCTTACCAAACAAGCCAAAATACAGCGACTTTTGGACAAGCCTGGGTAGCTCTCTGCTGGTTCAACAAGATGAATCGCCTCGTCCCTAGGTCGCGCACTGTGAGGGGAGGGAAGTACACTCCCAGAAGCCAGAAATAGGACAATGCCCCTCTCGTTATCAGCAAGCTGTAGCTCTGACTCATACTATAACATCTAAAAAAGCATCTGTAACTATAACATCTCTAAAAAGCACTTGTACTCACGTGACAAGTCCTCTGTATTTAACTAGGCTATCTGCAGTAAACTGTTAGCTGGGTAAGACTCTCGTTATGAGACAGAACAGCTTTCAAGTTGCTGCAAGTATGAAAACCTAAGGCAGCTGTACATCAAATTCCATCCTGCAGAATTTGGCTCTATGTAATTAAAGGGAAACGGGGCCCAGGTGCACATTTTCAAAAACAAAAATGAAAAAAATAAGATCCGTATTGTCTCAGTGATTTAAAACCAGGGATGAACATCTTTCAAAACGTGTGACAATGGAGTGGAAAATGGAACATTTCACTAAAGAAAAGTGCACATTTTCCACTTCAGTTTTTAAAAAATTAGCCGTTTTTCTAGAACACAAATATTGATATTTTTTTTTTTTGTCAATTTAGGGAAACAGTACATTTGAAAAGATCCTGACAATATTTTGAGAGATGTTTTTGCTTAATGTCAACTTTTCGAAAATAATAAAAATAATATCTTGTGACACTTTTCAGTGCAACTGAAAGTAAAAAGTCTTTTTTATTATTATTTATAAGTACCTTTTCAAAATACAGTTTTGTGGAGAGGGAAAAATACAATGATTGCCAACATTTGCAGAACGAATTTTCAAGGCAACTCTAAATTATTTATACATTGACTTACGAAGGTCATCCAGAGCTTTTTAGCTACCTGTGTATTTATACATTCAGCTCTGGCCAGCACAGGTTATTCATCCTTTCAAGTGAAGGGCAACACAGTTATATATTTTCCTGCAAACAATTACTCCTGAGAATTTTAAACTGAATAAAAAAGGAATGGGAAACCTTCATAAAGACAAAAAAAGGATCCTGATAAAAGTAAATGTTGGAACTTATGTTTGACTAGATGTTGGTCCATACATGTCAACATACACAAATTCCTCCAGAACATACAAACTTATAAAAAAGATTGGAAAAGTTACTTAAATGAGCATTTTAGTAGCAGCAAGGCAAGTACTGTAATACATTAGCATAACGAATTGTGAGAACTAACAATCAAGCCTTGGGCAAAAACTTCATTGCTTTATATTTGCCCAGTCAGCTTTGAATTTCCTTATGAATGCTTAGACAATGGCGGTGAAAGCAGCCTGTTTTGCAGGCAAAGCAGCTCTCTGTTTCTGCTTTCAGCAATTTACATCATAATAAAATAACACACAAAACCTCACACTGACTACCTTTGTGTATTTTTGTTACAGATATCCGGTCTGACCTTTCATAATATATTAAGCAAACATTTCATACACATACCCATAAGTTCATTAAACTAAATATATATCATGTGCTTTTGGAATTTAAGGTTATAATTACCTCTGTAAACTACAAGCTGCTCTGAATAGCACATGCCGATGAATACAAAAAAAACAGAATGAAAGATTGTGCTATCTAAGCTATAATGCCCTTCTAAACTGCACTGAAATTCTGATTTCTTTTGCTATATTGACTCCAAACTTCAAGAGAGCACTATACAGACTGTCAGGTTAGCCCCTCCTACTGTCTTGCACACACAAATTTGATCCATAACTAGGAATTTCCAATAAATTAGCAGAGGGGCTACTCTAATCTTCTGACTCGGAATAATCAAAATATTTAAGATATAGGGTATTTTTTTTTGAGTGTAAAACAGTACCATTTTTAATTATACTGTCAATATAAACTTTGTGACTCTACTACTTTCATTCATAAATATGAAAGCTTGAATCAATAACACCACCTGAGGCTTTCAGAAGACTCTGAAACCCTCACAATTCACATTTTTGACAGCAATATCCTCACTCTTAAAAGTACCTTATACTAAGTACCTATAGAGGGAGATTAAATTCCACGTCTGAACTTCCCACAAGGGAAAAAAAAATTCAAATCTTAGTGATGGAAGAGCAATATTTTTCCTATTACAGCATGAAAAAGTGCAAAATCATGAAGAACACCCATAGTTGCATAATTAACTTGCACAACCACTTCCTCTCTACTTTTAAGGTTCATTTCTATGGTGACTTACACAAATCAGGTATTAAATAAACAAATCCAAAGAACTTTCAGGAACATATTTTACAACTTAAATTTAGAGTAAAAGCATATGAATAAAAGAGCTTTTTAGAATTTTGCTTACTCCACTGTATCTCTCTACCATTCAAGATGAGTTTCTCATAACTGACTTCATTTGTCTTGGAACTGAAGGAACCTGAGTGGCCTCAGTACAGTAAAACACAAGTATGAAAAAAGATTCGCAAATGTTCCAGTTTTGAGATTCCCTTGCCACACAAATAGATTAAAAAAGATCATCAAAAAAGGGAACTTCCTATTATTAGGCTAAAGCACTGGTTTTTCATCTCTGAAATCTAAACAAGTGACTGTAAAATTATAGCTAATAAAATAACTTGTGTTATTTTACAAAACCTTAACAGTTTTCTATTCTATTTCCCTCCCCAAAGTTACGCAAAGTTGTTGAAATGGAAGGTATAGTCCAAGCGAGGTTTTAAAAGTTGAATACATTCCCAGTGTATTTTTTTCCTGAGAAACACCAGCTGTTTATAAAAATGTAATTATGCACATGTTGTTTTATAGTTCTCAAATGGTTTTGAAACCATTTGCATAATTTCCTTGCTTACAGAGATTATACAAAATTATGAGGGTAAATTTAGAATTATATGTGTATCTACATATAAAAAGATACAGCAGCAGTGTTAATATCGTTTATATTGTGCACCGTTTTTCCCCCAATTCATCTGTAGTCTGGCCACCAGTTTATTCCGAGCATTTCAAATCTTTCAATAACTCAGGTTTTTTGTTTGTTTGAAAATAAACATTTTTCCCATAGAATTCCTTCAATTCATGTATAGAATCTTTACAAAGAAAAGCTTTAGTTTGCAACCTGCTACAATAATTAATTTTGATTACAAATGAATATATAATCTTTTAGATGACAACTATGTCAAGCAAGAAAACCCTCGCATGAAAAAGGAAGATCTTTATAATTCATAAATTCATCCACAAAAGCTATGTCACCCTTTTGAACTTAATATACAATACTACATTTTCACCACCATTGCATAGTACTCTTACAGTATGAAGAATATTCAGCTTGCTAGGAAAAACAAAACAGTGCAGTCTTAAAATAAAAATATACTCTATAACAACATACAAAGAATACTAAGAACCTCGGAATGCTGGGGTACTAACAAGGTATTTTGGCTGAGTAATTTGTATATCTCACACTTCTGTGTTTTGACAAAAAGCAAAATTTCCAAAGCCATGGGAATTTAAAACTTGTATCACAAAGCAATACACTCCAGTTCTACCAAAACCAACTTTTACATTCACATCCAGACACTGATGGTCACACTACAACAAACCCACATTTACATTGGGCAAGGGGAAAAGTATGGCAATCCTGTACCAGGAACACCTCAGATATAGGTCTTCACTCCTATATAATTTGATTTTTACTAAGTCTTACACTAATAGCTCCTGAGCAACAGCTACCTTTTTATTAGATTTTCTGGCTCTCCCCCGACCCAAACATTTAAAACTAGATTCTTTATGGCAAAGATTTCTCACTTGTTATCCTCAGTAGCCCTGTATGCTACCACACAGTAACAAATAAACAGAACTTACGGTGATGATTCCAGTATTATGCTGTTAGCCTGGGTGGAAGAGGGAGATCGGTGGTTCACAAATACTTCACTTGGCGAAGTGTGAACCACATGGTCTACTAAATGTCCAACTGATGAGGGTCGTAACCGGGCTCCTTCTTGAGTGAAGGCAGAGTTGCGACTAAAAGGGAAAGCATAGCAATGCAATATGAAAAGAATTTCATTATTAACCTACATTTCTTACACCACTATGAAAGAATGCCAGAAAAACACTTTTTCCTCGCAGTGAAAGCATATGTTCACATACATAGTTCTATGAAATAATTTCATGTTTCAAAAAATCACTGAAACAATTATGTGTTTTTTATGATAGATGTGCTATGTTTCATAACTTTCTTTACAAAAATATTTTTGGCACACTTTCGAAAACACTAAACGGCTATTTTTTAATATTTTTAGAGAAACCTGAAAGATAATGCTTTCGATGAAAAGGCTACTAAACTGACAGTCCACTCAATGAGAAGAGAAATGAATCCCTGAGAATAAAAATCCTGTTTGTTCATGGAAGAACCTTGCTGTCCATTAAGATGAACATTTTATCCCCAACATCTTCTCCTGGAAGAATCATAAGCATTATACTGAGAGTCATTTCCTTCCTGTGACCCTACATTTTCCCATGCGAAAACTAGAATTGTGACATATGCATGTATTCTTAAAATGCCTTGAACCATGAATGATTAAGGTATGTTATATTATAAGCATCTTTATTATACAATTTTAAAAGTAATTTTTAAATTGCTGCAGATATTTATAACAACCTTCTTTTGAATAATCTACTGCAATGCCAATGAATCTTAAAATCTTCTTGCTTAAGTAATACAAAATTGGATAATACAGATTCTTAAGCCAGTTTCAGCACACTGAAAGAGAAAGGTGGTTATTTTCCAAAAGAAATCAGAAATGATTTTCCCCTAACTAACATAACTATAACTAACATAAAACACAGCTCTAACATGTGAAAAGCAAGCTTTGAAAGGAATAAAAGAAATGCAGAAACACTGAGGGAAATAAATCTGCAAGGATTTCTGATCAAGTATTTTTCCTCAAGGTTTTAATAAGCGAAATTATCCAGAACTAATTATTTCTAAAATATCACACAGATATCATTATTATTTTTTTCTTAGCCAATTGAATAATTTAGTTTTAACTGTGTTTGAGAGAAATCAAGCTCAAATTTAGGGTAGCATGCTACATCTTTCTATAGGTTGAGTTAAAAGTATCTATAATTCACCCCTGAACAGTTTCTCATGTGGAGTTAAATGTTCCAGAGAACTAATCAGCACATAATTTTGTCAAGTTATTTGTCTCCGTAAAGCATTAGTCCTTTTATTACACAAGTAGGTCCCTGCCATTAGAGGCAGTCACTTATAGGGAGAGATTCAGTGCTACTTACTGGTTTGGGGTTCCAGGTGGAGGACCGTGATGGTAGGCTCTGGGTTTCTAACCTATCATCAGACAGTGAGTTCCTACTCACTACTTCCCAGTCCATCCCACTCATCAATTTCCGTGCTAAGGGTTTACTGGGGGATCTAGAAGAAGAAAGTAAAATGATTGACCAGAAAGGTCAGAACAATATTATATAAAATTAACTACAACAAAACTCTGGATATTCTATCAAAGAAAACCAAATCATATGGAAACAGAAATGTAATAATGCAAAACTGTATTGACATGTGCTGTGTTGCATCTTCTCAATATATTGTACTCCATTTTCTGTACTTTGCATGAGAACATCAGTGAAATACAGTCGTGAAATACTGCTGGCTGGTACGAAGGCAGACAAGGTAGAAAAGGAACCTATTAAAACTTCACCAGGTATTTCTAATGCCTCAGAGAGAATCTGACTCAAACAGAATATTCATCAAGAGGTATGAACTCAAAAAAGAAAAAAACACTAAGTAACAGAACTGTTCAGCCGTCTCAGGAAAATAAAGTCATGCAAACATCTGTCCAAAAAGCTCCCAAAGACTTTGAAGAACTGAAAGCAGGGCAATAAGGAACACGGCAACCAAACTGCTGGCCTTTGCTCGTGAGGGTTTTTCCTTCAAGGTGACACACGCTTTCTTCCAGAACATGTTTTGACACCAATAAACAAGATGCAATCATCCTATTTAATCTTCGTAGTGGGCTACTTTTGGGCTCCATTCGGTTTTGTGCCAGAAACATCCTTCAGGTTGAGGTCATTATCCCCATCATTTCTTGTAAGAAAGGAATCATTTTTTATTTGTTGCCATTTCTTGATATTGAGGAAACTTTTTCTTCTCATCCTCCAGTCGTACCAGGATACATACTCACCTCTTCTGCTGTTTCTTTCTCATATTGCTCGAGTACAGATGAAACCATACTTTAAATATCTAATGAACTACTATATTTCCCTCTAATAATGGACAGTGTCAAATGAATCATCCAAGGCTTGTGGTTGCCTTTCTTTTAGTGGCATGGGACTGTTCACCCATCCTGCATCTAAACATATCCAGACTTTAGCTTTTTATTGTTTTTAACTGAAGATTTTTCAGCCAACAACAAAATTCTCTCAAACAACCCTTAAATACACGTCCTTGTGTTTTGTGTTAGTGAGTTTTTACTTCACCTCCACTACTTTGATGATGCTATATAGTTCAATTTCTCCTCTATTATTAGCCAACTCCAGTGTTACCAGTGTCCCCCATGATACCTAAATTTCAGTCACAATCATTTTGTTCCCATTTGCCTTTATATTTTATCACTACACTCTTCTTTATTCTCCAGCTTTGGAGAATAAGGTGACTACATATTACTGTACCAGCATAATGCTCTCCTCCATTTCCTTCCCCAGCTCCATGCACCCATATCAAAAAATAACTTCTGCCTTTGCTGTGCCCTAAACACATGGTAACTGTTCTTTATTTTCATCTTATCATTATCACCTTACAGATTTACTGAAAATGCAAACCCAGAAAGAAGGAACTTTGAGAAAATAAGGAACTACTGACACACAAATTACATCCTTCTGAAAATGAGAACTTCAGCTACAAATACATTTTTGATTCTCACAGAAATTAAATTAAATACAAACCACCACCTTAAGCAGACCATCCTTAGCATTACCAAAAAGGTCTAAAAAACAAAAAGCAAACATCATGTTGAGTAATCTGTCTGCACATACAGGAACGTGCATGTCTTATTGTTTGGTACTAAAGCAGTGGTGATCTGGGTGTGAAGGGTTTTTAACTTTTTGTTTGTTGTATTTATTCCCTCCCTATGTCCTGATGCAGTTCTGAATATGTGTTGCATGCTGTTTTGCTGTTCTAAAGATTTACTAAATAACAGCTGAAAAAATTCAGAGAGTTGAGCAAGATGGGCTGTTCTAAATCCTATTCATTCAGGCCTTAATCCACCTGAAAAAAATCTAGCAGTGTATCGATAACTGAAAACAGACAAAATAGCAGCTGTTTATTTCCTGAGAAATAAGACATCCAGCTTCTTTGAATGGATCACTGTGTTTAAGCAGTATTAATTTGATTCAGAAATAATTAGCTTGATATCAAGTCAATTAAACCAATATTCTTATTTACATAATTTGCTTCAAATGTGAGCAACTCAAACCTCTTTAGAGATTTTTATTCACGTAGCAAATTCAAACAGTTCTGAACGGGTAAAATAAAAAGAAACCAGCAGAACTGAAATACATATCTAATGTTACCAGCTTATTATTCTTTTATTAACCAAAGGCAATCATTAGCTAGACTTTGCTGACACAAAGTTTGCAGCCAGCAGATCAGCACCAGAAGCCAGCGCTGCTAAGAGGTAAATTCTACTGACCAGAAAACTAGCTGGGGGGAAAATGCAGATGAACACAGTATAACCAGGGGTAAATTAGGTGAACACGGGAGTGAAGATACAGTACTGACAGACATGTAAAGACACCTACTGAACTATCTTCACCTTCAGTGAAAAAAATTAAATAAATCAACAGGTGGATGCAGGAAAGTTTTGTTTTGTTTTAAATGCACAATAACAGCAAACGGGGAATTTTCTTGCCTGTATAAACAGAAAATAAATTATGAAGAGAGACACAAAAGTATGGGCACAGGGAAAAAAATTTTTTTTAAAAAAATGTCATTTATGACTGCTTCAGAAACAACTCACCCCATCATATCTTGAATCAGTTTAACTACATTTTGAAAAACTTCCTCAAACTATGCAACAAATTAGTACAACCTTAAAAATAAGAAAAGCAGCACCTCCTTCCGTATCGAAATAATCCAATGTTAGGAAAACTCACCTTTTACTGTGGATATGGTCTGATCTTTCAGAAATTATACCACTACCATGATAAACAACTGCAGAGTTTATCAGCAAAGGTTCGTTTCAATTATTTTATTAACAGCTCTAACCTCAGAGTCCCACCCACTCATGTTTGTTGCCTCCATTTCCTGTCTTTGCAGAAATTTCAAAGAAAAAATAACCACACGCAGCACCGAACTTCTCAGTGCTGTGGCTTTTTGATACTGGTTCTCTTTCCAACACTTAGAAATCTAACAATAAGTTTTGATGTTTAATTAAAATTTAAGATGCATTGTGAAATATTCCTGCAAATTTATTCTCTGCTACTAATTTCTTACAATACTCAAATAACATTCTCATGACATAGTGCAGATGGGAGGAGGGAAGTAAGCCCAAAAAACTTTTGAAATGCTTTGATAAACTTTGAAATTCTGAATTCTGCATTTGTCTGCTCATTCTGGATACTTCTACTGCACCCCATCACAGGGCACTGCTGAGTAAACTATTTTCAGATTTAATGTTATTTTTGGTTTATCTGCAGAAACATTCCTAAAAAAAGTTGGAAGATATTACATCCGAGTAGGGCTAGAGACCGAAAACTTCACATGCTCACAAAAATCAAGAATGGTCTTAGAAGCTGTGATACCATACCAAATACAAAAAACTAGAAGCAGGGATAAAATTATATAACACAACCAAAAAAAGCATAACACTAGTGGTACTGACTCAGCTACAGTACACAAAAGGTTTCAAAGAATTTGTTTTGAGGTCCCACAGCTAAAATGCTAAATCCTCACAAGTTGGCAGAGACAAAATTGTTTGGGGATACAGGAGGAAATCTTTTAAATCGTTTCTGTCCCCAGAAGAAATATAACCTGGAGCCACAGCCTTTTTATTTTGACAAGGGAATATATATGTGTGTGTGTGTGTGTGTATATATGTATATATATTTTGACAAAGGGAATGAATTTCTGAGCAAAACTGGTGACTACTGCTTCAGACAAAGAAACTGAAATTATACACGAGTCTGCAGATATACCACAAAATGACATGTACAGTTTAGAGAAGAATTTAAACGGCCTGAGTAAATGGATGGTTGAAACAATTAGAGTGGATTTCTGGAAACAGAGATTGTAACCTCATGATAAACAGTTCAGAAATACAAATGACTGAAATAACCACACACTATCATATGATATGTATAAACAACCTTCTCTCGGATTCAGTACATACCATCAGAACTGAACAGAATTAGAATATTTTGCAAGAGAAAGCAATGTTCTTTAAGAAATCTCACAATTCACGACTTGAAAGATAATAGAAGTGAAAAAGTTCAGTCACTTATTATGCTCCTGGGAATTCTCACAGATTTTTATGGTTTGTAAATATCCTGCAACAAATGAGGCCAAGAGAATAGCTGTAATGAAGATGAAAAAAAATCTAAACAACCGCAACAACAGTCTTCTAAATGCTGCAGTTAGTGCTGCATGAAATTACGAAGCAGCATCCACAAAAGGTATTCATCAAATTTATTAGACTACTTCCTTTACAGTAATAGACCCATTTTTAAAATTAATTTTAAAATGTTCTTATGGTTTAAAAAATAAATTCATGAATATAACTTCAGCTAATTTTATATTAAAATCCTGAGGACAAAGAGCTAAGCCTGACAATTGTGGGTTAAAGCGACCTGCTTTATTTAAATGGATGTTACTTTATTGTATGTTACATTATTGTAATTTTTTTCCATGCCTTGTGCTCTGTATCTATGTTCTATTTGACATGTGAAAGCTAGGTGAACATCACTTGTGACAGTCTCCATTTCCCATCTCAGAATAAATTGATAATTCAAGTAAGATCTCAATGTAGCTAAAAGTATCGATTTCTTACAATGAAAGGATTTAAAAGTTTCCTTACTAGCTCAATATTAGCTCAAATACAGCAATTTCTATTTAAATGTGAAAAGGAAAACAAAGGGTAAATCTGTACAGCTTTAAAAAAAAAAAACATATTTTTTTCTTTCAAGACAGTCACTGAAAATAAGTAGTTTTCCTGCAGATCATAACTGATCTTGAATAAATCTTCTGATGTGGTACTAATAAAAGCAACAGTAAATATTCAATTTTTTAAGTGGCCACTTAAATCACAAGTCCTGAGTGCAAAACTAGCATACTTGTACTTTCATAACAAAAAGCAAATGACACCTATAAGAACTTTCAAAAGATGAACCAACTGAAACAAGCCTGTTGCTTGAAAGGTTAAAAAGCTGTTCAACGACAGGATTACTTTGTCTGAGAAAAACATACTCAGAAAGAGAAAAGAAGGTTCCAGGAACAAAACCCACGCCATACCTGGAAAACCTTAAAAAGCAAAATTTAGCTTTTGTATGAATACAAAAAGGGCTAATATCTGTTCAGTATTTCATCTTGAAATGCAGATGTTTAGTAGACAAGGAATTAAAGATAATGTTTTTAGATTAAGCTCCCTGAAGCAGACGTTGTTCGACAAATGCCATCCATTTCATGTTTTTTTTTTCACCCTTTAAAATACAACAGATCTTTAAAATTGAAAATGCATTAATCGCACACTGTGCTGGAGACGACAAGAGGAGAAGCCGATGATCTATTAAAAGCTTTTCAAGGTGTATTTGTTACAACACACCATTAAATTCAGTCCACTCTGTGACATACGTATGTGTGAATCAGACATTTATCAGTCATCAGCATTACTGAATAACTTGAAAGGTAATTGAAGATGAATGCTGTATTGCTCTGTCTAACAGAAACAGAGGAAAACACAATTACAGAGGACAGAAGAGTCAAGTAGTTTATTAACTAAAAAAAGCAGAAAAGACTTGAGGAAACATCAAAGCAATTCTAGCCATGGGTTTCAATTTTATCCAGAGTATATATTACGGAAGACAAATGATCCCAGCAACGCTTGCTCTGGTTAGACTCAAAGGGAAGAGTGCCATCTACTGAAATAGAGTTTCTAAAATGAAGCATATGCTCCTCAAAACCAAGTACCGGCTCTCCTCCATCTCACTTATTTGTGGGAAATTGCCAAGTTCAGAGTGAAATGTGAAATACATAGCTTTTAGCTGATTCATAACCATCTTTTAATTAAATATGAGAAAGCTTAACTGACACCGTGTTGTGTCTTTTGAGTAATAAAGTCACCCCAATCAAAAATCTAACCAGATCCCCAAAGTAAATTAGATTTAAAAAAAAAAAGTCTAGAGCACACAGAACAAATTGGTCTTATAAAATTGACCTGTTGAACAACCATGTCACAGTACTTCTGCCCACAAATCCTTCTAATATGGAGCTGGGCATCTGTATTGTGTCCAGCTAAAAACCCAGATTATATTGCAAAGGGAGAAAGGAGTGAGGGAGGGGATGGAGGAAGGAAGAGAGAAGGAGGAAGACAGAAAAAAAGAAAATGGAAGTAGATTCAAGAAATACCACGAAAAAAGTGGAAAATAAAAAAAGCTGGGGGCAGGGCAGCAGCAAAAGTACATTCAAGCTAAAGATTCAGTTTTAGTTATCAATAACTACTTAATCGATTTCCAAGAACAACCACAAGAAAATAAATTTTACTGATGTCGTTTCAAAATTCCACTGTCATCATGATGTGGAGAACATTTGAAATAGGGCAGAAATGGTCCCTCAAATATGGGGAGAAGTACTCTGATGGAGGAGGGCAATTTGTTGCCTCTTTGGGAGGGACGGGGTGGGGGGTGAGGCAGAATCTACCAATGGTCTGAAAAACAGTATTTGCAAATACTTGAGAAAGACTGCTGAGCTTGTTACTTAAAGTCTGTGAGCATAAACTTGAACTCTGGAGCTCCTTAAAGGGTAATTATGTTAAAAGACATTCCCCGGCTCAGTAAAACTTTAAGCAGATAAAAAGCACAGAGGATGCTCCCTGCTCAAAAGGATTCTTTATGTTAATGATCAGAGCCTATTGCCAAATAGATGCAGCAGCAGTTACGTCTTTGAACATTGCATCATAATTTTTGAATGAAGAACTAAATCTATGTCTCGACTGCTTTCTCCTGATCACTAATCCCCTCTGGAACCTGAAACACACAAACAACAGCTTCTGTGATTAGCCAGCTACTCTGTGACAGCTTCAGAAGCAGTGCACTCAATCTAAATTTTCATCCTAAAGTACCTTATTGGGACTACAGTGATAAAACTGTTCTCATCGAGACAGACATCCACCACAACTTCTTCTAAAGGAAGTACGCATGTACTATGTTTTAGGTTGTTATCAGGGATGAAACATACCCGCTAACTCAATGTTTTAATAGAATAGTTAGAAATCATTCTTTGCAATAAAGACAGCACAAAAAGGGCTAATAGATATAACTACAAACTACTCAGATGAAAGGGCATTCTCATTTCTCTGAAAATACATAAAATGAGGAAATATTAAAGAATACCCTTTCTGATTTTCTTGACATGAGTTTCCCTTCCACTTCTGGCTGTCCCAAAGACAACCTCCCACATCAACGTTAACCTCTTTGATAGTTAAGTCATGCCACCAGCAACAGTGGATAAAGGTTACTCTATTTTACGTGTTTAAAACCAGCAAACAATGACACCATAACATCTTAGAAGGTACAAACAGAAGATTTACTGATCCAGCACTGATCCAATGTTAATTGCTTACCTTGCGAATACTCTGTCTTTGTTTGCTCTTTCTTTACCATACTGTACAGACTGGACCTCTGTTCTCCCACTAGAAAACAAAACAAGAAATATTAAATGCCACTAAGTTAGGATAACAATTTCCTGCTTAAAACTGAACCATCTCAACAAAAAATCCTAAATTCTACTTCCAGTCATGCTCAAGCAATTGTACTAGCATCAATACAGTCCTATTTTAGACAACAGTTGGGTAAGTATAAGTCTCCTTTCACATTAGAGTGTAGCTGTAACAAAGACTAACATTAGGCATAACAAAGCCTTCTCTTTTCATCCTTCTTCTATCCAAAGCAACAAGCAAGTTCTGCTTGTATCTTTTGGATAACACTCCAGACTATAATCTTTCCTGTCATAGCCACAATGAAAAGTAATGGCGTTTCCTCTGTACTTCTCCCTAAACTATTCCCTGAATTGTCAAAAACTTAGTTGCTACTTAGTTTAGCAAAATATCATTAAGAAATTAGATAAGCACATCAGGATTGTATTCTGCTGCACAATTTATCAAATACAAAATAAGAACTTGGAACTTGCTGACTCTTCATTTAAGACCAGATGTTCTGTGTCAAATCCCCCATATTTCATAATTTGTTCTGGAAAACAATGCAATGTTAGTGTCTATCAGAAGTTAAGCATTGGTGTCTAGAGTCCAGCAAAACTATCCTTGTAACTACTTTCTCCTTTATTACTTCATATCAGGGCACAGCCAGAGAATGCATATACATGACTTAAAAGGATAGCAAAATTACATTGCTGCTCTTCTCTGTCCGTTATAGGGACATTTACATTGATATGAAATCAAAGAATAATTAGTCATCTTCATATCCATATTACAGACCCAATATAGCATTACATACAATATAATTAGGAAATCAGATGGTAAGCACTTTAGGTTTGAATCTTGTACACCAGTTATAAAAGCCAGAGTTAGAAACTGGAGCTAGATGGAAATATCCATCTACCCCGGGCAATGCCCAGTAGCAGCTGTTTTTAGGGAAAGAGTATAAAGAACGAGTCAAACTAAAGATTTTTCTCCCCGTATATACTCCAGTCCAGACAGGGGACCTTCCAAGTTTGATACTGGTCTGTGTTGTGATTGGGAGCAAGACTTTCCATCTGTTTTCTATGTGCTTTTTGGAATTCATTTAGATTTCTAGGCTCCACAACATCCTTTGCAGAGAATTTCACAATCCGCCTAATGAGTGTGTAAAGGATTGAGAAATGGGCCAAGAGGAACCTCACGAAATTCAGCAAAGAGAAATGCAAAGACCTGCACCTGGCAAGGAGCAACCCCTGCAACAGACCGTGGGCCAACTGGCTGGAAAGCAGGTTTACTCAACACTGGTGAGACCACATCTGAAGAGATGTGTCCAGTTCTGGGCTCCCCAGGACAAGAGACACACGGACATACTGGAGTGAGTCAAGCAAAGGGGCCACAAAGGTAACTAAAGGTCTGGAGCATCTGATGCGTGGAGAGGCTGAGAGAGCTGGGACTGTTCTGCCTCAAGAAGAGAAGGCTCAGAGGAATTAAATCAGCTTGTATAAATAAATGCGTATTGGAGGAGTAAAGAAGACAGCCATACTCTTCTCAGGAGAGCCCAGCGACAGGACAAGAGGTAGTGGGAACAACTGAAACATGGGAAATTCTACTTAAACAGAATTACAAAACAAAATACAACAACAGTAACAAAAACAAACGTTTTTTACTGTAGCTTTTTTTCCTTTCCAAGAACTCTAACACTGTATTTGCGCTGCCTCCTACTAATAATTGATTCAATGTTTTCAGAGAACTACACACAGAGCTCCAAGACAGGAATAGCTTATTTATAATTGATGTTCCTCTTCTCTCTCCCTATATACATTATTTTGCATTTTTGGACATTCAACTTTAGCTGCCGTTTTATTGCCTACTCATCCTTCACTGTGACATACCAAAGAATCTTTCTCTCATCATCTTAGCTTTTTACTACACAACTGTGTATGACTGGAACTTCCCCTCGTTATGAAGATTGGACCTAGCTGTTGTTTCCCGTCTCGTTAAATCAGTTGCTAATATACAAGAGAGCTCCACGTAGTTCTGTTTGGCAGCTTAACTTCTTTAACTAAGGTTTGGTGAGGAATACTGTGAGTGCCACTTTGACAATCTCAAGGACAGTGTACAGAAGTCAGATTTTCTCATCAGTAGTCTTCTTGATCCCTCCTGGAAGTTTGTTGTTGGTTTTTTTAAACTTGCTTTAAAATTTGCTGCATTAGAACCGTTTAGTCCAATAACAAATTACATAACACGTTTAATAGTTCAACAATTTCATATCCCTGATTTCTTTCAGAAGTGGAGATAACTCTGTCTAGTCCTGGCAGTTCAGAATTTTATTAGTTCATTTTAATTACAGAAATGCTGGCTAGGAGGCTCTAGTCTAACCTCCTAACACTAAATCTTGTCTGGCCATGGTTTTTGTCTAGCCAAGTTTTGAAAGTGTCCAAAAACAGAGATTCCACAACCTCTCTGGGTAACTTGTTCCAGTAACGAACTACTCAACCAGCAAAAATAAAATAAATAAAAAAAAACGTGTCCAATTTGAATCTTCAAGGCAAACATGTGACGTCCTTGTTGTATCACCAGCACAGGTTTGGTTCCATCATTTCTGAAACTGACCTTGAATTAGCTCTAGGCTTATTACTAAAGCCTCCCTTAGCTTCCTCCTCAACAGATTAAACAAGCCCAGTGCCCTTAACCTCTCCTTGTGTGCAATGTTACTACTATTATGCTGTCTCTAAACAAGCTCTCAAACTACGTGCAGAAATTCTAGCCTTTTGGCTGCTTCATTAACTTTAATGACCTTCCTCATTTTTATACAGTTTCCCTTTTCATCTTACATTAACATAAGTTGAATGTCATCATCAAAGAGCTATTCTGCTACAGCAACCATGATGATTCAAATTCAGAATCTTTACAGAAATGAAAAAGCTCCCCCAGATTCATGACAGTAACATTGAAACAAGTCTCAAATACAGTTCAGGATCGCAGAATGATGTTTCTCAAATGGATGCTGTGAACGCTGGTCAAAGAAACAGATGGTATAAAATTTAGCTTCTCAATTACTTTCCTTTTTATACATTTATGCAATTCACAAGTGTAACAGAAATAGCCCATTATTGTGCTTCCTAGCTTTTCATCATCTCCCTTTGTACGTCACAGACACTGTTGCCATTCTAGACAGCTGATTAGTAGTAGCTCCATTATTCCCTAGTTTAGGCACAATTTAAACCATAGGCATTCTGCCTCCCTTGCAGAGACAGTTAACCCAGTTACTTTACTTAACTCAGCTTGCTGTTTTTTTTCTTTTAAAACATAAAACACTTTGAAAAAACATACCATTCACAGTCGTTACAGTACAAATTATATTTGGGAATTATAGTTATGCCTCTGTCATTCTTTGCACCTCCATGCTTTTTGCCTATTATATCAATTTCATCCTTAAAAATTATGGATTTCATTCCACCCTTATTTTCTAAACTTCTGCTTTTGGTGCAGAGCATACATGTCTTTTGTCTTCATCTAGTTGCTTATTTGTATGCATCTCGCTTAAGTGGGCTTTACTTGTACAAGCTTCACTTCATTGATTTTTATTTGATCTTTATTTAGGTCTGTTTTGTTGCTGTTGCTGCATGCAGGATCTGAGATCCATCAGCTTTCAAAAACACGAGGCCAAACACTTTGAAGTTCTGAAACAACATTTTTATAGAAACAAAAAAAAAAAGATAAACATAACCCAGCAGGTAGGCAGGCAAATAAATGCAACCTGTGAGACTGCTACAAAGTATTAGCTTGATAACAACTGCTAATATAATAATTGTATTTCCAAATTATTTCAGAAAATTACTGACTCATGCCAAGAAGTGAGGGGAACAGTTGCAGGATTCAAAAGCCATTTGAATTATGACACTGTTTAACATAAATTCTACGTAATTCCCTATGTTTATTTATGAGTTACCCATTCTTTTATGTTTTCCCACATATTTCAAACCAGCACCTACCAGTACCGGAACTTTGAACCCAAAGTGAAATAATGTGCAAAAAAATTCTTCTGAGGGGGGAGCGGTCTGTCCAAACGGAAGAACGTGTGATGTTCAACACAAGCTTTCCACAAATTCTTACACGCTCGGTAGTTCACCATATTGAATCCCAGTAATGTTTCTCTAGATTCATGCTAAAAGTGAAAAAAATGGATTTCAGATAATTATTCACAGTTACATTTCAAATAAAGATAAACACAATTTTTTTTTTTTTAAATAAATTATTTTTGAAGAGGTTCTCTAACTTTACATTAACTTTATGTATTATAAGCCCTTTAAAAAAAAGGGGGGGGGGGAGGGAGGGCTCCTAAGAGTTTTCTTTAAGGGCATTTTAAAGTCTGTGGCCATTTTATTTTTATTTTTTTTAAATGAGCCTGTCCAAAGGTTAACATTCTGTTTAGTGTTGAAACAAGTCTAGATGGGATGAAACGGTCTCAAAAGGCAGGAAACTGCATCAATAAATTCCTGTGACCAGAGAACTCAAATGCAACATTTCAAGATTTCTACAGTTGAGATTAGGAATTTAATTCTCAAGAACAGTTAATACGCCTACTTCTAAATTGGGTTCCTACTAAAGGAAAGACAAGCAAAGTTGCAAAGCAAGCTCAGCTATTCTGCCTGTTGAGGGACTTTGATTACAAACTTCGTAGGCCAGAAAACATCAGCACTCTGCTCTCTTCACATTACTAAATCCTCTGCAATATTTAGCATACCTTTGTTGCTTTTACTTAGCAGTAAACTCCTTTACCAACTTTAATTTTTGCTGGACTGCTCATTTTCAGATTTGCTGAGATACTGGGGCACAGACCTGGCACTGTTCAACCAGTGTTGTACCTGGGAAGTCAGTAGGACTAATGGCTAAGAAAGACACCGCGCTTTCTGTCACACGATGAATTTAGAATAAAGAATAAACCGGATTTTAAAAGTAAACAGCAAATTCTAAGTATCTACTGATAAAATTCAATAAATTATAGGCAAGAAACTAAAAACTGATCATGTACTTCAGTTGACAAGAATTACCTACAGTTCTTCCTAATTTCCACATATCACCATCCCCTTTTCTAGGCATGCTAACAAAAGTATTTAAAAATTAAAAGCCATGAACAAAATAACAGAAATTAAGTCCATGATCTGTACAGTTAAAAAAGGCTTTCCCAAAAATCAAAATATATACTAACATTATAAGCAAAATACATTTCCATCCTGCAAGACAGCACCTTTATGAAATTATGGCTTGCCTCATCTAGATCCAAAGGATGAACCAGCTAAGATTTTAGATCCCAACAGGAAGTTCTCATGACGTAGCAAATTCTAGTGCTCTGTCAGCTTTTTACATTCTTAGAAAAGAGAATTTGACAAGTTATGTGAACTGATGACCGTGCATTTTTCACGTCACTCTTAAAGCACTATAATTATGGGTTGGGGAAAAAAATCCTGCTGTTCACCCTAGTTTATATTCCACAGAATGAGCTGATCTGGTTCTCATGTCACCATCTGATCACCACATCAGACATGAAGCATGAAGGAGGAGCTGGTAAGCATGATGAGAAGTAGCTGCAGCTAGATCAGCTTAATTGTTATGCGAAACAACACTTTCACAGGAACTTGGCGTGTTAGAGCTTTAAAGGTACCTTAACAATAGTTCCATTCATAGCTTCTAAAGCTTTCATTGCAGCACAGAGAAAGGATTCTCAGACCCTGCCCTTCATTTCAGCTACAGCCAGGAATCAATCTTCAGGGTAAAGAAGAGTATAAGATACAGGTCCCTAAGCGCACCAATGCTGCTCCTATCTGCCCTTGCAGGTTCTGTGTAAGATGGGCACTTGAAACTTATCTTTGCTGATGCTGTTAGGGTGCAGGCCCCAGTTCTGCTGCTGACTGGTAGCAGGGCTTAGAGCAGATTGCCCTGGTTTTCCCTGAAGAACAATAGGCCTGGATCAATTTGGGCTCAGAACAAGGTCCCAGGACAACATTTGTTAATGTTGGTATTTCAGCCAAAAGCATTAAAATAACACAAGGGTTATAATGCAGCCTCTAAGAATGTTTTTATAGCGCGAGGCTCAGGGAAGATGCCGAATGCTCTGAGAGATGTCAGAGATATTTCAGGGTTGTAGGTCTGTTGAGACAGTGTTAGAAGACTACCTCAGGGAGTCACAGTTGGATTCTCATCTGCAATGACTACCTCACTAATTGTGCCCATGGTTCCTATTAGAGAGAGGAAACCAGTTAGCTTGCTCAGGGGGGGGAACAGCGAAGCAGTTGGGATGCAATACAGGTGATCAGAGGCTCAGGGCCTGCGGGTGAAACCATAGGGGAGGCAAATACCATGTAAATTAATTTAAATCATAACCTTTAAAATCCACACTGTACGTCAGGTTACCTATACTATCTAAGAAGAAACACTGGAAAGAAAAGCGCAAAGCGAAGTCTAAACCATGTTTGTGAAGCCTTTTATTAGAAGACAAAAAATAAATAAATAAAGCAGCATGGATGTTGCTTTCCCTCTTGCATACAACAACTTAGTCCTTGAACATTTGCCTTGGGTAGCAACATTCATTCAAACCCACCTTTGCTTGATTTGAGGTAGGGACTTAAAAGCAGATCTCTTACTGCTCAGGAGAGAATGTGAGTTAGAAAAAAATAAATTCTCCAGTGGATCTCCTTCACTTTTCCTAAACAAAGAAATACCCCAGGACAAAGCAATAACTCCCCACCCCCATCTCCGAGAGAACAAAGACTGGCACTTTATAAGCAGATGCCCCAGAGAGCTGAGATATTCCTTCTTCCACAAACAGCGGACAAAAGCCCTGTGAAAGCTTAAAATGTAACATAGATTGTGCCAGTAGTATCAGCTATTCATTCGACCCAATGGCAAAAACTTAGATAGGATTAGGAAACAATCGGCTCGGCATCTAATGAAAGCCGGTGTTACTTCAGTTCAAGTATGTCTTTTGGCAGATAAACCCATATATTGCTTTGTGAATCTAGCCCAAGTTCTTTCTAAAAGTCAGGGGGGCACAAATTTCAGAAACATGATGTATAATAAGGAAATTTTTGCTCACACGCTGAAGCCAGGTCTCTGTCAGGGACAAAACCCATGACGCTGTTTTGTTACAGACTCAAGTAATTTATCAGTGGATATCTGAGCTCTAAAAGAACAAAGGAACATGCTGAACAGCTTATTTGGCTGTCAAAAATAAAGACCACTAAAGTATGCTGGACAGCATCAGAAATTCGATGGTGACTGTTGACATTACAGCAGCTAAGCGTGCAACCAGCTAACACCAAGGAAACTTCAAGAAACATCTAAAGAAATGAATATATACTCAATAATTCTTGAACAGCTTCAAAGCATGCAAGAGAAGCAGCATAAGGAACAGGCTGAATAAGCAAAAATATAGTGATGCAAAGTCCAGGGTAGTAAACAGCAATTGAAGTTACGGCTCAGAGGGCTTCCACTGTTGGATGAAGAAATTGTATGTGTAACACTTCCCCCCCCATCCTGCCCCAATCCTAAACAAAACAGAAAAGAAAATCTACTCCAGTGTGTATGTGCTCCAGTTATATACTTGACAGACTACACAACCAACTTTCATTCAAGAATGTATTATACTACCATTGGAAAATCACTTTGACATTAAACTGCTTCATCTAACTTCCTGTAAATGATTTATTTAGAACACAGATATAATCTACTAAAAAGTAGTCAAATAATTCTTTACTTATGTTGATGCCTGTAAGCAATGCCAAGTCAGGGAATAAACGTAATAAGTGATTAAAAGATAAGGCGCTTGCACTTTCAAGGACAATTGCAATTAAAAGCTCTGAACACTCATTAACAGTATTTGAAAAATACCTATTTTGGACTACTCAAAAACCATAGAGTCTAGAAAAAACACTGGAAAATTTTTCTCCCAAGTTCACCATTTTAATATCCTATAGCATCTCAGCCTTTCATTAGAATAAATATGGTTATTTAGCTGTATGATCTTATATATTTACACACAACTTTGAGATATACCATCAACATGACACAAATGTGTTTTCACTGCCATACTGTAAATATGTGCTTTTAAATAAACACTCAAAGTACTGGACCAGAGATATTTTACATATGAAATGTGTAATTGGACTTATTTCACCTTGTTTCTGCTACAAAAAAGGACCCATTTAGGCCCCCTTTATTGTTAAAAAAGAAGGGAAAGGGAAAGCAAGCATACACCACCAGAGAACAACTTAACCCATCCTAAAAGATGCTTCCAATTCATGCAACAAGTTTCACCCTTTGCCTGTGTCTTGGTTACTACAAAGGAAGTTTAATGATTAGTTTTGATTCGCTAAATATCATGAAACTATGTTCCTTCTAACCTAACTGAAGCTGAATGTAGGTGAGATGAATCTCATCCTAAGAGTCTACTCAGGGAAACTAACTTTGGAAATAACAATTTTAATATTAGATGTGATTAAAAAGTTTAAGTATGCCTTCTTTGGAAGCCAAATTTGAGCTTTGATCTTAAGATATTCATGACTTGGAATGAATGAAAATGAAGTTCTTGCCATCGATTTTCATCTGATACATAAAGAAAAACAGTATGAGGCTTTTTATTTGTTGCCTTAGATAAGATATCTCAGAAGAGAAATGACATTAGTTGCATATACCAATCCCATTCTGGTACAAGTAGCAATATGCAGGGTATTAAAAAGCAACAGAAAATACAAGATATGAAAGTTATCTTTATATTGCTTCCAATTATATGCAGAATTTTTTAAATATTAAAGTTATGTATCAAAACATAATTTGATCATTGGGCTGTCAGAAATCAGTTTGCCTTTGGGAACTTGCCTATAGCTCCTCCCTGGTATTAAAAAATCCTGTGTCACCATGATAAAATACTCCCCTCCCCCTTTCTGCATCATTACCATTTTTCTGCCTATATCAAGAGATACTTCCATTTATTTCATGTAATAGCCAAAGTTCATTTCTTTCCACACAATTTCTCCAAAACACTTGTTTAATTCCCTCTACCTCCTGTTCCCATACTTTTGGGCTGATAGCTACTCCTGCTGCTCCAAGCACAAGTGTCAAACTTCTCCTGGCAGCTAATGTATGGCGTGTCTGTATTTAGGCAGTTCCATCTGTGAAGAACTTCAAACTCCCGGGACTCCTTTTAAAGGATCTCCTTTTACACAGTTCATCTCCTGGTTTCAATGCTCTTGCTGGTCACAAGCCATTGGCCTGTTCTGATATAACAGCTGTTTCCTCCTTCCCTTTTTGTTGTTTAACCATATTGCCTCTGAATCTGGAATAGTCCTATAATACTGAGGGATGCATTTCTGTCTAGAACCTCTTTTTTTATCCAGTTAGTAACTCTGCACTTTAGGTCTTTAAATATTTTCAGCTGTAAGTAAGAACTGTACAAAACCTTTTAACTAATCTGATGAGTTAATCACATAGCCATATTTTAATTAATTCTTCCCCCAGTGATATGTCTGTAAGGGTTTAGATTCTTATCTCTTGGAGGCATGCACCAATCCATTTCTTGCCAAATTAAATGCTCAATGGTCCTGTGGTGCTTCATCTGGTAGCAAACAAACACCACAAGTAGAAAAACATACATATTTTTCATATAAAGTTTCAATTTTCTTCTAACAAATAGAGAATTATGCATAAAACAATTACCATATGTAATTTTGAACTGCAAAGACATTCTTCTCTTCCGTTTAAATATAAGTAATAAAGCCAAGTTGTATTACTAAATCAGAATAATACAAATCAGCATGTTTTAATCAAACAGTTACAAGCAGATATACAAGTGAAGCAGCATTAAGCACTGCCTTTAATTCTAACTCGCTTTCTTCTGGAATGTAAATATAGTATTGATTTACTTTCAACCTTTGCATTATATAAGCAATCGTTATTCCCTGCATACAAATGTAAAACTAAGAGTATTTAGGCAAATCAAATGAAAGAAGTCTTATAAAACATTGTAATGGCCCATCTGACAACTAAAATAACCAGGAATTTGATGAAATTGGACTTCTAATTGTAGTTAAAGGCACGAACCAACATAATGTCAGATGCAGACATGCAGTATTGAGAAATTTCATTGCTCATTTTTGAGACCAAATTTAAAACAGTACTCACCAATTCCTTCCTAAGTTGAATAAAAAACTGCTTGCACTTAAAAGAAATTTTTACAATCTTCAACCTAAAAATAAAATAAAATTAGAATATTTAAACACTTAGTGTACTGCATCATGGTTAAAGGCTTAAACATACCTACTGAAAATATACTTTCTAGAGGACAGATTTCATTTCATTTCCATAGACAGAAAATAAGATATTAAAGATTATATAAAATAACTTGTATTATTTGAAACTAGTAAGCCATATATCTAAATTACCTATCAAATTCACTTATTTCTATCCTAAATGCAAGGCAGTTGCTCAGTTTTGTATTTTCCCAGCTCCTAAACCCGAAAGACCTACTCTATCCTCAAGTCATCCCAACCTGAAATCCTCTTTTTTGAGACCTTTCGTTATACTTTAGAATAAAATTTAAAAAAAAATCATACACATAACCTATCAACTCCATCTGATTCCTGAAAGACATTATTTCTCTACGTTCTTACTCACTTCAAGATAAAACCAGAAGTTGTTAAATAGTCAAGTATCTGAGACAAGATGTAAGCATGAAGATAAGGAAAAAAGGCAAACAAAAAGGGAAATAAAAAAAAGCAAAAAGCCCACCACACCGTAAGCAGGAAAAGCCATTTAAAATATTGCATCACAGGAAAAATCAGTCTACAGATATTTTCATCTTGCAGGTTGTCTATAAACATGTGAGATGCTGACAGTAATTCCAGACAATTTTCGATGGCCAGTTTAATGCTAATTATGCTAAATGGGAAAAGACAAGTCATATTTCCACCATAATCTAATTATATACTTAAAAAAACAACAATACTTGGATTGTGCATATCCTTTGTTTAATTTACAGGAATATTATTTTGGTCAAGAATAAAAGCAATGCTACAATTGTAACAAGAAAAAGCAGCAACTTCTGTGAATTTGAAAAGGAACGGTCAATGTGATACTGCAAACTGTAAGATGCTCAATTCAAATGTTGTCTCACTCAAACCTGATTTCACTGACAATTTTAATGAAACTCAGAGCAAAAGAGAATCTGGCTAAAAGATTTTGGTAAATTGTATAGCAAACTCTTCAGGGGTTACAGTTAACCTGTTACGCTGCACATTTATACAGAGCACTGTTAGTAATCTGAACTGATGGTCCCTCTACTTCAAGTTATTATATTAGCTTAGTAAAGCTACCAAAGGAAAAAAATTGTGACAGTGAATATGGTGCTACAATTTGTTAGATGAACTTATTCATTAAGAATATAGAGGAAACCTCAGAAACTGCTGGAATTACTACTTGCATATTGAATAAAAAAAACTCTAGACTGGGAAGGATGAGGAGCAAAATATTAACAGACACCTAAGATGGAGACAATTTTATATATATATATTTATATTTATATATATATATATATATATATAACATAAATTTTCTTAATATAGCCAAATGGAGACATTTTTCTCCAGCATGTTATTGACAACAGGAACCAAATGTGGATGTCCTAATTTGCAAAGAGAAACTCTCTTAACAATAATATAAAGGAGGTATATGGTTATTAGCCTTTAAATTATGCTTACATCTTTTTTTTTCTTTCCTAGTTCTGCTCTTAGGAAAAAAAAAGTTATAACTTTGTCCTGTGTTTTTGTTGTTGTCTTTTTGTTTGTTTGTTTTTTCGGGGGTGGTTGTTGCTGGTTTTTAATTCTTAATAAAACATTGCTATTGAAATTTGTCACGATCTATAAAGGAGGCTACAACTTATCTATTGAAATCAAACAATTTCATTGGCAATGCAGCAGTTTTCTTAGCAACTATGACAAACAAGGTCCTAAATTTGGTACAGGTCCTAAATTTGCTGGATGGGATAGCCACTAGTCATAGCAGTCCAACTGTGGAAATACATAAAGAAGTTAACTACTACCTAAATAGTCTAATATAACCAAAAGCATGTTACGATCAATTTTCTAAAATGTTGGGGTACAGTACAATTTAAAGAACATTTTAATACTCATCTTTTTCAAAAACTGAACTGTGCATGCTTTACAGCATATCAGATTTGCTTAGCATACTAGCAGACTGAAAAGAAGTGCAAATTATTCCATTTGTAAAAACATTCTACCACCATTTACTCTTTTTTCCTCTTCTGCTAAGAAAATGACTGCCTTTGATCACTCACAGAAAATTAAAAGGTGAAAGCTACACTTTTTTTTTTTTTTTTAACCCTACTCCATAATTCAGAGTGAGCTCAGCTGGCTGTTAAGCCTGAAACCACTTGGAAGAGACTTAAAACTGTAACATTCACCATTAAGGTCTAACTCAATCCCTAAGAGTCACCTAACTCAGAGCTCTAGTAGGCAAAATCCCTTGGAGGTTGTCTTGCAGCGCATGGTAACTGAGGAAGGGGGCCACCCTTCAAGGACAATCTCAATCCAGAACAACCCCGTGTGCTACAGTACAGGCAAGCATGGGAGGAGGTCAGCTTGGCTGGATGCGGAACTTCTGACTGAGCTCAAACACAAAAGGGAAGTATACAGAAGGTGGCAGCAGGATCAGAGACTACCAAGGAGTAACACAGAAGTATTCCCTAGGCATTCAGGGATATAACAAGGAAGGGCAAAGCTCAGCTGGAGTTTAAAGTGGCAATGTTGTAAAAGGGAAAGCTTTCCAGGGAAGCATTAACAGTAAGAGAGAGACAAAGGGAAGTGCATCTCCACTGCAGAGCAGGTGATCTAGTAACAAATCAGGCTAAGGCAGGTACTCAACGCTTTCCTCCTTTGTCTTCAAGGAGAAGATCTACTCCCTGGATTCTCAGCTCTCTGTGCCTGGTAGCATGGTTTGGGAAAAAGAGGAACTACCCACAATACAAGAAAATCAAGTTAGGATAGACTAGATAAAAGGCAGTCTCCTTGATTTTGTCTTATACTTGCCTAGTCTCCCTCCTCTCTTCTCCCCACGATCCCTGCTTAGAAAGATTGTATTATGTAATTTAGACATAGTATTAAATTGAGTGGACCTCTGGAAAGGTAAGAGGTGTATTACTGAGCCATACTGTAAGAACTGACATTACAGACCTTTACTCATAGCAAAAGAAAGCCTATGGTAGGATGAAACTGTATGTGCACACGAGTGGGGGGCAGGGTGTATTTTTTCTCCCCAAATTTATTTATTTTTCTTTTGTAAAGACCAATTATGTTGGTACTACAGCCTTCCCAGGAAGAAATTAATAACCCTGATGTCAGCTGATATGGTTGAATACAAAGAAGAACTGTTTAGGTAATTACACGCACACAAACCACACTGAGAATTTAGATCAGCATCCCCGGCATGCAAACGATATGAAACAGTTCACAGAAACCTCTAGCTTCCAGTAGGGACTTGCAGCTTAATTATGACTTACATTGTACATACTCAGTAATTTACTGGTGTGTTGTATTGAACCTATTTCTACTATTACTGTTTCCCTCCTCCAAAAACAGCAGTAAAAGCAGCCTGGATTGAAAACATCCTGATTATTACAGCACTGCATTTATAAAGCAGCCTTAACCCAGAAATACCTCTAACACTTCAAAACTCTTGGAAATGAAGGTTTTCTTTCTTAGAACAAGTTGCTATTATAAAGGCAGGTCTGACTATCACAGTAGTCCCAGACTTAACATTGCAAGATCCAGTTTTCATTTCCCAGACTAACCATGGAGACTGAAAATTTAAATGCTCCGTGTTTGCCTCAGGCTTACTTTTCTTTAAATGCTTAGAGGCAACACGTTTACTGTGTTCAATTATATCTGTCTGTGGAGAATGCTTTTGTCCATAGCTCCTTGTGTTCATCTCCTAAAATTTGATCATTCACGCTGTTTCTCAATATGGTAAATCCCAAATTAAATAACATCCTACAACAAAACTTGAGTGTAAGCTTAGCACTGAAAACCAGAATGTCTCAGAAGTTCAGTGGGTTGAAGAAAAGACATCACTAATATTTTGAACATCTGCAAGAAAGCTTACTAAGTGAAAATAGGTCACTGACTACAGGTAATGGATCTTACCATACACTAAGAGGAAACAACAATGAAACAAGAATTTCAGGTGCCCATATCAGCTGGAATTCAGAGAAAAGCTTTTCCAGTTTCAGTTGAGGTGATCAATTTAATCTGTTTATATGAAGATGAACTTTAGAAAATTCCAATGCTATATTGCCCAAGAACACAGATCATCAGCAAATGAAAATGTGAAATGTTTTCTAATACGAAAAGCTTTTGTGCCTGGTAAACTCATGTCTATTACAATGATTTTATATGGCTGACAGCCCACTCAGATCTTGATTATAGTATGCACAGGGCAGTATGTACTAAGAAAGACTGTAAGAGCAAATTCAAAGCAGGCAAAGGAAGCTAAGGGAAAGTTACTTCTTAGGGATGCAAAAAAAGGCTTTGGGGAAGGTGACAAACTTGGGTAGAGCACTAGTGTGATGTAACAAAATAGGATTTCTCTTCGATCTTTCCCCTTCTGACATGAGTAAGTAAAAACAGGATCCCAATTTAAGAGACTGATGATCTCGTCATGTTAACATGTTTACTGAGGGTAACTCCATGCTTACATACCAGAAGAGAACAGCTTTACAAACTATTTTACTTAAGAGAAGTGACAGCCTTTTCTTTAATAAACACACTTTTTTGAACTTTATTGTGAAAATGGCTATCTGTGGATGAAGGGAAAACAGTATCTCTGAATGCCACTCTTCAGTTATCCTCAAATAACATATCTAAGCTAAATTTAACACACGAAGTACAATTAAATTATATGTGACGAAACAGATTAGAGCAATCACTTTTCAGGTTAAGATTTGTAAGTTTAGTGGTCCCTTTAAAGAATAACCTAGAATAAAGTTGCCATTACCACAACACTGGCTATACAGTTGATTAAACAAAGTATGCTTACAAACTCATGAAGAAGTATTAAAATTAATTATATTTTGCACCACAATCACTTAACAGCACAGCATGCAGAACAGGACAAAATCCCATCATAAGTTACCCATTGCACAGTATGAGGTAAATCATTTCACCTTGAGATATTATAATTAAGTTTCAGTCTTCTTTAGAGCATGTGACACTGACAGTGGTAAAATATGTTTTGAAATACCAAAAGCATTAGTTTAAACAGTTGTCCTTACCATGGAAAGGTGTTAATTCGTACTCTGTTCTTAAAAATTAGTATTCCACCTGACATCACTCCAATCATTATTTCATTGTTACTCTGATCCTTCAAAAGAGAAAAGAGACAATGGCTTGAAAAACAATATCAACATCTTTGAAACCTCATATATATTCATTCTCATCTCTCTCCCTCTAAATACACAAACACAATAGCAAAATAGAACTTGATTTACATGGAAGGAAATGTGTTTTAGTAAGACAAGTAGGAATTACATTATTCCCTCCTAATTCGGACAAGCCCGAATGTTTGCTCTGAGCCCTTTAGAAAATTAAAATTCTGTGGTAGTTTGTAAGTTAGATCTTCCATTTTCCTCCAACTTTGAAGAAATAACAATGTGGAGTATTCTAGCAGCTTATTATGAATAACAGCACTAACAGAGCGGCTTGGCGTTTGCTATACTAAAAGCAACCAGCGACTTAAATTCCTACCTGAAAGGAAATTGCAATCTCAGAACACAGAGAGGAGAGATTCTAAAACAAATAATATTGTAAGCATATTTAAACAGCACATCTTCCCTCAAATACTTATGCACTCTAATCAAATGCCTGCTACAGATCTCTCAATACAGGTGCAAAAATAGGAGGATAGAGACAGTAGTGAAGTGCAGTACTTATCATTCTGCTGCATACTTCTCTAACATTAGGGAGTGGGACAAGAATATTTAAAAAAGAGCTGTCTTATTTACTAAAAATAATTACATTCAGTCTTTGGAGAAATGGTAGCACTGTAATGGCAGGTTGTTTCAAGACCTCAAGCTACCTGCTTTACCATATAAAACTATTTCACTGTACTTATTACGGAGAAGTAAGCTACCAGGTTTCCACATATATTCAATTATTCTTCATGATCAGACTTTTCATTTAAAAGCCCTAGTTTCAAATGTATATCCTTCATAATTTTAACCTGTATTTCATTTTTGAATTTACAGTGGAAGAATAGGTAGCAATTTGTTTTCACATTACACTTCACGTTATATATGTTACGCACTACATATCACATCAAATTATAGTGCCTTCACCTTACATAATAGATCACGTTATATAAGGATAATGATCCGTAGCTCAGTTCTAATCTGAACCAAATAAAATATACTTAAAAGATGACAGATCCTTAAATAACAAAAGCACATTTCAACAAGTACATTTTTCTTTTTCACCAGTAACCAACCAAATTGGCATTCAGGCTGACAAGGCTGAACCTCAGTAATGCACACAAATTAAGCCCAAATTAAAGCAAACAAGCAATCACTGAATTGTTTAGGTTGGAAAACACTTTTAAGATCATAGTGGCTGCTGAAATTGCTAAATTGCATTTAAGCAGATTATAATATAATTTCATTTTTTTCTCCTGAAAACAGCAGCCAGGAAGGCTCACTAAAAATATATAAATATTTCCCCATAAATATCCCAGGAATCCACTTTTTGGATCAACTAGTGTTGTAATGTAACTTACCCTTGCATAGTGCAATTCAACTCCATAAAGTTCTAAGGTACGTGCTGTATTGAGATAATTGAACTCTGCTTCTGCAGGAGACAGCCCTCTGAAAGAAAGAAGCTAAATAAGAAACATTCAAACATATCCCCCACATCAGGCTCTTTATTGAGCTCAAATAGAAAATCTGCATCAGCTTTACTACTTCTTCCCCCACCCTGAATTCTGAATTTCCTCCCTCACCATAAGCAGACTGTAATCCAAAAATCTTAACTGGTGCTTCCACAGTCTTGAAAAGAGACTGCAACACACTGTTTGCAAATGCACATTTTTTATTTCTAATGCACTATATTGTTTAAATGTCTGTGAAGCTCTGGAATCTGGAAATTACTTTTGCAAGTCTGTATTTTGCATTGATAATAGCAGTCTCTCCCTAAGACTCACCTTCAAACTTTAAATTATCATCAACCCACTTACATTTTATTTACTCTACTTAACTGGATTTGCTAAGCCATTGACTGAAACGTAAAACAACATTCAGTAGTTTTTAAACTATAGCTTATCTTTTGTTAAATTTTACTGTAAGAACAAAGTGCCTCAGTTCTAAAATGCCAAGGAGCTATCAATGAAAGAAATACTATTGAACATTACACATTGAGAAAAATGTATTTACCATTGCTTCATCGCCTTTTCCTCTTTAGGAAAAAGTCAAGGAATTGCAAACAGGAAAGACCAGATATTGGAGAAAAGGACTTGTTTTTTACTTCTAAAGTGACTCTAATCTACTGGTAAGAGCACCATGAAAACAAGGCCTTTATGCATTCTCAAGAACTGAATAACACTTTTCAAGTAATTGTATCCTGCTAAGTTAATATCTTATGTAATAAACACACAATTCTCAGTGCACCTTTACCATGTTCACTTACTCACTAATATTCCCTCTTACTCTAACAGATACGTTCCATCTCTGCAGAGCATCAATGGTACTTATTATACAGACATTCTACAAGAAATATCACATTCACATAGATAATTTTTTAACAGAAACCTTTAAGACAAAATACTCAGTTTTTATGTAATAGCACAGCACCAGCAGTCAGGATTTGACAAAGTCAGTCAATATCTTCTGCTGTAAATCCTTACATGTGCTGCTGATGTAATTTTGCTATTTCTTTTTCAAAGTCTTGAGGCTGGCTAGGGATGAAAGAATAGTCTGAGAGGTAGCCTGGCAAGTTTTCTGAATGGTTGTAGTCTCCCAGCTCGGCTAAAATATTAAAAAGAGAGGTTATTGTTTATCAGTGATGTACTTGGCATTGTGCAATGCCCCCAAATTCACACAAGTCTGCTCCCACATACTTTATGTTCTACAGCAAATCAAAATATAGAAGACATTTTAGCTCCCCTTTTCCCTTTGAATAAAGTGTCACATTCTTATTGAGTGCTGTGGAATCATTTAAAAAGAGCTTTGAGTGGGTGTTTATGCAGGAAGTTTATGAAGTGTTTAATTTCTAATGCACAATTAATTCATAAATGCTCTTATAATGACGAGTATTAAATAATACACTTCAAGGTGTCTCAGGTACTAGCTTTTTTCTTTTTTTTTTTTTTTTTTTAACCTTTGCTTACTTTCATATGATTGTGTTTTGTTTTGTTTTTTAAAAACTGAAACTGCTATTTCTTCACTTTGGAAGCTCTGCTAAAACAACTACACCAAGATATATTCAGAAGCATTAGAAAAAAAAATTTTGCACAATTGTATGTGTATAGAAAAAGTATGCATACATACACCTACGTTTACTTGAAACTACTAAAAAGTGTATTTACATAATTTCTAACACTTCCTTAAAAGCATAAGTAAATCAAAATCACATTTACTGTCAGATAAATAACTAAATAAAAAATCACACAACTTGCTAAAACTACAGGCTTCGAGGATTTTTTTTTTTTTTAAACTGTAATCCAAAAATAAATCCAGCTGTGTCTGCAATCCATCTAACAGATTTACAGTAATAAGTAACATAACGTGAAAATTGGAAAGTTCACAGCAACCTAGCATGGTGTGGGGTCCTGGGAAGGCCTACTGACAATTTGTGGGGTATGGAAAAACTGACGATGGGAGGGATGAAGGAGAGGAGTGAGAGGATAAGCAAGGGAAGCAAAGGCAGGAAAGCAGTCTGGGGCATTTGCATTACCAGAGACTGATCCTATTTAAAATGATTTCAAAACTGGAAAATGTGACCAGACTTTGTAACCAAGTGCAATTCTTGCTAAAATACACTACAAGTGTATTTTATACATATATAAAAATATATATTTTGCAAGGGTGGCTAAGATCTATGGCTGCTGTTTACAAATAAAAAGAATTCTAAAACCTAAACCCAAAGAGAGTTTAGTAACAGGCATGTACAGAAAATCATTAGACAGAGGTCTGAACACTGAAAAACTTAAGGACAACAAGACCTTGTATGTAAATTTTAACTACAATGCAGAATGCATACCTGCTACTACTACATTATTTTAAAAAGAAACATATTGCATTCTTAGAAGATTAAAACTTTATAAACTTTTCACAGTGCCTGCTTCATTATCAAAATGTTTGCTAAGGCAAAATGCTAAGGTGTGACTTTTGCTTTTCTGATAGCACTTACACTACATATTTTTTCTAGCAACTGCAGTTTGGTGTTTTGTGTAAGAGAAATTGCTCTGCTGATTGATCTGGAAAAAGTCAAGCAACTTTTCACCACTTATCAAAACTGCGCATAATATTTTACATTAACATTACCATGTATTTTTTCCCTGAAAAGATCGACATGGACTATTTCTCTGATACGTAAGAAGTACTAAATGTAAATATAACACATGAATACACATGGATATATGAGGACTGCATGTAAAACAGATTCTGACAATCACAATTTCTGAGAACTAAGGGTTGAATATCTTAGATTCCTTCCATTGAACAGTTTAGGTTTTATGGAAGGAAAACAGGGAGAAAGGAAGACGACAATCTCAGTCTTCTAGACATAATTACCCACTGATGGGTAGTTAAAATTGGTAATACAGGTGTTGAACTATTTGGCCAGATATGAGCAGAACTTCTTATTTCACACTCATTTGGAGGTTCACTTTACAGCATAAAGCATACAAGTGTCTAAATACTGCTTTAGTTATGACTCATAAAAACATATACATGTATATCAAATCACACTTAGAATGCAGTGAAATACAATGGGTTTGTTTTGTTTTGTTTTTTAACTGCATGGGTTTAAAGAAGGAAAACTGAGAGCTATTAGTATTTCTCTCTAATGTAGCAGAATCTGCTGGGGGAGAAAAACCAACCAGCCAGATTTCTTTAATGATGAGAAATATATTTGTGGACATAACATGATGATGATACACAAACTACATTCTTTAGAAACTAAACTACCCAGTACTACACTTTTTACGTATCTCAGTACTTCCATATATATGAATACTCCTTATACTTACATTGAACAGCATAGGAAGCCAGAAGAGCAGCAGTATTATATGGACAGGGCAACCTGTTTTGTTTTTAGAAGAAAACCAAATGAAATTACGTACTTCATATGAAACAGTTATTTTGAAAAGCCTAATCTTTCATAATCTATCAATGCACAAGCTGGACAGGTAACTATTATAAATGCTTCTATTTGCTGGTTACTTTTAAACATTTTTTATTTTTTGTCTATATAATCCTTTATGATTAACTTAACAACCTTTTGTCAACGTTTCACGCTATATTTAACATAACAAAAACATCTTACCTTCCAGTAAGAATGTCCTGTTTAATTTGCAAAAAATACTGGTACCTTATTAAAAAAACAAAAAAATTAAAAATCATTTAATTGTTTTTCATTAGTTTAGTGCATTTTGTTTCCAGTTAGCACAAAGCTAAAACTTTACACTTTGCATATGCTATTTCTTAAACTCTTACGGGAAAGAAATTAAACCATGATTAGTAATATAATACAACTTTGTAAATTAAACTATTTACAGGCTAGTAGTTACTCTATAATGAAATTATGCGTATTTCACCAGTATATTGACAAATTCACGTTCTACCCATTTTATTTGATAGTACTTTGGTTCAGTTTAAAATAAAAAAAGAAAAAGAAGTGCCTTCACGATGACTAAGTGTAACAATAGAACAATTCAATACACAAGCCAAAAGTCAAAGATGCCATCTATATACGCTGGTAACATAATAAGAATGATTTGTACTCCAGGTAGATAAAAAGAGTTAGTTTATTCTCATCAAGTATTTGACATTACTTGGTCTTCATTTAAACTAAACTAATTAGTCTCAGTATTTTGGCATTACATCCTTAAATAACAGTTGTGGATTCTATTATGTTAAAAGCCTTCTAAAAGTCTTTTGGCTTCCCTTGAACTTCTGTTCTGAAGGTTTTTTTTTTTTTTAATTATGATGTGAGAAAAGCTTGTTTTAGAAGTTCTGCTCTTCACATGCACACTCTTTCAAGTAAGGAAGGAGATGGGAACAGCAAAAGGAGCAGACTAACACTTTAAACCAAGGACTACTTTCAACCAAATGTTAGCAGCAGAAACTCTAACTTAAAAACGAAACAAAAAAACTAAGAAACCTGAACCTTCCCAGTGAGTGGAAAATGTTAACATCATTCCTGTTTTCTTATAAATTTATTAAATTTTGGAACATCCTACGTCATTATTACAAAAATCAGTCATTTTCCTTCTGTAGTTCTGCTTTGGAAGTATAGTCAGCCATACTTGTTCATTATAAACATTCAACAATTACGTATCCAAAATACTCACTTCAAGTCTGACTAAAACCAAACATTAAATATTTTCCAATATTAACTTTCACTAAGAGTTCAAAATAATATATATCACTATTACATATCATATGACTTCTCATAATTGTTTAGACTAAGATTCAGTGTAGTCTTCAGAAAGTGGTTACCACTTCGAAGACTTTCACAAACATTTACAAACACATACAGAAATCAACTCATTTACAAGCTAAATGTAGTGAAAGGTAAAACATTTTACATTTGAAATAGTATCAGGAAAATACCTGCAAACTGATAAGCAAAGATGTTAGCCCATATATGCTCAACTCCCACAAAACCTTCTAGAGGATCTTGGACCTCTAGGAATGGCAACAAGCTTTGTTTCAGGTATTAACCCTAAGTTAAAACTGAGACACTAGACAGGCTTTAAAGAACTCAAAACACTTTTTCATTTTGCAACTTAGAACTCACATTGATGCAAAAAAAAAAAAAAAAAGAAATAGATGAAGCAAATTTATTCACCTATTAAAGAAATGTAGATCAATAATTCCCACTGTTAACATCCATGGCTGTAAAAACATGGAAAAAATCTGCATGTGCAGATGTACTTTTATTTTTTACTTTTTGTGAAAGGCATTATTAAAAATATTCCACGGTACTTAATGGATCTGATGATTAACAAATACCAATCAGAGTTCATTTTCTGTCCACTGTTTTCAGTGAACAGTGAAGTTAATTGCTTGTTAGCTAGCCCCCCCAGTTCAAACACTGTTGCCTTGCATATTATTAAGCAAAATGGGAAATCAATAGAAGCTGTATTAATGTAGATCTGAAAATCTGTACAACAAATTCAGCTAAACCAATTAAGAAGGCTTTGATTGCATTACAATGTTTTCATCTTCCTTAAATATAGGGAAAAGGATAAGACAGAATTATTGTTAACTGGAGTCAATGTTAATAAAGAGGTTGTCCTGCGACGAGCAGAACTAATGAAGCTTCACCTCCTACCAATGCAAGTTCTTAAAGCTAAACCCTCCAACACAAGCTGAGCTCCCACTGACCCTTTTCTGACCTGAGGCATTCATAACCTGCCTCCCTCTCACAAATTCTCAGAGGTCTAATTTAAAGATATGAGCCTGCACTGAACCTTTCCAATCTATTCATATTGCCTCACGTTAGCTCATTCTTCTATTTTCATGAAATTTATAAAAACTGAGTATTTTTGAAAAGTCTCATCGTGAATGAAAACTGTCAAAAGCATGGGCTTTGTTTCTTTCCTTTTCTGGTGGCTTTTTTTTCATTTGTTTTGTTTTTGTTGGTTGGTTTTGTTTTAAGGGGGAAATGCTGATTACATGAAAGGACCACATGTCAGTGACAAGGCATCCTAATTTCACTGCCATTATCCGTGGGGTTTTTGTATTCTCTTTATAATAATTCCAAATACAAATGAGTTTTCTCAGGGGCAATTAGGCCTATTAGCTAAAAAGGCAGAGCTGACCTAGATACAGCAATCCTACATTACTTCTTACCTAAATGGCTGCTGTATTTATAGCAGCACTGTATTTACAGCATAACATTTATGTGAACAGTTGTCTTTTTTCTTTACTGTTTGCTTGATATAGATAAGCATTTGCTGCCTTTTTCATTTCCTTAGGGATATTTTATATTGCACTTCAATCCAAATTATGTATTTTTCATTACTCTAATATAGTACATTGCAAAATTCTCTGAGTAAATATTTCAATAAAACAACGACTAATCTGATGCTCATTTTTGTAAATTCTGACTGCATAGATGTGTACAAATTTTTGTTAAAAATTCGACAAAATCCAAAGTTATAAACAAATATGGAGTCAAATTTTCACAGTTTTGGTGCTTAGGTTTCTAAAGCTATCTTTAATAATTTAGATATTGAACAGGGCTGACCTGTTTCCAGAATGGCTGACATCCAAAAATTGCAATCTGTCAAATCACACCACTTATGTAGAAGAGTAGAACTAACTAAGAATACTGAAAACATGAGGCATTTCTTCAGGAGCTATCTGCAACTCAAAAACCTCCTAACTTGATTCACACTGAGCATTTTCTTCAGCAAACTTCAACACATAGCTAGCAAAATGAGCTCACATGATTCAAGCTAGGACTACAAATATATGAATAGAGATGAACTTATTAGTGCCAGGCAGAAAACTGGAAAAAAAATAAAGAAAGCTCAGGATTTTTTTAATCATAAAGGAGAACATAATTAAGGATAAAATTAAATTTTGCTCACTGATAAATTGCAGGATTACATTTTTCCCTTCTTTTATTTTCTCTTTCCTGTTCCTACTTTATAGTATTTTCTTTATGCAGTTACTTAATTTCGCATATATATTTGTAAATTTATTCATAGAGGTTTTTTTGTTATGTTGATTTGGTGCAACTGCATAGTTCCTGCCTGTAATTATCAGGCAAAAATTAGAAGCCTGCATATACTACACATAAAAATGTGTTACAAGAAAATTTACGTTATACCTTTAAAAAAAAAAGAACAGTTTTCCCCTTAGACATAAACCTACTAGAAAAATATGTCATTGATGAATTAACTAGACCTACCTTGTATATTCTTCTTGGAGCTTGTTTGGATCACTTACAAAAAACTTAACTCTCAAGTTCAAACTGTGCGGAGATCCTCCTATGGTCAAGGAAAGTATTTCTAATTAATCAGGGTACCTTGGAAAAACATCATTATAATGATGTATGAATTGTCCAAATACATATACGTACTCACTTTTTAATTGTTTCCTGATAGGTTTGTTTGGATCCAACCACCTCTGGAAAGAGACAAATTATAACACTAATTTTAGAGAAACAAAAAAGCACGAATTATAGCCGTACGTATCAAGAAACTATTGTAATTTTATTACTTTTTATTTGATCTTTTACCAAAACATCCTACTAGCATACAAAGTATTACCATAGACTCTGGAAGGACACCAACATTATCATGAGCAGTTGCTAGTCTCCTCTTCTCTACCTGAGATTAATCTCTGCTGTCCAGGTATCTGTCTGTTACAGTATTAAGACAACTACAACATGATACCAGCGATCATTGTCACCTGTACCTGACAGAGGTTAGAACTCAGTTAGGGTGTGTTTAACCATCTTTAGCAATTCTTTAAACTGATTATCTAAGGTAAACTAACTGTGGCAGTGAAAAGCTATGAGAAGGCTAATTTACTGTCCTCGGAAGTTAATTTGCTTAAACCAGTTCAGGTTCCTTCTAACTCTGCAGTTTGCAGGTCTGACACATCCAGAGTGATCCCACTGGCTCACAGATTCTCTCTTCCAATTGTCAGAGTCAACTCTGCTACATCCCTAATTACGATCTTGTAAATCAAAGACTCAGCCCACTGGATTACTGGATTAAGTACTACAGAACATTTTTACCAACCTTGATCATCTCTATGGGAGGATATTGCTTTGGTATATCCCCCCATAGTATATGCAGATCTTTATAAAATCAACACTGCAACTTTCAGAGAGAAGTGTGGTTCTTAGGAAAGCCCTACAAGATATTTAAACAGCTCCCTCTACCACCCCAGCAGACCCTGCCTGTACCAATGTACTTTAGCTAACTTACACCTTCACTTCTGATAAATACCATTTCGTTCCTCATCCTGCCTTGGAATGCAAGCCCACAAGCCCCAGGAACCAGCTGCATGGCCACAGATCCCTCATGTGAAGCCATAGAGTCCAAGTCATGTATGGCACACAACTACCTCAAATTTACCCCGTGGCTTTTTGGCCTTTTTTTTTTTAAAAAAAAAAAAAAAAAAGGAGAAAGGAGGACGGAAACAGACTTGAAATACCTGGTACACACTACAGATCTGAAGTTAGTTCAGAGTCATTTAGCTCCTTGGGAATAAGAAATAATACTGACCAGATCCAAACGTGGTATCCTTGTAGCAGAGGTTTGAGAAGAACATGATTAAAGACACTTGAGTATCTTTAAACAGGGGTTTTGATTCAATATATCTGATAAATACATAGATCTGACTGATAATCCTCTTTTTTTTTTTTTCCAAGAAATACTGCTTGAGATTATAGTTAATCCAGAAAACTTGGAATTTAAATGCTTAGCAGAAAAGCTTGCGTTCAGTTCCTTCTGGTTGCAAAAATCAATTTGGAATGTGCTAACATAGCTTAAAGCACAGAAGAATAATATTTTTTTTTTTTGAACTGTATTTAACAAGCAATATCCATGCTTCAAATGATATAACTGGATCCAAACATAAAACGTGAGAGACTGCAGAGCATTAAATCACTTAACAGGATAAAGAAGCTAAAGCTGATAAGGTTCAGGCAAAACTAACAGAAGTTTATGGGTCAAGGTGCTGCTAGCAAGAAGCGTTATCCCACGTTGTTCAGACCTGCTAGCAGGTCTGAGAGGTAGGAATATCTGGGATCCCTTCTTCTCCAGGCTGCTCCAGGCCCCCACAACCAGCCACAGCACTCCGCTGTAGGCAGCATTAATGCTTCCTGTGTTCATTTGTGCTAGGACATTAGCTTTATACAAACACATAAAGCTTGGGCAGTTTATGCAATTCCCATTTAGGCACAGTGATAGAGGTTTCACACTCAATTAGCAGAATTCTCTTTTTTCCCCATCAGTTTTGTGTCCTGCAGCATTTCAGTATCTTAGTAATATTCCAGTGTGTTATTACACATGTAACCACAGTATTTGACAATCCAATCTGTTTCCTTTGCACAAATGAGCAAAGTGTAAAAGTAAGCTGATATCAAAACCCGGAATTAATCAAACCCATAAATCTTCAGCTTAGACAACTAATAGTTGTAAAAATTTTATTTAGCTCTGACATATTTTGATGACAAGTAGATGGTTGCTGAAAAGCCAAATATTTTAGAAAGAATATTAAGCTGTTAAGGCATGTGCTTATATCAACTATCTGTGAAGTCACTCTTCTTTTGGAATAACTCTTAACCATTAGTATCTATTACAGTATTGTGTTCAACTACTTCCAGCCAGATAAACTAAAAAAAACGTTTAGAGTTCTAAGCTTTGAAATGGCAGATAAGTGTGAATGAAAAACACTAAGTTTCTAAATGTTGAATAAAATATTCAATGGTGTTAAATTAAAGGCATTTTAATCAAAGTTGAAAAATAATTCAGGTTTTTCTACTGCATGACTTTGGCTTTTCAGCCTTGAAACAAAGTTTAGAATGATAAAATTAAATTATGGCCGTCCTGCTAATGTCTTAACAGAACCGTATACGAAGTTACAAAAGAAAGCTCCATTAAATATCTACAGTGTGCTACGTTGCTCTATTCATACTAGTACCCTAATGTTATCAGAAAAATAATAAAAAAATTAAAAATTATTTGCCCTGGAGAAGAAAGCACTGTGGAAGAAGTCCACCACTCAAGCGCAAGAAAAATGATGGCAGCATTATGACTTTACTTCCTCTTCTACAAGAAGTGTAAAAAAAAAAAAAATCCAAACCGTTTAGTCAGGTATAAAAGGTACTCCTGCTTTGAGGGATTGCTCTTCATGGTAGAACAACAGTAGCCCAAATCTACACTAACCAAAGGTTTCATTGCCTTCTGAAATTGACCTCCGTTACCAATTAACACTTTACTGGGTCACTTACAGTCTGCACATTTTGTGAATAAAAATGACTGACACAAAAGTTGGGAGACAGGTTTAGACCCCATCAGTCTGACACGAATATAACAGGAATTCGGTAAAGAACCGTATTATAAGGAGCAGTATCTTGTTAAATTGCACTTCAAAACAAGTATAGAACACTTGAGAGATGTAAAAAAAGCCTTCAAGAAGCATTCCAGAAGCAGTAAACATGAATGTTTCTACTGGTGAATTACAATCTGATTTATAAAGTTTCAGTGCTATGGAATTTCCTTGCAATTAAAGCACATCAACTACTACCAAAACTTAGTTTTAGAGGAGTCTCTTTCTTCATCCGTTATGGTGATGAGCCGACAGCTGCTGACATATCATGAACAACATGAAACACGATTTAAAGACTTACAAAGTGTCTTGGCTAGAAAGGAAAACACCTTACAGGATAATCAAAACACACCCAAAACGTTGCTTGTTATCCCAACTGATGATGATCATGCCATCCACTAACTAGATAAAACAAAACAGGCAATGTCCCTTTAACGTATGATTTCATGAGCACAAGTCTCATCATTTTACTTGTAACTACAAGGTGATACTGACTCTTTACAGTGCCCCAGATCACAGTGATGCTCTTCTAAACTCCATCACTTCTGGAGCCCCCTATTTCCACTTCAAGAGAAAACATTCATTAGAATCCCCCATTTGGGGGAGGGAATACAATGCTACTGATACCTGGGCTCACTTGTATTTATTTATTTAAGTTTTGCAGCCACACATAATATTGCTTATAGGGCATGGAAATGTAATAGCCAATTCAAATTTAACTGAAATAATGCTAGCTGAAGCAGAGCTGTACTTCAAGAGCTACATTTCCATTTCAATCATGCAATCACTTTGATCAAAGTAAACTCTTCAAATCCTATTTAATACCTTACTAAATCTACACAAGCAATACATCATAAGCTACAGAAATGCCTCTTGAATTCAGGATAACGGGCATGTTTACATAGTACAAAGAAAGGACTCTAACGGCAGAAGACCGATGTTTAAAACAGAAGACCCTGTGGTTTGGATGAGTGCAGGGGGCTGAGTGCAAATCTCTGGAAGGTTTAACCACTTAAAAACAGACTTAATTCCAAATATTCCTTTCTCACAAATATATTTAAGTAGTAAACTTTGTACTTCTACTTGTTTAAAAACAGCTAGTAACTCTTCATGGAGTGCTGCTCAGAGGTCTACAAGCAGCATTTCCCATGGATGCATTGGTTATTTTTTTTTTCCTCGTGGCAGAGATTAAAATAGACCAGTTTAAAAAACAAAAACATCTCCCAAAAACAAAAACACCTCCCACAATGACAAAAATTCACGGTTGAGTTAGACTCAGGTAACTTCATCCAATCCTGAAAAAAGATGAAACACTCAAAGAGCACCACCAAATGCACTCCTTGTGCTAGTGGGAAGCTTAAACACTGATTAAGCTCTCCATTTTTCACAACCCAAACATCACCCATCTTTCTTCCCGTTTCAACCTTCATCTACTTTAACATGCTGCTTGAATGCTGATTATTACCATATAATTAACTTGGATAGTTTTCACAATTGCCGTTTAATTAATTCACTTGATCTGATTTGTTCATTATGCCAGCCTCCAGTGTTTCTACCACACATATATTACTATTTCCCTACTTCTGTCACTGTTCTCCCCTACCAGTGTATCTCCCTAATTCTGTTTCTTAATTCTTCTCCACCTTCTAGTAGAAATAGTATTCTAATTCTATGCCTCTCATCTACCAAATTAATCAATGAAAATACTATTCTCAAGTCCATCAAATAACCATGTATTCAAATTGGTGCATTAAAAAAAATGGCTTAAGGAGCAAATAAAATATTCATGTGTTCTTTATTCATGAAATCACTCTTTCGAGAACATTCTGAAAACAAGCTCAACCAACAAGATTGAAGAGCATCTCTCATGTGAGAAGACAGCACACTTTATGGTATCATTTATATTCTTCTTTAGGTAAATTCAGCAGTAAAAAAAAAAAAGTAAAACGCCTAAATTGTTATAATATTTAAATAAATATTAACGTTAAATATTTTGCTATCATTATTGCAATGTTGTAAAAGAAGAACTTCTGGTTCAAGCAGGTGAGAAACAAATATATATTTATATTTTTTTAATCCTTTCTCCACTCTCAAGATATTAATTTTGTTCCACATATTGGAATAAAGTTGTCCAGGTGAGCAAATCAAAACTGTATTTCAAAAAGCCAAGAAGCATCTTTTTTTTCTAGAGAAAAATACATAGTACTTTTCAATGCACTGCAATGTGCATTAAATCTATCAAATCAAAAACCTACAGCATTCCTGTAGAAAATCTGATCTATCAAAAGAAACAAATTAAAATTTTAACAATTAAGTATCCTCTAAGCAATAAAACATGATCCTTATATATATTAAATGAATGAAAACAGTATGATTTATAAAACAGATCCAACTTACAGGGTTATCAGTGGATTCATCAGCCAACTGTAAACCAAAGTAATCTCTCTCTGTCAAATCGAGATGCTTGAAGACTATATCCAATAGAACTTGTCCCTGATCATGTTTCTGCAGAGAACAAATACATGTATACACTGTTTAATGAACAAATATATAACTGGACACACAAAGTTCACACAGGTGAAGCCCATACTTTCAGATGTGATCTAGCAGTCTAAATTATAAACGTCACAAAGACCATCCCAGCAGCACTATTTTTAAACAAGCTCTCTCTCTCTTTTGAAACATACGTAAGGAATTATTTTTCCTCTTTGTCATTTTCTGACAGTAAGAACTTCTCACTTCTCAGCTTGCTACATGATTATTTCTGAAAGCCATTCATTAACCAAATTTGATATTTAAAAGGATTACTGGAAAGCAAAAAGAAAGGAGAAAAGAGGATTTGACAAAGGACTTTCTAGTGTCATTTGGGTCACCGAATCTAGAAAGTTTTTCAGGCCTGCACAGGTTATTCTTACTTCTTGATCTGAAAATCTTTTCCTGAATCTAAATGAACCAGCATATTGAAAATGCTTCCACAGTTAAATGGCACAGACAGCTTAAGCAGACAAATACCCAGCTGAGAAGCAGTGTCATTTAAATATGTTCTCTTAAAGATACTTTAACTAATTCAAATAAACTGAACAGTAACATTTCTTTTCATAGACAGGTGGACAAACTTGATTTTTACTGCAGAGACAACTCTTACCCACAACACGATATAAAAAGAATCTGTGTGGTTGTGGGTACCTAGCAATTTTTTGCCTAACCTGAAAATATTGCCAACACATAATTTAAAGGCTAAGTGTGATATTCTGACTAGACTCCATAAATACACTTGGTGAAATCTGAAGGATTTTCCCAAAGAAGTTATGAAGTATCAGTAGCTTCTTGAAGCACAAAAGATGAGGAAAAATTCTGCAAGCAAAACTGTCAAACAACATGCTCAAAGATATGATTAACACATTTTCCACTCAGATTTTCTACTTCTTTGGCACCAAGCAAGCTTCTAATGATGTTCTAGGTGCCAAGTATTATTGATGCTGCAGTCAATTTCAGATACATCTTGCCTTGTTTACTGTAGGCAATATTTTGAAAAATAACAGAAACAGAAGACTCCTGTTCTGCTCACAAATGACCTTGCTCCTCATAAGATATTATAAAATAGGTTACCTTCACAGCAGGTATATCTGAAATATATAGCTAAAAGGTCAGAAGGTTTTACTTGATATCTATAAACAAGGGAAACTCTACAAATCATATTCTGACATTTGTTTACATCAAACAGCATACTATTAATTTTTTTTGTTGTTCAGTTGAAGTTACACTGAAGCTGAGTAAAATCAGTCTAAACCTTTTATTTGGGGGCTAAAAGTTCTAAGAAATTTGATAATTTATTTTGGAATAATTAAAAAAACAGAGAATAGTTATCAACCAATTATGTCTGAAATGATGCCAGCAGGATAATCATAACTGTAGCTCTGCCTATTTAAGTTGAAGTTACCTAAGATATGTATTTCAGGTGTATTCATGTATAAGGCATGTATATTCATTTATCTGGCTAAGTAAAAGTGACCTGTGAGTTGCTATATTTACTATGAAAAATGATCTTATTTTCAAACAAAATCAGGGGAAAAGATTTCTTAAAGTTTAACAAAACCTAACAGTGAGTAGGTTTCAACGTTATTAAAAGGTTCACGACTAAAGAAAATTCATCTCCAATAAACAGGAACAAGCTAAAACCCACAGATGTTAACATAATAAGTACATGACAGCAGAAGTGTATAAGGCATTTTTTATGTACAATTCCAAAAATAGTTACTTTCATTTTACTAAATTAGGAGTTTCTGATATATATTGAAATAAACCAGTAATCAGTACAATTTTTTCAACAAATTAAACTAATTTTAAAATTACATAGCAACACTAATTGCTTCTTGGCATTTTTCCCTAAGTTTGAGTTCTGATTTAAGTCTACAAAGTTATGAGAGTAATGATCAAAAAAAGGGAGAGGTTTGGAACCCCAGTTCAAACTTACATTTACTACAGCTGGCACGCTACCTCTTCAAATAGCATGCAGGTTATCAGTTCTGTACTTTTTTTATTTAATATTTAAACCCAAGAATTTATAGTTTCTTAAATATATAAATAAACGAATATACAAAAAAATACTGTAAGCTTAGAATGTGCTGATCAATTTGAATTTATAAGTACAAAATGTCATTTCATGACAGCTAGGAAGATGGACCATGAATGGAGGTCCTGCTAGAAGGCAGAATGCATAGTGAAGAGGTATTTCTCCTGAAACAGAGCAGCAAGTTTGGTAAGAGGAGACGAGTTTCAACATGAAGCATTTGTTTTGATCACAATGTTTTACTCTCAGTACAAAATAAAGATAAGCATCTAGTAAAACCAGACCTCAGTTTAACCCATCTTCAATATTTATATAATGATGTTGCAGCCTGCCAGAGCAGGTGAAGGTCAAAATCCTGTTTGTTGTGAAAGGTCCAAAATATTTGTAATACTACCACAGCCACTGAATAGCTGCCACAAATTTAAAAAAAAAAAAAAAAAGAAGAAGAAGAAAAGAAGGCATGACAAGTATCTACTTTTGCCTTTTTTAAATAAAAAATCAAAACCAATGTATGTGGTCTAGCATAAAAAGAAATGTGCTTTATTTCTGAAGATAAACATTACTATTTCTTCTTAAAAGAGAGAATAATGGAAAAATAAATGGACAATAAAAACTAATATAAAACTACCCACTGCAATTAGCTATTTCTCAATTGAGTGTGAAGTCAGCTAGAAAGAACTTTATTACTGAGTTGCTGGATACAAAACATAGCAACATTTTTGCTAAGAATATTAGAATTTTATGCATACACACTATGAATAATCATTAAAGTCAAACGTCTTGTATTTTGGCGTTTCAGAAGAAATCAACACTAGACATCAGTATATAAGCTGCAATTTACCACCCAGTGGCTAACATCCAGTACCACGTACATGATACCCACATGGCAATTTTGATCACAAAAGGATTGTTACCTGGTTACAAACACCCTCCTTTGAAAAATTACCAAAACATCCACACTTACCTAGCTTTAATGCCTCCTTACCAATTATAATCACCGCCTTCCCAATTTATATAACTGACATTCTGGTCTTCTAGCTGGCCAACACAACAGGATGCATTTACAACAAACACCAGGAGATATTATCGCTGCCATGCCAGATTTGGACTTCTCTTAGCAGAAGCATGAATGGCAGGTACTGGGCCTTCCCAGGACTGCAGCAGAGCCACAGGGGCATCAGACGAGTCCTGCTGCACACAGATTGAGTGCTTGTGCTCTTACTTTGCTAAGGACAGCACTGAAACCCTTCCTCTCAGCTCACTGGCGTAATTCTGTTGCAACAAGGAAACCCATTCCACAAACAGGCAGAACTGCGCCGCTGCCTTCTTTTATTCTATAGCTTAAATGAGCTTTTGAAACCTTTTTCTTTTAAAAGATGTTTTGCAATGGGAGATTCACTTTTCTTTCTTTCAAAAGAAATCAAGTGATGGCAAAGATTAACTTGTTAGAGAATGTCACCTCTCCAATCAGTTATTGAGTTTTTTACTTGCGTGAGAAGGATTCTGAGATGAAGCGAAGCATTTGTTGGTGACGACTAACTCGCTAGCCTTGCTCACAGAACAACTCATCCCATCTATGTTGCTTTAGTTTTCTAGGGTGATCTCTTTGTACTGGCTTTCAGGAAATACTGCAAAGTCAGCTTGCACAGAAAAGAGACAAGGTATTTAAACAACTAAATAAATCAAAATAATTTGATCTTGAAGAAGCAGGTTTATGCAAATCATTAACTCAAGTCATTCTCGCTTCTTCCAGCTCTGCCTTTTACACCACATGCTTTCCAACCTGGAAGCAGGACTTCTGCACTTGGTAAGCAGGGCATTTTACAAAGAAAATTTCTACTCTTCAGACACATGTACAGGTTAGTTCCAACGGATTATTCTGCCTGCAACCAAAATAACCTATGGCTAACTACAGGCCGCAGGGATTATTTTATTTGATTTGTTATGCTCTACACAATGCAATGTTGAGCACAAAGAAATTTTGCAGATCAATGGAAGAGGCTGGTTGAAATGTGAACATAAAACATGTCGTATGAATTATCAAGAGACATTGCCTGTGATCAGTATTTTGCTACTGGAGGAGAAATATCATTTGAATACATTTTTATTAATACAGCACTGCATACTTCAGGTGATTAAGCTTTACAACCATTAGCATACAGAATACCTATGGCAATCCCCAGGAGAAAGAAACCTTGCTAATTTACTTGATGTTATCTTTGTTCTTCCTATTCTGAAAATAATTCCATTAATATTTATTGCCAAATATTGTGTCAACCACAATAAAGTAAAACACAGCTATAAACTCTGAAAACCTGTATACCATGTAGGTTTGCATACATTTCCTATGATAGGTTACTTAAGAATTGTCATAACTCCTCATATTTGAAAAATAGGAAAAAAAACAACACATAGATTAAGGCTAAAACATGGGATCAAAAGGTTGAGCACCAAGGAACTTTTTAGTCCCTAATCTCAGTTTTAATAGACAAAACTTTCAGGCTGGTCTATATAAGCAATAAATAGTGATCTGGGCAACTAAAATATTTAATACACTAGGATGGTAGGAAGAATATATTACACACTTCTCAGCAGAGCCAGAATAGATATTTAGGGATTTATGACTGCTTGTTCTCTACACAGGCACTAGCATTCTCTTAAGAGACAAAGCTTTTGGATATCTGGATTAAAAAAGAAGCATCACTGCCCATAACTGTTGTACAACAATTATTCCTTATTTTAAAAACCTTTTATTTAAAAAAAACAAACAAACTTCCATTCAAACACCTGTCTTGCAAACTTAAGCACCTGAAAGCAAAGAACATATTTACAATTTCTCATGCACCTTTATTGCTTTGTCTTCAATCACATCCTGAATACACTATTTTTCAGCAGGCAATATAGACCAGGAAACCGTTAGCAAGAATAAGAAGATGAGAGATACAGAAAGGCAATGAAATATTGTAGGAAAAAAGGGTACAGGAGAGGTTACCCCAGAAAGGAGATGAGACTTGAGGATGATACATTAAAATCTTTGTCAGTCATACCTCTGCCTACCCCATCATGTAAGATTCCCACCCTTAACTTTTCAAGAGTTCAGAATAGTGAAGTCCACGTTACTCTTCTGAAATAGCTCCCGAATCAACTATAAAAATATCTTAAGAGAACATTCCTAAAACCTTTTATCCTGATTGAACAATTTACTATTATAGTTGGAAGGATCCTGTACACTACTATGCAAAATAACCTCTAAGTCTACATTCTAAGTCTTAATCCACTAGACACTGGATCCTTGGGCATTTTTGCTAGGTAACAGATTCTGTTACTCAGAGACCTGGAGGCTGCAGAAGCTCAAATAACCTGATTACGAAGGAATGCAATCACTCTCACAAATCTTCCCCAAAACATGCAAATTTATCATTATCCTAGCTGAACAGTGGACATCAGAATTCAACATAATTATCAAATATTGGAACTTTTTCAGATGGTCCAAATTAAACTTGCTCACACAGATTTGAAAACTGCGTCAGTTTCTCCCTCGCCTTCTTGATGAAGTCCCAAGTATCAAGCTACTCCGTCACTTCATTCACTGAATCATGCCACCTGTAACTTTTACCACCGTGTTGTTTACCGTTTTTCTCCACAGAAGTTACCAGTTCTACAGCTATAAAGTGAAAGCTGAGTTCTGCTTTTACCCCCAGCAGACCCCACTGCTTCTTTCCTGTTGAGTTCTGATTCTTCTCACAAAATGATCATTTTAAATGCTCTAACGTTTTCCTGTGAAATTCCAGGCTCGTTTATAAAAGTAACTTTTCCTAGTAACAGCCCTCAGCATTCAACATGAATTTTCTTATTTTCCTTCCTGCCATTAGGAGGTAGCGTGTTTAAGCAAGGGAAATCACAGAACAAGAAGAGAACACAATGCCAGAAAAGCAAAACGCAAAGGGATACTTTAACATGGTAACTGTAACCCAATAATAACCATCCACATGATTGAACATATTTAGTTACACAGTCAAAATAAGAGTTACTTTTATACTCATGCTCAAAATGAAAAAAACAGAACTGGCTGAAACAAAAGCTTGCTTCTCATTCCACTGAGTGGCAAAGTTGGCCTCCATTTTCGCTACACAGCACTCGGTCTGTGAAGAAAATTACTAGAAATAAACTATTCTTTATATATTGAATTTTGAAATTAAGATGTTAGTACCATAGAGGATGCCAGAATGACTAAGTCCACAGTGACTCAGTACATACAAGTACAAGCATGCCCGTCTGAACATAGCTTCCCCTTTTATTCCACACTTAACGCTGCTTTGGAAGTCAAACTCTAGCCACACTAATGCAGCAAAGGAAAGCCAGCTCAGTGACATTGCAATAATCAAATTACTTACATTAACTCTGAAAGCTTGTACAGTGTTATCCAGGAGAAGAATGTTGCAGACCACCTCCGTATGCTGCCTGTCTCGTGCCAGCTCAGATGCTCGTACATTGTAGGTTCTGCCAGCAGGCAATCGGAAACGTGCGGTCATTACTGTCCACACAGAGTCTTTAGGCAAAACAAAAACAATATACAATTAAAAAAAAAAGTCAAAAAATTCAAAGGCAAGAACACAGTACTCTGAAGAAAGTCAACACACAATGAGTTCATTGTTAAAATTTCCATTACATACCAATAAAAAAAAAAAGAGTACTAAATTCATGGAATCCAACACTGCCTTACAAATTACAACACAACCTTATCCCAAGAAAGTCAGTCCTTTACTTATTGTCTATCGTCCACTCCCTCCCTAAGTTGTTGTCTCCTTTTTATTGTTTTTCTATTTTTAAAAAAAGATTCAGAACAGCATTTTCACTTCAAAAAGCATTATAATTGATGTGCATCATGGCTAATAAGCTCCCAATATCAGAGGTAATTAAGTAATTTCAGTGCAAAACAGCAAAAAAAAATCTTACACCAAAAATGCAGACAAACATGAACACAGCAAACACACAAAGACTTTGATGCATTATTCTGCAAGGCCTGTGTGTTCAGTGCATAAGTATTAGACAAGAAGATGTAGTGATAAAAATATTAGCATTGCTTTGTATTACAGTATGAATAGGTAAAGGTTTGTCGAAATACTGAACCTTCCACCTAGGTCAATTTGATTGTATTTATGTATTTAGTATGAAGAGACAAACAGTTCTTATTTTCCAAGTAAGGAATCGGGATCAACACAAGTCTGTATCTTGGGCTAAGCGCTGATAAACAAACACGCGAGTTGAAATGTTACTTTCACTTTTCAAAACCGAGTTTCTAATTGTCCTGCAACTGCTGTCCAGCAAAGAGCTTACGTGCATGCTCTCAGTATGCTGTTAGTCCTCTCCAACGGTAGCAGTTATATTCTTAAAAACTTTGCAGAATCAAGGCCTGTAATTCACTTAATTACACATTCAGCCAACTATTTCTACTTCCTTTGATAAGGGTGTAAGCAAACAAAGTTTCATAACCGAAGTAGAAAATATATAGAAATAATAAATTAAAATACCTTAAAAATTAGTAAAATATTCTCAAAACTGATTATAAAAATAACTTCAAAAATGTTCACAAGTTTGCTTCCTAATTTTGGTGATACGTGTAGGTGTGTACCAATGAATAAAGGAGAATTTAGGAGAGGACAACAATTATCCCAGCTGCAAATACAGTTGAGAACTTGCCTGGGTCACAACAGACATCTGTATACACAAAAGAATAGGTGTCACAAGTAAATGATAAATCTCTTCCTAAACAGTTAACAGCTTAGATACTTAGGCTCCTGTGGGAAAGTGGAAGACCAGGATTCAAGCCAGCGAATCAGGAGGGGCTGGGACTTTGTAGTTCAGCCTTCTTCCCACTGCCTGCAGTCAACATCCTGAGCGACTGCCCCGAAACTTACTGTCATATTTTGCTTTTCTAAGTAGGTCTGCAGCTCTTTCAACAAGACCACAAAGCTCAAGACAATAAATAAATAAATAAATAAATAAATCTTTTTGATGAAAATCCATCCTTGCAAAAAGTATCAGTTTTGACTTTATTCCAGTTACTATGACTTCAGAACTGCAATGTCATTTTCACGCTTAATTACAGCAAACTTCTCTTAGTTTTGATAAACCAATACAACAAACCAAGAAAGGATAAAGACACCAGGTAAACACACCAGCTACAAGCTGAACTCATGACTTTCAACAATAAAATCATGAAAAACGGTGTTGCAAGCATTCGAACTCCAAAGCAAAAAGTCCAACAAGAATGTACATGTCTGACAACTCATGAAGAAGCTGCTTCCACTCTACCTTCTAACTTCTCAAATCTAAAAGGCAGAAGAAACCCTGAACAGACGGGACCAGGTAACTCAGCCTCCGTATCAGTGATCTGAGCCAACAACATCATATTTCACAAATAATATGTTATGCCCTATTGACACCATCTAAAAGTCCATCACCTTAGTAGCTGTAACAATGTGAAAATCAGATTTAAGAAATCTTTAACAGTGCAGCTACACAACCAGTAACTCCAGCTGAGACTTTACAGTGGTTATTCACTTGTGAGCTGCATTAAAGAATGTTTTATAAAATGTTATTTTTTTTTTTAAAACAGTTTATCTACACCACAGAAATAACACTGACACACTTTTACCAGGATTTCAACAAATGACAAATCAAACAAGACACAGTGAAGGTTAGCACAGACTCCTTTCCTAAGCATACCAACACGAGTGCACAAAATGAGACTGTTCAGCTTACAAATATGTACTCCAGTCCACAAGAAACCATTTAATAGTGTGTTAGGACTCTCTTAACTCAACAAGCCACAGTTTAGCACCAGAAACCACCATGATTTACAGGAACAAAGAGCTGTTCCCATAAAGCCTCCTATTTTCTCCCTCTTTTTGTTCTCTTTGCTGATCAACACCAACACTTTCTTCCTTCCTCATTACTGCCTTAAACCAGACAGAAAGCAGCAAATTCACCACAGTGAACAAGCAGAAAATCTGCCCTCAAAACCCTTTAAGACCAAGCAAACATTAATTGTCCTTCGATGGACACAACCCACCGACCCAGCACGGTTGTTGCTGTAACACTGATGATTTTCACTCCAACCAACCAACACCATCGACCAGTTGCAGATGGTGATTCAGGCCTTCCTCCAATGTACAGAAATGAAATGGCCGAAGAACTCAAATGAGTTCTCTAGGGAAGCAGAAACTGGATCAGAAAAGTTCACCTAGCTTGAAGACCTAGATGGCAGGGCCTTCTCATTCTCTCTAAGGAAGGAAGAAAAGTACAGGACACACATACTGCTCCACAACCTGGAGTTTAGCATCTTCCTGGCGTGGAGCTCATGCTCACACCATGGTGGACACTAGTTATTTGCAAACGTTTTTGTCTTGGTCTTGATCTTTCAAAGTCAGGCAGTGAAGCATGTCCAACGCACAACACGTAGCAGCCTGAAGAGCCAGCCATCTTGTACTACACAGATTTCTTCCATCAAACTCAGAGGCTTCTACAGCTACAGGACACAGTTTTAAGACTAAGTATAAGAACAGAAATCCTGAAATACTTTGACAAAAGGGAAATATAACAGCCATGAAAGTAATAGAGAGGAAGGTGACAAAATACAGACTATTTTCTGCAAATGACATTCAAATGTACTCTTCCTCCACATGTCAGCAAAGAAACTATGCAAATGTGTAGGAATTACTTTAAAATGCCTTCACTATCACATGCACTTGGAAATATTCTTCCTTCTAATTTCTGTCAGGGCTATCACGCAACTGCTTTGTGGCCTATCATGTGAACACAAACCTTATTTAAACCTCTGCCAGCATATGTATATACAAAAATGATGCAGCTGCTAAGCACGGGCAGACCTTGCACCTACCAGTCTTACTGTGACACTTGTTTTACAATATAGCTGGCTCCTAAGCTTATCCATATCATCTTTACTACTCTTTTCTTCCAGAAATATACACCAGAAACACTAGTATTTTTCCTGAGCATCATTCTTGCTACACATTTTAAAAACACACTAGAAAAACAGTAAGATGACTAGCAATTACTCAATTAGTTATGAGACTATACACTAATTATCTGATTTCCCAGCAAAAACTGGGATATAAAGTGAGAAAACTGGCTAAAAACTCAACTACACTGGTTGTAGCTTTCTGAAGCAAAGATACGTTACAGCTGAAGTCAGCATGCAACAGGTAAAGAAGCTGCAAAGTGAAATCCACAGACCTAAGAGAAGAGGTCAAGCAAAAGGTCAGACTCAACCCGGAAAAAGTCTCAGAATATCTAATTTACACAGCAGCCTAACCTGAGCAAGGTACTACCGTGTGTGCACGTCATGGACACTATCATGGCCTCTCACACTAAGTAAAATCTTTTTATATATGCAAGTGGATTCATTAAATTGGATTTAAATTGGGTAAATCTTTGCATATGAAAAAGGTTTCTGCTTATAGTTTTTCAGCCTTCTGCTAAGCACGTAGCATTTAGACACTTGAATTAATAATCCAAAGCATGTGCTGCTACAGCAACTGGAGAAGGACAGAACTTGTGCAATGAAACTCCACTTACCTCTCAGGTCTATGGAGGGAGTAAGTTGCACATTTCCTGCCTGAGCTCAGGTTTCAAGTGATGAAGCAATTCTAGGGAGTGTTCCCTATCAAAGGGCAGAACATTCCTGCGATACTTGCTTGGTTAGGGCATTAAAGAACATACAGAAGCTTCAAAAGTCAGTTCTCAGCATCCTCTATTCTTTTATATAAAATATATAATAATATAAAATGACAATTTGCTTGGGCTTACAATAAACTAACCAATTCCAAGCAGCTTAACAATTAAGCAGTTGGTTAAGAAGATAATTAACTGAAATTTAAGTTTACCCAAAAGTGCAACTGATTTGCTGACTCAAAGTAAAAAGTTATTTTAATGAGACTTAGCATCATGTACTGTACACAAAGACAGCGACCCTAGTAAGGTACAGTAGGCACGTGAGCTTGCAAGGACATGAGAAATTTTCATGGCTAATCTAAAGAACCTATTACATTGACAGATTAAGAACACAGCTTTTGGAATGGTTTCCAGCTTGTTTAGAAGCTGGTATTTTAGCAACCCAGAAGACACCTATTTCCACGCTATAGCCCACCTGGTGATTTGGGTCCAACACATTACAAGAATTGGCTACAATAGTTGGAAGAGTAGGTCTGACTCATAGAAAACCCATATCTTCATAATGGGATGTAGTTTGATTGTATTAAATAGACTGCAGACCCTGTGGCTACTAGCATCATCCAGATAATCCATTTAACAGAAAAAATATTAAAAGCACAAAGAAAATCTTGAAGGTTTCTACAACGTATTACAACGTGTGACATTTCAAACACCAGGCTATATCTGTAACTCCTTTGTACTCACTTTCATATACATTTACCAAGAATATGGTTAGTGAACTATATTAAATGATTTAGACAAAAACAGTTTGAAAATACAGAACATTAGCTGATAGCCCATTATTTTGAAGGAAGTCCACATTAGCCCAGGGAGTGAAAGTTCAAATTTATCTTTCAAAAATTTGCTTTGAAAGCTATCAACAATTCTGATGTAGCACACAGCTACAGGGCATTCCTTATAAGCAAAATCAGAGCAGAAATGCATTTTCAATTCAAATGAATCAAGCCATATACTACAGTCCTGAACTCTGAACTTTTTATATTTTATTCATTTATTCCTGCATTCTGCTGACCAAACAATGGAAAGTATTCCAGATTTTGAAAGCTGATACTTAATCTTTGGGTTATTTCACTTTGGTGTCATGAGGTCCAAGCTAGACTTCTGGCCAGTCACCCAGCATCAATAATGATTCTGGGCTCTATAAAAATCTTGTGTTTATTTTGTAAGTTTATTAATTATCTGAAAAACAGATATATTAATCAAATCCATTCTCCTTAAGGATAATGGTAGCTTTACATGAGTGTATCATATGGTCACTGATAAAAAACTTCCTAAAACATCCATTGGAAAAGAGAGAGAGGTCATTTTCCAATGAACTGTGACAGTTGCAGTGACTACGGAAATGAAGCCCAAGCATGCTTCATTCAGTGTTCCAACATTCCCAAAGAGCTGAAAGCCTTCCACTCCTGAGAGCAATAACGAACAACTGACCTACATGCCCCCAAAACGTCCATATCCTCACCTGCATCTCAACAAGAGAGATCCTCTTATATTCTCCTCTTCCACATCCTCGATCCTCACACACACACAGCCAGAGCTAACACAGAAAGCATTAATCCTTAAAATTCATCTAACGGTTTCTGACAGCTTTGGGCCCAAAGTTTAACACCCGAGAGAAAAGAAGTTTAGCCACTCTCCTCCACCATCAGCTTCCAAGAGAGCTCGTTCTCCTATACGTGAGCTAACAGACAATTAGTATTTTACCACCCAGTTATTCAGGTAAGTTTCTAAAATTGTTAATTCACCTTTTTATGAACATGTGGCTTTCAGGGGGTTGGTTGTGGATTTTGGTACAGACTTGACACCTAATTTAATAGGTACTCAGTTTAAAAATTATTTGAGGACAACTTTCTTAAATGAACACCTCCTTGGATAATGACTCAGTCTCCTTTGAACAGAGGTTTCAAATCTTGAGCAACTGCTGTGAGATATCAAGCAGCATTTTCACAGTTATAATCATGTAATTACTAATAGTGACAAAAGATTAAATGCACAGCATCTTGCTCCATTACTACACAAATTGTATTCTTTCCAATATATATATACTTATATATATATATATATTTATATAAACTAGTATTTGGTCACCCTATACAGTCAATCTGTTAGGTAAAGCTGGAGGACACATAGCAGAACACAAATCAGTTCAGTAGTGCTGCAGCCATCTACTATTTCACCTGAAAAATAAACCATTTCGACAATCTGATCATTCCCTCCCCTTCTCCCTTCCCCCAAGAACAAGAGCACAGCTAACAGAAAAGCCTATTATAAATGATGCTTCTGACTAATTAAATGTCAATACTCATTATGCTGGAACTGCTGTATGCCCAATGAAAAAGTCCTCTCAAATTCAATTGCTCACTTTCTCTGCTTCGGGTCTGAAATATGACAGTATGGGAAGTCTGGGAGCTGCTTTATCTTCTCTCCTATAAGTAACATTTCAGGAAACGCAAAGATGGGAAGATAAACTTCATTAATCTGAGATTACAATACTTATTGGCACAGTGTAGAAGTAATACTAGTAAAAAAGTAGTTCCTAGAAACTGTGCCATAACCCTGTCAATTATTTCGAAACTAAAACATTTATGCCCTCCCATTCTATGCCATTTTTTCACGTGAAGAAAGCAACTCTTCCACCCTTGCTAATCAGGACTCAAGATCAGTCTTGGCCTGAGGAGACATTAGAAGTCTGTGTAGAAAAAAATACAAATACATATACAAATAGAATACTATTTCTATGTGAATGCTATTTGTAAGTAAATAGAATACTATTACTTACACTGAATAGCTCAACATGGTTCATTTTAAACCCATTTTTATTTTTAAATTTATTTTGTCCACACCATATTAGAACTGACAACCTGACAAATACAATATACCCACAGGTACCCTAATAAACCAGAAAAGACCACTTATCCCTGTATTAAGGCATTTTGCATTCACAACTTTCTATAAACAACCAGCACCTATAATTATCTCCAGGAGCCACTTGGATCACAGTGCAACAGCTCTACAGAACAGCTTTGGAAAGACATACCATGGTGAGAGGAGAGAGCATGCTGCTGAAGCTAGAACCACCTTTAAGCATATTGGTATAGTTTAAAGCCTGTAACATGAAAACAGATGCTGTGAATTTGCAGGAAGTCAGGGGAGGGAAGACAAAAGGTCAGAATAAGTAAGAGATCATTACCAGACGTTATTGGATGGGCCCCCTGTGGACATTAGAGACATCAGGGAGGCCAGAATACTAAAACGACCATATTTCACAGCTGACAAAAGCCAATTTCAGACCAGGGAGAGGCCCTGCCCACCCCACCTTCCCATACGATGTTCCTGCTGTAAGCTCACAGCAAGCACCGGCTACAGCCATGCCCAGCCTGGGAGCCAGCTGGAGCCACATGGAGGGGGCAGCGCTTGGCTGCGGTCACTGCATGGCTCCACGGCCACTTAAACCAACAAAGAAGCACACGCGGAGTGAGCAGCAGCCCACACTTCTGCTGGAAAAAGGAGTTTAGAATGGAAAATGGCAAATCTAGTAGGGAAAAAAAATGAAACTACCTATGTAAAAAACAAAACAAGAAACAATCAAACCCCGTAGCAGACCAAACCTTGCGTAAGGGCAGAAGAGGATAAAGCTGCCTGCACAGAGAACTAGGAAGAGGAGTGTTGCTCAAGTATCACCGAATGGTGAATTTAACTATCCCTCTATTGTAAAAACATTACAAAATAAATACACAAGTGTATTGATCAAGCATAAACCACCTTGTTTCCTACTATGCAGCTGTCAGCTCATGATAATTGGAGGTTTTTATCATTTGCATAATTTTATCAGGAATGAACAGAAAAACTTTCCAAAGTGACTTCCATCTCCAATGATTTAAAGTAGATGAGATCAGAACCCGCCCTTATTTGAAAATAGCCTTAAAAATGGAAATCCATGATCCTAACACAGATGATTAGTAATGCAACTCTTCCCATTCCTGGAGCTGGACCTCTTATTTTGGTTTCATGACTCAATCCTATAATAAGATTTAATACATGGAGATTATAAGAAAACATTACCAAAATACCTTCCGATAGAAACTTCTCAAAATAAACTTGCAGTAATTTTTTATATGTGTTCCCCAAACTAGGGTAAATAGTTTTAAATAGTTTTTGTCATTAAAAAGAAGTTCTGGTTCCCATGCAACTCTAAAATCAGGAAGCCTAAACTCTTTACTAATCAAAAGAAAGAGGGTTGAAATCAGTGGAAGTTCAGATAGACTAAAACAAGAAGCTGCATTTTTAACATTAAGAAGCCAAGAGAAAGAAATTAAAATAAAAACTGCTCATTTTCAACAGCAGAATACACCTAAGTAGATAAAACAGAGGAAAAACACCAAACACGGTACAGTTGCATGTTAGAACTTGTATGTGTTATGCATGTGACTGTAAAGGAACACAAGTCACACATTCTATATACCCTACAAGCCTCACCCACAATTATTTGAAGGCAACATTAACAGAAAATGTACCAATGGGAAAAACCTGTGGGCTGGTTATTAACCACTTGAGCATCCACAGATCAACAGTGCTGCATGCAGTAGGATCTGCAAGTCCAGGGCAGCTCCAGTACTAGCTCTAGTGTCTAGAACTAGTGTCTACTTCTAGTTCATGTGTCTTGTGAAGTCTTTGAAGCTGAAGGCAGTCTGAATTGAAAACAAACTGGCAAAATTCAGAAAAAGCTTTTATTCTACTCATAGCCAACTTCAAGTTGAATTTTGGCTGGCACTGGAACTGAAGTATTAGACAGAGGGAGGAAAGTTGTCTGTGTATATTCTGTTCAGAGTAACTAAACCTAAGCCAAATTATCTTCAATAGACTTAAACATAGCAGATGCTAATTCTAAGGCTGAATATAACTAATTGGACAGTCTCCATCAAAATTAGTTTTTAATCAGAAATGCCACTTCCACAAAATAGAAATTTTCACATGGAAAATTTCAGTTTTGCCAAAAAACACCGATTTTCCGCTGGGAACATTAAAATAATGGCTGTCTGGCTACCTGCCTGGAAAACTCTTGTCAACTTCACTTCTTCCTCCAGCAAGAAACACGCCAAGGAAAGTCTTCGAGCAGCGCTGCCCAGAGAAGTGACCTCACTCCATCCGTGCCCCTGGCTCTCAGCTCCGTCTCGCGCTCCTGCCCGGAGCACCGGACACTCAGCTGCTCCCCAGCTGTGGGCCCCGGGGTGCAAGACCGCAGCAGTTCCCCCTTTGGCTGCTCTCGGGCTGCACACTGGAGGCAGAAGCCAGAGCCCGGCTCTGACCCAGAGCTAAAAAGCTCTCTACCCAGGGGGACAGCAGGTTTGCTGACAGACCTGCCCAGTAGCAAAAGAATCATACTATTCATAGCATCCCAAATCCGAAGTTTTCCTTTTACGCCCTCCCGCCCCTTTCGCATTTTTGCTACTTCAACTTCAACCCAGTCTTAGATAAGTACTTTTCTGACTCACCTCTGCCTCCTCTCAAAGATTTTCTTTATAGGAAACAATTTCCATTTTCAAGCCAGCTCAAAAGGACTAGAAGTTCACAATGATTTGAGTGAATCTGGCAAAGAAAATATCACTCAAGTTCAAGTGACTAAGCAGCTAAATCTGAAAATCATTCACCTGAAATGAAATGGGGGAAAAAAAAAATCACAATTTGGGGTAGTTTTGTTTCATAAGCAAAGTATCTCAAAGAGGTCTACGCTCCCCAAATTTGTAAGGTTTATAAGCCTGCTCTGCAAAAGGATAATTTTTATAGATCTTGTCCAGAAAAAAGACAGCACAATTCCATCTGTATTTCTTATGAAGTATAACCAACAGTTGCAGTTATGAAGTACAAACCAACAGTGTCCCAAAGCCGTGGCATACTGACCTCAACCACGGCGTGCTGTCAGGGATTATGACATTATTAAAAGTTAGACTCAGACTGCAGGCTCCATATACTCCTCCTCATACATTTGAAGTTTCATAAATTATTTATGTACAAAATTGATTGTAGTTTAATGAGTGTGAAGAAAAACTACACTCACATGCATTTCTAACAGTTATCTAAAAATGCTTTTAATTAGCTTCAAAAGATGGAAATCCACCCCAAACTGACAAATTTACAGAAGCATGCAAAGCTTCCGTTAAAAAAAAAAAAAAAAAAAAAAGGTACTAGAAGAAAAGATAATGCAAGAGAATAGCAAAGACCCAAATTTATATAAAACGTAAATAATTCTTACTAGGCTTTATCAAAGTAGACTTTTGGAAAAAATCAAATTGGTTTTGTTTGTTTGTTTCTGAATATCACTGTTTTGTACCTTTTGGCTTCGTTCTTTATAGAATTGCATAGTATTAGTTTGAAGTTTCCACAAAATTAACAAAAACTACAGTAGTTACTAATGGAGTGGAAAGCAACAGCACACTGTCAAGGCTAACTCTGAAGATACTGAAAAAAAAAGCAAAAACAAAACAAAACAAAAACACTAGAATCCCACAGCCTAAAAGTAAAGGCAAAAGTTGCATGTATACAACAAACAGCCACAAAACCTAGAAAGAATTTTTAATACAAACCCACCAAATGAAGTCACACCATGTTACCCAAGTGAAAATAAAATTCAGTGATAAAATCTGTACTTACATACTATTCATCTCAGCCCAGACAGTTAAATATCAGACATTAATAAAAAGTATCTGACCTCCAACTAGATATAATAGTGAATTAGTTCCCAGATGAGGGGCATATGTTTTCTATGTAGAAATATTTATTATCATCGCATTTCATAAAACATCTGATTGAGAAAAATTATCTGAACATTCTGCTTGGAACTGAAAAGTTCTAAAATCAGCACAAAACCAACGAGCAAGATACTGTTGGTTTGAGATGAAATAATTCAGTTATTCTATGATTTACAGAATTTCCAGTAGGAAAACAGCTGCTCCTCAGGAGCACTCACATTCAGCAAAACAACAGACTTTAATGCTTGTCACATGGGCTCTGTTCAATATGAAGTTTCATGCCCGCTGAAAAGAAGCAGGAACAGAACAAAGTTACAAGCCAGTTAACCTTAAAATTAAGCAATAAAAGAAACTTATCACAGCTCCAACTGGAATAAAACAGTTGAGAAGGACAAGTGAACACACAAGCAGAGTTAGCATGCGATGAAGCTAAAAAGCAACAGGCTATTAAAAGGAGAAAGTTCTACAAAATTATAAAAGGCTATTATAAGCCTTATGCCCCACTACTATTTGTCACACCACTATTTATGGTTTCTCTCATGTATTTACCACTTTTAAGCGAGAACACCAGCCTGAATGCAGTTTAATCGCCTGCATAACACGGGGTCTTCAATTTCATTTACTTACTTCTACACTGCGCCTGGGAAGTTTCATCTGGCCAAATCGATTTCCTGATAAAAGGTAGCAGACACCTCCTGCAACAAACCAGCAAGGGAAGAGCTCATCACCTCTGACGATACCTTGACTGTAATTAAATTACCTCTTAATCTTCTTCATAAAACAGCCAGCAGTCTGCAACTCTCCTGCTGAAACCTATCCTCTGCCTCTAAAACCATACATTGGTCCGACCCCCAACCCAAGACCCTTCGCCCTCAGCCCTGAAGCAGGGACGAGGTTTTCCCTGGCCAGCACCGGCAATGCCAGCCAGGCCGTGGCCACAGCCCAGGAGGGAAGCCCACACATCAACACGGCAAACTTGCTCAAACTCATGGTAGGAAAGAACAGACCAAATTTTTGTTGTTGATTTTACTTTTTAAACTAAGTCTAACTCTAAGAAAACCATGTCAACAGAGGTAGTTAGATATCTAGCCACTAAACTTCCATTAAATGAAACACAGATCAACTCTTCCACTTCTTACTTATAACTGATATTTGCTTATAATAAAATAACCTAACCATAAAAGTTTACCTCAGAAGAAGCCTTAATCAAATGATTAATTTAGCTTTATGTGCCACAGTGAAGTTCACCCTACTCACGTCCAAAAATTTGCTGTTAAAGAACGAATATATGCTATTTTAATGTTCAACTGGAGAGAAAGTGACATCTTAGCCTTATCTTTTTCCAGTGTTTTAAAGAATAAGGAGATAGCATTGCATTCCTCTTTGAAGCCAAACAACTGAAGCAGCAGACTGGTTTAGGAGCCTTCAGTCCCAACTAATTCACCTTCCAACATACAGAAGCCTCTCGTTTCTACTGAAAATGAGCTTTAAGCAATAAGGAGTTACTGCCCTCCCCAAATGTCTACCTGTTCCAAGCTCGTAGCAGAAGTGCCAAGCACGTGAAGCGCGTGACGGTTTATGAAAAACTGAGAGCAGAGCCCCAGCGCCAGCCTCAGTGAGCACGTTTACAGCAAAGTTGCTGTGCTACAAATGCCAGAAAGGGAATTCACAGTCAAAATTAAAAGGTTAACTCAGATCCGCAAGGGAATAAATAACTAAATACTTATTCATAACACAATCTATTTCCAAATACTTATAAGGAACCCACGTTTTACGCCGCTGAACTGTAACATGGCCTGTATAAAACCTCCCTGCCACCGGATTCATTGCTCCTGCACAAGTGGAGGAATTCCACCTCCAAAGCCATCTGATGAGCTTCTCCACAGGACAACAAATACGATACCAAACCTTTAATATGTGGAAATTCAGTACAAACCAGTATGTAGAGAGCTGACATTTAGCCAAAGCCCCTATCAAAGACAAGGAGATAACTCTGCACCACACAAATGAAGAAAGAAAATGATGTTGCTGTGTTTACACCCAGGAAGTAACTACGCCCTCAGGTGCACCTGTGGTCCATGCCAAACCCAGTAAAGGACTTCAGTAAAGGACAGCAGGTTTTCTGACTGGCATTTCAGATTATTTTAGAGGAGAACAGTTAACTTTTTAGTTGCATACGTACTTGCATTGGTACAATAATTGACAAATATTTTTAAATAATAAAAAATCCTCATCATCAGCACCCTGGACAAACATCATGCTCTCTTTTCAGAGTAGGATACCAGTGCTAGTAGGACTACAGTAAATGTTTTAGGTGTTGATGACTAAATTTACTAAATGACCCATACTTCCAGCATGCACTGGTACGGGGAGATGTGAATCCCTGACAAACTGAAATTCCTCCAAGACCGTGGAGCCAAAACAATTTGAGTCTTTTGACAGAAACAATAAATGCAAATGCCCCTAATGAAGAAAAGATGGGCAGAACGAACCCAAGTTTCTCAGCATCTTGTCCCTTTTGTAAAGGTGAGAATGAAAGCCTTCACTGCTTTCTACAGAAGTAGTAGAAGGGAAGCTGCTAGCAAGTGAAGTCATCACTTCCTTAAATACCTTTCCTTTGAGGCTATCAGCAAGTATTTTCTTTCTGCTCAAGGGCCAAGCAGTCAACATTTTGGGACAGATTCATTTCCTTTTTCTAAAAGGGAACAGAAGCTACTGTGAAAAAACAAACTCTCAAAATGCAGAGCACAAATTAGAGTTTGTGCCTCTGAATAATGCCATGTGCAAGAGACTGTTGATGGTAGGAGGATGGCGCATCCAGAACTTGTCCTGGTGTTGGCCATCCCAAAGTCACAGGCAGTCCTTAGAGAAAAGTTCACCATCAGATCACGTTTGATTCGATTAGATCCAGCAGTGCTAACTTACACAGCAATTACACAAAAAAAAAACCATTAAGTTGCACTTTCTCATTAATTAATCCCTTCTCTGATGTGTGGGGTATTCTAAGAAATTCTCTGAGCACGTTGATAGCCACCGGCAAAGCCTGCTGAAGTCCTCCTCCTGTATGAAGTTTCCATGGCATGACATGAAGGTGACCAACTGTGTCAACCAAAACTACCATACAGACGAATAAAAAGATTAACAAAAAACAAAGAAGGAAGTCAATCAACTACTACAACAGATAAAAGAGCAATAGAAAAAAGCTTTGACACAAGCAACACCCTAACAAACAACAAACTGTACCTGTGAGATCAACTCAGTAAGCAAAACTCAAAAGCAATGAAAATGAAGCAAGTTTTATGAAGAACCTTGCTTAGTTTTCCAAATGCCCAGAGTAAGCTCTTTTAGAGATTTTGTTTTATTTAAAGGAAAACATGGTCGTAAAATTTGTCACTAAAATTCTTACTTATGTTTTATAAAGTCACAATAAAAAGGCTATGGCTCTTATAGTCAAACATATCAGCACAGGCTTGCAGAGAAATGAAGATAAATTACAATAACAAATATTTCAATTATTTTATGAATGCTGTTGTAGATGACAAAAATCCTGTCAGGTTGATAATATAAAGAATAATTTCTCAATATACCTCTCATTCTATAAGTACAGATACGGTCTCTCTTCAGAATACCATTCTTCTGTGAATATTTGACAGCAAGTGCAAAATTTTTGTCTGGACAAATGCATGTTATCATATGAGAGAAATAATAAACAACAGTGGACTGCGCACATAAGTTTGTGTGTGCTGGTTTTCAGCTATTTAAATGTGGCTACTAATCACACTTTAAAAGTTATTACGGCATCATTACGCAATTTAAATAATATACTAATTAAATATTCTTAAAGTACCCTGGCTGTTGTTGCTCAGTGTTGTTTGCCCAGAAAGACAGGTACAAACATGGGTCCTATAGGTTACAGATTCACAAGCTGATGCAGCAGTCATGCTGAAACTACAAGGATAATTATTATTGAAACCATCAGCTCTGTACCATTTCTTTTCTTCCTTCAGGTATTTCAGATCTCCTCCATGTCCTTCCTTTACTTTTCAAGGCTGTGATGAACCCCTTTTGGATTGTTATATTCCCTTCGCATCTCAAATCCTTCTCTACCTCATATCCATTTCTCTAATCACCTCTCAACTTTTCTTCTCTGGCCTACTCCATCTTTGTCTTTACCATTCCCTACTCCTTTGGGGCAGGCACAGAAGATGGAATAGCCACAGAAATTACCAGAACATCCCCCAGGAACACAGAAAACCAAGCATACCACCTGGAGGCAAGAAGGGAAACTGTAGCCAGAGAAAAACCATGCCCAAATCTGCTCCAAACATCCAAGGGTAATGCCACATACACCTAGATTAAGAGTAACACCGCAGGTATAAGGTGCCTGATGGACGCTACTGAAATGCTTTCCATGTCATCATGAATGGAAAGGATGGATACAACACCTTTGCCTACACAGCATTATAAAATCTTTAAATGGCTTTTCCGTTTCACAGAACTTAAGCTGAGGTACAGAGAGATTCCAGTAGCTTTCCAGCAGCTACGATTTTCTGATACCTAAAAAAGGAAACTTACAGCCTGTACCAGCATCAAGAGACACTCAGAAGACAAAAGATTACATTCATTCTTACTTTAAAGAGGGCCTACTGCACAAAGCACATTGAGAAGGACCAGCTTAACCACGTACAGATGCATCTAGGAATATGGCACTAAAGGAGACGAGCTCTGAGCCGGCACACCGCCACTGCTCCAGTCGGGCACTACGTTTAAAAATGCTTTTCATTCATGTGCCTCTGCAGTCAGGTCCAATTTGTCTTACACCCCCTTCTCTAGGCACTCTTATAATTAAACAAACGATCCTCTCAGCTTCCCCAATCTATTTGCCACCTTCTGCATTACGTGACAGAAAGTGAAACTTCTACTTCTTACAGAGAACCACTATTTTTTGCCCTTAAATGCAAAGACAACATGAAAAAAAAATTAATGCTATTATGTGACTTTTTATATTAAGGCGTCAGTAATCGTCTCAGGCTGCTTATTGCAAAGTTTTTTCATTATCTGGAATTCATATCCTTAAAAAAAATAGGGTAAACTAAAAGCTTTTTCACTAATAGCTAAGCTATATTATCTTAGAAGCACAGTTTGTTTATACTGCCTATGGAAAATATTATTTCTCCCAGCTGCTGTAAAAATAGGTTCTCAGGCTTTAAACAAAATTGAAATTTTCTTATCTAATACCACCATAGGGTATAAAACCAAAACATCTTATTGATTTTGGTCAATTTTAATTCAATTTTCCATGCTGAATTAATACCAACATTACCCCAAAACATATTTCTGAATTTTGAACATAAGAGTCATTTGAATTCCTTAAGTTGTGCCTTCCTGTGTACATCCTGTACCACTACCTCAACTCTACAAATTTGGTCTTTGCTATAATGGAGTATTACAACATGCATGCAGTCTAACACTACTGAAGCACTCTTGAAGGCATCAACTCTACCATCCCAGAATTAAAAGGCTAAAAAAGGGACATATGGCAGGATATGGAATGCGCATATTGAGAAAGGAATCAAGTAACTCGGTTCTTCTGTTCCCCAGTCTCTATTCACATGCACATTGTGCTGCAGATGTTCAGAAGCAACATTTTCTCAAAACAGAGACACGAGCATCACACAAGCAATGACCAGCTTTGCTGACAAGATGCAATTACTCTCCTAAATAGCAAGGTGTTTTCATCAGGGTATCTCTGATCAGATTCAGCTCTCCTGGGGCACCAATTCTCTCACTACAAGAAGTGCTTTAAGTAAGACCCTTAGAAATGTCAGTATTTCCAAAAATACACTGGTAACCTGAGTTAGCAACAAGTTCCACCCTACCAAAGATGTAGGAGACAGCCCAGAATTCAGGTCACAAACATTCAAAGAGAGCTAAGCCAAAACCAAACCGCTAGCCCTCAGTTCTGTTAGCCCAGTAAAGTCCTTCCTGACACAATTAGAGGATCCCTGGCAGGGATGAACAAGCTTGGTGTATCACAAAGAGGTCAATAACTTCAACCCACAAGCTAGGGAGGACCCTTTTCCCATTACAGAGGAGTAAACCGGCAAGCAGGTATAGAAATAGGATTAATAGCATACAAAGGAGAGCTGAATACAAACTATTTGTGCTAAGATTCTGAGGAGCACTCAAGCTGACGATGTTGATTGTACCTTGTGAAATGCAGCACCGTCCTGGCACTAGCAGCACTGACCACGGGACAAGTACACTCCAGCAAGTACCTCTGGCTGTGGCTTGGCGAACACTGACTAGTCATCTAGACAAGACTACGCACAGAAAGGTTGTTGAAATGGGCTGCCAACATCACAGAGCTCTCCCACAGCCTCAGAACTGTCAAGAAACTGAGTAAATACTGATAACGCCCTGGCCCGCTGTGAAATTGTTGATGTTTCCTGTGGAAATGCGTGACAACAGCATGTAGTTTATTCCCTGTACCACAACAGGGAAGGCATCCCATTACTAGAAGGGGTTTTGTGGCTCTAGGAAGCAACAAAAAGAGCAAAACCACACAGATCTGTGGGTCCTCTCACAGCCCTGTAAACATTTGAGAAGTCCCAAATTTGTCCGGGGCCAGAAAGGATATTCTGCAGGTCCATAAACTGGAGTCTGGGAAGCCAGAGAACAGAAGAGATGCGGTTCCAGCTGGATCTCTCCGCCTCTGAGCACAGCAAAGGGGCTGTCGTGGGCACTATCCACCCCAAGTGAAACACGGTCAGACAGTGCCATGCAGCATGCCGCCCCTTCGGCAGCGGTGGGGCGGCCCAGAAGGGAGGAGAGGAATCTTTGAGTGTTCTTCAGTTTTGGTAACTGAGAGGAAAGAAACGAAAAAGCTTGTCCTTTCCAGATTCAGTCGATGTCAGGAAGCTCTGGCAATTTCTTAATAACAAGCATGTTGTTAAGTGTCTCAGTCAGAGACAACGGTAATGGTAAAGAGTTTAACACCACCACCGCCTTATTCCTTTGAAAAGTAGCTCCCACTCTTCAAGGGCCAGCACTGGACATTTATTTACCAGAAGCTCAGAGAAAGAATTTCTCACCAGCCAGGAGTATGAGGAATTGGCAATATCCATCCAAAACGCGCTGTTCTCAAACTCTGGAAGCTGGAACCCAGAGAGCAAAAATCCCTGTTATTTAGTGCAAGACCAGCAAGAAGTTCGTGTCTGCTAGTGACAGGCAGGCAGACTGCTAGAAGCTATTCTGGTTCTTTAAGAAGAAAGTAACATTAACATTATTAAATAACAGACATGTCCATCTGTCCTATGAAAGTATATAAAGAGAAGCACAAATTAGAATTTCTTCACAGTGTTAGATCATCTGCCTTTCCCTAAGAAAATCTGCTGAAAAAACAGAGAGAAATGAAGAGGTGCCAACTAGACTGAACAAGTGCTGACAGAGCTCATGGAAGTGCAGAAAAATCTCATCTAGCTCTCAAGAAACCCAAAATAAGTAACTGAAGAGCACAGACATCCAAGCCCACCGTTTACACATTCTTTGTGGTAGGCTTTGTTTTTTAACAAATATGTAGGTTATGCTCCATGCGCATCTCTGGCACATGGTGGTCACTCCAGCAAAGTAACTTGCATCTGTGAACGGCCAAAAGTGATTTTGCCACTTTACACCACATAAGCCATTTTGTAAGCTTGCTGTAACTCTCCTCTGAAACATGGTATGGGAAGATGGAGTAGGAGTAGCCATGCCGTCCTTACATTGCAAGTTTCAATAATATCACAAATCTGTTTTTTACATCTCATCTTGAAATTCCACAGCATGTTGAATTTTTAATCTGAACCACAAGTGATGAGAAAGGTCTTAAAATTATACTTGTTTGAAAATTTATCTGAAATTCACTTTTGTACTCAGCTTGTTTCTCAATTTTTTTTGGCTTCTCCAAGAAGTTCCTCTCAGTTTGCTATTGAATATGGTCAGGAAATTTAAGAGAATAAAAAAATGTTCTCCAATATACCTATATCAGGTTTAGGGATCGGATTTAGGGGAGATCAGAGAGCCTTTACTTAAATGCCAATTTTCAGAATAGCTGCAGATTAAATTATGACATCTATGGAAAGTACACAAAATCTAGACAAGGCAGCAGGGAAGAAACATACAACTACTTGACAGTAACGTTTAGGTAAAGAAAACACAATGACCATCTCCATTCAAGAAAAATATTACCTCAGGAACCAGCAGAGAGCAGCTCCTGAATGAAGACCATGCCTTCTTTTCAGCAGGGGAAAGACAACAGTGTTCAGGGGCTCATGGAAAAGAACTCACAGTAGGATCCACATCGGGAGGTACCAGCAGCACAGCAGAAGGTGTAAAGAAGGTGTAGAGAAATCTTTTGGGAGAAGGTGTAGAGACGATAGGACATAAAGCCACAAAAAAGTCATTTATTTATATTTTACCTGCCACAGAAGAGTGTTTTCCGTTTCTGTTTTGGGGATATACTTAAAGAGATCAGTACTCAGTAATTCATTTTCATCAAGGCAGTGCATCAAATGCTGGTATTAAAGTTTGGAAAATGACCTATTTACTGAGAAAACTAACACTGAATGATTGCCTATGGTCTGAGTGAGCATGTTTGTCTCTGTGTTAGCTTAGATTTTTGTTTTACTTCAGCGTTTGATCTTTGAAAGATGCAGATTGATGCTTCTGTCCTAGAACAAAAGGAAATTCTGAAGGTCAATAAACAGGATTATGGTAGCCAGAAAGAAGGCAAGGACACCATGATAAACTATAGCTCATATGATTGACCAGAGGGTAATTAATATCATCTCTTCCTGAAAGAGTGTACACAGCTGAATACCAAAGCCAAGCTGCAGAAATTCTGTATTACTGGAGCATATCACACTGTTCAAGAACACTGACTTTCCTGGTTTGTTTTTCCAGGTTAAAAGTAAATAAAGGAACAGAAGGAATACAATTTATGAATTTTTGAAGAACAACAAAAAGATATTTTTATTTTAGCTGAAACATTTTGACACTTAAACACACGCAGATGCACTACTACATATGGTCTTAGATCCAGCCAAAACATTTACCTGACACTGTCCATGCAGAGTTGGACTTAGATGTAATTTCATATTGTTTGTGGGCCTCGACCTAGGCTCAGATTTGAAAATGTCCGGCTTTGTAAGTAATTTAAATTCAAATGTGTATTTCAACATTTCAGAATCATTTTTTGTAGAGCACACCCCAACCCCACAAAAAAGAAACACTTTTATGCTGCTATTAATAACTTAGTTATTAATAACTGTAGACTAATGTAAGAGCAACTTCCAGACCAAGGAAAGGGGGGGAATTTTAGTGCATTTGTTTACAAAGACCATCTTGTGATTTCAGGGACATGAAAAACAAAATTATTTGTTGTGAAGGTATCTGGTCCCTGCTGGAAAGGCACTATGAAAGCAGATAAGGTTATAGGATATCTTTTGTTGCCAATCAAAATGGTTTAGGTCTTTAAAATTTCATACTAAATGAGCATCACACTGTGCTGTTTTGGAAAACTACTGATTTAAATACTCTTTTGCAACTTAACTATCCATTCCCAACAGCTTATCAGTCTAAACCTTATCTTAATTATTTAACAGGTATTTCCAAATGATGGTACAGGTTTGACTTATGATGCGCACCCAAATGGTTTAACCGTGTTTTTTTCAACCCTGCCCTGAGGATGCTCCACCTCCTGTGCATGCTGAGAAATACGGGCTTCTGCTGATGTCCTTATTGATCAGTTTTAATGAGAAGAGATGAACAAGCAGCTGTGGAAAATGCACTAAACAATATGAGGGAGAGGGAGAAAGATTAAGGAAAAAGGCAACAGAGATTGAGATTTCAAGAAGACGTGATCATGACAGAGACTGTTAGGCTTTATTCTGATGAACTCGTTATTTTGCCATAGCCCAGCAATGTTAGCTAAAGCAGCATTCCTGACCTACTCCTGTGTCTGGCCTCTTGTTTCCAGCCTTGCATCATCCTCTCCCTGCTGCTGACATAGCCATTTGTACAGCCATATGGTAAACCAGAGTGGAGAATTAAGTAACAACAACATTTTGGCAAAATTATTCCTCGCTCACACCAATTTGCAACATGGTTCTCTCTGGGGCTGCAGAAGCGCTATGGCAGCAACAGGAAGACAGGAGGAGGCCACGAAGGGAGGGTGTAGCTGCTTCGGGCAGAGCCACAGTCAGAAAAGTAAAACAGAGCGAAGAAGGTATTGCACACAGCCAAGTGGGGATCAGTCATTTAGGTAAAAGTGATTTCAAAAGAAAAATAAAAGGACAGACAACAGTGACAAGCCGGGGAAAAATGTAAAAGGAGAAAAACCTACAACAGAACTTTTAGATTGTGCATTTACTGAATTTGGGACAGAACACAGCTGGATAAAATAGGGTGATAACCAGAGTAATCGATGGGATTATTTGTATTTATTTATTTTTAATTATAAAGTAAGGGAAATGCTTCTTGCAAAGTCTAAGAATGTCAGCAAATTTAAATGGGTTGAAGAATGATGATAAATGGAATTGGAGGAGATAAAGATGCAGAAACAGAGGGGCAATCATTTACAGGGAGAGACAACAGCATATTCTTCCCTGCAGCACCAGAGACCAGACATTTCATGTATCCTCCACCACTTCCACAGCTATTTATGGACTATCACAAAATAAGTCTGAATTCATTAAAAACCAAACCATACATCAAAGCCAAAATTAACACCCGCTTGTCAGTGCTGAAATAACGGTGTTCTTTTTATGCTTAACTAAACCTTCTTCTGTATATACCTGAAACGGTTGCTTCATTTCTTTACTCATCTGCTACCAACCCCCTTAAAATCTCCTGCATCATTTAGGTCCCTTTCACCACAGAATACACAAGGACATGCATACAATACAGCAAACAATGACAATGAAGAATAGTTGGGAAGAAACAAGTGGCATGTGATTTGCTTTGTGGTGTCTGAATCATTAATTTGTATTTTGTTTCAGGAGGTGCCAGGGGAAAGATTAAGGCTATAGTGCTAATGTAGATCATTCTGGAAAGGTCAAGTTTCCCAAAATATCATCTAAATTTAGTGATAAAACACAGCCACAGACAACGTGAAAGAGATGATGGAGACTGTCAGAAAACTTCTCTAATTTAATTCCCTGCGCTATTTCATCCGAAGGTGGCACAGCGCCTGGCATATCAAAGAATACTGGACGGTAGGTATCAATGCACACATCACGAGTTTTACTGAAGCTGTTCTTAGCTATGCAGATAATAAAAAGGCTTGAGCAGAACACAGACTCAAGTAGTAAGCTGGACCTAAACACCTCTTTGCTTATGCTCTACACCAAGGTTTCGTAAGCATGAGGTGCTTTAGTACAATCCATTACAAACAACAAGACTCCACTGTTTTGTGTCTGTACTGGTAAGAGACTTGCACAGAACCTGGTATTTGCTGCACTTTCTCACTTCAAATTTATATACTCAGTAGGCGTACAAAATGAAAATCTTTTATCCAAGGATCTCAAAGAGTTTTACTGGGAAACAATATTTCTCATTTATAAAGGAGGAGAATGAGATGCTGAAAACTGAGTAATTTGCCTGTCATTACACAGTGAGTCAGTGGCAGCAGCCCACACTGGTCATACATCTCGCTGTTCTTACCAGGTACTGCCATTAGAATAGGGGCTTTTAGAATAGTTACATGCCATATGTACTAACATCAGAATCCTCACACAATTTCAAATTTATGCTTGTTCTTACTTTTGCTGTGATAATGAATACTGGAGTTTATACAACGTAGTATTTAACATACTGGCTGCCTCCTTTTTCAGTCCAGCATGCCACTCGAAGACAGTGGCGTTATGCATCAGGGTTTACCACGAATGTTGAGAAACAATTACGTACTATACAAAATAAAAGTTATGGGCATCAGTAGCTACAATGTCGAAACCAAACTAAACCACGAAACTGATTTATAACTGGTTATTATGTAGCTACATCAGGGAAGGCTCACATTATCCAGGGCCTGCTTCTCATACTTTCCGTGCTGTTAACCACTGTCAGCATCACTGAGCTCTGAACCTTTAACCTGATCCAACACGACACCGGGCTTCTTTATCTGCAGGGCATGTTGTGCCAGTCGCTCTGATGCAGAAATTTTTTCTCCATGGTATGAAAATGGACTAGTACATGAGAGGAAAAAGAAAAAAACGATGATGACAGTACAAATGAACAAGGAACAGTAATATATAAACAAAAGATAAATTGTTAGAAGAAAGGTTAATTTATGCAACTCAAAAAAAATTTCCTTTAGTTAACAAGCACTCCTTAAATCCCACAGAACTTGGCATAATGATCCCTTTAGCATATCATCCTTGGCACACAATCACACAACACACCCTGGGAAAGACTGGATTTTATCTTCATCAATGACTTTGGCAGACCTTCCCACGAAGACAGACCTTCCCGCTGTAACTGGTGCCTATACGCGTGCCCGCCGTTAGCCTCTAGCAGAAACCTTCTCTTCGCTTTCTTACAGCATGTTCAGCTTTACTATTTGTGAGAGTATTGCTGAAGTCTACATTGTTAGTTCACAAGTACTTTTCTTATCCTCCAGATGCCCAAGTCCTAACAGATCAATGCATATTGAAAATAATCAACAGTACTTTTGCCAAGAAAAGACAAAACATGGCATTCTGCTGTACAACGATACAGGAAAGATGAAAGATGTTCCGCTGTGAAGTTTCATGTCAGTGCATGGAATATTATTGCAACAAAACTTTCAACTCAAGCAGTAGCGGGCTGAGGTAGGCAAGACCAAGCTGCCTCATCAAGAAGCTACAAAAACATCTTCCCCTACCTGAAAATCCCACGTGGGCGAACAGGGATGGACTCTAAAGACCTGCACCGAAGCCCAGTTGCAAGTAAAGAGAAAAGAGGAAACAGCAGAAGGAAGCAGGATCTGCTCCTTCCCCTCCAAACGTCTGTTACGTAAGGAGCAGCTGCTGCTTACGATTACTTGGATGTAACATCCTAGATCTTGACCCCTCCAGGCAGCCCCTTCTCTTGCACCACGCTACTCAGCAAGGTGCCGCCCGACACCAACGCTGACCGCCCACCCCACCACACCCGGCCACCGCGAGATCACTGCGAGTGCCGGGATGGGGGCACTGCAATCGGAAGGGGAAAGGCAACTCAAGTGCATGAAAACCTGCTTCTAGTAACCATGGCAGGCTCGGCGCAGGTTTGGGGAGCTGCATCAGCTATAAGCATGCTTTTAACCTTCACAACAGTAAGGACCAGACCTTTTGTAAGTGAAAGCCTTCATATGTTGGTATTTTTGTTGAGAAAAGAGATCTGTTAATCCATCAGAACCTACAATGTCCGTGAATCTATATGCTCCTCTGGAAAGGCTACATGTTAATAAAGTTTAGACCAATTCCTTTATAAGTTATGTTTAGAAATCCGCATAACCACAGAGAAACGTGCTGCAGAGGGTTTACTGTGCTCAAGGGAGGGATGTACTACTGCTACGCTCAAGGCAAGAGTGGAGGGGACATAGACTTAATTCCCTGTGGCTGTTAAAACATTTTGGAAAACATCTACGCGAGGCATCGGTATAGGTACCGGAACAATACATGCTACAGCAGAAAAATGCATGTACATCACAGCCAGTGTGTAACTGGGGATAGGGAAAGGAGAACTATTAAGACTCAAGTACTTTTTAGCTTCATCCTAAATCTATGAAATCTCTGAATTCATAGATTCAAGTAATATTTTGGGGCTTACTTTCCAGAGCTGCTGGAAGTGCTTAGGAGCTCATCACAAAAAAATTTGGAACAATCGCATGAACTATTAACTTCATGCCCATTCTAATTTAATGATCGAAATATATTTTGATCATTAAGATGTTTAAGATTCAGGAGACATTCCACAAAACCTTTTTCCTGGGGGAATTAAAAATAAAAGTAACCTTCCCCAAAAGCTCAAGCTTCAGATACTCAGGTTTCAGTCCAGTTCACTGAAAAAACAGCACATCTCTTTCTCTCTTTTCTTCTGTATCTCTCTCCCTAACATAACTCAAACCACCACCCATTTATTGAACAGTAAGGCTGCCTTTATTACACTACAGGAAAGGATTCAACCAAAGGTCAATTGGACACTCAATACTGAATGAGAAAGCCCATGAGTAAAATAAGTTTGAAATACTGATTTTGCTTGTTAGCAAAATTTTGTTTTACAACTATTTTCTATGTAGACAAATCCTGTACTGTTTATTCTTAGCTTTTTTTTTTTTGACCCAAGTAAGCTCAGATAAGATGAAAAACAAGCAGAAACAGAAATTGTAAAGAAAAGGCAGTTCAGCATTGAACTAAAACGTGCGGTATCTGTGAGAGATCCTGTTGGTGTACACAACATACATAAGACATACAAACCATAAAAAGCATTCCACACTTTCTTAGGGTTTAAAACATATGGCCAGCCCACCTTGGCGCATTGTCAGCACTGAAAAAAGTGTTTAAGAACAGCCAGACCAGTCCACAGAGTAGATGTGATAAGTCTTTAAAGGACATTACTTGTCTCACAATCACTAAAATCACATCAATCGCTCAAAAGCAAGTAAGATTTTTCCTCTTTTTTAACCAAACATTAAAAAAAAAGCCTAACAGTCTGATAATGCTATTGCAAGCACTGCAAATGTGAATTAGGACATAAAGGTTAAGAGCAAGCTGCAATTAGCTGTGTTACTACACTGGGCCATTTGACAGCGAGATCCAGATGTTCCCACTGATCAGCCTTTTGTCTGGCCCGCTGCGGCGCTGACTAGCAGCATTCTTTCTGCGAGAAACGGGGACAGAACCAGAATTTCTCTTATGACCTCAGCCGATTTCAGCACAAATCTCCTGAAGTAAGAGGCCATTATTTCAGTTCGTTGGCATAATCTCAGTAAACCAGTCGACCTACTTCTAGTGCACGCATTACTGTTAATGGAAGTTTCTAATATTCATATTTAACTTGTAAACGTGTCTAATGAATTGGAATCCCATTTATATAATTCCTCTTAAAAACTAGTATTTCAGAACTCTCGAAGAATGATATTTGTTTCCAGGTGTGTCCTCACACAAAACTAAAGAAAGTCTGGAAAACAACCATTCAAGAGAACCTCTCTAAACTTTTGAAGAAGAAATAGCGTATTTTTTTAGAAGATAATTTTCGGAGTACATTAAAAAATACCCAAATTCTATCTTCTACAAGTGCTAACGAGTTCCACCCTGACTTATCTTGACAAGTTTAAAAAAGCAACACGTACAAATTCTATGTTGAAATGTTCCCCAACATACTTGCAGTTATCCCAACTCGGTGCTGCTGGTGAAACTTCGGATGCGTGTCCCCAGTTCTCTTCTGTCACCAAGGCAGCAACAAGACCACCGGGCAGCCCAGGCAGGGCGCAGAAGCAACAGGCTCGCTCTGCCCTGACATCGAGCTGGCGACACCTGGTGCCAGGTTAGCCTTGCTCATTCTTCATATTGAGAACGGTTACTGAAAGTGCTACCAGTGCTTTTCCTAAAAGCAAAGAAAAGCTCTGATGCCTTAAAGACTTGATTTTGTATTATTAAATCGTATTAGTTTTTTAGTGCTCAGATCTATGAGTTTCTTATTTTCCTTACAGAATAATCCAGTTGTCTGAAATACTCAATTTTCTGAACTTTGCTATCTACAGCTTTTAATAAGAAGAGACGTAATTCTTGCACCAAGGTTATTAACGAATGTAATGAGACAGAATTAATTTCAAGACTGATTTTTGAAGAGCATGACTAATAATCTCCCTCCATCCTGTTAGTTGCTCTTACAGTATAGCCATTTGCAGTCGTCTATATGGTCAGCTGCTGATCCAGTTTGTTTTCTCTACTAATCCCAGTAGCTTTCACTTTTCAATAACCCCTCATAGGCACCTAATTCAGTGATTCACTGAAATTTAGAGTAAGTTCAGACAACATCTGTACTTTATCAAGCAGGCATAACCGACTACAAAAATACAGACCAGCACACAAACTGGTTAGACACCATTTCTGCTGAAGAGGATTGTAGAAGGTAAGTGGGAAGGAAAGAAAATATTTTCAGCAGGCCATAAGGTGCAAACAAGCCAGCTATGTCATGCTGTTGTAAGAGGGAATTCCTCACATAAGGATGCTTAGTCGGGCGCGATAGATGAAGGTCCTCTCTGATGCTGCTCAGTATTACAAAAGCTCAAATGGGTTAGCTGTTAGAGCCTCAAAAAATATGCAGATGTGTTCCAGCACCAAGCAGTACCAAAACGAAAAAAGCCCAATAATGATGAGATACAGAAAAAAAAAGACTGCTTTATCTGAAATTGTAAAATTGGGAGTGAAGCTGCAATAGTCTGTAATTATTTTGAAACATGCTTTATTTTTTTCTCCACATATAGCTGGTGGAATGTTTATTAAGAAGCTCAAAACGTAACGCCAATTTTTATAAACGATACAGAGGACAGCAGCACTCAGACAAACTGTGCAGGCAGAAGAAAGCACTTCTGGAAAAGGAATGGTAAGTACAAAACAGAGTAAATGAAGTGGTCAGGGAAGAATTTAGTCTAAATTTAGGACTATATTTTTGTCTCTGAAGTAAATTTCTAACCACCTGTTCTATAAACAGGCTAGTTAAGGAACCCCAGTCAGTTTGAAACGATGTTCAATAAAATGGATTACATGATAGAGTGGAGCTATGGAGCAGTGTCTAGCATCAAGCAATAAAGTCCTTGTTGCTTCATACAAATAACAAAATTTTAATAACTCTGTGCTTCAGGTTTTCTGGGAATTACTTGCAAGGGCTGGGAATACTGTTTCTTTCCCAGTCTTCCCCATGTTTTACCTGTTTCTTTTTCTCTTCTGTTTCTCCTGCATTCAAAACAAATTCCAGCTGTTTTTTGCCTTTCCCCCATACGTTTGGGACTGGCTACAGAAGAGAAGCAATGCAACAGGGGACGGATAACACTCAGAATTGCTTCAAGAACAGCATGAATTATATGGTTTGTGCGTCTTGCTTACTGTCATAAAATTGGGTTTCACAAAGAAGCAGAAGATCCACACAAACATTAAAAAAAAGAAATACTTGATTTCTGATAAATCTAAATAGCCTATTTTGCCCCTTAACAGAACCAAGCTTCCCTGAATACATAAATATTATGTTTCTTTTTTTATATTTTTAGTACCTCATTTTTATTTTTCTACCCCAGCTTAGATACCGGTTAAACATCAACTATCTATGAGAACCCAGGAAGGGTCAGAGAATGTTTCAGGAAGAAAACCCTGCTTAGCAGATCTCAGACATTAGGCTAACGAATTAGTGAATGAATTAGGCCAGCAACATTCCAGTATCTTGTTTCTGTAAATGCTGAACAGCCAGGTAAATTAAAAGAAGCCTCGTGTTACAGCGACAGAAGTAAGGTAGGTTTTAGTTTTAGGTCAGCAGAAATGCAGACAGTAGCATACTAACTTTGCAGATGCCTAAGTGACCTAAGTGTCAAGCCGAAAGCAGCTGACTCAAATACAACCTGAATTAGACAGAAGTGGTCAAAGGGAATGGGGAAGAACTTTGAAGAACCAAAAGAAGGTCTGACTTCACTTCCTTTATTATTTAAGGTAACACCGTGACAACTCTTCAATCTTAAATTCACGTAACTCCAAGGGATAACAGAGCCACTGAACATTAACGTAGGTGCAGTTACCACACCGTGTTAGGAGTCTTACTCTTCATCATGCTCCACTCTTGCCTCTCTTCCCCCGATCACAATCGAAATCTTTCTCAAGGTGCAGTAGAAGTTTCACCTGCGTATTCTTTCCACTCCAACAACTGTTAGGAGACAGGACTAGAGACAGGCTTTGCTTCCTCTCCTCTCCCCCGACAGAACCGCTCCCGAGCGCCGAGACAGGCGTGCAGCGCTGCAGCACCTGCTCACGCAGCGAGGTGCGGGAGGATGGCACGGCCGGTCTGCACCTGGAGGGAACCGGGGGCCCATGCGGGAAGTCTCAGCACCAGGGCTCTCCCAAAACGAAATTCCAGGAGGCAGTTCCTCGGACCAGCAGCAGACTGCCTGCTGAGCAGGAATTAGGAGGCTGGGGGAAGGCTATTGTCACCGAGAAGCCCCTGCTGGTAACTTGCAGATAGTTTGGAAAACAAATTGAACTGTGAAAAGCAAAACATTAATGCAGAAAAATGGACAAGTGTTCAAAAGCTCTCCTGACAAAGCTGTTTCCTCCTGGGTATACTTTCCACCCTAGGTGGCAAGACTACACTAAAAGCTACTCAGAAGTGCACACAAGAGCTGCCCCAAGCCTCCAGCAGCCCATTTCTAAGGCAGTCAGGGTGCTGGACTTCAGGTCAGACCACCCTGTTATCAAGCTCTGGTTCTTTCTACAAAAAAAGCACCGATTTTCCAAAGCTCGTAGAGTGCTGAAGCTACTTCCTTGGAGACCAGCTCCCTCGCTCCAGCCCGCCCAAGAACTTGGGGACCAGAAGGATTCCTAGCGGAGACGTGGCCGGGGGGCAGTGAGACCACTGCAGGCTGCAAGGACGTGGGGGGCAGCCCTGGGCTATAGCAGCTCACCTCTGCGGCCAGAAGGACGTCTCAGAAACATTTCCAGGGGACAGGAGATGCTTTGAGTTTTGTAACTATGAAAATGAATCCAACAACTCTACACATCAAAGATTTCTTTTATATTTTCATTACGATACAGGAATGGGAGACTGGGCTTAGCATTTGGTTGACCTTTGAGGAGAAATTTCCGAGTGAGTATTGCACCGAACCTTTGCCCAGCGCTGAACATGCAAAGTGCCATGAATGTGGCTTCACAGAATTGATAAAAATTAAACTGTTGTGGAACGCAGGATGTAAATACATCATTTTCAAATGAAACTGTCAAACATCTTGTTGTGGTGGTAAAAACCAAATCACTATGCAAAATGATAATACAAGAAAAGTCAATTGTATGTTTCTAATAATAAATGCTCTTGTGGCTTTTGAAGTCACAAAAAACTCTTGGCTGAATTGAAGCATTGATTTCTGTAGTTATTTATGTGCAGTTCCTATTAGAATTCTATTGAATTCCTTGAATGGTGAATGGAAGTGCTTTTGAAAACACACACAAAAAACTGTTAAACAAGGGACAAAATAAATGGAGAGCCTAACATTGCCAAAGAAAGTTTCAAAAAGTCAACAGAACATTTCAACTTTTTTTTTGAAGTGCACGTAAGACACTTTGACGGAAATGACGGAAATGATTAAGTCTAACACAAAAACAATATACGAAATACATTTCTGTCACTCCTGAAGAGGAAGCGTGAACGTCAGGATTTGCTTCTCAAGTATTATTTCAAAAACTCTTGGCATACTCTTGAAATATGTTCTACAGTAAAACATGTATTTGTTATTAAAGAATTTTCAAGTGTTATCACTCCAGCCTGTTGTCCACCAACATGAAGGTATTTTATTTAGCACGTGTACAGATGTATCTGAAGTATGCAATATACTTTAATCAGATCATAGACACCGAATCAACACACCTCCTAAATATAATCCCCTGCTGATTTTAGGACACATTAGTTAACGTTTTATAACGTGTGTGTTCATAACAATGATATTATCTGCAAGTACTTGAAATAGACCAAAGGCTTGGGCCTGGGGTCCCTAATGCCTTCTTTCGTAAGCATTCATCACTTCTGTGTCATTCTTAAGACACCTTGAAGCATCTTCAGGGCAGCTGGGTATGCCAGCAACTGGAAGGAGATGGGTCCGTTATTTGAAAAGAAACCCCATCTTCAGAAACCTTAGGCCTTCAAAGCATGATTTGTTTTCTATTAATTGTACACAGCAAAGTGGGCTTCAAACCCATTGCCATACTTTGGAAGCTACAACAAAAACAAAGCTAATTTGCTTCAGGAATAATTAGTCAACACTTTTTTCATTTTAACTTAGACACACAATTATTATTAATGCAATAAACAGCCGTTAGGAAAGGCATCTCTTCCTTTTTATCATTCTGCGTTAAAAGTCTAACAATAGATTATGTGTTTTATGTTAAACGTTATGAAAATGAATATATTTATGCATTGCCAAAAGAAAAAGGTTGACTGTTGCTTCTTCTGAGCACTAATTATAGTCATTTAAGTTTGGAAAGCAGATTTTTAGAATGTGGTTTTCTGTTTACAACTGAAAAATACAATAGCACTAAGAAGGTCATCTTCAGAAACTTCTGTCCTAATCTATTGTTATTTTCACTGAAGACCACATCGGTTTGCTCATGAACTACAGGCAGAAAGTAATAAACACTTCTGAAGAAATCTCACCACAGAACACTCTTCGCTTTAAACTTAAACAGCCAGGAACTTGATTTGGAGCAACCTAGTATAATAGCACTACTTGGCATACAAGAGATGCAGTTTTTCTATCTTTCCCATTCTCCTTGTGGCACCGTAACTCTGCTGAACTACGGCAACTACTTCAATTTTCAGGAATCCAGTGGCAACTTGCAGTTAGGCATTTTCTCCCTCCCGTGACGATGCGATTTGCTATCGCACAGTGCCCTCAGACGAGGGATGGATCTGTGGTGATAGAGCACGGCCCCGACCTGCAGCTTGTTACAGACAACTGCTGGAGCACACGCAGTTGTCAGGGCACACCAGGTGCAGCAGAATGCAAAATGTATTCTGAGCAAGTATGAAAGGCTTAAGTGGAAAACGACTTTGACAGATACTAGGGCAACTACAACCATTTTCCAGAACAGTTAGAATTAATCAGTTTGTCTGGAAGACACAGGAAAAAATATTGCAAAGAGGTGGATTGAAAAACGCTTAAATCATTATAATTTAGAAAGAGAAGAAGAAACCAGAGGTTTGAGAAGGCAGGAGCAGTTTTACTGGCAGTGGAAGTGCTACCAAAAGGTGGCTAAATGTTAGCTGAAGTTTCAGATGTTAATCAAGTTTCTCTTTCAAGCTAGTCTCTCACATACATTTCATTAGTATAATTCCTACAAAGCACTTTTATTTCTGTTTTCTCAAGATCGCATGTGTGTTCTCAAAGCCAAAGAAGTTACTATCTACATCACCTTTTTTTCTACATCATGTTTTGTGTTTTTTCTTAATGAAAATCCTTCTGCAGAAAATGTCTAGCATTAATGAGCTGCACGTATAGCTTTCCTGTAAAAGGCAGAACATATGCAATGGGGGGACAGCGACACAACACCAGGATCATAAAAAGGAGCAATGTCTCTGCTGGTAACTAAAATTGAGTATTTTAATTGCTTGCTTCAGTTTTATTAAATAGCTTACAGCCATCTAGAGAATTTCTAATCTTTCATTTAATTAATCTCAAGAATGAAGTTCTCCTGTAGGAATTTCCTCTTAGAGGGTTTTTTGTCAGATGTTAATTTTCAGTCTATTTTTTTAGTCTTCTCCAGAGGAATCCTGTTCTAAGTGTAACTGTATATACCGCAGTGGTTACCCAGGCCTCATTTTCTTATTGTATCTATTTTAGCCTTTAATGTGGCATGGTTTTGAAAAGCAGAGATATTTTAATTAATGTATTTAATGCATCTATTATTCAATCCAGTAAAATTTACGTAGCTGTTGAGAAATTAGAAGAGAATCCAGCCCCTGCAAGCACAGCGACTGCGAGAAGCCAGAAACTGTTTTAAAGAAGACCACAGCGAGCATGCAGCCTCCTGCCTCTTGCACAGTCACCAAATGCGCTCCCCCAGCTGATCTAAGAGCTGCCGAACAAAGGACTCAAATCCATAGTAGGTGCTGAGGGGACAGATGACAGTATCACCAGTGCCTTACGTCTCTAAGGAAAGAGTAGATCTGTCAAGGGAAAATGCCAGAAACATTGTAAGCAGGTCAGGACACAGAAAAGCACTGCAAAACCCAGGTAAGTTTTCCTGACATCATCACCAAAATTAAATTATTTCCTGATATGAAGATAGGAAGTTTAAAAAGTTCAAGCTACTTCCAAAGTGGATGGTTTGTATAGCTAGCATGGTATATTTTAATTCATATAATGAAAAATAGAAGTAAAAGATTAATTAGTGAAAGGTTATTTTTACCTTACCACCATTAATGCTCTATCCCTCCTTACCCAGTTGCATATTGCGAACCTGAGAAGAAACTCTAGCAGCACAACCAGAAGTAATTGTATTTGCCATATACCGGAACACCCAAATCACTGAAGTCTAATCCAAGATCACAGAAACAAGAGAACCAATGAAATGCTCAAAAAAAATTGGAAGTAGGAGCCAATCTTATAGCAGATTGATCTGTTCCACTGTAATGCCACTTCTGGGTTTCAGTTTCCACCTCCTGTGGTTGTATAAACCACAGTCACTTCGGCAGGAGCCTCCCATGAGGTAATGAGATTTGTTGATATTAAACAAAAAATATATTCCCTTTTCCTTTTTAATTATGTTTTCCTAAGCCTTATAACTTCCATAAGCACTGCAGGAAAGCTGTCCTTCTTCCCAGTTTCCCCTCCCCTGCTCCTTCATCCAGGCTTAGACAAGGTGATACATCCCATCAGCTTTAAGGATGTAGCCACAGTTTCAGCTTCCAGGCACCTCTTCTTAACAAACATTGCACCCAGAAGGTCCTTCAAAACTTTAGATTGGAAGAGATGCACTCCACCTAAAGCACGCGCATCCAGACGAGCTAACGGGATGCCTGCAATATCTTCCTACAGAGTCAACCCACAAACCTAAATCATACTAAGTGGGGAATTATTTGCAGATTAGGATTCCCGAGACTAACCTACACTCTCATTTGCACACAAGTAGTAAAACAGACTGCGGCATCAATCATAACAGCAACCTGCCTCCCCCAAAAAGCTGAAAACCTCTTCCAAGGAAAGCTTTAATAGAAGCTCACAGCTTGGAAGTTACAGGCCACAGTGATTCAAAATTCATACGCCAAGTTGTTAAAATTTAATTTTTGAGAAGTCAAACTAAATAATACACCTTCCTTTTCCTGAAGGACATCTTCTTTAAATAGGGGCACCACCCAAACTCAGTAAGCGGACACGACACAAAAAGTGGCCAGCGCACAATCTGCATGGGAGAAAATGACCTCGAAGGCAAGGCTGTGGGCCACCAGCAGCACTGGGCATCTGCCCCCACTCCTGCTTTGGAAGATGAAAAATGTCATGGTCCTGTTTCAGATAGCACTAAGAGCTCGTTGCAAGCATCACCACCGACGAGCACAAAGTGACAGATGTTCACTTCAACTCTCTTCAAAGCCAAGCTGTCAAGAAAAAAACTGCAGGTGTGGTTACCCCCCCCCCCCCCCCCCCCCCCCCCCCCCCCCCCCCAAAAAAAAAAAAGTAAGAATTCACTACGAGGTTAGTGAAAAAATCAGTTTTTACTACGGGATTTTTCCTCCAAAATGACATCATTCTGTTTCTTAAAGCAAAAGAGAGATCTGGGAAGCATCTTTTCCTGACCCTAGAGAAGGGCATCCCATTTTGGTTTATCTCACCTGATTGGAGCAACTTTTAACGGTTTTGTTTTTTTCTAGAAGTAACTTTTCACTTTACAACAAACATGTTTCTCAGACAACATGTAATATACTTGTAACTCAAGACTCTTGTAATATACTGACCAAACACCACCAGGAAACTAACTATTAGCACATCTAGGCAAAAACGTGCTAACCTGGGAGTCCAGAGAACATTATTAGTGACTACTGCACTGCCACTGACTGCTGCATCTCTATGTGCCCTTCCTGAAAAGGTTCCCAACCTGAGGAGACAGAGGCCGTAACCAAACCTCTATTACGTTTCACTCGAGTTAGTTCAGCCCTGGCTCTCTGCTGGCACAGAAAAGAGGGAGCGCAAGCTTCTGGTATGACACGCTTGAATCTATTCCTAAAAAAAAAAAATAAAAATAAAATAACAGCAGCTTTCCAGTGCATCAAATCCTGACTACTGACTTTGCTTGACTGTTTTGCAAATACCACCTGCTGCTGCAAAAAGAAAACAGAGGAATCTTGCTTGTTAACCTTCTTCTAAGACCAAGTAAGTTAGCACATCTCTCCCAGACAAAGGAGCCCCAGCAGGCCCTTATCTTCTACCAGCTGCTGCTTTGGTTTACACGGAGAGCTATCTGCTGCAGATACAGTTTCAATTTCTGGTTTTAATGACTGATGCCATTTTAAAAATAATAACAGCATCACAACCACAAACTGAAAAAAAAAAGACAAGACTTATCTGAGAATATTTTTCTGATCTGAGAAAATATTTGTAATGTAACTTTCATTACTCAGAGTTAGTTTCAGGGCTGTACTGACAGAGGCCTTTTTCCATGCCTGTCCTTCGCAAGAGAAACAGAACATTGTTCCGCGGATTAGTTACTGTTTTTCTTGTAGGGCAGGGAGATGGTGGTACACCAGCGCAATAAAATGGCCAAAGCACTCAGAAAACGCTTAAGCGACATTCAGCTTTCTTAAAAGTTAACATTCTTTTAGAGCCAAATAAGTAAGGAACGTATGTTTAACCCATACACAGTTAATGGACATAAACCCAAATCAATTGACATTGTTACTCCTAACAAACACCACAAAAGTAATGCTAAGAGCTTACTTTTAAATAATTTTTAAACTAGTTTATGAAAACTATCACACAAAATAACAAAATTACATGCAAGTAAGGCCTCCGGACTGGAGCAACATCCCAAAAACAGCATGTTAGAAGAAAGTTTTCAGCATTAAATTAAAAAAATCACTAAGTATTTGGTATCAAAAGTAAAAATAAATAAATAAATAAATAAACACAACTCTAAATCAAAAAAAAAAAAAAAGAAAACATGAATCCCTGGTAGCAACACATTTGGTTTTCATGTGAAGGTCTGGGCTTTTGGTCACGCAGAATAATTCAATCGTTCTCTCGGGCAGTTAACCCCAGGGAAGTTAAGGGAAGCCTGAAAGGAAATGCGAGAACACACATGCTCTAGGGGTGTTATCGATTTTATTTATCCCTTATCTCTCGTGGATGGCCTGAGAACTCTTAACCAGCAACTGCATTTCAATCTCCAACTGGTGAAAATATTTCCTAAAGCATTCTTCATTAAAGAGCATAAGTACTCATAATTGAAAGACAGTTTATTTATAAATGGATATTAGCGATTTCTCCCTCCCTCGTGGAACTGCAGCGATGGCAGTATCTCATAAACCACTCACGGAGACTTGCATTTATCATTCAACAGTCGCCTTTAACTTGTCCAAGAAGTAATTGCAGTGCGAGACAAAGGAGCGTGCAAACAGAGGTCTAATTGCATCACCTAGTTCTTCTCCCAAGGTGCAAAAGCTGAGAAAGATAGAAGCTGGTTCAACTCACACATTTCCAACAAAAATCCATTTAGTTATGCCTGTCTGATTTACCTGAGTAACTATTTGCCTACAAGCTGTAATGCTCTGTAAGACACGCTGGGCCACAGCACATACAATCGGCACAGACTTGAGCTGAGTACTGCAGACCACTGCAAAACAGCCACGTTCCTGTAAACTGCATCTGGGCATCTCAGTCTTGTATGGCGACATGTCAGTGAGGCTTCTGTGAGCACAGTAACTACTGTATGCCTGAAGGAATTACGGTATAAGTGATAAATAGCAAGAGTTTCCTAATAATTGTGAAATTCTCCAAACTAGGAAAGGAGATTCTGCTATCTAATTCTGTGACGAAACATCGCAGAGATTACTTCCAGAAAATCTTAAAATCTTAGAACTTAAAAAGGCTTTCAGAAGCCTACACAGAACTATTTTGTGCTATTTCAATGGATTACAAGTCCTCGAGGAAAAACAGCTTCTGTTCCCAAATGAGCATATATGAACAGCTGGCCCAGACAGCAAGAGCTGCTGTTACGTTACCGCGCCGCTCTCCTCTCCTGGGCCTGTCTTCTGCCCAAACCATCCTCCCCTCCCCTTTTTCTTCTACCTTCACAGTTCCTTCTTCCCACTACAAACAGGCCCACATTATGTGTGCACACAAACCATTTTTACAGTTGTTTAGGCTGGATCACAATGAAACTCACGAGAATTTTGTCTGGCCATTTTATGAAAAGTGACAGCACCAGAGTGAAAGCGAGGTATTAAAAAAAAAAAACGCACAGACAACCATCTGCTGAAAGATTCTCTTGTTTCACCATTTTTGTAATCGGTGAGAATGGAAGCGAGGTGACACAAAAACAGGATGTGAAGGCATGGGATTCATGTGATCTTGTACCAAATTTAAACCCAGACTGGCCGGGGGGCAGGGGAGCAGAGGAGGGATGAGGCAGACTCCCAATGTACCAGAGGATCTAGCTAATGGCAGCGTGAAGACCTAGGAAAACAGGCCACAGAAACTCACTGTTTAGCAGTTTCAGAAAAATAATCTAATGGTGACTTCCGATGCCAAACGAAACGTGGCATGTGACTATTTGTTTTGATTGCTTGGATAAACTAGAGAGTTAGAACGGAATTTTTAGTCCGTCATAATTGTCAAAAGACCCTTACCGCAATCCCTTTACCTCATCCAACCGTCTGAAATGCCACCAGCAAGCCATTCTAGCTTTCTTTCCTACGCACAGGTTAGCTTTCAGGACCAAGCACGCCATCCTGGTATCTTCCCTTCCACTATATTCAAAGTTGCAGGCTCCACTCAGTTTTCCAGAACACGTCTGTACAACAGACAGTCCACTTTTTACACGTAAGCGTAAAACAATGCACAAAATTTCCACATACATTCAGCAAAACTTTCATAAAACAACCTGCCAAGGATAACAAGGCCCCAGAGGGACACAGCCCCCAAATACTGATCAGGATCTTCCTGATCAGATAAAACAGTTCAAAGAAAATATTTCATTTTCACAAAATCACCCTGCCACACTCACATTTGGCTGTTATTCGGGGTGCCAACCACAGAGCTCTTTGCAAGCACTGAAGCCTGTACGATGTGCCACACAAACACGGAGGTTAACAACAAAACACACAAAACATTCACACGCAGCAAATGCTCACGATAAACATCGGCCTCGTGCCTCCAGAACCAGCGGTTAAGCTTCAGTTCCTGCTGCGAGCTGGGGGTAGGTGGATCCTTCTGCCCAAACAGGGGGCACTGCAGGAACAGAGCCAGAATGATGTGCCCTGGGTATTGGCTTACCATATATTCAAAATATGCTAATGGCACTGACATGTAAATAGCACTTAATGAACTCTGTCCGTTAATAGGGAGTTCGGCCACTCAACAGAGCAACTAGCATTACTTCTAAGATCACAGGATTTTGCTTTTATTCGGGGCTTTGACAAACGTAGCTGCTAATAATCAACCACCCGTTCTGCTCACAGAAAAACAGGGCAGACTTAACTTTCCTGCGACGACGCTGTAAGCACACCCAACCCCGACAGTATTTTTAGCAAGGGTGTTCAATCAATACTGCTATGTACAACCTCAACAGGGCTTCAGCAGGACAACAGAATTATAAAGTATGGCAGCAAATAAGACATTTCACAGAAAATTTTACTGAACAAGCAAAAAAACAACACCAAACTAAACCCTAAGGAGGTGAACCTGATTCCAAACAGACTTAACAGCAGACACAAAGAAAAACGCACTAAAAGGTAAAATATTACAACATTTCTGCTTCTGATGGAAACATATTCATATTTCAATGTTTGCTTTAGTTTTAAAAAAGGAACAAAAATCTAAAAATACATAGAAACTGTAATGACAACAAAGTTATCTTCAAAAAATCAGACCCACAGTTACATTTCTGAGCTTATAAAGCAAAAACGTGCCTGGGAAATGTGTAGAAACACACGTACGTATTTGTAAGCTTATCACTCAGAATAATATTTTATCAACATGGTGCAAACCTGAGTTATATGCCAATATGTAAAAATAACTTTTCAGGTCAGCGAAGCAAGAAATCCATTGTCAAGAAAATGGCATCCATAAGATTACGATACTGAATATTTTACATTTAGGCAACGAACTGAAAAGCTTTCCCTCTATATAGACGTCTATTAAGACGACGTTTTTACCAGTTCTAATCTCCCTCATGTGCTCCTGCAGCACACATTTATAACGTAACGAGCTCATAAATGTCTGCATGTGTGCGAACACACGGGGGGCTCCCAGCGATGCCGGTACCAGACGGGCAGGCACAAGACCCCCTTACCATCAGCAGAGTTTAGCTCAGGGCGAGCGATACCCACAGCTGGGAAAATGCATGTGCATGCTACAGGCTAACAACGGTGGTTCAGCTGAAATCCATCAGCACCTCTGTAATACACCAGTGACATAAATATTTTCCGTGTCACGGTTAAAAAAAAAAAATAAAATAAAACGGTGAAATTCGTGAGGTTTAAGCAGCAGCACAAAGTTCACCCGCATGTGCTTTCCATCTGATCGGCCCGCACTCGGCACAGGCGGGCGGCGGGAGCGCTTCACCCACGCCGGCAGCTAGCCGGTTTTAGCAACGAGCTCCGGGAGGCTTTTTGGGGAGGGCAAGGACGCTCTCCCTCCCCCAGCTCGCACTGCACCAGCCGAGGCGAGGCACATCTCCAGGTACGCGGTCGCATGGAAGCGACACGCGGTTACCCAAGCCTGCTGCTGGAGGGCAGGCACCGCCAGCCCCCCGGAGGGACGCGCCGCCCGCGCTCCGGCCCGGTTTCCCCGGCCATATCCAGGGCAACGTGCGCCTGTGCCTAGAAAGCGCACGGCCGGCAACTTTCCCCCTCCAACGTGCCGCAAACCGGCTGCGGCCGCCCGGCCGAGCCCGCGGCGCCCCTACACCCCCCCCCCGAGTCCCCCCCCCACCGACGGGTTTCGCCCCCTTCGCCGGGGGTGGGGGGCGCGGCGGCCGCCCCCAAACCCCCCTCCGAGGGGGTCACGGCGCAGGGACGCGTCCCTCGCCCCCCCCCCCCGGCCCCTTACCTTCATATAACAGCCACGTCCTTGCCGATGGAGCGGGGGAGACGGGGGGGGGGCGGCCGCGGGAGCGCGGAGGGGAGAGGCGCGGGGGCTGCGCTCGCCGCTGCCGCCCCGCGACCCCCCGCGCGCGCGCCCGTGCCCGTGCGCGCAGCTGCCGGGGGCGCGCCCGCGGCCGCGCTCAGGGCCGGCCCCGCCCCGCCTCGCCTCGCCCCGCCCGCCCCCTTCCCTCGACACCGCCCCTCAGTCCCCCCGCAGCGCCCGGCCCGGCCGCGGCCTCGGCAGCAGCGGGGCCCGCATCGTACTGCGGCGGCTGGGCCGAGGGGAAAAGGGGTGGGGGGGGAGGAGGAGGAGGAGGAGGAGGGAGGAAGGCGGCGGAGCCCCCTCCGGCCGCTCTCCCTCCCCTCCCTCCACCTTTCTCCTCACAGCTGAGCGGCCGGCGGGGCCGCGGCTGCCCCCTCGCAGCCCTCACACGGGGCACGGCGCCGCCTCACGCCCGGCGGCCCGGGGGGGGAGCAGGGGGAGGAACGGCGCCGCCTCCCCTCGTGCGCCCGCCCGCCTCACGCGGGCGGCAGCAGCATAGCAACCAACATGGCGGCCGCGCCGTCACCCGGCGGCGGGTGGGGGGGGAGCGCGGAAAATGTCGCGAGAGCGACGCTTGGCACCTCCCCCCCCCGTGGCGCTGTCGGTAGGGGGAAGGCAGTGCGAAGTGCGACTCGTAGCCCGATTGGGTGAATGTGCCGTCAATCATGGGGTGGGGGCGGTGGATTGGCTGCCTGAGCCGTCAGTCACGACGAGCAGAGCTGGTCGGGTCGCAGCGCTCAGCGGGCACGGGGCAGCTGTGGCAGGGGCTGAGGGGGAGGCTGGATGTGCGCGGCGGCGTGTGGCAGCCCGCTGCCGTTACATAACTACCTGTGTGCGAAAGGGCCTGGTTAAAAACTCCTTGAATCTCAAATTATTAAAATACAGACGTTCATAATTAGCCCTCGACACACAGAATAACGCGGCTGGGAAGGAGTTCTTGGCTTTCACAAATTCCCACCCAGCAAGATGCAGATTATATAACGCTGAGGGAGTTCGCACACATCCTTACTAGGAAGCTTTCTGAAATGTCATTCCTTTGATGTTTGGAAACCTGTTTCCAGCCTAAATTTATTCACGGCCATTTTATAGCCATTTGTGCTTGTGCCAGTCTTGTTCTTTTGCTTAAATAGCCCTTCTCTCTTGGTGGTGGTTACCCCCAGTTTGTTTTTACAGGACATACCCCGCTTCGTTTTGCTAGGCTAAATAATCCAACCTCTTGGCCTCCTCCATCTGCATGAGTGTTGGGGCACACAGCATTGCCTCATTGTGCTCTCCTCTCTCAGGACCAAGCTGAATGAATCCGGGTGGAAGAGAGTTTGGGGAAGGCAGTCAAGCAGGAATGCTAGATAATGAGCAGTCTGCGAAGCACATTTAAGTAACAGACTTTTCAAAGATTGTTACTGGAAAACACTTAGAAATTGCTCTTATTTAAACTTTATTAATGAAAGTCCATAAATAAAATCACCAAGTTTGAAGTGTAAGCAGTTGTCCTGGATTGAACGAATTCCCAGGCAGACGTCATAAAGGCCCTAGAATGACACACACAGCATCAGTAATGCCATTCCTTATTGTGTCTTGCTCCAGCTCTGCTTGAACATTTCCGTAGTTATATTGACAAACTCATTGTGCTTGTATCCAGAGACATCCAATAACTGAATTTCTGAAATGCTGCCAGCCTCTCCAGCAGTGGATGAAATACGTTCTTCTGTGCATTAAAGAGAGCCGTAGCTGCAGAGTTGCCTTGGTTTCCTGATAATTCACTTTCAGATCATGATGAATTTATTCACAAGTTGCATAGATACATTTTAATCCGTTTGCACATAAGCTTCAAAGTGTGCCTCTCACGTTTTCGCATAATTTTCTTTACTTGTGCTTGGATTATGTCAAACATACTGTTACGTTCAGTTTGAGAATAACAATAATTGATATTTTATACAGTGTAATAAAGAAACAATCCAAAACACTCACTGTGACTGTGGAACTGCACAACGTTTATTTAGCAATTGTAACCTTAAGCTGTTATGAAAGGATATGTTTTCCTAATCTGACACAAAATTGGTGAGACATACAGATATTAAAGGCTAGACACTTCAAAGCTGTTTCCTCACAATACCGTATTAGCCCCATAATTCATTGTTTACAGAAGGCTTGATTCAAAGCCCTAAATAAAGCCAGTGGAAGATTCCCACTGTGTGCTCAGGTCAGGCCTACACTGCAAGAGTTCTGAATGTTTTAAAAATAGATATTGAGACAAAGTTCTCCAACTCGTGATCTTACAACACAAATGGAGCGAAATTGCACTGCAGGATACTTGTGTACAGACATTGCTCTGACCTTATAACGTGGACTTCAGTATAAGCAGCAGGGAACTTAACTTTACAGAATTGTGATTTGTTGTGGGTTAAACACAGAGTGACCACCTCTCAGAATTATGAATGAAAGAGAGAAAGCAAACTGAAATGTGACTCTGTCATTATTTACCAGAAAGGGAACACGTTCCTTTCATATGTAAAGACTGCATTCAGCTCACTTCTCTTTCAGTAGCGGCTCTTTTATGTAAGAGCAAGTTTTCGGCTACAGTCTGCCTGCCTGCAGAAGCCATGAAAGCTGCCTTTTGCACAGCTAGGTCACATAGCATGAGCTTAATATTCACACTTGTGCATGGGGATTTATCTCTATTGTCGCTGATACGTTTCGGAGGGGATAAGTTATCTTCACAAGTAGTAATGTACTGCTAGGAAAATACAAGTATCTTAAACTGTTTTGTAGAAGTTAAATCTCACAGCGCTGGTATAAGTGTAGGAACAAACAAAAGATTCTATTTTCTTAATAGATCTGTGATATGTGTTTGTGCCAACAACCTTATTACTCATGCAGGACCTGCCAACCAAGCTGGGATAATTTATGTGAGAGAAACATATATTAAAAATGTGAATGGGATTTTAAACCTCTCACTGAAATACCATGCAAACTGCTTTGTTGCCAAGCTGACATACTTAAACACTGCATTAAAGCAAGTCAAGATGAATGGCTCTCACCACAGGTGGAGGTTAGCTGGGAAAGGGGCAGGAAACAAGGCACTTAACACTAAGAGCAAGCATAATGTATGTTTAATAGCAGATACATTTTCTATAAAGAGGGATCCTGATTCAGCAAAACACTTAGATGCCTTGCTCACTGGAACTTAAGGGGCGCGGGCACAGCCCTAAATTCAGATTGGCCAAATCCCACATGGAGTGTGCCATTGACATGTGAACGGCAGGCAAGCTGGTGCTTGAACATGGCCTTGGGATCACTCTTAAAACGTGGTAGGGTCATAAATACTGAGAGTGCTTGTTCAGCACTGTGCTATGTAAGCTATGGGGACAGAACCCGTTCGTTGTTTGGGGCAGGGACCAACTTTCACTTCACGTTTGTGCAATACCTGGCGCAATACAGCTCCACAACGTGAGCTGTTACAATACTGCGTAATAATAATTTGTGCTAATAAGCTTGCTACAGCTATTGTGCAGTTTGGGAGCTGTCTGAATTTCTCTTTAAAATATATTTAAAAGATAACCCTCTAGGAATACACGGACTGAGAATGAAAGCTGAAGGAAATGTAAATAGCAACAGCCCCTGGGCTACATTTTGCCAAGTCCTTTTTCCTCCTTCCAGCCCTCACCAAACTCCCCTGCCTTCACCATGCATTGAAGTACCCCAAGACTGCATTTTTAGATACCCACTGCAAATACCTGAGCCTTTTGTGAATGTCATCTGTGCATTCGCTTGTGGAATACTGTTATTTTCTGCTTCTGTCCAAAAGACGAATAGCATACACTCTGGCGAGTTAAATATAAAACCATAATAAAGCAGGCCAAAAAATATTTTGAAGCATAAAAACTTTTCCAAATACATCAAGAACAGGAGAACTGCCAGGGAATATGAGGAACCAGCAAGCATCAGGTATAACAGAAGCATTCAAGAAAACCACGGGATAAAATCAAAGTAGGATTTTTCTGCCGTTGTTCATTATGGTGGAGTCTGAGGTGATTGCTACAACAAAACCTTTGAAAGGGCAAAGTTAGAAAAAAAGTTCCCAAACTCTGGTGTCCATGTAAGAGATTTCAGAGCCACCCCCAGCACACTGTATTATTAGTTGTGTTTTGTAATTGGCAGTTCGGAGTGAAGTCTGTGCTGGAGGAAAGGAACACTGACATACCCATACCAGCTTTTAGGAAAGACTTTAGGGAAAAGCTAGAAACGACAGACCAGTCAGGCTAACACATGGTTCATTACCATATAATGGGAAGAGATGGAAACTGTGGCTTTGTTAGAGTGCTTTGAAAACGTCAGCAAACTTTGATAAAGGGGGCTGGTTTATATAGGCTTTGTATAAACATTGGGACCTCGGAGTCCTTCTCAGCCACAATCCAACTCCCGGTTGGAAGAGGACCAAGCACATATCACCCTCTGTCATCTCCTGCCTCTGCTCCTTCTCTTCCCAGATTGCCTTTGCCCTCAGTCTGATTTCCACAGAAAGGAAATCCAAATGTATGGGACAGAGGGGAGGCACAGTGTGTTCCAGGGATCTTCCCTGCCCGAGCAATAAGGGGACTCTACATATGACATGAAGAACATTTAACATGCAGCCCAGATTAAGCAATAATCTATATAGATTGCCCAAAGCATTTTCATAAAGCGTAAGAGAGGAACCCCTTTTGTGATTAGTAACTGCGTTGAAAGGAAGAGAAGGGTAAATGATCGCACAGGGGAGCAACCAGGAGATTCCCAGGGGACCCACACTTTAAAACATGTTCACAAAGAGTAAGTGTAATAGGATTGAACTGTGAGATAACAACATTTTCTGGTGATTCACAATTATTCAGGATAACCAAAACCAAGACTGCAACACGGCAGTCTCTAAATTAGTTTGCATCAGTTAGCAAGGCATTTTGGAGTCACTGTGGTTAGTTTTCTGAAAATGTTACCTCAGTGGTGGTCAAAGAGGCAGTTCAGACTGATAGAGAAGAGAATTAAAAAGCAAACATAAAACATAATGCTACTCCATAAACCCTCAGGAATTACGTTCTTCCCTTACATACTACACAAAGTTCTGCACCTCAACATGCAGGAGCCTCTTAAGCATTAGAAAAACATATGAAAAGACAGATAAAAGGGTGACCGGGTTATCAGGAAGACTGTGCACCTCCTGAGTAAGGCAGATCAGGTACTCCAGGATTACCTGGAAAATAGATGACAACTGGGAGATATAACACAGATATCGGAAATCGTGACTGACACAGGAGAGGTGAACAGGGAACAATTACTCCTTTCTTACAAGAATTCAGATTAATCTCATAATACTTTTTTCAGATGGAGGTGTAAAACAAACAGAACGAAGTACTATTTAAACAACATCTGCTTAATTTTGGTAATGCAATGCCACGAGATATTTAAGATGCCAAAAATATTAAGGGCTGCGAGAAGTAACTAGACAAATTAATGGAAGAAAAGGCTGCTTTGCAGAGAGATGGACTTAGCCTTCAATTCTGTTCTTAGATCACCAGAAACTGAGATGATAAATAGGAAGAAAAATGAAGCTGTAACTGCTGTGTCCTTCTATTTCTGCTGTAAGGTGTATGCTCGTGCTCTTTACCAAATACAGGGTGCCAGGTCATCTGGTTCTTTGGTGTGACACAGTTCAGCCTTTCTCATATTACGGCTGGGACAGAACGACATCTGTCTCAGACCTTTTGCTTCTTAGCATATCCTAGAATGTGGGTATTGAACATGAGAAACCCTGATAAAACATTGTAGTGAAAGAAGCGTCTAATGAACACTTTTAGAACCTTAAAAGGCATTTGATCAAAATTTTGAGATGAGATCCGTAACAATCTTATTTTAGGCAAACTACTTTCATAGAGTTAAAGCCAAAAATGACCATTTTGTTAGACCACCAGTTTGATTTAGCCCAAAGAACCTCACCCAGTAATTTCAGCAGCAAGCCTATAACTTTGGTTTGAGCTATGCGATGTTTTAAAATAGCTTTTGCCTTTTCTAGGTCCATCACTAAACCATCCAGCTGCAGATTGCCACCGAAGCCTCCCAGCTTTGCAACTTGTCAGAAAATTTCTGGAATATTGGAGAGGAGAGAAAGAAACGTTCAGAAAGCAAAGGAGTATGGGCTCAATTTGAAAGGAATTAGCTCAATTCTGCTATTGATTTCTTTCCATAGTGACAAAAAAAAAAAAAAAAAAAAAAGAGTATTCTGAAATGAGCAACTCAGACATGCTGATCCCAGGTCCACAGGTTTTAGTTTTTTCCTTTTTCTTTCTCTAAGTATCTTTATTGAGAAATTCCAGACCTGTATCTGGCTGAACTCTAGGTAACTTTCAGGAATTGGAGACGGTTTTCTTTCAGAGCCAAACGTTACAGGGCAGCGACTCCCATGAGGACAGCGTGCGAGCCCAGGGTGCTGCACTGGGTGCTCAATGCTATTTGCATTTCTGTCGCTAAGATTTCTGCTTCCGAGCAAAGGCTGCGGGATTTTACTCCGCAAGCTGATGCAGCCCGGGTAGATAAGAAATACACATTGCACCTTTGTAAAGAAGCTGCTTTTGTTGGTTTTGTGTCCCTGCTCTGAAGGGAAAGCACTGGAATGAGCTCAGGCTTCCAGATAGGGGAAGTTTTGGTTTTCAAATGGTTTTCAATGGCAATGGTTTTCACATTTCAGCTCAGTCGCAAGTAAGACATCGGGGAAATCTTTTGAAAAACAGAAATACATCTAAAAGAGGGGCAGGGAAAATGGCTGCTCGGTCATCCCTTCACATTTTATTGCACGGGGTTAGAAAAAACACTGTAGTGTTTGGTTTCTTTGGCCTTTCACAGGCGCCTTTACGAAAGTTTGCACAGAAGTACTCACTCATCTGAAGCACAGAGGAGACCATATGTCACCTCTCGCTGCTCGGCAGTTTTACAGTTGAGGTTTTGAGGTCTACATTGTCTGCCAACAGCGAGCACTAGTGAAAGGCTGATGGTAAGCCATAGCCAGAAATGCAACTCCAGTCCTAAAAGTGTTTTTCTTTCCTGCAGTATAACATGACATATTTCAAAAGTAAATGTTTTCTACAAGTTAATATTTCTGAAGAGAAAAATAAAAGAGCGTTTATTGACTGTTGTGGTTTGCTTTTACCTTGCATTAATGATCTACTTCCATGTACAGTACAGAAAACAGCCAAATTTGACCTTTCCTAAGACACAAAAGACGGCACAGCAGCAATTCAGCTAAACAAAGCGTATGTGCAAACTGCTTCCTGGTACACCCACATTCTGGCCCCACTACAAAGTAATTAAAATTGTCAAGAGAGATTTTGACCGGTTAAGTTCTTCCAGGAACTGTACAGCTCGTTCTGAATTCTCGATTCATAGAACGTTCACTTTCTGGCTTACTGAAGTAGTCCCAAAGTTCACATTATAAATAGCAAAAATTATTAGAAGGCTTGGGCTGATAGTATAGGAATTAGCTGGGCTAATTATAATAAAAAGCATCATCACTTACACAAAATTCAGTTCTCTGCATTTTCTAATTGAGTGAAAAAACTTATTTTCAGATCAAGACTGCAAAAAGGTTGCGTGTGTTCCTTTTTATTTAAAAATACATGTGAACTAAAAATAGCATGCCCCTCAGAAACAGCCAGCAAAGATGATGGGACCAGAGAGCCAATGGAAATTTTCAAACGATTTGACTGCTGTTAACGTGGATAGAGCCACGAAAAGATGCTTCAGCACAGGCACAGTGATGGCTTCTGGGTTAGTTGGGAAACAGAGGCACGGAGGAGCCAGCAGTGACGTGTCAGCCCTGTTGACTATAGCCAAATTAAACATGATAACAGCATTGTAGTGCATTCACACTGCTATTCTACCTGCACCTATCTCACTCAACCACAAAGAGACCACACACTGAGGACACAGTGGCTCGTTCCTTCATCTCTCCAGTGACACCAGCAATGAGGCTTCCAATTAGTTCCAATTTTAATGTGGCTTTTATCTGATCTGAACTCTCCATTCTTACAGCAGCTCTCTAATGTTGCCCACAGCTCATGAAATTTGCTTATTATCTACGAATCTTAGCTTTCATGTATTATTGTTTTGAGCAGTCATAGTAGAGATGATAAGAATAATTATGACGTTTCTAGTCATAGGAGTAGTGAGGACTTGGAAATAAGAAAGTTGAAAAAGTCAGAAAAAAACAGAATGCAAATTAAAATGCAAATATATTTTGTACTTGACAATTTGGGAACAAACTTCTCTTTGAATGCTTGGCTTTGTCAATGGTGTTACTACTGGTCCTCCCAAGCCACCTTTAGGATTGCTGAAAGCACACAAGAAATTTGTCTCCATACACAAGGTAAAAATGTGGGGCTTGTTTCCTCCAACTCCAGCCACCGTCACTGGCTGGACTGTGGAGAAATTTTGCGTGGTGGTGTCTGCTGCTCCTTCGTACACTCTCAGAGACCAGAAACAGCGGTACCATCAGTCATTCAGAGAAAGAGGAAAACATCGAGTAAGTAGGGGCTGATCTGTGACTGGGATCGAGCTGAAAGGCACTTTGAGAGATGACCCCGACAGCCTCCCTGCTCAAGGGCAGCAGCAGCAGCCACACTCCTTGCGCCAAGACAGGAAAATGAGAGTCCTCCCATCATTTTCACCATCTTGCCTAGAAGATTTAGCGAGGAAAATACAGAATGGGTAACCCTCAAGTCTCCTGCTACATATAGGTTGGTGCCACCAGGCTGCTACAGATGCTTCTGTGACTCAGTGGCAGCATACAGAGTCCCCGTGAACTGCAAGGAAATTGCATCTCTGATAATTTTGGATTAATCACAGCGTTCTCTGGAGCTACCCTTAATGAGGCACATATTTACCATCCGCGTTGTATTTCTGCTCAAGGCAGCATATTTCCATGCCATATCATAAGGAACTGGCTCCGCAACCCCATCATTAATTTCAGAGCCGTATCCCTTCTGCAGCAGTGGTGCTTCTGGAGGACTCTCCACTATCAGCTGTGCCTAGAGGCAGATCCTGGTGTATGGATTTGTGCTCCCTTTGTTCACCTCCCCATGCAACAGCAAAGACATTATGCACATGAAAAAAATCCCAATAAAGTCTGAAGAAAATAATTATAAAACAAGTCTCCTCTTATTTACTCTGTTAAGTTCCCAGCTATTGAAAATGAGTCTTTCTTCTTTTCTTTGCAAAAAATCTTCTATTCTAATTTGTTTATAAACAGGATACAATCATGATATTCAAAAAAAAAAAAAAAGGATGGTAAAAGAATAGATCTGAACTAGAAACTTTGTGTGAATAATTACACAGAGGACCCCATTTTTCAGCACCTGATGAGATCTGATATGTCTCAAAAGCCTACTGGGAAAAAAAACCAACCCTACGGAAAGGCAGCGAGAGCAAGCAAGCCCTGCTTCATTCAGACACAGAGACCCTCTCGCGCTGAATCCCCGCCAGAGGTACCATCCTGCTCCGCCGGAGTACAAGCCCCTCGTTTTACCCCGTGAACCGCAGCCACTTCAGAGCAACCCTTGAGGTGTTTTTCTGGGTGATTTACGGAAATGACTGTTTGCTCCTTGCTCAGCAATGGTTCACATTTTCCTCCCTGCAATGCCCAAGGGTTAACAGCACGTGTCTGCTTTCGTTTTTTCTGTTATTTACCCTTTCTCCACTAGATGCTACACTGAGACCATCAAACATTTATTGAGTCAAATAACATAAATTTGAAGACTGGGCACAGAATAAAGTGTTTAAAACAAAGCAGTGATAGCATTGCTCTGTCTGTGTATCTGCGTGGTGTGAAGATGAGACTAATGTGTCTCCCACTGGAGTAACTGCACTGGCTTCATCCAGCATCTTGCTTGGAGCTGCATGGCAGAGGGATAAGGCAAGTCTGCTCCGACTGCTGTTATTACTCATGTGCACCTGTATCAGGGAATTACCTAAGGTATGAAATGGTACACCAAGAGCAGGCCACAAAATCTCAAATTTAGTGAACGATGTATGCCAGTGCAATGAGATAGTCTTTTTTTTCCCCCTTTACGCTTTATCTTAGGAATCAAAAACTGTATACTTAACTGGAAAAAAAATCACAGTAGATGATATTTTTAACGACATTTACGGTTCAAATCATATCGCAGATAAGCATTGTTTTTCCTGACGTTATGCAAGTCTTTGACCCAGCCAGCTGGGGAAGTACTGAGCAGCATGGCTCCCACAGAACCTGCCAGCCTGTTTCCTAACCCGTGTTGTGAGTTGTGCAATACCTGCTAGTAAACAAACTGGCATCCTCTTACCTTTCAGCACAGGCGGGACAGACCAGGCACTTCTGCACAGCCCTTCTTGTGTGACAAGTTTATCGGATAAATACGTTAGGGCCTGTCTTGGAGGAGTTATTTAGACAAAGCAAACTGAGGTTCAGACACTGCTTTAGTGAAAGAAGGTATCAGGGCTGTGTTTCTATCAGGTCCTTGTTTGCCCCACATTCCTCAAGGTCTGCTTACTATGTATACCTTGCCATGAGCTGCAATTTTTGGAAATGCAATGTGTGTTACAGCATGATTACTGGCACTTTTATTATTTTAGGAAGAGTAAAATCTGGGGAAACTTCAATGTGATCTGGTTAAGGTACAACATCAGTGCTATGCTTCCTTTCCAGAAAAACAAACAAACAAACAAACAAAACATGGCTTCAAAACACTGCTCTGTTTGCCTGTCTTGCTGTAGCATGTTTAAATTTGCCTATCTGGGCTTACTCTGGGACAAGGGCTGGGACAGAAAATGATGCTCTGTTAAAGCTACACAGGGCTTTATAGAAGTAAATATTTACTGTTTGGGAACCCAACCTGCTGCTGCTGTGATGAGCTTCAAAATATATGTGATATACATCAGCTGGGGATCTAGACCAGATGCTCAGCAGACTGTCACTGAGCCCCGGCCTTCTTATTGATCTGAAGCTCATCTTCAGATTAGTATAGAGAAAGGTGGATTAAGGGGGCAGGGGGGAGGATCTCATATTTTTTTTCTTTTCTTCCTAGTAGATATGGTAAAGCTTAAATCAGTTTAGCCAGTGACAAGACACAACATTATTCTAAGCAACGGACTCTTTACTGTGTTTCAGGCCAGAGGTTTAATTCTGGCAGCATTTCACTTAAAACTTTACAGTGAAGTATGGAGACTTCATCAGGATCAGGAGAAAAAGCCGAAGATTCAGAATTAGTAACAGTTAAACTTGTAAAAAAAAAAAGAACCCTAAATATTTTATGGTTGGTTAAGCTGGGAGGCTAGCATTAAAAATAAACATTTGTCCTCTGGTACTCACTTAGCTTACTTATTAGTTTCTCCATCCAAAGAGCTAAAAACAAACAAAAAGCCCAGTCATGAAGTAGGTCACAATTCTCTGAGCAATCAAACAAGGCGTTGCGACCTGCATGAAATGGAGCTTGCTTCATACCCATCCTCGGAAATCAGGGATCTGTCACTGGTAGGGATCCTGCACACCGAAGGGAACCGCACACGGGAGCTCTGCCGAGCTCCTCATCTCTGCCCAACTGCTCCTCATCTCCACTGCAGTTCAATATTGACTGAAAACCGCTCTTGTGTGACTGGAGCTGGGGATTGAATCACGTTCCCAGACGACAAGCAGCTGCATCTCATGAAAACACCACTAGACCTCAAATTAATTTTTGCCGGCAGACTTCCAACAGAGAGGTCAGGCCAGGAAGTAACCGTAAGGACCAGGACACATCCAGGCCAAGCTGGAGGTTTACTGTGGGCACAGAACGCAGGGAAAGGAGAACGTGGCAGCACGGCAGGTGGTTTGCATTACTGCTTTTCAAAATACACGTGCTCTGCGGTCAGACAGAGGACTTCAGCCCTCTGGATGCTGGTGGAGCAGTGACGTCTGCAAGTACAGAAACTGCTCTGGGGTCTCCCTGTGAGACAGGAGTCCTGGCAAGTGGGCAGCCCTGGCAGAGCTCTCCACAGCAAGAGGTGGCCAGCAGCAGGGCTGTGCTGCTGCTCCAAGGGCCTCAGCGAAGCTGAGACCACCGAGTGACTCCTCCTGTGGAGCCGGCCTGATAGAGATGCGTGTTGCTCCCCAGCCGAAGCAGGAGTGGGGTTCAGCTGCCCAGGGGACTGTCAGAGAAACATTTCTGTGGCACGCTCCTACCAGTGGTGGAGGTGGGAGAAGTAAGGGTTGGATGGAGTACTGCAAACGTTAAAAGAAGCTTGAGGGTGCAGAGGAGTACTGCTCTTTGTCTGCACGTACAGGGAAACAAAACAATATTTCCATGTTACCTTTCCTCTACTGACGACTTCTTTCTTTGGACAGCATCTGAGCATTTGTGGGTGGAGAAATGTTGCTTGCTAAGGAAAAGCAGGGAGGAAGCACTTAGCTTTCCCAGGTCTCTGGGTTGGAGCTCATTCCTGTCATTTGTCAGGAGAAACACCAAATGTTGTCACCACTTAACCGGCAGGTAGAAGTGCTAAACAAGAAACTGCAACAAAAATGTGTCACATTTTCCAGTGAAGCACATCAGAAAATTAGAAAATGTGCTTCACTGGAAAAAAAAATCAATCGGAATTACTGAAAGCAAGGAAATCATCTTCTGGGGGCTCATCCCTTTAGCACATTCTAGAATCCTATAAAATCAGTTACTGTTCCTGCAGGACATTCTTGCAGGCAATGGGTCGTGCTGCCCCCAGTCACACAGCAGTACCCTGCTGATACTGAAGAAATCTCACTAACCTTCAAATCCCAACCGCAGAATGCCTGCCTGTCATTTTAGAGTAAAACTAATCCCAGGGAAGTCTGGATAAGGGATATCACTTTCAGGTAACAAGCAAAGGGAAAATGTATGCCCTCAAAAGCCCGACCCCATGATACAAAAACTCAACAGGCTTTCACTATCTTTCCTTTACTCTATAGCACATTAAAGAAACACTGCACTGCCTTTGTTACAACTTATCTTGTTATCTCCTCTAGCTCCCCCAATCCTTCTTGGGAGCAGGACGTGCTCACCCCGCTCTGGGCCAAGCTCCACCATGGCAGCGGTGAGTCTCACAGCAGCCCAGGGTCTGCTCTGACAGACACAGTTTTAGCCAAACATCTCAAAAAAATCTATTAACTAATTAGACAACTGAAGGTCAGTCTGGGTAACACTTAAATGCACTATGCTATATCTGTTAAAAGTAATGAAGTCTTGGCTAACATATCATTTAATACTTTACATTTTTGCTGAAACTGCCAGGCTCTTTGTTTGTTTGTTTGTTTTTAACAGCCTGAACATTGTGGGTTTGCTTTAGTGAAAGAAAGAATTAGATCCTGCTAGAATAAAGTTTAAACATATTTTCTGAAGATGAAAAAGGGCACTAAGTTAGGTCTTTCCAGCACTAACTGATCCATGTAATTTTTGCATGAGTATCCCCTCAAAAGAAAATATAAATGGAACATATATGTAAAATACAACCACTCAGACATTCGGCAAAATAGACGCATTTGTGGATTTACATCGTGCAACCTACAGCTGCTACATCTGAAGTTACTAACTTCTAACTAAGCCAACTAAACCATCACTTACTGAAGTGTTAATTCTAAAACCACATGCAGAAACGTGACTTGGCCCAGGTAACCCCACAATCCCACGTCAGAGTTCAACCTGCTCAGACCCACAGCGTAAGCTACCACAAACCTTGGCCTAAAGGCACTCTGTCCCCCTGCCTCCACACGAAAGCTGCAGCTATTTATTCCTGAGAGTTGCCAATTGCACCTCATTTTTTCCTAGAGTGAAGGGAAAGGCAAAGCACTCCCGTTACTGAGAGGAAGCCATGTACTGCTGAAGTAAAGCTTTCCAGAATGAAGTGTGTTGAGGAAAGGGAGGCAGCACGGGGAGCCAAAACACATTAGCCTGAGGCCACATAGCAAGGATATCAAAGAAAACAGGAAAGCAGAGAGGATTCTGTCTGCTTGAAACTCTTGGCCCTTAAGTGAGATGCTAGGATTTGATACAGCAATGATCAACGGCTTTCCAAAAATGCAGAGCACTTGTGGACAACACCAGGTATAACGCAGGAAAAGAACAACCTGAGAAGTCCTCTCTTCGTGAGTGTACAAGGGTACTTCTTTCTCCTTTAGCATAGCACTGTAACACTAACTCTCCAAACTGTGAAGAAAAAAAAAATAGCAAAGCAGGTCAAATTTGGAAAAGCAGTAGGAAAGTTTGAAAAGGAAAGAGTAATGCCTCTAGCAGAGAGGTGTGAATATGAGATTAAGAATGAAGTTATGCTGTTTCTCCAGGTTGAAATTTCTGTCTCTGAGGAAGAGGAGGAGGAGGAGAGCAGATTTGTTGTAACCTCCAGAGCTCTGCATGACCCCAGGGGTGGCTGTCTCCCTGTGATCCCCTGGATGTCATATACCATCTGTGTATGGTGCGTGAGGATCCCACTCATATTCCTTCCTACTCAAACCCTCAAATCCAAAAGCTGCCATACCAGCCCTGTACCAAATGTCTGCGCTAAGGAATCTTTTCGCATGTACTGTTTTTCAGAATTATCTGCATATAAAAAAAAAATAAAAAATCTGTGCCCAAAGTCTATTGTTACAGTATATCCAATAAGTGTCATTCGTGGCTGATGATTGATATTTACCACTGTGTTCTGTAGGGATGCTGTTTAACAAACTCGCAGGATCATACAGCTAATTCAGCTTTGTCACTTACAGCATACAGCCTCTTTTTGTGTGCCAGGAACATCTTTGATTTACATAATGTATATTGCCAATCTGTTCAGGTGTGACCATGTTATAAAACCTACATGATTCTAGTACAGCTCTGTGTAAACATAAATTATTTATTTGCTCTACCAGCCTACATCAGCGCAAAACAATAACAGACCTATATGGCAAATCAGTTTTCTTTACCTTCAAGATCATAATTTTCTTCCTGCAAAGACAGTACAGGCTCTAAGCCCATATTTTCTATCTAAACGGATCTGCTACTTGAATTCTTTTCCAGATATACAATGCCAGATCATGCTAGAATTGAACATACAGAATGGCATCATATGGCATGATGAAGGTCCACAAGCTTTGTATAAGAGTTAAACAATAGTGAACAATAGTTTAAGAAACACAGCAGTTAGTGTTGATGTTTCTTTTACAAGAAAACCAGTAGTAGTTTTCTTCACATTGCATCCAAATTGCAACCAAAGCCTCAAACCAAGCACAAGCTATACAGCATAGAGCAAATACGATGATGAAATAGTATTTACATTATGTATCAATACAGGATATCAGAGTGATCAATTCACATACCCAATTCTGAAATAAGGTTCCTGTGCAACTAGTCGGTTTTGTTGCAATCTTGCGTACAATCTAAAGGTGTCTCCACTTGTGCTGCCAGTTGGCTATTGCAGGTGGTTACACAACACGTGTCCCAGTTAGGCCCTAAAACTGGTTCTACCCAGCTCTCAAGATTGCATTTCTCTCTTGATCAGTAATTTACTACTTGCGATTTGTGCTTGAGGCTTCCAGTAATGTCTTGTGCCTGTCCCTTCAAGGCCTCTGCTGTCATCTTCTGCTTGTTCTCTTGGTGCCTGTGCTACACCCCCTGCTTTTCTTCAGCAGATTTCAGGATATGGTTAACATTTTATTGGCACAATCTAGCCATTCATACATTCCTGTCCTTGGGCCATTGGCCAGTCTGCTGTACAGAAATAATGGTCTAGTAGGATGTGTACATAGATAAAACAGAGACAGAGGGAGTGATATAAATAGATATAATGCTTTGGTAACTACCTGTTATTAATATCTGTTGTTTATGGCAATATTACTGCTGTGTTATCAAAATTGCTTTACAACATATGCGAAGTTTTAAGCAGACATATGGGCTGATACAGTCTAGAGAGCTTTTTGAAGTCAAAGGGTGAATAATTGAACCAGCTTAGCTTTAAATCCTCTCAGAAACCACATATTTTATGGTATCAAGCAACTCCAGTTTGCTTTAGAATGACGAGCGTTTTGGATCATTGCAAAAAGTTAAATCTAAAGAAAATGTTATTACTGGGTCATACTCTGTTTTTCTCTCTTCCTCTTACACACGCCTCATACACATCTCTGTGGCTTGGAGCATGGTTTTTTTCAATGCCTGTCCAGAGCTTAACAACAGGATGCCAGATTCATAGCTATTTACATTAGTTGACTCCCACTGCCTGCCTAAATGTCAATTATAATGAGACAGAAGTAGAAACATGGCAGAGAGATCTTTATGCAGTGAGCTTTCTAGATTGCCACGTCTTGTTTTTTTCCATGGGTTTGTCATTTTTCATCACAGTGTCCTGCAATCAGTCTTAATCCATCTTTTGCTATTTCCATCAGCAATCTGTTCTGTTTCTAATCAGCTTTTAAACACTCAGTTGTATCCATTTTAAATATGTATTTTGTATGGAGGAAGAAAGAGTTTTTAGGGTGGATTTTGTACCCACAGACCTACAGAATATGCTCCAAGTTCAGCTCACTACGTTATCCCTTCATGCCAGCTCCAAATCGGCTCCCTGTTACCAGCGCTTCCGTGGCCTGATTTACAGACACACTTAGTCTCTGCAACTCATTATCATATTTAAACTTCTGGGTGGCTCAGCTCCTCTGAAAAATTGTACCTGGTAGCATTCTACACAGAAAAGGATTTAAGTATGTATTAACCTGTAGCAATTTACCATAACATCTATAAAGATATGTATAATGTGCGCAGTCATGCGCATGTTACTAATGCATCATTCATTGCAAAGCTGGGAAATATTTTTTTATTAAACACTTATTACGGATAAATATTCTCCTTATGCAGTACCTCAAAAGATTTTTGAGTAATACTCTGAAAATAATATTCATGCAAATATTGCAGTGAAATGTTGGTACTTTCCTCCACTGAATAATTATTTCCACATCAATTTCTCTAGGATAAGCTATTGGTGTTTATTTACTGAGCTAGGTTCTGTCTAGGCTAATAAAAAGATACAGTGTTAGCCCCCAGATTTCCATAATCTTAGCTTCAGACATGTAAGCTCTGGCACGCAAGCGGATTTGTATGCTACCACAATACTTCTGGGATTAAAATGGAGACAACAGAGGAAAAAGGAATAAAAAACTTAGTCAAAAGTAACAAATATGAAATAGTGTTATATATTAGCTAGTATGCCCTTATTCCATTGACTGCCATTCTTTACATGGTTTTTGATCTTTCTCTGCCCTTTTCTTCTTTTAATTCCTGAAAGCATTCACTCCCATTATTTTCCCAGTCTATTTGTTAAAGATTGAATAATTTATATTTGCTTGCAATTACTCCTCAATCTCTGAACAAACGTTATGCTTGCAGGACTCTAAATGCACAAGTAATTCTACAGCCATGTAAATATTCTTCAAGACCCAAACTTAAAGGCTGCAAATGCTGCTTTTGTCTTATTTCCTTTAATTTTCAAGTATCAACACACAGTCACTCTGAACAAAATTCACCTTTATCACCCACAGTCCAAACAAGACCATCATGGTATTTTGTGGTGCCTGACCTTATGGATAGCTTGCACATACAAGCTGCAAAGAAAGTATATCCTCTTCCAAATTATAGAATAGGTGCATATATTGTGAAATAAAACATGGCCAGAAAGTGCTTCCCACCTCCTGGAGGCACAGGCTGGCTTGTGCTCCTAATGATCAGGCTAGCTCCTCCTTAGACAGGTCCACACTGCATGATGGCCTCTGTTGTGGTGAGATACTATTATATATAATGATAATAATAACAACATGATAAGAACCCGTTATTTTTTTTTCCAATTCATTGTGTGAAATGACAGGACGGCTGTGCTGCAGCTCCCCAGAGCAGCTTTACACCATGAATCCGCTGCTGGGCTGGCGCGTGGTGTGTGAGAACATGGGGACTCTGTGGGTGGCACAGGACAAGCAGGTAACAGGAGCCAAACCTGCCTCTCGCAGCACATCCTGCAGGAAACCAGCTGGTGTCGTCAGAGACCTCGCTGCAATGCATCCCAAAACGGGGTAAGGCGGCAGAGTTGGGAGATTCATTCCAAAACTGCGCTCCTGAACCAAACCAAAATGCTGGTGCAGAGGCACCCTCAGCATTACTCTCCTGCAGCGTATCCAGCTCCCTTCCGCTAGAATGAAATGCTGTCTGTAAAAGTAATTCTATCTGCAAACTGGCATTATAGCTTGCTCCAGGTGAGGAGGCTTCAGCAAACCCTTTACAAATGTTACAACATACCTGTCTCTACAGATTTTCAATTCGCTTTGCACTTGTGTTTGCTGGTTACTGATGCTGAAGTAAAACAAAATAAACACATCAAACACATGCACACATTGCTTAAAAAATAATGCAGATTATAACCTGCTGCATAGCTCTCCTTTGTCCTGAAAGTAAAAAATCAAGAAACCAAAGTCATAAAACAGGGGATCTGTCTACTCTGCCAGCTACATAAAGTGTCTCTGTCTTGGTCTCTGATCAGATACAAAGTCAGATATTTATGACTTTGCCATTTTTGTAAATATAAAAATCTAATTTTTAACTACTTTTAAGAGAAAATTTTAGTGCATTGAGAAGGAAAAGATAATGGCAGCAGAGCTCCTGGCCTGGTCTGTTCCCTGTGGCTGTTGTCACAGAGAGAGTGGATTCGGGATGATACTGCGGCCCAGTGATGCCCAAGGGAGATGGTGCTCATCCACTTCTAGTTTGAGCAATTTTGCATTCACCTACTTCTTGCCTTCTAGCCTAGCGTAATAACCATAAGAATTCGCTCACATTTTTATTTGCTGGCATTCTTCTGCTATTTGCTTTACTCACGTGAAGACTGCAACAGTTATCATCATGCAGTGGGACTGCATGGCTTCATAATCAGAAACAAATTTTCTAAGCCCTGGCTTTATTATTTTAATTCTTATCTTGATAATGAAATACCAAATGAGAACAGAATTGAGCCTACGAGATAAGATGTCAGAATAATTTTATGTCTTGTCACTAGGTAATGATTCAAATGGTATCTCTTAGTTAGCTGCCTTCATTAATGACTTGATGGTGAGCATGTTTCAGCAATCGTGAACATGTGGAACACTCTGTGTTCTGGGGAAAGGGATTAGCTTAATGAGGAGAAAGCCAATTTCCTGAAGAAGTGCCTTACATAGTTCCTGCTTTTAAAGGAAGGACTGTGACATGGACAATTTGTCATTACAAGGTATAAAAAACATTTAACTTCACAGTTTGCTGCGTTTATAGCTCTCCTGCAGAGCGAAGAGAGACTAATAGATTTTTCTCACCTAGTAAAATAGAAGGGGAAATCTGTCCATCTGAGTCCTTTCGCTCAATAGAGAAGCGCTCATTACTGCGAGGTTGAGTTCAAGGAGCAGCCTATCATTTAGCTTCTCGGACACTGCACGAGTTTCACTAGGTGTTCATTACACCCTTAGATACCTCTGAAAATCTGGCCAACGGACACTAAAACCCTGCGACAGAGCTTTGATAGCCACTGAATTGTGCCTTGTATCCTTCAAATACAACATACATGGTTATGGGCAAATATACTGAGCTTTAGTAATCAAGAAGTAAGAGCAACGACAGGATTTCAGTAAGTCAAAACTAGACTGCCACAGTGCTGCAATCCTTGGTAGAACCAGCAAAGCTGTAGAAAGGAACAACTAGCAGCATTAGGTCATCTAGACCATCTTGCCAACAAAGGATGTTTCTCTACAGCCTTGGCAAGCAAACCTGGTAATCAGGCTTGCCAAAATAAAAGCTGGCAGCAGCCTCGATACCTGATGTGCAAAGAAAAGAACTGAGCACAGCCCTAATATTTACTTTGTGTACATCTTTTTCAGAATTTAAGCAGAAAGGCTACAATGTCCTTGAATGTTCACCCACGGGAAAAACCTGCACTATATTAGCTGTGTGTTGGCACTTGACACTTTATGCCATCTTGGATTTTTCCAACAAATTTAAGTACCATACTGGAAAAATTCTACAGGGAAGGTTTAATGTTTTTTTTTTCTTTTTTTTTTTTTTTCCTATTTACTAACATAAGATGCTCTATTTACCAGCCTACATCAGCAAGTTATGACAACCTTACCATAATATAAAAAGACTGTGTGTTTAGGGAACAGAGATTTAGCACATTAAAAGATTATAGTTTTAGACAGTCTCAAGCTCTCTCACTGTTCTGCAGCAAAAACCTTCTGTACCCGAGCTCTCGAGCTAACCCTTTCCCAGCACAATCATTCTGCTTCTTTTTAAAGTGACTCAGAAAAAAAGACTTACATAAAGAAAGTGGACTCTGTCCATCTACAAAACTACACCTTGCTAATAGTCCTCTATGAAATTATAAGGACGAAAGAAGCTGGACAGCCATTAGAGACACATCCCCACACAGAAGACATCCTCATCCTCACATAGGAGCGAAGTTATACATTGACATTGGTGGCAGCCTGCTCAGTGACAAACACTTCTCTTAACTGGGTAAAATGCTTTTCCTGTAAGATTTATTTTTGTTAACGCAAATCACCAAACAAAACAGATCAAATACGCTATCTTTAGGCTGATGATGAACAAAAATCACTGTGCTCTGAGGTCAGGGGCAATACTGGCGACTGTCATTCTGCCCATCCCACGCGAGGCAGGCATGTACAGCACTCTGAAATTCCTCAGGCAGCAGCCAAGATCAGAGTGCGGTAACTGCTCCCTGTGCTATCCTGCAGTGACAGCCACAGCCTCTGTTCTGCTGCTTTGGAAAGAAAAAAAGGACATCTACTGGAAGCGTTATTGTATTGAATATAAACCTGCCAGCCACCTTGTGTAATAATGACTTGAACATGCCCAAGAAACAGTGATATACGTATAAAATATTCATTATTTGTTCCTTGTCAGCTTGTAGACCTTTCTGTTTAGATTACTTTTGATTTCAGGACAGTCAAACTGACTACCACTTTGTGATCTGTTAAAATACACGTGTCCAAAATTTGGGATGGTATAAATTCATATATAACTCTGCTGATTTCACAGATATCAGTAGAGTTTCTAGTCCATGTTTAAAATCCATGACTTGTTTCTAACATACACAAAAGCGGAAACATGGTTGTAATTTCTGTATTTTAGTATTTCTATATTAATATTTTATTTTTAAATATTTTAATATATTTCTATTATTTCAGTATTTTAATATATTTCTATATTATAGAAAATAAAAGTTACAGATAATCCTACGTCCCAATAAATGTGCAAAACATAAAATAAAAGGATGAATATTGTGTTCTTCTTAAATAAATAATTCTTCTCCTCATGCCTGTGTTTACATGAATTGTGTTACCACATATTGTGACTTTTCTTCAACCCTATCACTTTTGCTTAAGAAATCTCAAAGTTCTCAAATACTGAATAATTAATTGGCTGTGGGAAGCCGTGAGCACAACATTTTATTTTCCCAGTGCAAATATGGTGTTCTCAGAGCATCAGTAAGAAACAGAACATGTTAGAACAAGAAAAACTTTCAGAAAAAGTACATGCATCTTTTCTTTAAGTGGTGCAAAACAGGACAACAATTAGGTACCTGATCCACTTGACCTTTCTGATGCCCATCTCACCTCTTAGATTCCTTCTACCCGTTTATGGTCACTGTCAATAAAAAATCAGATTCTCACTGGACACAAGTCAGCATTATTCCACCAAAAATAGGGCAGTTATGCTAGTTTTCATTACCTAAAGATATGAAAAAGATTAAGCTTATGGCTGGGATTACATGACAAGAAGGTGTACTCTTCCATGATTCCTTGAGTTGCTAAACAAAACAGTGAACAGAATATGAACAACATGATTTTAATGGAAACTGTTATTCCCCTGGCAAAAAGCTGCTTTTGAGGTGTAAGTGGTCATGGAATACCAATCAATGAGGAGCTGGCTCAGAGACAGAAGACAACAGATAGAAATATTCGGTCATTTTTCAACTTCACCTAATGTTGATTGTGTAACACCCCTATGTATCACACTGAGACCAATCTGATTTGCTAAATTAATTAATGAATGAGTAATCAGAGAGAAGTGAAAGGCAGAGTTCTGTAGCTGGGACACTCCGTGTAACAGAAAAAATACCTCACAGGAGTTCGACAAAACTAGAGGGCAGGTCTGCCGATGAGAATCACCATAAAGAAGTATATGAAAATACACTGCAGAACTGAAAGGTGGAATTCATCCACAATAATGGATTTACAAATTACTACAGGACTGCTTTTATGTCATCCGATTTTGATTATGAACAGTATTATTTGACAATTAGTCTTGGTCTGACATAATTGTCCTAAGTGGGATCCAACCCCAGATCCTTAACTGGATCCAGCTCCTGCTGGACCCTTCCAAGTTCTCATCATCCCTCTTGACAGAGAGGTCCCAAATTACATGCACATTTTTGGGTATTTTCTGTTGATGGACAACCTCCCAAAACACATGGGCAGCTGTCATGTAACTACCTCCGATCTCCATCCAACAGCAGAAAGAAAGTGAAACGTTACAGAACTTTACATCAATGAATAAAGACAGATTTTAAACTTCATCCCTCTGAATATTAGGATGGGCTGAGGGAGAAAATGCCCAACACATATAAAAAAAATCATCCTAAATATAATGAGGATTCTCTGGTAAACACATGGCTCAAAAGGAGTTCTGGCAAAATATATGTCATCTCTTGTGTAACTTCAGTAGCAGTTACACTTGACAAAACCAGTCAGTCTGGTCCCCTTTGTTTGCTAACCTCTCATGATTCTATCAGTGACAAGGACAGGAGCCTACGCCCTACAAAGGACAGAAGCCACTTTGTTATCCTTAAAAATAAGATACCTCTATAGCAACATCAGGCAATTCCTAATGGCCACTTCATAACAGGCGAGCCCAGGAAGTGACAAACAGCATCTCCAGCTGAGAATACCAGGAGAGACCATGCCTATTTAGATTAAAAAGAGAAGAGTCCAGACAAGAATCACCCAAAGTGATGCTGAAAGGGCAAAGAAGCTACAAACACTTTTAACTTCTGCAGACAATACCTTCAGCAATGACATAACAGATCTGTTTCAACAGTAGTTGAAAACTTTTCAGATCATGCCTTATTTTCTCTAATGATTTAAGCCTCTTCCTGGCACCTCTACACACATCCAACAAAATAAAAGAAAGCTATCATAGAGCTTTTATTAAGCACTGAAATCAGTGAGGCACATTGTGCCTGTGATGTCCCCAGGGCCACATCCATGCAAGTTACAATCATGGCGTTTATTCTGTCTCTGTATGTACAAGGCTGAAGGGGAATAAGGAAGACTTGAGGTGAAGGAGACTCTGGAGTCAGAGGGATTGAATTTTATATTGCAGCATTGCGTCAGCCCCCCGAGCCGAGCAGGGCCCTGTGCTGGGGAAGCCAGCGGGGCAGGCACCAGCCCAGGCCACAGTCCTGCCCTCCGGGGCCTGCAGCAGCACCCACAGCCTGGCCCAAGGGGCTGGGTTAACCTCGGCGCTGGTGAAGATGTCAGGTTGCTCCCGCGCTCCCATGTTCCTTATGTCATTCTCACCAAAGCCATAAGCCACCGAGATTTCCTGTGTTACATGGAGGTCATTCCTATGACAAGTGATAAAACCGTATTTTTCCAAAATGATACAGAGTAAGCGCAAACTGAGAGCTACCTGAAAATAACATAATCATCAAGCCTACAGTACCATCGTTTGGCCAACAGATACCACAAAGCAGCAGCAATACGAGGCTGATCGGTTATTTTCATTATTGACCAAACAGAAATTTTAGACTCGGTTCAAATGGTATTTCTCATCCCAGCCTCCCCTTTATAAACTCCCCCTCCTACACCAGGAGGATCCCAGCCCTATGTCTCCAATGGTGCAGAGCTGTTGTAGCTGGTTCCTTGTACCCTGGTCAGCCTCAGCCCCTGGTTGGAGCCGTGCAAGAGAATGAAGGGATGCTGTGAAGGAGCTGTACTTAGCTCAGAGAGGATTCTCTAGGAATGGATGCCACTTGGCACAAATCACAGCATTTTTCATGATTTTCGTCTCAGCCAGGGACAAACCATGGTAGAAACCTTGGATCTATGGTCAGCTCTCTGCCACTATTTCCTTGAGTGGTAAACTTGGTGCAAATAAAAATCTTGCTTACCACAAAAGGGTCGTTCAATTCTTTCCAGAACTGAAATGCTGCTCAAGGGCCAAAGCTCACCAGGCAAAAGAAAACGTCTCAGTTGGTGAGACACCTGCTGCATATGCCTTACACCAGGCTTTAAGCAAAGCCAGATCTCTGCTCTGGCCAAATCCCATTGACTCAAATGGTATGCTGTCCATCTGTGGTAACTAAATAATTCATAGTTGCCGCAGTGCGGAGACTCATTCTGGTCTTATTAAGAGCTGACAACAATCTTGGGCCAGTCTCCCCTTTCCTTGGTTGGTTAGACTCACATTAATCAAGCCCTTCGGCTAGCCACTGGCTTTCCTTCCAGCATGGTCTTGGCACTCAAAAAGCCAGAAAGGATTACGAACGGTGATGTAACATCAGCTGAACCAAAGAATCTCAGACTGCAACTCAACACAGCCCACTAATTCCACAAAAAGCAGTCATGCCATCCAAATCTATGTGCTTTGGTGAATTCCTGAAAAAAAAAGTTATCTTTCAGAGAGAATGTCAAGTGGTATCCCCACTGGGTAGGAGTTTCTCAAGCACATATGCTCACTGACTTGCTGCCAATGCTCGTGTGAGTGCCTGCCTGCCAAGAGGCACACCAAGTTCACATCTGACGCTCACTGTTATCTGGGATGTTCTCTGCCTGACAGATCGCTGCTCTTTGGCCCGTAAAATCATTTATTAGCAGCAGAAAAGGGGCAAGGAGAAACCTCAGCATGTGTGTTTTTCCTTAAATTACTTACAGGGACATTGAACAGAACAGGCAGGGTTTTAAACTGGGGAATCTCCACTTTATAGCCGACAGCCTGTGAACCCATCCACCAACTGCAGGGAAGGAGACCTTTTAACAGCTGAGTTAGAAAACTCTTGATGAGTTTATGATGGCATGATGGATGTGCACATTAAATGACAGCAGATAAAACAGCTACAACATAATCTTTATTTTACACACGAGTTTTCAAGAAACCTACTTTTGCAATAGGAAATATGTATTGTGTGCTCTTTGCTAGCCTGGATAGAGCCTAACTTAAAGGAAGTTACAAAGTGCTAATAAATCAACTTGTAAAGATGGAAAATTGTAAGAGACAGATGAGGTGATAATACGTCTCTGCTATAGTCCTTGGAAAGTTTTTTTTGGATCGCAATGAAAAGTGTAGCAGTCTCTTCGCTCTCAACCTCTTACAGTGTTAAACTCTTCCAGGAATAAAAGTGTCTTTTTTCTTTCCTAGGAAGCCAATATTAAACAAATAATAATAATCAAAAATGAAATAAGACTTGAGAAGTAGGCAGAGGGGGCACTTCCGCACTGAGAAAACAATCCATCCAAAGAGAAGGCAGTTACTGCTTTGTGGTTGTCATCCACTTTGGGGGACTACTTGATTTCAGTCTCTTACTTCCCAAGGACATAAACATTTTCCACATTAGATATAATGAGAATATGATGTAAATGCTCCTTGGATTATGTGACATAGCCAGCTCAGGCTCCCTCCTGTTTAGTAACCCACCAGTATACTCCTTGCATCTTTCCCACAATTCCTGCAGTTCCTTCCACACCATGACACAACTCCGGGGATTCCCCTCATTCATCCTTGCCTACAACACCATCCTTACACTAATCTTGAAGAGATTGTGGCTTAAACCTACAAATCATAAACCTGAAGAGATGATTTAACATCGGTCTTCAGCCTCCTCAATGCGCACACTAGCACGTTACGCAGCACAGTGAGCATGGCATGGCCTCCTCCAGCCATGTGTTAGAAGGACATCACAGTCGCCCTGCGGGGTGGCTTTGATCCTGGATGTGCAGCTTTGGGCTGCTCAGAGCAGACCAATCGACCGATCCCCTGCCGGGAACCAGCAGCAGGGTCGCAGCCACCCAGACCCTTGCTGAGGTCTGACCAGCAGGTAACAGAGGTGCTCAGGTTTGGGAGATGCATTCTGATTTGCAGTTACAAATTTGTGTTACTACATAGTTACACCCGCTGCCAATTTTAGGCAAGCACTTCTGTTGGATTTGGCTATCGATATCAGCTCTATTTATGCCATCTGATGCAAAACTCTGCAAGATTAGAACCAAAGCGACACCACGAAACAAAACCAGAGTGCTGTAGGTCTGGTTTTTCCTCAAAAAAAAAAAAAAAGGTTTTTCACTCCCCCAGTTTCAACTGAAGCCAACCTACATCTGATACCCATGATGAAAGGCCAGGTAAGAGCCAATTCTTTCATACCAGATGTCAGCTTTGAAAATTCAGGATGAAAATGCTGAGTGAAAGGGGAAAGGACTTTGACACATCTATTCCCGCAACACACACACGCACAGAGCATCCTGCAGAGTTTCCAGTCTCAGAATAAAAGAGACTTCAGAGACAGCCATGATGTAACTTGGGAAATTCATGCTTCAGGAAAACTTAGGTCTGTGTTCTCCATGTACCGCTTCTACAGCACAAGCACTTTTGTATCTGGGTCAAGAAAGCAGTAAGTACACGTGCCACTGAAGTGCTTGTTCCAAATGTGGCACCACATTTGTGCTTTTGTTTCCCACTCACTGCATAAGCAGAAAAAAAGCCCTGGTCATCCCATGACTCTAGAAGAAAATTTTACCTTTCCTGATCCATCTCTTCTGAAGTTTTAGCCCAGATTTTTTTCTTTAATACTCACTTAAAGAAATCCCAGATACATAGAAAATCCCATAAAATATTACTCTCATTTTTATTGAGTTCTATTCTTATACTGAAGTTCTTGCATTTTTATGGCTCTACATATCCAGTTTAGCTGCTGGAAATTTAGGAAAAAATCGATAACAATGTTTTTTGTAGTTCAATTTGCTATTGCGAAAGCATGACTTTAATTCGCAACACAAATGGTGTTCTGTCCAGGAAGGCAAGAAAAAAAAAACTTTTACCTTTTCACCTGCTTCAAAGGTTTAAAGTCCACATGCAAACATTATGTGTTCAATGAGCCACCTGCAACTATGCCACAGCCATCTTCACATACGATGCAAGTGTGTTCACTATTAAGATCAACAAATTGATATTGCAAAAAATTACCTGGATTTATAGCCTCCATAAAATGATGGCTTCAGCATTTCCTAGTATAAGGTGTTGTCACGCTCACTGAAAACTTTATTGATAAAAAGTTTTTCTCATTCCTTATTTGATTTTTTCGACACTTGCTAATGTATCTTTAAATTACGTAGAAGAATGTGGAAGTGGAGGGTAAAGAAGTGTTAGGGGATTTAGCAGTTTTCCAAATTGCTAAAAAGAATATATATGTATATACATATAAACAAACTTTTGGGAGCACTGGCTTTTATTTTCCTGTGGTGACTTCTAACCATCACAGGCATATAATGAATGTCTGAACATTAAGAATTTATGTGTGCTGCCTTAGATGAGCATAATTCTCAACTATTATTAATGAGGAACTATAAAACACCCTTCAAGTTTTATGCCTAAATTACATGAAGTTTCCTAAAACCATAAATACATCTGCCTATTGGTATCTACAGAGAATTATATAACATGCTTTTATAACACAGTCACCGAGGCAGTGGAACTCATCCCATCTGAGAAGAGATCTTACAAGGATAACTTTCTGCAGAGTAACTCTTCCCCTGCTCTGTTTTCTAAAATATTTATACATGCCTCTGGTCTAGTCAGAAAATGGAGGGGAAAAAAAAGTTTCAAAACTGACACCAGTATTTACAACATAGCTTGATCTTAATTTTCAATATCCCCTGAAAAACAAAACCAGCATTTCATTGTATTTCATTTGTTATTTAAGAATGAATACAGCTTTACAATAGTAAAATGGATTATAGCTTTATCTTTAGTTCCATATTCATTACATTTCTTTAAAAGTGGAGTCATTTACTGGTTTTCACTTCTGGAACATCATCCAGTTCTAGTTTTTATATCACAAATTACGGCTTCGGTCTCAGATGATACACAGTGATACCGAAAATTTTATTTGTGGCAAAAGAACCTGGCAAAACTCCATTTTTCTCAGGCTGGAAGTACGTAGTAGCGTGGGTTTTTAGATCAGCAGACCTAGTAAAGACAGCATGGTATTGAACTGTCTCATGTTGTTTAGTGGAAGTCTAGTGGAAGAGGGAACCATCAGGTTCAGTTCTTCATTCCTCTAAATCAGAGGCTACTCCACTGCCATCTCTGGCGGCTACGTAATGTCTGCCTCCAGTCTGACAGAGCACGGACGAGGGGTCAGTGAGGGCAGGAGAACTAAAGCTGAAGGTGCACGCCTGTCACCTAGAGCACCCAGAAAGTTGCTGCACACACAGAACTGGGAAATGATGGAAAAGGTGGGCTACCTGAGGGTGTACTGAGCAGAGGGAGCGTTACTGTATTTGATGGTCATGAAGAAACTGCTCAGGAGCAGCTAAGCATCTGTGCTTGCTGCCAAGGCTGCAAAGACAACTTATTAAAGGGAAATCAGGTGCAGATGGCAACAGAAGTCTACTGCAATTCTTGTGCAGCGTAGTGCTTTGTAACAACATCAAGATTTTCACCAGGAAATTTAAGGAACATGGGATTATTTTCCTTGTTTTTGCCTAGGCATATCTTCTGCATTTTAAACTCCTTGCCACTGCAAGAGTCATTCAAAGTCACTTTTTTTTTTTTTGTCAAAAGCAAGTAAGTGTTCTTTTTCATCAGACCAAAACCAACAGATCCCTTTGCTTCTGCTCAGTGGCAGGTAACTAAAACATTTGTAAACTCAACGCCTGCACTCAAGTGCAACACGAACACACCTGAGCTAGGTCAACATCGGTACAAGCACCTAATGGTACAACACTAGTTATTATTTCTCAAGTCACAATATATCACCCAACCACAAAAGGTACACGAAATTCCCTGCAGTTCTTGGGAACAGGAAACATTTTCTAAGGGCTCCGAGGGGATAGCAGCAACTTAAAAGTGGCAGAGGCAAATGGCATTAAGATCAAAAGTATACTAGGTGCCAGAAACTGCAAGCAAGAAATGCATATTTCAAAAAGTAATGCTAAATGGAAAATTCAAAAGCAATATATCTTTTTTCATGGCCAAAACATGTTTTCTAACCACAGTACTTATTTTTCAGTTAGTCAAAGGCTTTTTTCACTGCAAAAACCATGTAGTCTAAACCCAATAAAACAAAAGATAAGTTTAAGTTGCTGTGGTCTTTAGTTAGTAAGCGCTGTAGGAGCAAGTAGGTAGTGCACATCAAAATGCAAGCAGCAAGAGAGCTTAAAATGTTCCCAAATCTCCTTTGAATGAGCTGCAGCAGCTTTCAAGATGAGTCAGCAGGCAGAAGAGGTAATTAGAGTAGCAGAGCAAGGGGAAATGCAAAAGAACGGGGCATAAAGAAACAACATTCCCACTGGAAAATTATTTCAGCAAATGACAGAAGCAAAGCTACCAGAAGACAGCCGGTCTGCCCCATGCCATTAGACAGTTACTAGGGAAAAGCTGATCGCCTGCTGCATGGCCTCTTCTAATGCTCCCTCTGTGACACCTGATGCAACTGCGAACCTGGGACTGGGCTCCTGCAGGGCCGCCCCGAGCAGGGTGCCCAGCACCACGTCCAGGCATCTTCCGGAGATCTCCAAGGAGAAGACTCCACCACCTCTCTGGGCAGCCTGTGCCAGTGCTCAGCCACTTGCACAGCACAGAAGTGCCTCCTGGTGTTCAGACGGAGCCTCCTGTGTGCCAGTTTGTGCCCATTGGCTCATATCCCGGCACTGGGCACCACTGAAAAGAGCCTGGCTCCATCCTCTGCACACCCCCCTTCAGATGTTTAGAGACATTGACCAGATCCCTCTGAGCCTCCCCTTCAGGCTGAACAGTCCCGGCTCTCTCAGCCTCTCCTCACAGGCGAGGTGCTCTCCTCGGTCATCTCGGTGACCCTTTGTTGGACTCTGGTGTGCCCATGTCCCTCTTGCACTGGGGGGCCCAGAACAGGACACAGCACTCCAGGTGTGGCCTCACCAAGGCTGAGTTGAGGGGAAGGATCACATCTCTTGGCCTGCTGGTGAGACTTGGCCTAAAGCAGCCGAGAACAGAATTAGCTGATACCTGAGGTTTTGCAAGACACCTACACAGCTGAAGCAGCTTGGCCACACATGGGGAAGGACACGATTTCACCTGATTACATTCAAAGACGTCGTTAACACCTTGACACTGCGAGAGCAGTGATGTTCCTGAAGGCCAAAGCAGCTGGTGACTGAGCAACCAGGTCTGGCCTGGAGAGGGGCCCAACTTCCAGAAGATGCAATAGCCTTGTTCACTAGAAGCATGACTTGGGGGATGATTCTCTTTTCAAAACTTATGCCCCCCTCCCGCCCCCCCCCCCCCCCCCCCCATGTATTTATTGCGGTATATTATAGAAAGCACGCGGCTATTCTGTTAGGCAGAAGCCTTAGCAGAGCAAGTCCTGCACCAGCACATGGCATCATAAACAGTTCCTGCAGGAAGAAGTATGCAGACTAAGACAGAGGGAAATAAAGATACAGCTGAGATGGTTGGTTTTTAAAGAGCATTTTTGGACACAAACCGAGTTTTAAAGAGCATTCTTTCTCCCAGTATTGGAGATCAGGATACATCACAGCAAGCTTTATCTGACTAGGGGAACTGAGAGCACCCAGCTGCACGCATGGTTAAAGTGCTGGACTATTTCGACTTCTGGCTATGAAACTTAGATTCTACCTTGTCCAAAAAATTCCCCCTGCTTTTTTTTTTTTTTTCTTCCCAGATGGGAAACAGAGACTAATTTCTAGCCAAACTTTAATCATTTTCCAATGTTCAGATCTGGCAGATTGAGCAGCTTGAATATATTCACTTTAGCTAAACAAACAGATATATTCTCAATGAAAAAGAAGTCCAGCAAAACATCCCATTTTTCATGTCCTTCAGATTTAATTTGTCTAACACGCCAGTTCCTAGAGAATTAGTACATTGTTTTTCTGTTCTTAAATATAGTTTTGATTACAACCAAATTCAGATTCTCTCTCTCCGTGTTATCTTTATTCTGAAAGCTTAATTATGTCTTCCTACATTAGCGTTCCTCTACCTTCCAATGCATTCTGCCTGTCTCAGATACATTTCCAGCTGAGATGAATGAAATAAAGGAGGAGCTGGTGCGTGCAAGGATGGCAGGTTGTCTGCAACTTAATCATTTTTATATTAATGCAATCACACCTGCTAGATGAAGCTTTTAACGAACAAGAGCAGATAACAGTTGCAGGATATGGCCTACGTACTTGTCTCAGTGTCTGCTGCCTGCTAGGAATTGCATTTCCACATAGTCGAGATGCCTGCAGTTGTTTTCATGACGCCTACAACTCCTGTGTACAGCAGTACTCCCTCCTGGATGGACTCTCTGCATTTGTTCCTTTACTGAAAGCTGCCTGTGATTCAACCAGAGGGTGATGATTTCATTCATACGTTTTAATTCACTCCCACCCAAGCTACACTGTGCCACGCTGGATGGTTCACAACTGCTATGGCCAAGGGCAAACGAAAAGCAGCCTCAGTTCCCAGCATCACTTTCCCAACACCACCAGCTTACCCTGTAGGGCTGCAGGCTCCACAGCTTAGCAGTCAGCTCTCCCACCATCCTATTTGTCAGGTTCTGGAAACCACTTTAATGTGAAAAGGGGGTGATAATAGCACTCTGCTGTGATAAAAGGTGCAGTTTTCTAAATTGGCATTGCACTTCAACATTGTAGCAACACAATGGAGGATATTCTTTATTCGTATACAACCTACCTGGAGATTTCACTTGTGGAAGCCACTTCTGAAGCTGCTTCTTCCTGTAAGCTACCAGAGGAGATGAGATACCATAGCAGCTGATTCAGAAATGACTTTAAATCAGATGATTTCTACAGTTTGTCTGTCTTTCAGAAAACCAGATAGCTCTCAGTCTTGCCCTACTTTCAACAGCTTTACATTTTTGAACATTAAATAAGCTGAAGGCATCTCCATGACAAGGTGCCACAATTTTTAGGGCATTTCTTGCATGCCAGTGGGAATTCTGAGCAAAGGAGGCTCTCATCTCTTGCAGCATTATCCCCTAAAGCTTTCTGTAGCAGCAAGCATTACATTTATACAAAAATTAAGTTACAAGAATTCTTTTCTCTTCAGTTATCTAGAAATTCAGGATAATATCCTAAATAAATCAGCCAAGGAAATCTCTTTTTAATGAAGACTGTGTATAAATTTAAACTAGAAACTCAATTTGGTCATTTTCTCCTCATACTTCATCCTTTATTCAATTAAGAGCCACACAGATTTTTTAAACTGAATTTTGTTGAAACTGCTACTGCTGTAAATCTCAAAGAAGAACTATTTCTCTCTGCACTCTTCATGTAGTAGCAGCTCCTTAAACCATATAAAACAAGTGGGCCAAGTTCTCTCCCACAGTATTTAATGAAGTTCAGACGTGTCTGAAGGAGTAGCATGAGGATGAATCAAAATCACGGTCTGTATAAAGCAGGAATTATATTCCAGCCTTGACCCATTACATCACTAAACCAGCAAACCTGTCTTGACCTTTTATATTGGATTTACCTGGAAGAGAGGACAAATAAAATTTAGACTGAAGCTTTGAAAGCCCGCAGCCTAAAAGTGAAGTCTTTTTATTCCACAGACCAGATTTTGCCAAACTCTTTCACAAAGGTCACAAGAACATTAAACTTACGTCCCATAGCCAGAAAGCATCTAAAAGGCATCTCATGACTTGATGCTTCAAAACACAAGTGATTGGTGGTGGTGTAGAAAAATACCCATCACACATTACTGCAGCAGAAACCCAAACAACTTAAATATATGGCTTCAGCAATGCAAAGCAATGCCAGTGCCTCGGCAGCCAGTATATCTACTTTATGTCAATATGCGATTCGAAGGGAAAACAGAACCCAGTGATGCTTTGGGTAAACACTGACATGACAGTTACTGTTCTGACAGATAAAGAAGGGACTAAATCAGAGCAGAGAGGATGCTCGGTACATACGTGACTGAGAAGATACAAAACAATAAAAGTTACCTGTAGGAACGACAGCGGAGATCAGAAAAAAAACTTGTGGAGTCTGCAGGGAGGGCTGCTGGAATGGCTCTTACAGAAAAGGAGAAAAGGGGGAACTACAAAGCTTGAAAGCTATTATCTTGGAGCTCACGGAAAAGATCCGAGGTGAGGCTGTAGAGGAACCTATACTACCCATGCATCAAAGACCTCTCCAGAAGATTTGTAACCTTGGGCAGAGATCATCTCTGTTAGACAAAACCGACTTGGGGCTAGTCTGAAACAGGAGACTGATTTCCTTTGGCAACTCCTGATCACAGACCTCACCAGTTCCTGCACAGCATGCCAGACTTATTTGACATAAGAGCTGATATACATCAACCTGTATTTTTAAATGAAGCAAAAAACATTCCAAAGCAAACAGCAAACCCTCTCCTGAAGATGCTTATCCCACTTGTGAGAAAACAACCAACCAACCCATGACTGATGTTGGTCGTTACATACTGCCACTGCTGGGAACACTGAAGATATACCCGCTGCACTCACAGTGACATGTAGAAAACGGAACTAGATTTAACCTAAACCACTCAGGTTCTGGTAATAATCTAGCTGTATTATTATAAATGGCAGCATAACTAGCTTTCCCTACAAAAGAATGGTGATTGCAGCGTATGCAGCATAAGAACTTACACAGAACAAAAGCACTGTGTTTTGGTATTTACTTAACAGTACAATATAGACTGAGCAGTCTTCTAAACATCTTTGGGTTGTACCACAGGAAGAATGGCAAAACTGCACTGAAAAAAAACACCCTGTTTAAATGACAATGCTCCCCAAACTCTCTGTTGGACTTTACCCTTTCCGTTTTCCAGCCTGGAACTGGCAGGAAGTCAGAGCAGAGCAGAGCAGAGCAGCAGAACTTCCAGATCAGCATCTGAGAAGTTCCCTTCCTCAGTGGTCTTGTGATTTAAGATGCACACAGAACAGAGCACTTTTGAAGCAAGTCTTTAATATTTTAAGAGAGAATTCTTTATTCACAGAATGTGCAATAACTCTTTCTGAACTATATGCAAAAATAAACCCCAAAATTCTAATGAAGATACAGAGGAAAAAAAAGGCAGCACAGCAGTGTTCCAAGAGAATACATAATTCACAAGTTTAAAATTCAAGCACTCCCTTCCTATGCCTGAAGCTCTCTTAAAATATTAACAATCAAATCTCTTCGGTAAGTGTACGGGGTATACTTTATTCTGAACCAGTGCCTTGGGAAAAGGTTACCACTTGGGGCATACATTTTCATCCCTTCTTTGCCCATCAGAGCACGAAGAATTCTGTTGCGGGACAAGATTTTATCATAGAATTCCACCCCACCTCTGGCATAGTCTTTGGAAACAGTAGCTGCATTTCTGTCAGCCTTGCAGTCTAGGTAATAGGTCACAGCATCATAACAAACGTAGTAGAAGATTAGTCCAGCGGCGGCAACTGTGAGGTTACAGATGCTGCGAAGTATCGTGGGGCCAGTAGATAAACCCAGAGCTATCTTTATACCTACCCCACAGAGACACGTACCAGCTAAACAAACTGGAGCCACAACTGCCCTTGCTAAAGGGCTGCTGTTCTGCAAATACACAACCTCTCTGGCAATTGCAAACTTCTGTGCTTCAAGTGAAAATGTCAGAGCTTCCTTCAAAGCAACACCTTCGTTGCTCTCCCAGTCTACCTCTTTGCCATTGATCACAACAACGTGGTTGACTATTCCTTTTTTGTCCTCAGCTGTGCCATCAAAATTAGGAGGTATGCCCACCAAAGAACCCGCAGGCAGCCAGGGGATTCCAGCACTGACTGGGTGGAAGCCAGAAGCTGCGAAAGCTCGATAGGAGTCAGTGGACTTCACATCAGTATCTTGAAGGACATCCTGAAAGACACCACTGAGCCTCTGTGAAAGCTCAGCTGGCTGCCCATCTGACCAACACTCATGCAACAGTTTGAACGTCTGCTCAGGAAACACATGATAGGAAAGGTTAGCGCCAAACAGTCCCACGCAAGAAGTAGCCAACAAAGTGATCTTGCGCTTCTTTACCCACACCGATGCCTTCCGCAGGAATTGCACTCCCATAGTCAACTCCTAACCTGTTCGTAACACAAAATCAGGAATTAAAGCGTGCATAAATGTGTTTCTCATCTATGCAGCATTTTAAAAACAAAACAACATGAGAAACAGCAGAGTACAATAACCAATGAAATAGTAGTTTACATTAACAAAACACAAAATACTTCTACAGAGAAAGTGATACTCACTAATTCTGGGGCCTCTGAACAACACAGGATAACTGATACAAACAATTAACTTCTCCATCTCCTCCAGTAAATCAATTTATTGCCGTAAAGCCAATAATAAAGCCACCATATGACCTCCTCCCCCCAGCAATCAATACACATTCTCTATTTACCCAACACACATATCTACTCCTTGCCTTCACAGCCCTATCACTGCAGTCCACTACAGCAACAGACTGTAGATATTAAGGCCAGAAAGCGCCAATAATTAATCTCTAACCTCCTCGATAGTACATAGTAATTTTACTTAGTTGCCTCAACACTAACCTTGGTAACTTGAGCTTGGCTACAACATCCAAAACGGGATCATACCTTCATTTGAAAATTTCGGGAGACGGAATATGCCTTCGGATTTCTTTCTAATGGATAATCCACTTCAATGTGAAAAGAAAAATAAAGAACAGTATGAGTTTCCTCTAGTTTTTCCAGATTTCAACTACCTGGCTATGGTTCTAGCTTACTCAGCAAACAGCTGTTTCCAAAAAGAACATGCTTTTAATGGCAACTTTTAATTTTTTTTTCTCTAAAATAATTTGTCTGACAAATAATTCATGCAATCCAGAGCATAAACTAGAACAGAAACTGTTTCAGGGTAGATGACTACGCTGTGACTCTTTAAATAAGCAGATAAATATAAGAACTTTCAAACGTGCTAAATCCTTCAGCTCAAGAGTCCTGCTTCCCTTTGGGAGTATCAGTTCCTTTCATGGACCGAGCCACATGATGTGTTCTGCCCAGGAAAGCTCCAATCTCTTAAAAAATCCCAGAGGCTACAGAATTCTTTCCTAAAATGACGCTATGATAAAGATATAAAAGCTAATCAGACAGTTAAGTCCCAGAGACATCAGTGATAATTGGGTGCCCCTGTTTCCATTTGCATCTCGCAATGCCTCTTCTCTCAGAGCTTTACCACACGAGCTGCGGAGAATCCTGCTGCAGCTATTTAAGACATGACTATTTCCAGCTGTCGTTACAGGAAGCCAAGGTGGCAGAAGGAAACTGTGCTTTGATACAGCCACCAAGGTCTTAGCGTAGAGCACCATCAAAGGTGGGCTTCAGCTATGCCGCTGAGCTTTGTACTGCAGCATTTGAAACACGGGCATTTGCTCTTTTCTTCCACTCGGGCTGAACAATAACTTCCCACAGAGGGTGGAGTGGACAACTGGGGGCAGTAACATCATAAACCAGCACTGCATGATACGCCAGGATACACCAGTCAGGATCAACAGCAAATGAATATTAACCACAGGGAAACAAAAAGGTGGTGCTTTAATGATATGTTATTACTACTCCTTCCTATGAAGCTCTTTCAAACTATAAATTCACCAGGGGAAGAATAACCTTGTTTAATGTTTATACTGCACTGAACACATACCGAGTGCTTTAATAAAAACAATGGTGCATGTAAGTATACAATAATTTAATTTGTATTTCTTAGTATAATAACTAGTGGTATTCCAACACTGCTGAAGAGCGGTGGTGGTGATTTGTTAGACAAAGTTATTTAAGAAAAACATGCTAAAGCAACGAAAGCTTGGGTGAAACATAATTTCAGGAGTTAACATCCCTGATAGTGGAGCTATAAGACAGAAAATGTTAATAAACCCAAACGACCTCTTGGGAGTTAATGACCTCTCGGCAAATCTAGACTGGTAGTCGAGATCTGATTGAAAAGGTCATGCCATTTACAACGAGGGGGCAACACTTCAAAGGGTGTGATTATATGAAGCCTCGCACTTGACCCACATATGAAGCTGAGCCAAGGACTTCCCAAGTTTCTCACACTCGCATAAGAGCAAGCTCTCTTTCAGGCTGCCTAACAGACCTTTGTAAGATCAGAAACAGAGCAAGGAAAAAATTACTCCCTCAGCTCATGTACAGTACGGGAAAGGCCAGACCACACTGAAAAATAGCATAGTGTCCATTCTTGTATGATTAAATGGTGCTTGCCGAGCACATGGGATGCTCAATACCACACGGTCAGCGACTCGCATGCCCCGAGGAACACCTGGACAGCTGGGTGAACCGCAGGAAAGCGGGCCAGGAAGTGCTGTGTTTATCTGCACACTTCTCCTGAACAGCCACAACAACGGGATGCACCTCCACGGCACAAGGCATGAACACCTGCTTTCCTGCACAACTAGGTTTCTTCCTGCTTCGATCGGAAAAATTCCAACACTTGCGACAGTTGTTAAGCCCTTTTTAATTACACTTTGTGCAGGTATGGTTTCAAATCTTTGTGAACAGCCCCCTTGCAGCCCATGCTTTAATTTTGACTGGATTAAATCCTATGGTCCTGCCACCAACCTAAAGCAGGAATGAGCTGGAAACGCCACCAGCCTATTCATTTCTCGTGATGGCCAATTCTCCTGAAAATAAAAGAAAAAATGTCCTCAAAACCTATCAGCCCTTGTGCTTTCAAATCTTCCCCAAGGTTCACTACAGATTTTTCTGTTCATGCAAATAAATCACACTGCAGGCCCAGTTGCGTATGGCACTTTCATCCATAAACTTTCCTCAACTTACTTGTAAGGAAGGCAACCAGAAATGACAAGGCAATTTATACGGACCATAGCCTGTAAATTCCTATCCATTTAGTTAGTTCTGGTAAAGTCACATCAGAATTTGTATGCTGGCCTCCCCCAAGGGCTGAAATACTATTTAGCACGCTGTGGTTTTATGGGCACTCATTCAAGCAAATTCACTGGAGCCTGTGAGACTTTTAGTTGCAAAAGTTCAAAATGTGGGCTAGCCACGCAGCTTTTGTCCTTGCGTTTGGATGGAGGTTTTATTTTATTTTATTCTTGTAATTTTATGGAGAAGGGGGAAAAGCCCAACTTAAAACATGGTCAGGAAATAGAGTGAAACCTCGACCTGCCTTTAGGGCTCAGGATTTCAAGGCTCCCTTACAAAAAATAATTAAAAAATAAAAGGGGGGTTGGGGGGGGGGGGCGCTAAAAGAAGGCTTTACGAAATAGTATTGAGGGGTGGCCGATGCCTTGCATCCCAGCCCAAAGTCGGGCCCCGACCCATGGCGCGGCCGGGGCCGGGGCCGTCCTGCCCCCCGCCCGCCCCCGCAGAGTCCCGGGGACAGCCTCCCCACCCCGAGGGGCAGCGAGGGGGCGGCCTCGCCTCCCCCAGCCCGCCGCCCGCACCTACCGGGGCTCCGCGCCGCGGCCGAGGCGGGGCTCCCCGGGCAGCGGCCGCCCCGTTGCCGTCAAGAGGGCGGAAGGGGAAGGGAAGGGAAGGGGCGGGCCGCGGCGCCATGGCGGCCGGGCTCCTCTTCAGGGACCCTGGGTGGCCGGGGTTGTGGTTTTCGCGGAGCGTTCCGCAGCTCGAACGCCCCTCTTCCCACCGGGAGCGGGTCTCCAAAAAGCGCAGCCGTGCTTAAAATGGCACCCCGAGGCGCAGCACAGCAGCCTGACTGCATCGCTTGTTTGGTCCCACACGCAGCTCTCCAGCCAGCGCTGGTTTGCTCCTAGGCAGTATTTTGGGCTTGTTGCACTCACAAAGCTCGTGGATGGTCCCTGGCCCCAAGCACATCAGCGACACAACCCCCCGTGGGGGAGATCTGGCCAGCCATCGCTCCCTGCCTGCCACATGGAGGCAAAGAGCAAGGCCTCGGACACCCCAGGCACCTCATCTCCTGGGCATGCAGCCTGCTGGCCCCACCAGCCCTGCAGCCACAAGGCCCTGTGCTGCTGTCCCCCCGGGGCCCAGAAACCCGCAGCAGCTGTTGAAGCGGCCGGTGGTGCCAGCTGGAAGAGCCACGGGTCTGGCACGCTGGGGACAGCTGTGCAAACCCCATCCAGCTCAGCAGCAAGCAGCCATCGTGCATGTAGAGACACTCCCAGACTTGCGTTAGCACAGAGCAAGCCCAATGGTGTCACATAAGGGAAACTTGCATTTTTCCTGCTTAAACATCTTTATGTGTTATCAATAGATGCCTTCCACTGTAGAGGCAACAAAGGGCAACAAAGATGGTGAAGGGTCTAGAGGGAAAGACACATGAGCAGCCGCTGAGGTCTCTTGGTTTGCTCAGCCCAGAGCAGGCTGAGGGGAGGCCTCATGGCGGCCTGCAGCTCCCTCACGAGGGGAGCGGAGGGCAGGCCCTGAGCTCTGCTCTCTGTGGACAGTGACAGGACCTGAGGGAACAGCATGGAGCTGGGACAGGGGAGGGTCAGGCTGGGTGTTAGGGAAAGGTTCTGCACTGAAAGGATAGCTGGGTGCTAGGACAGGCCCCCCAGGGAAGTGGTCACAGCTCCCAGCCTGACAGAGTTCAAGAAGCATTTGGACAATGCTCTCAGATACATGGTCTGATTTTTAGGCCAGGGGTTGGACACCATGATCCTTGTGGGTCCTTTCCAACTCAGGATATTCTATGATTCAGTGATAGCACAGGAACACATAATAAGAACGCATTCAGTGGCATAACTAACATCTGCCACGTATTATTTGTTTTCTGTCATCCCTAATAGGAAAACAGCACATGCAGTGCTTTTTATTTGTTATATGATTTATGATTTGCTCAAAGCAGATAGCAGCCAGTACAGTTTCTCACTATTCCTTCATGAGTTCATTCCACAACCTGGAACCTCTAAGAAAGCCTAGAGCAGGTCTGCCTTTTCCTTGAAAGCTCAATTTTGCTGGCATGTCAAGGGTGGTGGGTCACAGAGTAGCACATTAAGGCCAGTTAAGATCTGGCTTCTGAGCACATGGCTCCATTAAGGCCAGCCTTGCCCTTGAGTTGTATGGGCCTTGCGCAACAAGAACACAGAGGATGGCTTCCAGCCACCCTAGAATTCCATTGGGGTGGTGTATACTGGAAAACTGGTTTTGCCTCTTCTATAAGAAAGGTATGCATTGGTGCTTTACAGTCATTTAAAAGTGTCTCTTCACACTGAGCAGTCAACTAGGTAATCAGTTTTAACAAATCAAGTGGACAATGTTTTTCAGTGAGTTGAAACACAGCAGAATAAAAATAAAAGCAACCCACTGTTATTATCTACTTGGATTAATTTTGAAAGTTCTTTGTAGCAGCACCTGATAAAGGCATCTTTTATCAGTAAAGGTTCAGTTCTCTGAACTTCTAAGATTTGCCTTCACGTAAATGGATTAATATCGTGAACTAAATACTTAGGAGTTTTCATTCAAATTGAGATCTTCTGCCACAACTTCTCTGAAAGTATCCTAATAAAGATGTCAGTTTGATCTTTTCTCTACTTGATGATCTGCTTGTCCCCAGCATTACAGAAATGCTAGTGCTAAATAGACATGGCCAGGCCTAGCCAGCATCTCTCCCTGCTGTGAACAGAGGCTGTTAATGACAGCCTTGGTTTTTAACTTCCAATGAACAAGTTGCTAATTGCTAAGAAAACACATTCCTATGTGAGAGGACACATTTTTAGCCTTAGGTTATGGTTTTACGTAGTATGGCAGATTAACAATTTGCTGCCACCCAAAGGGAGAAGTCAGGGAAAAGATCTTACCTTCCCCACCTCTCTGTCTCCCTTTGAACCGCTTATGTTTTCTAGATCTGGCATTCATTAGACCCTCTTGTGAACTACTTTTAACCATTATCAGCAGAAAACATCCTAATAGGAGAACAAACAAAAGCAACAACAAAAACCAAAACACCTACAATCATTTTCTTCTAGGTTATTGAGTTGAATGGGATCATAGAAAAGCCTGAAGACTGCCAGGGCTGTAACAAGGTGGGAGGCAGCCAGAAAAAAAGGGAAGGAGTGCTTCATCTCCCCCTTTACCAGGGGAGAACTTTAATAGCCATGGGTCCGCAGCCTCAGTGTGTAGCTTCATCATCCGCCAAAATTTACCATTTGTGAATAGGTATTGACATTCATCCTCCATACAGAAGCACAAAGAAATAATGCATGCAGATGAGGGACTTCTTGAGACTAGACCATACACTAACCAAAACACATGGAGTGATGATGGATTTTGAAAGCCTGAGAGTTGCTAAGACTTACCCTAGTGGTGAATTTGGATGGAAGCTTGGATAGGCTTGTTCTTTCTGAAAGGTGCTTCTGCCTTCTGTACCAGCTAGAGATGTCTGGAGACCAATGGTTTCTTATGCAAAACTCTAGAGGCTGGCTCAGTATTACCTTCAAACCATAGTTTCTCTTAAATGCTTTATAATAAATATGACTGTGAAAAGTAGAGATCCCAACTTTACTAAGCAGCACGTTGGCATGATTCTGGTTTCAAGCAGGAGCTGCTACAGAACGGAAAAGGAAGGAAGACTGGAGTGCACCCTATTTCTGTTGTATAAGCACATCTTAGTCAGGAAACAAGGGATACAGACCACTTTTAAATTAGCCTGCTAGGTGGTGCTGTAGGACATGCTCTAAGTTACTCATTCAAAAATAACAGTTCTGTCTGATGTTTTACCAGAAGAGAGAGAGATGCCTACCATTACCTGCTTCTCTAATTTACAATTTTGTGTAAAACCTTGTTGCTACATTAGGTAAAATGTTGATTTTTAAGTACAGAACCGAGTCTCATTGACTTCTATATATCTTAATGCATGTATGCTTACGTTCTGTTCTGCTAATGTGATCTCCAAAGTAAATATGGTCAGTTAACAAGTGTCCACCAGTCTGAGAGCAACATTTTTTTGGTGCATAACAAAGAATAGTGTTTTGTAAGACTAACAACACCAAAAAAAGAAAACATTTTGCAGAAACTATTAACAATTTTAATAAAATTATAGCAATGAGGTAATCTTAGCTGGACAGTATGCATGCTGTGTGGGATACAACTGTGCTCCTGTACTCTAGGATTTTGCTATGGGCTCAGATAGCACAGGTTAGAATCCACATTTTCCCTTTCATTAAGGTTTGGCTGGAATACCAGAAGCCCTGCCAGTCTTATGCTGATAATCAAAGACATATGTAAAAAGTAGTAGGATGAAAAGTTCCTGTCTCCTTGTTAAGTGCTTCATGTAGAAAAGGATGATCTGTTCCCGACTCTTTATCTTATTCCTGGGATGTGCATATGTTCTTCAAGATAAATACATAGCTTGTACTGCCTCTCAGGATGGGCGATATATAGTAAATAGTGAGCATTCAGAAGCCCAACTGTGGGAATAGAACGGGGAATTACATTTCTGGTCTCAGATGAAACCTTCAAACCCTGCTATTCAAGAATGAAAAAGTTGTGCCTTTGGAGTTGGCAGGTATATTGATCAAAGTAATTAAAAATACTACAAAGAGTCTACAGAGGGCCTGGGAAGAGATTCTCTTTCCCATGTACAACAGTTTGGAATCAGTCAGGGATCAAAAGCTAGCTGTGTTTTAGAAGGCAACAATGAGGCTGTGAGGCATTTTGCCAGCAACAAAACTGTGGGACTGACTTCGTTTCCACTCAAACACCCTTGGCATTATATTTTACAGTATTCCTCTGCTGGTCTAGATCTACCTAAAACTCAGGAGGGTTCTTTGTGAGAAAGGGAAAACATGCAAGTGATCATGTTTTTATCGCTTAGCTTTTACATTTTCAGATGCTGAGACCAATTGTACAAGCTCTTCTAGCTCTAACCAGATACACCAGAAGTTGAAAGGTTCATGATAGAGTATTCTCTGTAATCAGACATTTTAACTCTATTCATTAGAAAATTCCTGATCTGAACATACACCGCAATTTCTCCTGAGGCTAACAGACATGTAACATGGATGCTGGTGGAAAGCTTGGATACTGGAAGCAGAGAGCTGAGCGGGGAAAACCACCTACAGATTCTGGCCAAATCAATTCATGCTGAACTCTGTGGTCTTTCAAGTAGCCTGCTGCTATTTAAAGCTGATTCGGGTCTATCCACGTTGTGCAGACAGATGCTATACCAGACTGCATTTTAAATAGCATTAGATTCTAGTCACATTACAGACATCACCGTGATACCATTTGGCAAAATCAGAACAAAACTCACAAACAAAAGCTGATCATCTAGCCTGGGATTTCTTGTCAGTCCACACAAGCCAAACTTGCTGTACCCAGGACAGTTGCACATTGTCTATAGCAGATATAGTATCTGTCTTTAAGAGCTTTGGTCCTGCAATTAGCTAGCTACAGTGGAAGGAAGGTAGCTATAGCAAATTAAAGTGTCACAGATCTTCACAATATAGCTAATTAGCACTATTTCCCTTCAGAACTAGAAGCAGCCTGTCTTGGAAAGGAAAGGATGTCCTTTCTTACAGGCAACGCCATAATAATTAACATACTTAATCATAATTATGTAGCCTCCATAATACTTACCCTTCCTGATACTCTTACTCCAAAATCAACGATATTTGACAGGAAGCAGAAATTGGGGCTCTTTCACTAAGACAATCGGCCTAGTTCCTCACCAAACACTGCTCCATGGTGAAAAGATTTTGCCAACACTATGATCATCCATGTCTGAAAAAAATCAGGGGGTCATCTTCTTGATTTGCTGAAGTTTTCACGCACTCAGACTCATTTCTCAATAATTTTGGCAAATTTCAGCAAAAACTCCAAGAACTGTTATCTTCTAAGGCCACATTTCACAAACAAACCACTGTTATTAAACTTCGAATTTGTTAGCACCCACAGGGTAAAGCAGAAAGTAAAGTCCCTTAAAAGAAGTTGTCTTCATAGCCTCAGTAAAGCACATGTGCAAGTCTGGGGTCCTTTAGCAATGCATACTGCATAAGGATGTGCAAGGAGGTGTCTCTTGCCTCTAGTACTTAGACTCAAGATCAGATTATACCAGGAGAGGTTGGATGAAGGAATCTAATCAGAGATGCCATATCTTCAGTGAAATATCTTGATTTCAAGTGTTTGAAGCCTACAAAGAGCTCTGTGTACTCCTGGCACAAGCACAGCCCACATATTCCACCCTGAATCAAGTCAGCTGAAAAGACATCCCAAATCTGGGGCAAGGTTATCAATAGAAGCGTGGATTAAATGCAGAGGAAATGCAAACTTGTATGTTAAAGTAAGAACTCCTTAGAACAGGGATACTTTTCTGTTTCCACTGAAAAATCCAACATTCTCTTTTTGTTTCCCTACAGATGGCCAGCTTGCTCTGTATTACCTGGAAAGCTGGACACCCCCAGTCCCAACCTGTGGAGTTTGTAATTTACAAATAAGTTGTATCTTGCTACATATTTCCACCCATCTCTCCCCACCAAAGTTGCATCTATTTTTTTCCTTAGTCAGAAAATCTTAGCTAAAATACTTTAAGAAGTCATCATGAGAAGATGGGATTGTTCATAGCTGTGACCCACATTTTTTCTTGGAGAGCACATTTAACTGAAAAAAAAAAAGGGACAGCTTCTGTGTGGGAGCAGATTCAAGTCTTACACAGGGTGTATAAAGCAGAGAACAGCCACAGTAAGCCAAGGCTGTTCTCTATAAACCAATTGCTCTGCCTAACCAGGTGCAATCTGTCTGCTTTGACAATGTGGTATGTGTCTGTGTGTAGGAGGGGAGGGGTCTGGTCCCACACTGACTCTGTTCTTGGGGAAAAGCAGGGCATTTGGCCACCGAGCAGCCTGTGTTCCTATCACATCAGTCACTTAAAGATCCCACAGTACTTTAATAACCATGTCTGAGCCGTTCATCGGACTACATGGACCCTTAAGACTAGATGTCTTGTAGCTCTAGATATGACTGGGTCAACTTTTATGTTCTGCATCCCTGAGTTAAGCTTTGTAGGGATCCTCTCTCAGAAGTCTAAATAAAGTGATTCAATGCAAAATTGCTCATGCCCACTTAAGCAATAAGTTTGATCAGAAATAGACAGGTTTGTTTACATTTTTAATCAGCATTTAAATGCTAGATCATTACTTTATTTAAATATACTAGCTTCCCAGATAAATTGCTTTTTCAGAATAATTTTAGGCCAAAATGAGATCTGGATACGACAATATCAGGTTCATTTTTACATCTTCTCCTACTCAATCACATAATGCTGGTGATGTCTGATGAAGTTTATGCTATGCACTGTAAAGCTGGTTCAAAGCATAAGCACTATCTACAAACGGAAGCTCAAAAGAAAGAGGCAGTGGGTACATTTCAAAATAAACACTGAAGATCTGCACAGCTGATCCAGCATCCAAGAATCCGATTGCCATCTACTGTCACTCCCCCAAAAATTCCTATGCCATCCTCTAAGAGCTGCCTAAAACTGCAGCCACATTCCAGGTCTGAATACTGGAAAGCAAATTACCACAGGTTCAGCATTACTGGAAGTGATAAAGCACGATCATAGTATAAACAATAACTCTTTTGGATTCATTCATATCCACCAAATAGTGCTGCCTGAGGATAAACTTTTCTGAAATCTGTGAGGCAAGCTTCAAGCCAGTCTACAGGCTCTGAAGGGGAATGTATGTTGGTTTGCAGGAAACAGTTTTGTTTTAGAGAGGCTATTGTTTATACCACATTCTCCTCACGAGGGTGTTACACCCTATATAAGTGTCCTACTGAGATGATGTTAATCAAACCCCAAATAGATTGTTTATCCCCCAATTAAAGATACTCTCCAAGGAAAGAATAAAAACAAGGGGCTGAGAAGGTCCATGGAGTGTGGTCAGGCTCACACACTACGTGCAGATGCACAGGTGCGCAATATTGTGACAAAGAATATGCAGGGCAGGAATCTTGCTATTGTTAGATCATGCCTGCAAAAGCCTATTGTCACAGTAGTTAGCGTTTGTATATCACAGATCACACTTCAGAAAGTTGTGAAATTTATAATCTGCACTCTGAAATAGAAAACGTTAAATGCCAGGAATGGTTTGCATTCATCAGAAGTAATCTCCCTACTAATCTGGGGTTGATAACAGTGACTGATCTCACCTGTCATATAAGAATCACATGGGAGCTAACAAGCTGGAGAGTCAGTCAAAAAACTAGAAGCTGCGTTTGGAGGAGCAGACCGTGTTATCCACAAAAAACAAAGGATAAGTTATCATATATTAGATAACTACCTTGTTTACTAGCTTGCCATTGATAGTTTAGCACTAAAAGCAAGGCTGAGAGCGGCCGTGTCAAGCAGAACTGATATCTAAGTTGTTTTCAGTGAGCAACTTCACAGACGCGTGATGACATCTAAAAGTCAGGTGAGAATGACTCATGGTGTCCTTAGCCCAAAAGTGGAACAAAGGTTTAATAAATATATCTACTTCTGTCATGTGGCTTCTTCATATAAAGTTAACAGAAGAATGATTTAAGCTATTCAGCCAGAACAGATAAGCTTCTTCATTCAAGATAACTTGCATAGTCGCACATAGACATGACACTACTGCTGTGAAGCTGTCAATGAGCAAACACCAAGCTTATTCGGATAACAATTTGCGTGTCCTAATGAATAACTGAAGTGATTGATAAAGCCCTTTGTCTCCAGGATTGACCATAGAAGAAGGCAGTATAACATCAGAAAACATTCGCTGTCACGCATATAATATTTTAGCTTGGGACAATGCTGATGGGTTTGGGGAGATGATACATAGAGCAGGAACCACATCATGAGCAGCCAGGGATTGCTGTTTAGTCTTCCTTGGCCTACAACCAGGCAGCCATCAGTTAAGATCAAATAGGTAGCAGGCTTTGCTGGCCTCACAACAGGCAGAGCACTGTTTAGCCTGTGTGCCTTCATGAGGTATGGCAGCCCTAGAAGGTTTACAGGGAACAGAAAGCCGGAGCCCTAAGCAACCTTCAACGCAGCAAAGTTATCAACAGACCTTTTCCAAGCTCACATGAACATAGCAGTTTTTATCACCTCTATTACTAAACAGGCTGATGTAATATAAGCACACTTAGGTGAACAGCATTGTGACCAGCAAGAGCTGATGTTAGTTTACAAGCCACTTGGATATTCCAGTTTGCTGCACTTAGGTATCGGTATTTCACCCACTGAAGAGTTAAAGGTCATAGCCTGGATGACTATTACTAAATACAGTTGCCAACCTTACACTCCCTGATTTTTGCTTCATGCAAAGGAGCAACTAGAATGAACAGCTTGTATAGGAACATACAGACAGAAGCTGTAGCCAAGAAAGAAGAAAAAAAATAAAAAAATACCCCACCTCTTTGTGTTCTAGCCCTATCCATTATAATGGAGTAAGTCAGCAGCAGTGAGAAGATCTTCATTTGCAGAAAAACCAGCAGAAGAGGAGAAAACAAAACATGTAATTTCTTCTTTGCATTTTTTCCCTTTCTTTTAAAACAGACACTCAGCTTGCCAGTAACCTCCCTCTCTCCCTTAAATCTCCCCAAAAGTAATTATGTGAGTCTCCTCAAGATCCAGGCCACCTGAGTCTTGTTTCCTTTCAATATGCGTACTTGATAAGCATTAAGACCCACTTCTAAGGATTTGGTCAGTGGCTAATTAGTCATTTTGCACAAAAATCAAGAGTTCACTTGTATGCTTAATATTGTTTGTATAGGGGGAAAATGTCTAATAAAAACTCTGAACCTAAAAATCCTGATAACAGCAACCACAGGGACAAAGGAGTCCTGACCTTCCTCCTCCTCTTCCAAAAAGCCAATGCCCAAAAGGTTCATCCTAATCCTTTTGTCTTTTCTTTGTCTCTACTATTAGCTGCTGTATTTCTTGCTTTTTTTTTTCTACAAAGCTGTCTATGGTGCAAAATGTAGGCAATGTGCAATCTGAAATGAAGCCGCTTATTGCACAGAGGGTGCCAAAATTAATAGCTCTGAATTTTAATGAAGACAGTCTTGATTTCTGTTCCAGTGGGATTGCAGGGAGTAAGTTAATATACATTAAAATAGAGGAAAAATAATAGAGCAACCAATTTTGTCTTTGTAGAGTTCATCTGTTTAAATGGCTGTAAAAACCTGGCTGAAATGGACAAAAAAACAAACAAACAAAAAACCTTCCTAGTTTTCAGAGACTACATGCCTCTGCTCCAACAACCTGCATTCCCAGGTTATTGCAGGTCCAGGCAAGGAATGTCAGAATGGGTTTATTAGGGGAAAGTTTGCTGTTTTCAGGTCATTTTAGAATCAATCTGTCCAAGCAAATCGTGCCTGACCAGCACCACCAGCTGAGCAGTCATGTCACCGTCTTTACCCTGCCAGAGGACCTCAGAAGTGACCTAGAGAGCCTTCCTCTAGCATGAAAGTCTGCGCTGAGCCCCTGCTGCCCACAAATACTATTTAGCATCCACTTGCAAGGCTTCTTTTGATTCCATATGCCAGCAGTCAGGCTGTGTTATTGGCAAAGGTATTGAATCAAAGCCTAAAAGAAATGGAAACTTTTGTTTGGACTCTAGTGGGCTTTCGGTCTAGTATAAGAAGAATAAAAGCTCTGAAGTAATAAGGCAAAATTTCAGGTTTCCCACCCTCTATAATCTCTTTTAATTGGAGGTGTCCATTATTACAGTCATGTCCATCAGCTGCCAGCCAGCCCTGGGCACCAGGTAGCAGTTGAGAGAGGAGCTTCTGAACCCCATCTTTTGGGGGCGTTCATATAGCGCTGCTAGAAGAGGCACCAGCAGACCAGAGTTTTCTTGCCAGATTTCCTGGTGTTTTGTGGCCCAGTCAACAGGAAAAATGCGTTTCTGTGTTTCCCAGTTTGTGGTTAAGAGGAGTCTGCTGGTGGCATGGTCATTAACCTGTATGATGAGAGACCAGGGTAAAGTTTGAGCCTAAACCAACATGGGCTTAGCTCCATCACTTCTGCCAGGGCCAGTTTCATTTCATAACCCCCAATGACACTGTCTTATGCACTTACACAGTGAGGAATCCGATTAATTGTGGTTAAAGACTTTGGTGCGGTCCATAAATCAGTTTCCACCTGATAGTTCTTAAGAGAAAGACTTCAGCTTTGGTACCAGAGGATCCTCTGTGGGCAGGACAGCTGGCAGTGCTCTGTCACTGGCCATTTTCACCCCAGAGCTGAGTCTGGTCAGGCTCCCTGTGAAGAGCTGTGGGACAGACTCTTCTTCACCCATTTCCACTTGCCCCTTCCCCAGTGCCCCTCTGTTTCCAAGGATGACAAGGAAATCTTTGCTTCACAGCTTTGTTCAGAAAGTGTTACTTTTCCAACCTTTAATTTCTCTCTATTCAAATAAATTCCCTTTCATTTGAATTTATCTTTAAACTTAGCTATATGACTGGAAAGAGCTTCTTTGCAGTGCACAATAAGCAGTGTATCCTACACCTCTTGTATTCCTTAATATATGCACAACAGCAAGACCTGGAAAGCAGAAACCGAACTGTTTTTGTCCAGGAATGTCACTTGCTTCTCTAAGAGCAGACTTCGCTGTCACATAAGAAGTAACCCCATTCTTGAACGCACAGATCACACAACATACCTCATTTAATTTGCAGGCCCAGTGTTTCACATATAGCTGCTTGGTCATGCCACGTCCCACAAGCACAAAACTCAACTCACAGTCCTGACAAAGGAGCAGAAGCGCACACAGCATTTCTTTACCAGCCTATCTCCAATTCCAAATGAATCCTACGTGGACATCCCAACAGATAATCAAGTTTAACAACTCAGCTTTAACAAAACCTCAAGTAGATGAGGCATTGAAGATCCACTTCATTAATCCTCTGCATGATCTACCAGTGCACAGTCCACATAAATGAGAAAGGGCAGGCACACTCTGAAGACATTAAGCTACAAGCTGCTTGCAGACAGATTTTCTCACTTAGTTTGTTCAGCCCAGAGCAGAGCAGGCCGAGGGGAGGCCTCATGGCGGCCTGCAGCTCCCTCACGAGGGGAGCGGAGGGGCAGGCCCTGAGCTCTGCTCTCTGGGGACAGCGACAGGACCCGAGGGAATGGCATGGAGCTGGGACAGGGGAGGGTCAGGCTGGGTATTAGGGAAAGGTTCTGCACCCAGAGGGTGGTCGGGCACTGGGACAGGCCCCACAGGGCAGTGGTCACAGCACAAAGTTCAAGCAGCCAAGTTTAGACAACCCTCTCAGACATATGGTCTGATTTTTAGGTGGTCCTGCACAGAACCATGAGTCGGACTCAGTGATCCTTGTGAGGGCCTTCCAACTCGGGATATTCTGTGATTCTATGGTTTTGTGATCAGGAGAGGGAACCAAGATCTCTCCCCTGCCAGCAGCTCCTGGGGTTAGGTCCCAGCATGGGGCAGGAGTGGTTTAGGGCAATAGATAACAGCTGGTACCCTTTGGTCTGCGGCTCCAGACCGAAGGCTGCAGTACTGATTTATTACAGCATTAGCCAAGTCTTGATTAGAAAATACTTTCTGCAACACATTGCTTATAGCTCAGCTACAAACTCAGGAAGGTTTTTGACTGTAACTCTTGGGCTTTACATGTCAATCATGCATCCGTCCAGTCCCAGAGTTTCATAGGAGATGTCCTATGAAGATGTTGCCATAAAATGAGATCACCTCCCCTCATTGCATCTCCACTGAAATATTCAAGCTTGTGAACCTCAACCAGTTTAACTCACCAGGAACTTTCTGAATGCTGAGTCTGGAGAAATGTTTGCTTAAGCTTAAATGAAAAAAAGATATACCCCTATGCCAAGGAAACTGAGAAGAAAACAAACAATTAGAACATGCAGGGCTTGACTTTTTCCCTCCAGTGAAACAACACAGACATTTTAATAATTAAGCAGTTTCATAATGTTTGTAGAGGGAAATGAAAGTTTATTGCTTCTGCTGTTTCTATAAAGCACAAGGCAAAACATGGGGGCTTGCAGAGTGCAAGACTTAGTGAAGGGAAGGAAGGAAAAAGGTGATGGTGCTATAGGGGCAAAAGAACAAATCTCTAACTCCCTGGATAATATTTACAGTACTGCAGTGGAAGTTTGGTTAAGGAAGGAATGAGTCAGGGCTTGAGGCCTCATCTTGTAAACCAATATTTTTGCACACAGGGAACTTGGGTGAGTATGTACTGGACTTTGGTTAAAGAAAGACCCTTCAAGCTCGCCCCAGTGGAAGCTGGATTGTGCAATTCTGACTCATATTTTAGGATCACTCATGCTCCAATTTAAATGAATGGGAATTTTTTACTGACATGAATGGGAACAAGATTAAGCCTTTGCTCCATTGTGATTCCCTTGGAGAATGTGAGACTGGGGTAAAGTTAGCTGGTGCTTATTAAAAGGATCAAAATTTGGCCTCCAAAAGCAAGCAGTCACATCTTCCCCCTCCCTCAGAAGTATGCAAATGTGGAGCAACATATTTATTTAATTTCTTTAGACAGATGCACACTTGAATTAAACTCCCTCAAAGTAAGGATGATTATTCTGCATTTGTATCTACACAAAAGAAAGGCAAATTTGATTCAAGACATACAGAGCGAAGAGATTTGAACTCTGCCAGTTCCTACAAAGTGTTGAAATTGATACAATATGTCTGGAATTGATTTTTCCTTGGATGCTGCAGACAGATCTGAGAGATGTGTTGGTGCCTGCTTTGTAAATGAGGGAGTGACTGTAAGGTTACAGAAAACTGGTTTTTACTTGCAGCATTTAGGAACAAAGAGGGAAAAAGAAATCCAAAGCATGAGCTGCAGATAATATGACAGGCAAGTAAAACACAGAGCCAATACTGACAGCTTTGCAGCAAATGTAAGAGCCTGGTACCTCCCCTTTCTTCGTGGGAGTACCACACTGCTCAATATCCAACGGACTGAAATAAGACATTGTGTGGGTGGGGAAGGGGAAGGAATTAAAATTAGCCAGATCCCAAGAAATACTGATAATGGAGGAAATTTAAAATTTCTCTCTAGCTTTGCTTTTCTGATACCATAATTTCAAGTTTTTTTGATAGTCTGATAGATCAGCTATTGCCAAAGTACAAAAGTGTAACTATTTCATTTGCAGTAAAAGTTAAGGCAGATCCCAACAAGCCTGAAGTGTAACTTTTACAAGCTGCCTCCTTCTCCCACTGACTTTTTGGTCTTGCCCTGCTGCGAAAGGCTTGCCTGCCTGGGGGCACTGGGCAGGACTAGCTCCTGGGCAAGGTCGGTGGTGCTTGTGCAGGGGACAAAGCCAGACATCAGCTGCGTCTCATGGCTTAGTGCCACTGAACTAACAGGGCACAGTGAGAAGGGTTGAGCTAGGTCCTCGTTAGATCCTCTCCTGTTCCTCTCTGTTTGGCAAATCTGTGCTTGGCAGAGTGAACTCCTGTGTGGGCATTCTGGTCTGGAAAGAAAGACACTTTGTTATACAGTAAGAAGCATTGGAATGAACCCTAATTTATCCAGAAGCTGGATCAACCCCTCTTCTATCCACGTTTCTTCTTCTTCTTCTTCTTCTTCTTCTTCTTCTTCTTTTTGTGATTATGTTTAAAGCCCAGATTCCACTCCATCCATTAATATTTCATAGCATTCAGTAAAAGGTACATCTACATGTTTGGCAAGAGCAGTTGGATCTGTGTGACATGCTACAGTAAGACTTCTCCAGCAGCAAATCCAGTTCAAAGAAGTTTGGGGTCATAGCAACAGAAATAGTGAAGTTAGTGCACCTGAAAGGGCTGAAGCATCCCTAGGTGGGGGCCTGAGCTCAGACAAACCTCTTCCATTGGCTTTGCTGCTGGAGAAATCCCAACATGCAACTATACCCTCAGCAGCGGAAGAGCCCTGCCACAGGGGGTACTGTGAACTTTCTGCTGTGAAACAGGATGAGGTGACAAAGCTGTAAGGAAACACAGATTTGCTTGCCTTGCAGCCTCGGTAAGTGAGATTCTGCTTTGATTGTACTGCCAGATGTCAAAGCAATGGTGAATTACCAACCAGAAATAAGTAATGCACAGGAGGGGGGGCAGGGAGGAAGTGTGAAGTGCTGACATGTATAAGCATTACATAAAATGCACTTGCTCGGTAAAGGATAGGTCCCAAAATGCCCATCACATATGCACGTACCTGCTTGGAGGACATGATCTGTGCAGGTACGTGCATACTACTCCAGGCACTGTTAGACACTTTGCCTCTTAAAATGAGGCTTCTGTTGAAAGAGTATTTGGACACTTCTGCTGTAAATGTGTTCAGGATTGGAGGCAAGAAAGGTGGTGGATGAAGACTGCTCACCATGTTCACTGTGTTTGTGCTCCCAGCACTTGTGAGGTAGGAAGGGAGAAAAGGGCTGTCATCACTGCCGTCAAAGGGGAGGAAAGCTGGGGAACAGAGACCCAGAGAAAGGGACTCACTCGGACATGGTCCCATTGGTGACCTGCAGAAAAACTGGAGAATATAGCCCACATACAAGAATGCCTCCTCAACTACTGAAGCTAAGCAGGATGGAAAGAAAGTCTTGCCCAGAGATGTTGATGTGTCACTTGTTATCACATCATTCACATCAACAAATGACACTCACATCAACATAAAGCTTGAGTGATAAAACCACAGACATGGGTTCATGTCTTCAGGAAGAGCTCCTGCATGGGCCCAGCCAGGCTTAGGAAGGGCCACCTCCATCCATCCCACTCTTGCCTCCACCCTGTGCAGCAGCCCGAGGTCCTTAATAGCTCCTTCTCCACTCATTTCATAAAATCTATGGACACTTCATACATTTCAGGTCTCTAATTCCTTCCTCCTGTCAACGGGTTGAAGTTTGGGTGATGGTTCTGACAGTGATGGGACTGGGAGGAGGAGGGGATAGTTGACAGAAGGTGCTGTTGCATAAGCCTGCTTTCAAAAGGAAGTGTGGCTAAAAATTGAGCAGTCTGGTGTGTTTTTTTTTTTTATCAGAAAAATGCTAATTATCAGAAGACATCATCAAACCTCTGACGATAAGTACCACAAAAACATGTTGAAGCAGACCATGTTTTTATCAGCACTAATATCGGCGTGTAACAAAGCAGCAAATCTGAGTGACTTTAGGTTGTTTCATTTGGGTACCAACAAAGCTTTTATGTAAGAGAGGGATCTTGGCTGTAGTTATTGAGCAGGATCACCTTTGTGGAGTGAGAAAAATATTGGAGAGACATTTTGAAGCCTCATGACCGTGCTATTTTTCATGCCCTAATTACCTGGCCAAAATCTGACTCTCCACTGAGTCAGTCTTTGCTGAGATTAGTGGAAGTGCTCCTGATTTACAGTGAGATATGAATTTGCCAGAATGTACCCCCTGAGGACAGAGAAAGAATGCTATTTAATATCATTAGAAAATGAGAAAGAGAAGCTAAAGTAGCTTTTCTCTGTGGCATAATGCTGTTCCCAGGGAATTGTGACATCTCTGGATATCCCAGGGTTAGAAAGGAATAATGTTTTGATATTTGCTCCTTTAAAAAAAAATAAAAAAAACCACCACCAACAAAACAAAACCAAACACCACCTCTGCTAACACCTTTTTCTCTGGGCTATATATAATAGCTCCAAATTGCTTGAGACATACTGGAAGGCAAACCACTCCATACAGACCTGGAGTCTTTAAAGCACCTCCTTCATCTCAGGTGAGAGGTCCTGGTGGTGCAGGGGTTATCAGGAGGCCAGGGCTGCCTTAGGGACAGTGCTGGGGAGGTTAGCACAGGGGGGGCTGAGTGGAAGGGATTTACTGTGAGCTTTAGTATGGATCCACCATAATTATGCCCTGGATTTGAAAGGCAAGGAATGAGTAGGAACACTGAAAATCAAGAGCATGGAGGAGAGGATGAAAACAGCATCAGTGCGGACACAATATGGGATGCTCGCCACGAAGCAGCAATACCAGCCCTAATTCACAGCAGCCACACGATCGCTCCTGCAGCAGGCCCAGATGTTGCATACACGAGTGAGTTCCCAGCTAGACTGTCCTGTGCCCGCTGCAGCCACGTGCTCCAGCAAAGCATGCATTCCTGGAGGAGCCCATGGCCACTAGGCTCGCTGGCCTGTTACAGGGAATACACACACACCAGGGAGTGCAAATGCTACGTATAGAGGAAGCAGACCTATCTCTGGCTGGTGTTTATGGTCCCCATGGTAGTTTTATTATCTCAGTTCACCTCCCCTCTCTGACTTCCATTTTATATGACAGGCCAGGGCAAGGCAGGAAGGCCCCAGTTCCGCGGCCTGTCCTGCTTGCCCTGGAGCACAGGCCGTGTTTCTTACATGTGGGTTTATAAAAGCTGCTGGTGGTGCTGGTGACGCCTCTGTGAGTCCCCGTCACCTTTCTGTGTCACACCTGAGGCATCCGACAGCGGCACCAGAGCTCAGGTGGTCACACAGCGACAACTCAGAGCACAGAAACGGGGCCTTCTCCATTTCCTGTGCTGGCTGCTGGGGTACACTGCCACGTTTCAAGCAGGCAGTGAACAAAGAAATAAGAAACCCAAATGATGTGGCTGAAAGGGAAACAGCAGTTCTGAGGAAAATTCCCAAGGCTTTCCTGCTTTGTATTTACTTGGATCTGCTCCCCTCACAAAATGGGCAACAGCTGAACACTCAGGGAAGGGAAAGGAAACTTAGATTACACAGAAATCTGCATCAAGGGCTCTGACTTGAGACCTCGGTGTCTGAACCTAGCCCTTCCCTGCCTCATTTGCTCCCCCATTTCCCTCAAGCACGTTGCCATACCCATGCAGCTGTACCAGGGGGCTTGCAGCGGGTTGGGAGGCTCTTGTTTTCTCCTCTTTTGGAAACATTTCAGACCAGCCATCTGCCAGTTCCCAGCAGCAGGAGCTGCTCTGACAGCGCCTACACCCAGCACTTCCCCGCTCAGCACCCTCGCTGCGACAGGAGGGGACGAGGACGGGGTGAGACACACAAAATCGCTTGTTTTCTGCAGTCAGCCAAAGGAAAAGATTTTGTTTCTTGCTTTCTGTGAAGAAGGGAAGGCTGCACAACAGCCGCCTGTCCAGATTTTGTGAGATGCCCAGGGTTAAGAGCAAAGTTGGTTGGAGAGCCTCCAAAGAGAGCAGCAGGCTGTAGGAAAGGGGCCGCCAGTGGCTGACACAGTGGGGAACTGACCAGAGATGAGAATCACAGCCTAGCAATTTTGTACATCTGAGTTATTTCTAGGTGAGAGTTTACCATAGCAATGGATAAACAACATAACACAGTAGAAATCAATACTGAAACCAATAAGCACCAAAATGATGTGAGTTTCTGCTCTGTGTATAGTTCATGTGAACAGTGACTCTATTTTGCAGGAACGAATGCCTCTGTTGCACATGAAATGTCGGAAATCCAATCTTATACATATACAAATACAAGTAATACATACATATTTGTTCTGGAGAAGCTGGTGCAGTTATTCACTCAAGAAATGGAAAACCACCTTACATTTTCTGACCACTCAATACAACATGAAACTGCCTTTGAAGGGCTTGCAACCATATTCTGATGTAACATAATACTTACTAATAGTTAGCTACCAACTTACCACACTGTACAACAGCTTTACCCGACACCAACATTAGGCTGGCCATCAGAAAATCTCATCATGTTCTATATTTCACAGTTCCCTCCTCACCCACAAAGCTTTAGCCAAACTCCAGACCCCAGTGTCTCCACCGTACCTTCTTGCACTTTTCCCTGCTGCCTGGCAGGTGATCCTCATTTCTCCCCTTTACCTGTTATGCCTTTTTACTGCTGCAACAAAGCTGTGTGAACAAATCAGGCTACAGCTGACTGTGCAACGTAGTCTAAGTCCTGCATTCAGACTTACAAAACTATCCTAATGCATCCAATGCACAGAGTTTTCCTGTAGGAACTGAGACAGCCACCAGGCAGCCACCCGTTGTTGGTGCTTTGGGTCTGGTGCTAGCACACACAGGTGGAGCCAGAGCAGGTATTGCAGAATTCGAGTGCTATACATGCCAAAACTGCAGCACAGCTAGCTTTAGCTCCAATAGGTGCTGAGAATATGTGTGCTTTGAACGTGACAATACGGTCAGAGGCTCTAGGTAAATGCAATTTTCGAATCATTTTCTTTTTAATGAAAATTTAATGCTGTTGAAATCCATGGAGGAAATAGAGGAAAAGATCTTACTAGATACAAGAAAAGCTCATTCCTGTTTGATCTGTCTCTTGTACCCTTTGGAAGCAGATATATTTATTTACAGCACAATCTCAGCTCCACTGAAGTCAGTGGGAAGTCTGCCACCAGCTTCACAGGCAGCAGGCTGATGCCTCCGAGGGGTGTCCTCTGAGCATGCTCTCTCCCTTTGCTGCAGAACGAACCGCTAATGCGTGCCCTTTGGCTGCTTGCTGTGCTAAACCCGTTTATCTGAACCATGACAGCATAAGAAGCAGTTTTCACGATTAACCCACTTTTGCTGCCATAAAACTAATCAAGCTGCTCTCCTCTACCAGAGGAGCCTGTTTTAACTTTCCAGATGCTCACTTGTAGGGGGTGGGGGGGAAAGAGTGAGTTTTACAGATTTGAAATGGAGAATTGTATTCATTTAAGGAGCAGGAGGTAAAGAGTGAGGGATCCTTTCTCTGGCTGAAGGCTGACAGCCTGGCAGCCCCCGAAACAGAAACATCTTTGTTTGCTCCACCACGGCCATGGTGCCCCAGCTGCCAGGTCCCTCGCTCCCCAGCTGGCCGGCTCTGATAGCAGGAGGAACCACCACATCCAGGGCACCAGGGGAGAGCTGAACAGATTCACCAAAGCAGGGTGTGGGAGCCAACACAATGGGTCCCAGGCAGCTGACATCTGAAGGTCGGGTGACCCTGGAGGTCCTGTAGGGTTTAGATACCCAGGATATCTATAAGGCTGTGGCACTAGTCGTCAGGGAAAGCAGCAGCATCAGAAAGCTATCAGATGGTATGGAGGAGGGTGGTTGGAAGGTACAGCTTCTGTTGGAAGTGAGCTAGCAGTGTTAAATGTGCTCTTTGAAGATCAGTTATAATCTGAAACTGTAATGCATCCCAACTCCAACCGGCTTTTCCTGGCTGAGGGTGTGAACACCGACCCCTGCCAGCAAACCGTGTGGGGACAGATGGGTGGAGAGGGCAGTGGGTGAGGAAGTCCTGAGGCAGACCATTTCTGATGAGCGCCCGTGGGAGCGCAGGTGATGCCCACCAGTGGGGTTAAAGGTGCCCTGGTGCCCCAGACACTCTCTTCTCTGCTCTGGTCCAGGCAGAGCTGGAGTCAGCACCAGAACAGAGGAGCTTTGCACAGAGCGTCAGGCTGCAGCTTGAACAGTCCCCGGCCACGACTGACAGCAGGGCTGCTGGCGGGCATGCACACAGGACCCTGCCTCATGCCTCCTCCTGCTGCAGTTCAGGCTGGTTGCAAAGCCCCCTCGCTTTCCATCCCATAGAATCATAGAATATCCCGACTTGGAAGGGACCCCGGCACCCTATCGGAGTGCTCCAGCATCCTGGTGGCAAAGGAAGGGCTGTCACCTCCTTCCCTGCTGGCCACACACTGGAGACCACGCCCCAGAGCCTGGCAGGCACAACACTGAGTCTGCCACCCAGACATGGGCCTGGGCAGCCTGCTCTAGGTGGTCCTGCTTGATGACCAGATGACCTTGAGAGGTCCCTTCCAACCTCAGCCATTCTGTGATTCTGCAAACACAGCCCTCAGCTGCTGTTCTTCATGGTAGTTGATCTCCCCCTTCCATGGGGGCAGGTTTCCAAATCCACAGGACACATCTCCTACCCCCTCTAGCTCTTAGGAACCACGACAAGTGCTTACTATAAATATTTCCTCACCAAAGAGCAACCCCACTGCAATTGCTGCCCATTTCACCATGCTGCTTGCACCAGCCCTGCTAAGCTTACCCTGCATTCAGCTGGGTAAAACAAGTAAAATTCAATGATGAAATGTTGTCTTGAAAGCATCACGGCTATTGGGACCTTCCAGAGACACTGCAGAAAGCAAACTGAGGCTGACTGTTATGTTGGGCAAGAATTGTGACCAGCAAGAGCTCAGGCAGTAAGGCAAGCCTCAGCCACATGACTAGCCCTCAGTAAACACCTGGTGGTACTTGCTAATAAGAGAAAATAAAAGGAGATGATAGTCTGAGTGGAACAATGGAGCAGTTAATAGCCCTCCTAGATTTGAAACTCTGGAAATAAAGAAGACAACTGGTTTAAACTCTGTTTTATTCTGTTCCTGTTAACAGCAAGTGCCAGCAAAACTAATTAAGACGACAGTCAGAAAGCAGCTTTACTTGTAACAGTAACTGGTTCTGATTTGCTTGACGATTTTAATAGCTTTCAGCTGACTCAAGCAAAGGGACTAGCTATGAACTATACACTATGGAAATGCTGAAATGAGGTACAAGAGTGTGAAAAAGAGTCAAATGCATCATACATCTTCTAAATGCAAAAGAAAAAAAAAACATTTTTTGCATAGTTTTTCTAAAAAAATCTGGGTGGTCCCAGAAGGCAGGAGGTGACAGAAGCAGCTGGGATGTTCCCAGCTTTTGGGCTTTCAAGAAAGGTGCAAAGGCTGATGAGGCAATGGAAGCAGCGGTGCACCATCCCAGGCAGCAGGAAGGAAACAGGTACCAGGACACCTGGCATTTTGTGGCAGTCAGCTAATTGTCAAAAAGGGGTATAGAAAATGAGAAGCTCAACGTAGCCTCTAAGCCAGCTTCCCAGGTTCCTCCCTCATCCTTTTTCCCTTTTGGCAGGCCAAAAGCCAGCCTGGTACAAGTGCTAGCCGACAGCCAGCTGCCGCTGAGCAGAAGGGATAGCCCTTGTTCTTCCCTCACCAGAGGCGATAAAAATTTTCTCTTCTCTCCAGTCATGGATTTTTGCATTGAGCTTATGGAGACTTTTTCTCTCGGCAGCCTCCATCCATCTGCCTCATGTGTTTCTATGGCCAAGAAATTCAGATTACCATAGGCAGGCAGAGGGACTGCGCAGATGCAGTTGTCTTAGGGACCTGCGTTACAAAGCTGGAATGCTGTATTTATGTATACCTGAAAAAAAAAATCTGTAATTTTTTTTTTATTTTTATTTTTTTTACTAGCCTCAAAAGAAAGATTTCTGGGGAGATGACAGGTAGAAAATAGTTTTATATGCATCATCAGAGGTCTGGCAGGTGCCCTTAGAGGAACAATGTACATATTTCCACAAACTTCATTCACCCTTTGGGAACCGCTTCTTCCTCAGGCTGACATTTCAGTTATGCTCATTCCCTGCGGCATTTTGGAGGAAAACACAGCACCATGTTTGATTGCTTAGGAGGTACTGAACTTTACATAGATGACATTTGGAAACACAGAGAGATCACGCCTGGGAGCTCCATGCTGCTCTGACAGAGGCAAAGCTGCTGGACTCAATTATATAGAAATGTAAATTTGCTGTTGCAGAAATACCATAACAGGAAGAGAAGTTAGCGCTGTCAGGCTGCTCTAACCTCAGCTGCAAAGTGTGCTGGAAGTTTGCAGTAAAGTTGCATAAAAGGAAGGGGTGAGAAGAGTTTTTGCAGTGAAAGCCCGTGCAGGGAGCGCCCCATCGCTGGCTGCCTAAACCAGCAGCCTGGGTGTGTCACATCTTAATGGACAACAAATGTAAAGGTTTTAGGAAGTCCAGGATGTTCCAAAGGTCCTCCAAACACGGAGGGAGATGAGCCTGTCCCGAGGACTATGCACCCTCCAAAGCCCATATGAGACAACAGTTGACTTGGCCATCTTTGTCCAGCAGATGGACCATAACCCAGGTAGTGGAGGTGCTGGAGCACCCAGCTCCCAACCCTGCACTTGCTTAAATGAACACCCGGTTTTTGGACTACCCCAATGGGAGAAGATGGCATGCAAGCTACAGCCAGGTCTCCTGACCAACATGAAAGGTTTTATTTGCGTCTGGTGTGCTCCAGCAACCAGCCAAAGCTGGTCTTTGAGCTCTATCAGCTGCATTTACCTGTCAGGCCTAGAAGCAAAAGGGAAGGCACACCCCAGTGCTATGACTGTAAGGGAACCAGGGCCAGATGAGAGAGGCTCAAGTGTAAATCTCACTTGCACACACGGTCCCTCTCATTTTTGAGTATATCTTGAAATATATCTGCCTCCCTTGGAATATCTTGACTCCTTTCTTCTTCCCAGCCAGAGAGTGCAAATGGGTTTGTGAACCTTGGTACATCATTTACAGCAGCTGTAAATCTGGAGCAGTGCACACTATCAGATGTGCAGGTCTCATTTATAAAGCAGGATTTATGATTTCACCCCTTAGATCTGCAGATGGGTCTTATTGTGATTTATGCCTGTGTCTTGAAGGACCATATATAAGAATTACCTGATGTTATCGAGGGACCTATTCTTTTTGGCCCTTATCTTTCTTCTGAAAGCAGACTACTTAATCACTGTTAGCTATATACTGAGTGTAATGTCCCCTGTGATTTACCCATCTCCCTGCTCTCAGTATTATTAGCTTGTGATGTTAAGACTAACCCTATAAAATACTCACAACACATGCTGAATTGCAACTATATATACAAGTTATGAATGGCCCTTTGGTGACTGTGTTGGTAAATATCATTACAATCTTTTTGAAGGAACCATTACATTAATATTAACTGAATGCCAGCATCAAACTGAGGTACAAAATAGGCTGTTTGGGTACTCTGGATAAAATATTTAGGCTTCTGGTATTATTGGTGGAGGCTAAACCTCAATAGCATGAGTTGTAGGGAAAAGTTCCCATTTCTCAGGAAGGTGGAGATCAAATTTCTGAAAGCATTCAGCCATCTAAATGCCACTGAGGCATCAACACTTCAGAGGATCTTGCCTGGGAAAGCAGAAGGGCACCTGGTAGAGCTTCATAATATCCTGTGCATCAGGCTGACACATTTTTCACTAGATCCAGGTTCCTAGGAGCTTTTCAGAATATCATTACTTTGCCTGGCATCTCTTCCAGTGCTGATGTGCCCTCAGAAATCAGTTGGATAGCTTGTTTGTCCTTGAAAGGTACTGATCTGTACGCTCCTGGAGTTGTTTCAGTATCTTACGGTCACTGAAATCACCTTTGAGGACTTGGGTCTAACGGCATAAGGAAAGACAATCTGTGACTGCTGGTGGGCTCGAGACACCTGCAGCCACTTGCTGGGAGATGTTGCAGTAACTGATCAGTCCTATGGACTCTTAGCTACACTAACAGCCAGGTGAAGGCCCAAAACATGAAACTCCAGCATTGCATCCTCTTCTGCAAGTGCATGTAGGCCTGGCAGTCCTTTTCTCCACTTTTAGTCCCTGAGAGATGGGGAATTCCTCCACTCAACAGCTCACACATGCCTGTGTGAGGCACTGTCTCCACAGGGAGAGCTCTTTGAATCCCTTTCAGCCAAGAAGCAATTTAACACTTGGCTTCCTGCTTCTTGCTGATCCCAGCACGAAGGAGCTCTACAAAACGTGGCATTGCTGTGTCCCTTCCAGCAGCTGTGGCGGCCGGCTGTCAGAAGAACCCAGCCGCGTTCATGGCCCTGTCTGTACAAACAGGCCTCCACAGCGACCTGGCCTGGTCTCAAGCACTGCAGGCCTACCTAGGGGCTGTCACCCCTTCCCTGCTGCCCGCCCAGAGCTTCAGCTTTCTGGCCAGTTGCAGGTAGGGAGGTAAAGGGCTTTCAAGCAACATTTTCCTCTCAGTGTCCCTCAGGACGTTTCTGTGAACGATGACATAGCGATTGTGGAGCCTCAGTAAAGCTTTTTGTCTTGCAGGAGAGGAGCTCACCAGGCACACATCCCCACTCTTGCCTTGCCTGCCGTGATGGTAACTTCTTGCATGGAGAAAAAAACAGCAGATTTCTGGAAATAAAATTGGCAATTTGGGTCATCTAAAAGATTACACATAGTATGTCAGGGCTTGGCGGAATGGTTTGTTTAAAAGCATTTGCCTTCAGGAAATGATTCTTCTGATTGGAGTCCAGGGTATTTTTCACATCCACATGAAAGCATGGGGTGCACCAGGACTTTGATCCCAAGCACTGAGGGCAAGACACCAGGCACTGGGCTTAACTTTCAGTGAACCATGTGTGGATGCAAGCTGGTGGGAGCCCTCTGAGCAGCTTGGGAGTGGCCTGATTTGTCTGTGTAGGCACAACCACTTTGTCTGGGGTATTCTTAGTGCATGCCTACCAGGCTAAGCCACTATGGGGATTTAAGGAAAGGAATGCTAAGTTTCTAGATCCCAAAGAACTGTGGATGCCTGTTACATACTGAGGAAGGGAGCAAGAAGTTACAATGACGGTGAACATTTGGGGAAACAGGGAGGTGCCTTCAGGTTTCAAACATCCTGAGAGTCTGCCAAAAGCTGAAGCAATGCTTTTCAGCATCACAGTATTGGATTTAGACACCTCTATCCTGCACTAGATTTTTAAGTCCTTAAGTTGGTCTTGTTCATACTATTCTAACTCCAAGAATTTTCTTATTCTACATCCAGCTTTCACTGAATGTTCTATGTGCTTTCAGCTTGACAGCTGAAAGTACCCCGATTTAGATCTTTAAATGTTAAGTAGTATATATTTTTTCATCAAAGCACATAGAAAGCTTAAACAAGGCGTACGTTCTTACCGAAATTTCAGTTTCCAGCAGTTCTTGTTACATCCCTTTCAAAAGGTAGGCAGAAGTGTTTTTATTTTTTTTTTTAAAAAAAAGAAGCATTGAAATTAATTTCTTCTTCGGGTTCCTATAATTCAAACAGCAATTTAAAGAGTACAAAGTAAGACCCACCCCGAGTGCTTTCTGTTACATCTTCCCATTTTCTCTCATGCAGAAATTTGAGAACAAACCTCTCAGCCCCAGAGGAGCATCCAAGATTGCACAAGTGTGTGAAAATGAGGGCTGTGAGGCTCAGTGTTTTGTAGCTTTCTAAGTGAAACATTTACAGCCTTAGCTAATCACATTACATTTGCTTAATTAATGGGAAGAGCCTATGTTCTCAAGCTGACAGGCTTTGATAGATGAGTACAGCTGCCCTGGCTTCCAGCAGCATGTGTAAGTGCTTAATGTAAGTGGGGTGGGGGGCTATAGGGGATGCAAAACAGTGAAATAAATGTCCTATATGTGTAATAAATGTTCTGTATGTGAACTGAGCTCCTATTTGTGCTTTCTCTGCACCTGAGATGGAAAGGTAGCTCCAAGTCACCCTGGATTGTATTGTGCCTGCAGCTGAACAGGGCCATGGCCCATCATTGCTGGTCCATCGCTGTGCCTGGGGTCACCAGCCCATGGGGTGCTCTCACCCTCTTAACATTGCTTACTGTAACAAAGAGTTAGGTGTAAAATGAGAGATGCAGGAAAGGGAGAGCAGCAGTGGTTTGCTAGGCAAAGTAAGAGAAAACCTTCATCAAAAATCGCATTTCACAGAGCTTCTTCTGTACCTAAATCAGAAAATCAGTCTGTCTCTTGAATTATCTGCTCCGTTCCTGTCCAAACAACTTCTCATGTGCTTGTGTTACAGCACACGAGCCTGAAACACATGATAGAAGCAGCTGCCAGGCCAACTGGTCTGATGATAATGGAGCCAGCCGTACATACTTTCGTACGTCTCATACCCCACCACATCCGACTCTTACTCACCCTGCTACCAACTGCTTCACGTCTGTTTTCTCAAGGAAATGGACTTTATCAGTGCAATTTGCAAGAAAGCCTCCAGATTCCAGCTGTGGAAGCCCTGAACCCCCCCACCCGCCCCACCGCGCTCCTTGAGGCGGTCAGTGGTGAGTCCGAGTCAATTAGGAATTCAAACCAGGTAGAAAGGCGATGTACAGTAGCAATGAGAGCCAGTGGCATGATTGATGATGCTTATACAATGCTGCTGGCTTGAAAAGCAGCGTCTGGGTAGATTCCAGAAGCTGTGTCTAATTTCAAAAGGATCTTCTTAAGAAACCACAGGGTTAGCAACGCATGCTACAGAAAACAACTTCCACAGATTATTCCATCCCCGAAATATCAACCAATCACTAACAGCAAAGCGTGAGAGAACTAACAAGAGCTTTTACTCATCCCAGTTCTCCTGCACGTTTTCTGAGATAGGGGATAGGGACAAGATGGACTTTTTGGTTTGTTTTCTTCTGTGAACTTCCCAACAGTCAGAGTTGCATTGGTTCTAAGTACGGTTTTAACCTTAGGTTGCTACATATATTAACAATAATGTATTAAAATTATGAAAAACTGAGAAGCTATTAACCACAGTAGAAAAGCAAACATTGAGTTTCCCACTGACTCAAATGGATCTGTGTAATACATTGAGGAAACAGGACATATTCCTACATGTATATCAGACTCTGATTTTTACTGAAATTTGCCGGCTCATGCCCTGTGTGTCTGTGCATTCATGCACAGATTCTACATAGTTAAACCAAAACCTGCCATTCCCTGTCTGTCCTTCACCACTCAATGGCCCTTCAGTGCTGTCTTGGCACATCCCCTTCTGCCAGCCAAGACAGGAAAGGAAGAGAAATGCTGCGGAAAGACGCTGACCCAGATCTACCCTGGCTGCCGGCAAGCCCAGAAGCAACAGGAGACGGGCACGGGGCCGGCAGCGAGGAAGCGTGCTGGGCTGCCAGCTCTGAGGTCACGGACAGCTGGGTATCGGCCAGCCTGGACTGCTGGGCACCCAGAGCCCTGGGTGAGGGGACCCTGGGCAGCCTCAGGGGCACGTACCCAACAGGAACTGCTTCCCCTGGGTCGTACGGCAAAACCACTGCTCCTGGCCTCATACCAGCTCCTGCCAGCAGCGTGAGCCATGACTTCCCTTTGTCCAGGTGTCCGAATAATCCTGGGTTCAGGGTGGCACCTGCTGCTCTCAGCCCGCTTCCTGGACTGTGGTGCAACTGGTGCGTGGCTCAGGGCATGGGGCAGCCTCTGAAATCCCACCTCTTTGAAAGCTTTTGCACCTTTGGTGACTATGGCATCGTTGCCTTTAAAGTTGGGGGTACCTTTATCACCAGCAGGTCAGCAGAGCTCTTCCAGCAGGTTTGCATTGCGCAGGGTGCTGGCCCTGATTTTATTTCACAAATACCTCGCAGCGAGCCACAGTCAGATGGGTACATGGCTAATCACTGATGCTTCATTTAAGGCACTGCTACATGTGGCAATTCATTAAAAAGCCCCAGGGAACGAGAACGAGGGTTTTATTTTAAAAGCTATAACCTCTAAGACACACACAATGTTCTCTGGCAGCCCAGATTTGTCACAGCCGGCTGCTATAAAGCGCCATTCTCCACTGCAAGCCATCCTCAGTGCATTGTCATTATAATCGACAACAGATTTTTTCAAGTGACACTGGAGAAGGATTGGAGGATGACAGCACATGACCGAGTAAAATTATAGTTAGGGAAACATAGGAAGAGCCGACTCTTCCCAGAGAGGTTGTGGCTGTCAGGCAGGGTTTTCTTTCTTGTGTCAGAGATGGGATTAAGCCAAAATGCTCATGGATTTATTGCCATTTGTGCATCGCTCCTTTATAACAAGAAGAAAACCATCCCCTACTGTGAACGCACTGGCTGCAGCTCTGCCTTCGTGTTCTGCAGGCTGCAGGTCCGTGGCTGGGCGCTGCCTGCGCCAGGGTCCTGAATGAGCCCCGTGGGGCTGAGATGGAAGCCTAGTGATGGAGGAGCAAAGGCTAAGAGGATGACGGGCAGAAAAGAAGGAAAATGTGAAAGGAAACATGATCTGGGCACTGACTCGTGCAGCGCTGGTTTACTTGTGTGCCGCAAAGTGCAAGTACTCCGCTCGGCAGTATCCTGCACCAGCACTGCAAAGCAATTTTATCCGTAACGCATGCATTTGGTGAGCACTCGGGATTATATTGTAATGGCTTACCATAAGTCTCTTCAGCATAAGTGAGAGTACATTTAGCTGCAATGGTTTTATGAGGTCAGACGGATGGCAGGCCCTCTGCAAGGCAAGCAGCTCACTGTACTGGCTTAGCAGACATCACTCACACTAGTTCTTAGATATTAAATACATTTCATTTCAATTTTTTATGGCAAAAATGCAGAAAACACCTATTAGTTGGATATCTCTGCATGCCACCACTGCTGTCACTGTCACTGTTGGGTGGCCTTTTAATGCTGACCCCAGCGAACACAAAATCCTCAACTGAGCAGGGCAGAGCCAGCAGAAGGGCAATTCCCAAAGCACAAGCACAGTGGGGCTGGGAGTGCAGGTGAAAAGAAATAACGCACCCCCATGAACTGGCACGTGATCAATTTACCTGCATAAACATCGTTCTGCCGTGTTACCAAGGCAGGGAGGAATAAATTACACAGCAGAATTGAATGTTTTCAAGTGAGGTCATCTCCTAATTGAAATTGTCCTGTGAATTAAGGCGTCATTGCAGGGCTGCATGCCTTTTGTATGAATAAAGAAGCAGATCACAGCTTTTCTGCCAAAACAATTCCCGAATTGAAGATCATCAGCCAAGCTGGCATTCTGTGGCACGTACCTCCTTTCCCAGAAGCACGCTCCTGTCCTGCTGCTGGAAGCATTGCAGCCGCTTTTCCCTCACAGTTTCTAACTGAATAAGATATGATTTATATCCTGTTTTTTTCTGATGAAAAATCAACATTTGTCTGCATTTCCCTCCATTGCCCTCCCCTTTCCAATGACTTGAGAAGCAAGAAGCAGGGAAATAAAGCAAGCGCAGAGCGCAGCCTGCCAGCACCTCTGGGTGGATGGACGTGTGGTTCAGCAGCGGCTCAGGGCTCCCATGAAACCAGCAGTAAAAGCATCTTTGCTGTCGAGGAGCACAAGGCTCACAGGGGCACGAGGCTTTAATGACACCATTATCTTGCAGGCAATTAGGATGTGCTGGCTCAATCCCGCCTTGCTTCAGCCGTGCAGCACACACTGCTGAAGCGTAGGGACATTATATGGAGCTTTTAATCTTTTAAACCACGGGCACGGATAAAAGTGTACTAATGCAGGCATAAGCGGAATTCACAGGCATGTTTTCTCTTTTAAAAGCATATGCCAGGAACAGAGGGCTCCCTTCTGCCCGCCCTCTCCCCCCATACGTGAGCTGTGCAGTGCTTGCTCTCCTAACGCGCTTGCAGAAACGGGTTTGAGCCTGCCAGCTGTGCCTTTGTTGTGCATCGTGGATTATATTTTAATGACACAGACTAAGCCTTGTCCATGCAAATGAAAGCGCGTTTAACTGTTTGTACGGCAGAGGGTCAGACCACTGGCTCGCTGAGCACAGCCAGGAAGAGCTCAAAAGCCACCTGTTACACCTAGAAAGCCATCCTGCCTCGGCCAGGGCCCTGCTGCTGCTGCGGGGTGCTGCCTGCACGGGGCCCCAAGCTGGCCTGGTGCCACAGGGCATTGCTCAGCTCCCAGCACAGCGCCCAGCACCGTCGTGCCACAGCCGGGGACACGTTTCGTGAAGCTGCTTCGAAGCGAAGGGAGGTTATGTAGGTCACTGCTTCATCCCCGGTCTGCCTTGCAAGAAGAATTCATTACGAAATCTCACTTTAATTAATGCAATGCACCGGCTCTTAATAGTATTTCATCAGGACATCTGGTAAAAGCGCATTAGCTACAGTTTTATGTTAGGGCGTAATTGAACGGAGCTCCTGTTGGAGCTCGGTTCTGCTATGAGCTTTGCTCCTGCGCCTCCTGCAAGCGCTGCTGATGAAAGGAGCTGGGGACTGCCTGCTCAGAAGGTGACGGAGCCCGACCCAAAGCTTAAGCTCAACAGAAAGGCTCCAGTTACCAGCCACAGGGGCCTCTGAGGGATAAAACAAACGCTCGCCCTATATTTACATACCAGGTACCACCAGCACGGCTGCCAGTCTGTAATCCTGAATATAAAGTAACCCCGGTGTTTTGTTCTAATTTTGTTTGAAAGGCCATTGTCAAATGGTCTCTCTAAACCGTTTTCTTTTGGCTTAAGTTAGAGCTTTTTCTGTCCTAATTTTATCTTTGCATAATTGTGTGCTTTAACACTTATTTGATTATCTGCCCAAATTAATGCCAGAGCAGCAGCTTTCCAAACAGCCATATTAAAGATTCACATCCAAATGGGATTTTTCAGCCCTTTGTTTTACAGTGATCTCCTGGAGAATAAAATGTGAACTCTCAAAAGGTTTTAGTTACTCAGTAAGCACTGTGTCATGATGGTTTAAGTCTAACTAACAGGCTTTGGAAGATCAATACAATTTGAAAAAGTCCGTGAGCTGCTTGAAATCTTCTGTTTGGTTGAAGCTGTCTCCTCCACTTTTTCTTTCCTTTTTTTGGGGGTAAGTGTTTGACTAGCCAACGACAGTAATTGTAAAAAGCATCTTCCAAAAATGCAAGTGGAGATTGCTTGGGTTGTCTTTTATATTCTCCCCCTTCAACAACTTTTTCAGCAGCATTTGTAGGGCAGTTTTACTCCCAACCTTCACAGAGAATGGACTAATGCATTAGGGAAGTTTTTTCTGCTGTTTGGCTCTCCAGGGATTTTTCAATGCTACAAGCCCCATACTGGTCACGGTAAAAGGAAACCCAACTGAGACCCTTGCTAGGGCTGAATAAGCCTGTGAGTTGGCATTACTTGGCAATAAAATATAGGAAACACACAGACAGCCTTCCTCCCTGTAGCACTGGTCAGGCTGATAAACAGGAGGCACTTTATCCAGCACGGGCACTAATGACGTTACTTACATGGCCAGCTCTGAAAGTCAGGATGCTGAGAGGAGCAGTGGGTAGCAGCACTTGTTTGTCGGTGCCTTAGGACAACACTGCCAAAGGACCTGCCCCATTAAAAGCAAGAATTAGCCTCTGCCCCTTGGAAAGGAAACCTCAGCTCAGCTGTGGGCTCCTGGCTTGTGCTGCAGCTTGGTGCTCGCTCGCTTGTCCTGCATCGCTGCTGCAGTCACTGGTACTGGGGGCTGCGTGGGACAAGCAGGATGCAAGCTTTTGTTCTATAACAAAAACCAAAGCAGTCATGTAAATAAACCCAAAGGTGCTTTACAAAGAGTAAACATTTTTTTCCTGTATGAAATAGAGCTTGTGACCTTTTCCGTTCTTGTTTTACCTCCACAATGTGATAATCTGAATCCCAAATTAGGAAGGAGATGGATTGTTTAGGAAAAAGAAATCAATTACAATACTGGCAAATACGCCATTTTTAGAAGTATTTATCTAGTAGGTATTTACCATTTGTATCAGGGACTGAATCTCTCAGGATAGCTGGCCTTAGACCCGTTCTTTCAGCATTCAGTATTTATCTTCAGCTAAGTCTATACTAGTTGCAGTTTCTCAGTTTGAGGCAAACCGAGCACAAGTCCCAGCAGTGTGCAGTGCTCCGGCACCTCACCAGCTGCACCTTGCTCCTTCCCCACATTTCAGATCTCTGCACTCTCGTTTCTGCAACCTATGGAACAAGATCTGCTGCCTCCGAGTGTCCCAGCTGCAAAATGGTCTGGACCGATTCATGAATGTCTGAAAAACACTTTGAGGTCCTGAATTGCAAAATCACTAGTGCCAATTTCTCTGTTTGGATGGCAGCAGCTATCAGGTGAATTTTCCCAGAATAATTGTTCCATGCTACAGTAAAACTGTCCAGACCCTAGCAGAGCATCATTCACGCTGCCCAAACGCCAGCAGAGCATCAATCATGAATACTTTGCTATCCTCACCACCTGCTGCATATCTCCTTCTCCATGAAACACCTCCTGCCAAGGCTGTCCCCTGCCAGAGACCTCACCCTTCTGGCCAGAGGGTGCCAGAAGGGACAGGGAGACCTCAAGAACGTGGGAAGAAAGCCCTGTGACCAGCTCTGTGGGAAATTCGACGACAGAAAACGGCTTAAGCTCTTGGAAAGTTTGGGAAAGCAGGATGAGGGAAAGGCAGGAAGCTCCCGCGGGAGGGCTGGCCAGCACCCTGTCCCCAGCTCACACCATTGTGCTTTGTTTGGCCGCCACAATTGTGTGAGCAGAGCCGGGCGCATCAGCCTTCGCTTCAAATTTCCTGCTTTTTGTCGGTTCGCGTCCCAGGGCCTGCTGTTGAAAGCACAGCTCTCATTGCGGAGCTCCTTCTGAATGCCCTGCCCCGCCGGCATGTGCCCAGGCCGCTCAGCAGGTTCCCAGCGCCAAGGCTCCCACTTTCAGGGGAGAGGGGGCTATTGAGATGCAAAGAGGCATGCCGAATCCTGCCTTGGCCCCGGGGGGCTGGTTAGGCACAACTATTGCAGGCAGGGAGCTGCTGTCAGGGGAGCTGCACCATAATCTCCTCTGCCTGTGGCAGGCCAAGGGCCGGCTTGTAACGTGTTCAGCCAGGCTGATTTCTGGGCAGAGCTTGTCCTGACCATGGCACGGTGTCTCCTACCCAGACCCACAGAGGCTTTGGCTCTGTAGGACGGAGCCCCAGTTCCCCAAGCTCCTTCCTCCTCCTCCTGCTCTCTCATTAAGGAAATCCAGGACAGTGTCCGGGTCCTTCCTCTTTGGCTCCAGCACCCGACCGGGTGCCCAGGCCGAGGCTCGCGCTGCTCTGTGCAGGCCCTGAGCTGCAGGACAGCCCCAGGGGGAGGGCTGGAAATCAGAGCAAGATGAGGTGATTTTGTCTGTCCCTACCACTTCTGGACATGCACAACACTGTCACAAATGCTAACCCCTGCGCTCAGTGACCAAGTGGGCCTCACACTCCAATGGTGAGCCTCCATCCTCCCTTTCCCTGGCACTCCATGCAGCAGTGAGGCAGCACCCGCATGTTTCTCCTTCCCTGGGAAGTCGTGGCTTGCCTGACCTCTTGGCCACCTACAGGGAGCTCCTTGGAGCTGGAGGGAGGCAGCAGGAAGCTGCCAGGTGGATGGAACAAAAGCCAACCTGGAGCACATCTCTGCCTCGTCGATCCCCATCATGGGATCCAGCACACCCAGGGCTGTCTCCCCACTCCATAGTGCTGCAAGTCCCATGTCATCCCAGAAAAGTGAAACTGTCTGTGAGATCATCTATAAAATATTTATTGCCCTTGCATGAAAGAGAAAAAGAAGAAAAAAGCCTGCATAATATCAATGGAATCCCCAATAGCCAAACATTGAATTATTCACAAGTGCAAGTGATGCTTGTGAGAACACTCAGGCTGCAAGATGCAATTAATACATGTCACAAATTTGGGGACTTTTCTTTCAGACTTTGTTTTGATATATTGGTGATTCCTACAAAACAGGTGGGATTACTTTGAGGAAGAGGAGTTTGACTACCCACAGACTTTCTCAGAGCACTGCTGTGAAATAGAAAAGGGCTCTTAAGCCACCATGGGCTCAAGTAGCTGCCAGAAGATACGTTTATAGAGCCATTTCTGATGCCCGAGTGAATCTTACCTGGCTGTGAGCTGTTGCTTCAGAAAGGCACGGACCTCTTTGGTGCAGCTGAAAGCCCCGGGCAAATGCCTTGGATGTCCTGAGGCACCTCAAATGGCATTAAACAAACACAGAACAGAGCCTGTGTGACTGCTGGCCCCAGCACACCTCCTATCCCTGCTCAGGGAGCTACATCCCAGCACTGCAACACTCCCCGTGTTCATCTCCTTTTTTCTGCAGTGTTGGATGTGTAGATGTGCTACAGCACTTCGCACATGTGCTGAAGGTCTGCCTTTCTGCCCAACCTACAGTAGACTGTCCATTCAACCCCAGCTAAAAGAACTTGGGTTTGCAGACAAGATCTCTTCTGTCCAATCCCAGGCACACCGGTTGATGTGACGGTTGTCACAGGGGCTTGGGGAGTCCTACAATGCCAAACTTCTTTCTATCCCTCTTTCAGCACCATGAGTAAATACGTTTCTGAACTCTGGTAGCCAGCGTAGCCCACAGGCTATGCCTCTTTAAAAATATATTTATATTTTTATTTATATAATATAGTCTATATTCTGCTCGTATAGCTCTAGGGCATTTGGCTCGTTCCCAAGCACTTCAGCAGCAGAAGTCTGAGCCAATATTTCAGTGCTGTCTTCTCCATGCCTAACAATGCCGTCTGCTCATTTCCTCTCGAGACTAGACACATAATGTATATCTAAAACCCTCAGCCTAGCCCAATTTACAAATTCTAGTACAGCTGTAGGTTTAAAGAGCCAGCCAAAATTAATTATGACAGATTAAGGAACAGAGCAACATACTGCAATGGCCTCTTGTTAAACTGAACCATCTGATCCAAACCCAGCAAGCTCAGCCTCCCAGTAAGCTCTTGCTGCTCTCTTGTTCCCCGTCTCTGCTGCTCTCCTGCACAGCACCATCATCTGACCATGGTTTGTTTGGATGTACCCAGGTTGTCATTCAGCAGCTTTGCCTTGTCTGAGACAGCCAAGAGAGGTCTGTGACGGCTAAGAGAAGTTCATTGTTAGCTGACCACCTATAGGCCTGTAGGCTTTTTATTTTTTATGACATTGGGTCATTTGAACCCTCAGACCTTCACAAAATGGCCCCCCAACATACCCTTACAGGATCCTTCTCCCGACTGTCTCTGATCCCAGCAAAGTCCCTTTCCAGTGGACGTGCCATACAAAAAATAAACTACCCACCAGCACAGTGGGTGCCTTCTGCGGTGGGAGTGCCATCAGCCAGTGTCTTGCAACCCAGGTCCCAGGTGCTGCACACAGAGGAACAGTACTCTTGGTCTGATAACAGCCCTGAATACAAAAGGGTGAGTTAGATGGCAAAAGGCTTTGTATCCCTTCCCTATCGTGCGCACCCTAGACTCATTAGAGATGCAGTCCCTGCTGGAAAACACTCCTTGCTCTAACAGTTTAATTAACATAAAAACGAAGCATGCTCTCCCCCTTTTATCATTATGCATATTTAGTTGTTAATCTGTTCCTTTCCCCTCCTCCCCATGTTATTCTGCAGTAGCTGTTAGTTGCTAAAGAAGCTGAAGAAACAATTAAGATGCTTTCAGAAAAAGCAGATAATTTCTTGCATGCAGTGCTGAGTACCCAGCAGATGTGACTCAAGATGCACACATGCTGTTTTCAGGCAAGCATTCCCAAGGGTTTTGATAAAAATAATAAGGATGAGGGGTTTCAGCAGAAATCGGGTTATTTTTAAGTGGAAGCACTCTGGGGGGTATTAGCAGAGCTCCCTGAAAATGCCATCATCTTCTTGTGTGTGGGATCCCATAGCATTACTTGTTTGTAATTAAAAAAAAAAAAAGCCTGTAGTCAGACTAGACAGGGATTCAGAAAGGAATGCAACAATGGGTTTACAGCAAATTGTTTTGGTTTTAAGCATCAGACACCGTGTGAAGGCGGAACAAATGAGAGAGATGCCTACAGGGAGATCTTCACCCCCCAAAGATAATGGCAAGTCTCAAGAGCCAGGATTTGACCCGGAAGGTTTCAGCCATCACAATTCAGCCAATGAGGAAACTACAGTGGGAGAAACACTGCGATGGTCTGAAGCCAGATCTTAGTTGACACAGGGTGTTGCAACTTTACCAGGAAAAACATTTCCTTCCAATATCCCCCTCGCTAATCTGTCCCCGGTATCTGTCATCACAGAGAATAGGGCAGAGGCAGGTGAGCCAGCACGATGCTAAGCAGCTTGCTGAGATGGCTGCAGACGTTTGCTGTATTTTGGCCGCGATGAAGACTGGACAAATGAGGAAAATGTTTTCATTAGCTGCACTCACCTGAAATGTAATCAGCAGCCAGCTCCCACTTTACATGGTGACCTGGCAAAGAGGCAAGAAACGAAATCCAGCAGCAAACGGATTGCAAAGACAAACACACACAATTAAGTTTGTGATGATCCACCATCTCGTATGGCTCCTCAATATCCAGTTCTATGACTTTCTGTGCTCAGGCACTCAACTCTCAAATATTTATGCTCTGCCAATATTTTAAGTCATGCCCATAAAGCATATTTGAATACGATTCAAGCTGATGAAAAGCAAGTCGTTACTTTCAAAGGAGGTTGGTGACCCCGTGAATGGAACTGATGGCTTCAGTCCAGCGGATGACAATCCATTAAATTAAAGAAAAAATTGCCATTACAATTCTTGGTGCCAGTAAAGGTGTGAAAAAGATGCGTTCCCTCCAGGATGTGCACAATCATATTTCTGGCAGCTTGAATTGCTGCAGATTTTTCTTTTTTTTTTTTTTGCCTTGCCTCTTCACAAAGCATAAAGATATTTAGTCTCTGCTGTTTTCAGTGAAAGGTTTTAGATATACGAAGCTTATGAAGAGACACATCCCACTTGAGCCATATTAAAAACACCTCTTCCTTTCAAGTCATCAACTCTCAAGGAAGGGGAGAAGAAATGAAGAAACATCGAGCCAAAGCCCATAAACAGATTTTTTTTTTTTTTTGTCTCTGCGCGAGATGAGCCTGGGAAAAGCAAAACAATCCATCTACCCAAGAGTGGCTTTGCAGGGAAAGGTTAAGGAATATTAACGAGGGATTTAGATCGCACCACTTTACACACATTTATGAGGGAGAAATTCAACACCCAGAAAACAAATTCAGTTCAATTTTTGCTTCTCCCCCTCCCCCAAAGATGACATACCCTTCCATTTGTAAATTACTTTAATTTAAATACTTGCAGGTTAACAAAACATCTTAACTTTAACATGCCCCAAGTTACAAAACAGAAACAAAACCTCTTGACAAAGGGTAAGAAAAAAAAATATCCAAGCCCAAACCTCCTTTCCTAAGCTGGAGTTTATGGTCTGTGAGCTGGCTGCCCTCCAGAGTCTGACATAATGTCTGGAGCACCCAGAGCAGCTGGAATTCATTTTCTTCCTTCAAATCTATGCACTTTCATATGAAGTCGTGTTTTGGCACTGCCGCATAGGAGAGAGTTCAGTGCAAAAAATCTAACCCCAGCCATGTTTCTTTGCAACCCAATGCTTGCTGAGCAAACAACGAAAAAGGAGAAGAGGACAAGGGGAAAAAAAAAAAAAAAAAAAAAAGAAAAGCCCTTTCCCTTCCCCCACACAGACACTCACGACTGTACCAAACAGGGGGCTATTCATGGCTGTCCATAAACGGGTCACAAGGAGAAATGTTTGCAGATAAAACGAACACTTTTTCACTTTTTTCTTTTTTTTTTTTTTTTCTTTTTTAAACAAACACCATGGAGGCCTCTGGAAGGAGCTGGGGATGTTCAAGCGTCGAGGTCCTGCCACTCCCTTCCGCCTCCTGTTAGCATGGCTCCCACGGCGCCCCAGGCGCAGCCCCCTCTGGCCGATCACCCCGGGGTCCGGACCCCTCGAGCCGCCTCCTCCGAGCTAGAGCTGCCACTGGGAGCCCAGCGGGGCCTTGCGCTGTGCCTTGCCGTGGGTCGGGGGGAGGTGGGAGACGTCCAAGGCACTCCCGTCACAAAATGGCACACTGGAGTTTGTGGGAGCCTGTGGCTCGGTCCCCTCGCCATTTGGTCTTTTTCTTCTTCTTCTGACTTTTCTCTGGGATTTGTTGCCTGTTTTGGGAGGGAGGGAGGAAAGAATATAAGGTGAGGCACAAGCAGCCACCAGGCTGGCTCAGGTGTTGGCATCCAGAACCCTGGGCAGCCAGCAGAAAGGCACCTTAGGGTGCATATATACATAGCTGTGGCTCTTCACTGGGAGGGTTGTTGCGCACTGGGAGAGGCTCTTCAGGGACGTAGTCACAGCCCCAAGCCTGTCAGAGTTCAAGAGGTGCTTGGACTGTGCACTTAGTCAATATGGTCTGAATTTTTGGGTAGACCTGTGTGGAGCCAGGAGTTGGACTCGATGATCCTTATAGGTCCCTTCCAACTCAGGACATTCTATGATTCTATATATTGGCATATATACTCATCTCCATACACCCTTCCACCCCCACCTGGTTTCTCGTACCACACAGTTAGCAGCGACTACCTCCCTTTGTGAGGAAAGAGGAAAGAAGCCATAAGCAAACATCAAGGCTAACGGCAGGGACGTATGTCCTGAGAGGGGACTATGAGTCCAGCTGTCCTGGGAGAACTGCTGCTTCTCCTCCCCTGCCAGAGTGCTGCTCAGCTCACCTGGGAGGTAGGGATGCTCCAAGGGATCAACAGGGATGCTCACCTGGGAAACAGAGATCATCCACCACACTGCTGCTAGTGCTCATTACGGTAAGGTGGCAAAACTGATACAGGATGTACAAAGAAACAGACCTTCCTGGAAAGATTTACTTTCACGTGGCATTGCCCCCAGCCAACTGCACTGATGTAGACTTGGTAATGTTTTTTTTTTTTTTCCTCTCCAAAAAACAGTAATAAAAAACAGTGTTTGCTGCCAAAAAGGTTTTGGCCTTCTCCTGGAAGCTGTGATGCGCACCAGTGCACCGGGAGCAGGATGCAAGCCCTAAGCCTTTGTCTGGGGCTGGCCCCAGGAAGATGCTCCTGGCTGCCTGAAATCAGCCATCAGAAACACGCAGCTGCCAGCCCTCCTGCACTGTGCTGCGGCAGCCCCCATCAGTCAGGTGGGTTGTGAGCAACCTCTAAAATACTATTTCCATCTCATCTGATGTTCTGCTGATGGCTTCTCCCTTTTCATTAAGATGAGATATTGCTCAGTCATATTGTTTAAAAGAGGCCTGATGGTTAAATGATGAGTCAGATCCTCACCTGGTGCTATACAGACACTTCTGCACCATCAGCTATACCCAGTCTTGTCACGCTGCAATAGTGACAAAAAGTCCACTGGCTTCAGGGGAGCTGTACCTGTTCGCACCAGCCACTCAAGTCAGTCCAGCATTGCAAATTCAACAGAAAAAGGCTTTGTAGTTCAAACACCTGACAGGCAGTCTGTAGACTTAGATTTCATAGCAAGATAAACCATATGAACATAGGCAGCTTCCACAGACTCCGAGTCTAAATAACAAACCTAAGAGCTTGAATAGCTCAACACCAGCCTCTTTTGCTGTGTAATATGTCAGGCACTAAGCTGAGTGTTTAGACCACATTATCTGGAGCAGAATGAGACAAAGTTTGGAGACAAATCATTGTTGCTTTATTTTATGTTTTTCTTACAGCCTCAACTCTCAAATGTTTGCAACAATCTGAAAAAAATCAACTCAACTTTGACTAGCAAGACTTGTTTTCAGCAAGCATGAAGGCTGCTGGCACGAAAAACATGAACTTAAAAGCTCAGAGTAAGAAAGCAGAGATAAAAAAATACTTTAATTTGAATAAACACTGAGCAGCCACAAGCATTCTTGAATGGTTTTAGAGATCCAGAAAACCACGTCCTGCACCCATTCAAGATTTCTGCTGTGATGGTGCTTGCATATACTCTGCTGCAGCACAATAGGTGTATCAGGAATTTTTAAAGATCTGTTGGGCAAGCTCTGTCACCAAGTCCTTTCTGGATTACTTTCAGACAACAGTTTGTTTAAAAAAAAAACACACAAAACTACATAAAGTGAGCATCAGCCAAGTGCAAGGAGCACAAAGTGTACCAACCTTAAATGAGTCCTCACCCTGCAAACTAACACGGGCTCTCAGGAGCTTGTGAAATAGTAAAGCACTCCAGGAATAGCATATTTATTAGGGAGTTGTAAATTTACATTTTATTTGGTAAAGCTCACTTAGGAAAAGAAAAGTGGTGCTTGGTGGGCGATACCATCCTATGGCTGCAGACAGTTTGCAATGTCCAAAGACCAGGCAAAGTTGCATTGTGGCAAATAACCAGATCACACAACATCTCTCTGCTCTCCAACTTAGAGCCATAGAATCAAGGAATATCTTGAACTGGAAGGGACCCACAAGGATCATTGAGTCCAACTCCTGGCTCCACACAGCACCACCCAAAAATCAAACCATGTGTCTGAAAGCACTGCCCAAACACTTCTGGAACTCCGTCAGGGTCGGTGCCTTGAACGCAGCCCTGGGGGGCCTGTCCCAGTGCCCGACCACCCTCTGGGTGCAGAACCTTTCCCTAACACCCAGCCTCACCGTCCCCTGTTCCAGCTCCATGCCGTGGCCTCAGGTCCTGTCCCCAGAGAGCAGAGCTCAGGGCCTGCCCCTCCACTCCCCTCGTGAGGGAGCTGCAGGCCGCCATGAGGCCTCCCCTCGGCCTGCTCTGCTCTGAACAAACCAAGGGACCTCAGCTGCTCCTCATAAGTCTCAACCACAGTTCAAGCTCTTGTGAACATCTATGTTCAGAAGGCGCCTCATGTGGCTGGAAACAACTCTTTGTAACTACTCAGGAACTGAGGAATAGATCACCTATTTGTGATGTTATGGAGTGCATTTTCAGGGCTAAAAATTAGTGCTGGATCATTAAAATGCTCCATCCTGTCTGAAGTCACATTATATAGAGAAAGCAAACAGAGCCTTACCATCTTATTTTTGCTGTGTTTCTTTTTTCTTTTTTTTTTTTTTTTCCAGAATAGAATAGATTGTGGTAAGAGCTCACTGTAACAAAAAGGAGTATCTGGCCAACTAATGCTGAGTTCCAGAACAGTTGGGAAACAACTTGGGACATTTCCAACTCAGCTCTGCAGCTCTCCAAAGATTTTCTGCCCCCTGCTTTTCAGATATGTGGGAAGAGTGGGCAGTACCATCTGCTTTTGATGGAGACTGACTCGAGGCTGTGCTAAGATATTCACAAGTACAGATACGTTGTGAATAAATGCCTCATGGTTTAATTGCCGAGCAAGGCACTTTGACTGCATGGCAGGGAGGAGCATTATCTCAGCTCAGCACCCTCCCAAAACATGGGAAATGAAGGCCCCAAAAAATCTGGCAGACAACCCATGTCAGAAAAAACAAATCTTCTCAGAGATGTGAGGTTATCAGCTGAGATGCTGAGATGTGCGTGCACCTCTTTTCCTGCGGGGCAGCCAGGATTTTGGACGGCAGCACCTTGCCGACAGCGGCGGGAGCCGGGTTCGCCCGGCGAGCAGGCATTTGCCAAAGCGAACAAAGGCAGCTCGTGCCAAAACTGGGAACAAACCTCTGCTGTCTGAGGAGGAAACCTGTGGCTTAGCCATTAGGTCATGCTGTTTCTCATATAAAATGGCTTAATTTTTTCCATTTAATGAGAAAAAGTTACCTACAAAATTAGAGCCAGTCCTTTTAACTTAGAGCAACACGAGACCCTGAGATGACAATGCTATGAAAACCCACATTACTAGCCCAAAGCTTTTAATGCTGGCCTTTTAAAGCTGATTATTACAGCAAGTTTTGCATTGCTGAGTGACTAACATATTTTTGTCATGGCCACAGCTAGTTCTCAAACTGCCTAATAATGATATTTTGCAAAGGCAAACTTCTGGTTAGTAACATCTACATGCTCATACTGAACAAGGAAGCTTTATAAAACCCAGAAATCCCCCACCCCCAACCAAACCACCACACTCCGGCCCCCAAAAGTCATCTCCTGGTTCCCCAGACCAGGACTCCTGCATGTCCCATCTACAGGCACTAATTGAGCCAAGTGTTTGCAGCTTACCTTATTACCCTAACGAGATCGTGGAAGGCCTTGTCAACATTTAGAGGTGGGTCCTTGGCACTAGTTTCTATATACGGAATCTGAAGGAGAGAAGTACATGACAAAAGAGATTTGTAACAGCTAATATGTTGGGAGCAAACTAGTTTCAAAATGAAAAACCCTCCGGGCTGGAGAAATTGGGTGCCTAAGAGGCTGGAGAAATACCAATAAACAAAGTGCTGTCATGACACTGCTATCAACACATTCATGCTCACAGAAAGCTCAGATTTGGGGAAGAGTAATCAGACTTCGTGTAGTCAAATGTTCTCTCCCCCTAAGTTGTGCTTGCAGACATGAAAATGGACAAGGGTTGTTGAAAGATGAGCACTTGCCAAAGAGTCTTGGTTGCCATGTTTTATTAGGACTAGTGCATGAATATTTCATGACTACAATTCCCCTTCGGTTTAAAATGATCTCCTTCAGAGTCTGACAGACAGATGGAGCCTCCTAGAGTGCTTGTCCAGCACTCTGGCAGATTTATAAAATTGCCTTCTGATCAAGTATTTGCATACACATCCTTTTCCAAAGCACATACCTACAGATGAGTACAACGTGTTGTGTTGTAGCCTAGGTGTACTTGTTCTTATAGAAGTGAGCTTCCTTGGGGAGGGGGCATGGGATGGACCTGCCCTGACAAACTCCCATTGTGCCTTGTTTAGAAACACAGCACAGTTTGCCATCTAGGCACAGCAAGCTGCCAAAAGGTCTCAGGCTTGTTTGCCTCTACCTTTCCACTAAGTTCCTCCTATGGGAGTTGCTGCTTCCCCCTGGGTATGCTCTGGCATTTAGAGGTGATTAGTGGAGTACCACGTGATCTACACCAATCCAAGACCAATTTCTCAGGCTAAACTACAGTATGAATAATGCAGATCTAAGATGGTAGGCCAGATTTATATAGGCTTTACAGCCCTGTAACTTCATTATCTTTAACAAGCCTACTTCATATGGACACCTGGGTATAATTCCTAATTTCTGACTGCTTTTTCAACCCAAGAGGGTGTGCTTTCTTCCTCCATTTTGAACATTCACGTTTCTCATCACTTGCAGACAGCTTGTGCACATGGTTTCATGATGGCCACAGATCTGTTATAGCCTGGTGTGCAGCAGAGCTTCTAGTTTCAATGATGAACTGACCCTACCCAAAGGGAACTCTATAGCTACTGCTTTGTGGTAGTCGAAAGTGCAATTGTAAATGTTCGATTTTAAGAAAAATACTTAAATTCAGTTCAAAGTGAGCAGAGAATTCCATTTGAATGCCTGTAATGGGACTTACAATGAGCAATTAAACAATCCTGCAAACTTACATTATGTTTTGTTGCCATTTCTCTTCCCTGTTCTCTTGTAATTTTCCGTAAATGCATTAGATCAACTTTGTTCGCCACCAAGATCATTGGAAAGGACTCTCTGGGGAAAAACAAACAAACAACAAAAACAATTAAAAGCAGACTACAATACAAAACGCTGAATATAAGTTTCACTTTGTAATGCTGATATCATCGATCATTTTTGGCTACAGACATACCACATAACATATAAAGAAAGATCATACAGGCATCAGCCACCAGACTGAGCTACGCATACTATGCATGTTCATACCATAAAAATTTACCTTGACATCTTGCACACATCCACCCTTATTTGCAGGCACTTCAGGGACTTAAGTGCCATTATTTCTGCAATACTTGATAATAGACTGAAGATCCAACTAGCTGAAGAACTACAGAATTAGTCTGCTGCTATAAAAGGAAATTAACTAAGGCATGGAAGCAGATCGTGAACAGGAAAATGGGGCTCTTTTATAACAGTTAAGGCATCTCATAACTGCATATCTTAACAGCTCCTAGTCACTGCAAGGTAAACAGGTTGGAGGAACTAGTTCATGTCCTGGTGGTGGACAGAACAATGCTCATTCACTGAAAGCATCTATGGGGAAGAAAAGACAGACTTGCAGAGGTGGCACTAGGGGAGACATCATATTGGGAAGAAAATGACTGAGGCCAAATGACTCCTGTTACCCCAACACCAACTGAAAGACTGGCAGGGGTAGCTGGGAGGAGGCTGGAGTGAAACAAAGACTTTTGCTGTCTTTCCAGATGCTGTTACCTACCACCTCCTGCTTCTAATCTCAGAGCAAAAGCCTGGTGAACAACTGTCCTTTTGTACCAAGAACATCTCACTCTGTAATACTGCTTGTTATTTCTTGAACTTTGCCAGGTGTGTAAGTGACTGTCTTCAGACACCACAAGTGAAAAGACCCGTTCATCCGCAGCATGCCCCATGTGAGGGTTTCCTGATGAGGTGTGTGGGTCATCCTCTGCCCCAGCAGAGTCCTCGTAGCTCTGGTGATTGAACTGAGCCAGTTCATGCTTTGGGAGGTGCTAGCAGTGCAGTTCCATCCCACTCCACCTTCCACACATGAGCCTCTCCTCCAGCTGCATTACACAGAGCAAAGCTGTGCTGTGTGGCTCTTACTCACTGCTAGGAGGGAGGAGGTTACTTCTGATCACTGATGTTTATTGCAGCATTATTTTCTTGTGTTTAGCTTTAAACCCTCTTAAAATGATTCCAATGTTCTCTGCTGTAACAGAGCTGATTTTACTGGGGTAAGGAGCAGCTGGCCACACTCACTGCTGCATAAAAGACTTTCCTGGATTTTCAAACAGAGTTTGTGTCATTTTTCATCGAGACGATAAGGGCTCCATCTTCTCCCTGGCACGCTGCCCCATTGCTCTGGCTGGAAATACACTGTACTGCACTCTGCATTTTAAATGGTTCTTACAGTTCTCATTCTGATAATGTGGATTTGATTTAACATTAATACCTGAGCACTGATACATCTTCACTCTGATTATTCTGGAGCAAAATGCTTGCTTGTCTGAATTATTTGATTCCTTTTAGCTTGTGGCACATTGATAAGAAAGGGATTACGTTTGGACAGCATCTCGTTTGCCTTGTTTACATCAGGCATAAAACTCTGTGGGGACTTTGTTCCCTGTTGTGAGCTGTACAATTGCTAGTTGGACAAAGCTACTATAGTTGGAAGTTTTGCTGTAATTAAGGTTATGGAAAGAAAGGGGACAGAGGCTTTGAGCAGCTCTACTAAAGCAGCAACCTGCAATTCCTTTGGATTTTAAACCCTCAAAACTGGCTGCTAGTTTGAAAATTGGGCAATGTCCTGCTCCTAGCTAAGCACAGGCCTGGTACGACAGTTTCTTTTTTTTGTGCTGTTTAGAAAATCACAGCAATATGAACAATCTCAGGCTCCGGATGAAGTGTTACTCCTGGTGTTATGCACTCCAGCGCGGGGAAACAAAAGCAGTTTCACTTCCTGGTTCTCACACGCTGCCGTTGTGTTCGTCCGTACAAGGAGGGGTAGAAGTTTCAGTCCAGAGCAAAACAATGAGCACCACATCTTATTTTCATGAAGCTAAATTAAATAAAACCAACGTCTGCTTGTAGCAGGTTAGAGGAAACACTGTCCTCTCTTCCTCAGCTCTCTAAAACAGGCTGAATTTGCCCTAAGCTAAGTTGGCAGTGAAGGAAACGCCGTTGTTATCCGGGAGGCAGGCTGAGTGACTGACATTTTTGTTCATTTAGATGAAATCAAAGGGCGGATTTTCCTTTACTTTCCACTCTCATGGGCTCTGCTTTGGATGCTTTACTGGAAGAGCTGTCAGCTGTGAACCTCACATGATACGCGTCCACCCTTCCTGTGGGGAAGTTATTCAGAACTGCAAAAGGAAGCCAGCAACAAGGCCTGAACCCTCTGGTGGCTTTTCTTGATGACTTCCATAATTAAAAGCCATTACGAATGGAAAAAACTAAGTGTTTCAAAGCTGCAGACATATAAGAGCTTAATTCACACCCCACCCAGTGCGAAAGGACTCATCATCTCTCGAAGCGGGATGGGAAGAGGGAGTTATCTGCAAGATAAAGCCCTGGCAGCTTCCTTTAAGTCTGCCAGGACGCAATCGCTCACCACGATTAAGCCCTCAGCGCTACCTTCTCCCACGCGTGCATAAGGAGAGGAGCAGGCAACCTGTCTTGCTTTTACCCACTCACACAGAGATGTTTTATTCATTGCTGCATAGTATTATGAGTTAACTGCATTAAAGCCTTTTTAAGGAATAGAGTTCCTCCCGACCCGAGGTGTTTTCCCCTTCAAGACACTTGCTCCCAGGCCCTTATCATGTAGGACCTTTTAGGGTTTGTTAGCTCCATTCTGGCTGGAGCTTCTCCCTTCCAAAACCATTTTCACTTCATCATAGGACTCACTGAGCTTTTCCACATCGAAAACACTAACTGCATGCTCATCAGAACAGGTAAATTACTTCTCATTCCCCACATGCAGATCTACAAACCTACACAGAGCACACAAGGAATCACTCTGGGACATGCAGGAGGTCACAGGCGGGGGGGACACGCAACCACCCCTGGCACAGCCCTGCAGTGGGGTTGGGGAGCACCAGCACCTACCTGTCTTTGACTCTGAGGATCAGCTGGTGGAAGCGGTCCACGTGCTCGAAGCTGGCCTTGTCTGTCACAGAGTAGACTATAAGGAAGCCATCTCCAGTCCTCATGTACTGCTCCCGCATCGCGCTGAACTCCTCTTGGCCTGCAGTATCCAGAACTAGGACAAAAGAGACGAAGGTTTTTAGTTACTGCGTGAAACTGCAGCTACTATCACTGCTGTGCGTCCAGCACAGCCCGTCCACCTCTGCTGGGCTTGGTCCTCTCAAAGGCTGCAAGATTTCATGAAAGCAAGTTGGAGGGGCAAGGGGATGCAGAAGACTATAGGGATTTTACTTTCCTTCAAAATATCAAATACTATTGAACCTAGGGAGACTGTCCTCTGCCAAGATATGGCTCAACATATTTTGAAGCCCTCCATCTCCTCCTCCTCTTCCAGATCTCTCAGATCCCTGCATGGAAAAATCCAAGACTGGAAGAGCAAGTAAATGGCAATTTAAATGTCAGGGACAATCTGCAGACTGTGGTGCAGCAGAGCTGGGAGATAACCCAGAGCGATAGCTGTAAGTATCTTCCCTCTCTCAGTGCCTGGATGTTATTTGTACACAATTATGCGCTTTCAGAGCAAGATGGTACAGCCTTGAAGAATTCCCCTACAGACGTCGTCAGACGTCGTCACAAGTCATGTTTTGATATTCAGAAGAGAGTTAAAACAGGCAGAAAAGCTTTAAGTGACTTGCGTATCATATACAGCAGTCATGTTTCTGTGTGGGGGCTTGCATTCCAGGACAGCCAGTGACAACGCTTAGATCTATGCTCAAATCCCCAAAAACATCTCTGGCTGTGGCAGCAACCAGCTGCTGCTCCCCAACAGACTAACCTCCTCTCCTGTGCGGCCAGAACCTCCTGGCTCTCTGGCACTTCGCCTCCCAGGCCGTGCCATCAGCTACTTCTTGAACCACATCTAGAAGCTGCTACACCTGCCTTCTGGGTAAACACCCCATACTGATGCACCTTAGCACTGCCAGTTCTCAGGCTCCAGCTCAGCACGCTGCCACGATTTTGGCCGGCAGGAAGAGGGTATGAAAGGAGTCCAGCAGTTTAGACTACCAACACAAACAAGGGGTGACTTCAAAACGCAGTGGCTGCTCTGAAGTCATTGTCCACGTGCATCGCTGTACCCTAGAGGCAAACGCAGGACCTTTGTGAAGATTAGGAATGTTTTCACGTCCCAGCCAACCGTGCAGGGTGGGAAAACTGTTTCCACCTCCGCTGTACAGCCACAGCGTTAGCATCTGCTGCCCACAAGTGACAGGGAAAGCCCTGGGCACTGGTGGATGGAGACAGCGGCAAGTTCATATTGCTGACAGGGCAACAGGGCTCGATACGGGTTTTTCTAGTCCAAGCAGGCCCACAGTCCTAGGAAGATGCTCCCTGCAGGCTAAGTACTCCAGCTGTCCCGATTTCCAGATGAAGCTAGGATAAAGCCCACTTCACTGCCAGCATTACTTGCTGAATCAGCACGGGTGGCCACACAGGGACACGCTCAACACGCCGCACATCACAGCACGCCCCAAGACCTACCTGCACCTTTCTTCTGTGGCTGGAGGAAAGGCAGCTGTGCTGGAGGAGGCATTTGGTGATGGCAGACCCCTTAAAAATCCCCAGCCATATCCATTTGCCTCCTCTCACCAGTCTTGGCTGACTGTTTCCCGAAACCTGTATGATGAAAAGAGCTTCCAGGCTCTTGCAAAGACCCCGAGATTTAGGCTTGTTTGCTGAGAAGCTGGAACTTGCTAGAAAGTCACGGGTGTCCTTTCATAGCCTTTTATCCCACTTCCCTCCCCTGAGCCTAGGAAACAAGGGTCTCAGCTCAAAGGCGTCCAGGCTATTCGTAAGGACCATACAAAAATGGAGAAACAAGAAAGAAGGAAAATAAAGATAAAAGAAGAAAAACAAGCCAACGACACTGCATGCATTGGTGGATTTCTATGCCCTGGGCAGAAGAGCTACCATGGAATAAGGCCAGGACTGTGTGGCTGGGATGGAAGAGGAAATTAATCTTTCCTATCCATCCGACCTGTAAGGAGAGGTTGGGCTGCCCTCAGCTGACTCCTGCACCAGCTGGAAGCGATGTCAGGGCAAGGCTGAGAGCTGACAGCCCGCGTACGTATGCACAAACGCACACACACTCCCTTCCCCTCTCGCACACCCAACCTGCGGTGCGGCGGGCTGGGCTCTCCTGCCCGTCCTCCCCCTGGCATGGGGCAGGTGCCCAAGCACAAGCCGAGGGCAAGAAGGTGGAGAGGGATGTGCTGCATCCTGCATGGCAATTTGCTTAGAGACTTCCCCTCGCCCCGACACATTTGCAAACCTCCTGCGAGGAGCACCCAGCCCCCCTCTTGCTGTTGTACCCACCAAGCCATGCCCAGCTGCTGGCCCCTCCAAAGCCTTGCTGTCCCCTGGGAGAGGGCAAGGATGGAGTCCTGGCGGCTGTGGGGATCCCCAGCGAGCAGCCGGGGGTTACGCTCCTGCCACTCCTACCTCTCCTGGATCTTGGCCATGGCATCACGCTAAACATAGGCAGGGCTGCTGCGTCAGCAGCTACTATTTACAGGGAATTCACTTGCAGCGTTCATAGAAAGAGCAAGTCCAGGCAGCATTTAAAATGGCACTTCAGAAATCCAAGCAAGAAGACACGTAGCAGTGAAAGTTACGTCCAATGGGTTATTTGTACAAAGTCAAGGGTCCCATGGTTGGCCAGAAGTCCTTGTTTTAACTTTAAATGTGCTCTTCTTAGAGACAGCCACCCTATCCTAATGGTTCTGTGCTGCACAAATTGTGAAAAAACAGAGTGAGATTGTGATTGGCATCCTTTTGTAGGCAGAACTGGGCCACATCCTGGAAAGCACCAGCTCCAAAAAAAAGGCCAGATGCAAGCAGCTTTGCCTCTAGTGCAATGCCTTGGCACAAAAGCTTCAGCAGGACCGCTGCATACAGAAATGAGAAACAAGCAGAAGTCTTGGAAAGGTGAAACTGGGAAGGTGATTTGGCAGCTTCCCAGCCGGGTGAGGAGCATTCATGTTCTTATAATCCCCATTTCTGCAGACAGGATGCCCAGAAGACCCAGAAATAATCATGAACAGAAGAGAACTGTGAGCTCTCTTCCCCTGGTACTCTTTAAAACCAGGGGTTGCCCCTTACTGGCAGTTGCCACCCTGGCAGCACATAAAAGCCAATGTGGAAATAAGGCTGGAAGAAAGCTCAGCGGGTTTCCCCTACCTCATTCTTCCAAGAACTGAAGTCAAATTCATAGATTGCTGTCGGAAGTCCCTCTCCCTGCACTGTACAAACTTGGTGCAGTTCCCACAAACTTGACCAAAGAGGAAGCAAGGAGGAACACTAACGAAAGCCTCCGGGGTGAGCAGTGAGGAGAAGCCAACAACTGTGTCGGAAGTAGGAAGGGACATCCAAAGGCGGCTGTGCAAAAGGCATTTCACAGACCTATCATGCAAATCAGCTGGAGAATAAGAGCAATTAGGCTGTGAGAGCCCAGCATGAGGTCTCTTGCTTTGAGGACCAGAGGTTGCTAAGCGAAGAGGTGGCCTTTTCTGCCTTCCAGTGGATGTGACCACAACCGTTAAGATGAGCTCTGCGTTAATGGGGTCCTTAGAGCTTTACACACCATTTTCCTGCGAGTCCTGATGGATTAGGCAGGAGCGTGGCTGCTCAGAGAAAGCACTTCTGAGCAGACTTGGGAGCCTGGGAAGCTCTGTGGCCCAAAATAGAAGCATTCATTGCGTCCAGGTGTGTCTTCTGTGTGGCAGCACCTCTATAACCAGGTGTGCTCTGAGTGCCCATCCAGAGACACAGGCATGTAAACCTAAGCCAAGGGCAGAGACATATGGACTATGAAATCCAAGATATGACACTGCTTCTTCTAGAGCCTAGGCTGGATTCAGTGCAGACTCAAAACCAGCATTCCCAGCCTTGAGGAAGCTCAGACCTGGTTGTGCAGGAGAGCTCCTCTTTTTCCATGCCTAAGCAAAACTGCCTCCTATGTCTTACCTGTATATTACTGGGCAGTTAGGTAGACAGATCAACACAAGAGTTTTTCCACTCTCTATGGCATCTCAGGGACCATAAGATGACCAGACAAGCAGTTTAAAACCATTTTCTATCCTTCATCCCAAATCAGACACCAATAGCACCTGCACATTGCTGCAGCCAGACCTGAGAACAGCTCTCAGAGCACCCTGCCTTCCCAGAAGGCGGCACCACGAAGCTCAGGGATGGGACACCTTTCTTTGTGTTCACACTGATCTCTCGCCCAGAAAGGCGAGCCCAATGTGTATGACCTGATTTTTGCAAGCAGTCTGCAATGACATCCCTTCAGCTACCTACATGCAGCACGTGTGCAAGCCTTCAAGAGGCTGGACGGGTCTGCAGGCAGACAGGAACCTGAGTGCACAGCGCCAGGGAGAGAAGCAGCAACAAGAAGCCTGACTCCAGGCACTTTGTGCCTCTTCAACTTCTTAATGCGAAATACAGAAAGAGTCCCTGGAGCAAAGAGCAGAAGTAGGAATGTGGCACTGTCAGGGGAGTGCTGTCATTATGGGCTACGGAGCCAGACTCCTCTTGGCACTTCTGAGTCTTGCTTTTTTCTCTGCACAGCGGCTCTGCTTCAAAGGTGGGGCCAGAGAGAGCCTCCATTCCCAGCTACCCCACGGCTTCATAGTTGAGGTCAAGGGAAAGCCTAACTTGAATTGACAAGGCAAACCAAACAGTCTCAGGCTGAGGAAAACCATGTCCAGTCTTCATCCTCCTTCCACCAGCAGCACACAGGCAGCTCCCATGACCCCATTTACTTCAGCTGAGGAACTGGTATTTTGGGTGTTGAGCAGATGGAGCGCAGGGACCAGCTTGCATTTTGTCTTCCTACACCCTAAATCACCCTGCAGAGATATGGAGGGTGCCCATGCTGTGAGCAAGGAGAGGTAAGTGCTTTGCTTGGTCACTCTGACCATCACTGGCCTGCTCAGATATGGCCACGCTGCCCCTGGCATGAGAGCTTTTCACAGGGAAAAACATGTGATGGGAAAACAATGGGGCTTTACAAGCCCTTCTGTGCCCTAACTAAATACACAGATGTTATAACACGGAAAATCCGAGTACTTGAATTCTTGCCCTTTCTTTAAGGAAAAAGAAAAGAAGAGCCTTCAGCTGACAGGCTTCCACATCAATACACAAAATAAAGATGTGAACTCTTAAAGGAGCTCTTTTTCTAACAAAGGGCAATTATTCAAAGCCTTCTGTGTTCTGTGTTGCAACATCAAAATTTTCCTGGCAGGAAAAAAATCCCCACAACCCAAGATGACAAAAAAAAAAAAAAACACAACTCTTTCAAGGTTGCAAAATCCAAGCTATTAAGGGAGGGAAAATACTGTATACACAAAGAATTAAAAAGAATGAAAGTATAAACTTAATTTATTTCAATGACACTACCCAAAGTTTAAAAAAAAAAACAAAAAAAAAAGAAAGAAAAAGCTGCAAAGCAACCATTCTGCCTGCAAGTCTCAAGTGACCTTTGATCTCCCTCTGGCCTCCTGGCTGAATTGTTCCCAAGCTTCCTGAAGAGAAAAGCAGACAGCCTGTCTTGAGATGACTAGCAGCAAAAACCCTCTGCAGAAAGAAATGCATGGGAGACACGGCTCTCCCCATGCTGGGCAGGGAATGAGAGCCCAGCAGGAGCCCACTTGCTGCTATTCCACAGAGATGCACCAGGACTGGACAAGCCCAGCTTGATGCAAGAACATCCAGGGGTTGAGATGGAGAACTGCGTGAAGGAGGAGAAATAAAACTGAGAAATAAAAAGGAAAACAAATGCTCAGTAGTAGGAATACAACTTACGGGCAGTGGGAGTTTCATCTCGATGATGCTGGTGGAAGGACAGAGGAGACCACAACCTCATTTTGCCCAGTACATGGGCACAATTCCTTCCTTCACTGGTATCAACGGGCTACTGACAGCTAAGGGGTTAGCCCAATTCATCACCATACCTAAGCCACGTGTTTGTGGTCATCTCTTCCTCTCCTCTTCACCACCATTTTTTAAAATCTGTGTTTGGTTTATGAGCTACGAGGAATCTTGAACCACGAGGGAAATTTTGCTGTACTGAGATACTCCACTTTCGGTTTCACACCCAGATTAATAATTCCAGACTGGCACTTTACAGCCACGTCAAAAGAAACCTCTGCTAATTGCCAAGTTAGCCTGCATGCAGAAAGAAGCGTACAAAATTAATGATAGCAACTCGATTGGAGCAACAGTTAATCAAAGCAGATTAACCCTGGTCCCCACTTAATTTTAACCTGATGTGTCTACACAGCACCTGCGTGTGAATGCATTTAATCAAGCACATCACTGCGCTGATTTCAGCATGAACAGCAGGGAGTAAATGAAGATAACACATGCAGAGAAAATTGGAGGCTGATCTGAAAGCCTCATTGGGGAGGCAGCAACCTAAAAACAGGGGCTAGCCACAAACTGCCTGTGCATCCCTTATCTAAGTTAACTGCCCTCTTCTATTCCATGACACTTGTCCTCCAAACACTGGATCTCAGAAAACTGGCATAAGGCCACCAATAAAGTATTTTGGCACTCAGCACCCAAGGTACTGTTGGACTTGAACACATCAAGTATACATCACACAGTCAACATCACACAGTCATTGACTCTTCTTTAATAAGAACATATATACAGAGACCTGCCCATGCCAGAGAGCAAACACGTAAAAGAAGAGTTTGGACTCAGGCTTGTCTCCAAGGTCTAAGATCTGAAATAAAAACATTTAGGTCTACTTTCAGTGAGAGATTTTGGCAAAGGGAAAAGAAAAAAAAAAAAACAGTCAAGCACTTCATCACACTGCCAGTTAGTGCTATCAAATAAATGTGGGTGGAGGTCTTCATGGAGGGAAGCCAAATGCTTTATGCAAGCTGGCTAGCACAAGTGGTTTTTTTTCTAAACATAATGCTGGTGCAGATATTACATGCTAGAGATACTTTGTACAGAACTGCTCAGGCAACAGCCTGGAAGAGGGTGGGCTTTATTTTTATTAAGTTGTTGGGTGCCAACATATATTTTATTTTTAAACTATTTCTGCGCACTTAAACTTATGAAGCCCCTCACACAGTTGGTAGTCTCAACTTCTAAAACTAGTTCCTATTTTGGAGGTAGGCAGGGTGAGGCAAACAGGCTTTTGTTTATTCCCTTCCTCCCCCCACCAACAAGCACTGGGAAAAAAAAAGCTGCCCCACTCAGCTTGTAAAGAATTTAGCCATAAAAGACAACTGGAAGTCCAGAATTTATCATGATGCATCTCTACCCTTCCTATCACGTTTGTCCCTAATTTCACGCCTTAAGTGATTCATGCAACCATGTGTTACCACAACAAGAGCAGCTGTTCAAGTATATGGCAATCTCTGAGAATGTCCTAGATCCAAAAAGCCCATGACACAAAGCTGTGGCATAAGACGTGATAGTCTTTATGCCCCATTTCTACTGCAAAGATGGTAAAGGCTCACGTGTTTCCATACAAGAATACTGCCTTTCTTCTAAAATTCTGATTGTTCAAACACCTCAAGAGGTAGGAAAGAGAGAGAAGCTGCAGCTTCACCTCCGTGAGCGCAAGAATTCTGAAATTCAGGGATTCCCTGCATGCCATCAAAAGCCACAGATATTTCGGTTCAGCCCAAGTACAGCCACTCAACTTCATATGAGCAAATAAAAAAGGCTTTTACATGAAAACAAATGGTTAAGTTCCTACTTGTTGAAAAACCACCTATTTCCCCATGTCAGATTTTGATTTTCTTTTTGAATAAAGAACAGTAATCAAGTGTTCAGTGAAGGATGCTTTTTCTTCCAAATAATTTACAAAAAAACCAGACTGTTTCAGACAACATCAATGTGCACAACAGCTGATACTATTATATCAGAACATGGCAAATACCAGCAAAGATAAAGGTTGCTCATTTTAGAGGGTTGGACTATGGACTAACAAGCAATATACAGGGGAGAATGAATTTCATTTACAACAGGATCTTTAAATACCAGTGTTACATCAAAAAAAAGTTAAGACACAAAGTTACACAGGTACATTATGGGACAGTTAACTGAAAGCAAGTATCTCTGATACAGGTGACACCATGACAAAAGTTGGCAAGATTACAGTATTCCTAAAAATACTGAGTTAAAAAAAAAAAGCCTTAAGACCTTGGGGGCCATCTGTACTCACTAAAATGCATCTGATATTTCCTTAGAGTACAACTAAGACCTCAGTCAGACCAAGCTTATGGCCTTCACGGTAAATCCTGAAACCCTCCATGTTCCATCACTGATACCAACTTCCAGTTTTTTGACCCTGCACACCAATTTTGCAAACGCTGAGACACCAGAGATCTTGAATGCTTTCATGACAAGAGGGTGGAGGTAGGAGCTTACTGCAAGTCAGACTGAATTTAGTTCAGTTATGTCACTGGCCATATACATGAGCTTGGAAAACTAATGTACGAAATATTTGCTTGCTTTATGTACAACTTAATCATCACATTAAACCAAACAAAACCTGTAGCATTAAGATTTGCCTTAGAGCTCTGGTCAGTCTGTCTCTTGCACCACAAACTGAAAAGTTGCAGTTTTAGGTAATACTGGGCTTCTTCCTCACCTGCAAAATCAAGTATTTTGTTTTGTCTTTTTCCCACCCTTTTTCTTCAGAGAACTAAAAAATCTTGGTTACATCAGCTCTCCTATCTGCTACCCAACGTGTATTTAAATAAAACAGGTAACTAGATATGAAAATGTCATGCCTGAATGATGGGAATTGAGCGGTGCTACAATTCTTCACTGTCAACAGATGACAGTTTTGATTAAGTGTTCCTTCTGGTTATAACCCTCATTCAGCTACCCTCTTACTGGTATTTCCCAGGGGACGAGCCTAACCACAATGAAACATCAATATCACTGTGGTATAATTCTGCTACCAGGGATGCCTACCCCAAATGCCGTTTGCAGCATGGTATAACCATGCACAGACACCTTACAGCTCCATGTTGTAGAGTTCACAGTTGGCAGAACTATCGGGAGGTTGTCTTTGAGAGGCATAGCCAGCTACAGCACATCCTCATGCAAACAGCAGAGTAGACACTATGTTAACAGGAAAGGGGGGAGTTTCTCAGCAGACAGGTGCAGCAGTTCAGCATTACTCAAGAGGAAACAGATTTAACAAGAAGTGATATGCTACTTTTCTTCTTCCTAGTGCTGTTGAAGCATAGCATCCTCCTTAAAGACTGTGTAGGCCAACTACACTAGGAAATTGCCACAGTGGCTCACAGCCTGTCCACACAACCCTATTAAACACTCCTTGCTAAATGCAGAGGATTGAAATAGGCACCCCTTTGTCATTTTGAAGGCTGACAATATACCACAAATCCAAGTAGCCTGAAAACCACCATACAAGATGATCTACACACACGCAAGAAACATGCAAGGTTTTCATGCTCTTCAAAAAACGTTTTTGCACACAACTGGAACCAGAAGCTTTGCTGAAGGTCAGTTGCTGCTGCTCACAGGACAGCTGACAATAAGGTTCCTGGCAGCCCACAGCATGGGAGGGACACAAAAGTACAATATGCTGTGGAAGACACTGAGGTCTACCTGTGCCCATATTCGGCTAGAATGGAAAGGGAGCTGTGAGAGTGGCTTGCTCACCATCAAGGATTGCCCACTGGCCATCTATTTCTGTGTGCTTCAGGTAGGAGTCTTCAATAGTTGGGTCGTAGTCTGGCACAAAAATCTTCTGGAAAAATTGAATGGTGAGAGCGCTCTTCCCCACGCCACCATCTCCAACCACCACCAGCTTGTACGTGGGGAGGTTTTCGCTGGGAACGGCACTTGTAGCCATGCTTCCAGTGTGCTAAACCTGCAGGAGAAAGAGACCACCTCTGATCACTCATTAGCAACAAAGAGTGAAGCATGCACAACGCAACTTCTACCTGGTACCTGCAAAGTGAGGATGAACTCCACAGCAGGGCACCAGCGGGTTTCCTCAGCATTATCCCCTCCATACCTGAATTCGAAGTCCTTTTGGCCCTGAGTAGGGCACCTGCCCTCCCCAACAGCTCTGTCGTACCCCAGACATGCAGACAGCCCCACTGCTGTGGCTCGTTTACTCCTACTCCTGTCTAAAGGGATGACTAATTGCCACCAAACGCCTGTGTGCAAGTTTTATCATCTGAGTACCTTTCATATAGGGCCCAGGCCCACACAGCTGTGCCAAAATCACCCTGGGTCAATGCAACTGTCAAGTTCCAGATAATTTCCAGTTGCCAGTGACCGAATCCCACTGAAAAGCTAGGGCTGTGCTGTTCTTCACTGCTTAACCCATGGCACAGCAGCCACCAGCCAGAGCTCACAGAGTTGTGGTGGTAAAGGAGGCCAGGGTTAGAGGCCTGGCCCCACTGACAGAAAAAACACACTTAGCTGCTCTCTTCTCTCTCAGCCTCAAGTCTGAGAAATAAAAACAAGAAACACACACAGAGGGCAGCAGGCCAGGAGCTACAGGTGTTTTTTGTTTTGCTCTTTTTAAAAAAACTGCCCTGGCAGGAAGGCTGGTTTTGTGGCTATGACACAGCCATGGGAGTCAGGAGATCAGCTTCCCCTGCTGTGCAGCCGCAGCGCTCCTGTCCCCTGGGGCGACCGCAGAGGAACTGATTCTTAAAGACAGAAGGCAAATTCACTGGGTGCAACTGGACAACAGCACACGTGTGCACAACTATGTGGAGAAAGGAGAAGAGGCAGCCACCTGCTGCACTGCCTGCTGTAACACTCGTACAGCACGGCAGCCGCTTTGGATGAGGCGTCTGCAAGATGAAGCCAACCACCGGCACCTGCTCCGATCCATTTGGCCTTGCTTTGTCACCCTTGGCTTTGCGCTGCTGGCTCTCACATGGGTCAGGGATGACTGGGGGGGGGGTGGACAAGGACTATTTCAGACACCCAGCCCTCGTGACACGGCGTGCCTGAACATAGCAGCATCAGGCTCCAAAACTCAGCCTCTCTGGGTGTGCTGCGAAAGCAAGTGCTTGCTGAGAGCGAGCTGCCCAGGCCCTGGCCCTCACTGCTCTTTGAAGGACTGTGCAACTCATTAACATGTTAAACTGGATAATGGAGAAAAAATAACCATCAGAATTGGCTGTGCTGGACGGAGTGCTTCACACCCCCATAAACTGTCAGTGGGGATACAAATCAGGATGCTAAGCCTCCAAAAGCTTGTGTCTCAATAACTGCAGGGGGTTTTCTGAATTAAGAAGAGCACTGCCCAGCTTTTTCATTCTGAGAGCACTGAGCGGTGCCGAAGCACTCGTTGCTGCAGGCTGGCCTGGCTCATGCTCAGGAGTTGAGACTGCACGGTACAAGCTGAGCCACCAACCAGTAATGTTTTATTTCAGCCTATAGTGTAGGAAAAGAAACTTCTAGAAGTCCTTTCAATTTGATATTTTTCAAACAAAACACTGATTCTTCATTTCCAAAGAGGGTCAAAAGCCAACTTGGACCATTTTTCAAACAGATAAGAACATAATCCCCAAATGGTTCGATTTCACACTGAAAAAGGTATCTAACCTTCAAGTTTAGTTTTTGGTTTCTCTAGTCCTGTTCTCCCAAAGCACTATTTCAGTTTAATCCAAGTTATTGAACAGTAAAGGCACTTTTCATCTAGAGTGCTTGGGGGTCCCCATATTCCTTATTGTATACTGGACACACTACCCTTTAAAAAAGGGCTTTTCACAGACATTTCATAGCTCTGCTAGCGAGCTTTTCCCTCCATTACATATTCAACTTCACGTGCATGTGGACAATCACAGGAAAGGAGGCAAAATAAAAACAGTTGTGAACATTCAAGTTTGAGGTTTGTTTTTTTTTTTTTTTTTAACTTATGGGAAAGAGATTCTCAGGCCTGCGAAGCCTGTGAAATTCAAGCTGTAGTCTAAGATATATCCCCAAAAACATAACAGCATCAGCAGGCAACCCTGAAGCATGCAGTGATACCACTGTTCAAATCATAGCAGTGTCCAAACACAATGAAACATCAATGATTCACTGTGCTGTACACGTATGCATTTTTTGTCCACAAAGTAGACATGAGAGCAAGGTTTCTTTGCTATTTCTTGCCTCTGACTACCACACTATAATCCAACTATTGCCAGCAGGACACAGTTCTGGGAGTTGCATTACCAACTACAGTCACAGCTCAGTGCCAAAAGAGAAGAACCCCTCCATTTCTTAAGTGAGGGAAAATTCCCTCCTCCTTCCTCCCCAGCACCATGTTATGTATGATAGGTACCTCTTATGCTTGGGTGGCTTCTGCAAATACAAGAATAACTTGCCATACGCATAAGCCGTATGTTGTGCAAGTAGAATGCCTTGACCTCTAATTAAGGTCAGGTACTGGACATTTCTCCTTGAATCAAATGCGTAGGAACCATCTTAGTTTCTCCTCTAAAAAGAAACCCTGTCAGAGGGGCAAAGAGGGTTATCACAGAGGTGAGACTGCTGAGGCTAGAAGGAAGTACAAAGACCTCTTGTCCAAGTTGAGACAAGCCAACATTTTCAGAGCAAGAAGAAACATGACGAAGTCAGCTTGTTTCTAAACTATCTTTGGAAAAATTCTTGAGAATAGAATTTCTGCCATGAGCAACAGCAGCTGGACAGGGAGAAGGACATCACGCACCAGCTGAGCCCTCACCCACTCTAATTTCAGCTCCTCAACGTACTCTTCAGTGAAAGTTTCTTACCCCTGTTTTAGAAAGAGCAAATGATTTTTCTCATGTTTACAAGATCACACCACCAACAAGCAGTATGCTTGGCTGCGTATTTGCAGGAACCTACGAATTTCAAATAGGTCTCTCATTTTGGCTTGGAAGACTAAGCTTTCTTTTAGCATCATCCTGCTAGGGTCAGACAATCCTTAGGACTGAGACCTTGTCTAATAACTGTCCATCCCCTTCCCCCTCACATTTTACAACAATGTTTTTGCTTTGCCTGTGGCCAAGACTTCACCCCTTCTTTATTTACACTGGAGTGCCTAGGAGTCAGTCACCCTGCGCGTCTCCGGATGGGCTGTATGAAAGACCAATTGTTACTCACATGGCAGAGGACAGGCCACAGATGTGAAAACCATACTCGGTTTGTGCACAATTTTGACCTCATCACAAAACCACAAGCAGTAGCTCAGCAGACAAGCATTACTTTTCCACTGACATTCAGTACCAGCCCCTTTAACTCCCTCCGAAGAAGCCTTGAGCTTATCTTGCATGAAACACTTCCCAAAGTACCATGATAATATTTAGTCCGCTGTAGCCCCAGTGTTGGACTCTGACCAACACTCAAAGGGGTCAAATCAGGGCATTTGCTTCCAGTTGTTTCCAAAGTTTTGTTATACTGCATGTCTAAGTTACCTGACTGAGTAGAAGGTAGCCTGTGGAGAATAAGCAAGAATTGAACTAGAAAAATAAAATCAGACACTGCAAACTAGTTTGTCGAGCACAAAAGACACATTTTAGGTGATGTCAGCATAAACAGACAAAAACTTCTATCGTAATGTCAAAAGGCAGCAAGAGTGAATGTTTCCACATAGCTGTTTCTACTGCATCAGCATCCAGTAGCGCAGCAGGGCCCCATCACACGCTGCCCAGACATGCCATCCTCAGCGCACTGCTGAAGGTCCCCTGAGGTGATGACAGCCACCGAACTGCCCTAATCCCTCAAGTATTTGCTATGGAGTGTCCTCATACACTCTGAATCCAAAATACACACTCATGTCCAAAGCCAGCCAGTCACATGTTTCACCAGACACCAGCAATGCTCACGAAAATACTCTTCTTTCTACTGAGATAACATGTACCATGCTCCTAAGTACGTAATGCAATAAGGACATAGAAGTCCCATGCTCATAAGTACATACAAGTACATAATGCAAAACCGCCAAAATCCAAGTACTTCCACCCCTCTGCACCTCCATCTGCCCTGAAAAAAATCAAAGCAAGAAGACAGCTCACGCCTTGACGAGATTATAATCTCAGCCATCCAATAAATCAAACCTTGAAAACAACGTATGTCATGTTAATGCTCCTGGAAAGCGTTAAACACTCAAAGGTACACAGAGCTTCATGCTGGCTGGTTACATGGCTACAGGCAAGTGTACAAGGCTTGGGCTGATTTTCATGCATTTTTGGCAGGAGTACTGACACAGTCCTCCTCAGAAGGGAGCAAGGATAAACGCGTTTGCTATAGATCTGATTGAGAAAAATGAAGCGCAGACGTTTTTATCTATTGTCTGAATACAAAGCAGCATGTGGTAATACACTAATAAGCTCTGATGATAATCATCTTACAATTTCTACAGTTGTTTATTTTAAAGGAGCCAAGAGAACGATCCATACCCCACGCAGACAAACGCTGGCAGGGCTCTGTGCAAGTCACTGGAAGGAGGCCGATTTACATGGCTGCCCTCACACGCATCAGCAAGATCCATGTCCTGACAGCACGAGCCCATAACGCTGAGGGAGTTGGAAACGTGGCCACTGCTGGGGTGGATGGCAAGGAGAAGGAGAAATGGTGACCCCAGAGTGCCACTGAGGTTGATGGTGCTCTCCTTTGCAGGAAGGATTTCTTGTCAGGAACAGAGGCAGAGTGAATGGTGTAAAACCCCATTTACCTGTCTGGATGTCTTGGAGCAGCCGAGGGATACGTGAACACTGATAACAGAAATTCAGCATAGCTTGTGCAGCTGGGCCACCCAGCCCCACTGGGTCACCAGCTCATGGATGCAGCACACCTAACCCCTATCCCCATGGGGAGACTTGCCCCGAATGCAAGCGGGGCAGATCTCAGCTTGTGTAAATCATCATGATTTCCCACTCATTGGAGCAGAGGTGTGGCCACGTACCACAGTAAAATCTACCCCAGATGTTTGACAGTCAATGTGCAAGCACTCCTGTCCCTGGCTCCAGCTCTGCTCTCCCAGAGGCAGAGCTCCTGGGGCAAAGCCGTGACACCAGGTCAACGAGCTCAGAATCAGGCCCTGGCTTTGCAGCGGAGGTTGGTGCAATTAAAGACATCAGCTCCCTGACAGAGAAGCCCAGCATGACAGTGATTTACGGTCTCCACGGCAACACGCGACAAATTACTTAATTCTGTTATGAAACCTCAAGAAAGCTGCAACAGGGGCTGTGTGGGAACGGCCAGCTCCCTCCTCCTCGCTGCAGCTCCCCCAGAACAATTTCAGGGGGCTTGGTGCTGCTATAGCAATAGGCTGAGATTTCACTTATGTGTATATATTTGCTGACCAATGCAACCAGCCCGTGGCCAAAAGAATTTGTCACTGGTTTGCTTTGGTCCATGGGTAACTTTTCACATAGGCCCTGCCAGAGCTCTGCGTACCTGAAGACACCAACCTCACCTGGGGCCGAGGAAGGCTATCAGCCGCTGATGAAGCCAACTACTCCTACGGTTGCAATTAATAACTCTTCCTCTAGCCACAGCTAACTTGCTTACACCCTTTTACCCAGTCAATTTGCAAGCAGTAGCAGCTCCACGGAATGCCTCCAGGGGTGAAACTCTGCAAGATCTGAACACTTCCCTCTCTGTTCCTCTCTCAGGCTGCAGCCGCACAGCCACCATGACACACCCAGAGACGCTAGCCAGGTACCAAAATAGTTCAGCTTTGCATTCTGGATGCAATCCCCTGGACTGGAAGCTACTGAGAACCCTTGAAACATGGGACGTGCCCTTTTTGGAGGTAGCTGTCTCCCTAGAGTCACGCTGATCAGGACCGAGTGAGTTTTAGGAAACTCTCCCTCAAATTGGCATTAAACCAAACCTTCAAGAGCCAAAGGAGTTTCAGGTGTACGAACAACCACCACCAATCATTATTAAATGAAGATGCGTAACTCCTAGCCAGGTTTCCTCCAGCCTTATAGATTTCCTGCCCAGTCAATGCCTCCAAAAGGATAAGTCTTCAGTGGGAAGTTACTACAGAACAGACCAACTGTGTGGGAAGCCAAAGCCTGACAACCCTTTAGCATCAAGTTGCTCAAAGGGCAAGTGAAATTTCAACTCTTGGAGGTTTTCTAAGAAGGATCATGCCAGGTAAGAGCGCTCTCAACTCCTATCAGCTTCCAGGAGATCGGATGGAGCCCAGCACCTGGCGAGACCTGCACAGGAAACTACAGGCATTTCCTTTTGGATCAGTGACCAAAGCATTATCAGATTGCTATTAAAGAAGAGGGTGAAAAAAAAAGTCATAAACCAACTGTTGTTTAAAAATAAAATCCTCAACCCACCCAGTCACGTCATGGGTTGAATTTTGATTTGGGGGATGTAGCTGCAGCCCTGCAAGTGGCCTCCTGAATTCTCCTCCAGTGCAAAAACGATGTTGTACCCCGAGGGCTGCACTCCCTGAACTCCTCGCTGGCTTTCCCTGCCAGCTAGACCTTTTCTCTTTTTCAACCCAAGATCGCATCACCTCCCCCACTGCACAGATGCTGCTCAGATTTACTGTAAGAGAAAGAAAACTCACCGGGGGAGTAATGAAGCACTTGAGATTCACACAAAAGGCAGCTAAAGGCAGTAGCTGTCTGATGAATACTTGGTAGTTATTTCAGGAAACATGGAATTATAGCCTGAACAAATAATAATAATAAAAAGCCACGTCACTGGAAATTGCTTGGGTCGTAGGCGGCCCCCTCTGTTCCCCCCCCCTCCAGAAATTCTTGAGCAATAAGAAGGAGCCCTTGCAGTAATGCTGAGCTCTGACAAATGGCAGCAGCTTTCCCTTGGCCAGGCCGGGCTCAGGGCTCACTCGTATTTACCTTTAAGCATGTGCTTGTTGCTGTTCTGTATGCAAATGCCGCACGACACACAGTCACATTGATGAATGTCATCCAAAACAGCTCCCTTCCCTCCCCCAGCTCCTCCTCCACCTCCCACAACAACTCCATTAACCTTCAGCATGTTCCTCTTGGTGATTTAGTGCCCTTTTCAAAGCACGTAAGAAGATTCCTGTCACTCTGACAAGTCAGCAGTCAGATGAAGAGGCCAGATTCATATTCCAAATAAATAAGACCACGAGTCAGATTTAGGTCAACTCTACAGTTGCACCACTGCCGCCACCAGTTCTGTAGGAGAATCCAGATACGTGATGTGCGAGCCATTCCCGTTTCTCTCAGACCAGGATTAACACTATACGGTTTCCAGTCTAGGGGTGTCCAGCTGAGGCTGTTCCAACCCTTTGGCTAAGACATGAAATGAGAGCATCCCTGCCCATCAGGCTGGGGCCTGACGAAGCGGATGGCTCAGCTGCTTTTACTTCCATCACTTCTCGGGTATTTAAACCCAATATCCCTTTCCTTACTCTTATTTCCAAAGCTCTCAGGAGACATCAAGGGATGACAGATTCCTGTACTACTCTTGAAAATTCTTTGCTAGTGAGGCCAGGAATGCCTCTCCTATGTTATCATGGAAACGATGAAGCTGACCTAAACATACTGTAGCAAAAAGAATCAGATAGCCAAGATGTTACCCTGCCCTGCCCAGCTAGAGATAACACAAAAGAACAAATTTGCAGTGGAGGAAGCGGCTTCAAATTCCAATAGCTGCCCTTCCTGCTAGCACAATCCCTGGAAATGGGCAGCTTCCCTCTTACACATCCCAGCCTGCTGACACACCAATAAAAAGACCCCAAATCCACTGCCCTGGGTGGTTTCACTGCTCTTGCTGTACTGCTCAGTGAGGTTTCCCAAGCAATAGCCCGTGCAGCACGGCAGCTCTTGGTTTCTCTGCTGCCCACACGCGGCTTGCAGTGAACCAGGTGATGCAGCCAGAGGTGCGCGACCCGGGCAGGCGGAAACAGCTCTGGTGCCAAAAATTCATACATCAGGACGAGAGCTGTGTAGGGATCCTGAGCAGTGCCAGAAACTGCCCAGCATGGACAGTCCTCGCTGCTCCACCCTGCCTTCCTCACCACGGTTCTGCAGCCCTCTGCCAAAACAAGGGGTGCTTGACGGTAACCTCACCGTGCCGTGCACCGAGCCCCAGCCAGCTCCGTCACAGCCTGTCACAGGGCAGGCATGGCTAGGCCAACACACAGGCTTTACAGCACCTATGGTTGTTTCAGATGTGGTTTGTGGAGGCCGTCTTACTCCAGTCACCCTTCTGCAACTTGATCAATGCATCTGGCTCCAAGTCTGTCTTCCAGTCACGCTCAGTTAGGTATTTAATGCTTTATTCGTCTCTGGTGTTGCTACTGGATGTCTTTCAGGAGGTAACTGGTTTTAAAAAGACTCCCTTCCCTCCTGGAAAACAACCTTTGCATCTCTTCAGACAGCTGTTAAGAGCTGAAGGCTATGAAAGTCCCTGGGTAATGACATTTCCACGTGGGGATGGGTGGATCCTGCAAAGTCCCCGGCTGATGCTGCCAGCCTTTTGGGCGAGATGGAGGAAAGTGAGAAGAGTGGGGAACTCAAGACTATTTCCAAGACTTGTACTCACCTCAAGTCTTCTCCAAAACTTAACTAATAACTACGTCCTTTCTAGACAAAAAAGACTGTTGTTGTCTGTATCCTGTGGAAAAAACAGGTATGCACAGACAGATGGCCTGTCCTCCCTCTGCATCCCAGTGCTCCTCAGAACTAGCCGTGAGCTACAGAGCAGTGCAGATTTGGCTGCACCACTTCTATAACACAGGGCAGGCTGTGTAGGGCTCCATCAATTGTCTCAAGCTCCTGGATTGAGGATGGTCCTCCTGGTTCCCCACAGCTCATTTAACACTCATTTATAGGTAGAGAAGAGCACAGCATGCGTTAGTCTGTGATGCGGGAGGCTGAGAAGGGCTTTGTCAACACAGACTTCAGAAGATGAAGGAGCAGCCACCTCCTATCACCTCGCAGGTTTATACAAATAGGCAGTTGGCAGATTTAAGACATATTTTAATGACTATAGATCCCAGAACTACATGCAAGGCTATTTGCTAGGCATTTCCCAGGTCTGTGTCATTACTCTGCCACTCAAAAACTTTGGGATCTCATCTCTGGACCATAACCCATTACAATATTTGTTTTCCAGGCCCATTATAATGTGCACCCAGAGCAGGTGCCTCTTATTTACGTACAATATGCTTAGGAGGCAACTCCGTACTTCACAAATCCAACGGGCTTGTTTGGAGGGGTGCGGGCTGAGCTTGGGACTGGCCTCCCATGCTGTGGGTGCAAACGTAGGGATGCACGGCAGCAGCACCGTCAGCCCTTTGGAAAAGAAATGCCGTGGTCCCAGCCTGTGCTGCTCAGTGTCTGCACTTTGCTGTTGGGTGTTCAAGTTTCTTTTCAAGTATCATTGAGTGGACAATTCCACATGTTGGAGAGCAGTAGCCAAAAACCAACATAGCTTTGAGAACACCCTACGGGGCAGCTGACCCAACTTCAGACTCCTGTGGGCCACCCCCAGTTCCAGCAAAGACCTGTGTCAGGGCACATTAAGCCTGTTCCTTCTATGCTCAGCCTGAAGTCTCTGCCTCGAGTTTTAAGTTATTCAATTTGCTACAGTGTGGGAGGGTTTATATGTACATTCATTAACACTTCCATTATGCCCCGTGGTTTGGCAGGTGGTGCTGCATTATGGATTTAAACTGTGCCAGCAAGCAAGTCTACAGCACTTCACTGGATTAGCACGCTATGGAAAATTGTACCTCAAAAGTGTTCTGTACTCTCTTGAAGCACCTCAGATGAGCAAGGCAACAGCAGGGCTCCACCACCACCTCTGCGCAATCACATCAGAAACTCACTTGCAACTTAAGGAAAAGATAACTCTGCTCAAAAATCAATTGCCACTTGGATATGAAAATAATAAAACCAAAAAGCAAGAGCAGAATCTCTCCCCAGTTAAAGGAAAAGGGAGAGACGCACCCTCTGCTGCCATCGCCACAAAGCATCTTTCACACACAAACAATAACATCCTTTGCTTCTGCACTACAAACGGGTTTGGGTTCTAGCACTTGCATCAAGGAAACACAGCACACGTGGTCAGGCCCCTTTCAGAAGTCTGCCTCCAGGGTACTCAGCCCTGCCCGTGCTCCACGCCAAAGATGATGTCTTCTGTCTAGTCAGAAATAGCAGATTTCCAGAAACTTCAGTCAGACCCCTGATGGGGCCGCTGTCCTGGAGCGATGAGATGTGCAGGGCTACACTCCCTCCCCACAGGGACCCAGAGAGCAAATACACCATTCGGTGTTGACAAAGGGGAGGATAAGGACCTGAGATGGGACAAGAGGATAAAACTGATACAGTCACATTTCTCATCATTTACCGGGATTGGACACACTCATTTTTCTTTAAATGAAAGTGGCACTACGTGCAGCTCTATGTGCAACATCCAGAGCACTAACTCCCACAAGCATAGAGGATTTCTGCTTTACCCATGCAATGGGAAGAGTCATTTCATGAGCAAAACCATGAACAAACCCGAACAAAGCAAAGTAACTAGACAAAGTTTGAGTCTAGACACAAGGTAAAGTCTCACGTGCCATTCCTGTGCCTGCATAGCGGTACTATTTGTAAACACCAAGACAAGAGATTGACAGCCTTAGTCTTGGCAACTCAAGCACAGCTCTTGCGCACCACATTTTAAATACCAAGCTCAAAGAAAGAGCAAGTAATTGGGATTTGGCTCTTCCTTGAAGGGCTGGATTCTCCCTAGGGGACATTCACTCCACAAAGGGGTCTTTTTCATATGCTCCACTACATTCAAGGACACTGGAGAGAGGAAAAAAAAAAAAACTCGATCAGAAAGATAACCGTAGATATCCTTATGTCTTATCTTGACCTTGTGAGCTATAACATAACATGAGATGGGTTACCCTGACGGTGCCTTGACATGTTCCTGCATATAAAATTATCTCTACACAGAAGCACAGATAGAGACAGCATGGATCACAGCCACTTGGAGGGGAAAAAAAAAGCCCCAAAGCATTAAGGGCTGGTAAGGGACAAGATTACTTTCATCCTGCCACAGCATGTTTCAATTTAACCACTGCATCTCTCAGCACTTTTGGTTCGTATCCTTTTACCACACAGAGACACAAGCTTGGTACACACCCAGCCTTAGGAAGGGGAAACGATATTTTGGGTCATCAGCTCCACCCACCCCAATCGACAGAGCTTTCGAAGAGCATGGGTCTGACACAGGACCGAGGGCACACCAGTCCGGGGTCAGGACAGCCTGCGGGGCACGAGGTCAGGGGCATTTAGGGAGCTTACTGGGGCCATGAGGTTTTGTTAGCAAGCCCGCCCTGCCGCTGCAAGCAGGGGCACCCTGTGCAGGGCCGCCTGCCGCTGTCCCCACACCACCTCAGCCATTTCCGCACCTGCCAGCCCAGCTCCTCCTTCCTCCACCCACCGCCTGCCTTTAGAAGCCCTTCACCACTTTGGCTTAGCCTGGCCCCTTCCCACCTCTCAGCTAGATCTGTCTGCCTCTTTACAAGCCTTCCCAAGCCCACACAAACTGTAACTACTGTTATTTTCCCTCCTTTTTTTTTTTTTTCCCCTCCACCACCGGAAATGGATGAGGCAATCTGACCTCCACACCAGAGAATTGCTCCCAGCGCTTTGTGCAGCGAAAGGATTTCTTCTGACACAGCACAAAACCAAACAGACGCTTCAACACAGCGTACACCCAAAAACACAGCTTTTCTCCGCTGCTTCGCCAGCCCAGCATTGATTCCCATATTCTTGCGAGGCTGGTATGTAAACAACAGGGAGTGACTCGCTGTGCTCAGGAGGCCTTGAAAAAAGAGTTGTATTTCTCTGCCCGCCTGGACCCAGTAAGTCGTCCTCCTGAGGTTCAGACAGTTTGAGGTCCCCAGTTTAAAAATCCAAGGAATGAAAACGTCTTGCTGGAGATCTTTACTAACACAGAAGTGGATTGAAACTTCTGTTATTTAATTATTCAAATCCCAGTTGCTTAATTAGACAGACCTGCAAAAAGAATAAGAAATAACATATTCCCTTACACAGTCTTTCACGTTCATCAGTGAAGTTTGCTATGTCCCACATATATTCAGTGCAAGTCAACTTTTGAAAATGGTCTTAATACTCCATAGGTAAATCTCGTAACAAAATACTCACAGAAGAGAGGCGATGCAGCATCCTATCAGCATCTCGGTGCCACACTAAGCCATTTTGCAGATCATGTGGAGGAAACGATGCTCAGCAGAACATTTTACCAGAGCATTACAGATCTTTTCAGACTGGATCAAACTCCAGAAAAGCAAGTGGTCCATTCAGCTCCTTATGCCTGCATTTGTGCCTGCTTGCAGATCGAATTTAAAAACATTCACAGCTTTTAAGCATGTGGAGAAGACAGAAGTCTCTCCCAGTATTCTGCCCTTGAGCTACGAAGTATTTTCTGAGGGAAGAGCTGTAAGTATTCATTCAAGTCCACCTCATCACTATGGCTCATCATCATCTTCAGACCTTTCACCTAGAGCTACAATCCTTCACCAGCTACCAGCAAGGTCTCTTCAGGTAGAAAAGAAGCACGGTGTGCAAAGGATGGGCTCAGGTGATACCTGACTTTTCTCCAAGGATGATTACATCTGATACAGACTTACAGTTAGAGAGGTACCTGTGAGATCATATGCTACTCTGAGAGCTAGGATGTCAACTGTTGATGTTGCATTGCTGTTTCACAAAAACAGTTTTCAACAGTTTGGGGTTTTCCAGAGCACTGGGGCATGTCTCCTCCTCCTCCTCTGAGGTTCACCGTAGATTCTTGCTCCCACCAGAAGCCAGCAGACATCAAACCAACCTCCAGTCTGCATATCAGCAGTGACCAACCCTGAACCAAAGGGATTCCTTCAGCGATTTTCCCCTTCCTGGTTTATCACTGGCTCTGACTGCCCTCAAGGACTCTTTCTGGGATTGAGCACTGGGCACTGAATAACTTTTCCCACAAGTCCCCCTTCACAGTAGGTGTCCCCCACCCAGCCAATCTTGCGCTTACACTGGGGGCACTAATAGTTCCATACCAGGTATTACACAAGACATCAGTTACATGTTTTCTGAAGATCACAATCTCTACCAAGTTACCAGCTGCCTATGCAGACTACTCATGAGTTATCTGGATACATTAAGTACAGATGACAGATCTGATAACAGTGCCTGGATGTGCCTAAAAGATTAAATTGTGTGCTTTTTCAATTTTATGTACTTTTTCTCATTTCATACCTTTTTTTGAGTCTGCATCACAACAACCGTTAAAGGAGCTTTTATCACAGGTTCACAACTTGCAGAAGAAAATTCTCTAAATGCTCTTTTGGTGTGACTGGATGCCTTGAGACACACTACAATGGATGCTTTAGTAGCCCTTGGAGTGGGGAGGCCAGTTCAAGAAAAACTGGATGGGGTTCCCACTGCACCAGCGTCCATCACCATCCTTTTAAATTGAGTTGGGTGGGTCTGCGTTCCAGCCACCATATATCACATTCACTATTGCTTCCAGCCGTGCAAATGACAGATCCCTACTCAAAAGCTGTTCAATCTTTCTTTCCACTGCAGGATGAGCAAGGATTTTTCCACAAACCAGAACCAGCCTTACACCATTACAGCCTTCTCTGTTTTCCAGCATAACCCTCAAAAACGTACCAAAGGAAACAAACATTTTGACACTGATATGACAGATTTTAAAAAAGCAAAACAAGAAGCCCACTAAATCCAAAAAGATTTCATTTTAATTGTTATTTTCTGCTCAGTTCTGCAACTCTTCCTCTCATAAAAGTAAGCAAACCAGACGAGCTGCAGAGCACCTTGTTGTTATCAAATCTGCATTTTCTAGGCACACCGTGCTGTCTGGGTTTGTTTATACTGTTTGGTGCAGCGAGTAACCCTCTTGTCTGTTCTTGGCCTACCCAGAAGAGAAGTCTCAGTCCCTGAGCCTCCTCTACCTGCAGCTGGAGCTGAGCCACACTGGCAGGCACACTCTTGGAAAGCTGAATTTAGTGGCAGTCTCAAACAGACCAGTATTTCATTAAGATTAAGAGGCTTTTTTTGTTGTTGCTGTTGTTAAAAAAGAAAGAACTCATGCACTTCATAATTAAATGTAAGCTAACTGAATTAGTGTCATGATATGCATGCATAAAGGAAAGCATCTGAGCCCTGGCACCCTTGTGCCCCCAGCAGGCTCTGAAAGGCGAGCAGCCTGTGCTGCAGCAGAACCCAGCCTTATTGCTTTGGCACTCCAGCTCTTGTAAAGGAGCAGGCAGTGGCCAAGACGTGCCCAGGGCTCTGCCTGCTCCCACTCAGGGTCCAGATTCCAGCTTGTGCCGTAGGCATGGCCTGAGACACACAGGGACATCCCACTGCTGACCACAACCATGACTTTCTAGCAGAGGAGCAGCAACCTCTGCTCAGCAGCTCCTGCCCCAGCCCTGCAACTCGCACCCAAGTCCAGGGAAGCTGACAGCACCGAGCGCTTCCAGGGTTTTCAAGGAGAGTACTTCACTGTAAGCAGCACTGGGTACGTGATAGGGGCCCAGAACAAGGCACTGCATGACTTACGGCTGACTTCATCAGGCTACAGCTTGATCCTTAAATCCTCTAGGTACTTCACAAGACTGTTACTCAACTCCTGCTGCCTTCAGCCTCACAAGTAGACGACAAATACTGAGCATCAGCATAGCTCTCCATGACTCATTTTTTTTCCTCTCCTTTTTAAATATAGCATCCTATAAACGTGGATGCATTCAGAGAAATAAAACTCATATTGTTACTGTTCACCACGCAACCAAAACAGAAGATTCCAGCTTTATATCAGCTTCCTTCCCCCCTACAAAACACTTCGGGGCTCCTCGCGAGGCCAAGATGGAGCGAAGGCAGACATCCTCTGCCCAGGAGCCCAGGGACACGGCACGGTGGCAGCAGGTGGGCAGAAGGCTTCAAAGCCAGCCCAGCCACTTCCATCAACTCTATCCAAAAGGGGACACCAGCAGAATTGGCCCTGAGCACAGGAAAAATGAATTTGTCCAGAGGAACAGAGTTTTGATAGCTGTGAGGCAGCTTGTGCCAGCATCAGAGAAGCTGGGCTCACTGAAGCAGCAGAGGTGACACCTCCAGCTAGGGGATGTTCCCCACTCCCCATCTTGCCCCAGACACACATCTTCTCCCTCCCTGCCTGCCCAGGCTTGACCTTTCCTCCTTAGAGGAGACAAATCCCACCTTGTCCAGCTGAGGAAACGTCCCAGACTGCCTCAGAAGCATCAAGGAAGAATCTAATGGGTAGAGTACGGACCAAAGCTTGGTGGTTTTCAGTGGAATTGAGACCCAGTCTCAACACCCTCCTGCCTGTCCTCCTGCGGACTTCTCTGTACGATCCTGTGTGCTGTGTTTAGCTTCAGCAAATGCTCCAGTTCCCCAGCTGTAGAAGTGCGATAAATAGCAGGTCTCTATCTCACAGAGATGTTGCAAAATAAACAGATTTTGCGTTACTAGTGTTCCAGGAATGCTTTAAAAACTGCACCACAAGTACCAAAAGTAATCCATCACTGCTGAAAAAGAAACCTAAGACTGAAAGCAAATTAAGTCTTAACAACGCAAACATAAATACTAGAGTACGGAAGACTGTTTTCTCAGTTTATCTGTTGCTCTGATAACCGTGTTTATCCTGGTGACTTGAACTGTTTTGATCGCATGCTGTTTGAATTCAGTGCACCAAGGAGCATCTGAAGAAATGCATGTTTTACTCTGTCTACAGCGATAGCCAAGATATCTGCCATCCTTCTAGCTGTCCTAAAGATGCAGCAGAAAATATATACCTTTATCCATCCTGCTGTCAGGTGACCGAACACACGAGAGAAGTCCAAGTTGCAAAAATGTAAGACTACCCATGAGAATCTATTTTCCTCAGTAATCTAATCCTTTCTTCAAGCTCCTTAGTTAATATCTGAAATAAGTAGAGTGGCAGAGCTGCCACACTTGTCCCAGAAACTGACATTTTTAAAGACATGATAACAGAAGCCCTTTCTTAAACTTTCAGGAGTATGTGTGGCTTAGAAAGCTGATTCCTATTTAAAATAATGACTAAGACTCTCAGGAATCCAACTCCCAAAGTCACACAGGTAGTTTTGAATATGTTACCCTTTTAGGGTAATTATGCTATCAAAGTTCCAGTCAAAAGCTGATGAGCGTTACTAATATATGCTGATGAGTGAGCTTGTATGTGAAAGACCTTCTTGCTTTATTTACACTCCAGTAAACCAGAAAGCAAACCAAGACTTATTTTAACATACTGGAGACTTGACTCCAGGACACAGCGAGATTAACCCACACCCAGGGAGCAGGTTTATGGCAAACTGGTTCTGAGCTGATGCAGTTTTTACTCTTTTTTTTTGCTGTAGATGACGGAAGCTTGCAGTAGTTGTCTAGCCTTCAGTGGCCTAACACCAGTCACTATATCAACCAGAAAGCTGGTCCAGCATGTCTGATCATTACTAGTTACCATTCGGATGTGAAATAGTCCCCAGCAAGTCCTCAGCGACGCTCATCTCTGGACCCTGAGCTAGGCAGATGCATTCAGGAGCTGGCTGGGAGACAGAGCAATAACCAAACATGGAGAGAACAGCTCAGCAAGCCAGTTGGGGGTATTCCCCCCATATTTGGGAAAACACATCAGTTTTCCCCTCCACAAAATGTCCACTTTTTTTTTCAACTTTTTTAAGCTTAGCAAGTTAATATAGGAACTGTTGTACATTCAAAAGATTAGCTTTTTATAAAATTATGTGGAATTTGGAGCCACAAAGAAGGGTTACAGTGGAGAAGGGTGAGGTGGTAAAGAAAGATAAAACCATTTCCACCACACCACATAACTTTATGTACTTGGTACAACATTCTTTCCAGAAGCAGACCTTCAGAAAAAAAAAAAAAAAACAGGCATGGCAACACAAGCAGTATGTTACCTGGGAGAAGGTGAAGGGGAGTCAGCACACTTTTCAAGTTGCTCTATAGTAGTTGTAGAAAAGAGTAAAAAAGTAGTTTGAGATTTCAATCTCAAGCCCATCAACAGCAAATTCTCAGAGACAGACACAAACAAGGAAGGTCAGTATTTAGCCAAAAATTAATGAGCAGCCTTATTTGTAAAAGCAATTCTGCTGGCCATTTCTGGCTGGAATATAAGCAGCAGAATGGAGAATTCAGTCCCAGAGTATCTCAGATACAGAGATGCCTTCTTTAGTATCTCAGCATTTGCTATATTTATGCTCCCAAAACATCCCACAAAGAACAAAACTACTGCATTAGAAAGAAGAAGAGTGGGTTCAATGAGAGGCAGATTCAGAGTTCCAGATATCCATCTATACGGGTAAGAGATCTCAGCCTACCTGCCCAAAGGCAGTCTGCGACAGAGAATGCATCTGGAGGCAGGCTTCCTATCTCTCCACCTAGCTCTGAACCAAGGGACTGCTCTCTGTGATGAAACCTGTACAGCATTAGCCGTCACTTACTGAAGAACTAGTGTCTGAAGCGGTAAAGCTGGTTGGAGGGTCAGCAGTAAGTACGACAACTACTTAAAAAAAAAAACACAACAAAAAACAACTGTTAGCTTTCCCCAGACCTACCCCCCCCTCTTCCCTCAATGATTACTTCAGTAGATGTATTTTTGTATAATTATTTCATCATCTAGGAGCAGGTGGCCAGTTTGCCATCTCTCTATGCAAGATTTCCATATGTATTACTCCTCCGCTGACATTTTCTCATACATACATGCATGGATCAGCAATTGCTCCGCTACATTTTCAAACAGAAAATAAAAGAGTCATAAATCTCAAAAAAAAAAAATCCAAGCCAAGAAATCCAGCCTCCTAAGCTACAGCTGCTCATTTCTCCCCTCTATTCAGAAAGAGCCAGTCGTGGTTTACTGCAGATGTCACTGAAGTTGATGGACTTGCTCTGGATTTACATTAGGAACACTCAGGATACGACCCACTGCACGGTTGGACTCTCACTTCCTTATGCAAAAAACTATATCCAGCGACATTCAAATAGAGCAAACAGCTGTACACTTCTCCCCACTATCTTCTATCAAGTCCCTTCTGTAGACAACAGGAAGATGCAACAACTCCACCAAGGAGTGGGCTAATGTTCCTCCCCTCTGCCAGTCCCACACTTGCTCTGTTTTCACTTGGACCAAATCCTCCCAGCCCCTTCTGCTTTACATTTTATTAAATTTGGATGTCTCACACACCAAGAATAATATCATTGATTTTCGAAAGGTCATTTTCAAGGCACATTTCCATATCTGTTAAGACCACTTCTCTTCCTCGGCCCTGTCTATGGCAGTATCTTGAAAGCCTGAAAATGAATTCCATATTTTCCATAATTCAATCTGTCCCCTCAGCCCTGATCTACTTATTTATGGCAGCGAGGCTTATGCAAATACCAGTCTCTTGTGCCTCTTTGTTCTTGCGGATCCATGTTACTAGCCAGAGCTGGAGTCCCCTCTGCGCTGAGGGCTGCACATTGCCACACTAAGGTGCAATCCCTCCCTCCTCCAGCCTACACAGGTAAGGGATGTAAAGGGAGGTGCAGTTGCACACAAGTTACAACACTGAGGCAAGGACAAGAGCAGCTCCCACACACAGTGGCAACACACCACACCACAGCCCCAGCACGGACACAGACTGAGCAAGACAGGAGTGAGGAGCCAACAGGAGTGACAGAATTGCAGAGCAAATAAACGAGCCAAAACCAAATAAGGACCAGTCCAGTTGAAGTCTATATTCTAAAGCTTTCATAGAGCAGACTAACTCATCCTAACAAATTGCCTGACCTGCACGCAACAGGTCAGCAGGGGAACGTGGCTTCGTAAGCAGGAGAGGTGCATAGAGACTCCTGGCGTGAATCCAACCATACAGAGAAATTACACACCCAAAGCGGGAGGATAAAAAAATAAAGGGCAGAAACAAAGTCAAACAGCTTTCCTCAAGGAGCCCTGCAAACTTAAGAGCAGAACAGAGCAGAGCTTGTGCTCTGATGGTCCCAACAGTGAAACACCCCCAGGCAGCCACCGACAGCACATGATGCAAGCTGAAGAGCCACGCAGGTCTAGGTACAGGACGCCATGCCAGTCCCCAGCTAAAGAAGAGCACTAAGGAACCACAGCACGATGGCAGCGATGATAATGGCTCATCATTTGTCCTATACTCACTTATCCTCACAGTGCCCTCATGTACTGCTTTGCCAATGACAACATGAGCTTAGGTACAGGGCTGCTCCTCCTCCTCCTGCTGCTGCTGCTTCCAGTCCTGAAATACCAGCAGGTCTTTATCATGTGCCAAAGGTGCTGTGGGGAGAAGGAAAGAAGTCCTCTCTACCTGCCAGAATATGCAGTTTTATTCCTCCTCCTTGGTAGCCTCAGTTCAAGAAATAGAAAAAAATAAAAGCAACCAACAAAGGACAAAAAAAGAAAAGCCACCACCCAACCCAACACACAAACACACACACAAACCTCAAAGAACTCTCCCCATGAAAAATGCAAGCTTTGTTTCTGTAATTCTTAGTTCCTCTACAAAGAATCTCGAGCTGGTAAAAACACCCACCAAAAACTTCAGTAAACAGAAACCGCCTTTCGCATCAGTTCTGAAAACAAATGCTGGGCCAGCTCCGATCCTGCTGCAGCTGCTCTGATTTGGGAGTCATGCTAGTGGGGTGCTTGGCCCTCTGCAACCCGGGCTACACTCTGCACTGTATGAGGTATCTCCTGGGATGGAGGAACAACATAAAAGCAAGTCAAACGAACTGATGTAGGCCTATGATATGAAGCACACCCATTCTTTGGCTACACAATTATTTTTAAAGAGATGCTATTACCTTTGTGTTTCCAGGCTGCAGTATACAGAAAGAATTCCCATCTCTATTAGGCAGTCCAAAGCCATACTACTGAGAGGGCTTTTTTTTTTTTTTTAAAAAAAAAAAAAAAAAAAAAAAAGAAAGAGCTATTACTCCCTCATCTCCTTGACACACCCATCATTTCTTTTACCTTCCCGTAGCTTTTCTTAAGCTAATGGGACCCCATTTTTACAATGACCCTAACAGATTCTGAGCAACAGAGAAGCACCTTCATAAAGGAAAAATAACATGACAGCTTACCCAAGCAAACTTAGGCCTTTGAAATTTATCTCTCTTCTGCAGAAAGGGCCTGAGCTAAACAAAACACAGAAAGCACATCTATACCCAGGTATGACTACAAAGTTGATGCATTAGTGCCAACAACTGCATGAACGACAGTTTCCAGATGAGGCATACATACTTGTAGTCAGTAGCATCCCTTTAAGCCTGCCACCAAAATCTTAACTTTAGATGACTCACACGATAACTAAGGAGCTGATGGCTTAGACTTTCACACTTTCATAACATTAAGCAACCAATGCAGAAGAGCGCCAGCTGATGTGCGCAGAAGGGCTGCATTTACCTGTGCTGGGAGAGCCTCGCTCGGGGGTCAGATCCTCACTGCTTTGCTCTTCTAACAAAACCCCAGCCTCCACCCCGAGCCGCCACGGGGTAAGGTCCCGATGCGCTGTGTCAAGTCATCAGATCCGCAGAGAAGGGTCCCAGAGAGCCGAGGTGCAGGATGCTGAGCCTGGTCCGCCCAGAGCCTAACTCTAGCTTGCTCCTCAACTTTCGGCCAGCCTGGCTTTTAGTTTCTCTGCCTGGGAACCAGGGTTTCCAAACACCGCTTCCAGAGATCTTGAGCCGTTCGGATTGAAAAAGAAAAAAAGTTGCAAGCTTTCTTTCTAATCCCCTGCAATCCCAAACACATGAGCTGAAAACGCCTAGTCCTTCAGCTGCGTTTCAGCTGGTTTTCTTAAAGCAAAGAAATATAAGACAAAAAGAAAAAAAAGAAGAAAGAAAGAGAAAACACCTCCTCCTCTCCTTCCTTCTTTGTAAGGAGAGATAGCATCTACATCTTTCTCCGAGAAGCCTAGCAAACGCTCAAACAAATGAATCTGGAAGCTTTCACAAAGTACTTAGTGGTCCAAAAGCACTTTTAACGCAAGATAAGAGATCTCGCAATCCCCAGATTAGAGCATGCGAAGGGTAGGAAAGTAAAAGATAAGCTTGCATCTGAAACCGCGGAGGGGGGGGGGAAGAAACCCAACAAAACGCAACAAACCCTCAACCGACAGAGAGGTTTCACTGCACAGAGCCCCCTCCTTGCCGCCACACGCTCGGGAGGAGAAACACCAACCCCCAGCACCCAACCCAACGGGCACCGCTCTCCAAACCTCGCCCCCCGGCGCACGCAGACCCCCGGGGCACGAAGCGGCCCCGCCACCACCGCCCCTTTTCCCCAACACCCGGCTCCACCCGGCAAAAACAAGAACCCGGTGGGGAGCGACACCCCCCCAGGGAACCCCCCTACCGCCCCGGCTGCCCGTCCCGTTCCCCCCAAAACCCCCAATCCCCCTCCCCGCTGCTCACCGGGGCCGCGCCGCGCCCTCAGAGCCCGCCCATGCCCGCCGGGAGGCGGCCGGGCAGCGCCGCCCGCTCCCGCCCCGGCTGCCGCGGCGGGGGAGCCCACGGCCGGCCATGGCTTATATCGCCGCGGCGCCTGCTATAAATAGAGCGGCCCCGCCGCCGGGGGCCGGGCCGAGCCGAGCCGGGCCGGCCGACACGGGAGGGAGGGCTCCGGGGTAGCGGCGCTGCCCGGGCATCGGCTCCCGGGGAGTGAAGGGGCGGGGGGGGGGGGGGGTGGTTTGGTTTGGGGCGGCTGCTCCACTTGGGGATCGGGGGCACCGGGCGGCCGTGCCCAGGCCCCCGGCCCCGCTGTGGGCCCGCCCGCCTTAAGGTGGATCGCGGCGGAGGGACCTTAAAGAGGCCGGGAGGGTGCGGGAAGAGGGGTTTGGGGGTAAATTAGGGGGGTTTTGGGGAGGGGGGGTCGTGACTGACATTGCCCCGGCGCCGCCGGGTGGGCGCGGGGTCGCCGGAAGGGCTTCGTGCACGGTGGTGCCCGAGGCAGGAGGCCTCGCCGAGTCCTGTCGCAGTTCACAAAATTTGTCTCAGATGAGGCTTGAAGGCAACGCGGGGCTGCTGTTTGCTTTTCTGACCTCCTCTTCGTGCCCTCGACTCTGGGAGACAAAAGCTTTGCACCCGCGCCTCACCTGCAGGTCCCTTTGCCACCTCGCACCTTCCTGGGGGTGGCTGAAGGGAGCTGAAGTCCTGCTTCTGCACAAGCACTCGCCTCCGCGCACACGCTGCTCACACCCGGGATGTGGGCAACAGTGGTGTGAAAGCAATCCGTGAGAGCCCGACAGCTCTGCCCCAGTGTCAGAGCAGCTTGGACACGATCCTCAGGCACCCCTGGAGCATCCTGGGGGGCTGCGGTCCAGCACCTGGCAGCTCTGGGCCCTGCCCTCCGCGGATGGGAGATGGCGAGGGCTCGGGGTAGCCTCAGCGCTGTTGTGCCCTGGCCTTGCTGGTGCTCCCCAAGGCACAAAGCCTCAGCTCTTCAAGTCTGTCAGTGCCAGGTGAGCTGGGTGAGCCCTGCTCATTTCGCTGAAAGAGGGCCTGAACTGGTTGGCTTTTGTTATGAAGTGGAGCAGCCGCAAACATACTGCAGCGAGCTGCCTCCTTCACCTGTAAATTCTTCACTAATCTCGCTCCATCTCAAGGCACAGAAAATGAGTCCAGAAGAACCCCCCGTAGGCTTTTCTGACTGAACCACAGGACTGAGACATTTTGTTCACATGAATCAACAGCTTGGCTTGCAAGGCAAGGGTTTGTCAACAGCGCTCTCAGGTTTGAATGTGAATTTGGTACAAAACCCAGCTCCTCTTTTTGGCCACAAATTTTCCTTCCTGGACAAAATGTCTGTTTCCTCAGGGCAGACTTTTGTCAGACCTTTTACGCATGCAGTACGGTGATGGAGGTGTCCAGCTTTGAGCAAACTTTTTTGTTGCCATTAGCACATCTTGCCATGAACGAGGGCAGCACTGGCAAACCTGCCTGTGAGCGGTGCCTGTTGGCGAGTCACAAAAGTCACTAAGTGCTGGGGACACTGCAGTCCTGGGACCAGTAGGCCAGAGGTTTCCAACTTAGATCTTTAAATCTGAGCGTCCAGTTTAGTAATCTGGCATCTGAAACAGATTTCTATTCAGAGCAGACAAACTTCTGCTAATGTGGAGGTACCTGCATTTCCTAACCAAGAGTAGCCCAATATTCAGACACCCAGATCTGAAAATCTTGGCTGTGTTTCATACCAACTTCCGTAGCATTTGAGAAAAAAGCCCCGTGGCCTGGCTCCCGCACTTAGGTCTCCTGGGTATCCCTCAGTTCTCAGTAGTCTTCCTGCCCATGTGAAATGCTGAAATTATGTAAGGAGGAAAGCCAAAAACTCCTATTTCATCTTTCTTTCAATTCCTGCCAGTATCTGGAGCGGCATTAAATGTCTTGTAGCGCGTATTAGTTAACAACTTTGCTACAGGGGAATTGCTGCTGTGGTTGGGCGCTTACACAATACAGCTCCTATTTAAGTGCATTTTCGCATCCTGCTGAGTCACCCCAAGGAGCCCTCAAACAAAGGGTTGCCTTCGGTTTGACAGCAGACGCCCGTCACGAAGAGCTCTCCTGTACCAGCCCTCCCCGGCAGGACGTGAGTGCAGAATGGGCAAAACTTCAAACTTGGGAACTTTATGCAAAGCTAAAAGAAAAAAGCACCTTCACATTTCAGCCAGCGTTTTACCCCGTGCAGCTTTAAGCACATGACATTTCCAGTCTGGTTCAACATCCCTTAATAGATTAAAGCGATCGTACAGTCTCTGAACTGCTCGGGTCAGCCTGTACCTCAGGCGAACCATCTCTAAGAGGACGTATTATCTGTACAGCGTAACATTTCACTCTTAGGGCTAGATGGCGTGGCTCTTTCCTGCCCCACGTTACAGCTGAGCGGGTTAATGCCGTGCAAACCACACATGGCCTCTCGGCTTCTTCTGCTAGTGGCTGCCCTTCAGGCTGGCGGGGGACACTTCCCTTGCCTGCCCCTGGCACGCTGGATGTTGAGCGGAAATCTGTAGCGGGCGGCTGCGGGCACACAGGCTTTCACAGCATGGCAGGGCTGTTTGCACAAAATAAGCAATGTTTTCTCTGCAAGGGTAAAATTTTGTCTGTAAAAGTTCCTGCCAGTGTAGTGCTGCCCTTACTGTCACACAGCAAGGGATAGTGCCCCGTCCCTGGAGGTGTTCAAGGCCAGGTTGGACGGGGCTTTGAGCAACCTGATCTGGTGGGATGTGTCCCTGCCTGTGGCGGGGGGGTTGGAATTGGATGGTCTTTAAGGTCCCTTCCAACCCAAACCATTCTATGACACTATGATAAGCGGTCACTGCAGAGAAGGCAGAGGATGGAGATGGGGTCTGGGGGCTAGCGGTGGTACTCTCATGAGCTAACCCAAGGCATCGCTGCCTGGAGGCCAGCTGGGTTGTGCCAGAGCAGGGGGCTGTACCCAACTACACCCCACAGAGACTCCTGTGGCATCCTACAGTGGATCAGATGGGGCTAGAACAGAGCCCCATGGGCCTGGCCTTGGGGATTAAATGTGGAGATGGGCACAAGGAGGCCAAAGCCTGAGCCCTGCCTGATGGTCCAATCTCAAATGAGAAGCAAAGGATAAAGTTGAGGTGCTCATATGACACGCCAGATGGCTCCAAATCTGCATGAAACCAAAACGATACCTTTGCTCTCACTGTAAATCCAGTGGGTAAGAGGTATTGGAGCACTCCTTCAGGCTATGGACAAGGAATATCACTGTACATCTATGGACTTGAAACAACTGAACTATAAAAAAACATAGCTTAAACAGCTGAGATTTGTTTCAATAAACTTCTCTGTGGCTGTTGGCATGGACTGAGGTAAAGCTACATAGCAGTAGAGGACATCTAGTGATATTCAGATGTAACTACATAAACCCGGTAAAAGTTCATGTGTGACTGCTTAAAAGATGCCTTGGCTAAGGATAGGATACAGTACGGCTGTAACAGCTGCAAGAGGGCTGTGACAAGCTGACCATGCAGCACCCAATATAAACGGGTCACGAGGGAAAAGCCCCAGAAAGGCGTCATATATATGTATATATTTATAATATACCATGTAAATATATATATATATATATATATGTGCACATATGCCATACAGAGAGCAGAAAGCTCTGGGGAGCTGGTGATGCTGCACCTTTTAACAAGAAGACATCACAGGGAAACAGCTCTTTAATTTCTGCAGCAAAGACCCTGCAACCTGGGATACAGAGATTAAAATCAGTAGTTTTCTTTCAGGATTCTGCTCTTATCTCAGTTTGCCTTTCATGTGACTCACCCTGAACACACACTGCAAACGTCAGCCTCCCGATCAAGATTTTTTCTTCTCTCCTAGTACAAGAGGTGAAACCTTTCTCCATACCCTTTTTCAGCCTGCTGCTCTTTGCTTTTGTTTTTTTAGGAAGGATCTGCAAAGTCCTTTCCCCCACCCAGTTTATTTATAACAGGGGATTCTCTGGAAATATTTTTCCATATTTATTCCAGACCTGGGATGAGGAATTTGGCTGCAAAACAAAGAGACTGACAATTCGGTTTCTAGAGAGACAAGGGTCAGCAATGCTTTATAGAAGAACACACTTCCCTAAGGAAATAGACTCATTTCATCTGACACTTCCTGTGAATGGAATTATTCACATTAAGATTACCATTAATTTAGGAGTAAGGGATTCACATTTGAGGCTTTACCATCTTGCACTTACTTCCATGTCAGATGCACCCAGTTTACAAGTGCTGAGGACAGGTGGGACCTTGTTATTCCAAATAAAACTCAAGAAAAGTAAGTTTCTGCAGGCCAGATTAGATCCTTGGGAATAGCCGTGCAAACCTACAATAGGCAAAGGTTTGCAGCTTAGCTGCCTTGGCTTGCTTCAGCTCAGCAAACAGGTCTGATGCAGGAGCTGGGTGGTACCTGGCTATCAAACGATGGCAGCAGACCAGGACTGGGAATAAGCTCTGACCAGTGCAAGCACAGAGCAACTACAGCCTCAGTGAGTAGTAAGACAAGAGTTTTTTTCTCTTACAGAATCATTTTTCAGGGTTGAACTGCACATTGTAAACCTAATCCTGGAAGCCCTTTCAATGAGAACGGATTATTAATTGGGAGTGCAGATATGTACTCATATTGCAAAGGAAAGGCGACAAAGAGAACAGAAGAAAAGGCTGTATTAGCTAAGACAACACTGTAACAACTGCTGGTTCTTGCACCCTTCGTGGATTTGTTTTATTTATCAATCGACTATATATTTAGCGATCATAAGAGCAGAGTGTGGAGCAGCCCCGGCTCCTTGCTGGCTCAGGGGCGCTCCCGAGGGGGCTGGTGGCTAGCAGAGGCTGGCACAGCTCTGTGCACTGCGATAGCTGCTCACACAAGGCAAGAGTCATTTCTCCAGCACACTGAGTCATTGTAGGAAGGAGACCGAATCTTACCCAATTTCCGAGAGCAGAACAGCTCTAAGCTCTCTTGTGATGAAACAAAAGCTGGCAGAGCACATGCTGTTATGTAGCAGGCAGGGAGGCCACTTGAGACACATTCAGGAGGTCTTCAGATGAGCAGCAGTAAAGGACACTTCAGAGGCTGAAAGCTGCTGGTGTTGAGCAGGGAAGGCACAGCGCAGCTGCTTCAGCACTGGAGAGTCGCAAATTAATGTATGATGTGAGTTTTAAGGCAGAGGAGATGAGGAAATCAATGACCCAGACAGAAGGGGAGATAGTGCCAGATGAAGCCTGATGACGACATTTCCAGGCAATTTGTTCACACTGCTGGGTGAGCTGCTTGTGGAGAGATGGAACAGATTAGAGATGACTGCATACACTTTGCCCAAGAGCAAGACCGAGACATTCACAGTTGCAAGAGCCTCTGTGGCTGTGCTGTCTTCACACAGAAACATTAATAACCAATTCCTTTAGCTATCAAAGAATTAGCTCTGGCTGACTTTACCGTTTCAGCATGTAAAAAGGCAATTACTTTCCCTTTTAGTAATTTCAAGCAATATTTAATGTTACAGTCAGTTGGGTGTTCACTCACAAACACAGTCTCATGAAAAAGGCAGGCTCTCAGGGGAATTTGAACCTGAACGAACACATGTCAACCAGAACACTAACAAAACTTAGCTATTAAAAACTTATTCTAAGAAACATTGCAGTTGCCATTTAACTGGAAAGAGAATGACAAGGGCTTCTTACATTTTTCTGGCAGCGCAAAAGCAGTCACAGTGTGCTACCCTACAGAGATCTAACATTAAACAGGAAGCAAAAGCGGCTAATCTGTGTAGTTAATTTGTCTAGTTAGTGCTCAAGTTTCTGGTCAGACACTCACCGCATGTCAAGAGCTGAGGCAACAGAATTAAGCATAGGAGAAAGACAAGTGGCCTGGACACGGGCTGCGTGCTGAACACAGAGCATAGTACATGGGAAGTGGGGTTATCTATTAACATTACTTCAGTTTTAGTGATCTAAATTGCATACATACAAGAGAGCTTATCTTCTTGGAGTGCTTGAGCCTTAGGAAGGGCAGTTCAAGCATCACACCTGAGGTGCAGCACCATGGCAGGCACACAGGAACACACCGTGTCTTTGCCTCCAACTCGAAGTACCAAGCAGGGAACACGCACTGAGCAGTGTTCTGCTGGAAGAGCTGTAGCAGCTGCATGCAGTTGGAGGTGACTCTGTCCTGCTCTTCTCGGGCACCTCCCTACAAGTTATTTATTATTTCCCTGTCTCATTTCAACCATCTCATTTGATGATCTTATGCATCTTTTTACCTGCCACAGTATGGTTTGAACACAGGGGAGATGATCCCCCAAGAGATGTGAGACAGGCTCAGCATGGAGCCCAAGAAACACTAAAGCACAAACCCAGGATTTCCCAGATAACTGTACTTGCACCTGGAGTTTATTTCTGCTCCTGCAGCAAACAGGCCACAGATGTATGTGCAGCAAGCCCTGTGCATAGGCAACCCTCTGCCCATGCGCTCAGGAATTGGCAGGGCTGGTCTGACCTGCCACTTACTGAGGGCAATACCTTAATAAAGCAGTTGAGCTTCTAATGGCTGTCAGACCTACAGTGGGGCAGGGACCCTGCTCTTTATTCGGCCTTATTGGCTTGTATACAGAGCAGAATGCTGTAAACAGAGCTATAAATACTCCTGTGCCCATTGCATACTCGAGGTCAGAGCAGATGAGCATAGTAATTCCTTCTGGCTTGAAAAATAAGCTATGAATCAATGCATTCATTGCAGGCTGAGTATCCCTGGAATGAGCCTGATGGTGCTGCTCCAAAACATTGGCATTGCCGGTGAGAGCATTGTTGAGAACAAGGTACATGGTGGTGAAAAGCACAGAAGGGGGAATGAAGCAGCCTGATCCCTAAAACCCACTTCTGGTAGGAAGCAATTCAGCAGAACACCTGGATGCCAAACCTGGAAATACCTGTTGGCTTGAAGAAGTATTTATAACCCTCTGAACGGCACTGACCTGTCAGGTCACATCCCAGATCTCTCTGCTGCATCTTAGCCTCCATGTGAAACTCACCTTATCAGCACATAGCTGAAGAAGCAGGACAGGTGAGAGGAATGGGAGCTGATCCGGAGACGGAAAGCCAAACCTCAGCCCTAGGCAGGGCAGCATGTCCTCACTGCCAGCACGTCAGAGAACACACACCCAGAGAACTCAATTGGGGGGGGCAGGATGCATCCTACTGAACACTGCCGAGAGCAAAAGCCAGTGCTTTTCAAACTCCTTCAAGCCCAAACTTCCCACATAGGGAAAAGTGCCATGGATTCAAACGTCTGCAGAATTATATGACAGCAGAATTCAGCCTTAGCCAAGCCCATCCTCCCTGCATTTTTTATGGGGAAGCCGTATAGTTACACCTAGAAGTGATGCACCCTCTGATCTCACTTTGGATGTCCCCTGCAGGGAGACGCTTCTTGGATTTCTGAAAGGCAGATTTATGTGCAAAGAACAACAGTCTCCAGTAACTTCTCGATGCAACTGGGACAAACACTACAGTAGCAAATATTTTTGTAGAAAAGCATTTCAAAGAGATTCTCCCTTGGATTCTCATTCCGATTCATATTGCTCTTCTCCCCCTGCTTTCTAACTTTACAAACATTTCTCTGGCCGAATAACATTTTTGGTCCACTGCCTGTTGCAATCAAGGAAAACCTTTCTATTGACTTCTGGGACAGTCAGGCCCAGCTATTAGTGAAACATAAAAGCATTCAGACCCCACACTACTGGGACTGTGTGTGTAAATGGCATTACTTCCCTCCTCCTGTGGTTGCTCATGAGATCAGGACACAAAGGCAGCCTGTCTTTTGGGAACCCTCTTTCCTTTAGAAGCCTGTTTGCCTTTCTATCTCATAATGACAGTGAGAAATCCTTAAGGGTTTTCTATCTCCCATTCCCCAGCGGAGAGCCCCAGCAGGCAATGGCTTTGTCGGGCAGCATATTAATGAAACAGAAAACATGACCTGAATTTTTATAGCTTGTACTTAGCAGGTCATTTACTTGTCATGAAAAGAGACATTTTGTGTTGGTTGCCAATAATAGCTTCAGAAAAGCAAGCACTTAGCTCTCATGTTTAATTCCCATGAGGAGGAAGGGAGAGAGGAGACCCAGAGCTGCCTCCTTTCCCCCACTTCACACTGGGATATTCCAGCTTTGTAGAGCCCTCGCCTAAAATTCAGTTGCAGGAATGGGGGTGCATGGGTCACCCCCTTACAAGGCTCGCAAGTATGGCCAAACTGAGCCCAGGATCCCAACCCAGAGCAGAAGGAAGAGAAGGAGGAGGGTTTCTCCCATATGTGAGCTATGAGACTATTGGTCAATGGCAAGAAAATTGAGTCACAATACTATTCCATTAATTCCTTCTTTTCCTACAGCTTACTTCAATCCAAGCCTTGTTGCCACCTATACAATTAATGAATTCAGGGATCATAGAATCACAGAATATCCTGAGCTGGAAGGGACCCACAAGAATCATCAAATCTAACTCTTGGCTCCACACAGGACCGTCCAAAAATGAAACCATGTTTCTGAGAGTGTTGTCCAAATGCTTCTTGCACTCTGGCAGGCTCGGTGCTGTGACCACTTCCCTGGGGGGTCTGTCCCAGTGCTCGACCACCCTCTGGGTGCAGAACCTTTTCCTAACACCCAGCCTGACCCTCCCCTGTCCCAGCTCCATGCCGTTCCCTCGGGTCCTGTCGCTGTCCCCAGAGAGCAGAGCTCAGCACCTACCCCTCCGCTCTCCTCGTGAGGGAGCTGCAGGCCGCCATGAGGCCTCCCCTCAGCTTCCTTTTCTCTAAGCTGAATCCTAATTAAGATCACATGCCCATTTTTTTGGAAGATGTATAAAACTTAAGGCTGGTGCTTTCATGCCCTCACAAATCAGTAGTACCTTAGTCCATCACTAATCAACAGTGCTGTTGTTGGATAGTCCTTCACTCCAAAAGAGCCAGGTGTCAGAAGACTGTCCTGAGAGATTGCCCCTGGCCTCAGGAGGTGAAGCAGACCGAACATAGCAGAGGAGGTGTGAGAGTACAAGGTGGGAGCCAGGACTGCTGACATGGTGCTGCCCTAACTCGTGCCATTCCACACACTTCATCACACATTTGTGTCTTTGAGGTGGATATCCATGCGTCTGTCAGGCTGCTCTGACTGGTGCCTTTCACATGCAAAACATCAAACTGACAGACTTGCCTCCACGTAGGGTCTTTAAGACCTTGGTATCTAACTGTATTCACCAGGGCAGGATCATTGAATTACTGAGTGCACTCAGTACAGGATATTTAATAAGTGCATGAAAAAGCTACCGAGAAACAGAGATCATGACCCTGCTTCTACTTAACCAGTTTAATTTTAAAATAAAAAACTCTAAAGAAAAATTTGAAGGGACCTGTAAACATGGATAGCATGTCTCATCAGATTAATTACAGGACAGAGTGCATTTCAGATATTGATCTGGGTCTGGAAAGGTTTTAATAAGATTAGTTAGGAGTTACTAGCACAAGATGGAGATATTCATCTAGTTCATAGCTTTGCTGAACTCAGGGTACTTACACTAAACAGAACTTCAGCCCTTTGAAATCCCCAAGCTGAAACTACCATGAGCTTTACTAACATCAGTAAATGATGCCTCGCAGGAATTATTACCTCATTTCACGTATGGGAAATAGGAAAACAAAGGCGCTCTGCCCCCCAGTTTTGAAGGTGGTTGATAGGAAACCTTCACACACAGCAAATTTTAGAAGGAGACAACCTATTCACTGCTCAGTGCATCTGCTAGGCATTAGGGTCAGGTCACAAACAAACGTAGGCTCTTTATTCAAAACAGGACTGCCTTGAAATGGAAAGTCACTAAAATTGCATTGTGGTTGGTACAAGTTAGCTCTTTTTTTTTTTTTTTTTTTTTTTGCTGCTTCCCGAAGGGGAGTCGAATTTGGAATAGTTTCAAAGACAGACTAATCGTTTCAGCCTGAGGAGTCACTGCTCACATCCAGAAACCACGTGGAGATCTTATGGGGATGCTGCTTGGATTTTGCCACTCCTCATGTTTCTTCTTCTTGCTGCCAAGTTGTGATAAAAGTAAATTATTTCTTTTCAGAGGAAAATCAATGATATGTTGCCTGAGTGAACAAGGACTCAATCCTTCTCCCCCGAGTGCCTCGCTCACCAGGCTGGGTGGTAGTTATGGAAGGCTGTTTATTTTTACAAATCCGTTCGCAAGAAATAATGCTGAGGGTCATGGGACTTTGGTGGTAGTCTCCTGATGAAGGCTCCCAATGCTCTAGGAATCTCTGCTTGTATATAGTTGCAGAGATGCATGAAAAGTTGCTTGTAGCGTCAAGGTTCCACCTTCAGCATACTGATACTCTGAAATCCATTTGGATAAAGCATGTTGCTTGCATGGGTCTTGATATCCGAGAACATAATCTTTTGAATTGTGTGACAGTCTGGGTTCCAAGGAACAACCTAAAGGTGTCCTGAATGAATCCATGGAGGCTGTTTGCACTGATAAGAGGTTTATTTGATCTGAACAGATGCTTTAGCATGTTCCTGTAAATCAGATTGCATGCTAATTCAGTCCCTGGACTCTTTTCTACTCATGTGTCACCAAAATTTCCAGTACGCCATATTATCTATGCACCTTTAGAAAACAAATTGTTTGCTGTCAAACAATTAATTTTTTTCCTTCAGAACCCAGCCAAGATCCAAACCAGGAAGATCAGAAATAAAAGGCTCTGAAGTGGGCTATTAACCAGGACCTATGCAGTCACCCTCAGTTATGCAAAGATCATGAGGAATTACATAATTTGTGAGCCTAAGCAGCATTCTTTGAGCAGGTAAGCTATAGAAAAATGAAGTCCAAGTGACATCTGGGGACATATCATAACAAAGTGTGAGAAAAAAAATCAGTCATTTGCAGGAAGAAAATAAATGCTGGGTCACATGGGCAGGGGGTCCTAGTTCACTCATGGAAGTAGAGATCCACTAACAGGAGTGGGAAATCTAAGACCAGAGAAGATGGTCTGGACATGATAATATGCAGGCGTCAAGTTTTAAAATGTTGTAATTAAAAGAAGAACCTCTGAGGAAAGCAGAAAGCGACAGCTGACTGAAAATAAAATACTTGGAAGAATACAGACTCAAACACAGAATAAAGGGATTTAAGGAGATGACATCCCATGCACTTGATCAGAAAAAATCTTCAAGAAAAAGTAAGCATTCTTTTGTGACCTGTATTTTTCCTTTGGGAGTTAAGAAATAAAAGAAGAAAAAAGACTGACTCTCAATTATGTTCAGGGGAAAAAGATCTGATTGTGTTTTTCTCCTAAGAAATTAAGCTAACAAGGGATTTTGATTTGAAAGGAAGAAAGGCGATCCTCTTTGCTTTCAGATTAAATACCTAACAATGGCGCTTCTGCCTGGAGTGCTTAAAATCTGTGGAAGTGCTCACACGTACACTAAATCCACAGGATTTATCTCTCATAGGCTGAGACTGCACAGGCTGGGTGAAGGCCAGCAGTTGCGCAACCCCCCGCCCCAAAAGCTCCTCTTTCCTCCTCCCACTCTCTTTTTCAGCTTTGATGTGAAATCACCATTTCCAGGATGTGTTCTTGAAAGCTCAAAATCTGATTTTGGGGGAAATCCTCCATCCAGGATAAGCTGTTTCCATAGGGATTAAATATTTCTGTTTCATTTTTGTGCTAGGAGCTTCCACAGAAGATTTACTTGCCTGTGTTTATGCCACTAAAATGATAAAGAAAATATGATGATGACAGAGGTAAATTTATACTCCCTCCATATAGAATGCAAGGGGAAAGGGAAAGCATGGCATATCAAAGTGGCTTGATTTTATGTAACAAATCCAAATGTTTTCTGATTATGGAATGATCTGAATATACGAATGTATGAGAAATTGCCAGGGATCAGTCTGAATAGGGTCAAGTCTCCATCTCCCTACAAGCATTCCTGGAGAATGACATTAGGCATTCACCACCAGCTGCAATATTAAAAAACAAAACAACAACCACCAACCAACCAACACACATCAAAAAAACAGCCCACGATGCCTTATATATCTGAAGAGTAAGGTGGGAAAACAGGTAGTAATGGCATACCTAAATAGGGTTTTCCCATCTGATTCTTCTTGCAGTAACAGAATCTCGCTCCAACCTGAATTCTTCAGGTATGCAAGATTCCCAGAAAAACCACTAAGAGAATTCTGGGGCAGGAAGGTGGGAAAACTCTCAATTGTACCTTTGGATATCTGGAGTCACTCCACTTGTGCCTAGAAAGGACAAAAATGTCTTGCCCGTGCCCTTTTATACTTGAAGGAAAAGCTCCTAAACTGTACATAACTTAATTGTGCCACTTCACCGTTAAAAATTTATCTTTGATGCAGTTTTTCCCTCTGCTAAGTAGATTAAAGAAACCCTTATAAAGGCAAAGCACCCAATTTCAGCATAGACTACTTAATCATCTCCTGAGTGTCAGATAGTTATTTGCATACCTTGGCAGGGCTTTGGTCCTATTCCATACCTGCCTATTTGCAGCAGTCTGAATACGATCAGATTCTTGCAGGTTGCGTGTTTCCTTCACATGTTCCCAAACTTGGTAAGTGAAACCAGTTGTGAAGTCTATGGGGTAAACTCTCATTTGCTCTTGTGTCTCCTCAGATGGGCTGCATGATTAGAAATCTAACTAGCATCCTATTCTCAGGATGGTGTCTCCATGTCCCCATGAGGAAGCATGGACCCAATCTGGTCCATGTCAGAGCCAGATTAGCCATGAGCAGGCAACTGAGCCATGCAACAATCCAAGGCTGAACACTCATTTGGCACTGCTGACTCCCATATGAGTGCTTCTTCAAGACAATTCTGCAACGCAAGTACTGTTGCTTGTGTCATTCATACCAGGACGAACCCTGCTTAAAAATGATGATGGAAAACACTCTTAGACTTTAAACAAGACTTGAAGGACTTGCTGTAGTCCTGGAGCTGGTCAAAGAGTGATCAGAAAAGCTGTGTTTCTTTCACATAGAAATACCATTTTCCCAATGAAAAAAAACATGCAATAGGTTTCACCAAGAATTCTCATGCTTTCACTACATACCTTCAATACTTTTTCCCTCCAACATTTTAACAACAGCTAAGGAGATCCACCTGGCTGCCTTTCTCTCACCTTTCACGTTAGGAGTGGGAAAATAATGAAAGGTGCTTCCCAGACAGCTGTGATAGCAAGCAACTTGCAAAGGAAACAGGACTTTGAAAACACAGAAAAGACTTATCTGCTCCCCTCCCTATATCAGCCTGTCTGGGAATGCAGCTGCAGCATCCATCCACCTTTTCTGTTCGCATGTCAGCCTTTAAGGTACTCAGTAAGATGCTGGGCTTGGGCACCGAAGAGAAATCAAGCACTAAATGAGCTAACTTGGGCAGCGAGGAGAATGAATGGGGAGATCCTTGCTTCCAGCTGTTTTGCTGTGTGCTGGCTCATTCACTTAATGATTTATCATTTGTTGCTGGTGGAAGCAAACCAGAGCTCCAGTCCATTGCTGCCACATGAAGAGCAATGGGAAAAGCCACCTCTGTAGACTGTCTGTGCCACAGACCTTCCCACTGCTGCTTCTAGGATCAGAGCACACTTGCAACTAACTGCTCAAAGACTGAATTTGACACCATCATTCTTTTTAAGAAGCTTTAAAGCTACTTCATTTTCTTTAGCAAGTATTGTTACTTTGAAGAAATTCAGTTCTCAAATTCAGCTTGTAAAATTAATCTCACCATTTTCCCCAACCCCTGTTACCAGCTGGAATAAAATATCCACGCTGTTTTCTTGATTAAAAGATTGTTGCAATCAACAATGAATGAACAACTGCTCTTGAGGGTAAAATTGAAACGATCCCTGATGTGAGCACATGAGCTGTTACCAATTTTTCCATGCTGAGCTTTCAAAATAATTATAGTAACCCTGCATAATTCAGCTTGGGCTTTATTGTATTCCACATCAAATCAAAACCAATAATGGTTATTTCTAAAATAGCAGTATTGCTTCAGTACAACTCACCTAAATAGAATTGGTTCTCTCAGTGGGTTTTCTCTTCCACAAAGAAATGCAGTGTGATTTACAGTTACAGTGAAAATTGGCCCATTGATGCAGTCCTATTGCTGGTACCATCAATAACAGGCTCTCCTGTCAGAGATTCACCTAGTTAAAGATAGCAGTCATCCAACACTTAATACACAAGTGACACACCAAACCTTCCAGCTGCTCTCAGAGTACATCCTGGAGATGCTTGTTTTTTTCAGATCTTCTCCTGTCCTTCCACACAAAAACAGCTCTGCCAACTGGATCCCAATAGCCACAATGGCCTGCTGGATCCTGAGTATTCATAAGAAAAATGACCAAATTAGAGGTCCACGTCCTGAGATTTGGCTGGACAAAGAAAAGAAATCAAGAATTTTATAGCAAAGGAGCAAGATCAAATTAAACTGGATTTAAATAGGTTTAAATTGTTGTAACATATAAGTGGACAAGTCAATGGTCAATTGAACAAAGGTTGGAAGCCCTAGAAAATAATTGGAAGAATTTTTACTGATGGGTATTGAGTTAAGGAAGCAGAAATGGGAACGAAGGAGGCAATCATCTTATCAAGCTACTAAACTGTTGGTAGAATTATTGGGTGAAGGTCTGACTCATGAATTGGCGTGTCCAAATATTCGCCATTAACAGGAAGTTTTATCTCTCTGGGGTTTATCCTGGCAGGGAATGGCAGTACTTGAGTGACTTGCTGCAAACTGAAGCTAGATAAGTTTCAAAGAAGAAATAAGGCAAAGTATTCTAAACCAAAGTCAGTGTTTATCATTGGAACAAATCCCTGATGGAAAGGCTGGATTTTCTCCCATTTGTGCTTTTGTATGGAGACAAGATGCCTTTGTATAAGATCTCAAAAAAAACCCACAGTTTTTGACCTTAAAATAGGGGAACTTGGTAAAATTAGGATCATCTGTAATACAATGTTGTTCCTTCATGAAAGGCTTCAGCTTTGAAATAGGTTTTTGTTTCGTCCCAGCTACAGAAGTAAAGCTTTCAGGACTCCACAGTCCCAAGGACAGAAAAGAAAGATTCCTCACAACAATTAGTAGGCCGAAGCCTGGGGCTGATCTGCAACATGGGGGCCCTGGTTCAATCCCTTCTCTGTCCAAGCTGGTGAAAACATTTGGACCAGGCCCCATTGTTCTGTGCCCTCCTTGTTTGCATAATATAAATGCTGCAAAGAAGTTTCTTTAAGGCAATAGTTATTATACTGAAGTTATTAAATAGTAACGAATTCATTTATTGGGTTTATTAAAATGATGTCCATTACAAAGAGACACATTTCAGTTTTGAGGAGTTGGGTGAGCGTGAAGTGTGAGGAGTTTCCTCTGCAGTTCTACATGGTGTCAAGAGGCCTGTGATGTGCCTCCATTACACGGCCTAGTGGCCACAGACCTTATTCTTTCCAGCTTTAGGCATCTAGGAAATTAGATCTTATTAATGTGTTATATGAAGCTTAAAGGTAGATACTCTATTATTAGCTTAACAAGGACAATCAAGAAAAAAAAAAAAGACAAGTAGCTCTCCTTTATTTCAGCTTGAAATAAAAACAAAACTAGATGAGGTTTCCCAATTGGCTATTTCGTTACAGGAAACGTGGAAGGAGGAATTGCCTTTAGTGTGAGGAACACACATATTTTACAGAACCAGGGCCCAAAATGAGACTATTACAGTCTGTTCAGTAATTCATTAGCAGATATGGTGTGGAAATCCACATTGGGTCAGCCATGCTCAGGGTCATGAGGGCTGGTGGATCAGGAGTGATTCCCAGCTCTCTATCAGGTCCTGCCAATTACTTTGCAGCACTCTGCAGGCTTCAGAGGAGCTAGGCCAAGCCCTAGAATGTGCATTATACTGCCTACTAAGTGTGGCTTGCATCCTGAAGCCAAACTGGACAGATTTCGGGCATCAAGGCAGATGCTGCCAACCCCAAGGTTTTTGAAGCTTAAATCGTTACTCAAAGCCTGTGGATATTTAGGCTTCTTGTACTTAGGCCTGTTCTTCCTGAAACGAGATTGCTCGCTTTCCCCAGCTGGTGCAAAAACCAAGCAAGTGAGGACACTAAGTGGAGAGTTGTATAATAACACCTGCCTGCCTGAGACAGCTTCCGTAAGCAGTAAGAAGCCAGGAAGAAATACCTTGATTTTAGCAGTCATTGGAGCCGCCAAGGACGAGCCCAAATAGCGAAACAGTTGCACAACTATTCACAAGCGCAGCAGTAGCACTGCTGACCTGCAGACAAGCACACAGAGATCCTGCTCAAGCTTTGTACAAAATAAACAACAAAATTTGATACCCCTGCCACATGGTAAAAGCACCGTCCCTCCATGCTTCAAGCCTGGTTTCTTCATGGCAACTCAGTGCTCTGGCCAGCTTAATTCACTGAGTCACCCCAGTGTGACATCATTATAAGCGTTGACTTGTACATCTTAGAAGTAGTGAGTATGCTGTTGTTAGCAAAAAGATCTTTTAGCACCTTCTGGCGGTGGGACTCTGAAAGGACCTTTCCATCAGCATCAGCTGGAGGAAAAGATGCCTCATCCTTCACTGCTAAACTGCAGAAAAGTGATTTTCTGGGAGAAGAACATGGAGTAATTGGCTTTGTTACTCTAAAAAGATATTTAGATAAAAGACATCCATATTAGATAACAGGAAGCTGAAACAATACCCTGATGTCCAATAGTTTTAAATACTTGGAAAGTATCCTACAGAAAAAAAAAAAATATATATATTTGTTTAATCCCTGTTTCCCCCCCCCCCCATTCCTTCACCACACTGGCTGTTTTCACAGCAAGCTGTGACAAGAACCTTTCTCTCACCCTTGTTGCTGCAACATATCTGAGATAGCATAAGAGGTAGAATAATAAGTGATGAAAACAAAGATTTTTCTCCTCTCTTCCACAACAAGTTTTCCCAATGCTATTATCATGTTTTCAAACTCTGCTAACCATTTTAAAATTAGGTTGCAAACAATGGTTTTCAGAGGGAAATCTCTGTAGCACATAGGGCATTTGCTGCAATGCTACTAGAAATAAAAGCATAGTCTGAACACATTAAATTGTTCATGTGTTCACAAATACAGGACAGGCAAGCTCAGAGACTTCAGAGGTTCCATCACCAGTACTGTCAAGCTCCAATATAATAGAATCACAGAATAGTTTGGGACCTTAATTCCAACCCCCACCTGCCTTGGGCAGGGACACCTTCCACTAGACCAGGTTGTTGAAAGCCCCATCCAACCTGGCCTTGAACACTTTCAGGGATGGGGCATCCACAACTCCTGTGGGCAACCTGTTCCAGTGCCTCACCACCCTCCGAGTGAAGAATTTCTCCCTAATGTCTAACCTAAATCTCCCCTCTTTTAGTTTCAAACCATTACCACTTGTCCTGTCCTTGTCTGCACTAGCAAAAAGTTGCTCTCCATCTTTTTTATAAGCCCCCTTTAAGTATAGAAAAGCTGCAATAAGGTCACTCCAGAGCCTTCTCTTCAAGCTCAACAGCCCAGCTCTCTCAACCTTTCTTCACAGGAGAAATATCTGTCAATGCACTGTCTGCCAGATGCACACCACCTTTCTCCTATGAAGAGGCCACAGTTTTATTTATCAAATATCTATGGAAGTTCAATGGAAAAACAAAAATAAAAAACTAGGTCCTGACAGAACTGCGCCAGCTATCAGAGACTTCATGGCATGTTCCTGTAGGCACTGGGGCTGTCACTGCCATGCCAATCCCTTCTCAGGGATGTGTCCATTAGAAGGCCAACTCATGAAACATTTATTCTGCATTAATGTCACATACTGTACACTTTTCTCTCCCAAACCATAAAAAATGCAGTGTGCCTCCCTGCCTTCAGTTAAGTGAATTGTTTTGCAGGCAGCTGGTTAACCTTTTCTTCATCACCCCCCACTTGAAGATGAATTTCTGCTGCTTTACCCAGTTGAGAGGGAACCTGAGTATTTAAGGCACCTTACAGTAGCATAGCACTTCTGTTGGATGAACTTCTTTCACAAATGTTGATATTAGATATCCGCAAACAATGAAGCAATGCAAGGGACACTAAGGGGATTCTATTGAAGCCTGGAGCATACCTGGTTCATTTGGTGTCCGTCTGGGAGAGGCTGATGAAAGGTGGAGATGTCTTCTCTTAGGTCTTTCTGAAGTGCTGTTCATCCTGGGTCCATTTTACTTACCATAAGTAGGATAAAGCACCAAGGCTCGTCATTCTTCCTTTCCTCTTTAAAAGGGAGATTAGTTGAAGTACCCAAGATCTCTACAGGGAATTGCCAGGTGGAATGTGGCTGGGTCTCCCAGGCCCCACTAAATTAGCACACAAACCATTGCAGATAGAAAGCAGACCCTGTTGGGTTGAAGGTTGAATGATTGTGCAGCAAGATGCAAGAAGAAGTTACAGACTACCCAGTGTTAGCAAGATATTTTTTTGATGGTAAGAAAGCTTACCTAAATTGTGCTCCACCAATTTCTACTCTAACTAGAAGCTTAATATCCTAATGTCTCAGGTGCCTATCTTTGAATGGGATAAAATATGAATTAGTGACTATATGAAAGAGCCTCACCATGAATTAAACAGCCAGCTACTGTGAACGTGCTGAGCACAGAAGATATCCCTGTCTTGACTACTTGGAGTGAGAGCTGCCCTGGTCAGGGACAATCTCATATTCTGTAACTCCACACTAATAAAGACCCATATCTCTGGTAATATCTCTTAATGACAGCAAAGAAGGAAAAAAGTTGCCCTTTGTAAATTAAAATATAATCTATCATAGATAACCATGAACTAGTTATTTCACTGATGCTATGCCACTGAACAGTTCTGAAATTGCTGAAGAGAAACTGCACCATGAAGCAGGGGGCAAACTTCCCCTTGCTACCAGATGCAAAGTGGTACTTTCACCCAGGTATGAGCTATAAAGCCAAAAGAGATCCATCCCTATCCTGTTATATAGTTAAAAAGCTAAATATAAGACTGGTATGGTTCCCAGCATTCAGGCTTTTTCATATTTAAGAATCATGCTTTTTCTACCCCTAGCAGTTTCTAACTGATAACTCATTAGCTATTTGAGGCTATCAAACTATAATTTACATGTGGCTTTACATTTACTTTACCACTAATGATTATAATGCTATTGCACCTTTCTTGATGCTTGACAAAAACTAAAATCAAAGACCTAAAAGCTGAAGAGCTTTATCCACCCCTCCCTTCCCCTCTCCCTTGATATAATATAAAGCTTTTAAAATGGCCACAGCAAAGCTTTGTGAGAGCTAGGACAGTGAAACAGATCCAATTCCTATTTTAAAAGCAATGTCTGCAATATAGACTACAACTGATTGAACTTGCTCAGTGGAATGGCACTCTGGAGGGTTGGGCAGTAGGGTGGGATGGGAGCTTAGATGTGTCAGTTGGATTTGGTGAGGTGGAAGTGAACCAGCCATGTTTTGTGCTAAGGAATCTGCAATTCAAACAGGAAGAAAAATTCTCTTTCATCACAAACTTCAAAGTGGTTTCCAGTAGTCTCATTGACTGGCTTATTGATTCTGCCTTTTGTTCTCAGAGGAAGAAAAAAGTCCAAGAGGTAGCTTGCCTGAGAAACAAAAGGCTGTACTATGGGTCTCATTTAAATTCTCTGTGATTATTCATTATTTGGCAGCTTGTTTCAAAGTGTCTCTTCAGCTATTTTATGTGCCTTCATTTCTAATGCGCTCTACGATTATCCTGTAAGGTCTTGATCTCCTAACTCAAAGCATGCAACAGAACTTAAAGGAGTCTTTCTGTGATTCTTCTATCAGAAACAAACTCTGTCAGAGTTTGCTGTTAAAACAGTGGTGGCTGCAAGTACAGTGTGCACCATGCCAGCCATCACTGTGTCCCACTACCTGTCATGCACTCATGATCTTGTTCAGGTTTGCATGAAGCATGAAAAAATAGTGCTCAATGTGGGGAGACTCATGGATATCTTCCCCTCTTCAGGCTCTGCAGAATGGTCTCTATCTCTACCAGGTCTCCACCTGGCAGTTCACTGTTATCTCACTTAGGAGAGTTCAAGCATGTACCCCTTAGTCATGTAAACATGACAGCATCTACAACCTCTTCCAAAAGTCTTCCTCATCTAGCACAGATATTAGAATAGATCTTCTACGAGTGCCGTGCTTGAGCCAAACAAGAGACATTGCCTTTGGACTTTTTCTTGTTACATTCAGAGCCAGACAGAACATCCATTTTGCTTATGCGGGAAGTAGAAAACTTACCCTTAGACTCTGTTACGTGTGGAATGGTGGTTTATTCAAATAATGTCTAGGGGAAGTTTAAAGTAAGAAGACACAGGATTTTGTTACTCAAGGGACACGACAGCATTGCTTTCAGGTCCCATTCAATGCCTATGAGAGAAGTAGTGGAGAAATTACTTAAAAGTGCAAGGTAGTTTCTGAGAGTTACCTGTCCCCATTGCAGTTCTAAGTTATCTCTGATAGCTAAGTAGATTGTTTGAAACTGTCAATACAGAATAGTTTTGTGGATGAAAGTTGCAAATTTTGCTCAGTAGCAGCTTTTTGAACTAGGATTCCCTGTGACCAACAACTCAACAGTCTTCATGTTCCTATTCATTAAATAGGGTTTCACACCCCACCACCCTTATCCATTCCAAACTTTCAATTAGGAACTGAGTCTACTTTTTCAACCTTGTAATGACTTAAATAGGCACAAGAAGGTTGTAATTACATTCTACTTCGGAAGTTATAGGAGCCATCTGTAAGACTAACCCCTCAATCCTGTATCTGGGTTAGGAAACCATTGCCTGGCTGGGGCTTAAGTTCAAAGTCAATTCTAGTTACAACTGGTGACAGTTTAGTAAGTGAAGCAGCCAGAAGGACCACCTTTTCTAGGAAGGGAGAAGAGCACTGTCAGGCACTGACAAATTGAAGATGACATCCCCTACCCCATATAACTAACTATTCCCAACCCTGTGGGCAGCCCTGAGGGTAGGCATGTTCCAAAACATGAAAATCAGTTTTCTAATTTTGGTAATATTGGCTGTAATTTTAGAAGAACACCTAGACAGGAAACTTTTTTAATCAAGCAGTATTTGATGGCAAGCTCAACTGCAAACTGGCAAGCCTCTAAACTGGCTATCAGTGCATCAGAACAGTACAAGCAGCCTGAAGATGAGTGAGGGCCTTGCCACGTACACCAGGTAGGATGGGAAAAAAATCACTTTAATAGTAATCACTTAGCATGCATTTATTAGAGTTTAGCACCACCTAATGTGCAAGTGCTTCAACTTCAAGCACTTCCCACTGCAGGCAAGAAGGAAACAGCCTAGCTGGAGCTAGAGAAAGCATCTGGCATCAGTAAGCAGTAAAATTTAAACCCTCGTCTAGCTGGCTTCTGACTCTGCCCTTATGAGGGAAGAAGAACTCAGGAAGAGGAGAAGACTGCTCTGGCTCCAGTGTCAACTCTGACTCCCCAAAAGCTGCAGGAATTGCCATAGAGGCAGCTTTGCAGGGCTTGAGAGATGAGAAGTACTTACACTAGTAAATTAAGGCCATAGTGTGATGATTCACAACACCTTGCAAGAGCATTGGGCTAATTTCCAGAGTCCACTTAGAAAAGCTCAGTTTTAACACAAGCAATTCAGATGAGCTCTGGTGATACAGCTATGTTTCTAACTTTCCTCTAGCCTTGTAAGAGCTATGCTTGCAAAATTATTGCCTCTGCTGACAATGTGAGGAAATCAGAATAAGTGAGCCAATAGATAAACTGACTCCCCTTTCCTCATTTTTTTTTTTAAATTTAAATTACTATTATAATTAGGATACACAGTTTACAAGAATAAATTCAGCAAAATAAACCAAGAAAGTTAGAAAAGATTTGGGTTTATGACACATTTAGAGCTAAATATGTAGAAGATAGGGACTGAAGTACTGTCCAGGTTTGCCAAGGCTCCCTACAGAATACTTGGTGAGAAGAAAACACCTAGAAGACACCCACAAAAGCCAGCTCTCTACCTCTCACACATAGCTCCTGCCTGCACCTGAGCATCCCACCAAACCTTTCTCACAGAGCACAAACAAGCTATTTCTGTGTCCATATTTTGAGCTGTTGGCCATTTCTTAAAGGTTAGGACTTGGGCCACATACAGTGCAAACACAGATTTAGGCCTCTGGCCTGGGGAGAAGCCACCAGTTTCTTCATGTACTGTATTTAAAAAGAAAAACTCTGAACTTCCACCTGCCTGTCCCCTGTGACAGGAAAAAGTAGGCCAAGGTGGCAGCTGCTTCTCAAAAGATCCCATGAGGAATTATGTTGAGATCAGGAAACAAGGCCTTAAGGTAGAGATGTCAGCAGGAGGTCAGGAGAAAGATGAGACCACAACTTGTCTGGCCAATGTTGATTTTTTCAGAACAATCTCTTTGGAAAGCAAGTCCAGCAATATCCAGCCATGCTCTCAGTTTTACCCTGAGTAGGCATCCCTCAAAATACCAGCATACTGTTTCCAGCAGTGAAAGCTGCGTTTATGAAAACACACAAATCTCAGTTTTCTCCTGCCCCAATCATTTGACTTCATTTGCTGCCACTTTACATAGCCGGAAGCCTGGGCAGCTCACTACAGCCCAATGCATCTCTGGAGCAGCTGGAGGTGTTCCAACCCATGACTCTTGTAGCACACAGAGCTTCCCCAGCTCCCAAATAATAATCTCTTTTGGGTCCCCCAAAGTGATGCAAGCCAGCCTTTTTCTGATTGTGAAGTAGGCTTTGAGTTTAGCTGGGAGTTGAGCCAGAATAAAGAATGGTGTTTCAAGTAAATATAGAAAGTCTCAGCCAGGGTCATTCTAAGTCAGCTTAACAAATGGACCCTGTTTAACCGCTTAGAAAGTACTATCCTCCCTCAACCAAATGCACTTGCTAACAAGGTGACTCAGACATAAGAAAGGGACTTGAAAAGATTTGCAAACTACGGGCTTACTGGGACATGACTTCTTGTGTCTGCATTACTTGCTAAGATTCAGTGACCCAAACCTGAGAGACCCTTTCCCAAGGATCATCATGTTTGGAGACACTAGATGTTTTAAAATTAGATAACCTCTTAGAGTATAAAAACATAAAACATATCTATTATGCTAGTGTTAACACTGCAGAACATATACCCTTGTGACAAATGAAAGGGAAGTTTCATCCTTGTTAAGTTCAAAGTCAAGTGATTTTTAGCAGGCAGAAATTAATTAACATCTCTAGAGATAATTAGCTCTGTGTAAAGTTATAATCATAACTATATTGCTACATCTTTAAAAAGCTTCATCCAACCTAGTAGTAGGATAAATTCAGGAATCCTTCAAACATTTAGATGCTTGCCAGCTCATGATTTTCAACTAGATTCTTATAGATATCCATGTGCTTAGAAGGGCAAATCAGTTATGATTTGCAGCAAGATTTTAAGCAACTTTTCACATAACACACATGGACCAGGCCAAATGAGATGCAATGCATTTGGACCTTTTAAGTTATTGATTTTTGATCACTTGATCAGATTCCAGGCATGCATTACATTGTCATATTTTCAGAAGAGCCTTTCCATAGTGAAATACTGGAACATGTGGATGGTGGTGAGAGTAAGCACTGAGCAAATTGCCGTGAATAAGAGAATTTCTCCAAAATTACCTTGATTTTTAAAATAAGTATTTGTTGCATGAATTAAAACTCACGGGGCATTTACTTTCTATAACTACCCTAGTTAAAGAGAATTTGCTATATTTTTTCTTTTTGTTTAATAACTCATTTTCCCATATCTTTTGCACAGGCCATGACAATTACACCCCACAGAACCGCATTAAAGGATATAACCAGGGTTCTGGTTTTGAAGACTGCTCAGAAGAAAAGTTAACAGCACTTGTATTCTTGTGATATTAATGTATAATGAGCAATGAAGTCATGCTGTGGTAACCATTTCCAGGACAAAACGCAAGTGGCTCCATTCACAAGTCAGAGCTTTCACGTACTGCATCTTTGACAGAGTTACCTTTGTTCTTGTACCAGTCTGAATTAGGGTTATTGACCCAGACAGGATTGTAAAGAGTCAGACTTTTACTGGCTATACAGAGCTTGTCATAAACATAAATAATTTTAAGGGACTAGTAGTAACACATTAGGAGAAAGCTTCAATGTTTCTTGTCTATATCACAGAGAAAGCATTATGAAGTTTTGACGTGGGACAATTATTTTTTCCCCTCTCATAAAACAAGAGCAAACTGCGAGTAGTTCTACTTCATGGAAGAAAACTTTTAGACTGAATCATTTTTGAAGTCTTGTTGTCCATAAACAAACCAATTATGTTAGTATTTTCAATCAACTCTTTAACTACTATCCTTAAAAACTAGGACTGTGGAACACCACTCATTGAGTCAATATTACAGCCAGAACCAAAACAATTGGTGGAGTTATAGTATTAGAAAAGTAGTTAATAAGACTACTAGGCTGAAGAACGCTGGGAGGATTCAAGCAGAACAGAAACAGTCCCTACAAACATGCTGGACCAAGCGAGAGCACATCCTGCTCACCAGCCTGAGACAGTAAGCAAATCTTTTCATGCTTACTGAAGATTCACCTTCTCAAAGCTTTTAGTAGAATATTAAACAAGCTCTCAAGAAGTACATTAAAGCTGAAGTGTTACAGGGTACACATCAATAGTCTAGCACAAGATCTGGATTCTAACTCTGCCTGCATTTCCCAGCTGTCAGGCCCCAAACCAGCCCAGGTTCAAAGTCCTGCAAGATATTTCAACGTGTCATTCTTTGTATTTTTCCCAAGCACCACCATACTGATCGATACTTCTTGCCCACATCCTTCCAAACATTCTTCCTACACCATCTCCCAACATAACTAAAACAAAACCAAAAATAATAATCAAAAAGGCAAAATCCACATACTAAGGACTGTGATCATCCAAGTACGTCCAAGCCCTCTAATGCTACTGTCTCTGACAGAAGTTCAGGACCGTTTTCCTCCTAGAGCTTGTTTTCCCTCATCAAGCTTCTTCCTTTAAGTCTTCCCTGTGTGTGACACACCCTCCAAGAGTAACACAAGGTGAAGCTAATGGAGATGTGATGGTCTATTAAGCCCTCCTTAATTAGTGTGGGATTACACAAGCCATCAAAGTAATTTAATAAAATGGTGCAAATGAGAGGAATGTTATAGAGAAACATATGATCTCACTGTATTTCTGCTTTGAAAAAAGCAAGAGGAAGGGAGATAGCATAAGAACTGGATTAATAACCCCTTCCCCCAGAGCTTGTTAACAGTTTTCTTCTGTGCAGGGGTACCTAGTAGAAGAAAGAAGAATGAAGCAGAGAATGCTGTGAAGTCCTAGTGTGAAGGGAAAGCTCACTCCAGATGTACAACACTGGTACAAGAGCAGAACAATAACTGTATCTTTTCTTGCAATTTAAATGTGTTCCAGACCAACTCCCCAAAAGCAAGTGCCCAAAACAAGTTTGAAATTGAAGCTTCTTCCAAGAAACAGAAATCCATGTATTTGCCTTAAAAGAACTCCAGTGATCTTTTGTGTAGGGCTTTTATTCTTGCCTTGCATCAAAGAGAGCCTGGAATGGAGACAAATCAAAGAGATATTTCTCATTTATGATATAGCAGTAGATGCAATTGCAGATGAAATTACGCAGGCACAAAATTGTGCTCATCTTAGTCTCTGTACAAGAAAATGGGATATAAAATTAGGATAACAGCCTTTAAGAACAGCCACAGTGAATGCAGTTCAGCCCAGCTGATCTTTGAAAGAAAAAAGTTTTTTCTTCAGAAACCAGGACTTGAAACGTTAGGATAACCCTAAGGAAACTGCAGCGGCATGTTGCAGAACACCAATGCCTTCAATAACATCTTGATGGGTTTGCTTATTGCTGGCAATGGCTGATGGGGCTGCAGACAAGAAATCTCATTACTTCTCTGGGTTGCTACTGCCTCTCTTGTAGGAAGAGAAGCCCCCTTGGCTACCCCATTTTTCTGATCAGGTGGAAAGCTGATGGCTCTGGCACTTTGCTCCTTGGCCTTATGGCTAAACATTACCAGTAACTGTTATAATAAATATCTTGGGCACATGGTGCTGGAGAGGTACCACTGGAATGGTACTGGAATAAACAGAGCCTAATACTGCCTTCAGCCATACCTTGTGTTACTTTGACTTTGGCCAGGTTTAACTGAAGGCAGAAACCAGCTTTGCCTCCGTATAAACTAACTTATTCAAGGTTGTATTTCCCCTCCCCCCATTTTTTCCCCACCCGGGTCATCACTTGCACTATCTTTAAAGGCTCCTGTTAATAGAAAAAATTTCCCCTGTTAATTTTGTATTCTAAACTCACCATTTCAGTAAAAAATAAACTTTCTCAGCTCAAGAAGATCAAGGACTGAAATCCTATATAAACACAAGAAAATTAAAGTAGATGATATCTGCAGTTTTTTTTTTTTTTTTAATGCACTTTGTGCACAATGCACTTTTCTCTTGTATTCTGATTTAATAACTTCATCGCTGCATCTCCAGTAATGTGGTGGAACCACATTGTGCCAGGTACTCTACAAAGGGAGAATAGTTTCTAGTCTAAATAATATAAAGTGCAGTTTAGGTAAAATGCTGTATCTGCCCTTCCCTGATCATTGTCATAGGATCATGGGAGTTGGCAGCAGAGCCGAGAGCATCCCCTCAATCCCTCGCTCCCTCTCTGCCAACTGCTGCAGCAAATGCTTCTGTCTCCTGAACGTGCTATTGTCTTTCAGGACTGTTGTTAGCTCAGTGTTCAACAGTGCTGCCGTTGGTGCATTTCAGAGCGTAAACCAAAGAATTGTTCTGTGCTGAATATTAGCATATGGCTTTTGACATCTGGTCCTCTAAGAGCGATAAACTGCCAATCAGGAGGCATACAGGGTACAAGCATATTTTTATCACTACCCTTACTAATCACCAAGATTAGTCCCTGCTTGGCAATTGTGACTGAGGAACACACGGAACCTATTCAAATATCCTCATCCATATTCATTTCCATTTAAACAAATTAAATTCTCGTGTAAAATAATCCTCAAATTCTCAAAAAAGCTGTTTGTTTTTCTACTTAGGTGGCATGAGTTCAAAGACATCCTGTTAAATATGCATAATTTCTTAAGAGCAAAAATTACAGCTTTTAATAGTGTTTGCCTTCCACTTCATGAAAATCTCTTTTAATGTCACTGGAGATCTTTAGAGCCTGGACAGGAGTTTCCTTTTCCAGTCCAGGAGGGTAGAAATGCCATCATTTTCAGAGCACAGCTGCTTTGTCATGACACATTGGCGTGCACAGTTTGAATAACAAACACTGAACTCCAGCAAGCATTTCTAAGTCTCTATTGATTAAAAGCAAAACAAAACAAAACAAACAAAACCAAAAAAAACCCACCTTAAACCTGAATCAACAAACTATAAACGAAGAGGAATGGATAATCCATTCAACCTGAATCTTTTGATTTTTGTGGAAGGAAATGGGTTTTTCAGAATATGACCTTCAGCAGCTAGCAAATACACATCGGAGTGTCTCCTTGTCAGTGGTTGTCTCTGAGAGGTGAGAGAGAAGGACATGAATTTTAAGCAGAGATTAATTTAATGAGCCATTGCATTAATAGTAAGAAAAAAGATCTTCAAGTTAAACTGGGTTGTTTCGGGTAATCAAAAGCAGATGAAATTGAGAAGAGAAAGAAAACCAAAAGTGAAAAGAAGTTAGATGGATTTGACTGAATTGCTAATTGGTATGGAAAGCCTGGACCCTTATTACTTGAAAAAAATGCCAAAGAACAGAGACTTTAAGAAAGACTTGATAAAGACACTTAGTGTAGGAAGAAGAGGTGAAATGAGCTAAGAAGAACATGTATGGCTATAGAGAAATAACCTATTTTGGCTTGCATATAGTGTGGGCATGTTCATCCTGTTATTTCATGACTCACAAACCTATGATTGAAAAGATCTGAATACTAATAAAAATGAATCAAAACTAAAATGATTTGATACAGGTGGCCCCTTTTCCAGTCTTCTGGTAGCCTATCACATCTGTTTCTGGTACATGGCTTTTCTCGTGCTCTTTGTTTGGATACATTATTTGATGAATTGATTTTAAGATTTCTCTATTACTTGTAGGTAATAGGCAATTTTGTTCCAAAATTATCTAGCTGGCTTGACTGTAACCACTCACTAGGTAGGCTATTTTTCATTAGGAACATGGAGATCATTATTTGGCCTTACATGAACAAATTAATTACCCTGAAGAGTTCTTTCTGTGGATATTTATAACAATATAAATACAGAATCATAGGTATTCAGTGTCTGTAATTTCTCATTAAAATGAACTGTAAAACAGAAATGATAACAGAATCATCTAGATCTAAAAAGCAGCACAGATTCTTCTTCCAAGATTCCATCCTAACAATTTGAGGGTATTGCCATGACCCTCAATGACTCAAAAATGACTCAAGTTAGGAAATTACACCAGTGTGAGAACCACCTGTGATGTTCACTTTCTGTCCCTTTGTCTTTGCATTTATAGGGAAGAACAACATGTCATTTTGTGAGTAGCACATCAAAAGGAGATGGTGATTCTGTGGACTTATGTCTTCTAGCTGCCCTCCCAAGTATATGCTTTGATGTGTAATCAAGGATGAGTTTATGCTCCACTCTTTATTCTGGGTCAAAGCACTAATAGAGTCTCTCTGATCTTTTCTTATTTTTGCAAAATGTATGGGAATTTGAGGTCTTTGAAACTTTTACTGTGTCAAAGAAATTCAAACAGAAGGAAAGAATGGTAGAGATACACTCCTGCAAACTTTTATTCTTCAGGAAACCAGGGTAAACTGTACAGGTTCAAGCCTGAAAGACAGATTATTCCCTGGTAGAGCCTCCCGAAAACATAATGCAATTTAGAAAATATGTTAGAATGCCATTAGGTGTATGCCTCCTCATTAACCTAATGTTACCATAATTTAGATAGTGAGAAGAGTTAAATAAAGTTTTCCAGAAATTAGTAGAAGCCAGGAGCCAGACTGCAAGTGCCAACTGTGCAGAACATCACCCTACATCCTTGAAATTGCCAATGGACTAAAGACTGGTCTTTAACAATGGTAACATATTTAAAAAAAACAATACTGTTTCCTTGCCTCTCTCTCACAGATCCAAATGAAAACATCAACTCTGTAAAGCAAAAATGGATCTCCTCATTTTGGGTTTTTGCTGCCTGTGGTCATGGGGACAGGCAGGGACCCTCCTTTCAGCAGACCCCATCGCCTTCTTCCTTGGCCACTTCTCTTCAAGAGCTTTTAACGCCTGGGTACGTGAGAAGCTTGGCAGGCTGAGGCAGCTGGCAGGGCAGGTTTGAAGGCTGCATTTCTGTTTTTTTTTGCTGTTTGGCAGGGCTGAGCCCAGCCCAGGGCAAGCCCCGGGGTCGGTGGCAGTGCAGCAGCAGCACCACGCGATGGCACAAGACACCTGCGAGTGTGGCTGCAGTCTCCTGCAGAGCAGCAAAGGCAGGGAAGAGCACCTGCTTCCTTCCTCTGCTTCAGCTGTGGAGTTCGTTAGGTTGCTGTAGGGATAAAGCTAATGAAAAACAGAAAGAAATTCAATCTTCCTAACTGGGAAAAGAAAAATACTACATAGCCTGTTGGAGGTGGGGAGCATCAACTGCTGCATTAGTGCACATCACAAGCGACACCAACAGGGGTGTTCTGGATTTAAAAGTAGGACTGAAATCAGAAGTGTGATTTTTGTCCCCTGTTCAGTATGGAAATATCCTAGGAACCTGACATCACCCCTCCCTCCCTCAGACTTTCTAAGTGGGAGAGAATTTGCTGCCCAAATGAGTGTTTTGGTGACTAGGGCTGGGAGGTTTTACTGACAGCTGGCACTCAATCAAGCGCTATGCTAATCCTATCAAGCTATTGACAGGCAGACTCAGAAAGAGTAAATTCACCTGCCTCCCCATTAATGCTGAGATGACAATCATATTCAGTTTTCCTGACTTCTTATAGACAAGGTCTGCACAAAGATGGCCTTGCTGGCCAATTGTTAGTAAGCTGAGTATTTAAAGATGATCAGGATGAAATATTTAATATTAATTAAAATGCAGGATTGTCTGTTTTGTCCACAGTAACAATCCATTTCTGAAGCTTCTTGACATTTAATCTCTCTTCTCCCTCCTCATATTTTGATTTTTGTGAAGTACTTGGCTTCTGGGGGGAAAGGAACAAGGAGAGTCAAAATCACCATTTTCTTGAGTATTTTACCACTGGTTTCTTGACTATTTCAATCTAATTAAGCAGGTACAAGAGGTTGGGATTAGTTTTGAAGAAAGTGCTGATGACCCTGCCTGCACGACACCTTGCGCCTTCAGATCCCTTCCTAGCCCCCGAGAGAAGCCAGTGCTGTTTTTGATCCTGATGCAGCACCCAAGAACCACGAAGCCCAGTGGACATCCCCAGTGACAACACAAGCACTCCTGTTTGTAGGGTGCATCATTTCCCAAAGAGCATCGCCTTCCTTCCACGTCCCTGCACATTTACTGACTAGAGGGAAACAACACGTGATTTCTGCAAGTGGCACTGCGTGAGATGGCAGGGAAGCTGGCTCCATTGCTGTCGTTAATCCCGAAGCCCCTGTGTGTATCCAGCTTGCTACTCCACTCCTGCTTTCCATATGTGAAGAGCTGTGGTGCTGCGTGCTCTCTCCCTGGGAAATTAGACTTGTTACTAGCAGTAACCTTTATCTCTGTGTGACATCTGAGCCGCCGGGAGAGGATGGCAACCCTTTCATCCCTGTGCTTGTGCCTTTCCTTGGCAAAGTGTCAATCAAGTCTGTCATGCGCTTCTTTTGCTGCAGTTCTGGCGTACGTCACAGGAGGCACGGAATTACAAGGTTTACAGGATGCTTTATCACTGCAGACAATATTTTCCTACACTACCTCCTGTACTCCTCTCCAGTTACTATGAAAGAGAGCAAAAGCCCTTATCTGCTTTTGCTGGGCATCTGACTGAGCCTCTCACCTTGCTTTCCTTAAATTCGTTGCTGACCTTGATTTCATACAGATCACTAAGGCCATTATGTTTCCTGTTTCAAGGCTTATCTGCCTAGCTGAAAAGCTTCTTTCAATCCTGTCTTTTCTTTTTTACTAAGCTCCAATCTTTTTTTTTTTGAAAATAAATGTTCCTTTTTTTTTTTTTTAAACTGAATGAGATTATATAATTCAGGTATGACTAAACTTTGTGATCCAGGAATTTTTTTTCACTCTTACATTTCTATGCAGATGGGAAATCCTCATCAAGCTGTATTGTAATTGCTCCTTTATCCTAAACCTGAAATTTGCTCCATCCAACGCACAATGAGCTCATTTTAAATTTGAGCCCCTCACTTCAGGTGTTCCAGTTCTGTTGCAGAAAGTCTCATGTGAGCTGTCAGATATATGACTTTTGGGATATGATTTTTTTTTTTGATAAGTGCTTCTATAAAGATTTTGTATTCTTGTTTTCTAGACAGCCCTGAGAATAGTGTTTCAATAGACCTGATGAAAATACACACGTTCTGGTTTGTCCTGACACATTCCACCTTGAAGACCTGTCCTTGGAAATTATGCTTCATTGAGAGATTCACACTTTCTTGAAGCTAAAACTCAAATGCAACTGGCTGATGCTATGAATGTTCCTGAGCAAGTCCACAATGAGAGAAAGAGCATTAGAGATCCATCTTAGCTTCTACTACTCACATGCTTGATTTTATTGATTATTGAAATATTTTATTTTAAAACCCCCCACTCTTGCATCAAACAAGCTTCACCTTTCATTTATTTTTAAGGTTGATTTTTCACAGCTGTAAAGAGAAGCTGGAAGAATATGACCTTAAAAGTTACAAGGTAAAACAAATCCCAAAAGGGATTTGTCTTCAGGAACAACTTCTGTGATTTTTGTATGCCTAGAATTAGCAATGCAACTTCAAATACAGAAATGCTAGCCAAGGCACCATGAAAAAATGCTCTTCAAAATAGTCATTTGGTGGTGTCCTGGCAAGGAGATCCCTCAGGAACAGGCGCAGGAGGGCTCCATCTCAAGGGGAAAACTCTGGTGGGGAGCTGTTATCTTGGCAAGTAAGGGGCCAATCTAACCTGATTTCTACATATCCAGAGGCTAGCCAGGGGATTTGCTTTGTCCCACTGAATGAAGGAGCAAATATATTTTCACTTTCACACTTCTAGCAACATAACTCCAAGTACCATGTGGGCTGAGTTCAGTGCATTCCCTTCCCATCCACATGGGCAAAGGTTTCCTTCCTGCCTTTTGCTGTACCTCTCCCTCAACAGACTTCCTGGGATACAACTGAAATTAATAGTTACTGGGACAGCTGCTCTTCAACCACCAAAGAAAATTCAAGATAGGTTTTCTTTTCTAAGTCTACACTGGCCATCATTTCTGGAAGGCTTCGGCAGGACAGTACCACATACCTGTGTGTGTGTAAATTAGGAAAGAATTAGGTAAGAAGGTGCTGTGGCGAAGGAAAACTCAACAAGCGTAATAAAATTCATCCAGCACAGAAATCACAAAGACAACCCACAAAGGGATAAAAATTTCGTGATGTCTTCAGGAAAAAAATCATATTTACTGTCCAAGATCACCTTGTTTTTGGGCTAGAAAGGAACATCCTATTTTTGGCACCACAGACTGATTTTCTGTTAGCTCAACAGGAGGTCTGTCAGGAGAACTGCTGAGACAGAAAATAAAAATACCCAAACTTATTTTAAAATCTCATGAGTTTCAGGAGCTGATTCGTGATATGCATTTGCATGTAGTTGGTCACGCTTTATTCTGACATATCTCTAGGTGCGATCTACTTTTTCTTACTCTGAAAGTTGGGTCTCTGCTTTCTGTCTGTGGGCTGGGCTCGGATGCCTTCAGGTCCCATCTTTATACTTCCTCTCCTTGCCATGAAATCGTCCACCCTAGTGGATCTCCCTAGTGGATCTGGGGACTGAGATGTGACAAAGGTCTGCAATATCAGATGTTATAGTTTAAATAAGCAGATATCACCACTGCAGCACATGGCAAATTGGCACCTATGCACAACAGGACTGAGATATACAAATAAGGTTGAAAATAACCCCCAGTCACCTTGTGCACATCAAATCTGAGGCATCATACCTGGAAATCTTTCAGGGCACTGCTGTAACAACCTGCCTCCTTCCCACCTGCTCCAGTGTGAAGTACCTAAGCAGAGCTTTACTGGCAGTGAACATTACTCTGGGCCTCAGGCCTGTGCAGTAAAGGTTAATGTAAATAGCTCCTTAGTTACCCCTTAAAGACTTCAGTAAAGCACTGCAATACTGAAGTTGCTCGCACTTGTAATCTTTCCTCTTAGAAATTCAGGCCAATGTACCAGGCTGCTGTGGAATAGAAATATCACTGATGCTTGGCAAAACTGATGCGATTTTGTTTTACAACAAATCCAGGTTCTCCTACAGGGACAATCCCTCAGCCTTGGGCTTCCAAAAGGAAAAAAATTGGCATGAGACTTTATAACAACTAGGTTTGGGTGGGAAAAACCCTCATCCTTTCAACAAAAATAAAGTGCAGCATGATCAGAAAAGGCTGACTCTGTAAGGGAAGGCCAAGAGATACATCTATTTTGTATTGCTGTGCTGAGTTTTAGTCTTCTGAATAGCAGTTTTGTTTTAAGCTTCAGTGGTGGGATTTCTGTATTTATGACCCAATCAGTGAGTATGACCCATTAAACTAATACTCGGCATAAGTCACTGGAAGAAACCTGCAAAGTTAGCCACAGAGCAGTTTAAAGAGAACAGACATAAAGGTTCAGACAAGACACTACTCAGAGCTCTAAGGTGTCTTTTTAATTTATTTTTTTAAAAAATCTTTTTTCCCCCTGAACCTTACTACCAGCTAATTATGTGAGAACAACAACAACAACCTTATTTTTGCAAAACACAAGGACTGTGGAAAGGCTTTAAGGCTTCCTGACTGATGGAGTGCCACATTGGAGATGCTTCAGTTTTTTGTTCTTAAAGGAAGATTCAAACAAATTGACCTCAACCCCAACATGGATATTTAACACTGAACATTTTATAACTGAGGCTGAAATATAGGAACTACATTTATCTAGGATCAGCTCTTTTGAAATGAGCAACTGATCTGTCTTTATGCTGTGGGAGTAGAAAAAACTCAAAGGAGAAGCTGTCATGCTTTGGGAAGATTTGAGTACCTCATACAGAAGGCTGGTATATATTAATGTGAATAGATAAGTATCAAGCCTAGCTGTAAAACTGGCTCTTTTATATCACTGGTTATTCCTGCTTTTAGCTGCAAAGATTTGTTGAAGACATCTTTTTTCAAGGTATTTTAGATACTGACGATTCTAATCCATGCCAGAAAACAGAATGGCTGATACATGTAAAATAAAAAAAATAGCATCAAAAGCAGAAAATGGTGTTAGTGTAACATTAAAGGTGTTGCTTTAAATTTTAAAATGCTCAGAAAATGTAACAAATGTGCAAGCATGGCAGTTAGAAATCTTACACAGGTAAAAAAAATTGTCGTCAACATTTGGACATAAACGGAAAAAAATTAATAAAAATAAACTTTCTTCATTTTTCCATAGCTTCACACAGAAATAACTCTACCATGTCAGGCCTTTTCTGGTAAACTTAAGTTTCAAAAATTCATGGAAAAAGGTTGATCTCATAACATTTAATAGTACTGGAGGATAAATTTGCAGAGGACTGTAACTCTACAAAAGTTAATCATGAGAAGAATTATTCCTAACTCTGACAGTGATGCTAAAGTAGGCTTCATTAATGTCGTTGACTGTGATTAATGGAGTTAACAAAGCTAATGAGGTTTATTTACTTCAATGTGTATAATACTGGTTGTAGGCTTCCCAAGCAGTGGAATGATGGTAATATCTAATAGCATTTCATATGTGCAAAGTGATTAAAAAAACATTTGAAATATCTTTTAAGGAAGGAAGAGAAGATGAATGATATAGTTTAAGCAAAAAGGAAGTAAATGAGAACAAATAAGTGGAGCTGGGTAAATAACTTGGAATGAATTATTTCATATATTTAGCCTTACTTCTTTTTTTGCACTCATGGGATCCACAGAACTGAAGAGATTTACTCAAACCTATTTATCAAAGGAACTTGATAGCTTAAAGAAAGACTACACAACAGTGAAACCAGGAGTACTTGGAACTCAGGCTTCATTGTGAAGGTGTGAATGAATAGCTAGGGAAGTCATATCGTGTTGCTTCTGTTCTCTCATTAAATAAACAGAAAAATTCCAGCACGAGTAATCCTTAACTTGGCAGATAAATGCTCAGTATTATCAGCATTTGACAACCCTAAAAAAATTTTGGCTGTGACTGGAGCTTACTGCTCCAGAGTATTTGCTGATATATAAAAGACCGTCTTCAAGGCTGTCTACACTGATAAGGTCAATCCTAGGATGCCATCAAATCCTACTTCCTGGTCAGCTGAAATATATCCAATAAATCCTATTTCTCTCTAGCTCAATTCCTCTTTGGAAGTCGCAGTTCTGCTGAGTTGCTGCCTGATATGTTGCAGCATATCTAGAGCTTTCAGCCATTCTTCAAGCCTCCAGCTCAGCCAGGCCACTGCCAGCAATATCACTAGTCCCTGTTCTGATTTTTTTTGTACCTCATTTTCTAAACCTGCTACAACTAAATTAAAGGACATCTGGAAAAAAAAGGCAAATAAATATGCAGACTGATCCTTTGTATAGCTCTTCAAGCCAACCTGAGATACACTAATGCAGTGCTTAAGGTGGAAAAAAGAGTCCTAAAACCCCACAGAGAACCTCTAAATCAACCCTAAATATCAATATAAGCATTCACCTTCCCCTTCAAGGTGACACTAGTGATGGGCCTTGCAGTTACTGCAGTTTTCTTGGATGAAATAAGCTATAGGTGCAAAACTTTGGAATAAAAAGTGGCTGGGGCCTACATGAAGCCAAACATTTTTCTTTGACAGTGATGTTAGTAAATGATGTTCGCAGCATCTCGGATACCAGGCTTAATAAACGTACAAACAGTAAGGGTAAATAAAAAAGCTCCTGTGAATAGTCACCTACACAAACCTTGGAAATTAATTTGTTCAAAGTGCACGTGGGCATAAAACTGGAACCCACGTAGCAGGAGGATTTAGAAGGTACATGGAGAAAATGAAAGTGGGTGACAGAAAAGGCATACCACATTTGCTGTATGGACTACATTTGTAGGTGCAAATCAGCATGACTACCAATAAAAGATGAAGTAGTATATTTGGTGAAAAGGAACTGGAACAAATGCAAAAACAACAACCAACCAAGGCATAACTACATCAATTTTTTTCTTGCTACACTCTATTCTTGCCCATACATTCTAAACTATTGCCTTCCAAACAAGTTTTAAAAGCAGTCTGACATGTTCTGCTTTGGTTTGAATGAAGCAACTTTACTTAGCTACATGAGATGGTTAGTTTTCCTATAATATAAATCAGAATCCATTGAAATCAATGACAGATTTCCCTTGGCTTCAAAGATGACTAGGCTGATTGCCTGTTATTAGAGAAACTGCTTCACTTGCTCTGCACATCTAAGCCTACCCCATCTCTGCATCGTGAAAGCACTGGCAAACTGACCTCAGATGCCAGGCTACTTCTTTCTTTCTGTGTGACATATCTTTGAATGAACAGTGCAAATCAATCATTTCTTCAGGTCATGTCACAGACTTCTGAAATTATCCTGGTAGCTATCTGTTCACCTTATTCCTTAGTTCTTTCCTGGAGCACAATTAGCCTGAATAACAAGGGAGAAGTGAAAAACCTATGCCAAATCCAACCCCTTACCACCCCCCCCCTCCCCCCCCCCCAAAAAAAAATTTGAAGAAAATTCAGTCTCAGTAAAAACTATTTTTTATAAAAAAACTAATAAATTTCATATAAGGAAACTTCTGAATTTGTATTTTGAGGTAAATTTTACTATTAAACTGAAATTAAAAATATCAACAGTTTTCTTCCCAGGTTTCAATGGGATATTTTTTCCTTGATCTTTTTCGTAGATTACCCAGTAACACTAATGGTTCCCAGGAACTCTGCAAGATACATGGTGAAGGCACAGCAAGGACTGATCAGATGTACTGTTGAGGAGGACCTTGCATCGAGAGTGAGAGATCCATCCCCAGATTGAGGCACCTACATCAGGTGTCTAGATGTGCAGCTAGGTGTCTGAGCTCTCATTGCAGTCAATGGGAATAGGATTGAAGTGCCAAAACATGTCTGAAGTGTCACTGGAGGTGGCCTGATCTTAACATGCCACTTCTGAATGACCTGGGTCCCCATGCACCCAGGGCTACATAGATGGCTTGGGTACCCATGGACTTGTAAACTTAGTCTACAAGCATCCAGAGAGAATACCCTAATAAAATAAACATCTTATACTGCATATATTTATTCAGTTCCTAAGAATGGTTAAAATAATCTAACATTATTAAATGCAACACACATCTCAGTCCCTGGCTCCTCATACCTACACAGGGTCACGGAAGGAAAGTGTTTGGGCAGACTGGATGAAGAATCAGCATTTCTGGAACCTTGCTGTAAGTTTTCTACAATAAATCAGGATTATACTTGCCCAGTCTGTGATATACCAATTACAGTAAGGTGGTACACCAAGAAAAGAAGGCAAAGACAAAACAGTGAGGCTCAGCTGCAGTTTTCCTCCATTTTTGTCCCCTTTTGGAAACACTCACTGCTAATCCACCCAAGACACGATTAGCTTTTCACTAAGGGGTGTTTCTGACAGACCCAGGCTCCTGTCTGACACCCTACCTTGCTCTACAGTGTGAATTTTCCTCATGGCGCTGTCCCTTTGCCCATTCTCCCTTTATAGCTTCTCCATCAAAAATCTGTTTGAGGTCATTGTGAAAGGAGCTGGTCAGAACAGAGCATGTTTAATAACCGCCTTCATGAAAACAGGACAGCTTTTGGAAAGCAATTCAAGATCTGACTGATTTACCAGGGTCTGTTAGCAAGCTTCTGCCATCCATGAATCTCTGCTAAGACAGGCCTCGCATGATTTAAGGGAAAGTGGCTGTAGACAACTCCTGAGTGAGATTAATAACTAGAAATTCCTCAGTCGATACACATATGCTTTTGTTTATTTTAAGTAGGCTGAAGTGGAACAAATTCCCTGGTTCCTGATGACAGCAAAGGCCTACAGCACAATCACTCGGCCTGTCCTTGCAGAGCAGCTCCCATGCTGCCCACAGTAAGGCTTTCCCCTCAGCCCCCCAGCAGGGAGCCTGGTGTTTCTGCAGGCCCTGTCATTTTAATGACTACTTGAACGAGATTTAACAGCATTTCAAATGGTGGAACATGCAACAAAACTATGTTGTGGGTTGTGCAGATGTTTCAAGAAATTTATAGGAACTTAATCTCACTAAATTCTTACAAGATCCTACAAACTACACCATGGGAGACTTCTCTGCTGGCAGCCTTTTATGTTGAAAATGCATCTTTACAGAAAAATCTTGAATCTTTAATCACACAGATAGGCTGACTTTTTTTAAGCAAAGTCAGTGTAACATCATTTTGTATATCCTTGGGGACCATGCAGCTCAGAGGCTGATTGTGCAGTAGGACCCTAAATTGCAGCCTGTGAAGCCAGGTTGTCCTTGTTGGAGAATAGGTTTTGTGGCAATGACACTTTCTTGTAAGTAGTCAAAGGGACAGCACTGATTCCAGGACAAAGGAAAGTGCTAACAAGAGCCATTGAAACTCCCAGAAACTTGGATGAAAGTCTCATCCACATTATTCTCCTTCTGGCACTTGTCTAAGACTCTGTGCCTTCTATAGTTGAACAGAAAGGAAAAAGCTGTCTTCATATCAGTAGTAAAAATGGTTTTCTAATTAAATAGGAAAAAATAGTGCTCTATTATGTTAAGTGAAGCTCTATTAACCAAAAAATACATTCTCTTCCATTAGGCACATAGTACTGAGCCTACAAGGAGGCACATAAGATAAAACCTGAGGCAGTGGATCCCTGTTTGGATCTGATCATCACTATTGGAAAATGAAATAGAAGATTTTGTATATATGTGTCTGTTTCCCCTTAAGGTTTCAGCTGATTAAATGAAAGCAACATGGAAAAACCTGCCGTAGGCCACAATGTCTTTTAGGTCTGTGGAAGAAAATAACCCTTATAGCTTTTAATGAGCTCATGAGATTTTACCCTCTGTTACCACTAAATCCATCACTTTGCAACAATGAAGGTAATTTATGACTGCCTCAATTGTTTCTTTTATTTATGGGACATTTTTAGTATGGAATTTAATCAAAGAGATTAAATGTCATACTACCTATTACCTTGCTGTTAAGATATTAATCCTATAGAAAGACATATCAAACTCCAGATTAATCTAAAAGGAAAGAAATATGATGGCAATGTAATTGCTTTACGATTCATGATTTTTTAACTTATTTAATCAGGGCAGAAGTTGAGATGTCACTGCCTTTTGCAACATACATGTTTTTCAGCATTAGAAATGGATATGAAAATAGGTAGAGTTAGGCCTCAATATAACAAAATGCTTAGCATACACTTACCTTTAATGTGCTTGCCTTGACTTCAATGAGACTTATGCCTGTGTTTAAGAACTGAATAAGGGAGAATTAAATCACCTGCTTAATTTTAAGCATCTACTTAAGTGTTTTTTGGTAGGATGGGCTTCAGTAAGCTAAGTTACACATTTGATATGCTTGCCACTTAATAGTATAATTTTAAAGCTAAGAAAAGGGAATAAATATACTGCCTATATTTATATTTCAGATTCTATACAAAATACTTTCCCAAAGCCCTTTATGAGCCATAAAACAAACCACATTTCAACAATTGATTTCAAAGCCCTTTCTACTGTCAGAGCCTAGGACTGAGAAGAAACATGGTGAGAGAATATGCAAAGACAAGTGCAACATATACCTGCAGGAACTATTATAAATTTGAGGGGGAATCTGAGACCACAGGAACATAGGAACATAAAATTAATTTGTAGTTTTAATCTACTGATGCGCTTTTCAAAAGACATGGGTCAAGTCAGCCCACTGTTCCTGTAGAATCTGTTTATGATCACTGAAAATACTGATCATCATTGCATTATGAGGAATAAAAATGACCTTATCTTAGAAATACTCACACTACAAGTACCAGATTCTTTTCACTGAGTGGTAAACCCTACATTGCCCAAGCTGGACATCAGTAAGCCCTGATCACAGGCATTTAATGCTTATCACACCACTGATGTCCTTTCCAGATAGGTCTAGTTTTCTAACACTCAGATCAGCCAACTCGCTGAGGTTTCCCAGAGCTCCTTTTCAGAAGTTGCTGAATAGGCTGCAGTTTTCATCAGGCCCTGGCTCAGTTCTGCCCTTCACTTCTCACCAGGTAAGCCCTTTTCATCTGTGCTAACCTACACCGAGGCAAGTGAACCTCCCAGACACTATGCATAAAAAACTGTCAACAGTACCTTCAGAAAACAAGTCATCTGGAAGCTGCCTGAAGTATAGCTTCCATATTAAAACTTTTTCTAAAAAAACAGGTAGCCAAAACAAGCACTATGTATATAAATTGTGCTAAATACCTTATGGGTTTTATAAGTCAGTTTGATAACACCAGCAATGAACTATTCAACTAGCAAACCCAGCAGGTCCTCTCCACTCAGTACCACATATGTAGGTTGACCTTGGGCTGAGACCTAGTAGTTAAAGAGGTCAGGGTGTATTTTTAAGTGAAGGCCAAGAGGTATTATCAATATTGGGCAGTATTAAGCATTGCTCTAACCGCTACTAACATCAACTAGGTTGGACCTGACTGAACTAGTCAAACAAGTAGCAGACAAATTTGTAGTTCCCCTTCTTTCCTTGCATTGACCACAAATGTTTTCTAGCACACAGCACCAGCTATTGCCTGGCTTTACCTTGGTTTTCCAGCCTCATTAGGGCAGGGAGCACAGGGACTATCTTGCCATGTCATTCAGGAAATGCATAAAAAGCCTCAACAAAAAACATCATCTGGCAAGAATGAAATATTCAAACAAGTTTGCAGATGACAGTGCCTGCTTCTGACAGAAGAAGATTGTTTGGGAGAAGTTATTTGCACAAGCCAGCGAATGATTGATGTAAGGCCAATGAAAGATTGATGTGTGAAAATGTAGAGCACATCTGCCCTAATTGAGGCTCCTGGGTTCCCCAGGATTACAGGAGGCAAAATAAAAATTCCTATCCATGAGATTCATCCTGTCCTCCAGAACATTTCTAATCACTCATCTTACTTATTTCCATGATGATAGCCCCTTGATGCCTCCATCAAACTTATCATATGTTACCTTGCATACAGAGGGCTCAGTGATGAGGCAGGCTGGAATCAGAGTAGTCTGGAAAAGGAAAGCTGCAAAGTGAGGGGAGCTGATAAGGAAATCTAGGGCTTCTGGTTTATCTGTTCATATCCAGGTCACAAAACTGTGGCAGAAGTATAGATCCTTTCTGGAGTTTTTATGACTGACAATTAAGTGCAGTTCACAGAAACTTACTACACCTTCTTATGGTTCTTGACTTCCCCTGCACTCACTCTTAGGAAGTCCAGAAAATTTTAAGAAATACTGTGAAAATCATGTCTAAGCATTGTTTGTGCAATTCAGGCATGCTGAAACAGCATCAGGTAAGTTGTAACTATGAAATTATTTGCAAGGCCAGAAATACAAAATTCAGGGACCTATTAAATATCAGAAAGCCAATCTGGGCTTTCTTTTGCAAGTAATGAAGCTCCAATATTTTGGAGGCTTATTTGCACAGAGCTTGCAAGCTTCACAATGAAATTTCACTGACAGTATAGCTATGACATCGCCAACTGAACCTCTCTGAATAGCTGCCTTGCCTTCTGCGCACAGCCAAGTCATGCCCAGTAGCTGCCCCAGTAATAATATGCTCAGGCACATAACAGCACAATGGTGTTCTCACAGTCTCCCATTTTTGCTGCAGCCTGAACTTTTCCCTTCAGTGTTTCCAGTGACCTCCTCTCTCTAACAAATAGGCCAGCATCAACACCCTCTCCAGTGGGTGGATTATCCAGCATCTTCAAGGCCAGGAGCACCATTAGGAAACACCAGTGAACCTGCCCAAAAGCATGAAATTACAAGCATTAACTCTCAGCCAGGGTTCACTAGTAGTTTGCAGTGTTCCTTGCAGCCAGGAGCTAATTAAAGACGGGAGAGTTTAAAACATTTTTAATCCCATTGTTTTCCTGCTACCTCTACTACTGATACAGCAATTAAGCACCAGCAACCAAGCAGTTAATGCTGCTGAAACAATAGGCATGAGCTGTGTCAGTAGAAAGCTTCAGTCTCACCCTGGAATAGATCTGCTTGCTAATATTATCCATGGTGTCCTTTACTCAAAGAAAGGATGGTAGATGGCAAGAGACATGGCTCTGAAGCCTTGAAGACATCTGTCCATCCACAAGGATGTTTTCAGAAATACATAGGAGCTCTGTATGAACCCTGTCCTCCTGGAGCAGACACTGCACAACCACAGAAAAAAATAGCTTTTTCTGGTCCCAGTGATCTTACACTGGACAGACTGTCAGACTGGATCCTAACTTTGAAGTAATCCAGTTCCCCCTAAATTAGCCCATACACAAAGTGCTTTTATAATTAATTTTTTTAAGGCAAGAATTTCTATTCTGCTAGCAGAAAAAACCCCAAAGGGTGATGGAGGGACATGAGGGGACAGAAGGCTTTTCTTTGATCTGCTACATGCATCATACTTTGATCTATAGAAAAAGTTTCGATTTAGATGATATTAGGGTGATATCTGGGGTGTTGCTGTTGGCTATGCTTGTAAAACTACTGTTGGGAAATGTGAGCTATCCCTGCTCCCCCATTAAGAAAATATCATTTCTATGTTAGGACTATTATGTGCTATTTTTACACAACAACAAACAAGGGAGGACTGTCATTGTAACATTTGCTCCTCATATTAGACTGTGATAGAGTATAAATCCAGACTGAGTGGGCTATAAGCTGTATTATACCATTGCTCCTCCTGACCCTATAAGTCAGCCAGGTTCCCTATTACAAACACCCTGTATATTCAAAAGTTTATCATGGCTATAAAAGTTTAGTCTAAGCTGAAAGTTAGTATAAAAGACCGTAACTCAAATCAATCTCTTTTTTAAAGGTTGATAATAGCTTGCAATGTAGTTCAATAGCATTTTTCAAAAGCTGGAGTGTTCAACAATCACTTCACCCTACTGGAAGCAGTTGCCAGTGGAATCACCTTCCTAATAGGCACAGAGTGAAGCATTGCTTCCAGTTTAATTTGCAGAGGAAAGGTCAAGTTTTGGTGCCTGTTCTTGTAAACCATTGGGAGGAAAGAATGATTGATTCCTTTTAATTTTTGCAAAAAGGCTATCAGCCATAATCTACTTCTAAATATTTTAAGTTTGAACGAGTTCTAAAGTGTACACTCTAGTTAATAATTCAGAAAACAGAAACTGGGAATTAATATAAATTTGTAGTTTTAAAACATGCTGGCTAAGAAAGAGAGGTTTTCGTTTAAAAACTCACCCATTTTTCCCTCACTTGTAAGTTCCCAGCCTTTAAATGTTATCTCAGTTCAACCATTTGAGTCAGATGTTTCCTCCCCCTTTCTAATTTCACTTCAGCTTACCTGATCACCCAAATCTTGTACTACTGGCCATCTCCTCTGCACAGGTGATTGTCACTTGAAGCACCACAGTACAGTTAACAACTGTTAACCCACAAGGAGCAGACACCACCCACTTTTTCTGACAAAAATTGGTTCTCAGGAGTATTTGTAAAAAAAAAAAAAACCAAAGTCACAAAACAAATGAGGGATGGTGAATCACAGCTTGTTGCTCTGGATGTGAATGCCCAGGCCCTAACAGTTTCAGAGTAAATAACTCCAGGTACAAAGCAGTCTCAGATGGAAGTAAATGCAGACCAGTCTGGGGAATTTGCATTGGAGTGAGACATTATTTCAGAATAAATCAGCTCAGTTTTAACTACTTCATTCTGAAATTCCCACCTACGACTCCTATGTTGGAAATCCTCCTTGAAGAAACAGTCCAAGACAAAGCCACAGTTTAACTTGTATTTAGATCACTCATGTGAGAGAGATGCCTAGGAGCACCAGTTTTCCCTGTCTCTTGCTTACACATGGAGCTCCCATGGAAAGAGGCAAGAGCTGTATGCACAGCTGACAATATAGTCCCCTATGAAAGCCTCCTAATGTTGTGAATATCCTCCTCTCCCAGGAGGATGCATTGTTTCTTTACTGTTTTGGACTAATGAATGTTGATTGTGATACAGATCTTAACATGAACTAGTCAGCAGCCAGGTGAAGCTCTTGTCAATTTTTCATGTACACACAGAGAAAGCAGAATTAAAACGTTCCCGAGACCTAATGATCCGAAAGGTAAGTGGGAGGAGGAGGAGTGATTAATTTCCCACTGTTTAGCATCACCTCATTCTTTACAGAGAAACACCTCTTAACATGAGAGCTTTATAGATTATATTGTCATCCAGCATCTCAGTATGTACATCCCTGGTCCCCGTGGGGAAATCTAAGATTTCCTGCTCAGTAAAAATCTCTTAAAGTTTTACTCACTGCAGCATGCAGAGCTGTTTCACACAGTATTTCCACCTGGGCTCACACAGCTCTGTGCAGGCTCCAGGCTGGCAGCACTGCAAGAAGAACAGGAGAAACCCCCACGAGGGATTTGAATTCCCCCCTCCAAGCCTTGTCACAAGGGCACAAGTTTGGCTTCCTCCAACCTGCCATTCCTGCTGGGGGAAGGAGAAGGCTCAGCAGCACTGAAAAAAGGCTTTGCCTTATGGGGCATCCCAGCTGGCTCTCCTTATGCTGGAAACACACAGTCTGCTGCAGTCTCTGATAGTCTGCAAGGCTGACAAGGACTGATAGCCATTTGACATATAAAATATGCAAAGGGAGGTGATCTCACTGCTTCCTGACTTTTCGGTGCCTAAAGATACTTCTTTTACTGAGTACTTCTGTCTTCAGTCCCTTCGCAAGATAAAAAAATAAAAGGAACGAGGTCTGCAGCAAATGGCATCATCTTTCTGCAGTGTAAGCTTTAAAACAAGCAGGGAACAAACTGCCTCCAAAGATTAGAGCCCTTTGTTATTTACTTAAAAGGAACTCTTTCTCTCTGGCATTTTTCCTCCTCCTTTAATCAGAGTTATTTCTGAACGTCATCACACACTTAAGGGCATACCAGTACTGCTCAAGAGAGCATGGTGCAGCCTTATACCAGGTAGCAATGATGGTGTGAAAACCAGGAGCACGTACTTTGCCTCAGGTCAGGCAAAATCTGAGGTGAACTCAGCTAAGCTACTACTGGTGCTTCAACAACTCCAAGGGTGGCTCTGGGTACCTCCAGATTGGAACCCCTATGTCAAGTGCTTCTAGGACTCTTACTTGGGACACCCTGTGACAGTGTTTGTAGCCATCTTTTCAGATCAAGCCCAGAAGGCAGATATGATGCAGTGAAGAGGTCATTAGATAAGAATTAAAAATTCACGCACAGCAAGTGCAACCCATTGCAGTCCCTGGATCCAAGCCCTGATGGCATCCTGACTGCTAGAAAAAGAAGTGGGTGCACACACCCTTTTTTCTTCTTGTAGTCTTACCTGGGAGATGAGAAAATCACACATAGCTCCACCATTTCCTTCTGTCCATCCTGGGGAACAAAGGCTGCTGAGGGCTGCATCTCTTCCCGACTGCAGACGGATCAGAGGCTCCATCAACAGTCCCAGACAAAGCAAGGCAATAAACAGGGTCCAGGGACCATCCAAGGAATCCACACAGGAACAAAAGGAGGCAGGGCCAGAAATAAGGCAACAGCATAGGTGCAAAGTCCATCCAAGAGACCAACCTAGAAACAATTTACCTACAGGACAGAGCCAAGTCCATCCATAAAAAAAAAATCTGCAGCAAAACCAAGAGCAGACACATCCACGGCATAAGCTTAGGAAGGGCTAAGCCCCATGGTCTGAGCTTAAATAGATCCCTTGGGCCCAGGGATGTGGGTCCCAGGTGAGGCTGGTCAGGGTGACTAAGGTTTATTAGTGCCCTCAGGGCCCTAACATATTTTCCACAGACTGCCTCTCTCAATTCTGCGTACTTGGCTCCCAGCACTAGCTAGGACCTCATGGCGTTACTGCAGTGCAAATAACAAAGCACTTAATTGGTGATGCTAATTAAATTCAGGTCAGGTGCTACCGGATGGGTGCCCATACAACCTGCCAGCAGGAGTGTAGCTGCTAATTAGCACCCATGTTGGCTGTCATGGTAAGGACACCAACGTGTGAATGGAATACAGAGAATAAACTACCTGTGCTAGGAAACAGTAGACTGGCACAATATTTCCATGCCAAGTTTCTGTGGAGGAATAACCTCCCATCAGAAGAGATGGGACCTCAAAGGACTGTAATATCCCCTCATACTGGGGATGGTAAACCAAGATTCTGGAGTAAAAAAAAAAATAAAAAAAATAAAAAATAATACAAGCAAAAATATGAGAACTAAACAGTTTTGGTCATTTACATTGAGCTCTCCATGGTTCTGCAGCCTGACTCTGCTGGTAACGTCAGTAGCTTCTGAGCTTCTAGCTGTATTGATTTTCTTAGCAGAAAAAGCCTAAGGTTATCTAAACAGTTTAGTTTCTTGCTACTCTGTGCTGAATTCATTACTTTCTTTCTGCCTGAATATAATGCTCTGTGTTGCACATGCAGTGTCGATCCATAACCTGAGCAGAAATTGTCCACAGAATCAGCTAACAATTGGGGCCGGAGCGTGCTCCAGTGATTAACAGATCAACACTTCCACGACAGGCAAAGATTTCCATTAGAGCTCCAGCGTGCTAGTCAGAGGGGCAAAGGGCCAATTACGGGTGGTGTCAATGGGTGCAAGTCCTGAATGCAGCCAAATTTCTTTATTTCCTGGGCTGTGTTCAACCTTGTAGCACTGGTGAAAGGGACCCTTTGAAGGTATTTCCCACTGGGGTGGCTGATACTGACTTTGCTGAAATGCTTTTAGTGCTTTCATCATGAAAGCAGAACAAAGGAGAAACAAGAAGAGTTTCCAGGTCAGGAACATAATCATTTGCATTCTAGGTCATCCCATCAGTGTTTAATCCCTCTTGTACCTGAGATTTCAGAGGGGTAAAGTCTCCTATCAGGGCTGGTACACACAGAAAACTTGGCTGACTGCGTGCAGCATGCCAGTGAGATGTGATTCCCTTGCAGCTCAGACCCCATAAATCACTGGCCAGACTACTGCCTCAGAGAAGTCACTGAGGGCAGAGTAAATCCATTTCTCTGGGGAGGAGGTGTACTGGTGAGCAGAGGATGGGGATGCTCTTGCAGGCAGGAAGGTTTTAGACACCCATCTCCATGTGACGGCTCTGGCTATGCATCTGCCTTTTATCCAGGCCAGTTGGGAAAGCAGCTTTTGGAGCTGAAGGCCTCATGGTACAGAGTACAGGAGGGATTTGGCTGCTGAGCAAAGCACATCACCCTGAGCAGCTCTTCTTCTTTGCCCAGGAGGAGGCTGAAACCTTTTGAAGTCAGCTCTCCACACTCTGCCCAGCTTTGCTACACACTGCAAACACCTCTCTTCCTCCCAGTGACCAGCCAGGCTGCTGCATGCTCCATGCCAAACACATAGAAGGAGAGGATTGGTCACGCTCAGGCACCGCTCACCACCCAACTTCACCTCCTTTGACTTGTGCCTGCTTAAATGCAACAGAAGAGCTGCCCCATCTCGATGTGCCCTGCTGAAATTGCCACGGAAAGCCCAGCTTGTGAAGCACCTCTCCTCCCCGACAAGGCCCTCAGAGGAGCATTTTATAGACTAATAAGCAGATTTTAGATTAATGACCAGAGTCCTGCAAGGCTGGGGTGAAATCATCACAGGCTGTGCATGGCAAGCCGAGGCAGGCTGTACTCTGTCTGCCAGAGGGGAGAGTTATTCTGCCTTATGCGTGCGTTATATTCAGTCGGATATTAAACTAGCTCTCTTCTAGCATTGTCACGGATGCTGCTCTGATCTGCTGCATTAAGTAATTTGTGCTTCTCCCCCAGAAAATAATTTATTTCCTCTCTGTGCTGCTGTCAAAGCTAATATTAGTGAGTGTTACTGAACCATTTTACATCTGCTCTAGCAGCAGCTGCTCCGCAGGAGGGTGACTTGACAAGAGGACAGGGCAGAGGAGAAAAGTCACATTAGGCACTTACCAGAAGGGGTGGGAGGGAAGGGCAGGATGCTGAGGGGCAGCAGGAAGGGGGTTCATGGTGCTCAGAAACACAAATTTGCAAAGAAGAACATAAATACAATACAAACAGTGCTTTTCCTATATGCACGCCTGAGTGGCATGAAATGTCCCATGCGGGAGCAGTTCTGGTTGCGTAATTGTCACTGGAGAGGCCCATGGGGATGAGCCAGATTAGCTTTGCTCAGAACCTGCCTGTGAAGCACTTTGGCAGAGAGAAGAACAATTTGTGGATTTTCTTTTCCCTTGCGCTTGAAAAAAAGCAAGCTCAGACCATCCTCATTCTGAGATAAATACGTAAAAAGTTCATGCTTGCGCTTCAGCAAAATCAGCTGGCAGCTCTGCAGCCCGATTGCCCTGGTACCTCCTGCAGTGGGACAAACCAAACCAGGGAGCATCTGTGTGCTGGATATCAGGGTGAGACAGAGCCTGGATGGCACGAAGCGCTACAGCTCTGCGTGGTGCTCAGCTGGGAGCTGGGCTCCACACAGGTACTGCTTTTCCCACTCCCTAGGGATGCAACCAGGAAACAAAAGGGAACTGGCAGAATTAAAGTCTGCATACAAGCGTATCTCACTTGTAAGTGTACACGTAAGTGTATAGGTTTATTTATTTTAGCAGAAGAAATATTAAGAGCCAAACCTAGATCTGAGCCCCTCACCTCGCAAAGCGCTCGGAGCCTGTCTTTTGGCAAGGATGCTGCAGGGGGTGCTGGAGATTGCAGTTTCCCTCCCCACTGGGCTGCCAGCAGCCCCACCGCCAACTCCAGCAGTATGTGCTGGAGACTTGTTTACATCTGAAAAGATTTATTTATGTTGTAAAACTATCTGCTGGTGAATAGATGAAAAGAAATATGTGAGGGAAACCATAATCATTTAATACTTATTCCGTTTATTTTCTATTCATTTAGCAATGTTGGCATTCTCATCATAATTAAAGGGAGCTGGGTGGCTTTCTAATGCTTTTCCACATGTGTTTCTTCCTTCCCTTTGAAGGTGCTTGGCAGATTTAGGTCATACATTTTCTTCCTATTGCACAGCAAGGGGAAGAGGGAAAAAAATTCCCAGCACCAATCTTTTCTAATACTTCTACATTAGTTCAATCCAGCAGAGGTTTGCTCTGCCTCAAGCTAAAGAAAATCTATTAGGCTCTTTAAAGAAGTAAGTCAAAGGGGATGCATCTAGGATAAGGTCAGACAAAGATGTGTACAGCAGAGAATGATAGTGCTCAATATCGTTGCTTTGGCTGTCAGGAAAAGTTCACCCCACGGGATGCCAAACTCCCCTTAAACTTGCTTCCTGTCTTCTAATGACTCGGCGAGCTAGAGGTGAGCACTTTGCACTTTTTCCTGGCACTTGCTGAGGTAGGTGGGAAATGAAAAGTCAGAGCCAAGGACCAAATGCCCTGCCCCAGCAAAGCGGATTGTGCAAGGGTTGATACTGGAGCCATCCAAAAGTCATGTTGCTGCAGTTTTGTTGGTCATTTAAGAGCATGCTTTACAATATATTTAGCAACTAACACTTATTCAAATTATTACAGGTAGCTTTTTACTTAAAAAGCAGCATATGCAGATCACTGGCATACAAGTTCAAGTTTCAGCAGATGATTTATGGCTAAGATGAGTGGTGTCTTTACACCCACTCTCAGGGACCTTTTGTTCAGTCTAAGATAGCAGCAGAGTCACCCGAGGTTTCTGCTATTCTCAGGGACAGATACATCCAGAGCAGCTTCAGAAACTAGTATCCTTCAGAGCATGAAGCAGCCCACACAAGATGATGCTGCTCTCTGGAAGGTCGCATCTGTGCCCACCGGTGGTGGCAGGGCATGAGGGCGACAGCTCACTTAAATGCCTCATGTCAGAGGGAACAAATCCAGAAAGTGCTGCTGAACTGCACCGAGTGCTTTTTTTGTAGTCTGGCAGTTGATGCAGTTGTGAGTTCAGCATCGGTCTTAGCACGTTTCTGTGATGCTGTCACAGTCAATTACCAGCAGCCACTTCTGCCTCAGTTTTGGTAGACCCCCAAGAAGAGGAACAGTCCTTTTGCCCATCTGGGGAATGAAGACAAGGAATAGGGGGGAGGTGGAAATGTGTACCTTTCTGCCTTGCTGGATCTTTAATCTCATCTGTACTTCAGGAGTTGCCCATGTGCTTGAGACACACTGCAGCCAGAGAAGAAGGGGAAAAAACCGGTGTCCTTTTGAAATCCTGGCCTGTGAGAGCCTATTATATAGCAGCATGCCAGCAGGAGAAATATAACTCCAAAGAGACCGGATATATTTTAGGAGTGATTTCAGTTTCTCCAGCTCAGCAGCTCTGGCGGGCTGGAGGAAGAAGATGCAGCAGGTGGGGAGGATAACTCTGGGTGGAATGGTGCCATCTGGCGTTTTATCATCAGCATCAGTTTGGACATGACCTTAGAATATACAGCAAATTCTGTATGGCCACTATAGACTAATGCATTAAAGGCAGTGGCCAAGAATAACGTAAGCAGTGGTGGCTGAGGAGTCTGGCATGAGTAATTTAAAATATCACAAATTGGAATTTCTGAAGCCTGAACTCTTGAAGTACTCAAGTCACTGAGAAGGATTTGCAGTGGTTATTGAGTGGCCAGCTCTGATAGCCACCTCCAAACACCCTGCCAGACTCCTGCCACCACTGCAGTCACCAGCCGTAGTTCAGGGAGACGTGGAGAGCTGCTGTCGTTTATGCAGGGTCTGCTTCTCATGTAGGCTGGCTGCAGCCACACCGCCACTGCCCTGCTATCGTTACTTCAGCTGCTGAGCTCCACTAATTGCTCTCCAGAGGAGTCCAATGGCAATGGGGTGTGCTTTGCTAAGATAATGGCAGTTATACTAGCTGGGAGCAAATGACAAGGCCTATCAATCCTCATGCTTCAGGGCACAAACTGAATGCCATTTCAGGCTGGGAATAACCCTATGCAAACTGTTCTCAATAAAAACAAAAGCATCTAAAATTCACCTGCTTCCTTATGCGTTCTCAAACTCAGTTTGAGCCTGATAAGATTTTCACAGTTTTTGGGTACAAAAAGGAGTTTGATCTGAATCCCATCATAGCGGAGTCACATGAATTCCTGGTTTGCCTGTGCTCCAATGCCATGGTTTCAGGAATAGCTGCAGAGTGGAGAGAGTTTTAGCCTGCAAAACTGGCCTTGCCTGGGAGTGAAATTGGGGTGTCAGGGAGGAACTCTGTGGATAGACATGGAGTGTTGATAAGTCAACTGGAAGCACTTACCACTTCCAGTGGCACAAGCCCCTCTTACCTTTCCAGTTTGGCTGGCTCATAAAATCAAAAATTTCCACTGGAGCATATCAACAGCGGTGAGCATCCTAATTGCCTCCACTTCTATCCAGCAGTCCTTATTCCAGGCCAGCCTCTCCCAGCAGCTAATTCCAGTGTTGCTAAATCTATTACACTACAGAGAAATCCCACCACCTTTTAAAAAGCCTTTCTTTGGAGATAGCTGTATCTATTCTGTAATAAGAATTCTATTAAAGGAAGCCTCTGCTGTGCTTTGTTAAGGAATTGATGCAATTTGTTTTTTATTACATGAACAGGGTAACATGGATAGTAGCTGTCTCTGACACAAAGTCAGTGCAAAAAGTATTGTGCTTCCTCATGCAAACCAAGATAAAGTAATTAACTCTATATTTTTAAAAAAACAACCAAAACCCACATCTCTGTTGAGATCTATTCTGCATAATTCAACACCTTGTGCCAATTAAAGAGAACTTCTTTAGAAAATGGTTTAGTTTGTAATTTTATCCTTCCTCAGATTTGTGTGTGAATATATGTGGCTTTATGAATGTTTTGATGGGTGTGATTTTTCTTCTGGAGTTTATACATTTATTTGCTTTTATTCACAAAGTGGTACTTTGTAGATGGGCTCCTGGATCAGTCCCCATCAGGGCCAGAAAAATTCCTACTCAGGATAAAAAAAACTCAGCCCAGGATGCCCCTCTCTGCCCTCCTCCTATCCCAAGTTTCCCTTCCCAGCCCGTCCACACTGACCTGCTTTGAATGTCATGTTAGGACCAGGGTGAGTAAGTCGGCATAGGGACTCTGGTGATTCCCCAGCATGTTCCCTGGCACCTTTCTGAGCTGCAGGGAGAAATGTGAAACATCAAGCTGAACTGAGGACCGGTTGGGAACCAGCTGAGGACCAGTGAGGACACCACAGCCCCCTCCTCTGCTGGTCCCACAGCCCTGGTGTGTTATTGCCTCTGGGAGGATGGTTCCTGCAGGCCAGGGCTGCAGGCAGCAGGGTGAGGCATGCACCGTGTGTGCGTGGCAACCTGCTCTCCACTTCCTGAGGGGAACAGTGCCCGGGTGGGTGAGAAGCATCCCGAGAGACTCTTTCTGGTCTGGAAGTTCCCCACCACCAGTGATATACAGTCAGAACAAGGCGTTTCTCGTTACCCTGGGATGTGCTGTGTCTTCCTCAGAAGACATAGTGAGGATGGTTGTGATAAATAAAGGCAGTCCAGTATTGGCAACAGTAAACAAATATCCATGGTACAGGTGGATTTGGCCAACACCAAAAGATCAGTGTTGTCAGTTTATGCAATCAACTATTAAGTAGGATAGATACCGTAAACAGTAGGTTTAAGTTTTTAAAGGAGAAATGGATAAATAAAGATTAAAATGAGGAATAAATTCTGTTTCTTCCAACTGGCTGTCTACTTACCTGGGCTGATAAGCTGCACATGAGGGCAACTCATTTAAGAGGACAATAATTATCAATCCTCCAAAGCAGACAGACTCAGCCACTGAGCCAGTCAAGAAGCATTGCCCCTTTCATATCCTCAGCTATGCAAGTGCTATAGTCACTTAGGCCAATGTGAGAACAGCAGCCACTGTGTTTTAGCTGAAATTCTTTGAAGCAGTTTGAGTTGACGTGATTAAAATCCAGGAGCTCCATCACAGTGTCTCCCTTTGTCACAAATGGGGACTCTGGTACTTAGCTTTCTATCCCAGAATTTGGGCTTCCAAAACTTACAGTTTTTTCCCCTCTTTTCTGTCTCTGTCTCTCTCTCAACTATTTACATATCCATATCCAATATCCATATCTATATCTCTTAGCACCTATATCTGCCTACATATAGCTAGACTATGGTTAAGATGTTTCCTAGTATTCATTCTTCTATTTCCATAATATTAGTAAGCCCCTATTAAACAAGATCCAGTTCATACTCTAGTTTCCATTGCAGATATCTACAGTTTGTTTGGGTGTTTCTCAGACTTTCAAATTTTACTCAGTAAATTTTGCATAGAGCACATGACCACTTATTAAACCAGTCTGCATCTTTTCTGTTTACTTCCAAATTGTTTTAAAGATGTTAAATGGGGCAGAGGCCAGTACATCCCTTCAGCAACTTTTCCCTAGCAGTTATCACTGTACCCAGGATGCGCAGCACAGAGTATAAGAATATACACACATGCTCACTTTAAATGAAAGACTCTGAAATAAAGAAATTATATATTTAGACAAGTAAGACATGCAGTGAGAGGAACAAATTTAGAGTCATCTCCACTCTAAGCAGGAGGAAAGAGGGAAAGATTTGAAACACAAATATCAAATAACATAAGAAGAGCTTTTTATATCACAAAAATGAAGTTGCTTTCAAAATTCTTCTGTAATAAAGATGGTACAGCACCATTAGCATAGATTCATGTATATTTGTATTAGAGTACCTGTAGTAACAGATCTTATGTCTGTCCAGAAAAGGCAATAAATACCCAGATACAAACAACTTTTACACTGATACAATTTATAAAATTGTATTGATTTAACTCTTGCAGTAGAAAATCATGTCCCTGCAAGTGAGAAAAAAAATGGTAAAAATATTCTGGTTAGACCAAAGAGTGATCTGTAGGAGAGCTTGAAACTACATTTAGCTCTTCCAGAGATTCAAACAAGTGATTATTTTGGCACTTGCATTTCTTTTTTTTTTCCTAGATGCTTATATTTAGGAAGGAATCTGCAGAGAAACCAACCCACCAGTGAGTTCATTTGGGAAACAATGAGGATTTTTCAAACTAATATCCCACATTCTTTTAAGCCATCTATATGATCCAGAGACAACTGGAAATCTCACTCACTAAGAGCTCTTAGCACAATCTCATTGTTTTCTCTTCCTGCTTTTAATAAGTTCAGTAATCCTAAAAAACAGTGTGTCTCAGTTAGGCCAGAGTCAATAAAGAAAATGTCATCACATAAAACAGATGCGACTTCTCTATGCCCCACCTGATTGTCTAATACTTTTAATCTAATATTTGCCTTTTAGATCAGGCTCAAGAGTTTTGTTAAATCTTGGCTTTTTTCTACAGTTTTCCAAACCAGCTTGTCAGTCCTTATTAAGCAAGAGCTGTAACTTCTGGTTACAGCAAGTCAGTAGGACTAAGTGTTGCCTCTGGCTCTGCAACCTGCTATTTGTACCTAGGAGTTGTATTATGTTGGTTATTTATTTATTTATTTATTTTTTAATGTAGAATAATCATTGTGACTCTCATAACGGCCTCTAATAAGAATTAAAAGGAAGGTACAATCACTCCAAAGTTACTTTACTAGTAGGGTTAGTTGCACATATTTCTCCCTGTTGGTGTTGGGATTTGGATAGCTTTATCTGTTCCAGTGTAATGACCTGGTCCATGAACATTCCAGCTAATGAAGACAGTCTGTTGTGGATTTGTGTCTTACATCCCTAGAGCTCTACCACAGTAATAGATTGAGTGCTCAGACATTCAATCTTTTTTCCATAAAATTCATTGGACCATCTGTGAAGTCCCTTTTGCTATGTCAAAATTACTTACGATTCTTCATAGATTCAGAGTTGCTGAAGGGGAAGGACAAACCATAGGATGCATAGACTGCATGATCACATTGCTTTTTCCTCCGCAAAGAACCAGAACATTTGTGTGCAACTGGGAACTGAAAGGATAAGTCCATATTCATAGGATCAGGGGCTTGAAGTTTCACTGGACACAATTCTTCACTGTTGTGAAGGTCAGACAGCATGCCCATGAAAGTTCCTTCAGCTACAGCAATATGTAAATTGATCAAAAATCCCTTCACGTGAGTCTGACCACTGAATAGGTTGCCTTTGGATGCCAGCTTTGTGATCCCTTTTTCCAAGAAGGTGGACTAAAGTGGTCTCTGCTGCAGAGGGATGTTTGCAGGGTTATGTATTAAAGTTATGCTAATTATCCAAAGCACCTGGAGATCCTAGGAGGAAAAGCGTTGAAGAAATGTAAAGCACCATTTTTATACAGAGCGTTAGGAAACTGCCAAGATTTTCTTGTCAAACAGGAATAGCAAGGTTTTGATTCTGAACTTTCTAAAGTATCCTTTAACAAGCAAATACTTTAAAATGCGAAAGCTATTGACTTACGAACATGTGTAATCCGCTCTCTGTCTGCGGAGAGCTGTAAGCTTCTTCATGCAAACGATGTGAAGAATAGTCTAAAGCCATAGATGAAATGCACCAGGGTAAGCTATTTAACACGAGAAGCACCAACGAGCTTTTGAAACACATTTTCAATCTTTTTTTTTTGGAAATGGATTACTTGTCTTTTGTTAGTTTTAAGCCTTTCCTGGAGATCAGCTGGTGTCTCTGACATCCATGGAGCCAGTCAATCTCTGCTAATTCCAAGCACCCTTTTCCATCAGGAAGATTGGTCTGAATGGAATATGTTACTTCCCATTGACATGATTTTATGAAAGATTTCCTCATGGTAATGTGCTTGCTTCTCTTACAATTGATCGTTTTAAGACAGCATGCATGGTGATGGAAAAGAGTTTGTACAGGAATGTTATACCAGGGAGTAACATGATGAAAATAAATACACATAACCTCTTACCTCCCATGCTGTGGTCCCCCCATGCTCATTTGTATGAGAACTGGTCTAATTTGAATGCTAATCCTGAGACAGATGTGTACCTGGGTGTTACTTCTGTCATGTTACAGAAGTCAGTTGGATTGCCTCCGGGGTTGCACCTTAGCAAGCAGATTTTGCACATGGTATTAAGAGTTATCAAACCATCACGATTATTTTTAGCATATTAGAATTGATTTTGATAACCCAATTAAAACGTTCTCTTTTATAAAGAGTGCTAAAATCTACTGTAAAATAAGCATTGTGAGAGCAGACTGTAATGCCAAATTATTCATATATTCTGTCTCCAGCAATGTGTAGAGACAGACCAACCTGCAAACGCAATGCAAAAAACCACACAGTAGGTAATTATAGAGGAGGTTGCTAATAAAAGTTGCTTTAACTTCTGCTAGTAAGAGGCAGAGTTATAGACCGAGGCATGAGGGTTTATTTCACTTTCAAGACTTCTGTGATTTTCTAAATTCTTCTCAGAAGATTTTCTAGTAACTAGGGTTTTTCTTACCCCCAAAATATCTATTCTTTCCCCAATATGTTATTGACTTTTGGGAATAAGATTCCCAGGATACCTATGCATCAATAACTAAATTAATTTCTTTTGGCAAACAGTTAACAAAATTGTTTTTCTTCCAGAGAAACAATATATGAATATATATAGGTTATATATATATGGAACTCACTATAGAGTTATTTTTAAGTTGCCAGCATATTAAAGATAACTTGCCTTCATTTAATTGCTTCAGAAAATGTCATATATCATATGGCTGATCAATGAAATAATTTTTTTAGATGGTAAAAGGTCATAGATTATTTTGGCTGATAGTGTTATTATCTGATATCCTCCTCAGGGAAAGTCTGGAGCTCTGAATAACCTCAGATATATTTTTTTTTCTTTTAGGGAGTTCAGCTGAGCTGAAGCATTAAAGATGAGTATTGACTCAAGAAGCAATTTTGCAATACTGTACAGCAGAGAGGGTAAATCATATTTTCAAAGGTTGTATTCAGATAACTCAGATTTGGCTTTGAAGCTCTTCAGCCTGTTCACAGCCCAGTTATATCTTGGTTTAATTAGCTCAGTCATCACAGTTACATAGTAGCATTTTTGTCATTATAACCAAGTTGTCAAATCCAGACATCCTACCACACAAAAGGGGATGATCTATGACAAGCTGAGGGGAGCAGCTCTGTCTCTTAGCTTTCAATACAGTAGAGAAAGGTAGAAAATAATAATAATAATAAAAAAAAGGCACTGCAAGGATGCAAAAGCTAGGTAACAGTGCAAATATATCCCCATTAATATGCAGTGATCCTTGTGCCTATGGGCTTAAAGTAAGTAGTGTCATTTTAAGAATAGAAAAAGAAACACAACTAGCCCAATTCCAGCTACCTCTGCCTTGATTTCTCTTCCCAATTTTTTTCATAGTTGACATTTCCCATAACTCCTGAAACCAAGCAAATAAGCGCATAGGTACTGTAAATTATCTCATGGCAACTTTAACTCACAAGCGTGTAGGAAATCCAGCAAGTAGGTGAAGCAGCTAACCCTGCAAGGATTTGATATTAGAACAAAACTGTAGCAGCAGATTGCGCCTGGATTTTCTTCCATTATTCTGAACCCTTTAACCTGAAGGGCTCCAATCCACCAGTCTGATACAGCACAACCCATGTGACTTCACTGTTAGGCTTTTATCTATGAAGTACATTGCCAATGTAAAACAAGGTATGAGTGCTAATTACTTCTGTTAAGGCTTATATTTTCACGGGAACTTAATACAGCTAATATCCAGGGTAATACACCATGTTACAAATACGTAGGGCCAGATTTGACATTTTTCTTTATAATGTTAAAGCTACTGGAATTATGTAAGGCCAAATAATACCCACTGTGGCGTTTAGACCCTGCCTCAAATGACTCGCGCAGTATCTCTTTGAAGTCCGTAATACAAACAGCATCTGAGAGAGCTGCAAGTTTCACTCCCTGGCGTGCACAGCTCTCTATCTGCTGTCACAATATTCACTCTTTCTGTTCTTTCCTGACTTTTTTACATTTATGAGTATAAGAAAATGGTATTTTTCCTCCTCTTTGTGTTAGGACTTTTGACGTTTCAGGGAACAATGGAGCAACATCTCCCAGGCCATGAAATGGCAACATTTTGTGCCAGGACAGTGCTAAAGGGACAAAATTTCATATGGTAGAAACAAGTAAGGGAGGTTAAATAGTCTATTACTGAGGTCTCTTAAGAACAGGTTGGTTGAATATAGGCCGGTTCATAGCAAAAATATACTGAAACTGCTTTAGGATAGGTGAATAGACTTCTTGGGGTCCATTACTTCCCTGATGTTATGATCTTTGACCACAGGAGATAAAATGCAAGCGTGGACTCTGGTGTACCATGGAGTAAAGGAAACAATGAGTTCCCGGTTGGTTTAAACTTTTTTTTTTTTTTGTTAAGAAATGGAAACATTTTTGCACTTTTGATTTTTTTTTTTTTTAGGAAAAAAATAATCTTTTCTTTCATTTTGTACAAGTGTACAAACAGTGTTCACTTTAACACTACCTATCTTTCCTATCCTCTGCTCTTAGTCACTTAATGTAAAACCGACACTTCTGAAGAAAGTTTGTCTGAAATATTTCAATATTGTTGGCTACTCATTTGGGAATTTTTGAATTTCTTCACAGACAATTTGAAGTCCAAGTGGACAAAATTAGTCCCACAAAGGATTCCTTTCAAAGGAACGTAGACCCTTATTCAGCCCAGCAAAGTGTCTAATGTACTTAAGAAATTAATTCTTATGGTGACTTTGCTGTATTATAAGCACTGTTGAAGATTTAGAACCACACAAGGGTGCTCTGATGTACACAGCATCAGACTTTGGTGAATTCAAGCCTTGCTTGACCCTGGTTATTGCACTAGTCCTGAAAGAATGTGTGAATTTTTAATGAGAAAAACACTAACATTGTGATATGCATTAGCTTTCCATTTGAAATAGATTTGCAGACAAAAGAATCATTTTAAATCCTCTGGATTAGAAAGAAGTATTGCCTTCTTCAGTATGCATTGAGCATGAATATCTTGTTAAAGTCTCTAGTTCCAGCCCAAGAAGTTGCAATATCATATGGAGTTTGAGAGCCTCTGAAGGGAAAGAGATCAAACAGGTATGCTTGTGCTCTGATCCAGTAAGTTCAGCAGTTTTATTAACCCATTTTCAGTAGGTACATTTAGTGGTTTCACAGCAAGTTCATATTGGATTACACTGGCTTTGCACATAGGGTAAAAAAGAGAGGAGGAGATGATCAGGACAACGATGAGTTGAGGAAAGGCAATAAAATGAGTTCAAAATAAGCATTTGTTGCATTTTATCTCACCACACAAGCATATAGCTAACTTAGAAATGCCTGTGACCAACAGACATTAACAAAAAGAAAACAAGAAAGAAGAAAGGAGAAGAGAAGAGAAGAGAAGAGAAGAGAAGAGAAGAGAAGAGAAGAGAAGAGAAGAGAAGAGAAGAGAAGCTGCTGACTGTCCTGTTTGTGTGGCAGAAGCAGTCCCATTATGCAGCCCACCTGAGCAGACCTCTTCACGAAATGTATGTACATTTGTAACACTTTATATTTGGTTTAATAATTTATCAATGGTTAATATTTCAAAAGAGTAAAGTAGAAAATCAGATAAAATTTTTATACCTGCTATTAGAATTCAAATGGAGCATTGAGAGACAATCCAAGCAATCATCCCTGCAAATCTATTTACTGAATCAGCCTGGCTTCGAGTAAAAAGGAAACCTTACACTTTATTTTGTGCTCTGTGTGTATATGATGGTCTCACAGTAACAATGGCCTACTTTCAGCTGGCCTCCAGTTCCTGCCAGGTCACTATTAAGAAAAATTAAAAATTAAAAAATCAAACCCAAAACCCTGTCACCTGATCATCTTTGCCTAATTACAATGGTACTTGATATATCCTGTGTGTGACCTTTCAGCTAATGTAATGTTGAATCATGTCATTTAAACCTTTACTGCTACTAATATCAATAGCACAGGATTGATTTGTATTTAACATTTTGCTGCTTTGATGGGTCATGGGGTAATTGAGTGAAAAAACTCTAACCTATTTGGCCATCACTGTATGTGAAAATTGTTGCTCCTGATATAAAAACTAGTAACACACACACAAACAAACAAAACAGATAGAAACTCATAAACTACTTAAAATGTTAACTCAGGCAATATTTAAAATAGATTTCAAGATGTTCCAGAGACTTTCATTTAAGATATATTTTGCTTATTTCTCAATAAAATTGCATGATTAATATAATAACGAATATGGTATTTTATAACAGGTCTAATGCATTAGGGGAATTTCCCCTTGCTTTCAGTTTTGTTATTCAAAAGAAACAGTCCACTTTTTTCCAGTTTTACAGCTTAATGCACTGAGTCAAGCACAAGGTGGAGAGCATCTTGCTTAGGAAGTCAACAGGCTCTTACCACAATGAACCAAAGAAAACTTGTTGATTTTGGTCAGAGGAGAAGCTGGGCAAAGACATGACTATTGCTGCATGTACCCATGGCTGAGGAGAAGCACAGGCCGGTGACACAACCCACAGCCGTGGTCAAACATTTTAGATTAGGATGCAACAAAGAGTAGAGAAACCAAAGAAGAGGGACGGAGTGATGCTATTTATTTTCCCAAGAAACCTTAATACGTGATTAGCCTTGCTTTCCTGGAAGTGGCTGAACATCTACCTGCTAATGGGAAATAGTGAATGAATTCCTTGTTTTGTTTTACTTGCACGTGCAGCTTTTGCTTTACCTAGTAAACTGTCTTTATTTCACACTTTTCACACTTTTACCTTTACAATTCTTTCCCTTATCCCACCTACGGAGAGTGAGTGAGAGGCTGCATGGTGCTGAGTTGCTTGCCAGGATTAAACCACAGTATGTACTTAAAAGAATCAGATTTCATAAACTTTAGAAAAGTGGTCAAAACTTTTATCTATCAGAAAGAAAACAAGAATTATACGTACACCAGATTGTTATTGATTTAACGTTAGTCACTATTCTGCATTGTTCACCTCTCCAAAATTATTTAAAAAGGTAAAATTAGTTTATTAATTGTTAATGCCAACTACTCCATTAAAAAATCTGATTTGTGTGATTTTTTTTAGTGAAGCTTGAAGAATACCTTCCAGCCTGCTTACTTAAAATATTTATGTATTATAGAGCATTGGAGAAAAAGAAGTTCTCCTATTCTTTTAGGATTAAGATTTTTTTTTTTTTAATCAAAGGACAATAAGAAAGGCTTAATTTTCTTCTAAACTTAGCTAAGGGAAATATAAAAATGTTACAGTAGCAAATCCCCAAATGATAAAGTAGTATGAGGTTACATCAGTGTCATTAAGAAATGGAATTAGTGCCTAGGATATTGTTCAGTTTGATCAAGATAGAGTAGTTTTTTCTATTTGCCAGAAAGGAAAAAGGCACATGTGTGGGTGTGGGTGTATGTGCGTGCTGCTCACAGACAGCCGGTGCCTATTGACTTCACTGGACTCAATACCGTGCTCCTGGGGTAGGAAGCTCACAGCAGAGAACCCTTACACCCACTCCCTCAAGATACCTTGGTCCAAGACATCTCTGAAGTGACATTGGGGAGAAGGCATGGCAACAGGATCGCCCCCAGGGTAGAGAGCATGGGGCTGCAGGAGGTGTTGCCCTGACAGCTCCTGTCACACCGTGCAGCTGGCTGGGGCTTGGCCTTGCCTGGAGGCTTTTCAGCCACAAGTGAAATGCATAATCACCCTCTGCAGCGCTGCCCGAGGGTGTAACAGAGTCACTGTAGCTGGTGACGTTCTGGGTCAACATGAGATCCTCTCCTTCCCCCCCATGTGTGTCAGCAGCCATCTCAGTGAGGACTGATCAGCCTTGTCACAGAGACCAGGCAAGACAAACCTAGGCCCACTGAAGAGTCCCACTCAGGGATTTCTGGAGTTCAAAGCACTGCCTTCTGCCTATTGGGTACATTCGACTTCTTGACACAAGTAGTTTAACTTATTTGTAGTTAAAGATTTTTTTTTTCCTCTTGATAAGACTCCCATTTCAATTCTCCATTTAGACATTTTGTGTAATTAATGTTTCTGCTGTTAGTCTTTATTTTATTACTTTTTAAAATAAGCTCTGTAACTGTTGACGTAATTTAGCAATGTACAAATTGCATGTAACAAATTGTCTTAGGACAGATGTATGACAGAAGACCTCTTTTGAAGGAATGACCTTTCTGCAGTGAATAAGAGTGTTTTCTTTCTTTCCTTTAGTGCTAATTTACTGTTCACGTAGCAACAAGTTGCAATTGTAAACCATAAATGTCTAAACTTTTTAGGAAGCATCTCTGGAATGATGAAAAGTCAGACTGTCAACCATTGTTGTATGTATTGATCTCTATTCCTTGAGGTGTAGAGCACCCTCATTTAATCATGTTAGTTGCACTGATGCCAAGGGCTAAGACTATTTAATGTGTATATGTGTAAAAATCAACATTGCCCGGTGTTCAGAGGACATTAAATCCCACAGTTCTGGCGGGCAGCAATCTGTCCCCCTTCCTAGTGTTTTACTCTCACCTCCTTTTGTTTATGCTTCCACCCATTTCTCCCTAGCAAGAAGCAGCCATGGCTAGAAAGACTCTCCTGCAATACTGGTTCTCAGGCAGGTGCTTGAAAAAACTGACTCAATTCTCATTTATATATTAAAGCTCTGTTGCTCTGCCAGAAACACATAAATCACAGCAAGACCCATCCTTGACTGCTAGTTTTGATGTAAATTGCTGCACAATAAGCAAGAAATGTATTAAAGGCTACAAGACAGCCTTTAAAGAATGTCCTCTAAGAGACATTTTCAATTTTATGTCATTCAGAAAGCTCATGGCCCTTTTACCTAATCCCCATCTGTGACAACCTATATGGTATTCTGGGAAAGAAGGCAGACAGTTTCTATGCTATTGGTGTCCCTAGGTATTTATAAATTGGCAAAGTAATTTGTGCACGGGGCTCTACTTTGGCACTGTATGAGCATCATCTACAATTCAAACTGCATGAATATCTGTGAACTTTTGATTTTACCACACCTGCAAAGGGGGTAACAATGAAGTGGATCATGCTCGAACCACAAAACTTGAGTTTCTTCTCCTTTCAGTCACTCGTTTGTGGGTAAAGGGTGGGGGAAGCTCTGGGATGATGGTCTCCCCAGAGCTCTGGAAACACTGATGCATCCTTTTTAAACTATGCTGGTAGTTCTTCTGCTGCAGTTTCATTCAAAGTTGCCAGTGGAGAAACCTGACAGGCTTTCCACTAACGTGGGGAAGATATTAGCAGAGTTTAGAGAAAGTGCTCGGACACACTGCTCAGAGCCAAATTTGGTCCATGGGTGTGTTCATAGCACTGACAGTGAAGAATGAGAAAACACATACATAGACAAGAGGAGGATGTAAAGTGTTAGCTGTAATCTAAAGGATAAAAAGGCAAAGATCTTCTTCCAAACAATGAAAGAAGGTAGAGCAGCAAAAGGAGAACCATGTCTGCTGGCTACTCTACAACAGTTATAGGAGGCAAAGCTGAGATCTTTCCAGTTTCTCTACCACACGCAGAGAAACTTCAATGCTGCACACAGAGAAACTTCACGTGGCAAAGTGCATTGAGCCAGTTCCAAGTTTTCCACGCAGTAACAGAAAACTCTCTCTCTCTGCCCTAGGTTCATGAATACAGCATCCCTCTCCCCAGTTCCTAGCTGTGCTGCTTCTCCCAGGGTCTCTTTGCACACACACCAAGTGCTACCTACCAGCAGCCTTCCCTCAGGCCTTATAACAGTGATTTCTTGCTGCTGGCCTTATATCAGCTGGCTTTCCTTCTGGCTTTTCATGGCCCTCTGCACTTTATAGGATGGAATCATTAACACTATGCATTATTAGAAGCTAATAGCAATGTTCTTAGCCCATGTTACCATTAAATATAAAGAAGACTAAACCCCAAAGACTACTGTCTGGCTAACAGAGCATACAGTGTCTGCATTGTGAGTGAAATAAATTGTGAACAGTGATAAGAATGCCAGGCATAAGTGCTCTGACATTGTGCAAGCCCCACTTGGCAAGCACAGGAAGGGTGGGAAGAGGTGAGGGCAAGTGACAAGACCAGCTATGAGTAAGGTGAACATCTCCTGTGTGCATCAGCTTTCCAGTTTCATTACTTCCATTGTCTGAATGCAGAATGCTGTAGCACGGTGCTGGCAAACTTCAAACTGCCCAGCTGCAAAATCATTACCATAGCTATTTCTCCCCAATATTCTTCTGTTTCTGCAGCAGCCAAGAATATCACTGATTGAACCCTATCACTGATTAGATAGTGATGCTGGGAACCACCCATGTCCTTCCAGGATACTGGTCCCAGCTAGAGAGGTGTTATTGCCCTTCAGGAGGTTAATCCTGAAGTAAACCACTTTGGTTTACTAGTTTAAGCCTTGAAAAATTTTTGCCATTCCTTAATCTTTGGTAGATGTCACCTGTTGTCTGGATGAAATTTCTTAGTGTTACATCTAAAAAAGGACAAATACTGATGTGCCTCCACACCTGATGGAGTCCCTCTCTATCTCTGCTGGCACTGTCTTACACACCACATGGCTCCCAGGACAAGGAGTCACAAAGCCAGAATGCTGAAGAAGGGAGGGCTCTCTCTAACCCAGATTGCTTTAAACTGCAGCCGGAGCACTTCTGTAGGGCTCATTCAGACTCTTCTGGTGACACTGTTCCACTTCTCATGGAAAAATAAAATGTTCATAAAATGGCCTGAGAGAGAGACTGAGGATGAGTCCTTACCTCAGAGATCAGGGGACTGGCCAGGATTTGAGAACTAGTATCTTTTGAGGTCTGAACTTTTGGCAGTTTTATCACAAACCTGTCAGGTCTCTCAGCTTGAATTTATTTAGTGTTGGTTTGCTTGGAGGTCTCATGGGGGTATCCACTAAATCCTTGCTTGGCAACTCCTGGTTTGTCAAGGTCCTAAACCGGGTTCTACTGCCACCTTCTCCCCCTCCCGCCCCCCCCTCTTCTTGCAATGTGGAGATGGTGCAGCTATTTGATATTAAACTTAAAGGCAAACAATTTGTATTCATCTCTCAAACGAGAAGGAAGAATAAGCGAATGCTCTATTACGATTGCGTGCATTTATATTTGATAAAAATGGTTGCAATTTATATGCAAATTAAGTGTGACTCAGCCTCCTGGCAATTTGTCAGCACGACCCTCAGCATCACAAACCATTTATGCCCTTACCTAAGCAGCCCTGGGCTCATCTGGAGGCCTTATAGCGAAGGTAGGCCAAATTGTATTTCAAGGGGCTGTAAGCTCCTTCAAGAAAGGTTCAAGCTTTGCTTTCCAGGCCCACCCCTGCCCAACTCACTGGATCATGCTTGTTCATTCCTAAAGATGCTTTCTTTTACAATACTGCTTTTCTTAACCTCTGCTTCCAGTATAGGCCTACTAGTGAACATTTTGTACCACTAAGTCACAGTAACATGAGATTGAAAAACTTTTCTTGACCTACGTAGGAGTTGCCTAGTATTTCCACATTCCCTAACCCTCTGTAGCCCTGGAAGCTGGCACCAAAAGCACAAGTACTACTTCCCTGATTTACTGATTTATCAGTGCTTTGGGGAAGTACATTTAGGGGTATAAAGTCAGGACACCACATCACGTACTTCCAGTCACCAGCCAGGTGCTGGTATACATCACCATGTGTGCACCATGATGAGGAGCAGACTACTTTAGCTAACACTGTATCTGCAGAACAGAGACTTGTGCTGGATACACATGGGCTCAGGAAGGGCTTGCGAGGTGTTGCAGAGAAAAGAGCAGTAATGGCAGCCAGAAAAAAAAGAGGGAAAGACAGACAGACAAGGCCATCTCCAGGGAAGCCCTAAAGTGAGAGTCAGTAATGCAATACTGTCAGTAACAAATAACCCATCCAGACATTCCAAGAAGCAGATGTACAAGGTGTAGTAATAACAGAGTTATTTTCTAGACTAGATTTAATTTGAGTTAAAGGATGGCTGGAATTAACTCCAGTTAGATAATGCATTTGTAAATGCTAGCATAGACAGTCTGCAAACATTTATTCCAGGAGATGAATGTTTGTGGCTTCCTGAATGGGCTGGCTAACACAAGTTAACTGGCAATCAATTATAGCAGTGTCAGACTGCAGCGGGGGGACCCAACCCACCCATGGCTTGGTTTGCTATTCGTGATCATCAATGGATTAAAAAGCGAGCATTTCAACAGAAGATGAAAAAGTATGCATGTGTTTTAGAGCAGTTATTTGGTGGCCTTTGTATTCCCAGTAGACTGCAAGTGCAGGTGGAAGGAATCTTTTCTGTGTGCAGACGAAGAAATCAGAGGAGGAAATTAGTTTTTATTATTGGCTTTGTCACACCAAAAAAAAAAGGGTTGCTGAAAAAGACAGTGGGCATTCTTCAGATCACCTTATCTTTCCTAGGAAGAAAAAGTCTATTAATGAAAGAGAAATTAAAAAATAAATCAACACATATAGGGAACCTCATAAAAATATGTAATTATAGCATGTCATTTATGATGGGAATGAAAGTTTGCAGCTGTAGGATTCAGTAGCACTGGTGCGAACATTTCAAAGTCAGCCGCAAAGTATTATTTATTGGGTTGTTTCATTTGAATTAAACTCACTTTAAAGTTCCAGAAAGAGCACTCACACCTACATTTTTCATCCAAGGTTTTGCAGTTCTGTGTGACATTCTCCGTCTCCTCTCCCCTTCTTTACACCCTCCCAGAGATGAGAGACTAATCCTACATAGAGCTGCCGTAGACATAATTGAACCCCAGGGTGCCAGAGCACTACTGCTCTGACATGAATTCCATATAAAAGAGTTTCTGTTTTTCTACATTTATGCTGTCTGTGGAATTTAGTGGCGATTTACAATATTGATTGATTACTATCTATCTTCCTTGCTATTCTGCTTTGCATTCCACTTCAGAGAGACTGAATTAATCTCTGACAAGGCTTGCAGTCTTAAAGGTATATCCTGAAGCCACGTTGTTTTATTAAGTACAATTTTTTTTTTTAAGATCATTTTTCCTAGGATCCAAGCACTCAAACTCTTGAAGATCCAGACAAATAAAAAAACCAATCCACACAAAAATTGAGTTAATCTGAACCATTTTTTTTCTCAAATTGAGTTAATCTGTACCATTTTTTTCTCATAAATTAAAAAAAAATAAATCCTTCAGTTGTACCTTAAATGCAGCTACTTATAATCTGAAACTCGTCTGTAATTTTAGAAATTGGAATGATTTGCCTAAAACTCCTGTAAAAGAAACCTTAAGAAATACAGCTCTTTATTTTTATTTATTTTTTTTTTCCCAGCTAAAAATTTTCATCACATCTTATGATTAGCTTTAGAATTGGAGTTACATTTTTGACATATTTTGAAGATCCAGTCAAATACAACTCAAGTTATTAAAAATCATTTTACAATTTCTTGCAGACGACATGCTGGTTCTTTGAAAAGGCATACCATATGTGTTTGCTCCATCCTTGTGAAATCACCTTGGCTAATCAGCAGCACCTGCTTATTCTACAAAAATGTATAAACTAAAAAAAAGTACATGCTGGTAGCAACATATTGCACGGACTTGACCCAAAACCCATCAGAGCCAAAAGCTTCCATGAAGCCTAATAAGATTCATATCAGGCTAATAATTGCTCACACTGGCATAGCAGTATCAGAGGTCAAATGAAGAAAGGAGTTTATGCACTGATTGGTGTAACTAATAATATAGTCCCTCAGTGTCCTAGCCTTCATCTTTCTCTTGCATTTCATTCCCTATGTGTTTGTTTCTCTTTCCACTTTCTGGAGCAATTGGTGATAAAAATGTAGGTTGCTTTTCAATGTGAGGAAACTCCCTTTCCTAACTTAGCCTGTTATATTTCTCTGTGCTTTTAATCTGTACAGATTGAATTGAGGTTGATAGCAAAACTGCCTTGGATTTTGGCAGGGGTTGGGGTGTATCATTCAGTGCTGAAACAGATCTTTTTCTCTTCTTTTCTTCCTAAGTATAGTCCTGAAAAGTAGTCCACTGTAAGGATAGGGCATAACTTGCAGTTCTGTCAGGGCCAGGAGAAGAATTGCATGGTACTCTTTATTCCTGAAAAAGCAGATAAACATCTTTGAAGTGTACATTTTTCACCAATGAGTGGTTAAGAGGAAATGACTGGCATAATTACAATACGTGCTCTACACTATTAAGCCAGACAGCCGGTTGACTGTGTGCCCCAGGGCCATTTTCTAAGCTGTCTCCACCAAAGTGGAAACCAAACTCCAGTTTAATTTTATTTGACTTGTAGGATCTGGTGTGCACATAATTTGGCAAGAGCTAATTTGCTGGTGAGCGGCTTTTAACATTTCACATTAGATTAGAATGGGATATGCTCTAGAGGTTTTGGATGATTATTCACTAAACAAACAAGCAAGCAAACAAAAATATGCAGCATCTAGAGCTGAACTGCTGCAGAGAGATTGAAGTTTAAGAGAAAAGAAAGAGAATTAGAGGGAAGAAAATGCTGCTGATGGGGTGAAACAAAATTCAAGATATTTTGCTAATTTATTATAGCATCTGAAGTTATCACAAGTGTCACATGCTCCAAAGTCACATGTACATCAGCCACTTTTCATCCTGTTCCCACCATATTCATCATTTCCACTTATGCATTCCTCAATCCCTCTTATGACACTTTATCATCTCATTTTAGGAATTGTTTTACTTAATGGCTGTTCTCCTCAAAGCCCCTCATCAATCTCAAAACCATACTGCCTCCAGCTCCTGGGGTTGCCTGATCTCTACCTCTGCTATTTCCATCTAAGTGGTTTATTTTTGTAAATTCAATCCTTCCTTTTTTATTGTGTTGAAATGGCTATTCCCAAAGTCTCAAATGTCTTTTTGACCACATTTCAGGCCTTCTGGTCATCTTAATTCTCTTTATCTTCTCAATTGTTTTTGACAATGCCTCCATAAATACATAATTTCAAGATTTTTGAGATCCTCCAATCTCTTGGAGTGTTCCCCCATAGTATCAGAGTTCTCCCATTCATTAAAATAAGTTCAATTGCCATTTTCATTGAAATGATTCCAATCTCTTACCACTCCTAGCCTGTTTGTAACCATACCCCCCTTTCCTTCACATTGCAGGTTGGCCCCTGTCAAAGACCTCAGTACCAAATGAAATGACCAAGCCCTCAGTCTTTCCTGCAAACCTCCTTACACTGTCTCTGACCTCAAGGAATTAATGTTTTCACTCACTTCCTACTTCAGTTTTCCCAGAATTTCTGCATCGTGACCAAACTTTGGTCAAAGAACATCTGGGTGTACATGTGTGTGTATCCTTGAGCTGTCCCCCACATGAGAGAGAACTAGTCAACGATATCTGTGAAACAACTAATATACTACTTTTCTGCAACTATTTTCAGATACTGATTTGCCAACTGGAAAATACAAGATTAAAATTCAAAGAGGAGAGAAAGATCAACAACTCAGGGGAATATAACTGATTACACAAACAATTTAGACTTTTCTGTTCCCTTTGATTTTTGCAAGCTTATTTTTACCTGTGTTTATTACAAAAGCCTTTCTCATTACCTGACTATTTGTAAAGCTTAGATTCAATATATGAAATCTGCAGCCTCTCTTCATAGATAACATCATTGACAGCTCAATATATTTTTCCCCTTTGGTGAAAAAATGAAATGAGGAAAACTTTGGAGTTAATGAAGAAAACACAATGGATATTGAACAATGAACAACTTTTATAAATTAAAAGTTTTTCTTGCAGGAAGGAGAATGGTGTACACACTGTTCTTCACTCATTTTAAATGGTCATAGGACTTTCTTGAAGACTCCCATAAGCTGTTATTCAGAGCTTTAGTAGCAATGATTTAATGTGCTTTTATGAAGTCAGGCTGCTTGTGCTGAGGCAGTGAAGCCTGATCAGATCACTATAGTTTACTTTAACAGTAAGTAAAGTGCTTTTATATATATACATGATTTTCCAGCCATGAAATAACACCAGGTTATCTGTTCTTGAGGAATTACAGTGACCTTTGGGTCAATGGGATGTGTAGTAAGTCACAATGGCAGGATGATTACATGATCCCTAAATTGTTTCTCATAGATGAGCATCATTTGGCTGCATGTCTGTTAGGAGAGACAAACCCACAAAGCTGCCAGCAAGTCTCTCAGTTGTTGCTGGTGTGGAAAATAGTGGGGCTAGGCATGCTGAGCAATTTTTTAGACTTGGCTTTTCTCCCAACATGAGTTCTCTCTGCTCCATTGCACATCTCCAGTTGAAGTTCAACTCTGTTTTATTTTCATTTTTTCTGTTCAATTCATGCTATGTTGCTGCTCAGCACTCACGACCTGTGGCAGGCAGAGCACCACGAGATTCAGTGCAGTCTCTGTGACAGCTTTTGGAAGACACTCTAAGGAAATGTGAACTGAGACACTGAGGACATCCTTTTCCAATGTTGTTAATACAGCCTTCCAGGCTTTTGACAAAATGGACTAACTTGAGTACACTTGTGTTTTTTTCCAGAGGTTTCCTGGTGTTTGGAAAAAATCCTCAGAGAACAGTAATTATCTCATGGAAATACTGGAGTGATTGTTTGGCTATAAGAAGAAGCAGCAGAAAAATAAAATCAAGAAACTATAATGTTACGACTTCTTGAGCTTACATGCTGGCACTTTGTCTATTAACACGTCCAGATATACAACAAGGTGCAACATTAACTGGCAGTTCACTGACACATCTGGTGTCCTGTATAGTATTTAAGATTATGACCCTGGTGATAAATATTTTGTTGAATATTTATGCATCCTTAGATGCAACACACCTTCACAAGCATTAACTGGGGGAAATGAAACAGGCTCAGAGAGTGCACAAGCCTTTCAGATTCTCTTTGGACTCTCCCATCCCAAAGGAGAAGTCCCTCAGAAACCTATTGCACTGTCTCCTGCTGTTGGGCTCACTGGAAACAAGGTCTTACTAACTATTTCCTCTTGTGCCCCTGCATGGACCTGAAAAATAAGTGCATAGACATTTTGTTAGTGAACCTGATACCAAAAAGTACTGAGACCATACTGTCTGCATGGAATAGACAGTTCAGTTTAATCACACATTGGGCTGATTATATTTTCTAGAAAAGGTACAGGCAGAAGCATGTGGTTAGTTTGCATATGAAGTGACTGAAATTGTTCACTGTTTTCACTCCTGCTTCTAGGACACATCAGTTTAGAAACAGAATACTTAAGCTGAAAACCTTAAGAGTGTAAAGAGACTGGGGCTTTGTTCCTACATTTTAACTTTGCTATAGGCAGAATTTTAGAGGAAATTGCTAAGGGCTATTGGCTATATAAGTATTTGGAGAGAGAGAGAAAGCAAAAAAGTGAGAAGCGTTGTCAACCATGTATTCTTCCTCAACAGGAGAACTTTTGGGGTCAATTTCTGAAACAAAAGCTAAATTCTAAAAGTTGTGTCATTGTTCTTAAGTGATCCAGTGCAGCAAGTGTTCCTCCTAGAAGCATCTATCTTTGATAATTCAGTCAAAATCTACACAGAAAGGAGTTTTTATATTGAGTGGTACTTAACGTACTTAAAAAAAAAAGTTTTTCAGCCATTTTCGTCCTTTTTTTTTTTTTCCCAAATTACTTTCTGCTTGTGTTTTTAATCTGAAGAATCTGTCCTGTGAGAGGCTGCCTAATTGAGAATAGTAGTGAGATAATGAAGAAGGCCATTTGTCACATCTCTTGTCACATGGCTGCTGCTTCCCTTGTCGTGCTTTGCTAGGGAGGAGACAGGCTGCCCTTCTTTCATGCTCTTCCAGCTCCGCTGGAGCTGCAAGTGACAGGTGCATTTTACATTGCTGAGATGCAGAACAACTGCTTGCTGCTGCTGCTTAAAGTCATGCCTGAGCCCGAGCAGTGCATCACGCTGCGCCTTCCCTGTGCACGGGGGTTTGCAGCAGTAATGCTGTCACAGCTGGCAACTGGTTTGTGGGCTGAGTTATTAAAACCTAGGCAACTCTAGCTGTGATATTCCCCCTGATATTCTGTTTCCTCCCCCAAACGTTAGGCTGTCCTGGCTGTGCAGTCTAAATGCAATTGCTTTTCACAACACCAGACTGAGGAGTGTTGTTGGGTGGCAAAATAAGTACAGGATGAAGGAAGGTCAAAGACGAGTTTTGCATTGCATTATTTACATCACTGCTGGGAAAAAAAGCCTTGTGGGCTGAAGAGGGGTAAGTGAAGATTAAAGGTCTGCTTTAAAGCTTCTTGAAATCAATAAGTAGGATTCCATTGAATCCTGTGATCAGACTTGAACAACCATCATGTAGTTACTTTGCTGGTGTGGATTCTTTTTCTTTTAAACAAACAAACAAACAAAAACAACCCACCACAGTATCTAATATGGCACTTCTGGAAGAAATATGAGATACCTTAAAATTCTTCTCTACACTCCTTCCTGTATAGTTTTTTTTTTTTTTTTAACTTTTATTTTATTTTTCTCCTTTTACTTATGGATTTCTATCTCTCAATATGGGAAAAAGAACATGGATTTCATCATGAGGTTTTATCAGCTGGAAAAATAACATGCAACCAAAAGGGGAAAGATTTGTTTTGTGAAGTACAGTCTTCTCATTATGTGTGTAGTGGAACAAAAATACACACAGTTTTCTTGGGTAGATATCATTAAGTATACTGAAGACTTGAGTGTGGGTATCTTCATTTCCCTATAGGTTCCTACAGCTTAACTGTTCTGTCTGGTACCAGTGCTGCTGAGCTGCAAACCCTCTCTTAGCTGGAAGGGTTCATACTAGAATTAGGAATGTATACAACAGTAGGGTACCAATAGGAAATCTTCTTGCTAGAAGTGCTGAATTTTTGGCAATAACCTAAATCAGATTATCTTCTGCACATGGGGTTGCAGAAACAAATAACAACAATAAGACCAACCCCTTGCTGTTAGACAGAACTTTTCATAACAAAATTTTGAAGTGTTTTAAAAAGAAAACCTATTTATCCACTGTGAAGCCAACAAAGAGAGCAATGATATGACTGGGCCTGAGTCCAGTCAATGATCTGACTCAGTGGGTCTGAGATTGTAACTCAGACCTCCTCAGTTGCAGGGCAGAAGTCCTGAAGCCTTTAGGCCACTCTGCAGTGAAAATGAAACAATAGACAGTGATCATGTGGAGCTAGAGAATTTATTTCTTGGTATCTCAGGATATATATATATATTGCTATTACCTGGGAGTAAAGCTGAAAAAATAATCTTTGAGATGTGTTTTCCATTATCACAATTTCTGGATTGAAGTGTCTCCATGTGAGCTTCTCTGCTGTGCTCATGAAAGGTCCTGGGCCACATCTCCCTATAGTCAATGAGATTTCTGGAACTGGCTATGCTGGTGCCTGCCTGATGAATTTAACTGAACATATGATGTACAGTCTGAAAAATCATAGGGAAACTAAATTCCACTTTCCCTTTACAACCAGAGACTTGCAATCAGCTTGCTGTCTCCAATACAGAAGATGCAAAGAGAAGTCAGTGTATGTAAATGTGCATAGGGCATCTTTCTTTTTCCTGAATAACTGAATGTGGAAAAAGTAGAAGTAGTCAATGGGTTAATGAATCATAAACTAATTCCTGACACCGCCACTGACAGAACAAATGAAGATTAAGTTCCTTTGAAGAATCATGATTTTCATTAGATTTATGAACTTCAGGACCGATAAATTCTAATCTCTAATGTCTCTACATTATTCCAAAGCTTCTTGATGGGATAGAGCTCTTATGGGCAGGCAATGAAGTGATTACATTAAATAAATTGGGAATAGGACAATGATCTCCTGCACACCAGCTATAGCAGGGCTCTTGTGGACTGGATTATCCTCTGGCTGCACAAAAGGGGTCAGTAGCAGGTAAATTAAATGATGGGCTGCCAGAGAATTTAATAACTATAACTCCCAGCTCAGATGCACAGTCGTCTAAAGGAGCAGACTGGTGCATTCATTAGTTACTTGACTTCCTTCCAAAATCCTCAGTAGAGACAGTGTCACCACATGGTCAAAAGAAGGGCAAAAGGGTGAGATGGGAGATTAGTGTAGCTCACTTCAGCAGTTACATTGCTCTGATGTGACAAAAAATCCTGAAAAATAATATTCAAATGGAAGCCTTTTCTAAGTGAATCCAAGCATTGCTGTCAGCAGCAGTTCAGGAAAAAAACAACTAGCACTTCCAAAAAAACAAAGGTGTGGGCGTCTCTCCCATGCAGAGCCTGTCTGTCTCGGGGGGAGGCAGAGGGGGAGAGGCAGAAGGGAGAGAGCAAAGGCAGGCAAAGAAGCTTCCCTGGAAACTGAGGGCAAAGGATGTGTAAAGGAGGAGAAACAATCCATCACTTTGTGGATCTGGGTGAAATGTGAGCTAATTACTTGTGTCAACCGTCTTGTTCTCTACAATCAGTTTCTATAAAAAATGACTCCTGACACACTGGATTTTTTTTTCTCATTTTTGCTTTGCTTTCACAAAAAAAAAAAAAAAAAAAAAAAAGATCATTTTACTTGCTTTTAGTGTGTGTCTATTTATGCACTTTAATAGCTTGATCTTGCCTCCATTGAAGTCACTAAGAGACTCTATTTATAAGCAAAAACTCTTGGACTGAGAGCTCTAAATTTTAATCATTTATTGTGTCCCTTCCTTGGGCACTGTTGTATTTGCACAGCTTTGCTACAGAAAAGCTATGCTTTTAGGGATCCCACTCAAAACCCTTGGGACTAGCTGAGCGCAGAGACATGCACAAAGCTGAACTAAACCCGGAGCAGAAGTAGTGACCGTAGGCACTGGGTACAAGGTAGAGCTGCATGAAAACATGTTGCAAATACAAAAGGAAATGTCTCCGCAACCATGTTATGTGAGAGACTTAGGGGTGGAGAGACACTTTCTACTCCAGAGCATTAGAGATGTGTCCTTTAGAGAGAGAAAGAAAAAAAAAGTCCCTAAATGATTCAAGGTGATGAAAAGGTTTCCATTAAAAAGCATCTGGGAAAACAACATATAACTCAGGGAGGAAGGGTGATAGCAATAAAGGCAGCATCATACTACGCGTCAACGCAGCAGATTTTGGGCTTTAAGCTCCAAACACTCTGTAAAGCCTTATCTTGGACACTGCAATACACTAAAGTAGCATGTCTGTTACTGGCAGGCATATGAGAGCCTTTCTGTTCCTTTTATACTTACATTTCTTTTGAAGCAGCAAACTAATGTGAATTTGCTTGGGTATGGCTGATTCAGAAAGAAAACCATTCTGTATTAAATATGTCTTCCTGCAACACCTTGGCTTTTCTCTAGCAGTGTCTCATTTAATTACTGCCCAAAACCAACTTCAATTGGTTCGAGGGGGAATTGCCTGCTGGATCAAAGCCAAGGTCCACCTAATCCTGTGTCGTATCTCTAGCCGCGACTGCCTGCTTTGGAGAAAGCAGGAGGAAACTCTTCAATAGGCAGTTACAGGAATACTTTCCCCAGGGAGCTGATAAGATCACAGTCAGAGGTTACATGACTGCTGGTAAGGTGAAAACAAATATAATTAAAAAGACATCAGGATTATCAAGGTAAATGGAAGAACGTTAGCTTAGAGATAGTGCAATAGAGAGGATGTAGGAGGAAAGACCAGTACTGGGGAAAAACATGGGGAGAGATGTGCTACTAGGGGACATTTGAACAGTGTGAATACTCCCTTTAGCATTGCTATCAGGCCAACAGGTGGCAAACCATCAGCAGAACATGAAGAAATCTAATAACCTTCACAGCTTACTTAAGGCTGTGTCTGTAATTGGCATTTACCAAACAGTGGAAGTTAACAGTGCCAGAGTGTACAGGTGTATATTTTCCTTCTCCCCTTTCTCCTTTACATAGATTGTTATTGCAGGTAAATTAATTTCACTGAGGGGAGTGTCACTGTCTCGAGATGGAGAGATCAAGGCACTTCATGATGTTGGAATTACTGGAGAGGACAAGCCAATAAGCGAGCATACGAGTTTATCCTTTTAGATAAACATATCCTTTTAGATAAGACCTGTAAAATTCTGCATTTGTTTTTGGATTGCTCCTGAGCCTGTCATCTGTGACTAGCACAGGCTGAAGCCTGGGCAAAGCCTTGGATGTCTGTCAGAAGTTCATGGGTCAGTGCAAAACCTGGATCAGGTTTTCAGTACATATATGGCAGATATCCCATGCATCTTGTGCTATCTAGGCAGTTTCACTATATTTCTACCACATTATTGTATGGTTGAACCATACACTCTAAAAAAATCATTTTTCATGTTGTGATCTCTGCATAAACAGCAATTGAATTTTGTTGTCTCTTACTTTGTAATATGAATATCTATGAATGTTTTTTCTGTAAGAAACACTAAATAATTAGGCATAACATTTTAGGTCTATTATCTTTTCATAATAGGAACACAAAATCTACACATATTTTAAATTGGACTTGACAGGACTCATGTTTACAGCTGAACTTAATTTTGTCTGCTTTGTGAGGCACCCTGAAGCAAAACTGGCACAAAACACCATGACCATATAATGACAAGTTCATATGGCTGGAAGGGATCTCAGAGGTCATCTAGTTCCTCCCTCTCCTCAAGCCAGGATCTATACCTATCATGTACCTACAAGACATTTAAAATCCTTCAATAAAGAGTTCTCTCTTCCATTCCCTGGGAAATCCACTCCAGGGCAGCACCTTCCTCATATTTATAAACATTTCCCTAACATCTGAAATCCCATCAGAGTTCCTGTCTAATGGTTCCTCTTGGCTAGACACCACTGAAGACACAGGGACATAGATGAAATTAGGCTGTCTGGAGATAGCTCTGTACAGCCCAAATTATATAGTAAAATAGCTGAAATTTTCAAATAGATTGATGGACTTCTTAATGGTAATTTACATGTGTAGAGACTGTACTGTCTGGATACAAAGGCCATAAGTCCAGATTCAATATCTTCTTGTGAACTCTGGGAGCAGTTCCAATTACATCTTGTATGACCACACAGCAATATTTGTAGAATTCAAGAGAGGCAAGGCTCTATAAAACACATGATGAAAAACAGGGAGAAGTACATGGTTCAGTTGTGTCCACCAGCCTTCAGAAACAAGTCTTCGTATATTCATTTCAGCCCAGCCCCATTTCTTCTCTACTGAGACAGAATAGTTCACATGTATTTCAGGCTTATGCAACGAATTGAACTGGAGAAAGGTTTTTCAAACCCAATAACCTCTACATTGCAAAAGTTTAAAGAACAGCATAGGCATATGTGGCTCTGTGCAATCTAAGATTTTCACGCTGTTTAAGTCAGTGATACTCAAACATACCATTAAATAAATGAAGGTCCCATCACATCCCCTTCTATTTTGTAAGACCTGAATATAACTGCCTCATTTCTGAATCTGACTGGGAGCCTTTCAAATGCACCTACAGCAGTCACTGCATCATTTGCTGGCATTATTAAAAGAATCTTCTCAAAATAGAAAAGCAAGCAATGGGGCATCGTGTTTCATAGAACTGATCTTTATCTCAGAGATTTTACAATCCAATTTCCTTCATGCATTCTCTGCTCCACTGGGGCCTTTTATGTGAGGCATTCACTAGAATAACAGTGCATTTCCATTTGTATCTCTTTTGTTGCACATAAAAGCTCAATTAGTATTCCAATTCACTGTCAGCCTGTACCTACTTAATGAACTTTTATCCACTTCCATGTTCCTTAAGTTTAATTAACTAAAACGGAGCTAGTAGCTTAACATTTATTAAATGCTTTTGGAATGAAAATATTCTTTCCTTGAAAGTTTTTATCAAAAGTCAGAAAGAAAAAATCTTTGAGTCCAGCCTGAATATTCTAGTACTTTATTGTTGCTTTGCAGTTTAGCGTAGGTCCCAGTAAAGCATAGTGCCATGGTTTTAAGTTGTTCTGAAATTGGATTTTAATCCATATAATAATTCCCTCCAAGTTGAATTCCAAGGAGGATTCCTTTCAAAGTTCTCAACAATTTAACATGAATGGTAACAGAAAAATTGATTCAGATAAATCAGTGGGGGTTTTATAGGAACCTCCTCTGAATAAAATGACTGAATCTTACTTCACGATTCTGCTGTTGATCTCAGGAGATGAGATGAATATTCAGATATGTATTTCTTACTCTCAGTCTATGTACAACTTTATGTTCAGCAAAGGAAGTTTGCAATTTTTTTCTGTAAGCACAGTGGGATGATGTTTTTCCAAATATTTTGCTGAGGTCTCAAGATTTATATGCTGCTTCAACCTACCATGATCTTTTGCAAAGTTCAAGCTGATATGTGGAGACCTCAGGTGAGACTATTTCACTGAAGGTTTATCCTTCTGTCTGTTACAGGGCAGTATTTTGACTGGCACTAGCCCCTATTTTTTAGATGAATGAACTTGTCTTTTACTTTGGTTTTCCTTAAGGAGCTCTTTAGAATGAACAGTGTGCCCACTGCTGTGCATTTGCATCACTTGCCCTTAAGCACACTAGACGGTTTAAGTGCCAAGTCCAAGAGGCTGATTTCCTTTAGCTCACTGCACAGTCAACACGTATGTGTACAAAGATTACTTCAGAGACTAATTGAGAGGAGCAGCCCAGTTTAGACACTGTGACTTTCCTTCAGGAGGAGGGAGTGTTTCTTCACAAGCGGTGTGTGAAGTCTTGGACACCTAAGTACAGAAGCATAATCTCTCTCTAGGTAGGTAGCTTGGAGAGCTGCATAAAAAGCATTGAAACTCATAAATAACAGCACAGGAGTAACAGGCTGGCTGTTGCAGTTTTCTTGTGAGGCATTGATAGAGATGTTTGACCAACAGCTGATGATGGGAGAGCAGAAGTGATGGGAGAGGAGAAAAAGTGGTGCTATGTTGACACATAGCAATAATTTTCCAATTTGCTTAGTGTTACCCTCTTTAGCTTTTTAGATTTTCAACATGAGTTGTCCCATGGCTTTCTGTTCTCTCCCTCTCCCCTTTAGATCCATCTCTTACAGTATAATGCTGTAAATAAATGTAAAACAGGATTGGAACCACATATTTAGAGCCCTTTTCTGAATACGCCTCTGGGTTTTGTATCTTTGCTTTTGTCACTCACACAGTTTTGTTTCCCTTTCTACCAGAAGAAAAAAAAAAAAGAAAAAAAAAAAGAAAAAAAAAAGGTAGTTATAAAAGATGCCCAACCACTACCTTTGTGAGGAAAGGAAATGGAAATATGTCTATTGGATTCACTGTCTGGAACCTGTTGGAAGTGCAGTGGAAACACTGCTGACTGCTGAGTACCTGGTCCCTTCACCCAGTGGTAGCTGCAGTTAATTGGTGGTTTTGTTCTGTAGATGGGTTGAGATTTTCAAAGCTGCTCAGTAAGAATAAGGTACCTAAAATTTCCAGCAGTTTCAAATTCTGTAAATAAATACACAAGTTATTTTTAATTTATTTGTGTTAAAAACATATGACACTGTGCTTGTGTTCTTTTCCCCTGAAAGACCTCTGCAGCCAGCATATTACAGCAAAATTTGAGAAAAAAGAAGGAAGATATTTACACCTCTGGCAGTGAAAGAGGAGATGCTTTTTGCTGTGATTTATAGAAACTGACATTAATCTCTATTGCTTTATACTATATTCACAATAAACAGCTTTGGAGATTGATTAAAGGCTCTGGCTGAGGCTTTCAGTCAATTTCAACAGCTCTTTTTGCTTCATAAACTCAAAAGCAATAGAGATTACGCCTTAAACAAAGCCCATGATATTCATCTCTAGAAGCATTTACTATTTTCAGTGCTTTGCATTAAAAGTTATACACGTGTATGCATACATATGTAATTTCAAGCTTATATTACAGATCCTCTTCCACAACAAATGGAACAATAGAATGAGATAACTATGCAGTTCTGGATCTCTCTCTTCTTTCATTCTTCTTCCCTATTCCTTTGCGCCATGCTTGATTTTTGATAAAAAAAGTTATTAGCCATTGCAGATATTGTCTGGAACCCTGCATGAAAGAAAAGTAGCTCTTCCCAGCCTCAGCAACCTTTTCTTCACCTCCAAAGGCAACAGAGAAGGGATCTATTACTTGGTATTTCTTATAACCACATCACTAGTCTGCTGATCAACTTCCTTCTTAGAAGTATGGGACAGGTGGGCTGATGAACCTGAGCAACTGCACCAACTGCTTCGATGATGTAATATAAAACTATAAACAGTTGCATCACCATTACTGACATTACTCATGGTGTTTTGATATCTTTTCTGTACAATGTATGCTGATGTAAACTATATCAGAAAAACTGCTTTGGTCTAGGGACTCTCCTCTCTGAATCTTTAGAAAAGTCACCAAATAGAAGGGGCAATACTGTGAGTAACAGTGGGAGTAATGTTGCAAAAATCTAATAAATGTTGTCAGGCCTTGTCTCTCACTAAATGGAAAGGTTTGAATGACTAATACAGATAACTTCATCCTGTGAGAGGATTGCTTGGTAAATCAGAACAAAATGTGGGTGGATACTTCAACTATCAGGATGTGCTGAACCAAAGACTTTCAGAAGCCCATCCTGACAGTAACCAAGCTTGAAGGAGTCTCTCAACCTCAGCTCTCTGTAGGCTTCCTGGAGCTGGATATAACAAAAAGCATGGCCATGCCTGTGAAACTGCTGTATTGCATAATCAAGGAGTAGGATATTCCTATCTATTTAATATTAAAAAGAAAAATACCTGTTAATGAGAAAAAAAAAAACAAAACACACACACAAAAACAGTTCCCATCAGGCAGCTGTGAGATATGAGGATGTGCTATAGTTATAACAAGCAGGAGGGGGCATTCCCAACACTCTGCTTTGTGGGCAAGTATTGGGAAAAAGCTTTTATTCATTGCACTTTTCAGAATAACCTATTTTATTAAATGCTATCAGTGTTCTTGGATGTGAGCAAGAGTATAACATTCTGCAGAAAGAAAATATGTGATTAAAAATAAAGTGGGTATGAACCACCTCCATCCCAGAACAAAACCTGACAAAGGAAGCCAAAGGCAGTTTGCATATGAGATTTCCAGGGACCTAAGCAACAGCTTGTGTGGATGAGCACAGTGACTGTATCCCACTCATACTTGCAAAAGGACATTTGTTAATTAAATAAGCCCCCATTGCACACAGCTCTGTTTGATTATTATCAATGTGCTAATTTTGTCATTAGGAAAAATAAACAGCACGTCTTTGCCACCTGCCAGATTTTGCACATTCAGAGTGGCCCTTTCTAACCGCATTGGCTGCCTGGCAGGTGGGCTCCTGCTTGGCTCTTCCTCCCGCAGCTTGCTCTGCTCCAAAAGCGAATCAGGGTCACACAGCTGCAGCAAATTGAGTTACAGTTATCCAACAAAGCCCTAGTTAAAGGGTAATCATCTAGAAAGATGCTGGCAAGGTTGATGAATTTGGATGAACCTGCGTGTGTGGGGAAGAGCATGGAAGAGGTCCAGATTTTACAGTTTATTTATAACGAAAGAGTATGGACCCAATTCCTCAATTGGGATAAATCTGTCTGGCTTTATTACTTCAGCAGTGTTCTGGAGGAGACACCCCTCAGAGATTTCCGCCCTGCCACAAAATGAAGTGTTGCTCAGTAGATAAAACTAGAGCTGAGATCTCCAGAGGTCTGGGGTTCATTCCTGGATCTAGCACCAACCTCTTGTGTGGTCCCAGCCAGGGCAGTTGTTGTTTATTATTTGTGCTGAGACAGTGCATACGGAAACTCCAAGCCCATTTGGCTAGGCACCATACAAGCATCTGATGAAACAATTCCCCTGCCCAAATGTGTAGAGGGGAAAATGAAATAGCAGTGATCTCTGTGCCACGTTTTTTTTTTGCAGGCTCTGTGAATTGGACTTTGTGTGGTGCAGGCAGGCTGGCCATGCTATTTGTGGTGTGGAACATCCTGTCCTACACCTGATCTGCATTATTTTCGGGCACTAAACACTTGGTTTTTGTGGCAGCTGCATCTCTTCCCATTGAGTGTACCACTTGGAGTCACATGAAGGGCTCAAGGAGCGTATTCCAAGTAGGCACCTGAAGTAATATGCTTCTCCCCCGGTGAATCCAAATAATTAACATTAATTAGAGCTACGCACATGCATTAAGAGCAGACTCCAGCACTCTGGGGAAATTTTATTTTCAATTAAGTGACAAAAATACTTTGTGGCTAATAGCTTTGAAAACAGAGGACACTTTTGTGCCTAGATACATGACTTTGTTTTAACCAAGTCTGCTTAGAAATTAAAGGCAAGAGCATCATATCCAGAGAGGGTTGTCTAATGAGCCAGGCCTTTCAACAGCATTAACTAGCTGTGGTGCAGCTTACAGACAGGCTGTATTTTTAGACATCTGGTAGAGTTTCTGCATGGCACTACCCTGCATGATGAAGATACCCTATCTCACCCACCGAAGAGTTTGGGAATCCCTCAATACCTGTCAGTACCATGAAAGTATGGCCAAGGACATCGGTGGTTTCAGCTGACTGGCAGACAAAATACAGGGAGCTGGACTCTTCCAGGTGCAGAAAATAAATGGTATTACAGACGTATTCCCAAATGCTCTTCACCAGCAGGACAGTATAAACTTACTATATGACTTGAAACACCTTAAACCTACATTATTATTATTATTTTTTTCTGTTACAAAGTTCTGTATTTATGAGTTAGGAAATGCCAGAAAAGGGCAGCCTTGTAACTTTAACTCTGCTGCTTGGTGCTTTTGCATTTTGATAGGCTCTGCTTGTACATAGTCACGATCTCTTATTTCTCTGAGCACCCACCTGATTGGCAAGCAGGATGGATGAGGCTCAGAGGATGTGCAGATGTTTGGTATTTCTTATTAGCTTTGTCATTCAGCATGTGGCCCCATCCATTATTTACTATGGCTTCACTGAAGCTCTTAAGGCAAAATCTTCCTTTCCCTTATGGACTCTTTCATGATGCTCTTGCTGTGCAAATTTCCTCCCAGACAGTCTGGTCTTCCTAAGACTCTGGTGAGGTACTTAGTTTCTGTCTTCATAATGTATTTTGAATGTCATTTATCTTCTTCATAAGGTGCTTTGAGATTGCATTGCTCAATGGTGTGACTTGGCTGGAGCCCATTTCAGCAGAGCCATGGTCATCCCACAACCTGTTCCCAGGGCCAATTAACAGGGTTATATTTTTTGGCAGAGTGTCAGAAGCAGTTGCCTAGTAAAACTATGAAAAGCCTGCTGGTCAGAACTAAAACAGACCTTTTCCCACTGACACAGGTTAGCCTTTGGGAATGGGGAGAGCTTTACAGCAAATTAAACAGGAAGAATGTAATCTGTGGACAGCTTCATTTTACATTAAGACAATGGCAGGAGAGGGGTTTTACAGATGCCTGGATTATTTTCTGTGGTGGTGCCCTTGTTTCGTTTGTCTTTCTCTTCTCTTGCAGAAGTTTGCAGCGCTGAATCATGGTACAAACTGATACTCAGCATAAAGAGGCACTTGTTAATGTCAGGATGCATTTTAAGCAAGACTGGCTAACTGAGAAGGGGAGTGCCTCACATGGAGCATCTCTGCCCTGACAAAGGGAAGAATTAGGTATTTTCTGCTTTCAATTACTCCAGGCTGGAAGAAATGTGTAATGTCAGAGTGCCCACCCCAAGCGTGGCTGGCATGGTTGCAACTGCCGCAGCCACCGTGCCAGGGAGGTGGGTTCCCCTGCCTCCCCGGGCAGCAGTGGCTGTGTGCTGTCAGCTCTCATGGAGCCATCCCACGTAGCCTCAGCAAACTCTGCAGAAGCTGGCGTGCCACCGTGTGAGCCGGCAGCCAGCCACCGCCACAGATGGGCACGCGTGGTGCTGGGCCAGGGGGTGCACGTGCACATCGAATCGCTGCCCTCGTGCCGTGGTGCAAAGCCTGACAAGTGCTGCTGTCGGTAATGAAAGCTGTCACTAATAAAGACTTTCTTTCGTTATTTGCAGTTCACGGTGTTGGTAAGGTTATTTTCAAGTCAAGCAGTTTTTCAGCAATGTATTTTTATGCAGATCATTTAAAACAGTAGTTTGTCACATGCTTTATATTCATGGAAACTTCAGAGAGCACTTTCTAAAGCCCATGCAATCTGGATTTAATTTGCATTTTAATTAATATTTCAAATGAATTCCCTGGCCTCGTTTATTTATTTATTTGAGCCTTCAAGTGCAAAGACCTTATCGAAGTCCAGAAATTAGGAGGACTGGGATTTCTTTGAACATGGCTTTTATTTGGCCATACTGTCCAAGATACCTTCAGTTACTTTTTAATATTGGCCTGAATTAGATGCTCTGTGGCTTGGAGTTAAGCTTATCATTTGCTTTACAAGAGAGGCTGCAACAAACTTACTTTGCAAGAAGGGGATAGAAATATTTGAATTCCCTGTTAAGAGGGATACAGTTTAAAATAGAATTAGATACACAAAATTAAAAAAAAAAGAAAAGAAAAAATCAATCTTTTAAAAATAGATCTTATGGAAATGATGAAGGCTACATTTCAGGAAAGCATTTAAATATATGCTCAGTCTTTTATTGGGTAAAGTGCTTAGGCACATAATTCAGATTAGACATCTGCTTAAGTTCAGAAGATAACAAAAAACAAAAAGCTAAAAATGAAATGAAATTCTGTTCAACCAATGAAAATTTCAAATATATTTGAAATTTCTTGCAAGAAATTTTTTTTTTTCATCTCTTGTAAATTGAAATATTACTATTGTTTCCAATATCTAATAATAAATATTCAGGGTCAAATATGAGTTCATTATATGGGAAACATCAAAGCTATGTTTGCTGGCTATATACAGTTGGTGAAACAGTGAATAACAAGATGCACAGCTAAGGTCTGCCCCCACACACATTCTATGGAGAAATAGTAGCACCAAACTATAACATTGCTTAGTGTCTGGAGATTTCAAGGCAAATAAGCAGGAAATTAGCAACTAGGGAGATCAACAATATTATCCTTATATTAGAGTCAGGCAACTGGGGAAGGAGATGAAGCATTGACTGTTTAAAAATCAGTAGCCATCTAGCTGCGAAGCAGGGAAGAAGATGTCCATCAGTTCAGCATCCCTGAGCACAGTTGTGGCAGAAAGCCTGTCTGTCGCCTTGATCACTGAGCTCACATAAAAGCAGTGTGGAAAAGGCTACTGAAAGAAATAAAATATGAAACCCTGCTAAGGTCTGGCCAGGGAGTGCTGCAGGGTGGTGAGGAAAGAGCTGAAACCCTGCTGGTGTCAGGGTAGGCAGCTCTGGGGTGCAGGAGGGTGGCTTGTCATACAAATGGACGTCTCCAGCATTTGTGGCTGCTGTCAAACACACTGAGTGCCCTGAAACCTTTCCCTGTGGTATTTGGGACGAGGACTTTAGTGAATGTATTTCACATTGTTATGCTCTTTGACATCCTTCGTTTTCCAAACTTGCATTTATTTATAAGGGACATTATTTGAACGTCTGTCCATTTTCAGATGAGTTCATAATCCTGTGCTCTAATTTTTTAATTTCTACATTTCTGAAAGTACAACATTGCAAATGTCTAGCTGTTAGAATAATTCTGTTAGAATAAATTAGATGATACCAAATATATTCAGGAACCATTGACTTTATGTTTGCACAGCCAATAAAACTCACCTCAGTTAAACCATTTCCCCCTGACCAAAACAAACCAACCAAACAAGTGCACCACCCCACCAAATGTTGATTTTGTGTAATCCAAATTATTTTGTAGAAGATCTTTATTTTCTTATCTATTTTTCAATAGGTGATGAACCCAGCTTGCCATTCAGTGTTCAGTTTTCTCTGCTAAAATCTGCTAAGAACATTTGCAGGTAGCTGACTCTGGCTAGCACGTCCTATAAATGCTCTCCAAGTGTGAATGCTCTCGGGGCCAGTGAGGAAAAACAGGAGTCTGAGTCCTTCTCCAGAAAGAAGTTACCAAACAGCACAAAAATCAGACTTCTGTAGTTGTAAGAGACACTGATTTGTGAGGTAACTTAGCATGAGATTATGGCATCAGGAGATTTTCCCCTGAAATCAATTCAGTTTTGCTGTATGCATGCATGGTTTCTTTCTTTCCTTTTCTTTCTCTTTTCTTTCTTTTTTTTTTTTTTCTTTTTTTTTTTTCTTTTTAGTCAGAACTGTAACTAATACCAGCTAATACCCACTGGAATCTTAAGGCAATCCACCTTGACAAAAAGTGGAATTAGGCAAAATGAAAAAAACTGCTGCTTTGAACAGCAGGCTAAATGCTTCCTGTAGCTGCCAACAGCAAACCACAGGACAGGGCAGAGTGAGGGTGGCAATCAGCTCGTGGTGGTGCTCAGAGACATATCCAGCATGAAGTGGTTCTCTTCAACCCCATACCAAATACTGAGATTTATGATGCAATGGATTAGCATTCAGTGTCTAGTTGGGGGAGGATTAACTTTTCCAACAACTTCCCCTTTGATCCCGAAGCTTTCAGATTCTCTCTGTTTTTCACTTCTGCATCTGTAAAGTGGGGATTTGATGGAACAGCCATTGTCTTTCTTGCTAGTTTATAGTCAGCCCTTCAGCACGTTTTGTGTTATTAATAGCTCCTAACATCTTCATCTTCCAGTCTTGTGTATTTTCCAAACCAGAGTATCCTGCAGCTCTGCTCTGTACTGGATCCCTTATTCCATGGCCTCTAGGAATAAGTCATGATGCCATGCTATTATGAGCACAGACTTTTCCTCATTGTTTTCTGTTTGATTGTATTCTCTGTAGATAGAGAAGTGCTAAGATGATTTTAGTTTCCATCTATTTTTGCCTGTGTGATCATAAGTGAGCAAATTCAAGTCACTGGATGAAACTAGCCAAAGGCTAAATATTTCTGCAGGGACAGACTGACAGATATGCAGATTCTATGACAGGTTAAGTCTTTTTTTCTTTGGAGGGAAGGTGAAAAATCATGCACCTTTAGGACTCCAACCGTACAAATTAAAAGACACTTCCAAATTAGGCCACATGTGAAAACCATAAGCATTTTAAAGAGCATAATGGAAAAAAAAAGTGATTTTTTTTTTTTTTTGGTGATTTGGTTACACAAAACAGAATGGAATGGGCACTATGTCAGTCTGTTTTCTGAAAATAATCAGAATATTATCTGATGCTGAAATTACACTAATAGATTCTTGGCAAGCAGTTATATTTTTCCATAGAGATTATTTTCATGTTTCTCCAACATGTCACTCATTTTTCATATTCATTTATACTTAGATGTAAACAAAGTGCCATAAATTAATTCCATGTGCCATTAATCTTTCTTGCAAAATATGGATGAATTAATACATCATCTTTGTGCATTTTAATTAAGAGCCTTCAGTTAGTTTTAAGACCCATGGCACTTCTCAAATGCTGCACTATTTCCATTCAGCAGTGAAGAAAGTGCAGCCAACTGTAGGCCTGAGGCTGTTAAACCAGGAGCCCAACAGACCCTGCTCATTCATGTAACCCCAATGAGAGTTCAGAGGACCGTTTGGAGGCTCACATGAGGCTGATGAGGATAAAGTTCAGGCAAAACCAGCGTGGGATAGAAGAGTGAGATTTTATTTTATAAATGTATGCAGTTTTCTAAACGATCCCTTATGAATGTTGTACAAATCCCAGAAGAGCTTTGTATAGAAGGAGCTCGGGGAGACATGAGGCAGGGAGGACTTTTGTGTTGGCAGAAGAGTGACACAGACAGTGCGAGGTGTGATTTTCATTTTAAAGGACAGTGAAGCTCAGTATTTACAGAACGAAGGTAAGGAGGTAATAGAATCATAGAATCATAGAATATCCCGAGTTGGAAGGGACCCATAAGGATCATCGAGTCCAACTCCTGGCACCGCACAGGTCTACCCAAAATTTTAGACCACGTGACTAAGTGCACAGTCCAAATGCTTAAACTCTGACAGGCTTGGTGCAGTGAATACTTCCCTGGGTAGCCTGTTCCAGTGTTATATAGCCTGCATTTCAGAGGCAAAAACAGTGAAATTAAAGTAATAGTCTTCCCCTAACAAAGGAAGAAGAGAAAATACCTTTAAAGCTAGAGTTGGGCAACCAAACAAGAGAAGGACAGGAATGTGGTTGACTAAGTTACGTGTCTGACCGTGAGTTTAAAAGTGACACAGTGTCACTAAGTATGGTATAATTAGTACTGTCTTTTCAGACACTTGGTGTTAGTTTTTTGGCTGACTGTTGCATTGAAATTACTGGATGATGTTGTCTTTATTTTTTTCATCTCTAAACTGGGGAAAAATGTTCATTTCATGTTCCCCTTTTCTCACTTTTACTAATATGCTCTGTAGTGCCTTGCTATTTATGGGTGCAGTGTCATACAACTGAATTTTCACAACTGCAGAAATATCTGTAAAACAGTAAAACTGTGAAAATTAGAAGGTATATTTAAAAACGTCAGAATGTTCACCCAGGCTGAGACAATTTCCATCTCATAAGGAATAATAATCATAATCAACTTGATAACATTGAGACAAGTAACATTAGCCGTTATGAAAGAAAATGGAGAAAAGTTTTTTTCAGCTAACAGACTGTAAAAGACAAGATGAAGGTAGAAGATAATTGTCCAGCTTTTCTTTCTCCAGCTTTGGCCCTATTCAACTGATGGATGCTTACTGGCACAAACAGATATGATGAGGCACCCTGTGCAAATGTTGCCCATAAGAATCATTAAAGGAAATTAAAATAATAAAATAAGTAATTAATGCCATTTACAAAGTGCTTAAGCAGTGTGCCTATGCAAATCAACCATCTTCTCAGCAAATGGCTTCTGCAATTGCAAACAGTTCTCCCAGTCTTTCATCGATTAATTCTTAGCTGTAATAGGTCCCCTTGGGTACATGGGCTTTCTAGCACAGAGGGATTCAAATGTTCTTCCATTTTGTGCTGCACCAGTTTTGAAGGATTACTGTGCTAGTTTTGATTCCTTTTAAATGCTCAAATTCCCTCCACAATGACTCTCCATATAACATGGATGATACAATGCTTCTGAAAGGCTATTTTTTTTTTTTTGTGAGCAAGTTGACTTCCAAAATAGCAAATGCCTAATCTCCTCCAAATTAAACTAAATGTTTTTCAGCAGAAGCCACTAATAATGTTGACCATGTGCAGTGACATGTTTGGTGGCATCTAAAAGACATATTTAAGGGCTTTTTTTTTTTTTTTTCACAAAAAGAAAAGGGTGGAAAATGTGTCCAAGGCACTTTTCCATCAGGGCTAAAAACTGCACATCCCAGGAGAAGAGGGAAAGATTGAAGATATAATGAGCTGAGAGGTAATCACATCTCATGTTTTTTTACTGCTCTCTCTTCCTGTGTTGTGTTTTGGAGAAAGGTACCTAGACTACAATCCCAACAGTGATTTCATGTCATTGATTCAGTCTAGTATGTCACAAGTTCAGTCTAATACAGGGTTATTTTTTTAGTAGTACTGTTACTATCATAGTTATTTTTAATTTAAGATGTGGCTACTTAGAAAAGAGGACCTGTTCCAGTTTTATTTTTTTACCATGTGATGAAAGCACAGCAATATTTCTTCATAAAGCAGTCTGCTCAAAGCTTTGTTACTTTAATTTCACCGTTTTTGCCTCTGAAATGCAGGCTCCTAATTATTATCCTTAAAGGGAATGCTTCCAGGAAGGATTCACTTTGGAGATGGCTTTCGTTATTGGCAAGGCAACTAAACTTGACAGTTAAGGCTGTCAAGAGGAGAGTGGTGTGTTTTTACTGAGTAGGAGGGAATGACAGGGGGAGTCCACTGTGCATAATGTTGGCTGAGGAAGGCCATGAGGGAGAGATGCTCATGCAGCAGAGAGGATTTGCAGTGGAAAGAGAGAGATCAGCAAGGAGATGAAGGGCAGCAAATTGGGCTGAGGATGGGGACAGCAGCACAACAAGGGCAGTTGTGACAGAGAGGTGGTCATTCTGAGTATGCAATAAAGACTACTCTAGCACATTTTTTCTATTTGCTATTAAAAATTATTGAAAATTGGTAGCGTGGGATTTTCTTCAGGCTACAAGGAAAAGTCTTAAACAGCTTAATTTGTTTGCAGAAATTGTGTCTTCTATTCTGGTCCAAAATTCCTTGTTACCATATCGAGGACAGGAACTGACAAAGAAGGAGTTGGGGTGGTGGGAGAAGGAGGGGAGGCAAAGATGAAAAGAGAGAACATGCTAACGATATAAAAAGCATGAGAAAGAAAAGGATGATGAGGGAGTGAAAGGAGAAAGACGGTGGAAAAAGAATAGTGAAGCCCAAGAGGAAGATTGGCTATTGCCACTGAACACTGACAGGTAATATTTCCAGGTAAAGGGTTTCAAGTAAAAGCCCATCTCATCCATTTAATTTTTACAGATGAAGAGAGAAATGAATGATTTGGTCAAAAAATTAATGCATTTTGCTGTTCTTACCTAAACTTCATGGAAAGGCAAAAACCAAAATGATAGAAAAATCACATTACAGGGAATCATCAAAGTCTTTAGATGTTCTGCCAAATATTAAACTCTTAATGTTTATATATGAAGGTTTATGATTGAACTTCAGTAATCTGAGAGCAGAATTTGAGTGTGATGTATATTAGCTCTCATCGCTGAAATACCTGAGCAGAAAGGGCTCTTACACCTGCAACTCTTCCCTTTCACAGTGGGGCAACTGAGGCATAGAGAGACAATATCTCCGGTCTTTCAGATCTTCACTTCCCCTGAAACCAGCAGGCTTTAAATTCTGTAACACCTCAAAGCATCTGGTGTTAAATGATTCATTGAAGATCACACAGCAGAAACTCATAAGGAAATAAAGACTTGAAGCTGGAAATCTCAAGTCATAGGTTACTACCTTAAACACCAGAGCATTCAACTCTTCTACTCAAGCTGAACTGAAGTTTAAAGTGTTATGCCTGCTCTCATTTTAGATTTTTCAACAAACATCATTTTTTGACTGTAATTACAGGGGAGGAACCTTACTCTGTAGCATCAGTGAAATTCAATATCCTCTGATAGGATTGCTCATCTGTAACTGATGTCAAAATGAGGGTCTCAGACATATTTTGCTTTGGCTTAATTAAAATGTACCTTCCATTAATGTCAAAGAAGTTGTTTAATACACAAACCAATGAGTATATTTACTCATCTTACCGAAAAATGGATAAGGCATTACATTTTTCTCTGTGGAACCAGAAGTCAAAAATGATGATTAAATCTGTAGTAATTTTTCGGAGCTCTGCCATATTTTGAGAAGTGTTACTGAGAGCTTAATATTTTTCTTATAATAAAACATATAGATGACCATTACCAGCATTTTCTATTAAACCAAAAGATGAAAGAACAGAGAAACAGTTTGGAAGAAAAGTAGATATTCAGCAGGCAGTTAAAGCATGTAGGTATTTGTTCGTTTTCATATACATTATAAGATACCCAGGCCCAAGAAACACATTCAAAATTCAGAAATTTGGGAACTGTCAGACAAGGCTCAGTAGTTTCAGTAAGACGGAAATTAAAAAGTTGTATAGAAAGAATCACACTATAATTAACTCTTCTGAATATGTGAGCAGGGACAATATTAGCCGAGTAATATATTGCAGAGGAGTTAGAGCTGATAATATGTTGACATTTAACGGTTTGAATTGGTGGTACTGTATTACCAGTTTTCATTCTGACCAATTTTCAGAACTGACCTATTCAATTTTTTTTAAAAACAATAATACTGCATCTGGAAAGGCTTTTTAAAATTTCCTTTTAATTGTAAAATGAAGAGTTTCTTTTGAATGTTCACAATGGATGCAGGATGATAAGAGGCAACACCTTTGATGCAGACCCTGGAACAATTTAGCAGTTTACATAAGCATTAGCTCATGGTTCTTGGCATATAGCTCCTGAAGGACAGGCTTTGTGCCTTAAAAATTACCATATATTTCTGTTTGAGAAATAGAATCCAATAATAAATACGCCAGAGGGTAGTGGCCTCTTTCATATATCTTAGCTGGATTAGAAACTTTTTGAATTTCCATCAGGCTTGCAGTCCTTTTGCTTTTTACATTCCCTAGTAGAATATCCACAGTAACCTTCAGAGCTGTTATTTCTCCTCCTCTCCAGGTATTGCCTCGAAAGCATGACTAAGCAAGAAAACTAGAATTAGCATTAGATTTAGAATTAGAATTAGAATAGTTAATTGAAAGGGACCTATGGAGATCAAATCCAACTGTGTGACCATTTCAGGGCTAACTAAAAGTTAAAGCATATTATTGAGGGCATCATCTAAATGCCTTTTGAACACTGACATCAACCATTTCTCTAAGAAGCTTGTTCCAGTGTTTGACCACACTCACGGTAAAGAATTATTTCTTAGTATCTAGTCTGAACCTCCCCTGGTGCAGCTTTGTGCCATTCCCACACATCCTATCTTTGGTTACACAGGAGAATAGATTGGTACCTCCTTCTCCACTTTGCCTCCTCAGGAAACCAGATAGGAAAAAACACTTTTCCTCTCTGGGTATTTAGAAAAATCAAATTACTACTTAGGACTTCTACAGCAGTTGCAGTCAGCTTGCTAGTTCTCACCAGTAAAGTCTTCAGCAACTTTGGAAGTACATTTCATTCCATATGACAGAGCAAAATGATGAAAACATCTCTGCCAGTTTCCCCCAGACTGGGTCTGCTGTCTCGAGGGAGCAGGAACAGGTGGGCACACAACATTGCTCTGGGGAAGGAGATGGAGTCTCAGCTACTGGAAAGTAAGCAGTCTGCAACTGAGGGGGGCACAAGGGCCGTTTCCTCAATGGATCATGGGATCTCATCTCTGGAACAGGAGAAAACTGATTTCCCACATGTCCTTCTGTGCCAAGCTACCCAGAGTTTTAGGAGCCTTAAAGCACAGTAAATACAGATGATAAGAAGTCTGCATGGGCTTGCTGCCATCCTGGTTTGTGTTTGTTTAAAAAATTCTGCTTCACTGGCCTTTGTCAGCAAGGTTTAACGTCCAGGTGCCAGCACCATCTCACGGTTCAGAGTCATAAGGGAGTGCTGCCTCCTTGCAGCCCCTCCAAGGTGGGCTGGAGTCCCCACCAACATGGCAGATGTACCTTCCCCTGGGGTGCTGGAAAACAGGCAGGTGCCAGGGTGGGTTTCAGCAGGGAGAGAGCCTCCTTGCTGGTTGCTCTCTCCTTCTTCTTTTCTACTCCCTTAGCCTTGTATGTGGGGTTGAGCTGAAGATGAATCAGGGCTCTGCACTAGAAATATGTGAGATGCCAGCACCAGAAAGAGATCAAAGGAAGCTAAGCCTTCAGGGAGCTTAAACTAACCACTTAAAGAAAGGAGTTGCTAAGCCCACAGCCTTCTCTAGCTTCCTTTATAACACCAAGCAAAATAAATACTAATAATTGCAACAGTAAGCCCTCCATGCTGAGAGCATTTCCTGGTTTACAGTCTTCCCAAGCAGAAATGCCCTCAAAGCCTCTTGGCTGAGATTTATATAATCTCAGATTCTCATGTAAATTTGCACTCGGTGACCTGGCAGCAATCAAGGAAAAGTGACGCTAACTGGGAAAAGATCCTGCTTCGTTTTGTTTAAATGTTCAGCTTGTGCTGTGAAATTGCATTTGTAAGAGAGGAATAAACTCTGAAGAAGAAATGGATTTCACATATTTAGTGGATGCCTCTAGGCAATTTCTTTTCTTAATGGGGATCTGAGCACTGCTTTAATTTTTCACGTTTTATAAGGCTTTTCCTTGAAATTACTTTTCATGTGGTTCCTCTGTTAATGGATCCTCCACACTCAGGCAAAAGTAAGATAAAAAAATCTTAAGAGCAGGAAAAAGTAGAATCATACTGGGAAAAAGTCACATAATATATTGGAGATTACAGGCAATAAAACTGTCTTCCTTATTTTTCTTTGATAAATGTTGGTCCCATCTCTTCTAGATTTTGAAGACATTAAAGTATTGAGCCAAACCTTTGCTTTTTTTTTTTTTGTGTGTGTGTGTGTGTTTTTCTTTTTTTTTTTTTTTTTTAATATGAATATTTTACTAGCAGTGTAAAGAGTCATGGGAACTATTTAGTCACAGTATTTAAACATCCCTGTGAACTACGGCAGTTCTGTTATGATATAATGTTATGCTCCCAGACAGGAACAGTGACCTTACTTGACAAAAAGAAATGTGAACAGACAGGTCCTTTGCTTAGAAGAAGACACAAGTAGCTGAACCAGTCTTTCAGAGTGTTTTAAGGCGTCCACTTTCTAACAACAGAGTAATTACGATGGAGAGCAAAGGCAGAGCATGATAATTTTTTTTTTAAAAGGTTGTGCACAACAGCTGAATTCAACATAACTCCCAGAAAAAAAAAAAAGTCCCTAGTTATTACTGAAGTCATTTAATCTTTTCTGGATTTGCCACTGACATTTTATACCACTGTGCCATTTGATCTTAGAAAGCTTGTTTCTTCTAATGCAGTCGAGACATGATTTTACAAAGAATGAGAATGTATATAGCTCAGTTATAATAATGAGGGATTTTTCTGAGATGCCTAATATGAGAAAGATACCTTTTATTTTTCTTAGATCCTAATTTTCCCTTAAAAAAAAAGTGTGCAAGAGTTCCATTATTGATCTGGAAACCAAAAGAGTTAGTTTCTAGTCACTATAATTGACAAAGGCTTTTACAGCTCATTAACTGCAAGATTATGTGGCACAATTCATTAAAATTCTGTTTCACTGAATGCATTTGTAAACACCTTCTGAGAAGTTTATCACTTTTTGCATAATGCTGAGCTTTCGTTCAGCAGATACATTTCTCTGCTGCTCTTTACTGGTATAAGGGTCCTGAAATAAGTTATGGTAGGAAAGTGTTATCTTCTCACAGCAAAGTAAAAAAAAAAGAATTGGGTTGACTCTGAAGCGTAACAGATATTACTTGGGTGTTGCTATACTATTTTCTTTAGACCACTACAATTATTAAACCTCTCATTCAATTAATTTGGTGAGTTTGGTGCACTTTTTTTGCAAGAAAAGTTTGTGTCTTAGTACAAGCCTGAAACAAAATTTACAGGACAAGCCATATTCATTTTTCCCTATTCCTGCAGCAGAGGAAGAGATCACTGCAGTCCAGCTAGCAGCACCACAAATAATCTTTCCTCCCCTCTTGCCAACTAGATTTCAACCCTCTTTCATCTAGAAACATTTATCCAGGAGAATATCTAACCTGTTCCTTGCAACTCTATGAGCAAATAAGTCTTGTGCTCACCATACAAGTTGGGCAAGTGCTTACAAAATGGATGAGAGATATAATGCAGTGTGAGAGTACAGTATGTTGAAGAGTAGACAGGTCCCCCACTCTCATTCTCATTTCAGCTTCAGGGGACTGCAATCATTGCTGCTGCATACAAACCACATTTAGTCATAATTACACCTTAAATCTTTCACGTATGAGCAGAGCAGATGCTTATATGCCTGCTACGTTTTGTGAAACTGAATGGATATGGCCTGTCAAAGCATGGAGTAGATGAGCTTCCAGCAGAAAGAGATAAAAAGGGGTATTTTGTGCATTTTATAACATCAATAAAACACATACTACAGGTGGGCTTCATCTGACCAAGAGTGCATGCCTGTAAATTTTACTCTTTCTTTTGTATCTGCAGAAAATCAGCAGTGTCAAGTGGGAATTCATTAAAATTCCCAAATCACCACAATCAGCAGTGTCAAATTCATCAAAAATCTATGTATAAATGTACCCTAGGCTCCATTAATTATATTTATGGAATCTTCTTTGACTACAAAGTTAATTCAGCATGATTATTTCAGAAACCATCATTTACTTTTTTTGACGGGTAAGGTTTTCAGCCCCTCAAGTTTGATCACTCTAGTGGGTCTCCTGTCCCTTGTCTCTGTGCCTGCCTGGATGCTTCTAACATCACTGTCATTCCCTCTTACCTTCTGCTTTAATATAGCTGTGATGGTAAGATAAGATTTGCTTCCATGAGAGACCTGATGCACCATGTTATTGCTCTGTTCTTAGAGGAGAAGAACCTCACTGAGTTTATGGACATAAAATGGACTAAACAGTAAGGGAACGGTCTAATGTGGTGAATGTGAGACAATGGACTTGTGCCATTTCACCAGTTATAAATGTAACTCTGATAAGACACCAGAAGCCAAGGCAGTACCTGTTTGTGTGTATTCCCACTGAGGGTGGCTGAGGCTTTATGAAGTTTTTACATTGACAGTTTTATTATTGACAGCCATAGTGCTGACAAGGCCAATTTAGCTAACTGATATCAAAATTATGCTTTTTCTCATACACCCAGAGGATTTCTCTGAGTCAATACACGGAAACATACTAGTTGCACTGTTTCCTCCACTCAGCTTTGTACTAAGACAGCTACTGAGATACAAATGTCTTTTTGGTGTGAATAGCATTACCACAACGCAAGTATAAATTGTTTGGTTTGTTTTGGTACATTTTATTTTATTTTATTTTATTTTATTTTGTTATTTTTTTCAGAACAGATAGTGACACAGACCCTTACAAACAAATTGATTGTGCTTTCTTTTAATGACACAAGAATCTTTTATTTTTCCTGAGACAAGTTGTATTTTTTTCTCTGTACTCTGGGCAAGGATCATCCTTGCTTTTATAGATTCACTGTCTTTGAGGAGATTAAACATATATATTTATGTGTGTGCGCACATGCATGCACATGTGCATTTAAGTATGCAGGCTACAAAAATATGATTGTGAGTTCACATCTGTTGCACACTTAAAGAGCAATCCATAAGAAATCTGAATCTTTTTAAAAGAAGCTGTGGGTGTACATATCTATTTAATGTGGTGACCAAATTTTCAAACAGACACCACTAAGTTGGCAGAATTAACAGGACTGTCAGAATGTGTGAGCACACTGCCTTAAAAAAAATAAAATGCCTGAGAAGGATGGCAAATCAAAGCATATGAGTGACAAACTGAAGACAAGTTCATCTCCTGGTCCCTTTTTTATCTTGGCTGCATGTTCTTCTCTTTCATTTTTGTTTGCCTCTCTCCACAGGTTGATGCAACTGTTATAATTAACTTGACTGAGCATGTATACTACCCAGAGATTAAAATACTCTTTCTTTCTGTAAACTCCTCTCCTTCTCATATCTCATTTCTCTAAGGAAAAGGTAAATGATTTAGGAAAACAAGAATCACTTGAGGAATGCAAATGCTGTAGGAATGAGCTGGACTCTACCCTTAGGGTCTATGCAGACAGCTTAGACTTTAGAAACAAACACTTCTGTGACTCTTCCTGCCCAATTACTATAGACTAGACAGAAAGTGATCAAGCAGGAGGAAGGGGGTCTTCTCTGTTAGTGGCTGGAATTATAGGGCAATAAGAAGAGGGTGGACATGACAAAATTCGAAAGTGATACAGGCTGGCATTGAAAACTAGGTCTGGAAAATGGTTTAGATACCTAATCCTTTTGACATTACCATTCAAGATCTGGATCTGAAGTTACTATGTACATCAGTAAAGTGAAGCTGAAGGAAAACATGCTTTGAAGTTTCTACATTGATCTTGTCTGATAACCATGTGAAGATAGGATCTGGTACAGTCAGAGTAACACTATTTCCTTGTCATTCAGTGTAACAGCAGACCTCTACAGTCAGACTGTAAGAAGCCATAATCAAGATTACGTGGGTACCTTCACCAGAAAATTTCCTAGAGGAATGCTGCTTCTCTTCCACACAGAAAAAGAACAATATTTAAAGTATCCCGCAAGCTAACAGTTACAGCTATAAAAGATACAAATCCAAGGTTGAAGCCCCAAGCCTGGACCATGCAGAGAAGTAATTTGAATTAAGATCCTTTATAACCCAATACAATACCTGGCCTATCCTGCAATTCTGGTTGGGCTTTCTGTATGGAGAGTATTGGAAAGATTTTATTAGGTGCTGGGGCAGAAGAAATACTCTAAAAATAAAAAAAATAATGTATCAGAAAAATATTTTCCGACATGAATATAAAGGCTTTGCTTCAGATATTGGAAGAGCCAGAATCTAGCTGATAAAGCAGAACAAGAGCAAGAACTCTGAGCTTTGTCCCCTATGAGCATGGAAACAGAGATTTAGAATTAACTTGAGCAAATATTTTCGGGTTTATTTCCTTTTTTCAAAGTTGACATGTTAAAGCATCTGAAGGATTCTAATATTGAAATGTCTCATTTCTATTGGTATTTTCTTTTGCTTTGAAACAGCGCACTATTGAAACAGTTCAGGCAGGCATGATGTCTTCTGGAAAAGGACTTAGGAGACAGTAAAAAGCTGCACACTACAAAACACCAACATGACATTTCTAAGTTAAATTGTTTTATTTATAGTGTAAATGTTTCAAGCTTCAAGGACTGCTTTGTTTTCATTTTGATGAAAGTGAAAATGACAGGAAAAGATCAATTCGTGGACAGCTTCACATATACAGATTCCTAAAACTTCCTTACCACCTTAGCACTGATAAAACAGAGGAAGCCAAGAGCTATCATTATGAAAGTAAAAATGCTGATAATGAAATATTTATTTTCTGATTTCTTGTTTACTGAGAGCTGAAGAGAGAGTTGATAGAGTAGATTTAAATCTAGCTAGTTGGCCATTCACCTGAGATTTCATGGCTTCCACTTCAGTTCTGTGTCAATGCTTGGTTGAACCTTAAAAAATATCATGCTTTGCAAAAACACATCTCAGAGGCAGCACCCTTGACGCCTGTAATTTTCAACTTGTCAAAGTAAATATGGTTTGTATTGTATTTATTTCCTGAAATCTGAGCAGACAATATTCATTCCTCTGCAAGGGGATATAAAGCAATTGGTCAATTGTTTCAGAAATGTGTCTTTTGAGGGTAAACTTTTATTTGTAGAGTTCCTCTGCTGATACTCTTTTGTCCCTTCTGTGCCCAAATTGAAGGGACTGATTCTCCTCTCCGGCAGCGCTGTTTTTACTCTTGTATGTTTTCTTTGCTGTAAATGAGGTGCTGCTAACAACATCACCATATGCTAAATGAGCCCAGAGGATATTCCCACTTCGTTGGTAAAAGCAGGTTTAAACTACATTGCCTTTCCTTGATTGCATTTTCTTGCTTTCAACAGCAAGCTTTGCTTTTGTAGCTTGTCTTCATTTAATATTAAAACTGGCTGGGAATATATTTATTTTGATTACAGCACATTGGAAACTTCAGCAAAAAAGTAATTGGCTAGCTGAATGAGTGTGGAGCTTTGCGAACTTCTCTGCCACTTTCTTAAGTTTCCCTAAATCAACTTCCTGCACACTGGGATCCAAAGTAGTGGTGCCACTTTCCATCTTCTTTCTTTCTCTTCACATATCTGATCATGGTCTTTAGCTGTAGGGCTTTGCAAAATAGATGACAATAAGACTTTGGGTTCAGTCAGTACCACACTTGTCTATTCTTAACAGAGTGATTTTCTTCTAGGCAAATACTACATTCATGGCAACAAGTATGCCATTTCTTTTCACTTTGACAGTGCCAAGGGAGCAAGACACTCACTTTGCCAATTTAAATGAAAGCTGTGCATTTCCTATTATTACACTTAGGCAAGAGAATTAACTTGGATGGACACTTAGTCTCACCTATTTAGAGTTCTTCTGCTTTATCTAAAATAATTTAAGATTTACAGAGTATAGATTTCCTACTGAAGTCTTCCTTCCTCCCAGGAAAGAAAACCAGCTATTCCACTATAGCGTCTCTTTCCCTTAGTGAATATTAAATCATTAGAAATTGTTCCACTTGCTATAAAATACTTACATAACTCTTAGATCAAAAAAGGTGAGAAAAAGAATCAATATCCCAGTGCTGAATACTCTCCTGCAAGACAGCAAACTCAATTTCAAATTCTGCTCTACTAGGAAACCTGTGGAAGAATTGGGAGCTGAACCTGGGTGTCTGAGGTCCCAAAGTAGTAGCCACAACAAAATTTGGTCCACTATTTTCCAGTCACCTTGTAGATAAGCTTATACCAGTGTGGCTTCCTGCTAGCAATTAGTGAAGACACTTAATGTTGAAAAAAAAATGCATGAAGTTTTTTTGAATCTTCTAGAGTAATTTGTCTGTCCCATAACTTCTTGGTGGGATAAGTCACAAGAGGTACAAAGAAGTAAAATAGTGGAGAACAAGGCATTTGGGTAGGAAAAGTGTTTTCTTATCATAGTGATTATACTCTGATTCATTTACAGAATGGAAAACAGGCATTGAGTGTATTATTTAATTTAGCTGCTCAGCAGAGATCTTTATAAATCAAGTGTTTTTATAGTCAAGCTGACATTATCATGAGAAAGAACTGATTGTGTCTGTTAGTTTAAGATTCTTGCTTCAAAGTCAACTGTGCATTTAACACTTATCAACAAAAATGAGCAGACACTGGTCACCTCTGAGGGACCAAGTAGTACAGGTGGTAGTTCTTTCAGAGAAGAATCCCCATAAAACAATACCTAAAATGACCTTCTAACTGAAGTAAGAGTAGGATATGAAACCTTGAAAAGTGAAATCGTTTCAGCTTTAAGGTTTAAAACTCTAAAATCTTTCATATTGATGTCTGGGCCCATACAAACGAGACTGCCTGGATGAAATATTACTCTCTGAATAAAAAATTTCAAATCCAAGTTGAAGAAAACAAATTGGGCTTAGTCTGGCACCAAACCAGTTGGGAGAATAAGTCTCTCCTTTCTTGAACAGACATATTCCCTCCAACCCCATCATCTAGAAAAAAAGAGATGAAGCCTGAGTGTGTTCCCCAGGCATGATATAAAGAAGCTGCGCTTTCACTGTTTTACAAGCAGAGGCAACATACAGTGCCTGCTAGTGCACACATCTGCTCTGTTTTCCAAAAGCAAGGCAATGCTCTTTATCTAGTTACACAATTCAAGGGGTTCCAGTCAAATATTATGGAGATAAATATGGTGTTGTATACTCTTGATCTCAGCAAATACCTGGACTGATACTACTGCCACCACTGTACTCATGCTCCGCTGGGAATATAGGATACTGTCACCATGTAGTTGTTGTAAACAGCTATCTCTGGAAAAAAAGTGTAAGTTTCTTGTGGTTGAGGTATATCAGCTCTCATCTGTGTTTTGCCTTATAGACAAAGGTTAAAAAATGTTATCCTTTCCTCATTTTCCCCAAGACTGCAGACATTTTCAGGAGAAGACATATGGCCAGTTGGTGACAACACTTACTCTTGTTCTTTGTCTTATGGCTGAGGGTACAGTGTGGGTCTTCTGCAGGGAGTTTACCATGGAAACAAAGATCCTTGTGAATCTTGAAATCAGGGTGTAAGAACTTAGTGCCCTAGCCCATGCTGGAGGCTACTACTAATGCAGCAGAACCAGCAGAAGTGAATTTGTGCCTGCACTTCAGCTGTTCAGTTTGCAGTCTAGTGTCTTAACACAAACTCTCACATTCGTCAGCAGGTTAAACTGAGATGCCAGGTTGAAAACTGGAGCAGCTGAAATGCAAACACATATTCTCTTCTTGAAAATCCACTTTCTAGTCTCAGCCCTGCCAAATATTTAATCAGCCTTTTCCAATTCCCACAATTTCTCACTTGCTTCCTAATATAAAGGAAGTAGAACTGTATGCAGCACTTGACAACTGAACCTTAATTTTACAGATATATTTTTTTTCCAAAGGCTTGAAAAAATTCCTTTCTCCCTTGGTAACTCAGAGTTTCATTCTATAGAAATCTGTTCAAGGTGGGGCTTACCTACGGAGTGATTAAATAAAAGGAATATCTTTCTAAGCAATAGGCTTGGATTCCTATTTCCACAGCCCTTATTTTAATGAGATGCAGTTTCAAGAGAACCAAACCTCTTTGCAGGACAGGAGTCCAATAAGTCAGCCTATAAAACTTCAGTAAACCACCTTGGTGAGTGGTATTTCTGATGCCTGTTACCAATGAAGAACTGAAAGACAACTGATTTCCAGGCTGCCTTGACCCTGACCAGAATTTCAAGGTAAGGAAGACAGAAGTGTTCCAACAAGGCTGTTAACTGAACCTGCAGAACACTACTGACCTGGAAAGAACCCAGCTTGATTTTCAGGTGTGGTTGTCAAGCCTAATTTCCCTTCTCCTGCCCAATATATAGTCCTCTCAGCAATACTCTTGTGGAATACTGGTGAGGAAAAGGAGGAGAAAACTGCAAAGAATGAAAGTTGTATTATTTCTTACAGTATTCTCACATGGTCATTTTTCACAGCTTTTTTTATCATTACTAAAGGATAATCTGATGAAGAAACCAAGCTTTTCCCATCCATCCCTAGAGTACTCAAATTCCACTATAAATTTGTTGTTATAAACCTTTAGCAAACTCTTTCTGAAGTATACAATGAAACATATAATGAGAATGAAATGGACAGTAGCCAGCAAGTACAAAAGCAATCTGTCACTGTAAGTCATTTCTATACAATCCTAAAATGTTACACACAAAAGGTGCACTATCAGTCAAAAGCAGAGGAGCTTGAATGTAAAGCAGCCCTAAGCTTCTTTGTAGCACGGGTCTTTAATTAGATCTAACAAATGAATATGAATCTGGAGGAGGAGAATTGGCAGGAGACCATTGCTGACGACACTCATCACAATGAGCAGTGGTGTTTTGGCTCTATAGCACAGATAAAAGCAAATGTGTATCCTTTGTTTCTATAACAGGAAGCAACACACGTTATGCAGTCCGGAAAAAAAAAAAATCAACGTGTCTGGCACTTACAAAGGCTCAATTTCTAGAGGGCACAAGGTACAAGTGAAAAAGTTCTTGGGAGACAATGATCCAACACTGAGCTCCAAGAATTTTTTTTTTTTTTTTTTTTTTTTTTAGAATTAGAAAATGCCGTTTCGAAAACAGTACAGAAGAACCCATACACAAAAATGCAGGAGATTCATGAGGACATAGGAGGCTAGGAAGGGTTAATATTAATTTGGTTCCTGTTTTACATTCATGCTGACATTTTGTCCTGAAGATCTCATTCCCTGAAGGAAAGCTGACTTGAACTCAGTGACAGGCTTTTTCTACATTAAGAAAAGGATTAGATTGTGTTTCAGAATGTGTGAGATGATCACATTATGATAATTTTCTCAAGGGCCAAGGCAGATGGCAGTTTGAGCTCCTGGTGCAACAGTCCCCAGGGAACAGGGGACCTCTGGGTAGCTGGAAGTGGGATACAACTCAGAGTAGGGAAGCAGCATTGCTACTGCATATGCCATCAACAACAGCTTGAGTTTCTGCTCTCCCAGCATGTGAGACTTGCTGTAAAAAAGCATCACAGAGGGAACATGAGTTGTGCAGGGAGAAGGCCCTGTAGCACTGCAAGGCAGCCAAAAAACGCATTTTGTAGCAGCCTGTCTTGGCACTTACCTCGTAGCATAACAAACCCTGAGCATCTGACCAGCACTGCTTCCCGCCTCTGCACCCTTTTGTACCGGGAGCCACCAAGCCCTGCCTCACAGAATAGAGTGGCTGGCAGCATCAGGACACACAAGCTCATGGAAGGAAAAGGGGGTTTGTGTGCTCTGAGCTGCAAGCGATTCTGGTGTGGCTGGTAGGTTATGCTTCCATTCCCCACTTGTTCCAGTTCCCCCCAGTGGAAAGAATCGATGCTGCTTAGTGAGCCAGTTGCTGAAACAGCATCTGCATTGCTACTGTGTGTACATTAAAGGGCATGGCGATGACTGAAGAAGCTGTTCATGGAAAACAAAGCAAAATGAAACAAAACAATATGTAAGTAACAGAGGTTTAGAAAAATCTACCTTGCAGTGAATGAATTATGAAGTATATTTTTATTTACATATAAGAAAAGGAACCTGAACCACAGCCTCTATCAGAGAGGAAAAGAAAACTTTCGAGAGGGTAGAGAGGGAGGCTGAGAGGGAATTTTTGAGAACAGCTGGCTCTAATTTAGCAACAAGAGATAGCAACTCAAAGCCAAGACTTAATGAATTTGCTAGAAACTTGTGAATTTCTTGAACTAAGAAATGAGGCAACAACACCATTTATCTATTGAATTCTTCATTACTGTGAGTTTTAGAATAAAAAAGATTGTGTTCTTCCATAGAACTTTAAATCTGGTTGGGGAATTGTGATTTAAATGATGGCCCTATGTCAGCCAGAAGGTGCAGGCTTAATATAAAGTAATCACAGCATGAATTTATACAACTTCCACCATGCACTACAAATTTAAAAGATTGTGACAACCTTCTTTTGGCCTTTGGAATATATTGGTCAAACTACTAAACTCTGATGTCTTCTTTAGTTGATCTGATGTGCTCCAGATGAGCAAGGTGTTTTAGCAGCAAGATTCTTTATGACCAGAATTTCAAATATCCTGCTGGTTGGTTTGTTTTATTTTTATTTTTTTTATTGGGGTAGGTGTAGTCTGATTTCATCTTTTCTGACTTCACAAACGGATTTGGAAGGTGCTATAGAAATGAAAGAACTTTATGGTTAGTTGTGGGTAGAAAATTTATTTATCTTTTCCAGGTTTCCTCAGTTCACCTCACTCCAACCAGGCTGACTGAAGTTGTATCTCTTACTCAGCTCTTCGAAACTTTTGGACCCCTTTTTAGACATGGACCAAAAGACATACTTGACTTCAATGATTCTTAGAACAAATCAGTGCTCTGGGAAGTATGATGAGTATGTGAAGATGAAAAAAAAAAACACAGTAAAAATGAGTATTGCTTTTGTGTATCTTCAAAGTGATTCAGCCCCAGAAAGAGGAAGACTTGAGTTATTACTTTTTTCTTTCTACTTGCACCAGCTCAGTTCTCCTGCTGATCATCTTGCAAAGCTTGATGCCTACTGTGAGATGTTAAAAGGAGAGGGGCAGGGGGCACCAAGCATTTTAAAAATACAGAAGTTATGGACCACTGCAGAAACTGGTTTGCAGCTCCAAGTGCAGGAGCCATGGGCTCAGTGAAAGTCAGCGGCACTCAGTAAGGAGCCAGCATGTGAAGGCCTGTGATTGACAGTTTCTCTTTCATGAGAGGGACGTGATGGAAAGACAAAGAGAGAGAGCAAGAGCATGAGAGAGAGAAATGGAAGCAGAAGCAGAAGTCTGGAAAGCCCTGAAGGCAAAGCAGGTCAGTGAGAGCAGCTCTCTCTGGAGTTGTCTGACTGGAGACAGGAATGCATGTGTTGTAGGAAAAGTCCCTTGAGGTAATATTTGTGGAGGGAGAATGCAAGAATGATGTTTTTAGGTATTTTTCCTCCCTGTGTCTATGAATAGTTGTTAGGGAAGTGCTGACAAAGCTATAAGCTCTGAGGAAAAACTGAACTTATAGATTTTTGATATGATAACTGGAAGAAAAAATCCTAAGCTCTAAATATTCCTAAATTAAATCTATCTAGTTATATCTAAATATAACATGATCTAAGATACATTTGGTTGTGCAGCTTTACTGTGTCCTCTGCATTAATGGAACCTGTTTGTTGCCTCTGGATACTGCACCACAGAGTTCCGTGGGTCTTGGTTGAAGAAACTTGTTTGTATCCATGTAACCTTGAGTTTCTGAGTGTTTGGCTCTTCAAGTGTGCTTTGTGTGTCTTCACAAGCATCTTCCTTTTGTCATTTAAACAACAGCTGGTTAGAGAAGAGTGCTACCCTTTTGTGCTAATCTGTGACAGAAGTAAAGAAAACTATGATTAAAACCCATCTAAAATGTTTCATCTGTTTCACCACATTTTAATGAAAAAAAAAATCTATAGAAAAGCTTCTTCTCAAAACTGAAAAGCTGGATAGAAATTCCTTTAAATAGCTGATAAAGACAGGGCTTGTAAAAGTACAATGATACAGGACAAAATGCCTGGGTAGACAGAAACCTCTCACTTCTGTAAGTGGGTTCTTTTGAGCAGACATGGGTCAAATCATAAAAATTAGTTTCAGATCTCATTTTAGACTCAGTCTTCTTCACGTATTCCTAAATACATTAAAAATTAGCTCATTTCTGGCTGCAGTGTCATTGTCTTCTGCACCCTAATGCAGAGCCAAGATTGCAGAATTGCACCAAGGTTTCAGAGCATGCTAGAAAAGGTGGTGCCACCCCTCAAGATGAAACCAGAATGGAAAATGGGCAGGTGAGAGGCAGCATCAGATCTGCACTGCCCAGCAGCCGCACTAAAGCAGGGCAAATGTTGCTGCTGACTCTTCCACACAGCAAACGGCAAAGCAAGTTGGGATGTAGGTTTTATCTGTGTTAGGTGTGTTGCCGAAGGAGAAAAGGTTTGAAGATTATGAGGGAACTATGGTATTCCAAAGCCACTATCTCTTTCGCAGGGGAAAAAAAAAAGAAAAAAGAAAAAAAATGGAAAGAAAAAGCAAATGCATGTGATTTACAGTCCTGTCCTCCCCTCTCTCTTGCTGCCCAGCAATGGAGCTCAGTGAGGAAATAGGATCTTTCTGTATCATTTGCTACTTCAAAATGAAAAGGTAGCTCAGAGTGCCTCAAATATTGACGCTGCCTTGCAGCAGCAAGAAGCATTCCTATGTACACTTTCATAACCAATGGGAGGAAGAAAAGAGATATGAAAAAAGCTATAATATCTTATTACCCTTTCCAATCTGATTAATCCAGTTTAGTCTGAGGAATGCAAAGAAAGAAAATAACATTTCTTTGCACTCCATTCTCACTTTTCATAACAAGTGCCTAATGAATGTTAATGAATTAATATTCAGACACCTCTCTGAAGCAAAATATTTTTGCACCTGACCTGCCCACGCTGAGAAAGGGAGAGCTAAAATGACTAAATACTCTAGGTCTTTTACATTATTCATTTATATGCATCTATTATTCATTTTGCAAGCAGCTAAAAAGGTTCAGCAATTAAGTCTTTGTCAGAAATCATGGAAACTGAAATCATAGAAAGTAAAAGAGAGTGCTGTCTCCAAGTCCTTTAAACACAACAAGAAATCTCATCTAACTGTGGATTATACTTTCTTCATTCCAGGTTCGGAAAGTAAAAATTGAGGGATTTTTCTTTTAAATGTGACATTTTCTAATTAGTACTGTGTTCTACATAGTAGGGACAATTATAAACTAATGTGGGCTAGAAATATTAGTATTTTAAATATAAGCCTACATTGGAAAATTGCTAGATTTAGTGTAGCAAATCTGTGACATAAAATGTTAATTTGTTCTCATGCTTTTTGGGTACTGATAATATATATATATACTTGCAGTGTTGGAACGTGGAGTGACATCTCACTGAACGCATCTCTTCCCTCTTATATTTCGTTCATCCCTCAGTTAAGATAGGAATACATAAAATACCACACATCTCTGGCTTGAATTAATAATAGAAATAGTACAGAGAGTTAAAGAATTTTAAACTAACAAAAATAATTAATAACTTCAAAAACCCACAGTAAACATATTCCATTAATTAACAGAATATGCCAAGAGTTCTTATATAACTACAAAGCTCCAGAGATATAATGTAATTTCATGCTAGCTCTTCTTGCGCTGCTTATTGCTTTAAAGTAACTGTATCAGTGAAAGTATTTAAGAGAGCAATTGCTCTTGGGGATGTAAAAAATCCTTAGATGTTTGCATCTAAATAAACTGGCAGCCCCATTAAAAGAAAGATAAAGGCACATTATCAAACAAGTGGTAATTAGAGTACTGATTCTTTCTGCACGAACAAACCCCCCCAAAAGTATTAATCAGTGATTAGTATCACCTGAGATTCTGCTGAGCTGATATTAAATTTAAGTGCTCAAGTTCATATTTTATAATATATATTTTGCCAATTAAACAGCTTAGACTAGTACAAAAATTTATAGACAGGTAATATAATGATTTTGCACCAGTGAAATGTAGTTTTATATATTTTAAACCATTGTGCTACATTTTACTGCTTTTCTCATTAGAAAATTGCAATAAAACAGTTCCAGGCTCCAGAAAGATTATTAAGCTTCATTTTGCTCTTGTTTAGGTGCAGACACAGAAAACAGAGCAAGTTCATGAGGACTCAGTGAGGCACGGGAGCTTCACCATCTCCGTTCTCCACAATGACACAGGCTAGCTAACGGTGAGCAACACTCTGGCTGTGGGAGCTGTAAATGTATTTTGAAAGGCTGGAAGCTATTTGTAAAATCACAATCTTCTTGTTTGTTTTCTATTACTTGTTAAAATATTTTGCTTCAGATTTTCTGGCTTTTCTTGGCAAAAACACTAGATGTAGAAGTGCTCCCTTTTGGAAAATGAAAATGATTTTATTTGCATGAGTCACACAGCTCTGGGTTCTCCAAACTCATAAAACAATTGCTGAAGATCGGGGGTGGCACAAGAAAATTATCTGAGCTGGCAGTGATGTCTCATGCTGACTGTCACACTTTCATGGGTCTGGTTATTGTTAACAGTAGATGAACTATGAACATTTCATCAGTTTGAGCATCCCAGTGCTTTGATCAGGGAAACCAATCACCCTAAGCATCTACAGTGATCTCTGCCGATTTCCGCAGGGATCCTCATCCTTCCTTCATCCAGCCTGGACAGTCTGACCGGCCGCTCCCCTCGCAGCTGTTGGGTGTTCTCATTTTGGCTTTGCCTGGAGCCAGTGGGAAGAAGGAACATGAAAACAAACACCAGTCAGGCCAGAAACACCCAACTGGTTCACACTGGCATTGCCGCTCGCTGGAGTCAGCTCTGGATTAAGGACTGCAGAGAAAGCAACTGTTTGGCTCCATGTCTGGGTTTATTTCATCTGTTTCCCCTCAGCTCTACCACTACGGTGACAACGGCCCCTGGCTGCCTTATCTCCAGGCACTGATCCAGGGATCATATTTGCCGTTTGAGGCACAGGCTGCCTGTAAAGCTTGAGGGCTGCAGCAACCTCAAGACCATGGTATAATCCAACAGATAGTGTAAAATGGAAATCCACACCATGCCTGTGTGGATTACTTTATTGTGCTGATGGGCCTGAAACAACCCTGCACGATAAATCTGCACTTGGTGCATTTAATTTTGTCTGACAATTCTTGAAGTCCGCTCAGTCAAAGGAGCTCTGAGGCAGCTCAGCTGATCTCCTAATCTCTCCCATTTAGGCTGCAGTTGCTGTTCATAGGCCGTACTGTAACAACACAATTGAACAGGCTGTCCTGGCTCCATGCTAGGAGAGAAATGAGACCAGCTAAATTGTGAAAAGGATAATGTGGGCCCTCACAGTGCAGATTTTGTGACTAAAAAACGAGTCTTTGCATACTGCTCCCGATTCATAGAGAAGACACTAACCTGTGAGTAAATTTCTTTTTTGAGAAACTGTCACTCACATTACTGAAAGGTAGCCCACCATGGCCAGCATGGTGTGGAAAGGCCGTGTCACCTTGCACAGTGATTTCCTTGAAGGAAAAGTGCTGCTGGCTTCGCACACACACCTCTTCCTCCTGTTGGCACTTCTAAGCTCCTAAAGCATCCACAGGATGCTTCAAGAGGGCATTGGGCCATGTAGACAGATGGGCAGGAGGATCAGTATGCCAGAGAAATGGGATGTGTTTCAGGGTTTGAGTAACTGGGCCTGAATACTCACCTAGGGACATCAGTACAGCCGCTTGGGCTGGATGCCCACACACGAGATTAAAGGGATGCCCTATCACCTCACCACGGCATCATGGAGCGATATGAATTAGGCACTTAGCATTTATGTGGTGTTTGTATGGTCAAAGCACTGTCCTGACATTACCTAATTAAACAGTACAACACCCTTCAGAGAGAAGCACTGCCTCCACTTCACTGATGGAGAAACAGATGGGAAAAACCATGTATTTTGGCTGCCAGTGGTACAATCAGGATTGTGCCAGGATCTCCCTGCCCTCTGCTTATTTCTTTACACTCATCTACGTGAAAGGCAGCAGGTACCTGTCTGTAGTTGATGAAGGGGAAATTTCATTTCAAGGGACTTGTTTCTTTGCAAGATGATTTCCATTGCCTGTAAGAAACATTTATTGACCTCAGCAAAAGACACTATTTTCCCCGATTCCTCTGACCACACCCTTGTCTGTGCTGTTCTGGTTTGCAGCAAATCACCACATAATAACAGAGGCATTGACTTTCATCCGTGCTCAGTGTACAGAAAAGGCTGTGTTCCTAAATATTTTCCCCTCTTTGCCACTGTGGTGCCAGCACAACTCAGTAGACTTTGATGTTGTTTGGTTACAGCACCTACAGATAAACATGGAAGCAGTTTTTAATGGAAAGATTTCCCCTTACCTGGGAATTTCAGAGCCTCAAGCACGGCCTACACATTGGGCCCTGTCTCATGGAGGTGTATCATTGAGCTGACAGATTCCTATCACACTGCAAAACTGGAGGCCACGGGGAGGGAGTCCCTGGTGCCGCAAACCACAAAGTTTCTCACTTGCCAATGCCACGTGAGCAGCTCTGACTGCACCATAGCTGAGGGCCTGGAGCACACTGGGAAGGAGCTAGGAGGAGCTGGGGAGCGGAGGCATCCCTGTCCTCAGTGTGATGCTGCCCAGGGCTTCTACACCTAAGGAGTCTATCTTTCCAAGATGCCCAAAACACCAGCTCAGAGGCCATACAAGCTTCTTCTACAACCCTCATAGAAGGTGGTAAGTATTACACCACCTTGGAAAAGTTTTATAACCCAGAAGTCCTTAAGAAGCAGTCATATGAGAGGAATTTCTGTCCTTCTGGTATTTCAGTCTGTCAGCACAAGGAGGCAGTTGTGGGAGAGAAAGCATACAAACTTTCTAGAAACTACTCCTTCCACCCACAGACTCCTTCCTGTGGAGTAAATGAGTACAGAGTGGTCCTTAATGAGGGAGATAATGATCAATATTTAGTTAGGAGGTTTGATGAGTATTGTATTTGCTATATAAGTTTGTAAAGGCACTTCAGCCCCAGTATTTAACTTATCACTTTTAATACAGTAGGAATAAAAAAGCCTCCTCAGACTCTGTTCTTTTCTATAACAGGCAAACTATAATGTTCTTTGCTCTCATGCTGCTTCATTTTCCAACACAGCACATGTAAACAAATTTAGTAAGAAATTATGTATAAGTGTAATGGCAACAAATATTTCAGGGAACTAACTGAGAAGTTTATTCCAAGAATATGAATGACAAATAATTGCTTTATTTGCTTAAACTAGCTTGAATGTATATTTAAAATGCTTAGCATTCCACACCTTTTCAAGTCAATGAGAAAAATCTCTGCACTGTCAATAAGGCTAAGACTTTATCCACGGACAGATTAAATTAGCCATTACCTTAATTTTGTGTCTGAATGAATTAATAGTAATTGATCTTCCCTAATATTTATTTATTTATTGTAACTGATTTACATTCCCTGTGATATACATCTTATGCTGACAAGAAATCATTCAGCATCTTCTTCAACAAGGTCTAGCAGTAGACTGCTGCATCCAGGGTTTGACCTGTATCTTCTCAGCATTATGTAATGCAAGTCCCTATGCTACAGAATTCCTTAAGGTTTAATTACCCACAGTGCAGCCACTAGAACACTTCAATAAAAATACGGTTTATTTCCCATGAGAAACCCATTGCGCCTTTTCTCACCCACCACAGACACCCATAGAAGCATCCCCAAGTGTTGCTGCTGCAGAATGGGACTATAATAAAGATTTCTGTGCTGTTTCCCATCCTGAGACTTGCACCTTGCTCAGTAGGAACACGCAGGTTGCCATTCGCATGCCCTGGGGCAGAGAACATCCTGTGGTCTTTTGCTGCTAGCGTAGTCTACAGGCAATAAACTCCCCACTGCACTAAAGGTCAGCAGCCACATATTAACAGACCTGATCAGACTCCCAGTCTGGGGACCAGGTTTTATTGCACCTTTCAAACACACATTTATTATGACACTATCAAAAAAGTGTGGCCCATTCAAAACCTTTTTCTTCCTCAAAACAGAACTTTCCTGTCACTGAAGTGCTGCTGCCGGTACACAGTGACTGACCCACAGTTTCTGGTGAGTGACAGCAATGTAAATTCCTGGCTTATGAGTTGATACCTAATCAGGCAGCTTAAATGGTCCATCTCAGCTCACTGAATAATCATAATTTCTTGGTTGTGAGTGAATTGACATCAGCATCTTTCACAGAAAATGAAGGACTGAATACATGGATGAGAAAAAAAATATTGTGCTTCTTCAGTACATGCTGCTGGGAAGGACTTTTTCTTTTCAAGCCCAAAATTTTCTTAGTGTGTCCTTGAAACAGTTAATAGTGAAATGTATAGGAGCTGTCATTGCAAACTCGCTTTGTGGTACACTAAAAATAAGCAGGGCACGATGACTGTCTAGCACAGGAGGTAGAGTCTGGTGGTTCAGCATGAATGATGACCACAAAAATATGCTTGTCCATTTGAAGCATGGAGGTACTGTATTGATTAGCATAGGATTTGAAGAGAAGTGGTTTCAGCAGTGACTGAACAAGTGTTAGATGTGTATACAGGGGTGGTATTTTCTAAAAGCTACAGGATAGCAGATAAAAGGCATCTTCCAAAATTTTAACGAGATAAACCATCATAAATAGTCAAATATAAAAAAAAATTAAGTGTTATCTGGTGAAATTAAAAGTTTCCGATCAGTTATATCTTTGTCTTCATCCTGGTGAAGCCTAGATAACAATCCAGCACGGCAGTTCTTCCACTAGTGATGTGGCAGTATATGATGCTGTCTGGATGCAGATCTTCCCTCTTTCTGTTTTATGTCCTCCACAGCTGAGACAAAAATGAACTAAAACAAAATAAAACAACAGCACAATCTTTTTCCAGCACCTCTCCGCTTCTGAAGGCTTTGGTTTCATCCCAACACTGACTAGAGCAGTGTTTAACTGCTCTAGTAAGAGTGAACCTCCTGTACTAAAAATGGAGATTTGCTATTGTGTGTTATATGTGTGTGTTGCCTCAAGGGCAAAAATAAGGGGATGGGTTAACAGCAAAGTAATTCAGATTATCCAAAGCAAACCAGAAGCTTAATGCATTTTTTCTACGCAAAACATTTGATATCTCTAGATGATTTTAGAGGTTTCTTCCAACCTGAATGATTCTATGATTTATATGCTTGTTTTTGCTGCTTGCTTCTGGGATTAGATGACTACACTCAACCTAAATCAAATAGTTATTGTATGATTGTTTTGCAAATGATTCTCCACTGATAAAAGTTATCAAAGCCAACAAAATTAATTTGCAGTTTGATATTGCAGCTATATATCAAAAGAAGAGCTATGTATTGATTAACTGTAGAGCTGCACCTACAAGAAGAGCTATGTATTGATAACTGTAGAGCTGCACCTACAATTTAGAACTGAAAAAAGCAGCAAGATATTCAAGGTCATAGACAAACCAGTTTTTACATCTTTGGGCTTTCAAATTGCCAAGATTCTTCCTTCCCTTAAATAGCCATAAGTAGACAGACATTAAGATTAGAGGGGAATATCATAATTCTCTATTTTTTTTGCCAGAGGTGCAACAGAGCCTTTTGAACTTTAGAACCTGTAACACATTTGAATCATAGAACGTGCTTTAAAAAGATACTGGATTCTGATTTGGAGACTTGCAGGAGTGGAAAATGTCTCCCATCTGTAGCAACCCTATAATTATTGAAACTTAAGCTAGCACACAGAAAAGAAAGTGCAAAATTCATAGATCATTTCTTTTTTATGACATCAGAAGTCAAAGGGACATTGAACATCTGAAATAATCTGCAGTGATTTCAGAGAAATAAGAACAGGGTGCGTGCCTGTGCACTCTTGTACAGTTCCTAATTCTGATAGCTCATCACTGAGATGTCGCAAAGGCCTCAGGTTGTAAGCTTGCCCTATGAAGCAAAATGTAGTTATCTGTCCTGAAATGACTTTGAAATTTGGGATAATAATATCTCTATTCCTTAACATAACATGGAATTTCTACAGATGTCCAGGGCTGAATTTTTACATCTTTGCATGTACAGCATTGCCCTAAAAATTTATTTCTAGTTCATCAGAAGGGAATTTGAACCTGTAGCTCAGCATCCTTTACAAGGCAATGTAAGTATTACATTGGAATCAGACAGACAAGGTAGAATGACATCTATCCATGCAATCCTACTTCTTCCCTTAGGATTTTGACAGGCATGAGAGGTCACTCTTTTACCTCCAGACCAGATTGCCTCAGGCAACAGTACAGTTGCAGACAATGCTTTATTTAGGGACTTGCTAGGGAAGAACACTTCACATGAAAGCACACCAACGTGTGTTTCTCTTGTTGCATGCTGCAGGAAAAACTTTCTTTAAAAGTGTTTTACAGCTGTTTTGACAGAGGAGGGAGGGAAGAGAGAGTATCTGAATAAAATATACACGTGAGAGGCCATAAATAAAAAACCTCCTATTGGACTTGGTCTTCTCAAGTTCAAGTTCCTGAACTTTATTGGCCAAAACCTCTCCCTACCACACGCAGCTTGGGGCTGGGGGGAAGGGAAAGGCTACAGCCTCCCATTTATCCTGGGATCAGACCCCAAATTCTTATTTCCAGTTCTCCTACTGAACCGAACAAACATTCCCAAAGCGGAAATGCTGTTTAGATTGGTAGATTTCCATGAAAATATTGCTTTTGAACAGGTACTGTGCCGCAACAAAAGCGTTTGCTAGAACATTTCCAGTGAGCACCACTGATTAGCTGGCAAAACACCAAGTTTGCTTTTTAAGAGAGGAATATACTGATTAACATACAATTTTACTGTTAAAAAAAAAATAAAATTTTTCTTTCTTTCCTCAAATGAGTTACATGCTGAATTTCAGTTTCTACTACGCTGAAGTTATAAACGGGGTACTCAAGTGACAGCATTCTAATCACTATCATACTGTTTCACTTCTTCCTGAAGGATAACAGCAAAGCTGAGGCTTTCAGATAACGTTTCAATTAGCTGTAACTGAGACAAGGAAGCTGTAGCAATGGTTGGCAAAGAAAGAAGATCATTTGCTTCAGGGCTTGCTGGTAGCCAAGCTATCCAAGCGCCTTATTCTTCAGAGAAATAGAAGATATTTCCTCCTACTGCAGGACAGTTTCATGACCATTTACTTAATGATATTCCTTTCCCCAACCCCCCTCTTTAAAATCAACTCCAAGACATGCAGGAACCATTGGGTCAGTCTTAGGGCATAACTGGCTAAAGGTAAAGTTACTTATGACAGTTTTTAAGGTGAGAGGATGTTCCACTCAGGCTATCAGCACTTGAAAGTTCCATAGAAGCTATTCAAAAGAACCTAATCCTTCCTCTTACTTCTTAAAATTAAAAGAGACCATGACTATTTCCAAGGTGACTACAGGAAAATCAAGGCAGGCAGAACTTGTTCAGGGAGGGCCCAAGAAATATTTTCCCTGCATAAAGTAAAAGAAAAATGGTTGTGAAACCTAAATCATCCATCAGAAAGCTCCACTTGAATTTAGAATACTTACATGTGGCCAAGGCACAATACAGCTTATCATTTTCTGCCATGACAGAAAATCAGCATAGAGACAGCAAAATAAATTAACTTTTAATCCCAAATTCAGAACTTCACATAGGCCCTCTCTCCAGTCAAAAACATACTGCTCCTTACTCCCTTCCTTTTTGTAAGCCTAGATCTGAATCCTTGCCCAGAAATCTGGCACAGATTTAAAGTTGAAAGAGCCCTCACAAGTTTCCCCAGCTGCTTCTACTCCTCCTGCTCTTCCCACCTGTCACACACACCCCACAGCTGCCCATTCCCTACACCTAACACCCCTCTCATTGCTTCTGCTGCAGCCTTTAATGGCAGTGGCTTTGTGCCAGCAGCTGGCTTCACACCTGGGGGCAGTAATGAACTGTTTCTGGCTACAGGTGGGCTGATACATTCCCACATCGCTCTGCTGAAGCGGGAAGATATTATTATCTCATTTTATAGGTGAAGAATAGCTTCAGGGGTTTAAACCCAGGTGCCCCAAAGTACACAGGCATTCTGTAAGTAGCACTGGGAGGCAGCTTGCACTTTTAAGGATCTGAGCTAAGTAGTTTATGAAAAATCACAATCTGTTAAGTAACAAAAAGCAAAGATGCGTCTCTTCTCCCTGCCCAGGAGGCTTCTTTAAATAACTTCAATCCTTCATTCCAGTCTTGTGCTCTCCTGTTGACTATAAGATAGAGGAATGCAGAAAAGGTGCACACATTCATTGCATTTACAAGAATAACATTTCCTAATATAAATGAGAAGAGACTAGTTTTAAATGAGAGTAACCTTGCAAGTTATGAGTAGCCTTAGAGATTCAGCAGTTTCTGGAGGAACCAAGGTTATGTAAGGTCAGAAAGAATATGAGAATCCCAATCCTGAATGTTTTTTCTAACTATAAGTTTTTAAACACTGTTGCAAGAGAATTTTCTCACAAAGAGGTGAGGGAGGCAAAGAACTATGCGCTTCATCCATAGAGAGAAACTAAGCAACCATTTGACGGTCACTGCTTATTAGACCAATTGACTGAATCAGCACACTCTTCATATCCAGGGATTTTGGCTGCAGTCCTGTGAAGTCCTTATGCCATTTCCAGGTAGGTTTTCTGTGCCTGAAGCTTGCTTCTTCCTCCCTGTTATTTGTTTGGAAATGAGCTTAAAGCGTGGAGGACTTCTCTGAGAAGTATGATTTCTATGGCTTCTATGAGAGTATGATTTCTTTCTGGAATATCATTTTTATGGAAGTTTATATTGAAGACACTTTCCAGGGTGCTTTCTTCAAAAAGGTCATCAGCTCCTTCATAGATGATACTTAACCCCATCTTGAAGTTCAGCTCCATGAAGAGACTATCAAACATAATGTCTTCAGTCTGAGGTCAATTCTCTCCAGATTTATCTCCTCAATAAAGCAAAACAAAACAAAGAAACACTTTGATATCAGCTGGAAGCAATACACACCACCTGACTCAGGGCTGGCTCTCCCTGTAGGTGGGAGAACAAAAAGATCCATCCTGTGCTTTTGTGTGCTGTTCACCAGGCAGGGTTTTGGAAAGGGGGGACTCCAGCCATTCAGCCCTGATGCTTAACGCTCTGTGTCCAAGAAGCTGAGACACACTGAAACGCCAAGGCTTGTGGAAGGTGACACGTGAGAGAAGCAAGAGCAGACCTTAGACACTTGGCTGTTGATCTGATGTGTCTGGAAGCACTTGCTGCATTTCCCCTGAGCCAGTTTGTCAGCAACCTGCACATGTGGCCAGGCACAGAACAAAGCCAGGGGGCTGCAGCCTAGAGACTTTGTGGGAGTCACCAAAGTCCAGCAGGTGAAGTGACATCCATGCTGGACTCCTTTGGCAGGACAATGCCTTCAAACCAGTACAACACCATCAAAAACAATTTTAATTTCTGTTGCATTTTCATAACCCCAGACACCAACAGTGCATTTGTTTGTTTATTTATTGCTGGGACAATAGACACTAGTTTGAAAGTGGTAAAGATGGATGTATTTCTGGTTATCTGGTAAGCATTTCCACTACAAAAGCTAACTGGACTAGATTCTCCTAACAGCTTCCCTACCAAGGAGTTTTCCAGTTCCAAAAGGGTCACTCTTAGAAGAAGGCTGGCCTTCACCTCATCCACCTTGGCTCTCAAAAAGGTGCTGTCAGAAACTGTAGCTGTAATCATGGCTTAGTTACCATTACTACGTCACTTGTGGTATCAGCTTGAAGCTCCCACCACTCCCCCACACATTTTCTGCCTTGGCCTCCGATCACAAACTGACTGACAGCCCCTCTCCCAGAGCACTTCTGGTCTACATGCAGATGAGACAGGCTAGGGGTAGAAAATACACTTTAATTAGGCAGAAGACACTTGCAATAAAGTCAGCATTTAAAGGAGGTCAGTACTTTACTAAATCATCCAAACAATTTAGATTCTAGGAAACAAAACTGAGCAGGATTCTTCAAAGGCTCCTCTTGAGCTCATGAAATCACAGCCAGCTCTAAAGTTTAAACAAAATTTTGTAAGGACTGGACAAAGAGCTATCAACAGAAATTAATTATGTTTCCTAAATCTTGGCCTCATGCTTCCTTTGTTTTGATGGTAAATAGTAACAGCTACAACAAATTTACTCAATAAAAAGAAAATACTTCCAGTTCTTCATGTCTGATGGTTTTCATTCATAATATTTTTAGAAAAAAAAAAAAGAAAAAAAAAGACAGTGGCAAGATGATCTCATGAAGGGTACAGTATTTGCCATGAGAAATTTTGTAAACTTTCTCCCATGTCATCCCAGTATTTAATTAAACTTTGGCACTCAGCCTTTCACTTTGGCTCAGCTTCAGACTTGAACTGTAGTTCAGACATAGTATAGTTTCCAAGAGTGATTATTGAAACTCCAGTAAAGAAAAAAAAAAAGATTTTTTAAGGATTATTTTTAGGCATCTGCTTGCCTCTAAAATTGCTATTGGTGACAACTATTCAAGGACATGGCTGGCCAGGTGTATGCAACCATTTTACTGACTGTCAGGCTAACTTGGCTTTACCATCTCAGGAGAACTGCTTGAATTCTAATGAAGAATAATAGAGAAACAGTGAAAATGCTTGTAGAACAGAGGATAAAGTTTCTACAGGTAAACAAGTTAGCTTTTATCTTCGGTAGACATAATTAACTGGATTAAAAAAAAAAAAAAGAACAAATAAGTAAGTAAATAAATAGACTAACCCTCCAAAATCTAGCAGCATATTGCTACATTAACATGAATATTTAATGTCTGAGCTGAGGATGCCCACACAGTTATATTTTGTTCTGGGTTTTGCTGCCTGTCTTAAGTAGAAAGATAAAACAGAGAAATTCTGCAGTGTCTTGGCTACACGTCTCTGCTCTTCATGCAGTGACTGGTACCTCTTGCACATTTAGACCAGCTGTGTGCAATGTAGAGTGGAAAAAACAACTGGAGAGAAAAAATGCCATTTCCATTTGGACAGAAAGGCTAAAAAAGATCAAGCAAAGCTCAGCCCTGTCAAGCGTTATCAATAAAAAGAGGACCTGACAGCATTTGGCTTAAACTTGTCCATTTTGGGCAATGATAGTCTGTTGTTTCAACAGTTCTGAAAGGGAGAAAATGGCATGCGCAATCCTCAAAGGGCTGCACCACAACTCTTGTGCCCATCATATGTCAACATACATTAGGTTTCCTTTTCTGCTGGGAAACTGCTGTCAGTCTGATCGCTCAGTGTACTAGTATTTACAACGTTAATAGTGTTTCCAGAGGGGCTGGGAGGCTGAAGTTCTTTGTTGCCGGAGATGATTTGGGGGATAGAGAGGAGGTACTGATCAGAGGGATCTGGATCGGGTGGTTCGGTGGTGGCACCTTGGATCTCAGGCTCCTTTTATCCTGCCGGCCCTTGCTGCTCAGCTAGAGCCAAGTGAAGTTCATTCACCTTCAGCTGTGCTGTTGTTACTGGACCATTGTATCATGCAAAAGTGACAGCAGCAGGGAAATTAAAGCAGGTGAAAGGCTGTGATCATTGTGACTGTGGCATTTGATTTCCATCTGCCTCTCTGGTTGAATGGCAGCCTCAATAGCCTTGTACTGAGCACACATTATCTGTGTGAAGCCACAGGCATCTCAGCCAGGAAATCAGTCCTGCACTTTAACAGGCATATTTGCCTGTTGGAACAGGAATAGTAATAGATACTTTGAGAAGACTTGCCTCCTTCAGTGTGTGTGTGTGTACGTGTTTTAATCTAAATTCCTCTTTTTCACACAGCCTCCACGAGCACATTTTACTTTCATCCACACACTGACTACTATGAGGCTGGATCTTCAACAGCAATGCTGTTATTAAATAACAGGGTTGAACAGGGTTGCAGAAGTCCTTTGAGGCTCGGGTGTAGATGAAGCTTTAGTGTTTTGTTAGGTTTACTACAAATATGTGAAGGTCATATTTTTCAAGTGGCGCTTAGATGCTCAATATAAACCACATGCAGGTAAGAGAGAGTTTGGTCATCACTTTCTCATCATCAAGATAGTTTCAAATAAAAAAGAATGACTGAGAAAATGTCACACATTTTTACATTAATAAATGACATAGCCAACACTTATAAAGAAGAAAAAATTATATCCTTTTTATTTTGGAAGAAGAAAGCCTGCCTATTTTAGCTGCAGAATTGTAATGTATGCTTAGGATGGAAAAAATAAAACGATGAACTTTAATTACACAGATCCTTCATTCAACACACTCTACACGTGCAATCAGACTAGACCTTTCAATGTTCCCAGGCCTTGGAGGGCTGAGGAGGCGTTTCAAGAAACATGAGTAAAAGGCAGGTACTGAGCTTCCCCTAGTTTTCAGTGCTACTTTGGCACTTAGCTCTGCTTTCTGACTTGGAAGGTGCCCTATCAAGAGACTTAATGGTAGAGAGAGAATCTTTGGAGTGTAAGATCTGTTATTAACTTGATCACAGCTTCTTGCGAACAACTAGCATATAGTAAAACAAAGAAAAAAAGATTTAGAGAAGAAGTAAAGAACAAAATGAGCATAAATAAATGTCAGGCATTCTTTATGGTGAATAAGAGAACACACAGGGAGGTTCTTTGACAAAACATTCCCCCTCCCCCTCAAAAAAGATATAAAATTGTAATACATTACAGTAGCAAAAAGATATACAAGGAGAGGAAAGGCTCAACAAATCTGATGACTGCTCTGAAGAATAAAGGAGACAAATCTCATTACAGATTTCATGTGATGTTATCTACTATATCACAGATAGTGGGAGCAGGAACACAGAATAACTTTCACCAACTGTATTTGTATATTATTATATTTGACAAAGTACAGTATTAGGCAGCTACAGCCTGAACTGGTGAAATAATATGAGACTTTGTTCACCCATTCAGGCTGTATTAATTCTAAAAAGTTAATAGCAAAGTTATAAATCAAAAAAATGCAGAATAATTTAGCTTGGAAAGGACCTCTTGTAGGTCAGCTAGTTCCACTCCCCCACTTTCACAATGCAAAGCAGAAATAACTTCATATGAAAGGATGAAAAGAAGGTAATTCTGCATTATTCTAGAGAATGCCTAGACATATTTTTCTTGTGAATGTTTCAATGACCTCTATTTGTAACTCCTTTTCTAAGGTCTCCTTGCTTGCACACCCTTGCACTTCAGATGCAAATCAGGTGGTGTAGAAGACTGTAGCTGAATGTTAAGTATTAACAGACTTATGGGAAAGGCAGTGACTAAAATTGACATCTATATTTTACCATATGTGATGATTGTTAAATGGCACTAAGGACTGTTTTTCCTTCTCTTGGTCTTAACTGGCAATTTGCTCAGCAGGTTTTTAACATCTCTAAAGTTATGATATCTCTAGAATAGAAGGATAGACCTTGAAGCAAGAAGCAGACCAGAGTGATTCCTGGATCTCTTTGTTTGGCCGTTGTGAGGGCAGAGGTAGGCAGTTGAGTCAGGAAACATTTACATTGCAGGTATGTGTAGGTCAAGCAATGCTTGAGTTTACCCCATTTCTTAGCGTGAGTTATCTGCCTGACTGTAAATTTCACCTGAGTGTTCGTCCAGAGCGTTCTTGCAAACCAGTCTGGATAGCAAGTGACTTAGACATTGAGCAGATGCAGAACCAGTATCCAGCTGACTCTGTCACTAATTCATTTTGTCCTCATGTGATGCCTTTAGGCTTAAAGTATATTTTCCAGACAGAGTTTTCCATGCAGAGAAATGAGGCAAAGCATAGGTTAAGTGACTGTAAGTCACAGAGAGAAAATGTAACCGAGCAAAGTATTGAATTTTCATCTGCAGATTTCTATTTCAGTACTTTACAATTAGATCATCTTTTAAATTCAGTTTCAAATTGGAAAAGAAAAGAGCTGAGGAGTTTCAAATGTTTTCTTATTATCAATCATTCACGTATTTCCAACCTGAGTAAATAACATGTGGAAGACAATTCAGATTGGCAGGTATATTTTCAGAAATGGATACATGATGTCTAAACTCTGAATAGAATGAGAAATACATCCTTGCTACAAAAATCCAATACAGACTTTTACCTTTCAGAGTCAGGTTTTGATTTCAGGCCATTCCGAAGGAGGGGTGACATTATCTGTCTGTCAGCTTCAAGGTTGCTGAACATCTACAGTTTTCTAGGCCTGGAAAACCAAATCATTGGTCTGTGGGTAAGTCCAAACATTAACAGACAGAAATATAGCACAGCATATAGTAAATGATGTTGACCATTAATTCTGAGATATGCTTGATTTACTGCAAAGATGAGGAGTTCATTCCTATGAGTGATTTTGAGGAGGGATTTGAAAGATAGATTTTCACTGCAGAGGATAATAAATGGGAACAAAGAATAGATGATAATAACCAGAGCAAAAACATTCAGAAGGATTTGGATAATTCATTAGGCTAGGCCTGAGAACAACAAATGTGTTTCATTGAAGACAATTATAACAGAATCCATAAACTTCAGGGATGACCCAAGAGATACCTTACCAGTGAAGAAAAAATTCTCTATTCAAACCTCACTGCAAATTATCCATGCATTTTTTATTTCATCCATGAACCAAATGGATAATGTGACATCTACAGAGCTCCTTGAAGCCTCCACATGATGGTCAGGCTTTTCAGAAGTATGTGACACTACCAGCAATGATGTATTTTGAGAGACAGTTCTCTTTTCGCTGTGTGAAAAACAAACATTGGGCTACACACAACATCAGCTTGGAGAAGTCATTGAGTTTCTTTGCATGTTTAACCTGCTTTGGTCCTTGCCTGAGCCATTTCCAAACATATTAAATGTCTTGCTTAGGAGTACAGTGGCAGAAAACAGAATTGAGGAAGCTTGTTAAGAGTTCCAGGGCATTTTTAGCCATAAGGAAGGGAAGAGTGATACCTTTCTTAAAAACTGGTCACCTCTTTTCAGGCCATGGGAATGTTCTCACAGGAGTCTTATCCTGGGAGAAAAGTCTTACTATACTCTAGGAAAATATCTTGCATCCAGTGAGAATTGTCCATGTAATTTCAATAAGTCAACAAAACTAAATTTGAGCCAGTAGTTCCAGCAAACATCTGTGCTAAAGTCAGTGTTCATAGAGTAAGGCAAACACCCACTGACTACAGCAGGGCTGAATTTCATGAGGATAAGACCAGTAGCAAATTATAGCCTTTTGTGAAAAAAAAAGAGACAAACTGAAGAACCATTATAGAAAATAATGAAGAACTGTGCTGCTTTGCAATAAAAATATTTGTCATTATAGTACATAATTTTGACTTGGAGTCTAAACAGTGCTCTTTTAAATCAGCATAAATCAAACACATTGTATGTGCAATTGGCTGCCATGGTTCCATCCTCCTTTCTTATTTACAGATTTCCCTTGAACAGGGAGCTGCTTTTGACAGGCTGTAAAGGACAGACTGCTCCTTGGGTCACCCCTGTTGACATACAGCCCTTCAGAAATAGCTGACACATGCCACAGTATAATAACCAAAGCTGTATTTTCTAGACAGAAGCTGCATTGTAATGCCAGCTGGAATTTTACAATCTACTTCTGGATAGAGAGCCAGGTTTTGCCTGGACTTCCTCCTGACTTAGGCACTTTTAACCATTTCATTTTCAAAATTCCTTGTTAGTGAATCTTTCTCCCCAAATTATGGCTTCTGTAACTGGTAAATCCATGGTTTCATCAAAACCTCACATTACAAAATAATCTGAGCCTGGCCTCTAGCTAGATTTAGATGTGGCAGAACCACAGGGCATCACATCTACAACCAGAAGGAACAGTCTGTTTGTGGGAAGTGCCCAGATGCTTAGCAAAGGCTACGTGCTGCTGCTCTCCTGACACCTTTACTTCCCACAGTGAAACTTACTGTACACACTTCTAACTCAAGATCTCTCTCATTTGCCATTTACAACTTGATATATCTCTTCACAAGTGAACTTTAATTACCCACTTAGCATTTTCTGCTTTTTTTTTTCCTGAATGTACTCACAACCCAGTTACAAGAATTGAAATAAATAATCACCCTCTATTCACTTATCTTAAAAAAAAAAAAACATACAACATTTTTAGCTGGATTTTTCTCACTCTCTCAGCACGTCTGGTGTTCTCCAGCTGCAGCTGTGTTCTAGGAGCCAAAGAGCAGATATTTTGTTATCTTCTTCCAGGGTGATTCATGAGAAAGGGCTGCTGTGAGACTGTTACAATCAGGTGGGGGCAGCGTAGACTTAACACTGGAAAGAAAATCATTCTTTATCTTTGACATGATAAATAAATAAAAACTGACTCTTGCTTTAAAAGGAATTTAAATATAAAACACCTTCCCTTCATTTTTTTATAGAATAAAATTTGTGGGTACCCTGCCAATGTGAGTTAGAAAAAAACATCTGACTTGGGAGATCAGTTTGCCCTTTGAATTTAAGATGCTTTTTTAAATTTTTTTTTCCCCCCTTTCTTTCTTTTAAACAAGACCTGGCCACATGCGATAAGGCAACATCAAATGCTGAAGCAAACCTCTGACCTCTACTACGGTATTTGCTCACAAACAATTCACGGTCACTTGATCAAAATCATCTTTTTCTGTATATATCTCAGCAAGCTACATGACAGACAGGTCATTGTAAAGAAAAGAAAGAAAAAGAGTACCACAGAATCATGTACTTAATGAAAAGGAATGCATGTGCACAAATAGGGCAATGTACCTAACAGGTACCTACAGCACTGCAGTGGCTGAGTGGTGTTACATGCTATTATTGTGGACTTCTGGTGAGAAAATTGTTGGTGGAGGTCAGAACTTTACAAACATGGGATGGAAGCACAGAGTTAAATGAAGAGAGGTGTAGAAACAGGTGTCTAATTTCATTTTAGAAACTCTAAGTTATTCTTACCTGGCCTCCAGCTGCCACACAGGAACACGGGTACCTGCGTCATTTCTGACAGCTCTGTGTAGATGTGCCACATCCACTAGGTCATCTTAAATGGCACTAAATACCTCTTTTAGGCACCTGAATTCTTTCTTCAGTGTTTTACCCAAGGTCACATGGAAAAACTCTGAGAGAGATCTGAAATTGCATCTTTCAAATCTGTGTGAATAACCAGTGAATAATAATCCTGAACAGGCAAATTTAGTACTGAAACGTGCTATTTATGAGTACCTGATTTGTCATCTGTTAATGTTCTTTAACTGGATTTTGTTACTCATCACATATATATAAGTATTTATATATATAAACACATGTAAGTATGTATATATATATGCACACATATATTTAAAGCAAGCTGAATAAAGACAGCAAGCTGTCTTCAGTCAGTCAAGACACTTCCCATCCACCACACAGATCTCTGCTGTCATTTAAACAAATTGAGTGACTGATAACAGAAGAAGGTTGTTAGCTTCTCACACCAGCCTGCACTAGAGAGGGAAGGGACCCTTTGTTTTGGTGCCTTGCAGATAAATTATTGATAGCTTTTGGCAGCTAAGATGGTGTTGAAAGTTTCCTTTGAAACATGCTTTATGATTTTTTTTGCTGCTTTGATTAGGAAGTGGCTTTTTTCAAAGGAAACTTCTGCATGTGGTTGCCTATTCTTTCCCTATTTCTGCTGCCAGAAAGTCTTTCTTCTTTCATGTGGTCTTTTTCTTTTCTATCTGCGCTCAGACACTTTTGATCCTTTCTCTGTAGGGATATCTAGTTGACGCCCCTCTGGCTGCCAACTTTCCGAGCCTGACTCCCAGAATTTTACTTCCCTCCTTTATTCTCACTGAACCCGAATGCCAAATAGTTACATGCTTTCCACAAAGGGAATGAGGAAAGCGAGACCTCCCAAAAACCACCACTTGAGCAATGTCTGACTCCAGCCCCCTTCCTCTCTAATGGTGAAACAATCTCTATTCTAAGCTTAATTGTAATTGTTTCTGTGAGTGTCTGACTGAGAGTCAAATGCAAGCCATTATATCAGCAAAATATGAAAGCAATTGTTGCCGGTGTAATCAACAGTTCAGACAGTGGTTGTCCCGCTCCCTCCTTCTTCCATGTTCCTGATTATTCTGCAAAGATCTCAGAGAGACCCAAGGTCTGTTTCAGGCTGCCCAGCAAAAGCGCATGCAAGCTTTTTTTATTCCCATCATTGCACCTCCTTTTTTTTTTATAAACAAACATGTTTACAAGACAGAGAAAACATCACAGAAAAACGGCCCAACAGAGAAGGAAGACACTGCAACTCTAACACCAAGTGCTCTTCCGTATAGCATCCATCAGATCATGCAGTCTTTTGCCGCAAGAACAAATTAATAACAAGCATTGTTATTAATTCTGAGATCTCATCACTGCCAGTTAAAACTTGCCCTGTCTGTGCTTCTGGAGGATGGTCTTTCAGCTTAACTTGTTCCACTGGTCTGAGTTTACTAATGTCAGACTGTTTCTAAGCTTGTTCCAGGTTTAGTTACCTGAATACATTTACAACCCTTTTGCATAGCCCGAATTCCCTAAAAGAAAATTATTCAAGACAAATTGTCATCTGTTCACAGAATTTAAACCAAAAAGAGAAAATATCCAATTATATTTGGACAGATCTATCACAGACTTTTAGGTTTGATTTGGGAGCTCAATAACATGCACCTGAAGTATAATTAGTAGATACAGAAGGTAAAAATCAATCAAACAAACACATGTGAGGCATATGGGCCTGATGGGGAGACACTGGGTTGTAACTGCCTTGGTCCTCATGAATTCTAGTTGGCCATACTATTAAAAATTGCACCTTTCTCCCATTTGATTTTCTTACTTTTCAGCTTACAGCTATGAGTTCCTCTCATGTTTTCTTCTGTTAATGTAAACAATGTTTAGCATCCAGTATTTTCTGCCAGTGAAAGCAGAGTAATATCAAGTTACCTTATTTCTGTTGCTTAAATAACTAGATTAAGTTTTAAACTTTTTTATTGTTAAGGTTTTTCCATCTCAAATAATGTTTATAATTCCTTTTTTTCCTGTTTGAAAGAGGGGAAGATTTTTCATGCCATCATGAAATAGTTGATATTTTTCAAAAAGCCATAGACTATTTTGGGAGTATATTGCATTTTCAGGGAAAAAAAAAGGTTAAGTTTACACTGAAAATAAATATTAATGTACAATCTTTTCCCAAAACCCTGCAATATGAGTTCATTATACTGAATACATTGGAAATACGCTTAAGTAAAGAGTTTGACTGTAATGTTATTCACCCTTTTTTTTTCACTACCACTATCCTGATATTTCAAAATGGCTGTAGAGGACCGAAAACAAAATCACAAGTCCAGGTACGAAAAATGAGATAATGGTAATTGGGAGTCTCATGATTGTGAGGGATATCTCAAAGCAAACTTTTGGAAAGTGGTAAAAAGAGTATGGTAAATTACATATGCTTCTCCAACAAAGAGGAAGTAATTTAATGCCTGCAACATTCATAAGATAATATGAACATTTATGAAGTGTTCATTGGGTTGTACAATATAGTGTGCATATCGGTAATCATAGTAGTAAGGATATACTGTCCCTAGGGTATCACCAGCCCTGTTCTCCCTGCCCTTTGCAGTGGACTACGTACAGATGCTATGGCCTCAGCTGCTGAAAATAACCTTGTGCAGCACAAATGCTGCCCAGGAGACTTGGGGAGCGATCCTGAAGTGGGAGCCTGAACTGATGGGATAGCAGCATCAGTGGAAATGCTGAAATTCACTGACGAAATAGGCCAAAAAATCCTGCATACCTACCAGTCTACATCTCAGACAGAATTTGAGCAACAAAAGGAGCCTCTCTAAAAAAAGGCCATTAGTACAATTTGATCTCTCTGGCCCAATTAAAATCCGTGAAATTTACTGGAGGAAGGCCACCTGGAAAGCTTAAAGTTGAACTTCTCAAGAAAATGCAAATAAGAACAGTGAGCCTGAACTACCCAAATATAGCAGAGACTACATATAAATCCATTTATCCCAAAGCAATTATTTTGTAGTGCCAGTACTCCTCTGAGATTAGGGCAGAAATGCTTCCAAATTATATCCCTGGAAGATAATGCTGCAACTGTAACACAAAGCTGAGGTGAGAATTTTCTTTCAGGTGCCAACTTCAATCATGATTAACTGCTAAGCTTCATCTGTTGCAAATGTACTATGAGGTCATACAAGTCAGTTCAGAAATGTCTCCATCCATTCAGCCATGCCAAATGCCAGCGGTTTATCAGATAGGAGAAGTGGGTCAAAACGATTTTGGTGGTATGCTCAACCTGCTGTAGGAGTGCAGTTTCAGAGCTCTTCATCATGTTAAAGCCTGGCTTGGACTGACAGAGTAGAAAATCACCCATGACTTTGAGAAGTTGCAGAATAATGTTTCACCTCAACAAACATGAGGTGTTTATCTAGCCACACTTTATCTCAGTGTTTGGAGAAGGATTAACCCTTCACAAGCCACTGGATGTCTATGCCACATTAAAATCACAATTTTATTTGGGCCCAGGAAAAAAAGAACATAATTCAGTGTGAAGGTAGTGGATAAATCAGTCTATCTGGGCTCTCTTAAGAGAGAATAAAACCCACATGATAAAGAAAAAACAAAAGCAGATTTTTATTTTTTTTTTCCCCAATGTAACACTGTATATGCAAAAGAAGGAAAACATATTGCAGGTCATTTGGCAGCTTGACAGTATTAACCTGTTGTTCTCTTTTCCTGCTGCTTCTCCTGCTCGGGTTGAAATAGGATACGGATTACCAAAAAGAGGGTAATAAAATTAAACCATAGCAAGACACCTGCTCGCCTTCAAATCCAGCCTTAGTAAATGCCCCTGGATTGTAAAACTGATTTTTCTACTGATTTTCCCCAGCATACTGTATCCGGCAGTGATCATGTTTAAAATTTTCTTCAAAATCATCTTTAAAATATTTTTTAAAATTTTGCAAGACACTAATATTTTGTCAGGTTAGACGTTAATAGACAAGAACACTGTTGCTCAGCACTACACATAGGTTCACTAATTTCCTCCAGCAAAACGATGTGTTAGTGATGAAAATGAGAGTCACTCATTTTTTTTGTTTGACATGATATTTTGCAAAGAATCACCCAAAATAACACAGACTGAAGTACCCAAAGTAGTCAGGAAAGATGAAACTCATTTTTCTTTTTATTACTGCAGGAAATAGGCCTTACTGTTTTGCTCTGTTTAATAGCATCTTTCCAACTGACAGAACCCCTCAGCAGTAAAGAAGAGAAGGTTATAATATTATCTTGAAGAACCAGATGGGATACATTCAAAAGATATTTATGATTCATATATTTATCAGGATCTTTCATTACATAAAACAGCTCTCTGTTTGTCTTTTTCTTTTGACTCCTTTAACCTGTGCAGCCACAATACATTCAAAGGATAAAGCAATAACACATGTTCTTTTCATTGCCGTGACATGGATGTTTGTACCATAGATCAGCTATTTGGAGAAGGATAAAGAAAAAAATGCCAGTACGTCACTTGCTTCTGCAGCAGAATACATCATGCTATATCTCAGCTGCACCATAAAAAAGACAAATTTAGTCATTCTCGGGAAACTCAAGTACACTATGATACATCCGCTTTTGGCAATGGAAAAACTGAGAACTTAACTACTTCTCTGACCATTTTGTTTCAGACTATGAGTCTACAGAAACAAGTTGATTCTGCCAACACTTTCCTTTAACCTAGATATAGAAAATATCTTGCTGGACCTTCCACTTTCTTGCTTACTAGGAAGAGGCTAGTCCAGTGTTGTTGCCAGTTAGTGCAAGGTCATATCCTCAGCCTTACTCTCCAAAGTCAATGAATTCTGAAATGTATGCGGTGAGGCTCTATGCATATGTTCCTTCCTATATATGCTTCTGAGTCAGATTTTACTTGCTGAAAGCAGCAACAAATTTCTTTGGGAAAAATATTAGATTCAGTTTCTCTAGCTGTAAAATGAACATAAACTTGTTTACCTACATCTCAGGGGCATTGTGAGGTTGAATTAGTTAAGTGATGTACACTCTTTTGAGTTCCAAGAATAAAATATAAATAAATACTGTAGGAATGTAAAACAGTGTGGATCCAGGGTGGTAAGATCTAAATTCTGCTTACTCTGTTAGCGTAATTCTGGGTAAGCTAGACCAGAGAGCAATATACTCACAATAGCTCCTCGTAATCCTGTGTGAACTGTTATTGGTCAGGGTATAATATGTGATATCCTGTACTTCACAGAGGCAGTGGGTCTATTACTATCATATTTATAGATATTGTTGCTGTATCTATAGAGATAGGCAGTTAGGTTTAGAAGTCCTTGATTAGTTCCCCAGTGTCAGCCCTGGCTGCAGCCCTGAAATAAACAAGTTGCTCCAGGTGATATTATAGCACAGTAATGAGGTTTAGATGATAGCTGTAGAAGCTGTATTTGCCTTTGTTTTATTCTTTTAACACATATGTATTATTATAGTTAAGGTGACTGGGGCTCTCATTTCTCTCTCACTTCCATCAATTCTTTTACTGTGGGTTGAGAGACTTGTATGCAAAAATCTAGGCTGAAAGATCATTGTCACTTTGGCTTTTTTTTTTTTTTTTTTTTTTAAAGATGAGATAGAATGTACCCTTAAAGCTCCAGGCCAGCTAATGTTACTACAAAAACATGAGAAGAGGCAGCATGATTGACTTGGATAATTGCAACCTTTGATGTAGATCTCTTCTCTGTTGGAGCAGACCACCAGCTGGCATAAATTGACTGGACTGGCCCACCTGATGTCAATCCACTTTAATGCATTATAATGTAAGCGTCTCTCCCTCTTGTATTACCTCTTCTATCAGTGTATCACATCCATTTGTGGTCTGACACTGTGGTTTTTCTTCTACCACAAGATCTGTCACAGCTGGAGACTGGACCCATTAGCCATGCTCTGGGTGTAGTATTGCATAGGTGAAGAGAGTAGCTGTGATATATCAAAGCTTGTGGGTGTGATGGCTAAAAAATGATATCCTAAAACAAAAGAAGAAACTCTGCTGCCTAACGTACATTATGTGGCCTGCTAAGACTCATGCATCAAATTTCTAGTAGTTTGGTAGATATTCATTATTAGGTTAAGGTTCAGAGGAAAATGGAGGTAAAAGTGTGGCCTTCTACAAATCCTGTTTTCTTTCTGTTTAGGCTGTTTTAGAAGCTATTAGGCTTCCACTAAATGTGCAGTCACTGCACAACTGGGCAGTGAGAAGTAGGAGCAGATGATTGATAGACACATTGCTTTGAGCTAAAGTACCAGATCCAGCTGCTTTCTCTTCTGGAGGGAGAAACTGCAAAGTTACCCTGCTACTCTTCTTCCTGCTATCTTAAGCAATCAAAAAAAACCAAAATTAAACTATATGGTGGGATGGATATTTACCTTTTTTTTTTTTTTTCCCTAGGAAAATAATAAATAAAAAAAAAGATTTGAAACAACTTTGAAAAGCAGGAAAAAGGATCAGATGGGTTGGCTTATTTGCTTGAATACTATGCTGTGAAGTTGCCTTTGTAATGATTTTCCCTTGAATACTCCAAGCACTGAGAAGACTTCAACTTCCCTGTATTTCGAAATAAGGTGAAGACCTGATAAATACAGTATAAATAATATGACTGGCTTCAAAGATAAATAGGCAGTTAGTTTTCCACTGTTGAAAAAAAAAAGTACATTTTAGCAGCATATGAAAAACGGGTCATGTAAGTTTGAGATCTGTTCTCTCTTGTAGCTATTTGTCTTTGTGGCATACAGCACTTAATGGTAGAAAAAGAAGAAAAGGTTATGAAATGTATTTTGGGAACGGGGCACCAAAATCTCACACATGTTTTCAAAAACTAAGCATTTATAGTTCCATTATACTTTCTAAAAGGCATTTTAGAAGTCATTACAAAATCTTTCATTTTTTTACCATAATTTCAACTTTATACATTTTACCAGTTAAAACACAATTCTCTATCTAGAGCAATAAAGTTATAGATATATTACTAGCTCCTGAACTTATGCTTTATCATAAGCTATTGTACTAAAGGGGTGAAAACCAAAATAAGTAATAATATACATTACAAAGAATTGCATGCATTAAGGTCAATCATTATAGTGTTTCATCTCCTCTTTATATCTGAAAATATGTATTTTCTCTAAATGATCATCCTACATGCAGAAGGGAATTAGATCAAGTGGAAGAAATTAGATCAGAGCGTGCAACAGAGAATAAGAGTAGTGTACTTAGAAGAAAGATTTGGGTAGCTGGACTTGTTTGCAAGGGATGTGGTCAAGACACCATTGTTGCACACATTCAAGAACTAGTTAGATGAGACATTAATGGAGATTCTAAATTGAATTGTCTGCAATAGCTGTAGGCTATGTCTGCAGGAAGCAATTTGTTTCTTTCACTGACAGCGCACAAAAATCTGTTTTGGTGACAGGCAGAGACTGACAAAGATATTGGGAAATTTTTGTCTTCTCTGATATCATAAATTTTGACATCAGACAATTTGAAATAATAACATTGGGAGTAAACTGATGTTTGACTCAAGCAGGTGCAGACTCCTTAGGATAACGATGAAAAAAAAAAAAAAGAAATTTAAGTTCTAATAGGTCAAAGTCCTACTTAACTGACTTCTTTTGTTTTAGAGGAATGTTTATGTTCTTCATAGCAAGAACAAGAAGAAATCAATTCTGAAAACAAACCACTATGGACAGAAAGCAGAATTTTTTACATCTTGCAGAAAGATGTTGGCATAAAGGTTAAATGAACATGTCTTCTTCTAACTTTATGCATTTGCACTTTATCTGAATACAGAAACAAAATGCACATAAATATCCAGAGATAGCTATGAAAAAATATAATTTTGTACACGGATAAAGAAGTATTGTAATTTACTGGGTACCACTTTGTTTCCTCGCCTGCAATTTAAGAACATGAGAAAACAGAAGCAATTAGAAACTGAGGTGGTTCTGACCTAGAAATGCTTCTTTTCAAAATAAAGATTATTTTGCTCTCTGTGGATGGAAACAGCTTTGGTAAAGTTGCGAGGAAGTGTGATAGATTTTGTCTTATCTCATTTCACACTTCAGACTTGATTTAACTATAGCATATAGGAAAATGCTTTCTCTGGCCAAGATAATATACACTTCCTGCAGAATCACTACACTGAGAATAACTGGCCACTTGACAATACCTTTTCAACTTATGTTGCATATTGATTACTAAGTTAGCAGGGGAGGTAGATTTTAACAATGATAACTTTTTCCATTTGTTATCTGCTTACAAACAAAAAATATGCACCCTTATATTAAACCTTTGATGGGTGGAAGTCTTTCCTTGAATAAGGCACTGGCAGTGGGAGTAACTCCTGTATTTAATGTTGCTCACCAATATGGAACCCACACATCTGTAAAGTTTTATGTTTGTTTTAGTGGCCTGAGCACAGTTGCAACTTGGGGAGCCTGTCTACCCTCTCAAGAAAGCACAGTTCTCAGCTTGTACACAGATCCAGGCTGACCTACTAACTTCATAGCTACACGGAAAGCCACACTCAAATTTGATAAACCCTTGAACCTCAGTGGAGCAAGAAAGCTCAAATACACCTTGCTGTAGATCTCTGTACTCTTGCTGACTGTATGAATTGTGCATGGTTGGTTACCCACCTAAAGGGATCATGGTCCTGGCACTACCGTGAGCCCCAGCTGCTGTTAGACCAGTAATGTATACAGAAAGGAAATGGGCAAATGTTATAAAAACATAAAACTCTACCCTTAACTCTGCCTTTTGCCCCATGGTAGAGGTATATCACCAGCTGAAGAGGGTACATGCTGAAGGCTCTGTTAACACTTCACCCTTACAACAGAGTAAGGGATTTCTGCAGTCTGAGGGGAAGATGACAGTCCTCTGTCTTCTGGCATAGCACTGTCTGACAGGCAGGCAGTAATGAACACATCTCCTTTCTATCCTCTCTCCTTTTTATCCTCTCTCCTCTTTACCCTCTCTCCTTTTTCAGAACTAGTTACCCTTCCATTAAGCATCCTTTAGTAAAGCTGAAACATCCCAGAAAAATACTCAAATAATACCCATCCTCCCTAGATGTGATCTCATTTTCTTACTTCAATTTCATCATATTCTCACTTCATTCAGTCCAACCCATCAGAGGTGCTTTCAGAGGGGTTTCCCAGCCATGCATTCCCCTTTCTTCCACCACTGCTAGCAATAAGCACTGTCCCTTTCTACCCCTATAAATTCGGGAACAATTGTTGCTCTGTTTTACAGGCAAGGATATGAGGTAGAGAGAATTAACTTCACTTCATTGAAGTCAACAGAAAGCCTAGGGCAGAGGCAAGAACAGATTCATGGTCCCTCAGAATTTCTGAGCAGAACAGGAACTATGTATATTACATGGAGCAAGAGAGTGATGTTAACCAGCAGTATTAGAGAAGAATTATTGGTTAATAAAAATGGTTATAGCTACATGCAGGCAAATTAGATGCATTTCAGTTAATCTGAATTCTTAGTAGCTCAGCCATTGAAGTCTAGTGCTAACATTTATCAATAATAACTACAATAACAATAATTATTAATCAGAGGAGTTCTGATTAATTATATGCTCTGACTGTATTTAAAATGCTTTTTTTTCTTTTTTCCTTATTCATCTGACAAAAGTAATTTATCTACCCCTTTCATTACTATTGGTAATACACACTCATATTCACGCACACACACACATATATATGGATGAAGTAAAAAAAAAAAATGTTATCTTTAATTTTAGTCTACATTTAATTTTTCTAAACATGCTACATAGCAAGGTGCTTTACTGTGCCTTTCAGTTAATGTACATTTCTGCACTTGGGCCTTAATTTCCTGCACTTTACTGCTGTACATACCCACTCCCTGCCAAAATCATCATTTTGCATTTTAGTCTGAATGGTTTCAAGCTGGTTGGGTTTCATTCCCCTGCTTTCTGGGAAATAGCAGGGGAGAAAACTACTTTTCTTTTAATGTTGAGAGAATAACTACAGTACTTGAAGCCTATAGTGAACTAAGTGGGTAAAGTCATCATTATCACACTGAGTCCCAATTTTAACATCTTGTGATTTGTCTGAAATTCAAGATATGCAGCAATCAGCCTTCTGTAGTTAAGCACTTTCAGCAAGCTTTCCACAGTGCAAAATGCAAAAGAATTGTGGTTCCTAGGTTGAACATTTTCATAAAGAGTTCTTACAGGTTTTGTCTGATTCCTCAGGAAGCTAAAATCTGAAATAACACAGGCAACACTGACAGCTGTGAACTATTTCAAAAGGTTTAAATTTAACATGACAAATCTTAAGGTACTTAGTTCCTGCTCAAACTCTTCCACACTCCTCACTAGAAGGCTGTGAGGACTAACTACAGGGAGTGAGGACTGAGTCTGAGCAGTGCTCTTCATGTGAAGTCTCCCTGGGGTCAGATGCTCAGACACCCTTGGAGCAGGTTAAATTCTGGACAAGGGAAAGCCCTAGACAATTTAATGGCATTGTGGGGACTCTGCTTGCCCCTTACTTGCCCCATGCTCGCTTCTTTGCTCTGCTACATGGGTGCAGTCTGCATGCTGCTCTGTCTGTACTCCCTCCACTCCCACACCTCACCCGTGGTCAAGGTCCCAAAGTCTTAAGACATCAACCCAGCTGCTCTCCTTCTTACCCCTTGTGATCTTCATGATACCCTTTAATACACATCCTGCCAGAAACACATTGTTTTGCTCTCTCAAGGTGAAGATCACCTTTACCATCTCTAGCAACTTGTTTTAGGCATAAGACTCAATTACTGGCTACTCTGGAGGAAGGGAGGCCGAGAAAGAAGGGGATGGCCTGAATCTCGCTTTAACAGGTGTTTTGTTACATTCTGTGTGGCAGAAATAGAAAAAGGCTTGTTAGATGTTTGTGCCTGCTTTTCTGAAGGTAGATGCCCTGTGGTTGTGTGTGAACTGCCTGGAGTGAAAGGCAGGGTTTAGTGTGAGAGAGGAAGGAGGAAGCAAACCAAAGTGTGGAGAAACCACTGGGAGAAGGAGGGCCTGTGAAATGAAGGAAGTGCTGGTCACATGGCCCCAGACTGACAGGGACACAGGGCAGGAGTTAACATGGAGTGCTGAGTAGCAGCCATGGCACACAGGTGGCCGATGTGGGCAAACCCCCTCGCTTCCATGGAAGCGGGTGTCACCAAAGCACTTCATGAGAGGCAGCTTACGCAGTCCCTGTGGTGGGCCGGCGATGTGCTGTGGGGACCACACCGAGTGCAGGGCTGGTCCACTTTGTGCATGCCACCAGATATTCAGAGCACAGAAAATGAATGTTCATTTCAGAAATAGTTCTCTCTCCTGTTTCTCTGGCTGGAAGTATTCACCAAATTTGACTCCACAGACAAATAATTACTGCCTTGCTCGAGTCCTCCTTGTTTGGCTAGTTTATGAGAACATTTTTTGCCAACAAGCTGCACAGTAATCAGAGCTACAAAGATTGATCGGCTTTCTAGGCCGAACAACTGGATTATCGGTAGATGAAATGTAATACAAGCTGCTGAATCTCTTGCTGTGCTGCTTGTTCTGTTTTGTGAAACAAATTCCAGCCCATCCATTTAGCAAGCTGGTATTAAAAACCTCTCTGAACTGAAGCAAAAGATTTTTTTTTTTATTATTATTTTGTGTGCGGAAGTAAGAACTTTAATTGTAAGTCCAGGACAACTGCTAAAGGTAACTTCCTAGTGAGGCAATTTTCCTTTGATGAAGTACCTCTCTGCCTAGACTGGCGTCCTTTGGCACAGTGACTGTCTGATGCATGAACAGGTTGCTTGGGGATGTATTAGACACAACAGCAGAGTAATTAAGATATCTGACTATAAACCCAAAGTATGAACTCAAAATGCTCCCTGGCTGTGCAACATACAATACCCCCCAGCATACCCAGCTGTAAAGAAGAACCCAGGCATCTGAGCTAGACAGTCCCGGGCAGCTGGACGTGCTGCTAGTCCGATCAGTCCCTTCTGTGCTGTTGGCTGCAGATACCGGCGGGCCCTGGCCATGAAGATAGAAGGGATTTTGATGGACTTAATGTTAAATGTTTCTTCTCTGGAATATAAAGTATTAACTTGCAGTTCACTCTCCATTTGCCTGTTAAAGTGATAGGGCTATTTTTTAATAAATGTTTTCCTTTGGGAGCAAATTTGTGTGAACTATGTGGTACTCACAAATCAAAGCCAATCTGTTACTGACTACCCCCTCCTGTTTTCCAAAATCAGTTAGGACGTTGGGAGCAATGGTTATACTGATTTGTAGCCACACTTTCTCAGAGGATGCAAAGCAGCATAGACCTGTGAAAGCAGGGAGTTTAAAACTACTGACTTCAGTAGGTTTCCACTATGTAAGAAGACAGGTGCATAATTTGGCCATAAGAAAGTAAATGCAAGTGTTAGTACCTTTTTTACAGTATTGGGACATTTATATTCATAGTAAAAAAAGATTAAGGAAATGGACCCTACCAATAGTCTATTGCACTGGAAATAAATTACATTCAGTTAAAAAACCTGTGTTTAAAACTAAAAAAAAAAAAAAAAAAAAAAAAGAAATGCAGAGTTTCTCCTTACAGCCCAGAAAGAGGGCATGGTATCCTTAAGAAAACAATTTGCTGAAGACTCATTAGTCCAAAGAAGCTCTTGGAATTCTGCCTCTGGCTCTCTAATGATCCATGAAACTTGAATTCAATAAAAAATGATTTAACTGTAAAGTAGTTGAACTGAGCTGACTTTTGCTTACTTGAATATTTTTTAAGCCTTTTATTGTGTAAATAATATTTGTTTCTCTCAGAGTTAAAGGATTTCCATAGAAATATTACCCAGATGCTCTGAGATAGTTTGCAGCTATATTGACCTCTGTGCTTTTTTTCCACTGATGGTATCACGTACACCCCAAAACCAATAGCAGTAACTTACGGGATATGCACAATGAGGCTGCTAGTCTTGGGAGACTTTTGAAAGCTCATACATTAGGCTCTCACTTTCCAATCCATTAATTCTGCTGTTCTCTGCCTGTTGGGAGCTTTGTTGTGTCTTGTAAGAATAACAGATTACTGCTGAAGCTTTTAAGATCTGTTACCAGGAGAAGCTGCCATGCAGACAGTGTGTCTCCAATAGCTTGGTGCTTTTGGCTGCCAATTTTCTCATTTTTTTTTTAAATATATATATATATTTTTTATAAAGTACTATTTTAACGAATGAGTATAGGAGAGTTCTCTCTCTCTCTCTCTTTTTTTTTTTTTTTTTGACATAAATGAAGTGCACCAAGAGGTATTGTATACATGGAGTTGCCAGAGGACAGCATAGTGCCTTGGAGCAGTGCGCCCACCGCTGGATGACCTGGCTTGATTAAATTTGCATGACCGGGGCTACCCTGCAGAACCCTCTAGGCAAATGTCTGGCAGCAGCTGATTTAGCATAACTTTGCACAAACTCCTTTACCCTTAGGAAAACTCCTCCTGGAAGAGAACCAGTGTCAAATTTCCTGGGGCAGATTTACCTTAGGGCAAAGAATTATGTCTTGTGACTGCTTTGCTTTTCCATCATGGGAGGCAACTGGGACCTTCCTATTTCCATAACCTGTGCTGCTCATGACAGCCAGTGGGGTTAAAACTACTTCCTAAGTTTGCTCACCATGCAGATCTCTTCCCTAGGAAACTGCAGGATGCTCAGAGACCATGCAGCACTATGGTGATCACATCATGCTAATCAAGTCACATTTGCTGCAGATCTTAATGTTGGGACCTTCCTTGACTTCCAAGGAAGCATTCCATTTATTGCAGCTAGGAATTGGATTTCATATGCCTGTATTGCCAGCCTGACTGCATATTTGGGGAATATAACGAGACCTAAGTGTAACTTATCCAGACATTGTTACAGGATTTATCATTACGGAAAAGGTAATGTGTAGAAATTGGTGTGTCAGCTGCATAAGAAACCTATCTAATAGAGAACAAGTGCAAAATAGTTTATTAGACTGCTGTATACACAGTGTAGGCTAGGAAAACATTCATAGTGTAGGCTAGGAAAACCCTCATGACAAGTTATTGCAGAATTCCTTATGGGCTGTAAATCCACAGCTATCTGCACACTAACTTCCTCATCCATCCACACGAACCCATTGCATGTGCCACTGATTTTAGAGCAGAACTCCCTACTGGCTTTCATAAACATAAAAATCAATCCCCCAATTTCCCCTCTTTGGAGACCATTCTCCAGATATGGTATACATCTATTCTTTATTCTTATTTATGTTTTAGCTTAGTGTGGTATAACCTACCTTCCGTCCAGGGATCACTAAGCACTTTACAATCTTCAGTTAATAAAGTCTCAAAACACAGGTAAATAGTCACATACCAAAAAACATGCGGAGTTTATGATTATTCAAAACAGTCTTAAGATGAGACAATAAGCTTGTGTTCTTCACTTCCCTCTAAATTCTGATATTCAGAAAAGCATTAAGCATTCATATTAAATATTCAAAGATCCCCCCTTTTTATTTTATTTAAGTGAAGGGGTGCAAGGAGCGGTGAACAGCAGACTAAGAGCATGTACATGGACAGTCACAGATGGTCAGCTAACATTTTGAATTTGTTCTTATGTCTAACCCCAAATCAATGAAAATCATTATTTCTATCCGATAAGCCAAGGAAATGACAGAAGCATGTTCACAGTAAATACATTTTGAGATGTATATGGATGTATACTTTGTTGGGTTAAAAACTGGCTGGGTGGCCAAGCCCAGAGAGTTGTGGTGAATGGAGTTACATACAGCTGGAGGCTGGTCACAGGCGGTGTCCCCCAGGGCTACGTACTGGGGACAGTTTTCTTCAATATCTTTATCAATGATCTGGATGAGGGGATTGAGTGCACCCTCAGTAAATATGCAAATGACACCAAGTTGGGTGCAAGTGTTGATTTGCTTGAGGGAAGGAGGGCTCTGCCAAGGGATCTGGGTAGGCTGGGCCGATGGGCCGAGGCCAACTGTATGAGGTTCACCAAGGCTAGGTGCCAGGTCCTGCACTTGGGGCACAACAACCTCATGCAGTGCTATAGGCTGGAGGAAGAGTGGCTGGAAAGCTGCCTGGCAGAAAGGGACCTGGGAGTATTGGTTGATAGTTGGCTGAATATGAGCCGGCAGTGTACTCAGGTGGCCAAGAAGGCCAACAGCATTCTGGCTTGTAGAAGAAATAGTGTGGTCAGCAGGACTAAGAAAGTGATTGTCCCTCTGTACTCGATTCAGTGAGGCCACATCTTGAATACTGCGTTCAGTTTTGGGCCCCTCACTATAAGGACATGGAGGTGCTGGAGCATGCCCAAAGCAGGGCAACAAAGCTGGTGAAGGGTCTAGAGAACAAGTCTTACGAAGAGTGGCTGAGGGAACTGGGCTTATGCAGCCTAGTGAAAGGGAGGCTCAGGAAAGAACTTACTGTGCTCTACAATTACCTTAAAGGAGGCTATAGCAACATGGGGATTGGGCTCTTCTCCAAACACCAAATGATAAGATGAGGGGAAATGGCCTCAAGATGCACCAGGGGAAGTTTAGGTTGGGTATTAGGAGAAATTTCTTCACTGAAAGGGTTGTGTGGCATTTGAATAGGCTGCCTAGGGAAGTTGTTCAGTCACCATCCCTGGAGGTCTTCAAAAAACATGTAGATGTAGAGCTTAGTGACATGGTCTAATAGTGGACTTGGCAGTGCTAGGTTAAAGGTTAGACTAGATGATCTTAGAGGTCTTTTCCAATCTAAATGATTCTATGATCTATCATATCATCGTCATCTTTCAGTTAATGAAAAAACAAAAGCAAAGAACAGCCACCCTGTTCCTATTGAATTTCATTTTGAGTAGCAGTAATAAAATTTGGGAATTTTCTTTTAAAGCAAGGAGAATGGATGTAATAAAATATATCACTGCAAAATTCAAGAACATGGTGGTGATTGGGCTTCTTCTGATTTATATCAGTCTAAACTTGTAACACCTGAAGATCTTAATGAGGTAAACTACTGAGTTGTTCTTGACCTGTCTTTCAAGGGGGAGATTTTAACAACTCTCCATATCACCCGTGGAAACTGGGAACTTCTCCTAACGCCATCTTCAAGAGCTGTCTGTATCAGGTTGGTTGTGCTATAATAGTTTAGCCACCAGATTCCTCTTTTTTTTTTTTTTTTTTTTTTTCCCCTGTGAAATAATGAAAAAATGTTGGATGCTGAATGACGAAAATACAATGTCTGTGCATATGGTTATCATACTTGTGGCTAGATTTTCCATTTGGTAACTGAAACATGCTGTCAAGTCCTGCAGTGATCTTGCATCTTTGCTTACTACACTCACCTTGCAATTTATTTTGTATGCTCCCCTACATCTTTTAAACACTAATAAGCTTCATTCGCTGCTGACTTAGTTTGTAGCTGAACAAAAGACCAAAAAAATGTAAAAGTACAATTCTCAGTTATCAGTGGTTTAATAGTACAGTTTTATTAAGACATTAAATCTCTTTTACCCTACACATGATTTTCACTGTTTTAGTTGAAAAAAATGGACAGATTATAAAATCTGTGGTACTTATTATACTCCTAGCATTTCATTTAGTAACTGGAACAACTCCATTCTCTCTTTAATACCGTTGCTCACTGCCCATGAAAAAAAAAACAACTCATTTTCTGTATTTTGAATTTTCCGATTGTGAAAGGTATGACTGAAATTTTGACAAAGTTTTGTAATTAGACCAAGCATAAATCTTCCAGTACTTTGCCATCACAATTAATTTTCTACTACATGCATTTCTTTCTTTCTACTTGAAGAAATACAGGAAGATACAAGTTTTGATACACTTTATGGGTCTGGGTGAAAACATATCCTCACAGTCTTCTTACACAACCCCAACCTTTTTTGCTTACTTACACACGTATTTAAGTGATGGCCCTTCCCTCTCCCTTACTGTTGTTGATTTTTTCAAAAGGTATCTATTATCTTCAGGATCCTTCCCTTTACGGCCTCATTAAGAATCTTGCAGAATTAATTAAGAATGGAATTCATCACTTTGGTTTGAATCTAGGCTAATGAGGTCTAAAGCCTTGGGGCCATTTTTTTGTTGTTAATGGCAGATCAGTTTATTTACTCACTTAACTTTGTAATATATAATATTTTTGTGAGAACTGCAAGGGACATGTTCATAATACCCAGTTTTGGACATCTTCCTCTATTCTTTAGCTATACAAGGGGATTATGGGGATTTTAGATAGCTTAGTTTTGCTGACTGTGTTATTATCTATAACTCTTCTTTGTCATTTATATTTTAGACCATCACACATAGGCATCCTGCCTCAAAGAACAGAAACAATTTTGCTGTGAACAAAATGTCTGTATGGATTTCTCTATCAACTTCAGTTCATGGAAACTGCATGTAGGTCTCTCATATCAAAGCCCTTCCAGGACTGTAGTTTCAGTGATGACTAGAGGAAGGGGACAGGTTTAAAGAGGACAGCACACCAACCTACCCTCTTGTGGGACGTGGCGTAGATGAATGAAACTAAATAAAACTGAACGGAACCTCCTCAGCCCTCTTTTGCCCTCATGAACATCCTCCCCTTCCCCATGATTGCTTTCTGAGTCATTTTACACAAATAAGATTTACAGAGTCAATCTGTAGTGCATAGTTGCTGAGGGTTTGCACCTGTGACAAACCCTTTAAAAGTGCTTAGTTCACATCACCGGTTTTTGGAAAAGCCACTTGCCTAAGCTAGCGTGAGCATCTACATTTGCAGGATGAGAGAAGGTAGAGTATTGGGGCTGAATAAGGAAGTTTTGCCACCTGTACCTTGTACATTCATCAGGTTAAATGGACCTTACAAATGTTCACAAGGATTTATTTACCTTGTATTTATTCCCTTTTGTTTTTCTGTGGATCATTTGATTTAAATCAAAGAATTATGTCAGCATTAAGAAGCTCTAACGTACATAATCAGTCAAGGCAAGTGTGAAAGCACATCATAGTAACTTCATCTGATTGTGCTGATACTGGAACTGGTTGAATAAAAAAGAAAGCCAGTGTTGTTTGCCTGCTTCTTGTTACTGTAGATGAAAATCACTGCTTCAGCTCTCCATATGAAGCAGGGTTTTTCTTTTTTAATCACTTTATCCTGAGATACCTTACTTCTTAGTGAAGCTAAAAGGAAATAAGTGGTCGAGGATGTTTAGGAGAACATTTTACCTTCTTAACTTTGTTTAAACTAGTGGATGTAATAGCTCTGCTGAAGATATTTGAATTTCCTTAGAAGAGGATTCTAGAAGGGACTTTTATTCATTTGTAATCATCACTAGGTGACTTCAATGCACAGGGAAGTCTTTTGTGAGACCTCAGCCCAGCATAAGTTTCTGAATCTCTTCTCAGAACTTCAACAGCAATAAAACACCATTTTTATGTAGCACATTTCTTACAAGGATCTCAAAGCATGTTATTCAGAAATTTGATATCACTACCTGTATTGTAAAAATATTAAAGTTAAGGTGCAGCAAGATCATAAAGAATAGAGCCAGAAATAATCTCAGGACTTCAGAATAAATCATCATGATATAATCATGGTGGGATACTCAATGCGATTGACCAGTTTGGAAGCATAAATTCCTTATTCTTAATGTAATGTCATCAAACCAAGGTAAAAGAAGGGGACAGGCAAATGACTACAATTCTCCTGCATCTTTATCAGCTTTCTGGGGGTATGCTTTGCCTGTGAAGATGGTCAGGAGTCAGTTGTTTTCATAGCATAGTGAGACACGACACCTCTGTGCCTGAAGTTCTGAGCCCTTATTTCGCATGCATATGGGCATTAAGATACACTGAGATCCTTTTTAAAAGGTGGGGGTGCTGTCTAACTAATCACACTGTGAGAGGCTGGAGTGGAAATAAGATTTGAAGAAACTCTCCATAGGCCCAAATGCATGTCTCTTCTGTGAACTTGACAAAAACAGGAGATACAAAAGCAGATTCAAGAAACCAAACCAACATAAAAATCTCTAACATTTTTTGTTTCTCATTTTTTTTTCTCATGAGTGATCAGTAGATGTTGCTACAAGTTAATTTCTCCCAGTGTCCACCATTATCTCATTTAAACTACTATCAGAGGTAATGTTCTGTGTCCTTAATTTACTCTCTAAGTATGCTGAACGAGGACCTGCAGCCTGCTCTTCACCCTTGAAAAAAAGTAAAGGCATGAAATAAAAAAAAGGAAGGTATGAGAGGATGCTACTAGTTGTCGGGAGCTGAACACCTACAGCTGTCAGGATCCACACTGATTAGCATTCCCAAGGTACCAGGAAGCTTCCAATCTGGAACTGTCTTATCTGCAGTCTCCTTTTTAGCCTCATTTTAGTCTCACATATTTCATTTAACAGATGGTTTCTTGGCATGAAGAATCACATTCCTTAAAGTAACACTAGTACCTCAGTTATGGTAGTGGTAAAATATTTTTTCAATTATTTAGTGTTCTGTACAGAGCAATAAAGTATTGTTTTGCAGTGGATAAAAGATTATTATTACTAGTTTTATTTTATTTTTTATTTTTCAGAACAGGAATCACCAGCACTTCTCAGGCAGAGCTACAAGCTTTATTTGAATCCTGTGCAGCCCATATGAAAAATCAAATGGGTAGCTTTAATGGGGAGAAATCTGACTTACGGTTCTAGAAGAAGGCCTGGGAGTCAAGTTGTCTGTCAGTGGTGCTCTTAGTGGTAATGAGCCCTGATGCTTTGCATAGTTAGTTTTTAGAGTGAGGCATAGAATTCAAAATCATTGGCCCGTATGGACCAAAGGGTGGGATTCTCCCCATTTCTGAATGGAGTTATCCCCCACCCCTCTTTTTAGTGGTCCTTACGTTGGACCCTTAGTACAAGGACAGCTGAATGGAGTTACCAGATTTTGGTCTGATGTTAAAAACAAATCTGAACTTCCTGGTATATAAGAAAGATGATGCCATGCAGATTATGTGTTTGGGTCTCTTTGCTCTTTGTACAGTCAGTCTCCCACTCCAGCAGATATTAGATGCTTCCATACTTTCAAAGTCACCGCAGAAATAAAATTTCTTCTCAAAAATTCCCCTTGACTCTGGTAGGACCAAGCCTGAATAAGAAAATCATAGGTCTGTGAAGGACCTGGAGTGATAATATTGTGTACCTTTCTGTCCTTAGTATGCTCACATTGAGTACTTTGAGGTCTGAGCATGATGAACACCGCTTATAGAAAAATTTATTTGGCCTTCTGTGCTCTAATACCACATACCTGCAGAACCTGGTTATGATTTCCAGAGCCTGTTTTTCATTTTGTTGGCATTTTTGAATCATGGGCAGGCTATTTCTGTTTACATTTACTTTTATAAATTACCAGTGCAATTTACACATGTACAGACCTGATTTATGCAGCAGAATCACGTTTATGGTCATGTTTGTGCTATCATTTCCCAAAAGTTAACAGGAAGTATTTGGCTGCTTTATGAGATCCCATATAAATGTTGATACAAAGGCTGGCAATGTGTGAGCACTGACATTACTTAAATATATATATATGGCTATTGTTAAATTAACAACCCTTTTATTTATAATACTATTATAAGACTGATATGTTTATATCCGTACTGTCAATGATAACCTTCCTGCCTTTATTTCAGCCTTGGCTCATAATGTTTATATTAGGCTTCTATGTCAATGTGTTTTCAATGGCATTAATGTCACGCACAAAACAACATTAGGCCTGCAATATAATTCATAATGTTTTGATATGGATTTTGCAGCTGTCCCTTCACTGTTAACACAAGTGAAATTTACACCTTATTTTTTTTTCCTCCCCACTGAAAGGCTTTTGTGATACCTCCGAAACTCAACATCTGTCTATCAAGTTGCATTTGATGAAAGTCCAGCTTTCAGATTATAAAATGTCTGTGTTATCAGGCTCCTCCAGCTTTACAAGAAATAGAAATTCCTTTGCTCTCTTCAAACATGCATGAGGAGACAATCACTTTATCATTTAGCTTACCTCTAGTCTAACATGGCAACAGCTTAAATATGTGACATCCTCTGCTGAAGTAAGACTGGAAATCAATTATTATTATTTTGGTATTTTGGTAGAGTTTAGAAGAGCTAGCTAGTATTGTTTGAGTGATTGACTTTTTGATTTGCTGTCCAGATTGAGAAAAGAGGAAATTTCAGCAAATGAAAAAAATATATGTCCCTCTATGAAACAGTCAAAAAAAAAAATTAGAAAAATCCCTCCCTCCAAAGAAAGTGCCAAGTCAAACTAAACAAAGGAAGATGTTTAAGGAAAACAATGAATTTCTTAAAAAGACAAAGAAAAGTTAGGAAATGCTCTCAGTCACTGCTCCAATTTACACTGAAATATATTTGAAATATTTTTGCAAAAGTTAATTCATGTATGTCCATCCTTACCTTTCTTCCTCCTTATGTCTAGTCAAGAAATTCATGTTCTGGTGTTAACCTCTAGCAGACATCACAGGGTGCATGTGATGTCTCAGGCATGGGACTACTTGCCTGACTGTATGAACTTCTGCTGAGTAGGGTCTCTATATGCAGAGCATATACATTGGAATAATTGCTTTGCTGAAGACAATGGGAGCCTTGCCAATGATGTCAAGGGGGATGGGATTTCAGCCAGACCATTGGCGTAATGTAATTTGGTGTAGTTCCATTAAAATCTGTGGAGCCACTTGAATATACATCAGCTAAGAATCAAGCCAGTAAAACACATATTAGTCAGTATAGTCACGTAAGTATTTAAAAAAAGGTTGAGGAAAAGAAGCAGCATATGATACCTGTAATTTTGATTCACACACATACGCATAAATCCTAAGGGAATGTGAATGACTAAAGATTTGAATACACCTTAAACTAAAATGACACAAAGACTGAGCTGAGATTTGATAGAGCTGTGCTAACCCTGCTTAGCTTAGACTGGGCTTAGACTGGGGCAGAACAAAAAGCCAGTGAAACAAAATATTTTAAAAACTGTTTACTGCTAAAGCTTTTTAAATTTCTTCTCTCTCTCTCTCTCTCTCCCTCCCTCTCCCTCTCCAGGTGTCTGAGAGGAATATGTAGAGGGTATATAAGAACACAGAGGGTAATTATATCTGGTGTTTTATAAACAGTGGACTACTTGGAGGCTATTTTTTGTAAGTTATGGAAAACTAAACTTCTTAGTTTTCAATATTTGTCAGGAGATCCAAGGATATGGACAAAGTAATATCAGATTCCATTAGTCAGTGCTTGCAAAATGCAAAGTGGTAGTTTCACACAGGAAGAGGCTGATGAGAACAAAAGGATTTCAGATGGAGTGGAACATACGGCTGCAAAACAGATTTCTGTAATGAATTCTGAGGGGTGCATCTGTTATTATCCATGTGATATAAAATTGTTCTTTTTGTCTCCTTTCGCTCAGTTGCGCAAGATGCAATCACATCAAACAGGCATGTTCAATAAAACTGTGATCTGACTGATTAAAATGAACAGCAATCTGTTTTCTTCTGACAGTCACACAGCAACTTGAATAACATGGGCTATGAACATGGAATTGAATAGCCGCTTGGAACTGGTATTCATGTCCATGAGCGCTATTAAGGCATTTGACCAAGTCTGTACAGCCAATGAAACAGCAAACTTGTATCCTTAAATCAGTTAAACCACAAATTTTTGGCATATTTGATAGCATAATGCTATTGCTTCCAAAGCCTTCTCCTGAGCCATTTTATTGCTTTTCTTTGCAGTATATATACTAGCAAAAGGATGCATGGAGGATTCTTCCTGGAGGAAGAATATAGTCATCTGTGAGCAAAACTGTGAGAAGTCTCCATCCTCAGCAGAAGGAAGAGGGTTTGAGTAGATAGACTTCTTGGGGGAGTAATTTCACCTAACTTCTGCATCAAGCCTAAACTTTCTGCTCCCTCCATTATCTAGTTGAAGCAGGAAGGAAAGCCTCTTCCAGAGAAAAGTTAATTTTACTTGTTCAGACACATCTGTAGTGGAAGATGGAATTTTCATTTGAGATGTCTCCTCCTGAAAATGTTAAACCTGCTCACATCTGTGATTTTTGTCATCTTCCTGCAAAATCCAGCCTAACTGATTAGTACTTCTGAAAGGTTGTGTTTTTCTGGCTTGGAGCAGGCAGCTTTAAGCTTTTTTCTTGTTAAGCATGATGAAGTCCAACATAGTAACCAAAATGGTCATATAAATTCACCTGCTCTGATGTTAATGTGAAATAGCTGACATTTCTATTGATTGCAGTATTCAATGCAATAAATTGGTAAATTTGATGGCTGTTTTGTTGTCTACTCCAGATGATGTTGTTTCTTTTAAGTGTCTCAAACCCACTAAGAGCTTTCAAAAGAGCTTCAGAAAACTTCTAGCATAAATACCATAGGTAGACATTCCTATTTGCACTTCCTTTTCCTGTGTTTTTGAAAATATATATTAGCTTGCCCAATATGTTAATATGAAAGTAAATTGGAAGAAGGGGGGCAAAAGTAGTGTGAACTCATTTATTCTCATATTCTTTTCGGTTTGTTTGTTTTTAGCAATAACTTCAGTTCTGTAATAAGACCAAAAGCAATTAAGCTATGAAGATAAACTTTCAGGTCAGATGTTTAAGGCATAAGAAGTATATTGTCCCCAGATCATATAGTAAATTTATATGTAACTTTTTGCTTTTTTTTTTTTTTTTAAAGTAGATATCAACCTTCTATTGTGGAAACAACAAAAGCAATAACAACAACATCAACAAAGCAAAACAAAATTAAAAGGGTAGTTTAAATGTAAGATAACTGTAGATTATATATACTTATTTGGCTGGTAGAAAGCTAGAACCAATAGGTCTGAAGAAAGTATCTTCCTCATGTAACTTTGTTTAGGGTCAAGTCCAACATCTGTGGACTAAAGGAAACCCTTCCACACCACATCAGGGAACATTTTATGGTGGAGGGGATCAAGTGGTTTTTTTACCAAGACAAATTTCTGTTGCTGCCCTATCCTTCATCCCTTCCAAACCCTAACACCAGGACTCCTGGAAGTAAACCCATGTGTGTAGAAGCGGGACCTATTTGTCACATAATCCATTACTGGGTACCTCTAGGAAAGGGATTGTGGTGGACATTTGGTGCAGGATAGATCTTTTTTTCCCTACAACAGGAGCAGTATCTAAAACGAGCTTCATTTTCCTGTACACCTTGAACCCAGGATGACCTCAGTTAAGCTCTGAAGAGAAGACATCCTCAGAAGAACAAATACCTCTCCTTGTGTGCCTTTCACATGACAGTTTTAGGATAGCATTTCAACATGGCAAAAGAAAAAATACTGAATTACATTTCATGTGGTCAAAGTCCCTGGGTTTCGTATTCCTCTCTACATTCTTTTGACAGAAACTTCAAGGCTGTGCAAATAGCTTGGCAAGTGTTGTCAAGATCCATGTAAAAACTGTCATGGCACATTGAGGGACTTTTGGAGTTTCTTGCCTGCTGGCGTAATTAGATTATGAATGAGCCAATTGTCGGGGAAATTTTGAAATGTTTCTGTGATGGCTTCTCATCTTGACAAGCCTTTCATGAAAAATAAGCAATGCAAGTTTCTCATGAACAAGGGGAGTAAAGAGGATAGCTACAGGTGAAATATTTATATCCACCAAGGATTTGGGTTTTAAAATTATTAAAAAAAAAATCACACTTCTCTGTAATAAGAATCTACTTAATACTTCTTGTAGACAGGACAAGATAGTGCAAAGAAACATCTGAAGAGTCCTTGTTCTCTGTAAATTAGTCATAGAATATAATAGAACAAAATTGGCCAGCTTGCCTAAGTCCATGGAAAGCAAGTGGGGATCAGACTCCAGTTCACCCATTGACACGTTTGAAAATGAAAGCTAGAGGCTTTTGTTCCCTGTATGGATTTAAATTGCCTATGTTTTTGTCCTCCTTGTGTGGAAGACAGACTGAAATGAAAATATAAGAATGGACTGAGCATCTATTATACACCTGTATATCCATACCTTACATCAGTTTTTCTTAGAATTATTGTGCTGTTGTTGAAAATTGTGCAATTGGTGATGATCAGAAACACAGGAGAGAGTCCTACATCCTCACTCCCTTTGAGAGAATGGATGCAGTGCAAATTCAGCCTACTGGGTCTGCCTGCTAGCTCACCAAACAGCTCAGAAATGGTTTCAATATGTGCGGCTTCCTGCCCCCAAGAGAAAGATGTGGGCTCTATGTAGAGGACTTATTGGATAAGTGTGTGCGTGCAGGGACAGAAACAGAGGTGTTTAAGAGAAAACGTGGTGATAGACCAGTGTGATGACTCCGAAGTGCTGAAGACCTGAAGGGAGTACATGATTGCAGTGGACATAGGACATTGGTCCCTGGGGAAACTGCCACCACTGTTTATGGAGCAGCTCATTCCTTTTTCGCTTTTTAGCTTTGTGATTTGCTTTGGTTACTTCTGGGTCATCACACAGTATTGCTTCTTATTTTTCTAGTCTCTCTTATTAAAAATTATGTTATTAATCAGCTTCTGCTGCCATTTGAGGGGCTCTGTTTAATCTCATATTCTTGTGCTCCAGAGTTAACATCAATATTTCTGAGCAGAAGATACTGGAAAGAATTCCTGTACTTGAAGTAAACTTGAGTAACCTTTAGTCATTTTCCCTAGCTATAGTTCATCATTACATGAGGAGGCTCAAATAGAAATTTTTAAAATAAATTAAACTGGGAATACATGGAATTAGTGTAGAAGGTATTCCTACAGATCGGTCTACAGTTCCAGTGAACCTACCATACTCTCATGAGCTTCTGTAGTGGGCAGTAAAGACTCACTAGAGAGGATATCTTGTTAAGAAATGTTAAAGCTGATGTTGTCAATTTTTAAAAAAATAGAGAGAATCTTGTCCAGAAAATCTGCATTTTCTTTCCAGATTGTCAAAAGCCATCTGAGATTTATAATAATATACTGAACATACGTTATTCATAAGGCCAAGACAGGTCTTGTGAAGACACTTTGTCTATATGCATTGTGGCAGACTTGCCTTTTACTCACTGATGTCAATCAGGAACGTCTTCATGTGACAGCCTCCCTTGAGCCCCCCAATCTGAGTATTGTTAGTTTCTTTCAAATCCTTTGTAAATGTTATCTTGTTGTGATATCTAAAACTCTTACAGACAGGCAGGCTGTGTGGTGGATAAGACCATGTCATCCTCATTATTATGCCCAACTGAGCTGACACTGCCCTACCGTTTCCTTGAACTGTCCCCACCCTTCTGCTGTTTATCTTCTTATATATATATATATGTTTTATATATATATATAAAATATATTTATATATATATATATATATATAACCATTTTATACAATGCCTGGCATTGAAAATCTTGTGTCTAAGGATCTACTGGGCATTAGTGGTAATAAAGATGAGAATAAGACTGTTTTTTTTTTCATCTCTCTGATTGTCTTTGTGTCAGTGAAAGTGAAATTATTGTCAGAATGTCAAACAGTTTTCTAAGGAGGTGACAGGCTCTACAAGATAGGAGAAAAGCATATTTAATAATTTAACCATTATTAATCCTAAAGTAAATATTTTCAAGTTAAATTCTGCCTGTGCAATTCCACTGAAATCAGTAGGCAGAGACAGCTTAGTTATGTTGGTCTCTTTTTCTTTTATTGTCTTAACATCTTTGACAATTAATATTCACAAAATAAATCAGAAGGTGTTTTACAGACACCAGTCTCCTTCAGTTTGGATCTGCTCCCTATCCTATGTGCTGTATAAGCTAAGTGTGTACCATAGCAATGTTCAGACTAGTCAATTAACAGACACAATTTTTGGGAGAAATACTGCAATTATTCAGAAAGGGTTATCAAACATTGTGCATTCTTGCTTCAAACATAGTAATTATTCAGCTACTTAAACTGCAATCTTTTGTTCATTAGATGATACAGTTTACTCCTTTTGGATAAATTTCTTAAAACGTCTTAGATCATTAATCACTTCATTTTACCTTGACCATGTTCTTATTTTTCTTCTTTCTACCCACTCCCTGGAAAAGGTTTTTCTGATTTCGCGCTAAGAGTTTTATGTTAGTAGAATAGCACGTTAAACGGAATGTGGTGATCAGATGACTTTCTTTGAAAACGGTACATCGCAATCAAATATATCTGTTTCATGGCCATTTATTCATAGACTAGGGTGTGGATAAGAGTGGGATGGTAAACGGCAATGAAAATTTGCAGTTTAAGTTCTTGTAGATATTCTATCCCAACACAGACATAGAGTGAGGCATTTATGGGGTATAAAAATTGCAACTAAAAGGGAAAGAAATAGACAAAACAAGCTCAGCAGTGAAGAAGATCATATTATTCATTGCTAGTGATATTTAAAATACTATTTTATGAACTATGATAGAGAGATTCCTGTGTAAGATATTAGTCAGAATTTCTCACGTTTTTTTTATCACAAACGAAGAGCTGGTTGAGGTGCCTTACAGACATACAAATTAGAATTTCCAAATGTGCTGAGAGGCCTTGTGAGCTGGCTTCTTGCAGACCACATCATTATGCTTTCATAGCAGCCCAGGTAGAAGCAGCGCTCTCCATATCTGCCAGAGAATGAAGACTGTCCTTGCCTGTTTGTTGAAACCTTCTGAACAATTAAAACTAGACAATAACTTCTCTGAGATTTCATTGGCTAGAAATGAGTATACACCAGCCACCACTAAAGAGCTAAAGTGTACAAATTCCAGTGGATAGAAGAATGCAGCCATTGCACACAATTTCCATGGTAGCCCTTCCCATATGTCTCTGCTAGCCTTTTCCACTGACTTTATCTGGGTTAAAATTGGAGTTCTTACATGATTTGCATTAAATTTCAGCATCATACCTCTTCAGCAGACCCCTTAATCATTGGATATGTCACTTTTGTTCAACTTGCATGTTGCCTGGAAGCTGACTGGGAATTTTAGCTTTTGCTTTAGCTGTTAAACTGAAACATCCAAGCAAACCTTTGTGAGTTTGTCACTTCCAAATTCAGTGTTAGAGTCCAGACGGTGTGCCTGACTCATTTGGTGTCACTTCTGTCTACATTTGGATTAGCTAAATCAAGAATAGTATGAAGACATTTTGACATGTTGATGGAGAGAACTCATCCTCCAGTTTGGTATCAATGTCATTTCTTTGTTGAAATTTTACTGTTGTCTTGCTTTTCCCAATATTGACTGCTACTAGCTGATTTACTAGTTTTCCTTGATCAGCAGTGGTGGGATCGACAGATTTTTTTATGTGTAAACAGCTCTTTGATGTGAGGCCAAAACTGTCTGCAGAACCATGAAATCTCAATGCAGAGAGCATTATCTTACCTTAGGCTTATCCAAAAATAGAACACAACTTACTTAATTATTTTCATCAGAAGATTTTAAAACATTTTACAAGGGAAGATAAGTATATTTATAGTGCAAATGTATTTATAGTCAGAAAAGACATCAGATTGGGAGACATCAAAACCAAGTATAAACACAAAGCTTTTTAAAGAGCTAGTGGGAAAATGTTATGTTGCTAATACGGAAATGTCCAGTTCTCTGTGTGATTTTCTAAGCCAAGATTTCATTGCTTCTTTCCTGCATCTGATAGCTAACTAGTGATATCAGTCCTGTTTTCCTCTGTGCCTTGCTTATGCTGAATTTTGAACTAGTTGACCTAATATAAGCAATAGGTTCTTGTGGTCTCCTGAATAGCATGAATAGTTCCAGCTGTTTGTGTAGATTAAAAGGTTCTGAATAAGCAATGAAATGATGTAAACATTTCCTGGACATATAATGATATGCTTTGGACAGTCTGAGTCAAGACTTGAAAGACATAAAAGCAAGGATATAAAGGAACTATTTATATTTATTTATTTATTTATTTATTTATAAATTTATTTTTATTATTTGTGCATTATTTTTTGGGACTCCAGACTGGGAGAATCCAGATGATCAGAATCCAGTGTGGCCGTTCACCTGGAAAATGAGATTGCTTCAGAAAATATCCGTACAACTATTCTTTGCCCTCCTGCCCCTATTCCCCCCACAATACTTATCAGTAGTATTTTTTGCAAATGGTGGCAAATATCAGCTTTGAGTTTTGAACCTCCATGGTCTATTTAGACAACCTTACTTGGCAATGAGATTAAGTTAAAATAAAGAACAGCAGGCAAACAAAGCCAGTCACTTCAGAAAGAAATAATACAGGGATGATTGTTTATGCAGGCTCATGCATACCTCATGATAAAGATAATTTAAAATATTTAAATGCACGGTCATCGCAGTTTTTAAATTAAAGCTTTCCTCTCAAAACATCTTAAGTTAGGGGTGTGCTCTCAGGTAATAGTTTTCACTGACTCTGCAGCTGACACATAATTTGGATGCTAATCAGAACAGAATGTGTCAATACACTTGTAGACAATTTTTATTTTGAACCTTTTCCGTGCAATCAGGCAGCTGGAATATTTGTTAAAAAGTTTTAATTTCTGTTCATTTCTTTCTGTTCCATTAGCTTCTCTACTGCTGTGATGATTGTGGCTGTGAGGCATGAGTATTACCTGAACTTTCTATGACCTAATCAAGCTCAGGTAAACATAAAAAAACGGGCCTAATTTCTCTTCCTTTGTGCTCTTAGAATTGAAATGATACTTTCAAGGTAAAGGGGTCATCATCTCTTTTCTGCCAGCTATGCTTTTCTTTCTCATTCAGGTTGTGAATGTATTGTGAAAACTCAGCAAAACCAACTTCACGTATGAGCTTAGACTTTACTTTCTGATCAGATAACAGTTATTTGTGTACAGTACTTAGAAATCAGAATCATCATTCATAGTTCTATTGTATGAATGTGTCCGAGGGAGAAAAAGAAAGGAAAGTCCCTGCCACAGAGAGCAGTTTCACTTTTTATTGGATTCAAGGTGATAGAAACGATAGCTGGCACTTCAATTTCACTAGATTCACTAGATTATTATTGGCAGCACTTATGAAAAAGCAAAGCTTTCTTCACCTCTCCATGATTCTCTTTGTGAGGAACATTGGTTTTCTGGTGGTGATAGCAGTAATGTAACTATTACAGCAATGATTTTATCAGTGATTAGATAATTAGATATTGGAATAAAAGTCTGTGTTTTTTGTTGTTGTTGTTTTTGCCAAGAAAGATACAGGACAAAGACTTGATAACTATCAGCATTAGTTCAGGATTTCCTGTACACCATTCACCCCAAATATCTGAGGGAGGACCTTTTGGGGAAGGCTTTCTCCATATTTCATGTTTTTAAATTTCATGCAGTCTCTGAGACACCCAACTGAACTGTATGTGTTAACTCCCACCTCTCATCCTCGTTACAGCTGGGTGCTGACACATTTGACACATTTATCTTTTATAAAAAGCTGTGGCAGTTCCAATGCTGTGACCAGCAGTACCAGGTGGTCTGGTAGTGGGAGCTCAGGCTGGGCGGCAGAGTGAGGGACTGGGGTGCTTTGCTGCCTAACAGAGACTCAGGCACAAAATATGATGATGTTAAATTTACATGATAAATTTACATGATAAGCAACCTCACTACTTTGATAGAAGAAAGAAATTAAGAAATTAATCCTGCCTGAGCACATGGAATGCAATTATGTTTTATAGCTTTCCTTTGGTTCTACCTTCCTGCCCATCCTCAAAAAGGAATTTATTTCTACTGGGGGGACCCAGCAAAGTCATGTGTGTGTTTGGACGATTTGATCTGCTTTGGAAAAAGCTCATTAGTATTGTATTGATTTTAATTGTATCAACCTTGTGTTTACTCTTGGTTATACCTCTTCTATTTTTTTATATATTTTTAAAATTTATTTAGTTAGTTTATTTTAGTTTTAGCCCAATGGGGGAGAACTCTGAAATTAAAGCTTCAAAGTACTTTTCTGACATTACTGAATATTTACCACCTTGTGTAGGTTATATGTTATGATTACTTAGTTTCAGAGACCGATGAGCAAACACCCTAAGTTCTTTTATGGATTTTTAACTGTGAGGGGAATCTTCACACCATCTATCTTTGGTTAGTTAGGGATCTGACTTAGATGTCATTCAAAAGCTCAAAGTCTGCAATTCCCTATATATCAGTGAAGAAATACAACCACCTTTTGAGTGAAATTTTAGGATACTGAAATTAGCTCTCTTGTATGGAGAGTGTAGGTATTATCCAGTATTTAAATAATTAGAAAAATTATTGTTGTTGTCCACAGGTCCTCGGGTTACCTAAGAAGCCCAGGGTATTACGCAAAAATGAATGTGAGTCTCCCAATTCCTATGATTACACTCTTAGCAACTGGAGAATTTATTTTGTGTCATAATTTACAGAAACAGTAAGAACATGAGCATATTGTACGCTGCACTTTTCTTATCACTGTCAAAAAATTGTCAGTTTTCAGCTTTCCATGCTATTGAGGGTAAAACTCAAAAATTTACAGCAGACAGAGGCCTTACACACCTATTTTCTCATCCACTTTCCCACTGCATTAGGTTAGATCAAAGTAAGTCGGAAACTATTTTCTCTAATGAGCACCAAGGGTTGCAATTTAGTGATACAAAGAGCTTTGCCCTACACTTACGTTGTATTTCAATAACTCAGAAGAGCCTATGTTTTACCACTTAGACATGTTGATCATGCTGGAAGATGCAAAAGAGAAGATCAGTTCATGTTAGTTATCAAAAATCACTGTGTTTTTTAGAGGCATCTTTCTCTAGGGGAAACATATAGCTTCATAGGCTTTTGGGAAGGTATCCTCTAGGAACTCACTCCAGGTTAGCAGTGTAGGACTATTTGGTCTCTGGCAGAAGACTGCGCCTGGATTAAGAGATGCACCTGAACCAATGGCTGTGTTCTTTCCTCAGACATATATAATATTACACATGAGATCTTGGGCACATGATATAAATTACCAGGTTGAAAGTGTTGGTATGTGAAAAGAAGTTGAAAGTCATTGGAGCTCTGCAATCCACCCATTGGATTGTACTCCATTTCCCAGGACTGTGTCCTGCATTTTCACTACATACCCCTGTGCTGTGTGTACACCTGTGTCTGGGAGTTCCTCACAAGCTCATCCTGCAGCACTTGCCAAGGTTCTGTATTGAACTTTCAGGACTGAAAAGTTGCCACTTTTCAATCTTCGCAGAACCACACCCAAAGTTTTGCTCAACAAGAGCAATGGATATTTGAATGCAAAGATGAAAGGGATAAGAGAGGCTGTGATTTACATGCTAAGACCAGTCCCACATTTTCTCAGGCAAGCTAGGATCTGGGAGATTTCCAAGGAAGAAGCTGGACTTTGAGGCACGGCTGAGGAGAATTCTAATGCAATTCAAATTATTTTCTATTAAGTCCACAGCAAAGACCTGTTTGCTTAAAATGCCGGCGTTCTGGCTGCACACTCCACTGCTGAATAAATCCTTGGGTAGTCTGCTCCAAACAGGTAACTAATCTTTGGATAATTTAGCTGCATGAGAGTGCTAAACTAATTCCCATTTATTCTCATTAGGTTCCTGTGCTCTCCTGCCCACTTCATTTGGGCTGGAATCCAGCTGACGAGGGCTCAGAGGGCTGGAGGTGGAATCCAGGTCTGATGACAGTTGCTAAAAACTCATTTATTTTCCAGGCAATAGTATTTATTTAATTTACATTTTAATAGAGTGTTATTTCAAATACTAATCAAGCTACCTGCTACCTTCAGGTGTCTCTCATTCTAGGCACAAAATAAAGAAAAATATTTGCTGCCGTTCAAGCTCACACTCAAAGTTCAGCAAAGCACTTAAGCATGTGTTTAGCTTTATGCATGTTTAAAAATTAATTTCATATTAGAATTGGCTGAGTTTGATTCTACCAATACTTTTTGAGATGTAAATCATATTATCCTTTTCAGTCCTCTCATAAGTTTCTAATTTAGCAAACACACTAACAATAATTTGCATAGAAGGTGTTGAATTTTCCCCTTTCCATGGTCTGTCTTTATGAAAACATATTTTTTCAAAATTTTTTTTAAAGATAAAGGGCTTTTTGTTTTTACTATATTTAAGAAAAAAAAGGTGTGGACAAAATGTATAATAAAGCTAAATTTTTGTTTGGAAAACTGTTTTTTTTTTTTTTTTTTTTTTTTAATCTATGAAACCCAGATATTTTTTGAAGAATCTCTCACCCCATAATGTAGTATATTTAAGAGTAGAAAATTTCTTTTAAAAAATTATTTTCTCATGACCTAATTAGAGCCAGTGGTAACATTTACTACAACTCTCTTAATACTTACATATTTTTCTGAGAGACAAACAGAAGGCAAAAGAAGGCACAGCTGTCTGTGTAAGACAAATGGGAAATGAGGGAGAGAATTATAAAATAAACTGGACACATTATCTGGAGAAGACACAATAAGAACAGCAAGCAACTGAATGATTTTCTTGAATCCCCTTTTCCACCAGGGAACATGTTAATCTCTTCAATATTAATCTTAAATTTCTCTGTCATTGTTTAAATCTGTGTTTGCCATGTCAGCTTCTGATTCCAAGGGAAGATAATTGCACTTGGAAAGGTGACTGGTAGTTAATTGGTTAGGTGTTCTTGAGTGATTTCTTTGAATATAAGGAGAAAAAAAAAGAACTGGTGAATGATGCACAGCAAGATATTAACTGAGTAAAGATAAAGAAATTCAGGAAGGTTTTTTGTTTGTTTGTTTGTTTGTTTTAATTTTTAAAATTTATTTATTATTTCCCTCTGTGCAAAGACTTCTATGGTCTGTGAGTTGCTTGAGCCTGACAGAACAGCTGAGGTTCATCAGGCATCTACAGTGCAACATGCCTGGCAGCTCACTGGACCATATGGGAGTTATCAGTGGGAAATCAATTGTAAACAGTATAAACTATACAGAGTACCAGGGCTGCAGGAGGTGGAAAATAGGATGTTCTTATATAACCAGTGTGGAGCAATACAAACATCTGAGGAGGTGAAAGAAATGGAAATAATCAGACCATCCAGTTTGGGCAGGTGGTATTGCAGGAAAAAAAAAAAAGCTAAACCATAAAATTGGCTTTGGACCTTGAAAGAAAATGCTTAACAATATAGCATGATGGTGGAAATCTTTCTTTCACATAAGAAAACTACTCTCAAATCTTGCACAGGTTCCTAAGTTCCTATGTATTAGCAGAAAAATCAAAATCAGCAGTTACCAGACTCTTTACAGGACAGCATGCCCTTTTAATGCTAACATTGCCATCATGACAATGATCCTATCTGACCTTCCTCTTTGTACCTCATAGGCCAGACCAGCTGTTTTTCCAACAAAACTGCATAGTTAATAAAGAGGGACAAAGCTGTATTTCTCCCCCTTGGGCTTTTCAACAGTACAACTACTTCTGTATGAGATAGAGCTGGAGGTGAGGTTGAGGACCTCTTCATGGACAGACCATTTTAATTGCCCAAACCTGGAGGGTATTTGTGAGGTATCTTTCTGAGTTCAGGCCTCATCAATATGTCTGGACAGCGGAGAGACATTGATAACACGGATGAAATCTTAGGGGGGGGGGGTGGAGGAAATGGAGCAGATGAGGTGGGATAAATGGAAGATTTGATCTGCTCTTGTAGGCCATTCAGATAAAGAAGTTATTTTTTGTTTGAATGTATTGTATTGTTCATGTTATGGAGGCTTGCTATTCCAAGCACCCTACCTTGAAGTTTAGGCAGCTATACCTGTAAAGCGTAGTAAGAGCTACCTAAAAGCCAGATTCCAGGTATATTCAGGGAATGATGAGCAGATGAATTATACCGGCAGAACTCAGTGGAACTGCTCATCTGCACAAACTGTCTGGAGGAATGAGGGACAGAGAAACTGACTCCCAGATGCACAAGGAATTCATAAACTGCAATATTTATTTGCTGAGTATACTTTCCTGAGAGTGCCGTAAATATAGTCCTAGGTATTAGGGAACTAGTACCAAACAGGAAGACACTCGAGGCCTCCAGTTGTTGCTGAGACTGTGTGGCAGACAAGAAAATATATTCTGAGATTTAAACTATATACAACTGAAATGCCTACCACCACTTGGTCAGTAGAGCTAGAAAGGCAAATCAGTTTTCCTGGTTTCCCATCTAGCACCTCCACAGCATGATTCCTCTTTCAGGTCCAACAGTCCTCCTAGGGAAAATGGCTAGCATGGTAGTATGCTTTCTGCATAAAGTTTGCAGTAAAGTACCATGCTTTTCTGAAACAGTAGCTGAAAATATGTAATAACTATTTCCCTTTCACTGACCTTAATCTTTGAATTTTCTCTTCAGATCTTAATTTGAATATAAATTACAAATTATTCAAAACTTTTCATGGAAAATGTCTAAAGCAGAACTATTGCCCGCCTATCTATTGCTTCCTTTTCTTATCATTGTAAAGATATTCTTAGTACAACTGAAAATTACCACAAAAACCATCATGATTTAAGTGAGGGTGTAGAATAGGTTTCATAGCATGCTATGGCTATCATAAAAATGATTCTCAGTTGTTAAAGTTGATTCTGTCTTTTAATGTTTCCTCATAACTTGGTGCTTTAAAATGGTCTGTCTTTGGAACTTACAACAGCTTTGCTCATTTAAACATGTTTTCTTCTCTGAATTTTGGAGAGTGGTCCTTTATTATTTCTACAGGGCATCAGTCAATAAAGGACTTTGTGTACTAGAAACTCTCCAAGACCATCATACATAGTGCTGGATATCCATCACGAATTCATCTAGACCCAACCAAATTAGAAGCGTATTGAACTGTGTCTATATCAACCTTTAAGGACCTGTCAATAAACAAGTGTATTCAATATATCGACTTTTAGAAATTATACCAGCTGCATTTTAACGAGTATGAATATCCATCTTCGTGTGTTCTATATCTGTATCTATACCTATACATATATTTATTTCTGTATATATGCTATATATATTAAAAACAGCATGCCTAGAAAAGAATGTCAACATAGGTATAAAAGCTTATAATATTCAAGATAAGCCAACATGCAGAAAACATTTGAAGGTTCTAGAGGGTTCCTGCCAAACAGAGTGTACTAAATTAGTGACTGATGATGTTTCTTAAAACCTTCCCATTATGGACGTGTATGGTAACTCAGGCATCTTCAGGAGAGAAAGCTATGGTTATATGAGTATTTCTGTGCAAACTGAATTGGACATGGTTATCATGTTTTCTACACTTTCTTTTATTAATGTTGTATTTTCAATTATTTATCCAGCTGTAATTGAGAAGTGCTTTAATAATAATAATAATAATAAAAACACAAGGTAATACCAACGACACATAAGATTAATTAAAACTATATTAGGCTGGTGGTGCTGTGTAATGAAAGTAATAAAAGTCATAGTCTTTTTCCAGTCCATGAAGGTGCTTGGCAGCTGTGAGGACCTGACCACTCCTCATGCCATTGCAAGGGTCCTGAAGGAGCAAAGTACCTCATGAGATTGCACAGGGGTTGTCTGGGGTGGGGAAAACCTAGAGGTCCAGTTGTCCTGCTACGCTTCATTAACAAAGGCTGTAGCCTTCACAGTGAATCTCCCTGTGGTTATGAGCTTGCCTTAGCATTCTTTTAACCTAGTTTTTTGTTCTCTGATTAAGGAGATTATGTGTAATGCAGAGCTAGTGAGCTTAGCCCAAGGAGACCAGAATCTTTATTAAAGGAACAGATCATGATGCAAAACACATTAACTTTGTCAGCTTAGACTGATGAGAACTCTTGGTGTCTCAGGAGATGAGAGATTTGGACAGCAATTAAGAAGAGCAACGTTTTTGCCCATACTCAATGACTGTGAATGCATAGGGGAAAAAGGATGCATAATTCAGGTCCAGATTCTTTCCCCTTACTTGTATGACATGTACCAAGGTTGTAGGATGGCAAACACCTTTAGCAGCAGTGTTGACCAACTACCTTTCACCTCTTGCTGCTCATTGTCATCTCTGCAATTGTCCATGCTGCTATAGTAGGTCAAATAACTGATGCGATCAAGAGCAAGCTTCTTCATGAAAAACACTTTTTTCGTGTTTGTTTGTTGCATCCAAATCTTTGGTTTCAGCAAAGGTTACTGTACAAATTCTCATAGAATAATGTAGAAACAAATGGGTGCACGTGAGGGGAAAGTATGTTTTTGTGGCAGCAGGAGCAGTATGTAAGGGAATATAATGAATATGTGAGTATAGCCTACTTATAAATGGCTGAACATCGTACCCTGTATATCCAGTGCTGTTGTTTACAAAGAAATTCAGTTCCCAACACAGCCAAATAGTTTAAGGACTATGTGTCCTAATGGATCTGAAAAGGTTGTCTAGTTACCCAATTCAAAGCCCACAAATTTGCAGTGATTCCATTGTAGTGTGTGTTTGGATGAAACCAGATGAAAATGCTCAAAGAAGGAGAGAATGAGAACATAAGGTCTGTATAAGGCTGAAGCTCCATCCTTTTTTTCTGCTCTCAGCATGAGACACTTAAGGAAAGAAAGTAAGAATCCAGACGGTACATAGAGTGATCCCTCCACTTGTACCACTTCTGATCTATAAGTACTTTGCACTTTTAAGGACATAACAACTCCCAAATTGCATTTGTATACTGTATTTAATAGCTGTTCATTAACTTGTCTTCTGTGATGTAGTTGCTCTTTGAATCCAGTACAAACTTCATGGTTTAATTATTTGTTTTAATTTGGGGTGATTATCTCATTAGGTGTCTTCTAGCTCCTGTTGGATGAGGAATAAAGAATATATACATATAGAAAAAAATTCTATATTTTTCTGCTCAACATCGCTTTTCTGTTAATGATTTTATAGCTCTTTATTGCATTTCTCTCTCAATCATTTTTACCTTGGACGGTGGCTCCTAATTTTGTTGTGTAACTTCCATATGGGTACTGCTCCGTATCTCTAATCATCATCACTTTTCTCTGAATTGCTTTTAATTCCATTGTATCATTATTCAGATGGGATGGGATGACCAGAATTGCTCTCGGTATTTGAGTTAAGGTACCCTATGGCTTTAAACACTATCAGAATGATATCTCTATTGCTTTCTTCATAATCACTAATACACTTTTGATTTAATACCTGCTAAGCAATGAGCAGATATTTTCATAGCACAGTCTCTAGTGATTTTAAGGTCCCTTTCTGAGCTAATTTAACACTTTTCTCTTTGTATGTATTCTTACTGTTGTTTTCCTGAGTGCATTGATTTGCATTTATTGTATTTGCATTGTATTGATTTGCATTGTATTGCATTTTATCTGACATTTAGTAGCCAGTCATGTAAGATCCCTTTCCAGCATCTCACAGGCAAACAACTTTGTATCTAAAAACTTTACCCCTCACTAGTCACATCCTTTCCATACCATTCATGGGTATGTCAAAGGGCCCAGACCCCTTGGGAAGCTACCATTCTCAGGACTATCTGTTTATTCCTATTCTTCACTTGTAATGTTTTGCACAAGTATTAATTCACAATGGACCCACTCTTTTGTTCCATGGCAGCTTATTTTCCATAACAGCAAATGTTTTTGTTAGGATTTTGGAAATTCCGATGCCCCTCTGTACCCCCTAGACCACACTGATCCATATCGTTGTTCATGACTGACAAACTGGCAAGCACTTCTGAAGCATGACATCCATCTATGAGAATCATTTGGATTCTATCTCAGTTTATTGCATTTACTCAGCTGCCTATAAACTCTATTCTTTGTGTAATTTCAACTAATTTTCTCTATATACCAGTCCAGCTTACTGGGAAGTAGCTCTTCCAATCCACATAGACTTCTGTCTAAAATTTAAGTCACATTTTCTGCCTGTTACTCTTCTGGTACTAAGATAGATTTAAACAGTAGGCAACACGCTACAGACTTTTACAGATTTGATTTCTTTTAGAGCTGTTGCATGAATAACATCTGGTCCCATACATTTGTTACTATTTATTTTACCAACTCTTTCAAAACGGTTTCCACTGACACTTGAATCTGAAACAGTTACTCTGACTCATCCCCTCTACAGAAAGGTGCAGGTGTGGGATCAGGCCTTAAATATCAAGTCATTTCTTTTTATATCTCTTTGCATGTTAAAAATAAACGGTATATCAATCCTTTATCGTAGCATTTTCAAGAGTCTATATTTGAGCCTGAGCATTTTTGTCAATGTTTTTCCAGGGAGAAGGCATTCAGGAAGATAACTATGTATAGCACATCAGATTTTTTTTCTAATTGCATTCTAATTAATTTAGTTTCCTTCTCCTCACCCCCCCCCTCTTTTTTTTTTTTTCTTCCCACACCCTCCTACTCTTAGGGATCTTTGTAAGAAATTGTACCAGGCAATATGTGAGAGGCTGACTTTCTCAAGTGCCTTTCATGTGCCAGCTTGAGTACCATTAGTATGTTCAAATCTGCAGCTCAAAGGTGGCTAAAGTCCCCTCTTCATCTGTATTTTTTCCAACTAGAAATTCAAAGGCTTCCTGTGCTTTTTAACTGCTACTAACCCTTAGAGAAGCTTGAAACCCAGAGACCTCAAGCCAGCCTCACCAGCAGTAAATACTCATGAGATCCAAGGCAATGTCCTTGGAGGAGCTCAACCAAAATGAGAGAAACGCTATGTAAAGACATAAAAATTGTAAAACAAAAACAACCCCAACGTTGGAAGTAGAGAGAAAAGTGGTCAGGAGGGAGCTATTAAATGCATACTGGAGAGAGAGAAATATGTTCAGCTGCTATATGACGTCTAAGCAGATCACCCATACTCACCCGTGACCTCAGGCCAGTCTTTGGTTTACCAGCTTGATTTATCAGGACTAGTGCTGTTCTTGAATACATTTTGAAAATCTTTATTTATTTATTTATTTATTTTTAAACTGTGTAAAACAATTTAAAACAGATAAACTGGTATTTAACTGTGATCATTCCTCATAAATAAACCATCTCCAGGTTGACAAATATATCCAACAGCAGACTTTCTAAGGCTAGAAAACTTCCATATGATCTTAGTAATAGCTGTATCCCTTTCAAAACCCAGCTTTGTCAGTCTTTGCACTATTGGGCAATGCTGAGAACAGTCGTGTTTGTAATGCCTTATAGAACTCTGTTTGAGTGGTCCCATCCCAGGACACCCAGTCTATTTTAGAAGCATCTTGCTTATGGGCTTGTTTTGCTACCTAATTTTACAGCATCTGATGTTCTCCTGTCTCTTGGCTGCAAGTCCCTGTTGTTTCTCATTGCCTCCTACAATCATGAAGAGGTACCAGGTTATGGTATGATATATTATCATGATTCTGTGATTCTGTGATTCTATGGACCCGGTGCAATGAATTTCATTTAGGAGAGCTTTTAGCTGCAACCACAAAGAAAAAGATTCATTTCAGTGGCATTGCTTTGCACACTGGTGTTCCGAGTGTAACTGAAGAGAGAAAACTTCAATCCTCAGGTAGAAACAGAAAAAAATCAGATGCCACTGATCAGTTTTAAACTTCTTTTATTTCTAACACCAGTAGCGACTAGAGAAAACTCAGTTATAAAATTGAACAATTCCTACTAGCTCCAGGATGAGAAACAAGAAGCCTTCAGTTCTCCGAAGTCCTCTGTTTGACAGGAGTAGCGTTTAGATGCTGCAGGGATCTGGGAAACCTTTCAGGTATGATACTCCTGCAGACAGCTTTCACCTGAAAATTTATTCAACATGGGGAATCAGAAGTGGAAGAGTACAGCAAAATTAAAGAACAGTGAACTCATACTGAAAGAATAAGACTGGACTGAAGCTGAACACCTACTCTGGATGAGCATCATCATGCTCCAAAAGCAGTCAGACAAATTCCCACTGAGCTGGTTACTACACAGGATAATATATAGAAGATGATTTTTTGCTGTGAAGAATTTGGAAACAGAAATTTTCTGTTTGGCTTTTGTTTTGTTTGAATTTTATTTTTAATCTACCTGTGTTATTACTACTGTTTTCTTTGTCTTGTTTATGTTGGGTTCTGCAAAGTCCTTCCCAAATCTGCTCTCTGATGCATCTCTGCTGGAGGGTGAGCAAAGTTTATTGCTAGTACAATATTAGATTTTCTAATCAGAAGCTGATGTTATTACCTAATAGTTATTGCCATGCATTACTAGCCAGATGTTGCAAATAATGGGCTGATAGCGCTGCTATAAATTTAAACAGGGTGACAATTTTAGGCTTTCACAGCACAAGACCAGGATACTCATAAAGGAGCAGAAAAATAATTTGAATAGCCAAGATAATAAAAGCCTTGTAAACTCTGGAATTAATAACCAAGTGTAATACCCTTCTTCAGCCTGATAACCACATAGTCACACAGAATACATATATGATATACATTCCAGTCCAGTGCCCAGAGACTCTGACTAGGCATCCAGCTGACAAAACTGTGAGATTTTGTCAATGTCATTCCAAACCTGAGATAATAAATTTCACCTCTTCACAGAAGATATGTAATCGGGCCTAGTACTAAGATAGTCCTGAAGCTTTTGGTCAGCTACAAACATGGGCAGAATGGACTCCTATTTGCCTGCAGGTTTCCATGGAGAATAAAGTAAATGATTTCTGGGTGGCATTTAGGGTGTGTAGTGCATGTTCAGCAACTGGCAGGGGAAAATTCTCTACTCACTTGCTGTGTGAAAGCCAAAAGCTTTCTCTCTTCTGGCAAAGGAGGAAAACAGAAGCTTGTTTTGGTCAAAGACTCACTCTTCACTGTCCAAAAAAAAAATAAAAATGTTTCATTCAGCTTGAGAATGCATTTATTGGGCTTGCAATTCCAGGATGGAAACAAAAAATAAAACTATACCTAGGAGGTATGGTTCTTTGATCTTTGCTTCTATGTTGAAACTATAGAGTACCTTAATGTAATATAATGGAATAAACTTAAATAATAACCATTTAACATTTGTTGCATGCCTGTCCCTCCTTGGAGAAAGATTAGAAAGCAAGAAGGTTTCGGATAATAGAATATTTACTAAATGTGTTGAAGGTGTTTGGATAGAGTAGCAACAAGGAAAAGAGGATGTCTATTGGCATTAGAAAATAGAATAGATTACACAACAGAGCAGCATCCCTCTGGAGCAGAAAAGGTATACCAAAGGTTTCTGATGTTTCAGTTTCCAGGAAAGCCAAAAGGAGCTTTGCTGCCTGTTCATAGGTAGTAGTGCTTGATTTTAATCCCTGTTGCAACTGCGTAACAGTCTGGAACAACTTTCAGTGAATATAGGCACAGACTCCTATTCAGTTTACTGAGCTCAGTCCTAACGGTACTGAGGGAGAGGAAAATTTCAAAGTAACCCTCCGAGAAACCACCAACAATCTTTTCAAACCTTTTTGTTTGAAAATACGGCTAGTGTTATATTTACTTATTTAAATGAACTATTTATATTGTCATTAAAATATCCCTTGGAGAATGAATATAAATTTAATAGAAATATTTATTAAATTTTATAGACATATTTACTTTAGCCTTCAAGTGCTCTCAGAATCTTGACTAAAAAAGAAAATCTAATTATGATGTCAAATTTGATCTGACAATGTCTTTTTTTAAATCTAGCTGATGGAATAAATGGAAACTGAAATGTACTCTAGGAAATCTTTTCTGTCAAAAAATGTTTCTCATTATGGTTGATTGGTATACAGGTGATGACTTTTATTCATCAGTGATAATCAAAATATCACTGTTGTAGGGCCTTATGTGTGGAGATGGCATCATTTTCTGACTTCCTCATCAGAGTAGTTTTCATCCAAATATAATGGACTAGATACAAGGAAAGCATTTAAGTACCTGTTGCACTACTGGAGTAGATATGTTATTTAAATTATATATAATAATCTAAAGAAAATCTCAATGAGCTGTCACCAAATACTGGAAACATCTAGATTCACTATATACCTTTTTAAAAATGTATTTATTTCTAGAGTTGTTAATATATGAGCAGCTACATATCTCCATCTTCATAAATCCTTTACTGAACAGATCTTGAGCTCTGTGGGGGGACTTCCCATGTGACCTCTTTGTGCAGAAAACATCATCAGGCCAAAAAATGTACTGCCACCTCTTGGTAGGACATTCACTCACCTGGAATTGAAGACACCTAGGTCTCACTATTTATTCCAATAAGTAGTATTTTTTAAAAGTTAAACATAACTTCACCAAGAATGGTAGTAAGACTGTTGGAGTGACTGTTTGTCGTTGATTTTCAGGCTGATGATTACTCTGAATCGAGTAGAGAAGGGTTTTGAGCTCTCCTTTTTAGGCAAGCACAACAGAGAAAAACTGCAGGGAAACCATCACATCTATTGGCTTTTGTGGGAAAGTAAGTCTGGTAGGTGTGTTTGGAGAACATCCACTTCCTGAGACAAGAGTCACTGGGGAGTGCTCATTCTGACACCTTCATTCACCTCTGTGGCATCAGCGTTACTGATACTACAGGTATCCACTGACAGCTCCCACTACAAAAGACATCAGGAACAAGACTGCAGCATCCGTACTCACATTGAATTGTGACATACCTTTATGAGACTATGCACGAGCTAAATAGCTTCTGAGAAAGGGAACCAACCCTATGAGACAACTGGACCACTATTCACTTTCAGTTTCAGAAGGAAAAAAGGGCTACAGTTATGTGATCTACCCTTTATCAAATTATCAGTAGCAGAGCCAGCAGCATTTATTTCTCAGAGATGAAAATCTACTAAAAATTTAGAACAGCAAAAGTAAAGCAACATGATGCAAGATCATAACTGACAGTAGAAGGTCAATCTTACTTTAGCTCCTAGAAATGATGATTTTTTTCTATGATTTTCCTTCCTTTGCCTTAATAATGTTACTAGTTCTTGTAATAGATTCATTTCTATGCTGAAGTCTAAACAAAGTTTCACTTTCTGATTAAATAAGATTATCTTCACCTCCGTTCTATGTTAATTAGTTCTCCTTATTTAATATTCACATTTTGTGCTGCTCAGTGCAGATGAAAATTGTTCTCAAGTGAGCAACTTTTCCATGGTTCAGACTGTGACTGGACCTATAAGCCCACAGAAATCAAGGTAATAGTTGTTGACTTCCCTGTCTTCCCCTCTTTCTTCTTCTCCTTCCTATCATCTTGTAAGAAAATATATAGGGAGAAATCACTATAAAGACTTTCATCCATTGGGAAATGTGCAGGCATTTTTATACCTCTGCAAATTACAATTCAAGTATGAACCCCATGTGTTTATTCTGGGATAATGGTTCATTGTTCTTGTTTGGTTTATGTTGCTGTGGAGATGGTATAATGCCGGAAAGGGAAAAAAATTACATTTATTCCATAACAAAATTAGCATCTGTGCAGAAACAGTGGTATAATAACCATAGTGATATCAATCTAGTAAATGCCCTATATACTGGAACCTGTAGCTTGGTGTCTCTTGGGACAATGTTGCTTACCGACCTAGCTACCACATTAAGTGCTGTGCATTAAACTTTCCATAATATCTCCTTTGCACATGGCTTATTTTTCCCAGAAGGAGGCTGGGCTAAAATTTCCAAAAGCACTTAACTTAACAGCCTTTGTCTTATTTCCAAAAGAGAACTTTTTAGTTCTGTTAGAGTAAATATCAGTGAAAGTATTCAAGACTGTCTTTCTGTCATTTGTGAATTGTGAAAAGGTCATAGGGTACTGATCAGCTGTTGAGGCTATATGAAAGGTTACACAAAGAAAAACATTCCTAAGAAAATTCATCTTTGAAAGTGGATGTTTCCTTCTTTAGTACAAATTATTCAGTATTTTCCTTTCTCTAATTCAGTCGCAGTGCACAAATATAGTAATGCTGTTTAGGTAATGAAAACAAACAAACAAACAAAAACCTAAAGAGGTGAAATAAGTTATTTGAGATTAACAAATTACATTATTAGAAAGTACTTTCTGAAAGGAAATCAGTTAAAAATATTTCCTTTGGGAGACTCGATATATATTTTTCTCAAACACTTTAAAGAGAAATTAAATCATGACAGTATTTTGTGTTAAATGAAATAAAATAATAACAATTAGAATTAAAATTGTAAAAATGCCTAAATAAGCTAAAAAATCTAAAAAAATAGCCTAAATAAAAGTCTTGAGACTTCTTTCCTATGGAGTGGTTAAGAATGACTTTGTAATGCAGATTTTATTACTATAGGGTCTACATTTGATGAATTGATTTAATCAGAGGAAATTTGAAGTAACGCTGAAAAGTCACTCTGTCTTCACTGACAGTATTAACAATTAGTTCCCATTTTACATAGGCACATTGCAGCATGAAAATAACTGGACTGTACAGAGATTTGCAGATCAGCATGGATCAGGTTTTCATGCATGACATGAAGAAGGCTGGCTGTGTTGTCTTTAGTACCTAGATATGTTCATGTTCTATTTAAAATGTACCTTGTATACCTGTTTGTTTCCTCTTAGGTACATATGTGATCAACTATTAAGTCATGGAACATTCCAGTGGAACTTCTATGATGAATGATTTCTACACAGATCACAGATATTGAAAGAATCCATTGTGATTTTTCATCGTAATAAGTACTGGTAGAGGTTATCATTTATCTTTTGGTTTAAAACACTGACAATTTCATCTTGAAAGGGAAGAATGTCCAAGGGGCAGCTAATGATATGTGCTTTTGTTTGTTTGTTTGTTTGTTGTTTTGTTTTTGAAAACTCTCTTTGCAACACAACATTTTGTTGTGAGGGAAGTAACTTTGTTTTGATGTCCAGAATGCCTGGTAAATGACAGGCTGCCTGTTTGTAAAATCTGCTCTTACAAAAACATGCTGAGGACATGCAGTGAGATAGCTTCTCAGTTCCAGATTCTTTGCTTATCAAACAAACAGATATGCACACTTTTGCTACTTAAACAAGACACCTTCATTTCAAATGCATGTACAATTCCCAGTAAAGTCAAGGAGAGCAGAACATGTCTTAAAAGAGGATTTATCTTTTTCTTTCTTTTGGGCTTCTGATCAACCCACCTGGAGAATGAATAGCATCTTCTTCAGGAAATCTAGTATTTCAAAGTATTTCAAACAGAATAATGAAAAATGAATAAGGAGACATGACTGAAAACAGGAGATATGAGAGAAAGGGAAGAATTATAACAGGAAAGAAAAAGCTGTTACAGCTTTATGGGGGTATGGAGAATGAAGAGCGCTGCTAAAAGCCTCCCAGAGTTATGGATGTTCTGGTCATACCTTAGGGACACCAATGCTGCTGCATCCAGCCCTGCTGAGAGAACAGGAGGCATTCTTTTCCCTCTTCCTCTTACAAGACTAACTCTTTTGCCATTTCTCCTCTCCACTTGCTCTTCCAACATATTTTAATCAGTTTGAAAATATTCTGGGTGAAGCAGAAAATATATCAATTTTCTAGAAAAAAATGCAGAATAATAATAGGAAAGATCTATCCCTATTTTTCAAGGCAGGAAATCCATATCCATATCCTATCCATATTATTCTTGGTGACTGCTTGATTTGTTCTTAAAAATCTTCACAACTTCTCCAGGCAATCTAGTCAAGAATTTCACTAACATTAATTTGCTTAACATCTAATATGCATTTTCCTGCAATTTTATATCTATTGCTTCATATGCTATAGGCCATGGATGTTAAAAATAGATTATTTTTAACCTATACAGTATCCTTTTAGGTTGATGGAGATTTATCCATGCCGTCTTTCTGTTCATTTTAAGCTGAGCAACTCTGATTTTCTCAGAGAACAGACATCCCTTGAACTTTCTCCACATATTTCTTGACACAATGTCCCTAAAACTGTATTCCAGGTGAATTTTTAACAGTGCTGTGTGGAAAAATTATTTCATGTGATCTCATCTGGTTGCAGTATAGGTCATATTAAATTTTCTTTGGTTTTGTAACAGCTTGACATTGTTGATTTATGATCAGCTTGTCTCAGCTTTCAGACCTTTTAAAAGATGCTCTAATATTAGCAGCCTAAACACTTCAAAAGAGACTAGGCCATTAGAATTATTATGACATAATGCAGGGAGCTTTTGAAATAAATATATGCTTATGTCTCTTTCAGTGTTAGATTCCTTAAAATTTACCCTTTTGAGTACCTACTATCAGAGGTAAGAAAGTCTTTTATTTTGGAAATGTCTGCTGAAATTATCTAAAGTAATTAACATTCTCAGAAGCTGAGGACTTCTAAGGGAACACACACATGCACACACACACACACAAAACTGGCAATAAAATTGTGAGATTTGATAACACTAGGTTTCAGGAGATCAACAAGAAAAGATTGCTAAAATCACCTCAGAGTAGTCTTACACAACACCAAATTAGTGAAAACTGATCCTGATTTTATCTTGAGATTTTGAATCAAGTTTTCAATTCCTGTGTTTTTTGTCTGTGACCTTGGGTGAGTGGTTGACTTTCTACAACTGCTTCCCTTAGACTGATCTCAGAGAGTTCATAGCTAAATAGTGTCCTCCTGCAAATTTACAGTGTCCTGTGCCATCTAACCCAATCTTATACTGAAACACTAAAAAATGAAGGGATGTACCTGGATATTGAAAAGTGATCATAACCTCTGTTCACTAGCAAATGAATAATGACAATTAGGCAGGGGACTGAGAAGGAAAAAAATTGTGTAGTGGTGAGCATAATACTGATGTGAGTACATTGGGGAAGACAGTAATAGGAAGAATTGCCAAAGGAGAACAGTGGAGAAAAATACATCTCCTTCGTTACTGATCAGAGAAAAAAAAGGGAGAAAAAAGGAAAGGAAAGGAAAGGAAAGGAAAGGAAAGGAAAGGAAAGGAAAGGAAAGGAAAGGAAAGGAAAGGAAAAGAAAAGAAAAGAAAAGAAAAGAAAAGAAAAGAAAACAAAAGAAAAGAAAAGAAAAGAAAAAGAAAACTTGCCTTACAAGTTACAATCACAATAGACTGTTTTGTCTATGTGTGTGGAGATGAAACAATTGCTCTTTTCTTTGCAGTTTCTGTCCAGCAGCTACAAAGCTGAAATGCTGAGCAATTGTGAAATGTATGTACCTTTCTTGGGGGTACAATTGGCCTTTTTGTTGTTGAAGCAGTTTTCTGTTGATCACAGGAATACGGACAGATATATTAGATATATATATAGATATATATATATATAGACAGATATATATCTATTTCTGTTTTTCAATAGAATGAAACATGAAAGAATTAATTTGGAAAAATATGAACAGAAATATAAAGAGAGCAGGAAATCACTAGGCAAAGGCTAGGTGTACTGGAAAATAAAGCTATAACCTAGAAGGTGAATGAATATCAAATGTTTTGGAGCTAATGACAAACATAATTCTTGCTTTTGAGCAAGAGTCTACTCTCGTTTGACTCTACTTTTGAGGCTTGAAGAAACCAGCATTTGAATTTGAAATGAGATGCTCACAGCATCTGGGGAGTGAGGAGGGTGGAAACTTGGATCAAAATATGTTTATCATTTTCCATAATAAGTTTAAATACTGTAAATACTTTAAAAAATATGTCATATGGGAAAATGAAATGTATAGATTAGTGTATTTTGATTTTCAGATTCAGGACAGTGTTAACTCTCTGCCTTGTGATCCTCTGTACTTTCTATTGCTTGGGTCTCTGAAGTAGATTTTATTCATTAATGCTTCCACAACTTAATTTATACTTACCGATTTGCTGCAGATTGACCTTTTAAGACAACAGAGTATAAATAATGGGTTCAGTGAATTCCTGGAGCACCTTCAAAAAGGTTTGGAAAAATAGCCCTACTGATTCATACTTTTATAAACGTTGGATTTGCATAGTATTAGGGGTGATGTTAATGTCCAGTAAGTGACGAGCACTTAGATATTTAAGAATGAAACACCTGAAACGTTTTTTTCTGTGCACCAATATCACATGCTTAGTGACAGTAACCATTTGCAGAAAGAGGCGAGTACCTCTGAAATTCTTAGAAAGACACATTAAATAAAAAAAGAACTCCCTGACATTAGGAGCCTGCAGAGCTATATATAGCAGCAAAAAAAAAAACAAACCAAAAAAAAGGCCTATAATTCTACTCAATGTCATGGTTCATTTCTAACGTTGTACTTTCCTAGATGCTTTGAATGAGAATGATGCTTCTAATAGTGATCTAAAATGATGGTAAATGTCCATTTAAATCATAATTTAAGGATTTAGTACCTGGGCTTGGGAAAGTAAATCTTTCTCTGTGTGAGAAAGGCCAAGTTGTGAAGGCATCTGGATCAAGCCCAAAACACTTCCAAAGGAAAAAAAAAAATCATAGACTGGTAAAAAGCTCTTTAAATGGTCTATATAATAACACATATTCATATAATGAGGAAGGAGAATGAAATGTTATTTCACCAAAAAATTAATAGATTTATTAGTAGAATGAAGCAGATTTGAGAGTTTTGAGACTTGTTGAAGGAACCCTGAGACTCCCTGGATGGATTTGGAAGGGTCTCATCTGAACAAGTGTGTATAAGATGTGTATCAGTACAACTCACTGTTCTTGCCATGGCCCCACTGCCCTGTGCTGTGCTCTGGTGAGGTATCACAATTATGGATGGGACAGGAGACATTCAAGAAATATCATTTTGGTATGAGAAGGTCTATGGGAAGGACTGCATTTTTAGTATTCCTGAGAAGAATTCTTGGCAGAAATAATCTTCAGCTATGGCTTGCATTTGACTTCCCTTACCAGTCAAATGCTCTCTAACTTTTCATAATGGTAGATGCTATGGGAGGACATCAAAAGTTAGTCAACATATGTGCTGTCTTTGGAGATATATATACAAAACAGTGTACTGCTGATCTTTATATCACTGATCACAGTGATATCATAGAAATCACAGAGCCACAAAAATCCACTGTGTTGAAAGATGTGTATTTTAAAAGCAGGGTCAATGCAGCCCTGCCTATACTCAGGCAACCCTATACTAAAGCAACCCTGTATTCAAGCAGCCCAAGTGGCTGGAAAAACACTGTACACTGCCTTGTGCAGAAGATTGCTTTTGCCTGGGTCAAAATTGGCAGAAAGCTGAGACTGGAAAGAATTGTTTTACTTGGAGAACAATCCAGCAAAGGCCATTTATTTGAAATGAAAGGGAAAACATAGCCAAGGGAGGGGATAAGTAGTGAGGAAGTCATGTGGAAAGTAGAGTATGCAACTGAACGGTTTGCACTCAGAAAGGCAGGTGCTGTGGAAATGGAAAAAAAAAAGTAAGGAGAGTTCATGGAAGCAGCGTTTCCTTTTCTTTTTTTCCTTCCTTTCCCTTTTTTTCTTCTAGCATTTTCGCCCTTTTCATCCATTCGACCCATTTTCCCTTCCCCCGCCCCCCCCCCCCCCATAAGACCATTTTTAGGGATAAAAAAATGAGCCAAGTCCTGAGAAAACATCAGTGAGAGAGAAAAGTTATGAAGGAAAAAGGTATGATGGAAGTCATGACAGGTCAGCGGAACAGAACAGAAGAAATAGCTGAGTGGCATGAAACTCATGAAAGAAAAGAAGGTTCAAGTTTATAAAATTATGCTGGAAAATGAGTGAGATAAAAAGAGATATAGAAGTGAAAATGTATGATGGATGGAGCTCATATCAATAAGGCACAGGACATATGACAAGTGGGCACACAAAGCATGCCGTACTTCCTCTCTTGTCTTTCTCCTGGAAGACTAGCTACACTGCTCAGAATATTAGTGTGTAATATTAAGAATATTAAGAAATTAAGAATAGCAGGATGGAATAATTGAGAGTAACACTAAATTATGTATCTGGACTCAGAATATTGTCTGTTTCTTTCACGTTAATAATAGACTTGTGTAAGAATTACACGATAGACAGAATGAGTAAAATTATCAGGATATGACATGAAATAATCATGTTATAATTTTATTTGCATATTTTTTCTGCAAATAACCCAAAAGTCTGAGTAGAGCTAAGCAGCAATGATTTTTTTTTCTCCTGTGAGAATGTGGAGCAAAAATAATCCACCCCTGAACAGGGAGAAAAATCAGAATCTTTAAAATATCAATCAATAAATAAATCAACAGAAAATGAAACCAAACTCCAAATGCTGGAAACAGCTTAATGGTTTGGTGAAGTTAATACATAATATTTTGACTCATATTTTCTAACCCAGTTTTAATTAAATTTCAGAACAAAAAGATATTGATAATGATAAAAAACCCTTTGTGCTTTGTAAACACTGAGAGTACTCAGTTGGGCAATTCCAGAACTGACTGAACCATTCAAACTGATCAATTAGCTCCACCTGTTGAACAAGTTTGACTGATTCACAGCCTCCAATTGATGTTTCTTTGGCTGTCCTTTTTCTAGCCATGTAATTCTTTATATTTAACTGCCCTCATCTCCAAAGAGGAGAGCAGGCTGACACCTCCCTTTCCGCTTTGCTTTCAGTCCTTAAGAAAATGTCTTAGATTATTTATTTATTTATTTATTTATTTATTTATTTTTATTCAAGGGAAAATCCCTCTGAAGAGTTTCAGTGAGTCTGGCATTTCTGTTGCACCTGGGGCTGGGAAGCCTCTGCCCTGCTGCTGTGGCAGATCTGATCAGCTCTGCCATTCTCTGTCCTACCCACTCTAGATATCTGTGATATATTTACATAAATCTGGGCTCTGTTGTTTGTCATGCTTCTCAGATATCTGACCCCTTTTCTTCAGCTCTCATTAACACTGGGAAAAGCCCTGGGGTGGGACACAGTTATATTAGTGAAAAAATAATATTGGCAATTTCTTGGTATAATTCATTCTGGTCAAAGACAGTTTACAAGAGAAAAGTTATTCCCATTTAAATAGTTTCTGTGCTTTAGACACTTGGGGATGCACTACGGCAACAAACCTTTCTAGAGGAAGGCCTCCTCCTGTATTTGTTGAATATCTAGCACTGTGGAGTCTCTGTCTTTACCTTGGTGTTTAGGTTTCTAAATTTCTTCTTTAATACAGTTAATATTAAGAGAGAGAGTAAGAAACAGGTGAAATAGCACACAGCAATTTGCTGAATTAGATTTCTAAATTCCTTTTATGTTACCTGTACTAACATCCACCATATTTACTAGTAACCTTTTCCTCTGAGCTCTGCAATCATTAGTCTGTCTAGCTCGTATTTATAATGGTGGGACAGATTCTTTGGTGCACCAACTGCATTATAACTTTCAGAGCCACTTCTAACCGAGAGCTAAATGTGAGCAGTAAAAGCTGACCAAGCACATTAAAGGTTTCTATAATTACTATAATTATGGAGAAGCTTTAGAACAAAGCATCATTCCCCACCCCACTCCCAACCGCCTTTTACCTTTGAAAATTCATTGTCAAGGAAAATGAAAAGGAAATGTTCAATAGTGGGGTTGCTCTCTTCAGACTTTGATGCTTTTGATTAGAAATTAAAGTCATAGTGATTACAAAGGGGATACAGTACCTAATTATAACATTGCTTCTTGTGGTAGTATATAATAATAACGTACCTCGTTTATATCACTTCTTTTGTAGTATAGGAATGCAGGTGCTGGGGAAATACTGCCTCATTATAACGTGCTGGGGAAACACAGCCTAGTTATAACTCTTTAAAAGTTACTACTGGCATAAAGCTAGAGCTGATAAAACTGAAATCCTCTCATAACACTGAAATAAAAGCTTTGTGAAGACATGGGATAGAGGAATGACCCTTTAAGAACCTTTTATAACCACAGTGTTTTGAGGCTTTGAAGGTCACAAAGAAAGATGTCTGTTGAAGCAAAACATAGGGAGGTCCTGCTCTGCAGGCATGTAGCTCTTGGGACAACATCCCCTTCCTGTTCAACCTCAAAGGGCCAACCTCACTGGGATGCGAGAGGCCATAGATTGAGTCTGGTATATGGAACATAAGTCCATTTTTCACCTTCTGATATTAAATATCAAGCCACATAGGCTGCTGGAGGACTGCAGGCTTGTCAACATGCCTTTGGACTACCCAGAATTATGGAGAGGAAACTACATCTGCAACAGTGCGGGACAGGAGCCTGCATAATTTTAAAGACCTGTCTCTGGGGTACAGTGCTGTAGGTTGAGCCTCCCTAGCGTAACAAGATCTAAGCTCTGTTGGCTGTGCTTCCAGGAACACATCTCTTTATGCAGTTTCTTTTCATAGGCTGGAAAACAATCCAGCACACAGCCTGAGGCATGCAACATCCATCTATTCTGCTAACACAGCAAGAAGCTTGGGTGAGAATGTCAAAATTTCAGCATTTCAGTGGTCAAAAACATTAAAAAGAACCTCCAAGGATTTACAAATGCCTAAGGGAATGGAGCGTCCACTATCTAGTGAAACCAATGAGAATTTGTTGCTTAAATTTGGTCTTCATCTTGACAAGAAATCTGTAAATTCCATCTCTATGTTTAGACAACCAAGCCACATTGAAAATTCATTCCTAGTGCATCAGTACTACACATTGTGGATGAATTAAACATAGTTAAATTATGTAGGAATAGCCAAATTTCTTCTCAGAGTGGTCAGTATCAATCTAAGTTTCAGAGTTGTTTTCAATTTACAAGGGCAGGAGAGAAAGCAGAATTCCATCAATATTAGATCATACATGAATAAAGCAAATCAGATATGAGGAGAAGAAATCTAATGAGCAAGAGATATCATGAAATATATTATCAAAATTCATCCACAATGATATAGACAGGAGGCTTCTAACAAATGTTCAGAAATATGGGAACCAACATTATTGCTGTTTAGGATATCATCATGCAAATGAACAGCCTGCTGGAAGAACTGGGATTTTTCTTGCTCCTAATAGCTCGTGAGTTCTCATGTTTTCCAAAGGTTTTGCTTAGCAATTAGATTTTAAACAGAGAGACTAAAGATGAAGGAGGGATGCCACTGGTATCACTGTCAGAAATAGTGTCAAAAAAAAACCACAACCCAAACACTCAAAATGGAGGCATTTTAAATCTGCAGACCCACAAAAATAGTAGCTCTGCTTTTGTGTGTAGTCTTTGCATGTGTCTCTGTTCCTCTCTTCTGAGAAGTGATCTGTTGTTAAGCCGATTAACCTGCCTCTTCAAGCCAGGCAGAGAAATCCCAGTCATTTCACTGTCTTAGAAATCTCGTTTAGCCATAAAGGAATGTAGCAGACGAGATGGTTGCAAGTGGAATGTAATCAAGTGACACAACAAATGATGCAGTGCATGTCTGTGACCACAAGGCCTTATTTTAAAAATGATTAGCCATTCTGTTCTCTTTTATTTGTTTCTTACATTGCACCTGTCAACTTTGCATCAGAGCCCTAGTGATTTCCATGACAGATAATCTGTGCAACACCAAAAGACTTGCTTTTTATGCTGCAGCTAATGTATTCTTGCACGTTTTATTCTGTCTCCAGGGGAGTATATTTGTCAGCTTTATCCTGCAATCATTCAGTAGGTAATTATTACCCTAGAACAATGAACAACTCATCCAGCAACACTGGGAAGTTTGCTGATGGTAACAGAGTTTTGTTAGTCTTTATTGTGTTTACCTGAAGGTGCCTACTGAGCCTCACTGCTGTAATACTTTCTTGATGCCTTATGATTATAATGGCATGTAAGGGAACAGAAATATTCCTCCTCTGGATTTTTTTTTTAAAAAGTCTTTAATAGAATGGGTATTGATTACAGCTTTTTCCAGCTTTCAGAAGGAACTATTTATTGCTCCATGAGTTGAGTGATCTCAGCTGACCTACCAAGTCAAAAGCTTTCATGTAGTCGATAAAGTATATCTAATGTCTTTGGCTTGGGTCCTCTGTCAATTCTATAATTGTCTTTCAGCTGGAAGATTCAGTCCTGTATTGCTTAACCCAGTGTTTTCTGTTACCATATCACTAAGGTTCTTCTTTTTTCCTCACCTATAGCAGTACTTTACTTGCAGGACGAATGAATGGGACTTTTAGGGTCAATGATAAAGAAGCAACTTCTGCTAGCTTTTTCTTACATTTTGTGCTTTTGTGAACAGAACATAAAACATTATTAAAAAATATTACGATATTCAGTTATTATTTTGTTCAGTAATTTTTTCTCATTGGCCTACCTACAGGACATCTCATCCTAGTGATAATATTCCTTCTTCTAAATATCTTTCATTGGAATTCAGTTTGGGTACTGTAATAGCTGCCAAGCTGTATCTCAGAATTCCTTCCGCATTTTGAAGGCAGATACACCAGTTTCATTCTTACAAAGTTCTTCAGCTCTGTACACTCCTGGTATGTTCAGCCAGAACCTGCACAAATGAGACTGGCATTCTCCTGAACTATTGCTGTCATTAAATGTTAAGTGTCTCAGACTTCACTCTCCCCTGGCAAGTTAAAAAAATTCATTCAATTTACATTTATCAAAGGAAAGATTCAGAGGTAACCTAATTGCAGACTGTAAGTACTTTGACAGAAAGGAAGCTGAAGAAAGTATGGGAATCTTGAATTTATCAGGAAAGAGCATCCAGTGGCTTAGAGATCAAAATATTCAGGCTGAAAAATGAAGCGCACATTTTCCATGGTAAAAGATGAGCATCTGTTGGAGTACATTACTGGTGGAATCCGTGTACTCTCCATACATGACACCATAAAATCAAGATTTTTTTTTTTTTTTACTGAACATACTATATGTCAGACATATGAATAAAAGCAAAGATTACTGCAAAATCCATGACTTGCATTGCTCAGGAGACTATATTGTGTTCATTAATGTCTTTAAAGGCTGACAAGCCTTCCATCAATTTTCATCATTATAAGCTTCTAGGGAGTTTCATACAAAACATTTGAAAAAAGAAGCAAGTCAAACAAAACAAAGCACAGACAGAATTATGATAAAGATTGAATTGCCTCCTTTGAATGGATTTTTCCCTTCCAGAAATCAGTGTTGGCCGTGTTCATTCCTGCATCAGTGACAGATTTAGTTCTGCTTTTTTGTGACTTTTGTTGAGGAAGAAAATTACACTTAATGCATCTATTCACTTAAATATTGCTTAATATTAAGTATTTATTTTGTTTAATATCATAACATTTATTATTTAACACTTTTTATTTTGTATTTTTGTTTAAATATCCTGACTGCTGGCAACCACATTTGAAAGTTACACAGGGCATATAAACAACAAAATACTATATTTACTATTACTATACCTAACCAATCTAAAGGTACTTTAGCTTTTCATTAATGGCTTGTAGTGGGGATTGACGCTACTTTCATTCAGTACTTCAAATAGTCTGTACTGCAGACTTGCTCCTGATGCCAGTGCTGTCAGTGAGAGCACTGGCCTCAGAGTTCAAAAGCAGCTTATGGTATTATATACCCTCTTGCGGAAAGAACAAATTGGTTAATTCTAAACAAGGAAGAACACTTCTATTAGAAGACGTCTTGGTTTGGGCAACCCAAAATTTTCAGAATTTTTTCTTCAAATTCAGCTTGGAGCTGAGCTGAGCTGAAGAAAGAATAAGAGATATGGGGCAAATTATACAGCTTCAAGGAAACTTTGTTAAACTAATTTTAATTTTAAATCAGTTAAGTTTCACAAAAAGAAAACTGCATTTGCAATAATTTGAAAGTCTCTTTTTTTTTCAGCATTTAAATTATGAGCTGCATTTTCATTGTCCTAATATACATCATCTGTCAAGATAGCAGCTTTCAATTCAATTGTTAATTATTATTCTTTATACATAAGACAGTTAAGCCATTTTAGAGCTTTATTCCTCTTTGCAATTAGATGTGGTGATTAGAATGTCTTTTATATGCTGTTAAAATATTCTTTTAACAGCACTTGACTTTATATATCAATTCTCAGCTCCAAGTATTTGGTGAGTTCTCACTCTGCATTGAATATCTCTAGGTGTGTCCCTGTAGTTTTTCTGTTCAAGTGTCTCAAACTGTTCAGTGATATAGTTGATGCCTCCCTATCACATCTCAGCAGACTGTACGTGTTGATTTTCTGATAAATATTCCTTCCTAGGTTTCTCATTTGGGGTTCTTTTGCTTCCATTTCTGAGCTTTCCTGCATGCTCTATTGATTCATCTTAAATTCAGGGTTTCATCTAGGCAACTCTATTTTAAATTTTAAATGTAATTTTCTTCAAATTTATTTACTTATTTATTTATTTTACTTCCCTTCCCCTCCCCCCCCCCCCCCCCGATAATCTATTATTATAAAATGTCCTCTTCTACTTATGAAAGACTCTTATGTCTTCTTATGGTAACCAGAAAAATTATGTGTTATGCTTGAGCTTGTGACAACGGACTTATATTTAGGGTGAAGTATGTTGGTTTTCTACCTCCTTAGTAATATGTGCAATTCATCTGATACCTAAAGTGAGATCAATCTTCTGCAATTCTAAGCAAACTATTTGTGCTGCTACTGACATGACCTCCATCAGTTTAACATCTAATTATACCATTTTTGATTTATCTGTCTTAAGATAACACATGGATCTTGTTACAAACAGACACTATTCTTTCTTAAGACTAGCTGTGATCTCAAACCCGAAAGCCTGGGTGCAAGCACCTGTGAATGTAGGTGCCAATAGCTCAACAGCCAAACCCAACTAACACTTTTCCATTTTGCCTTCTTTTCCCTATGTTCCTTTGATCAGAATTAGAGTTACTTCAAAAGGCTTGAAAATCAAACAGGATTTAGATCTCAAACCTCTCCTCCTTTTAAGCCAAAACCTCACTGCACCATGTCTTCAAGCTCATTATCATTGGGTTTAATTATTATTATTATCATTGATTTATAAACAAGAGATATGTCTTAGACAAAATATTTGTTTTATAAATAGAAAATCTGAAAAACTTTGAGAGATATCTAACAGGATCTGAGCAGAAAATTAAATTCTTTTCCAATCTTGATGGACCAAAACAAACTTTGGTTTCAGGATTCTGCAGCATACATCTGTAAAAATTTGAACACATGCAAAATATTACCCTCGAGTGAATTATAACTAAAGGGAAATATTAATTTCCTATTGCTCCAATTCTTTGATCAATTTGTTGGTTTCAAAGCATACATTTTATTAATGTGGTCTTTGCCACAAATATTTATTGGTTTTATTGGTTTTGCTCCCTATGCCTTTCATATAAAACAGAACAAAACATAGAAGTGTTTTTAAAACCACTTACTGTGTAGGCCATATTTTTCCATTTCTTCTACTTTATCACAAGCATTCAAATAGTTACTATACAACAGCCACAAGCTGTTTTTTTTTTTTTTTTTTTCCTAGTAATGAATTGTTTTACTCTGAATCCTTTAAACTGAGGCTAATGTGAAAGATCATGTGTCACCATGGTCTTTGACCCTGGGGTCTGGTGCAAATGCTACTTGTCTGTTGGTCTTGGGGTGGTGTTTAACATGTTTGCTGTAATTTAAATAATCATAAATGGTCAGAGCAGAGCTAACATGGAAATATATGTTTCACTGCAGAGGTGAGATGGACTCCACTTGTTATGAAAGATAGGAATGGGGAATGCAATATTCCACATCTGTTAAATTTCCTGTCTCAAATTTCCAAGTCAAAATAGTCCAAATCTTGTCCCTCATGAACATTTTACAGATTACACTTAAACTACAGAGGATGTAGTTTTTCTTTGCAACTCATTCTCATTGTTGTCCTGTTTCTAAGATTCAGTTGAAAAACCTAGGATTCCATTGAATTACTAAAGTTGTTAAGGTGTTTTGGCTGGCAACATAGAATCATAGAATATCCTGAGTTGGAAGGGATCCACAAGGATCATTGAGTCCAACTCCTGGGTCCTCAAAGAACCACCCAAAAACCAGACTGTGTCTGAGAGTGTTGTCCAACTGCATATTGAACTCCAGCTGGCTTGGTGCCATGACCACTGCCCTGGGAAGCCTGTTCCAGCACCCGACCACCCTCGTGGTGAAGAACATTTTCCTGATATCCATCCTAAGCCACCTCTGTCACAGCTTCAAGCCATTTGTTTGGGTCCTATCTCTGGTCAACAGAGAGAAGAGATCAGCACTTGCCCCTCTGCTCTGCTTCAAGAGGAAGCTGTAGACTACAATGAAACTCCTCAGTCTTCTCTTCTCCAGACTGAACAAACTAAGTGACTTCAGCTGCTCTTCATACGTCTTCTCCTCCAGACCCTTCACCATCTTTTAGATGGTTTTGTGGTACAAAATGTTTTCAGGAAAGGGAAAATAGCTAAGATTTTCAAGGAGTGCATAATGATTTGTGGTACTTCTTTGTTTTGGAGTCTATCATGAGGGATTTTAAAAGTCCCATTTTTTTTCTGAAATTTTGATGAGATATCATCCAAAAAACATTATCCCTGAAAATGTTTGAGAAATTGGCATTCAAAACTTCATAGCCCTTTAAGGTCAGCTTTGAAATTTATTATGACATTTTCTCAAATTAGTACTTGCTTGGCTATCCTCTGGAAAAGACAGATTTCTCAGGTATTGTTTTTTGCCTTCAGCCCTTTGCTAGCTTGCAGGAGTGCAAACAGGGATTCACTAAAATGTTTCTGTCACTTTCTGATCAAACGTAAAGAAATGATCAGTGCTCAAAGGGAGATATCCATGGTATTAATGTTTCTTTCTCTTTCAGTCAGGTAAGTAGTGAAATACGCTTTTCCACAGAAGGCAGTTTAGCAAATGGCAAACATCATTGCATCATACAAAAAATCAAAAAGGATTAGAGAAAAACACCACTAACTGGATCAATATTATCTGATATCCTTAATTAGAAACTGAACTACATGAAAACTCTTTACATCTTATTTCATGTTATCCTATCATTTATATTCAGTCTTATACATTTCCAACCAACAATACTAGTTATTTCTATGGAGTTTTTCCATAGCAGTCTTAGTGGTTGCTAAACCCTGAATTAATTCTTTCATGCAAAATGGAAAAAATAGGTATTATCAAAAATGCTTTCTTTTCTCACAAAAAAATAGTCATTTTTATATTTTATATTTGACATGTGTCTAAAATATGTGATGAAAATATACATTGTATGTGGAAAATCATTTCTGCTGAAAAATCTATCCAGCAATTATATATATTTTTTGTTAATATGTACTAGTGATCATGCAATTGTGATCATACAATTCTACTGTAAATATTTACTAACTGCAAAATATTAAAATGTGAATGTCACTGAGGCTATGGTGAGAAAATAAAGATCTATTCAGAGTTATGATAGTTAAAGTTAATGATGAAAGTAATGGAAGAATTTAAAGAGATCTTACAGTTTGTTCTTAGGACATAAACCAATCTATGTGGACAAAAGATTTCATAACTTTCTAATATTGATTTAAAAAAATGTCCTTAAATTGCCTGTGTAACCCATTGTAGTACTTGCTTTCTTCTCATGTGTAATTTTTTTTGGTGGATCATGTTTGTTTAAACTTCAAACTTGTTGAATAAGAAATTTACAACTTGGAGCTGCAAGTCTAGTAACTGACAGTACTTCTCTGGCTTCTTCCATTGTGCAAACATACCCATTTTCAGAGGAACATAAAACAGCAAATTATAAGTACAGTGATCTATCTTACATCATTCTTTCTATGTATTTATTATTTCAGTCAGGCTATTTCACATTTTATTCTGAAGATGGGCAGATATGCCTAGTCCACCATGATGCATTAGGACTTAGTGCCAGCTGAGTTGATAAGAAAACTTTCTTTATATTTGGAATAAACAAAACAAAACCACACAAAACAAGCAAACAAATAGCAACATACAACAAACAGACAAACAAGCAAAAACACCCTCTTGCTCTTTTCAAGAAAGGAATTGCTGCCTTTTCTCCATCTTCTCTGTCTTTCCTCTCATTCCTTCTCTTCCCTGCCTTAAACTTCAATGCTCCACTGCTTCAGGAGAACACAGCTGTTGCTATTACCTTTTTCTGCTTCCTGCACTTTCCTTTTGAACCACTGGTCTGTTGGAAAGTTTTCTGGAGACTAAAGGTTGTCCTGACACTTCTGCCTGAAGGTAAGCCAGGCCCCTCTTTTTCCAACCATCCTCTAAGTTAGTGCTGATTCCTCAGTGCACTCCTGACAATTCTGAATCACTTGTTACGTGCTGCAAAAAATAATGTATTTGTATTAACAGTAGCTTCAGCAGGCATCATTCTTTCTCCACTTCTTTCCCCACATGGCTCTACTCTACTGTATTTTCATAACTGTCCCTCTTGGAATCTATCTTCATGTAACTGTCTTCCTTCCACCTTTTTTTTTTTTTTTTTAAATGTTCCCTAATTGTGGAGAAAAATGCTTAATTTCTAGTTATTTGAATTTTTATTTTGTGCTTTAAAGAATATCTGGGTATTTTGTTAATGAGAGGACATTTCTATAAGGCATGCCAACATAACATGTTCAAGTTTGGTTTGTTATTGTATCTGTGAGTTTCTGAAATCTTTTGAAACCCAGCAGACCTGCATTAACTTCACTTTTACATTGAAAGTTTTATATTCATAGAATAAATGCTCCAACCAATACCATTTATCATTTCTTTTTCTTAAGAAAAAGAAAATGATAAATAGCAATAGTAATATATATATTTTTTATATGAACAACCATAGGGCTACCATTGTCTTTAAATCAACAGGGATTACATTTACAGGCTTATATACTGAAAGAAGGAAAAAATAAAAACACTGTTGGGATGAAACCAGAAAGAAAGGCATCCAACCGTAATGAATTGTTACAATAAATCTTACAATTGAAACAAATAAATCAAGAATTCTAGAATATGTGATTTTTAGGTAGATCTTAATTAATGAACTACATTAAACAACAATTTTCAAGAATAATTCCTTGGCAAGGGGGTACTTTAATAAATAAAAGCAACCTCCATTCTCTTAATATTGCATATCAAGACTTATTACAGATGTTTCAAATGCTAGACTTGTAATGGTTGGCTATTCTTTATAGCCAATTTTCTTCTGTATAAATAACCTGCTGCCAAGAAGCTAGTATTTCTCGGTGCCAAGTGATTTGATTTAATGGGCAAATAATCATCTGTTGATTCTTCTTAATCTAAACAGGGTGTTTTGAATAAAAGATACGGGAGGTAGGTGGTAAACCACATGAAGTTTTTTTTTTTGTTTGTTTTTTACAAACGAGTAGCTGGCAAAAATTAGAAATCACATCATTGACTGAAGGATAGGTTTTCAAAGGGGCATTTAAAACTAGAGTTTTGAAAGATTAACCCTCCCTTTGGTGCTGGACATCCTCTGAAAACAAATTAGTTTAGTTTCAGTTTATATCTACAATGAATTTTTAAAATGATTTTGACAGCTTGTTGCTCTTTTAAACAATTGTGTGGCTAAGAATAAACAAATATGTATTTCTTGTCATTTTGGTGGCTGGCCAATAAAACAGTTCTTCTGGTGTTACTCTTTCCAGTTAGTCGCATATATTATAAAGAAGCATTTATCACAAATTGTTTATATTATCAAAAGTATGTCAACTTTCAGCTTTTCCAGAAATGGGAACTTTGAAAATTTTGGCCCTTTTTCCAAAACTTCTATTTAACAGTGAAATATTAATTTTATCCCAATTAGCAAAGGATTCAGGAGAAAATACCCTGAAACTTTTAGATGAGGGACCTTTTTTCAAAGTAAGCATGTCAGACTGAAGTCATAAGATATAGATGAAAATCTTGTTCACATATATTTATTCAAATATAGGAACTATATAAGGCGTGGTGAAAAACATCCATGAATAAGGTGGTATTTCTTCCAGCAGTATTCAATTTATTTAATTTATTATTTAACTTCAGACTGCAGTATTGAAGCGGGTGGGTGAGTGTTGGGAAGCATTCAGGATCCAGATGGATGTTTAGTGGAACCACTCTAGTCAATAATTAACTCAGTTAAAAAGATTTTCTATCAATTTGCAGACCCTTCTGTTTCCAGTCAAGCAAAAAGAGGGGACAAGCAGACTGGTGGCACATATTCTGATTCAAGCTGCCAACTGAAGATACAGAACTATATCTTATCCCCCTGGATCCTAAATAAGATTTATATTTAACATGTCTAGAGAGTTTATTTCTGGAAATGATGTAAGTCAGTGTAAACTGGAAAAGTTTGACTTGAAAATGGGTAATTTGGGGTAAATTTGTACCAGTGGAGGAAGTTAATGCCCATGTTTTAAGGACTTCATTTCATGCAAGAAGCCAGCTGGAATATAAATCCTCCTGTAACATGGGTGATATGTTTTTTTGCTTCACATATTCAGTGTTGGTTTATACAAGTGTAAACTAATAATACGATTGTACAAAAAAGCTTGGTGGAGGCATAATTTCTATATAAGCACTAATTCTAAATGCTGCATGGAGATTACATAGTGCAGGTGACAAGTTTGTTCATTCAGGGGAGCTAAAGGAAACTTATCAGTGAGCACTATGCATCAGTGACACAAGCTCCATTTGGGACACTAATGATTATGGTCCTCAGCCAAATGCCTTCTTATTTGTTTTTGCTCCTTGCTTTTTGCATGGTATTGATATCACCAAAATTTTACATCAACTGTAGTTTCAAAGGCATTTATGACAAATGGGTGTCAAACACTAGGCATCTTTCTTTATGTAAATAAATAAGCAGAGATTTTGACTCCTAGATGTGCTATAATTTGATCATTTCCCCAGGGGTTTCCTCCCTCCCTCCTCCCTTCCTCTCTTTCTCACTTCCTTCCTTTCTCCCTTTCTCTTTTTCTCTCTTTCTCTTTCTCTCTTTCTCTTTTTTTTTTTCCTAGTTCTTTTTCATAATGAAATGTGATCCTGCGAAATAAACTCGGCTTAATATTGAAACAGTCCAACAGATATAGGTCATCCTTCTTCTGCAGCAGGTGGTCAATATTTTATTAAAGATGCAATATTCTGCATAAATTTAATGTATAATATTTTGACCAACAATCTAGTGTTTTATTCATTATTTCCATGAGCACATTGCTTTTGGATGTGTGGTTTGAAGCTTTGCGTAGTATAATAATCAGCATTGTGGTAGTGCACAGTCTTGGCTCTTGTGTTTGAAAATGTCTTCACCTTCCTTTAATTCCACAGAATACCCTGGGCCATTGCTATAATGTGCCTGCAGATTTGCTGTCATGCCTAGGAGATACATAGACAGAAAAATAAATACTTTAGTTTCTCCATTTAGGATTCATCAGGCCTCTATTGATCTTTGTTATTTCCCTCAAAGGATTTCCTGAAGAGGCATATTAACTGTATAATAAATATTAAAGGCACTTTAACTTCTGGCAATGAAAGCTTTCCTATTTTAAGGTCTCTTTGGTATGCAGAAAGTGTACCAAACCACTGAAGTAATTACGCTTATGCACCCGGGCCCCCTCATCAAATGGATCCTGCCCTAGTGGATCCCAACCTCCCAAATAAAAATGGGAATCAATGGAATTGCAAAGAGGTCAGGAATCAGGACCTTTGATTGAATGAACTTGGACTTTCTTTTTTTTTTTTCCCTGCAATTTAATATAAAGATTATCTAACATGAATGCAAACAATGGTGGTTCCTCACACTCTGGGGATGGCTTACTCCTGGGAGAAATTTTTTTCTTGGATCTCCAGAAGGAGGTAATGGGTGCTATTCTTACAATCCTAACTGGAGTCCCATTACACTAGACGCTCATACAATGAGAAGATGTGCTTTTCCCCAGAGAGTTCATAAACTGTTGTGTATTTCTTGTGTTTCAAAGATGGACTCCCAGATAAAGCAATGCATTTCTACCGTACAAATGTGTCAAGGGAGAATACTTCCACTTCAAATTCATAGTGCAGATTTGATCTGCAGTTCCTAATAACCAACTTGGTCATGCCTGAATATAAGCATGTGGATAATGACATTTGTCCTTTTCTATCACCAGAGTTGCCATGAGTGCTCAGAGAGTAGGCATGAGTATCCTGAAAGTCTTCTGGCTGCATTGCTTATTGGCATACGGCCTTGTTCACTACTCAAACAGCAGAAGGGGCAGGAAGCTAGTCTTGAAAGATAAGTATTTTTATTTATTTATTTTATTTTTATTTTTATTTTTATTTTTATTTTTATTTTATTTTTATTTTTATTTTTTTTTTTAATATATACAGAAAAGAACTCCTGGATGTTGCAAATGTGCCAGTCTCCAGTATAGATTCTTCTGTTTGCACCCAAATAAAGTGTAGTAAAGAAGGTGCTAGATATTGTCACCTGGGGATGGTTTCTCATCCCCAGGGGTCATCCCAGATTTTAGAGCTGGGCAGCTATGTGTTTATATGGTATCCACATTCGAAGAGCTGGGAGAACAATACTATCTCCCTCACTTTTTCGTCCTTTTGTCTATCAGAGCAAAAATTGGTGATATGAGAGAGGGGAGGAGAGAGTTTTTATTAGCTATAATAAGTACAATATTATAAAGAACATAAAACCTAGGTAATTGTGAAATGGTTAGTGTAAATAAGTAAGAACTGTAAAATATGGCAAAGTATCCAACATGGACAGGATTTCTGTTTTTATATTTCCACTGTATGGCCTCCATACATAGTTACACTTTCTTGTCTTTTCCCCTGAAATCAAGAGAAATACAACATAACAGGCATGCTAATTACTTTTTGTATTACGGGCTAAATCTGCTGGTATTTCTCAGTATTGACTCTTTTTGAAGTATGCCACAATTTCTCTTTGAAGGAATTTCCTTGGGTTTCTCAGAGGAGTAATGTTTAGATAAAAATCCTGTTCATCATGTCCATAGTGTATCAGCCCAGAGAACAAGGGTTATTCTGTTTGACCTGCCCTTACTGGTTTTGTTTCTCTAGCTCTAAAATTTTTAGAGAATATCTGTACATTAATATTAATGTCTTTGGATTAACACCTGGATAAAATATATATATACCTCCTATAATACAAGCTAGCTGGGAATAAGTTTCTGAATTACTCATGTATAGAATCAGAACAGCAAATTTCATTGATTTTATACAATGCAAGCAATTAAAACTTATTTTTTTCTCTCTATGAATATGTTAGAATGGATATGAACTACAGATTTTGTGGTCATTTCAATTATTCATGGTAGCTGAATAGCTTTAGCAGGTGATTGTTTCATTTTGCTTGAGGGATGAATTATATTGCAAGCAGTTACAAAGCAGAAAGCTATGCAATTTATTTATTTATTTATTTATTTACTTATTTACTGCACACCCTAGGTTCTGTGATGACTTTAAGTAGCACATATTATGCAGGTGGCCCATTGTCTGCTGCAGGAAAAAAAATCAGAGCTTTCTCTTCGCATCTCAAAAGCCCCTATGGTGGCACAGGTTAATGGCTCACATATTTTAAGGAAATGAAAGCTTGGTCTTTTATTCTATTGTTCTCCCTAAATATTCTGTTTGTCTTAGTCCTCCCCTTAAAATTTCAGACTTTCAGATTTCTAGGTTTCAATAAACTCTGGATGGAAAAAAATTCTGAGGTCCTAGGTAGGATTTCTACTTAAAACCAGCACTGAGGGTACAAGACAGCAATGATACTGTTCTATGTAATGGTTTCCACCGAGACACAGCTGTCTCTATGGAACATTACTGATGCAACATTCATTTTTTCTGAAACTTGATGGGAGTGATGATGTACACTATTAGTTACCCCACATAAGCCCATCACATTTAGCTCATCTGAGACTCAGGTAGGAGGAAAAGGCAAGAGTTTTTCTTCTTACCTTCATCCTCCAGTATAACACAAGGAGAAAGTCAACTTAGATTTTTAGCACTTTTACAAAACATAGCCAAGGAAAATGAAGGAAAGGAGTTAATATGACAAAATACATGGTGCAGCTGAGAGTGGATCTTAATGAACAAAGGTTTCCCTTCTGTTTTTCTTTCCCTGTATTCATAAATTATATTTTTAAATAATTTCATATGATGTCAACAAGTGCTAATTATTTAGAAGGTAAAACTTTTCTTACATGTCGGGTTTCAAATACTTTAAAAATAGAAATGTAGGAAAGTTTGTGTAGTATTAATAAATAACACCTACAGCCTCTGGGAAGTACAATACTGTTAAAGCAAGCTGTTTTATCATAGAAACTCTTTTCTGTGTTGGTACATGTCATACTTCCACTATCAATCTAATATATCAGATCTTAGCAATGCTGCGAAAAGGGCTGGTCCATTCTAACCCTTACCCATTTCTTTTAACTGATGATAGCAGTTATATAGACACACAGGGCATCAGAGTGGGAAAAGGATGAATTTGATAAATGTTTTTATTTGCTTGTTGCCATGATATTTTTTGAACCAAAGTTACCCATGTGTGGCAGAAGAGAAAGTGAGAATGTGGATGGATAGACAAGTGTCAGAGTGAGGAGCAAAAACATTTTGAGCAATACTGCTGACTTCCATGAGACAAAAGCATTTGTGGAATGGAAGTATAGCATTAAATTTGTATTAAAGTTGTTTTCAGATAATGAAAAATAGGCTTTAACGTCAATGTACCCAATTTCTATATTATAATTCCCACCAGTGTTTATTTTTTTAAACTAAGTAGACAGTATAGTGCGTCTGAATACTGAAAATAGGACCTCTTTGCCAGCATCACATTCAGTAAATACAACTCAATGCTTTTTCTTCTCATTGGTGCAGACAGTTATTGAATATGTGCAAAATGTGCTTGTGCATTCATGGCATTACAACAGTACTGTATTAAAGAATACTGTTTTAAAGAGAAGAACCATTCAGAAAGTGCAATCATTCAGTGCTGATATAGCAGAATTCTTACTGGGAATGAATTAAATATCTGAATATCAGATTAATAATTGGATTCAGGCAAGTTTGCCATTCATTACTCTGTATTATTGAAAACCTGTTTATTCAGCATTCATGTGGGGAAGAAAAAAAAAAAAGAAGGAATTAGGAAATTTCTCTTCTGAGAGATATTTTCCATGTCAAAAAACTCACTTTGGCCTTTCGTCTGGGCTTGACAGGCTATCTGTGCAACAGGAGAATTTATGAAGGGACATCAATACAATTTGAAATGAAGATTATTCAAGAATGAATGTGTTGAGAATAAATATATTTCTTGAATGTATCTAGCAGTAGGTTATATTTTCTATTCAAAAGATGAGAATGTATTCCCACAAATGTTATATGCTACATTAAAGATGCTCCACAAGTTTTTGTTTTTAGGATGAAATTAAGTTTCTTTATTTTATTTTATTTTATTTTATTTTATTTTATTTTATTTTATTATTTTATTTTTTTTCTAATGAACGATTGGAGTAGAAGATAGGAGGGTTAAGTTTTGGGTCCCTCAAATGAGAAAATGTATTTTCTTTAGCAAAAGTTCAATATGTCTGATCATAACAAAGTGGAACATAAGGATTTGCTTTTATCCTATCCTTAGTCAGAACCTGGATCTGAAACCAATAATCTCTTGTTTCTTCAAGATCACAGTGGCAATTATACCTGCAAAATACTACTTAGATGTGAATTGGTGACCCAGAGGATTTAAAGTGCGACTACTCCCACATTCAGTTAAAAATAGTTGAGGTCAGCCATTTCCCAGGAACTCTTACAATACTTATCATCTTCAAAATTGTACTGTAAGCTAATACCAGCTATATAAACGTATCTGAGATGTTGCATTTTAACCTATAGCCAAGTAAAGTCATAAAAATAAAAGAACAATAGTTCTCTCTTTGTGGAAAAAGGCTGGAAGATACATAGTGAATAACAGGCGTTTTAAAGATTTTGATTAGTTAGTATCTAGTTAATCCACAATTATTCCATTCCTTTTTGCTTGTTATGTGTAAGTATGGTTTTTTACCTTGCTGGGCTGCTGAACTCCACCACAACCGCTCTCACTCCCTCTCCTCAGAAGAAGAGGGGCAGAAGAAGGTATGCTGGAAAGAAAAAAAAGACTTGTGGGCTGAGGTAAGGATAATTTAATTAAAGGGAAAAGGAAGAAGGAAAAATAAATAAAGGCCATGCAGAAGCATAGAGAGAGAAAAAAAAATTCTCTGCTTCCCATCAATGAGTGATGTTCGGCCATGACCCAGGAAACAGGCCTTCAATATGCATAGCAGCTCTTTGGGAGGACAGACGTTTTCATAATGAGTGCCCCCTGCTCCTTCCCCTTTCCCACCATTTATTGCTGAGTGTGACAACATATGGTTTGGAATATCCCTTTGGTTGGTTTAGGTCAGCTTCCCTGGTTATGGCCCCCCTTCTTGCCCACCCCCAGCCTACAGGCTCTGGTGGGGATTGGAGGGAGTCTTGATGTTGTGCCAATAATAGACAAAACACTGGTGTGATACCATTGCTGTTCTAGCTACAAGTTCAGACCATAACACTATATGGGCTACTGCAGGGAAAGTTAACTCCATCCCAAACAGACAGACCCAGTACAATAAGTTTTTTCAGTTTTTAACAAGCACATGCCTGAGTTTTATATATATTTTTTTTTTCATTTAAGTATAATTTGTTACGTAGACAAATGTTCTCCCAAAATCACGTTACATGTTATTCAAGTGATCTAACTCTGTGAAATTCCAGTTAAGTCAGTTACACAGTTTTATTCTGTTGCTGATACAGAGACATTAGTTCTCCAGAAGTTCCACCCTAACTCGAGAAAAGTCTCTATTCAAGGCATGAAGCATTCTCTCTTTCCTTCCATGACTATATATGAAAACAAAATGACTAGTATATGTGAGACACCTAAATAGTGTATGATTAAATCAAATTAACTCTATTCATAGTGACTTTAACATTACTTCTGGAACTTTTCCAAAGGAATAAGAAATAATGAATACTAAATTATGTGTATTAATTACTTAAATTTTAAAATTAAAAGAATTAAAAAATTAAAATTGAGAAGAATAAAAAAAATTTCTTAAAATTGAGAAGAATATTTTAAATAACGATGATTTGCACATTCATTTTCACAGTTGTTGCCTGTCATATATAAAATGTTATGTTCATGTTATTCTGAATTTAGCCCTTTTGTTCCCAAAAATCAACATTAAAGAATGTGCTGTATTTTTTATTTCTATCATTTGACATGTCCTGTCATAAATCCTAGGCTTCTGGATCTAGAGTAAAACCAGTATTTTTATAAAATGTAATATATGGAGCCTCCAGGGGTGTGTTGCTAAGCAAACCAGCCATAAATGCTTAGTTCAGTATATCATATCCCATCACATACAATGTCTCTTACCATCCCTTATCATATCCTGCTTTAGCTTAGTCCCAAATCCTAGATGATGCTGGCTGCATGAGCTCCAGCTGAGTTCCGATATTGATGGTATGGTTTCTCCTAGAATATGTTCCTTGAACCGCAGGACTCATGGAGGTTCTTTTAATCACTCCTGCTGAAGCCGTTCCAGTTTCTGTGGAGTAATTCTCTATTCACTGATCTAGAGAAAGAGAGGGAGTGATTGGACATGACTAGTGTTTAGGGCACTTGGGTGAGAGACAATACAGCTTTACCTGAACTTCCCCTGCTATATAGAATTGCTCAGTATTCTTCCAAGCATAAGCTAATGTCTGGATAGATAGAGAAATCCATCTATCCATCTCTCTCTCTCTCTCTTTTTTTTTTTTTTTTTTTTTTTTTAGGGCCCAGCCTTGCTGGAGGTAGCTGGGGGCATCTAGCAGGGCCTTACAGATGATGCTAACTGAGGGATGTCTTGTGTTTGGATTGGACTTGGTGGTAAGTTCTCAGCCTTATGAGGACGCAGGTGGCTCTAGCATGTGCTAATGTAGACTTCTTGTAACGCTTTCAGGTCTTTTCCACGACAAGATGCAAGATCTGAATCATAAGTTCTCAAAATCCACAATGGGGCCAAAGGCATAAGACTATCGGGTACCTTATCATCTGTGTGGCTTCCTTGCCCAACAGGTCTTTCTGGATGGCATAACTTCAGTGACCAAGTTCCGTGACTGAACAGGCAGCTGATGACTCACTGATGAATTTTATGGTGTCATGCCATGTTGCTGCCCAGCAAACAAGATGAAGATACTTATTTTAGAAAACTACAAAACAGGAGGCCAATATTTTGGGTTTCATCCTCAGTAAGAAAGGCACAAAAGAGCTGCATTATATGCTTGCAAAACTTAACAGCCAGTAATTTGGGAAGCTCCTCAATGATTAGAGAGCTGGGGGGTAAGGTTTGTCAATTGAAGGTAGACATCTGCAGGAGCAATGTGTCTTATGGTCACAAATTTATGACTATTTTGATGGGCTTGAGGAGACCTCGGCAGTGGGATCACTTTGGAGAAAGTGCCATCTAAGATGTGTATAAAGCATAACACTGCCAACATTTAGCCAAGAAACATAGACCTCATCTCTCGTTTGTTTGCAGAATGCTACATGCACATTTATAATTTGGTATAAAAAAAAAAGATAATAATGAGCAATGACAGCAGGCACAGCTATAGCAGTTGTGTTGGCTCAGCCATGAAAATTCAATAGTGCCAATAAAATAATAAGAAAACCATAATTAGGTTAAAGGCTTTCCCATGTTACTCATTTTCTAACTCTTATGTAATAGCCCTTTGGGCTACATCTTCTGAGATTCCTTCTGGAAAGCAAATTTATACCGATTATATTTTTTTTCAGCATTATGTTTTTATTATGCCTATATTTGTTTTCCTTCACTTTGTTTTATAGAGAATGAAAAATACTTGTTTAGAAATCAAGGTATAATAGGATTTCAATTAAAAGCTGGACCAGAATCAAAAAATATTTATGCTAAAGAGTAAATATGTTCACCATCCCTATTTAAGTGTAAAAGGTTATGGGCAAATGAGGAACAAAATAGATATGGATGGGTGGGTTTTGCACCTAGAACTTTTTTTTTTTTTTTTTTTTGGGGGGGGAGGAGTAAGGTAAGACACAATTCTATTTATAATTTACTTCTGATGTTAGTATGCCTTCACTTTTTATCATAAATATTAGTTGATAATGAAAATACCTTTCTGCATTTCCTTAATTTTTATCAATATCTTTACCCCAACATTTTGTACAGTTCTGTTCAGAAAACTCTATATTATTAGATTCCTCTTGGTAAAGGTAGGAAGACTCATATCAATTCTCACTGTGTTTTGTGATCATGTCGGGCACAGACAAATGGTGCTTATTTCTGTGTCAGGTAATTAGAAGAAAGCCTTCAAGGTGAATCAGAATGATGAATATAAGCTTTATGAAAACTGGGAACACAGCCTGCAAATTGAGTGGCATAGTGTCCAGAGATTCAACTAGAGCTGTAAGAAAGGCTTTTTCTGCAGAACTCTCTAGGTGTCCGTGGGTTTTCATCCATCCTTCCCTTTGTGGGCACCCAAATAATTGAACAAAACTAACCTGAAAGGAAGAGAAATAAAGCACTCACCATGGATTCTCATATTACATGTCCCTTTGGCTGATATATGTTGAAAATGCCTGCTGATCAGTCAAACCTTGTCCACAACCATCCCCAAACTAGGTGAAATTTCATTTGCACATTTTTCCACTGCCAATCCTTCCTTGTCTCTTTAATAGTTTCACTGAAGATATGGTGAGCAACAAACAGTGGGCAATGACTATTGTCTAATGTTACCAATTCTACAAGGATTGGTGAAACACAACATTAATAATGGAAGACTTTTTTTCTCTCAGTTTGACTAGGAAAGAGAGCACAGTGCTACGTGCAGTGTGTATGATATAAAATAAGATACTGGAGGATCTCTCTAAGTTCCAGCACTCTACTTCTTACTTGATCTTGTCCACAAGGTAAAGAAGAGAACTGAATGGAAAGGTTGAAAGGAGATATTTAAGGAATCAGTTAACAAGCTTGTCAGCTTTTACTCCTTTTATTTCCTGAATATAGCCGCACCAAAAAGAAATAAATAAAATGAATCAAAAAAGCAGATTTGGGTCATTTGCCCATTAGCTTTTAGGGTGAGAAATGTGCTTTAAAGTAATTATGATAGAGATTACTGAGGTTAAAGAAAGTAATAAAGAAGTAAAGGAGAATCAGATCCCCTTACCCACTGGGGTAATTTAGACTGCTAAGGAAAGCATCAATGCTTTTTCACTGCATCACCTTTTTCACTGACTGTGATCAGTGAAAGGTAAGTCCTATAAGAGCTGCTGGTGTAGTTGTTGATGTGACGACCTTATCTCCTCATATTGTTAAGAAGACAAAACCCAAGCCTTCAAGTCCAAAGCACATCTTCACTTCAGTGAATGCAGTGCCTGTTAGCAGCTGTAGCAGGTGGTTAAGTGTCTCCGTGGGAATTGGGCACTGAGAATGGAGCAAAATATGCAGCTGGTGATATATTTTATAGCATAAAGCTGGTAGGAGTGCATGCATGTTCACGTTCTTTGCTTGCTTGATACTTGGCCTTTAGAGAGTATTGGTAGAACTGGGATGTCCTTCAGGTCTCGGAGTGCACGTGGGCTTCGAGAAGGTCCCAGATCATGGGGCAGCTCTGCCTCAGGAAATGTTTCAGGGGAGAATGTCAGAGTGCAGGGACAGGGGCTGTCCTGGGTGGAAGAGTCTCTCCTGCTATTCACGGGTTTGAGCAGGGCTGAATGCAAAGCTGGCAGGTTAACAGTGCACATGGTATTACCTCTTTTCTCTCCAGGTCCTCACTCCTTGTGGCTATCTGAAATTTGTTGGGGTTAAGTACTTACCACTTCGAATAATACAAATCACATTCATTGGCCTCTAAGAAAAATTGAAAATAAGTTCTGAGTTATACATGTAGCAAATCTTCTATCAAACAATCTTCCCTTCAGATGACAAACTCACTGTTTCTGTCATGTGGCAGATTAGATGTTATTAAGGCCCTGTAGAATAGTTCATGTAGCACATTGATTTTAATAAAATACATATTGATTACAAAGAAATGTCAGTCTTTCTGCTCTGAACATAATATCTAGCTGTCATTAAGTAATGTTAGAATTTTATTAAATCAATATTATGTGCTCCCTTTAATTAAGAAAATATTGTCTTTGACCTTATTTGTGTGGCTTGGAATGAAACTCCACTCAGAGTCAGCAGAAGCCTGGTATCTGTTCAAAAAGAAACATTAATATTAATTATTGCAAAACTTCATTTTTCATGAGTGGACAAAGTAGCACATGTATCAAGTCAGTCTATACTTTTGTTCATTAGTAAGAAAGATATTATTCAAAGTAATATTTTTAGCTTTTCTGGAGTTCCATAGCACCTCACAATATCAGGTCTGTAAGAATATAGCAATCCCTTAAAAGAAGGAAAAGAAAACTCTGTAGCTGGAGTTCATAATGGGAGAGAGGTAACAGGATTTTAAATGGTTACAGTAGGGCTAACCCCAAATCCTTACAAGTTTTAAATAACAATGAAAGTTTTAAAAGAAACATGAGAATAAAATAAATTTTCTCTACAACAACAAAATTGAATTGAAAAAGGAAACAGAATCCCACTAAGGAAAAAATAAATCTCTAAGAAAAAAGAGTTGTTTGTTCCCTGAGCAATGCAGTTATATAAAAATCACAAATTTGGTTGTGAGATAAGGGGACATCAATTTGCATTACACCCTCAGAGTTATTATTTCACATGTTTATGGGAAAATATTCCCAAAAATATTCATGACCCTCTATTAGTTTCTGAACAATCTGGTGTACTGGTTTGATCAGACGGGTGCCAGTGTTAGACCCAGAGGCAGTTTTTATTCACAAATGCCTATTAGCACTATTTGATCATACTCAGTCCTGCACCAGCTCCTCTGCTAACTTGGGGAAGGAATGAGAGGCACAGCAAAGGGTCAGGTTACACACTGTATATTTATATCTTATGCCTTTGAAGTAGGATGTCTGCTGTTCTTATAGGTGACTTGATGGCTTGTTTGGATAGTTTTATTATTCATATATACAATTAATGTTTAGGGAGTTATGATTATTAATGTATATAATTAGTATTTTTAGTAGTTGTCTAGCCTTGAAATATACATATCAGAAAAACAAAAGTCTTTTTAAAGCCTACAGCTTTACCAAAGGACCTGGGGCAGACAGATGACAATGTCTTCATCTAACAAAATGGCCACTTTGTATTCTCCTGTATAATCTAATAATTAAACCACACAATTAGACCCATTTTAACAGCCTAATTTATAATACTTTCAGCTCAGTCAGAACTCTGTCTGGAATGTATTTCCTTTCAAGTTTAAATGAACAGAAACTGAGTATTTTAACTGAATAAGCATGTGAAGAAAAACAATTATATCTTTGCTTTAGTTAATTTTTCTCTCATAAGGAGGTATTCACTTAATCATGAAGAGTGAAATTAATACAAGGCTGTGAGTTCAAACATGACAAAAAGACTGAAAACAAACATCACGTTTCAACGAGCTGTTCTAAATGTACTATGGAAAAAAAAGTTGGGAAAGGAAATGGTCATGAAGTAGCAAAATGTCAAAATATCAGTCCATTGATATGGAAAATGTCTATCCATTGATAGAATGGAAGATCAGCTAGAGTTTTCCTGAATTTAGAGTTTATTTTTTTTTGATGTATATGACAGTTCAATGATCCATTGACAGATTTGATGATCCTAGTAGGTCCCTTCCAATTTGGGATATTCTGGGATTCTATAACACAGTGAGTATGAACGGACAGGTATAGGGAACATTTAGGTGCAGTGGGGTGCAGGTGCAACTCTTGTTCACTACAGACCTTATGGACTGAGTCTGGTGCTGTGTGTCCTGCAGAGTGGCTCAGCATGTACAGAGGGCTAGAGGCTCAGCAATGTAGCCTTTGGGTTACCTAAATTTCCACTAACTCCAGGGTGAGACAGAGCTACCTATGAGCATGAAAGCAGTCCGTGACTTTTTGGAACAGAAAGGATGTCCGTAAACAGGAGGCAAAATGCTCAGTAAACATGTTTTTTAGATGCAGAGATATTGAGTGGGAAAATGACTGTGATCTATCACATGAAATTTAAAACCTTAAATCAAGTGCATCCAGGTACATTTAGAAAAAAGCAGGGTAAATAGCTTGTTTTTCAGATTGAAGGCATCAAGTTGTCCTGTTTGTATCTGCTGCAGTTCTATACTTGACTACTCAGGCTACAAGCATCAATAATTATATGTTCTGTAGAAAGTACATAATGACATCTATTACCTCTGATAATTCCCAACATCAAGATTTTCACTTTCTCAAATAAAAACATTAGGAATTTGAATTAAAATCCCTCAAAGTTGTCACCAAACACACTCACAAGTCACCTAATGACCAGACCACTCCCTCCCGCTCCCAGCAGTGCTCATTGTGAAACCTTTGGTTTCACTGGGGGTTTGAAGAGGCTTTATGAATCCAGACACAAATACAAAGGGACTCTGCAGCATTGAGGCAGTGAGGTGGTGACAGCAGTTCAGAGTAAGGGTTTATATGACAGTGTGGAAGGGCTGTGCTTGAATGAGCCGACTGCTATTGCTGTGTTCACTGGAATATTTGATGGAACTACCTTTTTTGTTAAAACTCTAGAAGAATGACTTTTTGAGACTTGAGTGAAGCTGTTTCTTAAGTGGAATTGAGCTGATATGTCTGTGTTATCCAACCTTTTTTCTGGTCTACATTTAAATTGATTTCCCTGTACAGTTAGTTATAGTCTGGGCTGCTGCTTTCATGTGCTTTTTCCCCTTTAAATTTTCAAAGAAGCTTGGTGAAAGGGATTTGCAGGCCTGGCATTCACCACACTAGCTGCACAGAGGGCTCAGGTTGAGCTTTAATGCTGAAATTTCCTCATCATTTTAAATAGGTTAAGTAGGTTTGAGAGAGGCAATTTGCTTCAAGGCTAGGATCATAATGAGGAGGATTGGGCCAGATCTTAATAGAACACTGGGAATAAATTGCAACTAAACTTCAGTGGAAGAAAGAACAAATCTTATTTTGTAAGTGGTGTTGTGATAAGGGTACAGAAATGGGCAGAAAAGAGGGAAAACAGGGCCTTCCTCCCAGCTGTGAAGCTGATGAATTTGCATCATTGAAGCAACAGGAGTTTTGAACATTGGATATTGCTTGTCCCCATAAAAATAAAACTAACAAGCCAGAGAACAGGTAGAAACAATCAGGCTAACTTCATGGAAAGAGGAAAGGCTCTGGGGAGAGGGCAATATGCCAGTGTTCACACCACAGGCATGTGACAAAGATAGGAATTTAAGGGACACTGAATCCCCAGAAAATTCCCTAAAACCTTGTGTTCCCTTATGGTTTCCTTTGCACCTTTCAGCAAATCACCCCTGTCTGCCTCAGTTTCCCTCCTTTAAAAAAAACTTATTTTTGTTAATAAATTAACTAAAGCTGCCAAGTATGTTGAATATGCAGTGTAAGCATCAGGTGGAAGGGAAAGGGATTATTTCCAAACATATTTCACAGTTTATGCAAAACAACTCTTACCATATAATCTTGATGATTGCCAGACATTGAAACAGTGCAATTTTCCTTTAAACCATGAGATCTGAATGGAGTCATTGACAACTCAATAATTTTAGATTTCTTTTTATAATCTACTTATGCTGACTTCTGATAGCCAATGTTATCTGTGGAAAATCTAGCTGGCTTTCTCCATGGTTTAGCACAGCCCCAAGTAAACAGTTTCATCACCACTAAAAAGTGATATTTCCATGAAGTCAAAGTAATGTTACAGATTAAAAATGATAGGTGTGACAGTTACTTTAATTTCTGCATATTTTTAAACCTGAAGTGTTCCTGGTTTGTTTGCAAAGCAGAGCTGCTTTAGAAACAGGAACAAAAGGTTTTAATAACATCCTGTCGTTGGAAACTTCTGAAGCCCCACTTCTGCACAGCCATGGAGTTCTTGCTTTTGTTTAATTGAAACTATTTGTTATTACATGATAGTATTTTTTTGAACACATCTTACACCAAAGGCACCCCAGCAAGACTGTGCTAGCTTCTGGCCAGTAATATAGGCTCAGCCTTGAAAAACCTATGATACAAGAAGTCAGGAGAGCAATAGAAAAGACAAATAGTACAAAGAAAAACAAGTCCCTGCAGCTTGCTGGCAATGCACAACTTGCAGGATTCTCCCCATTTTGGTGCTGCTGCTAGGACAGTTTCTAAGCACATCACAAGCGATGTTTTAGGCTGGCATTTAGGAGAGCCTCCAGAGCTGGGACAAGATATTTTCTCTGTGATATCTGCAAGAAAAGTGATAGAGAATCACAGCAGCTGTCCTGCCCTCTACTCCTCACTGTGGTGCTCTCATTATCGCCAGACATAACATTGGAAAATTTACAGCTGCCTGACCATGCTGAGCCTTTTACCTCATCAGGGATGAAGCTGGGCCATACAGTAACGCGTATTGATCCAGGCCCCAAAATGTAGTTTATGTCTTACATTTCTGTGCTTAACTATAGCAAGGGGAGAGCAGACCATTACAGCCCAGTCTAGCCACGTGCAGATGTTGCTGCTAAATGAGCGATGACAAGCCCATAAGGCTGAATGGATGTAGGCATGCATAGGTTGATGTCTCAGATGTAGTAGCTGTCCATAACCGAGTGGACGTGTACACTTAAGACTGCCAGAAATCTGAGGTAAAATGAGTTAGCTCGAAAATCAATAAAAGATCTTAAGAGCACTCATCTGGTCATTTATGATGGTTCAGCTGATGTGGGATACATCATTAAGGGGCAGGATCTTCTGGATATGAGTATTCCCCTCATGCTTGGAGCAGCAGAGGACTGCCAAAGGGACATACTCCTCTGGCCTGAGAGGTGCAAAGGCATCCTGAGGTGCACAGGAAGCATGGCCTCTTGCTTTGATCACATCAGTTTTTGCATATCAGCCCTGAAGAGCACTGGGAAGAGCACTGGGTCTCAAACAGACCAAAGATTAAATTTTCCAATGCTTTTTATTTATTTATTTATATAAAAAAGTCTACTATGCTCCTATAATTGCACAAAAGCTTTTTGCACTCATCTTCTGGGAAAGTTTAAAATTAGAGGAGTCTAAATGTGCATATAGGCTCCTTGCTCTTTTGAAAATCACTTTAGAATTTTCTTCTAGCTACAAATGTTGGTGATCATCATTGCTGTTGTTCCTTCCGCCGACAAAAGAGGACATAGGTGGACAAACCCTGGCTCTGCAGAGAGGGAAGTGGTTGGTGACCTGACCTAAGACCTGCTCTGCATGTGCAATAGCTAAAGATTTCACCTCATCACCAGAGCATTAAGCAACGGAGGGAAGGGGAACCCTGTCTCCAGCTGTGAGGACTGAGAAAAATCAGAGTAGAGTCAGCAATGTAGAGCAGAGTCATTCCTCCTCACCCTGTACAGATGCTCAGGAATGTGTCATGACTGCTCAGGTGCACAACAGCTGCAGCAACATTAGCACCTGTGCTTCGTCCAGTCTGACAAATCCAAGAAAGCAGCACAATTTCTTAGAAAAGGATCTATCACACACAGTCTATGACTGGATAATTTCAGAACAAGGTCAATCTGAGGGGTTCCAGCTCAGTTTTCAAAAAGAGTATATGTGCCTTGTATCTCAGGCACTACAGACATCCTGGGATATACATGTGTCAGTAGTACAGGAGTTCCCCAGGAGCGCAATCACTGAAGTTCTTCTGACCATCAGTTTGATGGAATCTTTAGTGGATTTTTTTCCCACCCTGTAAAATTTGCTAATTCTCTGTGACTTTTCCATCCCTTCCCCAAGAGACAGAGTTTAAATTAGTTCTGCTGTATGATGATTTTTTTTTTTTTAATTTTGTTCATCACTTGGGCTGTGGAAAATATCCAAATGCATTCAAATTTTTTTTGAGTCTTTCTTTTTGCTTCCTCTCCCTTTCTGTAACAACACTTAAGAGTTCCATCTTCAATTGTATTGAAAGATAGTGATTCTCTTAATGCTGGCATCTATAAGATATATTTTATGAGATATCTTATGTAACTGATGGGCGAAAATAAATAGTAACAATATTAATAAAAAAAAAAAGTGTTATCCAAGCTGAAAGTGTTGTGAAGATAAACAAACCAGTAAAAGGTGCAGTTTGCTTATGATACAATAATTTTATGAGCAATAATTTTTCAGATGAACTGAAGCTATCATCATTATCAGCTAATAGCTTTAAGAATGACTTATCTAACTTGTTACTGCCTATGGTGTTTCTGGAGTGTGAAAGAATTTTAAATTGTCTGTAAGGGTCTGATGCTGCCTAAAGGACATTAGAATAAGTGAACCACAGCATTTTAAGTGCTATCCTTTCAGAGGAAAAGAAACAAGCATTCTTCACAAAATGCATAGGGATGTATACACTGTATTGCTGCTGGAGTATTAGCTCTTCTGAGTGTCTCACATAAAATCTTCAACAGAAGGGCAGCATTAATGCTGAATCATATTCTCTTTTCATGCACCAAAGAATCACCAGCAATATCAAAGGACATGTGGCCCTGCGGCTAGCTGACTTCCACTCCAAAGGAGTTGGGGAAAAGTACAGCAATACTGAAGAAGAGGTGAAAATAACAGCATTTTCTGCTTTGCTTAATGAAAGTGAGTGAAAGGATGCCACTCAACATTGTAACAACTATATAAATATATATATGTATATAATTATTTGAGAAAGTAGAATACTTTTTTCTGCTTTTTAGTTGTATACATATATTTAATTTTGGAGCATACTCTAAGTAGGAAGCTTAAAGAAAAGTAAAGAAAGAATGTTAAGCATTCAATTAAGAAGAGTTAACCTTTTAAAAGCAGAATTAGATATCAAAACAAAACTATGTTTTAAAATGAATAATTGATGTATTTCATTTTGAAAATGTCACCACTAATCATCTAGGTCTTCTTCAAAGTCACTGCTGTTATCCTACATCCAGTGAAATGGACTCAAATGTGCACTTTTTTATTCAATGTAAATCTGATCAGTGAATTTGCTATTTGCTGAGGAAAGCAAGCAAACAGAAAACAACAAACCAACCGTACAAAAATACTCTTCCTTCTGATCACCTCTCATTCCCCTTAGCTAACACAGAGGTGATAAGGATTATTCTGAGAGCAAAATAAATCAGTCACCACAGAGCTGTTGGTATTCATGGTCATCTGGCAAACTTTCTTAGGACTGTTTCTTCAGGAGGAACTGTCTCAATCTTCATAGTGCCCTGCTTCTACCAATGCACAAGCTCCAAACAGACCTGAGAGAAGAGGCAAGTACACTGAGTCATGAGGGCTCCTTCACTGTCCACAGGAGTAGGCTGTAAGGCTACTTTATGGAGGTGGTGAAACTATTTCTATAAAGAACAGAGTATGTGGGTGCACCTGAATGGAAGCTAGTTTGGTCTGTAGTTAATTAGCTAGTTTGTGGCTTTGCTCCTAGGGAGGGCAATGAAAAACCTTCCAGAATTGTTTCAAGGAGATTTTTTTCCTTTTTAATTACAAGATTTGTAGAATGAAATAAAAAGGAAAAGGTAATCCAGAAGAGTGCCTTAAATAAATTGGGAAGCTGAAAGTTGTTTTGGAAAATGCTAATTGGCTCATTGAAACATGGCAACTTGACAAAATTATGGTATTTTCTCTTTAATATTTGAATAAGGCCAAAATGTTTCATTTTACACTAGTTGTAAAATATTATTTCATTTTCCTGTCTCAATTTTGTTAAATCTAAAGAGTTATCATTTAATAGAGGATTCTTCTAATTGTTTTCCTTCACATTTTTAAAGTTTTTTGAAGCACATATCCTAAAATAATGTTGTGATTGAATATCACATTTTTTTAGAATACATATATGACTTCATTTAAAATGATATATTTTAAAATCACAGTTGACATCAATATTTCAAATGAAGCAGAAGAGTTTTTTATTTACCAGGAGTATTTTATTTGGAACAAATCATATTTGAAATGTCAGAACATCCTGTGCGCTAAAAGTTTTACATTGCCACTAAGCCTGTGTTTTTATAATACAAAATGAGTTGCTTTTTCCTGTTTTTCCTATATTTTAGCTCTAACCAACGTATATGATTTCATATATAATACTGTTGCTGCAAAAAGGTAGAAGTTGGAGAACTAAATAGATAATTTCCAGACAGAGGAGAATGTTAATCAATTACCTCAATCACTGCTGTAATTTTCTTGAGCAAGTGTCATTTGAAACTCTGAACATGATTCAAACAATCTCGGTGGAAAACAGAAAAGAAAATAACCTTTTCCATAGCAGAGCTGAAAAGCTGACTGCATCCCCAATGCACAGATGGGCTGAGCATAGAGGTGCCCTGGTGCTTTGCAGAAGGACTGGGAATAATACCTGCAAGAAAGTTTTGGGACATTGTGCCAACCTCCTAGTATTTTTTCAGAGAAGAGAGGACGGTGGTCAAGGACGCAGTCAGATACAGTCCTGCAATCACAGAGGATGACAACAGCCTAACTTCTCACTCGTTGCTTGTCATCATTTGTCAGGCATGGCATTTTGGTTGCACTTTAAATATAAAGAATCCTTAGCACAGAGCAGGGCTGTCATGGCAGATACTGTGTGTCATCAGAAGAAAAGCAGAATGAAAGCAGCTTGCCCTTCAGTACTTTCCTCCTCCTCTCCCTACTGCTGCAAAACTCTCAAAAATGGGAGCGGCATGACGGAGCACATCTGTCGCAATTCACTCCACCACACTGATGGGCTTCACTATGTGTCTGTGACTGCAACAAAAGCTGGATTCTAGGTTTTAAATCAAGGACAATTGATTCCTTTCCTCAGTGGATTTAAAAAAAATAAAAAAATGATTTTGTTTCACTTGTGAATGAGAATACAAGCCTCTTCTGTAGCATTACTCATCGATTGATCTCCAAGTGCTTTGTAAAGGAGGACGGTGTTAGTTCTTTTCAACAGATGGGGAAGTACAAGTCCCAGAGGCAATTGTCAGGGTAGTGATAAAGCAGGGAACTGAAATCACTGCCAGCCTATGTCCCCATCTGTAGTCAACCAGCACCCTCTACCCTGTTACTTTTAATTACTAAAAATTACCTCCTAAAAAAGGAGGTTAGGTATTTCTGCTCCTCATGCACCTGCACAATACCAGCTTTGTTGGCTGGCCCCATGCTGTAAAAATACAGGTGCCCATGAGATTTCCAGTTCACTGTTTCTGACTCCAGAAGTTCCAAGATGGATTCCACAAATGTTTGCCCTATCTGTGATGTTCTGAACCAAATATGTCAGGCTAGAAGTGGCATTTCACTGACACACTACTTTCTCAGCCCATTTCTAATCCCTGTTTAGTTATAGAAGCATACTGAAGGGTTTTGAAATGAACCTATCCATTTCAAACTTTAGAAACATTTGTTCCAAATAAGATTAATTACTGTGCCCAAACAGGCTAAATAATTAAAAAAGACATTGCATATGGACACAGACCACTTTAGGATAAATTAACTAATTTATGCCAATGTAATAACACAACATTAATGTGCTCAGAGTGCAATGCTGCCAGGCAAGGCATCACATAGAAAAGGGCACAGTTCGTCAGCGGGACTGACAATTTATCCTCTAGGACATGGAGATACTCCTTTAAAGGATCCCTCTGTTCAAGAGGTAAGAAAATTGCAACTTCTACATGCAATTTGTCTATGAATTATAGTGGCTGGGAGCATCTTAGAGGAAAAACATATATGCAAATGGATTAGGAAGTTGGAGATGACTCACATAAATGTCTTCTTTCCTATTCAGCTTAATTAACTTCAGAGTAGATGAATTCTTTTTGGTGTAGTGGAAAGAAAATGAAACCAGTGTCAAGAGAAAATCTCCTGAATGTAACTGCTTGGTATATCCCAATTTTGGATGCTGCAACAGCATAGAATTTTTGCTCATTAAATTTTAAAAGCTTTCTGACTTCCTAGAATTATAGCAGGGAGTTGTAAATGATGTATGAAATGAAATGTCCTTCCCTACACAAACAACATACACTGGGAGAGCTTTGGAATTACTATTATTATGTACCATTTGCAGTAATACTTAGATCAGCCAGCCATTAAGATAAATAAATAAAAATACCCAACAAGACCAAGAATTTCAGTGAAAAGAAGAAAGGATGAAGATATTTTTAAGTACTCGTCTTACTTGTGGGGAAAATATGTAGCAAAATTTGTTTACTTAACTAAAACTTTTTCAGCAGCCTTGCTTCTTGCTTTCATATCCTGTTTTCTGTAGACAGAAATTCCTTCTGGACAGAATGACTCTTATTTCTGAGTCAAAGTCCTCTTTTTATGCATTTCTGCCTTCAGCAGGAGAAAACGGTTTTACAAAGACATGCTCAGGCTGAATCAAAACAACTTCACCTGGACAGACTACCCTAACTTCAGTTTGAGCAGAAGCACTCTGATTGTAATCACTGTAGATGTATCTAAAGTTTTAAGTCTGATTTATGGTTTCCAGCTGACCTCATTGGTAAGGTCTTTCTCCAACTTGTTATTAAAAACTTATAATAACAACATTTTAATAGCCTTTAAAGAGCTTCCCTCAAGTACTACTATCTTGGCCATTTCCTCAGAGGAAAACTACTCATTATACAAATTTGCAACAATATGGTGAAGAAATACAGCAGCATTATTAAAATCCAGACTACTAGCTCAGAGACTTCTCCAGGGCCTCAGGCTGCTATTTAAACTAATTTTCATGTAAACAGCACCATGAAGATATTATACTACAAGTGGAAAAAAAAATCTACAGAATGGAAACCATCCAAGTTACCATCCAAGTTTCAGTCTTGGTTCAGTTTTCATCACTTTCCCATTTCTTTTTTTTTAAATTACTTGAAAGCAGTCAAGTTTTTTTTTTTCTTTTTTTTTTTTTCTGTCTTTCTTCAATTCTATTCTATTCTATTCTATTCTACTCTACTGTACTCTACTGTACTCTAATAATTATTCTGAATGTCAACGATGCTTAAAGCAACATGTCTAAGATATCATATGCTTGTTCTCTAATCCTCTTTCTAGTGGATAAAGTGTATTCAATAGTGTTTTGTTTTGGACTTCAAAAAATGCAATTCAGTCATACTGAATACACATATACATACACAGCCAACTGTGTGCCTCTTAGCTACTGGCTTCACCTCTGCTTCTGTAAGTGCTAATACTCAGCCAAGTTTTGCTAGACTGCTATGAAACCTTACTGAAAGTTTTCTGAGGTCTTTGTATGTCCATGAAGGACAAAATGTTCACATTATTAAAGACTCCACCATGCCCAGAGGCCACAGAGAATGGTTTATGATCAGAGGAGATAGGGGATTTGAATAACTTAGTGAAATTTCATTGAAATACTAAAACCTTTCACAGATGAGTACAGACAACTTAGGATGTGATATGTCGTGCAAAGACAGGCTTCACAATCATTGCCTTGTGTAACTTACAAATATTGTGTAATGGTTCAGATGCCATTGGATTCTTATGCACGAGGCAGTTGATCTATAACACATATGGCATTCTGAAATATTGATCTCTTCTGTGCCAGTGAGTAAGAGATATTAGTGTAGCATGGGATTCCATTTGTAACACTGGGATTAAAGGCAGGGAAGTGGAAAATTGGAATAGACCTGTATTCATATGAAGTGGAAAGTACAGCTGGCAGTATTACTAAAGCAGGAGAATAACAAATAAGTGGAAGTATTTTTTAAAATCATTTTTTAAATCATGGAACAGCTACTAAGGTAACAGAGTAGATGTATCCAAATGAATGTTTTATATTAGGTAACTTTTATTTTTTGTAGTTATGTAAAGTCACAGTACAGTGACAGACAATAGAATGGGATAAAATAGAGAGTAATACCAAACAGAAGCTATACAAATTTCTTCTCTACAAAGTAAATACTGATCTAGATTGCAGAATAATATTTGATCTGAGTCTTTACACAGTGCCATAAGGTACATGTTTCAGGTTAAAAAAAAATAAATATATATTTATATATATATGATTTTTGATCAATTCTACAGGTTGTAACCTGTATCCTCATTGTAACCTGTATCCTCAGCTGGTCAACTGGTTCACCTTGTGAGTATATTCTTCCTCTGCATAATGATGCCCATTTTCCCCCCTTTTTTCCTTTCTTTTCCTAGTTAGTTTCCTATTGAGACTGATAACTTGTGTTTGACAATCACACCAGTTTTTAGAAGGTATTCACTCCTGATATGAAGCTCTTGAAATGTGGAAACTCAATCAGCACATTGTATTAAAAAAAAAAAAAAAAAAAAAAAAAGTCTTTTTTCTACAGAGATTTTGCTTGGTGTAACTTGAAACCAATGGTTCTTGTTGTACTTTTCTGTGATAGATTGAGACCTTTACTACACGGTATTTTCTCTCCATGAAGGCACTCCTACATTGTAATTAAGTTACCATTGATCTTTTAGGATGAGCAGATTGAGCTTCTTAAGTCTTTTATTATGAGCATTTTTCAGCCCTAAAATCACTTTAATGTTAAAGGTGTTCAAAGGTTACCTGAGCCTTGGTAAAATCTCTTCTGCATTGCACCTTACAGTACTATTTTTTCCCCTTCTGTAATACTGAAGATGGATTGCTTTAAAATTTTTTTAGCTATTATCATTAACATGAAATAAAATGTCAGCTTGACACCATGGATGATGAAGTTTTTACATTGTGTCTAACTTTGTTCTATTGAAATTAATGGAAATTTTACCAATGGTTTCAATAGCAGCAAAATTAAACCAATACTAAGCAGTTCTGAAACTCCCAGTTCAGACATATGCCTATTCTAAGGACCTGAGGGAAATGCAACAGGTCATATGTGGTTTTATAGTAAGTGGTGTTGTAGTGGGTTTACGTGGCAAGGTTTTGGTAGCAGGGGGCCATAGGGGTGGCTTCTGTGAAAAGAATCTAGAGGCTGCCCCATGTTAGGTAAGGGCCCCACTGCTGACCAGAGCTGAGCCAACAAGTGATGTTGTTTTGCACCTCTGTGAGAGCATATTTAAGACAGGGGAAAAAAAACACTGTGCCACACACAGCAGCTGGGAGAGTGAGAGGAGTGAGGAACAGCCTTGCAGGCGCCAAGGTCAGTGAAGAAGGAGGGGGAGAGGTGCTCCAGGTACCGGAGCAGAAGTCCCCTGAGGCCTGTGGTGAGGACCATGGTGAAGCAGGCTGTCCCCCTGCAGCCCATGGAGTACCACGGTGGAGCAGGGTTCCACGCTGCAGCCTGTGGAGGAGACCACGGTGGAGCAGGTGGACCTGCGCTGATGGAGGCTGTGGCCTGTGGAAGACCCCTGCCGGAGCAGATTCCGGGCCGGACCTGTAGCCCGTGGAGAGGAGCCCACGCAGGAGCAGGTGACCTGGTAGGAGCTGTTGCCTGTGGGGGACCCAGGTTGGAGCAGTTTCCTCCTGAGGGATGGACCCCGTGGTATGGACCACGTTCTGGAGCAGTTCTTGAAAAGCTGCTGCTTGTGGGCAGCCCACATCGGATCAGGTCGGCAAGGACTGCATCCCGTGGGAGGGACCCCACAGCACAGGGGATGAGAGTGACCAAGAAGGAGTGGCGGAGAAGAGGCGCTATAGACTGACCATAACCCCCATTCCCCTGTTCCCCTGCACCGCTTGGGGGGAGGAGGTAGAAGAGGGTGGATGGGGGGGAAGGTGCTTTTGGTTTCTTTCCTTTGTTTCTCACTTCTCTAGCTTGTTAGTAGTAAGCAATAAATCTTACTGTCTCCCTATTCTGAGTCTGTTTTGCCCATCATGATAATTACTGTGTGATCTCCTCGTCCTTATCTCAACCCTTGAGCCCTTTTCATCATATTTTCTCCCCGTTCCTCTCTGAGGAGGGGGAGTGAGAGAGCGGTTGTGGTGGAGCTTGGTTGCCCACCTGAGTAAAACCACTACAGGTGTTAAGTACTGACTTTTTAATGGCAATGGTTGTGTTGGAAATCATATCATAGAATCACAGAATGGCTCAGGTTGGGAGATCATCTACTTCCAACCCCCCCCCGCCATGAAAACTCAAAGAACATGAACTTCCATGCAGTCTTCAACCCTGACTCCTAGCTCAAAAGCCGCTATAGTAATGAAAAACATTCTCATGGTTTTAGTTGGTTTTGGATTTGACCCTAGTTTTGAGAACTGAGTATCAGGACAGCTTAACAGACCACAAAGGACTTGGTATCTCAGGTGCCCCCTTATGTACTATATGGGTAAGCCAGGGTTATATGTCCCAGGGATATCAGGATTCAGTCTCTGCTGCTAGCAGTGCTGGGGAAAGTCAGTGGAGGTCCTTCTGAGTGGGTGTGTGGCTAAGCCCTGTAGTTTTCAATTTTTATAAACTAGCTTAGTTAAATGTTTTAGTGATAGGATTGGAGGAGCTTTCCATTCTAGACACGCCCTTTTCCCTATTTTTTTAAAAATTATACAAACAACAGAGTTGACTTTAGAGAGAGGATGTCAAAGGACCTGGAGCACTTGGGCAGAGAGTATGTCTCTGAGCCTAGAGAAAGAGTTATTCTCTTGTACTTTGACAAACTGCTCTAGTTTCCCAATATGCTGTGCATTTTTGGGAAGTAAAATGCCCACCTCTGCCAAGAAGAAACGGTACATTCTACGTGTCACCACTATGTCGTCTTCTTCTTAAGAGCTATCTGTGGCCTAAGACCTGCAGAATATAGCAGAAAGGAATAAACTTCAACCACCAAATTTCAAGCATCTGGCCCACTATGTGGTTGGGTCTTTTCCCAGGACTGACCACTGGGCAAGGTATACTGAACTTTGTAAAAGGCATGGCTGAAAAAAATAAAAATAAAACAAAAAGCTAATATCCTAGTGACTCAGATAAGTTAAAGCTTGTCCAAGAGAGTGTGTATGCTCATGCATGTGCGTGTGTATGTCAGTGACTGGATTGAGGTGAGAAAGATAAATCACTTAAATAAGGGGCATTGCAGAAGAGGCTTTATTTTATTTTATTTTATTTTATTTTATTATTTTATTTTATTTTATTTTATTTTATTTTATTTTTATTTTATTTTATTTTATTTTATTTTATATTTTTCCAGTAGCACTTTGAACTAGCAGGTGATGAAAAGGGTCTGAGGCTAGAATCTGAGAAGCTCTGAGATGGGTGGGCTACAGTAGCAACTCCGGGAAAGACTCAGGCAGGGAATGTACCTGTAAGGCCCAAAGGAGAAGGCAGTTAGGGACAATACAGGGGAAAATGTGACAGAATTTAGTTATGGTTTAGACACACAGGGAAACGTTGGAGGTTAACCACATATGATTATGTGGGAAACAGTCATCAAACAAAATGGGAAAAACATCAGACAAAATCTTGTTGTAGACCACATATTGCTTTCTGTACAGTTTTTAATAAATTCACATCTCCCATGATCCTTTTGAAACAGGTTTGAATCAGAACAAGGAAACAAACCTCTTACAAGTTCAATTTGGTTTTATTTACTTACTTTCTTTTGTTCAGGTAATAAGCCATAATAACTTTGGCACAGGATGCCCCAGGAGGAATTAAGGATGAATTTTGACCAAGGTTGGCTCTTAGAATTATCCTACCATTTTAGGAATGATGGGGATAAAAATAACTATGTTCATTCCAAAGAAGAGTTTAATGGGTGGCTTTCCCAACATATGAGCAAGGGATACACACTTAGAAAGAGGCCTGGAGCTTGACTGTGCAGCCACTAGGACTGTATTTGGTTAACACCTTTATAATTTAACTAATACCTTGCTGAATTCACTTTCTTCCTTTGCAGAGCACCACATTTCAAAGTATACTTAGCCAGGCCATATTTAAAATAGGCTTTATTACTACAGCATTAATAATTTGGCATACTAACAGAAGGAATGAAATATAAATAAAGTAAAATATATTTAAATGAAAACCACTTTTACTTTATTTATTATTATTACTAATTATTATTTGGAGCAACAATAAGCAGTCATTGATAATTGTTATTGCTGAACCACATTATATAAAGATTCCACTTTGTCAAGATAATGTAGTCAGATTTTTAAAAATAAACCTAAAATAATTAATCTTTTGGTTTGGAGAACTCTGAGTACGTTTTGAAAAGGTTTTAAAGTGTTTTTGATATTTTGATATAAAGTGTTTTTTTACTGTTAGGTGGTTTTTATCTAAATGGCACTGGCTGGTTTATAAATGAGTTTCCTCCCCATGTAAGACTTTCAATATATTTTGTGCTAACAAGCTTTTAAAGTTTATTAGTGTTTGTGTTTCTGTCCTTGCTTTAATGGCTTTTGGAAATTTAGTGTAGGTTTTAGCAGATATAGAAAGTAACAAGGTAGAAATACATAGACTATGTGAGATTACAGTGTTTGTTAAATGTTATAAATACTCTTAAAACTAAAAGTGCAGCAAGCACTTTATAAGCAGTTTAATTTATAAGCAATTTAAATTGTTTATAATGTGTTAACAGTTTGAGTTAACAACCAATACATTTGACTGTGACTGTGGGAAAAGCTCCATAAACAGTCAATGGTTTGGAGCTTTGGAGCTCTTTCTTCAAAGCCTTATTTTCTGGATTTCAAATGCTATTTTTTCCCATTATTTTGCTGATTTTTCATGAAACCTTCTCTTCCCTAGAAAGAATTACCACAGTCTCCTCATCCCCCTTCTATAACCTTCAAGAACCTGAAAGTTGAACATTTTTGATGTTTCAGCCATAAATATTTCTGGTCTTTACATATGCTCTGTCATTTTCTTTCATATTTTCTTTTAAAATGAACTTGGAATAGATGGACAAGTAGGGAAACATATACATGAGAAAACAATCCAACTCATATTCTTAAAGGAAAATAGATGCCAAGTGACAGTTCTGCCAAATTGTGATAACAAGGTGGGAGAAATTGAATTTATGTAATTTATGTAAGTATTTATTGATTTAAATGTAAGCAAAAGCAAGGTATGATGGCCAAACACCTGAGAATCGCTAGCAATTGTCCCCAGGCAGAAGAATTAATAGAGATGGTGAAAAAAAAAACAAAAAAAAACCAAACAAACCCCAAACTTATCAAAGTGTGACTGAATTTCTACCTTTTGAAACAGTCGCAGAATCTTATTTCAAACCACAGCTTCCTCAAGAGCCGCAGCTGCCAAGTCAGCTTTTTCCACCCCTTTGGGAAAGCCTGCACAGTCAAGGTTGCAGTTTATGCTGGGTGGAAGCAAGAAGAGCAGCAAGTGGTAGGTATCTCATGTAGCTGTCAGGAAGACACCTTCAGCCCTTGTACTTCAGTGAAGGAATTTCAATCTCTCCGGTTATCAGAAAAAAAGTGTGGTGAAGGCAAAGCCCTCTTCATTCATGTTCTATCTTCTTGTGAGCTATAGAAGATTAGTCCTGATGATGTCTGTGAGCTGTAATGTGAGCAACCTATTCCTTTGTGACTAATGTGCTGGCACGGAAGTTAAATCACTCATCCCATAGAGTTATCATTTCTACTGTACTGCAGTAATAATTATCTAAATAAGTAATAAGGGAGATGCTTCTGTTTGTGTAGCTGGGCTCAGACTGCTCAGGTTAGTGCACTGCTGAAAGATTTGTGTTTCCAAACCATCCAAGTTGAGCAGTGAGAAATGCTGTTTGTGTGAGAATCCTGAACAGCCCCTTTCTGCATCTCTGACCTCACCACTGAGAAGAGACAGCACATGCAGGAGGGGCAGGAGCACTGCCAGCTTCAAATACAAATGCTTAGGAGAAATGAAGGCATTTTCCCTCAGCCAAAGATGAAAAAAAACTTGAGGTTGGCTACATTAGTCTGTAATCATCAGTTTGAAAAAGCATCTCAGTCTTCTTTGAAAAGGGAAATGGGGGAAATGACAGAAGTCTTCAGGAGAAGAGGAAAGAAAGTAAATAAAGTTACTAAGCTAAGTCTCTCTGTGCAGGAAGGGAGCTAATTTGTTATATTCAGGAATATTTGATACATTCATGTTATATTTAGGCAATAAGAAACCAGACTGAGGGAAGAAGGATTGAGGTATCAGGTTCAAAAAACTAGTTACAAATTGCATTCCTCTTTCTAAAGACATTTAAACTTCTCCTGTGCATCTACACTATGGAGCCACCAGCTGGGATTTGTGTTGAGGCTGTACCACATATAGATCAGACTGACTTCAGTCTGAGGACATTTCAGTAAGTCTACAATGAGTTTTAATTACTGTCATGAACATGCCTACGGAAGCTGAAAGATAGACGAGCATGAAATTTACAATAAGATCAGTGAAAAATTCTCAATTCTATCTAAAGTATAATTGTTATTGTTTCAATATAAGCAGAGGAAAGATTACTGAAGGAAAACTGAGTGACTCAATTTAAGCAGAGATTAGTGATCGTATTGGTCTCTTCCCACCTTAAAATCTTTGAATTTGGACTCCATTAGAGTCCATTCCAAAGTGTATTCAAGCCGGTGGAATGAATGTCTTTCACTTCATCTTTATGTTTTGGATGAATATGCTACCAAACAAAACCACCACAAAGGTAGCTGAGCTTTTGGAGGAGTTACTGCCTGAGATTTTATGAAAGCCACATGGCATATGGAAACAGCATATGGAAACTTGTTAACACTGAAAGGTAAGGAGAAAAGTGGCAATGAGTGATGAACTTCCTGGAAATATTTAAAAAGCTGAATCAGTCATCTGCAGAATTCCTGATGGAGCATATTGAGATTGATATGAAGTCAAGAGGTTTCCAAAGCTCTCCATCACCTGAATAATACCAAAGGGCTAGACACTAACCGTATGTCAACTGCACATTGCAGAAAGATCTGCCTCCTGAGAAAAGAGGGTGTGAAATCATTAGTGCATCCTAGAAATGTGGAAAGCAAAGGATTGTTATGTAACCACACAAAGAAAACTACCCATAAAGATTATATCAGCTAATGAGTTTTTCACACTGGTGGCTACGACAAGGGAAAGTTTTACATTTTCATCTCAAACAGAATCAGAAAAAACATCTGTAAGATCAGCAGGGGTGAGTTTGGCACCTCTGTGTGGGAAAGATACTTTTACTTCAGCAATTTATCATGGAATGGCAGATCTGAATCCAATAGTAATTAGTGTTTAATTGACTTTGCTGGAACATTCAATGCTTTGTACCTCCTCTAATTATGGAATATCCTTTGTGGATATGCATTTTCATCAAAGCTGATTTTTCCAAGAATATTGTCTGTATTAGAATGGCTTGAGGTCTTATGTTACAACTGATGGACTAGTTTAGGAGTCAGCCTTGGCATCATCACTCATAAAATAATAAACAAACAATAGCCTCTTTCATCTTAGTAAATCCCAAAGTTCTGTACAAAATAAATAATAATTAAACAGATGAACATTTAATGAAAGTGTCTACATCAAAGAAGATGCATATCGCATTAAAAATATATTTAGCTTCAAAACATCCCCAGCATCTTAGCCATTGCTTATCAGGTTCAACCACATACAATGATGAAAGAGTTGTCTGATTTCTCAGCCTTTGTAATTAGTGATTCTTTTCCAATTACCTTCAAATCTGGCAGCCTGTGTTACTATTATCCTAACTGAAGAAGAGAGATCTTAGGATGTTGCATTGCTGTGGCATTTCACTTCTATGACCATTAGGGAGGTGATTTGTCTCTTGAGGCCTATTGAATCCAATGGGAATCTTTCCAGTTACTTCAACAGTTGTTGGATTAGAATCACAGTAAACTGTAGCTTGTTTCTTTATGTTTGCTTCATTTGCCTGCATAGGGTACACTCTCTCCTTGACACTAGTGTTTGGTGTCTGTTCATTTTCAGTTTCTGTTTGGATGAAGCCAAAAATACACATTCTTGCATGAGGCAGTAAAAGTGTCAGGCTTCAGCATTATCCGGAATAATGAGAAGCAGCTGGTTTTACATGAGGTAATTCATGATCAGCCAACACACATGTGGAAAAGCCAGCTGTGGAGAAAAAAAGGATTGTCCCCAGTGGACTTTTCCATACATACCCTTGAAATTTGTTCTTGTGGTTTCTGAATTTTGAAAGTTTCATAGATTTTCCCACTAAACTAGAGCATGAAATCTGTGGCTGTCAGTACTGTGGGGACTGGCAAAATTAGTTACTTCATGTGGCACCACTTTTCTGTACACATGGATATCTGCATAGGCTCCCCTGTTCTGCTGTCCCAACGTGGTTTGTGGGTTGGTTTAGGGGTTTGTGGGTTGGTTAATCTTGTTTCCTGCTTGTAGTCTTTTTTTGTTTGTTTGTTTGTTTACATTTTTCACTTGAAAATGGTTTCTGTGACTGGGGTCTAGCACAGGTGTAATTGGTTGGAACTGAGTTACTTTTCTTCATAGTGGCTCATTTGATGCTGTTTTGAATTTTTAATGAAGATATTGCTGATAACACACTGATGTTTTCGTTGTTGCAGAGCAGTGCTTACACAGAGCTGAAGATTTTTCCACTTCTCGTGCTGCCCTGCCAGTGAGAAGGCTGTGGGTGCACAGAAAACTGGGGGAGGACTCAGCAACGAGAGCTGGCCCAGGCTGACCAAAGGGATGTCCCATACCACGTCAGCAATAAAAGCTGGGGTAAGGAAGGAGGCGGGGGGGACATTTGGACATTTGGAGGATGTTTCATGGTGAAGGGAAATCATACTTCCATCATCAAGGAGTCTCAAAATCTGCCTTCATCTCTCTCTGTGCACATATCCACTTTTTTTTTTTTTTTTTTTTTTTTTTTTTACCCCTAAACAATACCGTACTAAACAAGTACTGATCAGATATCTGGAATTGTATATGAACAACTCTGCAGATTATCTCCTCCTGGCACTTATAAAGAGTCAATACCTTCAGTTACAAACAGATCTATCAGAAACAGCAACAACAGTAGAAACACCTATTCTTTCTGAAGTAACTGATTCAATTTCTAAGCAATTGCCTAGAAATCACTTCAGGCAAATAAGAATGAGACTGCTAATTATGCCTTATTTCATTTTGGAAGTGGTGTGAATGTATGCTAGAAAACCAGGGGACAACTCTTGCATGTAGAGCCAAGGCAAAGTCATGGAGAGTCTGTTACAGTTCCTTCTTTACTGCTATGCTTAGATTAATGATACAAAAAAGTTCTCAGAAGTAGCCTTACCTGTGCCAAGGGATCATAGATTTCTGCATTTTATGTGTATTCTTTAGTCTTGAATAAATTTGTGCTCTCCTTCAAAGATGAAGAGCTTTACAGCTTCAGCAAATGTTAGCCCCCTTTCTTGTAACTCTTCTGTCCCTAAGAGTGGACTGAAGTTCACATCATTTTAAGATGAAGTCACAGCTATAAATCAGGTATAATTCAAGTTCCACTTTAGCTACACACTTTTGCCCCACCTACCCGCTCAGCAGATGATGACAGTCTTTAAGAGGTGGTATTTTAGACAAAGGGCAAACTGTTCTCAGAGGCAGAGAAAGCGCCATCACTTATTTTCCTCTCTGTGTAGGTTTCTTTTTCTAAACCACCTGCACCAAGCCCGATTTATTAATGTTCAGCAAACAGTTTTACCAGCGCTCACTGTCTGGCTGCACAAAGCCTTTCCCTGTCATGCTGACCTATCCTAAAGCTGCGGTGTTATGTTAGCCTCAGAGAAACCCCTAGGAGTTGAAGTAGCTGTAATTAAAGGTTTTCAGTTACAGGGCTGTCAAATCCTTTTGTGTATCTGTTTTGGCAAGTGCTTCAAATCCTACAGCAATATTAAATAGACCATCTGTTAGCCTTCATTAGGCTCTCACTCATCAACAGCACTATTAAATATAACTAAGCATGCTAAAGGAAACCTTGACATCTGGGCTTTCAATTGGAACAGTGATCAATATTAATAACAAAACTATTTCACCTGGATTTATTATTAATAGAAAGTTAAATACAGCATAAATATGAATGTTTTGCCCTACAACACACCTTTAATATGACTAATCTACATGATATAGTGAAGCCCAACTTTATTACTATCAATATCTGTAATGCTGAAGGTACCTAAAGAGCTCCATGGTACTGGCACTGTTCTGAAAACATGTGAAAGACTGATCATCACCTTCTTTGTTAAATGACAGGGCAGATGGGACCATGGTCCCAAACAAGAAATGTGTTATAGAAAAAGAGCTACAATTATGAAATGTCCAGTGGACTTGGGGACTGGCTTATTGCCTTTTTCTTTGCAACACTTCCTTACGTATTTAAAGATAAAGAGTAATATAATCCTTGGTTGTCTCATGTCTACATTAAAACAAGCTCCCAAAGCACTCCTTAGGCACAATGTTTTCGAGAGCCTTTTACTCTTCCCACTGTTTACCTTTGGCCTCTAACCATTTGTCTTATGTCTGTTATTAAAGCATTGGGGTATTCACTGATTCCTCAGTAATCCAGCTGAAGGATGTTAAACCAATTCCTTCACAAGGCTCATACACATCACTCCCATTATACAGTTATGATGATCCCTGATTTTTTTCCTTTCCTCTGAAGAAAAACATGGTCTTATCTTTTCACATTTTATGTAAGTATAGCTAGCTAGTTCTTTGCAAATATTTACAATATTTTCTGTGTTCCTCTATAGAACTGCATCTTATGTATTTCAGACCACTTCCATCAAGGTAATTTTGAATACAAACCCCATCTTTCCATTTTCTTGTAGCCATAGTCAAAATGGCATTTTACCCCAGGTCTAACAAGTGGTTTTGTTTGTTTGTTTTTCTTAATTTATCACCCAAACCATTAGACAAATTATTGAATGGTATGGGAGTCAAAAAAATGCTACTGAGTAACTCCATCTGATGTATCCTTCCAGCTCAGTTCTGAGAAACTGATAATTGGCCTTCAGAAATGATAACTGAAAACCAATCTGTTCCAGTACATTGCTGGAATCCTATTGTAATTTGATAAAGACAATACACTCCTAGAGAGCTATAGAGTCATAACCAAAAGCCTTACTGAAATAACGGTACATCGCTTTCCCTTTCTTCTCTCCTGTGTAAGAGACCATTTGTATCTCTGCAGAAGAGCAATAGTTTGGTTTATCAGAGAACCTGGATGCTTCATCTAGGCAGTTGCTTTAGTAGGAACTGGATGGTATAACAGTATTCATAAACTTGTCAGACATCATCTTAAAGGCATACCTTCTCCATCTTTCTGGAATAACTGAGTTGCACCAACCAATTTCTAGTCCTCATTTTACGGTCCGTGTGGCTGGAACATGGTTTGGAAGATCTGAATCCAATTCTGATTGTACAAAATCCAGTTCCTGAAAGCAGGGAAAGCAGGCTTTTTTTTTTTTTTTTTTTGAGTCATTTCTGATTTTCATTTTCTATCTAAAAAAGCAATAATTAAGGCAGACTCAGATATTCTAGAAGGACATTCTACCTCAGACCATGGATTAAAATACTGAAAAGATACCTAGACCATCTGAGGAACTGGTATCAGAACATTTTTATTCTGTGACTGGTTTCAATCATTTTTACCGTGCCTGCCACATGCTAGAATTTTATAGTCACATTAATAACTCAGTATCTAACCAAAAAAAAAATTTCCCCAGAACATCACTATAACCAAGACAAGTTTTTCCTTTGTGCTGAATTGATCACATCAAAGAAAATTCCAAATATTTATCCTGTTTTTTTTTTTTTCACAACAAAATATTTTTGTGAGTGATATGTGATTCATAGTTGTTGGTTTACATTACTGCAGCTCTGACCACAATAATTGATCGGAATTCTAAGTACAAATGGCCAGATGCTCTGCTGAATTCCCCAAACCACATGTCAGCCTGGCCCGCTATTTTGCCTGATTTCCTTAATACTGAAAACAAATGAAGTGAACAAAGTTCAGTTCAACTGCTGCTTTTCACAATTCTTTCTGAAAGCTCTCCAGACATAGTTTGAGCTTTTGTATTTCATAGATTACTTGTTTTTTATTTTATGTTAATTTATCCTTCCATGAGTAAAAAAAGATCAGTTTCCTTCATGCTGCTATTAAAACAAAACAACAATACAAACAAAAAAAACAAAATGGGGGAAAAAAACAACAGACACAGAGCAAGGTTTGCTATTTGCAGAGAAAAAGAGATATTTATAGATGGTTTAAATTGCATTAAGTATATGTGATTATGTATTTCAAAATCTGCATAACTGGTACCCAATATTTCGATTGGACAGGTATAGGAAAGAGGTTTTACAACTCAGTATGTTCTTGAATATGTCCTGAAAAGAGCATCAGAGAAAAAAATGAATCGTTTTTCTTACCTAAATCTTTTTGAGAGCTGTGATTCTCCAGGTTCACACATCAACTCCGAAGTTGTTTATATATAGGTGTAACTCTACTCAAATCAATGCAGTTAGTTTACAGCATTTGAGATTTTGTCACATGTAATCAAACACAATCAATTAGATCAATTGAGATGTATTCTCAAGTCTTAAACTCCTTTACCTGTTTCAGTGATTCATTCCAGTACATCACAATGCATCTACTATAAAAGTAAACAATCAGCTGCGGCACCATCAGCCAGTGGAATATCTGGGAGTTTAGCCATGTAAGAAGCCCACCGGAAGGCAAAGAGTCATACAGCATTTTTCAATTATCAACGACTGATCAATGAATTTATTCTGTCCTATAGTTAGCTGTGATGTTCAACTGATATGATATTGCTTTGGTACCAAAGTATCATGCTGCTCTAACACACCTGTGTGACTTTCACTGATATGAGATTCCCAGGGTTAATAACCCTGGACTGGTCTAGTAGAAAGTCCTAGATGAAGATTGAAGTAGAGTATTTTAATTGGTCTTCCAAAGAAATGAAATCACTTTTGTTGTTGTTGTTGTTGTTGTTGCAGAGACAAATAGTACGTATGGGAGTACAGCAAGCTAGTCAAAAGGGAGATAAATTCAGCCCAAATAAGCCAAAGTAGTGAGTCAGTAGCAAAACTGGAAAAAAGGGTTTTTACTATGGTTGTGGAATGGTAGCACATGGAAGAAATTAAAACTGGTTCAGTCCTGCACTTTAACTGTGTCACTTAAAGATGATATAAATGTCATTTCTCAGTGAAAGGGAAGACTCTGTTCTTCTTCCCCAGGCAAAGGCACAGATTTCTGTTGGTTTGCTTGTGCTGGCATAATGTTTTTGGGGCACATGCTGGATTGACTCAAAGACTGATTTGTCTGAAAGTTAATTTTGTTTGTTTGTTTGTTTTATCTGGATCAGTTTTCTGAATTACTGAATGACTTAGAGATGCTGAGGTCCTCACAAAGGCAAGAATCAACAGCAAGAGTTGGCAGCAACTTAGTTTTGTGTCAGAATGAAATGATTATCTGCTGTCCAATTCAACAAATTTGTTTTTGGGACACAAGCTATTGTCCCAAATACTTGTCCTGAGCTAGGTTGTATACTTGTTGGTACAGTCATATCTTTATTTTTATTTAATCTGTGCTTAATGGCACTCTTGGAGATCAATATCACCCTGTATTGCTAGCTGTTCGTATAAGGTTGTTCTAATCACTTTTTAAATACTTCAGAACTGATCTGTGTAGGTACAAATGGATTGACTTCATTATGAATTTCAGGTGAGAAAAGAGCAACTGTTTTATTTAGAAAGAAATCTCTCAAGTTTAAGGAAAAATGGATGTCTTATATTGGAAGTTACACAGAAATTTCATTTCTGCTGAGACTTCTTGAGAAGTTCCATATATTTGCTTTGAGAGACTTGATCATTTCTTAATAACTGAAAACAAACAAAGAAAGAAGCCCCTGAACATAATTAAATCAATCCTAATTGTTTGCATAACATTTAGACTCCTCATATACCCACCACAAAAAACAAGTACTGGAGCATCTATTTACACAGTATTGACCTTCACACAATACTGCTTGTGGCTTGGCATATTCAATGAAGGTTGCGACTTTTCCATACCTATCACCTTTCTGCTTCACATTAACTAAACGAAAACTACAGTTGGAAAGTCATGGCTTTATTATGACTCCAAGAAGCAGGGACTGATGGCCCTGCAAGTCCACAGTGTGCAAGTTCAAGTTCTTTACCTTTTATGAGAAAGTAAAAAGTAATGATGGAGTTCTGGTTTTGTTCATCTAATCATTGAATTCCAAACTAACAGATTCTCTTGGGCCTGAAAAACTGGGCCAGAAGTACCATGAGAATAGATTGTCTCCTGGTATTTTTACATGGAACAAGGGCATGTTAATAATAGAAAAAATGAAAAATAATTAAAAATAGAAGGCCTGATTCTCACTTCACCAGAACTTCCTTCTGTATATTGTTGGAAGAGGGAAGTCTTGTTTATCATAGGACCAGGTCCAAATTAGCATTATTTTTTTTTTTTTAAAGACATTTTTAACTCTTAACAAAGACTCACCTCCCTTTTACTTCTTCTAAACTGATTTCCATTTGCTAGTGAGTTATAACTGAAATAATTCTGTACTGGCTAGATAAATAGTTTCCTGAGGTTGTGCTGGTAGGTAGGGGTGAATGAATTAAATGACTCAGTTGTTCTCTTCTGTCTTCATTCTGCAACTGTTCTGAGCCAGTGCAATGTTTCTATGACCTTCACTGCAGGATTAATGGGAGTTATTTCCTCTATTGGTGCAAAGCAATTATGCATGCCATCTTGCTTTGAGATGGTTTAAATGAAAGTTCCACTAGAAATGTTAACCTTCACCTGTCATAATGCTATTATGTTATCTTGGGCTAATGGTGAAAAGAAGTCATGATTTCATTTTATTTAAATTTCAGCTGGGTATTTGACCATAAAATTATTTATAAAAGGAAACACAGTAAAGACAGTAGATCAAGAGTTCAGCAGTGAAAAAGAAAAGTGTTGTGCTATTGTCTGGAATGTCATTATAGAAAAGGCTTTAGTGTAAACCAGAATGGATGAAGCTTAGGCACTCAAAAGATTCTATAGAAGTGAAGGGGCTGACTGCACTATTGTCCTTTGAAAATTCCAGTGTTTGTCTGTTTTATTTTCATGATTTTAGTAAATACTAATGAGAATGGCTGACACAGTACCACATTTAAAGTTTTTAATCAAAACATCCATCCTCAAATGAAAAGTAGATACTAGTCTAAGATTGAATAAGACCTTTCATAGGGGACATCTTTTGTGGTTCTTTTGTATTCTTATGTTATTTATAAGCACTGTTTTGATGAAAAATAAAGGCTACGTAGTATGGATTCTTCATGAGTAGACAGAGTTAGAATGGTAATGTTGCCTCTGATCTTTTGCAGGTATGCATGAATGGTAAGAGAAGTATAAAAAATATGTAAATTAGAACATGTGGGTTGAAGTGAAAGTGAGTTTTTGTTTGAATATATATGTCAAATAAGTTGGTTGGGATTTTTTTTTCTTCTTTTTTTTTATTTTTTTTTAATTGTTGCTGTTTGAGGATGTATGAAGAGTAAGATATTATTTTGGGAGAAACAGGCTCCAGAGACAAGCATTATGTGACTGGTGTTCAGATTCCTGCTTTAAATCATTAAAGCAGTGTTTGTTCTGGGATATAGAAATCTATAGGGAACTGTTCTAGGAATATATAGAGAAAAATACCATCATCAACCTGATTTCTGTCATATCTCCAGTAACTTTAGCTTCTCTACAGAGGCAACACTCTTTCATGAACAAAGAAATGGCAATGGAGTCACTGAAATCTATCTTTCTGTCTTCTAATAGAAGTCATTTCACTGTGCCTTTCATTCTCCTTTCATAATTTGCCTCATAGATATTTTAGACTGGAAACTCTTCAGAAGGAGGGTTCCTCACACAGCATGTGTACAATACTAGATCTGTGGAGCTTCTCTTTTGGCTGGGAGACCAAAACACTGCTTCCTAAAGCCAAAATTTATCCAGTTTCCAAGATTCATTTAGTTCTCAAGAAGACTCATACTTGGAAAGGAACGTGAAATGTGTATTTTTCTTCTCAGATGTTCTTTTTCTGTATTTATTTATTTATTTATGGTCATTTTTTTTTCTTAATTTATTTTAGAATATATGGAGGCTGGAAACACATGGTGGTCAGTGTATATAAACACAAAAAACCGAATCCAACTGTTCTAGTCAGGGAGGGGTTGCACTATGATAAACTTGGTCCATTATTTCTGACCCCAGTCAATGTGCCAATCTATCAAATCCTTCTGGGAAACCTGCAGAAACATAAACCTGTAGTCAAGACAAGTGTAAGGGGATAAATGTTTCAGTAATAGAAATGGACACTGCTTCATGGAAGTTTTGGAAGAAAGATCTTCTCTTCAGCAAGTAAGATCTCAATATGTTTTCCAAAATGTATGAATTCTAGTCCCTATCTTTGGGATTTTTTTTTCAGAACTTTCATTGAAATATGATCACAACATTTAATAATCATGATTTTCTATTAATTTCTTTGCACTCAGGATCCACGCTCATTTTTAATTTTTGTGATTTGTTTAGATGGTACTCTCAATGGAATTATTATTTTTTTTCCTCTCTTTTACTGAGGATAAGAACAATGTGAACTTAGTAAATATATCAGTGAGACTTCCCACAGGATAACTATTAATAACTATACAATACTTGGGTCAAGTACGAGGTACACTCTAACTAGGAAACATGTAGACAGTTAAATTGCATCTATGTGGAATACCTTGTACCATTATAATCACATTATCAAGGTGAAAGATGGGCAAGTATGAAACAGTCATTGAAATGAACAGCATGAAGTGTAGTATTTACAAAGGAATATATTATATTTGTTTCAGCTGATGTTGAAAAGGGCATGTGGAATTACTATGTTGTATCCTTTAATATCTTCCAGTTGTAAAGGATCTTTTGTTTAATGTCATCTCAGCAGGAGTTTAGCAAACATGTAACTGGCTTTTTTAATGAGGTCATTTTAGGAAGATAGTTCTGCTGTTATTCTCATTTCCATTCCATATTTCCTTTCCTGATACTTCTTTCCATATTTTCATGAGCTTTTAGAGAGAATACAGTTCTGCCAGCTGTCTTACCTTTTCATGTCTAATCTTTACATCATTTGCGGCATTAGAAATATAAACACTTAAGATGAAATTCAAGGTATCATTTAAATGGAGCATACAGTCTTCCACTGAACTTTTCTGCTGTTGTATTTCAGATATGGTGATGAGGTAATATGGCTATTTCCCAGTTCTACAATAAGAGTAATCAAGACATTTATCAGTTATATATCAGTTCTGTATAAAATTTCAGTAACAAGTGTGAAAGAGGATGAAATGATGTTTTTTTGATCATATTTCTAAACTGAGCAAAGATCTGTGCAAATGAAATACAACTTGCTTGCCTCAAAGATTTTATTACTTAAAATGACAACACAGATAAAGGGAATACTACTCATGTTTTAATGGAAAAGTTAAAATTACAGACAGATCAAATGAGTTGCCTGGGGTCAAGTAGAGAGATTACTGGGGACCTGGGATTTGATTCGAAAATCAGCATTTTCAGGCACCAGGTTATTGCAAAACCACTTGGCCTCTTAATCCATCATTCAGGTTGTCACCTGTTTCCAATGTATATTCTCTCTGTGAAGAGACTGAAACCAAATAAAACATGTCGGTTTCTAGTGTCTTCTGAAACTGTGTGAAAAATCAATAGATTCATATTTCTTTTTCATTTACAAAATTCAATCCTATATGGATGAAACTAAGATAAAGGGACAAGTGAAAACTCTTGGAATGCATGTGACTTGGTTTGAATTCTTCAGATTGAGAGAAGGCAGAATTTGACAGCAGTAAGGATAATAGTTGAGCTGAGATTGAGGGAATGAAGAAATGCCTTTAAACTAGATCCATCTGTTCTGGCTTAGAATCATGGTGTGTGCTCGTTCTCAAACAAAGATCTTTAACCCAATGAGCAACTCCAGTTTACAGGAGCAAAACATATGAATGGATAAGGACTTGGTTAATGTATCCAAACTGATACATTTATTGCAGGGTATAGTGCTGACTATTTCTATGCTATTCTTAGGTGAGAAATAAGGACACGTAGTAAAGTTCGTTAGGACTTGCTTCCTGATTCATCTTACTCAGAATTATTAGGCAGAAAATTACAAATTGTTTTCCATTTCTCACACTGAGGAGATACGATCAATACAACACTTCCTACAGTCACCCTAGTAGAGCAGAAACAGTACTTGTCTCTTCTACACTGAAGAAAAATAACTAGCTCCTTTGTTTCAAGAAGGAAGGATGGGTGCGAGATGAGTAGTCACTTGCTTTGTACTTTGTCTCTCCTATAGACTGCTTGCTTAACAAGATGAAAGACAACTGTATGCTGTAGGTTTCTCTGGTTGAAAGAGGAAAAAAAAAAAAAAAAAGCACCTCCAGCCTGTGATACATATTTAGCTACTATTTCTAAAATGCTTTATGATTTTCTCCTGAAAAACATTCTAGAATGGTCCTTCAGTGCTGCCACAATGCAAATTAAATAGGGCAATGGTTATTATTTACTTAAGCTACCACCTGGTGATGCATCAACTTCCCACTCCCTGTATTACTCTGACACTGTAACGGCAACATTAAAGTACATGCATGGTGCACATACCTGGAAGAGTGCTTGAAAAAATCAACACTGTATGCAAGACTGGATCACTCATGTCTCAGCCTAAAGCCTGCGTTATCTCAACATGATTTCTGTTACAGATTCATACATACAGAGATGGGCTCCTGACATTTTCACTGGCTCCCCTGCTGTTGTCTTACTTCTCAGGTACTGAAACAAGCAAATGAATCTGATAATACTATGAAGGAGAAGGAGCAGTATGAGGGGACACCAGTCGACTAACATTCGTTGGATTTAAGTGAGATTGAAAATGGGCTGAGGAAACTGCACTTAACTCAAATTCAGCTTCTGTTCAAGCATAGAGGTTAGACTTCAGGAGAACCTTTTTTGATGAGAAGGAAGTAGAAGTGGAGGAATAGATTGCATAAGAAAGGTGCAGAGTCCTCAGCACTGGGATTTTTTAAGGAGGAGGTAAATGAATGTCTGTCAGGAGTAACTTAGATGCAGTTTCTCTGCCTTTGAAAGCAGATACAGACAACACGCTTTCTGTGGATATCTTCCAAATCTATTATGCTAGTTACTGTTCAGTCCAAGCTTAAAGCTACTGAAAATCATAGAATGGCTTGGAAGGGACCCTAAAGATCATCTAGTTCCAACCCTCTGCCATGGAGAGTTAGGGAGGGCTGGAATACAAGTCAGATATTCAGTGTCTCATCCCATTCTATGGGACTCATGCTCTATGGGTGAAATAGCAGACATTTCATCATTTACTGCCTGGCTGCAGACATGGGACAATGGTCACGAGATACAAAGAACAGTATTCCTGTCAGAACAGTTTGGTTAAGAATAATTAAAAAATCTTTGTGAAACAGAGAATATGGGGAAAAATATTATATAAATTAAATTATTTTATTTTGATTTAAAACTTTGAACATTTAAAACAAGACTAAAGAAAATTTTGGAAAGTCATTTCAGACTTTAATATTGTTTAATGCTGAATAACTCATCATGTCCACGAGTTACTTAACAAGTACTGATGCAGAACTATTCCTTTTCAGCTTTGGGGTGCATCCTACAAATTCTCAGTATTATTTATCGCACTTAGATTTGATGTGTGACTCAGAAAAATGAGTAACTAGCCTGTACACAAGGACTCTCAGATCCTTGAAAATCCAAGAGATGTGTAGAGAAATTGTTAAAGCAGAAACAAGCAGATGATAATAACCTTTAATTAAGTAGTTAGGTTACAGTAAAGACACTGATTTCATTCATCTTCTATTCCTAATTGTACTTGGATGTTTCATACTATTAAATGGTATTTACCATCCCCTCACATAACTTTTCTTGTAATGCAACACTTTTTCCTTTTTTGAAATCTTGTAATAGAAAGTGATCAGAAGCTCTTGTTTATTTCAGTGCCAATTCTCGCCCCCCCCCCCAAAAAAAAAAAAGGTTCAGAAATTGAGTAAATGTAGAAAGATGTAAAAGAAGTTCTTTCATAAGTTCTTTCTTATCATGGTTCTTAGATATTCTTACCTTTGTCAGTTGCTGTATCATCTTTGTAGCAGCACAAAATTAAGCTTGAATGGAGACACAGAGTTAATTTTCCTCAAATAATGCCTCAAAATAAGGGTTATGTTGATTCTGACATATTGTATCAGCACATTTGTAAACAGTCTTTCTTCCCCCGAGAAGCTAACATAGACTTTTTAATGAATTCCCAATTAATTTTATCAAAAATATATGAATAAATAAAAGATGAATAGAAAGATGAGGTAGAACTCTGCCCTCTAATGTAGAAAGCATGCAGAAACAAAGGGTTGATTTTTTTTCCTCCTCATTTTTAGTTAATTAACTTTGTCTTTTGGGAATAGGCATGCGTCTTAAATTGAAAAGATGCAGAAAAGAACAAAAATGTATCTAAATCAAGAATCTCAAAGGAATAAATGGGAAGGGTAATGAAATGTAAGCTTTTTAAAAAATTATCTTTTTATTTATATTAAATTTATAGTTAACGCATCAGTTTTTAAATGGATATAAACTTTCAAATTTCAGTGCTTAAAGGACAAGTATAAAAGTCAGGACAAGGTATTTTCATAGAAAAACCCTTCCATGCCACCTTACTGCATGTTAATTTTCATCTGCCTTTGGTTCACTACTGATCATTATCTTCATACTGAACTATCTGGACTACAGGTCTGAGCTGGCAGAGACATTCCTGACCTCCCATTTGTTTGATGCATTATCCAAAGAAAAAAGGGAGAAATGTGCTCTTAACCAACAAAGAGTGCTCTGATGATTTATTCAGGTTAATGTGGGGTAAAAAAAAAAGAGGCAATTGCTTTATTCTTTCAATTCACTTGAAGACTTCTAGCTAGATTTCACGTGGAAAGTTAATATAGATGACATGGGTACGAAGCCTGTGAAGAGCATATACATGCAAAGGTTCTTTCAAAGGTTTGATTTTCACAACTGTGTTCTGTAGGGAAAAAAAAGAAAAGAAGAAAAGAATATACAGGGTGAATCTATAGAAAATAAATCTAATACTATTAATTTAGGCTTACTACAGATGTGGCTTACTAGGCACAAGAAACCACCCCAATCTGGGTGAATTTTGGTCATCTTAGAGCATGTCTCTCCCTTTAACTGTTTGTTCAGATGTTCCCTCAAGACTAGAGCAGTGTTCAGTTACTCCTACCAATGAATTAAGGAAAGATATAACACCTCCAGAAAGCTAGAATTTATCTCATTGTAGAATAACAGAATGGAAGAGAAATAATACCAGTATTCTCAAAGTGAGTCCTAGGCAAACCAAACTTTGCTGGACAGAGATGCGTACAAAATTATCCTTTTTTCCAGCTTATTAAAAATGTTCATCTAACAGTCCTCTCTTATATTCCCAAAGCTTCTCCTCTCTGTAGCACTCCTTTTCTACTATTTCCCAGCTCACTCTGAGACTCTGAGAACTGGGGCTTCCAGCCAAGGTGGGTCACCATGTTACTTACACAAAACACCTCTATAACTCTCTCACTTCCTGACTCCATCTGGAACCTTTTCACACCCCGTGAAGTTCCCTTATATTTTTATTGCATAGTGCATTATCCTTCCTTGGTTCTGCAGGCTTGCAAAGATGATAAAAGGTGACAATAGCAGGGCATTAAAATAGAATCTATTGCAAACACATGCATGGATCTCATAGCCAGATGGTTTTTTTCAATCCTCCATTCAGAGGTTTTAAATTGAATTTATATTCCATTTTTATTTAAGATGAGGTTGGTGACATGTTGTTGAGAATGTCTTAATAAAGTTGCATAGTAGTATTAATTGTCATTCTATACTAGTTAAATATTCACTAATGATTATGACTCATTTTGCCTTATCATTATTATTTCTAGTATACCACATGAACGACTTAACATCGTCAAGTGTTTTATCTTCCTTCTTTGTCTATATTTCTAATTTGCTAAGGTCTTTTTCTTCCACTGCCCACCCCCCACAAGCCCACCACCGTTATTCAAAGCTAGCAAAATTCTCATTACCCTTGCTCTCCTAAGAACAACATACTTATATTTTGGCATTTTTGTGTTCAATCATCTTTTTCTTATATTTGTTGTCAATGCTTTAAAGAGGCTTGTCTTGCTTTCCTGTAATTTATAGCTTCCCCAAAAGCCTGATCAATTTATATCTTCCCTACAGGTTCAGATCTGACTTTTGGTATTGGCTGTTTGGAATTCACAGTAAAAGGTGTTGCATTTTTGATAACAAATTTACCAGTGTTTTAGCCAGGATGATTTATAAAGAGTACGTGGAAAGGTTTGATTTTTTTTTTTTGCCATCCTTAAAACAGATGAATTAGATGAAATATTTTTCAATCAAGTACTGCCACACAAAGCTTGACTCTCTGCCACAGTTTAAGCTCACTGAGATGGGATCTCTGAGCTTCAGGCATACCATAAGACACAGCAAATACTACATTAGACAGATACTTCAAAGGCAGATTGTAGCCACACAATATTAAGACTACTGGAAGCTGCTAAAACATTAAGCTCTCTGCAGTCAGAGCAACAAATCTATGCTACTCTCAGTGGACAATCATTTGCTTAAGTGGGTTGCTACACAGAGGGTTGTGGGCAAAATATTTTCTCATTTAGTTCTAGTAGGAGTATGTACTCCTCCAAGCAATATCAATCGGTTATCCCTTGATTTTTCTGCATGAAGGCAGTCTGTTGTCCAACCCAGTGTCTCCTCAAAGACAGGAATCAGGGTTGGTTATTCATGTAGAAACAATTTGGTAACAGGTTCAATTTCTATTCCCAAGGAAGAAATTCCTCACATATGGGAAGTTACGATCTGTGCGTCAGGACCCACAGAACTTACCAATGCTTCAGGTTGGCCCAGAGATGCTGCTGTTGCATTTCCACCTCCTCTCCCACACTGAACTCCAACATTTCATTTACCTGTACTCCTAATAACATTTGGCCTTTGAGCTGGTGATAGTTAACAACACCCTAAGGTAACAAGAAAACACCCTGTTTCCTTCATATCTGGTACCTATTTAAGAACACTGGGAGATGAAGACAGGGAGAATAGTGATAAACAAGAAGAGTAGTAAGGATGAATTTCCAGCAGCAGAAGTCATCTTATGTGAACTACCACATCTTATATGAACTTTCATTACAGAGGAAGTGAATGGCCTTAGACCACCCAGAAGCATGACCTAGTCTGGACATAGTTTCCTACTTTGTAAACATCAATCTTGGTTTCCACCAATTCATTATTTTTTTTTAGTTTGTTTTTAATCCTATATATATCCTTTATTTTCCTCCTGTAAAAGATCTTTTCTCCTTTACCTAGTATTCTATTTCCATAAAATCTTTTCCTTCTTCAGCATCAGCCCTAGCTGATACTGCACCTGAATTATGAAGACAGAGGAGGACTGAAATGAAAGCTCTTACCCCAACCAATAAGCACTTATACACAGACTCCAATGGCTTCTCAGCCTACATGCTCATAAAAACTCAGAGCCATAGAAGATAATTAGGAGTCCACCTTCAGGGAAACACCCTCACATAAGCTACAGATTTGCACTAAAGCCTTACATCAGATCAAAAAATACTTGCAGAAACAACAACACATACTCTTACAAGTTCCACTACTCAATGCCAAACTTGTCCAGACCAGCTATAACTGATTATTGTTGAAATATTTCCTTCTGCTTGTGTCTTGCAGGCAGATAAAACAGACACAGGTGTTACATCTCTGAACCAGAGAGTGTGAAGGTATTTTCTAGTTTCTACAGCTGGAAACTTTAACATCCTGTTCCAGGCATAGTCAAATCATATTAGATATCTGATTGTTTTTGTATCTCAATATTTGAATGTGGAAACCTATCCATGAGAATGCTTTTCAACAACATTGTTAAAGCTATCTTACATTTACTGAATAGAAATAATAACTTTCTTTTAATTATCTGACAGTATAATTGATTATTTGTTAATGTGAAGCAGCATTGTCCAATTGATTTTGCAAAAATGTATGTCTTTCTCTCTTCTCAAGTGACAATGTTTCCAAGTTTTCATTTCACCCTATCTCAAAGTGCAACTTCCATTTAGTCTATTTTTAACAATGTAGTTAGCAATAGTCCATTTTTAACAAGGTAGAAGTTATCCATCCTTGAATGGGGAGAACTGGCTAGAATCTGAAATTTCTTGGACTTGAGGATCTATTTTCTGTTACCATTTATTAGAATGAGCATAACTGTTTATACTGTAGCACCTGGAGCTACTCAAGCACAGGAAGTGTAATGTAACCCCAAAGGAAAAGACTTATTGCACATGTACAGAATAATTATATAACAGAAAATATTTAGTACTGTCTGGGAATCTTGGATAGAAATGTAGGAATCCTGCTGAGAGCCTGAAGGGAGATTAAGGTAGTACAGTCTCAGGCAGAAAAGACACTTCTGCCTTATGGAGGTAATTGATATTAAAAAAAAAAATCTTTTAAGAGAAAAAGCCCTCATAATTTTCACTTATCTGTGGAAGACAATAATGTTCTGGCCATAGAGTTTTCCCTGCAGTTTATCTGTTGAGGGGGCTGCCCTAAACTCCCTCTTGGGGCAGGACTCTGAGACAAAATATCTGGAAGTTTATTTTAGAATTAAAAATGATGAAAGCCCTGGGATTCCCAGGTTTACAAAATACCCTGCTCCTCATAACTATGGAACATAAAGATCTGAGGCTGCCTAGGAAATATATTGCCCAGAGATCAGGCCACCAGAAACTTTGGCATTTACTGTCTCCATACTGTCTACACAATGAAGTGATTTCCATCACTAAGACAAAGTTCCCCAGCAGGCTAAGGAGATAAGGCAGCAGGAAAGTAATAAGTGTAGGAACCATGCTTACATTTTATGACAGTTTTGGTAGAACTAATCATTCTTTGTCACATATGTTTGCAAAGCCGCATGTACAGCATTGGTAGGTAAAAAATTTTTAGTAGCTCTAGCAATCCTAATTGCCTTGCTGTAAAGGCCCCTAATAAATACTTTTCCAATAGTCAGACAAAACAAACAAACAAACAAACCTTTTCAAGATTTTGATTAGACTTCTAAGAACTATCATCACCAAATCACCATTCCTCTAAGCTGGACCTTCCTAAAACACAGGTATAGGAGAAAAAGATGAGTCCAGCCAGAAGGGAAATGGCAATACCTGTTAATACAGATTCAAGTAGGAGCTCAGCAATATTCCATAGTCATCCTTCAACTACTTTTCAGAACTTTCATCCTGTTTTCACAAAGCTGCCCATCTGACTGGTACATATATTGCAATGAGCAATTTATTGCCACTTCACTCCCAAATAAAAACATAGCTTAGTTTTGGGTAGCAGTATAGATAACTAGTAGTCGCTGGTCACTGTTCCTGCCAGGGTTTACTTAGGTATACTAGCATTAATGTCTCTCTGGTAATTAGTATTAAGTCATATTAATTCATATTCATACAGAATTCATTTAAAATCATCTACATACAGGGAATCATTGCTCTCTCTCTCTCTCTCTCTCTCTCTTTCTTTTTCCAGAGCTCTTAATTACATGTAATATTTTCTGGTGAATGGTCACTGGAGAGGAGATAAAGCATCCATTACAGTTTTTGGAACCAAGAGTAATTATTTTATGTAACTGATTAAGTAAGAGAGACGGAAATGGTTTAATGGTCTGCTTGTTAAGGAATGAGAAAAGTTGATGGCCTGGGAGAAACGGCCCAAATTTGATTCTCAGAATTACGGGGAAAACACCATTGCAGGTGAAATCTCTGGTAATTTATGAAAGCAGGTAGATCTTGGTCTCACTGGATATGTGTGCATATGTGAATGTGCAGTGAGTATTCCATATATATGTTCTGAAACTAGTGTAGAAAGCTGTTTTTCACTATGTAACTATTTTTTCCTGATACATACTAGCCCAAGAGCAGCAGCACAATTCTTAATTTTACCTCCTCTCTCTATGCCTCTCTATGGCATACTGTTGGGGTGGATTTTGAGTATTCTGTAAGCTTCCAAATAGCTAGAGACTATTGAGTAAAGTTTTGTGGAGTAGCTGTCTTCTGGACAAGCCTTAACGAGGCATCTCTTACATAGTGCCAGTGTCTCATAATCCTGACATCTCCCAGAAACAAGGACTATCCTCAGTGTTTGGAAAGCCCCTAGCAAGTTACAGCTGCTCTCCTAAAGAAACAGGAGGCTACTAAATGCATTGAGGGTGTAATCTAGCAATGTTTTTTTCTGATTCAGTATTTTTCTATGTTAAGAAATGGGAGAGAATGGGTAAGTCATACTTTTCTGTTAACCAAAACTGGTCAAATGGAAACATATCTTGTAGCACCACCCTATGTATCTTGTCAGGAACTTGACTTTACTTTAAATGATGGCTAAAATATATTGTTTGCCGTACCCCTTGATTTGTTAAACCATAATCATGAAATTGAATTACAGGACAGGAACGATAAAAATAGATGAAACTATTATGTGTCATAGAGAGGCAATTATGCTGTAGCTAATGATCTTTAGTAATAGGATAAGATATACTGCCGCATGTGCCTTGAAGACCATCATCACGTAAAACAGAGTCATCTATCAACTAAACCTTTAAGGTAGTGTTTAATTTGAGAGGTGAAAGAAATGAAATTGGGTTTTGGAGGACACTGCGAATTCCATCCATGTAATGAGATAGAGTATTGATCTAATGAACTACCTGAAGTCTAGACCATATCATTTACTCGGAGTCTGGAGCAATTGGATGCACACACATGCATAACCAAAAGGCTGGTGGAGTATAAATTAACTTTTCTTACTCAAAGGCAATATGGTGTTCTGTATAAATTTGGATATGATTACATCCTGTCCACAGATTATAACATCATGTATTAATAGCAGGATATCTACTGAATGCTGTATGGCTTAATCAAAGCACCTGCGTAATGGGATTCTCAGGTTTTTTACCAGTGACTTAACGCTATGGCATTAGTATAGTCATTAAGGTCTACATTAACAAGTAGAGCAGTGCAATAGAACACGCGGAGCAAAACAGTATTAAAATACTGTTGTCCACTGTACATATTCTGGAAGTTTTACCTTCTAGTAGATCTCACCTGGTGCCATAGACTACATTCTACTTAGTGGCTGGTGTGTAGGTGCATATCTTGATGATGATCAGATTGTACCTTTTGTAACATTTTCCCCCATTTTAAATTCTGCTGCTTCCCTTCTTCCATCTTTTCTCATTCCTTTCCTTGTTGCCCTCATCCATCCCTTGCTGTCCTCTCTGATTGTCTCCCATTATCATTTTATTATAATCTTTTGAAATAGAGACTGACAGTGACTTACCAGTTTGAGCTAACTATCACTGTGTCCACATCTCTCTTCTCCTTAGTTTAACAGTGAATTGCTATGAGACAGCTGAATGAACAGTCACCCCAGGTGTGGTTCCCAGGCAGACCGGGCTTCCTGGCTATAGAAGACTGCCATTGCCTCTGTGAGTGAGAGATGGGTTGGACAAATAGGGATTTGGCATAAATAAATGCACAAGATTAGAAGAATAGCAGCAGAAAGCCCTGATTTGCTTGGTAGTTGGAATCTTTGGCCAGATGTTTAGGGAAATTTTCAGATAATGAACACGTGTAGTCACAGCTCTGGATGGGAAATGAGATTTGGGAAAGCTATGCTAGCGCTGTGCTAGTGGAGGGGAAGAATTAGGCTGTCTTTGATGGTGTTTGAGGAACACGGATGTATTTAGGAGAGAAATTGGATGGAGTAGATTGTTATATTGAGGGGAGGCTGAAGGAGGACAAACTTCGTAAGACTGGCCTTGTTTATACAGTCTTCAAAAATCAGGGCTGGAAGTATAAATCTTTTCCAGGAGGCAAGAGTAAAAAAGGTGTTTAGACAACAGTCAGGGCTTTTTGTTGTGTTTTTCTTCACTAGGTAATTTGCCTTATATTAGCTGGATCCATCCGTCATTTTCCACCATGCTCAGATGCAAAACTAATTCTTTGGGCAGCTCTGTCCAATGGCAGCAGAGGTTACTCTTGGGCCACTCGCACCAACAGAGCTGTCTGGTTATAGCTGATAGCAAATGGTCGACTGGATTATTTTCATGATGAATATCCCTGTGCACCAAGAGGAGGTATTTAATTTTGTATCCAAAAGAGAAATGCTTATGTGTAATTGTGTGTGGGATAATTTTTTTTTTCCTAAAGTCTCTCATTAAACTGAATGGCATCTAAAACAATTGCAATTCATTTGCAGCAGCCTGAGGGAAGAAAATGCCAATAGACAGAGATGACATTTATAAATACCGACTAAACGAACAATGTAAAAAACAAGTAAAACCCAAATCCCCATGCCTTCCCCATCTTTCTCAAAAGAACTCATTTACCCCCTTCAACCTTTAAACGAAAGACAGAAAAATCAAGTGGGAATGATCAACTCTTGAAATTTTAACTGACTTTTGTCTTGAGTTATTCATGTGACAGGTATTGACCTATATTTAGGACTTATGTATAAATCTGAGTAAAAAGGACTAATAATTAACACCTTATCCCTTCACGCCACCCTTTATTTCATGTGCTTCCTCTATACTGAGCATTGATGAAAATGTTATTGATTAAAGATGTTGGAAGAAGCATGCCTTCATTCTTAGAATAATATTAAATCTGATGTAGGTTCTCTGTAAATTTCAGAGGATTTGCATGAGACTCAGTCCATTATCTAAGATTCAGCAAGGAGAATGGCAGGAAAAGACAATGAGTTAATATAAACAAGTTCAGTTCGAGTCAGAAACTGCAGAAATGTCTGAACATAATTCTGTCTCTGATTAAGCACAATGCAAAGTGCAAAAAGACTTAAGACAAATTATGGAGGGTTGAGTAACTGCTAATGTTTCTAGCATTCCTGTTTTCTTTGTGCATTTTGACCATGTTTTCTGTACATTGCCACAAACATAGGATTAACCTAAAGAAAATCCCTAACTCATTATAGATTTCCTCTTAAACTATGCTATCTAGCAGAAATGCTTTATTTAACAAATTACTTCTTACACTTGTATTTAATGAGAGAGAGACAGAGAGACAGAGAGAGAGAATTCTACCAATTATTCCTTATACCATTTTTAATTTAATTTAATTTAATTTAATTTTAATTTATTTATTATTTTATTTTATTTTATTTTATTTTTGCTGTACGTGTGAAAGACAGCAGCATAGGCAGGGGGTTATTCTACATTTTTATAAAATTCAGTCTATCCTGGTAGAAGAATCTGTGAAATTTCACTTCAAATAGACTTTAAATCCTCTTGTCTTCTCTGTCAATCAGATGACATAATATACATAAATGTTTACCTATATTATATACACATAAAAACATCTTGACTGGAAAGCAGTGCATGCTTAGTAGCATGGACAAAAATATGAAGACTAAAACTATAAAGGTATGTGATTCAGAAAGTAAGGAATCTGGATATAAAATTAGTTCTGCTGGAGACAATATTCACAGTGTTTTACAGAATCTGAGTTTTCTATGTAAGATAGAAAAAAAATGTAGCTAGGATTCTGCCCCACAGAGGATGGTAGAAGTGTGAAGTGTCAGATCTGCTATTCCCATGAGGCACCTTGGTGGCATATCTAAATCTTGCTTCTCATATTCTAAAATACATTTTGTTAAACAGAAAAAAAAAAAAGGCAAAAAAGATATAATAAAAAGTTTTCAACCAGCCTGATTTTCACTGCCAACCATATGAGCACTGCTCAGATGTTTGTTTTATATTAGGATTCAAACAGCATTAATTAACCCACCGGGAAATACCCGCAACAGATATACTGATAGTATTTGCAGGTTTTGATGGAAAAACACCAGGCAACTTGGATTCCTGCTTCATCTGTGCCGATCCAATAGCACGTTTTAAGGCATCTTTTAAGCTATTAGACACTGTACTATGCATATATCTTCCATGTAAAAACAGTGCCAACAGCAATGTCCTGACTCAGTTTAATTAAATTTTCACGATTTCCTCCATTTCTGGATATTGAAAAAATCATTTACTTTGTAAAGGCTTTCCAAGTATCAGGCTTCAGACTCAGTTGGTCAGATCTGAGTCATTGTCAGATCCTTTGGCAAGGTTCATTTTTCTGAGTGTTCTAAGTTTTCAAACCTTCACCAGGAGTGCATTTTTCTCTGTATACCATGGATCAAAATTCTACTGCTTATAGAACAGCTATATGTGTGACTAACTGATTGCTCCAAAAATGAGTATCTCTTAAAATTGTATTGTAAGTAAATTTAGGAGTTTAGGGAACCACTTAGATATGATTTGTGGCAGCCTAAGCCCTGAAGAAGACAAAGAATTGAACTCTGTGCCAGCAGGTGGGTGCCTGAGCAATCCCCTTTAAAATCAGACACATTGAATCAGTATAATCTAGCCTGGAGTGAGCATGGTATGGAACAGAGATACAAATATATTTTTTTTTATTCATTTGCTTAGTGGAAACAAAATAAATTTGCATTTTGGGACAATCTAGAATAATTTATTTATTTATTTATTTTTCCTGAGCTGATATTCAGTGAGATACTGCACCGCTTGGGGGCAACCAACAGTTTCAGTCTTGCCATAAGGAATTTCTACCGATACGATTTTAGAGTGAAATTCAGCATAGTTAAAAATATTTCACCATTAAAAGTTGTTTTAAACGACAAAACATTTTTACATCTTTTTGCCATCTTCTCCATACAAACTAATCCAAACTAATTTCTCCATACAAACTAATTGAAAGCATAACATCAGGAGTCTCAGAAAAAAATGTGAAATTATGCTAGTTATTCCTTTTTTTTTTTTTCCCTACCTTTCCACTTCTGCGAAGATTCTTATGCCAAGACCTGGGCAGCTTGGTGTATAGTTTTGAAACTTTGTGAGAGACACTACTAAGACAGGTCAGATAAGATATGACAAGATCAATCCATGTTCTGGAAGTTGTTAAGCTTCAATTTAACACATGAAGGACAGGAGTGCTTCTAAAGATTTTTTGCCCATGGGAAAAATCTGTAAAATCCTAACGGTATGAATGAAGCATTCTGCTTGTTCTTCTGTGAAAGGGACATCTAATTGGTGTGCTGGCATGAAGAGTATCAGAGGATACACTGTCTCTTCAGGGAGTTCCTCTATGATTAAACACAAGCTCTCATTTCAGTTGCTTCAGTCAAGAGGTCAAGAAGACAAAAGACACAAATTAATTCACCCACACTGCATGTTAATTGTCAAGCCTCTTAGTTGTTTAAATGTTAGCTAAGAGTGCACCCAAGCTACAGATGTGCGTACAAGAAAAGTCTTTGAGCTGAGTTCTTCCTTCCTTATACTGTTATAAGACTGCTGTGGTATTATTGACTTTGGGAGAGCTGCTGCAGAATTGTAATGGACTCCATGAAAGAGGAATATGGTCTCTGACTGTGGCTAGCCATGAGCAAACAAGCAATCCAAAGGTCAAAATGAGCTTTTGCTTATTTTTCTACTTGCTGAGAGTGTCCTTGGGCATACAGGAGACAAAATATCATGAAAAGACACATGGAATAGATTTCTTTAACATGTAATGTAATCCCCACTGTACTGCAAATATTTCTCAAGCTTGACTTGGAGCTTCACAGCTATATAGCTGACTTACAGACACTATGCACACCTACAGTAAGCTTAGTCACTAGACTGTGTATATGAGAAGCTGAGATAAATTCACTGACTGAAAATATGGCATGAAGTAGAAAATGACAGAAAATTCATCATATATCTATCTTAAGGCTACAAATTGAAAAAGGTGACTTTCCAATGATTTTTGAAGCACTAAGAATGCTGCTCCTTTCTCTGCATACAGAAGTACGTAAATGTGTTGATCTGAGTGGAAAAGGCAAAATCATTCCTCCTCCAACTTCAAAGTACTTTTACTTTAAAATATTAGGCATGTGAATTTTTTCCCTCTTTCAGATGCTTGGAATTTTATTTGGCTTATGACACTTTAATTGAGTGTTTGATAGAACAAGATCTTTCGATGTAAACCTACCCTTGAGTTATTAATCTTATTCTTTCTTCTTTTAAAAACTCTCGACATTTGGCTGATTATTTAATATTAAAGGAGTAAATAGAAGGATAGAAAGATAAAAGAACAGAATAAACATATCTGCTGTGTTTGTTGTTGTTGTTGTTTTGTTTTATAAAACTACAGGAAAGTTTCAGTTAAGGTGCTTCTCCAAGAGAAAAGGTAGGTCCAGTTCTTGACTTGTTTATTCTTCAGAAAGTCATCCATGTCTCTACAGGTTGCTTATTTTACTTAGGGACTTCAAATGACAGCAGCATACAGTAAGAAATTAACATGTAAAGAACTGATAATAAATGGAGAAGAAACTATTGCATGAACTTATCTTGACAAGAAATTCTGTGCATTTAGAAATCTCACAGTATAAGCAAATAAAATAAAATGAAGTAAAACCTAGTTTATAGTTAAGGAAAAGTTGTAATCTACATATTTCAAAAGAACTGATGATGGAAGAAAAAGAGCCCCAACAATAAAATCACATTCTTTACACTCAGCCAATCTTAAGTCAAAATTTTCCTGAACATGCCAATTATACCTTGCTTTAGCTTTTAATTTTCTTATCAGACCACTGCTGCTAGAGAAGCATATTGAATAATAACAGAAAAGCCTAGCATTGGTTTCTCACATTTCTCTTTTCCTGTGATTTCTCTCAGGCTATTTTTCATTTTTCAAGACATTTTTCAGCTTGTATGGTAAAGACAATGCTTAACCTAGGTTTTGGGAATACATTTCTATGGTCTCCCACTGCAAGGAATGGACTGCTAAGGTGAAGTTGGCCATCTTCCATTTGAACAATCTGTGTGGGATCATCACTATTGCTAAAATGTCAAGCGTCAAGCGGAGTGAAAAACTACCCTGGATTTTAAGATAAAAAATAAACGAATACAAGGAAATCCAAAAAAAATACAGAGCAACTAAAGGTCTATTAGAAAACTTTAACAAGTTTTTGCACATGCACATATGTGTGAAAGGAAAATTAAATTAGACAGCCCAGTGTAAAGCTTCTGTTGAGAAAAAAGAGAGCTTAAGACTTAAAGAGCATATATATATATACAGTTGAAACTGAGTTGAGTGTCCCTCTAGGCTTTAGTACAAATTGAATAGACATTGATGGATTTGTTTTCCTTTCAGATTAAATTGAACTTTTGATTTGAAAGTAGTTTACCTGCTCCTGTGCTTGAAAGCTACATTTTTCCTTAACTAATTTTCTCTTGTTAAGGCACTTTAGTTTCATAGTGGCTTATAGCGGTTTACAAATTGGCACTGTAATCCTCTGGAAGGAGCAGGGAAAGAGAATCACATAGATAATACTGAGCTGTACTTTCTTGTATTGCTTTACCCCCACAGTGGCCTGTTCTCTTTTAAAAAAATCCATTTTCTGTTGTTATGGTTTTAAATACATTTGAACTGATTTCTAGTCAGATATTACAGCTTCCATGGAGTTCAAGCTTTTCTGACCATTTTAAAGGTGCTGCTGCAGTACAAGTAATAAATACTTCTACTGTTCTCCAAATGGGTATGCATTCATTAGCAGCCTACACTGTGGCTGTGCAAACTATAAAGTAAGGCCTTTGTGATTTCGGCTCTTCTGGCCCCTGCAGAGTCTCAGACCAGATCTCACATCAGCCCTGCCTATACTAGTGCTTGGGCATCTCTCCAGACTAGCTATGGAGAGATCTACTCAGCACAATTCAGGGAAACATTTTGCTCTGCCTCTTGTTAGACTCAAGATTATGTTACATTTTCTGGGAATGTGCTATTATGGCCTGTGCTTGGGCGGAATGTCTAACATGTCCCATCTACTCTGTGACAGCACCACATGGTTACTTTTGGGCAGACAGGAGTGAGTTCTTCCCACAATGGCCTCGTTGCCTGCCTAAAGGATAGAGGAGTTTCAGAAGCAGTGTGAGCTCATGCTGGGTTGATGCTGCTTGCAGTGCAACATAGGTGTGTGGAGGTCTGGCTCTGGAAATGAATGGTCTTCTGACACTGTCTAGCTTGGGCAAGCACACACCAGATAACCAAGTTGAAACATTGATACTGCATCCCAGGGCACACCTGCTTCAAAAAGAGAAATCTTTATGCTTGTTTTGTTGTTATTTTGAGTAGAGTGACATCAAGGAATTCCAGCCAGGCACTGAGATATTAGGCACATCACAAGCTATATTCATTTCTAGAAAACAAAAAACCAAACAAACCAAAAGAAACAAACATAGAATAATGACAACAACAACAACAAAACAATGAACCTCTACCTGTCTTCCACACAAGTGGAGAAAGAATTATCACATCCTTCTGGTGTGTAAGGAGACTAAGGCATAGAGACCTTGCTCAGCTTGGCTGGAATCTTTTAGTAGGTCTATTACAAAGCTAAAAGTCAGAGCTTTCTGAAGCCCATTCCAGTGGTCAAACCACAGGCATCAGGCCCAGACTGAATACTATAACTCCATAGGCTCAGGACATTGTGTCACTAAAATCTATGGAAATAGTCACAAGTAGGAGACTGAGGTTCAAACTTCTGCTGAGCAATCTTGTGGTTGATTATGTTGAGAACGTGGTCCTAACATGAAAAAGTCCATGAAAAGTCAAAAAAATTATTTACCTCAGCATACTGTCCCAGTCCTTGCCATGTCTCATTTGCCAAATCTTTTCATCATGGTATAGAGGAGTGCAGGTGGAAAGAGAAAGCTGAGATAACCCACTAATAACTTCTGAAGCTTTAAAAATAAGCTGTGGGGAGGGAGAGAGAGAGATGAGATGTGGGTGGGTGAGAATTGGTGCTGCTTTGCATCTGCCTGCTAAAAAGTATCACAAAAAACATAGCCAGTAGCTTTTCATGCCCTTTGTCATTTTCCTGGGTGCCTTATCAAGTTACAAATTGTGCCTGTAAGATACTGGCTTCAGCTAGAAATCTCTCTCAGCTTGTTTCACTTTCAAATACACAGAAGTAATCAACTCAGGAACATATTATTATTATTATTGTTATTTTTAATGTGCTTTACAAAGGAAATCATTTCACACAGCACCTGGTGCTCAGGACCCAGACATTCGACCAAAGTATCTGTACTGTCTGCACTTTAGTTCTGGCTAACACAAACCTTGCACTCTGTATTATATTCTCCCACAGAAAAGATGTAGCCGTCTATAGCTGCAGAGGTAACTAGTGCTCAAGAGAGATATGAAACAGAGTCCTTAAGGACTATTTGATTATTGTGGTCCTTTAAGTCTAGGAGTTGCTACAGAAGCTTCTGTCTTTAGTGGCAGGGTTTAGACATATTTTGCCCCAAATCCGGCCTTGATACCCAAGCTATCAAATCACTTTCAGTTGGTATCCACTTGTTGATAGGTAAAGGACAGAGGATGGTTATGAGACTCTAAGTTAGACTTCACATATAATTAATTAATGTAAAAATTACACTGCAATGTAAAAATTACACTGCAACGTAAAAATTAATGTAGACCTACCATGCAGAGATGTGGAGCCTTACTGGTATTTTACTGCACTTGTAAAACAAAGTTTATAGCTGTGTTTGGTATGTCTAATAGATAGAAAAAAACTTATAGAAGAAGTCTAGTGTTAATCAAAAGCATTAAGCTGAAAGGTATGTCTCAACTTTTGGTCTTTTATGACATAACCAAAAAGTCATTTTTTCCCTCTGTTTTGCCATTTCAAGAGAAACATGGGTGTGTGAGCTGAGGAACAGTAGTAGATGCCAAGTCTCCATCTGATGTCTAAACCTTAAATTATACCCTACCCCTTGAATAGTTCAGCTAAGGAGATATATTCAGGGAAATATATCTTGCTGTATACCAGCAGTATGTAGTTTACCTGATTCTCAGAACTGTGGGATCCCACCCTTAGACCCTCAGTTTTGGGATGCAAACAACTATTCAGAAATACAGCTATTCCTTATCTAAAAAGAGCAGGTAGGAAAACTCAGGTCTACATTTTCCGGAAGAAAAATAAGTACATCTTATGAACTGTGTGGAAACTAAACAGTGGAGAATGCTAAAACTTGCCTTAAGGTTTCAGTGTCCATTTTAGTTTGATTTGAATTTTGTTTGAGACATGAATTCAGATTTCAATAACAGCAGAGTCTTTCCTCTTTCTTCTCAGCAGCTAACTCACCCCTACTTGTTTCCTTGTTCTAATATGAGGAAATTAATTCAGCAGAAAAAACAGTGAGTGCCAGGCTGTGTATACCATGACAACTTTCTGAGCTGTTTCTGTAGCACTCTTAAGTTAGGCTTTAAGTTTTTCCAGTGTCCCTTTTTCCTTGCTGTTTCTCCCTCCACAAGTTCTGGGGAAGGTTACACACAGAGTGAATGAGGATAACAGTACCAACAATGGCTCAAATTCAACTCTGAGGTGACATAAATGATGTAGAAGCCATCAGAGTTGTATCAGGAGTGTATGCAGCCATTTATGTGGGCAAGAGAATTGGGTAGTGCTCACTGCACATGAAATTGCATGCACTTTCATGTGCCTGTTTGATCCAAATTCAGGAGTACGCTGAGTGAAGTAAACTTTTTTAATTTCTGTTTGAGAGGTTGTCATCTAGGATCATGATGTTGTATAATATGATGCCTCATATCCCATAATATAAAAGAGGAAGATAAGCCGTTTTATTTAAAAGCTGTGACAATGCCCAGTGTTGTTGTTGACTGAATTCCAATTACCTGAGAAACATTCAGCACATCACATTTCAACATGTCATCTCTCCTAAGTGGAACCAATTGCATTAAAACAGTCATGAAACCTCGGGCCCCCACACTTCAGTAAAAATGTAATCATAAAAATTTAGACTGCATATATTCATTTTCCCCCTTCTTCAACAATGTCAGGCAAATATGCCTCATTGGGATTCACCACAGGCACAATTATCAATGCTCTGTCTGCAGAATTGTTAATGGAAAAATTACATATACAGACTCTTGATAAACTATGCATCTGATTTCACTGTTTGTGAAGCATAGAGATATTAATTATTACTGTTGTCACCCTTCTGGTTACTGCAAAGAAATGGCGAAAGTTTTCCATTAAGTGTGTCTATCTTTTTTAAGTACACTGTAGACTGATCTAAGAGGAATACACAAAAATAGCTATGGTATGGTTGCATCAAATGCTGATTAATTGGAGAACCCACAGCAAATTTCAGCGCTAAATTGCTTGTTTTTATTTTTGATTTTGAAAGCGCCCCAGAAAGCCTCAGTTTATACCTCTCTGAACTGTATTGTTATTTAATATTTTGGTAGTTTATGTTAGTTGTATAAATAGGAACCTGAGATAGGCCAGCAAATATTAAAGCCTTTACCAAAGCAGAAAAAAAAAATTAAAATAAAGTTTGTCTTTAACTTGTTTTGTCTAAACAAAGCAACCCATATAAAATGCACATCTGAAGACAATTTCAGAACATTAATTAGAGATTGCCATTTGCTAAACTGTGTGAGGTCATATATCAGGTAAGGAGGATGTGTTAAACAATTAGCAGCAGATGCTAGCCATTCTGTTATTTGCTTATATATTGAATTGTAGTCAACACCAACTCTTTCAAGCTCTGGAAGGTTTGCATGGATTTTATGTCTTATAGGTCTTGGAGTAAGGGCTATTTTACTTTTCAGTCAGAGATTGTAGACTAATTCTTCTGAGCTTTTTTTTTTTAAATGATTTTATTTTTCTTATTTAGATTGTAGGCTTCTCTTTGCCTGCATCTCTGGAGATTTTGTATGAATTAAAACTGTTGGGGTAAGAGCATGATCCTCTTCTCTTCTAGTTTAGCTGACCCCAATTTTAGGCTAGATGAGATCCACAGTACAGAGGGTTGTTTGTTATTAAATAGTAGAAACTACTGCACTCCTATAATCGGTTCTTCCACCTTCATGGACACATACAAGGCCTCTGGTGAATATGCAGTCTCTGTACCTCTTTGAATATGGCATTCCAATACACTGGTCACAAATCAGTTGTTAATTCAGGCTAGTGTACATAAACCCATCCTTGAAGCCTTCTCCTGAGAATCTCTTATAACAGTTTTGCTCTTCCTTCATATTTTTTTGGTATTTTTACCAGCAGAAGCCCTTATGTACTGAGTGCATGCTTTCATGCTATAGTTGCTGGTTTAAACTTATAAGCCAGCATCCTAAATCACATCACGTTTTTCCTTTTTTGCAGGAAGGTTTAAAGTAGCATGTGAATGTTCTGAATACATACAAGTCAACTATTGCAACAACATCTCTTGCTATTATATATTGCTTTGCTAAATAACTCAAGGAATGAAATCATTTCAGCACAGAGGATTTTTTGCTGGGTGTTTTTTTCTTTTAAAAAAAGGTATGTTCTAAATAAATCTGTTACTATTTTAAAAATTTTCATTGAACTTGTTTGTTTTTCAACAGAGAAATAATAATGATGTTATCCTGATACACAAATAACTGTATCACCAGGAAAGAGCCACAGAAGGTCTACCAAATTATCTTGAAGTAGGAAGAAGTGAGCATTGCAGATAAAATAATGCAAAACTTCTGAACCTATTTGGTCATGTTTGCAGGAAGAATGTTGAAGGTCACTTGAAACGTGATTACAGTTTGTGAGGCTACTGGCTTATGATTAACCTCAGGTGAAGGCAGTAAGCGATCTTAGGAGAACCTTTATTTTTGGTACTTCAGTGCATGATAGCTTTACTGCAAGACAGTGGTAAAGTGATGGCCAGAAGTTAGTAAGTGGCTTCCCCGGAATATTTTTTGTAGAGTAAAATACTCTTTTTTTCTTCTTTTTGACAACCCTCAAAAGACTAGTGTAGGAAAAACAGAAATGAAAAGTAAATGAAGATGCTCTACTCACCTGAGTTTTTTCTTCCTTTAACTTCTATTTTCTTTGAGCAACAGAAAGAAAAGATTTTCTTTTATCAAACACTTTCTGTGATGACAGCAGTTTGGAGCAAATGTGTGATAAGAATATCTGCAACATAAAGATAGCTGGGAACTTTGAATCAGTCCCTTGGCTGACAGTGGGCAGCCCTGTGTGTTGTAAAGGATGGTGTGAGAAATCTTATACTTGGCAGATGTGGAATAGTTTGCAGCCATCCTAATCATTAGGATGCCTTGGAATTGATTTAACCCTGAAACATGAGGTGAGGCTTTATTTTTTTCTTCTTCTCTCCCTATCTCTGGATACTTTTTATCAGAATAAATCCTTTTTTTTTTTTCTTTCCCCTCTCCTCAAGCAGAGCTAAAGAGGGCTATACTTGTTATCAGTGAAAACCTGTAGTGATGAATTTCAGTGTTTAACTATTCAGTAAGGGTGTAGAACTTTTAATATAATAAATCATCTTTCAAAAGAATATATATTTTTTTGCAGTTACTCCCTTTAATTTAAATGACTGACCATTCCTTCTTATACTGAAAGACAGAAGCTCACAGTGCTTCATTTACAAGTGCATATGTTTGTTTGTGTAGCCTGCCTCATTCTTCTCCTTATCTCCTCAAAGTGAACAAGCCCAGTGCTTTCAATTCTTTGTAGATGAGTTATCATGATAATTATAATCACCTTTCTCTGGATCTCCTTTACCTCTAGTTTATTTCCTCTGATCTGGAATACTACATAATGTTACTCCTGATTTATATATATAATTGAATTTAATTTTTCACATTATATGCTAGCTAAACAAACAAAATCTTGAAGAGTAATAGGAGTTGACAGTTCTCATACTAGCCTGCCAAAATTAACATAAAGATCTATAAGAAAAAAAAAGCACGATTTTTCACTGCACATTGTTTTTAATAGTTGGTGTTTTTATTTGCTATAGTGTTTTCCATTGGTTTGTTCTCATTAAACCTCTCTTAATGGTCTGAATTCACTAGCCTAATGATTTAGACCATGTACATATTTTATGTTGTTTATTCTGTTTCTTATAGTTAATAACTTGGTTCAAGATGGAAGCTTCCGGAGGTACTTTATGGAGGTTCTCTTCAGAAGAACAGAAAAAGAGGGAAAAAGAGTAAAAAAAAAAAAAACAAATCATAACTTAGAAAACAATAAAACATTCATTTTTATTTCTCTGAAACTAGGAATCTGCTATGGATTTCTAAAAAAGTTACTTCAAACCCATGATAAATTCCAATTTATAATTCAGCTCATTGACTACACCTTGAGATAATTTCACTGAAGCCTAGAGAAGGCAGATTTTCACTAGGACATTGCTGACCATCTAGAACACCAGGTATTTATCACTGCCATTACTAACAATCAATGAAAAATTGGGGTGGGGCAGGAGGACTGAAACTTGTTTGTTAACTAAATAAATTGCAAAAGAGTACTGTGATATAGGAGAATCTTTCCCCCTTATAGCTTTTTTTTCTTTTAATTACAGTGACACCCATTGTAAGGTCAAGGTCCCATTGGCTTGCTGACATAAGTAGCTATACAAACAAACATATTTCCTGGCCAGATAAGCTACTGTTAAAACAGTTGAGAGAAAATTAGTAGATGTGATACTCAACAAACTTATTTCCACCACTTTTACAGGTGGAGAAAAGAATTTACATGCAAAGACCAGCAGCTTGCAATCACTGATGTAGCTAAAAACACGTGAATAATTACATTGATTTCCATAAGGCTGTTTACATACTTGAGAATAACTAAGCTTGAATGGATGTGGTTGTGGGGCTAGGACTTCTCTGTGTAATCAGAAAGTTATTAGATGGAGGAAGAAAATGCATGAGTTGTAATTTTTTTATTGCTTAAATTATTGGCTTTGCAAGGTATGGAAGTGTAATTATGTCTACAGTGGACAAGGAGAAAAGACATAAGATGAATGAGAAGAAATCACGAGAAATACAACTGGCACAGTGAGGTAAAGCTGTTGCATTTTTACTGCATTGTGTGTTTGTAGAGGTGCCTCTGTACTTGTTTCATCAAGGAGAGTCAAATGCACCACTGGAAACTATTCTTTGAAATAATTGGTAGGGTCTTAAGAGTCTTTAGGAAACCTAGAGAGGTCTTCAGTCAGATCCCAATTTGAGAACTGAGTAAAAGATATTGGTAAGATCTACATATGTGTCCTAAGCAACAGATTGGATGTGAGATTTTGCTGCAGAATGAGATGATGTTCTTAAAAACACTCCTTATGCTACCTTGGAAATATGGTGTTTGTGGATAGGCAATCTGCTTGCAGTTTATTTGCTGTTTGGAAGAAGTGACAAAGAAGAACAGATGCTTTTTCTTTTGCTGTTTGAGTGGAATAATTCCAGAGAAATTTGGAAAGCAGTGATGAAATTTTAAGATTTCAGAGAAATGTTGCAGAAGTTTATCTTCCATGATGCACAAGACTTGGAAAGAAGCTTCCAGATGAACAAAATAAAGTAAATAGGTATTCACAAGTTCTGGGGGAGAAAGAGGTGAATAATTTTAACCTCAAACAAGGTATTGGCAACTAGGAAGGGAGGAGGTAACACCTGTTAGAGATGACACCACCTCTAGAGAATGTGTATAAGCACATATGGTGTTTATACATAGGAGTAAGAAGGCCTAGAAAAACTTTTTTTTGGTGTATTTTGGGGATAGTGAGAGGTTAGAAAATATGTATGTCTCCTCAAAGTTAAATTTCCCATTAATACGCGTGTGGTCATCTGACACAGTTCTCAGTGTGAGATGCTGGAGAGGGTTTGTTTTAACCACACAAGTCCCCTTAGGTCAGACTCTTGTCTCTGTGTGGTTGGTGCCTGATTCACAGAGAATTTTTTACTGAGCAGAGCATTGGCTGTAACATTTGCTAGGCAAGTTTGAAAATCTAATGCCATACATTATTAATAATAAGTGTTCTGCAAAGAGAAGATATCAGAACTGGAATCATGTTCAAGCACTATATGCCAACTGATTTTGTTCCATCACTCTATGCCAAATACAATTATATGTTATCGATATTAAAGATGCCCATGTCATGGATAATGTGAATACATAATGCAAAGTTGTAATGAAATTTGGAATATCTGATTAGTCACAGGAAAACTGCTTTAAAAAAAGAGTATTCAATCTACATTTCAAACATGTTTTTTTATACACAATGACCGATTACACTTGTATTATATGCCATTTATTTTGCATATTTTAATTTCTAATTACTGATAAATTAAGATGACACTGATCCATTAATGCCTACTGAATGTTTAATTCATGGGTACCTTAAAGTGCTCACTGTTGCAGAGGATTCTGATAGGTTTTGGCTGGAACTCCAAAGGAGTGACATATTTCTAGCCTCTGACTCCGGTATATCTACCAGGAAATTGAAGCATCAATGCCACTTGATTGAAGCATCAATGTCATTGCACCCTCCACAAAATTATTCCTTTTAAATTATTAAGATCTTAAGCTGAAATTCAACCCAGAAGGGAGCCATCCTAATGCTATGAATGCTTAATACAACTTAAGTCTGTAAATGATTGCTGGCTGCTTTAATGTAAAGTGTTTGAACTCTGATGTATTCTATACCCTAAACAGATAATCAGCAAATGATGGGAATTATTTTCATCTGTTTGACTTATGCCTGTACCTGTAGATGAGATGTCTTACCCAAATGGTGGAAAGGCAAGGGATCACCAAGAAACACACGTCTCTGCATGTTAGGAACCAGAAAAAGATGCAGTTGAATGAGCCAGGGCTTGCCAAATGTCTTTGGACCATCTTACTGATGAACAGTTTGTGGCTGTCATGTTATCAGCAAACCTCTACCAGAAAATCAGGTTCAGGTTGTAGAGGAGTATAATCCTAGTGGTTTATCTTTTTTTTTTTTTTTTTGCGCTTCATGATCGCCTATATCTTTGGAAATGCAGATGATTCTGTACCTTAGGATGTATGAGCATCTTGATGGCTCGACAGTCCTCATCTCCAGCTGTTTGCACTGGATACATGGCTATCCTGTGGAAGGTAATCTGGATGCACGTGAGCAAAGGATTTGTGTTGTGCTGTGATGCCTCCTTGAGTCAGCACGGGGGCAGATCTTTTCAGGGGGCAGCAAGGGCAGAGAAAGGAGACAGGAGCAGAGCGGGGCAACAAGGTCAACGACAGCAAGGTGACCAACCCCCCTGCCAAGCAGAATCACCTAGAGATCCACCCCTCCTGTCAGTTCCCCCCCTAGAAGGAATGAGTGGACATGGGGCCTCACGGAATTGTGCTGCCCTGTGCACAATGAGTGTGATTCCCATTTCCCCCAGTGTCAGGAAACATGGTTTTAAGACCTGTGATTCTATTCACAAGGAGCAAGCTGTCAAAAACACCTTTGCAGGCTTCAGGAGCATATTGTGCTCACAAAGACAGATATTGGAGCCATGGAGTCCCTGTTAGCAGCAGGCTCCATAGAAATGTAAATGCAAAATCACATGGCAAATGCCCATGGCTGGAAGTGATTTTTCTAGGAGCAGAGGCATTGACGACGATCATTTCTGAAGATTTTAGTCATGCTTGCTTTGACCCCCATTGCCCCAAATCCCAGCTTTGCTGGAGGAGGACACTTGCTGGGTTGAGCAGTTAACCAATGGTTATTTTCTTCTAGACAGTAATGTTCCCAGGGAAGGGGAAGCAATCCCTGTATCTTGTTTGTGTTTAGTGACACTAAGAGGCTTAATTAATTAGTGTTCATGTTGAAATGTTGGCTGAAATCCTTAAATGAAAAGCCATGCAGTGTTGCCTTTCCAGAGGGGCCTGCAGCTGAACATTTTCAAAAGCCATCACACCTAACTGCTTTTAACAATGAAAATAAATTTTGGGTGGTTGTGAGGTGGTGCTGGAGTGGGGAGAGTATATTGTTGTGTGTTAGTGGAGAGTATTTTGTGGTAGCAGTATCCTACAGAATTGTTGCTTTTTTTTTTTAATGTTAAGATCCTGTAATAAATATGTTAAATGTTGGTCTCAGTTGCAACCAATGTCCTTGCCAAGTCATTGCCACGGTCTGTACATTGAGATCAGGGATTTCATTTTCCTAGGAGAAAATGAGCTGGGAAACCTTTGTTTTCATATCATATTACTGCTCATGTATATATTATCTAACTGTCACAGTGGTCACTCAGGCTTGGTGCCAAGGTAGCCATAAGCCTTCAGGATGGGAGAGATGGCATTGTTCAGCAGAAATGCCAGCACAAAGAAGGCAGCTTTCTGGAATCCCTCCATTCCCCTCTCAGAGCAGACGGCACATGCCACTTCTGTTAGAGGTGCACAGCTTCTCTCCCATGCGTTATTTGGTAGGAAATCAGACAAGCCAGGGAGAATAAAATGAGTGAGAACTTTTTTGGAGGCCTTAAGCCATGAGCAGTTCATCTGGATGCATGGGTATTGCAGCCAACACTCTGCAATCAGCCATTTGTATGCTTCTGAACAGTGCAGGTATGGTACTGCCATTGGTAAGCCACATGGAGCTCATAAAACAAAACCTAGAAGTTAATTATTAATCAAAGCTAGCAAAAATGTGTTCCGCTTTAATATGACAACGCCAGTACATAAACTCTTGAGCTAACAGACACTTTAAAAAATGAATGGTGATTACTGTTACAGCAGCTGTTTCATCATCCACTTTAGAATCACAATATGTTAGTCAGCAATGCGTTCAGAGATGACATAAGGACAGTTCAGAATTGAGACTTTCCATACCGTGAGGTCTATAGGTGCTAATTATCTCAGTGGACATGTCCTGTTGAGAGCCTCAACAGAGAAGCTGGGGACAGGGCACTGGAAGATATCATCACGCTAGAGGGTGAGGAGCTGGACACTGTGTGTCTGAACTGTTGTTTGTTGTCTGATAAGGCCCAGTTAGGTGAGTGTGGGGGAAAAAAAAAAAAGTAGGAAGGCTGCATCTATCCAGTTTGCTGTGTTGCCCTATCCTTGTTCCCACCTGCCTGTCAGTTCTATTTAAACTGTAAGTTCTCTGGGGCAGAGACCATCTACTACAGTCTGTCATGTTCTGCACTGTGCTTTCAGATACTGCTGTAGTATAAATACAAGTTCATTTAATCTCCAGGACTGTTAATTTTGACACTTTTCAATAATGTTATATTCACTAGCTATACAAGTTTGAGATTCTTAAATTGTGATTTATATACCTGACAGCTTTGCAAACTTTTGTTCAGAGGATCAGAGGAAGTTACTCTTTAATGTGATAAAATAATGAATAGTGAAGCTGTGAAGGCGTTAGTGAAGCTGTTGGGCGTATCCATCTAAAATGTGATACTAATCAAAACTCCACACTAGAATAAGTTGTTGCAATTTCAAGTAACTTGCTTACAACCTACTAGTAGGATAATCCTTATGTTAATTGGTTGGCATTCCATGAGGAATTGCAGGTAAAAACAATTAAAAATGGCTTCAGAGATAAACCAAACAAGCTGGCAGAAACCTTGATCTGTCTGCCTGCAAAAAATAACAAGTTGCTAATGGACAAAGCAAACCCATAGATACACAGATGTGTTAATTCTGTCATCTTCTGTCTGTCATCTTGTGTTGTTGCCAAAATCTTGTGTGATGGACATGTCTATGGCAATACTCAGCTTAATGGAAATTGACTTAAAAACTCAGCCTGCAGTGAAACCATAAGAGCCTGTTGGAAAGTATCAGTAGGACTTGACCTCCCTCTTTTCTTTTTTTTCCCCATTCAAAGCTTAGCCAAGAGAAGAAAAAACGAACAAAAAAACACAACCAAGGATTGCTAGTACATCAGATAGCAAGATTGACCAGAAAATTTACATCGATTTCTAACAAATGTTGCTGACTCGAGCAGTTTAGATAAGGATCTCACTTTGCATTTGTTGAGTTTTGTTCTGTACCACGTGATGGCAAGAGATTAAAGACAACCAACAGACAACTCTGGTGGTTTTACTGTCAAATTTATTCTGTACCTCTGCTTTAACTGTTGGTTTTGCTCAATAACTAAATATCTATGGTATTTGATTATGTCAGTTATTTTATAAATTTCGAGGTAAAAAGGGAACCCACAAAAAATGAGCAAACAACAACAAATAAAACCCACTGTTTTTCTTGCCTTTTTTTTTTTTCTTCCCATGACAATCTCTCAGGAAGAAAGGGGTAAGTATGTTGCCTTTGTAAATGATCTGTTCAACAAACAAACAGCTAAGCAAACACTTTTGTTTTATACGTTTCCTGGAAGGCCCAGGTAAGCTCAGTACTCTGCAGTGGTAAGTGTCCTACAAAAGCTCCATCAGCCAAACAGTACCATGAACAGCCTGAGAAGATCAGAGACAATAAGGACTGATGTGGAGGCAGTGCCATGGGAAAAAGCACTGAGCAGAGAGATGCTCACTGGTCTATGGCCAGAAGCAGAAATAAAGCCCAGATTGGCCAACTCTCAAGCACTGTTTCAAAGCCTCTTCTTCCTTTCTGCTTCACCTGTTGCTATGCACAACTGCTGAGAGACATCAAATTCTTATTCTGCTGACTTCAGTTGTTGATTAGGGAATGTTGCCAATGCATCTGTTAGAGATCAGTCCTGTACTGTACACTGGCTTTTAAAATTCATTGAGTGCCCTCTGTTTTTTTATGCCACAACTAAAATTCCTGCTGGTTTATGATGCTAGGCACAGAGATCAAATAAATACAGGCCTTGCATTATGTACTTATGATGCTGAATTAGTCATAGTGGCAGTTTTGAGGGCACATTTATTTCTAGAATCTCCTGTTTAATTTATGATTCTATCTTGTCCTTCACAGCTCACACTTTTTTTTTTTTCCAGTAATGCTTCCAATTCCACAGGCTTACCCACCCAAGGAATTTCCCTGACAACAAAAATATGATCCTGTATTCTCTTACAAAGATGCACCCTGCTATTGATTCACCCTTGATTTTTGAGTACTGGTTCCTCTGGAAGGTATGCAGAGGCTGGTTCTCAAATGCTTCTCTTCCTTCTTCTGGCCCAGACTAACAGTGCCAGCAATGCTCCAAACCAGTTTGTCTTAGTGCACTCTTTGTCCTCTCGATCATTATTGCAAAGGCACTCTTTCCTCCAGCTTATGTTTTGCCAGCTGCAGTGACTGTTCATAGACTTACTAACAAGGCAAATAATGGACTTCATTTTCCCTGTTGAGCAGGGAGCCATCAGACCTACCTTCTTATCTTTACCCTGCTTTTGAGCTGCTACTTGATGACTACTTCAGCTGTCTTCCCTATTTGAGTGCATTAAATTCTTCACATGAAAAGCTGGGTTGGAAAGTGCCTAAAATATCTAAAAGCAGTTTACATGGAACTTCTCAAGTTGCTCTGATATGGAGAAAGATCCTGTTCTACAAGGGAGATTTCACAAAGTCATTCCTGTTACTGATATTTGGGTTGTGTGGGTTGACTTCTCATACAGTCCAAGTAGAAGATTGTGCCTGGAGATATGCTGTAGATACTGTAGGACTAGTATGAAATTACCTGGCAACAGAGACATAAGTATTTCCTGGTTTCAGAAATATCCTAAGGGATTTCTTCAAAGTGTTCCATACTTCTGTTCCCAATACTAAGCTCTAAGGTTTTCTACAATTTTGGTTGAAGTCTCTGATCTCTCCCAGTCGGTGTCCTTCATATTACCAACTCTTCCTTGAAGTACTAGTGTGGTAAGATTTCAAGTAGTAAGTACTAAAGTTAAACATACATACTTTCTTGGTTATCCTACTCTGTATGCTCTCTATGACTAGATTATTTTGTATAATGGAAGGAATGCCATATAATTATAGGAAAAGGTGATAACACTTGATTTTTAGAGAAAAAAGAAAGCGCAGTTCCTTTAACTACTTTCACTATAAAGAAATGCAAAAAGAAGGGAGACAATCTTGGGATATTCCAGTGCTTTCCTTTTGATATGCCTGTGTGCTCTAAAATTAAACATTCCTATCATCAAAAATGTATTTTAGAAATAGCATTTCCAATGTGTATGAATTTGAGCCACTGTCCAAATTTTATCTATATGCTGTTTTTCAGCATGATGTGAATAGTCCCCCTGGAAATTCCTTATAGTTGAATGCATGCACAAGTGCTCTCATTGGAGTAGAGAGGAACAGGTATATATTCCTCTCTCTGTGGATAACCAGAGGGAGATTCTTACTTAGGCAAATAATTAAGAAGATATGCTATAGTGAGGGGGACAAAATGGCTTCCCAGGTCTCAGAAGCACTCTGTGTTCATGCTGTCATTTTAAATTTGCTAACTTGCTCAGAGAATGGCTGGTAGCTGTCAGTCAGAGGAGTAACACGCGTTAACAAGCTTAACAGTGTTTGAACACTGCCTTGTGTGCTGACAGCACTTCACTTGAAGTGCACTTTAGTTGTTCACCTAGGCAGAAGAAATCTCTAGGAACTTCTGGACCCAGTTTTGCTCTATTCAAAATCAATTCAAGTTTTGTCATTGAATTTAATAGGTGTCGGATCGGCCCTTTAGTGCTGCATAAGTGGTAGACACAGGAGAAATTGAGACTAAATGGACAAAAGGTGCATTGTCTTCATTTGTCCTTGCCGATTAATAGGTGCTGATGAATTTAACTCTCAGCCTGATTATGTAAATGAAAACTTTTAAAATAATGTTACATTATAGCATTTTTGTGTGCTAAAACTAGTTTCATTACCCTGATAAAAGGTAAATCTATTTGCAAGGTTCAGTGCAGTTTCAAGCTAAAATTTAATATTTCAGTTTGTTCTACCAGCACTTAGGACCACGAATTCCAAAGTGGAAATGACATAGAACTTAGACATCTACATTTAAAATTGCTATCCTGAAAAACCTCACTTTGATAATAAAAGGTTTTCTTATATGAAAAACTGCAAAGATGATGCTAGGCAATGATCTTTGGCTGTGTATCTATCTCACAGCTACTCTTGGCTGACCACCTGCATCATTCAAAGTATGTCTCTGGTGCTACCCATACCACTCACCCATGTCCCTTCAGTGTAGTAGGTATTCTCAGACCATGCTTGGACACTTTGTGGGATGAGTTCAGTCACAAAACCCAGGGACGATAGGTTTCCTTTAGCTTTGTCTATTTAACGTGCAGGAATCGTCTGGTTTGCCTGCTGAAAATATTTCCTTAGGGTTAAATAAATGTGTTGGGCCAGGAAAGGTGCTTCCTAAGGCATTTAATTGTTGGTCTTTTTCCTCCTTGATATCCAAACTGATGATTAAATGTTTATGTTAACTGGTGGTAAGTTAAATTAGGTGAAGTTCCCCCAGTCACGTTAGTTTTGCCTGTGACAACTGGACAACTACTTAATGAATGAACCAGTATTTTTTTTTTTTGTACGTGGCGCTTGCCGTTGCGGGTTTGGGGGAGTGTGATGTAATCAATCTGCCAGGCCTCTCCATATTTGTATTTCAGCCATCGTCCTCCATACCAGAGAGGCTTTAACCGTTTGGCTTGTTTAATTGCAGCACATGTTTCACAATCATGAATAACCTGTGCTATAGTGTCCATGGTCAGGTCCACCCCTCGGTCACGAGCCCATCTGTATGTTGAGCCGAACAGGTCCTGCAGCTGGGTCCAGGCGCTTTTGGGAGTTCCAATTATTCTACATGAAAACATCGTCACAATACTGGTTAACTGGAGAGGTGCTTCAGCCCTCTGATCAACTTTGTGGCCCTCCTCTGGACCTACTCTAACAGATCAACATCCTTCTTGAGCTTGGGACCCCAGACCTGGATGGGGTAATCCAGGTGGGGCCTCACATGGGTAGAGCAGAGAGTTGACTTAGTTCTATTAATGGAGGAAAGGAAGTTGTGTGTGTGTATATATATATTATATCTTAAAAAGCACAGAAGAAAGCTTATTTTGCATTCCTCAGGAAGAAATGCCAATCGTTGTTCTGCTAAGCTTTATACTCTAAGACAGTACATGCTGCACTGGCACTCACACAAGAGGGATGAGGGGGGAAGAAAAACAAAATAGCCTAACATGTACAGTGGGAAGTAAAAGGAAGAGGGTAAGCAAATATTTGCATGTGCACCCAGATGCCCCAAATTTAACAGGACTATCCATAGCAATGATAACTGTGGAGTTCCCTCTTTTTTTTTCTTTTTTTTTTCTAAGACAAAAGTCTTCACTTTACTGCAACTATTTCTTACACAGAAGCTGAAGTACTAGAGTGATGAAACTTGTTTTTCAATATTTTGGGGGGAAATTAATTTCTAGTCCAGCAAATGTGACTTTCACAACAACAATCTGTCATCTTTGAGATAAGGAAGCCTTGTTAACTAGGAGATTTAAAATATATGTATATCCGGCTGCATCAGATCACTGGAAACATGTTTCACCTTAAAAAACACCTTAGCCTGACATCCTTGGACATATATACTGAGTCTGTCTCAAATTTTAGAAGGATGTGAGGAAGAATATGATGCAACTGAAAGAGTAACCATTGCACTGGAGTATATTGTAGGAGCATTGCTGGGACATGCTGGTCATGACAGAAGATGTCAGATTATTGTTCAGGTACCACTGAATTCCTCTAAATGCATTCAAACCGTAAGGAGTGAAGGAGACAATATTACAGAATGCTGCCAACAGTAACTGTTGCAATTTCTTTAGATATAATGGCTTTATGTGGCAGACTGGAAGATGATCAGCTGTTGCTAATCTATCTGGTCTGCTCTAGATGAAGGGCATGGGAAGTTCAGGAGACTTGGTACTTTCAGGCTGGAGGAAGAAGAAGCCTTACCCATGTGTTTTGCCCTTCTGACACTGACCGTGCTCTTGTAAGCTGCTCTTCATTAACTATGTGATGCAAATAGAGCTGGCCCACTTGCTCACAACAGCCTGTTTCCTAGCTTTCAATGCTCTAGTTTGCCTGACTGTGTGTCCAGCTATATCCCTGGGTGCTGCCCTTTGCATCACCTCCTCTGGGAGGCTTCACACGTACTCTGCCTGCAAGGTGTTTTTTGGGCTGAACTTTATGGATTCCTTGACTGGTATCTTAAGGCTGACACAGCACATTAAAATGGACTGCTGATTCTCTGGTATCAAACCCTACTGCTTATCTCCAGCTAATGGAGTGCAGAAAGATAAAAGCACTGTCCGGTCAGAGAAGATTTAAAGTCTCTGCTGCAGGATGTAGACTTGTGTACCTTGCAGGTGTTTTATTTTGGTTTTGTATGAGGTAAATGGTACTGGTCACCTTTGGATATGGTGTACTGGACTAGAGAGATCACATTTCTCACCATATTGGCATTTCCTTTTAGTAACAATAACCTTTGTTTAACAGAAGGAACTTGGCTGCTGGAGCAGAAGCATATTAATAGAGCAGACTAATTAAGCTTATAAAAATCCAATTTTTTCCTAATAAGAAAATTAATTTGATTTTTTGTGTTAAGCATCTGGAACACTTGTAATACTAGTGTAGATATTTGGTCTGGAAAATTAAAGTATGGATAACAAGAAGACAGTTGATGTGAGAAGAAAGGTAAATAAGAAAAAGTGTGGGCAGATAAGGAAAGGCTTAGAATATTTAAAGACTAATAGATGAAAAAGACAGTTCAGTGTAGATAAATGATGAATAATGAGCTTACTGCAAAGCATTTCTAGCACTCCTAGGTGCTTCACTTAGAGAAATATAAAACAAGGGAAGATATCATGCTGTAAATTTGCATAATTCCACTGAGGTCAGTAGAGTTTTGCTGTTTTTACACCTCTGAAGGACTGGACCTTTAAAGAGCGAGTGTTGGGGATGAATGGTGAGAAAGAAAGGAACGTCAGCTTCTTCAGAAACTCTGCATGGGACAGTGGGGTTGCATTACTTTTTCATTACTAGCTAATTTGCTCCATTTGTTAAGGCAATACGAAGCATAATAGATATTCTGCACATTACTTTAAAAATTCACAAAGTAGAACTTCAGAGACCATCTAAACCACTTCAGTCTACTAAAGGAAAACCTTTTCAAGTCTATAAAGAGCTGTTACACTCTAAACTGTAGAAGAGACTTGAACTGTGTTATTAGTTACTGATAGTTGCAGTTTGAAGGCACTTGACATCTATGTGTAGTTCTGCCACGTTTATTTCGTCAGTTAATGTTTTAATCAATAGTTGGATTGTTTAATTTAAGCTGAAACTACTTTGGGAATTTACAAGAAAAAAAAATATGTATGCTTTTTCTGAACTTTTAATGTGCTACAAATTAAAGCCTTGCAACTGAAAATAACAGCATTGTTAATAAAGCTGAAATAAATAATATAAAAACTCTGCTGGTGAATATGGGAAATCCAGACCAACATTTCTGAAAGTTTCAGTAAATGAAGTGTCAACTTCTCTCTTATTTATATAACACAGTAAGTCACTGTAGCAGTATTTAACTCTTGACTTGTTGATTGCTTCATTAACATCACCATTTTTTTTTCAGATTTGTCTTATTCTATGTTTCTGAGCTAAACAAACTGCTCCAAGAAGATTTGTGAAGCCCACATCAACATAAATGAAGAAGCTAAAATCTATAATGGCCTTTACCTGCACAGATCTCAGAGAAACTTTTTCCAACTCTGACATTCCTAATCTCTCTCTTGTTTTTTGAGGTCATCAAACATGCTTTAGCCTTGAGAGTTTATTTTTGGGGTTTCTGCTGGTTTGGCCTTCTGTTACTCTGGTTGCTTCTTCAGTGTCCTTCCAATGTGGTGTTTTGTTCTGATCATCTGGTCTTAAAAGCAGTTTCAAAACGCTGTCATCTTGGGTTTACTGTCAAACTTCCACAGTAAAGTCACCTGCTCACATGATTTCAGCTACTATTTTTCTATTGATGTCTTCTATTGCTAACTTTACATTGCTTGACCACTTTTGGAGTACTGTGACCTGTAAACTTCTTATCTGAGATATGATATCAATTCGAAGAACACGACTTGAAATTCAGATTTTTTATTTAATTGAAACCTTAAATCAATTAAAAGCAAATAAAACAAACAAAATAATAATAAAAAATCCACACTTCATAATTTCAAACATCCACAAAAATCTGATGATCACCGTTGTTTGGCCCAACCCCTCTAACCTCTGTTAAAACTTGCAACCCAATGAGGACAGGAAAGGTCCTTCAATTGTTTCAGTTCTATTAGTGGGTAAAGTGTCATTGCTGTTACGTCCCATTTCAAAACTTCTTAGCTTACTAGTCAAATGTTTGATCTGTGTTTTAACATTTTGAGAAGAGAATGGATGTGCATTTCATCTGGATGACTTACCTTGGTTAAAGCCTCCCACTTCTCAGGGAAAGAATGTGGGCTCAAAGCTTATTTTATAGTGACAAAAAGGTGCAGTAAAACTTTCACCTTTAAGTCTTTATTTGTGTGACTTGCTAGAAAATAGGTGTATTGGGTTTATGAGGCAAGATTCTGGTAGCGGGGGACCGCAGGGGTGGCCTCTGTGACAAGAATCCAGAAGCTGCCCCATGTTAGATAAGGGCCAATTTCAACCAGCTCCAAAGGGACCCACTGCTGGCCAGAGCCGAGCCAATAAGTGATGATGTTTGTGCCTCTGTAACAGCAGATTTAAGAAAGGGAAAAAAAACTGCTGCGCGAGGGAGTTTTGAGAGTGAGGAGTGAGAACCAGCCCTGCAGAGCACCACAGTCTGTGAAGAATGAGGAGGAGCTCCAGGCCCCAGAGCAGAAGTTCCCCTGCGGCCTGTGGAGAGGCCCCTGGTGGAGCAGGCTGTCCCCCTGCAGCCCATGGGTCCCATGGTGGAGCAGATCTCCAGGGTGTAGCCCGTGGAGGAGCCCACGTGGAGCAGGTGGATGTGGCCTGGAGGAGGCTGTGGCCCACGGAGAGTCCCTGCAGGAGCAGGCCCCAGGCCAGAGCTGCAGCCCGCGGAGAGGAGCCCACACAGGAGCAGGGGGTCTGGGGTGAGCTGCCACCTGTGGGGGACCCGTGCTGGAGCAGTATGCTCCTGACAGATGGATCCGGTGGTATGGACCCATATTGGAGCAGTTCTTGAAGAGCTGCTGCCTGTGGGAAGCCCATGTAGGATCAGTTTGGGAAGGACAGCATCCTGTGGGAGGGACCCTGCGCGGGAGCAGTTGAAGAGAGTGACCATGAAGGAGTGGCAGAGATGAAGCATCGTGGGCTGACCACAGATCTGTTCCCAGTTCCTCTGTGCTGCTCAGGGGGAGGATATAGAAGAGGGTGGATGGGGGGAGGTGTTTGTAGTTTGTTTTAGTTTTTCACTGCGCTAGCTTGTTAGTAATAGGTAATAAATTTTATTAATCTCCCTATGCTGAGTCTGTTTTGCCCATGATGATAATTGTTGAGTAATCTCCCTGTCCTTATCTCAACCCTTGAGCCCTTTCGATCATATTTTCTCCCCTTTTTCCTTTGAGGAAGGAGAGTGAGAGAGCAGTTGTGGTGGAGCTCAGCTGCCCAGCTGAGTAAAACCACCACAATAGGTAAAATCAAAAGCTAGCCAAGCAGCTAGCTTTCTCTTGACCAAAGAGTTTGACATTTGTGTTCTATTGTCCATTTTGCCCTTGAACAATAACACTTACATATGTAGCTATGTAACAGATTTTGTTTTTAAATTAACCTGCATCTTTCTTCGAAGAAATGATGAGACAAGAATAAAAAATGGGACAATGCACAGTCTTAGATTCATACGCAGTATACCTTTCAGAAACATCCCATTTCACAGGGTAAATAAGCTGTTCTTCAAGGATGATGTTCACGCAGATTTGAAGCTATGGCATTTTCACAGAGTGAAGAGTTCCTATCCACCATCCATAGTGTCCTAACAAATGACCAAGATTGTATTTCTTCTAATAATGAATAGGTTCATAACGCTCAAGTGTGTACACTGCATGTAAGACAGCATATGTGAAAAGCTGTAGAACCTACTTCAGCTCCTCATGTGCAAGAGATTTCCGTGAAGGGCTCCTAGGTACCCACAATGGAAGTTTGTACCTCCATCTTCTATGTATTGGCCCAGTCCTCAACATGATATAAAGGATTAGCTCTCAAAGTGAATGATTTCTGGTAGGAGACACTATGGATATACCAGGTTTGATAACATCATGGAGAAAGGCAAAGCCAGAAAGAATCAGCTTTTGGTTCCTGAATTTTCAAGTTTTTCTTTTCTGGGCAATACTGTTTCCTGCATCATGTTGAAGATTGCTTCTGCCCTCCCCCAACATCAATTCCACATTTCATTGTTAGTAAATACAAGCCAACTTCAGGAAGAACAAAACTTGATCTCGTGGAATATTACTACTGTACTGCTTAGTTACTGTTTCTCAAACTGATGTTTTACTCCTTCAGTGTGTAAATAAATCATTTCAGCTCAAGAAGACTTACTCTGCAACAGCTCTTGATTTCCTTCTTGCTTACAGTAGTGGAAATCACCAGTAATTCCACTAAAATTGATGAGAGCTATACTAACTGCAAAAAATGAAGTAAGCAGCGGAGAATCCAGCACTACCTGATAAATTTTAAAAGCATTAAATGATTAGCTCATCAGACAGGTGCATAAACATGAAATAACTATTGAACAGAAAGTGAGCTTGTGCTAAAGAAAAGAAAATCTCACAGAGCAAACATCTATAACATGAAACAAATTCCACACCACTCTTTAGCAATAGGAAGTGACTTCATTGCAGTGAATGTATTTGATTGAGACAAGTCATACTAACTCAGGCACAGTGTCATATAAATGTATTGCTATGGATTCTGGATTTAAACTGTTTAATTAAGTGCAGTAATTTAACAGCTGTAAACCCAGCTCACGCAAGTGTGATAACATCCAGTCTTTCTTCTGCTTTATTCTTCATTTGAGATGAACTTTACCTCCTTCTTTCTTCAGTCCTATTGACATTTTTTTTTCCTTTCTAAAATCATTTTTCATAGTCCTTGGCTGTCACAAGGAGGGATTAATGCTTCATGCCCATCCTTCTGTCATAATATGAGGGACTGTCATGTGTGGATTGATTTCATCCATTGTTCTGTCCTTTAAAAAATATTTGTCAATAAAACATATGCAAGGCAAATCCTTTGGCACTAACATTATGAGCTGATTCATCTTCACCACCATGAAACTGGCTGGAAAGAATATGAGGCAAAACAATCTGTTCTTATGATAAACCTGAGTTGTACTTAGGATAAATACTACTCTACTTATCTGCTGAAAGCAAAGCACATTATATTGAGAAATGGAAACTGAATAAGATAAACTTATTCTCCTGACCTCATTCATTTTCAGATGCATTTCAAAGTTGTTCTTTTATGTGAAAAAATCTACAAGTTGAATAGGAAAACTCTCAGTTTTTGCACTCTAATTATTCTGTTGACTGGTTATATCTTCATCTCACCATTGTAACGCCAAAAGCGTGAAATTCATTTTCTTTTCTTTCTCTTTGGAAGTTGCTCTGTTTGTCTAGCATAATTAATATTATGTCTTATATTGAGGTGTCAAACATTAAAAATACCATGAGATTGGTTTATGAGCAGTAAGGCTTTTGTAAAACAACAAATCTTGAACATACTGTATTTTGCTATCCAAGTTTCACAGTTCTTTAAGTGTGCTGATTTTCAAATTTCAAAACACCTTTCAGCTGTGTCTAGAAGTCATTTTCATATTAGTATATATGTAGGGAAAACAAACAAACGAACAAAAAGCAGTGGAAGTAGTACGCAGCCTTGTTTTCTTTCTTTCTTTCTTTCCTTCCTTCCTTCCTTCCTTCCTTCCTTCCTTCCTTCCTTCCTTTCCTTCCTTTCCTTCTCTCCTTTCTCTCCTTTCTCTCCTTTCTCTTATGTTTTCCATGTTCCTACCCCTCCTCAAACTCATCACATTTATGTCTTCATGAAGATTGAAACAATGCTTCTTTAAGTGGTCATTCATCAGTCCAAGTAATTTGGATCATGAGAGAAGAAATCAGAACTTGTTCCTTAGAACAAGACACAAGAAATGCTGATGCTTCAAGTATTAGAATCACTGATCTCAGCAGACAGAGTACGTGGATGTGACCTATCAACCTTAACCTTCAGAACACATGCACATAAACATCTTTCCCAGTCTAGCCAACTAAGCTGTCTTTATAGGCAGTGGAGAAGGAAGCAAAATTTTAAAAAGAGATTTACCTCATCCGAAGTCTCAGACAAGTTGAAGGAATTACTGTTTGGAGAAGTAAATTCTTGACAAGTCTAAAAAGCTGCTAGCTTTTATTAGTTGGATATTGTAGTAGTACTAGTAATGTACCAAAAGGGCAAAAGTCTGTATTTGAGCAAAAAGAAGAGTTGTGATTGTATAATATAAGGATGATGAACTATTTTGAAGTCTATTTGTAACTGAGGGGGATGTAAGACAACATCTAAATGAGCAAGTCTAGATAAATTGCACATAAGAGCCCTTAAATAACTGGTGGGAGAGAGCTGTACTCCAGCTTTGTGCTTCTCTGAGTAGTGTTTAATGAATTGTTGAGTTTACCAGCAATTACCAGAAGGGCAAGTTATCTGTAGTAGTGACAGTACTCTTCAAGAGACATGCACTCTTAAAAATGTTGACAGGTTAAAAATTGAACAGAAGCTTTTCTTTTACATCTGTTTGCGTATATTTCTATGGTCTTTTTCTCACACTTATATTCAGTAAAATTATAGTCTTGTGGATAAAGCAACTCGGGAGATTGATGTTCAGTCTAAATCTGCCTTTGCTTCAATTGCTTTTGTGTAAGAAGCAGATAATAAAACTTTCACTCTCCTTCCTGTGATCTTAGGATTTCAAAGCAAAGATTCCCTGTGTCATGAAAGGGCCCAGGACAATAGCAGAGGTTTTTGGACCACTCTCGTGATACAGTGTAAGAAAAATGAATTATGTTTTAGAATTCATAAAGATTCTAAAAGATATTTTTTTTCTCAAGGAGATATTCATCTTCTCATATTTACTTACAATGTCATCTTCTGTATAACTGTCCCCCTCAGAGTCTAAATTGCTATGTTAGGAAGGCTTCTCCGTTAGTGTTTCTATGGCAACGAAGCACATGAAACAGTCACTTCGCCGAATCTAGAACATTAACAGTGAAATGGGATCAAAACTGAGACAGTAGGGTTTATAAAAGACATTGTTCGGCACCCACCCTTCCAATTCTTACTGCAAAGAAAAATGCAGTGCAGCTTCTAAAAAAGGATTTGTTCTCTCAGTTGAGAGATTTTTGAAATACAGTGCATGTCACCTAAGTTCCAGAGACGGTAAGAAGAATGAATTGATCCAGGCAATATCAAAACTAAGCTCATAAAAAATGTACATTAAAAGAAAAAATGTAGATTAAAAGAATGAAAATGAGAATGTACTCAGCTGTAAGAACATTTAATTATAGCTCTTGCAAAAAGACTGAATTAATATAATCAGTAACATACAACTATTTTCCGGAGCCTTTTGCTGGTCTGCCAGGTCCTACAGTGACTATAATTTCTAATTTAAAAGTCAAACAAACAACATTTACCTAGTCTTGGACACTTAAGTAATTAACCCCACAGTCATACAACAATCGTTGGATCACAGGACAGAATTTCTGTAAAACAATCAAACATTCTAGACTGAATCCTTGGATGTCACTTCTAGATCTGGAGAACAAACATCTACAAAGCATGGATAGGGCAAAACCCTGCTCGTGCTAAGGTATTGACCTTACTGAGTCTAGTGAAGAATCAAAAGATTCTTTAGGTGAATAGTATAGAGTATCTCATATTTTTTGTGATCACCTCAAAGGTGATGTGGATTTTTGTTCCTGTTGTTGTTGGATTGTGTGTGTGTGTGTGCGTGTGAGTGTGTGTATCAGTCTGTTCCCATGCAAGCCTGAGGACTGCTTGAAGTCCACAGGTGCTGTACTTAATTTGCTCAGGTGCCACTGCCACAGAGTGAATTCCCCTGTGTCAAGAAGTTTGTGCTGGCTGCATCTTGAGCTTCTAGATGTCTCCTGAAGTATGTGTACACAAGAAGAGGTGTCCCTCCTGTCCCTTCATCCTGTAATGTGGAAATAGCAATGGTGATAGCTTCTGGTAAAGCCACCAGAGGACACAGTCCTTTCTGTATGAAATGGGAGTGGGGTGGGGTTTCTTATTCCCAGCATGTAGTTTTGGTGTTGTGGTAGATAGTCTTCCTAAAGGCAGTGGGAAAACAGTTCAACTCCCAATATTTCTACCAAAGTGCAAACAACTTTGGTATTATCAGAAAATTGTCAGTACTTAACGAATAGCCATACTGCTTTTGACCAGCATTTGACCAGTGTAGTGTAATTTTAATAAAACCCATTGTTACCTCCCTCTGGCCTTTCCAATAGTCTGCTTTCCTCTCCCCAGAAACTTTCATCTCACTTTCTTTTGTCAAACACATTTTTTCTGTTTGAACTTCATTCAGTGTCTGGCAAATAATAGATAATAGATTCGTAGGATTTTATATTAAAATAGTGTTTTCCATCTAGATGATTACCAAGACCCACCTACATACTTTGAATGATAAATTATGGATCAGTTCCTTAACCAGTGCCAAGCTTGCTTGAGATTGGTAGGGCTGTATTGAATTGCATCACTTGGGGTCCATTCTCTGTGTTATGGAGTATTTCTCTTCTCCATGACTGTGTAAGTAGCTATTGCCAGAATACAATATGGCAACAATTTAATAATTTTTTATTGTAAGTAAGGCTTCTCAGTTATGTATCACATAGGAAAAAAAAAAAAAAGAATCTCTAGGTAGAGCTAGGGTAACTATAGTGAGTGAGAGGAGAGAACTGAACAATTTATGAGATCCTTTCTAGGTCTATGTTCTACATTTCTTTACCTTACAATTTGAAACTATACTGACTGTTTTGTAATTCTTTGTTAACAACATTATTCACATGCAAATTTTACCAAGATTTTCAAACTCTCTCTCTCTCTCTCTCTCTCTCTCTCACACACACACACACACACATAAAAAAAAATAGTAAAGAGGAAAAGATGCTGGAAAACCTTTTGTGAATATAAGTGGTCAAAAGCTGGTCTATATTTCAGCCATGTGACTGAGAGCACAGCAGTGCGGTGTCACCCAGAGTGGCGGAATTGATGTAGTTCTGATTTAACAGAGATACCACCTACTGTTAAAAACTCTCATTCACTCATTTCATGTTTCTCTAAGGCTGGGATGTATTTGCATTCAGTGAAAACTCAGTGTAGGAGGGTAATGTTAAAGCAAAAGGATCTATGATCCTGACCAGCAGAAGATCACTGAAATTGCAATGTTTTATTTTGCTCTCTTTATGGTACTCTTTTAGCTTGTTCAACTGACCATGCTCCTAGTACAGCTATATGTGTTCAGCTGCAGAGCTGCTACCAATTTAGCAGTATGAATCCTTTGTTTTAGCAAGATACATGATCAGGGCTTAGCCATTGTTCTGTCTTTCAGTGCCATCATACCGCATTTTAGCTCCAAAATTAGTCCGAATAGATAGAGTGCATCATATGGTAAAATATATCAGGTTACCAAGATGATGAGCCAGTACTAGCAGGTACATTGAAAGCTATCAAAATCCCAGTTTGAGAGATATGACAGGTAGTTTCAAGCATAATGATTGATGTCCAGCTCATATAACAATGTTCTAAAACCCTAACGCTATCCTTGTTCAATCTCATTTTATGGTAGCCATGCACGAATTGCTTAGCAGCCTATTCTGAGCCTTGAGAATGAGAGATTTCCCAGGGGTTGTTCAAGTGAACCATTGATAAGTTTGCTTTCATGAAACCTGGACAAATGATGGGAATCACTATCAGTTGTTCAACAGTATTCAAGAGGCTTGAAGGCCACACCCTATCTTTTTTGAGAAAGATTAATCACCAAACTGCAGAGCAGTTCTTCACGCACATATTCTCCATCAAGAAAAGCTAACAATATAGATATCAAGAAGCAGTAAAAAGTGCTCTGTAAAAAGGATACCAAATCATGATTGTTATGGCATATGAATATAAGCTAGAACTATGAAGGTTCCTGTCCAGAGCTCAATATCTCCAAAGGCCAAGGACGTTTGGAATTACTCCTGTCATAGACAGGATCAAGATTTAAAGTAAGGACTAATATAGAAATTTTCCTACATTTCAAGGTAGTTTTAGAAAATTGATAACTAAAGAAATTATAATTTTAGTTGCAAATCTTACAGAGACAAGTATTATTAGCATATGTTAGAATTTGGGATATAGCCCTTAGAAGGATAATGTTGATAATAGCATCTTGCATATCACTATATGAAATTCTAACCAATTTTTAAATTCTTCAGCTTGTCAGAGTTTCACCACGTTTTCACTATAATTATAAATATTTTCCCTTTAACTTGACACTAGAATTACAATCATGAATATAATTCCATATAACTTCATAATGTTCTAGTAATATATGGGAAAATATTCAAACAAATCAATTAAAAATATTGATGGTGACTCGAAAGCTGAATTCTGCCAGTTTTTTGGTTTTTTTTTTTGATAACTTGTATCTTATATAAAACTTCAGGCATGTCTCTTCTGCAGATATATATTATAAGAAATGGTGAGCAAATCTTCTAGGCCATAAACATGTAATCACTTTATATATAATACCTCTAGAGAACAGAATGGAATAGTTCATACCTTCCTAATTTCAGCCCCAGTTACCCTCCAGGAGAATGAGAAAAAGAACGAGGTATATGGTTTGTTATTGTTTTGTTTTTTAAATTACCTTCTTACTCAACTATGTGTCTTTCAGTCCCTTCAAGCCTATATTTAGTGATGATGTTTCAACTGAGCTAGACAAAGAAGCTGATGAGAAATGAAGAAACACCTCTCAGTTTGGCATGCAGTTAAGCAGCACTTGTGGGTAGAGACAATTTGGTCTTCACAAACTGCTTAAAATAGAGAAAAAAAATCTGAATGGCTTTTTTTTAAAGCTACAAAAGGAGCAGCAGTGTCATTCATGATTATTCTGAAGTGATCACCAAATCCATTGTGTTGTTATGGCTTATGAAATACTTGAGTTCTGTTAAGGTACTAGAAATTAATTTCTAGTAATTCCTGCATAACTTAAATGACAGACTGGTACCTTTTTTTTATTATTATTTTTAGAGAGAATTAAAAAAAACAACACACTGAATGCATCAGACAGCATTTTTATGAACTCTTTAATATACGTTAAAAAATGTATTCATAAAGGCTGCTAATTGTGCACACATCAGTGTGAAAAGAATGTGGTTAATATATAAAACTACTCACAATCAGTTCTGCAGAGCTAGAGGAGACTTCAGGATGAGTTAGTCAGTGTTGTAGCTTTTGAAATACAGTGTGTAAATTCATGTCCTAGTTTACTTTATGGTAACTTGCATTTACACCCAGATATGGATCATGGATCATACAGAAAGTATCTCACAGAAGAATGTCCATCCCATCATCTTTCTGTGATACTGGGTTATTTTATTGCTTTCTTGTAAAGCAAGGGCCAACAAGTGTGGATCAGCAGAATTCTGAAGTGCAAAAAATGAATTTATTTATGATTTATGTTTCCTTCTGGCCTGGTTTCTGCAGTTCTAACTTGAACAGAAAATGTGGAAACAGCTTTTTCTTATTAACAGCTACAGAGCTGAACCTTATGTTCATTTTACAGTTAAACAAAACTATGTGTTAATCTCATTCGGATATAAGAAACATGAAATGAGCCTATACAATCTATTATACTTGAAAGGACAGATTTGCTGGTGCATACAGGTTGTTCAACAGCATTTCAATAATGCTATTAAAACCATATTTAAAGCTATTCAATGTCATTTGAATGGCACAAAGTGGGTAGAGCACATTAGTCAATTTGTCATTAATCCAGCAGAAGACATTACTGATGTTTTTCTTTTTTCCTTTAGAGCTGTTAAATGAATGCAATGTTAGACCAGAAGAAAACTTAGCAGAAAGTCTATATCTGGTATGAATTTTCAAAGCAAATTCCTAAGTGTTTGTCTCACACACACTATGTGAACAATGGAGTCATTGAGCAATTAAAAAAATAAATCTATTCAGTGTGACTGAAAGTAAAACCAAAACAAACATCATGAGTTCTGATCTCTGAATCTTAGCAGAGGTTAGAGTGTTCAAAACAGACTCCTTCCATGAGCTTGTCATCTTCAAAACTGGTCTTTTTACATTTGTATCTCTTGGTCTAATGAAAAATACCGTCTAAACAAATCTTTCATGCCGACATGGTTGCACTGCAAAATCGAGCCATCGAGCCTTCACAAAAGTGAAGAACAAGGTTTTCCATTGCTGTTTTTTTTTTTTTTTCCCTATGGCAAAACTGGAGTATTTTATTCTTTTCCTCTTTTTCCAAATTGCTAAATGAGATTAAAGATAGGCGTGAGTCAAAAACTCCATTATCTCTGGAGTCCCTGTATACAACTGGGAATGGTAACTTGTTCATAGGTGCGAGCAGGAAATTGCTGTATCTGAGTTTTAATCTACTGTAGTTTCAAGTGTGATGAAAATAGTATGGAAGGACATAAGAAACCATCTTAATTTACAGCAAGGATAATTTATTAGGGGGGAAAAATGAAAATCAAAAACCTGTAAATACACAAGTGTACTAAAGGCATCTATGAAATTTTCTTTGAGGCTTCTAAGAACAGATTACATTAATATATCTGATATATCTCTTTCAGTCCCAAACTAATTTTCTTGCATTATTTCAGACCACCCCATATATTTGTGTTTGTCCTTTCCTTTGTATTTTAGGGGGAAAAAAAAAAAAGTTTAGGAAGTCCATGTTATGAATTTTATCAATTCTGTCCTTGTAAGTTTTAAATCAAATGATCTGTTCCAATGAAAAGTTTGAAAATAGTACAGAAATCCAACAGCCAGGTTAGTTCCCAGAAATGTTGTTGAAGGTAAGAGATAGAAGGGAGACAGAGTGGGAGAGAGAGAGAGACCCAGTTTAGAGACTTCACATAAAGAAGAGCTGAGGTGTGAAGTCAACAGCTAGCTGCCCTACTTGGTTTGCTGTTAGTTTAATAACACGAACATACTTGCCATCCCTTGACACATAGATTGAAATTTGTTATACCACCTCCTGGCTCAAAACCATCCCTTAGGATGGAGGCAGTGGAAAAAATTGAGCACAGTTTGAAAAGGAAGCCTACGTGTGTGTATGGCACATAGAAGTTTGTGTGGTACTACAAATACAGTACTCAGTATTGGGAATGCAGTACAGAGAAAAAAGGATATGGATAATGTGAAATTCTTTTGCTAGCATAGCATCTCTTGCACAAATGAGCAAATGCTCCACCACAATAAACACAAGACTCAAAAATGAATAGTGCAACATATCTGCAGGCTACTGTAGAAAACATTTTAATATGTTAAGCCTCTTTGTCTCCAGACAGGTGACATCATACTTCTTTCTAGCAAGACAGGAGATTCTTGAGCACATTAACTAAAAAAAGTACCTTTCACAATTTTATATTACTGAGCAAAACTTCTGAACAAGTGGTCTTTTTAAAAAGCTATCCAAATTAGAAATAATAAAGGATAATTTCTTGCTCTATGAATCCTATCAGGAAAGTATCTTTCTCCTTTTTCAATAGAAAAAAAAGTCCGGTAATATCAGTTCAGAAGAAATTCACTGGTGACTGCAACTCGTACAGGTAACAACATGGAGACCAGAAAGCTGCCAACCTGAGTAAAACCACCACACCTTCCCCAGAATAAAAGTTGACTTTCAAATGAGAAAATCATGGACATTCTCATCTACAGTGGACTGAAAAAAAAATACATAATATGATCAATATGCTACTATTAGAACAAGAATTATTACCAATATTATTTTTTCTATTATTATAGAGCCAAATAATGTACCAAAAAATAAAATAAAAATCTCAAAAAGAAGGTTTCCATCATCAATATATTCCACCTGCAAGAAGTAAATTAGCTTAGTTATTGCTTTAGAGCTCCAGGTTGGTAAGATTTTCCCAATGTGCTTTGATGCTGGAGAAGTCATGCTCCCTACCTGCTAGCTATCCAATCTTTTCCTGCCCAATCTATATGGCAGTGTTTTAAACTGGCAGAACAGTATGAGATTCAGTGGTGTGTGTGAGAAATCTCACAGCTCTGGCCCAGCTTGGATATCTTTAAAAGCCAGTGTGTACAGCACTCCATAGATCTCATTACCATCAATCAGTTCTGTTATGGTGCAGTCTAGAAGTTTCAGCTGAGCACGGGGCTGTTATTTCTCCGTGCACTGTGTGAGCATGGAAGAGACTGTCTGTGCTTTAACAAGTTTAGTGTTTAGATAGAAAAGGCAGACAAGATGAGAGAGGAAGCAAAGACATAACCAGATTTAATTTATCCAAAGTGTTGTTCATGACTGGGGGCTAGGTCTGAACCTAGAACCTAGATCTCTTGACTTACTTTGATGCCCTATCTACTTGTATGCATTCCTTCTAAATTATCCATGCAGCTTTGTTCCATGATCTTTCACACCGGTGTTCTCTGTATGAATACATGCTTTATTCATTGCTCAGCCTCTTTTCTAATGAAGAAAGCTGCTTTTCTCATACATTGGAATATATTAGGTTAGACTCCATCTCAGCTGGTATCCTTAGGATTTTCCACTTCTTTTTCTTCTCTGTATATATCACTTCTATCTATCAGCATGTCTCTCTGCCAACAAATGTCCAAAGATTATTTTAAAAGCCTGACCTGTCAAGCAGCTGTTTCCAGTGCTGCTGAACAACAATTTAGAATCTCAAGTGACACAGACAGCAAGCAGGAATCATCCGCCTAAAACTCAGACCCAGAGGCACTCCCGTAGCATTGAACTCATGTTTGTGCAAATGGACAACTGTTACTGCAAGTATGAAATAATTATTCCTCTTATCAATATTGTTTCTGTTTCTGCCAACTAGTGGGCAGACACCATAGCAGTTTTAAGTCAATTACCTAGTCCTTGTAGCTGATTTCCGAATGAAATACATTTATATCCCTTATTATAACATGCAAAAAAATGAATTGTCATGATCCATATAATGATCACTCAGAATCCTCTGAGTTTGCATATTTCTCTTAGTAACATGCAAGATTTTTCTTGAAAACCTTGTTCTAGGTGAATGTCTGGACCTAATTCCAAGACGACACACAGAGGAACAGACAGGTATCATTCTTTTGATAATAAACTCGTGCTGGTTGGAGTAGCCACAGGCAATCTGGAATAATTTTTGTCAGTGGCTTCAAAATGGCAGAAACGAGACAAAAATGAAGTTCATTGAAGTTATTGGGATGTCGTTGAATGAAATGGCAGAGCTTTGGGTGGGTCAAGATGACAAAATTGTGCTTGCAAAGTAATCCAGCCAGTGATTTTATTTCCTGAGGAGGAACACTAAATGCTCACAGATTTAAATAAATAAATTGTAGGTAGCTGCATGCCTAATTCCTCACACAATTGACTGAAAATGGACCCCCTAGGAGTTGAATTGATAAGTACCTGTCAAATTCTGCTTTAGTATTGTTTTTTCATGCAAATAGAATCCTAGGCAATAAATCAGATCCTCGGTGTGCAGTTTTCTTAAGTATATGTCTGGTGTCATTAAACAAACAAAAAAGTAACATACCAGGTTAGAAGAATGAAGTAAAGAACATTACTTTGCTTTAAGAACACTGTAGAATTTGAAACAGCAGTTAACAATCTACTTGCCTTCAGTGAGTAAATACCCTTAGAGACATTGTTGACCTGACTGGTGTCTTTTTTTCTTTTGCCTCCCTGTGGCTTTAAACTTCTGTTACAACTTTTTTAATCACTCATTTTACTTTTTTTTTTTTTGATAGGTGTTTTTACACAACGGATGAAGTGTAATGAATAAGATCATGGCTAGCTTTATGACCCATTCTGACAATGATCAGATCTTCTCATACTCCAGAAGCTGTGTTTTCCCCCCTGTAGTCTGATTGTCTTATGTAATTACAACATCTCTGTATGGAGAAGAGATGGCCAACAATAGGTATTGTTGAACCAAGGCAGGACTTGGTTTTACTTGAAGCCTGTAGGTGCTGATACAGTACCAAAGCATCAGATCTTAGGGAAGAACCATAACAACATTTACAGTTGAAACTGGAAATCTCAATGCAGGAGATTTAATGATTTTTCTCATGTGAAATCATTATGAACTCCGTGGCAAAAACTTCAGGAGAGAGTTTAAACAAACCTAGATGAGTTCTTTGATATCAGCAAAAACTTGACTGTTCAGAGAAGCTTGAGAGAATTGTTTCCTTATTTTAGCATACTTCATTGGGAGAGATCTTGCCAAGTCAGGATGTAAAAACCTTTAATTGCTGGGTATACCAGTCAGGGTTGTGCCCACCTATTAATCTTCTGAAATGCTGTTTATATAACAATACTTCATGGTGGAGTTAGCGATAATAATAAAAGAAATGCCATCCACTATGATAAAAATGATTGAGTTTTTAGATCAAAGTTTTTGTCAAGTATTCAGCATAAAATAGTACTTTTTCAGACTCAGCTATCCTGGGTCAGGCATTTGGTGTGTATGTGTATTCTCTTATTGTTTAACCAAAAGGTAAAACAGGGGTTTCACATTAGGTTTGCATGCAATTTAACCCACAGATCTATCATGTCAACAGAATTTTCAGAAACAAATGCTAACACTTGTCCATGATCAAGTTGTATGAAGTTTGAGGTATGTTGGTTGCACCCGCTTTTTTTTTTTTATTTTTTTTGTCTGTGTAATGTAGAATTTAGATTTGACAGTCACAAAGAGACTGTAATTTCCTTTTCTGCCCTGTTCTCATCAACACCATATTTGAATGTCTTCCTGAAATATGTTAACCAGCAGGTCTAACGTTTTCATGGGTTTGTCTGTTCTTTTAACTTCTGCCCATAGGTAGAAGACCGTCCAGGTACACATTTGGGGATCATCTAGTCCAGCCTCCTTGAAGTGGAAATAGTGCCAACACTGAAGCATTGTTTTGTCCACACCTAGTTTTGAAAATGTCCAAGAATGGAGATTTCACAGTCTGTCTGGACAACCTATTGCAGTGCGGCAGTGGTTTTCTAAGAGAAGTTTTTCTTTTTGTTTTGTTTTGTTTTGTTTTTCTGAATGCCCAGCCTGAAGCTTGCAAGCTGCAGTTTGGCTGTCGCCCCTTGTTACACTGTCTGATGCTACTTAGCATCATTTGGCTCCCTCAGTCTTGTAACCACCCTTTAAGTAGTAACAGATTTCTGTGAGTTGCCTCTCAGCTTTCCCTTTGCTAGGCTAATCAAGCCCAATATCACTAACCTCTCCTTGTTGATCATATTGTCTGTGCCCCACTGCTGTGGTTGCTGCCTGCTCAATCCTCCCCAGTTTCTTCAGTTCTACTGTGAGCTGTGAGGACCAAAAGTGTGCACGGTAGCCCAGCTGGGGCCTCACCACTGCTGTGTCTACAGATAAAGAGAGAAAGAGAATATATCTGTGCCCATGTGTTGTTGTGTTGTTATAGGACAAAAGACAAGATCAAAAAAGCACCTTCCCTTTAGAAAGAAGGTGGTGAATTTTAGACTTGCTTTGTAGCTCTAATGTAAACTAATTCTAAAGTATAAGGCTGTCTCTGATAGCATTTGTCCTGTTCTTAAGGAGGCTTACCTGAATTCTAGAAAGCTCCATTGTTCCAGAGTAGCCAAGATGGCCGTGATTTGTTTCCTCAGTACATTTGTCAAACTTGTAAAAAAAATCAAAGACAGCTGAAGGTCATGACTGTAAATTCAAGATAGATCTTTACTTGCTGCAAATAAACTCCAGTTTATTGAGTTAAGTGGCTGCCCAGTGATTTACCATGTAAATAAAAGCTATTACAGGGTTTGCTTTTACATTTTGAGAATTCCCAGCAAACCAAGAAAAAAAAATGTATCAACTTTTCAGGAACTCTTATTACATATGGCTTGCTAAAATGTATGAATTAATGGCAATCACAACAGAAGTCAGAATGAAGCATCCACACAAAAACATCTGAGTTCAGGAGCTAGTACTGACAAAGGTAATCACCTGTAATTATCACTATGTACAAAAAGTGTATTAACATTTATATTTTCTTGTCTCCTCCTATGGTTCAAAGTTGTTATAGTGAAGGTCTGTAGTGATGGATGAGGTGCACGTATTTGGCCTTACTGGGAGCATTGCCTTCCCCTCTGGGCTTCTCATTCTCTCTTTAATATACAACTCATTTATTACCTGGACTTGAATTCTACTTACTGGAGAATCACCAAGGTTAGGTTTATTCTGCCATTTGTAATGCAGTAGATTTAATATTATTACGCTGAATGAGCTGACCAGGGAGATTAGGAAAAAAACTTTCCCCTCCTCTCCCTGCTCCCATTACATGTGGTGCCATTAAATACAGAACCTTTCAGAACAGATCATTGCTTGTTTGATGCAGGGGATGGAAATTCTCATTTCAATGGGGTAGTGAACCTTCAAAGGAAAGGATGATCAGGAGGAATGGGAGAGACCTTGATATATCAAAGCAAGCCCTTAAATAATAAACACAATTCAAACCCAGGGCTTATCCCACATATAAAACATGAGAACTATAAGCATTTCAATGTAAGTGGTGTTTATAAGGCTATTTTATATGCAACACAAAACTGGCTGCTTTTATACCCGTTTAAGGTACATTTTCATCATGAATCACAAATAAATAGTTTTTCTTCTCATGAATTCAAAAGAGGATTTGTAGTTTTTGTCCTGTATTTTGGCACAGAAAATTGACACCTCTTTGAAACTGCCAGCATTATAATGGGTAGAAAGAACCTAGACACCATGAATCTTCCTCAGTACACTTAATGAGTTTTGTCTGTCCTCTCTGTATTTCCCGCCCTGCTACTTCAGAACAAAGAAAAAAATCTACTTTCTCTCTCTAGATGAAAGTTTGCTTCAGAGAAGTCAAGAAGAAACTTGCTGCTGTCTTCAGAGTACTTTTGGACTGTGTCCAGTCCCCCTGGGTTATCTTCTTGGACAACCTTTGGAGCATACAGATAGAGATTCTCCTAGGTACCACTTAAAGCAGAAAGCTGTTGTGTGGGCCAAACAAAAAAACTTGTTTCTTAATTTTCTTTATTACCCATAGCTTCCTTAAGACTATAGAGAAGGAAAAAAATGTCCCAAATGTGCCAAACCTGTGTTCCAGGTCCTTTTAAAAAATTTCTTTTACATGTAAGAAAAAATTGCTGTCTGCCCCTTACATACACACAAGGTGAATGTCAATGGGAAGGCAATAGCTGAATGTCATGGCAAAACTATTATGCTAAGTCACAATTAAACAGATCCTTAGTTAATGTTAGCTGAGTTTCAAGGATAGGTACAGCTTTGGAGGAAAAGTAAAAGTTTATAAAGACTGTATATGCCCCATTTGAAGATACTGGATTGACCTGGGGAACTTCTAAGCAAGGAAGAAAATATTTTTTGGATGTCAAGGTCAGAATTAATGGAAGCATGTAAGTGCAGAGCATCAATAACTTCATATGTTATTAATGTGGAAAAATAATAAAGGAACACCAAGGATAGGCTTTGAAAGTGAGTATGGGGAGATTTTTCCTATACGAAATGGGAAAAGGAGTCATAGACAAGAGGTACCATGACAGAGGTGGTTGGTCCAAGCAGTAGATATTGTTCTAGCAACATTCTCACTGGCCTGAAAGGCAGAGGAAAAGAGGCTTATCAAAGCCCGTACAGAAAAGGTTCTGTTTTCAAGTTACTATTGATCCATTATCCTGTTGGCTCTGGGTCAGTTTTTGCTATCCATGAGAAGCAATGGCTATTGGATGCATTCCAGATTGGTGCTTCTGTAATTGCAGCAGAGCAGTGAAAATAAAATGAAAGAAAATAAAATTGATTGCAACCTGAAGGCTGGATATACAAAGCTGACAGAAAATGGGATATTCACACTGTCTAACTTTTAGATTAAGAAGTCTAAGTCCCAGCTAGGAAAAGAGGTTCTTGGAGAGTCAGCGGACCTCTACAGCTTTCTTCAAATGGTGATTCACAGAACCTGAGTCAGGTTCCTATCTGTTTTGCCATCTCGAGAAATCTTTGACTAGCTAAGAAGTCTACTGGTCTTATAGAAGCAATCTGAGGTTGGTGATGTGAACTTGTCTTTGTCCAAGCCTCTGTTTCAGGCATCATCCATAGGTGAATGGTTTCCATTCAAATCAGATGTTATTTACTCCATTTTCTTTTCCCTCGGTGTAGAAGAAAAGAGAATTTGTAGAATGCACTTTGTCTTATTAAATTAGTAGAATAGCTGCAAAAACAGTTTTATTGGGAGATTCAGACATATTGATTTGCAAGAAAACCATGCAGATTAATGTATGAACAGCATACACTGAAAAGAATGAAAACAGGCACAGAAAATTTTTCCCTCCTGGCTATTTTTGGACAAGTATCTCTGTTACTCCAAACAATATTATATGAGATGCATCCTTCTCACAGTGACATGAAGTGTTATACTGGCATAAGCTATTTTATCTTATTAGTCTGGCTCTACACCAGAGTAAATGAGAGCAGAATTTGGACCTATATTATTTCGAATGTTATTCATTAAAATTTAATGAATAACAACCCCCCTGCCCCCTTCCCCCAAATACTAATTACATGAAAGATCATGAAACTACCATCCGTCTCTGTTTTTCTCCTTCTAGCTACTTAATTAGTTACACAGAGAGAAATTCTCTAGTAGGATAGCCTGAGAAAGGCGATAACCTGGTGGCTAGGATATGTCTTTCTGGTGTGCAAAACCTACATTTGAATTCCTATCATGCACAAAGTGAAACAACACTTTAACAGACTTGAGCAGATGCTACTTCACCTTTAAAATACTCAGAATTTTCCTGAGTCAGAAAAGGTCAATTTAGAAACAGCTGTTAGGGTGAAAGGGAATTATTGATGGACCCAAATTTGAGTATTCTGATTTTTTTTTTTGAAAGACCTATAATCTGCAGTAAAAATAATTATGGTTTGTTTTTGACGTGATGCTAGGAAAAAGAGTTGCTTGTTGTAATGCACAGTAGTTCCTAAATTAGACTAGATTTGAGTTGATCTATCCTTTGCTTCTAGAAATCTGCTAAGAGCTACAGAGCAAAGGTGATTTTCTTATGACATCATATTGTGGGACTCAGTTTTGGAGAGGAAAAGATAAAGGGAAACTTAGCTGAGCATTTCACTACATATGAGCTAAAAAATAAAAAAAAAGGTGGATATTCAGTAGTGAAAGGCTATCTGACTGCTTTGGAGTCACAAGACTCAGAAAAGCCCTTTTTATTAAGAAAAATAATCCCATTTTATTGTATTTCATAATCCCATCATCCCTCACAGTTTCCTACCTTGTCCTCTTTATAAGCATTCCCAATGTTATTAAAACAA